>NC_059332.1:45258564-48072731 GCF_018350155.1 Leopardus geoffroyi
CTTGACTTGATATAAAAATATGTTTGCAAAACTTGCCCTTCAGGAATTTATATTCTGAAAGGGGGAGAGGGGAGGAGAGAGAAAGGAAGTGGTGGGGAAGGAAAGAGGAAAAATTATGTAGGCTTTTCCTGCCTTGTTTTCTTCCTTCCTTCCTTTTCTTCTTCTCCTCCTCCCTCTCCTTGTTATTGCTTTGAGTTTGGTATGACACCCATTATAAACGCTGACACGTTTCCTTAGAAAAATGTCAGCATTTTTATTAAATTCTTTGGTATGTTTGTACTTTCTAAGTATCTTTGGAATGTCATACAGCTCCTTAAAGAATCAGAAAGAAAAGGTGGAGAGAGGAAGGGAGGAAGGAAAGTTAAAAAGAAGTGAGAGTGGGCCTTACCTACACGTTAGGCAACTTGCTAGACATATGCTAGTAGTTAATCCATGCGTTTGTAAGCCACATATTCTTATCCACATTTACACAAGAAAAACTCCTGTAGGAAGAGATGTAACCATGTACCTAAAGTTATACAGTTGTTAAGTTCCAGAATTAAGACTTGAACCCAGGCCTGCAAACCTACTCTTTGAACTCTTTTTAGAAATATATCAGATTCCAGGTGCCTGGATGGCTCAGTCAGTTAAGCGTCCGACTTCGGCTCAGCTCATCATCTCACCGTTCAGAGTTCAAGCCCTGCATTAGGCTCTGTGCTAACAGCTCAGAGCCTGAAGCCTGTTTCAGATTCTGTGTCTCCCTCTCTCTCTGCCCCTCACACTCTCTCTCTCTCTCTCTCTCTTTCAAAACGAAACTTAAAAATATATATGTACCAGAGTCATGAGATCTGTCAAAAACAAAAAAGTTCCATTTTGTTTTTGTTATAATTGTTATTGTGAATATTTGATTTCACCTTTTCAGTCCTCAATTTTGACCAGTGTAATTTTAAATTACAATTTTAAAACCTGGGGCACAAATATATACAGGCATCTATTGCATTTCTGTAACAAACTATCAGAGAGAGAAATTAAGGAAAAAATTCCATTTATAATGGTATCAAAAAGAATAAAATACGGGGCGCCTGGGTGGCTCAGTCGGTTGAGCGGCCGGCTTCGGCTCAGGTCATGATCTCACGGTCCGTGAGTTTGAGCCCCACGTCGGGCTCCGGGCTGACAGCTCAGAGCCTGGAGCCTGTTTCAGACTCTGTGTCTCCTTCTCTCTGCCCCTCCCCATTCATGCTCTGTCTCTCTCTATCTCAAAAATAAATAAACGTTAAAAAAAAAATTTAAAAAAAAAGAATAAAATACTTAGAAATACTGGAAGCTGTAAGACATCGATGAAAGAAACCGAAGACACAAATAAATAGGAAGATATTCATGCTCATGGATTAGAAGAATTAATGTTGTTAAAATGTTTACACTACTGAAAGCAATCTACAGATTCAGTGCAATTGCTCTCAAAATTCCAACAACATTATCACAAAAATAGAACAATCCTAAAGTTTGTATGGAATCACGAAAGACCCTGACTAGCCAAAGCAGTCTTGGAAGACAGGAACAAAGCTGGAAGCATTACATCCCTGATTGCAAACGCTATTACAAAACTCTAGTGATTGAAACAAAAACAGATACATAGATCAATGGAAGAGAATAGAGGGTCAGAAATACACCCATGCATGTATGGTCAACTAATTTACGATAGAGAAGGCAAGAACGTACAACGGGGAAAGGACAGTCTCTTCAGTAAATGGGTTTTGGAAAACTGAATAGCCACAGGCAAAAGAATAAAACTGGACCCCTACCTTACCCATACGCAAAAATTAGCTCCATAAAAGTGGATCGAAGACTCGAATGCAAGACGTGAAACCAGGAAACATCTTGAACCAAACAGGCACAAAGCTCCTTGATGTTGCTTTTGGCAATGACTTTTTGGATGTGACACCAACACAAAGGCAACCTACCAAATGGAAAATATTTGCAAATGATATATCTAATAAGGGGCTAACATCCAAAAATACATAAAGAACTCCTACAACTCAGTAACAAAAACAAAAAACAATCCAATTAGAAGACGGGCAGAGGAGGGCTCCTAGGTGGCTCAGTTGGTTAACTGTCCAACTTCCACTCGGGTCATGATCTCACGGTTTGTGGGTTCGAGCCCCACTTCAGGCTCTGTGCTAACAGCCCGGAGCCTGGAGCTTGCTTTGGATTCTGTGTCTCCCTCTATCCCTGCCCCTCCCTCACTCACACAGTCTCTCTCTCTCTCTCTCTCTCTCTCTCTCTCTCTCTCTCAAAAATAAATAAACATTAAAAAATTAGATAAAAAAAAAAAAGACAAGAGGGAACAAGAGTTGGTCAGGATGTGGAAAAAAGGGAACCGTCGTGCACTGTTGGTGGGAATGTAAGTTGATGCAGCCACTGTGGAAAAGCCAATATGGAGCTCCTCAAAATATTGAAAATAGACTTATGTCACAAGGTACCAAAGGTGTTAAGAAAACATAAGGGACAAGGTCATGGTGTCTAACTCTTTGCTCCCATATCATTTACAGATTGTTTTAACATTGGAAGAGATTTGAGATTAGATCAAGGATTTAAAATGAATGTTCCTTTGGCTGTTCTCCTTTTTTAAATTTCTTACAGCAACACTGTTCAGAATGTCTGCCTTTACATAGCTATGGTCCTAGTTCCTATGATAACCTATGGAACGACATAAAATCAATAAAACCGTGATGATTCTTCAAGCAAACAAGTGCAAAGCAAAAGCCTAACGCCCATTTTTCCTCCTCCACATCCTCAAAGGTGAGCTCCTCAGCCCTCGGAAGTTTCAGCTGCAGGAGGCAGACAGGACTGTGCCACCGCTGGTGGGAACAGTCAAGGACATCCACTCTAGCCCCTGGATTGGGAAGAAAGCATTAACAGCAATGGTGTGGAAGTTGATTTCTCAGGGGGGATCAGACTTCTCTCCCTTGCTCTATTTTGTTTCTTTACCCTTGCTTCAGTATGCTCTCAACTTGTCCTTCTAAGCTCCCACCTCCTCTCTGACCTCCCCCTGGCACCTTCTACGCTTTCGGGACCCTCTTCACCCCGTAGGCCAAACGTGCAAATCACGTAACAAAGGAAATCATAGGAGAGGTCAACAAAACTAGACAATGGAGGAGAAAGCAACATTTCTTTTCAAATATAGCAGGAAGAAGAAAATCCTCTAAAAAATCTTGACATGTGGTGGTGACTCATATGTTGGAGTTTGGGAAGAGATGTGTCACTTCGACTCTCACAGAAAGGTAGAGCTGGTCCAATGCAGAGGCGGAGATCTTGAGAAGCAGTGACTTGCCCGAGGGGAGGTACGCAAGAGTCAAGGGCGAATACTGGAGGCTGTGATCAGGTATGCCTCCAGGGCATCCAAGAGGACTTTCCAGCAGAAGTGACAGACAACAGGGCTCTGCTGAAGGCAGCACAGCTCTTCAGTTGAGAGGAGGAGAGGGGCACCTGTCTCCCTGACCAGAGGAGAGGCTGAAGACATAAAATCCTCCGAGAAGACCCTCCCTGGAGACCGTCCCAGCTTCATCCACCACTCCTGTCCATGCCACACTCACTTTCATGCTGTTCCTCAAACTCACCAAGCAAATCCTGCCTCAGGGGTTTTACACTTGCTGTTCTCCTTGCCTGCCCATCTCTTTGTGAACTCCCTGGCTGCATCCTGGGCTCACAGGCCACCACCTCAGAGAAGTTCTAATTCCTCTTTCTGAAATAGCAATCCCTTGGAGTGCCTGGGTGGCTCAGTCTGTTGAGCATCTGACTTTTCGCTTGGGCTCATGTCATGACCCCAGGGTCTTGGGATCAAGCCCCACGTGGTACTCTGTGCTGAGTGCAGAGCTGGCTTGGGATTCTCTCTCTCCCTCTGCTCCTCTCCTGCTCATGCTGTTTCTCTCTCTCTCTCTCTCTCTCTCAAATAATAATTTAAAAAAGAACTTAAAATAGCAAGCCCTGTTATTCCCCATCCTCTTCCCTGTTTTATTTTTATCAGCATTTTTCTCCAACTGGCATTATTTTTTATCTTTATGTGTATCTTTATTTGTATGCTTATCTCTATCTCATTTCCTGTCTCCCCCATAAGAATGTAAGCCCTGTACTTACATGACCTTTTCCCCAAGCTTCTTAGCAGACCTGGAAAGATTCCCTTCTTTTGAGTTAGCCACACAACTTTCCCTCTGCTGTAGAATTCCATCACCGAGAGGGCGTCACATATAAACTCTTCACTGTCAGGGCAAATGTTCCTCACAATTCACTTTTTAATCCAGTTGCATTGTTTTATCTCTATTTAACATCATCTACCTTTTTTCCCCTCTCCTTTACTAATTATCTCAAACTGAATCATTCTACCTCTCCCTCTACCCCAGTCTGTGCCCCGGGGTATGTCAAGAGCTCTGCCATAATGCCGAGGGCCCACTTCAGATTTGGGGTAAAAAATATTAGGCAGGACCTGCTGGCAAAATTGCATTTTCCTCCAGACTCATTTTGCTGCTTGGAGAAGTTGAGTTAACCAGGGATGAGGCTTACAACAGAAATGAGAGCAAGGGTGTTGAGAGAGTATACAATGGAGCCTCACAGACCATCCAGGAATCTACACTGGGGAAGTGGGGAGATGGAGACAGATGATGGATGGTTGTGGTGGGCCGAATAATCTCCCCCTCCCCCCCACCAAAATATCCACATCCTAAGTCCCAGGACCTGTGACTATTGCCTTATATTGCAAAAGAGACTCTGCAGACAGAAGTTAGGCATCTTTAGATGGGGATATTATCCTGGGTTATCCAGTGGGTCATAAATGTAATCACTAGCATTCTTATAAGAGGGAAGCAAGAGGTCAAAGAAACAAGAAAGGCGATGTGATGACAGAAGCAGAGATTGGAGTGATGCACTCGGAAGATGGAGCAAGGCCATGAGCCCAGGAACGAAGATTGCTTCTAGAAGCTGAAAAGGCCAGGGGAACAGATTGTCCCTGCCCCACCACCACCTCCATGAGGAACCAGTACTGTTGACATTTGATTTCAACATTCTGACTTCAGAAGTGTAAGAGAATAAATGTGCGTTGTTTGAACCCCACCTCCGGAAGGAAGAAAGGAAGAAAGGAAGAAAGAAAAAGAAAGAAAGAAAGAAAGAAAGAAAGAAAGAAAGAAAGAAAGAGAAAGAGAATTCTGCCTTAGGGCTGCTTGAACACTGATAACTCCCAGGGTGTTCCCTGAGTTCAGTCAGGAAGCCAGTCTTCTTGAATCTCCATCACCATCCATATCATTAGCTTCTTTGGGCTCAACATTGCTACCCCCCATGGCAACATGCTCAGGTTTACTGAGCAACTGACCTTATACCAGGTTCTTCGATAACTATTTTACATGCATTATCTAATGCCATATTTATGATAGCCCTATATGGAAGGTACCTTAATCACCCTTAATTTTATTTGGGCTTCATTGGAGGCTGTGACTGTTGCAGTTTGGATTTCTGCTGAGCTGGGAACTTAATAAATAGAACCCTGACCTTGAACCTGGATCACAGCTACCCCAACCTTGGGATGGTTTTGTCAGCTGTTTAGCCAAGCAAACTAAGGTATTTCATCCTGAGACATTCAGTTTCCAGAGATGAAGACAGGCACGTGTTTGGGGGCCATTATTCAACCACCACATCGGGAAATGCAGATCAACCCAACCTCAGACCGATAGCCCGAGTCCCTCCTTTCAAACCTGGCTTTAGATTCCACATCTTGTCTCACTATCCACCCTGTACCACTGCTGCAATTGGCCAAATTCACGAGAAATTCAACAATAAGTAGTTATGCAATGCCCTAACACGAGCCAGTCACCGCGTTAAGCTCCAGGAATTCCAGATCACATGTGGTACACCCAGAACCTGCTCTCCCGTCATGGATGGGAAGCAGAGGAAAAAAAACAAGTAACAGTAACAGAGCAATAAGTAAAAAAAAAATTTGCAAATTTTAGCAAGTTCTAAAAAGTAGCAACATTTTGTGACATGGTCAGGTAAGAAATCTCTGAGGAACGTTTAAAACTGAATCCTAAAGGAAAAGAAAGAGCTAGGTCATGGAAAGAGTGTGGAAAAGGGGCACCGGGATGGCTCAGTCAGTTAAACATCTGACTCTTGATTTCAGCTCAGGTTATGATCTCACAGGTTCGTGGGTTGAGCCCTGAGTTGGACTCTGCCCTCTCAGAGCCTGGAATGTTTGGGATTCTCTCTCTCTCCCCCTCTCTGCCTCTCCCCTGCATGTTTTCTTACCACCCCCTCTCCGTCTCAAAAAGAGTGTGGAGAGGAATATTCTAGACATAGGGAAAAGGCCTAATTAAGACTTTTTAGAGAGTCTGGCATGGTTGAGCCACAGAAGGACGTTAAGCAAGGGAAGAGTGTCACAAGATGGCTGCAAAAGCAGTCTGGGGACAGAGGGTGTGGATAGCGTAGGCCCTGGATACCATTCTAAGAGTAGTCAGAAGTCCATCGTGGGGCACCTGGGTGGCTCAGTCGGTTAAGCATCCGACTTCGGCTCAGGTCATGATCTTGCAGTTCATGGGTTCAAGCCCCGTGTTGGGCTCTGTGCTGACCCCTCAGAGCCTGGAGCCCGCTTTGGATTCTGTGTCTCCCTCTCTCTCTGCCTACTCATGCTCTCTCTCTCTCTCTCTCTCTCAAAAATAAATGAAAGATTAAAAAATATTTAAGAGAAAGAAGTCCGTTGAAAGGAGAATACGGTTCAAGCAGAGAATGAGAAGTGGCCGATGATATTAAAGGACCAACCTGTCCTCCTAACTCTGGTTACACATTTCTCCAAAAAAAAAGATGGACAAAATGGAAGTCGGCCCTCAAGTGGGCTCCTTTCCCATGAGAGAGGAAACTGAATGTGGACTCATCAAGTTTACCCCGTACTTGGGAAGAGGGTCCCACATCTTCTTTACCACTCCGTCTCAAAGAGAACTTTCTTTGCTGGAAACATCATCATGCTTTTTGGCTCACTATTCCTAGATCTGGGGATCTACCTTAGGGAATAATAATTAATGCAAATAAGGATTTACGTAAAAGAATATTTGCATCATCATTGCCATAGCGAAAACTAGAAAACAACTTAAACATCCACCAGAAGGGAAATATTTAATTTATACGCTATACTGAAGTGGTGGAATATTATGTAGTTTATTAGGATAACATCTTTTGAGAATAATATCTTTCTACATGTTCAGTTACATAAAAATTCTTATAAAGTGAAATTAAGACAAATAGAATATTAATACATACATATGCATATACACACATATTCTCAATTTTATTTGAAACATGAATGAAATAAATGTAAAAATAAAAATACTCACAGTGGATATCTCCATGGGGGCTCCTTACTCAGTTCTGTGCACTAATTGGCATTTCTTAAATACTACCCACTCCGTAGTAGGCATTAGGATAATATTGTGGGTTCACAACTCTCCAGGAATACAAGTGAACTCATTCCAGGTCTGTGAAAGATAGTGTACCTCTGCCTTGCAGGAGAGTGCGATGGGTAATAGAATGTTCAAGAATTCTTTAAATTAGAAACATTTTCCCTTCACCTTGTATTGCATGAGCTTCTTCTGGAGCATAAGAAGTGGTTACATGTGCCAGTCTCAACATCCCTAATCTGGGTTGTGCCCAGAAAATTTATTAACTTCTTAATCTTCATCTGTGAAATAAAGGTGGTGGTGACAGAGGAGATGATGGATGTAGAAGAGGCTGGAAGCTCTACTTACCGGCATACAAAATAAGTCGCGGTTTATATGGTAATTGGAGCGCCCTGGAAAATTTGCTTCCTCCCAGATTCTTCTTTCCTTCTTGAGCAGTCTAAAATGCCACATTAGAGGGTAATTTGCTCAGCTTAAGGCATTGTTAAAATGTAAATACCCAGGGAAGTAGACTAAGCCACTCTTAGTTATAATTACTTGATCGGGTCCTTTTCAATAATTCCAGGCTCTGACCGTGGGCCTTGCTCTGTGGGAGAGCGAATGCACCAGGAGGCCATGCACAGCATGAGAAGTTAAGGGGCAGGCAGGTAGTAAGGAAGAAATACACGAACCATTGGGAGCCCAGGCGAGCGTGGCATAATAGAAAGGGCACTGAACTAGGAGTCTGAACCTGGATTTAAGCCCTATCTTAGTCACTAATACTTATGGAGAGTCCGCTTGGAGAGGAGGTTGGTTCAACACGGCCACCTGCACAATCCTGTCTTACGAAAGAAAACTCCTGCCATCCTGGCCACAAGGGAAAGGCCCACGGACAGCTGATCCACAGGCCAGGTGGCAGTCTCCAAGAAGGGCTGCCACAAGAATTTTGTCCACAAGGAATAACTATGAGACTAAATGAACCAGTCAGTGCCTCTCAGGGAGACTGAAGGCTAGACAGAAGGAGAGAGAGTTAGCAACAGACAAGCTGAAGGTTCCACAGAGGGAACCAACAAGCAGAAACCACAATCAGGAGACGCCAAGAGTCAGCATAAGCTCTAAAGAAGACAGATGAGGTTTTTTTCAAGTTATTAACATGAGGTGATAGAAGCAGCTGGAATAGTCAAAGCAGAGATCAGGAGGAATGGGGATATGGCAAGGCATACCCTTAAGTAGGAACTTAGAGTTCCTGATGCTGAGGGCATGGCCAGCTGGCCTGGATTCGGTGCTGATTCAACTTCTGCAGAGCCTAAAGAATGTTCCAGCAGCCATAAGCCTGCCTGTATGGCTGTTGGGATTGCATGTCACCTTTTCCACTTTCCCACATAGCCCCTGGGCTTCCTACCCCACACTCCTCTACAACACACACACACACACACACACACACACACACACTCCCACAAACACACTCCCACAGTCACACTCTCTCACACTCACTCACACACACACACGCTCACACATATCCCCCACTGATTAAGGAACCAGAAAGTGCTCATGTTGTTTTCAACTGCAGAGCCTTGTTAACTTTAGATAAATTTCTCTGAGACTTTTTTTTTTTCTAAAATGAAGGAGGTGGATTTCATTACACAGCCTCTAAGATCCTGTCCAGATCCTTACAATTTCATGAATCTAATAAAGATGTGAGGAGATTAGGATCAGACCATGTTTTTATTACAGTACCTTCCCCTACATTAAGGGAGATAGGTTCTAAGAATTTACCCCTTCCTTGTTAGGGCAATCCAATGAATATTATGGCTTGCCCTAACAAGAATCAAGACCAGACAACAGGAAAGAGACCCACTTATACGAAGTGTGTGTGTGTGTGTGTGTGTGTGTGTGTGTGTGTGTGTAGTAGGGGAAGGGGCTGAGGGGTGTGGAGATAGGGAAGGAGAAATTCCCTAGGGAGACAGGCTGAGGAGCAGAGTGAGCTGAGCCGATCAGGACTGAATTAGGAAGGTCTGAGTTTCGCTGCTCTCAAACTAGTCTTAATCATGTTATATGAGTGTGTGTAATGGGTCTGGTGCCTTTTCTCCAAATGATGTTGACACATGTCTGCTCAAATAAATTAATGCTCCCATCTCCACTGACTCATTTGGTGGGACTGACAAGCACACATGCTGACTGGAATAGAGAGGAAGAGAGGGCACAGCAGTGGGGAAAAAGGAAGGCAGAGACATTACACAATTAATCAAACCTTCCCCTCTCCACAGGATAATACCCAAGCTCCCAGCTGTGTGCCTGACTGGCCCCGCCTCATCTCCCTCCATCTTTGCCATCCAACCGAGCATCCTATGAGCCAACCATATTAAGCATTTTGAGTGCTTTAATTATATCTCTTGCTATTTCTTGCCTTTGTGCCTTTGTATGTCCTATTCTCTCTACTGGAAAAGTCTTGACTCCCTTACCTGCACAGTGGACTCCTATCCTTCCTGCAAGATATGAATCAAAAGTCATATTCCCCTACTGGAATATAAACCTTGGTAGGGCACTGCTCTTGCTGTCTTATTCATGACTGTATGTCCAATGGCTAGAATAGAATCTGGCACATAGATGATTCTCAGTCCATGTTGGATGGATGGATGGATGGATGGATGGATGGATGGATGGATGAGTGGGTGGATGGATGGATGAGTGGGTGGATGGGTAGATGGATGGATGGATGGATGAGTGGGTGGATGGATGGATGAGTGGGTGGATGGGTAGATGGATGGATGGATGGATGAGTGGGTGGATGGATGGATGAGTGGGTGGATGGGTAGATGGATGGATGGATGGATGGATGGATGAGTGGGTGGATGGATGGATGAGTGGGTGGATGGATGGATGAGTGGGTGGATGGGTGGATGGATGGATGGATGGATGGGTGGATGGATGGATGTGTGGATGGATGGATGACTACTTATACAGCTTTCTCTTAATCCCCACGTCGGGCTCTGAGCTGACAGTGCAGAGCCTGCTTGGGATTCTCTCTCTCCCTCTCTTCTCTCTTTCTCTCAAAATAAATAAATAAGCTTAAAAAAAAAAACACCCTACAATGCACAGGACAGCCCTTCCCAAGAAAGAATTATCCAGCTCAAAACATCAGTAGTGCCCAGTGGGACACTGTAGACTGTGAGTCCCCTACGAGCAGGTGCTAGGAACCACTTGTGTTTGTATCCTCCACAATAGTCCTTCTCAACACGCTGCCTTTCACAACCACTTGGGAAGCTGCCTAAATCACCCCGAAAAGTCTGACTACCTGGGTCTGGGTGGCCTGGGCATCCATACTTTTTTTTCAAAGCTCCTGACATGATGGAAACGTTCCAAAATAGAATTGCCACAATGTTCACACAACTCTGCAAATGTACTACAAGCCATTGAGTCGTACGCTCAAAATGGGTAACATTTAGGAGTATGTGAATTAAACCCCCACAAAACTGTTTTGAAACAAGGAAAAGAAAAGCTCACCAGGTCTTCTTCTATTCCCTCCGTGAGTGAGAACTTCTATCCAGGTGCATTTACATAATGCTTTGTTCATGGTACCCACTCAGCAAACATGAATGTTGTTAATTGAAATGTAACTGGACTGATGTAAATGTATGGGATAAGTGGCCTGTATGTTAAAGCCAAAATAGAATTACTTTACGTTCCTTTGAGGGTTCAAAGTGCTTCATAGAAATCTGTACTACGTGAGGAGGAGAAAAGCCCTTTGATTGGAGAGCCTGGGTAATTGGACAGCCCGGAGCTGGCCGAGTGATTGGCTTCCTGGGAACCGCTGTAACATGGAAACCGAAAAGGCGGCCCATGCACATTCCCACCAGCCAGGGCACCTGGCTTTCTGCACCCAGGAAAATGGGGAGCATCTCTTTTCCCGGTGAATCTCGAGGAAATGCGTCGACTATATAGCCATGAAAGCATCCATAAAGCTTAAAGATTTTATAAGAAATTCAGCTATCACTCCCTTCCCTTACCAGTTAAACTGTATTTTTTTCTGATTGGGAGCAGTAGGGATGACAGTGACCTATTTTTGTGCTTTGGCATATCATAGGCCCATGGGAAATTGTGAGTTTAAATGAACTAGGAAAAGAGAAGCCTTTTGACTGTGAGTACTGCCTTATTATCTGGAGAAAAGAATGATTATCTACTTTAAATTTATCATAGAAAAAATAAATTGTCCACCTTCCTTTGTGGCTGCAGATAAGGAGAAGTTGAGTCACCACTATGTGTGTGGAGGTGAAAGAAAGACGCAATTTTTTATTTTAGAGAGAGAAAGAAAGCACACAAGTGGGACAGGGGCAGAGGGAATGAGAATGTCAAGCAGGCTCCACGCTCAGTGAGGAGACTGACAGGGGGCTCGATCCCACGACCCTGGGATCATGACCTGAGCTGAAATCAAGAGTCAGACACTCAACCAACTGAGCCACCTGGTGCCCCCCTCTTCTCTCTCTCTTTTTTCCCCTACCACTGATCACCAGTGGGGTATGTTAAGTCAAATGCAAAGCCCCCTCAGTTTGTATCTATTCATGATAATAACATGCAGCCAGGTTCCTATTCTAACGGGTTCACTCCCTAGCAGTTTGCACAGGCTGGATTGTACACAGTCCTCCTCTATCCCTCTTCCTTCTGGCAAGGTGGGTTTTTCTTTTTCTTTTTTAATGTGTATTTATTTTTGTGATAGAGACACACAGAGTGTGAGTGGGGGAGGGGCAGAGAGAAAGGAAGACCCAGCATCCAAAGCAGCCTCCAGACTCCTGAGCTGGACAGAGCCCGACATGGGGCTTGAACCCACGAACTGCAAGATCATGATCTGAGCCGAAGTCAGACGCTTGACCGACTGAGCCACCCAGGCGCCCCTGACAAGATACGTCTCTCTTTAATGCCTGTTGCAGTTTTGTGATCCTGCCTTCACGGGCTGGTGTATCCAGTTCACCTGATTAGGAAGCTTCCTGAGACGTGCTCTTATGGAAATGCTCATCTCCCCCCACCCCGCCCCCCTAAGATTCCCTGGGGTCCCCTCTGACCATGTGAGGCCATGTGGGGCCAGGCCCTGGAGAAGTGTCCTTGCCAGCCAATCCCTGGCCCCATCAAATCCGGTTTCGAGGACTGGATGGAGAATGAGATTCCATTTTACCCATTTAGAAGTCTGAGGGAAGGAAGCTTCTAAGGGAAGCATTCCCATGCATTAAGACTCACGAGATAAGATTTTTTCTTCCTTATTTAACTATGAGTGGTGGTGGAGCAATGGATTAGATTAGGCAGTAGAGATAGACCTTATGCAAGTTATGCAAGCTCTCTGTGCCTCAGTTTCCTCAATTGTAAAATAGAGGTAATGACAGTTCATATCTCATGGGCTTAAGCATAAATGGTCCGTAAATGGGAGGTATTTTTGTTACAAGACAATATAGAAATGGAGGCTTTGCCAGCAGAGTGGGGCGACAAAATTATCCCCTGAGCAGCATTTTACACTGACAAAAGAAAGGTTTGTTTATGGCTCTGAAGTACCCCCTTCTGAAGAATCCGAAGGACGTAAAGCCTCTTTCAGCCACACCCAGGGAACGTCTACAGATACTCTGGATGGAGCCACTAATGATTCCCAGGGCACAGAGACCCAGAAAGTGCTTCTCTGGGAGTCCAGCAGAGCACAAAGCAAGGAAAGGTTGGGAGGGATCGTCAGGGAGGAGAAAGGAGGAACCAGTTGGAAAAGGCCTCTGGTTGCCCGAGGTTGGCATTATAAGGACTAACTGTGGGCACACACAGAAGTACTTGACACCACCCGCTGCATTGAGATCGTGTGCCCAACAGTGACATTTTGCTTCACTTTCTGATAATAAACTTTCCCTTCACACCTGTCCAGACATGTTGCCCCTGACTGAGATGTTTTCCTGGAGGCCTCTGGGAAAGCTGGAGGCATCCTCGTCATCATGCCCACAAGGGTTTACTAAGTGCCAGGTCTGCTAGGCACAGGAGGCGGGAAACAGGGAGAAGAGGCAGGGGACAAAGTGAGAAGAAGGAAAAGACCGTCATGCCAAGCTCTTCCTGGTGAGATGAGACTTACACCATGAAATGAGATTACCATCAAGACAGGAGGTTATTGAGTTGCACCTACATGTGTTGGGGAAACTCCAAGAAGGGAGAGGTGGACGGGGACAAGAGTAGTCAAGGCCTGTGAAGGGGAAATAATGTGTAAGTATTGATTTGAGCATCTGCTCGGATTCTTTCATTGCCACAACTTGAAAGTTAGGTATTCCCCACACCCCCGCCATTTTACTCGGGAAATTGCAGCACCGTGAAATTTAAAACTATGCCCAAGTTCACGCAGCCAATAAGAAGTTGAATCTAGATTTGAACCCAAGTTTGTCTGTATCTAATGCCCTTGCTCGTTCCACTCTCTCTTGGACTTGAGATGAAATTCGAAGAGTGATCATGAATTGGATGGGTGGTGTTGATCAAGCAGGGGCACTCCTGGATTTAGTTCAGTAGAAGTAAGTTTAGTTTGGACCAGTGTTTTATGAAGGAAAATGCTCATTTTCTCTACTTTGGGAATTACTGTGCAGAAACAAGACAAGAAGAGTGAAAGTATCCTAGTGGCCTTCTCCCCTTAGAAATGCTCCTGATGATCTGGTGCCACAGAATTTTGTGGAGACAGTTCAACCCAGTGCTGGAAAGTTCCAACAGCTTCTCCATGATTTTATGAGCAGATGGCACCCTTTGGACCAAGACTTAACAGATTTTGTCCAGGAATTTGTTTCATTTTCTGTGTATAATTCATAGGCACCTTGACAGCTTGCCTTACTGAAATATTTTCTTTTTTTAAACTCTACCCTCCCAGGGACACTTGGGTGGCTCAGTCGGTTGAGCGTCCGACTTTGGCTCAGATCATGACCTCACGGTTCATGAGTTCAAGACCCACATCGGGCTCACTGCTGTCAGCCTGTCAGTGCAGAGCCAGCTTCATATCCTCTGTCCCCATCTCTCTGCCCCTCCCCCACTTGCGCTCTCCCCAAAATAAATACATATTTAAAAAATAAAAATAAAAAAGATAAACTCTGCCCTCCCAGTTGCTCTCTACCTGACTAAGCCACAGGCCAGTTAAAACGAATCATTAGTAATTTTTATAATAGTAATTCATGTCTAATTTTTACAAAGGTAATTCAAACTATAGTTTTCGTGGGAATCTTCACGAATGTTTCTCGAATGTTTATCTAATCACTTATACATACATTATCTCATTTTATCATCATCAAAAATATTATGGGACTCGTGGGCACACAGAATTGCATAGGACCAACTAATAGGACCAATCAGGGGCTCCTGGGTGGCTCAGTCAGTAGCAACTGACTCTTGATTTCAGCTCAGGTCGTTGTCTCAGAGTCATGAGGTCAAGCCCCACATCAGGCTCCATCCTGAGTGTGGAGCCTGCTTAAGATCCTCTCTCCCTCTCGCTCTCTGCCCCTCCCCCACCAAAATTTAAAAAAAATAAAATTAAGAAAAAATAGGGCCAATCATACTCCTTAGTTTGGAGCATATAATTTGGAGCACTACCAGCAGTCTATTTTTTTATTCCTCTGTGCCTTTGCCTAATCCATTTTTAATTTAATTTTAATGAGTTTATTTATTATTTTTTTTTTTGTCATCTTCCCTTTCCCTTACCCACTGCCATTCACCATCTGATCTCCACCACACATAGCCTCATGGATATTATTTCACCATCCATATCTTTATTCACAAATCTGTGTAACAATGAACAACATAAAGTATCTTTTTATGTTCTACGTCAATTATATGATGCCAAACATTTCATTTTGTTTTTCAGTTTTCATACTCAATATCACGTCTGTAAACCATCTTTACTGATATATCTACTTCCTTCTCTTTCGTTGATACACTTATTTGATAACATGCATATACCACATGGGTTCATCCATTCTCTGTTGATGCACTTTTGGCAGATTTCAAATCTTCACTCTAACACATATTAATAACAACGCTGCCATGAATCACCTTCTTCTAGCTTCCTTGTGAAGATTTTCCAACGTATTTACCAGGCATGAAATTTCCTGGGTTATAAGCTAAATGCATAATTGATTGTATTAAATACCACCAAATTGCTCTCCAAAAGCTTAATCTCACCAAGAGTCCGTGAGGCTTCTGTTCCCCATTTTTCATCAGTATTTGACAGAAAATAACTTAATTTGCCCTATTATTTGGATTAAAGTAAATATTTTTAATTGCATTTTTAGGACTGCGAATGAGGCTAAGTCTCTCGTTCTGAACTTACTAGCTGTAAGAGTTTCCTCCATCTCTGAGCCACTTATTCTCATCCATTGCCCATTTTTCTATGAGGTTCCACATCATTTTCTAGCAGATTTACAGGAATTCCTATGTATTCTGTATATTCCATTAAAAATACACCATATTTTATTATTCATGTCTTCTGAAATTTTTTCTATCATAATCTGCCATCTGGTAGTCACCAGTTAACTACTTAAACGTCATCCATTCTTGAACAAAAACCTTTCATTCTAATAGAGTAAACACCAGTGAATTCCCCCCTTTATGGTTTTAGTTTTGTTTTAAAAAAAAAATCATTACTGCTTCCAGTTCCAGAATGGCAGCATGAGGAGCTCTGTGGAAGAGACTCAACAGGAAATAATTAGAATTTGGTGAAAAATATGTAAAAATGGCCATTTCGAGTTTCTGAAAATTGTCCTAATGGCATACAACAAATGAAGAAGCATTTATTCAAGAAAATTTACTAAGTAATCTCAGTCGTAACACCAAGGATCTGTGGCACTTGAACCAACACGGCTCCTTTCTACCCTCAGCTGTAGCTCTGTGCAAAGACAGAGGCTTCAGTCCGGATGGGTGTGGCCAAGAAAACAAAGCTCCCTTTCCTCCCAGCTTCCCATCAAGGAATACAGTACCTTACCAGAAGGAGCAAAACATCATCATTTCTCATTTCCCTCCAGCTACAAGTTGCTGAACTTAAATTCTTGGTGAGTGTGACCAAAACATAGGGGAGTCCCTTCCTCCATCCATCTCACACTTACAAGGGCACAGACTTGGCCCAAGATGTGTCAGGTGGACAATATTGAGGCCCTGACCACCCTTGCTCCACCTCACTCATAGGGCAGAGATTCCATGCTGGGAAAAGCAAATGGAGAAGACCAGAAGCTATTACCTCCATCCAGTGCCTTGCTTGTTAGGGAGCAATATCGTTACAAGAGACATGAGCCACTGTTTCTATATCAAAAGCAGGAGCTCAGAGATTTTGAAAAGGGGGAGAGGCAGTTCCTAAGAACAGAAAGTTCCAAGGCTACTCCCAAAGGAACCGATTTTATTTAAAACAGATTATGGGGAAGCTTAGGCTTACATTCACTCTTCAAAACATTAGAGATTTTGGGGGTAGCAGTTAAGAGGGAAGTTGGTAATTCCATTGGAGTAACATCTTAAACCACAGATCAGCTAGTCCATCAAAGAGAACCAGGAAAGCATAGAGTTAAGGAGAGCCCTCCAGGGGTCAAAACAAACCTCGAAGAATTGCCTCAAAAACTATCTCTGTGAAGGATTCAAATTTAGCTGGCTCTGAAAGACAGCAAGTTAGCAACCAGGGTGTCTAAGCAATAGAGCAATCAACCAGCAATGAGAGGAGTGGGAAATCTGGGTGTGAACCCCCCAGAGGCAGACAGCTTAACAGGGAGATCAGGGGGAGGGTTCAAAGCGAGTCCCAATGAAATCACTATCATCCCAGGTGTGACAATTTCATTTACAATAGTATCAATAAAATAAAGTTCTTAGGAAAATGTTTAACCAACTTTTTGTGTACAGTGAAAGGTACAAAACATTACAGAATTAAATTAAAGAAGCCCTAAATAAATCTTCATGGATTGGAAGACTTGCTATTGTTAAGACAGCAATATTGACCAATAGTCTGATCTGTAGACCAATGCAAGCCCTACAATTTCAGCTGCCTTTTTTGTAGAAATGGACAAGTTGATCTTAAAATTCACCTGGTTGGCTCAGTTAGAAGAGCATGCAACTCTTGATCTTGGGGTCATGAGTTTGAGCCCCACGTTGTGTGTAGAGATTACTTTAAAAAAATGGAAAAATAAAACCAAAAACCTCACATGGAAATGCAAAGGACCCAGAACAGCTAAAAATAATCTTGAAAAGGAGACTACGGGGCGCCTGGGTGGCTCAGTCAGTTAAGTGTCCGACTTTGGCTCAGGTCATGATCTCATTCATGGTTTGTGAGTTCCAGCCCCACATTGGGCTCTGTGCTGAGAATTCGGCCTGAAGTCTGCTTCAGATTCTGTGTCTCCCTCTCCCTTTGCCCCTCCCCCACTCACACTCTGTCTCCCTCTCTCTCTCAAAAATAAACATTAAAAAAAATTTTTTTAAAGAAAAGGAAACTACTGAAAAAGTGCAAAGGCACAGAGAAAATATTTTCAAATCATTGGATCTGATAAAAGTCTATATCCAGAATAATAAAGAACACTTATAATTTAACAACAAAAAGACAAACAACACAATTTAAACATGGGCAAACAATTTGAATAGACATTTCTCCAAAGATATACGGATGGCCAAGAGACACTGTGCCTCTCTGTCTCTCAAAAATAAACATTAAACAATTTTTTTAATATATGAACGCAGATGTAATTTTAAATTTCTTAACAGTAACATTAAAAAAGGTAAAAAGAAAGTGAAATAAGCCAGTCAGAGAAAGACAGACATCATGATTTCACTCATATGTGGAACTTAAGAAAGAAAGCAGATGAACATAGGGGAAGGGAAGGAAAAATAAGATAAAAACAGAGAGGGAGGCAAACCATAAGAGTTTCTTAAATACAGAGAACAAACTGAGGGTTGCTGGGGCGGTGGGGGGGGTATTGGGGGGGAGGATGGGTGATGGGCATTAAGGAGGGCACTTGTTGGGATGAGCTCTGGGCGTGTAAGGGATGAATCACTAAATTCTATTCCTGAAACCATTATTACACTATGTTAACTAGCTTGGATTTAAATTGAAATAATAACAACAATAATAAATACAGTAAAATAGATAAAAAGAAACTATTTGAGGTTAACTTTAATAATATATTTCATTTAAGTCCATATGTCCAAAATATTAATATTTTGACATGTAATTAATATAATACAGTTATTTATGAGTTAGCTTACTGTTTTTTTGTTTTCTGTTTTTTCTACTAAGTCTTCAAAATTGGGTGTGGGCTAGGGGCGCCTGGGTGGCTCAGTTAAGCGGCCGACTTCAGCTCAGGACATGATCTCACGGTCTGTGAGTTCGAGCCCTGCGTCGGGCTCTGTGCTGACCGCTCAGAGCCTGGAGCCTGTTTCAGATTCTGTGTCTCCCTCTCTCTCTGACCCTCCCCCATTCATTCTCTTTCTCTCTCTCTCTCTCTCTGTCTCAAAAATAAATAAACGTTAAAAAAAAATTTAAAAAAATTGGGTGTGGGTTATATTCATAGCACATCTCAGTTTGGATAACCACAATTCAAATACTCACTAGCCACATGTGGTTAGTGGCTGCTACATGAGACTACGTATTTCTAGAGCAACCTACGCTCACCCTCCTCATACCACCTATCACGCAGGATTGTTATTCTGCTCTCCTAGCCTATCCCCTCTTGGGCTATAGCCCTCTGAAGGCAGAGACCATCTCAGGGCTGTTATATCTTTGGCGTTTGGTACGGAGCCTATGTGTTTGTTGAGTGTATTTGGCTAGAAAGTAAGTGTACTTCCTAAGCATAAGTAAGTAATGCACTGAGAACTCAGAGCCTGGAGCCTGCTTCAGATTCCGTGTCTCCCTCTCTAGCGGGAGCTTCTGTGTCTCTCTCTCTTTCAAAAATAAACTTTAAAAAAAGAAAAAAAAACATAAAAAAAAAAAGAACTGAGCAAGGAACTAGGGAATCAAGGATGGAGGGTGTGGACGGTCATAAGGAAAAGCAAGTCTCATTCTACTTGAGATTTTCACCTGTGTGGTCTTCACTGCCTCAGGGTACTCAGAAAATCGGGACTGGGGAGTCCTTCCCTGGAAGAAATGCCATTAGCACCTTCTCTGGCTAACATTAATATTAATCATCACTACTCTCAGCCACTTTCAGTTTTTCATTATGTTATGTGACACAAAGTCCCTGTGACATGGGTAGAATGTGTTTATGCTCCCTCCCCTAAAGGTGAAGAAACTGAGGCTCAAAGATGTCAAGTTCCCCGATCAATACCCAGTGTTGTGCTGACACATTATTTAGCAACAAACTTTCTAGGGAGAGAAGTAGATGAGAAAGCCCTGACTGAGAGCATTTGTCAGTTTCCACGGTGTAAATAATCCCACCGCAGCAAATTCCAAGCCACCAACAGTACGTCCCTCAACATAAAGGGGAAGCGACGCATGCAACTCACCCCAGCTCCGGTGTGAGTCGACTCCCAACACATCACTATATGAGACAGAGGATTTGTGGGAAGGATGTGGCAGCTGATGCTTTTTTAGTACCTGCTAAATACTGGGCCATCTCCAAGGTGCTTCACCAACATTATCTTGCTTAATCGTGGCAATAAACATTTGAGGCCGATACTCATTATCCCCCCACGTCAAAGCTGTGGAAAATAAGACTTTGGTGAAGTAACATGCCCAAGGTTGCTTGCTAATGTATGGGATGGTATCTTAGCCAAGCCAATGGCGAACCCCCCTCCTTCTCCTTTACTTCTCAACTCTCTCCATACATATTTTGGGTTCTCCATTCCTGGCCTTTGGAAGAATTTTATTTTTACGTGGACTTCACTTCTATGCCAGCTGCCCAAGACCAGCTTGTCTCGCAGAAGATTCTGATAGCAGCAGCAGTCTTGCTCCGAGGAACTTTAGATGTTCTTCTAAAATATTCTAGGGATTCCACTGAACAGAAGGCTCAGGGAGGCTGAGGTGAGAAGCTCTCAAGGCCGGCAAATAAAAGTACCTGTGTGGTCATTCTGGTTCTAGAACATCCTTCTGTAGGCTTGCGTCCATAATCAATGCCCATGTGAGCAGGAGACGTGTGGAATAAGACAACATCACCAATGTGCATGGCATGAGAAGAGAAACCCCTCAGGAGGACACAAGCTTACATTTCATTTTTTTTTTTAACGTTTATTTATTTTTGAGACAGAGAGAGACAGAGCATGAAGGGGGGAGGGGCAGAGAGAGAAGGAGACACAGAATCGGAAGCAGGCTCCAGGCTCTGAGCCATCAGCCCAGAGCCTGACGCGGGGCTCAAACTCATGGACCGCAGGATCGTGACCTGAGCTGAAGTCGGACGCTTAACCGACTGCGCCACCCAGGCGCCCCTACATTTCATTTTTAATGCATTTCCAGTAAGCTCAACTGTAACCAAGGGTGAGTCGACATGAAAGATGTTTCAGGAGAAAAGCAAAACCAAATGAAACCGATAGGCAAGGGACTATTTTTGAAGCAAAATTTCATCTTCAAAATCTATTTCCCAGTTTAACTGGTGGATAATAGTTTCTCCCAGCACATAAGAGAAAAAATTGGCAACTTTCTTCCACCTGAACGTACAACAGGACTTATCACACTTAACCTGCTCTCTCCCCAGAGTGTCAGAAACAGTATCAGCTAGTAATTACTGAGCGGTACGACAGAGTTTTGGTTTACATACAGGTTTCCAATTCTAGTTCTAGACTGTTTGTATGGCGATCCCTATTTTAGTCTTGGAAATAAGGCTTGATCATTTAAGTAACTTACAGAAAGACCCTCATCTGGGATTTCAATCTGAGCCTGCCTAGCCTCCAAACATGTGATGGCTCGATCACACCATCCTGAAACACAGGACCCAGACCAAAGCTCTGCTACTCAGCAGCCTCTCTTGGGCTCCTTTCCTGCTTTTTTGTTTCCCCGGTTCCATGCTTCGTTGCTTAGCTGGGCCATTTGATGCCAATCTCAGTTTGAACACTGGGTGACTGGCACCTGGCATGTGAGCAGACAGCTAATTAAAAAACACTTTCCACCTCTCCTATGTTCTCTTTGGTTAGGCAAACAGCAGCTTAATGAAGCTGACGTCAAAGTTATAGTCCTTCGGGAAGGTGTGGCGTTCACACACCCATTTCATAGATTGGACAAACAGAGGACTAGAGAAAGAACCAGACGCACTCAAAACAAATAGGTGGGAAAAAGCCTAGTGGTTTTTCCCATTGCCTCATCATTAGCACCTGTTCGCATAGATTATTTTTGAGATAATGTCAGCACTCCAAAACGTGACATCTAGAGGTACATTTCACAACTTTCCAGAGGGACAAATTATCTAGGCTACATGAATGTTTTCTACCCGGACTGTCCAAGATGTAGCTAATGTGATTCAGCGCTCCCTTTCTTTCTTTCTTTTTTTTTTTTCTTTTACAAAGTTTATTTTTATTTATTTTGAGAGAAAGATAGAGAGCAAGAGGGGAGGAACCCCAAGCAGACTCCACGCTGTCAGCACAGAGCCCCATGCGGGGCTCAAACTCATGAACTGTGAGGTCATGACCTGAGCTGAAATCAAGAGTTGGACGCTCAACCCACTGAGCCACCCAGGCACCCCTGGAGCGTGTAGATTATTATCTTTTACCGCAAAATATGTGATTAAGTTAAGGGCCTTAAGAGGGGAGCTTATCTTGCATTTTCCAAGTGCACCCTGAATGCAGTCACATGCATACCTCATAAGAGAGAAACACAGAGCAGGAGATATCCAGGAGAGCAGGTGGCAACAAGTGACAAGAAATGCCAACAACCTACTCAAAACTGGAAGAGGCAAAAAAGGAATTCTCTCCTCGAAACACTGGAGGGAGTGTGGCCTTGCTGAGATCTTGATTCGGGGTTTTTGCCTATAGAACTGTAGGAAAATAAATTTCTGTAGTTAAGCCACCTCCCTTGTGGTGATTTATTACAGCAGCTGTAGGAAGGCCTGGGTGGCTCAGCTGGTTGAGCCTCTGACTTCGGCTCAGGTCATGATCTCATGGCTTATGAGTTCGAGCCCTGTGTTGGGCTCTGTGCTGACAGCTCAGAGCCTGGAGCCTGCTTTGGATTCTGTGTCTCCCTCTCTCTCTGCCCCTCCCCTGCTCGCACTCTGTCTCTCTCTCTCTCTCTCTCTCTCTCTCTCAAAATATAAACAAACATTTACAAATTTTTCTTAATTTAAAAATAAATAAAAATAAGAAGTAATTGAGTTGCCGTCAATTTTCCTAAGGGCCTTTCCTAATCCTTTGGCATTCTGATCCATTTCTTGACAGTTTAATCCTGTCATTAATGTTGATCTTTCTTTCTTCCATTGTAAACCAGTGGCGCCCTGCCAGATCCTGTTTACCAAGGGCTTCGCTTATGATGTAAGCACTTTCCTATCAGTGAGGTGGGTGATTAGGTGGAGATTAATTTTATATAACGATATATATTTATAGAATGATCCACTCTTTAGTAAATACTGCCAAATTATGACCACTTTTGCTCTCCTGGCCCAACTCATAAATGGAGACTCGGAATAGAGGACTTATCTTGTAAGGAAAGATCAACGTGGGCTCCGTAGAATAATCAGAAACGTCCACAAAGAAATACTTGGCCTGTGTCCTAAATGATGGGCCAGGGGTTGCATTAGGGAGAGAGGGAATTGAAAAAGGGCATTCTAGGCCGTAAGTGGTTTAAGATCTGAGCCACTTCCCTTGCCAACTTTACTTGGTAGGTTGCCATGAAATGCCTTACTCAATCAAGCTATGGCTAAGGGTAGGAGGCTCACTTGGGCTTTGGTGATGCAGACAGAATCAAAAGCAGAAGAAGCAGGTCTGGGAGGAGCTTCCAGCCCACATTTTCACTCTGTTTACCCATCTCTTTCTGAGCACCTGCAGGGTGGCAGATGGGCGCCACTTAATTGCCTTCCCAGAAAGGAAGTGACAAGGGCAAACCCAGTTTTGATCTGCAGGCAGGCTAAATGGCATGTTCTGTTCCCTCCACCTACTGAACTCAGCTGTGCTCTGCCACCGGAAGCAGGCACCAGGGTCCTGACCCAACATAACAAATTGATAGCATAGCCCTTTCATCTATTTTGTAGGTGCATTCCTAGGATAGCCTGTCAGTTAAGTTGATATAAATTGAACCTGATTTCCCCACATTTGGACACAGCATTGGATGCCAGAGTCAAAAATCTAGGTCAAGTCCTGGTCAATTTCATTTTCTAGATATGTGACTCGTAACTTTCTCGAGTCTTGGTTTTTCATGTCTAAAATGGTTACTCTCCCTCTCCCACTTAGATCAGGCCGATCGCCATTACATCTTGGAAACTGTGCTGTACATCCTCATGGGTCCCTGGGTGTTTTGTGGATGTATATTCTTTTTCCCCAGGAAGGGATTTTCTCATCTGCCTTTATAGGTTTTCCGAAGCCACTGTCATACTTCAGGGGTTTTTTTGCAAAAAATACATATCTGAAGTCCCCTTCATGAGTAAGTAAGCCATTCCCTGCCATGAAAGGGGGCACCAGGGGTGCCTGAGTAGCTCAGTCCATTGAGTGCCTGACTCTTGTTTTTGGCTCAGGTCATGATCTCACAGTTCGTGGGTTCAAGCCCCGCATTGGGCTCCATGCTGACATCGAGGATCCTCCTTGGGATTCTCTCTCTCTCTCTCTCTCTCTCTCTCATTCTCTGCCCCTCCCCCACTTGCTCTCTCTCAAAATAAATACATAAACTTAAAAAAAATCTATAGGTTCTAGGGATTAAGACATAGAAACATATCTTGGGGTCCACCATTCAACCTCTTACAGTGATCATGTTACAAAACTTGATGACACAACAAAGAATACGTTTATTGTTCTAGCACAAAATCTTGTGAGGAAAGAATTTCAAAAGCAACATTTGAAGAGTTCATCCTTGTTTTTAGTTGATGATTGGTACTCATACCTAAGTTTACTAAATATAGGATAAAATACATCAGTGACTCTAAGAATGTGGTGATAGGACTCTGATTTATTCTGCTGATAACAGAAGTGTGAAAAAAAGGCATATGCATAAGAAATACTACCGGTATTACTTTTCAGAGTATCCTCCTGCCCCCTCCCCCAATGGCAATACTCCTTCTTTCATTTGGTTATTCATTCAAAACATCTGTTGAACCCCAACTATATACTAGACACTATTCTAGGTCCTGAATACAGGTGAGCAAGAGAGCAAGATCTCTACCCTCATGGACTTATAGTCTATAGTCTAATAACCAGTAATTAGACTATGATAACCAGTAACCATTGTTTTTCCTAGTACAGCATAAATAATAAACAAATCAGGGAGTCCACCCTCCCATCATCTGCTCTAAATCCCCTTACAAAATTCTCTTAGTCTTGCCCACGTTCAACGGTCTATGGTTGCAAAGTTTACATAATGAATCGGCTGAGTCATGTTTAGAGGCCTTCAAAATCTGGCTTACCTCTCCATAGCCAAATTTCTAACTAGTTCTTTAAGCCATGACAAACAAATTGGTTGAATGGAAATAATAAAGGCGGATCAAAGCTATTTATTAATTATCCAAAGGAAATTCAGGAAATAAAACAAAAATAGAAGGCAAAGCTCTTGTCCCAGCAGAAAGACATAATTTAAATCACAAAGAAAACATGCAGGAGGAACACATGAATGAGCATCAATTTAGAATTCTAGGACTATATGCCATTCTGTTCTAGGCATGAAGGATAAAGCAACGAAGTAGGTAATGTCCCTGCCCTGGTGGGTCTTCCATTTCAGTGGAGACAAGAGCAAGAAATAAATGATCAAATAATTATGTAATACGATGTCAGAGGTTAAGATGAAAAATTAAGTAAGGTCAAGAAACATTATTGGTTAGGGGATGCTATTTTATAAAAAGAAATCAGAAAAGGGTACGCGGTGTACAAAGCACAAAGCATGAAAAAATATCTGGGAGAAGACAGTCTCAAGGGGATACACAGACCATAAACCATGGCTGACATTTCAAGAGCCAGAACAAAGACACTGAGGACAGAGGGGAATGCGTGTAGAGCCGAAGCCAGATTTTGTAGAGTTTTTTAGGTCATGGTAGGGATTCCATCTGAAGACCTCTGTCCACCAGGAGCTGCATCATCCGGGTGTCAGGTCCTCTTGTATTCCTTTGCCAATTCTTTCAACAGGTATTGTTTTGATCTTCAATCTGAGAGCAGGAGAACAGATGTTAAAAACAGGTCATAGTCTACCATTAATGGAGTCAATTATAGGAGCGCCACTGGAGAGTTTGATTTTGAGGTATGGATTATTATCCTCTCCCACTTTCTTATCTCCAAATGCCTGCACTGGTAGTTCATGGAACAGAGAGAGACATCAGCCTTGATGAGCTGTACTTCTGTTCAGAGGGTTCCTACTTCTCAGGTCCTCATTAGTTTTTAGGTACGTTCTAAAAACTATTTGCGGATAATTTGATTAGTCAGATTCATTAGATTAATCTTCAGACAACAATCACTTGATGTATGACATTTCTATTTGAAAGATAATAAAATTAAGTTTCGGGGAGGGCTGGTTACCATTCCAGTGTCACCCAACAGGACTGTGGAAGAGGTCTCAATACAGAGAACTCTGCTTCCCACACTAGGAGCTCTAGATGGTTTCAAAGTATGAGCTGCATGAGCGGTTGGATCCAAGTACACATCACTCAGGGAGAGCTGACAGTTGTAATTACTTTAGGAAATGACAATAAAATACTACCAGCTGGAAAATGCACTTAAAAGATTCGAGAAAAACACCTTAGGGGAATTTTTTTTTTTTTTGTAAGTGATTTTGTACCTTATCGGACCCTATAGTCCCCTTTTATAATAAATATTTCATAATGTCCCTCTCACTACTCCGAAATAAAATTTACAGATGATATAACCTCCTGGTGGTTTGTAAAATGGAGATAAGTTCTAGCCCCAGATAATGATACACAGGTTTTTCACCTACATCAATGTCCTAGGGGACATATGCAAGTTGGGTAGGATTTTGCAAAGTTGTATATAGCACATGGGTCAGCCCTTTTTCATTCAAGAGGTTCCCACACAGGGCAAAGTGATGAGCGTCCCAAACCCTCACCCACTGTACCAGTAGTGTCTCCAATCGTCCTAATTCCCAATTTCCTAAACTCCCCCCTATGTGACATTACATTCCACGTCAAAGTTCTTTCCCTTTGATAATTAGTCTATTTGCCGTATATGAGAAAGCTGGAACATTTACGGTTAACCATTTGTAAGGGGTTAATGGTGGCTCCCAAAAAGGTACGTGAATGTTCTACCTTCTGGAACCTGTGAATGTGAACTTATTTGGAAAAAGGATCTTGACAGATGTAATTAAAGAATTTGAGCCGAGACCATTCTGGATCATAAAAGTGGGGCCCTAAATCCAATGACGAATGCCCTTATAGAAGAGAAGACACAAATAAGAAGAGAAGGCCATGTAACAACAGGCAGAGATTGGAGTTCTGCTCCCAATAAGCCAAGGAATGAGAAGAGCCATCAGAAGCTTCAACCTTAAAGCTTTGAGAGGAAACAGAGCCTTGCTGACACCTTGATGTTGGACTTTTGGTCTCCAGCACCATGAAGGCCCACAAAGAGCCCTGAGCTCTCAGCAGTCTTTGAGACTAGCCTTCTGCTGAAAAGAGCTACCTTGGGGCGCCTGGGTGGCTCAGTCAGTTAAGTGTCCGACTCTCGATTTCGGCTCAGGTCATGAGCCCCACGTTGGCTCAATACTATGAGCAATACTACTGTGCTGAGCACGGAGCCTGCTTAGGAGTCTCTGTCTCCCTCCTTCCTTCCCTCTCGCTTGCTCTTTCTAAAAAATAAAATAAAATAAAATAAAATAAAATTTGAAAAGAGCTGCCATAACCCAGCTCGTGTCCCTTCTACACCGGAGCACAGGTTGGCATAGGAGACAGAGTCTGGCTCCCTTGCTCCAGCTTGGGACCACTGGGAAGGGCTATCTCAGTTGCAGAGCCCCCTGTGAAGTTGGCTCAGGCCTTTCTTGAATCTGAATCACATCTGCTAACTTCTCCCTCTGCTTAATCCTACTTTCTTCCTTTCCCTCTACAACCGATCCCAAAAGAACTCCCTAATTTAAACACACACACACACACACACACACACACACACACACACACACGCTATGCAGTGTCTTCCTCAGATCTGCGTTTCAGAGAATGTAAGCTGCAACACACAATCACAGGTCTCTTCATACACAAAGATTAGTGGGTAGAACCACAATTGAAAGAATATTGAATGAACTGATTTCTTGGGTTCTTTTTTTTTTCTTTTTTTTTTCTTTTTTTTTGCTGTAAAAGTAATGGATTTTTTACTGAAATCCCCCTACTGCCACTAATGAAACAATCAAAATGCTGAGCAAATAAACTTAAGTTTGCCGGACACATATTTACAATATATTTGACACTGTAGTGCTTTTCAGTCAAAGGTTGTACCATCCTTATGAGGAGCTTTGGGAATTGGTAACAGCATTTTTTAATATAATTTTTTAAAAATTATTTTGAGAGAGAGACTCAGAGTGTGAGCTGGGAAGGGGCAGAGATAGAGGGAGAGAGAGAATCTCAAGCAGGCCCTATGCTGTTAGTGCAGAGCCCAATGTGGGTTCCCAGTCCATGAACTCTGAGATTCTGATCTGAGCCAAAACCAAGAGTTGGACACTTAACTGACTGAGCCACCCAGGCACCCCTGCAACAGCATTTTTGTGGTCACCATGACTAATAGTAATTAGTATTTGGTGTTGAGGTTCAGAGATGTTACACATCCAGGACTAATCAAAAGAGTCCCAAAAGTGGAGGGATCTTCTTTGCTGAAGAGAACATAACGAGATATAAGATACAGTCTTCTCTATCTGCCCTTATGGAGTTTATTGTTTAATCCTGGAAAAGGGGAAAGTACTAAATATGAAAGTGTACCAACAGGATATATATTATGTGATGATTAATTTTATGGTCAATTTGATTGGATCACAGGGAGGCCGGGAGTATTTGGCTAAACATCATTTCTGGGTATGTCTGTGAGGGTATTTCCAGATCAAATCAGTATCCGAATCAGTGGACTCAGTAAGTGGGCCCCTTCCTCAACGTGGGAGGGCATCGCCCAATCTGCTGAGAACCTGAATAGAACAAAAAGGCCGAGGAAGGAAGAATCTGGAAGAATCTGGCTTCTCCCGCCCCATTGCTTGAGCTGCCATATTAATCTCGTTCTGCCATTGGTACCCCGTGGTACTCAGACCGAATGTCACCACTGGCTTTCCTGGGTCTCTCGCTTGCAGATTGTGGATTGTGGGACTTCTCAGCCAATTTCCTTACAATAAATCTCTTCCTATATATACCTGGTTGGTTCTGTCCTTAGCAAATCCTCACTAATTTATATTAATAACCAAATGGTTTGCATAGATGGTAAATACAAAAATGATTTAGAGGTTGAAAATATTATTACAATGGATTGGGGTGTGCAGGAAGAGCTACAAGATTTTAGAAATTGGCAAAAAAAAAAAAAAAAAAACTGAATTTTTAGGGATCTAACTCATTGCGAACTTTGTGTCTCCAAATTCGGGTCTCATAATTTTGTGACAAGTTATATGTGACTCTGCTAGTGATTGAGGAAGCCTAGATTTAAGCTCAGGGCTGTCTGATTCCAAAGCCTATTCATGCCCTCTCTGCTCTGCTGCTTTTATTTATGATATTTTAGTCTTTAAAACTCCCACATTCACTTAACAGTGAACCTGTCCCCTCTCCAAATTGAAAAGTAATTGTTCTTCAGAGGAGACATAACTCATTTCTGTTGGTCACTACAGAGGATGCTAGAGGCCAGCTCTCCCTAGAATGCACTGGCAGGAAGTGTCCAGCATCCCGTGTGGATGCTCCCGGATCCTGCCCCCATGATCTCTGCAGATATCTTCTGTGCCCATAGATATCATGGTGCTAGAGAAATGGCCACGTGGGCATGTTCTTCCTCAGAGCTAGAAATCAAAGTCACCATGGTGATTCCAGACGCCAGCTTCCCGCACTGCTATCCACCTGAATTGAAGAAAAAGAAGTTGCCAGAATAACAGGAAGAGCAAAGATGTCTGAGAGTGGGAGTATAACATACCATTATGCCATATTTTTAGGTTGTTAACTTCATGCCAGAAAGGTTATTTCCTCTTGAGCTGTGTTGCCTACTGAAGGTCTCCAGACACCAGGAAAACAGTCATGGGTTTGGTTAAGCTCCTGGAGAAACAGGAATCCTCTGCCATGGACGTGGTGTGCTTGAGTTGGAAATTTTGGCGTGAATAAAATAAAAACAGAACTACATATAAAAATAGCTAACTCCATCAAATATTACTAAACTATACTAAGTCTGTCAACAAAGGATTAAGAATAGAAACAAATATTTTGTCTTCTCTTCACTCATTTTTACTAAATTCTTATGGTTCTAAATCATTTTGCATTGGTCCACTTTCCTCCTTATGTTCCAAGAAACAGTTAACCCGTTGTTCTCACTCATTTGGACGCGATTCTCAGAATTTTCCCAGTGGAATCACTGAGTGGAATCACTGAAGTCTGTGGAATTTTGGGGAGTAAAGACCCAAATTGTCCAGAGTCTTCACAACGAGCCAGTCCTCGGTCTCTCTCTCCCTTACTGGAAGTAGATTGGCCAGGATAAAGACATTGCCCTTTCTCCTGTGCCTGTCTCTTAGCCCTTTCTTAGTTTTCCTTACAAGACAGAAGCTAGAAAGCTTCTGGTGCCCTCCAACACAGAGGCACAGAAGATATTAGGTTATCTTCCCTTTTCACAGGTTTCCAGACAGCGTGTCACTTTGGAAAGAATCAAGTGACTTCTCTTGTCTTAGCTTTCTAGATGCCATTAAGAGTTTGCTTAAACAAAGTCATGTAAATACCGCATTTTTCTCCGCTGACAAGATTAAGCCTGGCAACGTGTTTTCACATATTAACAGCTACCGTTACTTTTTGAGGCAGCTTGACCCTAGGAACAAATTCGAGCAAACACCAGGACAAGATTGTTGAAGTAAAGTTTAACAAAGTGTCTTTTTTTTTTTTTTTTTTAACAGATGCCTGGGGTTTCGCATCCTTTGCTATCTGTTAACTGACTTGGATGTAAGTAAATAAATTATATCAATAAATAATAAAAAGAAAAAAAAGGAGTAAACATATTCGGGAAAAAAAAATACAAAACAAATCCTAAATCTGCATCCCTATGCAAGGACTACCTAATCATTCTGCAGATTCCCTGAGTTAATTCTCTCCACGAGCATCCACCCATATGTGTTGCCAGGTTACAGAATGTCTAGTCCTTTGGAAGTTCCACACAAATGTCATTCACACCCGAGCATTTTGTGCCTCAGGAACTACAGGCAAGGCCGCATCATGAACGGGCCGGCTTCTTCGTGCATCGGCCATTCCTTAATACCCCCACCACCGTTCTCCCTGCTTCTCTGCCTTGGAGTGATGGGCACACTCTCCCCCTGTTATCAGCAGAATAGTTCTTTATTCGGATCCTGGAGGCTCATCTCCTTTTCGGGCGTGGCTTTAAATAAGCATCTTCCCAACCATGGTGCATCCCAGTCGATAAGGAAACCTGTACCTGCTGCTATAAAAGTAAAGATCCTCCAACTCACTGTAAAAAAGTCGAGAGGGTTCCGTGATGGGAGTGTCTGGGTATCCCCGTGTGAAGTTGAGCCACGTGATTCCGTTGTATAAAACTGGATTACGAGGGGCACCCTGGTGGTTCAGTCGGTTAAGAGTCTGACTCGTGATATGGGCTCAGGTCCTGATCACACGGTCTGTGAGACAGAGCCCTGTGTCAGGCTCTGGGCTGACAGTGCGGAGCCTGCTTGGGATTCTCTCACTCCCTCTCTCTCTCTCTCTCTCTGCCCCTCCCCCACTTGAGCTCACTCTCTCTCAAAATAAATAAATAAAGATTAATTTTTTTTTTTTAAAAGACTGGATTAGGGGCGCCTGGGTGGCGCAGTCGGTTAAGCGTCCGACTTCAGCCAGGTCACGATCTCGTGGTCCGTGAGTTCTAGCCCCGCGTCAGGCTCTGGGCTGATGGCTCAGAGCCTGGAGCCTGTTTCCGATCCTGTGTCTCCCTCTCTCTCTGCCCCTCCCCCGTTCATGCTCTGTCTCTCTCTGTCCCAAAAATAAATAAACGTTGAAAAAAATTTAAAAAAAAAAATAAAAGACTGGATTATACAAATGGAAGGTGTGTCCTCTTTGGGGCTGTAAAACATTTCTTCCACCAGTCTGTCACAGCATCTGTAACTCCCAACTTTGTTTATATATATATTATTATATATGTTAGTATATATTATACTATGTATAATATTATATATGTTAGTATATATTATACTATGTATAAGAGTATGTATTATACTATGTATAATATATAATATATATGTTATATATAGTTATACGTTATATATGTGTTATATATAGTTATATATGTTATATATAGTTATATATATAGTATATATATTACATATATATACTATGTATAATATATAGTATATATAGTATATATATACTATGTATAATATATAGTGCATATATATGTTAATATATATGTTAGTACATATTTTATACATGTTAATATATTATATATGTTAATATATATTAAAATACACACACACACATACAATGGCACCTGGATGGCTCAGTCATTTGAGCGTCCAACTCTTTATTTCGGCTCAGGCCATGATCCCAAGGTTGTGGGATCAAGCCCCATGGTGGGCTTCTCACTGAACTTGAAGCCTGCTTAAGATTCTCTCTCTCTCTCCCTCTGCCTCTCCCCCCTGATTCATGCTCTCTCTCTCTCTCAAATAAAAAATAAATAAAATTTAAAAATATATAATGTGGAAATACATATAATAAATATATAAATATATAAAATAAATATGTATTATGTAAAAATATGTCTTTTTAATATATTTATTTTATATATATTTGTGTGTCCGTCTATTACATATGTATATTATACATATATATTTAAATACGTTATCAGAAAAGACCAAGCTCTGAAATATTGGTGTGGGTGATTCTGGCTATCCCTTTGGAAAGAGGGGAGAAGCGCATGAGAAAAGGCACCAGTAGAGACCAGGTCCATGTGGAGGGACTGAAAGAGAGAAACAGAGAACTCTGTGAAGATTGGACTCTTCACACAAAGGCCAGGCAATGGTGGAGCATCTCAGTAAGGGATAGCTCTATTGGCCAGGGCTCCTTAGGTCACAAAAGAGGAGAACTAAAAAGGGAAAGGTGTTGGCTCGCTTACCTGGGAAGGATACTCGGGCTATTCACATGCCTGAAGAGTGAGCTGCAGAAAACAGGCCTCCGAGAGAATTCCCTAACACCAGGATTCACTCTCTCTTCCTCCCACACCCAACACCCATCCTGCTTGTTTCTCCACACAGCCTCCCTCCACCTCACACAGGAAGATGGCTTCCTGGAGCCGTAGCCTCAGACCCACCCACAAAGAAGACTTTTTTCCCACCTCCCTTAGGTGAAGTTCAGATAAGGCCCTGATTGGTCCTGCTTGGGTTACGGGACTGTGGGGGTGAGGGGGTGGGAATCCTCCTCACCAGTGGGGGAGGGGACCCTCACCAAGAACACCAGGAAAAGAGGGAACGAATACCAAACAGGAAGAGTGCTGTAACCTGAAGAAGGAGGATGAGAAGGTATGATAAGCAGACAAAACATCCACCAGCTATCACCAATCCCCCCAAGAGTTGAGATTAGGCTTGAGAGCAGGAGGCAGCCAGGAAGAAGGTGTGCTGAAAGAGGGTGGTGCGAGAAGCAATGCTCCAAAATCTTTGAAGAAGCCACACCTCTCCTTGACCAGATGTATGCAGATGCCAGGAAATCTGAAGATGTGGCTTAGCGTCTTTTGTGTTGCCCAAGCAGATGCGTGCCCGGAGGAGTAGTTAACCGACAAGGTCCTGAAGAGTTGAAACTGGAGTGGAAATTTCACAATGGGAAACAAATACTGAATAGCAGCTGGAGACTCCGTCTGGAAACCACTATTTTCCAGTCCAGCAGATGGGGAACTTTCACAACTCCCCACTCAGGAACAGCTCGGAGATCAGAGGCGGAGAGAGCATGCCTGACATGATGATGTCGTGCCTCCTTCATTTTATATTCACGTACAGGTGTGCATCCCTGAACCAGATGGTCATAAATGAACTGAAGGTATTGGGGCCCCTGGGTGGCTCAGTCGGCTAAGCATCCGACTCTCGGTTTCAGCTCAGGTCATGATCTCACACTTTCATGGGTTTGAGCCCCGAGTTGGACTCTGCTCAGGCAGCGTGGAGCCTGCTTATTCCCCACATGCCTTGTCTCTCTCTCTCAAAATAAATAAACTTAAAAAAGAAAACTGAATTGAAGGTATTGTCCTGCCACTTGCTATGTCTGTTCAGCACTCTGCTTTTGAGATCTACCCATGATGATGTAAATAGCCCATTTTTTTTAATCACTCTCTAGTATTCCATCACACAGATATACCAGAGCTTATTATCCATTCCCTTATTGATGGTCACTTTGGTTAGTTGCAATTTTTTTTTTTTTTTTTTTTTTTTTTTACTGTTTCACTATTTTTACTACTGTAGTTTTAGGGAGGGCTAGAATGAGCATCTCTGAATATTTTTCTCCTTTTGCAGACAAGTGTACGAGTTCCTCTTGAAGCATATTTAATTGCTGCACCAGGAAATGAACACATTTTGGGAGTTTTACCAGAAACTCCCAAATGGTTTCCAAAATGCTTGTACTTCATGCTCTTATACTTAGTCCCTGAGCACTTGGGAGAAAACTGTAAAACATTTACATTAGACTTTCTAAAGAGACTCTTGTTCAGGTAGCACTAGGTTGCAAACCCCCAGCCTCTTTGAAGGTAGAAAATGAGGCTCAGATTTGCAACAACGGGGGTGGAACGAGAGTGTATTATGCTCAGTGAAATTAGTCAGTCAGAGAAAGACAAATATCATATGACTTCACTCATATGTAGAATTTAAGATACAAAACAGATGAACATAAGGGAAGGGAAGCAAAAATAATATATAAACAGGGAGGGGGACAATACAGAAGAGACTCTTAAATATAGACAACAAACAAGAAACTCTTTTTTTTTTTAATTTTTTTTTTAACGTTTATTTATTTTTCAGACAGAGAGAGACAGAGCATGAACGGGGGAGGGGCAGAGAGAGAGGGAGACACAGAATCGGAAGCAGGCTCCAGGCTATCAGCCCAGAGCCCGACGCGGGGCTCGAACTCACGGACCACGAGATCATGACCTGGCTGAAGTCGGACGCTTAACCGACTGCGCCACCCAGGCACCCCAAGAAACTCTTAAATACAGAGAACAAACAGAGGGTTGCTGGAGGGGTTGTGGGTGGGCGGATGGGCTAAACGGGTAAGGGGCATTAAGGAAGACACTTCTTGGGATGAGCGCTGGGTATTATATACAGGGGATGAATTACTGGATTCTACTCCTGAAATCATTATTGCGCTATATCCCAATGTAAATTTTTAAAAAAGAAAAAAAGAAAAGAAAATGAGGCTTAGGTTAGCCCAAGAAGCTTCTAGGCTTGCCATGTGTGGCTGGGAATAGAATGCAGCTATTAAAATTGGATCTTCAAACGCTATTGAAAGCATAGAACACGGTAATAATATAATGTTTGGTAAAAATAAATAAATAAATAAAAGCCGCAAAATAGTCTTATGTTATATCCCGATTTTGTGAATGCATATGTATCTGAAAAATGGCAGAAGAACTAATAACAGCGATAACAGTGATAGTAGTGTCTCTTTCTGGGCGAGTTGTTCGTTTTTTGGTTTTTTTTTTCTTCGTAATTCAACCTCCCCTGGGCACATGCGCCTCAGGCGACTCAAAAGTTTTCACCCATCCCCCCACCCACCCATGCCTGTCTGCAAATGACCACAGAAGCACTGTGAATAATGACTTGGGGGTTACAAAGAAATTTCAGCAAATAAGCAAATTTGCAAATACAGAATCCATGAATAATGAAGAGGAAATATATATACTTATGCAAATCAGTCACACAAATTATAAATGGTAGCAATATCTAAACAAGACCCTATTATTAAAACCCAGTAAGTTGGGGGTGTTCATTCAAGCGACAGACATCAACTGCCCTCAGTCCTGCTGAGACTTCTTCTTGTGGCATTTAGCTGACCATGTCACTTGAAGAGCCCATCCACTTAGCAGGTAGACATTTTGCACCCATGTCTGGAACACCCCAAGCCTCATGGGTCTCCCTTTTTTTTATTGTTTATTTATTTTTTGAGAGAGACAGAGACAGAGACAGAGCACAAGCAGGGAAGGGGCAGACAGAGAGGGAGACACAGAATCCGAAGCAGGCTCCAGGCTCTGAGCTGTCAGCATAAAGCCCAACGCAGGGCTCGAACTCACGGACTGTGAGATCATGATCTGAGCCGAAACCGAGTTGGGCGCTCAACCGCCTTAGCCACCCAGCTGCCCCTATTTATTCTATTAAAAAAAATTCTTGTTTTACATTTATTTATTTTTGATAGGAAGGGGCAGAGCACAAGTGGGGGAGGGGCAGAGAGAGAAGGAGACACAGAATCCGAAGCAGGCCCCAGGCCCTATGCGGGGCTCGAACTCACAAACTGCGAGATTATGACCTGAACCAAAGTCGAATGCTTAACCGACTGAGCCACCCAGGCGCCCCTCATGGGTCTCCCTTTAGTCTTTCAACATAAAATACAATCAGGATATTTTGTTTTCAGGAATCTTTTCCTATTTAGAGAAGTCGGGGCTGTATATATTGGTCTTTGCATTGGTTATTAAAATTCCACTCTACTTATTTTTTGTTGTAAGCAATCTCTGAATTTCAAGTCTATAAAGGATCCCATGTGTACACTTTTAATTGGTTTAATTTCTCCCTGTATAAGGGAGAATAAATTTTAGGAGAAGCATTTTTAAAATGAGACACTGAAGAAAGGAGTTAGCATACCAAAATGCAACCCACCATTTTGAAAGATTTCAGACCTCATATCTATTTTTTCGGGGCCTCTCGGTGGCTCAGTTGGTGAAGCGTCTGACTTCAGCTCAGGTCATGATCTCGAGGTTCATGAGTTTGAGTCCTGCTCGGGATCTGTGCTGACAGTGAGGAGCCTAAAGCCTGATTCAGATTCTGTGTCTCCCCTGCTCTCTGCCCCTTGTCTGCTCATGCTCTGTCTCTCTCTTTCTCAAAAATAAATAAACATTAAAAATTTTTTTAAAAAGACCTCATATCTACTATTTTCAGGTGTAGCCCTCAAAGGTGCATTACCCCAACAACTCTGCCAGGAATATGAACTAAGAAATGTTATTTGGAAAAAAACAGTCATTGTCTCACAGCTGACCTCTGTATGCCTGCCAAACTAATAACAAAACTTCAAACACAAGGGGCACTTGGGTGGCTCAGTAGGTTAAGCAACCGATTTCAGCCCAGGTCACAATTTCACGGTTCATGAGATCAAGCCCAGGTCACAATTTCACGGTTCATGAGATCAAGCCCAGGTCACAATTTCACGGTTCATGAGATCAAGCCCTGCCTCTGGGTTATTACTGAGTATGGAGCCTGCTTGATATTCTCTCCCTCCCCGTCTCTGTGCTCTTGCCCCTGCCCTCCCCTTCTGCCCCTCCCCTGCTTGCACTCTCTCTCTCTCAAAACAAAACAAAACAATTTCAAACACTATATTTTCTGATTTTTTTTTTTTTTAGCAGCAGGCAAAAGTTTATTAGAGTATAAGCTCAGAAAATAAGAATAGTGTGAAAGGTCTCTTTGCAGAGAGGGGACATTCGAAAGTCTGAAATTTTTTAAGATTATATGCTTGATGAAAATTATCTTTTAAAGCCAGTCTAATTTTTAATGATTTTAATCATATCGTAGATGGGTAGCTTTTCTTTTTTCTTTGTTATGACTATTCTCAAGTCCTAAAGCATTCCAAGATAAAATTGCAGGAAAATGCACTGGCTCCAAGAGCTTTGTGGAAAGTCCCCTAGAAACTCATTGATATGGAAAGGATGAATATTGAACGCGGTGAAAGCAATCACTTTGGTGGAGTCCCAGAAGATTCAAATGCATAAACATAAGCCTTGTGATGTTTGGGAACTACAGTAGCCAATATAAATAAATCATCTGTAAAACGGTAACATGAAAAAAAAATACAAGAAGAGATAGAAAAATGAAAGAAATTACTTTTACCAATATGTTTCTCAAATAATGGGAGGGCGGATGAGGAAATAAATCAGAGACTGTGGTGTTTTTAAAAAAGGCTTAGTAACAATTGAAGTACATTGTCTTAAATTTCTGAAATTTACAGATCTTTCCACAGAAAGTCAGAGTTTGTACAACGCATGTTGATGATTTGCCTGACATTTGAATTAACACACACACACACGTGCATTTTTCAAGCCAGGTCTTTTAAAAATCTCCCGTTAAGAAGACTTAATAAACGGAAAATGGCGTGAATTGTTGACTTACTTTACCCAAGCAATGAAAACCATGCAAATGCTTAACTTTTTGGTGCAGACGTATTTCTGGTGTCAGACCCTCATGTTTAGATTCAATGGCATCAATGCAGTTCTATCTACAAATCTGAAATGCAACCCAGGCAATAGAATTAAAGAAACAGACTGACTGCCTTGGACAGCAACATCAAAAACCGAAACACAGAGGTGCCTGGGTGGCTTAGTCGGTTAAGTGTTCAACTTCAGCTCAGGTCATGATCTCGCAGTTTGTGAGTGTGAGCCCTGCTTTGGGCTCTGTGCTGACAACTCAGAGCCTGGAGCCTGCTCTGGATTCTGTGTCTCCCTCTCTCTTTGCTCCTGCCCCATTCACACACTGTCTGTCTGTCTCTCTCTTCCTCTCTCTCAAAAATAAAAATGTAAAAAAAAAAAAAAAAAAAAAGCAACTGAACAACACATGACGATTTAGTTTTTAAATACATACAATATCCCTGAAGGCAAGCCGACACTATATGTTAACTCGAGAATAAAAAAAGTAAAATAATAAATACATACATACATACATACATACATAAAACATCTATGATTTCAAAGTGAGACCATCGCCATGATTTTCAATTTAGGAGAGAAGTAGTAAGGTAGGGACCTGAATGTAGGAGAATGAATACCCAAAGAAGCACAGACCACACTAACTTTGGTTCTAAAGGAATACAAGTCAAATGAGGACCAAAAATTATAATGTTGAATCAAAGGATCAGCACTAGTTTGGAAAAGATGTAATCCTAAAGAATCAGGGCAGAAGAACCAGAAACTGAAGAGTCGGAAGGGTTAGACAATGTCTGGGGTGCTCCACAGTCAAATTGCTCTCCTCTCCCTGTGATTCCTTTAGCTCTGAAAGTTGGTTTGATTAACCCAGTTTCAGTCCAATTACCTTTTTAATTCTTCAAATTTACTCTTGGCTAAGGTACCCCAAAGCTTTAATTTCTTTCTAAAATTACCTCATTTTTTTAAAAAAGTGTCTTTAAAAGCTCAATGCCTCTAAAAGATCTGTGTGAGCAACAAAACACCTTTTTCTTTTGCAAGTCTACTAACAATGAGTCTTAGGAAATAAGCCTAAGTTTACCGTCAACATGAGCAGCATAAGCAAAACACGAGTGCTTAGCCAAGTGCTCCTAATGACACCAAAGGCCACAGGAGGGCAGGTCAGCACGTACCTTGAAATGATGATCATCCTTTGCATTTGCACAGTATGGTTAATATCTTTAGGGTCTGCTTTTATTGACATGTTAAATTACAATGTATGCTCATTTTAACAAATAAAAGCCTACAGAAGCATGCTATAAAAGGATAGCAAAGTTACTAATCCCTCCTCTCATCACTTCCATTTCAGCCCCCTCAACCAGCACACCCCCTCTCCCACTTCCACACCACTTTGAATGGCAGTCAAGTCAAGGGCTCTTGACCACCCACAAGTGTCAGTTAGTGCAGGGTGGAACTCAGGTATAAGGGCCCCTTCTTCTCTTCTGGGGATAGACAAACTTGGGTTGGGTACAACTAGACACAGCATGGGGCTGTGCTCCAGAAGAGGGACCCCACCTCTCTCTGACCCTTCCTTTTTATGGGGCAAGTATTGAGATGTGCTCACAAATAGGGGGAAATAGCCTTGAGCTTGGGGACCAAAAGGATGAGCGTGGGTACCAGCTCCTTTACAAGATTCTAGGACCATTATTGCTGGCAGCTGGTAGTCTTATGAGAAATTGGGTTGGTGTGCCAATTCACCACCCCATCCCTGGGGGAGGAGAAATCCCTGTCCTGGCCAGCTTATTGCCAGTAACAAAAAGAGATACTCAGGGGTCAAAGATCCAAGCATTCTGTGCAAAGCTTGCTTTGTGTTTATCCGTGTATTTATACCTTCATATTTATATCTTCATATAGATCTAGACATATATGTATGGATCTGTGTGTGTGTATACATCCTCCCTATATCTATACAGTTTATGTATGCGACACAACACAAATAGAAAGGGTTTGCTTTTTATATTATTGAAACAAAGGAGGAAATAGGATCATACATTATTCTGCAACACGTCTTTTCACTAAATGTATCATGACTTTCCTGATTAAAGCCGAGGAAATCAGGGACCAGAGAGGTAAAATGAGTACTCCGTAACTGGAGATCATTCAATGACCGAGCAGAATTGAAATCCTTATGCCTCGGTCCGCTACACTGCCTGGCCTGGACTCTCCCCTCAGTAGCACGGACCCTGCCCGAGATGGGGTTCAGTAGGTGTGAGACCTTTGTGGGTGCAAAGCTGTACAACTTCTGCTCCTCTGCAAAAGCGCGATTTCATTCCAGATCCCGCAGAGCTGAAGCATCTGACAAGACAAGTCCACTCTTTTTTGTTTTGTTTAGCCAAAGGAAGACAAGTCCCAGGGAAGGTCCTTAGGCCTAAAAGGGTCAGGCGCCTCAGAGGCCGAAGAAATAAGTGGTACCAAGGAATCGACTCTAAAAATTCCATCTTCTCTCATCCTTGTCTCAAAGAATGCATACATCTATTTATTATAGTGGAACATGGCAGCTTTGTTTCACGAACCTCAGAGACGACAGTCCGAAAAACTTGTCTGTTCTCAGCACAGTACTATTTCTCAGTTTAGGGGAGTGTTTTCTCTGTGTCTCTATCTTGTTATTCTGTGTAATTTGGATTAAAAAAAAATCAGGGGCAATTGTCCGGTGGCACACTGTATTTCTCAGGATTGTTTAAGAACAGAGAATGTGGGGGCGCCTGGGTGGCGCAGTCGGTTGAGTGTCCGACTTCAGCCAGGTCACGATCTCGCAGCCCGTGAGTTCGAGCCCCGCGTCGGGCTCTGGGCTGATGGCTCAGAGCCTGGAGCCTGTTTCCGATTCTGTGTCTCCCTCTCTCTCTGCCCCTCCCCCGTTCATGCTCTGTCTCTCTCTGTCCCAAAAATAAATAAATGTTGAAAAAAAAAAAAAAAAAAAAGAACAGAGAATGTGTATGCCCATAAACAACGGTGCCCATGATGAAATGAATAAATGATATTAACATGTACACAAGACCTTCTCAATGAACTGTGACCTATCATATCACAACCCTTGAGAAGCAACAGTCTATTAGTAAATTAGTCTACCTGCTCTTCTCACACATCCTTTCAGTACATTCTCAACATAGTAACCAGAGTGATGCTGTTAAACAGAAGCCGAACCCGCCCACTGAGTCCCAACTATGCTACAGTGGAGGCAATGCTGAGTGCTTTGAAGAAAAATAAAACAGGATAAGGGACTAGAGAGGGAGAGGCACTCCTTCAGATAAAGTAGTCAGAGACGGCCTCACTGAAGAGGCAGCCCTGGGGCAGAGTCTGAACCCAGTGAGGGAGTGAGACATGGATATAATAGGGGCTGAAGGAAAGACAAGATGTGAGTCCGTAGCAGACAAACAGCAATCTCAGTGCCTTACTTATAGAAATGTACTTCTCTGTAAATGGGCACTAGTTATTTTCCTTCCCTACACAGTTACCCACGCCATTGTATCTTCATATCTGCTCCCCAAAACGGTATTAAATGAAAAGTTCCCATATAACCGATGCCATGGACTCTAATCTCCCCTGGAGTAAATGCCAAAGTTCTTTCAATGGCCTCAAAGTCCTCCCACTCTGACCTGCCTCCACCCCCCCACCCCCTTGCCCAATTCCCTCTCTGGCCCTCATTCCCCCTACCCTCCCCCTCCTCAGTCAACTCCGCCTCTCTGGCCTCCTTAGTGTTCTTGGAACATTCCAGCTTCAGGATCTTTGTACTGTGTTGTCATTTGTCTGGAATGCCCTTCACCTACCTGGTTTTTATGACTCGCTCCCTCACCTCTTTCTGGTCTTGACTCGAATGTTGCCTTCTTAGGAATTCTTTCCTGGCTAACCTTTATAAAACTGCAGCCCCACCCCGTCCCCCTCCACACACACACACACACACACACACACACACACACAGGCACACACACACTCTCTCTCTCTCTCTCTCTCTCTCTCTCTCTCAACTCCTTATCTCTCTCCCTTTCTCCCCTGCCTTATTTTTCTCCTTATGGCTTCACATTATCCAGCATACTAGAGTCTATAATCTTATCTAATTTTCTTATCTCTCCGTGAGGTCAGGGATTTCTCATTCTGAAGGGGGTTTGATATGTGTTTGGTTTTTTGTTGTTGTTTTGTTTTGTTTTTTTCTCCCTCACTGCTTTATCACCAGCACCTAGGACAGTACCGAGCAACGCGTTAGGCACTCAAGAAATACTGGTTTGTCAAATGAATGAGTGACAACTGTAGTCAACAAAATGATCAGCTTTTTTTTTTTAATTTTTTTAATGTTTATTTATTTTTGAGAGAGAGAGAGATTGTGAGTGGGGGATGGCCGGAGAGAGAGGGAGACACAGAATCTGACGCAGGCTCCAGGCTCTGAGCTGTCAGCACAGAACCCGGTGGGGGACTTGAACTCTCAAACAGTGAGATCAGACCTGAGCTGAAGTTGGATGGTTAACTGACTGACCCACCCAGGCACCCCTAAAATGATCAGCTTTTTGACGCTAATTAGCATTTCAGTGAGTGACACCAGAGCCATGGACACCTGAAGCCAGTTTTTCCAACCAAAAGCACCCCAGGTGTCATAAGAGTTAACCAGGGTTTAGTTTACAACAGGTCAAATGCACCACGCGTTTCTTATATTAGGGTTTGCCAGGGTCCAGGGTGATTATAGCATTTGGATGTTAAGCCAGCCAAATATTCCAAGGGGAGCCAAAGCATGAATGGACAAAGCCCTTGTACAGGGTAGTTCCAGCTGGAGGGCTGTGTCACTCTCTAGGGAGAAAGGCCTCTAGCTGCTCAGAAAATACTTCGTGGAGAGTGGGCTGGACACTGTTAGGTTGGCTCCCAATAGAGCTGCTCCTCAAGGCTCCCATCCAAGAACCCTCATTGTAGTGGGTTCACGTCTGCCCCTTTTCCTCCTCCTTCTCCGTGCTCTGTAGCCAGAGTCCTCTCAACTCTGCTCCCCTTCAGGAACTTGTTGCTACCCTCCAATGGAAGAGTAGATAAGACCTATTTGTCTTTATTGCACTGTGAGCAAGGCAGACCCTGGTAACTCTGTGGCCTCCCTACAACCAGAAGGAAAATTGACCCCACCCAACCACTAGAAGAATCCTCTGAAAATCTTCACCCCTTTGTTATCATCCTATGGCATATCTAACACTCTTTGGTTTCCATAAATGCTGGTTCATGAATTAATGATGTATTACTAATGTCTCCGGTCAATATAGAGCATTTATTTATTCCAGAGTTCTCTGCAAGACTGCGCGCATTATACCTTGTCGGTAATTAGATTATGCCCTAGAGATCTGTGGGTAAACCTAAGCCTGTCTCAAATGTCATGTTTCAGAATCCGAAGTATAAAAATCCATAATTGGCTGCCTTCTTAAGAACAAAGAGAATGACAGCTTGTCTGCTCCAAGAAGGATACGCGAGAGGAACACAAACAAAGAATTGTTGTATAGGGAAATGAGATTTTAAAATGACCTGAGAAAAGCTGATGGTCTGGTGCACGCGAGTGAACCCTGCTAGTATGAAAACCAAGCTAGGAACATGGCTAATCAATGCATATGCAAATGCTCTCAGGAAAGCCCTCTGAAACTGGTGTGAACTCTCTTTGGATGCTGGAGAACTGTGAAGATAATCACCTGTGACACTCAGCCTTTCCTTGAGACACAATTTTGAACAACTGACCTTATTTCTGAGCTGAGTGGATGCCAAAATTGAATTTCTGCTCAGCTGGAACCAAATTCACTCCCAGCCATCTCTCAAGTGAGTTGGCAACACTTGCTTTGAATTCTTTGTCCCACTTATGCAGAATTAATTTGGAGTCATTTTGAAGTCTTTCCCCTTTGGACCGGGCAGTGCCGAGGAAGAAGTGTGGTGTCCATCGGGTCTCATATTAACCTCTTTGTCTATGTGTCTGCTTGGCTTTCTATTAACTTTGGAGGCTTGTTCACTTAACATGGCGAACAAGGCTCCTCTAGGGTTCACCCGAATTCCACAAGTATTTGTGGAGTAATCACCCCAGGTCGGTACTCTGAAACACGCTGGGGTGGCAGGGCTGGGGTTTACAGACAGTGTCATGCAGGAAAGGATCTAAGCTCTGGAGTCAGACTCTGGTTTCTGATCCTGGCTCCACTGCAGACCCGCGGCCGGGGGTAGGTAATGAACAAGTTACATACGCACCACGAGCCTTGGATCCCTCAGCTGTGCAATCGGGGTGACGATCCCAAATTGGAAGACATTGTGAACAAATTCAAAACCGCGTAAAACAGAATAGCGAACAGCCCTAAATGCAACACGTAATAAAATGAGCTGTGACGTTATCTTCAGTGCATTGTTAATCCCTAATCTCTAGAAGCTGACATACTCAAGCAGAAGAGAGCAGAGGCCAAATGATGACATTCATATTAGCCAGGACAGGAAGGAGCAGAAGGAAGGGAAGCCCATGTGAAAACGTACACTAAAGGACGTTAAGTGCTGTGAGCTCCGGGAAAGCGCGTCCCAGTCCCCACCTGGAGGCCTCTTTCCCAACATTCACCCTCCAAGCCTCTTGCCGCATAATTAGAAAATGTCTTCTCCTCTCTGTGGTGAGCCTGCCTCATTTAAATTCCATTGCATTCCAGTCCGGTCACATGAGATCAACATATAAATTAAAAGCAGTTTGAATCTCTGAGATGAGATGTAATTTTTGACTTTTCTACTTGAGGGAACAGAACAGCATCATTGTTACTCTACTGAATAAAAAAGATTTAAAAAAAAATGTAAAAATTAAAGAAGATTAGAAAAAAAAAAGCTTCGAGCCCCCCTCCACGCTCCCATGGATGGTAAGGGGAAAGGACAGAGAAAATCATGCCTAAAGTTTGAGGAGTAGTCTGCTTTATTAATAAAATTTCTCCCCATTGGTATAATTTTATAATGCACCACCATGAGTCTTACTCTAGAGAGAGAGAGACAGAGAGACAGAGAGAGAGTATATATATATATAAAGTCTATATATATATATATAGTCTATATATATATATATATAAAGTCTATATATATATATAGTCTATATATATATATAAAGTCTATATATATATATATAAAGCTTATATATATATAAAGTCTATATATATATAAAGTCTATATATATATATAAAGTCTATATATATATATATATAAAGTCTATATATATATAAAGTCTATATATATATAAAGTCTATATATATATATAAAGTCTATATATATATAAAGTCTACATATATATATATATAAAGTCTATATATATATATATAAAGTCTATATATATATATATAAAGTCTATATATATATATATGATAGTAAGGATGCCTAGGGATTTCATTTGGTCAAGCATCCGACTCTTGGTTTTGCTCAGGTCACGATCTCATGGTAGGTGGGTTCCAGCCCCGCAACCGGGCTCCTTGCTGACGCTGTGGAACCTGCTTGGGATTCTGTCTCCCTCTCTCCCGGCTCCTCCCCTACTTGCTCTCTACCTCTCTCTCTCAAGAATAATAAACATTAAAAACAAAAGCCTTTAAAAACTAGTACTATATATCTGTATATGTGATACTGTATATGTGCATACATGTATATGTGATCATATAATAACATAGCCAACTATTATCAATGGACAACCTCTACAGTGTAACCTTTGGCCCACGTGAAGTCCCTTAAGGTCAGTGACCCTCTAAATGTAAAAACAGTACATGTGAAACCCCACTTATGGTTTGTTCAGAGCTCCAGGAAAACAGGTAACCTGTGAGTGAAACAGGTATTTAAGGCATCGGCTATCCTCCACAAGTGAGCATTTCTGGGTTTCTGACTTGAAGAAGCAGATATTTTCCACCTTTTAATTCCAAACTGCCTTATTCTTGTCTCCCACGGCGAGGCACACACCCTGCGAACCGGGCCCCCTCACCCAAGAAAAACAGCCTCGACAGGCCGCCTCCTTTTTATCTCACCTGGCGCAAACCAGTTTGTGCATCTTTCCCTGACATGGGCACGTTGACATGCACACGAATGGCCACGTCACTGAAGCTCCCAAAATGTCTATTAAAAACGAATTCTCCCTTAATTTAATAACACCAGTCTCTCTTTTAAGACCAGTTTCTGGCCAATAAAATGCTTGGGTCAAATGATTGTGTAATCAAATTCTTTCCCTGTCCTGCTAACACAGCTTGATGATTTTAATCAATGGTCGCTTTTAACTCCTTCATGCATTTTTTTTCTTTCCCCTAAAGCATTTGTGATGCCAAGATTTCAAATTGAAATTTCCCCTTCCGGGCAGCTTTGGCAGACCATACCTTCCCCCAACCCCCGCCCCTTCCAAGGTGAGCTTAGGTTGACTGCGATTTCATAATATCACTGATACAGTGTTCCCTTTTTAAGGAGGTGGAATAATTGAAGGTGTGGGGAAAGCCTAGATGTGTAGAGGAGGAAGCGTTCTCTTTTTACACAGTTATTGAGTAACTTGGAAGGCACTGCAGAAACTATTTACATCTCCTCTGTAAAATGAGGGGGCTGAATTGAATTTCCTTTGTGTCTCCCCCAGCTTTGGCAGACTGTGAGTCCACCAGGCCCTTGACTTTGAACTCCTGGGGAGCAGTCAACAAGAATTAATCATCCCTGCACTTCCAAAGCCTCTCCCGAGATCTGGCACCCAGTCCGGCCTTCAATGTTAATAAATGAGTTAATCACCTTGCCTTTTTACAGGCTCCACTCCAATTCATTCTGACTAGAGCAAGAATCATAGGTTGCCATTAATGGCTCCAATTCCGTTCCAAAGATCACAGAATCTTGAGTGTAAAATTTTCCTCTGTTTTGCGTTTTATTCTGTTGCTGGAGGGCGCAGGCACGTTTCCTACGTATGGACGTAGTACTGACGCTTTCTCTCGAGGTGGACCCGTTCGTTAGTCCACACAACAAATATTCGCAAACACCTGCGAGGCAATAGTATTACAGTGCTGAACTACACACGGCTCTTTCTATCAAGGAACTTACAGTGCGATGAAGAAGTCAGACAAGTTAACATAAAACAAGTTCTATGAAGGCTAAGCACGGGTGCCGTGGGGACAAGAGAAGCTGACTGGGTCTGAGGACTTCAGGGAAGGTTTCCCAAAGGAAATCATAAACAAACTCAGAACTTTCAGCTCAATAGGAGTTAGCAGAGTGCATGTGGTGGGGAGGGTGGATGGCATTGAAGGCAGTGAGTGTGACAAGTTGCTGAATTGGTCTTTATTTACAGGCAGCAAAGGACCCTGGAAGAAAGTTCAAGCAGGGACTTGACATGATCTAAACTGTATCTTGGAAAGATGTTTCTAGCTGAAGTTAGAAAATTGGAAAGGGACGAGACCAGGGACCAATGGCATAAGAAGGCTTTTAGGGGGGCACTGAAGATAAAGTGGGTGGCAGTGGACATGAAGAGAATTCAGTGGATTCTGGCTGTATTGAGAAAGGTGGATGTACATGTGTGCGTGTTGGAGGGCGAGGAGAAAAAGACAAGTCAAGCCTGGAGAAACCGGGGGGATGGGGTGTCATCCACTGAAATCAGAAACATCTTCTAAAGCAACAGTACTTTGGGAGGCAAGAGAAGTGATGATGAATTCCATAGGGCAGCCAAGGGATAGTCAAGATGAGATGCCCAGCAGTCAGTGGATTAGATGGGTCTAATCTCAGGAGAGAGTTTGGGGGTGAAATATATACAACTGATAGCCATCGACATGTCGACAGAAACTGAAGCTATTAGAATGAATGTCTTGAGGAGGAGAAGAGCGGCTGGGGAACCTTAAGAAATACTTTAAAGTCATTCAAATACTTTGCTCACTGATTATTGTCACCTGCTTGGTCCCTATTGCAAAGACACCGTTTGACTCTAAGTCTTAAAAAATCTGGCCAGTCACCTTCCATTGTGGTCCCAACTTGGAGCTCTGTGGAGGACGGTGCCAAGCTCTAGGCACTTCAGATGTCTCCCATAAATTATCAATTGCTCACCCAAAAGAATTCGCAAATATTGCTTTGTCATATGAGTGTGGAGAACGGGAAATATTACTATGAAACACGTGGGAGCTAAAACATGTTCCTGAGTTTAATGCAAGAATGTTTTTCTTGATTATATCGAACACTAGAGACGGAAGATACAGTATGAAAACAATCCATCTAGCAGAGATTCCTTGTGTCTGTCACTAAGCTGTTCCTGGGGGGGGGGGGGGGGTGGTTGCGGGTAAGGCAGAGGCGGCACAATTCTCTGCTTTTACCATCTTCCCAAATCACAGACACAGTTTAATCAAGGAAGAGGAGACGGCGGCTGTGATGTAACAGCCAAAGTGATGTCCACAAAGAACCACAACCAAAAACAGCACTTATACCCCTGGTAACAAACTGAAATCAAAAGCTTTTGGCATAATCCTTGAGTCACATATGTATGATGTCTCAGTGGTCGTAAATGTGGGTCTCGGAGGCATTTTACTAAACAGGGTTAGGCAGAAATTCATAGCCAAGCAAATAATAATTCCTTTCACAATTTTATGAAACCCTGGGAAGATTGAAGTTACTTTTTATTTTAGTTTGTTTTGTTTCACGTAATCTGAAGTATTCCAGAGCCATTTAAGATCCCATCTGTTGAGAATTTCAAAGGTTTTGTCAACTTTACAACAAATATTTTGATGTTCTAAGGAGCTTAAATCAGATAAGAGATTCCGGGGAATACAGGACCATCCAAAAATTGTTATCCCAAAAGACTTAGTTATTTTCTTAATCATGCATCTGCTACAAACTCATATTTTAAAGAGCTAACTTTTTGCGGGCAATCCAGTTCTGAGGATATAATGAATCCCTAAGATTAGACATCTTGGTAAAAATAGACATGTGGATTAGTGGCAAATAATAGGGTGCCGAAAATGGAATCATATATCCCGCTGAAAAACTTCTCCAAGTGTTGAACTCTTTGAACTTTAACAGGAATTTGGGCATTGCACATTGGTCCAATGATTTTGTAAATAAAAATCCATCACTCTTAATTTTCTTTGTAGAGGGATGTTCTAAGTAAAATGAATCTCTACTTTTTTTTTTTTTTTTGGTCTAATACTGGACGTTTCTTATATTTCAAACACTTAACATTTATCAACCCATCCAATCCTCACAGCCATACAAAGTAGGCACGATTATCAGTCCCATTTTCCAGATGAGTAAACTGAGAGACAGAAATGCCCATCAATTTCCCCAAAGTTGCATAGGTAATAACTAGTAGTATTTAGATTCTGGCTTCAAAGTCCTCATGCTGAGTCACTGGCATCCTAGAGGCAACAGTTCCCCTTGCGTTGTCCCCCACAGGACACACACATCAGTGTCACCTGGGGATCTTGTTTAAAACTCCCAGCCCCTGGGGAAAACGACCTCTCCGTGCTCTACCTCATGGAGGCGGGGGGGGGGGGGGGGAGTAGTGGGTCCCACCTTCCCTTTTCCTTCTGAAGCCTGTGGATATCATATGCCAACATGTCTCAGATTTGGGGCTCATTAGAATCACCTTTAGAGTTTGTTAAAAATGCAGGTTCCAGATATTAACTTTTTCAAGTTATTTCTTCCCTTTAGGTAATCTCTACATCCGACGTGGGGCTCGAACTCATGACCCTGAGATCAAGAGTCACATGCTCTTACGACTGAGCCAGCCAGGCGCTCCTAGATAATTTTTTTTTTAAACCTTTATGGTTATAATGATGGAAAGCTTCCAGTTTTCCTGTTTCTTCAAGAAATGTACATTTTCTCCTATTCTGTGTTTAATCCTGCGGCTGTAGGGCACACACACACATATACTAAGTGTATGTGCAGTGATGACACTTTTGCTTGAGGGGAACTCCTTCATGCGTCCATGCAACAAATATTTGCAGAGCACATGCTAGGCAGTGGTACTACGAGGCTCAACTACACCCAGCTCTTTCTTTCAAGGACCTTAGAGAGTGATAAAGCCATCAGACACGGAAAGAGGTTTATTGGATCTTTCCACGGTTTACACCATCACAAGAGTCCAGGTACGGAGGTTGGGATGGAGCCGGGAAGCTGGCTAAGCGCAGTTTTATCTTCATAATGAAGGGAATTGCATCTCTGAAGATGTTTTTCCTGCAGCTGTGGGATGAGGTATAACAGAACAAGCACCAAGAGGTCTGATTTCTCCGTAGGGGAGATATGCTCAGGTGCACCCCTGCTGAAGGCAGATCTATTGACCCCTGCAACATCGTGGCCGAAGTCTAAGGAGGCAGGAGGTCCGCGGAGCCGCTGCAGATGTCTGCTTGATGAATTAACCACTCTCTAGTTTCACGGTGATTTCATCTTATCTCCACTATCGGCTTATTAGTTACCTTGTTTTTAAAATTCTGTTAGTGGTTGCTGCATGTATCTTTTGGCATCACAGTCTACCTTCAGATAATATATTACCACTTCAGGCACAGTGTGAGAACCTTACAGAACATTCCTTCCAATTCCTCTTCCCTGTCATTTGTGCTATATTTTCCCACATTCCACTCGCACGTGTATTATAAACTCCATTATACATCGTTGGCACGTTCGCTTTCGACAATCTACTATCTTTAAAGTCATTAAAACTCTCACTCCTCTCAAAATAAAGAAACTTAAAAAAATAGTCATTCTATTTTTCAAGGGGAAAAAGACTTTTCTTTTTATCTCCGTTTTTGCCATCTCTGGTGTTCTTTCTTCTTTTCGTCAGGTGTCCGTCTGAAATTTCTGTCTGGATTCCTTCTGCCTGAAGACCTTTGATATTTCTGTAGCACGAGTCAGCTGGCAGTTAATTCCCTCAGCTTTGGTTTGTCTGAAAATACTTGACTGTGCTTCCGGTTTTGAAAGTTGTTTTTATCACGTGTATCACTTCAAGTGGACAGTTTTTCTCCCAGTATGCCAGAGATATTATTCTGTTGTCTTCCCGTTTGCTCGCTTTGTTGAGTTGTTGGGTTTATCCTTGCTCTCTGGGATGAATCTCCTCATGGTCTTCAAGATGGTCTCATTATCTTTGGTTCTCTGTGATTCAACTATGTTTCATCCAGATGTGGGTTTTGTTGGTTTGTTCATCTTTTACTTTTTAGCTGTTTCGGGTTTTAATTTTTTTTTTTTTTTTTTTTTTTATGAAGTCAATTCTTCCCCCAACAGGGGGCTTGAACTCTCGACCCCAAGATCAAGAGTGGCATGGCTCTACCTGAGCCAGCCAGCTGGGTGCCCCTATCTGTTCTTTTGTTTGTTTGTTTGTCTGTTTTTTACTTTACGTTTATTCAGTTTGGAACTATCTGAGCTTCTTGGTTCTGGAGTTTGACATCTTTTACTGTTTTTGTAAAGTTTTGGCATTATCTTCCAAATATTGCTTCTGCCATTCTCTCTCTCAACTCCTCTTTCCCCTCTTCTCCTCTTCTTTCTTCTGAGATTCTAGTTATACATATATTAGACCATTTAATATTGCCCCACATGTCTTGAGACCTCTTTCCAGCTTTTTTTTTTTTTTTTTTCTTTTTCTTTTTTTCTCTTTGTATTTCAGTTTGGGTCATGTCTACTGAGCTATCTTCAAAGTTGCTGATTCTTTCTTCAACTCTATCGTGTCCACTGATAAACCTGTCAAAGGAATTCCTTATCTCGGACATCACGTTTGTTTTTATTTCTAACATTTCCGTGTGACTCTGTCTTACAGGTTTCTGATCTTAAATCGTTCCATTGTTGTGGCAGATGGTTGTTTTTGCCTGCCCCAAATCCATTCCTTCTTTTTATTTCTTGTTTATACGCTGTGATTTTTGGTTGGTTTCTGTTTGTTTGTTCAGTTGTGCAGGTAGAGAGCAGAAATGTATGGGTATAAATTAGTGGAGGCCTATACACATTAAAATTCTACTCTAAGCTACTCACATTTTATTATTATTATTATTATTATTATTATGTTGGTGAAGACTTTTGAAAAAGCTCTTTGCTAATATCTTCTTAACATTTGATGAGTTATTTTTGGCTTTCCTAGAACTTTTTTTTTTAATTTTTTTTTTTTTAACATTTATTTTGAGACAGAGAGAGACAGAGCGTGAATAGGGGAGGGTCAGAGAGAGAGGGAGACACAGAATCCGAAACAGGCTCCAGGCTCTGAGCTGTCAGCACAGAGCCCGACGCGGGGCTCGAACTCATGGACCATGAGATCATGACCTGAGCCAAAGTCGGACGCCCAACCGACTGAGCCACCCAGGTGCCCCTGGCTTTCCTAGAACTTTAAGGAAACGCTTTAATCACTAAATACATCGAGTCTAAAATTCCTGGCCTGACATTTTTCTTGCCAGTGTTATATTGGTAGTATCTGGCAGACCTTAAGAGATTCATATGCTTGTGCTATTCTGTACTCAATCGGGGTGATCATTTTTCAATTATGAAATTGAATTTATATTTATTGAATTAATTTCACTTTTCCAATCACTGATGAGAAGAATTCCTGCCTGGTCTGAAATCATGACATGTTTTTCAAGATTTCTTGGAAGACCTTGGCTGTGTGACGTCCAGCATTTTAAATGTTCTCATTTCAGAGAGTAGTTCTCAGAACGTAGTAGGTGAGGGGACGGGGCGAGGGGTCTGGTGATTACTTGTCTCATCTGTTTTGTCTGGGCTTCCGGGAAGGCAAGAGTCAGGACTGCTGAAAGTGAAGAGGAGGGATTTGTGTACAAAAAGCTTGGGTGAGGGTGTGGGGAAAACTAGGAGAGAAGAAGGTGGCATGTCACCTGTCCCTCTGGGTGACGCCTCATGTACAACCTCTTTGATTGTATCTTTCTCCAGACTGTGAGCCCCTGTCTCCTAGCACTTTCTACAATTACATTTGTGTGTGTGTGTTTGATTAATTTTTGAGTTCTCCAGATACAAGCTCTGTGGTTTTGTTCACTGTTTATTCTTAACCTCTGAAGTTGCGCCTGGCACATAGTAAAACACTTTGCAGTTACTTGTTAGATCGATGGATGGATGGATGGATGGATGGATGAGCCCCTAACTTATTCCTGCTAGAATCTGATACCAAAGAGAAATGCTTAAAACCGCAAATAGTGGAATATTGACAATGAAGAAGGCTATACATGTGTGGGGGCTGGGGGCATGTGAGAAATCTCTCGACCTTCCACTCCATTTTGCTGTGAACCTGAAACTGTTCTAAAAACTAAAGTCTATTCTAAAAATTGCAAATAATTATATGATTTTCATTGTTTTCTCACTAGATGATCGAGATTAATAATCTTCAGCTACTATTACAAATAGTGTGGCTTTCTAACATGAATACAGCTTTCAGTAGTAGAAAAATTTTGCTGTCATGAGTCTCTGCTCTAAATGTGCCATGATATTCTGGGGCACCTGGCTCAGTAGAGCATGTGACTCTTGATCTCAGGGTCGTGAGTTCAAGCTGCACATTGGACGTGGAGCCTACTTAAAAAGAAAAGAAAGAAACTGTAAATATGCCATGATATTCTGCTATTGACTAAGATTATAACCTATATTTCATGAAACAGAGATTAAGCTGCAGCCCTGGGGTATATCACAACCCCACCAAGCCCCATTTGCGTGGGTTACAAGTGAATGTTATCCCCTGGAGCTGTGCAGTAAGGTCATCCTGGTTAAGGTCCGAGGTAAAACAACTGAGCTGATGATGCACCTTGGGGACTTTGGGGTTGGGATTGAAAATGAGGAGTCACTTCAAATAAGGGCAAAACTTCTTTGGGAGCTGATGGAAACGTGCTAAAATTATTGCTCTAAAATTATTGTTGGGATGTCTGCCTGGCTCAGTCAGTAGAGCACGTGACTCTCGATCTCAGGGTCATGAGTTTGACCCCCACATTTGGCGCAGAGATTACTTTAAAAAATTAGATTGTTGTGATGGTTGCATAACTTTGCAAATCTACTAAAAGTCATTAAATTGTACACTTAAAATGATTGAATTTTATGTTGTGTAAATTATACTTCAATTAAGCTGGTCTTAAAAAATGAGCAAACAAGGGGCACCTGGGTGGCTCAGTCGGTTGAATGCCGGCTCTTGATTTTGACTCAGGTCATGATCCCAGAGTCGTGGGATCGAGCCTGGCATTGAACTCTGCACTGAACATGGAGCCTGTTTAATATTCTCCCTCTCCTCTCTCTCTCTCTCTCTCTCTCTCTCTCTCTCTCTCTCTCTCTCCCTATGCCCCTTTCCCCTGCTTACTCTCTGTCTCAATCTCTGAAAAAAATTAAAAAACAAACAAAACCAAGCAAATAAAAACTACTGGGAATTCTCTTCTATTCCTGCCTTCAACCCTGTTCTCTCCCACCCCCTACAGGAAATTATGTTTATTATTTCTTGGTATATACTACCAGTTTTCCTTTGACAAATGCCAGCAAATACCTATTTATTAATATTTTAAGTGATTTTTAAATGTTGCCTTCAATACCGGTGACTGAGAAAAAGCGGATTTAATTGAGAGGTGAGGAGAAACACCGTTTAAACTTTATGAAGATTCTGAAAGAAGAGAAATTCTGGGGAACACAAAAAGGTTTTAATTTATAACGTTGGTTTCCATTAACTTGAGCGAGGGAGTTACGAATCAAGAAAAAAAAGAAGGACCAAGAAGGAAATAACAAAATGGGCTTGCGGGAGAGCAGAAAGAAACAATTAGCAACAGTTGGGAGGGAAAATTATAAGAGGAGTTGAGTGGTGTGGGTGGGACTTGCTGGGCTGTGAACCGTGGAGAGCGAAAAGAAAATCTGGTGTATTGCAAATTCACCATGACTGAGGGAGAAAGAAGGCAGGTTGGCACCTGACAGTTCCCCGTATTGGCCACGAGGTGGCGGCATCCACCCAAGACGGTCCTCTCCGGAGACTGCGGAAAGAGGCTGTGCGGGTAAGTACACAATACTTCAACATACAGCACACTTTTTTTTTTTTTTTTTTTTTTCTTGGTGGTGGGGAGGCTTAAACAACAGACATTTCTTTCGCATGATTCTAGAAGCTGCGAAGTCCAAATCAAGGTGCGAGCAGACTGCGTGACCGGTGCTTGACCTGCGTGACCTGCTTCCTGGTTCACGGTCAGCCCTCTTCTCCGCTGTGTCCTCCCTCAGAGGAGGGAGCTCTCCGGTGTCTCTTTTATGAGGGCACTGATTCCATTCATGAGGGCTCCTCCGTCTTGTCCTAGTCACCTCCCCAAAGCCCTACCTCCCGATACCATCACACTGGGGATGAGGTTTCTGTATATGAACTGGGGGGCGAGGGGGGCACAAATGTTCAGTCTGTAGCATTACCATTACTTACTTTGATTGCCCCAGATTTGGCCAGTGGAAACCCCTTCAAGACGGCACCCGTCCCTTTGGACATAGTCCTGCGATTCTTAGAATACTTCCCTACTTTGTGCAGTCAGGAGAAATCTTAGGATCAACTTGTACTTTCCCTGCCCCAGTCCTTGAACCAGTCATTTCTCCAAGAAGAGCTGCTTCCTTTTGGCGGAGAACGGATTTAGAAAGCAAGACCTTGCTGCCAGGTAGGCACATTTCCCCTGGTGTATCGTTGCTTCTAGGCTATCTTAGCAGACATGGTAGAAAAGATCGGAATATACATAGCATACACACATACATGTACATATTTCTGTTATTGTTTCTATACAGCCTGTCAATCAAAGACGATGGGTGGCTCAGTTAAGTGTCCGACTTCCGGCTCAGGTCAGGATCTCACAGTTCACGAGTTCAAGCCCCCCCTCACCCCCCCGTCTGGCTCTGTGCTGACAGCTCAGAGCCTGGAGGCGGCTTCAGATTCGGTGTCTCCCTCTCTCTCTGCCTCTCCCCTGCTTGCAGCACTTTTTTTTTTTTCTTAATACACTTTATTTTTAGAGCAGTTTTAGGTTTACAGCAATGTTGAGCAGAAGGTACACAGATTTCCCATATACCCTGTGCCCCCCACAGGCATACTTTTCCCGCTATTAACATCCCCCCTACCAGAGTGGTGCATCTGTTATCATTGGTGAACCTGTATGAACACATCATTATTCCCCAAAATCCTCTTTTCACATTACGGTTCACTCGGTGTTGTATGTTCTATGGGTTTGGACAAACATGTAATAAACGGGATGCATGTATCATTAGAGTACGTACTGATACTCACTGCCTAAAAATCCTGTTTTCTGCCTATTCATCCTTCCCTCCCCTAACCTTACGCAACCCTGATATTTTTACTGTCTCCATAATTTTGCTTTTTCCAGATGTTAGACAGTTAGAGTTATACAGCACATAGCCTTTCAGATTTCTTTCACTTAGTAACGTGCATTTACAAGGCATTTACATGTCTTCTCACGGTTTAAGTACTCATATGGTATGTACAAACTTAAGAACGGAAAGCCAGACGGGTAAATGAAAAGCAAAATCTCTTCCATGGTTCACATTCACTTTTCCTCTCACTAAATCTTCCAGTTGAGGGATTTCCTGACGTGAAAATGGTCATGGTCCCCCAAGTGAGACATGGGAAGTCATTTTGTCTTCAAGACAACAGAACCTATTTAAACTGTAATCTTGCTGCCAGCACTTAAGAAAGGAAGCATCACATTTTTACGTTTCCGTGGGGAAGGTGTTGATACAATTAAGCGTATGCCGAGAGACTATCCTCTCCTGTCCCCACTCCGCCTGGTCATGGGGATTTCTTCAGCTCAAAGCCAGAGTGGCAACTTGTAGTGCGTGCCAAGGATAAGAGGTCTGGTGGGCTCTTTTTTTTTCTTCTTCCCATCTCATCAGGGTGGAACCATCAGCTTCCATTTTCAATGGTGTTTCCAAGAGGATTTTAGTCCTCCCAGTGTCCCTTGCTTGGAAAAAGTTAACGTGACCTTCCAGACCGCCTTAAAATCGCATAACCTTTTTGAGGTTTTCCAAGGACTTTTTGTGTGGGTAGGTTTGGTTTTGTCGTTAATTATAACAGGAAACAGGAAAGGGGTAAAAACACCAAACAAAGAGAAAGTTGCAGAGTTTCAAACAATGCTTCAATAAATAGTCACACAAAGAGAGTTCTCCCTGGTATTCATCGAAATGTAAATGAATCCACCTTTGATCTTTCTCATTACTTTACAGCCCCAGGTTAGCTGCGTTCTTGGAAGCCCTCTCCATTCTCTAACAATCGTTTTTAAGTCGGCTCCATGCCCGGTATGGGGCTTGAACTCACGACCCTGAAATCAAGAGTCGCATGTTCTACCAACGAAGCCAGCCAGGTGCCCCGAAGGCCTCCCCAGCTCTTATCCCCCAAGAAATTCCTCTCCCAGTTGACCTCACCTCCTTCTTTTATTTAATACAGGAAAAGCTGTAGATACATAGAGAGGTTTGGGGATACAAAAATAACTAAATGCGCTTTAATTACGTTCACAGGAATCCAGATTTTTCGCCCAAGTTCTCCTTCTTCAGAAAGGAAAGGCTGCTTTTCCTTACTGCAGCAGGGGATGAGGAACAGATTGGGGAAAGGAGACGTGGACCAAAGCTGAGGGTGCTACAGAGTAGACGGTTCAAAGACCGAAGTCACAGGACGGGGGTGATAGGGTGCTTAATATGTGTTGCACATCCAGTAAATCCTATCGTACAGTATTCAGGATCTGCCTAATTGAGGAATCTTTTCCTATTTAATTAATGCCATTCCATTTGAATTAGTCCTGGATTAGTCCTGTTTTTTTTTTTTTTGTTTGTTTGTTTTTTTTTTTGTTTGTTTGTTTGTTTTTGGCAGATCTTGTCAGTGCCCCGGCCTTTACTATGTCCAGCTGCCAGATTAGGATCCCTTTGCCCTAGGACTTTCCAGAGTCTCAGGCGTCCGCTCTCCTGCACCCGGCTCAAGGGAATGAGCAGAATGTCAAGAGAGCAGCTCTTAAAGAATGACTGATGGGAACTGATGGGGCAATTTCCCATTTCCTTCACCCGACCGACCCGGGACTTAGCTCTGAGGTTTGCGTTGTACTGGATCCCGGGTTCCCAACTGAATTACGCTTCAGTTGTACAGGGTGGTACCTGGCTTGATAACATAGACCATCTTACTCGCCTTCTCTTCTTGCCTTTCTTCCCCATTCACAACAATATTTCTGGGGATCCCAAGTAAACTACTGATTCTCAAATCCTCGTCTCCCAGGGTCTGCTTTTGATTAAAGCCTCGCTTCTCCGAGTCTCCGAGTCTCCCTCCTTGGATTGGATGGATGGGCTTATTTCCAACATGTAGTTAAGTCCCAAACTAACATGTAGGGAAGTCTTATGGGGATTATAGGGATGAGCTTATTTCTAACATGTAGGGAAGTCCAAATTAAGAATATGTAGATAACTGTGGCAGGATTTGTGTGTGTGTGTGGTAAAATATGTATAACACAAAATTTACCACTTCAATCATTTTTCAGCGCATAGTTCATGGCATTAAATACATTCACGCTGTTGTCTGGTAACCGTCACTACTCACTCTCCCGACGCTACAACTTTCTTATCATCCCAAACTGAGACTCTCTACCCATTAAATGATAATTCCGCATCCCTTCCCCGCTGAGCCACTTGACTGCCCCTGCTTCCCAGCCCCAGTAACTACTGTTCTACTTTCTTCTCCGTAAATTTAACTATCCCGGTTACCTTTATAAGTGGATTTATACAATACGTGTCCCTTTGTATCTGGCTTATTTCACTTAGCATAATTTCTTCAGGGTTCATCCATGTTGTAGCATGCACCAGAATTTCATCCTTTTTTAAAACTGAAACTATTTCGTTGTATGTAGTACTACATGTTAGAAATAAACCCATCCACCCAAAGGAGGGACTTAGAGACTCAAAGCACAGCGAATTGGGGCTTTTTGTTTTTTAATTTTTTTTTGAATGTTTCCTTATTGGGAGACAGAGGGAGAGAGACAGACCATGAGCATGGAAGGGGCAGAGACTGGAGGAGACACAGAATCCAAAGCAGGCTCCAGGCTCTGAGCTGTCAGCAGAGAGCCCAACGCAGGGCTCGAACTCACCAACTGAGAGATCATGACCTTAACCAAAGTCGGACGCTTAGCCAACTGAGCCACCCAGACGCCCCGTGAAGCGAGGCTTTAATTAACATTCTTGCAAGAGTGGGTGTCTGATGGGGCAGTTACAGTAGATAATTTTTCTCCTAGTGTGCAAGTCCCCCCTCCCCCCAGTTCCTCCTTGGCTGAGTATTACAGAGGTTGCAGCCGTACCCTGATGTCAATTCATCCATGGATGGACATTCGTTTTCACCTTTTGGCTACTGTGAAATAATGCTGTTGTGAACATTAGTATACAAGTATTTATTCAAGTCCTTGCTATCAATTACTTTGGATATATACCCAGAGGTAGAAGGCTGAATCATATATTAATTCTATATTAAATTTTTTGAGGAACCTCCATACTGTTTTCCATAGTGAATGCACCATTTTGCATTCCTACCAGCTATGTATAAGCCTCCAATTTTTCCACCTCTTTCTCAAGACTTGGTATTTTGTGTTGATTTCTTTTTTTTTTAAGTTTTATTTATTTTTGAGAGAGAGAGAGAGAGAGAGTGCAAGTTGGAGAGGGGCAAAGAGAGAGAGACAGAGACAGAGAATCTGAAGCAGGCTTCAGGCTCCGAGCTGTCAGCACAGACACTGACTTGGGGCTCAAACCCACGAACCACAAGATCATGACCTGTGCCAAAGTCAGATGCTTAACCTACAGAACCACCCAGGTGCCCCTGATTTCTTTTTTTTAATAATAGCTATTCTAATGGGTGTGAGGTGTATACCATTGTGGTTTTGATTTGCATTTCCCTAACAGCTAGTGATTTTGAGCATTTTTCTTTTCAGGTACTTACTGACCATTTGTATATCTTCTTCGGAGACATGCCGGTTCAAGTCTTTTGCCTATTTTTTAATCAGGTAATTTGCCTTCTCATTGTTGGGTTGTAGAAATGAGTTCCTATGTATTATAGATATTAACCCCTTATCAGATATATAGTTTGTAAATACCTTCCCATTCTGCGGGCTGCCTTCTCACTCTTGATCATGCCCTACGATGCACAGAAGTTTCTAAGTTGTATAAAGTCTAATTTACCTATTTTTCTTTTGTTGCCTGTGCTTTTGGTATCATATCCAAGAAATCCTAGTCAAATATAATGCCATGAATCTTTTCCCCTTTGTTTTCTTTTAAGAGTTTTATAGGTTTAAGTCTTATGCTTAAGTATTTGACCCATTTTGAGTTAATTTTTGTATATGGTATAAAGTAAGGATCCAACTTTGTTCTTTGGATAAATAATGTGGTTGATAAATTAATTTTTAAAATAAAACCTCAATGATTATGAAATAACTTGAATAGTTTACTAAAGGCAAGAGGAAATAGACTATTATCTTTATTAAGCCTCCTACATTCTTACTTACATGGTGGATTTCTAGTCAATTACCCATGCCATTCTAAAAGAACTAATTCAAAGACAGAAAAAAAAGTGATAATTCTGAAACCTGTGGGGACTGAACAGTGAGGTCTGACTAGTACACAAATGAGTGTGTGTGTGTGTGTTTAATTTTTTCGTGTTCATTTATTTTTGAGGGAAAGAGAGACAGAGCATTAGTGAGGGAGGGGCAGAGAGAGAGGGAAACACAAAATCTGAAGCAGACTCCAGGCTCTGAGCTGTCACCACAGAGTCCAACGTGGGGCTCAAACTCAAGAACCGTGAGATCATGACCTGAGTCAAAGTCAGATGCTTAACTGACTGAGCCACCCAGACGCAACCACAAATGAGTGGTTTTAACTTCACTATCTCCTCCCTGACTTTGGAGGGGCAAATTATATTTAAGAGATGAGGATATGAAGGATAAAGGATATGAAGAAGCAAAATAGTATTCAAAAAATGGAAGCAAATAAGGGGTGTTTGGCTGACTCAGTTAGTAGAGCATGCGACCCTTGATCTCGGGGTCATGAGTTCAAACCCCACAGTGGGCCTTGAGCTTACATTAAAAAATATAAGCAAATTAGGGCAGAAAAAGTTAAAAAAAAAAAAACAACAATGCAAGAGCAAGTCTTGCTCTGAGGCCTTAACAATAAACTTTAAAACATTTTATTTTTGAGACTCAAATGATTCCTGGGTTTTGTGAAAAATCTGTCAATCACATTTGATGTGTTAGACCTTTAAGGGAAAATTAGATTAGTTTGGTCTAAAATTAGAAAATGAGTTTGGTTTAAAAGATAGTAAATAAGAAAGAAACAAAAAGATCTAGAAAGCTCTGTATTTCGGCTTTAATAGAAAATACCAGAATGTGTATTTTAAGCTTGAAGTTACCTGATGAAAGATTGGTATTACAATGGGTCACTAGGAGGGCGATAACAATTTCAGAAGTAAAAGTGAAAATAAGTAGAAAGTCAGGAGGAAACACTTCAGAACACACATTTCTAGACTAACCAAAGTTGTCCTCTCTTGACTTTTTTCTCCACTCTAAAGTTTTAAAACAATATTTTCTGCAAAGGAAATAAACAGAGAGATAGGTACCTAGAGGCAATCCACTTTTTAAAGGTCTTCCCTACACTGTGCATAATTATGCTTTGGATCCAATTAGAATAGAGGAATTTCTCAATTATCAGGCTCCTTGGCTTGGCTGTTAGAAATGCTCCTTGTCCAGAAATGCTCTGGGTCTGTATAAACCTGGCAAACCTTCCTCCCCCTTGGATAATCATTAACCTTCATATCAAATCCCAATCACTTGCAATCAGATCCTAGTGACTCTCCCTTCCAGAGTACAGCAAGAGTGAAAAAGAAAGGAAGCAATTGAAAAGCAAGCTTCATTTCTTCTAGTTTTCTAGAACTGGATAACTTTGGCTTTCTTTCTTCATTTTTCCCAGTAAATAGCCCAAATGATTGTACAATTAGGCATCGCGTTATTTTTAAGCAATCATAAGCTTCCCTTAGAGATCCTATGCCCCAAATGAATAACCAATGGATGAAAGGCAGAAAAACACGATAAAAAGGCGGCAGTAAGCCAACATGTATCTAGTAAATACAGTGCTTATTTTTATGCTTAGCCACGATGCCAGATTTTATATTTTGTTAGCTGAGTTTGGAGCGCAGTTTCTTCTAGGAGAGTTCAACTTCAACATCTCCTGCTTCTGATCTCGGCAGATATTTTATCAACATACTGAGACAATAGAGAGCATCTCCCCTCCCCACACCCCACTCCCAGCTTCCAGCCTTCGTCTTTCTCCTCCACATTTGGTACATTATTCTGTGTCCTGTTGCAGAGGCAGCAGGTGAGATTCTGGACCGCTCCCTGAGTCCAGAGCTGGTAAGCAGTTAGGAGGCTCCCACATGGCTTCCATGCATTTGTGTCAGACGCTCAGTTGATCATGGCATGGGGATGAAAATATTTCGAATTGTCCAGAAAACAGCTGTGGGTGGCCGAAGCACCAATGTTCTGAATTCTGAGTCATCTCCCCGGAACGGAGGACACAGTGTAAACATATTCACACCCACCCAATCTATCTCGACTGCGAGAAGGTATCCTGAGTGAAGCAGGGATTTGCGCGTCATTGGCCCTCGGCTCTTACTTCCTGGAAACAACTTTTCTCAGTGGGAAGAATCAGACATATTTGCTAAAAACTCCGAACCACCAAAAGTTAAAAAAAGGCCCGTGCTTCTACAGCCCACCTGTTCCATCACATAAGAGATGTCGCTAAGCTCTTAGAGTCTTCACTCTGTCCGGATGTATCACAAAAAGGAAGGTATGTTTTTTAGGAATGAACTGAAATACGGGCCGCTGGCCCTGATAGTGAATACTCCTTTATTGATGTGCATAAACCCGCTCTCAATTGCCATGGCCCTTTTGCCTTTGTGATGTCCTCCCTCTACCATTTTATTTCTGAACTGCCTCCCCGTACATAACTTAACTTGGGCTCAAGTAATGAAACGCATTATAATTTAATAGAGGTGGGTAATATAACAAACAGTAAAAATTATATTGAAAGCAAAGTATTTGCATTATTTATCATTACTTTAAAATTGCTTTCTCCATTGAGTTTATTGTGCAATAAATAAATATATATTTACATATAATTTAAATACGTGTGTGTGTGAGCATATATATACTTAGGAACCCCTCTTATTGGTTATTGCCCTTACTTTGGCATTACTATCTTAGTCCTAAGAGGTATATTAAGGGGAAAAAAAAAATGTGGTGGGGAGTGGTGTTGAGCAGATCAATGAAATTATACAGATAATCAATAGTCAAACCACGATTGGAGTATATTTTCTTCCTTCAGTTTGCTTCTTCTTCTTCTTCTTCTTCTTCTTCTTCTTCTTTAAAAAGGTTTATTTATTTTTGAGAGAGAGAGAGAGAGAGAGAGAGAGAGACAGAGTGTGAGCCTGGGAAGGGCAGAGAGAGAGGGCGACCCAGAATCTGAAGCAGGCTCCAGGCTCTGAGCTGTCAGCACAGAGCCCAATGCCGGGCCTGAACTCACAAACCATGAGATCGTGACCTGAGCCGAAGTTGGACGCTTAACAGACTGAGCCACCCAGACGCCCCCAGTGTGCTTCTTAACACACACTCACTGATGAAGGTAACCCATTACCCAAACTAAAATAAAACCAAGTATTCCATTCAAGGGGCATTTACTAGTCTCCACTGCTGAGTTTTTTTTCCCCAGAATTCAATATCATCTTCTGTGTATAATATATCATTTTCTTGCATTTGATAGTCGTGTCTAATTAGCTTTGCACATGGGTTTTGTTTGTTTGTTTGTTTTGGTTTATTTATTGGCTTGTTTGTTTTCAGGTCTGCACAGCGGCAACTTGACAAAAATCCTTATTATTATTGCTATTAAACTTCACTGGAGTTTACTACAAGGCGGGTTTGAGTCTGATGTAAGTCTGTCTACCTTGTGTTCTGTACAAAGTTCTCCTTGTTGGAAAACCTTACACATCTAACTTGGTTTCACCAATTAACACTTTCTTCAGTGTGTTCCCAAAGACAATACTGAACTACTTATAAACTCATTTTGAGAACTGAATATGACCTCCCCCAAACCTCATCTAATCTTATCATGGAAGGGGAAGCAAAACTTGTCAAGGTTTAAGTTCCCTTATCTGTCCCATAGGGGAACTAGGCTAAATGACCTTAAGATCATTTGAGGTCCATGAATGCTGATTTTTACTTTCGGCGATATTTTAAGAGCATACAGCCACAGAAATGGAATGTATCTTTAGAGATTATTTTATATAGTTGCTTCTAATGAGATTTCTGGCTTTTGTAAGAACGTCTTATTTCCTCTATCCCAAACTTCTTATTTAGAGTAGTTAGTGATGGCTTTGTATGTATCAAATAATCCTTGGAACAGCTCATTTCTTATCAAATAAAACAAGAACCCAGACCCAGAAGTTAAGTGTCTTTCTTTGGGTTTCTGAAAAAGAATGAAATCCAAATTTGCACTAAGTTTCCAAGTTCAATGTTAAATGTTACATTTTTATATAATGTTGGAAATGCACTGCTCAGATGATCATCCTCCTTCCTTTGGTGACTGGAGCTAGATCTGATTTGCCATTTACATTTCTTGCTAAATGTCAATGTAAGAATTGTGTCCCAACACGAGTCAGTCTATAATGTTTACTGAGTGAAAAACAGCTACAGCTTTCAAGGTAGGAGTATACGGAAATAGAATGCAAGTGAAAAGTATGTATCTCTTCTGGGAAGATTTCAATCTCATAGAAAAAATAGAGATAGATACTTCTGGTTTATCTCAACTGTAGAAATTCACAACTAAGCTTAATAGTTAGTGACATTATACAAAGTTAATACGGTATGGCTGGGTGTGGTTATTGGAGTAACTAAGACTGGTTGAGGGGAGGAAGAAAAAAATCTTCTTGGCCAGTATGAGGTTTTCTTTCTTTCTTTCTTTCTTTCTTTCTTTCTTTCTTTCTTTCTTTCTTTCTTTCTTTAAGTTTATTTGTTTATTTTGAGAGAGAGAGAGAGAGAGAGTGCATGCCAGCTGGTGAGGGGCAGAGAGAGAGTGAGAGAGAGAATCCCAAGCAGGCTCTGCAGTGTCAGCACAGAGCCAGACTCAGAACTTGAACTCACAAACGGAAAGGTCATGACCTGAGCTGAAATCGAGAGTCAGAGACTTAACTGACTGAGCCACCCAGGCAGCCCTTGAGCAATGGGAGTTTTAAACTGAGGGATGGATGTGGGTAGGTGGGGACAGGACAAGAGTTCTGGGGCAGAGGAATGGTGTGTGTCGTGACTGAGACAGGTGCCAAGTATGCAGAAACTTATAAGTGATTCAGTTTAGAAGGGATCGTAAGGGGCGCCTGGGTGGCTCAGTCGGTTGAGCGGCCGACTTCGGCTCAGGTCACGATCTCGCGGTCCGTGGGTTCGAGCCCCGCGTCGGGCTCCGTGCTGACAGCTCGGAGCCTGGAGCCTGTTTGGGATTCTGTGTCTCCCTCTCTCTGACCCTCCCCCGTTCATGCTCTGTCTCTCTCTGTCTCAAAAATAGATAAACGTTGAAAAAAAAAAAAAAAAAGAAGTATTAGAAGGGATCGTAAAATTACCTTTCAGTGTTTGATATCTTATTACGCTCATTCATTTGCTCATGCGGTAAATCCTAGGTACCTACTATGTAGCGTTTGTTGTGTGTGATGTCATGTAATTATAAACACCATGACTGAGATGATGGATTCCAAATAAAAAATAAATATCCTTCCTTTCTAACTCCATTCTTGTCATCTCTTACCGAGCATTGGTGTAAGCACCAAGCCACTTTATCACGGAAGGGAGTTTCCCTTAAGCTCAGTCTGCCAGAAATCAGCATACCTGTTGGTAGGTCAGGTGGCTTCATGGAGACCCCAGGGACTGGACACTTCACACTACAGGTTCAGGCCTTCTATTCCAACCCTGGAGACTCGAGAATGGCTTCTTTAGCCTATTTTTCTAACCATTCTCCCCCATCCTGTCCATAAATATAAGGCTTGAGTCCTAGCATCTCAGGCGCACCTCAGCCTTACCTGCTCTCTCCACTGAGATAGCATTCCTTCAGCTTCTGTTCGTTGTGTCCTCTTGTGGCATTTCTGCCCAGTCACACAGAGTCTCACCATCCTTTTTAACCTTTTAGCTCCTATGTAAGTTAGGGGATGTGCTCAAATACATAAAACAAAAAAAAAAAAAAAAAACAACTAGAGTGGTTTATTCATATAGGGATTTGTTTACCTAAAGCAGTAAGAATCCAAGCCTTTCTGTGAGGAAGCCTTCATTCTCCTGCTTCACTATTCCTTAGCAACGATTGCTCCAGACCCAAGCGCCATATGCACTCCAGATAGGAAGAAGTAGGAAGTCAAGAATTTCTGTTTACCTATATCTCTTTGGCCAAACTAAGTCACATGGCCAACCTTAACTACAAGGAAGTCTGGGAAGGGAAGATTTTTGGCGGAGTAAAGGCTGGGTAGAAGAGGGCTGCTCTGGGTTGTTGAGCGTACCCCTGCCACAGATTCCAAGTCCAAAGTCCTACCTCCCCTTTCTTATTCCTGTTTATGAGTTTCAGTCATTCTTTTCTTTAAAACTATTTTTTTTTATTTTTTTAAATTTATTTTGAGAGAGCATGCAAATAGTGAAGGAGCAGAGAGAGAGAGAGGGAGAGAGAGAATCCCAAGCAGGTTCTGCACTCTCAGCCTGGCACCCAGTTGTGGGCTGGATCCCACAAACCATGAGATCATAACCTGAGCCGAGATCAAGAGCCAGACATTTAACGACCAGGCTCCCTGAGTTGCAGTGATTCTTAAACAGGTCTGCAACTGCGGTTGGATGGGTTGAGTATACAGGTTTGGGAGTGAGGACGGCTTCTGATCAAAGAGTTGAAAAGAAGAACCCTCCATACATTCTGGCTTTAGACAGAACATCTAAAAAATACTCAAACACCTTCCTGTGAAGATTGACCTCTTCCTAGCATTTTTATGTTAAAATTCTGTTTTATCTTTATGCTAAAAAGGTATTTGCTACCTTTCCAGCCTGAAGCTACACTGGAAAAAGCCACTTTCTATTCCTTTGGTCTCAGTGGATGTCAGACTCTATACTAGGAGAAAGAGATTGGAACTAGGATCACTCTTTCATGCTTGATATTTTCATTTGGAAATATAATCATCCAACCAAACTCAACAGGTGTAAAGCATAAGTCCTTATCTTATTCTTGACCTTCTATAATTACTTCTTTGCCCCCACAAATGCTTCCCTTATCTGGCCTCCCTATGTTTGTTACTGGCACTATTCAATCACTCAGCCCCCAAAGCTCAAAGTCATCTTGACAATTTCTCCATCGCATCCTTCCCTATAGCCACTGGAAGTCCAAAAAGGAAAGAAGTAAGAGTGTAGTGCTCAAAATATACTTGAAGAGGGGCCCCCGGTTGGCTGAGTCAGTAGAGCATGTGACTGACTCTTGATCTGGGGGTCACAAATTCAAGCCCCACATTAGATGGAGAGCTTAGCTAAAAAGTAATAAAAATAAAAATACGTTTGAGGAAATAATGGTTGACACTTAACTGGAAAAGACACACAGGTGGCAAATGAGCACACGAAAAGATACTCGACATCTTTAGCCATCAGCGAAATGAAAATTAAAATGATAATGGAACACCACCTCATATCTATGAAAATGGCTTTAAAAAATACTGACTGCACCAAGCACAAATAAGAATGCAGTGAAGTTAGGATTCTCATACACTGCTGGTGGGAAAACAAAGTGGGACAGCCATTCCGGAAAACCACTGGGCAGTTACTGATAAAGTTCAACATACCACTACCATATGACCCAGCAATCGACTTCTGCTGTATTCATCCTCGGAAAATGGAAGCTATGTTCACCCAAAAATCTGTACATGAATGTTTTTAGTAGCCCTATTCATTAAAGCCACAAACTGGAAACAACCCAAATGTCCTTCAATGGGTGAATAGCTAAACAAGCCGTGGTGCATTCATCCAATAAAATACTGCCCAGCAATATAAAGAAATGAATGACTGAAACACGCAGCCATTTGGATGAATCGCAAAAGCATTATGCTGAATGAAAGAAGCCAGTCTCAAAAGCTTATGTACTGTATAAATGCATTTATATCATTCGCAAGAGGACAGAACTATAGGATTGAAGAACAGATCAGTGATTGCCATTGTAGGGATAGGGAGATGGTGTGACTATAAAAGAACAGCCTGAGAGACTCTGGGGGTGGTTAATGGAACTTTTCTGTATCTTGATTGTGGTGATGGTTATACTAATTTGTACAATATGTCATACATACGACACAACATGTCAATGTTCATACAAATGTACACCAAAAAAGTACATATTAATAGAACATAATTAAAAAAAAAAGAACATACGTAAGTGTAATAACGAGTACTGTTTGTGCAAACAATTCAACTGACGGGAGTAGAAGAGAGCTAGAAAGTGGTGCACTAGGGGTGCCTGGGAGGCTCAGTTGGTTGGGCATCTGACTCTTTTATTTTTTTAATTTTTTTTAACGTTTATTCATTTTTGAGAGACAGAGAGAGACAGAGCATGAGTGGGGGAGGGGCAGAGAGAGGGGGAGACACAGAATCTGAAGGAGGCTCCAGGCTCTGAGCTGTCAGCTCAGAGCCCGATGCAGGGCTCGAACTCACAACGTGAGATCATGACCTGAGCCAAAGTCAGACGCTTAACCTACTGAGCCACCCAGGTGTCCCTGAGCATCCGACTCTTGATTTCAGCTCAGGTCATGTGGGATCAAGCCCCACATCAGGCTCCCTGCTAAACGTAGAGCCTGCTTGGGATTCTCACTCTCTCTCCTGCTGCCCCTCTCCCCCACTCTCTCTCTCTCTCTCCCTCAAATTAAAAAAAGAGAAAGAAAGCAAGAAAGAAAGCAAGAAAGCAAGAAAGCAAGAAAGCAAGAAAGAAAGAAAGAAAGAAAGAACGAACTACCCATGGGCATTTGCCAGAACATTATAGAGAGAATGGAGACGATTGGCTAATCTGGACATTTGGTTAAATGGAGGTCGGTTAGGAGAGACTCTTCTACACTTTCATAATTTCACTCTTACTTAAAAAAAAACCAAAACCCACATTTTGATTGTTTGAATTCTCTAGAATAAAAAATATATCTATCAGGGCACCTGGATGACTCAGTCGGTTAAGCATCGGACTCTTGATTTTGGCTCAGGTGATGATCTCCCAGTCATGAAGTGGAGCCCCACCTCAGGCTCCCTGCTGAGCGTGGATTCTCTCTCTCCCTCTCTGCCCCTCCCCCCTCGCTCTCTCTCAAAATAAATAAAAATTTCTTTAAAAATCTGTAGAAATGTCCTTCATCTTTCGATTGCTGAGAATCAATAACCCTTTTTCGGTGCACACGAACTCCCAGGTGTCCTTTACATTTTACATGGGCCGTTTCAAATTCTTTCCCAGGTCACAGTCCTCAGCTCCTCCTCACTGCCTTCACGTTACCCTCCTGCATGGGGACAGCTTACGTAGTAGGTGAAGATCTCTGTTGACCAGAAGCAACCTGCCAACTCTGACTGTCACTCTTACAGGGGCTCGCCAACTTCACAAAGTGCATGATGGGTGATAAAATGGAATGTTAACTCCAGGGCTGCATTTACGTGCGCGTCAAAAATAATTCTGAATATGGGCCCCACTGAGGTCAGATCTTGAGAATGTTCCTTTCATAGATAGATCAAGAGACACTTATCATGGAAACTCTGGCTACCTTTCCACCTTCTTATTTCCCTGTATCCGTCATCTTTTCCTTCTCCAAAAGTCTCAGAAGAAGAGTGGACCCTTCAAGGCTAGCAATCCTTCCATGTTCTGAATTCTACAAGCCTCTTGCAGTCAAAATCTCCTCCTTTGTGTGATGGCGCTCATTTTTCTATGTTCCAAAATCATTTATCCTCGTGTAATCCCTTCCGTGAACATTTAGAGATTTTAAAATGAATGGAGAGTTACAGGCACATATTTTCATACCTCATCTGTGACATTGTTAATTCATTCTTCAGCTGCTTCTTTCAGCACAGATAATCTACTTTTCTAAAGATATTTATTTACTATTCCTTCACTATCATTACTGCTTTACTCAGAAACTTTCCTATCACTATGTAGAGATTCCATCTAGGGATAATCCATTAAGTGTGTGTCTGTCTACGTAAGGCAATATGTGGGAATTTCAAGTCATTTGTGGTGTAGAGAACAGGAGACTGAGGTATATAGAAGCAACACTGAAGAATGGCATGTCCTCGAAGACCCCCATATTGAAAGTTTTCCTACACGCTCGTGGCATGTGAAGCATAGGGTTGAGGACAAATCTGTTAGAAACAGATCATGACTGTGGCATTTCTTCTGTTTCTGCAGAACCCTGCGAGGTTGTGCTTTTACTTCATGAGAGGAAGATTTAGGAAGAAGTCTTAAGCTGGGGAAATAGGAAGAGTCCACAAGAAATGCCCACTGTCTCAACTATCTTCGGCTGTCCCAACCCTGACCTAAAAGAAACCTAATATTAGTCTGTGGGGCCTGTCTGGCCAGGAATGCATACTATGAGTGGCTGGGAGCCATTGGACCTCTCTTCTCCCACACTTCACACCCACTCACAAGCATTTCTTGGCAGTCAGGGCTTTGATCTCATCAGACTCAAGTCTGGCCTCGTGGAAGAAATAACAATACCTAACAAAGGACATTGGGCAAAGCATAAGAATAACAAGAAAGTTCTGATGTAAATGCCGTGTGCCCATTTTTAAATGAAGCATGGAGATATCCAAAAGTCAACACGGGCTAATGGTGACAGAGTAGTTTCTGAAAAAATGACTTCAGTTTTGAGTTGAAACTTTATTTATACATGTACTCTTGCCCCACCTGCCTAGCCTCCTTTCAGAAAAAAAAAAAAGGATTTGCTCTACATGATTCCCTTTCCCAACTCTCCTTTCCACTTTAAAATAATGACTACACTATGTGAGATGGGATTTGTTGTGAAAAGTGCAAATGAAGAGTTGATTCTGCAAAAGACTTATTATAACCTTAGTCTGTACAAAACAATGCCATTCGGGGTCTACAGCCAGCAAGGATTCTACAGGCCCTGCCCTTCTGAAGTTTACCCCCTGGAATAGTCTTTTTCTACCTTTTTTCATTATTGCCCCTCCAAGGAAACGTTTTAGATATATTTTTCCTAACCACCCCCATCATGAAGTTTTACTAACACAGGTACACTGTGCATCTGTTTTTATACTGTGTCTATTATCTGTGCTTTATACATAGAAAGATAAAGATTATTTTGCCCCTCTAAGAAGCAATGTCTACCTTTGGGGATTTTATCCTTGTGAAAAATGCACGCTCTAGGGGAAAGACAGATAATAAGCAAATAAAGAAGAAAAATAATTGTCATAAATTTGGAGGAAACACAAGAGGCTAAAAATTCAGTATAGTAATACTTTATTTTTAATGTTTATTTTTCAGAGAGAGAGAGAGAGATGGAGTGTGAGCGGGGTAGGGGCAGAGAGAGAGGGACACACAGAATCTGAAGCAGGCTCCAGGCTCTGAGCTGTCAGCACAGATCCTGATGTGGGGCTCGAAATCATGAACTGCGAGATCATGACATGAGCCGAAGTTGGATGCTTAATCAACTGAGCCACCCTTGGCTATGGTTACTTTAGATAGAGATAGCCAGTTGCTTGCACTGACTGAAAGAGAGATTGGAAACAGTTAATATGCAGCCTTTCCTTGTCTCTATCTCTTCTCTACTTCACATTGCTTGGAATATTGGACTGTTTAATTGCCCTGCGTAACTATATGCTTGCAAGCAAGTCCCGGGGTAGGGATGTCCTTACTTCCTGCTCCCATCTTTCCCTGGAGTCCAGCTGCCTAAGTTCTCCATCTGAAACTTGAAAAGCAAAGAAAGATTGAGTGTGGGAAATACAAATCAAAACCACACTGAGATACCATCTCACACCGGTCAAAGTGGCTAAAATTAACAACTCAGGAAACTACAGATGCTGGCGAGGATGTGGAAAATCAGGAACCCTCTTGCACTGTTGGTGGGAATGCAAAATTAAAAATAGATCTACCCTATGACCCAGCAATAGCACTGCTAGGAATTGACCCAAGGGATACAGGAGTGCTGATGCATAGGGACATTTGTACCCCAATGTTTATAGCAGTGCTTTCAACAGCCAAATTATGGAAAGAGCCTAAATGTCCATCAACTGATGAATGGATAAAGAAGTTGTGGTTTATATATGCAGTGGAATACTACTTGGCAATGAGAAAGAATCAAATCCTACCATTTGTAGCAATGTGGATGGAACTGGAGGGCATTATGCTAAGTGAAATCAGTCAGTCAGAGAAAGACGGATATCACATGTTTTCACTCATATGTGGATCTTGAGAAACTTAACAGAAGACCATGGGGGAAGGAAAGGGGGATAAATAGTTACAGAGAGGGATGGAGGCAAACCATAAGAGACTCTTAAATACAGAGAACAAACTGAGGGTTGATGGGGGGGGTGGGGGAGAGGGGAAAGTGGGTGACGGGCATTGAGGAGGGCCCTTGTTGGGATGAACACTGGGTGTTGTATGTAAGCGATGAACCACGGGAATCTACCTCCAAAACCAAGAGCACACTTTACATACTGTATGTTAGCCAATTTGACAATAAATTATATTAAAAAAAAAAAAAAGGAAAAACAATGTAATCCATGGTGTGCAAATAATTTCTCTCTTCCTGTTTGTTTGTTTAGAGCATGCATGTACGTGTGAGCAGGATGGTGGGGGGGGGGGGGAGAGAATCTCAAGCAGTTTCCATGGTGTCAGGCTCCATGCGAGCCTCAATCTCACGAACAGGGAGATCACGACCTGAGTTACCAAAGGAGCCAGCCAGGCCCCCCTCTCTTCCTGTTTTTCAAACAAACTCACAGTAAGTCGTGCTGCTTCCCTGAACCAGCGTCAGCAAAGGCAGTCGTTCATGGAATCCAATATTCTTGGTCGTTTATTTCTAGGCAACTCTGAGTAGGCCATAGTTCTTAGTAAGGGTGTGAGACTATCAAAGATAAATCAATCTTGCCATGGTTGGGGTGGAACAAAGCATAGATATTTGCACAATGCTCTCTCCACATAGGTGTGCTCCAGAAAAATAACAGAGAGGATAGCTGAGCGCTGACAAGGAATATAATGCTCTGATTACATGCCCTGGTATAGGTTTTAGAGTCCAGACTGCTGTTTGCAATTGACAGGCAAAGTAACTACTCTAAGACTCAGTTTATACCAATGTAAAATGAGAATAGTGACATGATCGTATTGGGTTGTTTTAAGCAATAATGCAAGTAATACAGGTAAATTATTTAGTATAATACTTAGAGTGTAGTAAGCCCTCTATAAATAGCTACTGTTACTGTAACGGTTTCTGTAAGCCAACCATCTTCTGTTTTGATAATCCTTCTTAATTTTGCTATTTTTCAGAGTAAAAAGATTAAAATTTGGTTAAAATCAAAGCAGGAACTCAGGTATTTAATAGGGAGCGTAGCATTGCTTCTAATATGTCTTGGTTACATTTGCCTTTCAGTTACATTTGTTAATATATTTTTTTAAATTAAGGTTACTTCATTTTCCTCCTTTGGCTGCTAAGTCACATTTTATAAGTGATATTTTTAGCACCTTTCATCAGCGCTATGAGATGGCAAATTAAATACTAGTAATCTGCCAACTTTAGTCCTTGACGTGGCTTACACAATGTGAATCCCCAGACATTCAAAAGCAAACTGTCTTCCCAATTCCTCCCTGAACCTGTATCAGCTCTGAGATCCTTATCCGGCTTATTAACATCACCAACCTGATAATCATCTAAACTAATCCTCAGGGTTATCTCTTTTTTGTGCACAATCCAATTTCTCACCATATCTATGTGGTATTTCTATTATGTGTTCCTGCCTCTCTGTTCCTTTTCCAAAACCTAACCAAGTGTATTTCCTCAAGAGAGGTGTCGTTTCCACGTGCCAGATACACGCTCAAGCATGTATGTCCAACGGAATGGACATTTATTGTGTTTGGGGCCACCCAGCATGTTTAAACACCCTTCCTATGTTTGGAGAATTTTCCGTAGCTCTCTCGGCCTGTTTAGTTAGGAATCAGGAATGCAGCCAGGCCCAGATCCTGGTTTTGTGGGACTTGAAGCTAATACAATTTAGGAGACCTCCTTTAAGAAAAAGCAACAAGGTCATGAATTTAAAATTTGGTTTAAAAATTAAGAGCTTATTTCAAATTAGAAAAACAAATCAAAACAAATTACAAATTTCAAAAAGGCGACCAGTACCAGAATCATCACAAATCCAGAAAAATAATCTCATTTTTAAATTAATTGTCTAGTGGACCTCTTCAATTTTTTTTCTTTATTATTTTGCCTGTATACTCTTTGATTGCCTCTTCACGTGACAATGATTTTGTAATATTTTTTCTACAAAAGAAGAGAAGGAGGGGGCGCCTGCCTGGCTCGGTCGGTAAAGCATGTTACACTTGATCTCAGGGTTGCAAGTTCAAGCCCCATGTTGGGTGTAGAGATTACTTAAAAATAAAATCTTTAAAAATAAAGAATACAAAGACACTTTAGTCTTTCCTTTAGCAAGGTTGGTCAAAAAAAATTGTTTTATTGATAGTTTAGAAAGTTTCTTCAAAGCTTCACGACTCATGGTTGATAATGTTGTGTACATTTCGTAAGTGTGGTGGGGAAGACAGAGTTGCATTTATGGTATCTTTCTTTTGCAAATTGTCATTTCTAGAACTTTCAGGGACTTGGAACGCCCTGTGCTGGTAAGGAGTCCTAAAGCGCCAGCTTCAACAGCTCCATATTCACACCATCTCTGCATGCATTTAGGCTTCACCAACTCGATACACTTGGAAACATTTCACCCCAGAAGCAAAGAAATGCAGGAAGCAGGCATCTTTTCTAATCTGCCATTTCACAGGAATGACAGCAGAGGCCTTGCTCTTCCAGAACCTGCTTGGGGAAAGTTCCTGTGTTGGGTCCCCGCCCAGCAGCAATAGTGCCCTCTCCCCTCAGCAGCCTCACAACATGCTGTGGGAGTGGATCCTAGCTGCGGAGCCTCTGGGCCTGACTCTCCAGTCCCCTTGGAGAGTCTACAGTTGTACCAAGCACGTTGGTTTTTTTTTTTTTTTTTTTTTTTTAATGTTTATTTATTTTTGAGAGACAGAGAGAGCAAGTGGAGGAGGGGCAGAGAGAGAGGGGGAGACACAGAATCTCAAACAGGTTCCCGGCTCTTAGCTGTCGGCACAGAGCCTGACGTGGGGCTCAAACTCACAAACCATGAGATCATGACCTGAGCCGAAGTCTGACGCTTAACCGACTGAGCCACCCAGGTGCCCCAAACATGCTTTATTAAATTTAAATTATTTTGGGGGTGCCTGGCTGGCTCAGTCAGTGGAGTATGCCACTCTTGATCTTGGTGTTGTGAGTTGGGTGTAGAGATTACTTAAAAATAAAATCTTAAGGGGTGCCTGGGTGGCTTAGTCAGTAAAGCATCTGGCTCTTGGTTTTGGCTCAGATCACGATCTCGTGGTTCGTGGGTTCAAGCCCAGCATTGGGCTCCATGCTGACAGTGCAGAGCCTGCTTGGTATTCTCTCTCTCTCCCCCCCCCGTCTCTCTGCCCCTCCCCTGCTTGTGTTCTCTCTTTCTCACAATAAATAAAGAAACATGAAAAAAAATAGAAATAAATTAATAAATACAATCTGAAAAGAAAATGAAAACAATAGATTTAAATTACTTTTCTGTGTCTACCCTAGTGAGGGTAGTTTCTGTTTGCAATGGCAAATCCTAATACCTGTGAGTGGCGCTCTACAAGGCTAAAGGCAGGCCTGAGGCGTCAGGTGCCTGCCTGAGAGAATGGAATAATCCAAGGATGGAAAAGTGAATCCAATCAGAGTACACAGGAAAAAAACTAGTGTCCAAATGCTAGAAGAGTAAGGACGAAGGTCAAATGCGTGGGTCTCAGAGTTGAAGGTAGAAGCCAGGGAGCCAAGAATCTGTCAGTGGAAGGAGATGAAAGCAAAGGAAATTGAGAAAAAGCCAAGAGAGGTAGATCAAGACGCCATTTGATAGGCCTGAGGTTGGGTAGCATGTGGGAGGGTCAGGGGGCCTTGAAAAGGGATAGGAGGCTGGCCAATACTTTAACTCAGGCCTTCATTAGCTCCCACTTGGAAACACAAAAGCCTTCTAACCTCCTCCCACCTTTTTTTCTGCCCTGCAGTAAGTTGTTCACACAAATAATCACTTGGGGCCGTTGTCATTGCCCTACTTAAAGACAAAATCAATTGTGGCTCCCCGTTGCCCACAGAACATCACAGAACTCATTAGCCTGGCATTTCTAACTCTCATCTAGGTCAGTCTACTTCTCCAGCTTAGTCCTCATTAATCTTCTCATACTCTCTACTAGAGCCACACTTAACTCTTTGGTGTTTCCTAGACATGCATTTCATTTTCCCATGTGTGTGCTGTTCTTTCTGCCTGGGTGGCCCTCCCTGTCACTTCTCAGCACATCCAAATTCCCTTGTCTTTCATAGTCCAAATGCAACATTTTTTTTTTTTTTTTAATAGCAACATTTCTTCCCCTGGAGCTTAATGTCGACTGCACTTCTCATGGTGCTTTTGCTTTCCTTCTTGTATTATAGTTACTTAGAAACTTATTTCCTCTAAGAAGCCATAAGCTCACTTTGATCAGAATTCATGGCACAGTGGCTCTTATATTACAGGTGCCCCAAATAGTGTCGAGCCAAGAAGCAAATGAAGCAACTCCTGACACATAATTCTCTGTAGAACCTCAACCAGGTGATGGTGACCTAAGGTGTGGTAGGAGAAGAGGAGGTTCTATATCAGATAAGGGAGTCGGAGTCACAACGATAACTGACCAATGAAGAATCTTTTGACCTGTGGCCTAATCACACACAGCCACTAGTGATATGGAGATAATAATTCCTATAGATTAGGATTGTTTTGAGAATTAAGTAAGGTTCTAGAAGGCACTGAATACAATTCCTGACACAAAAGAGATGCCAACTCAATATTAGTGATTTTCTCCCCCTTACTCTCCCCTTCAGACTCAGCATCTCTAATTTCACACATTGTTCCCCCCACAACTTTGTTTTCTGGTCTGTTTATCCAACTCCATTTTATCAGTATTACTCTTTCCCCCAAGTGGGGGAAGGACAGAGAGAGGGGGACAAAGGATCTGAAGCAGACTCTGTGCTGACAGCAGTGAACCTGATGTGGGGCTCAAACTCATGGACTGTGAGATTGTGACTTGAGCCGAAGCCAGACTCTCAACTGACTGAGCCACCCAGGCACCCCTTATCAGTATTACCCTTAAAAATTTGACTAAGATGCCCCAAATGTGAGCTGATCAGATCACAGAACAGTGGGAATAATTCTTGGTGTGATCTTGAAACTATATTTCCATTTTTGCAGTACAACCTAGCTATGTCATACTTTGGCAAATTTTAAACCTGTGATTAAGTAAAATCTTCAGATCTTTTTAGAGCAAGCCACCTCCCGGTCACATGTCCATTTCATACTTGAAACTAAATGTAAATGCTTACACTTATCTCTGTTGAATTTCAACTAATTTTTTTTTAATGTGTATTTTTGAGAGAGAGACAGAGTGTGAGTGGGGGAGAGGCAGAGAGAGAGCAGGAGGCACAGAATCCGAAGCAGGCTCCAGGCTCTGAGCTGTCAGCACAGAGCGTGACACGGGGCTTGAACCCACGAACTGTGAGTTCATGACCTGAGCCGAAGTCAGATGCTCAACCGATTGAGCCACTCAGATGCCCCAAATTTCAACTAATTTATCTAAGACCAGAATCTTACTTTACCAAACCACTTCCAGCCTTGGTTTTAATAATCGTTCAAAAAGGTATGGGGGAACGATGGGGAAGGGACACTAAAATAACTTCAGAACGTTCTCTTTACTCTTATTTAATGATTGTAAAATAAACACCTCCCACGGTGATCTGGAATGCAGGGCAGCACTTGTGTCTATGTGAAGGGGAAAAAAAATAAATTTTGCACTTTTCTTCTCCCAATCACAGCCACATGAGTAATCACACTTCAACAAACTGAATAACAGAAATATATTTTTTGGAGATCACCTTAAGAAAAATTAAAAGAAAAAAGATGACATTCCTTTAATTTCTCAAACAGAGTTATTTGTTTTAATTAAACATTGCATTGGTGTACCGGCAGCACTGTTTCCAAATTTTGATTAGCAAGTAATATTCCTACTATAAAAATCTAAGAAATTTAAGTTTCTCAGATTCTGTGCAAATGAACTTAATTTCTTTGACAACATGTTAAACAAACAAACTGATCTAAATTTCAAGTCTTTTATTGAGGTTCTTGCATAACTTCCCCATATAGGAGCTATATGTGATGTTTCTCCTTATCAGACCTGTATGGGAAATATTCTTGGAAGCCTTCCAATTTCCCTTATCAATGTAAATCCTACATATATCAAACATACTTTTAAAGGGAGGCATATTTAGGGGCACCTACACGGCCCAGTGGGTTAAGTGTCTAACTTCCGCTCAGGTCATGATCTCCCAGTTCATGAGTTTGAACCCCCCACGGGGCTCTGCACTGATAGCTCAGAGCCTGCTTGGGATTCTTTCTCTCTCCCTATTTCTCTGCTCCTCCCCCACTCACATGTGCACAAGTACACCAGCTCTCTCTCTCTTCAAAATAGACATTAAAAAAAAAAAAAAAACAAATAAAAACAAAGGAAGGGATAGTGAGTGATAAAGACAAACTTCTTCAACAGAAAATTTCTGTGAAAGTGAAACAATTTTAATGGAATGAAGAAGAGTATTTACATCTCTGCCCACACTCGGGGGAAAGAAAATGAGACTAACATCTCAACCAAAAGTTTTTGGGATTCATTTAGTCTGGGACCAATTTTTCTTTTCCATTAAAGTCTATCTGGGATATTTAATATGTACCTTAAAATATTTACAAACAAAGTCTAATCTGGGACCCAAACAAAGAAAATGGTCCATTGGATAAATTTTGGGGATTTCAGTGCCAATAAAGTTAGACAATAGGGAAGCTGAATGGTAAGGTTAGGGAGTAAAATCACTAAAAAAATTTTTTTTTCAATGTTTATTTTTGAGAGACAGAGAGACAGAGCATGAGTGGGGGAGGGGCAGAGAGAGAGAGGGAGACACAGAATCTGAAGCAGGCTCCAGGCTCTGAGCAGTCAGCAGAGCCTGATGTGGGGCTTGAACTCACAGACCGCGAGACCATGACCTGAGTCGAACTCGGATGCCTAACCGACTGAGCCACTCAGGCACCCCAGGAGCGAAATAATTTTCTATTATGTTTATAAAACTCAGAAAATAGTTTTTCCCCATCTATAGCTGGGGATTCAATTACTTAGTGTAAATATAAAAAGATATCTAAGATAACCAAGACTAAAAAATGCCACAATTTTTCTTAGTTCATTTGAATGCTTTCAGACATATCTATTCCCCAGACATAGAAAACAGACCATGTGAATATAATTAAGCTTTCTCTCTATAAGTCAAGATTGTTAACACCGTTTTATATTGTATCATAAATGAAGTCTCGATGGAGGCCATTAGGCTGAAAGTGAATTTATGTTCTAAAATTTCTTTCATAAATCCTTTATATGTGCTGCTATGCTTTAGAGCACATATCTTTAAGGCCTTTCGGGAAAGGCCTTTATTAGGTTGAACCATGAAATTGCCAATATCTTAATCATTTTTAACTTATTAAGCATCTATTTCTCCTGGCTTAACCTGACATAATCAAGGATCAAGTCAAAAACTGAAGAGGTCTTTTGCCAACTGTCTTTCTCAGCACCCTGTGACATCTGCAGAACTCTTGCCATACTCAATATGATGAAATGTGGACAATGGTGAGCTGCCTTTTCCCATACCCACACACAGCTGAGCAATTTCTTATTTCCTTCATCCACCGTTGACCGGAGTTCATGGTCTTCTTTTCGATTGCCACTATCTCTAGAAAATAGAGTCACCTCTGTAAGAGAATGCCATCCTGCCCCGATGGCTTCTCTGGCAATATAACTTTTTGGTCCCCTATTTCTGGTCTGCTGTCATCAATTGCTTTGTATTGAATTAACTTTTTAGTGCATTTGTATTGCTATTGCTTTATAACTTTTAGTACACTATGAGGAAAAACACTTGGGATTTTGAATCACTGAGTTTTAGCGTCAGGAGAAATCTTAGCAATTACCTAGTCTAACTGTCCTATAATGAATATTGCTGGTTGCTGATTCCTTCTGCCAGCCCAGTTTTCACCTGGGTCTTCCACTCTCCCTGATGCCACCAGTGTGTTTTGGCAATGGGTTGACTAGCAGTGGGGATGATCTCATTGGTTCAGAATCTCAGCCTAAGCCAATCTCTCCAGCTAAGTCCCTGCTATTAGGATGGGTTAAATTGTTATGGGTTGAATTGTGTCCTCACCCCCCCCCACCCCCATCAGATTTACATGTTGAAGTACTAATCCTTGGTATTTCAGAATGTAACTGTATTTGGAGATAGGTCTTTTAAAGATGTAATTAAGTTAAAAGCAGGTCGTTAAGGTGGGCCCTAATCCAATATGACTGGTATCTTTCTAAGAGAAAATTTGAACACAGACATGTCCAGAGGAAAGACAAGTTGAAGATACAGGGAGAAGAGAGCTATCTACAAGCCAAGAGGAGAAGCCTTAGGAGAAACCAACACTGCTGGCCCCTTGATCTCAGAACTCTTACCTGCAGAACTGTTCGAAAATACATTTCTGTTATTTAAGCCACCCAGTCTGTGGATTTTGTTATGGTGGCCCTCGAAAACTAGTACAATGAATTAGGCTTTGGAGTGGGACCTTACTTGAGACAACAAGGAGGGAAGTTTTTGGAAACCGTTAGGAAAAGAATATTCCTCTTTGTAAGGAGACCACTAGAAGTGACACTCTCCTCCATGTGGTGAGGTGGAGATGTGAAGCTGGTGAGTTCTGCAGCCAAGTTTGCCATCAAGAGGGATGCCACCCTGAGAATGAGCCAATACTCAGTGTTGCGCATAGCCAGGCAAATTGTGAAAATGGGAGTTACTCAATTCAGCCAACCTCAAAGCCTGCTCAATCTCTGAACTTCCAATTACGTGAGGTAAGGACTCTTCTCCGTTGCTTAAGCAAGCTGAAACCAAGGTTTCTGTTAATCTCTGAACTTCCAATTACGTGAGGTAAGAACTCTTCTCCATTGTTTAAGCAAGCTAAAACCAAGGTTTCTGTTATAGTCTCTGTCGTATTTGATGAGTTACCTACCCCTTCCTTTTACCGAGAGGGCCTCGAGTCGTCCTCAAATTTAAGTGACCTGTCTAATGTATCAGGACACAGCAAGAAACTTCTTGTTTCAAGTTACTTAATCTATCCTTACTGCAGCCAGGTTAAAGATTGAGGTTACATACCTAAATGGAAGGAACATTAAGAAGAGTACGGGTAAAGGGTTTCATGAACAGGATGAAGACACTATTCACTCTTTTGTGGTCAATTCGGGAATGCAAAAGATAGAATTGGAAATATCGGAAAAGAAGAAAAATCATCTGAAAACTAGCTTCTTGGGTCTGCAAGTCAACTCTTATGCCTTTCCCTCCGGCCTTATAGTTAGTGTCTTTAGTGGGGACTGTGTCTTCCCAACATTTAGTCCCTCTCTTTCTTTTATTACTTTCCTGCTCATGGGTCTCAAGATTCTTGTGCTGCTCCAAATATTCTTCCACCTGGGAGTAGCCCATTTGCACCTCTGCCTAGTTTTGAGTGAAGGAACTCCTATGTTTATGCTCTTTCCCATGCTCTGAAAAGCATAATTACATTTTCAAAGTGGCTTCCATGTTTTTTAAGTGGTTAAGGAGCACGTTTTATGAGAATGTAGACCGTGGTGATCCCATATATAGAAGAATCATATTAACTATTTGAGGAAGTGGGAATTTTACCATATTTGGCTGCTTTGAACTTCTTGACAGCTTCAACCCATTCTATCTCATTTACATTAACATTTTTGTTCCAGAAGGTAGAAAGTGTCACACTGAGATATTCTCATTCTATACATTCTAGGCCACGATTTTGCAAATGAACTCTCTCTTTGAAATCTTGGTAAGCTAAATTATGAATAGGGATTATCGTCAAATTTAAATTTTATCAGGGGCACCTCGGTGGCCGAGTCAGTTTTGCATCCAACTCTTGATTGCAGCTCAGGTCATGATCTTACAGTTGGTGAGTTTGAGCACCACATCGAGCTCTGCACTGACAGCATGGGGCCTGCTTGGGATTCTCTCTCTGCCCCTCCCTCACTCGCATGCGCTCTCTCTCTCAAAATAAGTAAATCATTTTTAAAAATTAGGGACGGCTCAGTTGGTTAAACGTCTGACTTCAGCTCAGGTCATGATCTCACAGTTTGTGAGTTCAAGTCCCGCATCAGGCTCTGTGCTGACAGCTCAGAGCCTGGAGCCTGCTTCGGATTCTGTGTCTCCCTCTCTCTCTGACCCTTCCCTGCTCACGCTCTGTCTCTCTCTCTCTCACTCTCTCTCTCTCAAAAACAAAAATTAAATTAAAAAAATTTTAATTTGATCTTTTAAAAACACATGTTGTATGTAAGTATAATGAGAGCAGGAAAATCTCCTTAGAGCTTAGAATTGTGGCATATAGTGCATGACAAATAAATACACATCAAACAAATATTTGAATGAATAATGTTTTTATTTAGTTTTTTTTTTTATTCCCTTTACCTGAATGAATGACTTCTGATACAATTTTGTGATGTGTTTGTGCACTGCAAGTTGATAAATAACTTTATGTAAAAAAGATTACCTCTCAGGTCAGTTTAATATCAAATTTCCAAAATTTCAAGTCAACATATATAACAGGAAAAGATAGGCTGTACAATGAAGTTGGTGGGTTGCACATGGGATGTTATTAGTTGAACATGACTGTTAGAGACAGCGTTGGACAGATAGCATGCAATGACATGCATTTTTTAATACCATTATGCAAGGAACCCAGAGATGTTATCTTTTTCTCCCAGGAGTGGGATGGGCGATAAGAGTTACAGTTCTTCTAAATTGCTACACTGTCTTCTTTCACATGGTGACATCACTTTCTTGTCACCCTTCTGTATGCTGTGGCTCAAATCAATAAAACCATTCTGGGTTTTTAGAGTTGGCAAGGACAGCGTATCATACCCCTGTCTTCCAAAGGTTTCCCGGTTTGCTGTAAGGACACACTATTAAGTATTTAAGCACAACAGGCATTGAGAGGCCTGTACAATTCTGTGCTAGAAAAAAATCTAGGAACTTCTGTTTGTCTTTTAATAAATTAGGTGGCGTCATTGTATTCTCACGGTTAGTTCTTTTCTGTTGTTGTTCTTATTTTAATGATTTCAAAATTTGAATTGTTTGGGGTTTAAGTTGCTTGCCATCTTAAAGTACAATTGGCATTACACCTAGATGTATGTCCAACCCCTCATCATAGTCAGGAACTTGATTTGGGGAAAGTGTCATGTTATTAGTGTCAATCTACTTGGCCCTTCATATTTTTCTAGAAACTATAGTCTAGAAACTGGATGTGAATATTCTAGAAACTGCAGTCTAGATTTTCTGCATTTGTGATTGAAAATCCTAACTATTCAGAATATCAACCTTTGAAGTTAGCCAAAAATAGTCACTGATGCACTGGTTGATTTTGTATTTTAATATACTTTATGTCCTCTTTCTTCATGCCAGAAACAAACAAAAAATTTCCTTAAGAAACTATTGACTACTTGATCAAAGAATGAAAAGAAAAATCCATTTAAGTTTCATTTAGCAACGTCCATGCTTCACTGCCCTTAGCTCAGCTTTCTTTTCTTAATTGTGTGTATCCGGTTCTCCTTCTGCACAGATATTTGAAGACAACACTGATTAAAAAGAATATCCTATTTTTGTTTGTTTGTTTGTTTCAAAGTTTATTTATTTATTTGGGGGGGGGCGGGGAAAGGTCAGAGAGAAAGGGAGACAGAGAACCCCTAGAACGCCCTGCACTGCCACCACAGAGCCCAACACAGGGCTCAATCTCACGAACCATGAGATTATGACCTGAGGTGAAACCAAGAGTCAGACACTTAACCAACTAAGCCACTCAGGTGCCACAGAATGTCCTGTTTTTTGAGTGTAGCTAGTAAGACTTAAAACTTTGGCCAGTTGGCAATCAGCTATGATTTTTCTTTCTTTCATGCCCAGTGTTGACATAACAAGGTGAATTTAATCCTCTAGCCAAGTTAAAAAAAATTTTTTTTAACGTTTATTTATTTTTGGGACAGAGAGAGACAGAGCATGAACGGGGGAGGGACAGAGAGAGAGGGAGACACAGAATCGGAAGCAGGCTCCAGGCTCTGAGCCATCAGCCCAGAGCCCGACGTGGGGCTCGAACTCAGGACCGTGAGATCGCAAGATCATGACCTGAGGGACTCCAACTCACAGACCGAGAGATCGTGACCTGAGCTGAAGTCGGACGCTTAACCGACTGAGCCACCCAGGCGCCCCTCCCCTAACCAAGTTTTACTAACACAACTCTGGGTGGAGAAAGTTCTTTCTGATCTCTGCTCTTCTAAGAGCTAGAGTCACTGAATAATTTCTATATTAAATTTCATGGTGAGCAAGTTATATTTAGTTTCAAGCTATCGAGAAGACTTTGACAAAGTACTTTGTAGTTCCGTTTGTTTTCCTAGGGCGATGGTTTTCTGCTCAAGCCACCATTATCATTTCCAATCACTGAGCTCTAAGAAGTTGAATGAAATGGGAGTAGTATCAATAGCATTGTGGCACCCAACAAGCAGCCATTAGAAATCCCTGAAAGTACACATAAACTTTCTTACAGAGGCTAGGAAATAACACGTCAAGTGAAAGTACCATCCAAGATCATTAAAAAAAAAACAACAAAAATCAACAAACAACAACAACAAAGTAGCAATAACAAACAAAAACAATCCTTCATTTGTAGCCTCCTTACTGGCTGCAGATTTGAGATCCCGTGCACATGCCAGAAGCGGCCAGCCAGGTCTTGTGACTCACAGACACACAATGCTTCCATTGGGAGCACAGACAGGTGGATACAGATTTGATCTGTTCACCAGCTTTGTTCTTCAATATATCAGCCACTGGTTGGTGGAAGACAATGCCATTTGAATCTTTCAACAAGTGCTTATAGATTCAAAGTAACTTTGAAAAAGGAAAGAAAATGAACTTCTAAATCAAGTAAGTTATGTGACAGCAGGCTCAGCATGACAGATTCACTTTTAGGGGTGATCTAGGTAAGATCTAGGTTAGTTTTCACCGTCTTTGTGCCTCAAAGTCACAAATATATACTATATGTCTTTTAATTAATTTGAAAAGCATTTGTCATTAATGTGGCCTTTCCTAGCCACTCCCCACTTGCTGGTGGTTACGGTTTTTCTAGGTAGTCAGAATATCAACATCACAACAGAAATCTATGTGTAGTTTTAAATGTATGGGACTGGCATTGTAAACTTTTATGATACAAATGGATTTGAAAATTTGGAAGTCTGGTCTGTCGGCGTACGAGTGAGGAAGTTCTATAACCTCTCAGAGTCTCAGATTCTTCAACTGTAAAATGGGTACTTTAATACTGTACTTGTTTTTTGAGGTTGAGTGGAAATTAAATATGATCCATATAAAGTAGATGTTGTGTAGCAGGTGTTGAATCAATGGTTTGTAGCTACTATCCACCCTAACCAACCCCCATTCCCACCCCAACGTTAAGAGACAGTTTACAGATTATTGCATTCATTTATTTATATCATCTTTTCATGCAAATATATGGCTTTTTCATTTACAAATGTACAAAATATATGAACATTTCCCTAACAGAGTATCCCAGTCTGACCCAAAAGCAAGTAAGAGTCAGTATACAGGATTTTTTTCAAGCTAGCGAATGTTCTCTGATCCTTTTCTGCCAGCCTTTCCTCATTGTCCACCATTTGTATACCTTTATTTTTATTTTTTTAATTTTTTCTAAGTTTTTTTTTTTTATTTTTGAGAGAGAAAGCGAAAGAGCGTGAGTGGGGGAGGGGCAGAGAGCAAGGGAGACACAGAATCCTAAGCAAGCGCCAGGTTCTGAGCTGTCAACAAAGAGCCTGACTCAAGGCTTGATCTCACGAGCCATGAGATCATGACCTGAGTGGAAGTCAGATGCATAACCAACTGAGCTACGCAGGTGCCGCCCCCCCCACCTTCTTTTTTTTTTTATGTTAATTTATTTTGAGAAAGAGAGAGCACGCTTGAGGGAGGGTCTGAGAGAAAGAGAGAGAGAGAATTTTAAACAGGTTCGGCACTGAGTACGAAGCTCGCCAGAGAACTTGATCCCAGGACCGTGAGATCATGACCTGAGTGGAAATCAAGACTCAGATGCTCAGCCAACTGAGACGTCCAGGCGCCTTTGTGTACCTATCTTTCTTTACTGACTTTTGTTTCTATATAACCACAGCTTCCACAGCTTCATAAAACTCAAATAATGTTTCAGTGTGTGGTGTGTTTTTTGATAGGAGACAGATGGATTTGGGGTCAGCATGAGTCTTGGTTGTTGCTGAAGGTGATGGTGTTTCATGCCTACCAGGTAGATATAGAGTCCAGGGACCAAAATAAACTAGGAAACAGATAGATTGTACCAATATAACAAGTAGCTTGTGTTTGGGGCTTCGTGTTTTTTTCTATATACTTTATCTCATTGAATAAGGTTAATGCTGTTATTTAGCATTCCCCTGCCAGCTCTGGAGAGAGCCTCAGAGTCCCTTATGGCTGAACCAGCAGCAGTGTCACCTAAAAACTTGTTATAAATCCAGAAACCTCCCCTGCCCCCTTCCCAAATGCTGAATCAGAACCTGCATTTCAGTAACTCCCCTGCATGATGTAACAGTACAGTACAGTTCGAGAAGCTCTGACCTAAGGAACATTTACGTCTTTCACTCACCAGATGCCTAGACTGTTTTGAGATGTCTTTTAATTTAACTGAGACTTGGTTCAAGTCTCATAACCTGCAGAGTAAGTTTACTACCTCTGCTCGGTGGTGTACAATGTTAGTGATCTTTTACTGACTTTGGACGCACTAGGTTTACTGACTGAGAGTCGACAAAGGCATTGTTTTTTTCTTGGCCATACTTGTGTCAAGATATTCAGAAGGTTTTGCTGTTCTTTGAACCTCTCAGTCACGTGAACAATTATGAAAGGTTTCCCAACCAGTAATACAAGAGAAGAGATCAGGTTGTTAAGGGCAGTGACGGGATCTACTTTTGCTTCTATTTCCTAAAAAGTTTACAGGATTTTGGTTAATGGTGTTGAAATGCATTTGTTCATTACTCTGTCTACTTGTTTTATCACTCAAGTGGGACCTGCTACTCACTATGAAGTTTTTAGTCAATACATAGCGTTACATCACTCTGTTATTCATATATTGTTATACTCATATTGGATTGTTAGTTAATAACTCACAAAACAAAAGAAATACTAATGGTAAAATACAAGATTATCAATGAGGAGCATAAGCATGACAGTAATTCTCCAAGTCTCAGATTGCTCCTCTCCAGATCCAACAGAAACACTCAATAATCAAATTCTTAGAGGCACCTGGGTGGCTCAGTCGGTTGGGCGTCCGACTTCAGCTCAGGTCACGATCTCGCGGTCCGTGAGTTCGAGCCCCATGTCAGGCTCTGGGCTGACAGCTCAGAGCCTGGAGCCTGTTTCGGATTCTGTGTCTCCCTCTCTCTCTGCCCCTCCCCTGTTCATGCTCTGTCTCTCTCTGTCTCAAAAATAAATAAAATGTTAAAAAAAAATTTTTTTTTTAATTCTTAAACAGTACATCCACATGTATTGATTTCTTTTTAAAAAAAATCAAACTTAAATACAAAACTGTTGCAAGGATTATTGCCACCAAGACTTTTCAATTATTGGACATGACTACTCCCACATGTGTCATTTGCAGGAAGGTGCTTGCAACCTCTCTTACCTCATCATTAGTAAACAAAACTCAAAAGAAAAGAGAGCAGTTGATTCGCTCTTAAGTGGAAAATGCAAAAATTCAAAACACCAATTTATGAGAGCATTTATCAATTTTTGGTGCCCTAACAGTTAAATTTTTCTCCAAAGTAAATATAATATGCCCTTTAAAATGTATTTGTTGGTAAGTAAATATTCCTTATAAAATTAAAGTGATCTAATAATGATCTAATTATCTAATAATCATTTAATTAATTTAATTATTAGATAATTAGATAATTCCTATTTGTTAAGTAGGTAAAGACTGGATATCTTTACATATGATGACTCTTACTAAGGAATATAGGCCATATGAGCTCGCCTTGCTCAGCTCTTCTATCAGAAACTAGGTTTTTTGCTTGTTTTTTTTTTTTTTTTTAATTTTTTTTTTCAATGTTTTTATTTATTTTTGGGACAGAGAGAGACAGAGCATGAACGGGGGAGGGGCAGAGAGAGAGGGAGACACAGAATCGGAAACAGGCCCCAGGCTCCGAGCCATCAGCCCAGAGCCCGACGCGGGGCCCGAACTCACGGACCGCGAGATCGTGACCTGGCTGAAGTCGGACGCTTAACCGACTGCGCCACCCAGGCGCCCCTTGCTTGTTTTTTTAAACTGTTGCTCAAGCCCCCACTCTCCTCCCTTGTTTTCACTTACTCTGCGTGAACCCTTCCAGAGACTCCTCCCCTTCTCCCCCTGCCGGCCCAGGAATGGCAGAGAACGATGTGGACAATGAGCTCTTGGACTATGAAGATGAGGTGGAGACAGCAGCAGGGGGAGACAGGGCTGAGGCCCCTGCCAAGAAGGATGTCAAGGGCTCCTATGTCTCCATCCACAGCTCTGGCTTTCGTGACTTCCTACTGAAGCCAGAGTTGCTTGGGCCATTGTTGACTGTGGCTTTGAGCATCCATCAGAAGTCCAGCATGAGTGCATCCCTCAGGCCATTTTGGGAATGGACGTTCTATGCCAGGCCAAGTCAGGCATGGGAAAGACAGCAGTGTTTGTGCTGGACACACTGCAACAGCCGGAGCCAGTTACTGGACAGGTGTCTGTGCTGGTGATGTGTCACACTCGGGAGTTGGCTCTTCACATCACTAAGGAGTACGAGCGCTTCTCTAAATACATGCCCAATGTCAAGGTCGCGGTGTTTTTTGGTGGTCTATCAAGAAGGATGAAGAGGTGCTGAAGAAGAAAACTGCTTGCATATCATCGTGGGGACCCCTGGCCGCATCCTAGCCCTGGCTCGAAATAAGAGCCTCAATCTCAAACACATTAAACACTTTATCTTGGATGAATATGATAAGATGCTTGAACAGCTCGACATGCGTCGGGATGTCCAGGAAATTTTTCACATGACCCCCATGAGAAGCAGGTCATGATGTTCAGTGCTACCTTGAGCAAAGAAATCCGTCCAGTCTGCCGCAAGTTCATGCAAGACCCAATGGAGATCTTCGTGGATGATGAGACGAAGCTGATGCTGCATGGGTTGCACCAGTACTATGTGAAACTGAAGGACAACGAAAAGAACCGGAAGCTCTTTGACCTTCTCGATGTCCTTGAGTTCAATCAGGTGGTGATCTTTGTGAAGTCTGTGCAGCGTTGCATTGCCCTGGCCCAGCTTCTAGTGGAGCAGAACTTCCCAGCCATTGCCATCCACCGAGGGATGCCCCAGGAGGAGAGGCTTTCTCGGTATCAGCAGTTTAAAGATTTTCAACGACGAATTCTTGTGGCCACCAACCTATTTGGCCGAGGCATGGACATTGAATGGGTGAACATTGCCTTCAACTCTGACATGCCTGAGGATTCTGACACCTACCTGCGTCAGGTGGCCCGAGCAGGCCGGTTTGGCACCAAGGGCTTGGCCATCACGTTTGTGTCAGATGAAAACGACACCAAGATCCTCAATGACGTGCAGGATCGCTTTGAAGTCAATATTAGTGAGCTGCCAGATGAGACAGACATTTCCTCCTACATTGAACAGACACGGTAGAAGACTCACCCATAGTTTTGGAGTGTGACCATCTGTCCCTCTTCAGGAGATGACAGCAGGCATGGGGGTGAAGGAGACACTACTGCCACCTGCCCTAGCAACCCCCACACCCCACCCCATGACTTCCCCCTTTTGCATCACCACCACTCCTAAACTCCTGTTTCCTGAATCGTCTGAATTTTTTTTAACAAAACTAAAAAAAAACAAAAAAAACAAAAAAACACCAGGAATATATACAATGAAATGAGTTTCCTAATACAATATTAAATACTATGTATGCTGACCTAAAATAAAATATTTTAAATTTAAAACCTCTTCTTTAGGATTTGACTTTTGTTTCTTTTTTTTAATTTTTTTTAATTTTTTTTTTTTTAATTTTTTTTTTCAACGTTTATTTATTTTTGGGACAGAGAGAGACAGAGCATGAACGGGGGAGGGGCAGAGAGAGAGGGAGACACAGAATCGGAAACAGGCTCCAGGCTCTGAGCCATCAGCCCAGAGCCCGACGCGGGGCTCGAACTCCTGGACCGCGAGATCGTGACCTGGCTGAAGTCGGATGCTTAACCGACTGCGTCACCCAGGCGCCCCAGACTTTTGTTTCTTAAAAAGTCTGTAGTGCTGTGGTTATGGAACCCAGATTCACTTTTTTATTACTTTGTTTATCACTCATCTGAGACCCGCAACCCATTATAACATTTTGTATTATATCATAGAAAAAGGTGAGATTATTTTTATTTTTAGTGAGCTCTGTGCTCAATGTGGGGCTTGAACTAACAACCCCAAGATCAAGAGTCTCATGTTTCACTGACTGAGCCATCAGGCGCCCAGGGTGAGATTATTTTTAAATTCATATGAAAGTTTAGGTAATCAGATGTGAAAAGAGTTTGAGGTCCAAAAACACTTAATAAACTGAGGTAAGTGGAATTTGCGAGGGTGTCTTCGATCTCCTTTCAAATTCTCTTACTTCTCAGATATCCTGGGCCTTCCTGCAGTCTCCACTCTACTCCCTGTGAAAATCTGCCATCCCGGAATTTGCTGATAAATTCACACGCAGGTAAGACCAACGCATTTAGTGCCACTTGATGTTAGCTTGTTTTAAATAGAAGGAAAATCTCAGATACTATTAGAACCCAAAGTATTGAGAATGAACTGCGCATGCATTTTGGTAGCTTGGGAAAACTTGGTGCTACCTTTGAAACCACCTGCCTGCTTCATTTACTCGTAAGTCCTGTCTAGCTGTAAAATGTTTCCACTATTTAGAAGGTGATTAAGCATATCAGTAGTGTCAATGTCAGCAGGCTGCTGATCTCTCTTTGTCCTTGACTCTACGACAGATTTTTACATCCATTTGTCAGATTTTCAGGTGGCATGAAACTGATAGAGTGAGTGGGGTGAATGGCAGTAAATTATAATCTGAAAGAAATGGATTGCCAAATAAGCTGAATTTCACTTTCAACCGGGACAGAATGAATCACGCTTGAAACCCCAAATCCTACTACACCACAGGAAAAGATGGGTACAGGGCAGTCACTGAAAGTGCTCATTGCTTCATTAGTAGAAGTAGAGGGTCTAGAATGATAGGCGGCAGAATTTACTAGTCAGGACATCTGATGCATTCAAAAAGTTTGTTGGAAAACCTCGAATGGTTTGAGGAAAACCTCAACCAGGAGGGGGAAGACATATAAAATAAATCAGCTGGCAAGGGTTGAAGGAACTGGTGATGTCAAGCTTGGAAAAGTGAAGACTCAGGAGTAAGAAGCTGTCTTCACATTTTTTAAAGTAATCTCTATGCCTGATGTGGCTCTCGAACTCATGACCCCGCCATCAAGAGTCACGTGCTGCACCCTGAGCCAGGCAGGTGCTTCCCTCTTCACATCTTTCAAGGGATCAGTGAGAAAGGGTTAGACTTACTCTGTCAGGCCCTATGAGGGCAGAGTGAAACACACTAATGTAAATAACTCTATCATTCAGAGGTATCTGAAGAAAGGTTTCTTTGCCTCAAGGAGTAGCTAATTCCAGTTAGAGGTAGGCTTGAAGGATAGACTGAATTCTACTTGGCAAGCATAGCTTCAAGAGCCAGATCAATAGTTGGACTGAATGCCTTTTATGGCCTCTTTCAGCCATGAAACTCTGCCACATTTCTATTATAAAATTACAGGGACGAGAATCAGAGTAATCAGAAAATGCAGGTTTACATAGTATTTCTAAATCTTTGGTAAATTTCTTGATCACCTGCATAGTATTTTGACGTTTCTTTTCTATCAAATCCTTTTCTATTTCCAGAACACTCAAAGTGCATTTTTGCTTCATATTGGCAAGTACACACGCTTGATAATTCTTTGCGCTAGGATACTTCTTGGTGACAAACTTCTGCTTTTATAATGCAGATGAAAAAATTGTTATACTTTTTCCCTTCAAAATTTCTCATCCATCAATATATTCTTTATAGTAATAATCTTTAAAAAAAATTGAAGGTTTATTTATTTCTTTTGAGAGAGAGAGAAAGAGCATGAAATAGAGGGGCAGAGAAAGGGAGAGAAAGAATCTCAAGCAGGCTCCACGCTGTCAATGCAGAGACTGATGTGGAGCTCGAACCCACAAACTGTGAGATCATGACCTGAGCTGAAATCAAGAGTCGGACGCTTAACTGACTGGGCAACCCAGGCGCCCCTGTAGTAATAATCTTTGATGTCAAAGGTTATTGGTTTTGTTGACATTGTGTTTGTAAAGAAACAGACCAACTTTTATCACATTATTTCTGAGTAAACAAAGTGCTGATGTCAGGAAAATGATAACTTTTGTGTAATGGATTTAATGTGTGTCCCATTTAAGGCAGAGCCACCTTTCACAACTATGAATCCTGAGTCAAGAATGGTTACTTTGCATACTTACAAAATGTTTACTGTGTGTCAGACAGTGTCCTGAGGCTTAAAAAATATCAGTTCGTTTGATCGTCAGAAGGCTAAAAGATATGTACTATTATTATGGCCATGTTATTAAGGAGGCAATAGTGAGGTCAAGTAACTTGTCCAAGGTCACACAGGCAATAAGTATCCCAAGTGCCTAGTGAGGTGGCAGTAAGCCAGTCCTCATGGTCACAGTTCCCTAGCTTTTGTCTCTTCTAACCGAAACCAGGCCCAAAGCCCTCCTGAGGCACGCTTCAAAACTAATTTTATTTTTCCTCTATTTCATTAAAATTAACATTTCTGGTGCATGTATTTCAGCCAGGTAAGGAAAAACAGAAATCTGATTGAAATGAATGAAACTAAGGGGCATTAAACCATGAAAAGATCAGATGCTGGCTTAACATAGTTGCCACATGGGTGTTCACACTTTAAAGGAAAACGCTTGCTACTTTGCAGTAGTTTCAAAATTTAGGAGGGCCAACTTTTGGGGCGTAGCAGAGGAACGGAAATGCCAATAATCTAGCTCTGCTTTTCTGTATCAGGGTTGTCTATAAATTTTCGTTTGGAAAAATAAAGGAGACGCCACTGCTTAAAATAATAATAAATAGAACCATTGCCCTAATGAACTTGCTGGTTCTTCAGCCCCTCCCTTACCTGCCGTCGGACACATTCCCTCCACCCCCTCCCCGATAAGGAAGCATTGAGGGGCTCGCAAAACAGGGCACAGCACCTCTGTGTTCAAAGAACTTCAGGAGGAGTTTCAGGAAGTAATTTTTTAAGTTTTTATTTAAATTCTAGTTAGTTTATTTAATTCCAGTTATACAGTGTTATATTAGTTTCAGGTGTACAATGTAGTGATTCAACTCTTCCATACCTCATCTAATGCTCATCACCGTAATCCCCATCGCCTATTTTTTTTTAATGATTATTTATTTTTTTTGAGAGAGAGAGAGTGAGCAGGGGAGGGGCAGAGAGAAAGAGAGAGAGAGAATCCTAAGCAGCCTCCACACTGTCAGTGCAGAGCCTGACACGGGGCTCCATCTCACAAACTGAGCCAAAATCCAAGAGTCAGATGCTTAACCAATTGAGTCACCCATCCTGCCCCCAGTCACCTATTAAACCCATCCCCCCCACCTTTCTCCTGTCTGGTAACCATCAGTTTGTTTTTATAGCTAAGAGTCTACTTCTTGGTTTGCCTCTCTGTTTTTTTTCCCTTTGTTTGTTTGTTTGGTGTTTTAAATTCCCACCAACAGTGCAAGAGGGTTCCCCTTTCTCCATACCCTTGCCAACACCTGTTATTTCTTTTGTTGTTGATTTTAGCCATTCTGACAGGTGTGAGGTGATATTTCACTGTGGTTTTGATTTGTATTTCCCTGATGTTGAGCGTCTTTTCATGTGTGTGTTGGCCAGCTGGGTGTCTTCTTTGGAAAACATGTCTATTTATGTCTTCTGCCCATTAACAGGATTATTCCTTTTTTGAGTGTTGAGTTTTATTTATTTATTTTTTTAAATGTTTATTAATTTTGAGATAGAGAGCACCAGTGGGGGAGGGGAAGAGAGAGAGGGGATAGAAGATCCAAAGCAGGCTTCATGCTGACTGTGGCAAGCCCAATGTGGGGCTCCAACTCACGAACCGTGAGATCATGACCTCAGCCAAAGTCAGATGCTCAACTGACTGAGCCACCCAGGCCCCCCTTGGCTGTTGAGTTTGATAAGCTCTTTATATGTTTTGGATACTAATCCTTTATCAGATATGTTATTTGGCAACTATCTTCTCCCATTCCATAGGTTGCCTTTTAATTTTGTAGATTGTTTCCTTCGCTGTGCAGAAGCTTTTTATTTTGATGAGGTCCCAATATTTCCTTTGTGCTTTTGTTTGCCTTGCCTCTGGAGATCAGGAAGTAATTTTGAGCAGATGCTTTCAGCCTCTCAGTAATGTGAAATCACACTGCAGAGGTGAATATCTCGGTGACAGGATATTCTATTTGATATGTGGTGCCAACAGTCACATTTCCCAGGATCCTGGCCTTAAAAATGATGGATAGAGCAGAACTTTTAGTACCAAGCAGAACAGGAAATTCACCAGCCACCTCTACGCTTCCACAGAAGCATTCCTCCTGTCCACCTTAGAAACAATCTGAGTCATCTGGGGTCCTGGAAGCCTTGGCCCCAGGCAGGTGGCCCTTCTCCTGCTTCCTGTCGTTCTTGCTGTTAACTGGCTGAGATTGAATCTGAAAGTGTCTACAACTACTTTGGTGGAGTCAGATTTCTGGTCACGGGTCAGATCACTGCTTGAAGCAGTTTCTTCCTCCACACCCAGCGAATTCTCCAGGGAATCATGAGTGTACATGCAGGTTTCTACAGTCACATATTGTGATATGGAGAGCAGTGGAGAAATGTCTTTCTGGTTCTAGTCAATGATTAACTTTTGAAGGCAGCTTCTCTGCAGCTAGTGTGTGTGTGTGTGTGTGTGTGTGTGTGTGTGTGTGTGTGTGTGACATAGAAGACTCATTTTAAGCATTTCTACACAAAGTTACATACTGCTTTTCCTGATCAATTAATGACCCAATTCCAAAGGGTTATATGGCTATCATTGAGTCAATAGTGATGTAAGTAAATTCCAGAGATCTGCTGTACAACACAATGGCTATAGTTAGCAATAAAGTATTGTGCACTTAAAATTTCATTGAAATGGTCAATTTCATGTTCCCATTTAAAAAAAAAAAAGGTGAGGAGAACATAATGAAACTTTTGGAGGTGATAGATGTACTTATTACCTGGATTGTGGTGATGGTAACAAGAATGCATATGTACGTTCAAACTAACTAAATGGTATACATTTATTAGGTACAGCTTTTTCTATACCACTCTTTCTCAATAAAGCTGGAAAAAGAATGAAGTCCCATTTTCTCAGAAATCTCTCAACTGGTATAGAGGGGGATTCAGCGTACCTTCTCCCGGATGATGCACTGTGGTCAACAGCTGACTAGACAGCTTTCCACTTACTCCTCTAGCCCCTGGGAGTCCACAGACCAATTCAGTGACATATGCCCAAAGGAATCAACAACTTGATTACAGTTAGGGCTGTATGCCACATTTCCCAGAAAGAAAGCCTCAGGTTACCATTTCTACTCAATTCCTACTGATAGATCTCATTTGTTATTACTAACAGTGAGACTCATATCACTATATACATTGGAATCATGCTTTGAGCCTACGGTAAAGCAGATTTCATCAAGACCTTTATAATAAAGGTTTTACATGTGCTTGATGATTATTAAATGCATACGTCCAGCAGATTTGCCCTCTCTTAAATTTCAGTTCCTCGTTTCAACTGAATGTTCAGACTCTGGTATTGGAAAGACCAGCTACCAACCCCAAAGTTGCATAAATCAACTTATTATCTTCCCCAGCCAAAATACCACTTCCTCTGGATTCCCCATTTTTCCCCCTATTTCATTAAATAAAGCCTTTTTCTAGTCCCTCAGGCTCAGCATTATGTTTAATTGACTCCTCAAAATATTTTCATGATTTAATAGATTTTAGTTTTGTAAGACCATCCTACAGAAATGTTCCTTTTTTGGCATCCAGTCTTTAATCCTTGCAGGTGCCAACAGTGGGACTGTGGTTCCTGGCTATGGAGTTCAGTCCAAATTGTCAGCTTTACCCAAGTGACTGATAATTGAAAGTCAGTCTTTTGTGTATATGTTCGTTAGTCACACTAAGAAATGAGAAAGTAATAAATGAGAGCAAAATGGAGGGTAAAGAAAATATGTAACAGTAGAAATGATTTTTTTCCACAAGTGATGTCAAAATAATAAAAGTAATACAAAAGAAAATCCAATAATTATCAATTACTGCTGCACCTAACTATGTTCTTCCTCAACTGGATCAAATAGAAAACACAGTAATTTCAGCATATTAATCAATATTTACCCTGGTCTGTGGACCAGCTGCTATATCAGAATCATTAGAGATCTTTTTATTTTAGTTTACCTGGTTTTGTTTTGCCCTTTATTATTTAAAAATTATTTAGTTATGGGTGCATCTGGGTGGCTCAGGTGGTTCAGTGTCTGACTCTTGATGTCAGGTCAGGTCATAATCTCACAGTTTGTGGGTTCCAGCCCCCAAACCGGCTCTGTGCTGGCAGTGCAGAGCCTGCTTGGGATTCTCTCTCTCTGCCCCTCCCTCTCTCTCTCTCTCTCTCTCTCTCAAAACAAATAAACTTTAAAAAAAATTATTTAGTTTTGAAAAACCAATACATGTGCCAAGTAAGTACCAATTTCAATAGTTACAAAGGACACACAGTGAAAAAACAGTGTCTCTCCCATCCCAGCCTCCAACCACTCCATCCACTGTACTGATGTCTTACATTTCCTTCCAGAAACATACCGTCAGGGCTCCTAGCAGATATCTTGGTTAATCTGTTCAATATCCATTCTTAACCTCTTGCTATTATGCCTTCCTGTGTTGCAGAAGCTGGAAAACTAAAAATAAATCGCCCAGACTCCATTATAATCAGAGTTCCTGATGTGATTTAGGTTCCTCTAGTCAGGTGCACTTGCATGACACTTGATTTTGAAACGGAGCTAAGTGAGGAGAGAGGGCAAGAGGCATCCATTTTGTTGGTGTGAATAATGGCAGAAGCCACCCAAGTCAGCAGGGTAGCACTGGATTTCCAATTTAGCAGAGGCAGCTTTCTGATGGTAGCGGAGGTGATGCTGCCTTTACAGACAACAGCCTTACCCACAGCCTCCAGATTCCATGTATATACACCTGACTATATCAGTATTGTCAGCTCTCTGGCAACCTAGCTTTTCACTGTTGTTCTTTCGAAATGACTCCAGGAAGCTTAGCTGAAATCCAGTTAGTTATTTGACCACCAGTTCTGAGGCCATTGAAGTAGATTCTTTTCTGCTTAAGCTAGCTAATCTCTGCAATTGAATCTTGGCCTATAAAATGTATGTAAATGTTTATACTACAGTCGAGAGAATAATGGCTTTCCCAAATATTCATGTGCTAATCCTTGGAGCCTGTGAATATGCTACATTAAATAGCCGGGGGAAAAATTAAGATGGAATTAATGTGGCTAATCAACTGATTTTAAAATAGGGAGAGTATCCTAGGTTATTCAGGTGGGCCCAGTGTAATTACAAGGATCCTTAAAAGTGGAGGAGAGGTGCAGAAGGAGTCAGTCAGAGGAAGATATGACTATTGAAAAATGATTGGAAAGATGTAAAGTTGCTGGCCTTGAGGACAGAGAAAGGAACTGCAAGTCAAGAAGTCCTAGGTGGCTTCTACAAGCTGAAAAATGCAATGAACTATATTGAGTATAAAAAATAAATATTGAGAAGGAGTTTGGAAAGAACATTAAATCCTTGTTGCGTTGTAATTGTTTGCAAGGTTTTAAATAACAATAGAAAAAAGAAAATAGAAATTATGTTTCCTCTAATTGCATTTTTTTTTGTAGAAGTGTTGGGAATGTTGGCATTCATTGCATTAAAGAAAATAAGTCTTATGAAGTATATTTAATTTCTAGTAATTTCTTTCCAATTAAATGATCTGTCAAGAAAAAAATTTCTTGTTTGGGAATTCTGTTCATGGTGTAATGAGAAATGAAAGGCAAGATATCAATTGTACCATTTCAATATTTCATGGAGAAGAAAAACTTCAAAATCACACACAACATAATCCATATTATCTTCATTTACATAGTAAAGAGTTTCAAGAAAAAAAAAAGAGAGAAACAACCAATTTTCTCTTTAACCAAACAACAGAAAAAGATTTAGAAAGAATTCTTTGATAATTAAAAGATATAATTATCTTTGACAATTTGTGAATCTATAGAGACACTGCTTTAGTCAATTACCAAAGAATTGGCTTTTATGGATATATCATTTTCAAATTACTCATACAAACTTACCCCAGAATAATTATGTATTTTGCCCATCATCAATCTGTTTCCAAGACAGATGCATTTCTTGTTCAACTGGAATCATAATTTTTATTAAAATAATTTTTTTAAAATTTATTTTAGAGAAAGAGAGAGAGAGACAGCAAATGTGAGCTGGGGAGAGGGGCAGAGGGAGAGAGAGAGAATCTTAATCAGGCTCTGTGCTTACTGCCTAGCCCAAAGCGGGGCTTGATCCCACAACCCCGGGATCATGACCTGCGTGGAAACCAAGAGTCGATCGCTCAACCGACTGAGTCAACCAGGTGCCCCACAGAATAATAATTTTTAACGAAAAGGAAAAGTTCAGATTTGTTTGTTTATGCTATTATTTCAATTTATGTGGCTATATGCAGCTTTGATCATGAGTTCTGATGAAGATTGATTTTTAATCGTTGCAATGTAGTCAAAATATGTGTCTGGCATATGTTTAATGCTCAGTCAGGCTTGGGAACTACATGTTTACTGAATATTTACAGGTACCAGGTCCTGGCTAAACCAGCAGTAGAAAGACAAACATCTGCACAGAGTTATTCATAACGATTCACTAACAACTATGTTCACTAACCTAGGGCTTGTTTTTTATATTGACTCACTTTTTCTTGCAGGGGCAAGGCTCTTCTGAAATTTTAAATGTTTAAAACAGATTATATTCTGAGGGTGAGTAATCAGGGTGAGAGGGAGTGTTTCTCACAATTTTATATTAAAACATTAAGCACAGGTATAGATAGATCAGAGCACAGAAACTGATCAAGTAGATACAGGATTAAGTATATGATAAAGGTTGCATTTCAAATCTGTAGGAGAAATCCGGATTACTGTTCTCAAACATTATGAATAGCTAGTCACTGAAGCGAAAACAAATCTTAATTCCAATATCACTCTATCCACCTTAAATCAAATCCAAATATTTCAGCTTAAGTGAAAAAGTGATATTATACTGACTAGAGCTTTTACGGTTTGTGAAAGTTCAGCAAGCTGTACATTTATAACATAAATAGTTCTGTGATTATATATTAATTATCAATAAACATTTTAAAACTGGGTTAAATGATAGATTATTTTTATGAGTTTGGAGGAGAAAAGACCTTTCAACTGTAACATAAAACTCAAAACGTCATTAGAAAGAAGTCGGTAAGTTTGGGGCGCCTGGGTGGCGCAGTCGGTTAAGCGTCCGACTTCAGCCAGGTCACGATCTCGCCCTCCGTGAGTTCGAGCCCCGCGTCGGGCTCTGGGCTGATGGCTCAGAGCCTGGAGCCTGTTTCCGATTCTGTGTCTCCCTCTCTCTCTGCCCCTCCCCCGTTCATGCTCTGTCTCTCTCTGTTCCAAAAATAAATAAACGTTGAAAAAAAAAAATTTAAAAAAAAAAAAAGAAAGAAGTCGGTAAGTTTAACTACATACAAGTTTAAACCTTCTGAATGGCATGACAACACTGTCAAAAGTAAACAAGCAAACACATCAAGCTGGAAAAACATCTGTTTACACCCTTGTACAGACTCTGTCAAAGCAGGATCCAATCAGCAAAAGAGATCTCTAAATATCCGAAGCATAGAGAATCTAATATAGGAATTGTTTTCATTGCTGATGAAGGAGGCGAAAAGCCAAAAAGAGGATGCACCTCAGAGGTTACCAAGAGGAAAATGGAAGATGTGGTACTCCCAGAGCCCAGAACCTAAGGTCAACTAGCTGAAACCAAAACCATGCAGGCCTCTCTGGTGGAGACAGAAGCCAGAGGGACATACTGAATGCTGGATATACTATTTGACCAAGGAGCTAGGGGTGGATTATCCCTTCTTCTGGACCCCTGTGTTAGTCTCTGCTGCTATAACAAATCAACCCAGATTATGTGGTTTAAAACAAGAAATATTTATTATTTTACAGTCTGGCACACAGATGTCTGAAACAGGCCTCAGGAGGCTAAAAAGATGTCAGCAGGCTGCACTTCTTTCTGGAGGCTCTAGAGGAGTATCTGTTTCCTTGGTTTTTCCAGCTTCTGGAGGCTACCTGCCTTGGGTCAGGGCCTCTTCCTTCCTCTTCAAAGACAGCAATGACTGGTTAAGCCCTCCTACTGCCATCTTTCTGGTTCTTGAACTTCCAGCACCCTCTTCCATTTTTAAGGATCCTTGTGATCATATAGGCCCCACCTGGATAACCCAGGATGCTCTCTTTACTTTAAGGTCAGCTGATTTGCAAACATAATGCCACCTGCAACCCAATTCCCTCTTGCCATGTAACATAACATGTTCTTCTAGGGATTACAACCTAGGTGTCTTGGAGGGGCCATTATTCTGTCTTTCACACCTTCCAATCTTCCACCAGGGCCTCTCATTGTCCAAACTCAGCTAAAAGCCAAATGGGAGAGCAGTGTGCATGGGTCAGTGCCTCATATCTCTCTACCACCCCATACATACCAAGGGGAAAAGGAGAAATGGATCTAAGAGCAAATAGATACCAGAAAAATTACTAATATTCCTGAGGGGGGGGGGCTAGAGTTCTTAGAAATCAATGAGAAAATGATTAATAACAAAAATAGAAAAATAAACCAAGGATATGGCTTTGTGAGTTGGCAATTTTTAGACAAAGAAATAAAAGTAGTCAATCTACAAAGATTCTCAGCCTCCTTGATATAAATTCAAACGATAGGGATCAATATTTCTCCTACCATGTGGACTAAATTGAAAAGATTTTTAACACTCAGTTTTGGTGGCTGTATAAACTGTTGAAAATGAGTAATTGGCACAACATTTTTAGGTGGCTTTTGATGTAGAAATTCCACCTCTATGAAAAGTTTCACACAAGTATGCAAAAGCATTATGTACAAAGATGTTCACTGAGGCGGTATTTATGGTACCAAAAAATAAAACAACCTGGAAATAATCCAGAAAACCATTAACATAAACTTGGTTATGGTCAGGAAAGAAATGGAATATACCATTTGAAGCAATGACTTGATGGGGAAATAAATACATTGGCATGGGACTCTGCCTATTGATGGAATGAAAAAGCACAATTGCCGAGCAATATGTGTAGCATAATTATAAGCCGTTTACATGTAGGAACATGAACAAAAATTCCAGCTAATACAAACCAGACTGTTATAGTGGTTGCTCTGAAATGTGGGAGTCTTAGGGACTTTCACCTTTCACTTTAAACATTGTCGTATTGTTTGAATTTCGTACAACATGTATTTTTTATATAATCAGAAGAGGCGCATAAAAATGTGGATATGATTACATATGAATTTAAGAATAGGCCAATTTAAAAATTTATATTGGATTATTCACTTTCAATTTATTCATCCTGTGTCCTGGTTAAAACATTCTCCTTTCAACATGAATGAATGGATGGATGGATGAATGAATGAATGATTGAATGAATATGAGAGCTTCCCTCTCAGGCCTCTTACCGTCTGACATTTCTGTCAATAAATTTGTTTAGAGAGTTCCTCTTTCTCAGGGTCTTCCCCCCACAAAGGAAACCATCCCCATGTGCTTTCAATTCCTGTCTCTACAAAGTGTCTGCCATGAAGTTCCTTTCCCTTTTATTTTTATTTAAATAATATTCTAATAGACCCATCAAAAACTAACAGTCATTTGGGGAAGAGAGATCTGAATGTGGGCTTCCATTAGAAATGGGAATTCCTGGCGTGCCTGGGTGGCTCAGTCAGTGACGCATCTGGCTTCAGCTCAGTTCAGGATCTCACGGTGGGTGAGTTTGAACCCCGTATCAGGCTCTGTGCTGAGAGCTCAGAGCCTGGAGCCTGCTTGGGATTCTGTGTCTCCCTCTCCCTCTGCCCTTCTGCTCAAGCTTTGTCTCGCTCTCTTTCGAAAATAAACATAAAAAAAAAAAAAAAAAAAAAAAAGGAATTCCTACAAGGCTGTGTCTATTGGCATAATATCCTGTCCCTGGGTTTCGTCTTTTAACAAAACCCTGTTGCGTGGTGATCACATCTTTCTGCTTTCTAAATGTTTTATTTGTTTAATCGGATTCTGAAACATTGAGCCTGTCTCCAAATTCTGGGTTCTTGTTTCTAATCTCATTTGAGGTAAAACCGCACTCGGGTAGTGAGTGACTAACTTCCAAGTCAGCAGGTCATGACTTTTTTTGCCCACAACCTTGTAGTGTTGTAACAGACCGGTTTTCTTCATTCTTTGTACACTCTTCAGGGGTGAGAGGTAAGGTTTGAAGAACACGGTGGTGAATCTCTGATGGAAAGAGAGCGTGCGCGCATGCGTACAAGCACACCTACGTGTCTCCACAGGGGCTGATGAAACCCAGACTTCACCTTTAGGAGTGGCTGCTTTGGGGTGGACTATGGAATAGATAAGACTCTTCCAGCATTTCTCTCCCACTGTCAGCATTTATTTCCCTACCCTCTCCCACTCCGTAATTATTAGAAAAAATTACGACCTTGTAATGAAGAGGATGTACTTCTTCAGGTTTTTTGAGATAACATTTCTAAGAAATTCAGGTATGTAAAAATTAACTTAAAACTATTTCTTCATTGTTTATCGGGCTGTCTTCACTAAAAAGCGATAAGGGACCACTGAGTTAAGCAGATATCTTAGGTAATCACATCTTGGCTAATCATCTCCAGGAAGAGTTTGTTGCAGAGTGGTGAATAACTCATTTATAAGACAGCATTCATAAGAAGGAAAATCTGATCTAATCACCAAAGTAGTAATTCCTTGATTTGAAATTTCAAAGACACAGAGACATAATTTCACAGTGTCTTTCTATTGTTAAATTTAGGACATAATTATCGAGTACCTCCTGTGTGTTAATGGCTGGCAAGACTGCAGAACATAGGGAGGACATAGTTCCAGTCGTCAAGGACATCACCATGGTAACATGAAATGAAAGTTGCATGATATTAGCTATATTACAAAAGAAAGCACACCAAACATCCTAGGAGGAGAATAAGGAGAATGTTTATGAAGAAGGGGAGTACACTTTTAAGAAAGGAGTCATGTAGCAGGTGGCACATGAGAAGTAATACAGATGATTTGTATCGTGTACTTGGGAAATGCAGCTTCCTTCCTTACACCATAAGTTCCACGATGGTAGGAACCATGACTCTTTCATCACTTCTCTACGCCCATCTATACAAGCACCTTGTTCAGTACTTCGCACAGAGTAGGTCTTCAATGAATGCTTAAAGGCGGGGAAAGAAATTGACATCAAGTGTGTACTCTGTGCCTTTCCTGGTTGATCTATACAACAGATCTTTGAAGAAAGGTTCCTTTATATACTCCTCCTACCTCTTTCTCCCCTTCTCCTTTTTAAAAATTATTTTATTTATTTATTTAAAGTAGGCTCCCTGCCCAACATAGGGCTTGAACTCATGACCGTGGGATCAAGAGTTAATGCTCTACTGACTGAGCAAGCCAGCTGCCCCATCTTTGCTCCTGCTCTTAAACAAAAGAAGAAATCATAGCTCAAGGAACAAATGGCCTTGAGATAAGTTGGAACATTAGCTATGGCGTTAGCACTGTGTTCAAGCACAGGCTCTGCCACTTAATACTTATGTGAACTTAGACAAGGTAATTACTGGCCTTAGTTTCCTGCTCTTTAAAATGGGGATGATGATACTATGACTTATAGCCTTGCAATGAGGATCACATCAGATGAGATATATGAAGTGTGTAGGTCATTGCCCAAGACTTAAAATGGTCAGATGGTGTTAGCTCTTATTAATGTTGCTGTTGTTGCTAACATTGTGAAACAAGAAATATTACCTACTTCACTGATGTATTTTAAGGAACACATTGAGATTATGTGCTATTAATGTGTAAAAAACTGTTAAAAAAGTCTCGATAAGGTACAAGATTATTCTGTGAAGATATTTAATGGTGAAGGAGGGTTAGGAGGTCAAGGAGGCTACATATGTAGGGTTTACTAGACCAGGCAGACTGGACTGACAATCTGAACACAGTGTTAAAGAGTTAGAAGAGATACGGTATAAGATAGAGGAAAAGGGTGGGAAAGGAAGAATGGAAAAAGGAGGAAGACAGTGTCTAGGAAACTAAAGGTGGGGAAAAGGCCAAATATAAAATTATGGAGGGTCCAAATCAGAGACGTGACCGTCAAGAGAATAAAAGGGGACAGGGTCCACGTTGAAGACAAATCTCTTCTGTAAAGTAGGTAGACAATGTGTGTGCAGATCATTTAGAATGACTAGGTTCCCTGGTTGTAAACTGGAGGTATTAGTACAAGCCTAAGTATTGTACTATGTTTCACTCGAACTTGCTCTCAGATACTTAAGTAGATGTGAGGAAAGGCAATGCTGGGTGAGGAGATGTGGGCGGGTGGACAAGGAGATTGAGAAGAGCTGCTTTGAGCCATGTATAGAATGTAGTGTGGTGGGGGAGTGGCGAGACCTGGCCCAGAAACCAGCAGAACAGAATGTGAGTGGGGCGCCTGGGTGGCTCAGTCGGTGGAGCGTCCAACTTCGGCTCAGGTCATGATCTCGTGGTCCATGAGTTCAAGCTCCGTGTCAGGCTCTGTGCTGGCAGCTCAGAGCCTGGAGCCTGCTTCCGATTCTGTGTCTCCCTCTCTCTCTGCCCCTCCCCGCTCATGCTCTGTCTCTGTCAAAAATAAATTAACGTTAAAAAAAAATTAAAAAAAAAAAAAAAAAAAGAACAGAATGTGAGCTCTCAGGAACATGCCAAGAAGAACGTCTTGGTTAATGAGCTTCTTTTGCTTTGGCAGGCATTTTAATTCTGGGCATCAAAATAATACCAGAACGGGTGGTTTCAGAGTTCCAATGTCAGAGGGGACATGCCCTGCATTGTCATCTGGACAATTAAGGAAGTTATAAGGGATTTGAAATAAAATTTCCACTGCTTTTGGAGCCTGGGTGGCTCAGTTGGTTGAGTGTCCGACTCTTGATTTCGGCTTAGGTCATGATCTCATGGTTCGTGAGATCAAGCCCCACATCAGGCTCTGTGCTGACAGCACGGAGCCTGCTTGGGATTCTCTCTCTCTCCCTCTCTCTCTCTGTCCCTCCCCTGCTCACGCATGCACTTTCTCTCTCTCTCTCTCTCTCTCTCTCTCTCTCTCTCTCTCTCCCAGAATAAAGAAACGTTAAAAAAAATTAAAAAGAAATCCACTTCTTGTTTCAGAAACAATTCCTCACTAGGTAAGCAGAAACACAGAAATGTAACAATTTGTTGACTGTCTTTTAGTGTCACAGTAGGCCAGATGCAGGAGTGGTAATGCCCAAGGGATAATAAATACAGACAGAACCCTCTGTTGAGAGTGCCCTTGGGTTACTACTAAACAAACAAACAACTTTTCTGTCATTTATACAAATTCACAAGGGAAGAAAACACAGATGACTAATATTTTTGTTTTCAGATAGGCTACCTTGTGGTAGAGTAACTTGTGATGTGTACGAATGTCACCTTCTGCTTATTGGTCAATAGTTCATTTGTATTTAGTGCTTAAAATTTGCAAAGTGATATAAGTAAGAATATTACAAATATATTACTAATGTGAGAATGTGCTGCATTCACTGGTCTGTGCCATTTTTTTGTGCAGATTTTCTGCCATCAGGTGGATTTTACTTAAATAAGCATATGTTCAAAACAGTTAAGCTTATCTTAGACTTTAGCTGGAAATCAGATTTCTTAATGGCAGAGTTTGTGTTTGCTGTGTTGCATCTCTCACAGTGCCCAGAACACAGTTCTTGTATATACAAGGCATATACAGTGCCTTGTATATGAACTTAGATGTTTTTTATGTTAGAAAAAAAAAAAAACCCACACAATTGATTGAGGGTAGTGGGTGCTTAATTAGTGCTTATTGAATCAAAATGTATATCTAATTTTTTGGGATGGGTCCATTTTTATGTGTGACTGTGGATGTGACTGATAAAGTAAATCAATTACTTACTTAGAACCCTTCATTAAGTACCAGTAGCTTCTAGGATAAGACCTCAACTCATTTCCGTGATACATGGAACCCTCTGAGTTTGGATCTGTTTTCCTGAGCCTGCCTCCTGCCAAAGGCATCCCAGGGTTTCAGTTCTACATCTGCCTGTTGTCCTGGCTGTCTGAATCCTCTTGCTTGTCCTTCTCACCAGCCAACTTCAATGTACCCCTTGGGGCTCCTCCAAAATTCCTCTTTGAGGGCAGGGACTGTGTTTTCTATCTCTATATTTATGACAGAGCAGGTGCTGATCTATCTTGGGTGATCAGCAAACGTTTGTTGAGTTGAATGAACGAGTACTCATGACTTGAAATTCTTGACATAATATTGTGTGTATAACTGAATTACCTGATACTTGAAAAAAGTAAATATATTTGTCATTGGGACTACCTAAAACATCTGGCCCCTCAGAAGAGACGAGCTTTAACATTTTTGAAAAATAATGCTTCTTGAAAGAGACTGTGTTTGAGAGCCTATGAGGTTCTATGGCTCACCTATTATACACCTATATAGTGTCATCTGTGATGACACTACTGTCTGAATAAAGCGTGAATAACATTATTAAAAAGGTCATTTCAGTTGGCAAAGTGTTGAATCATTTGGATGGGCTCATCATGTATTAAATTGAATTTCTTCTTAGTGTGCAATAATGAAAAGTGTTTAGAGTGATCATATGTGTGAGCACATCCCCCAAATTGCTAGCAAAGTAGCAGGATTTTGTTGCAAGCTGATGGGTCACCAGTTTGAGCAGGGAGATTTTCCAGCTTCAATGACCTCATAATATAGGCATTGTGTTTGAGATTATTATTTCCTGCAATTGTTTTCTAAAGAATAATTTTAAAAATTCAGGTTATACATTGATGCAATTTGTGCGTAAGTATACAGTAAACTAGCTAAGCCAAAATAAGAGAACAATAAGAAAACTGGCCAGGAAATCTAGTAAGTACTGTGGAACTAGAAAAAAGAAACAAACAAAATTAGTTGCCTGTAAGTTTTGAGCTAAATGTATGTTTTTAAAAATAACACAATCGAGTTGATATTTAATTTAATTTCCTTCAGAATAATTTTCCTGCTTAGAACGGTTTTTACCAGAAGTAAAGATGGTAGGTGATTTTTTTCAATATAGATATCCTCTGATAAATTCCTAAAAAAAATAGGTAAAAATGATTGCGGTTTAGTGAATTTGGTTGGTCTGGAGTTATGTCATTTTCACAGGGATTATAATATTTTCTTTGATGCCAGATCAATACCTTCAGTAGGGAGCAGAAAAAGAGAAAGTGATGGTTGGAGCAGTATTAGTCCATTTGTGTGGGAATACAAAGAAGGGTGAAGACAGATGGATAGAGAAAACCTAATTTATTATAAGGTAACAATAAAGAAAACAAATGCAAAAAGATGGTTTGTTTTTTGGTGAAAGGTATTTGAGGTCAGATCTGAATACAGGGTAGTATGAGATTATCTTTTCACCATATTTTCTACCATCCCATTAAGAATGGTTGCTGAGGAAAGCAAGGCTTTGAACTGAGTAGAGTGCTGGCTATATGAAAATGTACAAAATGTAGTGCCATACTTTGAAGTCTCATTGGGGAAGTCAGACTCACAAGATGGAAAGGCCGCCATGGAGTAATTAATAGCAAACATTTGCTTAATACTTAAACGTTTAGAACATAGTTTTATGTGCCATTTTGTAAATTTAAAAAATTAATTTGTAGATTTCATTCTTCTTTTGGGACTTTCTCTGGCTTTACCTTTGGAAGATGGCAATAACTCTGGGATTGTGATTACTTCTTAGCTTTACTTCAATGTTCTCAACCTTTCTTATGGCTTCTGTTCCCTGATCCTTCTAACTTCTTTTAGGATCCAGTACCTCAACATTACCTCAATGGGATGTTGTCCTCTGAATATGCAAAGTGATTTTCTTGTTCCGATTTTCAAAATTGTAAAGTACCTGGTTTATTATGGAAATAAAACAGATCCTGAAATTTCTTTGATAGAATTGACTGTAAATGTGTTTATCTTGTTGTCAGATCACATGACCTGACTTCTAGTTAAGAAAATCAGGTCACCGTATCTACTTGTGGTCTCCTTATCAATCATTTAGACACTGAAGCATTTAACTGACTTCTAACTTTTCTGTTATATATATTCTGAAATTATACCTTCAAAGGTATCCTTATTGTCAAATCCAGTGGTCTTCTTTCCTCCTTCTCTTTGTTTTCTTTAACCTCTCTTTAGTTCTACACATTGGTTGGGGCGCCTGGGTGGCTCAGTCGGTTAAGTGTCCGACTCCAGTTCAGGTCACGATCTCGCGGTCCGTGAGTTCGAGCCCCGCGTCGGGCTCTGGGCTGATGATGGCCCAGAGCCTGGAGCCTGCTTCCGATTCTGTGTCTCCCTCTCTCTCTGACCCTCCCCCGTTCATGCTCTGCCTCTCTCTGTCTCAAAAATAAATAAACGTTAAAAAAAAAATTTATATAGTTCTACACATTGGTCTTTCTTCTTGAAATGTCTGGGATCCTAGAGACCTAGGAATTTAGTTCTCTTCCTTTGTATTGTATTTTCCTTTGTCTCCTTTCATGAATCCTTTTGCCTCTCAATAGGCTCATTCTTTCAAATTTTTAAATCATTTCTTATGGGCAGCTGGAGACACACAGGTTTCTCTAAACTCAGGAATAGTCTGTTTGCATATCCGCCAGCATCCCTTACTTCTATGACTCCTCCAGGCTGAAACTACTGCCTTCCTCCAAGATTTAGTTCCATTCGTACTGGCTTCCAGAAGTTGGCCTTGCCTATGGTAATTTATTTTCCTTTCAATTCTCAGGCATTTTCACCTTCACTACCTCATACTTTCAAAAAACTACGTGTCCATGTCTTACTTCCTAGTTAGCATGCAAAATCTTTAAGGATAAGGGCTGTACATCAGCTTTTGTTTGTCTGTTTGTTTGCTTGGTAGGGGACAAGGAACATAATACTCCACAAATATTTGTTGAAGGAGGGGATCAAGACAGTGGAGTAGGAAGGTCCTGAGCTTACCTCCTCCCACAGACACACCAAAACTGACAAATACGTATAGGACAGCAATCTCTGAGGATGAACTAACTGAAGGCTAATAGAACAGACCTTACACAGGTGAGGATATAAAGCAAAAACCACACTGAGATGGGCAGAAGAGGTGGAGATGCAGTCCAGTCAGGACCCACAGCCTGTGACCCACAGCAGTGACCCACAAGTGGAGGGATATCGTAACCATGGAGGCCTTGAGGAACAAGGGGTCCAAATCCCACATTGGGCTCCTCAGCTCAGAGAACCTGCACTGGGGAGACAAGCACCCCGAATGGCTTTGCAAACCAGCAGGGCTTAGGTCTGCAGAGTCAGAGGGCAGCAGGAAACTGAGACTTTGTTCTTAAAGAGCCCACATACAATCTCACTCACTCTGAGTTCCAGTGCAATGGCGACAGTTTGAAAAGCCCCTGGGTATCATGTGAAAGAGAGCCATTGACTAATTTTAAGGCATGTGCTGGAGTGGCAGGGATCTGTTAGAACATTCTTCAGAGACAGAAGGATTGGTGGGCACCATTTTCTTGTCACTTCCTTTCCACCCAGCTGGCGCAGCACTGGTGGGTGCCATTTCTGACACTGTCCACCTCTTGTGCTAGCACCAGCGTTCCCCTACGGACTCACCTTACCCGACCTGCCCAACCCAGCTCAGCACTCCTCCCAGGTGGCACGCCACCCTCCCTAGCAGCTCCCAAGCAGCTCCCCTTGCCCCACCACACCTTGTGGGAGGTCTTGGCCAGCATCAGTGGTCCCTCCAAGTGCCCCCACACTGGGGGGCCCAGGCTTGCACACTAGCGTGCCTTCAACAGTCACAACTGGACCTTGTAGCCAGCCACAGTGGAGGCCGGCCCTGCCCTCCATCAGGCCCAGGGGTGTAAAGTTGGGCAGGTGTGCAGGGGACCAAACTCACACAACAGTGTGCCTGTAGCAGCTGCAGCCAGGTATCTTAGCCAGACAGGCTCAGGGCCAGCCGCACTTAATAGCATGTGTGTAGCAGCCCTACCAGGGGCTAGCATACAGTCACAGCAGGGCAAAGCCTCATACAACAGCAAGTCCTCACCAATCGTGATCCAGCCACAATAGGAGGGTGCACGTAGCTCACACAAGAAACACCTCTGGGACACTGGCTCAGTTGGCCAAGAGACTCACTTCAGATTTAAAGTCATACAAAGACTGATAGCAAAGGAATGGAAAAAAATATTTCATGCAAATGGAAATGAAAAGAAAGGTGTGGTAGCAATTCCTATATCAAACAAAGACTGTGACAAGAGACAAAAAAGGGCATAATGATTATATGATTACATATGATAATGATTAATAATGATAAAGAGATTATCCAACAAGAGCATATAACTCTTGTAAATATCTATGCACATAACAAAGGGGACCTAAATACATAAAGCAAACATTAACACACATAAAGGGAGAAAATGATGGCAATGCATTAACAGTAGGGGGTTTTAACACCCACTTACATCAATGGATAGACCACCCAGACAGAAAATCAATACAGGGGCACCTGGTGGCTCAGTCGGTTAAGTGTCTGACTTCAGCTCAGATCATGATCTCATGGCTAGTGAGTTCAAACTCTACATTGGGTTCTATACTGACGGTTCAGAGCCTGGAGCCTGCTTCGGATTCTGTGTCTTCCTCTCTCTGCCCTTGCGCCAGTCATGCTCTGTCTCTCTGTTTCTGTCTCTGTTTTTGTCTCTCAAAAAATACAGAAACATTAAAAAAATTAAAAAAAAAATAAAGAAAATCAATACAGAAACATTGCCTTAGATGACACATTAGACCAGATGGACTTACTAGATACATACAGAGCATTCCATCCAAAACCAGCAGAATACACATTCTTTTCAAGTGCACACAGAACATTCTCTGGGAGAGATCACATGTTAGGCCACAGAACAAATCTTAATACATTTAAGAAGATTTAAAATGGATCGAGCATCTTTTCTAACCATAGTAGAAGGAAAGTAGAAATCAATTAGAAGAAGAACATGGAAAAAACACAAACTCTTGGAGGCTAAACGACCTTCTACAAAATAATGAATGGGTCAAGGAAGAAATCAAAAAGGGAATAAAAAGATACCTTGAGACAAATGAAAATGGAACCACAACAGCTAAAATCTATGGGACATAACAAAAGCAGCTCTGAAAGGGAAGTTCATAGTGACAAAGGCCTAGCTCAACAAACAAGAAAATTCCCAAATGAACAACTTTATACCTAAAGAAACTAGAAAAAAGGAACAAAACCCAAGTCAGTAGTAGGAAGGAAATAATAAAGGCTAGAGCAGAAGTAAATGAAATAGAGATTAAAAAATACATAAAGAAATCAATGAAAATAAGAGCTGGTTCTTTAACAAAAATAGATAAAATTAGTATACCTTTAGTTACACTCATCAAGAAAAAAGAGAGGGCTAGGGCACCTGGGTGGCTCAGTCAGTTAAGTGTCCAGCTTCAGCTCAGGTCATGATCTCATGGTCTGTGCGTTTGAGCCCCATGTCGGGCTCGGGGCTGACAGCTCAGAGCCTAGAGCCTGCTTTAGAATCCCACAGAGGGATTCTGTGTCTCCCTCTCTCTGCCCTTCCCTGGCTCGCATTCTGTCTCTCTTCTCTCTCTCTCTCAAAAATAAATCAACATTAAAAATTAAAAAAAAAAAAAAAAAAGAAAAAAAAATGCCTAAATAAAGAAAATTGGAAATGAAAGAGGAGAAGTACAACAGATACCACAGAAATACAGGATCATAAGAGACTTCCACAAAAATTACATGTCAACAAATGAAACAACCTAGGAGATATAGATAAATTCCTAGAAACACACAACGTCCCAAGACTGAATTAAAAAGAAATAGAAAATCTGAACAGACTGATTACTACTAATAAAATTGAATCAGTAAAAAAAAAAAAAAAAAAAAAGGAAACTCCCAACAAAAAAAAAGCCTAGGACCAGATAGCTTAACAGGTGAATTTTACCAAACATTAAAAAAGCGTTAATACCTATCCTTCTCAAAGTATTCCAAAAAATAAAGAAGAATGAAGACTTTCAAACTCATTCTATGTGTCCAGTATTATCCTGACACCAGAAACTTCAAATGAGAAAACTACAGGCCCATATGTCTGATGAACACAGATGCAAAAGTTGGCAGCAAACAATCTTAAAACTTATATGGGAACACAAAGGACCTAAAATAAGCAAAGCAATCTCGAGAAAAAAGAACAAAGCTGGCATTATGACACTTCCAGATTTCTAACTATACTGTAAATCTCTAGTAATCAAAACAGTATGTTATCCACACAAAAATAGACCTTTAGATCAATAGAACAGAGAACAGAGGGTCCAGGAATAAACCATGTGTATATAGTCAATCAATCTTTGACTAACGAGGGAAGAATATACTATTGGGGAAAAGAGTTTTTTTAATAATAAATGGTGTTGGGAAAACTGGAAAAATACACAAAAAGAATGAACCTGGACTACTTTCTTTTTTTTTTTTAATTTTTTTTAATGTTGATTTATTTTTGAGAGAGAGAGAGTGAGAGACAGAGCACAAGTGGGGGAGGGACAGAGAAAGAGGGAGACACAGAATCCGAAGCAGGCTCCAGGCTCTGAGCTGTCAGAGTAGAGCCCGATGCAGGGCTTGAACTCATGAACCATGAGATCATGACCTGAGCCAAAGTCGGACGCTTAACCCACTGAACCACCCAGGTGCCCCTGAACCTGGACTACTTTCTTATGCCACATACAAAAATAAATTCAAATGGATTAAAGACCTAAATGTTAAGGCTGGAGGCCATACAACTCCTAGAACAACCATGCAGCAAGCTCTTGGACACCAGTCTTAGCAATTATCTGTTTAGGATTTATCTCTTCTGGCCAGTGCAACAAAAGCAAACAAATGAGACTGTACAAAACTAAAAAAAAAAAAATTGCACAGCAAAGAAAACCATCAACATGGTGAAAAATCAACCTGGTGTATGGGAGAAGATATTTACAAATGATGTAATTGATAATGGGTTAATATTCAAAATGTATCAAAGAACAGACACAACTCAATAATAACCAAAAAACCCAACGTAATCAAGTAAGAAATGGGCAGAGGACTTAAATAGACATTTCTCCAAAAAACACCAAATACAGATGGCCAACAGGTACATGATGAGATATGCAACATCAGTGACCATTAGGGAGAAGTAAATCAAAACCACAATGAGATTTCACCTTATACCTGTCTTAATGGCTAGTATCAAAAGGAAAAAAGAAGGAAGGAAAGGAAGTAACTTGTGTTAAGGAGAATGTGGAGAAAAAGGAAACTTTGTGCACTATTAGTGGAATGCAAAGTGGTATAGCCACTATGGAGAACAGTATGGAGGTTCCTGACAAAAAATTTAAAAATAGAACTACTATGTGATCCAGCAATTCCACTTCTGGGTATTTATCTGAAGAAAACAAAGATACTAATTCGAAAGATATTTTGTCTCTATGTACATTGCAGCATTATTTACAAAAGTCAAGATACAGATACAATCTGTACAACATCTATTAACACATGAATGAATAAAGAAGATGTGGTGTGTGTGTGTATATATGTATATACATATATATGTATATATATGTACAATGGGGTAGTACTCAGCCATAAAAAGAATGAAATCTTACCATCTGTGACAAAATGAATGGACGTAGAGGGTATTATGCTAAGTGAAATAAGTCAGAGAAAGACAAATACTGTATGATTTCACTTACATGTGGAATCTAAAACAAAACAAAACAAAGCAGAGAACAATGTGGTGGTTGCCAGAAGGAAAGAGCTAGGAGGGTGGGTGAAGTAGAGGAGGGGGAATAAAAGGTACAAACTTCCAGTTAAAAAATAAATAAGGGGCACTTGGGTGGCTCAGTCGGGTAAGCGTCCAACTCTTGATTTCAGCTCAGGTCATGATCTCAAAGTTCATGGGTTTCAGTGAGAGCCCAGTTGGGATTCTCTCTCTCTCTCTCTCTCTCTCTCACTCTTGCTCTCTCTGCCTCTTCCTGGCTTGCGCATGCACACGTGCACTCTTTCTCAAAATAAATAAATAAACCTAAAAAAAATACACGGGGATGCAATGTACAACATAGAGAATACAGTTAATATTGTAATAACTTTGTATGGTGAGAGATAGTAGCTTAATTTATCCTGGTGTTCACTTAATAATGTATATATGTTGAATCACCAAATTGTACTAAATATTTTATGGTATATCAATTATGCTAAACATGTACATCTCATTTAGGTATGCATATTAACATTTTTTTTCTTTTCTCCTTTTCAGCCTCTGATTGTGACTCCGAATTCTTATTACAGAGGTATCATATGCAACATTTTGGGAAGCCAAAAAAAAAAAAAAAAAAAAAAAAAAAATTGAAGGCAAAAGCAGGTCTGTATGAGATAGTGGGAATAAATATTTAGAAGGTTGCTACTAAGTGACACTGTGCTTTGCAGGATACAGATTTCTTTCAACAGATTCAAGGAACTGAAGTTCAGCCAGGTTTAGTTAATTTACCCAAGGTCCCACAAAAAAGTAAAGAACTGTGCTAAGTTTCAGAACCCCAAGTCTGCTTGATTCCAAAGGGCAAGGGAGTTGTGTCCAGAATCGTAATTCCTACAATTGATAGTTTTAAGAATTAAATGATATAATTTCTTTAAAAAGCACTAGGCACAGTAGTTGGCATTTAACAAATGTTGCTCTCTCACATCTGTCTGGAATTGGGTCTACTTGAACAGTGGGAAATTATACTTGTTGGCTGAATAATACTTGTTTCCAACTCTTCTAAGAAATGCTTATGTTTAATTACAGCAATCCTATGTCCTTCCTCATACTGAGGCTAGAAAAAATGCCGAGCAGTATTTCAAATCATGACTATTTCTCTCCCTGATCAGGTAAAGGGATTTCGACCTTGTAGTCAGCAGACAGAGGCTAAATGAACCAATCACTTATTTCTGTAAAACATGTTTTTTTGTGTGTGCCTAGGGTTTTGTTTTGGTTTGGTTTCCCGAAGAACAAACGCTTGTGATTCGTTAGGAACTTTGCGAGGTAAACTACGGGGGTCCCAGTAGCAACTGGGCCTCTGAAGGTTGAAAGCAAGAGGTCTCTGTCTCTCTGCCTCAGTTTCTGTCTATCGACGACTCTTTTCTGGGTAAGTCCCCCAGAGCCTGCTACTCTGCACCGAGCAACACCGACCGCATCGCTCCCGCGGAAAGTGGGGCAACACAGGCTCACTCTGCCTATGGGCAAAAACTTCGTATCCATCTGGGGCGACAAACCATACAAAACGGCCGTCCCAGCTGTGCCGAACTTCAAGGCGGAGGAGTAGCCACAGCTCTTCCGGATTCCTTCCTCTTCAGCCCACTGCACCTGGACGCGGGCGGCTCGCGACTCCCCGGCCCTGACGTCACCGCACCTGGCACCAGCTGGGGTGCCGGGTGGTGAGCCCGGCCGCGGAGGGGGCGGGGCAGGGAGAACGAGGGGGCTCTCGCGAGATTTCCTTCCTCCCGGGTGCAGCTCCCGGCACCTTCCCGGCCTCAGTCGGGTCTCAACCTCAGTCTTCGGTGTCGCGTTCTAGAACAGCGGTTGCTGAGGGGAACCGCGGGAGGCGGGCTCCGGGTTGGAGGCAGCGGCCAGGACGAACCGGCTAGTCCCACCTCTGCTGCGGGAGCGAACCGGGCTGGGAAAGCCGCCGTCTGGGCGGGCGGGGGAGGGCCCTCCCGCCGCGGCGGCTTTGGCGGAGGCCCGGCGCGAGGAGCCGCCGCCGTCTCCTGCTCGCGGGCCGCGCCGACGGGACTGTCCGGGGAACGCCGCGGGCGGATGGAGGCGCCACTTCGCCCCGCCTGAGCTCAGGAGGGAAGGAGCGCAGCGCGGGGCCCGCCTCCCGCCGCAAGTGCGGCCGCGCGATCGGCTGGAGGAGGAGCAGCGGGCGCCGGGCTTCTCCCCGCGGGAGCCCCCAGCATGGGTAAGAGACTCGAGGGCGCTTCCCGCCGCCCGACTGCACCTCCCCAATTCGGGCAGGCGGTTCCCCTTCTTCGTGTCCGCGGGGAGGAGACGGGGTCAGCCCCTTCGCAACCGCACCGCACCCTCCCCGTCGCCCCTCCTCGCCCTGCCTTCCACCTTGCTCTTCTCGCGGAGGAATTGGTTGGAGGGCTCATGGGTGCTTTCTCCTGCGCTCCCCTCCCCGCTTCATCCTGCTTTGGGGAAAGGTGAGGGGTTGGGGGGCGGGGGCACCGGCTCCCCTCTCCTCGCCCACTGCCCGGCTAACCTCGGGCCGAACTTCCCTCCCTGCCCCAGCCTTCTCTTTCCCTCCCCCATTCTGGTTGGATGGGGGAGGGTGATGGAAAAACTTGACAAAGTAGCACTTTTAGCTTCTTTATCTTCAGCGAGGCTTTGTATAGATCGGCCTTTTACTAGGTTTTCCGTTTGTTGTTGTTTCGAGAGGTAATTTTTCCCTCCGCTGAAACTTGCAAGGGATGCCTCAAGGACAGGGAAACTTGACTTATTTACTTTGTTTTCACGTAGGCAAGTGTATTGGCACTTAAATATTAAATCTCATCCTGAGGACTGGGTTAGGGGTTTGATGAGGTTTCAGTGTTGAACCCTTTGAGAAGCTGTTTCCTGTTTGGAGTTAGACTTCCTTGCGAGAGGAGAGAAAAGTACACGGCCTTATATGTTATTTACTGTGTGCTTTAAAGTTTTGTTAGAAGCTAGCAGAAGCAGACTGTGTTGCAGCCTAGTTTGAAAGGGAGTTTTGTTAAGTATAACAATTCTTTTGATAACAAATTTCGGTGTGGGGTAGGCACTCTCTCAATCCTTTAAAAATTAAAAGCAATTTAAAAGAAGTGTCTGTACTGTTATAAATGTGTGCCATTATAAAGTATACATTTGTGCCCCCAAAAAGCATAAGCATGTTCTATAAGAATAATCCCAATTTTGGATTTATAGAGTAAATCAGGAGGATTCTATCCTTTTTTTGTAGTTGAGAGTTGGTACTCTTCATATCAACACACTGTTAACCGAAATTAATAATTCATGTAACTAACAAATGATTTAGAAGCAGGACTACTGCTGATGTGGCACCTTCTGCCCACACATTGTTTTGTCGGAATGCTTTAAGCATAGTGTTTACAGGTCCTCCCTTAGCTCTTCTGTATTTTGCTACACTTTCTCCTTTTATGTTCTTTCAGGTAACTTTTGTACAGAAAGTGCTCTTAAACCTCCAAAGAGTAAAACCTTTGCTGTTTGGAACTTACAAATGAGATTATTTCCAATAAATTAGTTGAGTGTAACTGAGTTTTTGAGGGTTTATTCCTTTAAGCGTCAAATTATAAAACCACTGAAACCGATTTGGATGAAATTTATACTAAAATAGGTAATTCTTTTTTGTCTTAAATAGGGTGCAGAGTGTAATTAAACCTCTTGATGACCAAGGGTCATCATTTGTGACCATCAGTTACTGTGATGCCTTGAGGATCTGCTGGATTGTATACAGGACTTTTGATCAGATTCCTTTGCATTTTGAAGTTATTTAAATACATATTTTTCTGCTTTGCTATTGGATGTGCTTGTTACTGTGCCCTCTTCACCCTCAGTTCTCTAACTTTTCTACAAAAGTGGGAATCATATTCAAATATGTAATTCTGCATAAAGGAAAAATAAGTCTACCCTTAGTGTGTGAGATGTTCTCCTCAGGAAAATTAATGTCAGAACTTTGGCTTTGGAGTTACTAATTATCCAGAGACTTTTTCTTAGTGACTTCTCTGCTGTGTTCTGGTTAGGCAAGTTGCTGCATTATCTAGGTAAAGTGTGATATTTGTGTGCTTTCGACTACTCAGAATGTGTTTTGCAGGTTGATTACTTGGGGGCATTTGTAGTTAATTTTTAAAAGGTATTTGTTAGACATTTCCGTATGAACGTGTACTTTAAATTTATCAGTCATGTAAAAATTCATATTAAAGTTATCCAAATCATTTAAAAGGAGTTTCCTTTATAATATAAACCTCATTTGTTTGGTTTTGTTATCAGCAGTCTTTATTCCTTATGATTTAAGATGGTAGCTTAAAATACTCTATGTATTTTTATATATTATTTTACCTGATGTATCACAAAATGAAAAATCTCTGATTTCATTGTTTTGAAATAAATTGGATACGCATTAAGTGACGGTTCCTACCATCTGTACTATTTAGGTAGTATAGCTAGAGAATTAAAGAGCATGGCTCTCCGCTGGGACAGCTTAAGGTCAAATCCTGGCTCTTCCACCTTTTAGCTGTTGTAACTGAGCAAGTTACTTAACCTGTCTGTGCTTCAGTTTCTTACTCTAAAAATGGGGTAAAAATAACCTTGCAGATGGTAATGGGGATTGGATGAACTAATACTTGTAAAGTGTTTGGAACAGAGCCAGTGCTGATTCTTGTTATTTTCATTTTCAAATGATTTCCCTAATTCTTGTACCAGTTTATAAAGACAGTTCTCAATTTTTGACCTTTGTTAAAAGGTGCGTATTGCATTTAAAGGAAGAGTGAGATAAGATAGATGATTTTGTAGTAATGCAGAAATTAATTTTTTTCAGAAGTTTAATTTGGTGTAATACGTCTTTATAAAATTTATGTAGGAATTTACGGGTTTTTTTTTTCCAGTGTTGATTATACTTTGAAAAAGTCCATTATTGGGAGTAAGTTTAGTAGTTCAGGAGAAAGTATATGGGATGAATAGTAGGAGAGACTAGTAGTTTCTTTGAATTTTATGTTAAGCTTTTATGTGTTTAGTTTCTACATTTATTAAATATGGAAGAATACTTAACATAAAGAAATTTGAGGTATTCTCTGTGAAAGAATTTGGGGAGAGTTTAGAGAAATAGAAAGGTAAAACTTTACTTTTCTTACTCCAGAAGTACAGATCTGCATCTTAGAGGGGGAGTAAGACAGAAAGCAAGTGGCATAAAGTGTTAGTTACTATGTGTGAATTTTTATTTTTGAAAAATTAAGTGGATTTTAAGGATTGAATTTCTGTTACTTTTAGGTAAGGTTCTGAACTTCTTAGTTTAAATTATTTTTTTAAGGTCATATATGATTATTCAACATGTTTAAATAATGAGGCAGTTTTAATGGACGGGAATACGCAGTTGGTTTAGAGATGATAAATGCACTTTTATAATAGAGTGATTTATTTCCTTATTTTGTTGCGCTGTTTGGAGAAAATCTTGATTTATGCAGATAAGTAGTGGCAAATGGAAATTGCCTGCTAAAGGCTCACCTTTCAGTCTCAGGATTTACTTTAATTAAACTAATCCAGAGGATGAAATGGGAATATTAGAGCTTTTTTGTTTCGAAGTTCGATCACTAGCAAAACTAGTAATAAGTTGTATTCCTTAACTAGTAAGTACTTGTGATTAGATTTTTCTAAGTGTTTCAAACTTTTAATAGCTATAGTTCCAAAAAATCCCATTAAGGGTGGAAATTCACATTGATATTTTAAATTCACATTGATATTGATACTCACATTGTCATATATTTTCCTAAATTGGGGATTGGCAAAGTAAAACGATGTCACATTAACTTAATAAGATCTAAATTTTAAGGCATTTGAGTTAAAAACAAAGTTATAAAACATGAAGTGCATTCCACTTGCCAATCAAAAATAAATCCAAGTTTTTATTTACACGTAATCCAGATCTGTGATTTTTTTTTCCTCCTCTTATTTGTCACGGAATATCCTTCTCTATTAAATGTATTTTAATTGCAAATTGAGCCATGTGCTCTATCACATAAATAAAAGAAAGGATAAGAACCATATTATTATTTCAATAGATGCAGGAAAAGCATTTGACAAAGTACAACATCTATTCCTGATAAAAACTCTCAACAAAGCAGGTTTAGAGGGAACATACTTGAACGTAATAAAAGCCATCTATGAAAAACCACAGCTAACATTATCCTTAATGGGGAAACATTGAGAGCTTTTCCCCTAAGGTCAGGCACAAGACAAGGAAGGATGTCCACTCTCACCACTTTCATTCAGCATAGTACTAGAAATCATAGCCACAATAGTCACACAATGAAAAGAAATAAAAGGCATCCAGGTCTGTAAAAGTCACAGGATACAAAATCAATGTACAGAAATCTGTTGCATTTTTATATACCAGTAATGAAGCAGCAAAAAGAGAAAATAAGAAAACAGTCCCATTTATAATTACACCCAAAATAAAAAGATCCCTAGGAATGAACCTAACCAAAGAGATGAAAGACCTGTAGCCTGAAAACTATAAGAACCTAGTGAAAGAAATTGAAGATGACATAAAGAAATGGAAAGACATTTCACACTCATGGATTGGAAGAACAAATATTGTTAAATTGCCTGTACCCAAAGCAGTCTACACATTTAATACAATCCCTATCCAAATACCAACAGCATTTTTCACAGAATTAGAACAAACAGTCCTAAAGTATGTATGGAACTACAAAAGACCCTGAATAGCCAAAAGCAATCTTGAAAAGGAAAAGCAAAGCTCGAGTCATTACAATTTTGGGCTTCAAGTTATATTTTAAAGCTGTAATAATCAAAACAGTATGGTACTGGCACAAAAATAGACACGTAGATCACTGGAGCAGAATAGAAAATCCAGAAATAAATCTACAATTATATGGTCAATTAACCTTTGACAAAGAAGGAAAGGATATCCAGTAGGAAAAAGTCTCTTCAAATGGTGTTGGGAAAAGTGGACAGCAACCTGCAAAAAAATGAAACTGGACCACTTTCTCACACTATACACAGAAATAAATTCAGAATGGTTAAAAGACCTAAATGTGAGACCTAAAACCATAAAAATCCTAGAAAAGAACATAGGCAGTAACTTCTTTGACATTGGCCATAGCAAATTCTTCCCAGATATGTCTCCTGAGGCAAGAGAAACAAAAGCAAAACTAAACTGTTGGGGCTACATCAAAATAAAAAGCTTCTGCACAGCAAAGGAAACAGTTAACCAGACCTAAAGGCAGCCTAAGAATTGGAGAAGATATTTGCAAATAATATATCTGATAAAGGGTTAGTATCCAAAATATATAAAGAACTTCTACAACTCATCACCCCAAAAATGAATAATCCAGTTGACAAGTGGGCAGAAGACATGAATAGACATTTCTTCCAAAGAAGACATACAGATAGCCAGTAGGCACATGAACAGATTCTCACCATCACTTACGATCAGGTGAATGCAAATCAAAACTGCAGTGAGGTATCACCTCATACCTGTCAGAATGGCTAAAATCATCAACACAAGAAACAACAGGTGTTGGCAAGGATGTGGCGAAAAAGGAGCACTCGTGCACTGTTGGTGGGAATGCAAACTGGTGCAGTCACTCTGGAAAACAGTTCAAAAGGTTAAAAGTAGAACTATCTTATGATCCAGCATTTGTACTATTAGGTGTTTACCCAGAGAATACAAGAATACTAATTCAAAGGGATGCATGCACCCTATGTTTATAGCAGCATTATTCATAATAGCCAGGATGTGGATACAGCCCAAATGTCCATTAGCTGATGAATGGATAAAGAAGATGTGGTGTGTGTATATGTGTGTGCGTGTGTGTACACATATGTGTGGAATATTATAATGGAATATTATTAAGCCGTAAAAAGATGAAATCTTGCCATTTGCAGTGACATGGATAGAGCTACAGAGTATAATGCTAAGTGAAATAAGTCAGAGAAAGACAAAAACCATATGATTTCACTCATATATGGCATTTAAGAAACAAATAAGCAAAGGGAAAAAATAAGAGGGACAAAGCAAGAAACAGACTCTTAATTATAGAGAACAAACTGATGGTTGCCAGAGGGGAGGTGGGTAGGGATGGGTGAAATAGGCTATGGGGATTAAAGAAACACACTTGTTATGATGAACACCAGACATTGTATGGAAGTGTTGAATCACTGTATTGTACACCTGAAACATATGATACTGTTAACTAACTAGAATTAAAATAAAAACATAAAATGTATTTTAAGTATGGTAAATGTTTAATTTTCTCGTGCATATGAAAAGTGCTGTCATGGGAAGGGCTTGAATGTAGGCAAAGAAGGGTGTAATGATTCTTGATTCGGGTGAGAAGAGAACAAAGCTGCAGTTCTGCTTCCTAGGTAAACTGGTGAAGCAAGGTATTAAAGATCTGAAATTGTTCAGTTTGTGTTCAGAAGAGAAAGGGCAAATAAAATCTAATACGTTGTTGTGATTGAAATTAGGCAGATTAGGTAATTGTTATGATGGATCTGTGACTTGCTTATCTGTAGGATTTGATATCTAACTACTAGGTAGATTGACCTAAATCAAGATATATAGGTCTTTCTACATGGAAGAGAGGCCAAAATACTGGTGTGGGGAATCTGGATAGAGATCCATAAACGTCTGTAGTCAGCCTGTCGGCATGAGCGATATGTAAAAGGCGGTGTGTATAGATAAATAGAGTGGCCCAGCTTGGTGTGGGAGTGGGATGTTGGTTGGTAGCAGGCACTAGGTAGAGGTTCAGACTGACATCTTGTGGGAAAAGGGAGGAAATGGGGTTTGGCAGTAGTCTTTGAAGTCCTAGCCACAGGGAAACAAAATCAGATAGCGTCTAGATTTTTATGAGAGACAAGGCAGGGATTTTTTTCCCAGGAACAAAACCAAACTTGGTTATTGGAATTGTGTAGGATGAGCCAAGCAGTAATACTGAGCTCCTAAGCTATAGATGTTATATGTTTTCTGTCTTGAGAGTATATTAGTAGCCTGCATTAGTTCCTGGATCTGTAAGTGGCCTTGGATAATGGGGTGATGTGAGATTCTCTATCTAAATACTTGAGAGAATATTTCCTGGTCACAGTCTTTCTCTTTACTTGGTCTTCTTGGTCTTCTTTCTCTTTACTTGGTCCTAGGGATTTGATGTATCTGCCTTTTCTTTGCTGTTTTTCACCCCAATGCAAAGCAGATAACAGTTTCAGTTTACCCTTCTGTTTCAGAAACAAGAACACAATCCTTAACAAGTTGAGTAGTTGTAACTACCAATATGTAATATTAAACAGGCAAGTAAGAAGAAATTTGAAAGTACCACTAATTATTGGTTTCTTGGTTTCTTTCACTGAATTAAAGTTAGGCTATTTATTAGAAAGACTTGTTTGTTTGTTTTTGGTATTGATTTTTGTTTGATTTGTAGCCCTTTTCACTGCTCCCACCATACTCTCCCTCCCTTTCCTCCCGCTTTTTTTAAGTTAATGTTAGATGTTTAGACACAGAGTCATTTATTACCATTGTTAGGCAGATAAAATTCCTTTCATAATACTACTAGGGCTTCTCTGACCCAAGACTGTGTTATAATACAGTTGACCCTTGAACACCTCTGGTAAGGGGTACTGAGCGCCCCCCCCATCTCTAAAGTTGAAAATTGAGTATAACTTTGACTCCCCCAAAACGTAGCTAATAGCCTACTTTTGGCCAGAAGCCTTACCGATAAACAGTGGATTAACACATATTTTGTATGTTACATGTATTATTTACTGTAGTCTTACAATAAAGTAAGCCAGAGAAAGAAAGTCAAATGTGGGGGCACCTGGCTGGCTCAGTTGGTAGAGCATGTGACTCTTGATCTTGGGGTCATGAGTTCAAGCTACACTTTGGGTTAGAGCTTATTTAAAAAAGAAGGGAGAGAGAATACATTTGCAATATTATAGTGTATTTATTAAAAAAAAAAAAAAAGAAAAGAAAAGAAAAGAAACTCTGTGTAAATGGACCTGAGTAGTTCAAACCTGTTTTCAAGAGTCTATTTTACTTTGTTTTTCAGTCAGAACTCTGGTTTTAGCTCCAAGTGAAGTAGGCATTTTGGACTAAATTTGACATTGTTTCTTTTTTGTATTTTGGATTTTTGTTTGTTTCTGAAGGTCTCAGGTATCTGGATGTTCTGCTTTCTTAACTGGTTTCTTCAATCGAAAGTATATTTACTAGTTTTTTGCACTTAGGGAAACTTTTACTCTAAAAAGAAACTGCTTTTTAAAAAATTCATTGTTCTAAATTGAGATCCAGCTTAAGATGTTGATCTGTTACAGATATGGCAGTGTTATAGATGCTTTCTTTGCTAGAACCTATTTATACTGTGTCAGTCCTTTTCAGTACCTCTAGGAGACTTGGATTTTATAATCTTTCACAATTTGTATCTGTTCTTAAATTTCCCATCATGATCCCATTCTCTTTCTCAATTTACAAAGACAGAGATGACTCATATGGGATCCTAAATTCTAGTATCTGTTTTAGTGTCATGTAGCTCAGGTTCTTTTTAATGATTCGGTGTCCCGGTAATTAATTCCAAGAGAGTGACTGTGTGGCATCTCATCACTGGGAGTTTCTAGTAGGAAGATACTTTAGTATGGTAACAGTAACAAGTAGTTACCACCAACATTAAGAGACATGCTGTGTTGCAAGGTCTTATGGTCAAGGAAAGGAGCTGTATGTGAAAGCTTAATCAAGAAGTATTTGCCTTAATGTGAGGATTGTAATTGATGTCATGCGATGCACTAGGGAGAGTAGGACAGATATATATTTTGGTGCCTCAGGTAGTTTATAGCAGTGTTACGGATTGGGCATATTATTAGAATCCCCTAGACTAAAAAAAAAAAAAAAAGAAAAAAAATTCATAGCCTCTGGAGATTCTAACATAAATAAATGCTCCTGCCTCTTCCTCCCTCCTGGTTGATGAGTGTCATGAATGTTTTGAGATGGCTTATAATGTTATGATAGGAATAAGACTTAACATAATAGGAATAAAATTTAACATGTGAATCATTACAAATCTAAACAGGAGAAGTAGTGTAGTTCGTTAAGATGTATTCCGATGTCAGAAATGTTAAAACGTAAATAGAGAAGCATAAGGAAGATCAGTTGGAAGGCAAGTGGGATTTGTTCATCTCTCATTAGTTTGACCAGTGACATAGTAAGGACTTGGCAGTAGCCAAGCTAATTTTTTTTTTTCTACTCCTGGTGCTGAGTCTTCAGAGTGAAGCATGTCTTCATTTTAACTGATACCTTTAAGATTCTTTTACTTGAAAAATTAAAACTGCCTTAACATTGTTAGTATCTATCAGTGCCCTAGTACTGAGGCCCGAAATTTACTATGAGTGAAATTTCTAGAGCATTTATCATGATTATTGTAATAATCAAGTGCCAAATTGTTTGCTTGGATTTTAAGTGTAGAAGTTAGTATATTTGTAAAATTGAGACCTATAGTCTTGGCTAGAGTATAATGTTTTCAGGAAACATTGAAGTTGATCTTTCAAATGTATTCTCTCCTACATGCCTTTTTTTTTTTTTTCCTTATTCTTTAGAGTAGAAACAACAAACTTCAAGTTATTTAGCAATGTGTTCTCCTAATATCAAAGTTTTGTTAGATTTCAAAATTCCTTCTCTGCTGCAGCAGGTTTCCCTCTTTTCATTTTGCCTTACTGTTTTGGAGTGTGTGTGTGTGTGTGTGTAAATAAGATGGAGACTCCATTTTTACTTAACTATTAGTTAGACCATTCTTAGCAAACACATTATATGAAGCAGTTAAAAAAATTTGCCTTAAATGATGAAAATAAAAGTTTAGAATTTTCAGAATGAATGTCAAATGGAAGCGTAAAGGTGATATTTTAGATCCCAAGGTAACCCCTTTCCCATAAACATTTCCTGAATTTCTTATATTCTTTATATTTTATAAAACCCAATTGAATTTATAGCTAGAACGTCATAGTTTAAAGCCTGAATAAAAACTCCTTTGCTATTTTCTTCATTTCATATGTAATGAATGACCATACTTGCCTCATCACTTTTATTTTACTAAAAAAATTTATCACCTTTAATAACTGGCAGAAAATTATGAGTCTGCTGTGTATCCACTAAATCTATGATTCAGCAATACTTTAATTTGGAATAAAGGGGAGAGGGATCCAGCCAGTCTAAAGAATAATACAAATTTAAGTATGGTATATTGAAGTATGTCCATCTAAACCAGACTAACAAAATCTGACTAGTGGAGCTACTGTTTCAAGTTGGTATGAGGTCTAACTTGTCTTTTAGAAATAAACCCTTTAGGGGTGCCTGGCTGGCTCAGTTGGTGGTGTGCAATTATTGATCTCCAGTGAGTATGAGCCCCACTGTTGGGTATAGAGATTACTTAAAATCTTAAAAAAAAAACAAAAAAACAAAAAATCTCTCTTTAATCCTTTCTATATGACTCATTTTAATAGAGAAATCAGAAATGTCAGGTATTAAGCATCTTGTCAGGTGGGCATCTGTGTTGCATTGATGTTACATTCTCCTAGTAAATAAAGGGAAGATTATCTGTTTTGTAAATCAGAGACATTTCTATATGAGTCTTCACATGTTAAACAAATGTAGGCATAAAGGCTTAATTTGCTCAAAATTTGTTTAAAATAACTTGAACAGGGCACCTGGGTGGCTCAGTTGGTGGAGCGTTCAACTCTTGATTTTGGCTCAGGATCCCAGGGTTGTGGGATCAAGCCCCACCTTGGGCTCCATGCTGAGTATGGAGCCTGCTTAAGATTCTCTGTCTCTCCCCTGTCCCTCTTCTCTGCTTGCACACTCTCTCTCTAAACATAAATAAAATAACTTGGACAGTGTTGATTGAACTATAAAATTATACCATCTTAAATGAGTGTTGTGAAGCAAGTGTACATACGTTCTTTGAGGCATACTAACCTGATAAATTACATATATAATTAAAAGTTTCCTAATGTGTTAAAAAATAAAGAGGAACAGATGAAATTAATTTTAATATTTTGGCTATGTTGGCTTAAGGTAAATAGTTATTTCAGTATATATTCAGTATAAAAAGTTATTAATGAGATAGTTTACATTTTTTTCCTGTCTTTGAGATCTGTTGTGTATTTTACATTAATATAACACGTTAATTTGGATTAGCCACAATTCAAGTGCCCAGTAGTCTCATGTGTCAGGTGTTATCAGCTGAACAGTACAGTTTTAGGATGTAAGCCTTTAGGTTTGTTGTGAATCTAATGAAAGTATAAAAATATTTTAAAATTATTATACAATTACAAATTATCACATAAGGAATTGTACTCTTTTAGAGTTTCTTAATGATAAACCACTTTTGGTCTTACCTGATTAATTTTATATTAGATATGAGTGATAATCTGTTGTAATTAGATAACAAATATATTTTCTCATGGAAAAAAGACTTAGTTTAGTAGATTGCATGTAATAGGCCTGAAGTTTGTTTTATTCTGCTTTCTTTTGTTTTGTTTTTAATTTTTTTGATGTTTATTTTTGAGAGAGACAGAGCATTAATGGGGGAGGAGCAGAGAGAGTGGGAGACATGGAATCCAAAACAGGCTCCAGGCTCTGAGCTGTCAGCACAGAGCCCGACGCAGGCTCTAACTCAGGAGCCATGAGATCATGACCTGAGCCGAAGTCGGACACCCAACTGACTGAGCCACCCAGGGGCCCCTCATTCTGCTTTCTAAATGAAATACGGTTTTTGGCACTTGGCCTACTGGTATAATAGAGAAATTGAAGCTTTGCAGCCACATTTGGATTGTTATTTGAAAGTATAGTTTGGCCTAGTAATTAGCAGTTCTTTCATTTTATAATGCTTAACTTTGGAGATAAGATTTAAGAGTGGTATTTCACAAATACATGAATACTGTTGGTCAAGACCATGAAAGAATAACAGAAATAATAATTGGTGATATAATATGTTCCCAGTTGATATGGGAATACATGTCAGGAGCCTGATCAGTTTTAAACATGTAAAATTTTGCATGAACCTTTGTAATGGAATTGTTTTTGGTACAGGATCTATATTTTTTATTGGATTTTCAGTGCATTCTGAAAAAAGTTCTCAAGGAGACTCTTAAATGGCTATTCTATGATTTCTTTTCCACCTTTTAACATTTCTGGTTCTTTGTAATCAGTGCTATCCCACACTAATTGCTTTTGCCCAGAACAATAATAATTATAATTCTGTCTTGTCAGTAAATACTTTGGTTTAAATTAGATATTTTTTGAGGTCTTGTATACCAGCACTGACAGAAGCGTTCAAAATAAAAAGGTGGACAAGATCCTTGCCCTGGGTTGTTTAACAATTAATGGGGAGATTGCAGTATATTGTAATGGCTGTTAACATTTAGTGAATATTTATTAAGTACTTCTGTTTAAGGCATGGTTTTAAGCACTTTACAAGCATTATTTAATTTAATTCTCACAACAAATCTATATGTTTTTGGGTTCTGTTATTTTTCTCATTCTGTAGATTAGGAAAGAAGCATAGAAGTAGTAGGTAATTACTACTGAATCCAGGCAAGTGTCTGTATTCCAGTGCTTGTGCTACTCTTAACCACTAAAAAATGTGGAACTAATTCCTAACTCTTCCTCTGAGAGGTGTCTTTAGGGTTATAGATAACAGGCATTTAGATCTTCCATATCCTGCCCTACTTTTTTTTTTTTTTTAATCCTCCATTCTTAACACATTGTGACTGACTTTGTAATTTCCTTATTTACATGTTTATTGCTTACTTACCTTTTTAGAATGTAAATAATAGGGTGTACAAAGTTTTGGAATATAAATTCCAGGAGTGCAGAGCTGCTACTTTTTTTTTTTTTTTTTTTAATTTTCTTTCTTCATTAGATGTATTCAGGTACCTGGAACAAATGGGAACCTTCCAGTAGCAGCCCCTCAAATATTTGCTGAATGAGTATGGAGTATCATTATATTTGTGTTGAAAGAATAATTTAAAAATCTAGGCAATTTAGTATTTTCCATTTCAGTGCTACAAATAGCTATGTACATTTGATATATCAGGCACTGTGATAGGGCTTGGGAATACAAAGATAAGTGAAACAAAGTCCCTGCTCTCAACCCTGGCCAGATAATGTTTTTTTGGTAGCTTGAAGGTAACACCTCTTTGAATATATGAATTTAAGTTATTTTTTAATGCACGTATTTACTTTTGGTGTATGCTTGGAAACATGGAGAAATTCAAATGATAACTTTAGATTTTTTCATGATTCTGATTATTCTTATAGGTTCTTGCAGTTGTTTACATAACTTCATTACATTTTTAAAGTCTTGAGAGTGAAATTGTCTTTTATAGCAATTTTCCATTTTTTGGTAAGCTAAAATTTCTTTTTAACTGGTATATTGGCTAATTATTAGCATTTAAGGAATGCTTTGAATGCTTTAAATGCTAGGCATTTTATCCAGTATTTAATTTCCATTGGAACGTTCTGGGATTAAACATCATTGTTTCCATTTTCCAAAATCAGAAATTGAAGTTAAAGAGATTGTTACTCACCCAAGGTCAGAGACAGGATGTGGAGAAGGCTGGCGTGAACTTGCATTGTTCTGATTTTAAAGCATGTCCTCTTAATTATTTCTTAAAACATTGAGGGAGAAAATTGAGCTACACAGCGCAAGTGATGCGGATTGAAATGACTATTCCAATGTGGTGTAAGAAAACAAATTTAAATATTTATTACCCTAAAATTGTGGATTGGTATTATCCACATGTATTTGGTATTTGGTACATGTATTTGGGTAACTATTTTCTCTTAAAAGATTTTAAATTTCAGCTGTGTGTTACACTTTGGTCTTTTACTTATGTATCCAGTAGATTATCATAAGATTTTTTGATGAATTCTATAAAACTTTATGACAAATACATGGTATGTTTTTAATGTGGCTTGAAATGTGCCTGAAACTAATTTCTACTGTTTTTTCAAAATTAATAGTGGAAATAAAAATCTGAATGAGGACTATATAAACAATTATTTTTATTTACTTATTTATTTTTATTTTAGAGAGAGAGTGCATGTATGTGCAAGTGAAGGAGAGGGGCAGAGGAGGAAAGAGAGAATCTTAAGCAGGCTGCACTTAGTGTTGAGCCTTTCATTAGCCTTGATCTCAGGAGCTTGAGATCATGACCTAAGGGGAAATCAAGAGTTGGGTACTTAACCAACTGAGCCACCCAGATGCCCCTAGATGAGGAATATTTAATAGAATTTTCCACCTTGTTTGCTTTTCAGATGTATTTTGTATATTTGTTCTTAGGAGGCATTAATTACATGTGCATGGTAATATTTTTGCTTTGAACTAAGTCTTTATGTGATTAAAATCCTTTTGTTTTTTAAACTTAGATTATTTTTGTAGGTATTTGTCACCTATGGATCTGACTTAGTGATATTAAAAGGAATGTAATACTGTGTAAAAATTTTCTTATACTACATACTCTATTCTCTGAATACTCTGAATAAGAGCACTTGGTACTATGCAGACTTTTGCACTCTATTTGAAATACAAAAAGGAGGGTTGCATTTTGTGTATGATATCTTTAGATTAGGCACAAATCACTACCAGTGATTTACTTATTTCTGTTGAAAGTAAAGCATGTTTATCAGTTCTCTTTTAATTTGAGGAGAGCACAGAAATTCTGATATTATATGGCTAAAAGGACTTTAGGGCTTACCGTGCTTTTCATTACTATTTTGACTGGGTAACTTTAGGGAACCTGAATAATGAAATGTCAAGTAACATTAAGCAATGCTCATCAAAGTTGCATTTCTCCATTTATGTAAAAATAGCCCTGGAAATAAGTTCCTGGTAAAGATTTTTGGTTTTGGCAAGAAATATTTATTACTGAAAATAAAAAGTAAAAATATTTTTTATTTTTATTTAAAAAAATTTTTCAAAATGTTTATTTTTGAGAGAGGGGGGAGGGGGGAGGGACAGAGGGAGGGAGACACAGAATCCTAAACAGGCTCCAGGCTCTGCACTGTCAGCACAGACCCTGATGTGGGGTTTGAACTCATGAACTGTGAGATCATAACCTGAGCTGAAGTCGGATGCTTAACTGACTGAGCCACCCTGGGGCCCCCAAAAAATATTTTTTATTTTTTATCTTAATTATTTAAATAAGAGGTATAAAGTATTTCTATCATATTACTGCTTCTTTGGAGTAAAGCTTATAATTGTTTCTGAATTTACAGTGGAATTTTTTTTTTTTGTTAATATCTGTACAACTTCTTGTATTTTGTCCTTTGCTATAGTAAACAAAGGTTAAAGCTCAAATGTATAATATAACCAGTGATGTGACATAGAGTATACTTAATTTGACAGACCTAATTAGATATTGTAATATTTATCTATACTGTATTGATCAGAACCAAAGTACATATTCCCTAGTGAATGCCCATACAGTTCAAACCTGTTTAGAATTTGTATAAATTGTTTATATTATTTTTTTATGAAGTGACTTTTCATTATCAGAAGAATAAATATTAGGGCAGAATAGTTGGCAAACTTATAATATTACCATCAATATTTTGTGTATAATTTTTTAAAAATTCTGGATTTTAAGATTTTTAACTTTGATTTTCAGGCATTCTTTTGTTTTTAAAAAATCACTATTTTTATTTATTTATTTTTTAAATCACTATTAGAAGATAAAATTGTAGACTCCTTAAAAAATACTACCAGTAAACACTGCCCCTACCTGCAGCCAAGTTGTTAAGGGGAAAAAAAAAATTTATATATATATATATATTCTTAAATTCTTAGTGGCTGTACTTCATTTTAAATACTACAGTTTTGCTTGTTTTTCAATCTTGGTTGTATTATTTTTCTTTTTGGTTCTTTCAAATGCCTTTAATTCTTTGGTTTGCTGCAGATATTATTCCTAGTTTCCAATTTGCTTGCTTTAAATTTTGATTGTTTTGTTTGCTCTAAGTTTAGAAATGTCTCCTCACCAGTTTTGATACTTCCATTTCCTTCCCTCCCTCCTTTGCATTCCTCTTCCTCCTTCCTTCTTCTGTGTGTGTATGTGTGAAAGAATTCTGTTGTTGTTTTTTTTTCAAAGTTTATTTATTTTGAGAGAAAGAGTGCACTCACATGCACAGGGGAGGGGTAGAGAGAGAGGAAGAGAGAATCTCTAGCAGGCTCTATGCTCAGTGCAGAGCCTGATGCAGAGCTGGAGCTCAGGAACCATGAGGTCATGACCTGAGAGGAAATAAAGAGTTGGCACCCAGGCACCCTGTTTTTTTCTTTTTTTTTTTTTTTTAGTATAAGTTTTTAGTAATATTTACACCTGACGTGGGGCTTAAACCTATAACCCTGAGATCAAGAGTTACACCTCTTGGGGAAAAAAAAAAAATAAGAGTTATACCTCTTGGGGCACCTGTATTGCTCAGTTGGTTAAGCGTCTGACTCTTGGTTTTGGCTCAGGTCGTGATCTCATGGTTCATGAGTTTGATCCCTGCATCAGGGTTTGCTATGACAGCACAGATCCCGCTTGGGATTTTCTCCCCCCGCCCCGCCCATTTCAAAATAAATAAATAAACTTAAAAAAAATAAGAGTTACATGTTCTGAGTGAGCTAGCCAGGTGCCCTGAGGTGTTTTTTGTTTTTGTTTTTGTTTTTTTAATAACTCAACTGGAACCCACCAGATATGGTATGAAATGAAAATATGTATATTGCATATTTCCCCTTATATGGAGCTTTCAACCTTAGTAGTTTTGGGCCAGAAGTCAATTTGTTGTGAAGGGCTGTCCTGTGCATTGATGGGTACTTAGTGGTATCCCTTGCCCCTAACCATGAGATGCCAGTAGCATTGCCTGAGCCATAACCAAAAGTGTCTCCAGACTTTGCCAGCTGTTGGGCAAATTCATCTTGGTTGAGAATCATTGCCCTAATATAGATTAGTTTTGAACTTGCATGTTATAAATCTAGTTATCCTGAGAGAAACTGAATTGGTAATTTAGCCCCAAGGCTTAAGTTTTCTAGGGCAAAGCTTGAGCTTAAGACCTCATGTTAGAAGCTTTTTACTGCGACAAGAGGGATTGAGTTCACACAAATTACAGTAAGACTGAAGTTTGTTGAATGCTATTTAGAACCTGTGGATCATGTGGTATTTTATCTATATGATAAGTGAGATTTTCCAAGACATTCATTTATTAATTATTATTAAAAAACTTTTTAAATGTTTATTTATTTTTGAGAGAGAGAGAGAGAGAGTGTGGGTGTGCATGAGCAGGGGAGGGGCAGAGAGAGAGGGAGACATAGAATCTGAGTTGTCAGCACAGAGCCTGACGTGGGGCTTGAACTCATGAGCCGTGAGATCGTGACCTGAGCTGAAATCAGATGCTTAACCGACTGAGCCACCCAGGAGCCCCTATTATTGTTTTTAGAGTAAGCGTTATGCCCATTGTGGGGCTTGAACTTATGACCCTGAGAGCAAGAGTTGTACGCTCTACTCACTGAACCAGCCAGGTGCCCCAGATTTTCCAAGATTAAACCTCTATCCCCTGCTTATTGTGGTGGCTAATTATGTATTTGAATTCCCTGTATTGGCATTTTATACAGAAACTTATGTGTTTGAGATGGTACATTTGTGGGTGCAAATTTTGGTCTTAATATCATTTAAATTGTGTTTAAATAATAAGTTATGAATAAATAATGAATACATTATTTTAGTGAATAAATTATTTTAAGATAGTGAAGTTTTGTAAATCATCTGTTTTGGAGAACTGTTTTTGAGGACATTTTTTAGGCTACTTTCAGATTTTATTCCTGGATTATGAAGCTGTTGATTTTTTTTTAATCCCCTGAGTAATTTGTGTGTGTGTGTGTGTGTGTGTGTGTGTGTGTGTGTGTGTGTGTTTAATAAAAATTTATCCATGTAAGTGAGATTTTTAGGCTTGCAACTCTGTTTATTTATTTATTTTTTTAGGCTTGGAACTTTATAGCCTAACGAAGAACCAGCCTAGTGTCGTAGGTTCTCACATGCCTCTGGGCCTCTGTGTCTGGCCCCAACTCTGCAGCATCTCTTTCTAGAGTGTTGAATTGACAAATCTCTTTGTGTATTCTGTAATCTCTTGTGGCTCCAATTTATTTTTCATTGCTCATCCTGATAGGCTTCGTTGAGGTATTTAATCTTTTGAGATGTTTTAGAAGTGGATAGCTGGGTGAGCTAATCAACCATACAAGTGCTACTGTTTTTCATTGGTTAGTTAAATAATCATAACTTAAGTCTTTGGGGTTAGGATGGCTCTTTATATATTGGCAAAAGTATCCCCAAAGATCTAAGATGAATTTATTTTGAATTTTACTGACATTAGGAGGATATGGTTTATTTAGCTCTGATAAATGAGAAGTTAGTGTTTTTGGTTGTATTTTGATTATTTGAAAAAATTAAAAATAGAATGCTACTTTAACATGTATAAAAAGAACTTTCACAACAAACTAATTTTTAAGCAATAAGTGAATTTATTGGAAAAGATGTGAACTGTTGAAAGTTTGACTTTTGAGTAGAGACTTTGTTAAAGTGGATAAAATATTTGAAAGTCAACTCTGTAATTCTGCAAGATGGCACAAATAATTTAGAGTATACAACATAATTTAAAGAGGCGTTCATTGTATTGCTGACATTCACTGAAACATATTTTTTTGCCCATATACTTCATGACTTACTTCTATAGTATTTTGAAAAACATTGTGTATGTTTATATGTGTGTATTATATACAAGAATATTACTAAGGAAGCTTAACAATTTTCATGTCCAAATATAGGCATTATAATTAAGTAGATGGCTAAGAGCAGGTAGAACTATTAACTGAGTAAATAAATAGCCAAGAACTTGAAAAACAGAGCATTTGGAAGTCAGGAACATTTCTTGTTTCATATGACTTGTACTATAGAATTTGTGGTTTTTAAGATAGTGAAGTGATGTTGGAAGATTAATATTAACCTTTTTGTATCGAGTTTAGTCTTGGTAATAACTAAATTCTGGAATTCTATTGGAGTAGGGTGGATGGAATTTACTGTGTTTTAATGATCCCTTCAGGATTGAAACATGTCCCGGTTGGTTCTAACTGGCTCTACTACTTACTAGGTGAAAGGTTTTGATGTGTACCGGGGGTCATAACCTCAGATACCCTCCTGTATCACCTTGGGATGAAGCCCTAACCAGAAAAGTTCTCATAATAAGGAACACTGTTGCATAATTGGGGTTCTGCCACACCAACATTCTGTAAATCCAGTATATTGAGATACCAACATTAGTAACATATTTTCTGATTGTAGAAACTGTTCATTTTAGGAGGTTTAGAAAATACAGAGAGAATAAAGAAGAAGAAAAAAGATCTGTAAACTCCGGAGTGATTATTTTGATGTATTTCAGGTCTTAAAAAATAAATATATTTCACAGATTTGGTTTATAGTTTACATGTAGCTTGGTCTCTTGCCTTATTTGAAATTTCATTGTTCAAATTTTCCTAAACTATATCGTCTCTAATTGAGTCTTATTCCTTTGTATGGTTTTACTGTATTTGATTTAACTAGTCACCTGTTGTTTGACATGCATTGCCTAAGGTTTTTGTGTGTATTTTTATGATTAAAATTTTGCTCTTCAAGCTACATAATTTGGATTTTTAATAGAAAAATAAGAAAATTGCAAATAATGCAAATGAGGGGGAAAACTTACCCAAAGTTATTACCTGTCATTGTGATATGTATCTTTGCAAACTTTTTTTTGTGGTATATAAACCAATGTGTGTGTTTTATACAAAAGGGAAATTGTATATTTGAAACTTTTTTATCTTGATGGTAGTGTGAATATATGTCATTTTGTTCTGTTTCTTTTTAATACAGTAGCCTTATTATTCTGGCTGTAGTATTAATTAGTTTTTTTAAAAGTCAGGTATTTGGGCAATTTAGAAAGTGAAAGAAAATAAAAATCCAAGTTGTCTCACCACTCAGAAATAACTATTAACATTTTTGTTTATGGATTTCTATATTCAAATTTTTTAATCCTCCCCCCCCCCTTTTTTTTCGTTTTTGGAAAAAATAAGATTGTATGATACATGCCACTTAATAGTATACCTTTCATTTATCACGAACATTTTTCTAGGACTACATTACCGTTATCCTCACTGATGTCAGAATTACTAGACTCTTGCTCTTTATAGCATTACAAAAGACAGATTATATTTGTACATAGTTATCCTGTTATTTATTAGAATTGACATACAGGAAAATGGACTTTTTTGGATGTGTGCAGTTCTGTTGATTTTGTAGTGACCATCTCTTCTCCCTCCTGTGGCAACCAGCTGTTCTTCATAGATTTATCTTTTTGAAAATTTCATATAATTGGTTTGTACAATATGTAACCTTTTGAAATTGGCCGGATTTAATGTAATGCTCTTAAGATTTGTTCAAGTTACTGTATCAATAGTTCATTTTTGTTGCTGAGTAGTATTTCATTACATGACTATACCACAATTTTCTATCCATTTGTCCATTGAAGGGTGTTTGTTTTTCTTTTCCTGGTTTGTAGCACTTATGGATAGAGCTGCTATAAACATTTGTGTAGAGGTTTTTATGTGAACATGTATTTTACTTCTCCAGAGTATATGTAACTGGGAGTGGGATTGGTGAGTCATATGGAAATGTGTATGTTTAACTTTATAAGAAACTGCCAAACTCTTTACCGGTGTCTGTACTTTTTTTTTTTTTTTGGTATTGCTACCAGCAATATTCTAGATTTCCAATGGCTTCACATCCTTTTTAGAATTTTTTATTTTAGCCATTGTGATAAATATTTTTTACTTATCTCATTGTGTACAGTTGGGAGAGTTCATCATTAAATATTTGGTAGAATTTGCCAGGAAAACCATCTGGGTCTGGAGATTTCTTTTTCTAGAGTGTTTCCAACTACAAACTTAAAAAATTTTAAAAGTAGTTATTCAGCTTATCTGAAACTACCAAAGCACCAAAACTTTGAGGCTTAATGTTTTTTTAAAATAAAAAAAAAATTTAACATTTATTCAGTTTTTGAGAGATGGAGGTAGAGCATGAGCGGGGAAGGGGCAGAGAGAGACGGAGACACAGAATCTGAAGCAGGCTCCAGACTCTGAGTTGTCAGTAAGAGCCCAACACGGGGCTCAGACTCAAAAATGGTGAGATCATGACCTGAGTCGAAGTTTGACACTTAACTGACTGAGATACCCAGGAGCCCCAAAACTTTCAGGTTTTCTACATGTGTATGTTGTTTACAGTTTTCCTTATTATTATTGTTTTTAATGAGTATAAATCTTTAGTGATGGTGTCTCTTTTTATTCTTGATAATGGTAATTTGGGTCTTCTCTTTCTTTTTCTTAATCATTCTTCCTAGAAATTTATTAATTTTATTGACCTTTTAAAATGATCAATTTTGGTGTCATTGATTTTTCCCTATTTTTCTATTTTCTCTGTTTTTATTTCCTATTTCCTTTAGTTGTACATTTTATGATTTCAGATTTTATGTTTTCTCCTAGCCTATGAATTATACTTAGAATTTTTTTAGGTATTTGCCTTAAAGTTTGCTATATATATTTATAACCAGTCTGAGTTCACGTTTATTTATTTATTTTTTAAAGTTTATTTATTTTGAGAGAGAGACAGGGACAGAATGAGAGAGAGAGAGAGAGAAAGAGAGAGAGAGAGAGAGAGAGAGAGAGAAAGAAAGAGAGAGAGAAAGAGAGAGAAAGAATCCCAAGCAGGCTTTGTGCTGATAACACGGAGCCTGACATGGGCTGGATCCCACAAACCATGAGATCATGACCTGAGCCAGAATCAAGGATCGGTTACTTAACCAACTGAGCCACCCAGGCGCCCCCTGAGTTCACCTTAAAATAGCACTGCACAACTTCACATGTAATGCAAATACCATAGAGTATTCCTAACTCTTCCTTTGTTCTTTATGAAGTTGCTGTCACTTATATTAGCCTATCGATGTGCAATAATCAGTAAATTATTATTTTAAACAGTTATCTTTTAGATTAGTTAAGAGTAAGAAAAAAGCATTTTGTTTTACTTCCATTTATTCCTTTTCCTTCACTCTTTTTATTAAGAAAAAATATTTAATAATGGTTGATATGCAGTGTTATATTAGTTTCAGGTGCATGACATAGTGATTTGGCAATTCTATGTATTATGCAGTTCTCACAGTGGTAAGTGTAGTTGCCATCTGTCACCATACAATGTTATTACAGTATTACCAACCGTATTTCCTATATTTTTCATCTCTGTAACATATTTATTTTATAACTGGGGGTTTGTACCTCTTACTCCCCTCGCCTGTTTTGCCCATCTCCCATCTTTCTCCCCTCTGGCAGCTGGCAATTCTCTGTATTTACAGTCTTTCTGGATTTTTCTTTTTTTTTTTTTAAAGATTCCACTTATAAATAAGTGAAATCATTGGTATTTCTGTTTCTTTGACTTATCTCCATTTTAGCATAATTCCAGGTCTATCCTTGTTAATGTAAATGGAAAGATCTCATTCTTTTTTTTATGGCTGAGTAACACGCCGTTATCTGTCTCTTTGTTTATACACATATGCATATACGTATACACACACACACACCACATCTTCTTTATCCATTCATCTATCAATGGACACAGGTTGCTTCCATATCTTGGCTATTGTAAATAATGCTGTAATGAACACGGGCTGCGTATGTCTTTTTGAATTAGTGCTTTTGCTTTCTTTGAGTAAATATTCAGTAGTGAAATTACTAGATCGTATATTCTTTCTTATTTTTAATTTTTTGAGGAACCTCCATACTGTTCTTTTTTACAGTATCACCAATTTACAATCCCACCAGAAGTGCATGAGGATTTTTTTCTCCATATCCTCATCAACATTTGGTATTTCTTGTCTTTTTGATTCTAGCTGCTCTGACTAATGAGAGGTTATAACACATTTTTTTTAACACTGTGGTTTTGATTTATATTTCCTTGATATTTTGTTATTTTGAGCATTTTTTTCATGTGTCAGTTGGCCATCTATATGACTTTATAAAAATGTCTCTTTAGGTGTTCTGTCCATTTTCAAAACTGGATTCTTTGTTTTTTTGGTGTTGAGTTGTAAGAGTTGTTTATATATTTTGGCTGTTAACCCTCTTGTTGGATAAATCATGTGCAAATATCTCTTCTCATCCAGGAGGTTGCATTTTCATTTTGTTGATGGCTTCCTTTGCTGTGCAGAAGCTTTTTACTTTGGTAGTCCAAATAGTTTGTTTGTTTTTTATTTCCCTTGCCTGAGGAGACCTACCCATAAATATGTTATCAGGGCCAGTGTCAAAGAGACTACTGCCTGTTTTTTTTTTTTTTTTTTTTTTTAAGGAATATTCTGGTTTCAGTTCTATTTAAGTGTTTAAACCACTTTGAGTTATTTTTCTATACATTGTAAGAAAGTGGTCGAGTTTTATTCTTTTGTGTGTAGCAGTCCATTTTTCCCAACAGCATTTATAGAAGAGACTCTTTGCTCCACTGTACTTTCTTGCCTGCATTTTTGTAGATTAATTCATCATATTTCATCATTTTGTAGATTAATTCATCATTATAACTTTTCCATTTGTGCCATCTGTAGTTTCTTTTCTTCAGTGTCTTATAATTATCACATTATAGGTTAGTCACCTTCTTGGTTAAATTTATTCCTAGGTATTCTATTCTTTTTGGTGTAATTGTAAATGGGATTGTTTTCTTAATTTCTCTTTCTGCTGTTTTGTTTTTAGTATATAGAAATGCAGCCAATTTCTGGATATTTATTTTGTGTCCTGCAACTTTACTGAATTCAGTTTTTCTCAAGTCTTTTTGGTGGAATCTTTAGAGTTTTCCATATATATAGGGTTATGTCAACTGGAAATAGTGACAGTTTTACTTCTTCTGTACCCATTTGATACCTTTCTTTTATTCCTTTTTCTTGCCTGATTGCTATAGCTAGGATTTCCAGTACTGTTTTGAATAAAAGTGGCAAGAGTAGGTACCTTTGTCTTGTTCCTAATCTTAGAGGAAAAGCTCTCAGTTTTTCACCATTGAGTATGACATTAGCTATGGGTTCATTATATATGGCTTTTTTATGTTGAAGTGTGTTCCCTCCAGACCCATTTTGTTGAGAGTTTTTATCATGAATGGATGTTGAATTTTGTCAGATGCTTTTTCTGCATCTATTGAGATGGTCATATGGGATTTTATCTTTTATTTTGTTGATGTGATGTGTCATATTGATTTGATATTTGGGTACTGGACCATCCTTGCATCTCTGGAATAAATCCCATTTGATCATGGTGAATGATTCTTCTAATGTATTTTTGAGTGAAATTTGCTAATATTTTGTTGAGTATATCTGCCTCTGTTTTCATCAGATACAATTAACCTGTAGTTTTCTTTTTTCATAGTGTTATTGGTTCTAGTATTAGGGTAGTGCTGTAAGCTTTCCTTCATTTTTTTAAATAGTTTGAGAAGAATAGGTATTAACTCTTCTTTAAATGTTTGGTAGAATTCAACTGTGAAGGCATCTGGTCTTGGACTTTTGTTTATTGGGAGTTTTTTTGATTACCAATTTAATTTTATTACTTCTCATCAGTCTTTTCAGATTTTCTATTTTTTCCTGATTCAATATTGGAAGAATGTATGTGTGTAGGTATTTATGCATATCTCCTAAGTCGGCCAATTTGTTGGCATATAAATTTCTGTAGTAGTCTTTTATAAATCTGTGGTCTTGGTTGTTACTTCTTTCATTTCTGGTTTTATTTACTTGAGTTCTCTTTTTTTCTTGATGAGTTTGGCCAAAGGTTTATCAATTTTGCTTATCAAAAAGCAGCTCTTGGATTCATTGATCTTTTTTATTTTTTTAAAAATATCTATCATTTATTTCTGCTCTGATTTGTTATTTTCTTTTTTCCTTTTAACTTTGAGCTTTGTTTGTACTTTTCTACTTCCTTTAGATATAAAATTAAAGTATTTACTTCAGATTTTTCTTGTTTCTTAAGGTTGACCTTTATCTCTGTAAACTTCCTTCTAAGAATTCTAAGTTGGAAGGTTTTTTCTTTTAATACTTTTGTGTTCTCCACTCTTTTTTTTCCCTAAGTTTATATATTTATTTTTGAGTGAGAGAGAAAGCAAGAGTGGAGGAAATCAGAGAGAGAGGGGGAGAGAGAGAATCCTAAGCAGGTTGCACACTGTTAGTGCGGAACCTGATGCGGGGCTCGAACCCACAAACCATGAGATCATGACATAAGTCAAAGTCGGACACTTAACTTGACTGAGCAACCCAGGTGCCCCTACTCCACTCTCTTTTCAGTCTGCTATAGTTCTTATCCTTGTTCTTCTATACGTAAGTTTTTTTTTTTTTTTTTTTTCTTATGGCTTCTTTCAAGAATTTGTGTTTGGTTTTCTGCGTTTGCATATGGTATGCTTAGGTGTAGATTTTCCCACATTTATCCTGCTTTGTATTCTCTGAACTTCCCATGTATGTGGTTTGGTGTATGATAATAATTTTGGAAAATTCTCCATTATCTTTCTTTTCTAGCACTCCAGTTATGCATATATTTTATCTTTCGAAATTGTTGCACACTTCTTGGATTTCTGTTCTATTTTGCTTTATTTTTTTATTAAAAATTTTTGAATCTTTATTCTTGAGAGAGAGAGAGAGAGAGCGTGTGAACATGCATGTACTAGTTGCAGAGGGGCAGAGAGAGAGGGAGACACAGAATCCAACGCAGGCTCCGGACTCTGAGCTGTCAGCACAGAGCCCAAGGTGGGGCTCGAACTCAGGAACCGCAAAATCATGACCTGAGCCGAAGTCAGATGCTTAACTGACTGAGCCACCCAGGCGCCCCATTGTTTTATTTTTTTATATTATTTTTTTCTCTTTACATTTTGGTTTGGGAAGTTTCAAATGACATATTTTCATGTTTGCTGGTTCCATCCTTGGTGGTGTCTAGTCTGGTGATGAGCCCATCAATGGCATCCTCTATCATTTTTGTTTTGTTTTGTTTACTTTCCCAGCTTTTATTTATGTTTTGTGCTTCAAAACACTTGGAGATTTATGTTTTTGCTTAGATTTTAGACCAAAAGTATTATCTGTAGTGAAGGAAGGTGTAGGGTGGGTAATTATCCTCATCATATTTCTAGAAGAAATGAAGAGATGGGTAAGAATTATATTTGAGTTTTATTTTAGGAAATACTCTTTTTCGTAGGCTGTAACTAACTAGGGTCTATAACATTATGTAGAGCGTACTATAAAAAGGAGAAATATACAGAACACACCACTGTATCTATGTGCAACACAATAAAATTCGTCACAATTCTTACCACTCTCCTAATTATCTCTTAACTTGAGAAGTGACACAATAAATCAGTGATTAGACAAAGGTTACGATGTACTGCGACCATGGCGTAGCACAGAGCTATGTTTAGTCCACAAATTTTTTTCATTTACATTTGCTGGGAAAAAAACCCTGGCCTTTTAATTATACTGATGAGGTTTATTTTGTTTCAAAATTTTTACATATTTCAAAATGGTGTCTAAAACTGTACCTGTCCAATGGTGATGGTAGGCTTTTTGATTTTCTTCTCTTTTCTGTTTTTAATTTGTCACTTGTGTTACTGAGAATACTTTGCATGTTGTAAACACTGTTCTGCTTTTCTCAAGCTTTTCTTTAGCTTTAGCTTCTGTAATTTTTGCCCACAATTCTTTGTGTTCCAGTTTCTTTTTTTTTCTCTTTTTGTCTTTCATCTTCGGAGCTAGTAAGGTTGTTGAAAAGCATTTTTATGTCCATTAGGGATTTCAGCATGTTGTATACGAATGCTACAGTTGTCGAATTCCAGTGTTCAATGGAGATTTTTTACAAACTGCGAAATGCAGTTGTCAGCATTTTGTTAATATTTTCCTCAAACTAAGAATGTATTCATTATTACAGCAGGATGGTACCCTTTCTCCAACCTAAAACTGAGAACTGGGTACATACTTGGATATCTGCTTACAAAGGGCTCTTCACTTCTTTTGGACTGTGTTGGTTCAGTGACATCTAAGATTTCTTCAGTTTCTTCTGAAAACATCACCTCTTTCTGACTGCATGTTTTTGGCCAGAATTTCAGCAATCCTATAATCACTGGTTATGTTAGTGTTGTATCTTTTCTTCAGAAAGTATACAACACAGTAGGCTAGCTGAGCATGAGACAAAGCTAATCCTTTTGCAGTGTGGTTAAGAATAAGAGCCATCATTAGAAATATGTTCTGTTTTCAGTGGTAATTGCCTAAAGCCATTGATAATACTACTAATATTTTAAGGAGTTCAGCAACACCCTTGAAATGTGTATCATACATAAACCTGAGGAAAATGTTGTTAATTTGTTTTCTTTTGAATGCTCATAATCCAAGAAATTTCCGATAAATTCAGTGTAGAACAGTCTTCAGGAAGTCCTATTCTGTTAGGTATCTTCACTGTTGAAAAGTCCAGGAACTGTTTTACAAATTTCTGGCCAATACATCACTTTGTAATGCTAGGCTAGAAAATCAGAACTCCAAAAATCTTAAGGCAGACACCAATTGTATGTGAAGCCAAGAGGCCTCGAGTTCATCCTTTTCTGGATCAAAATCTAGATTATCACTTGGAGGAAGAGTATAGAAGATGTTAGCAGTGATCATTTTTACTTTTATCACAATACACTGATTCAACAAATTACTTCACAGTTAGTTGAAACATACTCCATCAGTTCATTCAGTGTTGCTCTTTTAATTTTGTTGATCTTCAAGGCTGAAACAGAGCCCATGAAATCAAACAGATACAGCACCGATGCAGCTCTGACAGAAAGCTCTCATTCATTGGAGGTGGCGTCTTTGAGTTGGGGCAAGGAGTGCCCCTCTGCCTGTTGCCCTTGCTGTGGAGCTGTCAGGAGCCCTGGGAGTACTTCTGCCTCTGTGCTGTGCATACCATTTCAGGATAAAGCTGACTGCTTTCTCTGAGGCCTAGATGGCAGTGCCGGCAGCTTCCATTAGTGGTGATTACCAGGACATTTCCACGGCCCTGGTGCTTAGGAGGGCTACTTGCACAGAACGGGCAGTGGCAGAGGGAAGAGGTGGGGAGAGGTACAGAGAGCTTGTGTCCTTTTGCCCAGTCCCCTTCCCCCAATATAATTCTCTCCTGGGCACTGGGGACCTTTTTGCTGCCTGTCAACCCCTCAGGGCCATATCTCAGTGCTGGAAGTTTCCGGTCCCTGCTTCTCACGGAGCTCCAGGGGCTGAAGGAGGCAAGGATAGGGGAGGAGAGGTTTGAAAAAGTTGCTGATCCTGGGCATGGAGGTCCAGTGGAAGGGAGCCTGAAGTTCAGGAAACTGAGGCAAGGGCTCAGGGGTGTGGATGCTGAGCATGCCACTTGTCCCTTCAGTTTAGGTTGCCAGCCCACTGGCCAGCATCTCAGTGGCTGCTGCCAGTGTATCCTACCTTTGCTTGGAACTTCCTGCTTATGGGTTGCCATTGTGGATCCCCTCCAAGACACCACAGTTGCCACGGTGCCCACTTTTCCCTTTTAGCACTGACCCCTCATTTCCTGGAGCAGTGACATGCTACCTGGCATCCTTTATTTCTGTTAGTGATTTTTAGTTTTTTCATTTCCTTTTGATTTTAGAATTTCCGTCTGCTTACTTTTCCCATCTGTTCTTGCTTCTTGTCCCCCCCGCCTTTTCCCCCATTATCATCCTTAACATTATTAATCATAGTTATTTTAAATTCCCTATTTGATTCCAAAATAAGTGTTATATTTGAGTCTGGCTCTGATGCTTGCTTTGTCTTTGTTTTTTCTTGCCTTTTAAAAGCATGATGTATAATTTTTTGTTGAAAAGTTTGACATTATATGTTAGGAAATAGGAACTGAGATAAACAGATCATTAGTGTGAGATTTTAAATTAATCTGTCCTAGAGTTGTATTGTGTTTAATATTTGCTGTAGGTATAGGTACCAGAGGCTTATTTCTTTAGTGTCCATTTTTGTCTCCCTGGCTGTCTTTGTGCTTTCCTAACAACTCCTCAGATGGAATCTGCACCAGGCAGTAACTCTTTCAGCAGTAATTAACTTACTGTATTGGAGCCCCCCCCTGGTGTGGTGGTAAGATGTAGAGGAGAGAAAGCATCCTATAATCTTATAATTAAATCTCATACTTTTTGTGGGTTTGTGGCCTGGGACTGTGATCTTGATAGGTCTTTCTTAGGTCCCTCCCCCCCACACTGTCCCCCATCCCTCCTGTGAGACAGAAAGGTTAAGAGGGGACCAGAATCAGAGAAATGACCTTTCCACAGGTGGATAAAGTCTTTTCTGTGGAGATTAAGTCTTTGTTAGGGTGAATGCTCTGTTTTCTGTTTCACACTGACTTCTTTGACCTTCTTCCTTGCTGGAAGCACAAGGAGATCTTTATGGGCTCTTCACTCTGAGAATCTGGTGATGTTCCTGGAAGTAAACCCCACAAAAATGGGTGACTCCCCTAAGACTGTGGTTCCCAGAAGTTTTCTCAAAAATACCATTTAAGTCCGTTGACTGATGAATGGATAAAGAAGATGCACACACATACACACACACACACATACATACAATGGAATATTACTTGGCAATCAAAAAAAATGAAATTTTGCCATTTACAACAATGTGGATGGAACTGGGATGTATTATGCTAAGTGAAATAAATCATAGAAAGACAAGTAGATGACTTTACTCATGTGGAATTTAACATACAAAACATGAACAAAAGAGAAGGAAAGCAAAATAATGTAACAACAGAGAGGGAGAATACAGAGAATACAGAGACTCTAAAATACAGAACAAACTGATGGTTGCTGGTGGGGTGTTGGGGGGGCGTTAAGGAGGACACTTGTTATGATGAGCACTGGGTGTTGTATGTATGTAATGAATCACTAAAATTTATTCCTGATATTATTATACTATATGTTAACTAACTTGGATTTAAATTTTAAAAATAAATAAAATATAAAGCAGGGGAAAAAATACCATTTAAGTGTTTGTAGTGGATTAACTTTTTGCCTCCAAAATGATATGTCCAGGTTCTAAGCCCTGGTACAATAATGTGGCATTATTTGGCAATGAAGTCTTTGCAGACATAACTAAGGATCTTAAGGTTGTATGGTCTTGGATTTAGGATTGACCATAAATCCAGTGAGTGGTGTTCTTATTAAGAGTTAGAGGAGGGAGATTTGAGACACACAGAAGGGCAAGGTCATGTGCAGATGGAGGCAGAGGTTGGAATTATGCAAGCTAAGGAATGCCAGAGATTTCTGGCAGCCTCCAGAAGCCAAGACACAAGTGTGAAGCAATTCTTTCTCTGAGTCTTCAGAAAGATCCAACCCTGTTGATAACTTGATTTTGTACTCTGGCCTCCAGAGCTATAAATGTGAAAGAATAAACTTCTATTGTTTTAAGTCACCTAGTTTGTGATTGTTATGACAGCCCTGGGAAACTCATATAATGTTCCTATCAGTTTATGGTTCCAGTTGTTTGTGTTTGAGGTGATCCAGTAGTTCTTGGCTTTGCCTCTCCATATCTTGAGCTGGCAGTTTGCCTTGTGTCCTCAGTTCTATGGTGGGCCCAAGAAAAGCCACTGACTTTCAGTTTGCTTAGCTTTTTTCTTGTTGTAAGGGTGGGAGTGATACCATCCAAGTTTTTCACATGTTGGAGCCGAAACTGCAAGTCCACTATTTTTTGTTTGGCATTTTTTACTTATTATCTTAGTGATTACCACGTGCATTATTAGGTTTTAAAAATGTACAGTTAATTAATACACAGTCTGTTCTTCATTCCTTCTTGCTCTGAAATTCCTCCTAGAACTTTTTGTCTCCTGCTTAGTCTAGACTGTTCCTTATATTTGTTGCACGGTTGCTATCTTAGCACTTTTCTTACTCTCTGGGATTGGCTCCACTATTTCTTGGATTTCATGTCTTCTTCTCTTTTGTTTCCTTTTTTTTTTTTTTTTTTTTTTAATTTTACTGGATAACATCATGTAAGGTTATATGTAGGAGTTAATTTCCTTTTCCTTGCCTGTGTGAAAATGTAACACCCTTGTCTGCTGATTTGGCTGACCGTGGAATTCATTTTCCTTTAATACTTAAGTGGCCTTGCCTTTTTATTTTTCCTGTAGAATCTGGTGTCCTTAATGAGAAGTCTTCTGATGATTCTCATTCTTTTGTAGACTAACTCTATTTCCTTTCAGACACCCTTCTAGGATATTTTTTATCTTTTTTACGAAATTTCATCTAGATGTGAGTACTTACTTTTTGTTATTGTGCTGGATTTTCACAAATCTCTTTATTTTTGCAGATTTGTTTCCTTTAAGCTTTGGAGTATTTTCTTGTATTATTTCATTGTCAGTTCTCTATTTTCTGTCTTTTTTTCTAGAACTGTTATTTGGATGTTGAATTGTCTGGATTGATCATCTGTCTTTTATTTTTTATATTTTCCTTATGTCTTTTTGCTTTACCTTTTCTGGAAAACTTCCTTGGATTTTGTCTTCACTTCTCCAAAAGAAAAAAAAAAAAATTAATGGGGCACCTGGGTGGCTCAGTCCATTGAGCATCCAACTCTTGGTTTCAGCTCAGGTCATGATCTCAGGGTTCCTGAGTTTGAGCCCCGCATGCATTGGGCTCTGTGCTGACAGTGTGAAGCCTGCTTGGGATTCTATCTCCCTTGTTCTCTGCCCCTCCCCCACTTGCTCTCTTTCTCTCTCAAAAATAAAAAATAAACTTAAAAATTAATGAGACATGCTGAAAGACACAAATTTCCAAACCTTTTTTATTTTCTCATTTTTTTTCATAGCATTTGGTGCTGACTTTATGAACTTTGTTACATCTCTTGAGGATACAAATTTGTACATGTTTACATTTTTTTATTTTGAAATGATAAGTTGTAGAAATAAGTACAGTACAAAAAATTTCTCCCTGACTGATGCCTTTATCCTGAATATTTTAGTGTGTATTTTCTACAAACCAGGATCTACTTAATCGCAATCCAACCATAGACTTAAATAATTAACATTTATTTATATATGTATGGACTCTGGTTTCTTTATTCAACTGGATATGTTCTGTTACTGTCATCGTTTATTCTGATGCTCAGATTGTCCTGGTTTGGCCAATAAGAGCCTTTTTGATATTCTTTCTGTCCTTTGGCATCACCTTATCTTTCTTTAACTTCCTTGCTTTGTGGCACAATACTGTACTTCTGGCTTATCTTGTACTTTTCCTGCTTCAGAGGCGGAATTGCCTGTCTTCCCAAGGATTCCTAGTTCTTTTTAAGTGAAAGTGGTGTTTACAGGATCTGTACATTAGGTTGCACATTGCTATTGGACTTTGCTGGTTTTTTAAGAGGACAGCTGGTGTGTTTATGTGTATGTGTTTCATGTGTGTGTTTGTGTATTGAAAACCATAAGTACATGGTGATATTTCTCATTTAGCATTACAGGATTGAACCTAGCTTTTTCTCCCTTATGTTTGCAATTCCCTTCTCTGAGATAGAGAAACTTGACTTCCATTATCCTTAATATATTTACTTATTTAATCAGTCCCCTGGATTTAGCCAGTCTTCATCCCTGCTGTCACTCTTCACCCTCACCCTTGCATGGACACCCTGTTCTGCTTGGGCTGTTAGTCTTCATTTTAGGTTGCTTTACCCTTCTATACCTCTGCATGGAAATCTGCCCTCCCGCCCCTCATCTCCAATACCATTTGGCCTTTGATATTCCTCACCAAACTACTCCTCAGCTTGGATGCCCTCTCCACTGTGCTTGGGCTCTGATACACCTTGTCAAGTTGCCTTTGTATAGATGCCCTCCTCACCTTGCTTTAGAGTGCTGATATGCTATACTAGGAAAATCCCCTTATGTGGATGCTCTCCTTACCATATTCTGGCCCTGCCTCTACCCCTACCCCAGTTTTGGATACCTTTTACTTTTTTACATTTTTTGGTCTTTGATTCTCATACCAGACACCCCCCATCCGGGCTTTTCCCCCTTTCTCCCACTGTACTCTTCTATATCTAATGACTTTAGGACTAAATTGTTTTGGAGAGTTGAAAGGGGGGAGGTGGGTATATGTTTCATCCAGGAGTAATTTTTCATTTTATTATGGTTTTTCACAATTAACTATTATTTGTTCATATTTATGAATAAATAATAAATAACAAGCTGGGGGGACTATTTATGTAGGTAGGACTTACAGCTTTAGTTTAGAATTATCAGGCAGGGAGCTGAGCTTTGCTGTGGAGACTTAAATTCTGGGAATCAGTAGTCCTTTCTCTAAGAATGAGCACTCATCTATAGGAGCTTTACTAGTTTCCCCAAACCGTATGTGTGTGTGGGGGGGGGGGGCGGGGTGGGGGAGCAGCTGGGGAGTTGGAGGATGGAGATTAATCCTTTAGTTTTTGGCCTTCAGAGAAAAATGCCTGCCTACTTAGCATTATTGTCTTAGAGCTTTTGTTGTTGACAGTGGGTGTTAGCTCTTCCATGTAAAGATAATTCCCTATTTTCATTCCTGCGTTTCTCATGAGCTTTCCTTTTCTGAATTTTTAGCCTTTATGGGATTCTGCAGGGCAGTGTGGTATCTCAGTTATAGTTTCCTGAAGTTCTCTGGACTTTCTGTTCGTGGCTTTGTTAGTTATGGATCCATTTTCATAAGTTTGAAAAATTTCTTTCTGGCTTTCTTCTCAGGTTGGGATGTTTTCAGCTGTAAATAGAAATCCCATCTGAAATTTACTTAACAGTTGGGGCACCTGGGTGGTTCAGTCAGTTGAGCATCCCACTTGGGCTCAGGTCATGATCTCATGGTTCGTGGGTTCGAGCCCCTCGTCAGGCTCTGTGCTGACAGTTCTTAGGGAGCCTGCTTCAGATTCTGTAACTCCCACTCTCCCTGCCCCTCCCCTGCTCGTGCTCTGTCTCTCTCTCAAAAAATTAAATTAAATTAAATTAAAAAAAATTTTTCTTAACAGTTAAAAAAAACCCTGCTATAACAAGAAAACTAAAGGTATTGTAGCATAGGGGTTGGTTAATTTGGCAGTTTGATTGTTCTAGCAAAGATCCAGGTCATTTTCTTTTTTTTTTCTCTTTCATCCTAAACTTTTTCTTAAGAAGGGATTGAAACAATCTCTTGCTCTTTTTCTTGTCTTAAATAGTTATGGCAGTTTTGGGCATTACATTCTCATTGACGAACATCCAAAGTCTTCAGAAGGACTTATTTTTCCTTATTTTCTTTGTTTTTAAGGTTGGATAAAACTTTCCCAGAACCCCTGCTCATATCTTACTGGTTAGAGTCCATCTGTCACATGTGTATTTGAAAAACAGTCTGTGTGTGTGTGTGTGTGTGTGAGAGAGAGAGAGAGAGAGAGAGAGAGAGAGAGAGAAATTACTCTAAATAAACTTATCTTTAGACCTTTGCCTCTTTGACCAGCAGCATTTGATATCTGGGGCCTTTTCAGAATCTGCATTTAAGTAGGAGTCAACCAGATAATCTCTGCAAGTCAACAAGATGACTTGATTATTGTACATTAGTATTTGAAAAGTACTGGTCTAAACTAGTAAAGACTTAACCCCTGGGACTGAGAGAAACCTCATTTGTGAAAGTACAGGGTCTCAAAATACCTGATCAAAATCAGGGTTCGATAAGAAGGGAAAAAGGAGGAGGGAATCAGTGTCTGCCCATAATCCTTCCCCCCCCCCCCTTTTTTTTGGTTGTAGCTCTGTGTGTGTGTGTGTGCTTTTTAAAAATCATAGTAGGAGAAAAAGATGAATGGAGGTATACCTAGTCTATCATCTTGAATATGAAATCTGTTATAGCTTTTCTTGTATTGAACCCTGTAAAATATTAATAGTATGCATATATGATGTCCTGTAATCTAAAATTCTATACTTAAAGGTGGTAAAATAGATCCTTATTAATCTTTACTTAAGGGTGTATTCATTTTCTATTGTTTAGTAACAATGTTGCCATAAACTTAGCAGCTTAAAACAATACACATATATGATCTCACAATTTTTGTGTTTCAGTAAGTCTGGGAGTGACTAATTAGGTACTCTGCAAGGCTGCCATCAAGGTGTTGGCCAGGTCTGGGTTCTCTACTGGGGGAGGATCTGCTTCCAAGCTCACCTGGTTGTTGGCATCATTTAGTTCTCTCTAGGCTCTGGGACTGATAGCCTCAGTTTTTTGCTGGCTGTTAGCCAGAGACCTTCATCAGTTTCTCCATAGGTCAGCTCATAGCAAAACAGCTTGCATCTTCAAAGCCAGCAAAGGTGAGAGATTCCTAGCAAGATAGACATTGTAATCTTACATCATTATATACAATCCATCATCTTTGTCATATTCTGTTGGTTAGAAGTCAGTCATAAGTCATGTCCACAGTCAAGGAGAGGGAATTGCACAAGGACACGAATATCAAGAGATTGGGTGGGTGTCATAGGGACCACTCTAGAGATTGTCTATTGCAAACAATGTATACATCTGACCATAAGAACACCTGATGATATGAATTATACATTGTATTCAGGCTTCTACTTAAAATTTGTACTGTACTTTATACTAAGGCATTTGAGAAATTTGCAGATGTAGCCAAATATTTAAAATCATTGAAGGAAGCCTTGATGCTATCTTTGTAATGTTGTCGTTAAACAGGTTCCTTAATTTTAAGTTTATTAATATGGTTAATTATATTTCATGAATTAAATTTTAGACGTTTATTTTTCTTTTTTTAGTTGACTATATCGTGGAGTATGACTATGATGCTGTACATGATGATGAATTAACTATTCGAGTTGGTGAAATCATCAGGAATGTGAAAAAACTGCAGGAGGAAGGATGGCTAGAAGGAGAATTAAATGGGAGAAGAGGAATGTTTCCTGATAATTTTGTTAAGGTAAGTACTCTCACCTAAATTTTTAGCTGTTGCCTCATAGGATTTGATCTTTAACTTTAAGAAATACATGTATTTTAAAAACTAAAATGTTGAAAGTGAATTTTTACTCTACAGTTGTTTGGTGCCTTGGTGGATAATAACACTATGTGTATGTATGTGCACATGTGTTTATGTATGTATATATGTATCTATTTACCTGTCTTTTTATAAAAATGAATAATACTTTGTGTTAGGGTAGCACTTTGTAATTTACAAGGTAGTTTTGCTGTGTACATTCTCATTTGAGCCTTCAAGCCTTATAAAGAAAGTGGGGTGGGTGATGACCCCATTTTTAAATATGGTGACATTACAGATGAGAGGTTAAATGGTTTACCCAATGTTGGCTAGCTAAGATCGAGAATCTGAACTGAAATCCAGGATCATTTACTTAAGTCTAATTGTATCTTGTTGATTTTGCAGCCCCTTTGCAAATATCTTAGGTTCCTATTTTAAGTGTCAGCCCTGCAGCAGTTACTGATCAAAGTAGGAGTGTGTTTCCAACTAACTACCAAACATCCCTTTGTTAGTGAATATTCAGTCACTTCCCCCAGGAAACAATCAAGATTCTTAAGTCTTTTGCAGACAGAGTTCTCACTAGTTTAGGGAAGGAAAAAAAAAAGTAAAGAATGTCTGTATATTTATGCTTCACTTATAATTGCCTTGGTACTTCTATTAGTTTTCTTATGCTTACTTACTACTGGCCTCTTTAGATTGATTCTGAGTTCTTCTGGGAAGGCTAGAATGTGTCTCATTTTTTTGTCCACCTTATATAGTAATTGTTATGAATACCTGGACACTGTGGATATTTAGATAATATTTGTTCCCTGAATAGATTTGTATTCAGTTGTGGTTTTACATCTAAATATGAACTCATACTGTAATGCTAATTGATTTCAGAGAAGGTGAACTAACTATATGCTACCTAAATACATCTTATCTCTTGAAACAACTGAGAAAGGCTATAGTAGGGATTTGAACTTGTAATAGGGGAAGATTGCTTTTGTTTTTATTTTTTTGTTTAATAAATTGACTTATTTCTTATAACCTAAAATGGAGTGTAATGCAGATACCTTGGTAATTGAATAGAATAAATGGATTTAAATATGGTCAAGTTCTAGATTTGTCCCTTGCTGGTCATTTGATGTAGTTCAAACCACATAATTTATCTGTTTTCTTATCCTTAAAATGGCATATTTATAGTCAGTATATGGTAAGCCATGACATTGCTCTCTCACCTCTCTCTCTTTCTCTGTGTCTCTTTAAAAAAAGGAAGTGGCTTTTTTTTTTTTTTAATTAAAAATTTTTTTTTTTAAATTTACATCAAAGTTAGCATATAGTGTAACAATGATTTCAGGAGTAGATTCCTTAGTGCCCCTTACCCATTTAGCCCATCCCCCCTTCCCTCATCCCCCCTTCCCTCAACAGAGTAACCCTCTGTTTGTTCTCCATATGTTATGTTTTGTTCCGCTCCCTGTTTTTATATTATTTTTGCTTCCCTTCCCTTGTGTTCATCTGTTCTGTGTCTTAAAGTCCTCACATGAGTGAAGTCATATGATATTTGTCTTTCTCTAACTGATTAATTTTGCTTAGCGTAATACTCTCTAGTTCCATCCACATAGTTGCAAATGGCAAGATTTCATTCTTTTTGGTTGCTAAGTAATACTCCATTGTGTGTGTGTGTGTGCGTGCGTGTGTGTGTACACACATATCTTCTTTATCCATTCATCCATTGATGGACATTTGGGCTCTTTCCATACTTTGGCTATTGTTGATAGTGCTGCTATAAACATTGGGGTGAATGTGCCCCTTTGAAACAGCACACCTGTATCCCGTGATTAAATGCCTAGTAGTGCAATTGCTGGGTCATAGGGTAGTTCTATTTTTAGTTTTTTTGAGGAACCTCCATACTGTTTTCCAGAGTGGCTGCACCAGGAAAGTGGCTTTTTAGAGAAAGTATGTTGAAGTAATAGAACACTAAAGAAAAATACATGAAATGTTAAGTATTAATATAGCTTTAAAAATTTTTTTTTTCATTTTATTTTAGAGAGCATGATCTGGAGAGAGGGGCGGGGGGGGGGGGGAGAGAGAGAGAGAGAATGAGAGAGAGAGAATCCGAAGCAGGTTCCATGCTTAGCATGGATTAATCCCATGACTCTGGGATCATGACCTGAGCCAAAATCGAGACTTGGATGCTCAACCGACTGAGCCACCCAGGCGCCCCTGTATAGTTCTCTTAATTGTGTGCTGATGTATTGTCCCAGTAGGGGAGAGGACTATCATAGGACTCCATTTTGAAATATATTTTACTTTTTGTTTCATGACAATGAACACTAGAACTAGAGTTTAACGCACTGCCTGAGAATGGAGGATGCAGTTTGAGTATGCTAAATAATGGAGGGAAGCATAATCTGTGATTAAAAAGTAACCACAGGATACCAAATTAGAATGGGAGACATAAGTATGAACTCATGTTCAGTTTAAAATATGTATCAACACATACAGAAACTATGTGTGTGTTAACACTTGGGTTAATGCACGTCCATATATTTCTCAGCTGTTTCCACTGAGAGGGCCTAGAAACAGTGACATACCAGTAGCAGCAACTATCCCCAGTTACCAGATTTCACTTTCTGAATCTTATTCTCCAATAAAAGAAGCAGGGCTCCTTAGACAAATAGCTGATTCTAGGGCTGGAGCAAGGAAAATACATGATGACCCCAGACCATCTTGTATGTAGTGCCAGAAGGTAGAGAAGTGCTCAGAGGTAGAGAAGTGCTCAAAAAACCCCCCACAAAATGATGGCCCATGTGAAAGCAGCATTAGAGCCAATCTAAAGACTTTCCAGGCTCAGCTTCCAGTGTCCAGAGCTGGACTAATTTAAGCAACAGAACAACCTAATACTTGATAATTACCCAAAGAGGAGCATAAATATACGTAAGCCCGTGCTGATATAGATAAGTGGTTGAGTAAATAAGTGAATGGAAAAGAAGGAATAAATCTCAGAGAATTATTTCAAATATTTGTAGATACTTCCTTTCCCTCCATCCCCTCCCCTCAAAAACATCCTGTAGGATGGGCCGGAATGAAAAATAGGTGGAAAAGAAAAATAGTAACTTTACAGTGGAGAAAACTGGCAAATACTACCATAACCAACTGTTAAAAGCTAATATCATCAGGGGCGCCTGGGTGGCGCAGTCGGTTAAGCGTCCGACTTCAGCCAGGTCACGATCTCGCGGTCCGTGAGTTCGAGCCCCGCGTCAGGCTCTGGGCTGATGGCTCAGAGCCTGGAGCCTGTTTCCGATTCTGTGTCTCCCTCTCTCTCTGCCCCTCCCCCGTTCATGCTCTGTCTCTCTCTGTCCCCAAAAAAATAAATAAACGTTGAAAAAAAAAAAGCTAATATCATCAGTGATATGTTGATATCATGTATCCTCTTTACCTCTGTGATACTTATTCTTCCCCCAAACCCATAATCCCAGTCTAAGCATGAGGAAAAGCATCAAACCCAAATTGAAGACAGACTACAAAATATCTGACCAGCGCTTAAAGAAAATTTCAAGGTCATGAAAACCAAGTAAAGGCTGAGAAACTGATGTTTACTAGATGAGCCTAACACGACATGTGATCAAATATATCGTGGTATCTTGGGTTGGAATCTGGAACAAAAAATGGGTATTAGTGAAAAAGCTGATGAAATCTTCATAAAGTCATTGGTTTAGTTTTGACAAGTGTAATATGGTTATGCAAGATGTGCATAGGAGAAACAATGAAGGGGATATGGGAAACCAAGAGTCAGACTTAAGTGACTAAGCTACCCATAGGCGCCCAATGCATTTTTTTTTTTTAACGTTTTATTTATTTTTGAGACAAAGAGAGACAGAGCATGAACGGGAGAGGGGCAGAGAGAGAGGGAGACACAGAATCGGAAACAGGCTCCAGGCTCTGAGCCATCAGCCCAGAACCCGACGCGGGGCTCGAACTCACGGACCGGACCGCGAGATCGTGACCTGAGCTGAAGTCGGACGCTTAACCAACTGAGCCACCCAGGCGCCCCCAATGCATTTTTAATAGCTATAGAGGAATCCATTTGTCATGACTGTTTGGGCAGTCTTAAGTTATTACCCATTTTCCAAGGTTTCAGTTATTGTTATTTATTTTTACTTTCATTTTTAGTGCTCAGGTTCCAAACTTGTATAGGTTTAAATGGTATGCCCCAAATCCTACTTTCTTTTTCTTTTTCTTTTTCTTTTTCTTTTTCTTTTTCTTTTTCTTTTTCTTTTTCTTTTTTTTTTTCTTGTCTTTGTCCTTTCCTTTTTCTCTTTTTTTTTCTTTTTTTCTTTCTCTTTTTCTTTTTTTTCCTTTTTTTTTTCTTTTTCTTCTTCTTCTTTTCCTTTTTCTTTTCTTTTCCTTTTTCTTTTCTTTTCTTTTCTTTTCTTTTCTTTTCTTTTCTTTTCTTTTCTTTTCTCTTTTCCTTTCTTTTCTTTCCTTCCTTCCTTCATAATCACTGGTATTTTTCGTGTGTTTGATTTCACAGAATCAGTAGTTTAGTGTGTGATTCCCCCCACCCCCCGGAGGTTAGATGTTTAGGAATACATGTGTAGTTTTATAGTAGAGATTCCTTTTTAACAGTTACATAGTATTCCATTCTAGGTCTTTACCACATTTTATAAATATTTAGAACTATTTTCTTTTTCTTTTTTTTTAGCTATTGAAAACAGTGCTGTGGTGAATATCCTTTTGTAGGTTATATACATTGCTGAGAATTTGCTGCATCGTAGGGTATGCCCATATTTCACTGTTTTAGACATTGTACAGTTTCTCACTAAATAATTATACCATTATATTTAAATTCCTACCAGTAGTATAAGAGTACCTTTCTTCCATGTTCCTATAAACATTTGATACCATCAGATCTTTTATTTTCTTTTTAATCTTATAGATCTATAGTAGTATCCACGTGTTACAGTGTTTCATATTTGTGATTACAAGGGAAGTTAGATATCTTTTCACATTTACTGGCCACTTAAATTTCTTTTCCTGTGTCTAGCCTGTTCAGATATTTCTCTCCATTTTTCCATTGAGTTCTTGCTCATTCTCATTGATTTGTAGTACTTCTTACTGTGAATACTGTGAATTCTTACTGTGAATTCCCTACTGTGAATACTAGGCCTTTGACTTCCTTCTGCTTATGTGTCTTTTTCTCTTTCATAAGTGCTTTTATTTTCTTTATCTTTTTGTTATTTAATTTTTTAAAAATTTACACCCAAATTAGCATATAGTGCAACAATGATTTCAGGAGTAGATTCTTTTTTTTTTAATGAGAATTTAATTTTAATTTTTTTTTTAATTTACATCCAGATTAGCATATAGTGCAACAGTGATTTCAGGAGTAGTTTCCTTAGTGCCCTTTACCCACCTAGCCCATCCCCCCTCCCACAACCCCTCCAATACCCCTCAGTTTGTTCTCCCTATTTATGAGTCTCTTCTGTTTTGTCCCCCTCCCTGTTTTTATATTATTTTTATTTCCCTTCCCTTATGTTCATCTGTTTTGTCTCTTAAAGTCCTCATATGAGTGAAGTCATAGGATTTTTGTCTTTCTCTGACTAATTTCACTTAGCATAATACCCTCCAGTTCCATCCACGTAGTTGCAAATGGCAAAATTTTATTCTTTTTGATTGCTAAGTATTGCTCCATTGTGTGTGTGTGTGTGTGTGTGTGTATCACGTCTTCTTTATCCATTCATCCATCAGTGGACATTTGGGCTCTTTCCATACTTTGGTTATTGTTGATAGTGCTGCTATAAACATGGGGGTGCATGTGTCCCTTCGAAACAGCACACCTGTATCCCGTGGATAAATGCCTAGTAGTGCAATTGCTGGGTCGTAGGGTAGTTCTATTTTTAGTTTTTTTTGAGGAACCTCCATACTGGTTTCCAGAGTGGCTGCACAAAAAAGTGCTTTTTGTGACTTGTCTTAGTATGACTTGGGAGCAGGGAAGGTTTAAAGACATTAATCTTCTAAGTTTTCTTTAGTTTTAAAGTTTTGATTTTCAGCATAAATCATTAATCAGTCTTGCTTTATTTTTTGTACAGCTGTGATTTAGGCACTAATTAAATTTTTTTCCACATTAAAAAATGTTGAATAGTCTACTCTTTCCTTATGGATTTGTAGTGTTTAAGAATTGAGCCAAAATTGGGAAGAAACTTGCTAGTTTATCAGATCTTTCCACATTCTCAACTTCAGTGTTTTAGACTAAAGCTTAGACTCAAGTGTCTGATTTGTTTGTTCATGTAAACTTTGAGATTCAGTGTCAGTGTTGTTTTTTGTGATATTTGGCACTCTGCTGTAACTGAGATGAAACAAAGTAAATACTCCATTAAATAAATGCTTAGTGATTGACTATGAAGTATTTTGGAGTGTGGTGAGAAGAGTTCCCACAACTTACTTTATTGGGGGAGGTAACAGCATGAAAACAGGTGGAAAAATTGCTGTGCCTTTTTGGCTGAATGTCAGATATGTCGTAAAGATAATAGGTGCTAAAGGATCTTGGAGAAAATATTTTTCAGAGATTTTGGAAGTAACACTTGAGTTGGTCTTTAAAGATAGGAAGTTAGATGAATAATTAGTGTGCTCTATGTCTGTCAAAGGCGCAAAATGTTTTGCGGTAAAAATAATGGACTATTTTGGCTGAATGCAAGTTTTTCTATGGGAGTGTGTATAATGGGATTTAAGGCCAAAAGTATGGATTGAAGCCAGTGGTACAGTGCATTTTGAGTGTCATTTAAAGGTATTAAGACTAATTGAGGCGCTTGGGTGGCTCAGTCAGTTAAGTGTTTGACTTCAGCTCAGGTCACGATCTCACGGTTTTTGAGTTTGAGCCCCAGGTTGGGCTCTGTGCTGACAGATCAGAGCTTGGAGCCTGCTTGGGATTCTGTGTCGCCCTCTCTCTCTGCCCCATCCCAATCCTGTTCTGTCTCTCTCTCACTCTCTCAAAAATAAATAAACATTAAAAAAAATTTTTTTTTAATGGTATTAAGACTATTTGAAAGATACTAGGGAAATCACAGGTTTTGGAGACAGGAGAAGGAAGATAGAATGCTTTAATGGATTAATCTTAGTGAGAAGGAAAGATTTTATTAAAGAGGAAAAAGTTGAAGCTATAAAGTGTAGTGAAAGTGGTCCAGTGAGAGTGGAAGCAAATGGATAGCTAATAGACATAATACCTTTTATTCATGTTAAGACTTTGCATGTTCCCATCCATTTTCTCACTTTATTCTGACATCTTTGAAAATTAGGGAATATGTTATTCATGCCCAAAATCATACCGGTGATAGTCAGTAGGCCACGGGCTTGGTAGTAGGTAGCTCTGTGACAGGCAAATACCAGCCTGTTTTTAGATGAGAAATGTATTTTATGTAGTAGGTGCTGGTTATTACATTTTGTAACATTCCCTGCTTTTAAGAATCTAAGGACAAAGTGATATGAATCTTAGCCGTTGAAATTCTCCAGTAGCATCAGCATAGTTGAAAGAGGTTAGAATGACAAAATTAAGTGCTTTTGATAACCTTTAGAATTGACTCTTGAAAAGAAAAATCAAACTGCTTCCTCAGAATGCAGTTTTATGGAAATAAACTTTTTCCCCCCAAAACTAAACTTGAGATTTGATGTGAGGGCATTTCAAAGACTAAAGATGGAATGAAAATATGCAAAAAAATGTAAAAATAATAAGATATTTAGAAAATGAAGCCGACTCTCAATGCTCATGTACAGTTTTCTGTAGGTAACTTTATAAAATGAAATCAGAGTTTCATTCTTGTTCTCCTACTGCCTCCATTCCTGGAAATTGTGCTGAAAAACAAGGTTTAATTATACAAGTTAAGAAAGTAGAAGGCCCAGTGTATCAGTAAGAATGGGATAGCTTACATTGTAGTAACAGCATTACAATCTCCGTGGTGGCATAACACAAGGAATACATGCTTTCATACAGATCGTAGTCCAGCTAGTGAGTTATGTTTAATTAAGTAAAATAAGAGCTTTCTTTCTCTGTTGCAAGTAAGATCAGCAGCAACTTTAGCACCAAGTAGGGGATACTTCTCAGCTGTATTTGAAGCCTGTAGTTTTCATCAACCACATGTCTGTTTCTGCAGCACTTGTGTAGCAGGGTTTTCAATTCCTTTTAGATCACGAGCCTCTTTAGTATCTCTGTTAAGAAACCCAGTTTCCCAGGTACTCTCTTTTGAGGTATGTTTTAGTAAGATCAGTGGCAGTACTGCAGTATAGCCTCCGCGTACCCTGCCTCTCCATCGTATTCTTTTCTGTTTGTGATCTGTTCATTTGTCCAAATTCTTACTGAGGCTCTTTCTGTGTGTTAGGACTTTGTTTAGCTGCTAGGGACACGGTAGTGGATAAAACAGGTAAGTTCCCTTCTCTTTGTGAATTTATTTTTAGTGGTGGGAGGAAAACAGACAAATGTAAAAAAATATAAATGAATAAGATGATAATTTTTGATAGTCATTAGTGCTTTGAAAGAGAAAAAGTGAGTGATGGGAGGTGGAAAATGGCATTTGATACTTTAATTTGGATGTTGTAGGATAGCCTCTCTGAGGTTATTTGGTCAGAAAAACCCAGAAAGGTGTAGAGGAGATAAGGAATGAATTCCTTTTGAGGAGGATCTTGATATTAGAAGAAAGTAGACTTACTGTGATAGATGTGGTTGCCAACTCCTCTACGAGAGCTATGTCAAGAAGATAGCGTGGCATTAGGAAAGGAACGTGGCCTTTGGAGTCAGGATGTATAGACCTCTGTTTGACTTCCTATCCCCACCTCCCCCGTACCCATACATATGCCTCTTGCATGTTCTTCCTTAAAGATGTTTCACTCTAGAGCATGCATTTCTTACTGTGTAAAGGTGGGGAATCCCACCTGTTTGAGTTGTTGGTAGGAATTAGATTTTGGGTGTCTGTACTTTGCATGTAGATATGAAATGGATTTATTATTTCATCTTGTTATATTTTGCTCAGGAACTTCCTTTTCATACAGGGAAAATCAGAGAAGAAAATCACCTATGTTGTTAATTTAGTCAATAAATAGGTTCCCCTCCCCCCCCCCCCGTGCCTGTACTATACCAGCTACTGTTAAATGTTAAAATAGGTAAATAAGAACTTTTCTAATTTCTCTTTAAGAAAAGCCAGTGGTTTTTAAGGAAGGACAAAAATAAAGAAGAAAGTAATTGGGAAAATATGAGATAAGAAGTTAGCCTGATTAGCCTGTTTCCCTAAACCAAATCTGTAGTCTTGGTGTTGGATGTGGTGGAACAGATCAAGTCTGTTTAAAAGTGGGCCAGCTGTGTGAGAAGCTAGACAGTAAAAAAGCTTTTAGTGTGTTAGGATTTGTGTAAGCTCTAGCTCCTTCGGGTAAAACTAATTTTGATAGGTCTTGTCTGGGGAACTAAAGTCTTATATTTAGAAGAGTGATCTGGAGGAAATTATTATTATTATTATTATTATTATTATTTATTTATTTTTTAAGTCCTTTGGAATGGAAAAGTTAGTTCTAAGAAGATGAGGGGGCTCAAATGAAATGCCTTTGGAAAGTTGTTTCAGATACTGAGAAAGGAGAGAAAGCAGACATTTGTCAGGACTTGTTATTAGAAGTTGAGGATTTGTGTTCAAGTCTTGGTAGAAGTATTGGCAGTATAAATACAGAAAAAAATAATAATGTTGGTTGAGGACCTTGGATCTATATTGAAACTTTATTTTTCTTAGAGAACCTGTGCTGTGGAAAAAAAAAAGAGCTGCCTCCAGTCCAGTTTCCCACTCTGTCTCCATTGACACTTGGAGAGATAGGAGCTCCTGGTTACTACTGGGTCGGGTAGGAGTTCAGGCTCCACTTGGCCTCCATTGAATCCTTGACTGAAGGGCAGGTGTGCCTCATTAGTACTGCCTTGTGGCCTCCACTGGCAGTGGGAGGAGAGGAGACTTGACTCATTCCCCGCCCTCTCCAGTGGGGAAGGGAGTCTTGGCTCTCCACTTGGCCTTCTCTGATACCACCCTGGCTGGGTGAGTGGGGTAGTGGTTGTGATTGGGGTGTCTGGTTATAGCCTGGTGAGGGTGGAAGGAAGTCTAGGTTCCCTACTTAGCTTTGGCTGCCATGGGTGGGGAGGGGGCTACAGTTTTGTTTTTTGGGTTTTTTTCCCCCTGTGTTACTTGACTGTAGTAGAGTGATTTTATCGGCTAGGAGTTTTCTGTCTTGCTAGGCTACCCTTTTCTTGGTCCTCTGGTTGGAGAGACCCCAGCTTTTCTTGGAGCACCCCACCCCCCACCCTCACCCCTCCCACCCCCCACCTCATTGGCATTAACAGGTTGTCATCTTCTCCAGTACTTAGTCTAGAATATATGAGGCAAAAAGAAACCTCGTGAACTCACTAACCAGGTTCTAAGGAACCTGGGCTCTCTTGGCTGACCTGTCTTCTTTTCTTCACTTTTCAGAATATTTTTATCTGTATTTTTAAGTTATTTATTGCTTTAGAGAGAGAGTGTGGGAGGGGAGAGAGAGAACCCCAAGCAGGCTCCCGCGCTGTCAGCACAAAGCCCTATACGGGACTTGAACTCACTAACTGTGAGATCTTACCTGAGCTGAAATCAAGAGTCTGATGCTTAATCTAGTGAGCCACCTAGGTGCCTCCAGATTATTTTTATCTATTTATTTTTAATATGTAATGTCTAGAGTTTTTAACATTTTATCTAGTGGGAAAAAGAAGGAAAAGTACATCTGTCCTATCTTTACGTAAGGGAAATCTAGTTGGTAATGCAGTTTTTAAAAGTACTTATTTTAATTCCAGTTAGTTAACATACAGTGTTATATTAGTTTCAGATGTACAATATAGTAATTCAACTCTTCCATATATCACCCTGTGCTCATCACGCCAAGTGCACTCCTTAATCCCCATCACCTATTTCACCCATCTCCCCACTTCCTTCCCCTCTGGTAAGCATCAGATAGATGGTTATGCACTTAATAGATTGTAATGCATATCCTTAAAGTCTAAAAACTCACTACATAGAGTTTCTTTTAGAAATGGTTTAATAATAGCTAGTTTTTCTTGGGGCGGCTGGGTGGTTCAGTCGGTTAAGCATCCGACTTTCCGGCTCAGGTCATGATCTTACAGTTTGTGAGTTCGAGCCCCACGTCAGGCTCGGAGCTTGGAGCTTGCTTCAGATTCTGTGTCTCCTTCTCTCTCTGCCCCTCCCCCACTGGTTCGTTTTCTCTCTCTCTCTCTCTCTCTCTCTCTCTCTTTCTCTGTCAAAAATAAATGTAAAAAAAAATTTAATAATAGCTAGTTTTTCTTAAAAGTAGAGAAATATCAGTGAAATAAGGTATTAAAAGAAGTTAACAGAAATACTTTTATTAGTTGTACAGTGTTTGGTGTATAAGGGATGTTAATTTGTGAGCTTTGATAGAGCTTTCTTGTGAGCTTTATACTGATGGTATTATAGTTTATTATATGATATTGTTACATATTTTTACTTTAGAAAATAAATATATATATTCACAGAAGAGGTCTCAGGTGCTGGTAAAGGAATTGCTGTTCCTTGCCTTTTTAAATGTAAAATGAAATTTTGATCCCTTTTGAAGAGTTCTCAGAGCTTGGTAAAGTGTTTCAGACTTTTTATATAATAAAGAACAAGGAAACAAGTTATTAACACTTAAATATTTTCAGGAAGCTGACAAGTTACTAAAAATCTTTTGGATATTTTTTCTTTATTTTGACTTAAATTTCTAGCCTTTTTTTCCTCATTCACAAAAAGGTTAAAATCATTGAATCCTTTTTTTTTTTTTTAAACTTAGGCAGTTTGACAACTTACCTCTCATTAAAAATGTTTATTTCTTTTTTTTTTAACGTTTATTCATTTTTGAGAGAGAGCAGACAGAGTGCGAGTGCGGGAGGGGCAGAGAGAGAGGGAGACAGAATCTGAAGCAGGCTCCAGGCTCCGAGCTGTCAGCACAGAGCCCGATGCGGGGCTCGAACTCACGGAGTGTGAGATCACGACCTGAGCCGAAGTCGGACGCTTAACCGACTGAGCCACCCAGGCGCCCCTTATTTTATTTCTATATTCCATTGATTAGGTGGTTAAGTAGACATTAAATCTTTAAGTATATTTAAAATCTTTTTAAAAAGTTACTTTTAAAGAAAAACTAGCAATATGGGGAATAAGATGGTGATCTGTGACTAGTTTGGATGAGTCTTAGTGATTTCTTGCTTTTTAAATATCGCAGCTTTTGGGGTGCCTGGGTGGCTCAGTCCATTAAGTGTCTGGCTATTGATTTCAGCTCAGGTCATGATCTCATGGTTGTGAGTTCAAGCTTTACCTTGATTCTCTGTCTTCCTCTCTCTCTGCCTGTTCCCTGCTCACGCTTGTGCACTCTCTCTTGCTGTCTCAGAACAAAACTTTATCACATCCTTTTTCTGGAAGAATGCTGATTTCGTTTTTAAATCTGTTGATACTCCACTGTTCTTATAAGAAGAATTATTTTTTTAATTCAGGAAATGGCAATATGATTTTATGTGACCTTAATTTTTTTGAATCATTTATTTTATGAACACTGTTAGTTCTTTTAGATAAACCTTAGCAATGTTTTCAAGTTTTAGAAGACGTATTGGTGACTTTGATAGAGTAGTTCAGGAAACTGGCTTTGTATCAGGAGAAAATTTTGTGTTTGATTTACTTTCACTATTTGAAACACATTAGGTATCAGAATACTAAATGGAAGACAACTCTACTTCCTTTCTGGGAATTACAATGAAAACAGTAGATAAAATGTCAAAGTTGTGTGTAGTCACTTATGATACATCATAATACATATTTTATTACATACTGTACAACATTATACACATTGATTAAGAACAGTTTGTTCTGTGACTTGGAATATTTTTGATAATATTCTGAATCCTACCATGGAGACTGTATTCACTGAGTTAAAGAGTTCAGTACAGGTAATGCTAGAAAAGATGTGTTAAGATGTGTATTTATTTATTTATTTATTTATTTATTTATTTATTTAAATTTTTTTTAACGTTTATTTATTTTTGAGACAGAGAGAGACAGAGCATGAACGGGGGAGGGGCAGAGAGAGAGGGAGACACAGAATCGGAAGCAGGCTCCAGGCTCTGAGCCATCAGCCCAGAGCCCGACGCGGGGCTCGAACTCACGGACCGCGAGATCGTGACCTGAGCTGAAGTCGGACGCTCAACCGACTGAGCCACCCAGGCGCCCCAAGATGTGTATTTAGTAATGTGTGCTCATACAACTAAGATCTTTCTCTAAATGCCCTAGGACAATTTGACTTGTAGCACTGTTATTTCTGAGCACACCAAATTTTTTATTTAAAAAAATCACTGAAATAATACATGTTGAAACAAAATTCAAGGAATATAGAAGTGGCTGTTGTGAAAAGTACATTTCTTTCCTTACAGCCCTCCCCCAATCTCCTTCCACTTTTCAGAATCTGGTAGATACCTTATAGACTGTTACCTATGTTTTTAACTGAATTATTTGTATTCTCTTCCCCATTTGTATACTATATTTTACACCATAAATTTAAATTCAAAACATTATTATATAAACTATGTTAATGTTCACCTGGGACTTACCTGGGAAGTTAAATTCTAATTTTTCCCCTTAAGGAGAAATAATAAATTTTGTTCCTGCTACGGTATTTCAAATCGTTAGAAATAATTTATTTAAAAAAATTATTTTTAATGTTTATTTTTGAGAGAGAGACAGAGTACAAGCTAGGGAGGGGCAGAGAGAGGGGGAGACCAGAATCCAAAGCAGGCTCCAGGCTCTGAGTGTCAGCACAGAGCCTGATTCAGGGCTTGAATTCATGAACTGTGAGATCATGACCCAAGCTGAAATCAGATGCTTAACTGACTGAGCCACACAGGCGCCCCTCAAGTTGTAGAAATAATTTAAATCAGGAAAGTTTGAGTGCCAGAACCTGGGTTTCTGGGATATCTCCTGACCTGGCTATTTGGATCAGCACTTATTGTCTACTTGATAATGTCATCTGTGGCCTCAAGGAGTCTAGCAGCTTTGGGAGAAGGATCTTCCTTCAGTAGGCCTGATGTCTTTTGAGTCATAGATACTATAGCCCTCATTATTGGCAGTTCTTATCCTAAAATCCCTTCAACCTAGGACTGAAAGCACAAATAACATATTTAAATCCATGTAACTAGTGTGAAAAATGTGACTATTATAAATTGTTGGGGTATTTTCAGTCCATTTCAGTGTGGTATGTCTGAGATATTTATTTAGTGTTTTTCCCACTCTGCTTCACTTGGCTGTCATTAACATTCTTCTGATGGAGAAAAGAAAGGAGTAGGAAAGAAAAGGAGTAGCCACTGAAAATGGATGTATGTAACTTTTCCTCTCTTTTCCTACTTTTGCCTTTTCCAAATGGGGGAGGGATAGTTGGCAATAGGAAGGCCCTTTGTCCAGGTTGGAGAGACAATAATTATGTGGAGAAGAGCATATTTGGGAGAGAGAATAGACTTAGAAACTTTCAAAATAGTCCTGTTATATCTGTTATTGTTGTTTTCCTTCATGATTTTGATATGATGGCACTCAGAAGGTACATACTGATTTCATATTAAGGAGATTTTCTCCTGTTGGTCCTTTCAGTTTGGACTTAAAGGTTTTTTGTTACTATACAACTTAATTTGGTCATAAGAAAAATGAAAATCTAATGATTTGATGTAGTTCCTTCTGGATTATTCCTTATACACTATCATTTATATTCTAAAAACAATAAATACTATAGGAATGGGGCAAACCATTTTTATTAGGTTGGAAATCTCATTTTTCAAGTGCGGGTCTAATGTTGATGCAGTCAAAGCTAAAACAGTGGGCATATGGTAAATATTTAATCCTGCTTATATTCTTAAATCTTTAGTAAAAATCACTTTTCTGTATCTTCTGATTTATGTTTCATAGAGTTGGAGGTACTAGTTCTATATAACACTTTTGGAAATTCTGAATGTCAAATTAAAAATATTGTGTATTCCTTAAATTTTAATTAGCATAAGCAGAACTCACTCTGCTTAGGGTAACCTCTTTCATTTGAGAAATAAGAATAAGTTTTTGCCCTTTAATTTGTGTCATTTTTTGTGACTTTTACTTAATTCTGTGATATAGAAGTTAATTGCTTACTTTTTTCAGATTATGATCATGCACTGGCAATGATTAGATAACCAAATTATTAATAAAGATACAGCATGAAGAAGTGGTTTGTGAATTTTGTTGATCATCTTTTAAGTTGTTTTTGGTTAGTGCAGTCAGAGTTAAATATCTGATTATTTTAATAGATGAAGAATAACTATATCCTTTCCAACCTTTTTAGCTCCTTCTCATTTGCTTATATTTCTTATCTCCCATTTGTTTATGTTTCTTATCTCCATTTAATTTGCTACTTCTTATTCTTTATCTGTGAAGCAAATAAATCAGTGTAGTTGCATTCTTATTTATTTATTATTTTTGTTGGCCTATTTTATTGCATTACATTATTACATCAATTTTAGGGAGAATTGATAACCTTATGATAATTGGGTTTTTAATTACTGAATGTGGCACGACTTCCCTTTTGTATGTCTTCTTTTAATTTCATACTTTGCATATTTTCTGTTAGAACTATGATGTAGAGCAGGGTTCATCAGACTACAAATTTTTCTGACCACCTATGAAGTGTTAGTAAAGTTTCCAGTGTTTCTTCCTTCTTCTGCCCTTTACTTCCTTTTACCTAATCAGCCAGTAAATAAAACACATGTTAACATAGTAGCATCTATTTTCCACCAGCTTCACTTACTTTCCTGATTTTGAAAACGATTCCAGGAAATCCAGTGAAAAAGTGTCCTCACTTAAGAAGAGTATCAAGTATTGACAAATTCAGAAAACCTTTTAATTTCGTCCTACAAATGAGAAAAATCTCTTAGAAAATAGGTAATATCAATGCAAAACTGGCCAACAAAAAGACAGTGTGCATAATGAGTGTGGTATGCTCTTCGTTATAGTATTTGATGGGGAGATTAAAAATTGTAATGTTAAGTGAGGAATGGTTCCATAATTTGAGAGCTTGGTTTGATCTGAATGTTTCAGAACCATGAAAATATTTGCCATTCTTGATGGACCTGCATTTCTTAAGATTTTCCATTTTCGTAGGAAAAACAGGAAAGTAACTCTACTGAGTGTAAAATTTTATAGAATTTGGTTTTGTTTTTCAGAAAAATACAAAATATATTTTTTCAGTATATATAATCTGCTTGCATATCTTCTGTTATACCTATGACTTAGAGCAGGGTTCATCAAACTACAGCCCACAGGCCACATCTAACTGCCTGTTTTTATAATGCCCATGAGCTGAGAATGCTAGTTAAGAATTCATAAATAGTTGGAAGAAATCAGATGAACAATATTTAACATCATATGAAAATTATATGAAATTGAAATTTTAGTGTCTATAAATAAAATTTTGTTGGAGCATAGCTATGCTTATTCATGTAAGTATATAACTGTTTTTCCACTACAAATGGCACAGTTCATTTTTCCAGCAAATTATATGGCTCATAAATCCTAAAATATTTTACTATCTGGCCTCTTCTAGAAAAAGTTTGCCCAACCTGACTTAGAAATTATTGTTTTTTTTATTGTTTGTTTATGTATCTCAGAGTTTCTTTGTATCTTGGGGTGGAGGTGGTATCTTAGCCTTTCTTTACCTCTTTCTCTAGTTCTGAGAAGACTTAAACTCATAATGAGTCACTGTTACCAAAGTGTGTTGCGTTTTTTAGAGATGTGGGGGAGAGAAAAATGTTGAAGACTGTTGCTATCATGTTTTGTATAATAACCACCATACCTGGTTTTTTTGGGTATTTTACATTTGAGGATTTAATTTGATAAAATACAACTTAATTTGCCTGTTTACTCTTCCCCTGTTATAGGAAATTAAGAGAGAGCCAGAATCCAAGGATGACAATTTGCCCATTAAACGGGAAAGACATGGGAATGTAGCAAGTCTTGTACAACGGATAAGTACATACGGACTTCCAGCTGGAGGAATTCAGCCACATCCACAGACCAAAAACATTAAGAAGAGTATGTAAATAATTTCTTTCCTGTTTAAATAATTCAAAATAAAGGATGTTTTATAACTGTTTAGAAGTTATGAAAAGAAAAATTAGCTTAACCTTTTGTGGCCGACTGCAGAAACTTCGTACATATTCACATTTAAGTTACTGGCCCTATAGTCATTTTTCATAAGATAATTGAGCATGAACTGCTGACGACTATTAATAGGAATTATAAATTAAAATATTAGGCTTTGTTTTCTTATTAGCCTTACAGACTGTTGAATAGTTAATGCTTTGCCTTAAATTTATATTAATACCATTTATTTAATGGGATGTTTAATGTTTGTTCATTTTAAGCAGTGTAGATGCAAGAATTTTGATAGTATGTTTTCTCCAGTGGTCAGACATCTGAACATATACTCAGTTTTCCAAGGTCATTGGCCCAGCAGAGCGCCCTTTAAAAATTTGGTATTCTATAAATATGTTAGAACATTTTAGTATAGAGGGAGAGCACCCCATTTGAAATCAGACATGAGTTTGAGTCCATCCTGTGACCTTAGATCATTTAAACTCTTGAATTTTATTTTGCTTCTGGTGAGAAAGTGGTAAATAACATAGATTGTATTGCTGTTTTCAGAATGCTTACAGTATTGGGAAAGACTCATTAAAAAAAGTATTCAACATTAAATGTGTACAAAATACAACATTATGGGAGCAGATAGTATTTTAACATAGTACGATCTGAAGCCCCTTGAGAGATTGAATAGATTATTTTCATAAAATGAAAACACATTTTCATAAAAATGAAAAAGATTTCTTGACAGAAGACAAGGACAGAAGAATTCTTCTAGGACAGAAGAATGCTGTGTGTTTTTGTTTCCCACCAAATGTGTGCAACCAGTATTTAGGTACTGCCTGTACTGCTTTCAGCCTACTGCCTGAAGGTGGACAGGTTCAGTACTTCTAATTGTCCTGGATGTTCAGACTCTGTTTCTTTAGAGACATGGGGACAAATTACAGAGAGTGTGTTCATATCCTACAGGTGAAACTGTATATAGAATTTCTGTGCACAGGAGAATTTTTAGGCCCATGGAAGAGTTACTTATGACCTCGATTGTAAAATCAATTTACCACTTTTAGCTTTGCTGAGCTAAAAGAAAGGACAGTTTTCTTAAGTAGAGGCTAGACCAAGGGCTTCAAGGTTATGATCATTTTATTCATTTGGTCTCCTAGTAGGAAAAGACACACTACATTTTACTTTCCTCAAGAACACTGGTCATAATTATTTTTCTTGTAAAAGAAAACCTGTTATGTAGCTGGTGCCAGGAGACTTAGACTTTTTCCTAAGGATGCTCCATAACTTGTTTTTAAGTGCATGTGCTACAAGGACTAAATTGGTCATTTGGTGCTAACATGTAAAACAGGATGCAGGTTGCTTTTGCTTTGATTGCTTTTCCAGGAAAAGCAAGCTAATGTTTTTTTTTTTTTTTTTTTTTTTAAATCTAATTTTTTTTGGTTACTGTTTGTATCTTATCCTTAATTCACAAAATAGACCAGTTACTCAAAAGGTGGTTTATTGTAATGTTAAATAGTAGTGGATACTACTAACCAATATTATTAATAATTTTAAAAACCCCACAAAACCATTGTAAAGGTTGATAATAATCACTGCAGTGTGAATGTTCAATTTTAATCTCTGTGTGCCAAGGCAAGTGAAATCTGCATGTGTATTAAATGTATAAGCAACTAAAAAGGAGAATTTCGGATACATCCTGTGGGGTTAAGTATCTGGAAGCTGGAGTTGTTAGCTATTTTTCTGTAGTTTCCAAAGCCAAAAAAGTGTCAGTTTTTTAATGAAGTCTAGTCATAAAGCCATTGAAACTTTTGCTGTTGTGTATAAGTTAACCATAATAACTGTGGTGAAACAAACAGGTTTTTCTACAGTGAGCACAGAACAATGTTTTCCAGGACAATTATTCTAAGTTGCTAAAGTTACAGAAGAGAACAAGTTTACACATCTTATAGCAAAAACACATACTAGTCCCATTGCTGCTGAAGCCCTTGTAAAATCAGGCACAGAGATAATGATTGTAGAGTAATATTACTTAGCAAATAAATAATTGCCATCTTTCAGCATCACAACTCTGTATTCTGTTCAGTTAAAGATTGAGTAGATATTTCACTTTGCATTTGGAAAAAAAATTGATGCCATATGTGAATCTACTCTTGCTATACGTGAGGGAAGACATCATTGCTTGTAACTTTGTATTCATTATTAGTGCTGCAAAAGTGATTTTTTTATCTAGTTAATAATTACTTTGAATGTAAAAGATACATTGAGATTGATAACTACAGAAATGATCTTGCTGCATGAAAAATTAGTTGACCAGAATGCCAAACATTAGTGTTTCATTACTAGAAAATAGTTGCTAGCAAATAGTTTGCCTCCTGATTCTGAGTCAGTGCTAAAGAAAATAATGAAAATTCTGAATACCATCAAGATATGGTCATTGTCTATACATTTTTACAGCATACATTAAAAAAAATATGAGCATGTTAGCTCAGGCTCTTCTCTTTGATATTAAAATATTCTGACTCAAAAGGGGAAAAAGGCTCATCTGACTCCTCTCCAGCTGCATCTTATCAGATAAATAGGATAGCGTGTTCTAACTTTCTGTTTTCTTTTGAAATCTTCTAGAAAGGTTGAAAGAATAATTGTACTATGAATATTTTATATTCTTAAGTTTGATGTTAAATTAATTTAAAAAAAAAAAATTTTTTTTTTCAACGTTTATTTATTTTTGGGACAGAGAGAAACAGAGCATGAACGGGGGAGGGGCAGAGAGAGAGGGAGACACAGAATCGGAAACAGGCTCCAGGCTCTGAGCAGTCAGCATAGAGCCCGACGCGGGGCTCGAACTCACAGACCGCGAGATCATGACCTGAGCCTAAGTCAGCCGCTTAACCAACCGAGCCACCCAGGCGCCCCAATGTTTGTTTATTTTTGAGAGAGAGAGAGAGAGAGACAGAGTGTGAGTGGGGGAGGGGCAGAGACAAAGGGAGACAGAATTCAAAGCAGGCTCCAAGTTCCAAGCTGTGCCCCAGTGCGGGGCTTGAACTCACGAACAGTGAGATCATGACCTGAGCTGAAGTCAGGTCGGATGCTCAACTGACTGAGCCACCCAGGTGTGCCACAAACTCAGAGTTTCTGGTTAAGATATAACTAGGATCCTCAAAGTTAATTGATTTGCTTGGGAGCAGGGGGGCTAATTAATACTCTATCCACTTTAAATAATTTAAAAAATACTAATACTCATTAAAAAGAAGCAAGCTACGTTTTTTTTAAAGGCCTAAGATCACCAAAATGATAGAAAGGATTTTCTTTGAAGTGGACCCTGAGCAGAAGAGAATTTCTTTTCAGGAATGTAGATCATTTTCCCTTCATCTATGAAGTGCTAATGACAGAGAACACATTTATGGACTCATTTTCTCAAGCTCACTTTAACTTCCAGAAGTATTTATGGACTATATTTATCTATAGTATAAGAGATGAGAAGTTTTCTTATGGTATGTATAAAAACCACTATTAAATTACTACTTAAAAATGAACTCTGAGATGTGATGAAAGTGACATTTGAAAAATTTTACTATAAACTCTAGGTTACTTATAAAAGTATGGTCAGTGTTTTTTTTGTTGTTGTTTTTTGTTTTGGTTCCTTCTATTGTAAAACAGTTTTAAAATCAGATATTATTAATTCCTTAATGAAGTAGGAGAAACAGTTACTGAGGTATAACTGTTTCTTATTTGGAGACTCTAAATCCTGCTGCTTGATTGTCATGTCTGTTTTGCACCTCTTTCGTGGTGTTGATTGCATGCAATATGCTTCTTTTATTGTTTTGGAGGTTCAGTTGGATTTATTTTTTGTCTTGATGAACAATTTCATAGATTCATAAATGTCAGAGCTCAAGTAACTGTCATAGTTAATCTAGTCCAGCTCTTTTACTTCGTAGTTCAGGACATTGATTCCCAGAGAACTTAGGTCAAATAACAAGGTAATGACAGCTATACTGGAACCCAAGTCTTCTGAGTTCTAGTGTTACTTCTTTTAGACCATGGCATCTTTTTTTTTTTTTTTTTTTTTTTTAACTATATAAAAAAGTTTATTTGGACTTGTTTTGACATGATTTGATGTAGTTAAGTTGTATCTATTTAGACTACTTCTCAGGAGTCTCTTGTCGGCAACAACTATCTCCTTAGAATCCTTGTATTCCTTGTATTATCAACTCATTGGGAAAACTTTTGTCTAGAACGTCTGCTACATCTTTTCCACCTTATTGTATTGTGTTCATGTTTAATTGTGTAACTCTGTTACCATTTCTTCTTTGAATTCTTCCACATTTGCTCCACTCCAAACCTATCCTTTATTAATTTTGGGGATATTTGTAGCTTGCACTAAATATTTGCCATCTCATTATGTATTTATATTTTATTACTAATTGCTTCCTGTTTCCTAAATTCTGTTAGTTCTTTAAGTGTGCATTTAAATTATTAAGAAAAAATCTTAGGATTGTTGGCGGTAAAGGGCTGATGGAATGTTGATACCCTTGGCATATTTCTTGGCATTGATGCCGTATGGTTAGGCCTAGATAATTGTTCATATATGTGTGTGTGTGTGTGTGTGTATGTAAATAATGGGCCTAGCATAAGCACTATGCTGGGTGCTGGGGAGAGAGCATTTAACAAACTCAGTGCCCATTTATCTTTGGCCTACAGACTACAGGGAGTACACACAAGAAAATAAATCATTATGATAGATTGAAAAGGAAACAGATTTGTTAGTAACAGGTAGGTTGTAGAAGTAAACGGTGTTAGGTTTATAAGCACAAGGGAAGAGTACCTAATCCAGAAAGCTGTTTTGGAAGAAGTTTTTTCTAAGTTGAGACCTGAAGATGAGTTGAAGACAGCGAAAGGTGGACTTTGTGGATGAAAGTGAAGTGTCCTTGGCAAAAGAAACCGTATATTTAGGGATGCATGGGTGGCTCAGTCGGTTAAATGTCTGACTTTGGCCCAGGTCATGATCTCTTGTTTCGTGGGTTTCAGCCCTATGTTGGGATCTGTGCTGACAGTTCAGAGCCTGGAGCCTGCTTTGGATTCTGTTTCCCTCTCTCTCTGCCCCTCATCCCCCACCCCCCGCCCCCAAATAAATAGACATTAATTTTTTTTCAACGTTTATTTTTTTGGGGACAGAGAGAGACAGAGCATGAATGGGGGAGGGGCAGAGAGAGAGGGAGACACAGAATCGGAAACAGGCTCCAGGCTCTGAGCCATCAGCCCAGAGCCCGACGCGGGGCTCGAACTCACGGACCGCGAGATCGTGACCTGGCTGAAGTCGGACGCTCAACCGACTGCGCCACCCAGGCGCCCCGACATTAATTTTTTTAAAAGAAGCAGTGTATTTAAGTCTCAAAAGGAATAGGGCTTGTCATTTTCAAGCAATTAGAAATCAGTATAATTAGATCATTGAGTGCAAGATTGAGAATCACCTAGGAGATCTTAAAGTACAGTTTCTGATTCAGCCTGCTGGGGCTGTCATAACAAAATATCCCCAACTAGATGGCTTAAACAACAGAAGCAATATTATTTTCTTGCAGTTCCAGAGGCTAGAAGTCTAAAATCAAGGTGCTGTCAGAGTTGGATTCTGGTGAGGCCTCTTTTCCAGACTTGCAGGTCTTGCTTTTTCGCCCCGACCCCGCATCCTCACACAGCCTCCTGTATATGTGTGCGCACGTGCACACATGCACAATTAAGTGTGTGTGGGGATTAGGGCTCCATTTTTATGTTAGTTGACTGTAATTACCTCCCTAAAGGTCCTGCCTCCCAGTACAGTCAAGGACACAATTCAGTCCAGAACAGGTAGGTCCGAGGTGGAGCCTGCATTTCTAAAAGTTTTGAAGTGATACTGTTGCTGCTGGTCTGAGGAACATAGAGGATTTGAACAGCAGGAAGTAATCCTTTTATCGGTGATACCTGGTCATCTATCCATAGGTACTTTAATGATTAAATTTTAAAGATGGGAGTGAGTCTGAGTTCTCAATTCTTAGAGTTTGAAAGAAGTTGAGAACCTCAAACTGCATGGTTATAAGTTAACATTATTTGTCTAAATAAATGAAGTTCGTTTGAAAAGTTAAAGTAAAATTACTGTTATCTTTACCTATGTGAATTTGATTTTTATCTGTTGGAAAGTAGAGCTGTTAAAGAAGATAAGATACATTTTGGATTTATTCATTTTGTGTCTTTTTAACACAGACACTTTTAAATTAGCGCATTTTGAGTATTCCTAGACTTCGATCAGGAAGTCGTCTGAAAATTACTGTCTTGGAGGATAGCTTAGCTATGATAAAATTTGTTTTGCCGACAGTGTCTTTTATTGTATGTGTTTTTAGTCTCACAATTGGCATTGGCTGTTTTACTTTTGTCTAGTTGGGGATCACATGTATAAATAGATTTCATGGTTAGGAGCCTTGTTACCTTATTTGTAGTTGGTTTGAATTTATTTTGGCATGAGTAGGTTGTAGTGTGGGGGCAAGGTGAAAAGCCAGCCAGAACTGATTGTGGTTAGCTGCTTAGAATGCTTACATGTTTTGATTTTTATTCATACATATACAAACTCATACATACATATGGCAGTAAATAGACTGTGTAAATAAAAGTGCTGTTATTTGTTTTAATGATCTTTCTCAACCTAATTTTGTTACTAATTTACTTCCTTTAGAGACCAAGAAGCGTCAATGTAAAGTTCTCTTTGAGTACCTTCCACAAAATGAGGATGAACTGGAGCTGAAAGTGGGAGATATTATTGATATTAATGAAGAGGTAAGGAAAACCTATGTTAGAGACGAACCAGCAATTGTAATTGATGCTCTAGGTATTAGAAAACTGACTTGTAAGAATATTAAGTTTTCATTAGAACTTTTTTACGCGTTTCATTGCTTTTTATACACATTTTAACATGTTTTAAAATGGTTCTTTAATGACTTATGTAAGGTTGTCTTATCCTTTGGAATAAAGCTTTATTCATTTTTTTTTTTTTTCAATATATGAAATTTATTGTCAAATTGGTTTCCATACAACACCCAGTGCTCATCCCAAAAGGTGCCCTCCTCAATACCCATCACCCACCCTCCCCTCCCTCCCACCCCCCATCAACCAAGCTTTATTCATTCTTACTACACCTGGTCTTGTGTACTTACTGTATTTGTATGTATTGACTTCAGGAATAAAAAATTTTTAAGCTAAAGATTAATGTAATGTAAGTAGCTGAGAATAAAAATAAACATTTTCTTTGATTCTGAATTCACTTTAGGCACAAAGCAATAAAATAGAATCAATTTTACCTTCTGCATAGCAGAGGGATACAAAAGTAGAATCTCTTTAAAAGGTCTGCCTTATTTGAATTATCATATTCAGATGTTAACCAAGGGATATTAAAGGAATTAAAGGAATATTAAAGGAATATTAAAAGTTTTATTTGGCAGCTGAAGATCCCATTTTCAAAGTGTATCTTTTGATATCATGTATAGTCATGTATATCATGTATAAGGATTGATTTTATATCATAACATCATGTAATTTATCCCTTAATGTTTATATTAAATTCCAATGTATTTATACAAAAGACAATTCTGTTTTATTTCTATCAGGTGGCAATAATAATTTTTATTGAACCTATGTGTCTGAAGCATTATGCTAAGTGTTTCACATTTATTATTTTCTTTAAATTTCTTAACAGCCTGAGGAGACAGGAATTTTTATTTCTACTTTATAAATGAAGAGTTTGAGTCATAGAAGATAAGTGATTAACTGTTCTAGTTACTGTTGATGCATATCATGCTATCCCGAAGTTTGTAGCAAAGAACAACTGTTTTATTAGGTCATGGATATTATGTGAGTCAAGAATTCAGATAGGGCACAGCTGGGATGGCTTGTCTGTGTTCCATGATGTGTGGGGCTTCAAGTCGAAAGACTCAGAGTTTAGGTGCTGGTAGAATGTTAGGAAGGCTCCTTTACTAATGTGATTGGTACCTAGAAGACTTGAAGACTGTCTCTGGAGAGCCATTATGTAGCTTCTCCATTTGGCTTGGCTTTCTCACTGTATTGGGGCCTTAGGATACTTGGACTTATTGCATGGCATTTCAGGGCTCTGAGTGTAAGTATTTCAGTGAACATGTTGAATTTTAAGCTAAAGATTGATGTAATCAAAGTAGCTAAGAATAAAAATAAACATTTTAGAATGCCTACATGTTTTGATTTTTATTCATACATACAAATTCTATGGCAGTAAATACAGTGTGTAAATTAAAAGTGCTGTTACTTGTTTTAATGATCTTTCTTAACCTAATTTTGTTACTATGTTACTTCCTTTAGAGACCTTTTATAATCAGACCTTGGAAGTGGTAGTGTCACTTTCACCCTATTCTTTTGGCTACAAACATGTCAGAAGTCAGCAAGGTGAAGGCGGTGGGGACAAAGACCACCACTTCTTGGTGGAGGGGTGTCCCGATTACCTTGTTGATGAGCATGCAGGCTAGGAGATCTTGTTTCAGCTATTTTTGCCCATGCCCATACACACGGCATGCAGCAGAGCAGAATCTTACTATTCTTCATTGCTGTGCTATCCTGCCTTTTGAGAATTCCTTAATTTATGGGAATTATAAGGTTATTTACCCTAACTACTCCCTTGCTGCCAATTTGTGATTGCAGGTGTAGATAATACGTTTTCTGTTGCTTCTCTCTTAGTTGCCATTTGGTCTACATATCTCCATCACCATGGTTTGAAGAACTCTCAAAACTTTGGAGTCTCTTTAAATCTGCTAAAAAAAATTCTGAACTCTTCACTCTTAACCGCCCTCCATTTCTTCCTCAGACAGCTTGTGTTCTAGCCATCTTGTATCTCAGCTGTATATAGTCTAGAAATAAGTCCTTTATTTTTATGTCACTGTATTTTTCATTTGCTTTGTACCTAGAAAACTCTTACTCAGCCTTTAATGTCTAGCTCTTTTGTCATTTCATTTTAGGGGAGCCTTTTAAAAAATATTTTGAGCCTTTCTCTTGTGCTTTTTCAGCATTTTGTTCATAGCTTTGTTACAGCACGCATTGTATTGTAACTACCTGCTTAGTGTTTGTTTTCTTTAGGTTATTTCACTCAAGGGCAGAGATTTCTCATATGCAAATACCAGTCTTTCCCTAATAGTTAACACCAAGGTGTTATATCTAGTGAGTGCCTGCTGGATGAATACCTTATTAAAGTTTGCTTTGTAATTCTGAGGTGAAAAACACTTAAAACATATTTTAAACAGAATAAAGAGCCTTTTCTACCTATGATATTTCAGGTACTGCTGTTAAGTGAATTTTTAGAATGAATAGTTTACTCTTAAATTTTTTTTAGAAGTTCTACATCTTAAAGCAGTTATTAAATATTATTAAATAACTTCATGAAACTGAGTAACCTTGTGATTAGTGAATGTAAATATTTTTCTAAAGAGTTTGGTTCCGGAAGATATTTCTGGTTGAGGTGGGGGGGAATGTTTTGAAGAGCCTAGTATCTGGATTTTAAAAATAAGTGATTCTTTTTCTTACTTGGGTTAAGAGTCACTTAAAAGGGAAATTATATTCATCAAGCTTTTTCCAAATAAAAAATCTTCATGTACTTAAATAATATATGAAATAGACTATAAATATTGAAATGATTACAAATTGAGACTTAGTTGGGTTTAAAAGAAGTGACATTCCAGGAAAGAGCTATCTACTTCCTGCTATTAATACCTTATTCTTGGTTATCTGATATTTTCATAACAATTATTTATGTCATACATTGCACTTGATTACAAATTCTCGTTGTAAATGTTGTAAAATACTATCGATATGACTAATCCTATATATGATCAATCTAATCCATTTAGATTTAATTTACTAAAAATATATTTTCCCCATTGTATTTCCTTAACAGATTTAAAGGGATTATTTTGCATCATTAACTTTGTGCTCACTTATGTAGCTTAATTTTCCCATAGTGGGAAATTTTTATCATTTTTGAGTTGTGAACTCTTTCAGGTAGAAGAAGGATGGTGGAGTGGAACCCTGAACAACAAGTTGGGACTGTTTCCCTCAAATTTTGTGAAAGAATTAGAGGTAACAGATGATGGTGAAACTCATGAAGCCCAGGAGGATTCAGGTAGATTGTTTAAAAATTTTGAATAGATTTAAATAAAATTATATATGATCTAGTGTTTATTCTGTATTATTTGAAACTCTGTTCTTGTGTTGAACTCTGAGCTTCAGGTTTTCTACTTTTATGAAGCAGCTTATGACAGGGACTTAAAATGAACTAAATTCCTAGGCAAATACTTTAATATTTTTCCTTCTCTGATGTTTGTTTCAACCCAAACTAAATGTTTAGTACCCTGATTATGAATTGATAGTCCTTATGTTTTCTGATTATTTCCCACTTAAGATGTACTGATATAGTGTTTTGATTTGAGTTTGCAAATGGCTTGTCTACTTCAGAGATTTTAGGAATTGAAAAAAAACTTGCTTTTGTGTTTTTCCATATTGAGATAATTACATTTTTTTGTGCAGCCAGAATGTCATTTAATTATTTTGTGATTGCCATCATTTATAGACTCACCTGCAAATTTCTCTTAAATTTGCTCACCATGTAAAACTATGATCAAGAGCATTTTATCCCAAGCTAAATTTAAATTATTTTTATTATTTTTATTTTTAAGAATTGCTGTGGAATTAGTTCTTTTTTTTTTTTTTTTTTTTTTAAGAGAAATTAAATTCATAAGTCGTAATGCAGGGATAAGTAGCTCTTTTTCTGTATGGAACAGTATATGTAGTGAGGTTTAATATACTTATCAAAATTAAGACATTAAATATTGACAGTATTCAATTTGACAATATCATTTAATCCATAGTTCATATACAGATTTAATTGTTCTAGTAATGCTTTATATAACTATTTTTTTCTCCTATTTCTGGAAAAGCATGGAGGGAATTTGTTTCTCAAGTTTCTTTCTTGAGAATTGTTTCCCAGCTTTTCTCTACTTTTTTCTTGACGATTTTGAAGAGTTTAAGCTGGATATTTTATATAGTAGATCCCAGTTTGGGCTTTTCTCCGGATTCCTCATCATTAGTTTTAGGGTGTATTTTATTGACAGAATTACAAAATGATGCTATCTCATTGCATTGTATCAGAAGGCACATGATGTCTGTGTGCTTTATTTTTGGTGATGTGAAATTTGATTCCTTGGTTCAAGTTGTGTTGCCAGTAAATGTACTTTTTTTTCCTTTATAATTGGTAAGTGTCTTGTGGGGAGATACTTGGAGACTTTGTAAATATCCTGTTTCCTCATCAAACTTCTCCCAACAGTTTAAGCATCCATGGATAAATTTTGCCTGAATTAGTTATTACTTCGATAGTTGCAAAATGATGATTTTCTAACTCCACCATCCCATCTTTGTTTATTACTTGACATTCTTCTCTAAAGAACTTTTATTTCTGCTCAGTTTTAATAGGAGCGCCTGGGTGCCTCCATCAGTTAGACATCTGACTTCGGCTCAGTTCATGATCTCACAGTCCGTGAGTTCAAGCCCCATGTTGGGCTCTGTGCTGACAGCTCAGAGCCTGGAGCCTGCTTTGGATTCTGTGTCTCTCTCTCTTTGCAACTTCCCCTCTTGTACTCTTATCTCTCTCTCTTTCTCAAAAATAAACATTAAAAATTTTTTAAAAAAATCAGTAGTAGTTTTAACTCTAATCTTACTTTTAGAATAAAATATATGACCTTAGGAAGCGGTAGAGGCCAGTTTAATCAGTGAATGTTTCTTAAGCTTCTTGTGTGCTAAGTGCTAGTTTGGTTTTGTGAGGGCACAGAAGCCCCTCTGCAGTCCAGAAGCTTAAGGTCCAGGCCTCTGGGTGATGAGACAAGATATGAACTCAAATTTTAGTGCATTTTAGTCTGGAGTAAAATGATCTGAGTATAAGAGGTACTAGTGAAACATAGTTCTAAACAGAATATATTGTTTGTCACTTACTTTGTAGGTTTTCATCCTCTCAGAAATGTTCCAGGAAATATTAGAAATAAAATATGCAGCTTAGGGGCACCTGGGTAGCTCATTTGATTAAAGGTTTGACTCTTGATTTCAGCTCAGGTCATGACATTGAGCCCAGTGTTGTGCCCTGAGCCAGGCTTTGCCCTGGGGGTGGAGCCTGCTTAAAATTTTCTTCCTCCTCCTCTCTCTGCCCCTCTCCTGCTTGTGTGCTGTCTTAAAACAACAACAACAACAACAAAAGCAAATGTAGTATGTAGCTCTGACTGCAACTTTTTTAGAAGATGTTATGTTCTAAACTTCTGTGTTTTTCCTTCTAATCATTCTTGCCCTTGTTTTCCTCTATATGGACTTTTTTTTTTTTTGAAAAATGGTTGTAAAAAACATGGAACTTATCATTTTGATCATTTTTTAGCATAAAGTTCATTTGTTGAATAATATTCTGTTGTATGTATGTACTGCATTTTGTGTAGCTGTTCATCCATTCATGGATGTGTGAATTGTTTCCACCTCTTGGCAGTTGTGAATAATGCTGCTAAAACATGGGCATAAAGATATTTGAGACCTGTTTTCAATTCAGATACATACCCAGAAGTGGGATTGCTGGATTATATATAGTTCTTTTTTTAATCTCTTAAAGAAGTGCTAAATATAATTTTCTATAGTGTTTGCCCCATTTTACACTTCCACCAACAGTGTAAAGGGTTCTAATTTGTCCATATCCTTAGCAACACTTTCTGTTTTTTGATATTAGCTATCCTAATGGGTATGAGATGTTATCTCATTGTGAGTTTGATTTGCTTTTCTTTGATGATTACTGATGTTGAGTATCTTTATATGCTTGTCGACCATTGTGTATCATCTTTGGAGAAGTATCTGTTCAAGTTCCTTGTCTGTTTTTTAATCAGGTTATTATTATTATTTTTTATAGTTGTAGGAATTCTTTATTATGGACATTAATTCTTTATCAGATATATGATGTACAGTTATTTTCTCCCATTCTGTTGACTATTTTCTTTGTTGTAGAAAAGTTTTTAAGTTTAATGTAGGTAGTCTATTTTTTCTTTTGTTGCTTGTGCTTTTGGTATCATATTTAAGAAGTCATTGCCAAATCCAGTGTTATGAAACTTTCCCCCTGTATTTTCTTCTAGGAATTTTATAGGTTTTGGTTTTACGTTTAGGTCATTATTCATTTTGAGTAAATTTTTGTGTATGGTTTTCAGACAAAGGTCCAACTTCATTATTTTGTATGTGGATATCTAATTTTCCTAGCAGTATTTGTTGAAGATGTTACTGGACAGAGGATCCGTTCAAACTCTGCTTTGGTTGATCACTGCTCGAAAATTAATACTCAGGAGACAAGTGATGGTGGGAAAGAAAAGGTTGCTTTTTCAGGAAGTTGGCAACCTGGGAAGATGGTGGTGGATTAATGTCTCAAAGACCATCTTCCCCATCCAGGCAAAGCTGGACAGTTTTAAAGGGGAAGGCATGGAAAAAAGTGAGGGGCGGGGATGCAACCTGCAGGAGAAGCAGGTGCCCAGCCAGTATAGTCATATGTGGACATGACCCTGAACAGACTTGCTGGCAGCAGCAGCAATTGTTTTTGAATGTAGTTAGGCCTTATATTCTGGTCCCTTCACTCCTCAAGGTCAGTGGTCTGCAAATCTCAAAGTAAGTTAGTTCTACTGCAAATCAAGGGACTTAGGTTAGCAAGCAAGGAGTGCAAAACTTGAAGCAATTAACCTTTAACACTGATTGGGGCACTGTTACAGAGAGGCAGTTCTTTTCCCATTGAGTGATCATAACACCCTTGTTGAAGTGCATTTGACTAGTCTATGCACACTTTTATCATGGCACCCATGACCATTGTACATGTTTATGACTTTCGTCTCCAGCAGGCTGTCAGCTATTTATTTTTTCTTTTTTTCTTTTTTTATTATTTTTTTTATTATTATTATTTAAAAAAAATTTTTTTTTTAATGTTTATTTTTGAGACAGAGAGAGACAGAGCATGAACGGGGGAGGGGCAGAGAGAGAGGGAGACACAGAATCGGAAGCACGCTCCAGGCTCTGAGCCATCAGCTCAGAGCCCGACGCGGTGCTCGAACTCACAGACCGTGAGATCGTGACCTGAGCTGAAGTCGGACGTTTAACCGACTGAGCCACCCAGGCGCCCCAAGCTGTCAGCTATTTATAGGCAGCTATTTATGGGCAGAGACTATAGAAGGGTCCAAAAAATGAATAGCTTATGAGCTGCTTAATTTTTACTCCAGAGTATTATATTTTATCTCATGTCACTTATGTGCCTTTTTATAGTGCCAGCCCTTTGAGGAAAAATAGTATAAATAAAACTCCATAATTTATATATGGAGCAGGTAGCCCTCATTCCAGTTGATGATGTCATCTGTTTTCCGGAACAGAAGATAATGGTACTGGTTTTTTCTAGGGAAAGTAGATGAATCTCTGCTACAGTTGGTTAGCCTACTTGCATAGAGCACTGTGCTTTTAAAATCAGGGGTTGATCAGTCAGCATTTGAGGGTGATTATTGCCTCTAGGCAAGAGTATTGCTTTCTTCATGTTTCTTGGTTCACTTTTGAGAAGCACATGAAAGCTGTACACTCTCTGGAAAGTATACATACAATGATATGAATAAAATTTTACATATTAGTTCATGTGGTACATAGTTCACATATACACACATACGTATATATATACACACACACACATATATATATATATATATATACATATATATATATATATATGACTAGATGATATATTCTCTTGGTTCAAAAATTAGTATGTAAGGGCATCTGGGTGACTCAGCCAGTTGAGCGTCTGTCTTCAGCTCAGGTCATGATCTCATGGTTTGTGAGTTCAAGCCCCACATTGGGCTCTTCTGCTCTCAGTGCAGGTCCTGCTTTGGATCCTCTGTCCCCCTCTTCTCTCTGCTCCTCCCTGTGCACTCTCTCTCTCTCAAAAATAGAAAAAAAATATCAAAAATTAGTACATAAAAATGTACATTATAATATAAAAACCTTTTTCTTTTAAAAATTTTTATTTTTGAGAGAGAGTATGCATGCATAAGTGGGTTGGGACAGAGAGGGGGCTGGGGACAGAGGATCTGAAGCAGGCTTTGTGCTGACAGCAGAGAGCCCAGTGTGGGGCTTGAACCCATGAACCGTGAGATAATGACCTGAGCTGAAGTTGGATGCTTCACTGAATGAGCCACCCACACTCCCCTATATGTTCTTTTAAAAAAAAAAAAAAAAAAAAAGTTCATTATAATACTTGTCTCCATCCACCTGGTTTTTCTCATCTGCTCTGTATAGCAAGCATTTGTACTTTCTTGGTATCCTCCCAGTGTGTGTTTATGCAGGTACACAGGAAAACATGTATTTGTCTATTCCCGTCTTTCTTAAATAAACTGTAGCATAATATGTTTTTCAGAATATGCTGCAGTGAAAACAACCTAAAAATCATAGAAGCTTAAAGACATAGTTAGGTAGGGACTTAAACTGATGGAGTCTGCTCTTTGACATATGGCTTAATGCTTGCAAAGGCAGGGAAAAAAGAGCATGGCTTTTAAAGCTTACACATATTGCTTCCACTAATACTGTATTGGACAGCCATGGTCATGTCTAAGTCAAACAGAGCAGGGATATATAAATTTTTCTACAAGCTGAGACGCCAAATGTAAATAAGAATACAATCCGCCACATATACTATCATTGATTATCTTTTTAGAATCCCTTATTTATTTATTTATTTTTTTTTAATTTTTTTTTCAACGTTTATTTATTTTTGGGACAGAGAGAGACAGAGCATGAATGGGGGAGGGGCAGAGAGAGAGGGAGACACAGAATCGGAAACAGGCTCCAGGCTCTGAGCCATCAGCCCAGAGCCCGACGCGGGGCTCGAACTCACGGACCGCGAGATCGTGACCTGGGTGAAGTCGGACGCTTAACCGACTGCGCCACCCAGGCGCCCCTAGAATCCCTTATTTAATACTCACTGCCTTTTGGGGTGCCTGAGTGGCTCAGTCGGTTAAGCGTCCAACTCTTGATTTCGGCTCAGGTCATGATCTCACCGTTTGTGGGTTCGAGCTTCGCATTGGGCTCTTCATTGACAGTGTGAAGCCTGCTTGGGATTCTCTCTCTCTCTCTCTCTCTCTCTCTCTCTCTCTCTCTGTCTCTCTCAAAAAGTAAATAAACTAAAAACAAAGACTCATCGGGCTTTTAAAGGTGTTGAAGTGTACTTTTTAGCTTTGTACACGTAATAAAAAATTAATGAAAAGAACACTAACTTCATGGGTATTTAGTACGAAATGGTGATGGCCAGTAGCCTTGTGAAAGGTGCAAATTTCCATTTTTAGGTTGCCTCCCATTTCTAAGTGTTCTTTGGATGTATTTTTTCTCCTTAACTTTGCAATGAACTTTTTAAGATTCTAAATTTCTCTAAGGCTGTACTCTAAACTGTATGAATTAAAGCAACAAATAATTGAATCCTTTAAAAACTTGTCTTTTGGTCAATGTCTGTCTAGTGTCCTTTATTTAATCAGTATCTCATTTAAGCATGTCCTCATTTTTCAGATTATGTGTATAGAGAAAACTTGGCATAGTACCCGGCAAGTTTTGAAGCATAATGGATGTTAGTACTTTTCTTACCACACTGTTTTATTTTCACTTCTTTACCTCATTCTTTCCTTTAATTTGCCTGTTTAAAAAAATGTGGAGTCTGTGGGACACCTGGGTGGGATCAGGCGGTTGAGCGTCCGACTTCGGCTCAGGTCATGATCTCACAAGTTGTAAGTTCGAGCCCCACATCGGGCTGTGTGCTGACAGCTCAGAGCCTGGAGCCTGCTTTGGATTCTGTGTCTCCCTCTCTCTCTGCCCCTCTCCCGCTAATGCGCGCTCTGTCTCTTTGAAAAATAAATAAACATTCAAAAAAATTTTTTTAAAATGTGGAGTCAATTGTATTTGAATAGTGACCTGATAAAGTTGTGTTAAGCAGAGCAGTTTTTATTGCTAGGAGTTGGAGTGCGGTGGGGTTGGGATGCTGAAATCTGTTTCAGTGCAGATGTTGATTACATTGAAAGATAGAAAATCAATGAGATGGAAGATATAGAAGAGTCATAGAAAACAGATATTTTATGTTACACTTATTTGAGAATACTTGGTATTCTAAAGTCAGGACTTACGTTTTAAGGATGTGTAAAAACCATTAGAGAACAAACAAATACTGAAAGCATCTGGCTTAAATTTAGTGGTACAGTTGTTACTTAACACTATCCCCTGAATTACTTCTTACGTGTGTTATTGTTTCTTATGTTTCATAGGTAACTGGATTTTCTGATATTTATTTTTAACATTAAAATTTGTTACAAATTAAAGCTTATGGTGAAATGATGTGTATGATGCCATGGAAACTCAGCCCTTAAAATATGTGCAAAAGTTTACGTCCATATAGGGCCACCAGCAAAAGATGGACAATTTAAATTTTTATTATATTTTATATTTTGTATTTATAATTCTTTATAAGTACTTTGGGTACTTTCTTGCACTATTCAGCCTTGTTTGAATTTTAGTAATTTTGCAGAATTTTATCTGCTAAAAATGTACTTCCTTGCTTGCTTAACCCCTTTAAAATAACATCACATTCTAAATGTGGAGCTTTGTGATTATGGGGTGGGAAGTCAGTGGTTGAAGTACACTATAATTCCATTTTTTAAAAAACTCTAACTTTTAGGACAGAAAGTTTTTCCATATTGATTTGAATGCCAAGGAGTGTGTGCTTTATAAGGACTTTAGAAACCTCTAGTGATAAAAGAATATAGTTCTTTTAAGTTCTGATTTAAGAGTTCCATCTTATGCATTATGATTAGAAGAATTGATCCACTATTCCTATGTCCTAACGAAATGTAATGTACTCTGTAATTGGTATTATTACAGTCTTTTTATTGTTTTACTTATTTGGTATGTATGTTGTGTTTATAGTAGCTGTTATAAGAATTATAGTTGACTCTACATTACAAAATGTTATTTTTTGCTTATAGTATTGAAAAGCCATATCCAGCACATTTGATTAGTTTATGTGGTTTCTTCTTATAGCCCTTTACATTTAGTAAAGCTGTTCTCTTTAATAAACTAAAATATATGGGATGGTCTTCTTGGTTTGGCCAGTTGAACTCCAGCTATTAATGTTAAGAAGATAATCCTGACTCAAGACAGTGTAGGCAGGTCATGGGCAGTTTATTTTTATGTCCTCAGTTTTCATTGAAGAACTGTAGAATAAAAGATATAAGAAAGTCACTATTACATTTTTTATAGGAATGTGGTAAGTTTATAATCTATTCTATTACTTGCTGATTTCTTTATAAAGTCTCAAGATAAGTGTCTTCTGATAATCAATTTCAGGAAAAGCTTTGCTTCTCTATGGAAGTGTTATGTTTCCATTTTTATAAAATGAAATGACTCCTTTTTCATTTTGTCAAATATACTTAACCATTTTTGTTAGATGTCCTTTGTAATCTTTTACATTCCACTTAATTTGCTAAGTAGGACTTGATTTCAATATCCCCCCTTATTCTATAAAGCCAGTGACTATAGCTTCTGGTATTTTCTACTGTGTGTGAGTCTCCTCCCTGCCTTAAGCCTATGAAAATCTCCCTTTAGATGTCTAATAGGCATCTCAAACTTAAGGTGGTCAAAGTGATCATCTCTTCTTTTCCTTGCACCTAAATTTGATCTATACTGTCTTCCTCATCTGAATTAATGGCAACTCCATTTTTCTTTTATTTAAACCAAAGAGTTGGATTCATCTTTAACTCTTTTAATCTCACATTCATTAGCTGATTTTGCCACCTGCTAAATACTGCTCCTACTCTGGTATAAGTTATTTTTTGCTGTACAATTGCAGTAGGCTGTTACTTGCTGTTACCTGCCTCCTGAATGTTAATGTGCTCACCTTCTAGTAGGTACATATTTTACTTAAAGTAAAGCCAGAGTCTTTTTAAATTGGCTACAAAGCCCTGTGACTGGGCATCTACATATGCCTCCCCCTACCTCTCTTTGTCTCCTATTTAACTCGCCCCTTTGTTCATGTTGGTCTCCTTACAGTTTTAAAGATGTAAGGAACATTCCTGTTGCACAGCCTTTGCAGAAGCTTTGGAGTTAGATGAGATCACCTAGAGAGACTGTCTAGAGTTAAGAAAAGAGCCTTGGATCGAATCCTATATAGCAACATTCATGGTATTAGCTGAGATAGAATTACTAAAAAGAAGACCAAGAAGGCACAGAGAGAGAGAGAGAGAGAGCCAGGAGGAAACCCATGAGTGTGCAGTAGTCAAGGGGAGAGTTTTTCAGGGAGGACATAGGCAGTATTGTCTGATGCTGCTTGTGAGGTTAAGTAAGATAAGTAAGATAAATAAAATGTAATCTTGGATTTAGGGACAAAGAGATCATTCATGACCTGCCTAAGGGCAGTAAAGAAAGATGATTGGGCGGGGAAGCAGTGGAGAGAGTAAGTATAAAGCAGTGCAGCAGTTGAGAACAACATATATTCAGTGGCAAAGAACAAGTGGAGAGGGAGGAGTTGAAGATGCAAAATTCAGAAGAATGGGATTGATCACCAGAACAGGATTTGCCCAGAAGGTAGAGGAAGTGAGATTCCCACCGTAGGTATCATGATTAGTCTCAATTGATTGGAGAGACACCAGCGTTAGTGCCGGGACACTGAAGGAGAGATGTCTGAGTTTTTTTGTTTTTTGTTTTTTTTCTATGAAAGAGGAGAGATGCTAAAAAGGAGAGGTCAGAATTTTGAGGAAACTAAAAGGGTCCTCCCAGTTCAATGTTTTGAGCCACACATTCCTCTGGGTTTGACTGGGCTACTAGATGCATGCATGACACGAAATGGTTAAGAAACCCTGATGGGTTGTTCTTTAGAAGTTCTGATTTCTTATGGGTAGGGAGGGTTCATTCTCTTAGAAGGAGTCAGCAGAGGTTTCATTTGATTATTTGGGCTCTGGAAAAGAAGATAGTGCTTGTTGCTAGTGCACGGGATGCTTGTGGAATGGGGTATATGCTGGAAGTGCCAAAGATGGTGGAGGGAAATTTGGTGGTCTGCAGCTTGGCCTTCAGGGTTTAAGGTGGTGCGCACTTGCTTTGGTGTTTGTATTCCCACATTGGCATTCACCTTGAACAACTCCCAGTGAACAGCTTTGTAAGGAAAATTGTTGTGGGGGTTTGATACTTTTACTGGTAATACATTGTGAGTCTTTGTATAGCCAGATGCTGTTTCTGAAGATTCTCTTTAGGAACTAAGATACAGATTTTAACTATTTAAAACACACACAACATTTTCTTAGGAAATGTAGGATTATTTTTAAAATCTTTGAATAATGCTGAAAGATATTCTTTGGAGTAAAAAGGGGGAATTTATGCTAGCAACTTTAGATTCTAAGTCCTACTTGGTTTACGTGTTTTACTTTAAGATGCTCTACATTAGTTCCCCATTTAATGTGTAATAGTGAGCCGGGGGACCCGGGTGACTCTGTCGGTTTAGCGTCTAACTCTTGATTTCTCTGTAGCTCATGATCCCAGGGTTGTGGGATTGAGCCCCATGTCAGGCTCCATGCTGGGTGTGGTGGCTGCCTAAGATTCTCCCTCTCTCCCTCTGTCCCTCTTCCCCATTCACATGCTCTCTCTCTAAAAAAAAAAAAAAAAAAAAAAAAAAAGTGAACTTGGATTGCTTCTATCAAATGCTTTGTATTTTCATCAAGTTTCTACTTTGTTTTACTTTTCTTTAGCACTCAGTACAGCTCACATAAAGATTCCTTTTTTTACCCCAACAATTATATTTTAGGACTTTTGGTTATTTTAAGTCACTTTATTTGGAGGTATAAGCCATTAAGTGGCTTTTGCTATAGAGATTTAATACAAAAGGAAGAGAGAGTTTTAGGCTTAATAGGAAGACTTACTTGCTTGTTACGTTTTCTGACAGTGGCACACATGAAATGTAGATACAATTTTTCTACAAGCTTAGCAGTTCAAGGACAGTCTGACAGATGAAGTATATAGGCATTTGGTAAGATTTCTGTTTTCTCTGATTATAAAACCTCCTGTTCACACCCAACCCCCTTCTCCATATACCTTTCTTCCTTTCTCCTCTCCCCTTCTCCTCCCATTCTTCCTTGTTGTGTTTAAGATGTTTTCCCTTTTGTTTTTCTGTGTTATCATGCTGTCTCTTAACTTGAATGGTGCTCAGTAATACATCTTTAAACTCATTAAAAATAAGAGCCACTGAGCCAGACACTGTTGAGCACTTCATAGGAATCAGTTTAATCCTCATAGCAGTCTTATGAAGAGTCTTGTTTTACAGGTGAAGACACTGGGCACATATAGTAGAGGAGGTGATATGAATTAGGCAGGTTTGACTCTGTGGGGCTTCTGGGTGACTCATTAGGTTAAACATCTGACTTCGGCTCAGGTCATGATCTCACGGTCGTGAGTTCGAGCCCCGCGTCGGGCTCTGTGCTGACAGCTCGGAGCCTGGAGCCTGTTTCAGATTCTGTGTCTCCCTCTCTCTGACCCTCCTCCATTCATGCTCTGTCTGTGTCTCTCAAAAATAAATAAACATTAAAGAAAAATAGGTGACTCTAAAGTTCATGTGCTTTATCTCTATACTATACTGCCTTCCAACCATTGATTTAATAATATAGTAGTTTTGACAATTTTCAATGAGGTGAAAGCAATCAGCCTATCTATTAGTACTAGATACTTTTAATATCTAGGCATTTATTTTAATGACATGCTTTAAGGACTCCAGTAAAGTTTACAGTCACTAAATCTAAAAGAAAATTTTCATTTTTGGTCATAATTCTAAAAACTGAAAATTGCACCTTAAAATCATTTGATGAAGTTGCATTTATCAGAGTATGGTTTATTAATACCATAGATTGTTTCACTTTAAAAGGCCTCTCAGTAGGTACCTCATACTATTCTGTCTGAATATTGTTTTGTCTGATAGGCTGGTTATTGAAGCTGTATATGACAATATTTAGACCACAGTTCTAGCAGTGAGGGAGTAAGATAGTGTGGAATTACTTTCCCACCTTAAAAACTGGGAAATTGAACAAATTATTGAAAACAAGTACTTTCAGGGGCGCCTGGATGGCTCAGTTGGTTGAGCATCCAACTCTTGATTTCGGCTTAGGTCATGATTCCAAGGTCATGAGATTGAGCCCCGCATTGGGCTTAGTCCTGAGCATGGAACCTGCTTAAGATTCTCCTTCCCTGCTCTCTCCCCCCTCTCTGTCTCTCTCCCCCTCCACCTCCTGTCCCTCTGCCACTCTTCCCTTTTCACATGTGTGCTTTCTCTTCTCTCTCTCTCGCTCTCAAAACAAAACAAAACAAAACAAAAACAACAACAACAACAAAAAAAACACAAGTATTTTCAGAGTATAGGCAGCATAGGAATGAGATACTTGAGAAAAGGGCAAATAAGGAAAACCCTATCATTGTCCTGAATTTCTACCAGGAGGTAATACTTGGACTGTAGTGCAGGAAGAGTGAAATTCAACAGAAGGTTGTCAGTTTTGTTGAGGAGTTAGAGATTAGAGTTCAACCAAGCCAAGATAGTTAGAATTGTGGAACTGATTACCTGGAGAGAGGGAGAGAGAGGGAGAGAGAAAGTGAAAGTGAAAGTGCTCTAGCAATGTGATTACAGAGTTACCTTGAGTATTTGGCTGAATACCAATCTGTCATTGTATGGGGTGCGGCCTCATGAGGTTAGACGTGAACAGTTTGTGAAGAATAGTAATTACTGGGGATTAACATGAATAATTCCCAGAACTTAAATAAGGTCAAAAATTTTTGAATTCTCTCCATTTGGTTTTGAGAGACTTCATTGAATACATGGGTAACTCAGTGGAAGGGTGAAGTGAGAGTAGATGGGTTTTCAAATAGCAGCTGTTCTAGGTCTACCCTGAAAAAGCTTCACACTGGTATGCAGATACTTACCTGTTTGCTGGAAAAAGATCAGTTTTCTTTAATATAGGGTTTCTTAACTTTGTCCCTAATGACGTTTGGGCAGGATAGCTCTGCTTTTGGGGTCTATTCAGTGCATTGTAGAATGTTTATAAACATCTCTGATCTGTACCTGCTGAATATTAGTTGCACTCTTCAGGTATAATAACTAAAATTGTCTCCAGACACTGCTACGTATCTCTTGGGGTACAGAAGCACCCCAGGTTGAGAACCAGTGGCTTTTAAAGGATTAGAACAAGATCTAGCACTCACTGACATTGAATAAAATGAAATACCAGCTATATGTCTAAGAAGTAGCAAAATGTGACAATTTGGAGGAAAAATTGATTGATAGAAAGTGGACCACAAATGATGGAGTTGGCAACAAGAATGTTAAAATAACTATAAAAAAAATGCTCAGTATGCTCAAGGAGGTAATCGAAAGTGTGAGCTTAATGAGGAAGGAAGTAGAAAATATAAAAAAAGAACCAAATGGAACTGACTACTAGAGACAAAATACACAATGTCTGAAATGAATTCCTTCTTGTGGAATTTTGCCAGTAGAGCACGAAGAAAAAATGATCGAACTTGAGAATGTAGTAGTAGACTGCATCCCAAGTGAAGCACAAAGAGCATAAAGACTGCAAAAAACTTGGGATAATTTTGAAGAGTCTAACATACATAGCTAGAGTTACAGAAAAAGAGGAGAGAAAAGGTGGTCAGGAAAAATATTTGAAGAAAGATATTAAAATATGTCCAATTTGATGCAAACTATAAATCCACAAATTCAAAAAGGGTAACCATACAATCCAGGGCTGGTAAAAGCACATCATAATTAAGTGCTAAAAATAAACAGTGAAGTGGAAAATTTCAGGAATTAGAGGAAAAAGGCACTTCAAGTAGAGAAGAATTAAGATAAAAATCCACAGAAAGGTGGTTCAGTTGGTTGAGCATCCAACTTTTGATTTCCGCTCAGGTTATGATCTCGCAGTTCATGAGATAGAGCCCTGTGTTGGGTTCTGCGCTGACAGCAAGGAGCCTGCCTAGGATTCTCTCTCTCCCTGTGTCACACAGAAGTCCGCTCTCTCTTTCTCTCTCTAAAAATAAACTTAAAAATAAAAAAGATAAAAATCCACAGATTATCATCAGAAACTAAGTATGGTGGAAGGTAATGGAATGAGATCTTTGAAGTGTTGGAAGAAGAAAAGTGGTCAACCTAGAGTCCTATTTTTGTGAAAATACTCTTCAGAATAAAGGTGAGGTAAAAAAGTTTTCAGCCTGGGACACCTGGGGTGGCTCAGTCGGTTATGTGTCTTCCTCTTACTCTCAGCTCAGGTCTTGATCTCAGGGTCCTGAGTTCAAGCCCTGTGTTGGGCTGTGCACTGGGCAAGCGTGGAACCTGTTTTAAAAAAAGTTTTCAGCCAAAGAATAATAGAGAATTCATTACCAGCAGAATGCATCCTAAAGAAGAATTAAAGCAAATTGTCCAGGAAAAAAGTAAAATGATACTAGATGAGAACTTGTATCTATATAAGCAGAATGAAGAGTGACAAAAATAGAGGTAAATATGTGGATAAGCATAAAAGTTTCCCATTTTTAAATTTCTTTAAAAGATAATTGACTATTTAAAACAAAATAATATATCATGGGAAACATGTAGAAGTAAAATATAGGTATGTATGTATGACAATAGTAGTTCTAAACACAGAAGAGATGAAATGGAAATGTGCCCATTGTATGTGAAGTGGTATAGTGTTATTTGAATGTAGATTTTGTTGGGTGAAAGATGGCATATTATAAAGCTAGAGCAACCCCTAAGAAAGTAAAACAATGAGGAATAGCTAATAAATAATAAAATGAAGTGGTAAAAATTACTTAAAAAAAAAAGACATGAAAATCAGCTCAAAATGGATTAAGGACTTCAACAAATACCTGAAACCATAAACCTCCTAGAAGAAAACCTAGGTGGTAAGCTCTTTGACATCAGTCTTGGAGATGAGTTTTTGGACTTGACTCCAAAAGCAAAGGCAACAAAAGCAAAAATGAACAAATGGGACTACATCCGTCTTAAAATCTTCTTCACAGCAAAGGAACCCATCAACGGAATGAAAAGGCAGCTTATGGAATGGGAGAAAATAATTGCAAATCATTTATCTTAGAAGACATTAATCTCCATATATATATATATATATATATATATATATATATATACATGTGTGTGTATATATATATATATAGAGAGAGAGAGAGAGAGAGAGAGAGAGAGAGAGCTTATCCAACTAAAAACCATTAAAAATGGGCAGAGGATCTGAATAGGTATTTTTTCAAAGATGATGTACAGATGCCCAATATATACATGAAAAGATGCTCAACATCACTAATATTAAGAGGAGTACAAACCGAAACCACAATGAAATATCACCTCACATCTGTTCAGATGGCTGTTATCAAAAAGACCAGAAGTGTTTGTGACGATGTGGACAAAAGGGAAGCGACCTGCACTGTTGGTGGGAATTGGCACAGCCACTATGACAGTATGGAGGTTCCTCAAAAACTTAAAACTACCATGTGATCCAGCAATCCCACTTACAGTCATTTACCTAAAGAAGAGTAATACACTAACTTGAAAAGATATCTGCACCCTTGTGTTCATCACAGCATTATTTACATAATGGATAAAGAAAATGTATTATGGGACACCTGGGTGGCTCAGTCAGTTGAGCATCTGACTGTCGGTTTTCAACTCTGGCCATGATCTTGCAGTTTGTGAGATCAAGCCCTGTGCTGATCTTGGAAGTCTCTCTCTCCTTCTTTCTCTACTCCTCTCCTACTTACGCACTCTTGTGCACACACTCTCGTGTGTGCTATCAAAAAAAAAAACAAAAACAAAAACAAAAAACAAAAAACTACAACATTAAATTAAAAAAAGAAAATGTTATATATACACAATGGAATATTATTCAGCCACAGAATATAAAGAAATGTTACCGTTTGCATCAACATGGATAAAACTTATAAGCGAAATAAGTCATGGATGACTTACAAATGAAATAAGTCAGACAGATGAAGACACATACTGTATGATCTCACTTAGATGTAGAATCTAAAAACACACTAAACTTAGAGATACAGAAAACATTGGTGGTTGCCAGAAGCAAGGGGTATAGGATGGGCAGAATGGGTGAAGGTGGTCAAAAGGCACAAACTTCCAATTATATATAAACATATATATATAAATTTATAAATTTATTATATATAAAAATAAGTTCTGGGGATGTAATGCAGAGTATGGTGACTGTAGTTAATAAAATTGTATATTTGAAAATTCATAGGAGAGAAGATGTTGAAAATTTTCGTTATAAGAAAAAAAATTTATAACTGTATGGTGATAGATGTTAATTAAGACTGGTGATCGTTTCACTATACACACACACACACACACACACACACACACACACATACATGTACGGAATCATTATTTGTACACCTAAAACTAATATAGTGTTATATGTCAATTATATCTTAATAAGAAAGGAGACGGGGCGCCTGGGTGGCGCAGTCGGTTAAGCGTCCGACTTCAGCCAGGTCACCATCTCGCGGTCCGTGAGTTCGAGCCCCGCGTCAGGCTCTGGGCTGATGGCTCAGAGCCTGGAGCCTGTTTCCGATTCTGTGTCTCCCTCTCTCTCTGCCCCTCCCCCGTTCGTGCTCTGTCTCTCTCTGTCCCAAAAATAAATAAACGTTGAAAAAAAAAAATTAAAAAAAAAAAAAATAAGAAAGGAGACAACAGAGCCCACTGTCTCTATGTGCACATACTGAGGAAAGGCCATATGAGGGCACAGTGAGAAGGCAGCCATCTGTAAGTCAGGAAGAGAGATCTCACCAGAACCCAACATGCCAGCACTGATCTGGCTTCTAAACTCCCAAAATGAAAAAAATAAAAGTCTATTGTTAAAGCAAAAAACAAAAACAAAAACCCCAAAACAAAAAGAGAGAGAAAGGAACAAAGATCAACTGGGTAAATAGAAAACAAATAGCAAGATAATGGATTTAAACATCAGTGATTACATGAAAATTAAGTTCTCTAAAAACTCTAATTGAAAAGGCAGTTGACTGCATAATATGCTTAATATGCTTCCTACCAAAAGCTCACTTGAAATATTAAGGTACTGGTTAAACGAAAGAAGAAAAAGGGAATTCTGTGCAAAGCATAGGAAATCTAGAATGGTTACATTAATGTCAAAGTATATTTCAGGAAAAAAATATATTACCAGGGATAAAAAGAAACATTTCATAATGGTAGAGTCAATTCATAAAAATTATGTAACAATTCTAAAACTGCATTATTTAAAAAAAAAATGTTTATTTATTTTGAGAGAGAGCAGGGGAGGGGAAGGGAAAGGTGGGGGGAGAGAGAATCCCAAGCAGGTTCCATACTCAGTGCAGAGCCTGATGGGGACTCGATCTCACAACTGTGAAATCGTGACCTGAGCCGAAATCAAGAGTCAGATGCTTAACTGACTAAGCCACCCAGGCACCCCTATATGTGTAATCTAATACCAGAACTTCAAAGTACGTGAGACAGAGACTGCCAGAACTGAAACAGGCAAATCCACACATAGATTTGAACATGCTTCTCTCATTAATTGATAGAAATTAGTGATGATGTAGAAAACTCGAATAATCAAATAAGTGGATCTAACTGACGTTTATGGATAGTTAACCTGGTAAGAGAATACACATTCCTTTGAAGAGTACATGGAATATTACCAGATACACCCTTAATGTTTGGGCATCAAAGAAGTCTCAGAAAACTTAAAAGATTTCAAGTCCTATGAAGTAGGTTTTGTGAATACAATGGAATTATTTTAGTAATAGATGTTTGGGAAATCCTCAGTTACTTGGAAACTAAACAATATTTGTAAGTAACCTGTGGGTCAAAGAAGAAATTGTGAGGGAAAAACTGGTTTTTCAAATGAAAAAAATGGGAACAATCAAAATTTGTGGAATGCAGGTAAAACAGCACCTATGGAGAAATTTATTGCTTTCAATGCTAATACTAGAAAAGAAAAAACTAATGTCCGTGATCTAAGTTTTTATCTGAAATCAATAAAAGAAGAGCAAAGTAAACCTGAAATAATTTGGAGCAGGAAATGAGAGCAAGAAACTATGAAATAAAAAACAAGCCAACATTCAAGAAGATCAAGTTCAACAGTTGAGTTTTTTGAAAAGATACAAAATTGATAAAGGTCTAATGACTGAAGAAAAAAGAAAATATTACTGTCTGATTAATAACCAGATGTGAATGTCACCACAGATCAGACATTAAAGCGATAATGAAAAAATATACTCATGAATTTGATAACTTAGATGTACAAATTCCTTGAATAGTACAACTTCTCAACAAATAGAAGTAATACAAAGTCTGAGTAGCATATGAAGAAATTTGAATTCATTATCAAAAGTCTTCACACAAAATACTGAATCCTATCAAGCATTTAATCTTTTTTTTTAAAAAATTGGGGCGCCTGGGTGGCGCAGTCGGTTAAGCATCCGACTTCAGCCAGGTCACGATCTCGCGGTCCGTGAGTTCGAGCCCCGCGTCAGGCTCTGGGCTGATGGCTCAGAGCCTGGAACCTGTTTCCGATTCTGTGTCTCCCTCTCCCTCTGCCCCTCCCCCGTTCATGCTCTGTCTCTCTCTGTCCCAAAAATAAATAAACGTTGAAAAAAAAAAAATTTAAAAAATATTTGTCTATTTTTAGGAGAGTGCAAGTGGGGGAGGGGCCGAGAGGGAGACAGAGGGTCTGAACCAGAACCAGGCTTTACGCTGACAGCCTGACAGCAGCGAACCTGTGCAGGGCTTGAACTCACCAGCTGAAGCGTGAGCTCACAGCCTGAGCTGAAGTCAGGTGCTCAACCAACGGAGCCACCCAGGCGCCCCCTACATTTCTTAATTAGCATTTTACTAATTGAATATACCTAAACTTGATACCATCTTAAACAGTATCCAAAAAATGCAGTATAAGCGAATCTTACTTTTTTGGATATTTTAGTACTCTGTCATTTAACTTTATTTTATCATTTTTAATTAGGCATAGGATGTAAACAATATGGGAAGGAAATATCACGATCTTTGTAATTCTGCATTCTTCAAAAGCAAATTATTCTTTCAGAAAATGTTTTCGCTGGGCCTACCTCACCCTCAGCGTCTCTGGGCAGTGGGAATGAGGCTGCACTGGGATCAGTCACACAGCCAAAGAAAATTCGAGGAATTGGATTTGGAGACATTTTTAAAGAAGGCTCTGTGAAACTGAGAACAAGAACATCTGGCAGTGAAGCAGAAGAAAAGAAAACAGAAAAGGTAATAATGGTGAACTTAGATTAACTCTACTTAACTCTCTCATGAAGCACTTTTTAAGGTGTAAGTCAGTTTGCAACTCTGTTACACACCCTTTTTTGAGATTGTTAATAATTGGTTATGATTGAGACGACTGTGAGAAACTTTTCAGCATTACACTGATTAATGTTTATGTTTGATTCTTATAAAATAAAATGAGAGTGTTTATTGGTATTAATACCAACTTTTCTAAGTTTTTAGTTACCATAGGTAAAAATGGAAAGGGCAGGAGTTTTTTTGTTTTGTTTTGTTTTGTTTTGTTTTTTGCCTTCTAAAGCTAAAATTACATACTTTTTCTTTAAATTTGAAATAGGCCTAAAATGGGTCATTTTAAAATGGATTCACAATGAGGTATTGAGTTAATTAGGCACTACTTAACTCTCCTCTGGATTGTTGGCAGTGGTGAAATTTGCTTCTCCTCTAAATGTATGGAGAACTTTGTTTTTCATTAGCATTTTGATGGCATTATGAAATAAATCAAAATGAATGTACCATAAATTATAACATCTAATAATAGGTTTCAAAGATTTTTTTTTTTTGTTTTATTTATTTGAGTAATCTCCCACCAGGTGTTGGGTTTTAATTCACAACCCCGACATCAAGAGCCATACGATCCTCTAACCAAGCCATGCAGGCACCCCTTTAGTAACAGATTTTGAAATAAACTAGTAACGTTTTGTTTTGGGGGAAAAGAGCTACAATTTTTAGAACATGAATTTCAAGGCTGTTTTTTGAGGTTCACACCTTAGAGGTACAGATTGAGTACTTCAGTTAGGAGGTTTTCCTGTTGACTTTTAGGGCATTGTTTCATTTTAGTTCTCAGTTGTATGTCTGTATTTAAGTTTTAAGAGTTGAAAGTATTTCAGTATTTACTTACCTAGTTCCGCTATATTTCACTAATTAGACTGATTTGGTTGGTGAAATATATTCTCAAGTTTTCTTCTAAAATGGTTAGTTTCCACATATTTTTTCTTTCCCAGTTTGCTACATATATTTTCATGTAATAATGATTTGGGTTCAGGAAAGAGAACTTGTACTTTCTACCCTACCCTCTCCTAGCTCTGAGACTGTCTGGCAGTAAGATTATGGGGCCTAATTGGTTCTTGGTTTTGATACCTTGATTCAAGGTAAAGGTTGGAATTCTTGTGGTTTTTGGAATGGTGCTATATAGCCAGCCATATAATAGCCAGGGATGCTGGAGAAGCACCATTTGCATTATGAAGGACATTAGATAATCTGGGGCTCCTTTCTAACTTTAAAGCTTATGATTCATAACGAATAATTTTGTTTAGTTAATGATTACACTAATACTCTTTCAGTTGCCACTTACAATGTTCACTACTCAAGAGTAACTGTTAGTGAGAGTCCTCTCAAATATCACCCTATTTGAGAGCCTTGCAAGCCTTGCTTTTGATCACTGATCCAGGAATTGATAGAGAGCACATTTGCTATATTTGTAGGTGATTGATATCAGATTAGAAGAAATGATGGTTAGACTTGTGAAAAATTAAAGTGAGTATCTTAAAAGAGAAACAACACACAGTGATAGGTAAGTTTGTAGTATATTTAGATTTTTAACTAATGAAAGCTAAGGTCAAAAGTAATGTTCTTTCTGGGGAGAGAAGTCAAGGAAAACACTAGTATGAAGGACTTACTTTAGTCAGTTACAACGTAAAATTTTCTACTGACTATAGTTGTAAGGGTTGTAACATTACCTAGGTGTTTTCATTCAGATAGCAGCAATGAAGTATAAGGACCTTTTTTTTTTTTTTTCTCTATCTCATCCTAGGGAAGTTTAGTGCTGTGGTTTAAAAGCCCACTTTCTAGAGTCAGACTTCCTCGGTTCAAATCCAGGCTCCACTACTAAATTACTGTTACAGTGGGCAGGTTTCTTAACTGCTTCCTAGTCTGTAAGAGGAACGAATAATAATGCTTACTTTATACAGATTATTCAGAGGATTAAGTTATAAGGTATGTAAAGTGTTTAGCTAAGGAGTTCCTACTCAGTACATTTTCAGGTGCTATTATTTTTATTTATTTTGGAGGTTTAAAATTAAGTGACACTTATGGGTATTATGGGTATCAGAATGTGTATTATTCTTAAGATAGGAAGATTTAAAAATTTGAAGTTCTGAGCTATCATTTCAGTAGTTTTGTTATCTCTGTCTTTTCAGTCACATTACTAACCTGGCTATAAGTACCATTAGGGAAGGCTGGCTTACTGCAAATGAAAATTTTGTTTAATACTATTAATCTTAATTCTCACTTAAAATAGTTGATACCGTCCTTTTCTTTTCTAGCCCTTAATTATACAGTCAGTAGGATCCAAAACTCAGAGTGTGGAGATAACAAAAACAGACACGGAAAGTAAAATTAAAGGTAAATTTGTGAATAAAATTTTCATGTTGGGAAAGAAGCATGCTCAAATGTATTATTAGATTTTTTGAAACTGTATATCAACACTGTACTGCTTGATCAGAGTATTCGATCCTACTAGAGGTAAGCACTGCAGGGTCAAAGAGTTCAGTGTGCTTTGTCCACTGATGTATCTCCCTACAGTTAGAACCAGCGCCTAAGAACATATTAGCACTAGGAACTATTTGAAAGTATGAATTAATGAAATTGTTACTTAATTCAGTATATAGTGTCGGCCGACATTATTAAATTCATCTTTAACAGCTTCTAGTGTACTTTTTTTTAACACAAAGTAGAGGCTTAATAAGTATTGTTAAAAGAACCAATTTATTTAATCTGCATTATTTGCTTTCTTTATTTTAGCTAAGGAATATTGTAGAACATTATTTGCCTATGAAGGTACTAATGAAGATGAGCTTTCTTTTAAAGAGGGAGAGATAATCCACTTGATAAGTAAGGTAAGATACTTGTCAGGTGTTTGGTGAATTATTTAATTTATTCATTCTTCTATTCCCCTACAATGTAAGCTCTGGAGGAGCTGGGATTTTGTCTTGTTTCTGTGAACATGACACATAGTAAATTCTCAGAAAGTTTTTTTTTGAGTAGATTTTTATTATCTGTTTGTATAATAATTGATGTTTTGGGGATTACTTTTGCCATCCTGTTATATTTTTTCTCTAGCCCCAGCTCCTCTAAGTTTCTGTTCTCACTTCCTAGTTTACCCCATTACATTTTTTTTGCATCTAATGTTTTTTGTATCGTTTATAATATAACAAGAAAAAGAATGGGGCCCCTGGATGGCTCAGTCGTTTAAGTGTCTGACTCTTGATTTCAGCTCAGGTCATGATCTCACAGTTCATGGGATCGGATAGAGCTCTGCATCTGGCTCTACACTGACAACAGGGGAGTATGGTTGGGATTATGTTCTTCCTCTCTCTCTCTCTCTGCCCTTCCCTCACACCCACACTCTGTCTCCCTCTCTCTCTTTCTCTCAAAAATAAACTTTAAAAATTAAAAAAAAAATGAATAGGGAAACAGAATTCCATCAATATTGTAGACGTTAATGAGACCATACTGTGTTTGGAAAATGATGCAGCTATTTCAAAGAGTTAAGTAGTTTTATAACTTAGAATGAATTATGGAAAAAGAAAAAGAAAACCCAGGAGTATTTGGGTCTGGGCAGAAACCTTTAACTATTTTTTGTTGTTGTTATTGTTTTATTTTTGAGAGAGTGCAAGTGAGGGAGTGGCAGAGAGAGGGGGCTCTGCACTGACAGCAGTGAGCCTGATGTGGCGCTCAAACTCACAAACCGCATGATCATGACCTGAGCTGAAGTCAGATGCTCAACTGACTCAGCCACACAGGTGCCCCTGTAACTATCCGTAATAGAAGAAAACTATAAATAAAATACAGTTTTTGTTAATGACCGTATAGCACCATTTCTGAAAAATTTTCCCTTGTCTTAAATTGACTTTGTTATCGGATGGTTTAGTATATGTAATTTTTAATATCCATACAGTTTTGGACTGGTTGCAACTTATTTCTCATGGCCAGGTGGTATTTAGAAGGAATTGTAGAATAACTTGTTAATTTCTAGAGAAATGAACAATATGATTGTGTTTTGGTATATAAAGTGTTAAGAATGTTAAGTAAGATACAGGTTAGAAAGTCATATTCTCTGTCCACCCTCTTCTCAGCACTTTGTCCTTTCTCTTCGCTGAAAACCTTTTATCCTCATAAACCAAATTTTAAAATTATTTGACTCATTTGTTTTTTATTTATTTTTTAAAGTTTATTCATTTTTGAGAGAGAGAGACATAGAGCATGAGTGGGGAGGGACAGAGAGAGAGGGACACACAGAATCTGAAGCAGGCTCCAGGCTCTGAGCTGTCAGCACAGAGCCCAATGCAAGACTCGAACTCACAAGCCATGAGATCATGACCTGAGGCAAAGTTGACGCTTAACCAACTGAGCCACCCAGGTGCCCCTAAAATTTTTGACTCATTAAAAAAAGAAAATCCCAATTTTATAACTACTGCTGGAAGTAATGTATGGGTAATATTTGCTTTTTAGGAGGACCTTATGATCTGTTTAACTTTTTTTTTTCTTTTTCTTAAAAAAAAAATTTTTTTTTAATGTTTATTTTTGAGAGAGAGAAACAGAATGTGAGTGGGAGTTGGGGAGGGGTGGGAAGGAGACATAGAATCTGAAGCAGGCTCCAGGCTCTGAGCTCGAGCCCACAGACTGTGATATCATGATCTGAGCCACAGTCAAATGTTCAACCAACTGACCCACCCAGGCTCCCCAACCCTTTTTTTTTCTTGTAAAAATAATGGAATTCAGTATTTTTATATTTTGTTGTGAACTTTTTTCTTATTTAAAGATAACACCTATTATTAATATTATATAATATTTTGCATTGTGAATGTTATATTATTATATTTCAATTTTAAATATAATACTTGTGTATAGTTTATAGTATTTATATAAATAAGTTTATATAATGTTTAATAAGTAAATATATTTAAATAATATAAAATGAATGTAATTATTTGATTCTTCATTTGCATTATAGGAGACTGGAGAAACTGGCTGGTGGAAGGGTGAACTTAATGGGAGAGAAGGAGTATTTCCAGATAATTTTGCTATTCAGATAAATGAACTGGATAAAGACTTCCCAGTAAGCTTTTGTTTTTCAATGATGATAACTGTTTAATGAACCTTTGGCCCGTATTTCTTTACAAACAGTTTTGTTTGCATTATTACTGAACAACTTTATGAGGCGGTTTCCAGTTTATATATTCAGGTAAAATTGATTTGAGCTGTAGTAAAACAAAAGAATATTTCAGTTCTGTGCTTTATTTCAGGTTTTCTTTCCCCACTGACTATATTGAAAAGTAACCTTAGACTTCATTACTTTATTGTAATTTAAAGAAAAAAGTCTCTCATACTAGTTAGACAAATTAATACTTGCCTGGAAGAATTTGTACTTTAATTGTACTTTTGTTGAAAATCTTATTTTTAGGAACTGTTAATCTTACTATATTACTCTGTAGTGCATTTTTGGGAGGGTAAGAAGCAGTCTTTGCTTTCTTACAAGACTTAAGACCTCTGTCTCACTTCTTACAGTGAATAAAGTGAGGCCGAGTCATTCATCAGTGATTTTTTGCTTTTCTGCAACTTGATCCCTTTTTCCCCCATGGAAGAATGGATCTAATTGAGGATTGATTGATTGACTGAAGTATAATTACATACAGTGTCCTATTGGTTTTAGGTATTGTAGATCATAAGGTTTAGATATTTTTATATACTACAAAATGGCACCCGTGATAAGTCTACTTATCATCTATCACCATACAAAGTTATTATAACATTATTGACGATATTCTCTATGTTGTTCATTACAGCCCCATGACTTAATTATTTTATAACTGGAAGTTTGTACTTCTTACTCCCCTTAATCTTATTTTATCTGCTCCCTATTTCACCTTCTCCCTTACGGTAACCAGGAGTTTGTTTCCTATGTCTATGGGAGTCCATTTCTGTTTTGTTTATTCATTTGTCTTGTTTTTTAGATTCCACATATAAGTGAAATCATACAGTATTGTCATTACTGTCTGACTTATTTCACTTAGTATATTATTGTGTAGGTCCATCTGTGTTGTCATAAATGGTAAGATTTCATTCTTTTAATGGCTGAGGAGTATTCCATTGTGTATGTATACATCATCTATATATAATATATTATCTTCCAGTAGTGAACAGTTTTACTTCTTCCTTTCCAATTTGGATGCTTTTCTTTTTCTTGCCTAATTGCTATGGCCAAGGTTTCTAGTACTATGTTGAATAAGCATGGGGGAGTCCTTGTCTTATTCCTGATCCTAGAGGAAAGCCTTTTAGCTTTTCACCATTGAGTATGATGTTAACTGTGGGTTTGTCATATATGGACTTTATGATTTTGATGTACATTCCTTCTATACCCACTTTGTTGAGAGAGTTTTTATAAATGGATATTGTATTTTTTTAAACGGTCTTTCTGCATCTGTTAAGATGATCATATGATTTTTATCCTTCATTTTGTTAAAATGGTGTGTTATGTTGATTGATTTGCAAATGTTGAGTCATTCTTGCATCCCTGAAATAAATCCCACGTGATCATGGTATATGATCCTTTTGACATATTGTTCAATTCATTTTGCTAATATTTTGTTGGCGATTTTTACATCTATATTCACCAGGGATATTGCCTGTAATTTTCTTTTTGTGTGTGTGATATCTGACTGGTTTTGATATCAGGGTAATGCTGGCCTTGTAAAATGAGTTTGGAAGCATTCCTTCTTCTTCGATTTTTTTGGAATAATTTGAGAAGGATAGTTACTAACTCTTTAAATGTTGGTAGAATTCATCTGTGAAGCTCTCTGGTCCTGGACCTTTGTTTCTGGGAGTTTTAAAATTACTGATTGAATTTTATTATTTGTAATCAGTCTATTTATTATTTTTTTGTAATCAAGTCTTGGAACCCAGAAGAAATGGATACATTTCTAGAATAATACTTTTTATGTGGTTATCATGATTATCCATTTCTTCTGTGTTTGCCAATTTGTTGGCACGTAATTGTACTAATTTCTTAGGATCCTTTATATTTTTATCGTGTCAGTTATAGCTTCTCGTGTTTAATTTATTTATTTGGGCCCTGTCTTTTTTTCTTAATGATTTTGACTAGAGGTTTATTGATTTTGTTTATCTTTTCAGTAATCTGCTTTTAATTTCATTGATCTTGTCTGTTTTTCAATCTCTGTTTCATTTTATTTCTGCTTTGGTCTTTGTTCTCCTAACTTGGGGTTTTGTTCTTTTTCTAGTTTCTTTACATGTAAATTAATACTGTTTATTTGGGAATTTTCATATTTCTTGAGATTGCTATAAACTTGTCTGTTAGAACTGCTTTTGATGTGTTCTATAGGTTTGAAAGTTGTGTTTCTATTTTTCATTTGTTTCAACATAGTTTTTTATTTTCTCTTTGATTTCTTTGTTGACCCATTGATTGTTTAGTAGCATTGTTTAGTCTCCATATGTTTGTGCTTTTCCAGGTTTCTTCTTGCAGTTAATTTCTAATTTCATACCGTTGGGGTTGGCAAAGATACTTGTTATGATTTTAGTCTTTGGAATTTATTTGTTATTAATTTTTTTTTTTTTTTTACTGTTTGTTTTTGAGAGAGAGAGAGAGAGAGAGAGAGAGAGGCAGAGAGAGAGGGAGGCAGAGAGAGAGGGAGGCAGAGACTGAAGAAGGCTCCAGTCTCCGTACTGTCAGTTCATGGCCTGAACTGAAGTTGGACACTTAACTGACTGAGCCACACAGGCGCCCCTAACTTTTGCCATTTTAATTATAATATATCTTTGTGTGGCTCTCTTTGGTTTCATCTTGTTTGGAACTCTCTGTACTTCCTGGACATGGATGTCTTTCCTTTACTAGGTTAAGGATGTTTGTAGCCATTATTTCTTCAAACAGATTTTCTGTCTCTTATTTTTATCCTAATGAAACCCCTACAATGTGAATGTTAGTACAATTATTGTCATTTCTGAAGTCTCTTAAACTATTCTCATTTTTTAAAAATTCTTTCTTCTTTTGCTGTTCTGATTGGGTGATTTCCACTATTCTATCTTCCATTCAGGTGATACATTCTTCTGTATGCTCTAATCTGTTGATGTCCTCTAGTGTATTTCTTAGTTCAGTTATTGAAATTTTCAGCTCTGACTGCTTTTTGGTACCTTCTTATATTTTCTACCGCTTTGTTAAGGTTCTTACTGTATTTTTTCATTCTTCTAAGTTGAGCAAGCATCTTTATGACCATTACTTTGAATTGCTTATCAAGTAAATTAATTACCTCTATTAGGGTTTTTTTTTTCTGAGGTTTTATGTTGTTCTCTTGCTTTGAACATTCTGTTTCCTTATGTTGTTTGTCTTTCTGCATTTGTGTCTGTAAATTTGGCAGAACAGCTAACTCTTGGTCTTGAAGGAGTGGCCTTATGTAGCAGTGTCTCCTTTGTTTACTGTGTATGCCAACAGGATTTGGTTGGGCAGCTGGAGCTGGAGTAGGCGTAAGCTAGGGTTGCCCTGGGGCTTGCTACAATGGGTCACATGGGCAGGATGGCTGCGGCTAGAGCTGGCGCGGGCTCGTTGGTGTATGACTTGAGCTGGTGTGGACATGGGACCAGGCATTTCAATGTACTCTGTGCCAGGGCCACATGGGCAGGAGGGCTTGAGCTGTTGTGTGCAGGCCTGGGGTATGCTGGAGCTTCCAGGGCCACCTTGTGGGGATGGCTAGAGCTGGGGCTGGCAAAGGCAATAGACTGTCTTGGTGGGAAAGCTCATCTGGGTTAGGGGCCTGGGACTTGCTGGGGCAGTTTTAATAGGCCAGCAAGAGTGCCTGGACTCTGCTTTCATTGGCACTGTCAAAGTAGAGCGTTGGGAAAGAAATAGTGGCAATTTCAGGCATCTCCAACCCTGGAGAGAGTTCTAGCAGTTCCTTCCACCATTTGGCAGAAGCTCTATGGTCTTCACTTATAGTCTAGTTGCCCTTTAAATTGCTCTTTTGTTTCTGTGCCCCAGGGCAGGTGTGTCTGCTTGGGACCCTCAAGGATACCCCCTACTGCAAGTCCTTACATCTGGGGTGTGGTTTGTGTTGTTACCTTGTCTCCTACTGTTCTCTGTGTGGTCCCTCTGTTGTTTGTTGTGCAGAAGCTGTTCAGTCCACCCTCAATTTTTGAGGAAGAATTGCTCTGTATGTAGGTGTAGTTTTATCGTGTCCACGAGAGAAGGTCAGTTCAGAGTCTTCCTATTCCATCATCTTGGACTGCCTCCTCCTTGCTCCTTTTCTAATGGAGTTGGAGAGCAGACACTGAGAGCAAGATGGTCTGCTGGATTTTATTTAAGCCAGTGTTGAAATTTCCAAATTTTGCAGTCTTTATGTAGTTAAGTGAATCACTAGAGGTTACTCTATGGGTTAATGCTGTCTGAGGCCCTTCTTTTGCTCGATTTCATTCAGTATTCAGCCTTCCAGGTGCTTTATTTTTATACCCAAGGAACACATTATTTGGGAGGGCTTATTTGATGTTCATACAGCACTATCAGTTAATTTTAATTTGGGAAAACCTGATTCACATGTCTCAAGTTTTTGATGTCATTAAGTCTTAAAAATGAATAAATGCTAAACCCAACAAATTTGAATAAATTGAAGAAAAACAGGCTTTTTCCTTGAATCTTCTCTTTGAGGGTTCTGAAGAATCAAGAGTATAAGCTAGATCTATTTATTAGGTGACTTTTTTGTTGTTGTTTGTTTTAAAAACAGTCTCTTCTCTCTCCTTTTCCCCAGTACTCAGCTGTTAAAGAGAGGTAAAATTGTGCCTTGGAATCTTAAAGTAGGGGAGGCAATAATGAATATTTTTGATTATCATTATGATTTTTTAATGCTTCTTTATTTGAGAGAGAGAGAGAAAGAGTAGGGGAGGAGCAGAGAGGGAGTCAGAGCATCCAAAACAGGCTCCGTGCCGAAAGGAGGGAGCCTGACATGGGGCTTGAACTCACAAATTGTGAGATCATGACCTGAGCCAAAGTTGGATGCTTAGTCGTCTGAGCCACCCAGGCGCCCCTGATTATCATTAAGATTTTTTAGATTTATCATTATCAACTGGTAAGTTTTGACATATTTGAATTTTGATCAAGAAGGCATTTGTTCTAATAGAATAAATTTTTTGTCAGTGGCCTTTTGGTTGTTAAGATCTTACTATTTTATAACAGATACTCATATAATTTAGATTATTAACGATCAGAAGTTATTTTAAGCATATGTAAGATGTAAGTATTCACATGTTTTTACCATTGTTATTTTAATAGAAACCAAAGAAACCACCACCTCCTGCTAAGGGTCCAGGTATGTAGGAAACACATTATTCACTTTGCTGTTTTTCATATTTTCAAGTTATAAAATGGTGAAATTGGGTTTTAAGTAAACCATTTATTTATATGAGCAAAAACCAAATATGATGTAATATATACAGATTCTAGAAATACATAAAAATTGAGTGTTCACATGCATTAAGCCTGTATTTTTTTTAAGTATAAATTGTATACAATAGGATGTTAAAAATAATTTGTATACTTTAGTTATGATTTGTCATATTCTCCCCCCTCCCCCCACACACAGTTTAAGTTTATTAGTCTTGAAAGAGAGAAAGAGAGCAAGCAGGGGAGGGCCAGAGAGAAAGAGGGAGAGATAGAGAATCCCAAGCAGGCTCTGCACTGTGCAGAGCTTGATGTGGGGCTCGAACCCACGAACCGTGAGATCATGACCTGAGCCGAAATCAAGAGAGGGACAATTTGAGCCACCCATGTGCCCCTGTCATTTCTAATTAAGAAAATTGACCAAGTTTAAATGCATTTAGAATAGTATACTTCAGGGGCACCTGTGTGGGTCAGTTGGTTAAGCGTCCAACTTCTGCTCAGGTCATGATCTTGCAGTTTGTAGGTTCAAGCCCCATGTTGGGCTCTGTGCTGACAGCTAAGAGCATGGAGCCTACTTTGGATTCTGTGTCTCCCCCTCTCTCTACCCTTCCCCCACTCATATTCTGTCTCTCAAAAACAAAAATAATTTTTAAAAATTAAAAGAATAGAGTACTTAATATATTGACCTGACTAGTTATTCCACTTTTTCACATTAAATTCATTTGTTAATGTCTCATATAAATACTAATTATTTGTATTTCTTGAGAGAGTATGCTGAAGGGTTAAACAAACTCGAAGAGTTTATTTTTATTTTTTTAAGCAGTTGAATATATTATGGTATACTTAGAAGAATTTTCCAGAGTTACGGTTTCATAATCTGGCCCTTTGTCTATTTCTCTAAGTTTTAGATCCTAATTTCATTTCTTCTCCTTTTTTTCTTTTTTTTCTTTTCTTCTCTTTTTCTTTCTTTCTTTTTCTTTTTCTTTTTCTTGTTCTTGTTCTTGTTCTTGTTCTTGTTCTTGTTCTTGTTCTTGTTCTTTCTCTTTCTCTTTCTCTTTTTCTTTCTCTTTTTGTTTCTCTTTTTCTTTTCTCTCCTCTTCTGTTACTTTCTAGTTTTTTGTTTTCTTTTTCTCTCCTCTCCTCTTCTCTTCTCTTCTCTTCTCTTCTCTTCTCTTCTCTTCTCTTCTCTTCTCTTCTCTTCTCTTCTTTCAAGGGGGTGGGGGGAAGGGGCAGAGAGATGGAAAGAGAGAATCCCAAGCAGGCTCTGAGCTGTCAGCATGGAACCCGATGCGGAATTTCATCTCACAACCAGGAGAAGATCATGACCTGAGCCCAAATCAAGAGTCCACATTTAACTGAACCACCTAGGTGTCCCTAGCCCCTAATTTTTTATTTTTATAAGTGAAGTACAATTATTTTCTTGAAAGATTTGCTCTTTTAAGAAATAATACAGGTCCTTTCCTACTCCAAGTTTTCATCTTTGTATTTGCTGACTTAATCCCAGAGCAAGGAAAGCATAAGTTAAAAGTAATTTTTACGGAAGTTGGTGTTCTAGGCTTTTTATTCACTAGTCATATTGGGGCTTTCAAAATTTAATTAAAGTTAAATCAAATAAAATATTGAATTCCCCAGTCACAGTAGTAGTATTTCAAGTCTCCACACTCAGTATTGGATAACACAAAAATAGAATATTTCCATCATCATGGAAAAGTTCTACTGGAGAGTGGTGTTGTAGAGGGTATGAACACCTTCATTTGGCAAAGAAGGAACTGAGACCAGAGTTACTACTCAGCCATGTAATGGTGGTAGGTGCAGGATTAGATAGTTAGCCTAGTGATTATGGTACATTGTTGTTTCTGTTAAGTCATGTTTTCCTCTGATGTTATTTTTAAACTGACCTTTTCTGCTTAGTAGTATAATTGTTTTTGTGCTTTGAAACTAATTTTTTTAAGTACTAATTTTGGCTTTTTTCCTTAGCTCCAAAGCCTGAGCTAATAGCTACAGAAAAGAAGTATTTTCCTATAAAGCCAGAAGAAAAAGGTAAGGGTAATTCTTCCACTTTCAGAAAAATAATTCTTCTTTGGATTTGTCATTGTAAATAATAATATCTCTCCACATTGATTGATTTACACTGATTTTTTTTTATTATTAAATATAATTTATTGTCAAATTGGTTTCCATACAATACCCAGTGCTCATCCCAACAGGTGCCCTCCTCAATACCCATCACCCACCCACCCCTCCCTCCCACCCCCCATCAACCCTCAGTTTGTTCTCAGTATTTAAGAGTCTCTTATGGTTTGCCTACTTCCCTCTCTGTAACTTTTTTCCCCCCTCTTCCCCTCCCCCATGGTCTTCTGTTAAGTTTCTCAGGATCCACATATGAGTGAAAACATATGGTATCTTTCTCTGACTTACTTCACTTAGCGTAAAATACTAAGTCAAATACTGACTTATTTCACTTAGCATGATACCCTCCAGTTCCATCCACGTTGCTGCAAATGGCAGGATTTCATTCTTTCTCATTGCCAGGTAGTATTCCATTGTGTATATAAACCACATCTTCTTTATCCATTTGTCAGATTTACACTGATTTTTAACAACTGTTCAGTATTTATTTGGAGTTTTCTGGGAGGAAGTACTTTATCAAGAGTGATAGGAAATTAAGGTTTTATTCAAACTGATACCAATTTACATTCATTAAAAAGTTAAACCATTACTTCAGTAAGGTTATAGTATTTCATTATATTATTATTATTATTATTTGTTTTTTCAAAAAATAACAAAAGTAAGCATTAAATAGTTATACTTTATCTTTTTTGGAGTCTCAATTAAAATAAATTTTAAAAAATTCTTAGGTATAAGAGTGAGTTATGGGGTGCCTGGGTGGCTCAGTCGATTGAGCATCCAACTTCGGCTCAGGTCATGATCTCCCTCTGTGTGGACAGCTTGCTCAGAGCCTGGAGCCTGCTTTGGATTCTGTGTCTCCCTCTATTTCTTCCCCTCCTCTGCTCATGCTCTCTGTCTCTCAAAAATAAATGAATGTTAAAAAAGATCTTTTTTAAAAGTCAGTTCTAACATGGAAGTGATTTGTTATGTATTATTTAATTTTCACTGTCTGTATTTGTCATATAAACTTGGAAAGTATTCCAAGGTACTATATCTATTTTGTTAAAAACATCATTTTGTTTTGTTATTATTAATTTGGAGAAAATAACTATTTCTTTTTGTGTACAGAAAGATCTGCAATGGTTATATCTAGTATTTTAGGTTATATATACAGTTGACCCTTGAGCAGCATGGGTTAGAACTGCACAGATCCATTGGTACGTGAATTTTTTTCGATAAATAGGATACAGCACTGTAAATGTACTTTTCTTATGATTTTATTAATAACTTTTTCTTAAGCTTAATGTATTATAAGAATAGAGTATATAATGCACATAGCATATAAAATATGTGTTAATTGACTGTTTATGTTATTGGTAAGGCCATTTATTCAACAGTAGGCTTTCAGTTACGTTTTGGGGAGTCAAAAGTTATATTCAGGTAACTGTGTTCAGCTGTGTAGGGTATTGGTACGCCTAACCCTTGCGTTGTTGACTGTACAAGCAAAACCTGGAATACTATTTTAGAATGCTTCTGTTTCTACTGCCAATATTGTTTCTGCCTATCCTTGTGTGTTGCCTGCAGTGTTCCTGTATTCTCTTAACTGATTTCTCTCACTTTAGTCCCTTGTCTGGCTTCTATTTCATATTTTTGCCAGATTCATTTTTTAATAAACTATTTTCTAGAACAGTTTTAGATTCACAACAAAATTGAGCAGTAACTACACAGAGTTCCCATACACTCCTTGCCCCACACTTGTACTGCCTCCCCCACTATCAACATCCTGCACCAGAGTGTACCTCCACTAACACATTATCACCTCAAGTCCATAGTTTATATTAGGGTTCATTCCTGAGTTGTACATTTTATGAGTTTGGGCAAATGTATAATTTGACAAATGTGTAATACAGTGTCTAACAGAATAGGTCTTATTATTCTAAGAATCTTTTTTGCTCTGTTATTTCATCCCTCCCTTCCCTCAGCCCCTGGTAACCATTAATCTTTTTATTGTCTCCATAGTTTTGCAGAATGTCATATGGTTGGAATCATACAGTATGTAGCTTTTTCACTTTAATATGTGTTTAAGTTTTCTCCATGTCTTCATGACTTAATAGCTCATTTTCTTTTAGTGCTGATTAATATTCCATTATCTATCTATAGCACAGCTTATCCATATTTACCTACTGAAGGGCATCTTGGTTGCTTCCAAACTTTTGTCAGTTATGAATAAAGATGCTATATATAATTAAACATCCTTGTCCAGGTATTTGGTGGACATAAGCTTTTAGTTCACCTGGGCAGTAATAACCAAGGAGTATGATTGCCGGATCATATGTTAAAAGTATGTTTAGTTGTATAAGAAACTGTCACATCATCTTCCAAATTGTGCCATTTTGCATTCCCATCAATAATGAATAAAAGCTTCTGTTGATCCTTATCTGAGCCAGCTTTTGTTGTTATTGGGAACTGACCCCCCCCAAATTACAATTTTGGTATTATCTTCTACCCTTTTCATTCACTAAATACAGTAACCACATTCTTGTCCCTGAATATGCCATGTATTTTCATAGCTTTATCTCTTTCTCATTATCTGTGCTCAGCATGGGAAGTTTTTAGATTCTTTTTTTCTTTATGTTTGAGGATGTTTTATTTGTCATGCAAAAACAACTTAGTAAAAGTATTTTTTAATTTCAGATGTAATATGGCTATTGTTAGGTCTGAGCATTGGATTGGTTTATTTTGGTGCCTGGTTATAATACCGGTCCTACATGAAAGACTCATTTTACAAAGATACTGAGAACTAAATGTAAGAACTATGTTGTTGGCTTCATTACCTACATTATGATATTCCTTTTATAGTCTCCTCCATCAAGTAGGTAGGGATTTTATTAAAATGTAGTAATGACTTCCCATATTCCCTGAAATCAGTTGTGTGGATCCCATTAACAAAATGGAAGGTGATCCATTTTTAGATCATTTATCTGCTCAAAAACCTGGCTTGGTGAAGTAACAAGGACTGAATTTGCCCTCCTAGTTGAACAACTAGAAGACTGGACAAAATAGATGAAATAGTGGTTTCAGGTATTGGACAATAGATCATTTAGGACTGTTACCACTGAAGGAAGTTATCACTGAGCCAGTAAGGCAAGTCCTAACATTATCCCAGCTTATTGTCTAGAAGCAGTTTATAGGCAGTAGAAAGGAAGAAGCCAAACAGAGTCTGGTTTTCCTCTAGAGCTGAGGAAACAGGAGAAAAGGAGTTTAGGGAGGTCAAAGCAGCTACAGTTTGTGGGGCAGAGTGCCAGAATAGAGGGAACTGCACAGAGAACATTCTGAGATCTCAGCACAGCTTACCATGAGGCTTTGGCTGAGTACTGTGAATTATATACACATGAAAGGAAACTTCCACAGGTAGAGAAATAACTACTAGAAAGCATTTGGTGAAGCAGTTTTTGGAACTCACTAATAGTTCATGTTCCCACAAGCCACAGGGGAAAGACTTCATAAAGTGTAGGATGGAGTCCATAAAAGATTATATCACCTTAGACTAAAGTTGTCTTCACATTTACCTTGGAAGCAGATTGAACTATTTCCTGAACAGGATTCTATACAATTTGGAAGAGTATAACACCTGAGAGTGTTAAATATATAGTGTCTGGGGCGCCTGGGTGGCTCAGTCGGTTAAGCATCCGACTTCAGCTCAAGTCATTATCTCGCGGTCTGTGAGTTTGAGCCCCACGTCGGGCTCTGTGCTGACAGCTCAGAGCCTGGAGACTGTTTTGGATTCTGTGTCTCCCTCTTTCTCTGACCCTCCCCCATTCATGCTCTGTCTCTCCCTGTCTCAAAAATAAATAAACGTTAAAAAAAATTTTTTGAAAAATATATAGTGTCCATTATCTGATAAAAAATTATTAGGCATGGAAAGGAGCAGGATAATAGCAACCTGTAACTAGAAGAATTAGTCAATGAAACAGACCCAGAAATGGCAAGAGATGATGGAAATAGCAAGGACATTAAAACAGCTATTATAGGGGCACCTGGGTAGCTCAGTTGGTTGTGTCCAACTTCAGTTCTGGTCATGATCTCATGATTCATGGGTTCGAGCCCCACGTCAGGCTCTGTGCTGACAGCTCGGAACCTGGAGCCTGCTTTGGATTCTGTCTCCCTCTCTTTCTGCCCATCCCCTGCTCGTGCTCTGTCTCTCTCTCTCTCTCAAAAATAAACATTAAAAAGAAATTTAAAAAAAGAATGGAGTTTAAATCTTGACTATTTCCTGCCCGTGCCAACATGTAGATTTTCTCAAACATGCTTAGCAGTTTTCTGCCCCCTAATTTCTCAGAGATACCTGAATGCTGGCCATATTATGCTTCATTAGAATAATAATATCAACACTTTTGAAGCAGAAGTTTTTCCTCCTGCTGTTTGGAAAACGTTTCTTGGACATACCTCTCAGTAACCCACTCCATTCTCAATGACTTGTTCTTGGTATGCACTATGTATGAAAGGAAGGGAGCAACTAATGTTTATTTTGGAGTGCCAGGCAGTGAGGCATATAAATGTGTAGGAGATCTATTAGGCTTGTAAGTCATTTAAGTGTTTACCTTTATGTACATGTTCTTCTTGGTAGCCTCAGTCACATCCATAGGAAGGGCATAATGGGCTAAAGTCCAGCCATTCAACACTTACTGGTAGAGGCAGTGAACCTGCGCTCACTTGCTTGAGGAGCATTTTTCTCTAGAGTTTCTATACCTGCAGGTGTTAAGACCGGGTTTGTTATTTTTCATTCAGTTCATAAGCAGAACATAACCAGATGGCACACACCTCCAGGCAGGAAGTAAACACCAATATGTTAATATTGGCAGTATTGTTTCCTAATTAGCAGAATAGGAAGGGAGAGTTGTGCTGGTAGATGTTCCTCTTGAGTTTTTTTGTCTCTGTATCTGACATTAAGGGAGACAAGTTATTGTTGCTGGGGAAATGTAGTCACATGCTAGGAATTCATTGCTAATACACGAGACTACAGATTTTCAGGGTCTAGTTGGCCGATTTCTGGGACTCTGAACCCCAGTAGATTGAATTGTGAATCTTACCCTATCTTTTGGAAACAGTTGTACTTTACTATGTAAGATTTTCTCTTGCAGAAGGTTGCGTGACTGCTGCTGGTTCCCACACAAAGGTCCAGTAGCATCATTAATTAATTCATTTGCTCAATTGCTGAACTAAAAATTAATAAAGACTATCAGAGTTGGATTTTTGTTTTATTTTTGATTCTTCGGACAGTCAGATATATAAAGCTCATGGCTTAACCATCATCTGCATTCTGCTGATTCCCAGTCAGTGTTTGGATTTGTCCATATTCATTGCTGTTTGTACTTTCATTTGTTTGTATTTCATATTTTCTACCTATATGTGTGTCTGTGTATGTGTGTGTGTGTGTATTTTATATGTGTTTTTTTTTTTAACGTTTATTTATTTTTGAGAGAAAGGAAGACAGAGCGTGAGCAAGGGAGGGGCAGAGAGAGAGGGAGACAGAGAATCTGAAGCAGACTCCAGGCTCGGAGCTGTTAGGACAGAGCCCGATGCGGGGCTCGAGCCCACGAACCGTGAGGTCATGACCTGAGCTGAAGTCGGGTGCTTAACCGACTGAGCCACCCAGGCACCCCGTACTTATATTTTAACGAATTTCTTTTATGGAGGGCCTAGTGGTAGAACATGTTTTGTTTATTTTTTTCTCCTCATTCTTGGTATTTTTGCCTTACGTTGAATTCCAAGCTGGCAAAATTGGCCTTGGTACATAATTGAACATATTGCCTGTAAGTCTGGAGGTCTTGTTTGCTTAGGAGTGTTCTCTTCTTCCTATGAGCCAGTAAAAGGAATGCAGAGTAAAAACTTAATGGAATTGAAATGTGATAAAAATGTGTAGTTTTCTATTCATGTGCTGGCTATGGATAGTATTCTTCATATTACAGAGTGATTTGGAAATCAGTATTCAAAATATACTTTTCAATTAGTATGTGCTCTGGAATTTTGGTGTAATACAATTTAGTATGGAATTAAAATCAAGATCTGTGTGTTTGACTCATTTAGCGGCAGTTATTATTGGAGACCCTGAACACAAATGCATGCCTTTTTATCTGTGATGCAGTCTGTAGTACAGACTCTTGAGTTGAGAGACCTGTGGTAGAACTCTATTGTATTATATATTTAGTATGCTTACCAAAAAGGAAATAGTGCTTATCTCTAATGTTCTACAAAGAATATTTTGGTATCTGTAATATATCACTCCTGTTTGAACCTAAAAATAATCTTGACCTCTTAAGAAGTTGCAAATATTCTTTATTATACTTAACCCACACATGGGACAGACTTTTAATAAATGTCAAATATTCAATAACATAAAACCAATAAATATGTTCGTATGAGGCAACTGGCTTCTGTTAATCACTAGGATTTAATTTTTTTTTTTTCTATTTTAAGTGATACTCTAATAATTCTAGTTGAATAGTTAACATGTGCATGGTAATGAGGAGATTGTAATTATTCAGAGACTTAGAAAATGAGCATAATGTGTTGACTGGAAAAGAGAAGGTGGTTCCAGACCACAGAAAGAATGTGAAAAGAATGAGAGAAAGCATATTCAAGAAATGGCTATAGGTAACTTAGGAAGCTAGAAATTAGCTAGAAATGTAGTGTGGTACAGTTGTTTTTGGTCTTGGTGGCATATTAGAATTACCTGGGTGTCTTTTAAAAATATGCTGATACTAAGGATCCTCTCCAGAATTTTTATAAGGTAGAACTCAGATAGTAGTATTTTTTTTTAAATATTTATTTATTTTGCCGGGGAGCACTGGCAGGGGAGGGGCAGAGAGGAGGACAGAAGATCTGCACTGACAGGTTGACAGCAGTGAGCCCTGTGTGGAGCTCGAACTCACAAACAGCGAGATTGTGACCTCAGCCAAAGTCGGTCACTCAACTGACTGAGCCACCTAGACGCCCTCAGGTAGTAGTATTTTTATTTTTTATTTATTTATTTATTTATTTTTCAACGTTTATTTATTTTTGGGACAGAGAGAGACAGAGCATGAATGGGGGAGGGGCAGAGAGAGAGGGAGACACAGAATCGGAAACAGGCTCCAGGCTCTGAGCCATCAGCCCAGAGCCTGACGCGGGGCTCGAACTCACGGACCACTAGATCCCGACCTGGCTGAAGTCGGACGCTTAACCGACTGCGCCACCCAGGCGCCCCTAAGGTAGTAGTATTTTTAAAGCTCTTCTCAGGATTCTAATCTGAAGACAAAACTAAGAACCGCTTATGTAGTTCATAAAAGGCCTTTAAATGCTATGGCAAAGAGTTGTATTTAACTATCTGTTTATATGTTGCCTTGCACCAAAAAGGATTTAAAGTAGTGATAAGGATTTCAGAATTTATATCATGGAAATAAAGGGTATATGCACATGTTTCATATAAATATGTGTTGGTCATTATGATGCATGGCACATGAACTTAATATATTTGAACATTTTCTGTTGCATTTGGGAAAAAACTCTAGCCTACAGTGTTTTCTTCCCAAAAGCAGACTTTCTTGACTACATTAGCCTTAGTATAGGCTACCAGATTTTGAGTGATCTGGCTCCCTATTGAGTTTTCTCTTGTTAACTGTTTGTGGTCGGGTCCCCCAGTGTATAACATTCATAGAATATCAGTTTTCTGCCCTCCCAGTTACATGGTATAGTATCCTTTTCCTGGCATCTCATCTTTATCTTGCACTCCTTCAGATTCTTTCCATACGTGATTCCTTCTCATTTTTTCAGATTCCAGCTTAAAACAGCCATCTTAATGTCACCTCTTTGACATTAGTCTTTTCTTTATTACTCTGTCTAAAAGTAGTTATTTCTCATTATTGTATGTTACATGTACATTAGGTATTTTTTGTATATTGTCTTTTTCCCACGCTTGACTAAACCACTAAACCCTATGGGGCAAAGGTGTAGTGTGTGTGTGTGTCTGAATCTTATTTGACATTGGTTCTGTAGTTTCTTGCAAAACATATAATGAATAAGAGATATTTAATACAATAATTACTATGTAATTGGAAGCCTTTTAAAAACTGGTGTGACATGTTCAGATAGGTTTTTCTGAAACTGTTTTAGTGCTATTTGAATGGGTTTGGTGATGGTATGGATAAAAAGGAAATTGGAATGGTTTCAGAGCAAAGAATAAAAATCTTTATTCAAACTGAAACAATAGGGAAACAGTCTCATATAATTGGAAGTCTAGAAGTAGGAGTCTTATGACCCTCCATTGAATAATTTCATTATGGACCTGGATTATATCTCTCTCCATTTGCCATCTTTAGTGTCTACCTTGTCTTCAGATTGGTTTCCCTTGAGGTCACAGGAATGCTGACTGTGACAATCAGGGCAACTTGATATTTTGTCCATTTAATAGGAAAGAGGAAAACCTCTCCACACCTGTGGAAAGTAAGTCCTCTTCAGTTTCTTGGACCAATTTGGGGTACATGTTCAATTCCAGATGAATGTAAAAAGAATGCTGTCTATTTAATAGCTTGGTGTGATCGTATGAAGGTAGGATAGATTTGAGTGAATCAGCTACTATGGGAGAGATATATTCAGCCTCTCCCATAAGGGAGGTGGTTTAGGTTTATAGTAGTACATCTTGTTGACTAATTAGATCCTAACGGTTGTGAGGATGGGAAAATGAGATATGATTTATAAAATAAAATAAAGACAGTTTCTAGGAGAAAATACACGAGTTCAGCTTTTGATACACGATTTGATATGAATATAGGAAATATGGGATGAATCTTGTTGAGAGTTTGTATTAAGCATTTATTTGTAAGGTGCTGTCTTGGAAGTTAGCTAGTTAAATTTATGGATACAGGTAAGGTTGTTCAAGAAGGTTGCTTAAAATCAGAATAGGAAGAGTTTAGCTTAGAGTCTTAGAATATGTACATTTAAGAAATTGTTAGATGAACTGGAACTCTTGAAGAAAACTGATGAGTGATCATAGAGACAGGCAGAGAATGATCTGAGTGAGAATAACTGGAAAGGTTGTGTGAAATATATACATATATACTAGACATAGGAGAGCTATGAAGGGTACAAGAAATTACAGGGTCAAGATGTAGGAGAGGAGGGGAGCCCAGGAAAGTGAGTCTGGCATTTGAGCCTGTGTTTCCTTTTGAGGCATTTGCCATTTCTGAAAGTGCTAGCTGAGACTATGAAAAGAACTTTCAATGTATTTTTGGGTTTGAGAAGACAAAAATTGGAGTTTAGGGCCCACAGAAAAAGAGATACATTAGTAGACTCTTGAACTTTAATTGGGTTCCAAAAAAGACTCCGTTTAATAAGAACTGTGAAATGGAAGTAGAACTAGCTCTCAAAAGCACTGAAGCCCACGTGCTGATTGTCTCAGTCTGATTGGAAGAGAAGGTGCTCTGGGATTTTACCGTGGCTTCGCCTCGCTGCCTGAAGCAAAGTAAACCCTTATTCCCTGGAGAAGAAGACATCATCTAGAATTTTAAATTATCTTTGTATATTTTCACACAAATGTTTTATGTCTCTTACTCATAGAGAAATAACCAGACATACTTGGAGATACGACACATGACTAGAAACAGAAAATAAACCTGGTCCACAGTGTTCTAGGTATTTGAAATATCAGACACAGGCTATAAAGTATCTATGCCTAATTTGTGTTCAAAATAATAAAAGATGTGATTGATAATTTTGGCATAACTAAAAACCATGTAAGTGTAAATGAATTTGTGTAACTATAAAATATACAGTGGACCCTTGAACAATGCAGGGGTTGGGGCACTGGCCCACTGTACATACAAATTTGACTCAACAAAAACTTAACCAATAGCCTACTGTTCACCAGAAGTTTTACTGATAACAGCAATCGATCAACACATATTTTGTACGTTATATATAATATGTACTGTATTCTCACAGTAAAGTAGAAAAAAAATGTTAAAATCATAAGGGAGAAGAAATACCTTTATAGTACTGGACTGTATTTAAAAAATCTGTATATAGGTAGGCCTGCACAGTTCAAACATGTTGTTCAGGGTCAACTGTATATAATATATGTGTGTGGGTATATGTTAATATATATGTGTATGTGTTTTCAAAAGAAAATTTCTGAATTGAAGCTTATGGTGGGAAGAAAGATGGAAAATATAGAAAAGATCTTAATAGACATATAGAATAGAATGAAAAGGTTTAATGTACATGTAATTGAAGATCCAGATGGGGAGGAGAGAGAAGGGACTAGAAACCTTATTTGAAGGTATAATGGTTTCCAGTCTTCCAAAAATGATGAAGCAAAAAGCTACAGAACCAAGAAATATTGTGGAGCCCAGTCTGGATATATACAAAGAAAACTACTCCATATACTCACTATTAGTCATGCTGCTATAAGCAAAAAATAATATTGAAAACAGCCAGAGAATAAGACACATTTAATTTTAGAGTAACAAAAATAAGAGTGACAGTTGCTTCTCATTGGAAAAGTTTGAAGCTGAAAGACCATGGAATCATGTCACCAAAGTGTTAAAGGAAATAACTGCTAACCTATAATTATATTGCCAATGAAAATATCTTCGGGAAAAAAAGATGAAGTAAGACATTTTTAGGCCAGTCAAATCTGAAAGAATTTATCACTGGCATGCCAGTACTTTAGGCAGTTTTAAAGGATGTTATTCAGGCAGAATGGAAATGATTCCAAATACCAACTGGGAGATCCAGAAATCAAGAGCAACAGAAAAGCTTAAATAGGGATGCTTGGGTAGCTCAGTTGGTTAAGCTTCCACCTCTTGATTTCCAGCTCAGGTCAAGATCTCATGATTCATGAGTTCAGGCCCTGTGTCGGGCAGTGAGCTGGCAGCACAGAGCCTGCTTGGGACTCTCTGTCTCCTCTCTCTGCCCCTCTCCCGTGTGCACGCGTGTGCGTTCCCTCGCTCTACGTCTTTCAAAATAAATACACTTTAAAAAATGCTTAAATAGATAGGTAAATCTAAATATTTACTGTATAAAATGTTAATAATCCTTTCTGGGCATTTATAGAAATAAAAATGCAACAAGGCAGCAGGGGTGTAAATGGAGTTAAAGTGTTAGGGCCAGTAGAAAAATTTATATATGACTTCAAGGATATGTGCTGTAATCTCTAGGCAGTTACAAAAAAATAAAATAATGTATAAAAAGGTAATGGGAGAACATAGAATAATGAAAATACAAAAAAGCAAGGAGAGAAAATGAAACAGACCAAGCAAGAAAAAATAAATACTAAGTAATTACAGAAAATATAACTGGACTAAACATTCCAGTTAAAAGAAAAATTGTTAGACTCAAAAAAAAAAAAATCCAACCATATTCTGCTAACAAGAGACATATCTTAATGATAAGAATTCAGGAATGATTAAATTAAAAGAGTAGACAAAAATATGGCAGACAAATGCCAGTCAAAAGAAAGCTGGTCTAATTATAGTAATAGCTGACAAAGTAGTCAGGGTAACAAGAAGCATTTAGAAGGACTTTAAGTCCTTGTGATTTATAAGCAAAGTTGCCATTGTAGTAGCGAAAAGATGAATTAAATGAGTGATACTGATATCCATATAAGAAGTAAGTCTTAACCTCTACCTCTCATTTTACCTAAATTTGAATCCAGAAATAGATTGATAGGTACCTGCCTTATGACCAAAGTTGCAACTATGGAGAAGTGGTAAAGGGCATTCTTCAGTAAGTGAAACTTACATCTTAAACCTACCATATAAATACCTTATACCTTACCTAGTAACTTCTACCTACTTTACAGTATGCATTAAAAAAGGCAGTTCTGTGTGGATGGTGGTGCCACAAATATTTTGCAAGATACCATAAGCTAGTATCTCTATGCACTTGGAGTAGGAAACTGTTTCTTTAATGGAATGTATACATATGCGCACACACACACACACACACCCTACCACATCTTCCTTATCCATTTGTCTGTTGATGGACACTTAACTGGCTTCTGTATCTTGACTGTTGTAAATAATGCTGTTATGAACCGGGATGCATATTATCTTTTAGTATTTTTATTTTCTTTAGGTAAATAGTAGTGGAATTATTAGATCATATGGTATTTCTGTTTTTAGTTTTTTGAGAATTTTATCTATTCTTACTCATGCAGGAGGGAACTAAGCCTCATCTGAATTAACAGATGGATTAATTTACTACATACAGTGTTAATAATATATTTTTGTATTCTGTAATAAGATGTGGAATTTTTCATTTATTTTGATGGCATTTTTTTAGCTGCCGTATATTTTAGCTGTTTTCAATAAAATTATACTCTTATGATAATTCTTTTCTCTGTCTTAAATTATAATATCTGTATCTTACATATTCCTTTGGGCATTTGAAGAAATAACATAAGACTTTTTTTTCTTAAATTTCTTCTTGTTTTTGGTGAATTTCTACTTAAACTAAAATTCTGCTGTGCACAGTTGGATATCCACATACAAAAGAATGAAATTGAACCCCTGCTTCATACCACATATAAAATTTGACTGAAAATAGATCCTTCACCTAAATTGTGAGGTACAAAACTAAAGCTCTTAGAAGAAAACATAGGGCTAAATCTTGATCGCCTTGGGCTTGGCATTGGATTCTTAGATATGACACCAAAAGCCCAGACAACAAAAGAAAAAAAAAAGCTAGTGGTATATATATACAATGGAGTATTACTCGGCAATCAAAAAGAGTGAGATCTTGTCATTTGCAACCACATGGATGGAACTAGAGGGTATTATGTTAAGCGAAACTAATCAGAGAAAGACAGGTATCGTATGACTTCACTCATGAGGATTTAAGGTACAAAACAGATGAACATAAGGGAAGGGAGGCAAAAATAATATAAAAACATAAGACTCTTAAATATAGAGAACAGAAGGTTGCTGGAGGGGTTGTGGGAACGGGGATGGGCTAAATGGGTAAGGGGCATTAAGGAAGATACTTGTTGGGATGAACACTGGGGATTATACATAGGGGATGAATCATTGGAATCTACTCCTGAAATCGTTGTACTACATGCTAACTAACTTGGATATAAATTTAAAAAGTAATTAATTTTAAAAAAGAAAAAGCTAAATTGTAATTCATTAAAATTAAGGACTTTTGTGCACTGAAGGGACATTATGAAGAAAGTGAAAGATTTACCACAGAATGGGAGGAAATATTTGCATAAATCCTATATTTGATATCAGGAATATATAATGGGTTTGGTATTATGATATATAAAGAGTCGTTACAACTCAGCAAAAAGACAGCCTAATCCAAAAATGGGCAAAGGACTGAAATAGGCATTTTTCCAAAGGAGATACACAAATGACTAATAAGTACATGACAAGATATTCAACATCATTAATTATTAGGGAATTGCAAACCAAAATGACAATGAGCTACTGCTTCACACTCACTAGGATTGTTGTATTAATAATAAAAATGGAAATAACAAGTGTTAACACGGACATGGAGCAGTTGGACCCCTCATAACACTCCTGATGTGAATGTAAAATCTTGCAGCTGCTGTGAAAAACAGTTTGGTAGTTCTTCATAAAGTTAAACATGGATTTACTATATGATCCGGCCATTGCTCCTAGATACTTACCCAAAAGAATGGAATACAGATACTCAAATATTTGCATGCAAATGTTCATAATGGCCAAGAGGTGGAAGAAACCCGGATATCCTTCAACAGATGAATGGGTTGTGCTGTATGCATATAGTGGTTATTACTCAGTCACAAAAAAGAATGAAATGATGATACATACTACATTGAGAATGGACCTTGAAAACACTGTGCTATGGGAAATGAGCCATATACAGAAGGTTACATACTGGATGAGTCCTTGTATTCGAAATGCCCAGAATACATAAATCTGTAGAGACAGAAGGAGGTTGGTGATTGCCAGGGGATGGGTAGAGGAGCAAATGGGGAGTAACTGAATAATGGGAACCAGACTTTTCTTTTGGAGTGATGAGTTTTGGAACTTGAGAAAGGTGGTTGTTACATAACATTGTGAATGTACTAACTGGCACTGAATTTTTCGCTTTAAAATGGTTAATTTTATGTTATATAAATTCCACCTCAATAAAACTAAATAAAACCTCGTACATTGACATCTTATATGATAAATCAGCATACTGTAGTTGATTTAGTCATGGCTGTACCAGGAATGATGAATCTTAGTTTTGTCACCTTTGATTTCCATGAATATTAAATGTATTCTTTTGTTTTAGAATAGACTACACAGTTTAATTGATTTCAAGCTGTTATTTATGTATCTGTTAAAAGAAGTATGTTCAGTTAATCAGTGAACTTCTATTTGACCTTCAGTATTTTTCCTGATATTTTATATAAAACATCTTTCTTAATATTTTCTAGAAATTTGATTGACTGTTTCAACTGATACAGATGGCTATGTTGGTTTATAGTTAGGATTGGGTGGTATAATTATGATGTAATTATATGATGCATTGTTTGTTTTGAGGCCATTTAAAATTGGATTTTTGTACCAAATGATGATCGTGGTTTTAATAGACTAAGCTGTATTTTCAAATGATCCAAGGAAACTATAAATAGTAAAACTGAAACAATGGTAGTTTGTATTTTCATTATTATTAAATTAAATCTCTTATTTTGAATGAGGGGGTTTACCTGTGGCTTGCAGTATTCAAGATTCATAATCAGCAGTTTCCTATTGGTATGAAATCTCGTGAAATTCTTTGTGGTCCTGTGATATTCTTTACAAAGACCATGTAAATTTTGAAAATTACTCAGTATGGCACAGAAGAGTTTCTTCTTTTTGCATTATATGTGTTAGACACGTTTTTGCCGACTCCTGTGTTATCATGAATATCTAGTATGTATGCACCTGTGTCAATTAAAAAATTAACCTCTTTTGCCCACGCCTCCACCCACTTACCCTCTGGCAACCACCAGTTTGTTCTCTGGAATTTAAGAGTCACGTGTCAATTTTAATACTTGTTCTTAGTACCTGAAAGATCAGGAATCAAGTATGTCATTATATATAGTATCATGCCTTTTTGGTGATAAAATTATTTTTATTAACATGGCATAAAACTGTTCCCTGTGTTGTTTATTTCCAGCATATTTTCTTATCTACTTCATAGGATTTTTAAGGGTGTTAATAAACTGGAAAAAAATGAAATTGTGATGCATTCCTAGTACAATTATGAGGGTTATAAGTACAAGCCTGTAATTTTCTCTCCTGTGTCTAATCAAGCTATCCTGTTAACATTCTTTGTCATTGTGATCACTTTTAAATAAGTATGTTAAATGTCACTGGTTTCCTATACTTCACTTTCAGAAAGTGGTCTGGATTTGAATAAGATAATATTACTTTCTGCTTCAAGTAAAATCATGTGATTGTATTGAGTAGTATACCACCCCTAAAAACAAAGGATGCTGGGAAGACAGGAAAAACCGGGCATTATTTGTTTCTCAGAAGCTTACTAGTGGTCCCCCTTCTTACCAAACTAAACTTAAATTTTTTTTTTCCTTTGAGAGTGCAAGCAGGGGAGGGGCAGAGGGAATGGGAGGGAGAGAATCCCAAGTAGGCTCCATGCTCAACATGGAGCCCCACAGATCCATCCTGCCACTGTGAGATCATGACCTGAACTGAAATCAAGAGTTGGATGCTCAACTGACTGAGCCACCAAAGTGCCCCCAAAATAAGCTCTTTTAGGTATTTAATCTTACTAAGTTATAACTTTAAAACAGTGTACACTTATACAAATAATGTCTCTTTCTATTTCACATGTTTCCAGCCTGACATTAAGTTTAGGAAATAGAAAAACCTAAATAATTTTTATTGTTAATAACTTATTAAATATTTTTAAATAATCAGATGAAAAATCAGTCTTGGAGCAGAAACCTTCTAAGCCAGCTGCTCCGCAGGTCCCACCCAAGAAGCCCACTCCACCCACCAAAGCCAATAATTTATTGAGATCTCCTGGAACCGTGTACCCAAAGCGACCTGAAAAACCAGTTCCTCCACCACCTCCCACAGCCAAGTAAGTTTTACCTAATTTTAAGTTATACCTGATTATTTTTACTAATTTACTTTATCTCAAGTTTATTGATTACCTGCTTTTCTTAATCTCAAAATCATTTCTAAAGTATTTTTTTTCCGGATTTTTTCTATAGACTGTGATGGTTCTCTGTTAACTGTTAACTTTATATTCATACTAGGTGAATACACACAGATGAGGCTGTTTTTACATTTCTGATTTTATTGTGATTAGTCTTAATGTGGAGATTTATGTTTATGGAAATAATATTGTGGAACAAAGAGAAAAATCACTATTATGCTATAATATCCTTAGTGTCATTAATTCATAATTTAAAAAAATGGTTATGATTCATATACAAGTGATTTCTACATATGTTTTGATTTTCTCATTTCAGGATTAATGGGGAAGTTTCTACCATTTCGTCAAAATTTGAAACTGAGCCAGTATCAAAACCAAAGCTAGATTCTGAACAGTTACCACTTAGACCCAAATCAGTAGACCTAGATTCATTTACAATTAGGAGCTCTAAAGAAACAGGTAAGTTAACATGTAGAAAGGTGGTGCATTTAAAAAAAGTTGCCAATACAATTTTCAGAAACTATTTAAGAAATTTGTGCATGCATTTTATATCTGCATAGATATAGTGGAACTTAATTAAAATTTATTTAAAATCTATGAAGCTGGAATAGAAAAATAAAACTAAAAGAAGGTAAATGGGCAAAAATACTTGATTCACATAAGGACTGAGAAATGGATTAAAAGATAATCCATTTATCATTCTGTCCCCTCATGATGGAATGTCTGTACTATCTAACTTAGGCAGATAGGAATACATTTTAGTTTGAAAAATTAAGAATAAAGAGATCACATTGATTTTTAATGCCAACACTAGATTACATTGAAGATTATTTTTACTTCTTCACTTTATCTCAAGGTACTTTTGTTTCCAGTTTAGGAAAATACGCTTTTTATATCTGCGTGTATGCGTGTGTGCGTGTATCAGCAGGCTTTACTTCCTTAGCTAAATGTTGTTCCTTAAGTTTTAGGACAGATTTTTTCAACCCATCAGTTTTGTCTCCTGGTCTTTTATACCTCTTAGTTGTAAAATGGAAAACTTGGAACACAGAAGTTTTGATAAAGGTCTCAGTATTAAAACATTGCACAATCATTTGTGGTAATAGTTATTATGTAGTACTTTGCATTTATTTTTAGTTCTTTTACATTTTCCAAGCACTTTCTCATTTATATTCTTATTGTATCTTTATAGTTATTCCAAAAGGCAGATGCTATTTTGTGTCTAAAGTAATCAAACTATTGGACACAGTACATGTCCAAGATCGTGTAAATCAGAAGAGAATTCTTTAAATCCCCTAAAGTGCTCATGATATTCTTATAAAAGTTTTAATGTCTTAATATATTTTTTAGCCTTCATGTTAACATTTCATAAATACATTCAGACTTAAAGGTCAATTACGCTTAGATTTTGTCACTATATTGTAAGATATGCTGCTTACTACCTTTTGAAAATTGTAGGTGATCTTATTATTTTTCCATATTGTCATTTGCCAGTGTAAAAGCTCTGACCTGTGCATGGCCTCCTTCAGTTTTTTTAATTTGAACGTTTTATAAAGATCCTTTCATTCTATATTCGGCTCCTGCCTGCTCTGACTGAAACCATATTCATTAATAATTTCTGGAAAGTGGTGAGATGTTGATTATACTTTAGAGATATTCACTCAAATATATTTAGTGTGTTTTATCTGGTAAAAATTGTTTACCGTTGGTGAAATACAAACAAAAATAAAAATCCTCTTTGTAACAGGTTTTAAAAAAATATCCTTTATTTTTTATTGAAGTCAGTAGTAAAAAAATAACTCTATCAGCTTTTACTGTTTTCTCTTTGATTTAAAATGTTACTAGAAATATGTTTTCAAAAATAATATTTCAGCAAAAAAGATTAAGTGTGCACACTTTTAAATTAAATTTTTATATAAAAGAATCCATTTGTATCGTCTTTTGAAATTCTGCAGTTTTCTGCAATCTTTATCACAGAAGCCTTACATTTTGAGGAGTCTCTTCAGGAGCTGAAAGAGTAATATTTAGAGCCTGTATTTTCTGTATTTTTCTGTTGCTTTATAACATTCTTGACTATTTGCTTTATTTAGTTGTTTCAAGGTTATGGAAATTATTAAAAAGTTAAGTAAATTAAGATAAATTTTCGTCTTTTAAAAAACTTTTCTATATATAATCACCAGCAAGCTTTGTTTCCTTTGCTACATTTTTATTAGAAATAACACATGTAGTAATGTCAAACTGTTGGTGGTTATATAGTTTAATTTTTTTTTTATTGCTTTTGGTCCAAATTTTTTCTTTTATCCATAGCCATTATTTACTCTTCATTAAAAAACAAAGAGGCTTTGTGAAAGAGGGTTTGCAAATTCCTAATTTTTTTTTTCTTCAAATGAATAAGGAAGTAAGTTAGAGGAGCCAAGACATATGTAAGGACAGAAAACTAACATCTGACTTCTAAACTGTTGTACTTCATTCCTCCCACGATCAGGCTGCCTTTGGTACTACACCTAACACCCAGTTAAGTTCAGAAAATACACAGACACACCACAGAGATATTGATGGTTCCATTCCAGACCATGCAATACAACGAATATTGCAGTAAAGCAAATTGGATGAATTTTTTAGTTTCCCAGTGCCTTTGAAAGTTAGGTTTACACTATACTGTAGTCTATTAAGTGTGCAATGCAGTATGACTAAAAAAATGTGTATACTTTAACCAAAAAATACTTTAGCTAAAAAATGCTAACCATCATCTGAGCGTTGAGCAAGTTACAACCTTTTTGCTGGTGGAGGGTCCTGCCTTGATGTTGATGTCCGCTGACTGATCAGGGTGGTGGCTGATGGGGGTTGAGGTGGCTGTGGCAATTTCTATAATAAGACAACAGTGAAGTTTCCTACAGCGATTGACTCTCCCTTTCATGAACAGTTTCTTTGTAGCATGTGATGCTGTTTGATGGCATTTTACCTACAGTAGAACTTTTTTCCAAATTGGAGTCTGTCCTCTCAAACCCTGCCTCTGCTTTATCAACTAAGTTTATCTGCTATTCTGTATGTTTTCTTGTTGTTTCAATAATTTTCATAGCATCTTCACCAGGAATAGTTTCCACCTCAGAAAACCATTTTCTTTGCTCATGAATGAAGTTTTATCATGGATTTGCAGCAATTCAGTTCCATCTTCAGACTCCACTTGATTCTAGTTCTTTTGCTGTTTCCACCACATCTGCAGTTACTTCCTCCTCTGAAATCTTGAACCCCTCAAAGTACTAATCCATGAGACTTGGAATCAACATCTTCCAAACTCCTGTTAATGCTGGTATTTTTACCTCTCCCATGAATCCTGAATGTTATTATTGGCATCTAGAATCATAAATCCTTTCCAGAAGGTTTTTAATTTATTTTGTCTAAAGCCATCAGAGGAATCACCATCCATGGCAGCTATAGTCTTATGAAGCCTTTTCCTTAGATAATAAGACTTGAAAGTTGGAAGAAATTCAGAATTAGTCCTTGATCCTTGGGCTACAGAATGGATGTTATATTAGCAGGCATGAAATCAGCATTAATCTTGTTGTACATCTCCATCATAGCTCTTGGGGAAGTAACAAGGTACATTGTCAATGAGCAGTAACACTTTGAAAAGAATCTTTTTTTCTGGGCAGGTCTCAACAGTGGGATTAAAATATTCAGTAAACCATGTTGTAAATAAATGTGTTGCTGTCCTTTTTTTGTTTCATTTATAGAGCACAGATTTAGCATAATTTTTTTTTTTTTCAGTTTATTTATGTTGAGAGAGAGAGAGCCCACACATGCAGGGGAAGGGCAGAGAGAGAGAGAGGGAGGGAGGGAGGGAGTCAGTCAGTCCCTAGCAGGCTGTGTTCTGTCAGTGCAGAGCCCGTCATTGGGCTCCATCCCACGAACTGCAAAGTCCTGACCTGAGCTGAACTCAAAGAGTCGGGCCCTTATCTGACTGAGCCAACTAGCCAACCCAGATTTAGCATAATTCTTAAGGGCCTGAGGAATTTCAAAATGGTAAATGAGCCCTGACTTCAACTTCAAGTCACAAGCTGCATTAGCCCCAACAAGTGTGTCAGCCTGTCCTTTAAAGCTTTGAGCCCAGACGTTGATTTCTCCTCTCTAGCTATGAAAGTTCCAAATGGCATCTTCTCCCAATACAAGGCCGTTCCATCTACATTGAAAATCTGTTGTTTAGTGAACCACCTTCATTAATTAGCTACATCTTCTGTATAATTTGCTGCAGCTTCTACCTCAGCACTTGCTGCTTTGCCTGCAGTCTTTTTTCATGGAGACGGCTTCTTTCCTTAAACCTCAGGAACCAACTTCTGCTAGCTTCAGGACTTTTTTCCTGCTGTTTTCTCACCCCTCTCAACCTTCCCAGAATTGAAGAATTAGGGCCTTGCTCTGGACTAGGCTTTGGTTTAAGGGAATGTTGTGGCTGATTTGATATTCTATCCAGATCACTAAAACTTTCTCCCTATCAGCAATAAGTCTGTTTGCTTTCTTCTCATTTATGTATTCATTAGAGTAACACTTAATTTCCTTCATGAACTTTTCCTTTGCGTTTGCAGTTTGGCTAGGTGGCATAATTGGCCTAGCTTTTGGCCTGTCTCGTCTTTCTGCATGCTTTCCTCACTTGGCTTAATGATTTCTAGCTTTTGACTGAAAGATATGTGTGACTCTTCATTTTACTCCAACACTTGGAGGCCTGTAGGGTTATTAATTGCCCCATTTCGGTGTCTCAGAGAATAGCGAAGCTCAAAGAGAGGGAGAGAGGTGGGAAACAGCTTCTCCATGGAGCAGTCAGAACACACACACCACTTACGGATTCAGTTCAACATCTTATGTAGGCACAGTTCATTACAGTTAAAATAGTAATACCAAAGATCACTGATCACAGATCACCATAACAAATACAATAGTAATGAGAAAGTTTGAAATAGTGCGAGAATTACTAAAATATGACATGGAAACTCAGGAAATACTGTTGGAAAAATGACACCGATACACTTGCTCAACACAGGGCCACCACCAACCTTCAATTTGTAAAAAAATGTAGTATCTGCACAGTGCAGTAAAATGAGATATGCCTGTAAATTTTGGAAATTTTGTTTATATTACATAGAAAATATTTACTGAGCAAGTATACCCAGGTATTATTTTAGTCACAAGTACTATTCTAAGACAAAAGGCCTGGCTGCTGATAACATACAGCTCATGTTTCAAACTTCAACTCCGGCTGTTCCTCATTGCCTTTTTTTATTGGAATGTTGTGTTTTTAGTATTTGTAGCATAAAAGGGTTTGAAATCCTTTTTTTGAGGTATTGACACCTTAAAAAAAATACTGCTCTGCATCAGATAACTTCAGATTTGGCAGTAGGTTTAGATATATTTCAATTTATATTTTTGGCTCAGTTTGAGGTTTCATATCTTTAAAATGGTATGTGAAACTTGACCTTTCACATGTTTCAGAAAGTTTAAAACATACATGAAGATCTTCTTAGAATCTCATTATTACATAAAATAATTTCAGGTGATGATATAGTAATAAGGACACTGACTTTGCTATTAAATATGGGGGTTTTAATTTTTTTTTTTTTTTTTCCAACGTTTATTTATTTTTGGGACAGAGAGAGACAGAGCATGAACGGGGAGGGGCAGAGAGAGAGGGAGACACAAAATCGGAAACAGGCTCCAGGCTCTGAGCCCTCAGCCCAGAGCCTGACGCGGGGCTCGAACTCACGGACCGCGAGATCGTGACCTGGCTGAAGTCAGGCTGACGCTTAACCCACTGCGCCACCCAGGCGCCCCAAATATGGGGGTTTTAAATTATCAGCTCATTGATCATGGTCTTGTTTCTTAATCTGTTTTTTGGCTTAAATAACAATTGGTCCAATGTATCTACTAGAATATGTGATGTGGAAGTTGTTATAAAGTGTTATTTCCATTCTTTTCCTTTCCTCTGTTAATCCTGTTTCCTGTTTCTGCTCTCATCTGTAGAGGATGTAAATCCGTAACACTCCTCTCAGATATGACTTTCCTGTATATGAAGCCATTTGTAAACTATTTTAAAAATAAATGTCCTTCAGTATATATTCTCACATATTATAAGGTAGTACCATAAATTGCATAGTTGTTAGAACCATGTTTTAATTTTTCCCCTCTTTTTCAAGCACTTCATCAAAAATTAGTTCAGAATAATCTCACTGCTACCACTGGTTAATTATAAAGTTCACATGGTCTAAATATTTCTAAAGTAGTAAGCTTTCTGGGACATAACATTGATTTAAAAATTAGTCTTAAAATAGAAGATCGTAAATTTAGTGGTAACATACCTATTACAGTGAGAAAGCATAGCTAATGAAGTATGCTTATAGTGGAGTATTTTATGCTTTTTGACTTTCTGTGGTAAATTCTTGGGTTAAAAGGAAGTTGTAGAGATGTATAACATTATTTGATGCCAAAGCATTACATTGTTAAATGGTGAAATATTCTTTCTCCTTAGTTTTGCTTGATAATTGATCTATTTTTGTTTGATTGCTTTCCCAATATTTATTCATATATTTCTTCCAGAAAGAATTCAAGGTGGAATTTTTCTAATAAGATGCCCACTTGTTGAGTGGTACACACTATAAAAAAATGAGTCTATATACAAAAACAAAACACACCCAAAAATGTGGAACTTACCTGGAGAATAAGAGCAGAGATAAAAATTATTTTCTTATAATAATTTTCTTGATGTTTATAGAGAGTATCATATAAAGCATAATTGAAGTTTCATTTATGTATTATGTGATTTTAAATGTTGCATAAGTTGTATTTTTATAGTGATATTTAAAAATACTGTTTGTCCTATTTTTCTTTTATTATACCAGAGAATTAAAATTGCCTTTTTCATTGTAATTACTGTCATACGCTAAAGACTAAAACTTGACTGAAAGGTAGTTTAATTTTAGTTCTAACTATATTAATGAGTTGTTGATATGTTAACTATCAATTTATTACTCTCACCTCTAATTTTTTACTAAAACTCCTTTTCGAAGCTGTGTTGGTGTTCAGTGAGTAATTTTAAAAAGGCTTCTTTCTACTTAATGGTGTATTGAAATTAATACTAGTCATCGTTTTTTCTTTTGAAAAGACAATAAATCTAAAATCTACCACACATCTTATGTAAGTTTAGATAAACTGCAGTAGGTATATGCTAAACATTTAAATGGTTCTATTCATTCTATAGCTGTTCTTTTTTCCTGCTTTGTAAAATAATTTTTTTGGTTTAGTCTTTTTTCTAGACATTCCTATCCTTGACTTTTCTTTCCAGATTTTGTTTCCTAGCCTGTTTGCCATGTTTCCCTTCTTACGTGTCAGGAAATTATCCTACCTTTCTCCATTTTGGTAAGATGACAATTTATAAAAGAAATCAAAACAATATATTCAATATAAATAGGTGGTGCACATTGATTTTTCTTTGTAATTGTACTAAAAGTGTACATGTTTGTCTGTCTATTCTAACCCTTTTGGTTTTCCATTTGAAAATAAAACTGATGTTGGAAAAATTTTCCTGATTAGTGTAAGATATTCTTTTGATAAAAGTTTTTTTTGTAACTGAAAACTGTAAAAGTCCATTTATTTTCTCCCAAAATTTGATATTTCACTTTGACTTTTTAAAATTCCATGTCTTCTTAGACAATAGGTAGAAATGTAAATGGCTGGCAGAGTGGCAATGTAATTGCAAGAGTTAAGTGACTCTCATGCCTTTCATGCCATGTGTACAGTATAAATCTACTCATCACTCTTAGGCAAATTTAAATGTGTTCAAGTAGATCATGAGTCCAAAATGTGCACTATTTTACTAACCTGATGGCTTAAATGGAGGACCTGAGAGAGTTTTAGAATAGTAAAATTATTTGTCTTGGTGTTGTAGCCCCAACTGGACATATGGAAGGCATTTTTACATGAGCATGGTCTATAATTTTATAGATCTACCTTTTATTTATCCTTTCAGTTTCATTTCTCTTCATTCCTATGTTTTTCTGTTTGTTTCTTTTTCTTTCTGCAAGTTGCTTAAATATGCATTTGAAAATAATCTTCACATGCCAAAATTATTGGATTGTACTTTTCTAGATTTTTGTGTCGGTTGTCAATACTCACATGTATCAGCAGTTTTTTTAATGTTTATTTTTGAAAGAGAGAAAGAGAGAGCATAGGAGTTGGAGAGGGGGTAGGGGGGGTAGGGGAGACAGAGGATCCAAAGCGGTCTCTGTGCTGATAGCAGCAAGCCCGATGCAGGGCTGGAACTCATGAACTGTAAGATCATGACCTAGCCGAAGTCGGTTGGAATGCTCAACCAGGCACCCCTCAGCATTTTTTAACCCTTCAAACCATAGCAAGTTTTTAACATCTTTTAAATATTGGTTTTCTTTATGAAATTTACAAATAAAGTGAAATATTTAAAAATATATTTAAACTCAAGGTCTTTCACATTATATAATGCATTTGCCATTAAAGCCACTGTGTCTCTTATTATGGTTTATTATATTTTATAAGTACATATGAACAATTATCAAGACTCAAGACCAAAATTAAACTCCTTTGATTGCCTCTTGTGATGTATTAACCTCATGACTAGATAGAAGATAGAACACACAAAGTAATACAGAATGTGAAAATGGAAAAGAATTAACAGATCAACAGATACTTAAATTTGTTATAAAATGCATACTGTCAAACAGTGATACCTTTGTTAACCCTTAAAATTTTTTTCTAAATTAATTACTTTGAATATGAAAATTGATGAATAAGCTTTGAGGGGAGTAATAGTAACTATTTGTAGATGTCTGTTAAGAAATAACAAATCACTGAGTTTGGATATTTAAATATTCGACAGAAAACATTATAAATATCCAGGCAATGGTAATATACAGAATTTTTTCTGTCTTCTAAACCAAAGATAGCTGTTGGCATATCAGTTATCTTGACTGTGATTGATAGCCTTAGTTTGGAGTCTAGGATAAAGGAAGATTACATTGACAATGGAAATGTCTGGAGTTATCCTTAGGATACTTGGATCACTTACAGATTTCTAGGCTTCAGAATTAAAGATCACCTCTTTCATCAGGGTTTTCTAAAAGATCATCTAGAAAAAGGGAAGATACTATATACCATTGTTTCAGAGATACGAATTACATAGGCTTTAAACCTAAGTTACTGAATCAAAAGTTGACCAGCCTCCGATGGTGGGGAAACATGTGAACCATCCTTGTAGCGTTTTTCCTTGATACCCAATTTGCCTTAGATTTGTAACTTATCTTATAGTTCCTAAACATGGTAATGTCTAAGCAAAAGTGCAGTGAACTATGAACAGTTTGAATCCCAGCTACAACATACTGTGCACACACAGACACACACACACACACACACATATAAAGACTCATTATGCTTTCACTTTACATTGAGAAATGCAATTGGAAACATACAGTTGAGTCCTTAAAATTTGAATATTAGGATACTACTTGAAATTTAAAACAAATTTTATGTGTTGAGTTTCTGATATATTGTAATCAATTATGAGTTGAAGAAGTAGATTATGCTTTTTTTATTTTTTAAACAAGCAAGACTTAAGATTACAAGCTTTTTTATGATACCACAATTTTCGGTTCAGATTTATATGTTTCACTAAGAACTTTTGTTGAAATCTAAGTCTCTATTAGAAACAGGAACTCTATGTTGTTAATAAAGTCTTCTAAAATGTATTCAGTAAAGAGGATGTTTGTTTCTAAGGGTGAGTGTTGTTTTCCAAATGCATATGAAAAGCACAGGTTAACTTGTGAGTCCTAGTGGTACTCTTTTTAATGTATAGTTTGTTAAAAATCCAGAAACATTCTTTTTTATCTTTTAAAATGTAGTTATCTCTTAGTAGATGTGTTTAATTTTATTCTCCAGATCTTCTAAATTTTGATGACATAGCTTCCTCAGAAAACTTGCTACATCTCACTGCAAATAGGCCGAAAATGCCTGGAAGAAGGTTACCTGGCCGCTTCAATGGTGGACATTCCGTGAGTTACACTTGCTGTTGTAAAACACAAAAGTTTCTAAGAATGAGGGAGGATTTATGCCTCCACCAAAGTTTAAAAATCAGGAAGATAGCTGTGATACTTAAGTGGCAAATGGTTGGTTATATTTAGGGAGATAATGAGATTATGTTCATTGCAGAGAGACTTGGAATGGAAGGTAACAGAATCAGGAATAAAGAATTGTCCTGAGACCATAACCACAAAAGCACAGTGTCAAAAGAGGTCAGAGTATCTGTGTAATCTACCCATCTAACAACAATAATTAGAATTGAGTGGTACCTATTCACTTTAGGAAGGAATGAGAACATTTTTTTCCTGTGCGATAGTCAGTGGTTTTTTGGTAGTATTAATGCTGGTATCAAAATGTGTGGCTTCTTTTTATGCTTTCTGGACTTTGCCTGGGATACTGGTAGTGCCTTAATACACTAGCTCGTAAGCGTTACAGTGCTTTTAAATTACTTAAGTAGAGAAAATTTTTGTTGCTAAGAGGCAGGCTATTTTTACCTTGAAGACATGCAAGTTTGTTGTTCAGCTTGAAATTACGTACTATCCTGTTAACAATGATGGAATATCTGGAATAGTAGCTGCTACTGCTAAAAACAGTGATAATAGTTACTTAGTTTATTATCCAAATGTTTATTGCCTTTTCCTTTTTGGTATTTTCTGTTTCTTGATTTAAAAAAATCATTTAGCCAACTCAAAGCCCAGAAAAAATCTTGAAGTTACCAAAAGAAGAAGATAGTGCCAACTTAAAGCCATCTGAATTTAAAAAGGATTCATGCTACTCTCCAAAGGTGAGCCGAATTGTGGCCCAAGATTTATATAATTTGTAGGATTCTTTGTGAATAGCAAAATTGTGGAATTTAAAGTATCTTTTCTTCTTTCTTCTTTCCTTTCTTTCCTTTCTTTCTTTATTTTTGGTAGAAAGCACAACTAGGGAGGGGCAGAGAGAGAGGAAGAGAGAGATAATCCCAAACGGGGCTCGAACTCATGGACCATGAGATCATGACCTGAGCTGAAACCAGGAGTCAGATGCTTAACCAACTGAACCACCCAGGCATCCCTTAAATTGTCTTTAAGAAAAAAGTTGTTTCTACCAAGAAATAAAATAATTCCTGCTAAAAAATTGAGTTATGAAAGTCACACTATCCTCTGTAGCTCATTTTGTAGAGGACCTTATTGTAAATGAGTAATATAAATGTTAAATACTTCATACTATTTTTTAAGGCATAGCTCATCCGTTTCATTTTCTTTTTTTTTTTTTTTTAATGTTTATTTATTTTAGAAAGAGTGTAAGCAGGGGAGGTGCAGAGACAGAGAGAGAGAGAGAGAGAGAGACCCAGAATCCCAGGCAGGCTCCAGGCTCTGAGCTGTCAGCACAGAGCCCGATGCAGGGCTGGAACTCACAGACCGCGAAGTCATGTCCTGAACCTAATTCAGATGCTTAACTGACTGAGCCACCCAGGCGTGCCCATCTGTTTCATTTTCCCATTAAACATACACTCTGTGTTCCAGAGGCCATCACTTGTTTATTCCTAACCTAGTTTGTTGTTTGGCACCATAATGAGCACTGAATATATCCTGGAATAATGGCAGAATACATGGATTCTTCCATTTATTACATGGTGTTAAGACTCTTCTAAACTCTTGTCATTTTTATGTAAGATAGTATTATCACGTCCTATACACATCTTACATTTAAGTTCATGTTTCCTCCTTAAATTCATTCCCGGGCATTTGGCTACTGCTAAAATTTATCAGATACATTTAATCTGATTCTCTCAACTGTCATCATTAGACTGAAATTCTATTTCGTGTTACTTTAGTGAAATACTGCAAGAGCATCAGGCCGTGGATTGATGTTAATGCCTTGCTAAATTGTTCATAATTACTTTTAAGTGAACCTCTTAGGATATGTAATATGGAGGATCAAAACAACACCCTAATGGGGCACAGGGCACCAAGACGGCTCAGGCCGTTAAGCATCCAACTCTTGATTTTGACTCAGTTCGTGATCTCATGTTTCATGGGATTGAGCCCTGTGTCGAGTTCTGCACTGACATGACTGCATGGAGCCCGCTTAGGATTCTCTCTCTCACCCTCCCTCTTTCTACCCAACCCTGTTCGTGTGTGTATGCGTGTTCTCTTGCTCTCTCAAAGTAAGTAAACATTAAAAAAAAGAACCCACAGCACCTTAGAAATGCTGATATATTCTTGTCTCTAGATACGCCACTGGGAAAACCATTCGTAAGATAAATCTAATAGATTTTTCTTTTCTTTTCCACTTTTTTTTTTTTTTTAATTTTTTTTTTTTCAACGTTTATTTATTTTTGGGACAGAGAGAGACAGAGCATGAACGGGGGAGGGGCAGAGAGAGAGGGAGACACAGAGTCGGAAACAGGCTCCAGGCTCTGAGCCATCAGCCCAGAGCCCGACGCGGGGCTCGAACTCACGAACCGCGAGATTGCGACCTGGCTGAAGTCGGACGCTTAACTGACTGCGCCACCTAGGCGCCCCTCTTTTCCACTTTTTTGTTCTTTTTATTGATAAAGCCCTTGACATTTCTCACATAAACCCCTAATGATTGCAGGTTTATTCTTTGGTTGTTTGGTGGTTTTACCAGTTGTGAATATTATCAAACTGATTTTTGAGTTTTCAAGTTTATCATTTATCTTGAAGTATTATTTTAATTATCTCCTTGCTATAAAAATTTTTATGAAAGTTTTATAAATATAAATACAATAAATTAACATTTGCTATTATGTTTTCAGCCATCTGTGTACCCTTCAACACCTTCAAGTGCTTCTAAACCAAATACAGCTGCTTTTTTAACTCCATTGGAAATCAAAGCTAAAGTAGAATCAGATGATGGGAAAAAAAATCCCTTGGATGAACTTAGAGCTCAGATTATTGAATTGCTGTGCATTGTAGAAGCGCTAAAAAGGGATCATGGGTAAGTAGCCCTTGTTTTCTTTCAATACTACTTACACGTATGTAAAGAATTCTTTCATGTCAAGCAGAGATGTAATCTGCCAAATTTCTGGTATAAGCAAGTATATTTTCAGTGAAATTTTCATTAATAGTACTCTGCAAAAATCTTGAATTTGAAAATTTGTTCTTGTAGCTTGATTGTAGAAAAGGTATAATATGTAGGTATAATTTAAGGGTACAAATTTTCTGGTCAAACAAAGGAGTTAATTAGTCTCAAAAATATTAGGAAAAGTCCTATTTTATTTTATTTTATTTTATTTTTAAATATGAAATTTATTGTCAAATTGGTTTCCATACAACACCCAATGCTCATCCCCACACCAATTGTATTTTATTTTATTTTTTTATTTTTTTATTTTTTTAATTTTTTTTTTTTTCAACATTTATTTATTTTGGGGACAGAGAGAGACAGAGCATGAACGGGGGAGGGGCAGAGAGAGAGGGAGACACAGAATCAGAAACAGGCTCCAGGTTCCGAGCCATCAGCCCAGAGCCCGACGCGGGGCTCGAACTCACGGACCGCGAGATCGTGACCTGGCTGAAGTCGGACGCTTAACCGACTGCACCACCCAGGCGCCCCACCAATTGTATTTTAGATCTGGAGTGTATCTATATGTAGATTTACTTTTCAGAGGAACTGGATCACTGTCTCTGCTAGGGTTGAGATTGATATTTAAATAAAACCAATGGGTTGTGTTTAGGTAATTTCTAAGGCTGTTCTCTTAACTCTGAAACTTTTGGTAATGGCATATGATGAGATCCTAAGTGAAAGTTAGGGACCATCTAGAGCCAAAATAAATGTAAAAGGTCACCTCTGATAGCCCCCTCTCTTCTTTTAACTAAAGAGAGAAAGGTTCAGAGAGATAAAGCTCTTTACCTAGGATTACACAGTTCTTAATTCTTTTTTTTTTTTTTTTTAACGTTTTATTTATTTTTGAGACAGGGAGAGAGAGAGCATGAACAGGGGAGGGTCAGAGAGAGGGGATCTGAATCTGAAACAGGCTCCGGGCTCTGAGCTGTCAGCACAGAGCCCGACACGGGGCTTGAGCTCACGGACGGCGAGATCATGACCTGAGCCGAAGTCGGCCGCTTAACCGACTGAGCCACCCAGGCGCCCCAAGATTACACAGTTCTTAAAAAGCAGAGCTACAACTCAAATCCATTTTCTGTTGGTTTAGAGATATTTTCTATAACCATTATTATTTGAATTTTAAAACTTGTTAACATTTTAAACATAATTCTGCAAAGGACCAGTAGGTAAAACGAATCAGAGATCAGCTGATCTAACTGAACTGAGGCTGTGGGCTCAGGTTCTCTTCCCCTATCTCAGCTTCCCCTGTAGCCTCTAAAAGTATTTGATGGAATCTGAAATCTGGAATAAAAGTCATTGCCAGAGGGGCGCCTGGGTGGCTCATTAAGTTGAGTGTCTGACTTCGGCTCAGGTCATGATCTCTTGGTTTGTGAGTTCAAGTCCCCCTGCATTGGGCTGTCTGCTCCCAGCACGGAGCGTACTTCAGATCCTCTGTCTGCCCCCCCTCCGCCCCTCTCCTGCTCGTGTGTGTGTGTGTGTGTGTGTGTGTGCGTGGCGCCCATTCTTTCTCTCTCTCTCAAAAATAAAATAAACATTAAAAAAAAAGTCATTGCCAGAAACCATGTGACCTCTGAGCTGAATTTACCATTTCTCCCTCAATTCTCATTTGCATTGGGTTGTTTATTAAAAACAATATTGAGATTAACAGTATGACGTATTTATAGTTGCAGAGCACTTTTACAAATGTCTCTTTAGGTAGAAACAAAAAAATTTACCTTGAATGACTACTTAAATAAACGTACTTATGTGTATATATATTAGAGAGAGTGTGTTTATAATTTGACACATGATAGGCCTTTTCTTGAATCCTTCAGTTTATCTGAGTCCTGCAGATTTTTTTCACAGATTCCACAATATACACAGTATAAATCGTAAGTTCATTCATCTAGTAAGTATTTATTGAATACCACCCATGTATGAGTTAGAGAACTCTCCTAATTTGTTGATTTTGCCATTTACATTTTTGATACCAAGTATGCTATTTTTTTTTTTTTTTATAAATTTTTTTTTTCAACGTTTATTTATTTTTTGGGGGACAGAGAGAGACAGAGCATGAACGGGGGAGGGGCAGAGAGAGAGGGAGACACAGAATCGGAAACAGGCTCCAGGCTCTGAGCCATCAGCCCAGAGCCTGACGCGGGGCTCGAACTCCCGGACCGCGAGATCGTGACCTGGCTGAAGTCGGACGCTTAACCGACTGCGCCACCCAGGCGCCCCCAAGTATGCTATTTTTAATGAACTAATCATTAAGTTTACAAATTGCCTGTAGGGTTTTCTTAATGTCCGTTTATTTTTGAGAGAGAGAGAGAGGGAGGGAGGGAGGAAGGGAGACACAGAATCCGAAACATGTTGGAAGCTCTGAGCTGTCAGCACAGAGAGACTGGGAGACCTGAGCCCAAGTCGGATGCTTAACTGACTGAGCCACCCAGGTGCCCTGCCTGTAGGTGTTCTTAAATTAGCTATTGGATGAACAAAATCTTTATGATTTATATATATTTTAAAACATAAATATCAGATATTTTAGAAGTCTTTCCAAAGGGCAAATGTTTTCAAAGTCTTGTTTCCTCTGGGAAAATGAAATGGATAGCAGATTTTTTAATCTGAAAAATACAGGCATCACAGGATAATGGATAAATACATACTGGTATGTTGATACAACAAAATACTATACAGTGTACAGCAATAAAAAATAAATGGATTACGACTACATATGTCAACATGTAATTAATCTCAAAAAGGTTGAGGGTGGAGAAGGCAAGTCAGAGAGCGACATGCTACAGTATTTATGTAAAGTTTGAAATCAAACAGTAAGTGTGTTGTTTCAAGATATATTCATATATGTGGTAAAATTAGAAAAGAAATAATAAATACTCTAAAACTTTTCCTATGAAGGAGAGGGGGAAATAGATTTGAGGGACACTGAGTATCAGAGGTACTGGTAATAATAACTTATTTCTTAAGCTGACTTGGAGTTCCAGGGTTTTTGTTTTATGATTATATCTTTGTAGCTTACAAATACATCCAGAGTCTTTATGCATTCAGTATTAAAATCTAAAATGTTTGGAACAAATCATTTAAAAATTTTAAATGATATTGACATGGAAAGATTGACAAATATATTAGTAATTTCTTTCTTTAGTTGAAAAGTTACAGAACAAGATACATAGTTTGATCTGCTCCTGTAAAAAGGAAACAATGTTACATAAAAATTTTATATTATAAATGTGTTTTTAAAAAGAACAATAAAAATGTGAGAGTGGTACTAAATTATCAGATCAAAGAGCAAATAGAATGATGTAACGCTATTACAAATATAGATAAACAGAGCAGGATAAATATTTTAGGAATAGATCTTCATTTAGATATCAATTAAATGTATAATAAACTCAGAATAATAGAATAATTAGAAAAAGGAAGCATTATTTAATTTAGTGATAACATTTTGAAATACAAAGTTCATTTTCTATCATATACCAAAATAAACTGTAGATAAGTTTGAGTTAAATATTTAAAAAATTATAGTCAGCTGAAACAGTAGAAACTCTCAATATAGTTTTATAATCATTAAAACCACAGAAGAAACTAGTTTAAAACTATATAATTGAAAACTTCCTTTCTTACATATTCTTTCTTAGCATTTTCATGTGTTTCTCAAGCTCATATTTCTATAATACTCTTGAAGATCATTTTCAAGGGGCTGAAAATGTCTGTACTTGTCCATACTTTTTGATTTAGAAATTTGATATATCTGGTATATTAATGATGTTAAATAAAATTCCTATTCTTTCCATCTCCCCAAAACCCAAGTAACCAAACAAAAAAACTTGGATATTTGAGTGTCAAGCAATAGTTATCAGAAATATGATAATTTTAGCAGCACGGAAGTATTTTTAAATACTTTGTGAAAAGACACAATATGGAGTATATACTTACAGCTGTGGAGGGAAAATGACTATAGAAAAAGAAGGAAACACAGAAAAATGAAAACATGAGTTAAGGAGGAAGGATTGTTGGCTAATGTTTTTTTATTGGTTTGGTAATTTTAATGTAATGTTTCATTTGAAAAAATACAGAAAGAGAAATGTACAGGTAATCGTGTTAAATCATTTGCCTTGTACTGTGACATGTTTTGACATTACCAAATCACTTGGGTTTTGTCCAGCCTGGGAAATGCATGATAACTGAACATGGAAAACTGCTTCTAAAGGCCAGTTATTATTTCTTTATTTTATCATGAGCTGCTCTGTATTCACTTAAAAAAATTGCTTTATTGCAGATAGGTTTGCCATGGTATTGCTGAGCTTTTAAGTGTTGGGTTGAACCATTCCAACTAGAGAATTTGAAGTTTTTCTCAATCAGTACGGCTATTTTCTTTAAAAAAGTTTTCCCCCATGTTTTGGTCTGTCAGGTAACATATCCTGTTAGTCAAATATATTGTTTAAATGAAAGACTTAACAGTAATAAATTGTTTTTAGGAAAGAACTGGAAAAACTACGAAAGGATTTGGAAGAAGAGAAGGCAATGAGAAGTAATCTAGAGGTAATTCATTTCTCCTAACATTGAGATAGTAGTCAGCATAAATAAACTAGTCAGCATAAATCACCATCCCAGCTAGGTGATTGATTTCACTACAAATTATGCTATCTTAAGTTGGACACTCCCTGCTGCTTGATAGCCATTTAATTAATCTCTTGTTGACTCCCTGTCACATTCCGTTCATTCATTCAGCAAATACTTTTGAGCACTAACTCTCTTAGGCAGTGCATGAGGCATAAGGTATATATATTCTTAAATAAAACAAACATGATTCTTGCCTCGTAAGTGTGTAGTTCTAGATCTTTTGAACTCAACATTGCTTTCTTGAGCCATTTCTCTCTTTTTTACACAGTTACCTTTTTTTTCCCCTTTCTTTTCTTTCTTTTTAAATGTTTCAATTTTTTATTTTTTGCCTGGAGGCAAGGGTGGAGGGGGGTAGGGGTGATAATGGGATGGCTCTAGATTTGTTGACTTTGATTTCTTCACTGAGAGTTCACTTCATAACCATAATGTTAACATCTTCACTCTGTGCTGATGACCGACAATTTCATCTTATCTTATCATTTTATCATTTTATCTTAACTTTTTTTCCATCCTCACTGACTTTGGTCTTCATTTGTATACTTCTTTTCTGCATATTTCAAAGAAAGCCTATTCTGCCTTTTTTCAAAGGCTCTTCCCATTCTGTATTTGAGTATTTCATACGCTTCCCTGTTTTTACCTATTTCTCTTGTTAACATTGTGAAACAGAACATGGGACTTGCTAAGAAAAACTTGAGCTCCTCTTCTGACTTACAGTTGTGACTTTCAGGTCTAAACTATGTGTCAATTAGGTTGACACCTTCTGTACATTATTAATGGACACATATCAACTTGTAAGGATTATTGTTCCTGTTTTAAGGGTGAGGAAACTAGGGTTTAGAGTGATTTAAGTCAGCAGTGGAGCTGAAATCTGTAGAAGAAACAGCCAGACTTCAGAAACTTTGCTTTTAGGGATTAAGTTATACTGTTTGAACTTGAGTTATACTGTTTAACCTCCTTTTAGCTTTAGTTGTTAATACATGTGAAGGTATTTGGCAGATTACCAGACTCCATTTTTACTCTTATATTGGACATACCCATTTTATTGGCACTTTCCCTTTTCCTATGAAAGTATTCTATTTTTCCCCTTTTCCAAAAAAGCAAAAGCCCCCTTTCAGGTCCAGCTGCCCTCTTGATCTGCTGTGGTTTTCACTTTTCGTTTGAAGTTCATTTATTGCAAAACAGAAACAACCAAGGTAAAATGTTCCTTCAGAACGGCCCCGGCCCTCCTTTCTGTATCTGCTCTCTTTTCCTACCTGTGCCCACAGAGTATCTATCGTGATTAGCTCTGCGCCTCTCCCTTCTGAATCTAATTCATCTTTTCCCACCTTCTGTGCTGTTTACAGCTGCTAGTCTCCCTGGATGTTCCACTGTGAACTTAGAACTCTTCATGTCCCCTTTGACACTCATCATCTTCTGATTTTCTGTTTCTGTTGATGGTTTCATTGACTTTCAGGTCTTGAGACATGGTACTTCTGTTCTAAAGCCATTCCCGTTCAGGCCTGCTAGCTTGACTCCCTCACCTTTATCTCTTTGTTTCTAGTGTTTGTCTTTTTCCCTTGCTCTTTATCTTCTCTTTAGCTGTTTAAGTTTCTCTCATTCTTATCTCAAATTAATCTTTCTTGCTCAGTACTTTGAAGAACTTTCTATTACTTGGTGAATGAAATTCAGACTTCTCAACTTAGCATATGAGGTCTTTTATATCCTGGTCCTAGTTTATCTGTCTTTTCTTGTTCGCTGATTGATCTTCAGTTGCCCCTCACAGTTAATTTGTCTGAATTTTTGCTCTTATTGTATTTTCTTGGATTTTCCTTTTGTGTCATCTTCTCATGCATAAGTTCTACAGATTCTCAAAGCTCCCCAACAAGTCACCTTCATTAGTTAGTACCAGTCATCCTCTGATTCAAAGTAATTTTGTCTTTTTCCACATTCATGTTCTTTAGTTTTGAAAAGGATAAATAAGTAATAATTTTGCATCTTATCACTGTGACATTAAGGACTTATTTTGCCCATCTAGTAGACTGTAAGACTGTTCCAGGGAAATCTCTTTCATCTTTGTCCATAGCTCTGAGCACAGTGCTTTATGCATATTAGATAGCTAATAAATTTTTTTCAAATTAAAGAATACATGTTAAAAATGTCTTAAATTCCCAGTAATTACCAGTGTGTAACATAGTAGAAATTCAAAAATAATAAAAAGTTTCTTGAGGCACCTGGGTGGCTCAGTTGGTTAAACGTCTGACTCTTGATTTCAGCTCAGGTCATGATCTCATAGTTATGAGATTTGAGCCCTCACATTGAGCTCTGCACTGATCATGGAGCCTGCTTAGGGTTCTCTGTCTCCTTTTCTCTCTGCCCATCCACCCCCCCCGCCCCCCGCACTTTTTCTTTCTCCCAAAATAACACATTTAAAAAAAAGTTTCTTGATTTTTATTCCTCATCTTTCCTACATACACATATGTATTTCTTACATACACAAATATTTCCTGCATACATATATGAAAATAAGGTAACAAGCAAGAGGAAACTAATACAGTGTTAAATTTGTATATATGATTTAATTTGTCATAAAAATCATGAAAAGAGTCCAATGAAATATTTCTGTTTTGAAGACTTTCATTTGATTCGATTTTTAAGCAAAATCAGCTGTTACTTAGCCTCACACTGATTTGTGTTATAATTTTTTTTTTTCCTAATGGGGAAAGTTTGACTCTTGTATTTATAAAAGCACACTTAATAAGACATTAGAGTTTTAAGATCATACCTTTAGAGGAGAAATTTTATTTCCCAAAGATTAAAAGTAGTACTTTGAACTATGAAGTTAACATATGGTATTAAATTATCCTGAGGGATGATAAAAAAACTAAAGGTGAACAAGGAACATAAGTGCTAGAAGAGAAACTCTAGCAATAAAAATATCTGCTTGAGGGGCGTCTGGGTGGCTCAGTCAGTTAAGCATCCGACTTTGGCTCAGGTCTTGATCTCATGGTTCATGAGTTCGAGCCCCGCGTCAGGTTCTGTGCTGACAGTTCAGAGCCTGGAACGAACAAACCATTCTTGAGTAGTTAGAATCCCTTAGGAGATTGTGAACATATGGAAATAATACATTTTGACCATGACAAAATGCTTATCATTTAATAATAAATTATTTGTCAGAGGTTAGCCATAGAATGTGTTATTTGTATGCAATGTTGTGGACAGGGATAATGCTATCAAGAGAAGGTAAGGCCTAAATATTCTTGCATGCAGTGAAAGGTCAGAGATCATCAGCACCTTATGTAATTGGGAGGATTAGAAAATTGTAGGTGTCAGAGTCTGAGACCCTATCTATACAAGTTCCATACCACTTGCTAGTGTGGAGCTGTTGGCATGGTATTGAATCTTGTGCTCAACTCTGTTAGCTGTTATGTGTCAGAATTAAATAATTCTGTTCTCAGTTGTGAACATGTAATGAATTTTCCTAATTCTCTTAAGTTTCTTAAATTGTGAATTTCAGTTAAGTGAAGGATGCCTTCTGCCTATAGGTGAAAATATTTCCAACACATTGACTGAATCTTAGGTATATTCCTGTGTTTTAAATAATAATTTAATCTAGAACGTACTGTTTATAGATAAGGAAATTGAGACCAAGTGAGGTTAGTGATTTACCAATATCACATAGGTAGTAAGTGATAAACATAGAACTAAATTGGTCCTTTATTATTATTATTTTTGTAGTTCTATATGGCCCCCCTTTGTTTAATTACAGGTACTTGTACATTTCTTAATTTGGTTTCAAGGATTCTCTTGTTCTTTGGAGGGTTAATTTTCTTACAGTTCTTTCAGAGACTCACATTACTTAACATTGTTCTGGCTGAAACAACTGTAGTTCCTTTTTGGTGTTTCCTGCCATTTAGGAACTTGCACTGTGATGTGACCTTCTATTAAACTTGTCCTGTACTGATCACACCATTAGAAATTGGATCTTAGAATGGAAATCAAAATCTGGAAGCTTGAAAGTATGATTGGATCTTAATGACAGAATACAGTAAAGTTTACTAAAGATATGTTATCTATTATCAACTTAACATTTTGTATTTTAGGTGGAAATAGAGAAGCTGAAAAAAGCAGTCCTGTCTTCTTGAAATGGCATGGGCCCATGTTCTTAATGTTCCAGGGATTCAGAAGCAACACTATGAACTTCACCTGACTTGTTACTTAAAAATAACAAATGCTGATATCCTGATAAATATGAGTATTTGAACTATAATCTGTAGAAAAGTAGGGAGAGGGTGGATTTTTTTTATATATATTTTGTTTTGCCAATATGAAAAAAAAGAGGCCTTAATTCTCATGTGCTGGAATTGCAAACTTTTTTTTTTTTTTTTTTTAGTTTGCTTGAAAATACTACTGAATCTGTATAAAAAGGAAAGTTCACAATCGTTTTTTTTATTGAAACTTGTAGTATTATTTTTAAAGAGATCTATACTATAAATATGGGGATATCTTTACAAATAATCTGTAAAATATACTATTTGAGAGGGACAAATTAGCTTTATAGTAACTATAGCCACTACTTTTCCCATAATATGTAAGGGATATAAACTTTGTATATATATTTTTTTTACTTTTAGCTTCTTACCCAGGATACACTGTTGTGCCTGTTTGTTTGCAGTGCTGTTTATACTCTGGGTGATGAAATAGGAGTTTCCTAGATATAAACCAGATTACTCACCCATGCATATAGTAATAACTAATGAAATAATCAAAATAATTTCAACTTTTAGAATATTTTATATTGCTTGCACTATAGGATTCATAAAAGGAATTTAGTTAAAATGGATTGTTAACTATATTTGGGAAAATATGAGCTATATTTTAAAAAATCATTAGGTCTAAGGAACTAAAAATGTCAATTTAACCCTTAACTTGTGCCTAGAAACTACAGCACATCTAATATGCAAACACCAGCCTTACTGCTGTCCTTTCCTGCTTATTTTACAGGCTCAGATATTACTCATTTCATGATCTTGTGATTTACTTCTTCATGCTTCTCCCTCTGATTTTTAATAATGATAACACAAGGAGAACAAAACTAAGAACATTCAGAACTTCAGTGTGAGGTTTCATACTTTGACAAATTGTCATCATGTAAATGCTCAGGTTTTACGAAGTGTAACTTACCTAAAAGACCAAACTAACTGGTGGGGATAGTTTAGGTTGTCATTTATAAAGGTACCAACTTTATAAAGAGTGTTAATAGATTATTATTATTATATTAAGCTGTAACAGTACAGCTTATTTAAAACCAAATGTAGTTGACCATATTCAGAATGCATTTTGAATGCAAGATGGATGAATTTGTAGTTTCTTCAGAGTCGCTTATGAACAGCTGAATGTTTTAAAATGTTACGTCTATAGGTAATATGTCTTAAAATATGTCGGTTCATATTAAAAATAGAAAAATTGACTTTTCATTTGAAAAAAAATTGATTTTCAGCTTTATTACACAACAAACACTTTGAGATTTTGAATACCACCTATCATGCTTCCATTTTGTGTTATTTTAAACCACCAAACCAAGATTTTGCCTTTAAGTTTTAATTTTATATACTGAAATCTTGTGTTAAATGAAATTTTGCCATGTTGTCTCATATGAAAGAAAACTGAAGTCGAAAATAATAGAAATTCCAGTAATTACTTAATGTTAAATTCACAACTTACATTAGTGCTTTTGGGAAAACCTGATTGTGCATTGATTGTGCATTGAGTATGTACATTTTAACTCTTTGAAGTCCTTGGGCTTTTCTGATGCGGTCACTACTGAACAAAATTGTTTACTCCTGTTCTAATGTTTTTAAATGACTTGTCAAATGAATGATTTCCTTGTTGCTAAAAAATTAGATTTTATTTTCTTTTAATGAAAGTCCTTAGGTAGAAATAAAAACATTGTATCCTAGAAATCATTCTCCAGCTTTCTGACTGGAAAATCTATTAAGTGACCCCTCCTCACCCTAATAATGGGCTGAAGGAAGTTTCCAGTAGATTTCAGGTCATCCTTAAAGTTTTTCTTGGTCATTTTCTCACTAGTGCATAAAATGAAGATGGTCATGAATGCCGAAATACATTTAGAGTATTTGCTTTGTATACTCCTCAGTCAGAATAGAAAATTAAAATACTGTCTCTCTTTTAGAAAATTATTGTGTCTCTATTTTATTGCCATTGACCAAATAGTAAAGAAAAGAAAGCCAAACTCAAAGGGAAAAAATGATTACTTCAGTCTAGCAATTTACCAGTGTTTGCTCTTGTCATGGGGATTTTAGTATTTTTATTCATAAAGTTCATATCACAAAATGGTATGTAATGATAATAGCCTTTATTTGGCAATAAATCATTGTTTTTCCTGAGTGAGTATAAATGACAGACTAGAGATAAACAGCATGGAGTCTGTCATTGCCAAATTATTAGTGAATGTATTTTTCAGGTTTGCTATTTGAAGCGCATAATACTACTAATTTTCCTACTTGTATTTCAATATTAGGAGTATTGTGTGTGTGTGTGCTTGTGTGTGACCACTAAACTTTAGTGGTTTGGTCTTACTATAAAGCTGTTACCTCTTCACAAAATTTAAGTCTGAAGATAGGAAGAGAGAATGGGCCTCATCGAACAGAGGGTTCTCTTTTTTATGCTTCTTACTGTGATCACAGAAAAAAAAAAAAAAAAACCCAAGTGCTCTCTTGATTTGTTGGTAAATATTTTATGCTTGCATTTAAACTTGAAATGTATGAGCAGAATGAGACAATCAGTTAAAATCAGAAATGAGAAGCGTTAAAAATTTAATGGCCTTGTTTTGCTGTAGCAATAAAATGACCAAGTGCAATGACTTGATTTAATAAAATCATCTTTTAAGAGTTGCTGCTATGAATATTTTTAGCCATAAAATTTTACCCTTGTTTTAGCCTGACTTGCCTTCAGTAACTATAATGTAATGCAGTTGGTGTTGTGGTATTCTAACATTCCAAAAAAATAAAAATAATATATATGTGGGGAAACTCAAAATAGTATACTTCACTGACTTGTTTACAGGTGCTGTAAAAAAGCATGCTACTCCCTCAAAGAGAAAGACAATAAAGAATAGTATTGCCAGTTGTGTCGGTCTTTATTGGTTATTTTTCATTGACATCAGCATATGTTTATTGCACAATATGATGGAAATTCTATTAGGTTGAGTTTTCCAATACAAGAAACCACACAAATGGTAAAATGGAAGCATTAGAAGTTCTAGACCTATTTGACTTTTACTGAATCTTTGTGGTTCTGTTTTTCCCGTGAAACTGTGAGATAGTAATTTCTACCTCACAGGTTTATTGGGAGAATTTGAAATGATTTATCTAAAGTATGTTAGAGAATACTTGGCATTGAGTAGATTAAAAAAAAAAAAGTGGAAGCTTGTATTGTACTCTTCTCAACAGCATTTAACAGTGATATGCATGATGAAAATTAGACAGCTAAGATTAAAAGAAAGGAGGCATAGTACTTACCCATCCTGTGCTGTTTTTGAGTCCAGCATCCCTTTTTCTTGGGGAAAGATAACTCCTTACATTTGCATTATATTGAAATGAAACTGCTCCCATCCTACAGATTCTGCCTTCCTGACCACCAGGGCGGGGATTGACCCAAGGGAGACTACTTTGCCCAAATTGAATTACTGACTCAGACAGATTTTTAAAATTCGGAATTTTTTGTTTGTTTGTTTGAAACAAGAAGCACTGCTCTCTTAGTTAAGTCTGTTATCTGGAAAAAGCTGATTTGAAAGAACAAATCTTAATAGACCATAAAGAGAAAGAAACAATCCAGAAGGATTTTAAAGCATTCTAGTCCCAGCTATCCATCCACTGCTGGATTCCTTAAGCATAAATTTGCTCATAAATGTTTTTGGTCTTCTGAACTCATAACTGGAAGTCCTAGTAAAAATAAAAAAAGAAGAGTCCTGAAGACATCAAGGCCGATGTCCTCTTGCTGAAACTACACCACGCACATGACTCTAGCTTTTTAGAATCCGCTGGAAGATTTGAATCCTCGAAAAGGAATAAGACACCACAATGAAGTCCCATAGAAAAAAACTGTGGCAAGTCATTTCAGTTAAAATTTTAGTTTGAAAACTACATGCTTTTTACTGGCCTTTATAAACACTGGGCATAATTTAAGCTTTACAAGCACAGGATGGTGAAGTTTTGGATTACAGAATTTTATTTTTTTTTTAATTTTTTGTGTAATAGAATTTTTGTATTTGAAGGGACATTGAAGGGGTTGGACAATCCGATGCCTGTGCATATGGTTTTATATGAAGACACAATTGCACATTTAGTCTTATTCTAGGAAATAAATGCAGAGAGCAGTTTAGTTTAACTGAAATGGATCTATTTGGTGTTATTACTTGCCAATTAAGATTTAGAGAATAGACTGGGTCTTGATGTTAAAATTTGTTTTTGAATCCTAACCACTATTCCTTTTCTTTTGTGACTAACACCTTTATTGTGAATATGCTTGTTGTATATAGGAAAATAAATTTAGAAATAGGTATCGATATTTTTTTGTATAGAGCCAATAATCTTTTCTATCACAGAAGGTGTTGTGGTTTTCATTTTGCAACTATTGGGTGGTATTCTTTCCTATCGGGTTACAAGTGGTTTTTATTAGCCATTTCAGTTCCTAAAAAAGATGTGTGAATAAAGTTATTAAAAGTAAAACTCATTTTTTAAGTGTACTGTGTAACTTAAGTCTTCAATAAGGAAATCACTTTTTAACATTTCATGGTATATAGTGTGTTTTTAGGAATATTCCTCAAACATTAACTGAACATAATGCAAATACAATATATGACAGAGTAATGACATTTTTATTCATCTCCCTTGAAACTAAAAACAAGTAGGTTGAAAATTAGATTTAATAGATTAAAAAAGAGACTTAAAAAGTCACTCTCCAATAAGGAAACCATCACAATTTATAATAAATTACCTCCCAGGGGCGCCTGGGACTTAAGCAGCTGACTTTGGCTCAGGTCATGATCTTGCAGTTCAAGAGTTCCAGTCCCACATGGGGCTCTGTGCTGACAGCTCAGAGCCTGGAGCCTGCTTTGGATTCTGTGTCCCCCTCCCCAACTTGCTGTCTCTGTCTCTGTCTCTCCCAAAACAATAAAAATAAACATTAGAAAACAAAAACAAAAAACCTCCCAAATGGTTTGAGATTTGACAAAGGAGGAGGGACAGCGTGAAATCTGACATACATAAGCCTCCACAGGCCTTGTGTCCGACACAGATTCCTCTGAAATATTTATCTGATTATCTTAGGCCCAAATCCGATACAGCAGAATGGCAGCGGAAAGAAGCCAGCTAACTACAACTATTAATTTGAAGGCTGAAAACCAGGGGGAGGGAGACGTGCTCTTAGGAAAGAAAACAGCCCTGATGAGAGGGTGTTTTACGTAACAGACCGAATTAACGTGGTTCTCTCCCTTGCGCTCCTCCCGGTGCTAGTCAGCAAGTCCCTGACGCCATTCAAAGGTGAGTAATCAGACACACCACACACAAGTGCCTTTTTAGATGCATGTGCTATATTCAAATGTGTAAAACAAATGGTCCTAAAACACAGGCTTGATCCTGCAAGTAGAAATCCCGGTGTCCCAGGGAGAACATGGAGTAAGTTGGAGAACACCAAGACCCATTTTTGTTGTTCTGGAACTTTAGGATAATGAATATTGACCCAAAAAGAAATCAATATTTTTAACTGGCTAATCATACCATAAATAAATAGGATATGTAATTAAAGCTCTACCACTAAAAAAGGCAGCAAAGCCAAAGTGAAATCATAGCTGTTTTAACTGCTTTAAATTACAGCTTTAGAAAATGGAAAATTCCTCAGTTCATTTTATTAATCCAACATAACTTTAAGCCTAATCACCATGACCGATCTCACTTGGAAAGATTTGGTATCAGGTAATGTATCCATCTTCATGCATTGTATGAAGTGAGTGAAAAGGGCAAGGATCATGCTGACAGGCAGGGCAGGGCCAAGCATTTACTGGGAGTGTGGCTGCAGAGAATATGGCCGTTAGATGCCACTGCCTTGATTCACGGAAACAGCAACAGTTCTACCCACGATAGCATTTATACCATCAGTGCAGATGTCAACAGCGAAAAAAGCAACTAGCATTTTAGTATTATTGTGAAAGTTTTGACCTCCTGGACCACACTTCAAGTACTGCTGACCTAAAATTACCTGGTGTTGTCCCTGGCCTCTGGTACTTCATCAGTGTTTAGTGGATGAATCGATAAATGACAAAATCGACAAAGAGGATGTGGCTTCTCTTCTCTCCCCGTGTCTTTCCCCTCTCCTCCTGCCTTTTCTGTCTTTGACTATTCAAGGATTCAAGTTGAAATAGCTTCTCAGGACTAACCACTATCATGCCAATTGATATAAAATAGCCATGCTTCCAAGGCTTGTCCGCACTGAGCTCTTGAAATGCTTTTAACACATTTTGTACTTGGCTTTTGGTGGTCCGTTTAACACCCTAAGGGTAATAGCAAACTTATCTTTACTATAAAAATAGGCATCATGTCAAATACTAATAGCTAATGTTTGTGTTGTGCTTACCATGTTCCAAGCACTGTTGCAAGTGACATCTTTACCTATCTATATATCTCAACAATTTTATGTGATAGGTACTATTATCCTTCACAAATGAGTAAACAGGCTTGAGAGGTTAAGCAACTTGGCCAAGGGTGCTCAGTTAACAAGGGATGGAGGTAAACCCAGACAGGTTTCGAAGCCTGTGCTCTTGATGGTGTGCTAGCCCTACATAGATAATGTATAGGAAGGAAGGAGCCTGAATTGAGAAATTCTTCTATTTTTAGTTCATTCTTTGTAATCCTTTGAGTATCAAATTTTTCAATCAGACTATGATCCCATAGTCCGTTTAGATTTCTCTGTGTGATACGGTAACACATAAGATTATAGGGAAGATTCTTTGTTTCTTGGTGTACATCTTTGCAAACTTCAGTGATTTTCATGGCTTTTCAGCAGACGTGGGGAAGGAAAAAATCCTACTTAGCTTTCATAAAGAGATGCCCACTAGATGGCAGCCTAATAAAGCTCAGCTTCTTTGGTGTCTTGAGTAAACCACTCAGACTTGTAGAAGCTGCAAATGAAATCCTTGGGCTCCAGCCCATTGAATTCATGCAGAAGTGGGGCCCAGCACCATACTTTCTTGGCCTAGCCACTTCTGCTGGTTTCCACAAGATGGAGTGAAAGGACCTGAGGCCTTGGAATCTTGAGAGATCGGGTTTTGAAAACGGGCTTTAAAAATTAGTAGCTGTGTGAACATGGCCAATCACTCAAATCTCGTCTCTTCCCTGATCTCTTAGGAGACTTAAAAAAGAAATTACTGCTAAAACAGCCTCATAGACTCCAAGAAGGGAGAGGAAGGGGGCTCTGAGTGCTTTGTATTTGTTTTTCCCCTGCGAGAACGACCCTATCACAACGGCAGCAACAAAACCTCTTTCTCTTGTTTGTCGTTCCTGTTGGATGTTGGTACCATGAAGGCTCCAGTTCCCAGGTTGCTATAGGGGGTCTTCAGCCTTTCTCACACATGTGATTTGTCACTGTCAGCCCCTGCTTCTTGGGAGCTGCTCCCGTATCTCCATTTGGTCCTGCAATGTGTACCCGTACCCACCAGGCCAAAGGGAACAAATCTCCATGGTCACTTCTGTAACAAGCTCACAAAATCATGAGCGTGTGCTGTGGGCTTCGTGAAGACCCCAGAGGCCTAGTATAATTGCCATAGAGTTGGAGTCTGGCACGACAGCCCGGAGCAGGTGGTCGATGGAGGCTCTGTGGTGCCGTGACTGTGCCTGAAAATGCAAATCTATTTTCAGCTCAAACTCTAAGCCTAAAATGACTTCTCTCTCCAAAAAGGAATGAAAATGTCCATTTCATGGTGCTGACGTGACTACAGGGTCACAGAAGCAGAGAATAGCACCGCAGAAAGGACATGGTCAGGAGGGTGCAGGAGGGCAGAACTGAGAGAACATCACGTAGCCCCTTCCCCTAACCAGTAGAAGAACAGCCAGCCATCGGCAGTGTGCTTCCGGGAGAAGAAAGCTTCCACGAATATCAGGCGGGAAACAAAGGTCCAAGGCTTAGATGGTCATTTTGAGCAAGTGGCAAAACTAGAGGTTATCTATGATGCTTAAAGTGATAAAGGTTCCGGAGTGTGACAAAAACAACGTGGGACACAAAAGTATTCAGATGTAGAAAGCCATTTCCTTAACCTCACCAAGAATGTCACCTGCCCCATGTTGGGAAGGAAGGAAATGAAGAATGAAATAAAATAAGGTGTGTTTACCTTCTGGCATGTGTCAATGTATGTGTAGTGCAAAAATGTTTTGTGCTTATTGATTTCATCTTGATCTAAAAAGCCCTTGCTCCCGCTGATGGTAGGAGAAAAGACAAAATTTGTCATTCAAAGGCAACAAATCCTCTATGGCTTACATTACTAAAACTATAAAGTAGTAATGAAAGTTCTTCTCAAGCTGTTTACCCCGACCCAAGAGCCTTTGCTCTTAGTGTGGTGTCTGTGTTGAGGGGAATTAGATACATCTTCTTGGCAGCAGGAGGAGACAAGACCTCAGGTCTGTGCTCTGTCCTTTGAGCCATCACTGTCCATCCCCTCCCCTCCCAGGGCAGTATCTTCACTGATCCCGTGTCCACTGAGGTGCTGCTCGTCCTGGCTAGTTTCTCATGGCATCACACTGATAATGCGCTTGGTTCCCACCAAAATCTCCAGTAATGAGTCTCTGAACGTTGCCTCATCCCATGCCAATTTTCTAACAGTTCTCGAAGCTTCCCCTAACTATGGCATCCACAGATTTCCAGGTAAAGTTATACCCAGGCAGGGGAAAACAGATGGTCACATAACACCTGTCTTACTACACGCTTTCCTTTCCTTCTACTGTTTGTATCTTGACTCAACGTTAAGCAACATGCTGGGCACCTCGGGAGACCCCTTGGTTAGTTTGAAACTCCCTGTGACATGTTGGGGGAAATAGGGCTTTCATCCTTGTTCTTGGGTCTCCTCAAGTGTAGCTGTGTATTTCTGAGCCGCTTGCTTCCCTCTGCCCTTTCCTTCCCAGGTGAGTGTAGACCTGAGAAGATACTTAATCTCATCTCCTTGCCCTGCTCTTGCTCTGTCTTCCAGGCCCCTCCTGTCCCAGAAGCAGAAGGGCTCTGTAGTCAATCCCATGGCTTCCGGGATCACCACAAACTCAAACTAGTGGCATAAGCAACAGAAGGTACTGTCTTACGTGCTGGAGATCAGAAGTCTTACTGGGCTAAATCAAGGTGTTGACAGGGCCAGGTTGGTTTCTGGAGGCTCTGGGGGAGTAATTCCTTCCCCACCCTTTCTCATTTCCACAGGCTGCCCACACTTCTTGACTCCAGACTCCCTTTCTCTGTCTTCGTAACCAGCAATGTTTTGGGGGGGGGCGGGGGCTCACACTGCATCTCTCCACCCTTTTGTGTGGTCACATCTCCCTCTGACCCTGACCCTTCCATCTCCTTCCACTTCCAAGACCCTTTGTGATTGCATTGGGCTCACCTGGATAATCCAGGCTAACCTCCCCCTTGAAAGGTCCTAACGTAATCACATCTGCAAAATCCTGTTTGCCACACAAGGCGATGTATTCACAGGCGGACATCTATGGTGTGGGGAAGAGACCCCATTATTCTGCCTGCCACAGGCTCTCTGCTTCCTGTCAGACTGAAATGTTCCTATAACCCAGCCTCCTCCTCTCTGCGCTAAGGCATTCGCCTTTCTCTTCTTTTTGGAGCAGCTGGAAAGGCCTCAGGGGAACGATTCAGTTCGCATGTGAGAGAAAAGTATGTTTCTAGGGGATGTATTTCAAAAAGCCATCCCCAGAGTTTGAGCAGTGAGTTGCTCACAGAGTTCAGTCAGACTCGAGACTGCAGGGTGCTGTACAAATCCCTTGGTACAAAAACAACATGGAACAGAACAAAGAACCCTTTACGTGCTGTTTCACGTGTAACAGACAGCTGGACTGGCTGGACACCACTTTTCTCGAGACCCCCAGGAGCTCCTCCCCCGGTACACCCCCAGCACTCTGGTGCCCCAAGTGGGAAGTTCGAGGTAAGTGGAAACTGTCATGGTGTTACCACTTTTGAAACTTTTGTTGTCGTTGCGTTGCTTGGTATTACACACACACTTTCCTCTTTTGCGTCTCCGTATGGCCTTTACTTTAAGGTGTGGCCTGATGGCCGCTGGGGCCGCAGGTGAAAGGGGGGGGAGGCTTCAGAGCGAGAGGCGGAGCCTGTGGGCCCCACGCACACGTGAGCCGCTGCCGCCTGGGCGTCACGTGAAACAGCGCGGTCCTTGGACGCCCTCAGGGGGCGCCGCGTCCTTCCAGGCGCTTTTCCCTCCTGCCCCTTCTGTCTCCAGGGCAAGGTGAGTCCGCGTAGGCTCTGTGACTTCTGGGGGGCTCTTGACACTCACGGGCTGCAAAGCAACTTTGCAGCTGCGGGCTGACACTTTTGGGTGACAGCTTCCTATTGCTAACCCCGCCTCCCTTCTGACAGATGTGGAAGCTTCTCAAATTCTTTAGGTTAAAACCCTCCGTACTTGGAATACCAAGAACTGCTTGTAGTTTTCGGAGCTGAATTCCGACTGGGGAAGGTTTTTGTTTTGCGCCTTTTTAAACTTAGAAAATATATGCATTGTAAAAACTTGGAAAATATGAGAGTCTAAAAAATTTCCCACAAGCCCAGGTACCAGAAAAGAGAGAATAATTACAAATATTTTAACTTTTTAAAAATAGTTGCCCATGACCGGGGGATATATTTTTGGATATTTTATTACTTGACATTTTGTTATTTTTTTCCCCCACATCATTTAATATTGCTCAAAACATGAATTTACATGCTGTGTGTTATTCCATCATATGGTTATACTATATAATATTACTTACTGTTTGATTGTTGGACATTTACATAGGTTTCTGTTTTGCACTATTATAAGGCTGTGATAAACCTTCTTTTACGTGAATATTTGGATATATCTCTTAAAAAAGGACCTAGGGACACCTGGGTGGCTCAGTTGATTAAGTGTCCGACTTTGGCTCAGGTCATGATCTTGTAGTCTGTGAGTTTGGCCCCACGTTGGGCTCTGCATTGATACCTTGGAGCCTCGAACCTGCTTCAGATTCTGTGTCTCCCTCTCTCTTTGCCCCTCCCCCCGCTCGTGCTCGTGCATGCGCAAGTGCTCTCCCTCCCTCTCTCTTTCTCTCAAAAATAAACATTAAAAAAATTTTTTTTAAAAAGACCTAGAAGTGGCATTACCAGCTTAGTTAATGGTATAAACACGTTTAATGCTTTTAATGTATGTGGCCAGAGTCCTTTAAATGAGTTGTACCAATTTATACTCCCTACATCTCTCTTAACAGCATCACTCTGCATGGGCTCCAAGTGGGCTGAGCCCCTATCCCGAGTTTACCCTTGGTAATAAACTCTATGGTAGCTATAGCTGGAGATGACATTGATACAAACCCATTAGTACACGCCCAGGGTGAAGGAGAGAGGAGAGTGAGGCTAGAGAAGATCTAATGAGAGAATGTTAAGTTCATTCATGCTCTGCTCTAGTGGAACCCCCTCCGGACCCTGGTGCGTTGCCCCAGATGAGGCTTTTCCATCTCAGGGGAGCTTTTTTTTCTTATTAGGATGAGCTCTTTATCATGCAACGTTGAGTTCCTAAGGCTAATAGTCTGCTAGAACCCCTGCCTTTCTGTTCCACTAGATCTGAAAGAAGGCAGATTAGCTTCACAAGCTGGTGCATAGAACTCCGATGGCCTGAGCTTTAAAGCACATCCCAGTGTGATTTGTACTTTTCCAGCTTTTTTCTTCTGTTTTGCTCTTCTGTTTTACTTGCCCCTACAAGGCAAGTACGCTCCAAGCTTACACCGAAGCAGTACCAGTGGTGGAAGAGATAGTGGTAATAAGGGTAGTAACTGAAGCAGTAGGGGTCGTAGTAAAGATAGCTAACACATATAACGACTTGTGAAATGCCAGGTACTCTTTGAAGTGATTTTAGGGGCGCCTGGGTGTCTCAGTCATTGAGCGTCCTACTTAGGCTCAGGTCATGATCTCAAGGTTTGATAGTTCAAGCCCCAAATGGGGCTCCCTGCTGTCAGGGAAGAGCCTGCTTTGGATCCTCTGCCCTCCGCGCACTACCCGCCCCCCCCCCCCCCCCCCGCCTCTCTCTGTCCCTCCCTGGCTTGCGGTCTCTCAAAAATAAATAAAACATTAAAAAAATTACTGAAGTGATTTTAAATGGATTCACTCAAGCAATCCTATGAGGCAGGTAATATTATCAAATCCCATTTGGGGCTGCATGTAAAACAAACAAACTGAGGTGCAGTGTAAGTTTTTCTCATAATGTCACAAATCAGGAGGCAGTCAGCCCAGAACTTGTGCAGAATGCTCAAGGAAGTCGTGAAGAACCACAGCTTCTCCTGTTTCTGTTCTGCCATCCTTAGCCTGTGGCTTTCATTGTTAATTTTACAGCATAGGTATTGCGTCTGAATCCCAGGTAGAAAGGGGGAATACCTGCTTTCATGTGCCTGCTGAGTCTGTCCCCCTTCCCGGCACCGCCCCCCCCCTTCACTTTCTTTTAGTACAAAAGAACAGGAAATTTTCCTAAAGCATCATGCAGTGGCTTCAGTTAATATCTCATTGACCAGAACTTGGTCACATCTGCAGCCCTAGTGGCAAGGGTCTGTTGGAATGTGTGTATTCTAACAGAGCACACGGTGACTCTGAAAAAGATCGGAGCTTGTTAGTAAGGAAAAGGGAGTATAAATATTGGGTGGACAGATAGGAGTCTGCCACACCCCCATTTACAGATGAGAAAACCGAGGGAAGGAAAGATTAAATAATTGGCCAAGTTCACATAGCTGGTTGGTGATGGAGTAGGCATAAATGTGCCTTTTAGAGAATCAAGCCCGGGTGCCGTGGGTCTGTACGCTTTGAGAATCCCTCAACAGTTCTTTTCTACTCTTGAACTAGGAGGTAGGGGTTGAGGTCTGCAATCTAACCTGCCCTTGTGTTCACCATCTCAGGGATCTTGAGTAGATTTTATCACACCTCTGGATCTGTTTCTTCAAGTGAAAAATTAGAAACTTGAATTGTAAGGGCTGTTAAAACTCTAACGTATGCACGTTAAAAGTGGCGTGTTTAGTGTTACCCTTTCTTGCCCTTGATGCCACCTATATGAACTGTTGGGTGTAACTCTTCTTCAGAGTTACCTTTGTTTAATCTTAGGGAGGGGTTCTGTAATCCACAAGTCGGCAGTGTCTACCCATGAGTCCAGCAGCCCCTGAAAAGGCAGGGAAGCAGAGGCTTCTGGAAGCCTTCTGCTGAGCCCCAGACCCACTGGACCCCAAGCAAGACCAGCAGCATCTACACTACACTTGATGACGGCATTGCAAGATACATCTGGAAATGAACCAGAACTGGAGCCGCCATTAAATATTACACAATACAGGAAATCAGCTGAAAGAACCAGTCTTTTAAAAAGGAAAGCAAGGAGGGGGCCGGGAGGTGAACTGATGAATACAACGAAAAGGAAAAGCATCCCCCCATGGGAGTCGTTCACCATTACAGTCCCTTCCAGCAACCTGACTCGTCAAGTTAGCCAGTGATGGTTAATTTTGTGGTAGATAATGACACTGTAAGAGAAAAATAATAGGATCTCCTACTGATCAAATTTGAGCCTAAAAGCCCATTTAGTGGTTAAGATGATAAATGAGGTTATTGACCACTTAAACAATGGAGTTGAAGAACAGTGAGGGGTGGGCGAAGAACTGGGAATGAATGCAAATTAAATTTGTGAGGGTGAGGTTTAGAACTTGACAAATAAGCTTTCCTGATGGCTGAGATTTCAAACCAAGTACTTTCCTGTGTGAAACAATATTGGAACTAAACATTCTTTCCTGTCCCAGTGTGAAATAACACTCACACAAATAAGCAAAAATAGCTCAGGTACTTGCTCTCCAGGAAATATTTTCTCCTGGAAGATAAGCTCCGAACCGCGTAGAATAGCTCAGTATCGACCGCAGCAGCTTGTTCATCGAGACTTGCTGGAGACCTCTGCTGTGTCGTTCCTACCCAGCCAAGCCTTTATAGTGTAGACTGCCCAATCCCAGCCAGTTCTCCAGTTTTCAAGGCCTGAAAACCCTATAAATATCCTCGCTTGACTTCCCTCTTCAGAAACCAACTAAATCTACCAAACTGGTATACTCTCACTACATACAACAGTGAGACTGTGAGTCTCACTTTGTTCAGCTTTGATCAGCTTTGATCAGCTTTGTTCAGCTGATCACTTTGATCAGCTTTGTTCGAGCAATACATTGGTAGTCATTTGGGCAGTTGACATGTCTAAAGTGAAGTGTTGCTCTCCTGTATGAAACTTTATTGTATAGTGTCAGAAATGAGGCCAACTGTATCATACCAAATGGCCTTGAAATTTTGAATATTGGGTTAAATGTCAAGATCTCTTTGGATTCTTCCAGCATCTTGGAAATCCTTGAATTTTTTTCACCCTTGGAAATTCGAAGAGCTTACAGAGACTGTATTTCCCATATCCGTCCTGTGGCACCTCTTACCCTTCTCCCTTCTACCCTCTCCTTTACCCCCAGAAGGCAGAAGAAGGTGACCAGAGACTGATAGGATTCGAAGCAGTGTTCTTTCGAGGATGGCTGAAGTAATGGTGGGTATTAAATGCATTCAAAACCAAAAACTTACTGTGTGTGTAGAGCTCTGGTTTTCCTGTGGAAGTGTAGGATAAGCAGGCAACCTCCAAATAAAGAATTATGTAGATAATTTTAACTTGGAATAAATGAACCGAGAGAAACAAATGGTGCAGTGATTCAGGATTACGGGGAGCTGGATAGATGGATGGAGGCTCCTATTTAGAGAGAACGGGCAAAGAAGGCCTTTGTGAGAGGCTTACCGGAGTGAAGACCTGAGAGAGGAGCCAGGCTGGACTGAGGTGAAGCAGGAGAGGGGCCTTGGACATGACACAGTTTAAGGAGGTTCTCACTCTCAGAGTCACCCAAGACTTCCCTGAGAGAGCCTCCTTAAGGCTTGCTCCCAGGTGCATGCTGAAGCAGAGAAATAACCAGTCCTAAGAATGTGGAGCGTGCATGTGCGTGTGTGTGTGTGTGTGTGTGTGTGCACACGCGCACTGAAGAAGGCAGCAGGACCAGTGTGTGGGGAGAATGAGGCATGGAACAGTGGTCCTAGGCAGAAGAAACAGGATACACAATGGCCCAGAGGTGGAAAACAGCTTGATATGTCTGGAGCATTTCTACCACTGGGCCCTTATGTCTAGATCAGAGTGGATAAGAGGAAGAGAGGCCCAAGGTGGGGCTGGAGAGGCAGGCAGGTCCCAGGTCAACTTGGCCTTGGAGGGTACATGAGGTGCACAGACCTTATTCTAAGTACAATGAAAATAGGTTTGGGGCGCCTGGGTGGCTCAGTCGGCTAAGTGTCTGACTTTGGCTCAGGTCATGATCTCACAGTTCGTGAGTTCGAGCCCCACGTCGGGCTCTGTGCTGACAGCTCAGAGCACAGAGCCTGCTTCGGATTCCATGTCTCCCTCTCTCACTGCCCCTCCCCTGCTCATGCTCTATCTCTCTTTCTCCCTCTCTAAAAAATAAATAAACATTAAAAAAAAATTTTTTTTAATACGTTTCAATCCGGGCAATGGTATGATCGAGCATATGTTTGAGAAGATTTTTGAAAGGCAGATTGGAAGGGGGCAAGGGTAAAATCAGGGAGACAGTACGAAAGTGTTTGTATTAGTGTAGGCAAGGGGAAAAGAGGACCTGGATATAGACTGGATGGATATAGAGAGAAATGGACAGATTGAAGATGTATTTTGAGGAAGAAATCATAGGACTTGCTGACAGGCGAATGTGGAGCTGAGGAGAGACGTGGCCTGCGGATCTAGGCCGTGGAAGTGGATGAGCTGTTCCAGGGAAGGATGGAGGAGGAGAGAAAGGAGAGTGGAGTGAGTCAAGGGATGAGGGAGAGGGCTTGGGAAACCCACACTTAGAGGTCAGCAGAGAAGGCACCAGAGAGGAAATAGGACGGTGAGAAGCATATGGATTTACGTAGGTGTTTCAGCAACCCAAATGTCCATTGGTGGACAAACGGATAAATATGTGGTATGTACACACAATGGAATATTACTCAGCCCTCAAAAGGAAGGATATTCTGACAAATGCTTACAATTTGGATAAACCATGAGGACATTCTTCTGAGGGAAGTAAGCCAGTCACAAAAAGACAAATAATGTATGATTCTACAGTGTATGAGATATCCTGCCAAGTCGAAATCCTAGAAACAGAGAGTAGAATAGTGGTTACCAGGGGCTGGAGGGAGGAGGAAATGAGGTGTTATTGTTCAGTGGGTACAGTTTTAGTTTTATAAGATGAAAAAGTCCTGGAGACCTATTGCATAAAAATGTGAATATACTTAACACTATTCAATGGCAAAAATGGGCAATGTGGTAAATTTTAAAATATATTTTTTTTACCACATTTACCTAAATAAAGATTTTTTTTTTAAGTGTTAAAAAAAAAAAAGGAAGAAGTGGTCAACCAAGTTGAGGGCTGCCAGATCAAGCAAGAGGAGAACAGTTGATATGTTGATTTATTAAGATGGAGAACACTGGTGACCTTTCTACATTGGCTGTGGTGGCATGGAGGAGAAAACCGGATTGAGGGAGATTGGAAGGCTGGGAAGTGGAGACAGCCATGACACAGTTTTCAGGAGAAAGATAGCTAGGAAGGAAAACCTGGGGCAGAAGCAACAAAGAGGGGCTGTTGTTTTGTTTTAGGAAAGAAGATACCACTTGAACATATTTGAGTGTTAATGGGATGATCATTGTAGAAGGAGACATTGATGATGCAGGAAATGGGAAATCTAAAGAAATGCCATCCTTGACAAAGCCCTGAGGAGAAGGGATAGAAATCTTGGGGAGGACAAATTTTGACCAGGAGACAGATACTTCCTCTAACATGACAGGAGGGAAGGAGGAGAACGTGGGGGGTACCTGCAGGGGGCCTTGTGGGGTTGGAGGTGAGACGTGGATAGAGTTCTCATCTGATGGTTTCTATTTTTCTCTGTGAAATGTGAGGTATGGTTGGTCACACGAAAGGTGGGGAGAAGTTACGTCAGTGGTTTGAAGAGAGCAAATTTATTGTCATCAGTCACGCAGGATCCTGCAAAAAAAGAGCTTGCCAGTGAATCATAACAGGATGCATCCTCTGTGTGGAGCAGCTGTGGGATTCTGTATTCATTATTTTAAAGTAAAACTACCGTATTTTATATTTTATCAATTCTAAGACACACCTCTGAAATTGAGATATAGTCTAGTATTGTTCTATGGGATTGTATAGTTTCAGGACATGAGAGACTCCATTTTGAAACCCCATTTTCCTTTCCGACCAATGGACTCTTGATCTGGGCCGGATGCAGCACCTGTCCCACAAGCAGTTGCTCATAAAGTTTCAACAAGGCAACTGGCATCAGAGTTAATCAATAGATACCAGGGACAGTTTTGATGACACCAATAAAATAATCAGTAAGATAGTAATCAGAAGTGGATCAAATTAGCCATTTTTTTCCCTCTTCTCTTCTTTATCTAACTCATGTAATCACCCTATCCTTCTCTCATAAACACTGCTTGTGTTCCCCACATGGGGCACTTTTCTGGTTACTCCGGAATCTCTGCTCCTCTAAGTGCAATTCTGAGACCCCAGATAAAGGCTTTTATTTTTTTTCAGTTTCCTTTTCCCCAAAATAAACATCTTATTCTCTTTGCATACGGGGATGTTTCCCTTATTATTTCTACTAGTTTAATTATATTTATTAGAATATAACTCTTAGAAACCTTAAATTCTTAATTTTTGTTTTGAAATTTATCAGGCACATATTTCCTTCTCTCAAAAGGAGGAAATGAGTATGTTAGCTAAAATTTAAATTTAAAAAAAAAAGGAGGAAATGCTTTTGGAAATAACAGATCAGTGCACGGAAAGTTCAACTTACCTTCTAGATTGTGAAACTTCTTTAAAGTTTCTAAGGCAGGATGGAAGGAGTCCGTAAGTCTCTCCCAAATGTGCCACCTTGGTATGTGGGCTATTTTGAGCTGAAGTTGATGTGGAGAACAAAGGCAAAAGGAAATGTAGATAAAATTGAATTTCCTTATAACCTGCAGCCCATTGACAAATACTTGAGGCAGGCAGACTATGACATTCCTCCAGGAACTTCCAATTATCTTAACAGAGTATGGTCTTACTGGAATGCTTTCATTCGATTGCTCAGGCTGCCATCCTCTAGCCCTTGGCTACTCTACCATGAGGAGAAAGCCTGTTATCTGCCTGGAAGTTAGTATCCTGGTCAGAATGGTAATAAGACCCATAAACCTGATGCCCTTCATTTCTGTCCTTAAACAAAGTTGTCTTTCTTGGGTATGGGACAGCCACCTAAGTCCCCAGGATGGCTGCCGATCTTAAGCTTCCCGTGTGAGGTTTCCCCCTAATGGTCTAATGTGATCCCCTACACATCTCTGTTCTAGCCGCTTCTGGCAGTGAGACCTCCACCTGGAGCTGGCCGAAACCAGTACCTGAGTGAATTAAAACCCAACCTTGGATGGTTTCCTAGGGAAGTTGGCTGTAAAAGACTACATGTGTTGGAATATCTCTAGACCATGATGGATTTCTGTCTTTACTGTTTGCTGTCAGTGTCCCCTACTAACTACTTAAATTACAAAATTGGGTAATATCCCCTTGTAAAACCTTTTTACTGTTTTCTCTGGGCTAAAAATGGCAGGTTCTTCACAGCACAGCCTTCAGAGCAAGGCAAGGCATGGCACGGTATTTTGGTCTATTCACCGGCACGAATTTGTAAACTAGATGGGGAAGGGGGGCTTTAGTATCCTCCTACAGGGCCTTTATGACAGGAAGGTTGGTGATCACAGCGCTTTTGTTCGAGGGACACCTCCAGTTGCCTTGACACCAGGAACCTCTGACATAACCTGTGTGGGGAGCCACCTGACAATCGGGGGTGGGGGTTTGGTAATGGACCTTCTCTACTTTTCTAGAAGCATGGGATCTTCTTCAGTCCCCAAGGATTCTCGCTTGGGATGCCTTTTAACCAACTGTAAACAATCCGGATTGCAAAATTTAAGAAAGGACTGATCTTCTGTAACATTGCATGGTCTCAGTACTCCTTAGGAGAAGAGAAAAAGCGGCCCATTAATGGAACATTAAACTTCAATATGATCTATCAGTTAGATCTCTTCTGTAGGAAACAGGGCAAATGAACGGAGGTACCCTGTGTCTAGGACTTCATGGCCCTAAATCAGCAACCTGACCTAAAGGCCTCTTGCAGAATGTGTTTGGCTAGTAAACCCCTTCCTGATATATTGGATGATAATTGTCTAAACAGTCTTCCTGATGAAGTTTTTGGGGGTGACAGCAGGGTTCGTGGGGTCCAGAGCTGATGACCAAGAAAGAATTCTTGAAGACATCTTTGGTACAAAAAGGTGATATTAAAGCACAGGGACAGGACCCAAGGGCAGAAAGAGCTGCCCTGGGACCATGAGAAGAGATTGGTTATACACTGTGGAGTTGGGTGGGGTAAAGTCCACCCAGTTTCCAGTGAGATTTTCATATGTTAAAGAAGACTCACAGGATACTGGAGGCTTAGCTGTTGTCAAGCTTAGGTTGTTTTTCCCTCTAGAAAAGCATTAGCATTAAGACAGTAGGGAGTTCCTGGAGAACATTTGTCTCTGCCTGCCTCAAGTATTTGTTAATGGGCTGCAGGTTTTAGCTCAAGTCACGATCTCACAGTTCATGAGTTTGAGCCCCACATCAGGCTCACTGCTGTCAGTACGGAACCTGCTTCAGATTCTCTGTCCTCCTCTCTCTCTGCCCTTCCCCGCTTGTGTTCTCTCTCTCGAAAATAAATAAAACATCTAAAACCAAACCAAAACAAAACAAACAGTCCTTCTCTGAATAAACCCAGGTTTCTAGAGGAAACCAGGCCACTCCTAACAAAGGGGACGCTGACTCTCTCTCACTGCTCCTTCTAACAGATCCAGGTTATTCCAGCTGTATGTGAGGGCTTCTCCCTCATTCATTTCCCTAGTTAATGGCTATGAGAATTGGAGCCTACTGTTTCTGGTTAGTCTACCTTGGGATGGGGACTTTAAGGAATATTCCCAAGCAGCTGCCGAGAGTCCTTGTTTTGGCGAAGTTCCCCATCTTCTCTGGCCAGACATGGACTGCCTAATTCCACTTCTTGGTGGAAAAAACATATGTCTTTTCATCTGTCCAAGCTAATGAGCTCTAGAACCAGGAGACCTCTTTCTCAGCCCTCTGGACTTTTATCTGCCTCCAGCCTCCCTGGGGGCACCTCACCTCTTCTGCCTCCCTCTCCCCTTCCTCCTGTTTCTGCACCACCTTGGGCAGGGCCTGCATAACTGGCTTCTGTACCATCCTTGGTGCCTCCAGCATCACTGGCTCCTCCTCCTCTCCTCACTGTTGAAGACCAAAGAGCACCCCTCCCTGGACTTGAACCACCCACTTCAGATTTCCTCAGCAGTGCCCCAGGCAAAACTGGACAATGGGGAACAAACTGACTCTTAAAAGAAGATCCAGGTGGAGCATATTTGGTATTTAAAATAATTCGTTTGGGGCGCCTGGGTGGCGCAGTCGGTTAAGCGTCCGACTTCAGCCAGGTCACGATCTCGCGGTCCGTGAGTTCGAGCCCCGCGTCGGGCTCTGGGCTGATGGCTCAGAGCCTGGAGCCTGTTTCCGACTCTGTGTCTCCCTCTCTCTCTGCCCCTCCCCCGTTCATGCTCTGTCTCTCTCTGTCCCAAAAATAAATAAATGTTGAAAAAAAAAATAATAAATAAATAAAATAATTTGTTTGTTGGTTTAATTCAGATAGACATGTCTGTCTTTAGAGTTATCAGCATTAAATGTGAAACTTATTCTATCTAGGTTTACTGAAGGTCAAATAAACTCATGTTATCTCTGTTGCAATTTGTCAGCAAAAAGATGATGGCTAATTTTGTCAGTCTCAAAGTTTTCATGGGTAATTGTTAAGATAGCTTTCAAAGTCTTTGGTAACTTGAAACTTTAAAGTTTTTGTTTGGATGATAAATTAGATTGATTTCATTGGACATCTAGGCCTTTTCCAAATGAGACAAAATACTAAAGCATTGATTACTGAATGTAGGTTTTCACTCTCCCTTCTCATTGCAGAGAAACTAAGAATATTTGGGTCTGTTGGAAAACATGCGTTGTGGTTAATCATAGATTCATAAACTTGCCATGAAAAGAATCCTGGTGTAACAGCTCACAATTGGTGAGCTCACAATTAGTTTTCACTGGAGACTAAGGTTTCTAAGAGTAAAAATTCCTCTGCTAAATGTAGTTAAGACTGATGGAAAGAAGAGAAGTAACGCTGAATAAAGAAGTTGTAGAAGGCTTATGAAGGGAAATCTTTGGAAAGGAATTTAATATGTGGTCAGGACTATAGTTGAAGTGAATGGATTTTATTTAAAGTATATTTATTTGTTTTGCGAAAGAGAGAGAGAGAGAGAGCATGAATGAGCTGAGGAGAGGCAGAGAGAAAGAGAGAAAATCTCAAGCAGGGTCTGCACTGTCAGCGTAGGGCCCAGTGCAGAGCTGGATGTGGGGCTCGAACTCATGAACTGTGAGATCATGACCTGAGTCAAAATCAAGAGTTGGACACTTAACCGACTGAGCCACCCAGGCACCCTGAAATGAATGGATTTTAAAAGCACATGGGTATGAGATTAAAATGCTGCGTTTCTCTCTGTTAAAAAAAAAAAAAAAAAAGTTTTCTTGGACTGCTGGTCTGCTCTTGATAAGAAAATATAAACAAGGGTTTTTTTTTCTCTTTTGTTTGCCTGGAAAACCAGTTTCTGTGTTTTGTCTTTATCAGATCTTTGATTACTTAGTTAAAATGTCTCAGTATGGGGGTGCCTGGGTGGCTCAGTCGGTTAAGCGGCCGACTTGGGCTTAGGTCATGATCTCACGGTCCGTGAGTTCTAGCCCGGAGTCGGGCTCTGTGCTGACAGCTCAGAGCCTGGAGCCTGTTTCAGATTCTGTGTCTCCCTCTCTCTGACCCTCCCCTGTTCATGCTGTGTCTCTCCCTGTCTCAAAAATAAATAAACGTTAAAAAAAAATTAAAAAATAAAATAAAATAAAATGTCTCAGTATGAAAGGTGCTAAGTTTTGCTAACCACTATTTAACCCTACATATTTACCTTTGGAATCTCTTGTTGTCACATTGGTTAAATAAAGAAGTTTTAAGTTTTACGATGATCTGTAATCCTATTCAGGCCTGTGCTCTGTAACTTTGAGGTTTTTAAACAAACTTCCCCAAGATTTAAATGTAAATGAAGACTTTATGACCAATTAGGCTTGTTTATTGGTATAAGTTATTTGGAAAGCATTGTCAACAAATAATTAGCCTTAGATTGTATTGGTTGAGTAAATGCTATAGCTGTTCAAGTATATATATAATTCCTAAAGCTTTAAGACGTTTTTGTAATAAAATTATCACTTACCATTGTAATTACTGAAGTGTTAGCTGTCACAGAAATAACCAGTCTTAGTCTTGATTTGGCTATCTCTGGAAATGAGGGTAATTGTAGAGAAAAATTATGTTTCAATAACACATCTTTGTAGATATTATATGTTAATACTACTTATTATAACTAGATCAGATCCTGAATTCTTCTGGTTTCCTCACATATTTGGCTATGACTCTCCAACTAAGGAGAGTCCTTCCATTCTCTTGAGTTAAAGTCACTAATAATGAAAACTGCCTTTTTCTTAAAAGTATTAAAAAACTGATGCTGGACAACTTGACGTAAACTTCAGAGAAATAGCTCATGTATAGACAGTCTTCTTGCTTATTATTCTGTGGGTGTAATCAAAAGAACCCATGAACAACTAGAAAATGGGAGAGTCCCCCCAATAATTGTATATGAAAAGTCTTTTCCCACTGTAGACCAATCACTAGATAAAGAATATAGTGCTTTATTAAATTACTCACTTGAGGCTCTCTAAATGAATATGCAAAATCATATCCCCTCTAAACTTGATCTAACAGTTATTAGCAACCTACAGCCTATAAACCCAAGAGAAATTGTTTATTTAAAGAATTGGAAGTCTAGTAAAGCAGGGGATTTAATTCCAAATGAAAAGGCCCCTATCAAGTCACATTATGTACTCCCATAACCGTAACATTAGAAGGATATTCCTCATGGACTCATATATCAAGAATTAAATCTGTACCTTCCTCAAAGGAATCCAGTGTGCCAGCTAACGTACCTTCTTATTCCTAAGAACCCATGGAAGACCTCAAACTTGTCTTCAGATTAAAATGATGGTTGTTATGTGGTTTTGGAATGGTAGTGGGGTCCAGAGCCGCCAGCCAAGAAAGAATTCTTGAGCTGTCTTTGATGCAAAAAGATGATTTTATTAAAGCACGGGGACAAGATGGCTGGGCAGAAAGAGTTGCACTGGGGTTGTGAGGAGTGACTGGTTATATACTATGGTTTTGGGAGGTGGGTAAGGAAAGAAGGAGGTTTCCAAAAGGACTGTAATATGCTAAACAGGACTCACAAGATACTGGAGGCCTTACTATTGTTGACCTAAAGTTATTTTTCCCCTCTAGCAAAACATTAACATTAAGACAGTAGGGAGTTCCTGGAGAAACATTTTACTCTGCCAGCCTCAAGTTATTTGTCAATGGGCTGCAGGTTATAAAGAGATTTAATTTTACCTATCTACATTTTCTTTTGCCTTTGTTCCCCACATCACTGTGGAGGGGACGGTGCTGTTAGGGCTCCAGGAAACTGAGTCTATAGGTTTCTGGAGATTGCCTTTTCCTTGTAATTCACTAAGACATTTGTAAACTGATGGAGACTCCTGTCCGGCATGACTGTGATCTCCATCAGTTAACCATTTGTTTTTCCCTTTCCTCTGTTCTTGGGTAGCCAGGAGTGCCTGAGGAATGCACACATATCCCACCTGGGGGTGTTTACCAGTTGGGTTGTTAGCTTGTGCTTTACTCCAGGCTTGCCTTTGGCTCCCTCACCAGCTGTACCTTTCTTTTTCATTCTCCTTTCCCCTGTTTATACTGACAATTCCTTCTTACAATGGGCCATTCAAAAGGATCACCAGAAACATTTGAATTACAAAACAGAAAAGCCCTTCTGATTCCCGCTGCCTGTTCCCACTCCAAACGAGGATGCTTCAAGCCTGACACCTAGAAATCTTCTCACTGGTAGCATTTGAGACCCAAACACTGGGTTTATAATTTGCTCCAACTATTAACCTATATATTTTTTATTTTGTTTCTATAAAAGTGCCTCTTGTTAATTACCTGATTGCTTGCTAAACCAAACAGGGTATCTGATGGCTAACACCATTAAGGCCTCAAAGGCCTCTCAAAGTAGCATTACGTGTTTTAACTGCCGCACAAGGTGGAAAATGTGCTATCCTAAACACAGAAGGGTGTATATATCCCAGATAACGCAAAAATGTAACAGGATTGCTAAAAGACATGGATACTGAAATTGGTGCTTTACATGATCTCCCGCTTTCCTTTAGTGATTGTTAAGCTCATGGACTGGAGGAAAATTTTGGCCAACTGTCAAAGGTCATGTATTCAGGCTTCTCTTTCTCTTAATAATAGTAACCTTATTTCATTGTCTTTTCTGCTATCTCCCTGCCTGGTGACAAGACTCCTTCACTGTCATAACTTCTAGCTGACAGATCATCCTTTCTACTTGAGGAGGTTCGTATATGTCGTCTACCTTGGGTTGGCTGCCTCTGCCTTCCGTAACTCCTATATGTAAATTCCACAACACACCAATGTTGACCCATAGGTAGGGACCTCTCTATGCCCTATCCAGCAGGAAGAAGTTACAGAAAAGAAGACCTTCCACCTTCGGCAACCTTAAACACTTAAGGGTCAAAACTGTTCTGGAGGGAATGATGTGGAGAACAAAGAGACAAAAGGACATGTAGATAAAACTACACTTCCTTATAACCTGCAGCCCATTGACAAATACTTGAGGCATGCAGACTATGACATTCCTCTAGGAACTCCCAATTATTTTAACGTTAGTGCCTTGCTAGAGGGAAAAACAACCTTACCTTGACAATGGCTAGGCCTCCAGGATCCAGGGATTCTTCTGTAGCACATGAAAATCCTACAGGGAACTTCCTTTGTCTTTACCTGCCCCAACTCCCAAGTATATAGTCAATTGCTTCTCACAATCCCAGTGCAGCTCTTTCTGCCCAGGGTCCTGTCCTTGTGCTTTAATAAAACCACCTTTTTGCACCGAAAAGGTCTCAAGCATTCTTTCTTGGCCATTGGCTCATGGATCCAAACTTCAAACCACATCAAAGGCACTCAAGACCCTGTGGGCTCAAGAGAAATAACCGTGGCCTTCCTACTTGTCTCATTTTGTCTGCCTGCCTGAACATGCAGGTTGCCAGTTCTTTCTTCTGGCTATCTTTGGGGGTGATTCTGGATCTTGGGAAGGTAGCACCCTTTGCACCCTCTTTGGCAACCTGTCTTCCAGACAGTGGGTACTTATTTATTGAATACTTTCATATTCAAATACTGAAATATTTACTGTTTGTCTTGACTGAAAATCAACAAGGATTAAAAAAAAAAAAAAAAAGCTCTGTAGTCAAAAGTTGGCCAGAGTGGAAGCTGATATTCAGAGCTTGATAGAAAATTTTTTTAATGTTTATTTATTTTTGAGAGAGAGGGCAAGTGGGGGAGGGACAGAGGGAGAGAGAGGGAGACACAGAATCCAAAGCAGGCTCCAGGCTCCGAGCTGTCAACACAGAGCCTGATGTGGGGCTCAAACCCACCAACCATGAGATCATGACCTGAACTGAAGTCCAACGCTTAACCGACTGAGCCACCCAGGAGCCCCAGTAGAAATTTTTAAAAGCCTTCTCCCCTAAATTAAAATTAGAACTATGTACCTAGAGGGAAAGAAAGAAATTGATTATAATGTAGTCAGATGAATAGATCAACTTATGGTATTATTTAAATTGCAACTCAATTCCTCAAAGGATTAAAAATGTCCTTGTCTTACAAATCCTGGCAAAACTAGAGATACAATCCCAGAAATAATTCAAAGGCCTTCAACCTATACTTTTCACCAATCCCAAACCTCCCCCATTTGTCTCAAAAGTCTTGTAACCCCGCTGGGAACCCTTACCTAGATCATCCCCTAGTCCTAACACTGAAGAAAAAAAAAATACAAAAGGGAAAAAAGAGACCTTTTAAAAATACAGCATCCCTGCCCAAATTAGCCCACAGCTTCTATAAGGTTACTTGTCAAGGATAATACAAAACCTAAGTGTCTCTTCTCCACAGATATTAGCAGAAAAAAAAGCTTTAGCCATCTGAACAGGTAATGTTAACTTATTCTGTCTGCCAGAAAAATACTTTGGATCCAACTGTTGTTTTATAAACAAACTAGTGAGTTCTGCATCATTGTCCCGGTCTCGTGGCTAAAAAGGTGACAAAATAGCTATAAGCTTTTTGTTTGTGTCTGTCTGTATGTGGATGTGCGCTGTTTTCTACCTCTGGATGGTATTGCCAAAATTAGCTTGTAAAAGAGCTCTGTTAATTAGCTTAAAGAAAGTTAAGCACTTGTATAAATTAAATTCTCAAAATTAGAATAGAGACCAACCCAAGTGAGTTTCAAATTCATGTGATCTGGATTAACCTTTAATAAATAAAAGCGAATTGAAGTTTGTTGGTTGAATTGACACTGGCGTGTTTTTAGAGTTGTCAGCATTATAATACTTTTTCACGTGGAAATGTTGGGGTTCAGAGCTGCCGGCCAAGAAAGAATTCTTGAGAAGTCTTCGGTACAAAAAGATGGTTTTATTAGAGCACATGGACAGGACCCTCAGGCAGAGAATGCTGCACTGGGGTTGTGACAGGCGACTGATTATATACCTTCAAGTTGGGAGGGGGTTAGGGATGGCATACACCTCCAAGATATTTTGGAAACAAGATTTCCAGGGCCCTGAGGCGGCTAGCTATTGTTAGGAAAGGGTCGTTTGTTACTGTTTAGCAAAACCTCAGTCATGAGGCCCTTCAGATGTATATCAGGGGGCCATATGCTTGGAGTATGTCTGCCAACATACAGATTGGGGGTTTGAGATAAAGGAAGTTTACAAAGGAATTTCTATATGTTTAAAGTAGACTATGGGGTGCCTGGTGGCTCAGTCGGTTAAGTGTCTGACTCTTGATTTTGGCTCAGGTCATGATCTCAAGATTCCTGAGATCAAGCTCCACAATGGGCTCTGAGCTGACAGCACAGAGCCTACCTGGGATTCTGTCTGCCCTTCTCTCTGCCCCACCCCTGCTCACTCTCTTTCTCCTTCTCTCTCTCTCTCTCAAAATAAATAAACTTAAAAAAATAATAATAAAGTAGACTCAGAGAATCCTGGGGGATCAGGCTAAGATTGCCTTTTGCCCTTAGCAAAGTTCCTCATGGAGGCAGCTGAACTTCTAGAGGAAGGTCCACTCTGCCTGTCTCAAGGACTTGTCAATGGGATGTAAATTGCAAGGAAATTTAATTTTTTTCTTTTGCCTTTGTTTCCCACATTACTTTTTATTCTACTTAGGTTTACCCAAAGTCAAATAAGCTCATGTTATCTCTGTTACAGAATTTGTCAGCAAGAAAGATAACTTACAGGTGATGGTTAACTGTTTAATGTCTCATGAAATTTTCCTAACTAATCTGAGAATAATTACTGAGAATAAATGAATTAGATAGATATAAGTAAGATAAAAGTTTATAACAATTTTTCAGCAACTTTTGTGCTGCTTAAAAGTTTCTCCAAATAATTTTTTGGTAACTTTAAAAGCTTAGTTTTGCCAGGTTAAATTACGTGATGGATAATCCTTAAATATTTAGGTTATTTCCAAAGATGATGAAATACTGCAACATTCCTAACCATGGGTTTATCTCCTTTTCACTTTCTATTACAGAGAAACTCAATTAATAAGCATGTTTTATGCCATGTTGAGAAATGTACTATAAGAAGGCCTTTTTTTCTAAAAATTGTGAAATGTATTCATAAATTTGCCAATATAAAGAAGGCTGGTATAACAATTGCTTACTTCTTAGCTTTTGTTAGTAATTAAGGTTTATAAGAGTTAAAAATTCTAAAAAATATAATAAAACTACTAGAAATGATGAGAGAACCATCTTTGTATGGAGAGAGAATGAGATGTGTACTTTTTGGTAAGAAAAGTAAGAGCAGGGGCGCCTGGGTGGCACAGTCGGTTAAGCGTCCGACTTCAGCCAGGTCACGATCTCGCGGTCCGTGAGTTTGAGCCCCGCATCAGGCTCTGGGCTGATGGCTCAGAGCCTGGAGCCTGTTTCCGATTCTGTGTCTCCCTCTCTCTCTGCCCCTCCCCCGTTCATGCTCTGTCTCTCTCTTTCCCCCAAAAAATAAATAAAAACGTTGGAAAAAAAAAATAAAAAAAAAAGAAAAGTAGGAGCAATGGAGATGCGTTTTTTGCTGAGGAAAAAGAGTAATTTTATCCTAAAGTGAGGCTGGTTGTTTTAAGAGAAAACACACAGACAAAATCTGAATGGAAAAAAAAAAAAGTTGTGGAAAGTTCGTTGAAAAGGCATCTTTGGGAAAGAATTTTATGCATGGTTATCACTGACGAAGATTGTAATGAAGGAGCTGTTTTGGTTTTCTTGATATCAAAAGTACAGTGGTGCAAGATTAAAACTTCATTTTTCTCTGTTAGAATGACAAAATTTTCTTAGATTATTGGTCTGCCCTTAGTAAGAAATTGCTAACACAGATTTTTCTTCATTTTTAATGTAATCTGCCTAGAAAAACAAAGTTACCGTGTTTTGTCTTGATCAGGTCTTTGGGAATGAAAACTGAATCTTAATACTAAAAGAAGTTTTGGGGCGCCTATGTGGCTCAGCCAGTTAAGTGTCGGACTATTGACTTCTAATCAAGTCATGATCTTGTGTTCGTGAGTTCAAGCCCCGTATCAGACTCTGTGCTGATGGTGCGGAGCCTGCTTGGGCTTCTGACTCCCTCTCTCTGCTTCTCCCCAATTTGCTCTCTATTTATCTCTCAAAAAAATAAAAATAAAAAGTGAAGTTTTACTAACAACTATGTGACCTTCAGTATTTGCCTTTAGAATTTGCTTTTTGTAAAAAAAAGTTTTGTTTTTTAATGTTGATTTATTTTTGAGAGACAGAGAGAGACAGAGCACAAGTCGGGGAGGGGCAGAGAGAGAGGGAGACACAGAATTCGAAGCAGGCTCCAGGCTCTGAGCTGTCAAAGTAGAGCCCGATGTGGGGGGTCAAACTCATGAACCATGAGATCATGACCTGAGCCAAAGTCAGATGCTTAACCAACTGAGCCACCCAGGAGCCCCTTGCCTTTAGAATTTTCTATTGTCACCTTGGCTAGATGGATAATTATTAAGTTTTGCATTGATCTGTGATCCTGTTTAGGCATGTGCTTTAAAATCTTCTGATATTTTTAACAAAATTCCCCAAATTCAAGTTCTAAATGAAGTCTTTTTAACTAATTAGGCTTATTTATTTGGTATGTTAAATTACCTGGAAAGCATTGTCAGATAAATGAAGATAAACCTTTTTAGATTATACTGTATAGGTGAATGCTATTAATATCGCTGTTCTAGAAATTACATGAAATTCCTAAATTTTTGATATATTTGGTATAATGTTACCACTTGTTAATTCTAATTATTGAAGTGTTGTGTGTCACAGAAATTACCATATTTCCTTCTCATTTGCATTACAGTGAACTCTCATTGGATCTGTAACCATGACCATTTTTGAGTCTTTTGTCATTTGCAGTTACTGTCTTACCCTGATGCTCTTGCAAAAGTGTTCCGTTTTCAAGGAGATTCTTGGAAAAAACTTTGGACAAATACAGGCTTCTAATACCTTTAAGATCAGAAAACTAAATGGAGAATTTCTGAAACTAGTGGTACAACTAGATTCCAACAGAACAAGAATTAATGACAGGGGCTGAATGGACTGAGGAGGGTAGTTATAATTTCTGTGACTTTTGCTTGAAACCTTGCTGGTTCCCTAACGTTTGCTCTTCTAGATTTTAGCAAATGTTTTCTCTTAAGCTATCTACGACTTACAGAAATTTGGTAAAATATTCCTTTGTAAACAAACATAAGACATTTCTCTTTTTCTCCCTACCTGATCCCTCTAGGATTTGAAAACTCAGTGAGTATTTTTACTTTCAGGGCAGTTATAATTATTTGCATAAGTTCAGTAAGAATCTGTTCTCTTCACTGATGGTGGGAATGCAAACTGGTGCAGCCACTCTGGAAAACAGTTTGGAGTTTCCTCAGAAAGTTAAAGATAGAGCTACCGTATGTGATAATGAAAGATGGAGCTACCATATATAACAATGAGATAGTAATCAGAAGGGAGCCAACTGGACAGCCCCAAATTAGTTTTTTTTCCCTCTTCTCTGATTTATCTGTGTTAACCCAGCAATTGCACTACTAGGTATTTACCCAAAGGATAAAAAAATACTGATTCAAAGGGGCAGCATTATCAGCAATAGCCAAACTATGGAAAGAGCCCAAATGTCCACTGACTGATGAATGGATAAAGAAGATGTGGTATATTTATATATATATATATATATATATATATATATATATATATATACACACACAATGGAGTATTACTTGGCAATCAAAAAGAATGAAATCTTGCCATTTGCAATGACGTGAATGGAACTAGAGTATATTATGCTAAGTGAAAGAAGTCACTCAGAGAAAGACAAATGTGTGATTTCACTCATACATGGATTTTAAGAAACAAAACAGATGAACACAGGTGAAGGAAAGGAAAAAATCAAATAAGATAAAAACAGAGAGGGAAGCAAACCATGAGAGCCTCTTAAATACAGAGAACAAACTGAGGGCTGCTGGAGGAGAGGTGCTAAATGGGTGATGGGCATTAAGGTGGGCATTTGTTGGGATGAGCACTGGATGTTAGATGTAAGTGATGTATCACTAAATTTCTACTCCTAAAACAAATGCTACATTGTATGTTAACTAACTTGTATTTAAATAAAATCTTGGAAGAAAAATAAAGAATCGGTTCTCCTTGTAACATGACTCCATTAGCAACATTGGTCATATTACCAAGACTTTGGAATGTCATTAAAATTTTTTTTGTTTAATATTTATTTTTGAGAGAGAGAGAGAAAGACAAAGCATGAGTGGGGGAGGGGCAGAGAGAGAGGGAGACAGAATCCAAAGCAGGCTCCAGGCTCTGAGCTGTCAGCACAGAGCCTAACACGGGCTTGAACTCACCGCCCATGAGATCATGAAGATCTCATGAGATCTGAGCCGAAGTCAGATGCTCAACCGACTGAGCCACCCAGGTACTCCTGGAATGTCATATTTGAGAGAGGCATGCATAGACTCAGATATGACCATACAGCTTTAAGGAACTAAGGTTGACTTTATGAAGCATGAAGCCCATAGAACCCCTTCAAAAAATCTGCCTGATACTTTGCCTATAGGGTTTCTGGGAGTCTCACCAGATAAGTAAAGAAGGTCACTTCCTGGCAGGCTCAAGAACCTCAGGATATTTGGGGGGACCTCGGGAAGAGTCACCCAAATCTATAGGTATTGCAGATGAGTCTGATGGCAAATATTTGGCTTGACTTACTATCCTTGAGAGGCTGTTCAAAGTTCAATCTGAAATTCTTTATGAAAAGTTCTAGCAAAGCTAATTTAGAAGAACCTATATGGTCAATCACTATTCTTGCTGTGCTTAAGTAAATAATCAGGCCAAGTTTGTTGAAACCAGACTTACAAACAAAGCAGTCTTATTTTGGCTATCTTTGGTAGTAATGAGGGTGATTTTAGAGAGAAAAATCATGTTTCAGTAACACACCTTTATGGATGTTAGATTCTGGTTTTGATCGTCTTTGAGGGTTTTGTTGTTTGCCTCTAAAACTGGGCTGGATCCTGAATTCTTTGGTTTCCTCAAATATCCGGTTATGACTCTCCAAGCCAAGGTCTCCAATTTTCTCCCATTCTTTTGAGCTGGAATCATTGAGAACAGAAACTTCCCTCTTTCCAGAAGCTCTGCAAACAGAAGCTAGGTGACTTGAGGTAAACTTCAGAGAAATTGCCGAAACGGCCCATGTTTATACAAAAGATCACCAGAGACATTCAAACTGAAGACCAGGCATGCCTGTCAGACCACAGTGACAGCCCTCACTGCATCTGAAGATGCTCCAAGCCCAACACTAGAAATCTCCTACTGGTGGTGCTCACGACTCAGACACTGGGTTTTATCATTTGCTCCAAGCATTAAACTTTGTTTTTCTTTTGTTTCCAGAGAAATGCCTCTTGTTAGTTACCTGATTACTTGTACAGGAAAGGCCTAACTTTGGAAGCCTACCTGCGGGACCACCTCCTAAAATGAGACAAACTGTTTCACAAAACTGAGCTGTTTTCAAGACCAAGACTGAGTGGGTAATGAGAGATGCAACAGGCTTCTTACCTAAGGTCCAGAACAGAACAGACTCTGGCCAGGAGGGAACAATGTTGATCTCTGATCATTTTCTTTTTTTTTTTCAACATTTATATTTATTTTTGGGACAGAGAGAGACAGAGCATGAACGGGGGAGGGGCAGAGAGAGAGGGAGACACAGAATCAGAAACAGGCTCCAGGCTCTGAGCCATCAGCCCAGAGCCCAACGCGGGGCTCGAACTCACGGACCGCGAGATCGTGACCTGGCTGAAGTCGGCGCTTAACCAGGCGCCCCAATCTCTGATCATTTTCTAAGAAAAAAATCTTCATTGAAAGGGGGTATTATGGGATTGTATAGAGTTTCAGGACAGGAGAGACTCCATTTTGAAACCCCGTCTTCCTTTCTGACCAATGGACTCTTGAACTGGGCCGGAAACAGCACCTGTTCCACAAGCAGTTGCTCATAAAGTTTCAACAAAGCAACTGGTGCTGTGATCATATGAGGACAGTACATTTAATTAATACATGCCAGGGACAGTTTTGTTTGATGGCACCAATAAAATAATAACACAGTAATCAAAAGTGGGTCAACTGGCTGGAACCAAATTAATTTTTTCCCCTTTCTGTATTTAACCCGTATAATTACCCTATCCTTCTCTCTCATAACCCCCCCCTTCCTTTTCCCACAAGAGTGGGGCACTTTTCCGGTTACTCTGGAATCTGTGCTCCACCCCAAGTGCAATTCTGAGGCCACAAATAAAGGTCTTTGCTCTTTTTCAGTTTTGCCTCCTTCTCTCGGCTGACACTTCCATAGACTTATATCATTGTTTAGAGTTTCATCATCAGCTTTGCTTTTTCTTAGTGGGTCATAAAATAATGGGAATCTTAGAATCAGTGGCATCTTAGAGTCAGTGACATATGACAGTTTTATCCCTGCCAGGTTCATCTGCTTGTGTGCAGACATGGAAAAGGCATTTCTTTTGGGGTTGGGTTTCACAGACAACATAAATAGATAACAGCATGACAGTTGTCAATAGCTGTCAGTTGCAAAGAAGCCTATTTGAGCTCACTCGGGGAATAATGTAATTGAAATGTCACAGTGAGCACTGGTTCCTCAGGTGATCTGCTCTTCATTATTGGAAGTATTTCATCTGGAAGTTTGGTCTACGAGGCCAATCCCTAAGATATTTTGCTGGGTTAAGACGTTATCATAAAATTTTCTTGTAAGATTAACTATCATGAAACAATGGTCCAGATTTCCTTTACCAAAGTGTCCCATATTGGAAACTCACCAGTTGTATCCTAACTGGAGTGTGGTTACTAAGAAGGGTCTAGAGAGTACATGTCACTATTCGTTAAATGTTTATTAATTACCTGCTGTATTTCAAGCAGTCTGTTTTGGGGGGGGGGGGAATAGAATCTGGGGTGCCTGAGTAGCTCAGTTGGTTCAGTATCTGCCTCTCGATTTCAGCTCAGATCATGATCCCAGGGTTGTGGGATCAAGCCCGACGCTGGGTTCCATCCTGAACATGGAACCTGCTTAAGATTCTCTCTCTCTCTCTCTCTCTCTCTCTCTCTCTCTCTCCCTCCCCCTCCTTCTGCCCCTCTCCCCCACTCATGCTCTCTCTCTCTCTCTCAAAACATAAAAATAGAAAAAATGTATTATAAATCAATCAATCAATCAATCTGGATTTCTGATCTAAAGGAGCTCACAGTCTGCTATAAGAGACAGAGAAGAAACAGAGTTGTCCCCGGAGGTATTCATTCATCTAATCACTTGGGTAACACATATTTTTTGAGCTCCTACAAAGTGCCAGGCACCATTCTTGGTGCCGGAAATATAGCAGTGATAAAATTGACAAGGTTCCTGCCCCCGGGGTCCTTACCTTCTAGTGGGGGAAGACAATTAACTGATAGCATCCCAATAAGCACGATAATTTTGACTAGTGATATATACTAGAAAAATAAATGGAATATAATAGAGAATGATTGGGGTACTACTTAAGATAGGGAGTTAGGAGTATCAGTTAAACTACTTTGGCTATGAGTGATAGAAAACCTAACAGTGGCATAAGACTTAGGAGCCTTAACTATTTAAAAAAGGCAGATGCTATTGATTTCAGTAATTTAGTGGAGTCATTAAGGATCAAGGCTTTTTTCCATTCATTTCCACTCCTTAGCATGTTGGTATTTTCCTCATTTTCTTCAGCCTCGTGTTTTCAAGATGACTGCCATAGCTGCAGACATCACATCTTCTTATGGCTCCCAAAACCAGAGAGAGAAGGAGGTGGGGGAAAGGAGAAAAGATAGCTTTTTTCCCTCCTACAGTAGCTCCCTCATTTTATCAGGAGAAACTTCTTCCTAGAACTCTGTCATCTCCCAGTGGACTTTCCCCTGAAACTCACTGAACACAGTCACCTGCCCACATTTGATTCGGTGACTAGCAAAGGGGACCCGTATTGGCACAGTTGATTGAAAATAATCATGAGTCATCAGATGTGGGTTTTGGGCAAGGAAAAGGACAGAACGGCCTTGTACGGGTAAATAATGACCGCCAAATCAGGGAGTGCTTCTCCGAGGAGATGATATTTGAACTGAAACCTAAATGATGAGGTGGTGCCGGTCTTGTGTGTCACGGATCACAGCGGTGTGAAGCAGGGAACCGGGCCGGGCTAGTTGGTCCTGGAAGGTCCAGCAGTGGAGGAGACTGGGGATGAGAGTGAGGAGTGAGTCATCCAGGTGAAGCTGTGGGTGGGGATAGCCGGATGCCTTTCAGGCTGCAGAAGAGGCTAATAGAACGGAAAAGGGATGTGAACCAATTTGGCAGCTAGAGCAAGATGAACAAGACAGGCTAGGTTGCAACTCTGATGAAGATGACTTCAGAGGGGAAGGTTCAGATTCCACCATCGCAAAATTAGCCATAAAGATGTACGCAGAAGGAAACGTACTCATTTCACCTCAGGCTCTGGAGGAGACTTGCTCAAGAAAGAGACAGTGAGTTTGAATCCTCACTCGGGACGAGGAGTTAGCCAGTGAACAGAAGTGGGTAAGTTGTCCTAAGCATGGGACACAGTATGCCCAGAGGCCTGGACCCTTGAAACATGATGAAAACAGTAAGGCATTACCAGCGTGCAACACGTGAGGCAGGGCATGACTGGTGATGAGGCTGGAGGCATGCTTGTGAGTGCTGCTTTATTTAGTTTAGGCCAGGACTTACCTTTTAAAAAGGTAAGAGCTCCAGGTAGGAAGAGCCGAGTTGGTTTCTCAGTGTGCAGTGTGAGGTTGGGCTTGGATGATCTCTGGGAACACTTCTAGCCTTTACATTCCTGGTCTCTAGTAGGGGCTCAATAAAAGTTTGCTGAGCAAATGAACTGTGAACAAGCCTCATTCTTTCCTGCTGCCCAAACTTTGCTCATCCATATGAATGGATGTGCCCTGGCCCAGCCCTGCATGCTCCAGGAAGCGGCCCTGACCCCCAGCCTCCATCAACTTTACCCTGCACTGGACTAACTGCTTCAGCTCTCAGCAGAGAAGGCCTTGTCCACTTTCACGTGTAGGTCTCTTCTCTTCCAAACTAGACCGTGAGCCCTGAGACATCAGGGGTCATATTCATGTAAGGCAATATATCCACCACTATATGGCACATTGGGCACATTGTATATACACAACAAAAATGCTGGATTTTCCACATTGGGCACATTGTATATACACAACAAAAATGCTGGATTTTCCCATTCGATGGATGGACTCGAGTGGATTTCAGTCTCAAAGGGGATTCTCAAATCTCTTGCCATGCCCTAGAAGATCAAGAACTAGCCAGGAAGCAAACATGGGGCAAATGTGCCGGTGACTTTGCTGCTGGGATTAAAAATAAGGGATGTCTCCACAACACTATAAGAAATTCTTAGGGTTTTGAAAAATGCCACTCTGTAAATAAACATAAGTGTGGTTTTTGAAACACAAGCTTGGGAGAGCTAGAAAGCCCATGAATGCTGAAAAAGAGAAAAAAATTAGAGTGTTTTGAAGTTAGAAAGATACATCACTGCCCATGTTGCCTTCCAAATACCTTGGTCCTTGTGTCAGTGAATAGAAGCTGGGTTATGCTGAGGTAACAAATGGCTCCCAAATTTCAGTGACTAAGAACAATGAGGAGTAACTTTTGCTCATGCCCATCAGAGGTCAGCAAGGCCCTCTGCTTTTCACAGTCATTCAGTGACCCAGGCTACCATTTTGAATTGCTGGTCACCATGGCCAAAAACATGCATGACCCCATCGACCCACAGAGAGGTTAGGAACTGCAGTGCTACCTTGTGCCTGGATCTAGGGACAACCAGAAACAAGCAGAGACCCATAGTCCCATAACCCTAGTGACCAGAAAGTCAGCCAAAGACAGAGCTCCAGGCATAGATACTTGTGTTTTCCATTCCCCATTTTCAGGCTGAGGCAGATTCGTAAGGATGTCAATAGCTATAGTCAAGAACGAAGGATCCTGAGCCACCACTGTAGTCCTGGATCCATTGCCAAAAAGGGAAGCCTTTGCTTATTGTGAGAGTCTGTGAGTGTATCATCTAGTGTGTGACTCATCCATTCTCCGGTACTGTGCCCCTCCCACTGCAGGAGCTACTCCTATGCAGGACTCGTCTGTCGGGCTGTGGGGCCCCTGTATTTGGGGCTGGCACTAGGGCAGGGCCCAGCCTGAATGCCTCAGCTTGAGTATCCGCCATTCGGGGCTAAATTGACTGGTCAGAGGTACAGGAGCCTGCTGATTTGTTGCCAGATACAATGGAGGAGAGCCATTGACACCTGTGTCTTCAGCTGCCACGGAGTGGGGCAAATGTGCCGGTGACTTTGCTGTTGGCTAGCCACAGTGAGTACTCCCACGTCCTCCTTCTCCCTCCAGTGACTTCCTTCGGAGAGGATTTCAGAGATGAGCCATGCATTATGATTCTACACTTTGGAGGCTTTGTAATTTGGGATTTAATTAATAACATACACGGTGAATAAGTATTAAAAAGGAATTTGATCATTTGAAGGCAATTGACATAATTCATTTAGAGCTCCAGTCCGGTAAGACAATATTTTGTTTTTATTACCCTCTGCTCCTCTGATTCCATCCAAGTATCAGAGTCCAGGAAATTGGATTCTTTGAAGACATCATTTTATTTTCTAATGGCCTCAAAATGATTAAGTGCAAATAAGAGAAGCGAATTCACTATTTATTAAATCATTATTTCCCCTCATCAACCTTTGTGATGTTTTCTCTATAATTTTACTTATTACTGGATATCACCAGCTTTCAAAGTCTCTCTGAAAACAGGAGTATTTTTACACTTTTTACAAAAAAGATCCTGCACTTCCAACGACTAACCTATGGCATTGAGAATTTGATCCTGAATCTTACTTTCCTCAGATCAGACTTTCTCAGGGGGCCTGTAAACTTTGGGGACATTTCTCTCAGCTCATAAGCTCTTCTGCATTGCATCAATCTCCACAGTGGGCAGGGGATGCCCAAACCCCTCTGTTTCCATTGACTTTCACATCCTGTTGTAAATTACTGTGGTGGCTGCTTAGCTCTTCCTGCCTTTTTCAGAAGGATTCTTTATCGCTATTTCTTGAATGTGAATTTTGAGAGTTTAGTTTTGCTTAAAAACTCCTATCTGTTGAATTTTGACAAAGTGTGTGTTTCTACAGTAAACACACAGATGAAAGAGTGAGGCTTGAATTCATCTCACACTATCTCTGGTTAACTGCGTTAAATCTCTTTCAGAGTTTGTTTTTATTCTTCTAGTTTGGAAACATCAACTTATTTGTAGCTCAGAGAAATGATTTCAAGTACATTGCAGGGCAAATAATTAGCCTTAAAAGACTGCAAAACTTGTACGTTATGCCTGTAGGGCTAGTATCCTAAAATGGCACTAGTCCAAACCCTGTATTTGCATGATATACAGTTACAGCATCCTTGTTTTTTTTGCAAAATGAATGAACATCTGTAATACAAACCACAACTCTTATTCAAATGTATTGAGATTGGGGGGGGTGGGGGGCGGAGGAACAGCTCAAAGCCTGGTGACAGCTTGGTCTTTCTAAAACGTGATCATGAATGGGGCACCTGGGTAGCTCAGTCAGTTGAACCACTGACTTTGGCTCAGCTCGTGAATCTCGCGATTCGTGGGTTCGAGTCCCACATCAGGCTCTCTGCTGTCAGCGCAGAGCCCACTTTGGATCCTCTGTCTCCCTCTCTCTCTGCCCCTCCCCTGCTTGTGCGCTCTCTCTCTCTCTCAAAAGTAAATAAATATTTAAAATTGGACCAGGGAGCAGAGGCACGGTCTGGGGTGGAAGTGGTTCTGGGTCCAGGAGATAATGGGTTGCAATATCTATGGAGAATAATATTTCTAACTGTGTCTTAAAAAAATAATAAAACCAACTAAAATTCAGTCTCCCTTTTATTATCAGCATGTTCTGGTGGTTCTGAACCACCTCACTGATAGAATACTTAGTTCCCACCATTGGGGCAGGGTACTCCCACAGCCACCACCCCCCTCCCCCCCTTTGGTACTGTGTCTGCATTGTACAAGACGGGACTTAATTCACCAGTGGAAAAACAATCTGCTTTAGAACACCAGTGGGTTCTTCCACAGAACCCTAGGTTAGCATGTGGCATTATCTGTGATTCCATTATCTCGGGAATTCATGACTTAAGTGCATGTGTGCGTGCGTGCATGCATGCATGTATGTGTTTTAATGTATTTGATCTCTCAAGTCAATAAACTCTGGTTTCATTTTTAGTTAGGGGCGAGTCTGTAGAATCATACTGCCTTTGCATATTATTCTTGAATTTTTTGATTGCACTGAACAAGCTCCTAAATCATACTACTTTAAGTCCCAAAGGTGATTTTATTATAAAGATACTAGGGTATCTCGTGGAACCCAGGGCATGAAATACAAAATTCTGAGCATTACCAGGACTCTCTTGTTTTAAAATCTTTTTCCTTCTTGGTGTATCTGCTTCATTTTGTACTGTCCTTTTTTGTAGTTGGATTCTTCGCAATTACAGATCGCTGGGCGGGGGGGTGGGGGGGGCGGTGATCTCATTTCTGTATATTAGTATCAGCTGGGGAGTTTTTAAAAACTCACTCATTCTGAATATTAATAATTAATGTAATCTAAGTGAAGGGGTATATTAGTGTTCACTGTATAATTCTTTCAACTTTCCAGTAGTAACGAAATTATTCAAAATAAAATAAATAGTTTTGGAGAAATATTAGTGCTGAGCCTTACTGCCAGAAGTTCTGATTCAATGGGTCTAGACTGGAGTCTAGAAATTGGCAATTTTTTTTTTTTTTTTTTTAAATTTTTTTTTTTTCAACGTTTATTTATTTTTGGGACAGAGAGAGACAGAGCATGAACGGGGGAGGGGCAGAGAGAGGGAGACACAGAATCGGAAACAGGCTCCAGGCCCTGAGCCATCAGCCCAGAGCCTGACGCGGGGCTCGAACTCACGGACCGCGAGATCGTGACCTGGCTGAAGTCGGACACTTAACCGACTGCGCCACCCAGGCGCCCCGAAATTGGCAATTTTTTAAAAAGTTCTTTTGGGAATGTGCAACCAAAGTCAGAAATTACTGCTATGGGTGGCTTTCTTTTTCAGCTTCTCTAGAAATGAGTGACTCCCATTCCCTTCCTCTTATCGAAGCCTGAAAGTCCCTGTTGGCCCAGACAGCCTCAGCTCTGGCCTGGCCCATCTTCAAAATGGCTGCATGAACAGTAAACATGAATGACATAAGCAGTTTCCAGACATATGTGAGTGCTGTGGGGACGGCTAGGCAAATTATTAATAACAATAATCATAATAGGTATCCAGTGTATTCCTCCAAAAGAAATGTGCATTGAGTTCTGAAAGGCTATATTCAAGAACACCTGACTGTCGAGAAGTCAAAGCCATTATTTGCTATTGTTGGTATTTTTCAAATTATATGTCATTGTTTTAAAAGAATGGAATGATGGAGAATGATTCTGTTCTTTTGAAAGTTTTGTATAGGAAAGTACAAATTAAATCTATTTAACAACAAAATGAAAACTCTGTCCATATCAAAGCAGGCCTTATAAGTTACTATGCATTAGACAACGCGTATGAGTAAATACCATTAAAGGCCCCTTCTTGGGCACAATGTTCCAGTTGTGGCAAGCATACATTTTCCCCCAGAACACATCTGGTCTTTAAGATTTCATGTTTCCATACAGAAATTCTCTAAATCGGTTAGCAGTCTCTGAGTCACCCTGCAATTGTCTTGCAGCAATTTCTATCTCAGCCTTGTCTTTGAAGGGGTTCCCTCTTGAAGAGTCTGGCAAGAATTTTGAAAGTCTTAAGCAGTCTTGGATTGTCTCATAGCTGGAAAGAGAGTGGCACCATCACTTCTGTGCAAGCTTTGTCGTGCAGATGTTTTGTGACGGTCCCTAATGCTGGGTATCTCAGCATTTAGTGCTCCTTGCCCCTGAGTACCCATGGAAGGTCCTGTCACCTCCAGGGGAACTGGGTTGCCAATGTCCAGGGAGTCTCTGTGCTCTGGGGCGTGGGGGTTGGGGAGGGAGAATAACTGATGAAGGAAAGCACGAGATGCACAAAGCCAATGCAAAATGGCTGAATGGTGTCCTGCTTCCAGCTGATTCCAAAAAGAAGACTGGGCTTCTTCGAGCAAGAACTGGACCTTAGGGGAGAGAAAGATTGTGTTCTGAATCAGAGCAGGGAGAGAGAGGAGCAGTTCCCTGTGTCCCTGGGAAGTTGCAAAGACCGGACCTGATCTGGGTAGTTTTTGAACATTGAGAAAATAATCAGTGTGATCTCTGTGGACCTGGCTGCCAGAGAAAACAGTGGGGCACAGATGTGCAGGCTGAACACCGAGACCCAAAGACCAGCCGTGCTTGTCCAGAGCAGCAGACAGTAGCATGGCTGGAGAAAGCTGGAGGCTTTCTCATCCCTGGGGAGAAAGGAAGAGGAAAAGAAGGAGCAAATGTTGAATTGCTCAAAAGAGACCTAGTTTAAACTGAAAATCAATGAGTTGATCTTGTATGGGCAAATTTTCCATCATTGGTTCAAATGGGGCTCCGGTGCTGATTACATTCAATTATAGTGCAAAACGTAGTTACCCCCGTGCCAGCCTGGTTTCATGATTGCTAACTGTGTGCCTGCTACACATGGTCATCACGGTCATGGTGTGCTTGTCCTAAATATAGAAAGTGCTGACTCCTCCCCGATGGATTTATCCAGAAGATCTTGCTTTCCTCCAAAATGCTGGCTGTGCCTGAGACGCTCTGCCTCATTCACCTGAGCTCCCTGTGCCTTGGTTCTTTTTGCCTGCTGTCTTTTTTGTGGGATCTCCTCCATGAAAGCCATTTCAAAACTTACTTGGTGCAAGTCTCTTTCTGTCCAAGAACCAAATTAGAAACAAATCACCCTTTGAATAGAAACACTGCTGCCTTAGGGCGCCTGGATGGCTCAGTTGGTTAAGCATCTGACTTCGGCTAAGGTTATGATCTCGCAGTTTGTGAGCCTAAGCCCCACGTCGGGCTCTCTGTCAGCACAGAGCCCATTTCAGATCCTCTGTCTTCCTCTCTCTCTGCCCCTCCTTCTCCCCTCTGTCAAAAGTAAATAAACATTTAAAAAAAGGAAACACTGATGCTTTGATCATTACTCATTCATTGAATCATCCAAAATGAGAATAAAGTAAGAATATTTTTAGACATTCAAAGTTTAAGAAAGTTTGCAATGCAGACATCTTCATCAAAGGAAGTTTAAAAAGGGGTGCCAGGGTGACTCAGTCGGTTGAACGTCAGACTCTTGACTTTGGCTCAGGTCGTGATCTCACACTTTGTGGGTCTGACAGCCCCAGAGCCTGCTTGGGTTCTCTCTCTCCATCTCTCTGCCCCTCCCCTGCTGGCTCTCTCTCTCTCTCAACATAAATAAATAAACTTAAAAAAAAAAAAAAAAAAGGAAGTTTAAAAAGATACATTCCAGCAAGAAATGAAGTGAATATAGAGAAAAGGCATGTAACACAAGAAAGAAAGTAAAATCTAAGGAACCACAAGTGGAAGGATTTTTTAAAAAATTTTTTAATGTTTATTTTTAAGAGAGAGAGAGAGAGAGACAGAGTGTGAGTGGGGTAGGGACAGGGAGAAAAGGAGACATAGAGCCTGAAGCAGGCTCTAGGCTGTCAGTATAGAGCCCGATGCAGGGCTGGAAATCATGAACTGTGAGATCATGACCTGAGCTGAAGTTGGACGCTTAACCAACTGAGCCACCCAGGTGCCCCAGAAAGATTTTTTTGTCCAATATGTAGAACTAAACAGGATGGAAATACCCTTTCAGGTTTCTTAGTGTTTTTTTGTTTTTTTGTTTTTTTTTACTGTTTTATTACTGTTTTATAGTTTTTGAAGATCTACTCAAGGACATTTTTCTTTTTCTATTTATGTTAGAAAAGAATAATTCATGACTCTTCCATACATATGAGTTATAGATAATTACTTTATTTATTTATTTATTTATTTTAACGTTTATTTATTTTTGAGACAGGGAGAGACAGAGCATGAACTGGGGAGGGTCAGAGAGAGGGAGACACAGAATCCGAAGCAGGCTCCAGGCTCTGTCAGCACAGAGCCCGACGCGGGGCTAGAACTCACTGACCGCGAGATCATGACCTGAGCCGAAGTCGGCCGCTTAACCAACTGAGCCACCCAGGCGCCCCTAGATAATTACTTTCAAATACATGTAATATAAATGAGAGGGTACCAAATGTCAAACGTGAGACACGTAAAGAGCACCAAAAAAAAGCACGGACCTTTTTCATCTGAAATGACAATTTTCAGTTTGAAATAGTAATCAGAGGGGCTCCTGGGTGGCTCAGTCGGTTAAGTGCCAACTTCAGCTCAGGTTCTTGTAGTTCAGGAGTTCAAGGTCTGTGCTGACAGCTCGGAGCCTGGAGCCCGCTTCGGATTCTGTGTCTCCCTCTCTCTCTGCCCCTCCCCACTCACATCCTGTCTCCCTCTCCCTCTCTCTCCCTCCCTCCCTCTCTCTCAAAAAGAAATAAAAACATTCAAAAATAAGTAAATAAAAAAAATAATCTAAAACTCCAACCTGTGATCTAATGAAAAATATCTCTGGTTGAATGAGTGTGCATATTTTAATGTAATTATTAAGGCACTGAGTCAAGAAATCCACATTTTTAATCCCTCCACTACCATGTTGATCAGAGTAAGAATGTTCTTTAAAATTTCTCACTTTATGGGGCGCCTGGGTGGCGCAGTCGGTTAAGCGTCCGACTTCAGCCAGGTCACGATCTCGCGGTCTGTGAGTTCGAGCCCCGCGTCAGGCTCTGGGCTGATGGCTCAGAGCCTGGAGCTTGCTTCCGATTCCGTGTCTCCCTCTCTCTCTGCCCCTCCCCCGTTCACGCTCTGTCTCTCTCTCTGTCTCAAAAATAAATAAACGTTAAAAAAAATTTTTTTTAATTTCTCACTTTAATATTCTCATTTTGCGAAAAGAAAATGGAATTATTACTCATCAAGGAGCATAATTATGAGGGTTTATATTGTACAAAATTCAAATTTAATGCTTTTATTGACATCCATAGTTCAGAAATCATTCTTAGGTGATGAGACTTATGCTTCTTAATCATCTAAGAGTTGTTTTATAACGATTAGTTATTACGCACTTTTATGCTGGGCTTGTTCACTTCTGAGCCTTCACTCTTGTGATGATACAGCTCTGGGAGGCTTTTGCAGAAGGATAAAGCATTTATGGCTCCATGTGGTCCACAGCCATGACAGTAGTGTGGCTTTTATAGAAAAAAAATGCTGATGACTCCTGAAAGCTGAAAGCTGATAGAAGTGCTTTGGGAGCAAATTCACATTAATGGAAATACATAACTCTTGAGACATATTTTTCCAGGTATGTACTACCTGAATATTAGCTCAGCTATCTCTTTTGTTTCTCTTGTCTTCCAGACTTGCTTCTCCTTCTGTACTTCCTCTCTTGATTAAGGTCACCCCAACCCACCCGGATGCTTAGTCTAGAAACATCCACCTCACGTTTTTCTCTACTACCTTTTTCACGAATGCTTTCTTTCCTAAACTTTTGCTTACTCTTCTAAACCTAAGTTTTAATAGTAGTCACTTCTTCATCCCTTCTTCTTGCTCTTTTGGTCATTGGGTTCTTTTTGAATCCATCCGAATGCCGTTGCCATGGTCCTGGCTTTATGATTGGTCTCCTGGATTAAGGAACGGCCTCCCCACTGGCTTCCTGGCCCTCATCTCTGCCTTCTTTCCTACCCTCTACACTGTTGGCAGAATAATTTTCTTAAATGACTTCTGATGCTGTCACTAAAGGATTTGATGGTTCCTCATTGTCCATGGAAGAATCCCATTGCTTTCCTGTGGCACATAACCCACCTCATTTTGGCATCAGAGCATCAGAGCTGATGAGCTACATATATTGCTTTTCCATCACACACCTGTTGTTTCAACTTTGTGACCTTCCCAGTCATCTCCAAACATGCCTGGCTGTTTCATGCTTCCTGCTTTGGACCTACTATTTCTCTGTCTGGAATACTGTTCTTCCTCACCTCCTGGCAAGATCCACACCAAATGCCACCTTGTTTGTGATGCTCCGCAAAGTCCCTGGAGGGAGAGCTTATGACTTTTTGCCATAGGTTTGTAAAGTATATTTTGTAGACCTCAGAGGGAATACTTATAGCATTACTGTATACCCTTTATATTTTCCATCTTCCTTAGTTAGACTTCCGATTCCCAAAGACCTTGTCTTGTTTGTCTTCCTTCATAACTGTCTCTGGATCCTCAAGTTTATTTGCATGAAACAGACCCAAGATAAATGTTTTCTGAATGAATGAAGAAATGAGGCTCAGAGAAGTCAAGATCTGGCCAAATTTCAGAACATGAATCATGACAGAATTGGAGGAAGAACACAGATCTTCTGACTTTCAACCTACTTCATGCTCTTTCTGCCACAATGCTAAAGAGTTTATTTTTCCCCAATTATAAATCTAATTATTTGTGGAAAATAAAGAATGGAGTATGTGGAAAATTATTCGATCAATTTTTTTTTGGTAGTTGCTAATACTTTGGTGTCCTTCCAGTGTTTTGACAAAATATTATACTTGCCTTTATACAGATTTATCATAATTTCCTATTCCCTTCATTATTGTTTGGCATTGATACTGTTCCCATATTCTTTTTCTGCTACTGTATGTACAAGTGCCATCAGCAAATTTGCATACCATGCTTTTTGCCGTACCAGCTCTTTCTATATGCTAGGGTCCCAGAAGTGTTGTAGTCCTACAATGATTTGGGTTTACCAGGTTTTTCAGCATTCCTTTCCAAATTTTGTATACTTGTATGATCTCTTTAACTCATCCTGGCAGCCTCTGACTATTAGATAAATCCTCTCCTTGGTTTTGTGGTGACTCATGAGGGAGCTGATTCTCAGGGCACACCTATACCAAGTGCCTGACATCGATGCCCTCTGCACACCTTCATCCCTGTTTACTATTTATCTTTCAGGTATGAGTAATCATCCATTACTTAGCACTGCTTGAAACCTACATGCCTAAGGAGGAAAGCAGCCAGTTCAAAAAAGGTTTAGAGAAGCTGGCCAAGGTTTGGGGAAACCAATGAAAATGATTTAAAGTTTTAAAAAAAATTGGGTTTCAGGAGAAACCTGAGGGCTCATGTAAACATGTGAGTATGTAGCTCTGTGGGTTTGGTTTGGGGCATGGAGAGCCATCCTTACTCCCAAGAATCTGGCCTACTGACCTGGGTCCCTGCCTTTATTTCCTTCTGTGGGAGAGGTTACCTCTAGAAAAACCCTGTTAAAATGTATACTTACCTGGGATGACTAAATCACATCACCACTGGTATTCATTTTCACTTCACTGGGAGTCAGCTTATCTGATTAGTTAACTGTTCCTTCTTGTCAGTCAAATGAATTTCTTAAGACCTAGGAAAGAGGGCCTTGATGTGAGAAAGGTTGCTTCAGAGTGAGGAGTTTTGTCAAAGGAGGGAGCTTCTAGACTGCAGCTGAAAGCAAGAGCCTGAGCATTTGGGCACAGCATGGGACATGACTCAGGAAAAGGACAGAAGGAATTCTGAAGGCAATTCTATTTAATTTTTAAGTTTATTTAAGGTCATTTAAACCTAGATCTCTCTCATTTATCTATCTTTCTATCTAATCAATCAATCAATCAATCAATTTATTATTATTATTTTTGCTAGAGATGATGGTCAGCCTTTTTATATCTTCATGACAAGAAGGAGGAAAGGACAGAATGATGTAGTTAAAAGAGCCTGGATCGGGGTGAAAAGAGTCAGGGTCTTCCAATAACTTGGGGTGCCACTGTGGGGAAGCTACTTGGTATCTGGACAATTTCTTCTTTGATAAAAAGGAAAATGATAACTTCTCTGCCTAGCTCATAAAATTTTATGATGGCAAGATGAAAGTTACCTGTGAAAATGTTCTGAGAGAATTAACCCCATACAAAGATCAACTCTTTCTTCTATTAGAAAAGCCATATGACATATCAAAAAAAAAAAAAAAAATCACAGACCTGGGTTCAAATCCCAAGTGTGCCACTTAGTACCTGTGAGGTTAGGCAGGGTCAACTTTTAGCCCCTTACTTTTGTAAAAACATGAAGTCACTTCAATGTCACAGAACTACTTGATGACATTAAAAGAGTTAATGCAGTAGCACCTTGGTAGCTTAGTCGGTTGGGTGTTAGGCTCTTGATTTCGGCTCAGGTCATGATCTCCCAGTCGCTGGGTTTGAACCCCGTGTAGGGCTCTGTGCTGACAGCTTGGAGCCTGTTTGAGATTCTCTGTCTCCCTTTCTCTCTGCTGTGCGTGCGCGCTCTCTCTCAAAAATAAATAAAATAATAATAGTAATAATAAAAGAGTCAAGGCAGACATGGTGCCAGACACAGAGTAAACAGACAGCGACTATTTGTTTTATTCTCCTCTTCCCTTCCGTGATGTCTGATTCAGGCAGGACGGGTGGGATTGGTGAGTGACTAGGAGGTAAGACAGTGGGATGGCTAAATGACAGACGCAATGGGATCATCCACCCCTGAGATCATCCAAAGTGTATTCCCAGGCTGTTTGGGAGCTTTGACAGCATTTTGCAGATATCACTGGAAGCCTCAGCAACTCACTGCAAAACCTAATTATGCAAGTAATAGCTGCAGACTGTTGGCTGACAGCTGGTGATTGAAATACTCCTGAGTGGCTGATAAAGTCCTGTCTGGACTTCTGTTTCCTTTTGTTCGTGATTGCCACGATTCGTATTCCAGTATACCTTTGTTTTTTTCCTAATCAAGATTTGTTACTCCCTAATCAAGCTATTATAAAATAGCTCTGGTCTCCCTCGCTGATGTGTGTGCGTTTAAATTAAGCAAATGTTTGCTTCTGATGGAGCCACACAGAGAACATGTCCCAGCGTGCAGCTCACCTGCTCTTCCTGCCTGCTTTGTCTTTCATTAGTGACCTGTGCCTGTTGCCAATGTGTGGCTTTGGGCTGGAAGAATTTGACATAGAGATATGAAGAGATATTTCGAAATTAAATTGTTAGCAAAGATGAGAATCTTTTTGTGAAATTTGGAACCTTGGAATCCTTGCTGTCATGCCTGTTTGACTAGCTTTGACTCCTAGAGTCTGCAGGACTTCTGGGAACAAAGCCCATCCAAGTTCCCAAACCCTTGGAGATGTTTCAGAAGCCTCATTAGCCTGTGGCTTCCCCAAGGTAGTGAGGAGACAGGGAAAGAAGTTATCTTTGTGGTTGTTTAATTTCGAGCTGTTAGGACATTGCTTGCAAACGAGGAGCTCATTTTCTGTCTGCTGAATAAACACATACATTAAACATCTTAGGCACCTTTTTCAGATTTCGAAAGCAGACAGCAGAGAATGGGAAAACATCTTCTAGTTTGGATGTTTTGGAAATACTATCTCTTTGCAGATCTAGCCAAGTTACCAGTACCTTTACTGTTCTCCTCCTCCTCCTCCTCCTTTATAAAGGAGAAGGGAAGTGGTTTCTTAACTAAACAATAAAAAAAAAAAAAAGTAACATTTTGTATTTGGCACGTTTTACCTTGTGAAATGTCAGTGCTGATGTAATTGCCTTTTTTTTTTTTTTTTTTTTGGTGTGAATGGCATGAGATGACTGTTTTCTCAGGTTGTATGTTCTTGAGAGATAAGCCTCCTCTGAAGTCAATGTCTGTGGCAAATTGTTTGGCTTGGGCTACACGAAAGTAACATTTACAAACATTTGTTTTAGAGGGAAGAATTACATCCCCCCCACCCCTCCCCGCTGCTACCCTTGCATTTCAGAAAGGTGTGAGTGAGGCTGAGCTGGTGGAAGGAGGTCTGAACCATTAGAAACCAAAAGCTTTTCAGAAGGAAATCGGAAGAAGGTGGGAGGCGGTGGGGGTCCAAAGATTGGATTCTTGCTGCTGTTTTGCCCCTATACTTTTGTCTTCTTTCAAACTTTTTGCTTTCACAGTATTGGAAAAAGAGCTAATGACTATGGCTTAATATCAACAAGTCTGGAAGAAAATTGATTGTATTGAAGTCCACTTTACTTAAAGAGCCGTGTTTAAGCAAAATGCCAAAAAAGCCAACTTTAGAAACTGTTTCTTCTAAGTATAAGAATTAAGAAAAAGTTCAGAATGTACTTAGAGTTCCACTGTTGTTGAAACTTGGGCAAAGATAGCATTCCAGAGTTGTGGTCTCCAGTCCTTCCATGGCAAGCTAGTCCCAGATAGCAAAGAAGTTGTTAGAAAATTCTGGGCTCCAAAATTTTAATAGCAGAATAACTATCAAAAAAGTCCATACTGTAAGGTCTGTGAAGGGCATTACCACATATAGCACAAAGTGCTCATTTTGCCATGCATAAAAATAATTTTATTAATAATCAAAATGCATATTGATACAACTAAAACAGCTATGTTTAAAATTTAAAACAATGGGACCCTAAAATAAGGATCTTTTTTCAATATAACACCTTAATATTTTAAGCAAACAGTAGTTTTCATATTGTTTTGTTGAACTTATCTAGTTATTCAACTTCTTCCCAGCCCTTAAAAAAAATCTATTTGAGTGTTTGGGCAGAACAGTGAAAGTTTGTTGTCTTCTATCATTCTTTAAATCTTTTTAAAAAGTAGTTTTAGTTAAAGAGAAAACATTCTGTATAATGAGAATTTTAATATAAAACCAATGAAGGGGCACCTGACTGGCTTAGTTAGTAAAGCATGCGATTCTTTTCTTTTCTTTTTTTTTACACTTATTTATTTTTGAAAGACAGAGGGAGACAGAGCACAAGTGGGGGAGGGGCAGAGAGAGAATGAGACACAGAATCTGAAGCAGGCTCTAGGCACCAGGCTCTGAGCTGTCAGCATAGAGCCTGATGTGGGGCTAGAACTCACGAACTGTGAGATCATGACCTGAGCTGAAGTTGGATGCTTAACCATCTGAGCCACGCAGGTACCCCAAGCATGTGATTCTTGATCTCAGGGTTGTGAGTTCAAGCCACACATTAGGCACGGAGCCTATTTAAAATGAAGTAAAATAGGGGCAACTGGATGGCTCAGTCAGTTAAGCGTCCAACATGATCTCAAGGTTTGTGATTTTGAGCCCCACGTTGGGGTCTGTGCTGACAGCTTGGAGACTGGAGCCTGCTTCCGTTTCTGTGTTTCCCTCTCTCTCTGCCTCTCGCATGTTCATGCTCTGTCTCACTCTCTCTCAAAAATAAAATGAACATTAAAAAAATGAAATTAAATTTGTGTAAATCAGAAAAACATGGACTCATGTTCTGATTTTATGAAAATTATGTTAACAAATTCATCAGTGGCTTTTAATTTTTTTTAAAATTTTGATGATTTTACCCAAAGCAGTAACTGCATTGGTGATCATTGTGGCAAGACTGATGATTTTCATACTGAATTGTTATCCATTTGGAAGACTTGGGAAAAAAGGATGCCAACGTGGCTGAAATTTAAAAAAAAAAATTTTTTTTAATGTTTTATTTTATTTTTGAGACAGAGACAGAGCATGAGTGGGGGAGGGGCAGAGAGAGAGAGAGGGAGACACAGAATCTGAAGCAGGCTCCAGGCTCTGAGCTGTCAGCACAGAGCCCGACGCGGGGCTCGAACTCACAGATGGTGAGATTGTGACCTGGGCGGAAGTCGGAAGTTCAACCGACTGAGCCACCCAGGCGCCCCCAATGTGGCTGAAATTTATTTGAAATTGTATGCCCATGTGGGTTGCAACTAAATATACTTAAAACTGATGAGCAACAACATAATCCTTGTGCTTAAAGAACTAGGGACCTTCAGCAGAAAGCCTTTTTTTTCTTTTTATATCACAACGTTGTTTATTATGTGAATTTTTAAAAACTATTTATTTATTTTTGAAAGAGAGAGAGAGAGATAGGGAGTGAGCAGGGGAGGGGCAGAGAGAGAGGGAGACAGAGAACCCCAAGCAGCATCCACATTGTCAGCTCAGAGCCCGACGTGGGGCTCAACCTCACGAACCATGAGATCATGACCTGAGCTGAAATCAAGAGGTGGACGCTTAGCTGACTGAGCCACCTAGTCGCTCCATTATGTGAATTTTTTACAATACAAACAAAAAATATATATATATGGAAATGCAGTATCTGAATACAGCTAAATGCAGAATGGTGACTTTTTTTTCCTTTTCAAGAGGCCAGGATTCCATTTCTAGTAAACAAAGAGACTGCACATAGGTAGAAATAGGTTGGTCGTTAGCCTCACAATTAGAAAACCACTGAAAGAGGCTGCAGCAGGCAATGTAGAATATTGTAAATAACCTTTGGATTTCAGTGGAATTTCAGTTAGGTTAGTATTTCAACATAGGAAATATGGCTAAAAAGACATTTTGCCTAGTCTTTAAAATAATGGCCTTATTTGCTGTAGAATTATGCACAAATAGGATAAAAGCTATTCCTTTCTGGCTAAAAACGGTCAAAGAGCAAATATCAGCCATTGCAAAAGCTCCCGGCCATTCTTGATGACGTCCAAGTCTTCTGAACCCTGCCGTCTAAAAGCAAAGAAATATCAAATACATTTCAAAGAGGATTTCACCCAAAATGCAAAATATTAAAATTATTAAAATTTACTATTAAAAAATAGAGATCTGTTATAGATCAGATCTGATAGAGCACAGATCTGATATAAATCATCAGTGTTTCTTGCCCACCTTGCCTTCCTCTCTTCTTTCCTCTTTCCTCAATGAGTATATTGTGGGCACCACCATGTTTCTAGCGCTATTCTAGGTGCCAACAAATCATTTTAGTTTTGAGATCAATTTTGGCAGAAATAACAGTAGCAGGACTTGTCTAAGATCAGTTTGGGAAGTTTGCTACCTACCTACGAAAATCCAGTTGGGTGGGAATGAGATAATAGGCCAAGCCTGGTGCTTACTCTCCTTCGAAAGATGTCTCTGGGCTGACTTTGCACATAGGCACCCCAACTCAGCTTCCACCACAGCCACCCACACGTTTCTCAGGCCTGCCTAACCCAGGGAGTGAACCATCCTTCTGGATCCCTGAACACGGGCTATTATTCATTACACCCCAGCAGGCAGCTTCCTTTGGAAGGATTTCTACCTCAGGTGTCAGGTTGCCTGTGCTTCCTGGCACCAGCCGCTCACACCTGCAGCCTCCTGGTGAGGTCCATGGGAGGCCACAGGGACACCACCTCTGGGGCAGAGAAGTCTGAGTTGACAGAACTCAGGACAGAACCCAGACTTACGGGCTGACTGCAGTGAGAGACTTTGAAAGCTTCAGATTGGAGACACTTTGCTTTTTCATTTATTTTTATAGAAGCAAGAAAGGCAGCGGTGTGGAAGACGATGACTCACATGCTTTTGCTCTACTGCTTAGTGTTTCTTTTGCCCACAGAATCCTGCAGGACATTATGCCAGGTAAGCAAAGGGAGGTGGGAGAAGGAACTGGTAGGGAGAGAGCAAATGGAAATGAAAACCCATCTGTCAGGCAGCTCGTAGTTACCTGTGCTCAAGTGTAGGGAGAAGATAGTGGTCCAGCCAGAAGAACTTACAGCTATGGGTAATCAAAACCTGTTTTAGCTCATAGCCTCAGACAATTTTTCTTTTGATTTTTTTCTACAAGTTTCTGAGATGCAATGAGGCTCAAATGACTTAAGGGTGATAAACTCTTTTTTTTTTTTTTTCATATCCTTTGACAGTGATGACTTTTCATTGCTCACCACTGGACAGTGCTACTTCCGTAGAGGCACTTGAAAGTGTGGGGGCGGTGAGGGATGTCACAATGACTGGGAGATACTTAATGGCATTTAGTGGGCAGGCCCTAGGAATGGTCTGGCTCAATGAGGCATTGTCCCACCCAGAATGAGAATCGTGATAGTGAACACAGTGGATGGGCTGGAAGGAGAAATGAGGAACTCTGACAGCCAATGGTTAATCAAGGTTTAACTGGAGTAAGGTTTGTAGCAATGTACTATTTGTAAATTTTGTGGGGCAGTGAGCTTTATGACTCTCTCTAGAATATTTTCACTCATACCATAAATCATTTTAATGTCCTTAACAGTTACTTACTTCAAATTAGGTGTGGAGAATCATTGAGCGATTGAGAGAGGGAGAGAAGGACTAAGACTACTTTGACCTTCTTAGGAACAGTGTATTATTATTGGACTACAAGTTCTGGACAGGAGTTCCATCTCTTACATTCAGATAGGGAAACTGAGGCCCATGGTGTGGAATGTGATTTTCTTGAGGTTCCATATCTACCCAGCCACAGGACCAAGGCCAGGGCCCCGGTTTCTTCAGATTCTGTTTCTTGTTCTTTCATTTTAATAAGTGCCTTCTTAGCGAAAGCCTCCTTAGGAAAGAATGACTTTGGAAATTCTTTCTGGGAATTTCCAAATGATATTTACTTTATCTTCTGAGTGGTGTGCCACTGGATGGGAATTTTCTCCATGACTTCCCTTTTCCCCAGCACTGAAGCCAGTGTCTGGCTTCTGGGAGAGGCTAAAGACTCTTTCTGAAAGACCTCTTTCAGAAGACATCACGACCCCACAGTTTGGTTCTCTTCCCCTTCTTCATTTCCTCATCCATATTTTCCCACAAGGCAGAACTTAAAGAGTAGGCAGAGCCTGGGAGATTGACTTTGTTTTCTTGGTTATTGGGGATCAAGTTATGAGCATTCCATCCTTTTCTTCTCAATTTAGAAGTTGCTGGATGCTGAGTTTCTGAGTGCTACCCCTCTCCTGACCTGTCTATGCACTCAGGCAGCTTTTCAGGTTGAGCAGATTACAGGTTTTCAAAGGGTCTTTTTCCTACTGTTATGTTGAAGATTGTAGACCTTTTTTTTTTTTCTTTTTGTAGATAGAGAGAGCACTAGTGGAGAAGAGGGGAAGAGGGATTGAAAGAGAGAGAGAGAGAGAGAGAGAGAGGAGCCCGACACGGGGCTCAATCCCATGACTCTGGGTTCATGACCTGAGCTGAAATCAAGAGCTGGATGCTTAACCGCCTGAGCCACCCAGGCGCTCCTGAAGATTGAGGACATCTGAAGCTCAAGTGGCTCATATAGGATGCCACCCTAGAAATGAAATGACCAGGAGTCATATATGGATGTACTTTGGCAAATTCACTGGGAAGAAGTAAATCAGATCTTTCACTTAAGAAGGTAGAATTTCTAGAATTCTTTGTAAATAGCATGCCACGGTCTTCTGCCCACATATCTGATCAATATAATGTGACTTCACTGGAGTCTGTATAATGGGCCAAGTATTATCTGGAGTCGTTCACTTTTTTTTTTTTTTTAAAGGCTTTATTAAGTAATTTCTACACCCAGCGTGGGGCTCGGACTTACAACCTCAGAATCAACAGTTGCACACTCCACTGACCAAGCCAGCCAAGCGCCCCCGGAATTTCACTTTTAAGTGCTTTATTGTGGTGTATTAGAGACCATGACCCTCTCAGGATGAGTTTAGAGCATCACCTCCCTACACCCTACATCCTCCTCTGCTCTCTCCACATGCATATGGGATGGCTTGGTGGAAAGAACAGTGTTGTAGGATTGAGAAGAGCTGGGTTCTAGTTCCAACTCTAAGAGGAGCCCCCTGCATGGTTTTGTGTAAATCACCTCATCTATCAAAGATGCGCTTTCTTTATTTATAAAATAAGAAGGTCTTTCAAAACTAAAAAAAAAAAAATGCCATTTTATTATTTTTGTTGGGGTCAAAAGCCTTTGAGTCTCCCAGGTATGAAATAAGGCTTGAATCTGTAGACCATAAAATGGGAAGTCAGCTTGCCTCAGTGCTTTGAAGGATATTATAACTCACGAGTCCGCAGTGATACCCTTCACTTTAGACAGACCCTAAATGCTCAATTCAGATTCTCTTAAATTCTTATTTGGTAGAGAAAATGGAAGTGTCAGGCTTGCTTCCTGATAACAGAGAGAAACAATATAGTGAAGGAGAGAGGGACATGACCTCTACATGTTAGTCACACCGTTGAGTCACTGAATTTCTAATTCCTTCCCTAGTGGTTTAGATCTTGGAATGCAAGTTGGAGAATTGGACCATGGCTCTCCCCAGCCACTAGAGAGCAAACTTCTGGTACAAACACAGGAAGTTTCAGTCTCTCTCTCTCTCTCTCTCCCCGTGTACACACACACGCACATGTATGTCAGTATATACATACAAGCTAATATGTATATACACATATATGTACAAGACACAGAACTAGCATCTTAGGGGGGTATAAAAAACACAATACAAAATCCATGTTCTTAAGGAACATACAATTTAAATGAGGAGATAATATGCATATATAAAAATGATTAGAGAGTAAAAAGCAGGAAGGTGAGTATATGTGAAGCATTGAATGAGAGGTATAGTGGTGTAGACAACAAATCCTACAGGAGACAGAGAGGGAAGGATGTACCATTTAAAACTGGAAAGACTTCTTGGAAGGGATGAACTTGAGCTTTGTATGTAATAGATAGTAAGTTCATATTCAGAGAATAGTAACAGGAGCTAAATCTTAAATACCACTTACGATATTCCAGGCCCCATTTTAAGTGTTTTCCATAGCTGGTCTCATTTATTCTTCATTAAAGTGCTCTGAGGTATCACACAATTCTAATAGTATCATTCTCGCCCTGCTTTATCGATGAGGACCCTGAGGCCCAGAGAGACGAACTTTTTCAAGGTCTCAAGTAGAGGTGTTGGGATTTGGACCCAGGCGGTCTGCTCCAAGAGTATACCCTTCGACCACAATATGATACTGCTGCTCAGTGAGGGGTCCAGTCTGATGAATGGGTGGGCTAGAGAAGGGTTTTTAATCAGGAGGGGTGGGAAATGCTCAGGATAGGGGGAAGGCAGATGTGAAGAGAGTTCTGTAAAAGGAGAAGAATACAGGGGTTCCTGGATGGCTCAGTTGCTTAAGTGTCTGACTCTTGATTTCGTCTCACGTCATGATCTCAGTTTGTGAGATTGAGCCCTGAGTCTGGCTGTGTGCTGACAGTGTGGAGCCTGCTTGGGATTTTTCTCTCTCTCTGTCTGTCTGTCTCTGCCCCTCCCGCCCTCTCTCTCAAAATAAAATTAAAAACATTTTTTTTTTTAAAGAAAAAGAGTACAAAATTACAAATACAAGATTGAGGGTAAAAAGTGAGAATCTACTTAGGAAAGTAATTGCAACAAATTTCAAATTTAGAAATGCCGAAGAGAATTAGATTCGGTAATTACTCAGCATTATTCAGTAATAAATCCAGTAAAATAGCAATATTTTAATTAATGAACTGCCCACATTTTTGTCTCTACATTTTTAGCTGCATACTTGCATGCCAATACTTTTGTAATATTTTTTTCTAGACAGAAAATAGAAAAATTATTCAGTTTTCACTCTAGCATTGCTGATTCAATTTGTTTTTTATTATTGCTGGTTTAGAAGAATATCTTTCAGCTTCTCGTTTCATTATTAGTAACGCCATGTAAATATGTAAGACTTTTGTCAGCTTTGGGAAAATATCTAACGAGTTTCTTTCATATATGACCTGCGAAGTGTCCAGAACACTTAGAATTTTCTTGTTCTGTGACTAATTGTAACTACTCTTAAAGTAAATACCATTTATATGTTGATGTCCTCCTTGTAATGTGCTGATGACTGCAAATTACATAAATATACGCTATTAAATTCAAACTAGATGTATCCCCAACTCAACTTCTACTTCTCCAGATTCTCTAGTGCTATCCAGAATGAGGGAGAGTGTGAAGTAAGGAAAGGTGAAGTGGCAAAAAATAATGGTCTGAACAGATGGTGGTTAAGCTATTTTGCTTTTGAAATTTTAATAAAATACACGATCATGTGAACACATTGCTAAACCCTCTCTCAGTGCTTGGAAGGGGCCCATACACAAAAGGAATTCTACAGCATAACCTTCATTAATCTCCACGTAAGCCCACCTCTGCTCCTGGTGCATTTCTTGGATAGAATGTTGATCCTTCTTGCCGGACTGCTCCTGCTGAGTAGCAGTGGGAGAGAAAGCCATCCAGGCTGATGAGGAATGGGGCCATTGGGGACTTACTTCATGGTCTCAGCTTTTGGAGGCATCTTGGCATCAGGGCTGAGTCCGATGTGGCTGTTAGTCTGTGACTAGAATGAATCATTGGGCTGGCATATCAATAATTAATTTTCATGTGAATTTTGATTTTCCCTTTCTAGGTTGCTAACAAAAGCAAGGAGATGTCTCCCAGGCCACAAGGTATGTCAGCAGCGGTTAGTAATCAAATGGAAGTTTTTATGTTTATTATTGTAATAGCCAGGCTCAGCCCTCTGTTTATTGGCATGGCAGACGGGACGCCTGGGTGGCTGGCATGTGGATTGTTTATCTTTCTCCTATTAAATTGTACATTCGACCCCTGCTCCCCTCTCCTCTCAGCACCTTCTGCTCCATCCTGGCCTGAGAGTTCTTTGCCATAAACTCTTTCAATTGAGCCAACTCAGATGGGAGCAGTGGCTAGGAACAGGTCTGTGAGAATTTGTTGATAACATACTCATTCCGGAGCTGGGAGCTTTCTCCAAGAACATTGAGCGCAGTGGCTTCCATACTGTGTTCTGGGAAGCTGGAGGGGTTACAGGAGGTGTCCAGTGGGTTGCTGTGGAGTGTGACAGACCTAGTGAACTGAACACGGGCTCTTGCTTCTCACTTCAACTGGGATAGTTCCACTTTTATCTGCTTTATATGTGTGAGTTCTGGGTAATGTTTTGTTGGAAGCAATAGGTGTTTGCCACCGAAATAATATGACAATCACTGATCTATTTCCATCCTCCCCCACTTTGCAAAGAAAACACACCCGATGTCCGCAGGGCTTATGTGCCCTCGCTGTGCTGACGTCTTGGTGATTGGCCCGTGCAGCCCAGAGCCCCAGCCTCTCCATCTGATGCTGATACCTTTTATTTCCCCAGGTGTATGCGATGGCGTCTGTGTGGACAATTCCCACTGCAGTCAACCTTGCCCTCCAGACTCACAGGGAAATATGGGGTTCTTATGCAGGCAGAAGAAATGGCACAAGATCACCGAAACCTGTCAGACTCTTAATGCCTTCAACATCTTTGAGGTAATATCCTTTCTCTCGCACACAGAGTGGAGTCCCCACATTAGCAATGCATTGCATGGTCAATAAGAGAGAGGGAGAGCACAAGGCAGGGCTGGTAGGCGAGTGTGTTTGTACGTGAATACATAAACACACGCTCATCTTCTCTCCCTGCACAAGGAGGAAGATCCTAACTGTGGGCATCTAAAGTTTGTGCTCTGGTCTCCCACACGCTTCATGACACAAAGAAACCTGATCCTGAGGTCAGGGCTAGAGGGGCTTTCTGGAAGGATCATGGCCTACTTCTCCATCTTTGCTCATAGCTTTTTAAAATATTTTTATTTATTTATGTTGAGATAGAGATAGCGCAAGTGGGAAGGGGGCAGAGAGAGAGGGAGAGAGAATCCCAAGCAGGCTCTGCACTGACAGTGCAGATGTGGGGCTCGAGATCACGAACCGTGAGATCATGACCTGAGCCGAAGTCGGATGCTTAACCGACTGAGCCACCAGGCACTCCAGCTTTTAGCTTTTTAATACGGAGCTGTGATATTTAACATAGCTTTCGCTGACCAGAAGCACGGGCAACCCTGAGAACTTTTAGATATGCAGAATTCAGACCCCATCCCAGATCTGTTGAATCTGAATTTTCATGGTATCAATCACCTCAGGTGATTTCTGTGCTCAGTAAAGCATGAGAAGCAAGCTGACCTAAAGGGAAGGACTTGGTCATCAAACAAATGAGCACATTTCCATATATACTTAAGTAATTACACATTTAAAAAATCACATGTTTGATAAAATCAGGACAAATACTTTTTGTTCTCTTTGTGTTTCATTTACTCCTCTTCTTTCTTGTTTTTTAATTTTTTTTAATGTTTATTTATTTTTGAGAGAGGGAGAGAGAGAGACAGCATGAGTGGGGGAGAGAGACACAGAGGGAGACACAGAATCCAAAGCAGGCTCCAGGCTCTGAGCCGTCAGCACAGAGCCCGACCCGGGGCTCAAACTCACAAATGGTGAGATCAGACCTGAGCTGAGGTTGGACCCTTAATAGACTGAGCCACCCAGGTGTCCCTTTTGTACTCTTTTTCTCATAGAGGCTTTACCTTTTCTGAAGTTCAGCTCCTGATTCCTTCAGAAGAGCGAATGCTTTAGCATCTAGGAACATCCCCCTTCGGTGGTTTTGCATGTGGCCACGGGGAGTGCCAGTGGATTCTTCACCTGAAGTCCATGAGCAGACTTCAAAGGCTGCCCTCTCCAGGATGTCTGTCACCGGCCCACCCCTAATTTGAGGGACCTTTGCAAAGATACTCACAGAAAGCCACGTACCATACATTTTAATATCTAAATGCTTTCAATCAAGCTTACAGACCACTAAGTAGAATATATTCTGCTGACCTTTCATCCCAGATTCCATCCTGCACCTGTAGGGTGGTGGAAAGCCAAGGCCACCTGTTCATAACCCTGGAAACAGAGGTCCCTGTGCCACCTGTCGGGCCTAGTGGCTAGCACCCCGGTGGCTTGGTCCATCCTTGGTAGCATTTCTAAGAAGTTCCCAAGGGATGTCTATGCTGTTGGATGGAGGGCCATGCAGGCCCTGGAAGTGGACTTGGGGTTGCTAAGCAGGGACTTTGAGTGTCTAGATGCAGGGACATGGGTTCTGAGTAGGCGTATCCTCTAGGCCCACGCAGACTTTTTGTCTTGTGAAGGGCCAGGCTAGAGGAGGCCGGAAAGGGGTCCTTTGAAGTAAGGGCTGGCAGTTTTTTGTTTTTCTTTTTTTTTTTTATGTCAAGGGCCAGACAGTTAATATTTTAGTCCTTGTGGGTCATGGGGTCTCTATTGCGAGTATTTGACCCTGCCGTTGTGGCATGAAAGCTGCCATAGACAATACTTAAACAAATGAGCAGATTGGGTCCCAATAAAACTTTATTTACAAAAAACAGGCAGCCAGTCGGGGGCCATGTTTGCCACTCCTGCGCGGAGGTGTGGGCCCCAGAGCCTGAATCTGTAGGCGATACTGTTGATCATTATTTTCCGTCATTCTTTTGTCTTGGTGTCAGTTGATTCATCTAAATCTAGTTCAGAATTTCCATTTAAAAAAATTTTTTTTTTCAACGTTTATTTATTTTTTGGGGGACAGAGAGAGACAGAGCATGAATGGGGGAGGGGCAGAGAGAGAGGGAGACACAGAATCGGAAACAGGCTCCAGGCTCTGAGCCATCAGCCCAGAGCCCTACGCGGGGCTCGAACTCACGGACCGCGAGATCGTGACCTGGCTGAGGTCGGACGCTTAACCGACTGCGCCACCCAGGCGCCCCAGAATTTCCATTTTTTAAAATACGCTCGTGCCTCATGCTCTGCCCCTCAGGAATAGTAAAAATAAGCTTAAATGACACTAGAAATGTATCTACGTGCACAGGACATATATACGATATAGAGACACAGAAGGGGTCTGAAGTGGTATGCTAAAGATATCATTTACTCTCTGGAGGGAGGGGATTAAGGAGCAGGCAGCTGGCAAGCTGGGACTTTCATTTTCTGTCCGTGTGCCTTGGTATTGGGCAAGTTATTCCACAGCAGATGTGACTTTGAAGATGTGAAATTGAAAAACACGCTGCGATACACAATTGTGTGATAAGGCTGTCCTCAGTTTTAGTAAAGGTGCTTTTATTTTCAAAACAAAAGTAACATAATCAAAACTTTCTTTTTGCCATTTCTTAGACAAATTTATATTCGATCCAACCACTAGGAGGAAATACAAAAGTAGATGAGTATGCCAGAAAGCCTGAGACCATCACAGACAGGCTGATGCAAACGTGTCCGAAGGATTTGTCCTGTGTAATCAGGAACATTCGGCAGTCTCCCCGGATCCCGGGAAACATCGCTGTCATTGTGCAGCTCTTACACAACATATCCACGGTGTTATCGACAGATGTTGACGTGGCGAAGATGAAGGTGAGTAGCCTTGATTTGGCAGAATGATACCTCAGTGGAAAGGAATGCAGGTTGATTGGAATATTCGGTGGGCTTTTTGGGGTCCGAGGACCACCTCTTTCACATCAGTATCTGTAATGCGTAGCATAACAATAAGTGTTCAATAAATGCTCAATAAACGTTCACTGAACAAGGAACAAAAGACATAGAAAAGTGAACATGCTCCATCAGTAAGCATTTAGAGACAGCACTTATTGGGGACTGAATCAGATACCGGAATAAGCTTTCCAATGTGTATTTTAGCTACTGGAAACCTCTAAGAACCATTCTGGTTCTTGCAGAGACTTTTCTTACTTTTATTTTTGAGTCAGAAGAACAGATTGCTAAAATAGAAAATGACTGAATGCAAAGAAAACAGCCATACATATGTGCTGCAGAAGTGTGAAATGGAATTGGACTTCTTTTCTTTTCTTTTCTTTCCTTTCCTTTCCTTTCCTTTCCTTTCCTTTCCATTCCTTTCTTTTCGTTTCCTTTCTTTTCTCTTCTCTTCTCTTCTCTTCTCTTCTCTTCTCTTCTCTTCTCTTCTCTTCCCTTCCCTTCCCTTCCCTTCTTTTCCTTTCCTTTCCTTTCCTTTCCTTTCCTTTCCTTTCCTTTCTCCTTTCCTTTCCTTTTCTTTCCTTTCCTTCTTCCTCCTTTCCTTTCCTTCCTTTCCTTCCTTTCCTTTCCTTTCCTTTCCTTTCCTTTCCTTCGTCCTTTCCTTTCCTTTCCTTTCCTTTCCTTTCCTTCCCCTTTCCTTTCCTTTCCTTTCCTTTCCTTTCCTTCCTCCTTTCCTTTCCTTTTTTTCTTTTCTTTTCTTTTCTTTTCTTTTCTTTTCTTTTCTTTTCAATAATGTGTTTTTTAAAAGTTTTATCTATCTATCGATCTATCTATCTATCTATCATCTATCTATCTATCTTCTATTGAGAGAGAAAGTGCATGCGAGTGGGGAAAGGGCAAAGAGAGGAAGAAAGAGAATCCCGAGCAGGCTCTGTGCTGTCAGCATAAAGCTTGACGTGGGGCTCAATCTCACAAACTGTGAGATCATGACCTGAGCCAAAATCCAGAGTCGGCTGCTTAACTGACTGTGCCACCCAGACACCCCTTATTTTTGATCTTTGAGGCAGAGGACAAAAAGCAGGTTCAGCCTCTGGGGTTACTTGTCAATTCGCTATGTTCCTGCACAGGGTCTTGCACACAGTTGGGATTTAATAGATGTTAATTGCATGATGGGTACGCTGAGCAGAGTAAGCGAGTTGCTGGCTTCACCAAGATGTGAAGTGGGACCGATGATGTCCATGAGCTGCCCACCTGGCTGCCTCACAGGGAGACATTGCATATGTGACACGAGGGCAACTCACTCCTTGCTCTATCCCTCAGCTCACATTTTGGTGGTGTGTGGGTACCCTGGGGATCTCATTACGATGCTGATTATGACTCATCGGGTCTAGGGTGGGCCCTGAGATTGCGTATTTCTAAGAAGTTCCCAGGGGACATCTATGCTGTTGGATGGAGGACCACACTTGATGAAAGTGACTCTTGACTGTTCTGGCAGATGCCCAGAGCAGCTCAGTACTAATGCTGGTTCTTCCTTGGCAGAGTTACAGCATCATGGCCAACCACATTCTTAACAGCAAAAGCATCTCAAACTGGACCTTCATCCCGGACAGAAATAGCAGCTGTGTCCTGCTACACTCAGTCAACTCCTTTGCCAGAAAGCTATTTATAAATAAATATCCGATTGACATATCAGATGTCTTCATTCATACTATGGGCACTGCCATATCCCCAGACAACACTGGAAAGAATTTCAGTTTTTCAATGAGAGTTAATGACACCAGCAGTGAGATCACTGGGCAGGTATTGATCAGTAGAGATGAACTTCGGAAGGTGCCTGCTCCTTCTCAGGCCATCAGCATTGCATTTCCAACTCTTGGGGCCATCTTAAAAGCCAGTTTTTTGGAAAACGTCACAGTGAATGGGCTTGTCTTATCTGTCATTTTGCCCAAGGAACTTAAAAGAATCTCACTGATTTTTGAAAAGATCAACAAGTCAGAGGAGAAGAGGACACAGTGTGTTGGCTGGCACTCCTTGGAGAGCAGATGGGACCAGCAGGCCTGTCAAATAATTCAAGAAAACTCCCAGCAAGCTGTTTGCAAATGTAGGCCAAGCAAGTTGTTTACCTCTTTTTCCATTCTTATGTCACCCCACATCTTGGAGAGCCCGATCCTGACTTATATCACGTACATAGGCCTGGGCATTTCTATTTGCAGCTTGATCCTTTGCTTGTCCATTGAGGCCTTGGTCTGGGGCCAAGTGACAAAGACAGAGATCTCGTACTTACGCCATATATGCATCGCTAATGTTGCGGCCACCTTGCTGATGGCTGATGTGTGGTTCCTTGTGGCTTCCTTTCTTAGCGGTCCAGTGACACATCACAGTGGGTGTGTGGCAGCAACATTTTTTGTTCATTTCTTTTACCTTTCTGTGTTTTTCTGGATGCTTGCCAAAGCACTCCTTATCCTCTATGGAATCCTCATTGTCTTCCATACACTGCCCAAGTCAGTCCTGGTGGCAGCTCTCTTTTCAATTGGCTACGGGTGCCCCTTGGTCATTGCTGCTATCACAGTTGCTGCCACTGAGCCCAGCAAAGGCTACCTACGGCCTGAGGCCTGCTGGCTCAACTGGGACATGACCAAGGCCCTCTTGGCCTTTGTGGTCCCAGCTCTGGCCATTGTGGTAGTGAACCTGGTCACAGTCACACTCGTGATTGTCAAGACCCAGCGACCCGCCATTGGCAGTTCCATGTTCCAGGAGGTGAGAGCCATTGTGAGAATCAGTAAGAACATCGCCATCCTCACACCACTGCTGGGACTGACCTGGGGATTTGGAATAGCCATGGTCGTTGATGACAGCAACCTTGCTTTCCACATTATCTTCTCTGTGCTCAATGCATTCCAGGTAAGTCTAGATGCTACTGGCCAAGTACTAAGTGAGAGAATTCAGGAAGAAGTTTTGTGATCGGGAGCTTTTGGAATCATATTTCTTTATTTCTGTCTTTTTAAAAAATTTATTTATTTATTTTGAGAGAGAGCAAGCACGAGCAGGGGAGAGGCAGAGAGAGGGAGAGAGAGAGAGAATCCCAAGCAGGCTCCACATTGTCAGTGCAGAGCTTGATGTGGGACTCAAACTCATGAACCGGAAGATCATGACCTGAGCAAAACCAAGAGTTGGAAAGTCAGCCGACTGAGCCACCCAGGAGCCCCATAGAATCATATTTCTTTATAAAAGACAATAGATTTGGAATAGAATATTAAGTGAGGAAATACACTTTTTTTTCCCCAGAAAGGCCTGGATGCAAATCTTGACTCTCTCATTTACTAATATATAACGTTCTTTTGAGGTATTTGATTAAGTTTTCTGAGCCATATTTTTCTCACTTATAAAATGGGTATTACCACTGCCTGCCTGAAATACTGAAATAAAACAGTGGGTGGAAAGCATCAAGTTCAAAAATCACCTAAAGATCATGAATAGCACTACAGTAGGCTGAGCTGCTACTGTTCAGACACTAAATACCACTACTTCCCCCAAATCTAGGTACCTAACTGGAGGTATTAAAATGTGCACATTCATGGCATTTCTTTCCATTTAGAATTTCTGGTTCCCATTGGAAACCATCTTATTGTAATGAGGCAAGTCATACAGAGTGATATTAAAGATGGTTTCTCTTCTCCTCTCTCACCTCTATGAATTAAGCAATGTTCACAGTTTCACGGGTATCTTTGCCAAATTTTTTATGCTTATATACAAATATATTTTCACATAATATAGGGGTTAGAATATACATTATTATGCACCTTACTTTTTCACTTAAAAATACATTGTAGCATCTTACCAGGTTACCATGTAGAAATATGACAGGATAGTATGCCGTATTCAATAATCCTCTACTTGACTGAATTTTTTTTCATTTTTTTTTTTTTTTCTGTCACAGGGTACTAAGGAGCCAAAATTTATTACACTGAATGTTAAATATGTAGATAGGAACTAGTTGATAAGAAAGCTTTTATCTTTCTAAAGACCTTTAAAATAATCCTTTCTTAAGAGTGTATGCTTATTTGGAAATAAATGTTTTACCTAATGGATAATAGAGATTTTGGGTCAAATATTTTCTCCTTTTTCTCTTTTAATATTTGTGTATAAACAATTTCATTAAATTTTTTTTATTTTTATTTAAAAAAATTTTTTTTATGTTTATTTATTTTTGAGAGAGACAGAGACAGAATGTGAGTGGGTTAGGGGCAGAGGGAGAAGGAGACACAGAATCTGAAGCAGGGTCCAGGCTCTGAGCTGTCAGCGCAGGGCCTGATGCGGGGCTTGAACTCATGAGCTGTGAGATTATGACCTGAGCTGAAGTGAGACGCTCAACCGACTGAGCCACTGAGGTGCCCCTAAAAAATTTTTTTAATGTTTATTTTTAAGAGAAACAGAGAGAGAGGGAGACACAGAGTGCGAGTCGGGGAGGGGTAGAGAGAGAGAGGGAGACACAGAATCTGAAGCAAGGTCCAGGCTCTGAGCTGTCAGCACAGAGCCCAACGCAGGGCTTGAACCCACGAACCGTGAGATCATGATCTGAGCCTAAGTCGGACACTTAAACCGACTGAGCCACCCAGGGGCCCCCAGTGATTTCATTTTATAATAAGCATTTTGATGCCTTGGAGAACAAAGCTAATAATAATGATAATAATGGTTCCTTGTCTTTGGGATCTCTGTTTTTATGCATTTCTATAGAAAGTATGAATAGTATCCTATAATTTTTGTATAGCTCTTATCCATGTTTATGTGGCTAGTCATGCATAGGGCTGGGAGAACAACCTAGTGTTCTTAAATTTCTGTTCAGTATATCCCATGGCTATTTGTCAGGAACCCTTAAGGAGTTGATGTATCTACTCCTCAACATTTCCCTTTCCTTGTCACCCAGTGTTGGGGGCGCAGATCTTTACTGTGATTTTTGTTGGGACTAGGCTCAGGGCACTTGTATTTCGGTGCCATGAGTTCCTTTACCTGTCACGACAGGATCAACTTGTAATTTCAACTCAGTTTCTGTCTTGACTCCTGGCAAGGGGGATGGAGGTCATCCAAATGCCAGTACTGATGGAGGTGAGAAGCTGAGGGCAGGATGTGGGTGAAGGGTAGACCCTGGGCACGAGGACGGGTAGGCATTAGGCACCGGTGTGCTGGAGCTGGTTTGTCCTGGCTCAAGAGAAATGACTTCTCTTTTTAGGAATTTTGCAAAGGGACATCATTAGAAATTAAATATATAAACTTTTAATTAAATAAAACAACGGCTCTGTTTAAGGTCCTACATCCTCCAAATGCATTACTTCCTAATTATTTGTCTACACTTTACTATGCTTGTGAGGGTATTTGCATCTACTGTATCTGTACGGTGACAACCCTGTATCATGATGTGTCCATCCCTTTCTAACTCCATCTTCAGTGATGTCATGTTGCTAGACTTAAATCAGCCAGGGTGGGGGTATTTAAATGGAGACTGGTAAGTGCTTCAAATTAGGAGAGCTGGTTATTGCTATTTACCAGACCCGTGGACCAGGGCATCCTGAAGATGCCCAGTGTCGGAGGAGAGAAAGGAGAGCCACAGATCTGTTGAGGTGGGAGACACAATGAAGTGAGCAGAAGGAAGCAGGACAAGCAGAGTCCTAGGAAGAGCCAAGATGAGGGGCAGCTGGGGCTGATGGAGCAGAGAGGGGAGAGAGACTCCTAAACATGCTGGGAGGTCCAGAAGATGTAGGAGAAAGACTCTTCTGAAGCTTTCCTGGTCCTAGCCCCGTGTGAGCACCTCCATTGGTTTTAAAGCTCAATCATCCCCATAATCATAATTATTATGTAGTCAATTGCTGATTTGACTGCTCACTTGTAATCCACAACTTCTGGTTGGTATCCTCTCTTGTATTTACTGAATACAACTGTAAATACAGTTCCTTTCGTATGCCTTCCATAGCAGTAACTGTAGGTTGGGTAAGTGGTGGGGACCCCCTCATAGCTGTTGTGGCTAGAGAAAATAAATGTCTCAGTTCATTTGAGCCGCTGTAACAAAAATACCGTAGATTGGATGGCTTACAAACAACAGAAATTTATTTCTCACAGTTCTGGAGGCTGGGAAGTCCAAGATCAAGGCACATACAAATGTGGTGTTCGGAGAGAGCTTGCTTCCTGCCTCATAGATCGATACCATCTTCTTGCTAGAACATCGCATAGCAGAAGGGGCAAGGGAACTTTCTGGGGTCTCTTTTGTAAGCGCACTAATCCCTTTCATGAGGGCCCCACTCTCGTGGCCTAATTACCTTCCAAATGCATGTCTCCACTTTGGGCATTAGGATTTCACATATAAATTTTGGCGGAGAGGATGTGAACATTCCTTCCATAGCAGTAAAGCATATATTTTAAAACATGGGGGAACGCCTTGACATTTATCTGCTCAAATTAAGCTTTATCTACTAAAAGAAATGCAAAGAAGCTTCTACCAGTGTATTTTATCAATCAGATACTAAACCTTTGACTAATAATCTATCCAAATTTTCTGAATGATATTTCGTGTAACTTTTCCCAAGGTGGGACCAATAAAAAGTGATCCTACTGGAATATGTTCCTGTTACATATTTATGAGTGTACAAATTCAGGTTGCATAATAAAGCCGTTAAACACACACAAACACAGATATAGATGCACACACACAAATAGAAACACACATTTACTGAGTACTTATTGTGTGTCAAGCATTATGCTAAATGTTGCAGATGTGAATATAATTGGTTTAGCCTCAAGAAATTGAAAATCTAACAAGGAGAGAAATTCCTCTTCGTCCTTTAGCCAAAGGAATGCATGTTTTGGAAGAAACGGGCTAAACGTACAGTTCCTAGAAATTTTAAAAATTTAACTCCTGGGCAAAATTCATGGAGATTCTGATTTAAAATGTATTCCCGGTACCAAAACCAGACCTGGTTGTATTTGTTCCAGGCATCTTTATACGAATGATGCTTTGTCACCTATATGACCATGCTAGCGATGACATTTTCTTGGTAGACACAATGACAGATTTCAATAGTTACCTTATAGGCTAAGAGTGTCACACAGAAAAGCAATCTGATAGAAGGTCTCCAAGCTTTGGAGTGCTTGCTGGACTGGCTGAATGGAGAGGTGGATTTAGTATGTTTGGGGATTGGATGAGCTTCGTGGTCAGCACTGGTCCCTGTGAAATCCTCCACCTGTCAGCTAAGCTTTTACAAATAGAGGTAGCAGTGGGTTTGATATTGCTGCTACTGAGTTGCAACATCTTTATGGCACCACTTATATTAAACCCATGTGTCCTCATCGGCATCTGCTTAGCTAAGGGTTCACATTCGATTATGAGATGAAAGCAGCTTAACAGAGGGATGCCTTGCTACTCAAAGTCATTATCTCACTTCTCCTCTCAGGTGGGCCAGGACTCAAGTAACCACGCCTTCAGGAGAAGCTATCTAATGAATGTTGCTATCTGTTACATTTTGAAAGTTGAATCTCTGAGTTTCTTTCTACTTGTCTGAAAAATGGGATGAATACTTTTTCTTCCTTCTTCCAGGGGGGTTTTGTGCCAACTCAAATGGACTGTAACGATAGAGGAACAGCCTCCTTTTGACTTTAATGGGGTCTCTTTTTGAATGGATGGTAAGGGATATGAGAGCTATAATTCCCTCTATGTCATATTTGGAGCACCTGTTTCTGAGCACCTGTTATGTGCTTAGAAGCTCAATCTGTTTTATGTCTTAGGGCCCATGTACTTGACTTTTCCTTAAAATTTATTTATTTTTTGTTTACTTATTTCTTTTGAGAGAGAGAGAGAGAAAGAGAGAGAGAGCAGGGGAGGGGCAGAGAAAGAGGGAGAGAAAGAATCCCAAGCAGGCTCTGCACTGTCAGCACAGAGCCTGATGCAGGATTTGAACTCACGAACCGTGAGATCATGACCTGAGCTGAAATCAAGAATGGGATGCTTAACTGACTGAGCCACCCAGGCACCCCTGTACTTGATTTTTCTTTTCAAGTTTTATAATTTTCTTTGGTTGTGGATGGGGGAAGGAAGTTGAGAGTGTTAACAGAGGCTGAGCATAGCTGTTTTGCTTTGTTTGTATGGAAGTTTCTTTCATTATAGTTTGTCCAAGGACTGCAAAACTGCTGTCCATGGCCTAACGTCTCCTCTGAGTCTTGCTCAGACTATTGTGTTCTGGTGAGATATATGTTCTGGCGAGCTCCTGGTCAATGCTAAATGCTTTTAGTTTGCCCTACTTAAAAAGAAATCCCCATAATCTTCTTGTATGAATCACAGAGCTTGGTGTGTTGGGTTTAGTGACGTATCCCAAGTGCCGAGAACAGTGGCTGGCACGTGGAAGAGGCTCAATGAATATTCATTGAGTGTATGAACCCAGGTCGTGTGGCCTTAACAGAGTCAAAGATTTAATAAATTGTTTTTATTTCATTTGTTTTTTAAACTAGAAAAGGACTGATAAATACCAATATTTATTATTATTATTATTATTATTATTATTATTGTAAATGGCTTTTCTTTCCTCTTCTGTCTTTCTCAGGGCTTCTTCATCTTGGTGTTTGGAACAATCCTGGATCCAAAGGTATTGTAAATCCTCCTCCCCCCCTCCTCCCCCTCCTCCTCCTCCTCCTCCTTTTTCTTCTTCTTCTTCTTCTTCTTCTTCTTCTTCTTCTTCTTCTCCCCCCCCCCCCATTTTCTTCCTCCTCCTCCTCCTCCTCTTGCATTAACTGTATTTGGCCCTGGAATCCTCACTTGGAAAGACCCCTTACTGAGCATCTTTGACTTCAGTCATTTGTGCACACACTCAAACAGGGCATCACTCTTTTTTTATGATGGAAGTAATATCTATCTTACAAACTCTTACAGAGCTGAGCATTTTATGTGCATTACCTCTAGTCCTTAAAACAATCTTGGGTATTCTTATATTCCATTTTATGGATGAGGAAACTGAGACTCAGAGTGGTTAAACTTGCCCATGATCTCTACAGAAACCCACTCTAACAAGTTGAAGCAGAAAGAGGACTCGTGAAATCTTACAATATCATCTTTGGGGATGTCCCTCTGGCTTAGAGCCTTGGAGGCTACATCCCAGGCACAGTTCCCCATCCATAGCATGGAACCAATGTTCCTCCTCATTTTCCTGGGCCCAGATAGCACAGCTTGCCAGGCCAAGGTCAGGTAGCAGATGGTAAGCTAGAATTGCTGCTACTGTTGTCTTGGAGGTCACCTTCACTCTGCCTGTTGGGGCCCCCTGGCACCTGCTTCTTTGCACTGACATGTCTGATTGGCTGAGTCCAGGTCACATGGCTGCATCTTAGCTGCAAGGGAAGTTGGGACAGTGAGTTCTACTTTATAGAGCGGTGGACCCAGAGAAGGGAATTTCCCAAATACGGATGAGTGTGTATAGGTGGTGAGTGGTGAAAACACATAAAGACTAAACATGAATAAAATATCAAATGGTTACTCAGCCTTCTAAGATCACCCTCTTTCACCCCCTGCCTCCTGGAGTGAGAAAAGCAAGCCACCGTCTCAAATGTAGATGCAAACACTTTCCCTGCAGGGGCGTTTAATGAATTAATTTTTTATCTATGCTATTCTATTATTAAGTTAATGTCTGGGGTTTGTGAAAGGGTCAGTTCACACCGGTCCTTTCATTTTGTTATGAGGATACCATATCAACCTAACAAAAATTATTTGGAGGTTGCAGAGTATTAGTGTTTCAGTCTTTCTATGTACTATCTCTGAGACACTGGGGAGTCCTTCACTCTCAGGAACCCAGATCCCCTAAACAGAATGCAGAGATAATAATGATTTTCCTGCCTCTTCTGCTAGATGAGGTAGAGAACCAATGTGATTTTGCAAGTGAAAAAACACAGAAAGCATTTAAGGTGGTACACAGTTGCATACCGTATGATTGTGTTTTTTTTTTTATTAACCGTAATACCACAACTAGTATTGTTGTCAAAGCATCAGCAGCAACATTTTTACTTACTGATTTACCAGGTGTTATGAGATGTGCAAAGAACTCTAAGACCTACAACTTTCTATCAAGATCAAAACCTCTTATATTTAAAATTATAATAGGTAAAGACTCAAAGATGTCACAGGACCATACATGATTAATTGATACAAAGCTGTATATGCCAGTAGTCAAATTTTTACATCAGTAAAAAACAGTGAGCATGTGTCCCCAGATGTGTTTATTATTAATTTACAAAGTATGTATTTTGCACACTGTGAAACATAAAAAGAAAGAATTGTAAAGAGAACCTCCAGTATGTCTTCTCATATCCCCATGGACACTTGAGGGCACAGCTCCCAAACCCCGGGGGGTGCTCCTTCCTCTCCGGAGCCTGTGTGTGGCAAAGAATATCACATTTTCTGCGAAGGGTGAAGTCACTCTGAGCTGGAGGACTTTGGCATCCATTAACTGTCAAGACAGAACTATAAGGCCTTGGAAGATGAGTAGCATTTTGTAAAGCAGAAGGGAAGATAGAGTAAAAACAAGAAGACACTGCCTGCGTTCAGCCAGAGAGATTGAGGGAAAATGACAGGTTGGTCTGGAGTCAGGAGACATGAACTCAAGTCTTGGCTCTTCTCAGCAGTCAACTGACTTTGGGTGTCCCTTCATCTCCTGAACTTAATATCCTCGGTTATAAAATGGAAATAATAGTACCTATTTGACAGGACTGTTTTTTGGATAAAATGAGATGGCAGGTGTGAAAAGGACTTTAAAGTGCTTTTTCAAGACAAAATATAAATATACAATAAAATACAATTAACGAAACAAAATATATTTAACACTAATATGCTATATTAATATTCTGTTAATTTATATTATATATGACATTAGTATTAATAAAGAATATATCATCATATATTATACAGTATTGAATATATATTAAATAGATTTACTTTTCATATTTATATGTACGTTAAATCTATTTAATATATATTTAAAAAACAAAACAGAATTGTTATTTATTATTCTTATTATTCTCCGTTCCAAGGGCTTTTGCCATGTTGCATAAGATTCTTTTTTTTTTTTTTTTTTTTTTAGCTTTGGATTGACCTCTAGAAAGCAGGGTTTACATAACTGGCAGCTATGGGAAATGTTCAACTATTCAAGGGCTGCAAAAAAACTACTCCCAGTGCTAAGTCAAAGATTGCTCTAACCCGTGGCAAAATGTGTTTCTTACTCACTGGGTTCATGTTGAAGGCCCCTGAGTACGCGTGTCCTGTGCCAGCCTCATCTTCCTTGTGCTTCCCCCTCTCTCCACCTTTTCCCGAACCTCTCCTCCAAGTTCCTGATCCCTCCATGACCCACCGACAGGACCCAGCTGGTAACGCCCTCCCTTGCCAGAGTGTTCGCCAGGCCCCAGCACGTGTGATGGCCTCTCGTAATTTTTTAAATTATTAACCCCTTTTGTTCTCTATCCAGATAAGAGAAGCTTTAAAGGGCCGAGTAACTTCTGCAAAATGGATCTCCAGAATCTCAGAGGTAAAGCCTTCATGTGCATTATTGCATTTAGGTGTTTGACAGGATGACAACAGTGTTGGCATTTCTGGCGTATGGACTGTTAATAAACCAAGCACCTTAACGCTCTGTGGTATGGGTTTTTCAGAAGTGCCAAGGGAGCACCTCTTTGAGCTGTTCAGATTCTTTCCGGAGTGGTGGGACCACATCCAAAGAAAGGAAAGCAGACTTAAATGCATTTAGAGGAGAGTGGCCAGGCAGGGGGTCGGGAGGGGGCCTGGAGGGACAAACCGCGACCCATGCAGCGACCCATGCAGCGGGAGAGCAAGCCTGTGATGAGGCAGGGAAATGAGAGAAGGGAAAATCTCAGCTTCCCGTGATAGGCTGTTCGTTCTCCATGACTCCAATCGGTTGAACCACATCCACAGTGTGAAAGTCCAGGGAAACAAATTCTGACCCTCCACAAAGAACTTCCTCATAGCTTGATTTTCAAGAAGGGTGACTGCCATGGTTACCAGAATTGTAAGAGAAGGTTTGGGGCTGCTCAGCGGTGTTGTGGAGAAGGCTCTACAGTTTAGTAGCCCACAAGCCCTCTCCTTGATGTTCACTTCCTACAGTGTAGACATCATGTATTGTTATGCAAAGGTTCGCTCCCTCAGCTCTTCTGAGTGAAGGAAGAACTAAAAAATGTTTAAATGGCAGCACGAGGGGATCCGTGTTGGCCCAGGGAACATACCGAGTCACAAGAGAAGAGGCAATCTAGAGTTTCCCATGCCAACATTGGATGGGATCTATACCGCCCTGCGGGGACTGGGTTGCAGGAGATGTGCATGGAGAGGGGTGCCCCATCACTGTAGACCTGGTACCCATGGCCCTGAGTAGCAGCATTGGCCCCCCATATGTCCTTTGCCTTTCTATTCTCTCCTCTTTAGGCCCCCTTTTATCTTCCCTCCTTTCTGTTCCCTCTATTTTCCTGTCTCCTTTCCTGTTACTCTTACCTAAACTTGGTCCTTGGTCTCCAAACCTGGCAGATTGTTGACCTCTCTATATCTTTTCCAGCTGAAATTTTCAAAAGCTAAGTTTTATTGAGAATAAACGTCAATAGTTACCCAAAGCAGTGGTTCTCAACATGACCCGAAGATCAGAATCAATTAGGAAGCTTCAAAAAATGTTGCTTGAGTCTCACTGAGCCTGAAGATTCTAATTGGATCGGTCTGCGATGTGTCTGGGAGTTTTACAAGCTCCCCAGGTGGTTCTAACGTAGCCGATGCTGAGACCCTACCTAGCATTGTACATATTTGCCTCCCCGATCAGTCTGCCTGGCATAAGTATCCCCCTACCACCTCACTGGGTCTGTCCCCTGCTCTCAGGAGAGGCTTGGCTCTTCCAGTCACTTCCAGTCTGTCACTGTTCCTTTCCTTATGCATTTCTAGTACTGATCCATTCAGCCACCACAGGGGTGAATTGCTCTCTGATCATCTGGCCCACTTCTCTTTGTGTCTGTACTTAAATACAAGTCAGGATTATACCCAGAACTTTATTACCAGTTTATTGGTTGTTTGAGTCAGTGGTTTTCAATGCTGGCTGCACCTTAGAAACATCTAGAGAACTTTTAAAAAATACCACGTACGTCCAAGAAAATTTAAAGCAGGGAGTAGGGCCTGTCACTTTTTTTGGTTTGTTTTAAAGTTTCCCAGTGATTCCGAAGAGCTGCCAAGGCTATGAACCACTGGTCTAGGAACCTGGTAAATTTATCCTAATGTCTTACAATCCTTCCCCTGCCCGCTAGCTGTAGGCTGTTCCAAGTCGGTTTTATCAGCCCTCCTCAGAGGAAGTAGGGCTTATTGTCTGTCTTCTCTCCTGCTTTGCAGACCTCTGCTCCCCGTGTAGCAATCTCCTACAGGCCAGGCTGAACTCTTTCCCCTGTCACAGCTGTCTGCGGGGCATCAGTCCCAGCTCCCCAAACTCAGGATAAGAAATGTGTTCTTTTGATATCGGGTGTGGTGAGTTAGTCCACGCTCATGCAGTAATCATTTCACCAGAGAGCTGATACATCTTAAGCAACATTTACCTAAAACACGAGGATCTTTTAGACTCAGGTACATTATAAAAGGATGACTGTATCATAGAAGATTCCAGCAGGCCTGCTGAGAAAAGCTATTTGAGGGCTAGGAGGTGTTCTAGTGTTGCTCTGTCTCTCCATGCCACTCAGCTGCCTTCTCCCCATCTCTCTCCCAAACTAGAGACCCCTCAGGACCGGGAGCCAGGCCAGGTGGGAGCCGGGGGATCTCTCACACGGGCCTGTTCCTGTGTTGTACGTGGTGCTAATACAAAGAAGGAGGGGGTTAGAGTGAAGGGATGAAATAAATTGCTGTGGGTCACAGTTCTCGATGTGCTTTGACTAGTTGTGATAATTGAAAACAGACTAATAATGATAAATGCAATTATGCCTCTGTCATCAACAGAATCTTTCTACTGATTTCTCTGGTCACCCCACCAAAGGGCCAAGCTAACACAGCCGGCTGTACTCCTAACTTGGGAGGTGAGTGCAAAGGAAGGGGTTCCCAAATTCATGACATTGTAATTAAGAATGTTTTTTCTTTTTCTTTTTTTAATGTTTCTTTTTTTTAAATTTTGTTTTTTTAAAGTTTATTTATTTTTGAGAGAGAGAGAGTGCGAGCAGGGGGAAGGGGCAGAGAGAGAGAGGGAGACACAGAATCCGAAGCAGGCTCCAGGCTCTGAGCTGTCAGCACAGAGCCCGATGCGGGGCTCGAACTCATGAACCTCTGGATCATGACCTGAGCTGAAGTCAGACACTTAACCGACTGAGCCACCCAGGTGCCCATGAATGTTTTTTTTCTTGATTGAAAGGATTCTTCTTATACAATCTATTCTTCTCTAGCTATGGTTGGAGTTACATTCACACTTCTAATTCTTGCATTCCTGAAATTTTTGTTGTCACTATAAAACAGTGAGGCGTGTCTGAGAATGGTTGTAAGTTAGCCTGAGTGTATTTATTTATTTATTTATTTTTTCAACGTTTATTTATTTTTGGGACAGAGAGAGACAGAGCATGAACAGGGGAGGGGCAGAGAGAGAGGGAGACACAGAATCGGAAACAGGCTCCAGGCTCTGAGCCATCAGCCCAGAGCCTGACGCGGGGCTCGAACTCCCGGACCGCGAGATCGTGACCTGGCTGAAGTCGGACGCTTAACCGACTGCGCCACCCAGGCGCCCCATCCTGAGTGTATTTAAAGGGGGGTATTTGCACAGCTCTACATGACTGCTGCCTCTCTTCTCTCTCTAATTCCCCATCCCCAGGACATGATATCAATAATATCCCCACACATCCTGCTGTGGCCCCTCTCGTTCCCTAGTGTTGAAAGATCAAGGAATTATCGTAAACACCACCTGTGAGAGGCTTCAGGGATAATGCAGAAGTTAATTCACTTTTGAGGTAATGTCTGAGAGACAGAGATGTAGAAACAGAGAGACAGGAGTCACAGGGGAAACAAGTACAGAGACACCGAGGGGCGTGGTGACTCTGAGTCGTAAGAGAGCCACCCAGACATGTGGACATGTGCAGGCAAGTCTTCCAATCCTCTGTGTCCAGGTCTCTATAGATCTAGAGAGAGAAGATCAGACAGAGAGATGGAGACACCCACAACAGGATGCCCACATTTGCGGTGAGTCAGAGAGATACAGAGAGAAGCCAACGGTTACAGAGAGACCCAGAAAACACAGAAAGAAACAGAAACATACGCAGAGACTGAGGCTCACTCAGAGACACACATAGAGTGACAGCAACAGAAATGAGGACAGATGCAGAGAGAGGCATTCAGATACATAGACAGAGGCCCTCCCCTCCCCCCATCCCAATACCTCCTGGCTCCCATGAGCCTCTGTGGCTGAGACCTTTGGTGGCAGCCCAGGGCCTTGTACAAAGAAAGGGGTCTTTTCCAAGAGGAAAGGAATCGGTCCTGCTTACAGAAAGACAAGGTTTGTAACTCAGCATTTGTAGGCTGTGGAAAACCAGCCTGTTCCCTGGATTCCAGAATGACTTAAAAGAAAGAGACTCTCCATTTGCCAAGGAGGCTCTACCCAAAGGAGCTTATTGTCCCAGAAAGAGTGAGCCCTTAGTGTAGTTGCTGTGAGGCTTTTGGGTCTTGCCACCTGTTCATTAAAGTTGTGGTTTTCTGTTCTTGACAAGGTCGTACATCCCGGGAATGGCAGAGCCCCAGGAAAAATGTGCTTACTCCTGTCTTCTTGCCTCTGGGGAGTATGAAGGAAGCCTCCCATGCTGTGGTGCTGATGGAGGAAGATGTGAAGTATGGGGACGGTGGAAGACCCCTCTGTCCAAGCTGCTCTGTGATGCTGAACATTTCTCCCCACCAACTATCAATGTATATATACGCCATGCCGGGCGTCCACAACGGGACAGAAAGACAGAGTGGGCCGCAGCAGAGCCTTGGTCTTGTGGAGCCTCCAGCTCCATGCTGTTGGGTCATGTTTATCCTCAGGAAGAGAGTCTGGTTCATCTTGGCAAAGGTGGCCTAGGATGTCACCTGGCTGGATTCTGTGCGTTGCCAAGGGAGGGGCCCTCATGAATAGCCACCAACAGTTGGGCTGACTCTAAGTAGGTCATGGCTGGTTCTTTGTACGAAAGGAATCCAACTGCCAGCACAGTCCACCTGTCCAAATTTAAATTGATTACACGGTTAGCCTGGCTTGGGCTTAGAGGCAACTTGGCCGTGCGACAAGTGAAAAACATAGAGCTTTTGAACCAGAAAGATGCTCATTGTAAGTTAAGGAGCCTGGAGCCTGGAGTGATGGACCACAGCTAATCAAGGCTCAAGCCAGAGCTAGAAACCCAAGTCTGCAGGCTCCCAGCTCTGGACTCATGTCACCTGAAGACATGGAGCCACCGAGGGACACTGTCAACTCTGATGATGTAAGATTAACCCTCACCAACAATATGGTTTTTTGAAACCAGTGATGAGGAAGAGGAACCATCATATTTCAAGTAGAGAGCTGCTCATCTTCTTAATGTTGTATGTAATCAAATTTGACATTCAAACAAAGAGAGAAGTACGATAGATAGAAGCCCCTTCAGAGGGAAAAAGAAAGCTCCTTTATAAAGCAAGCACCCAGGCTGATGCATGAGACCAACATGAGTGGATAAAAGAAAAGGAAGCAGCGAGTAGCCCCTAATTATCCTACCACAAAGCCAGTGTTAATGATGTTATATTACAAATGGGAAAATGAGAATCACTTGTGAATGAGTAGGGGTCTCTCTCCATCTTTCTTTTTTTACTGTAAAAAACTTTCTCTAAGTAAGGAAGCTTGAAAAAAACAAAAAATACAATAAAGAAGTCAGTCCAAAGGGAGAAAAATACACCAACCTGCAGAATAAGTCATCTTTCCAGTGGCATGGCTTATCTTATGACAATAATCGCATTTTTCCCAAATGAAGACAGAAGGGAATTTTAATTTGACATTTCCTGGTATTTCTGTAGAGTCTCTCCAAGGGAAGGGAGTGGGGCAGGCATAGTCCTGGTTTTCGTAACACAAAGATCTCAGTACCAAGAAACGTGACTTACCCAGAGCCAAGGTATTGAAGCGAGGACAGAAGCTCATGAAACTAGATAGTTATAGAATTAGAAATCTGGATAAACTTTAGAAAAGGTGGAGTCCAATGGCCTCATCTTGCAGACGGGAACTCTGAACACTAGCAAGAGAGAGAGATTGGTCTTCCGTCAGTATTATGTGTTAAGCACTTGACGGTCACATCTAGTATGAGAGCACATTCTGCTCCAAGGTGCTCACTTCGTAGGATGGGACGGCCGTAATGAAGATATTCTGTCTTGGGATTCTTTTTAACCAGGAAAGCGCCCATGGATGCTAACAGAGAAACTCCAGGAGTTTTTGGAACTCCCTTGAAAAAACGTGTGCCTTCGCTCCTATAGCCCACAACCTGGTCTGCCCCCTCCTGAAGGGTGTCAGTGAACCGCATGTTTAGGTTGACTTTGGAAGACCCTGAGTGGAGACATTTTCAATGTCCTACTCACACCTCACGGAGCAAGGGGCTTGGTCAGGTGGCTCAAGGACAGATTGGTGCTAAGAGTGTCTAAGGCAGATTCATTGTTAGACACTCGATACATGGTGATCCTTGGGAAAGTTATTTAAATTCCTTAGATTTTGATTCTCTCATTCATAAATTGAACACAGTAGAGTCTACCTCATAGGGGTGTTGTACAGACTAAATGAATAAGTGTAGATAAAATACTTAGAATAGTACTTGGCCATTACAGTGTCAGCTGTTTAATTTCATTAGAGTACCGGTGAATTCACGGACACACACAACACACACAAACCCAAGCAAACACACAACTGTGGCCCTTTGCATGAGTCTGGAGATAGACAGTCTCATGGAAGTTAGCTCACTGACTTCTCAATAAAAGAATGAAGCATTTGATTCGGTCTGTTCAACATTGAGGGTATCAGCCAGCAAAATCTGCCGAGCTTACCATTAGACTATTCTTTCATTCAGTGTTACCGTGGTGGTTGTAACACAGAGTCCCCTGACTGAGAAAGAGTATACATCATGGGCTTCTATTGAGGGTGCACCATGTCTGAGCTCTGCTTTACTTTTTGCCTTCTCTGTGAACTCTTCCCTGAAGAGTCCAGCCAGAAGTGCTGGTTGTCCTCACCTGATTTCCTACAATATTTATAATCTGTGCCGTGCACTTTAGATTTAGTATTTATTGTTTTATTGTTTGTTTACTTTTAGCCTTTCGGTGTACATATATTTTCTCTCTCAGATAATTCTGTAAACCTGGGGGGATGGCATTACTCACTTTATTTACTCACTATGTTACTCCCTTCTGCACGCCCAAAGTGCAGAGCAAAGCGTCTTACACATAGAACGTGTTCAATAAAGGCCTTTGATTGCACAACCAAAGGTTTGATGATACTGGCTTTTCTGATTCCCAATGACCCGGTGCTTAATTAGCAACCTCGGTAGAAATGACCTATTTTCACCTATTTCATGGCCTCCTTAATCTTCACTATGGCAAAAAGATGTAACCAAACTGTCTTTCCCTTATTTCTCCTTACTGTCAACATTTCCCCCATAATATTTAAAAGCAGGTTCGCATTAGATTTTCTGGCTGAGAGGGTATGTAAATAGAAGGCACTAGAATTGGGATGTGTGGGTTTTGGTGGTGAAGAAAAGCCAAATTGTCTATCCTGTCGGAAGTCAAACCATGTGACATTTCCTTCAAGTGGAGACTACCTTCTGTGTCTGAATTTCCCGTGGCCGTGGCCTGAGGCTCAGTAACAACTGTTGGCCGGTTATTAAAAAAGTAAAACAGGGGCGCCTGGGTGTCTCGGTCGGTTAAGCGTCTGACTTCGGCTCAGGTCATGATCTCACGGTCCATGAGTTTGAGCCCCGAGTCGGGCTCTGTGCTGACTGCTCAGAGCCTGGAGTCTGTTTCAGATTCTGTGTCTCCCTCTCTCTCTGCCCCCCCCCTGTTCATGCTCTGTCTCTCTCTGTCTCAAAAATAAATAAACGTTAAAAAAAAATTAAAAAAAAAAAAGTAAAACAGGGGCGCCTGGGTGGCTTAGTTGGTTAAGCGTCCGACTTTGGCTCAGGTCTGATCTCACCGTTTGTGAGTTCGAACCCCACATCAGACTCTGTGCCTTTGGATTCTTTGGATTCTGTGTCTCCCTCTCTCTCTGACCCTCCCCCACTCGCACTCTGTGTCTTTCTCTCTCTCAAAAGTAAATAAACATTTAAAAAATAAATAAGTCAAACAAAAATCTCTTTGGTGTAAGGTAGGGATTAGATCATGATTTACCCATCCATTTCCTAGCCAGTTTTCCCCCACGTTCACCATCAATACAGGCAAAAATGTGATAGCCTTCTAGAATCATCTACGAGAGTGGCACAACTTCGCCTTCTGTCCCCTGTGTTCTAATTACACCAGTGCAGTAGATGCAACACAGCCTCATGTGATCATCCGAGATAAAGATGAGGCATTAAAGCACAAACAAGTGACTCATTTTAATGGATTTGCTTCAGACGAGAGAAACCTGTAATTTCTCTTAGGCGTGCTTGATGCACCCATTGTGGAGTGAATCACACACTTACACAAGCCTTGAAACCCCGGGCGGTTTTACTTCTCAGATAGGCTTCTCACAACAGGTGGCTGGTTTGCACCGGGGCCTCTTGGATTTCCCTTTCAAAAATGGAGAAGAGAGATCACAGCCACTGAAGGGGGGACCATGAGAGGTGCAAAGGCAGGCACGCATGATGGTGGGGCACAGCGGTGGGGAGCTCAGTGCCGACTTCCCTGCTGGGCTGCTAGATTTCCTGGATGCGGTGAGTACACATGTCACAACAAAATCTTTCTCCTACCGAAGACCGGATTGTTTTGGCATGTATTCCGGGATGGGGAAAATGTGTGATTTATGGTGGTATTGTCTGGAATGCTTGATTGCTGCAGGAAACTTCCCTAACATTATTTACAAGTTGGCTAGCTCAAGGTTAAAGTATTTCCTAGATCTCTTTTGTGTTTGTTTTTCTTTCAAAAGGCATTTGTCAGGGTCCAGTTGCTCACTCCTAGGAGTGAAAATGCAAAGCACCAGGCGATTAGACTCTCTGTTCTCTGATTGTCCCTTGCTGGATAAAGTGGATGAGCAAACCAGCTTTCGACTGCCTTCCTTTAGGCTCATTGTAAAGTTGTGTGTGTGTGTGTGTGTGTGTGTGTGTGTAAATAAATATATAATTAAGCATTCTTTAGTAGTTTCTTCTTTTAATGGGGCTGATAAAGCTGTCTTTATACCAACTTAAGACATTTCCTTCAGTTACTGCTGAAACCTCTTTGCAAAGGCACCTACCCTTGTTTTGAGTGGTCTATAGTACCTTTGATGACCTATCTTCCTTATATTCTGAGGACAAGTGTGGCCTTTCAAGTGTGCATCCTAAGGTGCTATTTTGTGTGTGTTGCAGTACTCCAGCGAACTTTCTTCCTGGAACAGAGCAATTGCCCCGTCTGTCAATTACTTTAAAATCGTATAAATCTCAAGATAGTTGGCCAGATGCTAGATCCCTTCCGGACTCTGAAATCAAGTGATTCTTGAAACTTAACAGAATTTGAATCCAGACTGCAACTCTCAGAAAAGATACTGGGCTACAAAGAGATGGGCTGGAAGCCATCTAAAACAGGCGGGGATAAGATGCTTCTGATTCTAATAGATCTTTTGTATCTTTCTTTCCTCCAAGGCTCCTTATGAAACAGCTCCTCCATGGCAAGGGACAGCTGGTAAGAGTGACTGAATCCATCTGATTGCTGAAATCAAGAACGGGCAAACAACTTGTTTAGCCATCTGACTATATAACCAGAGTTCTAATTACACCAGCACAGTAGATGAGATGCACGGTTATGAAATTCAGCTGAGGGGAACAAAACACACACACCCCAACATGTGGGTCAGCAGACTCTAAGGTCCTCACCCTCAGTTAACCTTTCTGAACTGGTTCTTCCCATCAAAGGGATTGGCCAAGGAGTGTGAGGTGAGTTGCTGCCTGGAAGGTTAGCCAACAAGTGGGTAGGCCCTCCCTCTCACCTTGGGGTGAAGTGCACGGAGGGGAACCCGTTGGGAAAGGGTCCACTTCGTTTGCAAACATTCCCACCCAGCTCACCTTAGGGTGTTCTGTGTGGAGGGGTTTGAGAGATCACGGCTTTCAGTGCGTTCCTTCCTGGCTGACTGTGGTTACCATTCCCGGGCTGTGCCTTCTTAATTTGCTTTGAGAGTCCTGATGCTAGACCTTGCACGGCGTGTCCAGGCAGGTGTGGGGTGCCTCCGTTTCATGAGTCATTCCCCACAACCCACCCCATGCTAGCGCATATCAGAAACAAGCCCTAGGACCCAGGCAGACTAATTGTATTATTTAATTCCAAGTCATTCAGAAACTCAGCTCTTAGGACAAGGGAGGTGGGACAGATAGGAGACGGTGTTTCGGAACAGCTGGGGTCCCCAGGTCTGTTCAAGAAAGTGTTTTGTGAGTTCTGACTGTGGAGACTGGCAGAAAGGATGGTTGCCTGCCATGCCTGTGGTAGACATCACTAATCTGGCAGGACGTTGTTCTTTGCTACACCTGGATGGGACCTCACCATCCTGTGTCACATAAGGTTCCAGGTAGTATAACAAAGAGGTAGGCTGGGAGCATTTCTTTCTTTTTTTTTTTAATTAAAAAAAGTTTTTTTTAATGCGTATTCATTTTTGAGAGAGAGAGAGCAAGCATGAGCAAGGAGGGGCAGAGAGAGAGGGAGACACAGAATCTGATGCAGGCTCCAGGCTCTGTGCTGTCTGCATAGAGCCTGAGGCGGGGCTCGAACCCATGAACCGCAAGATCATGACCTGAACCGAAGTTAGATGCTTAACCGACTCAGCCACCCAGGCACCCCGGCAGCATTTCTACTTAAATCACCAGGTTTCAAAAGCATCTAGAGTTGCAAATATGCTTATCTTCCCATCTAAGATAGAGAAGTTGCCTTGTGATTTTTAAACAAAAGCTTCAGAAATTGGCATCATTCTCTGCATGGGTCATTCGCTGATCCATCCATTTATCCAACACATGTTTATTGGGTATCAATTATGCATCTCACAGTCCGAGGGGTGCTGGGGACAGAGAAGTTATCCTTCTGTGTTCACCTCCTGACTAATGACAACCTGATTTTTTGGTCCTAATCTGCCAAATGCAGGCTAACTTCTCTCAGGCTCTGGGGCTGGGAGGACCGAGTGTTGTGCTCTGCTAACCCCTTGTCATCAGGGCCTCGAGCTCACACAGTGGTGTGGGAGGCATCTATTGATGTGACTGAGCCACTGGGACTACTGGGTCTAGCTAGCTACATTGTCATCAGCCTCTGGGGCCAGCAAAGGCTATTCTCACTCTCTCTCTTTGAAGTGATCACTCTGTTAGAGCAGAGAGTCTGGCTTCCATTCAGTGGCCTAGAATTGCTGTTTATTCTCAAGTGAGAGACAAAAGTGGATGGTAGCCGGTAATTCAAGCTTTTATAAGGATGCACAGGGAAAGAGAGGCAGGTTGGGGAAGCAGAGGGGAGGAATTTGGGATGCTACTTTTCTAGAACCTGAGAAGCTGCCAGTGCAGGCTGCTGTTGCTTCCACCTCTGAAATAGGTCATCTTTCAGGCACTTTGGGAACAAGATGCAGGCCTTGTTTCTTCCTAAGCATCAGACAACCCTTTATTTACCTAATTACCATGGAGGCCTCAGGCACAAGTTCTGCATCTTGTTTTCTCCTCCTCTTTTTAATTATCCGTTTCTGAGTCTGCCTTCCTCTTCCTGTGATCATCCCCAACATCTGACTGCCACCCACCCCATCTGTGCCTGCCTTTCCTCAGCTCTCCAGCCGGAGCATTATGTTTCAGGATAATTCTGACTCTTTTCACTGTTGAAGATGACCTCTCCACCGCCTCCTTCTTTCAGGATTCACTGAAGGCTAGGTCTGTTCCTCTTGGCTGCGCTACTTTGGGTCACAGTGAATGACCTTCTATGAAGGTATTAGCATAGGGACTGGCCTGTGGTAGACGCCCAACAAATGCTCGTGGAGCCTGAGTCTGGGTGAATTAATGTGTTCCAAGATGACATATGGTCCTTGAACAGCAGCCTTAAATTCCCCCAGAGCACTTTAGACGATAGCGTAAATTTGGTCCAATAGGGATGAAACAGGTCTTTTTGCCACAAGGATGCCCAGAAACTGTGTCATGCATATATGTATGTGTGAGGGGTTGGGGGTGCTGGTGCTGGCACGTTCTCCAAACCATTTGACCATGGAACCCCTTGGTGTTTTATGAGACTCGCGTTCCACAGAAAACCACTTCAGGGCGCAGTATCCCGGCCAAACGCAATTGACACGAAACTCTGTAGTGTTTGCCTACTAGGAAGAAAACAGGCAGATTTCCTGAAATCACAGAACACTTAAGTCAGTGTATAAAAATGCCTTCAGCGTCAGCTTTTTCTTCCATTCTTTTAAAATTCAACTTTGGTGCCTGCTACGAACTTGGCAGGCAAGCGGGGGATGATGTGTGTCAACCCTAGGCATAAATATGCGTTGTTATAGCGCTATTCTGTCAGAGTTACTGCTCACTATTTTTATGTTCCCCCACCAGGGACTAGGATCTTGATGTAAATAGCCAGTGACAGATCTTCCCAACAAAGTGTTTTCCTGCCGCCATACCCAAGGGGTTTAAAGAGGCAGGGATTTTATGAAAACACACGATTTTGCCGTTAAACTGAACACACTGTAAAACCAGAAGTCAATAAATGGTACGAAGGTAATTTAAGCATACTGGAGATAGAATAACTCTGGATTCTCCAGGTAGTATAGGACCTGGCATTGACTCCAGGCTCTCTTCACTAGGAACTAGCAGACCCTTGGGCCAGGCAAGTTGTCCTGGAATAGATTCACACTGGAAAGCTGCCTCTTTCGGTACTGTCCACGTTTTTGCTGATGTTCTTTTGGACAGTCCACTCGTGTCACATTTAATATTTAGATTTTGCGTCCTTGTTCTTTTCCTCATTCTTTCAAGAGGTCACTTATCACCTGCAGACACTGTGCTGGGTATTGGAGAAGTATTTTTCATTTGCAGAAAATTTTTAGCTTGGCATTACGCAAAACTCAAAGTTCACTTTAAGTCTTTAGCAATGGTGAATCTCAGAAAGTATGTTTTTTCCATTTTGTCCTATGAAATATCAGCCTCGGATTATGAATTATTCTGGAAATGCTTCTTTTTATTTTTTAAGTCTCCATTTTCAGAGCCCTAAAGCTCTGGCTCATAGTGTTCCGTGCAGAATGCTCTGGATTTTGGCTTCGGCTATCCAAATTGTGATAGGATGGACCCCATTCTACTCTTTCTGGTGAGAAGAGAAACAATCCAGTTGGGACTAACTTGAAAACATTTATCCATCCGACCCATCCCTGCCAATCAAAATGGACAAAAATAAGAATGCGGTGACTCCTCTTGGGTAACGTTATTAAACATCCCTCCCTTCCCATTTGTCATAATTGAAGGAAATTTACCATACAATTATCAGACAGAATGGTAGATGGGTTGCGTACATCAGACTATAAGAACATGGTTGATGGAATAGCAAGTTTATCAACCAAAACTCTCCAAACAGCTAGTTGTGCTCAGTTCAAAGTTTATGTTTCTTATGGTCATGCTTGTGATTTCACACTGCATATGGATTGTCTGCTAGTAATTTTTTTCTTAAAAAAATGAATGTATCATTATTTCATAATGTTCCACATAGAGCATAATGATCTACAGAAAAGGCCGTGACTATTGGATCCTTTCCTCTCTGAACACTTTTGGGAGCTGTGGACTTAGAAGTCCTAGCACTGGTTGGGAAAACAGTTTTGGACTTCCTAAATCACATCACATCACATCATTGTGCCACATGTCTGATTTTCTCCCAGCAAGATTAACTTTAAAGCAAACTTCTTATATTGAAAACCGTACACAGTAAAATCTTCCTCCTGAAGCCTTAGATAGCAGGCGTTCTTATTTATAAGTGGCCTCCTGTGGGCTTGCCTTCACCCATTTTGCTGTGCATTCCAAACCATGCTCTCCAGGTGGAAGAGAATTGCATTTACTCTCAGCATCAGTCCTATTATTTGACCCTGAATGTAGGTATCTTTTTTCTCTGATGAATGCATCTTGGGAAGGAGATTTTGACAGAATTGTGAAAAATAGGAAAGAGAATAGACCAAAGGGACCACTTCAGTGGGAGAAGTGAACGATTTTCGATTTGATAATGAAAATGAATCTTTTAGTCTGTATTTCTGCTTCTAAGATTGTAGGTCACAATCCATTAGAGGGTTGTGGAGTCAATTTAGTGGGTGGCAACCAATTCCTGAAAGAATGTCAGGTAGAGTGGAATGCAAGATAAAAATCACAGACATAGCAGAGTATCTTGCTCATAGATGGGAAGGATAAGTAATTTTACATAAAAGTTTTTGAAATATAAAGGTTATGTATTTTTCAGTTTTATGTAGGCATCTCTACATATATGTGTCTGTACACAATGAGTCATGATGTAAGATCTTTTTTTTTTTTTTTATTGTGTCAGGATAAAAAAAATTTTGAAATCCACAAGTATATATGTGAAACATATGGATACTTCTAAGACAACTTATTCTGGTTCTTCTGGTATTTCCTTTTGTGATGACAGTTAAAAATCTACCCTAAACAATATTAATATTGCAAATTGCTTAGTGTATTAATCCACCAATTTGCTGCATACATGAGAACTTCTTTCAACCACTCCTGTAAGATCATGAATTCCACACACATATCCCAACTACTATGCAAATCCATTACCGCACTTTGCCTGTCATTCTGCCATGTTTCCTTTCCCTTGCTCAGACTTGCTCTGCAAGATGACAGTATAAGTCAAAATACTTTCCCTATATGTTCATTGGTTAGGAACTCAAAGAATTTTAAACTCAAAGATAATTTGGAAGCCTTCCTGTAAATGCCTGTGGCTCATCGTCTCATGCAAAGGCTCACTGGAGTCGTGAAAGTCCATCTTAGTCTCGACTCCACCTAGGAAGGGTTTGATCCCTGATCACTGAGTTTTGTTTGCTCCCTGGCTACAGATTGCCTGGTGGGCCTAGATGGATCAGAATTCGTTCATCTCCATTGGAGCATAAAGGGATTTATGTTTGCTGAGGCTCAGTTTCTGCCTCATGTGCAGCATGTAGATGATCTCTCTTCTCACTATTGCTTTGACGTGTCTGTATTCCCCACTGGACATCCTTAATGGAAATGACAGCAACCTTTATTTCCATACCCCAGCGGCTGGTACAGTGCCTGGCAAATAGGAGGCACTTGAAAAAGGGTCATTGGTAGAATAAATAATCACCCTACATTTTATGAAATGAGTGAGAAAGAAAATGGGATCCGTGAAGGTCAAATAGTTCATCAATAGCATAAATATAACAACTTAACTCATGCTGACTCTAAGACCCATGGTATTTTCACTTTGCTGCATTTGTACTAACAGGAAAATCATTCTAGGGAACTTTGTTTCCAATAAATGGTCTTAGTTTCCACTAGCCTATAAGTATGATGGTGATGGTCATGATGATGTCCATGAATTCCAACTGTTGTAAAGATGCATTCTTGGAGATCTGTCTTTGCAAGGTGGGACTATCAAGAAAAAGGCTTCACCACAACAAAAACATTTGTAACCATGTGTAGTGACAGATGTTAACTAGACTTACCTATCATGTCGCAAAAATACAAATATCAAATCATGATACGTTTCCATTAATGTAATGTTACATGTCAATGATATGTTAAAAAAAAAGAACAAACAGGCAAGAAGCAGACATAGAGAACAGAGAGTTATCTTCTAGTGCTTCTAGTTTCTCTGAGTAGTAGTTGATCTATCTATGAGAGAGTTTCCGTGCTTGCTCCAGTAGCAGACAATAGTGTATATTCATTTCATTTTAAGTTACTTGACTCCATATGCCTAGAGAGACAGTACACTGTAGAACAGTTGTTCTCCACGGAGGGTGATTTTCTCTCCCAGGGCACATTTGGAGATATCCGGAGACATTTTTGGCTGTTACTACTAAACAGGAGGCTGCTCCTGGCATCTGGTGGGTAGATGCCAGAGATGCTACTATATATCCTACAATTCACAGTACAGCCGCCCCAAAACAAAGAACTATCCAGCCTACAATGTCAATGGTACCATTGCCGAGAGACTCTGCTCTCCAGCTGCGCCCTCTGGGTTGAACTCTGGGCTCCAGCATTTTTTATCTGAATGAACTTGGCTCAGAGCTGCTCAACACTTTGTACCTTAGCTTCTCCACAGGTACAATGAAGACAGTAAAGGAAGCGCTCAGAACAGTGACTAAGAAATAAAAGTTCTTGAGAAATGTTACTATCGCAGAAAATTATCAATTAAATGACCAGAAACGATGTCTTGGTGAACATGTTATCTTTCCTGGTGCTTCCATCATTCCCATGTATTATTTGTAGAAAAGTTAACATTTGAAAAAAAGTCTTTCTTTTTTTTCTTTTCTTCCTTCCTTTCTCTTTTTCTTTCTCCTCTTTCTTTCTTTCTTTCTTTCTTTCTTTCTTTCTTTCTTTCTTTCTTTCTTTCTTTCTTTCTTTCTCTTACATGTTAGCTAACTTGAAAGTAGATATTGGTGTTCTTTCTTAGAGCAGGACATTTTGGTGTGCATATCTCAGAGTACCCTGTAGGGTCACCAAGTGTTTTGTTAGTCGGCTAAGTTTTGCATTGTTCAGCCTTATCACCTTCAGCTGGATCCTCCTTCATTGTCCTGCAGGTGAAGATCCTAATGTGTGAAAAATGAAGTCCCAGGAAACGATGCTTTGCTGTTTAATGTTATTCCTGGCCACAGAATGTTCTCACTATAGATCCAAGGTGCGCATCAAAGTAAGTTTGATCCATTCTTACGTGGTCCCGTAGAGAAATCTGTCAGTTCTCCCAGATAGCTAAATTTATGATACAGGACGTGATTTTAAATAAATGTTCAAATGACTATAGTTTTAGTCTTGCTAATAGTTTTTTGGTTTTGTTTCTTGTTTTAAAGGGAACAAAGAAACGTTGAGAGGTGGCTGGGCCTTGCAACAGTATATTTGCAGGGTGTGACATGGAACTATAGGAGAGTAGGAAAATGACTTTTCAAGCCCCAGAGAATGTAGACAGGCAGCCATTGGGAGGAGGAAGTACCAGCCTGGCAGCTACTGATTCAGCTCCGGACCTTAACTTTCCTTCTCATTAGCTGCACAAGTTGCTTTCCTTCTCTGAGTCTTAATTTCCTTATCTGTAACCTACAGGGTGTTTTTTTTTTTTTTTTTTCTTTTAGATAATGTTTATAGCCCTTTATAGCTGCAAAAGAGTTTGTGATTTTATTATTGTCACCTACTGATTATTCTCAGCATCTGCTCATCTCTACCTTTCTGGGGGATATAATGGTATCTTGAGGGTCATATGAGCTCCATTTCATAGTTACAGTTAATACAGATGGAGACCAGCTTAGTGTTACAATTGCTACATCTGTGTTCTCCCTGGGTACTTCAACTTTCCAGGGGCCGCTGGGTGGCTCAGTCGGTTGAGCATTGGACTCTTGATTTCAGCTCAGGTCCTGATCTCATGGTTTGTGAGATCAAGCCCTGCACTGGGCCTGTGCTGACAGTGCTAAGCCTGCTTGGGATTCTTTCTCTCTCCCTCTCTCTCTCTGCTGTTCCCCCATTTGCACTTTCTCTCTCTCTCAAAAGAAATAAACTAAAAAAAAAAAAAAAAAAAAGAGTAATGTTCATTGTTTTTTTTTTTTTTAAAAGCTTTCCAAAATATGGATTCAGTCCATTAACCTGACCTTCAGAGCCCAAGTGACCACTGGCAAGCTTCTAAGTCTCATCAGAAAATAGTTTGTTCTTTGTCTGTGCTCACCTCTATGCTTCCCTCTGCAAGTTCCCATGATGTCATACATGGACGCCAGTTTTCTGGCCTAGTCCTGAACATGTTTTTACTTCATATCCACATGGAGCCTCTATGTTGAGATGAGAGAGGAGAGTCTAGTAAAGCTGACCTTTGGGAATTTATGTTTTACAGGATGGAGATAAACATCAACATCCTGAAGGGAAACTCAAGACTGGAACGATACAAGGTATGTGTCTACAGAACAGTCTTCTTCCATATGGAGACTGGACAGAGTAAAGGAAGACTTGGCTGTCGCCAAGCATGTCCCAGACCACGAGCTTTCAATTAGAATAACAGTCTCTCTCTCTGACCCTCCCCTGTTCATGCTCTGTCTCTCTCTGTCTCAAAAATAAATAAAATGTTAAAAAAAAATTAGAATAACAGTCTCTAACAAGTTCTCATTGTTTACCAGTATTGATAGACTCGCTGACAATTGTACATTATCTATGACATAGTCACTGATGCAATTCAGCAAATATTCACGTGTGTTCTAGAGTAGAAGGCAAGTGTTCACTTTAAAACCCCGAAGGGAAATGTGTTTGAACTAATGAGCTCACAAGGCAGAAGAAGGAACAGGACAGAATTCATTCCTTCCTACAAAGATATTTTCAGAATGCTTAAATGTATGTAACACTGGTTCTGAGAGGTCTATTGAAGTGATGTAAGATAGGTATCATGTTGGTGAGACTGGTTGCTCTCAAGAAGTCAGAGATAAACTATGGAGATAATCATGCTATGATAGTGCAAACATGTGGTTCTCCCCCAAATAGTAGAGATACCTGGATTCTCCACAGACATGGCCAACTATATTTTTAGCCCAAACACATCTCTACATAGATGCAGAATTGAGAAAAGAGAGAGAAAGATAGGTAACCTTCATTGAGTATTTATGACAACAGCGTTCTAAGTGCTGGACAGGATGCTATTTCCTTCAATGTTTGTAACAAGACTGTGGCATTGCCTCCAATTGTCTGGATAAAGAAATTGAGAAGCACTCAGCTTAAATAACTTGCCAAACCAGAGGCAGTTGGGTAGATGGTAAAGAAAAATGCAAAGTTACTTGTTTCCTTTCTCCATGAACGGAGTCAACCACGGAGCTGTCCCAGCCGCAAATATAGATGCATCCCTTGACTCACGGCCAATTACTCACTACATCTTATTGATTTCAACACCTTACCAGCTCTCATTATGATCTACCTCTTTTCATTCCACTACCACTCTCCTAAGGCAATTCTTCCTGGGACTACTTCAACAACTTCATTCTTGGGCTCCCTGCCTCAAGTCAATCCACTTTACCCCAGGGCCAAATTAGGCCTGCCACCAGGTTTTAGAAATAAAGTTATATTGGAACACAGCCATGCCCATTTATTTTACGTATTGTCTTTGATCGCCTTCATGCCACAAAGGCAGAGTTAAGTAGTTTTGACGGAGACCACATGGCCTCCAAGGCTGGAAATATTTACTCTCTGGCCACAGTTGTCATTTAGCAATTAAAAATATGGACTGCCTCGTTAAGCTTTCGTGTTGGACAAACAATGAAGGATATTGCATGGGTCATGTGTATATTAAAAACTTATTCATTGTGTAACTGAATGCTTTCAGTGGATCCCTGTTGTTTGTGGATTCTGTATTTGCAAATTCTCTTGCTCATTGAAATTCATTTGTAACTCCTCAATCTCTACTCACCATGCTTTCTGGATCATTCACAGACAGAAAAAACAAAAATAATTTGAGTTAGCTAAGGTGCAAGTTCCGAGTCAAACGAGGTGGCTCTCTGCTTTCTTGTTCCAGGTCTCCTACTCTAAACAAGTGTTCTTTTTGTGATGTATGTAGTGCCCTATGTTTTGCCTTTTGTGCTTTTTGTTGGTGATGTTTTTGGTGATTGGTGCAGTTTAAAATGGCTCCTGAGGGTAGTTCTGGTGTTCCTAAGAAGCCTGTCGTGTGTCTTAAGGAGTAAATGCATGTGTTAGTTAAACTTTGTTCCTGTGCTGTTATGAGTGATGGTGCTATTGGCCATGAGTTCAATGCTAATGAATCAACAACATAAATAAGGTGTCTTTAAATAGAAACACACAAAACAAGCCCATATACTGACTGGTTGATGAAAAGGCTGCGAGGAGAAGCTCGTAAGAACCTGCCTTGATTTCCCCTCATTCGATGCTTGTGGCAGTAGAACATAATTACCGCAAATAATGAGAATCGAGTGTATCTGAAAAATAAAATCAATATTTAACTGGGTTTCCTGTATTTTATCTGGCAACTTTATCTGGCCCTTTACAGAAAATTTGGCTGCCTACACTATCTTTAATTATCTTTCAAAAGCGACTCCAATCATGTTTTCTGGTAACCCCCATATTAGCACAGAATTTAAGGTCCTTCATGCCTTGACCTCTGCTTAATTCTCCCATCCTTATCTCTTGCTACACCCTGCTCAGATGCTCTGACCTAGCCTTTCTGTATGACCTGTGATCTCTACTTTCTATGTGCTGTTCTCTCTGCCTAGACATCAGCTTTGCAGTCCGTCTGGCAAGCCTTACTTGGTGCTGAGGGCACTGTTCCATGTCACCTCCTCTGAAAAGCAATCCCCCAATCCCTGGAATGTTAGCTGCCTCTGTCAGAGTGCAGAAATGCTGAGTAGCCCCCTCCCCTTTCCTTTTCAGAGAAATGCCGTGGACCTTGCCTCACTGCTTCCAACTGCAGCCAGCCTTGTGCTCAGCACTTTCGCGGAGAAATAGGATTTACATGTCATCAAAACAAGTGGCAAAAATCAACTGAAACGTGTACAAGCTTATCTGTGGAAACATTCTTTAAGGTGATGCATTTGCATATTATTGGCTTCTGGGGCTCATAGCCCAGGATGTGGTAAAGGCATTCTTCATGTGTTCTGTTCAGCACGACAATAAATCTCACATCTGGACTCGGGAAAATGGTGCAGTGGGTGAAATTTGTCTCTTCTCCTTCCTTACCCAAACTCTCCGGTACTCTTTCCCCCCCACCCCCTTCTTCTCCCTCTCAGAATCTTTTCTAAAAATAAGATCTGAAACTCATTCATACAATGGTGAATGCTTACAGGTTAAAGAGTGAGCTCTAAAGACGGATTTGTGCTTACTTTCTCCTAATTAGTGAACTTGAAACTTCTTGAAATGACACTTTAGCAATTCTTTGTTTGACCTGTCAACCTCCAAAAACCCATTCCCCACCCCACCCCTAAATTCCATGGGACCCCCCCTTAAAAAAAATCAAAAAGGCAAATTTTGTTTTTAGAATCTCTCCACATCTCTGGAGAAAACTGTCTTGTTATCATACTCGAGTTAAAATCACTGTCCTGGAAGCAACAGGTCAGTATCCTGATCTCTGGGGCAATTTTGGTGGAACCTCTGATCTGTGCGTGACTCCACCTTCCTCTTGGTCTTTTCCGGCATCCCAACGACTTTTCAGGACCACTTGCTTCTCTGTTTTCCCCATGTGGCTTATTGTGCCTTTAGCTCCTTTACTCTGATATATGTTAGGTTCTTAATAGCATTTGAACAAAGCAACTTTGTTTTTTTATTTTTATTTTATTTATTTATTTATTTATTTATTTATTTATTTATTTATTTTTAAAAACAGGACTTCAATAGTGCATTACGCCTTTCCGTAGCCGCAGCATCCGTCCCTCTGTACGTTCTTGACTTCCGAGCTCCAGAGCCCCTGGAGAGTGTAGCCCAAGGAATCCGCAGGAACTGTCCAGTTGATTACGCCTGCATAATTGATGTTGTGAAATCATCAGAAGCCACGTCTGGAAACATTGCATTTATAGTGGAGTTATTAAGAAATATTTCTATGGATTTGTCCGACAATGTTACCCCAGAGAAGATGAAGGTATTTTTTGTTCATTTCATTGAAAAAACTGACAGTCTTCTTCTTTTTCTTCTTCTTTTTTTTTAAAACAAATCTTGCATTTAAACAGTTTCAAGTGTACTCTTCAGGGTACAAGGTATGACAACCACGGCAACCATAACAATGATGGGCATTTTATTTCAGCCTGGTGTATCAATTCACTCTAGTTTATGGAAGTGTTCGAGAAGTTAGCACATTTTTAATACATGTTTTTGTACAGATTATTTTCAAGGGAATGTCACAAAAGGATGGCTGTGAACAAGACTGTGTCTACTCTAGTGTTGCCCAAATTTCATTCTGTAGAACATAATTATTTCGAGAAATGTTAACGGAGATTTCTGTACATAGCAGATGTAGGAATTCTGGGTTAAACAAAGTTAAGCAGGTTTCCTTATGGCGGGACTTTTTAGAACCTTTTATATGTTAACGAAGTTTGGCCCTCTTTATAAGAGTAGGGGATATCGGGATGTGGCACACAGTATTTCTGAAATTTAGGTTTTTATAGAATCTATTCCCAATTCCCTCCATTAAACAATCATTGCTATCTCACGGGAATCTTGGGTTATAGAGACTGCAGTTTACAAATGCTGCCCCAGGGCACATAATAAAGCAAGTAAACTATACCTGTGACTTTTATTTGAGTTTAATTATTGTTTCACTTTTTTGCCTTCTCTGCAGGCTTATTAGCATGAAATTCTAATAAACAGGGAATTTGAAGAAAAATTTGTTAAATAAGATCAGATCGTTTGATCTTTACAAGTTTCAGATTTTAGAAATTGACTTTCTACAATAATGTGTAAATCCTTAGTGTAAATTTCCACTTTTGTCCATGGCAGAGTTATAGCGAAGTGGCCAACCACATCCTCGATACAGCAGCCATTTCAAATTGGGCTTTCATTCCAGACAAAAATACCAGCTCGGATTTTTTGCAGTCAATGAATCTGTTTGCAAGGCAACTCCACATCCACGAGGATTCTGAGAACATTGCAGATGAACTCTTCATTCAGACAAAGGGGTTTCACATCAACAATGATACCTCAGAGAAAAAGTTCAACTTCTCCACGAGCATGAACAATATGACAGAGGGTATCATAGGAATGATAGAAATTCCCAGGCAAGAGCTGTGGAAGTTGCCACCAAATGCATCCCAAGCCATTAGCATAGCTTTTCCCACCTTGGGGGCCATACTGAGAGAAGTCCACCTGCCGAATGTGAGTCTTCCTAGACCTGTAAATGGTCTCGTCCTTTCAGTGATTTTACCAGAAAGATTGAAGCAAGTCTTACTCACCTTCGAGAAGATCAATAAATCCCAGAATGCCCGGGCCCAGTGTGTTGGCTGGCACTCCAGGAAAAGGAGGTGGGACGAAAATGTGTGTGAAACCACGCTGGAGATCATGAACAAAGTAAAATGCCAGTGTAACTACACCGGCATGGTGATGTCCTTTTCCATTTTGATGTCCCCCAAATCTGTTGAGAGCAAAGTCCTGGACTACATCACCTGCATTGGGCTCAGCATCTCCATCTTTAGCTTGATTCTTTGCCTGATCATTGAAGCCGCTGTGTGGTCCCGGGTGGTTGTGACAGAGATATCCTACATGCGTCACGTGTGCATCGTCAACATCGCCGTGTCGCTCCTGATTGCTAACGTGTGGTTCATCATAAACTCTAACTTTCACAAAAAGGCCCAGGACTCCAACTGGTGTGTTGCACTGACATTTTTCAGCCACCTTTTCTACCTCTCTCTGTTTTTCTGGATGTTCTTCAAAGCACTGCTTATCGTCTATGGGATATTGGTTGTTTTCCGTAGGATGATGAAGTCCCGCATGATGGCCATCGGCTTTGCCATTGGCTACGGGTGCCCGTTGGTCATTGCTGGCACCACAGTTGCTATCACAGTCCCGGAGAAAGGCTACATGAGACCCGACGCCTGCTGGCTTAACTGGGACAACACCAAAGCCCTTTTGGCATTTGCCATCCCAGCCTTGGTCATTGTGGCCGTGAACCTTGTGGTGGTTTTGGTTGTTGCTGTCAACACTCAGAGGCCCTCTATTGGCAGTTCCAAGGCTCAGGATCTGGCCATAATTATGAGGATCAGCAAAAATGTTGCCATCCTTACCCCATTGCTGGGACTGACCTGGGGTTTTGGAATAGCCACACTTATAGAAGGCACTTCCTTGATATTCCATATAATCTTTGCCCTGCTCAATGCTTTCCAGGTAAGTTCCAAGAGGGAGACTTATTTTTACTAATTATTATTATTAATTGTCTTACTCATAAGATATTTTTATTTCATAATTTCTAATTCTGGCTATACAACAAGCTATGACCATGATTTAAAAATATAGAATACAAAATGTTCTTTTTAACTCTTTCCATGTCTTAGTGACATTTGGCTGTGGCCTCCCTTACCCTATTGGTTGTCAAGTTGGATTTAGCTGATCGGGCTGGTTAGGTGGGCATCTCCTTCCTTCCGTCCTCCCTGATCCCTCCTAACGTTTCAATGTCAGAAGAAGGTTACCTTCATTTATCAAAGACTTGTCTTTGGCCAAAGATGTGTGAGTCTACACTCACATATAATGCCTCAAAACAAGCACAGTTTATTTTATCCTTTCTCAAGGAGTTTAGGGATTCAGTGAAACAGTCATTTTCCATACTATGGAGAGAGAACCCTTGCCATTCTCTTTGAATGTTAACCAGTGAGGAGCTCTTACACCTCTTCCCTGCTTTCACTGTGAAATAAATGTAGGCTGTGATTCCCTGAAATGGATCTTGCACATGTTGCCTGATCTTAGAGATGTCACTTTTCTCTGGGCCTCGGCATTCTCCTTAGTAAGATAAAGATATGAATCTAAAATCCTCTATATTGTCTTTATCTTGCCTTAACCACACTTGGTTTGGCAAAATGATCCCTCTAAAAATTGTTGTACTCTATGTGACTACTGTGCGTGTGCTTTTGGGAAGCCGTCACTAGCCAGACCACTTTTTATACCTACGAATAATAGCAAATTGGGCAAGTTCATATCCTTAGTTAGGCTTTTAACCAGGGCTTGGCCAACTACGGCCTGCTGCCTGTTTTTGTAAATAGTATTACTGGAATAGAGCCATACTCATTTGTTTGCATTTTGCCTATGGCTGCTTTTGAGCTACGATAGCAGAGTTGGCTAGCTGTAACAGAAACTGTAGAGCTCAAAATATGCATTACCTGGTTTTTCACAGAAAAAAAATTTCCAACCACTGCTTTAAATATATAAATATAACTGCTTAGTAAAGCAACAATGTATTCCTATAGCATGTCCCTATTACCCTATTTTAAAATGTTATATAAAACAGAAAGCAGGCTTTTAAGAAATGCCAGCTCAGATCAGTTATATATCTTACTCATACGTTCTTCAATAACTGTGGAGAACATTCCACTCTTTCCCTTGCATGGCTTTTAAGGAGAAACCTTTGACTTATGGTTTTTTTTTGTTTTTTGTTTCTTCGTCTTTTTTTTTTTTTAATCAAAAGCTCTTGGACTCATGTAAATCTCTCCAACTCTTGAAGTTACTTTGGTGACTGATGATCTCGTTTTATTTTATTTTATTTTTTACTTTGCAACTTAATTAAACCCTGAAAGTTTTATTCTGTTTCTTTTTCAAAAGAAAAACACTGAAAACCTTTTAGGTAAATACACTCCAACTTTTCTTAGCAAGCTTATCCTGTGACTCACATTTAAAAATTTCAGTCTTCTGAGTAGTTTTCTTTGCCATGAAACTATCCTCAGAAACCCAGGCTCCTTCCACTCTCATGGAAGGATGCAGAATTTTCTTAAAGTTCAACTTCCACCATTTAGAAAGATTGACTATCGATTATTATGACTTCATAGGAAACCAAAGAATTTAAACTTGAACAGACCCTGGCATTTTATATTTCTGTAATTTTCTCTCTTTTATATATAAACTTATTCCACCAGCTCAGAGGCCCTGCTATGTCTTGGCTTTTACTTCCAACTGAAAGTAAACTATAATACAGGTTTCATTTCTCAGACACCTTCCATGATTGTCACTGTGAACTACAAGATTCCATGTCATGTTGTGTCATGTTGCTGTTATTATGAGTAAGATCGGCTACTTAAGGTTTGGAAAGTAAACAGATACAATAATGTAGAAAATACTTTCTTCCATCTGTAGCCACTAAGTAAATATCAATAACTCTCATGCACAGACATGAAGGTGATCCTTTTTCTTTGAGGTACAAGCACAGAGAATACTTGCCAATGCATTTTTATCTGCATCAGTAGAAGCTGAAGTTTCTAGTACCCAATAACTGTCCTTGAAGATATCTAGAAGAGTGATATTAAAATAACAGTTGGGATATTGTCTGCCTCACAGTCCCTCATACTTCGGTTGAATTTTGCCACAGGGATTCTTCATCTTGCTGTTTGGAACCATCATGGACCACAAGGTAATTTGAATTTGTTTCACTCACTGTAAACATTTTCACACGACTCAGGTAGTAGGGGGATGAAGCAGCTTTGAGAAGAAAGCCTGGTCCCTGGGTGTGAATTTTATGGGGGTGCTTCAGGCATCAGCTCAGAGGAGGAAAACAGAGAACTATACTCCTTCCTTTCCTGCATTTAATCAAGTCAACAGGAGGTTGTGTATGAGTGTATCTAGAAGAATAAAAACCATAACCAGAATTTTAACTTTAATCGTAAATCCAATTATAATGACACCTCAGCTTCTATTGGCTAAGCATAGTGCTTCTGACGTTGCTTCTGCCAGGGTTATTGGTCTCAAAGTTCTGGGTTTTGGGGATGTTGTCATTTCTTCACTGTCCTTGCTTCTTCAGATAAGAGATGCTTTGCGGATGAGGATGTCTTCACTGAAGGGGAGATCAAGGGCGGTAGAGGTAAGCCCTTCCTCTCAGTCTCAATACTTAAGGGTCAGTGTCCTCAGCAGAGTCATGAAGAGACAAATATTGTAGCTTACTATTCAGGATTTGTTAGCACAGAGAATTATTAGGACATGCATTCAAGCATTCATTTCTTCACTTGACAAATTTGGAGTATCCTGCTAAAGCTTCAGGTCAGTAGAATATCCCTTTCAAGAGAATTTTCCACCTTGGATGTATTTCAACTTGACATCTGGACCGTTGAGATGGGACAACATGAAACCAGGGTCGTAGACTCATAAAACACTAGAACTGGGAAATGAGAGAGGAGTTAGAAATGAGACTCTAGTCCAACCTAGTCATTTCATAGGTAAGGAAACCAGGACCCAGTGTACTTATGAGATTTGCCCAAAGTCTCCCAGAGAATCATGGGAGTTAGCGTGCTCCTTTCTCAAGACTCTTCAGTAAGCCACATTCTTGGGCTGAAGTACATGTATATTGATCTTGAAGATGACTTTTGACCAAGCTGTCTGTCTTGTAAGGTACCAACTAAAATTACCATCATTGTTATATTAGTTAGAAAGAAGCCATTTACTCAACCAACAGTTTCTTAATAAGAGCTACTTTCTTAATAAACAAACAAAAAGTTTTCTGCACACATTGAGAGTCAGCATTTACAGTCAGTTACTACTGAGTGTGACTTTTGGTACCATAGTCCATCAATTCTAAGATAGGCATTTTCTTCACCTTTTAACAATTCTAAAATTGGACTGTGTCTTACAATCAGTGGCATGTCATGATTTAATTGGTAAGATTTTTTTCCTTTCTTTTTCTTAGTGGAATAAAAAAATAATGATGTGGCTTACAATGTTAGGTTCAGTGAAATATGATAATTTAATTCTGTGTAGCTGTGTCAGTTTGGGTACTTCTTTTCCTGTTTCCATTTTTACATATTTATATCTCTAGATAAGCATATACATAAATATGAATACATTTTGTCAATGCCCTTATTCACTGACATCAGTGTTGCTTCTCCCCCCCCACCATTTAGAATGCATCATTAAGCCCAACCAATGGATCTAAATTAATGAATCGGTGAAAATGACAGGTGAGTATTAAAAACTCAAGGAGAAGCTTTGCTTGCAAGTTGTGACAAACTCCTTAATGCTCCTTGTGAGCACACTATTGCCGACGATGTGATGTAGGAGTGAGGTGGGGAGGGAACAGGAGGATATATCTTTCAGAGATTAAAAACTTCTTCATTGCTCAGTGCATAAATGAAAATATGCACATATTTAAAACCTATGTCATCTCAGTTTACATGACCATATCGTTTTTTTTTTTTTAAGTTTTAATTTAAATTCCAGTTAGTTAACATGGGGCACCTGGGTGGCTCAGTCAGTTAAGCATCTGACTTCGGCTCACGTTATGATCTTGCGGTTCACGAGTTCAAGCTTCACATCAGGCCATCGGGCTCTGTGCTGACAGCTCAGAGCCTGGAGCCTGCTTCAAAGTCTGTGTCTCTCTTTCTGCCCCTCTCCCACTCATGCTCTCTCTCTTTCTCAAAAATAAATAAACATTAAAAAAATTAAAATAAATTCCAGTTAGATAACATAGAGTGTAATATTGGTTTCAGGTGTACAATACAATGATTCAACACTTCCTTACAACACCCAGTGTCATCACAAGTGCACTCCTTAATCCCCATTGCCTATTTAGCCAATCCCTCCACCCACCGTCCCTCTGGTAACCCTCATTTTGTTCTCTCTAATAAAGAGTCTGTTTCTTGGTTTGCTTCCCTCTCTCTTTCTCCCATTTGCTCATTTGTTTTGTTTCTTAAATTCCACATATGAGTGAAATCATATGGTGTTTGTCTCTCTCTGACTTACTTTGCTTAGCATAATGTTCTCTAGCTCCATCCGCGTCATTGCAAATGGCAAAATTTCATTCCTTTTTTATGACTGAGTAATCCATTATCTATCTATCTGACTTCTTTTTTATGCATTCATCAGTCAACGGACACTTGAGCTATTTCTGTAATTTGGCTGTTGTAGATAATGCTGCTGTAAACATTGGGGTGCATGTATCACTTTGAGCTACTATTTTTGTATTCTTATATGACCAAATCTTAGGAGTCCTTTTCTTTCCTCAGTGAGAGGATGATATCATCGCATCTGTACTGATGTAGCATACACCCTTACTGTCTACAGCACTCAACACACCCTCATTTCATCTTGTCAGTGAGTGGTGACACTTAGAATAACCTCATTGTTTAGAAGGAAGCCTTAATTGATTGAAATCACAAAGCAACAAGCCTGTCTCTCCCTAATGAAGTTGGAGCCCAAAATCATCCCTAAGGGGGTGTGGGTAGAACTGTAGCAAGTTAGCTGTCTAACAGCCAACCTATAAGACATATTTCTCCACAGGTGAAATCGAAGGAAAACAAATATTAGGCATCCACGAAGGGCAATTAGTTGCAGCATGGCAGCCAGAAGCCTGAGAGGTAGTGGCGGGGTGTGGGCAGGGGTGATCAATCTTGGTAAGGTCTTCATGGCCCTTGTACATGGATATAGATGAGTCTCAGATTTTTTTTTTAAACACCATCTGGCAGCAGGCACATCTCCTTCTACATTTCATTCTCTTTATGAGTCACAGCCGACTATTGAACAATGGGGCAAAGCAAAGAGCTGAAACAACCCCATGGCATCAAAGACATTCTAAGTTGGTAGGATCATGAAGGGACCTGCTATGTTACAGGTCCCACAAACCCACGTTGCGCTGCTGTGAGACATTGGTGCATGGTCCCGGGAGAGGGAGGGAGAGAAAGAGGGCTTTGTCATATACGTTGACAGGCATGTGTGGGGGGCCAGGAAAACACCACCATACTATTCTTAATTAATCTTCCTCACATTTGGGTTTTTGTATTAGAACTTTAAAGGGGGGAAGGAGGGATATTGTAGAGTTTTAAAAAAGTTAACTCTCCCATCTCTGCCCATTTCCTAGTCTAAAGAGCTCCTCCATAGTGGAACATGACTATAACATTCTTGATTAGTCACTAATCAAGAGGTGATTCAGATGACCTGTAAAAGCTGACCTTTCCATCAAGGTCTCAGTTTGACCTGTTTTCTGAAGTTCATTAGATATCTCAAGGGGAGGAGGCTCTGCCTCCTGGGGGGTACTAACTCTAACCATCCTAGAGAAGACAGGCATGGTTGAAGTCTAATATCTAGCCAGTTGGGCATACCTGGTTGGCTATAGTAAAAACTGGAGAAAACCGGTAGAATCCAGGATCTGGGCTGCACGACTTCCTGGAATCGGGGAGGTGCATAAAGCTTCCACTGGTACTTGGGGGAAGTGTAGGAAGGAGATGGGAATGCACTAACAGCTCCCCAAAGAAATCCTCATTTGATTCTTCAACACATGATTCTTCAACTTCTGTTATTTAAAAATATTTCTTTTAATGCTTCTTTAGTTTTGAGAGAGAGAAAGTGGGGAAGGGGCAGAGAGAGAGAGAGAGACGAAGACCCAGAATCCGAAGCAGGCTCCAGGCTCTGAGCTGTCCGCACAGAGCCTGACAGCGGGCTCGAACTCACTAGCTGTGACATCATGAGCTGAGTTGAAGTCGGGTGCTTAACCGAGCCACGCAGGCTCCCCCTTCAACTTCTGTTTTTGAACCTGTGAAGTGGGGGATGAACCGAGGATCGCATTCTTTCAGTGTGTCCTCCACAGGTGGCTCTGTGCCTATTGAATTTTGTCAGGAATTGGAGCTGTGCCTTTTAGATCTGGATGGATGTGAAACCAGAAAGATCAGGAACAGTAGCTGTCACTGGGGCAGGCCATCTTAGGGGCCTAACAAGTTAGAGGTCAGGGACAGGAAATTTACAGCAAGCGAATGGAAACCCAGCAGAACCAGGGAGTTCTGTCAGCAGACAGAGGGCCTGCAGCCACGGGTTAAGGGCAGAGTTACAGCTCAGCAATGCAGGGTGTTTGGTAAGTGCAAGTCAGGTTGCAGCCCAAGGCAGGGCCCAATCACAAGGAGAAGAGTAGTATTTCCGGCCTTGATCAGAACACAAAATCAAAGGATGATGCAGTCTGAGGAGATGGGCAGGATTTCATTGTTGAGAAAGGGGGCCGGAAGTCTTAATGGGACTTGCAAAGATTGGAGACCCTGAGCCTGGGGGGCAGTTCCTCATATCCCAGTGACCTCGGGTTTGATTGCTCTTGGAAATAAGGTCCGGAAAGTTTTGTCAGGAGGTCTTGAGGTCAGGGAAGGACTGCAGAGGTGTGGAGACCTGGCAGTTTGCTTCAGGTATAGATTCTAATTGGAGAAATCCCATCCTGGAGGCTGAGGAGGGAGGGAGAAGACGGCCTTACCGTGAAGCCAGCTGCACAGCGCCCTCTGCTGTTCATAGGAAGGGCGGGCCTTTGTTACAACCCAAAGGGAGCCTGTTTTTACCCAGTGTTATTCCTGGGTCACCAGGAAGTCTCTTCGGTTCCTGTAAAATCTCTTCCACATATTTGTTTGTGCCTGAATTCACCTCAAAGGATGCGGAACTCTTCATTCCGCAGTGGGAAATGAGACTGACTGAACAAATACCCCGAGGAAAGCAACAGCGTTTTCTGTGTTAAGTTGTCCATTCAGAGTAGCAGCCATTCCAGAGACCAAGCTTAGATAGCTGGAGAGGAAGAAAGGGCACCGAGCCCCAAGTTTAGGGCTAAGGGAGCAGCATGGAGAAGACAGAGGGTGCAGAAAAAATGAAGCTTGGTGGGGGTGGGGGGTAGTGGGGAGGAACAGCCTCCCTACTGTGTGACTTTGAGGAGATTGTCCGTGCCTCCGTGCATATCCTCATCTGTAAAATGAGGCTAGTAATAACACATACCTCCCAGGATGGTTTCAGGACTCAATGAGCTAACATATTAAGGACTCAGAATAACTCCTGATTCGAATGAGCAGTAATTGCCTGTTGTTCTTCCTGTTAACACGAGTTTTGACCATTTTGCCTAGGCCGCTCCATTCCTCATGGACGTTCCCTGTCTTGGACTGAGAGTTGAGGTCTGGGAGAGGGAGACTGGAATGCAGGGACAACCCGTGCTTCCCCGGAAGACTTTCTCTTCTTGCCAGGCGTGACAGTTAAGCTGTCAGGGTGAAAATGTTTGCTGAGGAAAAAGAATACCATTTGGTGACGGGGCTTCAAGGAGGTAGAACCACTGACTCTGCCCATGACTTGCAGGAGCCCGGCTTCTTGATCAGCCTTGGCAAGATTAAGTCAAAGAGCCATTTTCTGACCTGCTGGACACACCTGGGGCTCTACTGGACATTGTGTGCTTTCACTCCCAAGGCCTGCTCTGTGGCTCCATAGGCCCTGTCGTTGTCACTCTGGAGGGATCCTGGGCACTTTGGGGGACGGGAGTTAGATCCAGTTTCAGGGGTAGGGGGTGGGCATGGGTGTTGGGGGTGGGGTGGCAGCAGAAATACTGAAGTACTTTGGAAACAGTTAAGTTATGGCAGGTTTCCTAAAGATAGGCAACAGAGGCAAAATAAAAGGTCTTTTAAACGTGCTTATTATTTTAGTCTATTTTAGGCCTTGAATAAAATAGTTTAACTGCTAGGGCTTTAGTTTCCTCATTTGTGAAACTTAAAAAAAATATTCTTGTAGGTATTGTTATTTGCGTGTGTGTGTGTGTGTGTGTGTGTGTGTGAGTATTTAAACCCCTATACATAAAACAGATTCTGGTTGTTACTTTACAAATAAAAATAAAAACATTTACTTTTCACAGCTGGCTCATGTGTGAGTTCACTCAAGGTAGATGGCCCCAGTGTACCACAACATTCTTGGGTATCAGCCCCTTTATCAATCGACCTCAGCCCTTTGATCAGACACACAGGAGACCCGGGAATGTAATCCTACCATATGCTTACAAGGTGATAACCCGGGAAAACTTGGCAAACAGCATTACTGTTTTTCAGACATGCTCAGTGATATTTCTATTGCCAATTTTGGTTTTAAACAGTCAACTAGTCAATAGGTCTGAAGCTGGCCACGGGGACATGAGTAGTGCAATTTGACCAAAGCAGAAGTCATAAAGGCCTGTTAAGTCATTGTTTTTCCACAACACACACCCAAACAAGTACCTCTTTGCAGACCTGCTTTCAGAGCCTTTAGTGTTGGTAGTTTGGAACCGGGACAGGGACTGGTTTCAAATCGAACAGCAATTATTTTAGTGATGAAAAATCTCAGTCATTTGGAAATTGTTCCCCTCTCCTGAAATTAAAATAAATTATTCATAATGAGGGGCATGAACCTAACTTCCAGATTTATCAAATTTCCTGAATATTAATTTTTTGACCATATTTCCTTTTTGACTCTAGCCATCATGGAAACAACTTCTTACTTCTCTCAACCCCCCGAGATTTAGAAATTCCAGAACTTCATGTAATTCCAAGCCCAATGATTGCCTTTAGTTTGGTAGATTTATTTGGTATTGTGTCAAGGCCAAATTAATAATTTCCTCATGATAGTAGCATTTAATCTCTTTTCTTTTCCCTATTTTCCCAAGCTCTCCATCTTGTTAATGGAACTGTGGTACGAGTAGCCAATTGTGCAATAACAGAACACATTCATTTCTAAAAATCACCACACTAAGCAAAATTGGCAATAAGACCCACAGAACTTATGGGAAACGTGAGATTCGGGATATAATATGCCAACATCCAGGCAGAATCTTAGGCAGAAGTATCTTAGCCCTGAGCAACTCAGCTTAAAGGCAGATTTTCTCCTAGGAATTTTCCCCTCCTGGTAATGCTCATCTTTGAACACAACTCAGTGACTAAATGGTTGTACTTCCATTAAGAAATCCATTTTTCAACTTCATTATGTGGCCAGGTGATATTTTATCATCTCTTTCCACCTTCCCATATCCCATTCATTTCATTTAGAAGTGTGCCTGAAAGTTTGCATGACAAACAGAGGGGGTGGCTTTTATTTGGTGTTTGCTTTGCCATCCCAGCTCCTCAAAAGGTAGCAATCTGTTTAGGGACTGGGGCCTTGGTTTCCAGAGAGATACAGAATCTCTGGGACATAGTCGGTCAAGGAGTGGCACTAAAAGAAGCAGCCAGAGAATGGAACTCATATCCTGTCCCTTTCCCTTAACTTCCCATGGGAGGGGGCTTGCTAAGATTAAAGAGCTCTGAGGGCAGGACCTGAGAAGCCAGCACAGGAAAGATTTTAGCTGATAAAACACATGAAGGATGTTGAAACCCATTAAACAGGAAACAATCAAGGTACAGAAGACGTTTTAAGACATGGATAGAACCTTTGTTCAGACACAGGCATGGGCTGTGACTTTCAGGGAGTAAGGACTGTAAATATCTCAGCCTTTGGGCTGGGGAGTTTTGGATAGAATAGGTGTGGACTGGGGCTCTGGGATGCCCTTTACACATACGCAGAGTAGACCAGTGGAAAGAAGACAGGTGTTGAAGACAACCAGATGTATGTTTCAATTCTGTCCTTTCTACATCTAAGGGGTGACTTGGGCAGGTTATTTAGCCTTCAGGGGTCTCCATAAAATGCTTATCCTTAAAGTCGTGGTAATCTAAACTATACCTTATGGTATCATGGACAGTGAAGAAGGTGATGTCTGTGAAAGTACCTTCCTCAGTGTCTTAACAGATGGGAGACTTGAACTTCAGAAAAGTTAGTTCCCCTTCCCCATCCTTCTATTCATCTGGGGATGGAAGTGTGAGTACATTGCCTTTTCTCCAAAGGTGCTTTTGGCTTTGTGTAGCAGGTGGGGTGGGGGTGTGGACTGGAGAAGTGGAATCAAGGGCTTGTATACTAGGATTTTCACTGGACTCGAGAGCAAGAGCTGGAAGAGAGCTTCAAACGTCTTTTCTAGTGGGTTGGCCCAGTCATAGGATAAGAATGGGGCAGGGTTTCAGAGCAAGTGATCTGCTTCAGGAACAAAAATCAAAACTAGATCCAGAGCCCGGTGCAAGAGAGTGAAGGATTCTGTGTGAGATAACAATAATTTTCAGAGTAATGGAGAAGACAAATTCCGCTTGTTTTAAAATTTTTATTTATTTATTTTTAAAAATGTTGTATTTATTTTTGAGAGAGAGCAAGCATGAGTGGGGGAGGGGTGGGGGGGTACAGAGGATCTGAAGCAGGCTCTGTGCTGACAGCAGGAAGCCCGACGTGGGGCTGTAACTCAGGAACCATGAGATCATGACCTGAGCCAAAGTCGGAAGTTCAACCAGCTGAGCCACCCAGATAAAGTCCATCCTTGAATGATTTTAGTCACTTAATTCCACAATTCAAAGCGAGCTTTGTGGAAGATTAGTGGTAAGGGCACTCCATGTGCTAAAACTAATGAATGTACTGAGGGCTCTTCAGGGAGAGGCAGCTTTACACTTCATTACAGTTAAGAAGTTCATGGATAACATGAGCTGTGTGCAGAGCTATTGATAGCCTGGGCTCAGTTTCTCTACAGGATGGTAGTAAAAGTATGAGCCCTTCCCACATGCTGTTATGGGCCAGTTGCGTCCCCTCAAAATTCTTTTTTTTAAACATTTTTTAAAATGTTCGTTTATTTTTGGAGTGATGGAGCATGAGCAGGGGAGGTGCAGAGAGAGAGGGAGACACAGAATCCGAAGCAGGCTCCAGGCTCTGAGCCGTCAGCACAGAGCCCGACGTGGGGCTTGAACTCACGAACCGTGAGATCATGACCTGGGTTCAAGTTGGACGCTTCACCAACTGAGCCACCCAGGCGCCCCACCCCTAAAAATTCTTACGTTGAGGTCCTAACCCCCAGTTCCTCAGTTTGTGATCGTGCTTGGAGATAGGGTCTTTTTAGAGATGGTTATGTTAAAATGAGGTCATAAAGGTGGGTCCAAACGAACACGACTGGTGTCCCTATGAGAAGAAACCATTAGGACACAGATAAGTACAGAGGCAAGACCAAGGGAACATGTAGAGAGAAGGTGGCCACTGCCAGTCATGGAGAGAAGCCTCAGAAGAAACGGACCCTGCCACACCTTAATCCCAAACTTCTAGTCCCCAGAATAGTGAAAAAAATAAACTTCTGTTGTTTAAGCCTCATATATGTTGTGATATTGTATCATGGCACGCCTAGCAAACTAATACACATGCCCAGAGATTAAAAAAAAAAAAAAAGATAATTTTTTAGAGCAACTTTAAATTCACAGCCCAATTGAGAGAAAGGTGTGGAGATTTCCCACATACACACATGGCCAGCCTCTCCCATTACTGACATCCCCAACCTGAGCACTACACTTGTGACAGCGGATGAACTTACATTGACACATCATAATCACCCCAGGCTCCCAGCTTACATTAAAGTTCACTCTTGGTGTTGTACATTCTATGGGTTTGGGCCTATGGTCAACGAGAGGTATCCATCGTTATAGTGTCATACGGAGAATGAAGTATTAATATAACAAAGTGCCAACAATGGGGCAGATTTTACTTAAGACAGATCTAATCCTAAGATTTGGGGAAGAGTATCAGAGCAGCTAGTGGAGTGGGTAGAGACCAAGGCTATGTGGGGCCATTCTGCAAAAGGTTGGCTGTGAAAAGGGGTCGCCCGTGTACCTTCTGGAAGGGAGCATTGGTCGTGGATGCCGCGGTGCACCGCTGGGACTCTCCCTTCAGGACTGAGAGAGACACTTGCTCCTCCAGCCGCCAGGCGTGTTGCTGGCTGATGGCTCGCAGCCAGGTTCCTCTCTCACGGTGCCCTGCAAAGGGTGCCCTGCCTCCCCGGAGGTCATGCAGGAATCCGCTTGCATCTAAAGACTGAGTGATGCTGCATGGCCCAGCCCCCTTGCCTAAACTGGGAACGTTTTGAAGGGCTACCTACCTCCAGACTTCCTGTGGGATCAGCAGAGGCCTCTGTTGTGACTGCACAACAGTTTGATCCTCTCTCTGCCCTCTCTAGCTCCCCTTAGTCCCTCATGGGTGTTTCCGTGAACGTTCCCCAATAAATTTCATGCAAGCGAACCTCCATCTCAGCGGCTGTGTTCCCGGACATGTGATCAATGACATCACACACGGTCTCCTGTTGTTACTGATGCACAAATGCTGTTCTTTGTGAAGAGGAAGTTGAAGTATTTGCCAGTCTGAGCCTTCCGCAAGGTAGACTGAGGGAATGAATTGGGGAAAATTTTCTAGCATTTAATGATAGGTCATGCCCTCTGAAAGGAAGTGTCACTTTTTCTTAATAAGCCCACGGCAGCCAAAGTCACCTGGGATCCACACATTTCAAGTTCCTCAGCCATAATTAGAGAGTTGCCAGTCAATGACCTTGCAGGCTGCTCTAGGACCCTGTAACATGGAAGCCTGGCTCCTGACCTTGAGTGTGGCCACCCAACGTGTTTTGGGATGTGGTTGCTTACCCGAGGAGTGAGGCCACTTTGAAAGCAGTCTAGTGCTTTTCTTGATTTTTAGAGCGACCATATACTAAAGACAAACAAGGAAAAACTCAGGCTCTCGAACCTGCTATGAGCTCTTGAGAGCACCCGTGTGCTACGAAGCATGGGACCTAAGAAAAGTCAACCTTCCTGTTCATCTGTTTCCTCACCTGTCACTGTGGACAAAGAGGAAAGAAGGTTGGCTGTGATTCCAAATCTCCATTTCTTTGACCGACTGTTGTCAGAGGCTCAGAAGCAAGGGGAATGCTTTGGCTATTTCTCTTCCTCATGAGCACTTCTTTTTTTTTAACATATTTTTTTAATGTTTACTTTTGAGAGACAAAGAGAGAGAGAGAGAGAGGGAGAGAGAGATACAGAATGTGAGCAGGGGAGGGGCAGAGAGAGAGAGAGGGACACACAGAATCCAAAGCAGGCTCCAGGCTCCGAGCTGTCAGCACAGAGCCCGACGCAGGGCTCGAACTCACGAACCGCGAGATCATGACCTGAGCCAAAGTCAGACTCTTAACTGACTGAGCCACCCAAGCGCCCTTCCTCACAAGCACTTCAATGGGCAATAATATTCCCACAGGGAAGCCAGACCCGGGAAGTGGGCTGGACCATGTTACTGGGAGCCTCAAGACACCTTTTGTTTTTCTGGCCCAAGGCCGCAGGTCTTTGGTTTCTTTCCCCTCTAATCTTGACTCTCAATGCCTAAAAGGAACTCGGAGACAAGCGCCTCAAATATAAGCAAATATTTGTCTTTCAACCTTGGAACGGTGGCCCAAGCTGCAGGCTCCAGGTTCCTTACTTCTGCTACCACTGGGGTCAGTGGGGTCACCTCTGACCTGCGCCGTCTGTAGAGGATCTCCGCTCCAGCCCCAGCCTTCCAGCCTCTGTCGCTATGATACTGAAGCCTTTTACTTCTCAGTTCAGCTGTGCCCACGTCTAAGCTAAGTCCAACCATTTTGGAAAGCACGCTCGGAGAATCATGCACTCTGGGGCTTAGGGCATGGGACTTGCAGCTATCAGTCTGGGTTAGGTATGCCAAGGATGAGTCCTAAATCCTGAGGGTCTTAGCCTGTTCTATTTCCTTTATCCCCTAGATCAGCGGTGTTAGGTTTACCGAACATCTGTCGTGCCGTGACTGTTCCCTACTCTCTTGTCCACCTTGCAGGACCAGAGCCCTGACTTCCTCTCTGGACAGTTCCTCTGTCCTGGCTGGAGCCCTGCTTCATTGGTCAGCCACTTGGGATTGATGATCCTTGCCAGGCATGTTTGGCTGCTGCCCCCTGTAGTATCCTAGACTCCTTAGGGCTCATGGTCCAGGTCAAGCACCTGTTACCCAGCCCCTGTGAACTCTGGGAATCTGATGACTGCTCACTCCCTGTGGGTCCAGCCCAGCTTTGCTTCCTCTCCTTCCCCATTAGCTTTCTCTACTGAGGTCTCAGACTACTGCAAGAAAGAGTTTTTTCTTCCTTCTAATCCTTATCCCTACCACCTCACAAGCTGCTATTGCTTTCTAGCCCTGTCCCAGAACGGAGCTCGGTAGAGAAGTTCTTAAAAATAACAAGTTCTTGGGGCGCCTGGGTGGCTCAGTCGGTTGAGCGGCTGACTTCGGCTCGGGTCATGATCTCACGGTCTGTGAGTTTGAGCCCCGCGTCGGGCTCTGTGCTGACAGCTCAGAACCTGGAGCCTGTTTCAGATTCTGTGTCTCCCTCTCTCTGACCCTCCCCCGTTCATGCTCTGTCTCTCTCTGTCTCAAAAATAAATAAACGTTAAAAAAAAAAAAAATTAAAAAAAAAAAAAGAACAAGTTCTCCCCAATAGATTTTTTTGAAAAACAGAAGAAGACCCTATTATTTTATGTCTTAATCAGTGTTGGTAGCAAGGCTCTCTGGTACATGATGGACCTACTTGACTTTGGTGTTTTCTCCTAGCTGTGGTCCCCTGATCTTAAAATTTAGGATCAGACGGGCTTTAGGCTTTAGGACTGATTTTGTTCTTAATCCAGAGGAAAGAAGCCTTGTGTGAACAAGCTGATTCAATAGTAACTAAACAGGTCTTTTTGTTTTGTTTTGTTTTGTTTTTGACCATGTGCCCCAGTCGTGGCACCTGGGGTCCACATTTCTCCTGAGACCTACTTTGCACAGTGTAGCAGGCCTAATAACAAGCCTGTGCCCTGTGTTGATAGACTTCTCTGACCTTAGGCCCACCTAAAGCTGGGTCTCCACCTAGTTCCAAACCTTCTCCAACCTTCTCTTTTCCTCTAGCTCCTTCCTGACCATAGCCAATGTCTGTTTCCAGATGTTCTTTACCACTAATTCTGCCCATTACCCAGAAACCTCCCTGACCTTCCACAGGAACGCCTTCTTGCCCAGTATTTGCTCGAAGTGCCATCTATTTCCCATTTCAATATTTCCAAATACATTTATTACTTTAACTCTTGCTGAGCATCTCCACTGTGTTTATGATTGCGGGAAAAACAAACCCAGTCTCCACCTGCAAGGAGCTTATCGCGTACTAAAGGAAAGAGATAATTCACTAGAAAATACTAATAGTGGATAACTCTGCAAAAGATGTTATCTACATTGGCCCATTTTATTCTCGAAACCCTACGAGGGAGACGTTGTCTCCACTTTATAGATGTGGAAGGTAAGGTTCAGCTAGGTTAAGTAACTTGGTCCGGATCACACAGGCAGGAAGGGGTGGAGCTGGGTTTAGAGCCCAGGTCAGCCTGACTTTGCCGTACTAGTAACCCTCATCTTGTGCGACCCCAGGTCTAAGTACGGTGTGTCGATTCACAGGGAAACAACCGACTGACTTCTGGTTGGACTTCCACTGACCTGGGAGAGACTTAGTGGCTCTGCAAGATGGTGCCTTGTAACTCATTAGCGGAGTTCATCCTCCCATGTTAGGCTTTTGGTCCATGGATCTTCTTTATAAGTTTTTTTTTTTTTTTTAATATTTTATTTATTTATTTATTTATTTATTTATTTATTCATTTTGAGAGAGAGAGAGCTAGAGAGCAGTGGAGGGACAGAGAGAGAAGGAGACAGAATCCCAAGCAGGTTCTGCACTGTCAGTGCAGAGCCCGATGTGGGGCTTGCACCCACGAACCATGAGATCGTGACCTGAGCCGAAATCAAGAGTAGGATGCTCAACCGCCTGAGCCACCCAGGAGCTCCCATGGGTCTTCTTTAAATTCTCTACATGTTTTATAATATTCTGTGTAGGCGTCTTGCATCTTTCTGTTATATTTATTTTTAGGCATTTGGTGTGGTCTTTTTTGTACATTGTTGGTGTTAGTTTGAGGTATTAATTTCTAATTGTTAAGTAGAAATAACTGCTGTTAGGTAGAAAGAAAAGAATTGATCTTTGTTTATTACTCTTATATCCAGAATCCTTGCTGAATGTATTCACATATTCTAATGGCTTATCTTTAGATTTTTTTTTCTGCATATGCAATCTAGTTATATGCAAATAAAGACAGCCTCCCTCTTTTCTAATACTTAGATCTTTTATTTCTTTTTCTTGCCCTACTGTTTCCGTATTATTTCATTATCTGAACAAATGAAGCATAGTTAGGGCGTCATAGGGTACACTTTGACTGATTTCACAAGTTTCTGTTGTCTTTACCATATTAGAACTGAGTCTTGTTCAGTAGTGGCCCTTATGCGGCCTACACTCTGATGTCAGCCAGCGTTAGGAGTGGGTGGCATCCAGAGTTGCTAAGAGTTGGATCCGTGTAGCTATAGGAGAGCTTCTATCTATGACTCATTTATTAGTAAGGGTTTCGTTCTATTCCACAGAGGTCACAGAAGACTTGTTAGCACCAGTTTGTGTTTATTTTTTATTCCTTTATTCACAGACAACACCTCAGAAGCTTGAGAGAGAGGAAGGGAGGGAGGGTCCTGGGAGGGAGGGAGACAGAGAGAAAGAGAGAGAGAGAGAGAGAGAGAGAGACTGCATTTGTTAAAAAGCTTTCTCAAGCCTTCTCTTTTTTGCAGTCAACACTGCCATAATACCTTGAGAACCTCCTTAGTGTCCCCTCTATGCTGCTATGAGGCCTATATAGTTCCCACAGGGGCTAGAGAATCAAGTAATGGTTAACTTTGGGTAAATCCAATGCTCACTTTATTACTAGGCTGGAGAGGTCAGAATTACTGGGGTCTTACAAAGTAGCACCCAGCCCCCATTTCAGAGAAAGGCACACTATCATTTATCTTAGTAAATACTCTCCTTGAGATTGTCTTTAGTTGAGCATTAATGCTGATGCCTTACTCTATATGGCAATCCTGATATTCGCTTTTTAGTTTTTTCTTCCTTTTTGAAAAAAGTTTATTTATTTATTTATTTTGAGAGAGAGAGAGAAAGAGAGCACAAGCAAGTGGGGGAGGGACAGAAAGAGAGGGGGAGAGAGAATTCCAAGCAGGCTCCACACTGACAGTGTCCCCATGCGGGGCTTGATCTCACGAACCATGAGATCACGACCTGAGCAGAAATCAAGAGTTGGACGCTTAACCAACTGAGACACCCAGGTGCTCCTGTTGTTTTCTTTTTAAACCTGGGTAAGGGGGCGCCTGGGTGGCTCAGTCGGTTGAGCGACCCACTTCGCCTCAGGTCATGATCTCACAGTTTGTGAGTTCGAGCCCCACATCTGACTCTGTGCTGACAGCTTGGAGCCTGGAGCCTGCTTCTGATTCTGTGTCTCCTTCTCTTTCTGCCCCTCCCCCACTCATGCTCTGTCTCTGTCTCAGAAATAAATAAAGATAAAAAAAAATTAAAGAAAAAATAAGCCTGGGTAAGTATTAGTGGGGGCAATTGTGGAAATATATAAGATTAAGACTCATAGAGTATAAGGCTGAATACTTCAAATCTTCAGGTTTATGGACATTAGATATGTACTCCTCAAAGTAACTTCTTGACTTCATGGCTGATATTTATTGACCAGTAGAAATATGGAAAAAACATCATCATTTCTTTCAGTGAAGAAGAGGGTAAAGGCTACAGAAAGAAGGCTGGGGATAGTGACTGAGGATCAAAATTCAGGTTTTTTTTAACTAGTACAAAGTTTTTCCAGTATATCATTTTTCACTTAGCATGCCAATGTGATTGCATAATTTTGAACAAAAAATTGAGATATATGACTTGATAGTTATGTTTTTCTACCTATCTAATACATATTCACATCTAATAGACATCTAGTTTCAACCCACGTACTCAACTGCACCAGAAATAGCTTTTTTAAAAATCACAATTTAATCTTCCTTTGGGGCATTGCCTCATCTTGAGTAAAAATATATGTTATTATATATTATACATGATTTGTATATAGTTTATATTTCATATAAACCATATTTATATATGTATATCCATTTAAGGTAAACTATTCCCTCTAGGTCAATTTCAATCAGTTCAGGATATATTCTCCTTATCCCATCCCCATTCCTATCTTCCTGAGATTGCATTTAAGTTCTAGAAACTTCCATCAGCTTCATACATCAATGGAAAGAAAACCTTGAACTCTTAGGCATGCTCTATCATATATTGGCTTCTATTGTGTACCATCTGGTCCTTGGGCATAAGTCATCCTCCATGCTGGCATCTGCTGAGACTTCCGTGAATATATCTGGTTCTTGGCCATATGGCTTGTCCCACTTTCTTTCTCCTCTTCTCCTTCTCCTAATTTCCATGCCCTTTCCTCAGTTGTGAGCAGAGGATTTAGTTATTGTCCCATGACTCTCTGAAGTCATGGGAAACATAGAGAGGTTGCTTTATCCCTCCCTTCTGACAACTTCATAGCCATGTCTTCTCCACACTCTCTGCCAGGATAGCAGAGGGAATGTTTGTGAGTCTTCAATTTCCAAGATTTCAGGTGGGACTATAGACAAAGTATTTCTTTTCTTGAACCCCCCAAACTTATCATTTGATTTTTTCCACACTATCTGTCCATCTAGGACTTAACCTCAGGGCCTAGGACTCAGACATCTTATAAGAATGAATGACTTTCCTTCTTCTCCATCTCTTCTCTCTCTCAGGCCCAGAAGAATCCTAATTTACTCTGTGGATGGAATAAAGCCATTTTGAAATTGGAAAATAAATTCTTCATGTACTATTTTAAATCTTTCTGTTTTATCCACAGACTAGGTTTTTCACAACTGAAAGCTAAGAATTTGATGTTTGACTCCATGGTAATGATTCATGTCTGTAAGTCCAAATGAGATAAGGGAACAGGTCATGAAGTTAAAACGCGTTTGTGTGTGTAAAAAACGTTGACTACACTTGTCTTACACTTGTCTGCATGTCCTTCCAAGCATCCATCCATCTATCCATCTGTCCATCCATCCATCCATCCATCCACCCATCCATTTATCCATTGATCCTCTGAATACTCCAGAGTATTCAGATGTGGTATCTGATGGTCAGATGTGGACCATACTGTTTGACTTGAGCATGACAGGGCAAAATATGAAAAATGAAGGCATATTAGAAATTTCAGAACATATGGGGCACCTGGGTGGCTCCGTCGGTTAAGCGTCCAACTTCAGCTCAGGTCATGATCTCATGATCTGTGAGTTCGAGCCCCGCATCGGGCTCTGTGCTGACAGCTCAGAGCCTGGAGCCTGCTTTGGATTCTGTGTCTCCCTCTCTCTCTGACCCTCCCCCATTCATGCTCTTTCTCTGTCTCAAAAATAAATAAACATTAAAAAAAATTAAAAAAAAAAAAGAAATTTCAGAACATATGGTAACTGTGGTAGGCAGAATAAGGACCCTGAAGAGATCTATGTTCTGTTTCCTGAAACCTGAGATTATGTTAGGTTACCTGGCAAGGGGGAATTAAGGTTGCAGATGGAATGAAATTTGCTAATCCAGGTGAGCTAAGAAGATTATCTTGCATTATCCAGGTGGAATATCCAGATCCTCACAAGCGTTCCCATAAGTGGAAGGGGGAGGTCAGAATCAGAGATCTGAAAATTCTTGACTGCTGGCTTTGAAGATGGAAAAAGGGGCTGCAAGCCAAAGAGTATAGGCAGCCTCTAAAAGCTGGAAAAGGCAAGGAAATGAATTCTCTCTTAGAGCCTCCAGAAGGAATGCAGCCCACTGATACTTTGATTTTAATGCAGTGAGACCCATTTTTGACTTCCGACCTGCAGAACTGTAAGATAATGCATTGTATTGTTTTTTTTTTTTTTTTTCAACATTTATTTATTTTTGGGACACAAAGAGACAGAGCATGAACGGGGGAGGGGCAGAGAGAGAGGAAGACACAGAATCGGAAACAGGCTCCAGGTTCTGAGCCATCAGCCCAGAGCCCGACGCGGGGCTCGAACTCACGGACCGCGAGATCGTGACCTGGCTGAAGTCGGACGCTTAACCGACTGCGCCACCCAGGCGCCCCTGCATTGTATTGTTTTAAATCAGTAAATGTGTAGTAATTTGTTATAGCAACAATAAAAAACTAATATGGTAGCTGTAACCATATAATCATAAATAATGACTATATAATGACTATATTGTCATGAATGAATTTAAATGAGTTTAAAATGTGGCAAACCAACAATGCAGACAATTGATTTTAATAAATTAAAAAAATAAAACACTTAGGTGCCACCTGGTGGCTGAAATCTTGCAGTAAATGATTTGAAATGACCTCAGCTTATAGCTATTTCCTAAAGAGAATACAAGTGTTGTGCTCCAAGCATGGCACTAAGCTGTGGTTTCTGGTCAAATGATTTTAAAAAGGTTGAAATGATTCATTGGATTGCCAAGTAATACAGTGAAAAAAGGACCTCAACTTGCATTTTATTGCAAGGACATGTGACAGAAAATAGGCAGCCTATTGAGACCTTCCTAGGAAGCATTAGCCAGCGATGGTGCCAGCAGATGGCTGGGGGTAATTTTCTCTCACTCAAACCTTACTCCATGAAGTCTATCAGACCTTGACTCTCCCGATATTAGTTATAGACAACTAACACTCTTCCAAACTCATATAAAATATGGTGAAAATATAGCATTGTTTCCACCCAAAAGCACTCCTTAACCTTTCTTATAGGGAAAATCTGGACCCATATTAGCATGCATGGCTGAGTTAAAAACCACCCTGCTAGGGTGGCTCCTGTTAAAAACGCCCAGAAACATTAGTGTTACTGGGAATGTGAAAAGAATTGGAAGCACCCATCAGGGCTAGGGGGAGGGGGAAAAGGAAGTTGTTATTTAACGGGCATGGTGTTTCAGTTTTGCAAGATGAGAAAGTTCTGGAGATTTGTTTCACGATAATGTAAATATGCTTCACCCTGCTGAACTGTACATTTAAAAATGGTTAAGATGCGGCACCTGGGTGGCTCAGTCAGTTAAGCCTTTGACTCTTGGTTTCAGACAGGTCATGATCTCATGGTTTCATGGGTTCGAGCCCCGTATCCAGCTCTGTGCTGACAGTGTGGAGTCTGCTCGGGATTCTCTCTCTCCCTCTCTCTCTGCCCCTCCCCAACTCATGCTGTCTCTATCTCAAAATAAATAAACATGAAGAAAAAAAATCTTAGGGGCTCCTGGGTGGCCCAGTCACTTAGGCAGGCGACTTCAGCTCAGGTCATGATCTCACAGTTTGTGGGTTCGAAATCCGCATCGGGCTCTATGCTGACAGCTCAGAGCCTGGAGTCTGCTTAGGATTCTCTGTCTCCTTCTCCCTCTCTGTCCCTTCCCCACTTGTGCTCTCTCTTTCTCAAAAATAAATAAATAAACATTAAAATAATTTAAATAATAAAAAAATAAATAAAATCTTAGTTAAAAATTAAAATGGTAAAAGATAATAAATTTTATGAAGTGTGTTTTTTACTACAACAAGGAAAGTGCAAGGTGGTGGGGCATGCAGAGTAGAGGATGATGGAGGGCAAATCCACCCTCCCACAGGGCATGCAGGTCTTTGGCTGAGGCTCCATGAAGGTCCTTATAGGCTGGAGAGGCATGTTGGTAGCTGTGGCATTTGAGCAGGACCTATATCTCGGATAGCGGGCCCTTTTCAGATGGTCCCAAGAGCTGCTTCCCTCGTGCCATTTTTATACGATTCAACTACCGGGGCGCCTGGGTGGCTCAGTCGGTTAAGCATCCGACTTCAGCTCAGGTCATGATCTCACGGTGTGTGAGTTCAAGCCCCACGTTGGGCTCTGGGCTGACAGCTCGGAGCCTGGAGCCTGCTTCGGATTCTCTGTCTCCTTCTCTCTTTCTCTCTCTCTCTCTGCTCCTCCCCTGCTTGTGCTCTCTCTCTTAAAAATAAACAATTAAAAAAAAAGATTATATGACTCAACTGCAAAAGCATAGCTTTAACCCTCTTATCTTCTAACCTGATTTTCTGCTAGTCATTGCAAAAGTCCAATTTTCCCATCGGCCGTGGGTCACTTCCTGCTGGTATAAATACACGGTCACATTATGCTCAGATCTTTCCATCATAATTTTTCAAATTATTTATAACTTTTATAACTTTTATTATAATTTATTAAAATTTTATTATAACTTTTATAAAGACCCCTGAGTCTTGAGGCTGAACTTAATCATGTTAACCTATTCTTTTTTTTTTTTTAATTTTTTTTTTTTTCAACGTTTTATTTATTTTTGGGACAGAGAGAGACAGAGCATGAACGGGGGAGGGGCAGAGAGAGAGGGAGACACAGAATCGGAAACCGGCTCCAGGCTCTGAGCCATCAGCCCAGAGCCCGACGCGGGGCTCGAACTCACGGACCGCGAGATCGTGACCTGGCTGAAGTCGGACGCTTAACCGACTGCGCCACCCAGGCGCCCCATGTTAACCTATTCTAAGGAAACCTTTCGGGATTTGAGCAGACTTAATTCTCTTCGTCTTTTCACCAGCCTATAACCTTCCTTATATTAACTTTCCAGAAACCAGGAGCAAGTGGAGGTGCAGAGCATCTGTGTGAAGTCAGACAACACACCTGCTCCCACCACTGAATCCTCTTTCCACCATTTGCCTGCTGTGTGAATTTGGATACCTCAGTTTAAGAACTGCCTCAAATGGTCCTTTCGGATTTGGTTCTTTTCCCCGCACAGTCTAATGGCCAACAAAGTAACCTGAGTGATGTTATGAAATTGATGAATGTTCCGCTTTACGTTTGTGCTTTTGAAGTTTTGTTTAAAGAAATTATTTTGTCTCTCTAGATCACAAAGGTGTTCTTTTACCTTCAGGCATTTATTCCACCTCTCAGAGTGGTTCTTCCCTGGGTGTGATTTTGCCTCATGGGAGACATTCGACAAGGTCTTGGAGACGTTTTGATGGCCATGATTTGTGTGAGTTGGGGGTGCTACTAGCATCTAGAGGTACAGGATGGCCTCTACAACAAAGAATTACCTGGCCCCAGCTGTCAATAGTGTCAAGGTTAAGAAACTCTGATCTGTAGTTCACTCTTGAGCAATATGATGTTAGGTGGGAATCCAGTTTTATTTGTTTTTGCCCATAGCAATCCAGGTTTCCCCATACTGACGCTTCAGATTTCCATGTGTTTTCTATTTAATACAATTAATGATAACTGCTCACACTTATTTAGATCTTAATACACACACACACACACACACACACACACACACAGAGGTCTTGTTTGTGCTGGTGTAAATATCAATGTCTTTTCACATCCCCTTCCCACCATCAAATCATACAGATCTACAAGGAGGCCAAAGGAAGTCACCTCTTACCCCGCATTTATCACATAATTAGAGACAGTACTGCAAATCTTCAGTTTATGTACCACTAGGGAAATATTCATGCAAGAACAGCAAGGCGTTTCCAGAGCATGCATTAGAAGGGTTGGTTAAGAGGGCTTTGCACAGAAGAGACCAACAGGCAGTGGGTGTCAGTGGTAGAAGAGGACAGATCGTGTCAACTAAGATTTGACCCCAAAGGGCAGGGGTCAACTAGCCTGAAGCCCAGTGAGCAGAGAATGGGAAATGGGAGTCAGCCAAAGGGAAGAGTCTGGAAGGTGACTTGGAACAGTAATCTCAGGAAGGCCCTGGTCTGGGGGAAACAGAGAAACATAGCGGTGAGACAAGTCTCCTGATGCCTAGAGGTGAAGGGAAAAAAGGAATCGATTGAACAAAAGTCTCTAATGACACAAAAGAGCATCAAAGATTCAGAAGAAGGTAGATAAAAAGGACATGATTTATTAAAGAAATTGTACTTCACTGAATAGAAGATAGTTCTGTTCAAGGCTAACTTCCATTATATGTAAAGACTTTTTTTTTTTTTTTAATTGGGAAGAAAAAATAAAGACATGAGATAAATATTTAAGAAGACAATTTATAGGGGCACCTGGATGGCTCAGTGAGCATCTGACTCTTGATTTTGGCTTAGGTCATGATCTCACAGTTCCTGAGTTCAAGCCCCGCATTGGGCTCTTTGCCCAGCACAGAGCCCGCTTGGGATTCTCTGTCTCCCTCTCTCTCTGCCCCTTCCCTGCTTGTACATGCTTGTACACTCTTTCTCTCTCAAAATAAGCAAACAAACATGTAAAAAAAGACAATTTACAGATAAAGAAACTTGGGGTCCTTAAACATAAGAAAAAGAGCCCTACCTTCACTCATAATTAGGGGAATGCAAATTAAAACTACACTAAGATACCATTTCCCAAAGATCAGACTGGCAAACATACAAATGTTTGACAACACATGTTCTTGGTGGTGCTGTAAAGAAATGGGCACTCTCACGCATTGCTGGCTGCAATAAAAAATAGTATGACCTCTACTTGGATGTAGGGGAAGATCAGGCAATATTTGACAAAAGTACTTGTGTGTTTACTGTTTTCCCTGTAGAACCATTTCGAGGAATTTAGTGTGACGAAGCACCTCCTCAACTATATTTTTTCCTAAGCTTATTTATTTTGAGAGAGAAAGAACACAAGTGGAGGAGGGGCAGAGAGAGGCGGTGGGGGGGTGGTGGTGGAGAGAGAATCCCAAGCAGGCTCTTCACTGTCAGTATGGAGCCTGACATGGGGCTTGAATCCACAAAATGTGAGAATCATGACCTGAGCTGAAATCAAGTGTCAGAAGCTCGACTGACTGAGCCACTCAGGTGCCCGGAAACACTTCCCCAAATATCAGACAACGTACCTACCAAGTTATTAATTGAAACTCCATTTGTATTAGCAAAAGATTGGAGTCAACCCAAATGTTAATCAATAAAGGGCTGGTTGAATGAACTACGGCACACCCTCTCCCTGGACAACTGTGCAGGGGAAAACAGCCCCCAAGAATATATAGAAGTGAAAAAAAACAAAGGGCAGAGTTTCTATATAGTTCAGTGTCCTTTGTATAAGGAAGAAGGAAAACTTAAAGTAAACACATATATATTTGTTTTTTAAAAAATATATCCATGGGAAAGATAAAGAAGAAAGTAGGAAATACGGTTGATAGGTGGGGTGGCAGTGAGGAATGGGTTGAATTTAACAGGCGTGTGTATTCCTTTTCTGTAGCTGTTATAAAAATTTGCCACATATTTAATTACCTAAAACAACATAAATTTATTATATTACAATTCTGGGGGCCAGGGTTCTTAAATGGGTTTCCAGGGGCTAAAATCAAGATGTCAGCAGGGCTGTGTCCATCCTGGGGGCTCTAGGAGAGAATACGTTTCCTTGCCTTTTCCAACTTCCCAAGTCTCCCACATCCCAGACATTCTTTCATCTTCAGAGACATCAAGGATGGGTTAAGTCTTTGTCCCATGGAGTCACATTGACCTTCTCTCTTGTAGTCATATCTCCTTCTCACTGCAGTTTTTTTTGTTTGTTTGTTTGTTTGTTTGTGTTTTTACTTTTAAGACCTTTAGTTTACCTTGGGTCCATTCAGACAATGCAGGATGATCTCCCTGTATCAAAAGCCTTCATCAGGAGGCACCTGGGTGGTTTAGTCCATTAAGCCTCTGACTCTTGATTTTTGGCTCAGGTCATGATCTCACATTTGTGAGATCGAGCCCTGTGTATGGCTTTGTGCTGGGCATGGAACCTGGTTAAGATTCACTCTCTCCCTCTCTCTCTCTGCCCCTCCCCCCACCAAACATGCTCTCGCTCTCTCTCTGTCTCAAAAAAAAAAAAAAAAAAAGCTGAATCACATGGGTAATGCCTTTTCTCCGTGTAAGTGCCACATTCACAGTTTCCAAGGATTGAGACACGGACATCTTCTGGTGTGTGTGAGAGGTGTGGGAGTGAGCATTCTTTTGCCTCCCACAGTGCAGAAATGATATAATTTTTTGTAGCAGTTAAACCACGTAAATGTTTTCCATATTAAAAAAAATGAACAAATCAAAACAGGAAAAAGAAACCCAACATGAAAGGGATACATACAAGGCACATTTTATGTGATTCAATGCATCATTCCATAAAATACACGAGGCAGAGCAATCATGTCCATGACACTGAAAAAAAACCTTCGCTATTTCATAATTTTCCCAAAGCATAAAACCAATTGGTGGCAGAATTATGATTCAAGCTCAAGTTGTTCTGACTCTGGAATATTTCCCAAGGTGATTAAGCACTAACATTTAAACTCTAAACAAATGTTCTTTCCACTACAGCTGCCCATGGTCAGTGCAAGGCTCACACAAGTGTTGGCTCTCCTCGATCTGTTGTCTCTATTAAGAATAATAGTAAAATCTCCTGTCTGCCAAAATGCTATGAAATGTCCACTGGGAGTTCTCTCAGAAGCTTCTTGCACTTGGGAAATATCAATGCGGGTGGCAAATATAACACTTCTCATAGGTGTGATCCAGTATGTAGAGATTGGGGTTGACTTCAGATAGTAGCAGATGTGATAGCAAGTACAAAGGCAGCATCATTGACTATAGATGCTGAAGGGTGGGCAGCAGGGATGGTAGGATTTTATGTAAGTTCTTTCCTGGTTGCCTCAAGTTTTTCAGAGAAAGAGGAAGAAAGGTCATTGGATGAGAGGGAAGATGGGGAAGAAGGTGTGGGAATTTGGGAGGAGAGAATGCACGGCGCTTTCATTTTGGAGAGTGAGTGGGGTGTCTTTTGGCTGCCAGGCAGCATACAGGGGCTACTTGCTTTTTATGGTCCTACGCTGAAAGAGGTTGAGGGCAGAGAAGGCAGTGAGTGGGCTCTAATCAAATTTGTGGCTTGCCAAGCATGCGGGGAGCAAGAGAGAGATGGAGAAGGGAGCAGAGTGTGCAGGTCAAGGATGGACTATGGCATGTCAGCCTGGAAGGGAAGGGAGTGAAACCATCAAGAAGATGAGGAGTACTAAAGAGGTTTAAGAATCAGTGAATCGGGGGTGCCTGGGTGGCTCAGTTGGTTGAGTGTCTGACTCTTGATTTTGGCTCAGGTCATGATCCCAAGGTCATGGGTTTTGGCCCCACGTCAGGCTCTGCGCTGACAGTGCAGAGACTGCTTGGGATTCTCTCTCTCTTTCTCCCTCTGCCCCTCTCTCCCACTTGCACTCCTTCTCTCAAAAAGAAAAAAAAAAGAATCAATTAATGATAGTTGTCAATGGGGTGGAAGGATGCTTGACACAAAGCATCAGGGGACAGAGATGAGAGATACCCACCTGAGGTTGTACAGCTCTGTAAATAATGGTGATGCTGAGGTCTTAGGCTCTGCCATGGGAGTGACCCAGGGAAAGGACCTCTCTACTACACGTGAATTAAAGTTACTAGGGATTAGGACCAAGACAGCGAGCCAATCCTTGGAAAACAATGACGGATGACATGGCATCAATAGATGGCGGTGACCGTGAGATTCAGAATTGAAGAGACGCAAGTGGCCAGAAGGCAGCGATGGAGGTTGGGGCATGGGCTAGGAGGACACTTACTCCCTTCCAGGTCTGGGGGAAGCAGCCAATACTGGAGTTTTCGGCAGGGAGCAGCACCTCAGGATATCCCCCCGAGGACCAGGTTTGTGTTGGAACGAAAAGGCGAGGAAACATTGGAGAAGAGAATGACAAGAGAGAGGATTTATTCTCTATGACTTGTCATGAATCTAGGCAGCACGGTGGAAAGATGTTGGGATCAGAGCAGAAGCGACAGAGATGGACAGAACTGGGGATACACAGAGCCTTATGGAACTTTAGTGTGGGAGATGAGAGGTGACCTTGGGGTTTGGGGATTTTGAGGCAATTCTCATAAACAGAGATAAAGTGAACAGTGTGGACCCAAGGGAGGGATTGGGGGGAGACTTTCACCATGTAGGGTTGGAGAAGGTGGGTGTCTGGAACTGCCTTTTTCTCCTTGATGATGGGGGTGGGTAGGTAGGTAGAAGGGAGGCATGTTCTTAGACCAAGTATGTCAGTTCTCCCATACTCCACCATTACCCCAAGGGTGTCTGTTCGGTCTGCCTCCTTACTGATGTCCTGGAAGATTCCTGGAGAAGCAGGTGTAATGTCGACTGCAACTCTCTTTACCCATAATACTAAGGGTTGAAGGCATCACCTTGTTTCCACAACAATAAAGTATGAAGTTTGAGTAGCCACAGGTCAGGAGACAGAGTTAAGCTCCCTTAGAGAGGGCCCACCCAAGTGATGGTATCTGCAGAAAGGAGTAAATTTACATTACTGTCATTGGAAGTGTTCAAAGGTACTGAGAACGAGAGAACTCTGAGTTCCTTCTCGACAATTGATGCTGAGGGTCCTCTACATGCCTAGCACTGTTCAGGATGCTGGAGGAAACACAACAAAGGGGTAACCCTGTCTGCCCTTGAAGCCGACTCAGTTAGAAAGCAATGGAAAGAATCGCATATAAAGCCAGTGTTGTCCTGAGGGGCGCAGGCTACAATGGATATTGTTGAAATCTATCTTCTATTATTTTCCTAGAGTCTGACTTTCATAAAGTATCAGCACGTCAAAAGCCGAAAACAAAACTAAAACCCAGAGATTGATTTCTGATTCTTTGTATCGTTTTCCTGGAGGCATTTTTGAGTTTTAATTTTATCATTATTATGCGGGTAATACATACACAGCAGCCAGACGCTGATGTGCCATAACGGAAATTTCTTCCTGCATCCATAAGATGAATATATTGAGAACTGAATAGTTGTATTTTATACGTCCATTGTAAGAGACCATCACGAATAGCTAAAAAGTGATCGATCGGGATTTAAATTCATTGATTTTAAAACCCATATGGCCCATTTTGTGTCTCCTGTGATTTTTTTTTTTTTTTCCCAATCTGGGTCTTGCCCTGTACCGCCAATCTCTCTTAATGCCAATTATACTGCTGAATCACTGTCAAATGTAGGGACTCATGTGAATGGGTCATCTGGCAACGTTTGTCCTATTTTAGAACAAATTAAAAGTTGCCTCAGTTGGTGGTGTCTAACCCCTTAACTTAGAAGAGAGAAAATATTAATAGGAATCAACTCGGCTTATTTAACAGGTCGAGTTGGTCTGTGGTGTCCATGGGGATGCTTGAGGACAAGCCGATTAACATCGAGATTTGTGGAAACCGGATCAATAGTTTTCAGTAACTGAAGAAGATTACCAGAAGTCAAGGGAGCCTTTAACAGGGGCTGTGTGCCCAGGCCTGTCGGGCACTTGGCAGGCGATTGAGAAAGTCTAATTGTGGCTGCTGATGAGTCATTTTACACTACGGTCACACCTCCGTTCTCCAGGTTCCATTTTAGGAACAGTATACCTTGCCCAGCCAGAAATTGCCTAATTTAAACCCTGACTCTTACCTGTGTGAATCAAAATGACTCAGAAAAGTGCAAATAAAATATTCCCAAGGAGTCAGTGACAGTTTTATATTTCTCATAGCTGCCCTTCTCAGAACTGAGTCCACCTGTGTAGAAGAAATACGAGCACAAGAGACCTGAACTTGGGTGGAAAAGAGGAGTCTCACAGGACACTAAATCGGAGCCTACGTTTTTCTCTGACATCAGAATACAGGATAGGCTATTTTAAAATTTGCAATCAAATTTTAATTATACAGAAAATAGAACACTTATTCTTTTTTTTTAAATGCTTATTTGTTTATTTTGAGAGAGAGAGAGCCCGCACACGGGAGGGGCAGAGGGAGAGAGGGAGACAGAGAATCCCAAGCAGGCTCCACACTGTCAGCGCAGAGCCCGATGTGGGGCTCAAATTCATGAACTGAAAGATCATGACCTGAGTTGAAATCAAGAGTCGGACACTTAACTGACTGAGCCACTCAGGTGCCCCTAGAGCATGTACTCTTTTAAAGAAGAGTCAACCACTCCCTTTGAAATATAGTTAGAATGTTGATAACAAAAATGAAGGGTGTATGTGTATACACACACGTACATATAAATGCAATCCTCTGTATTCAGCTCCTACCTGCTGCCTATCACCTATCCTCCAGGCCTGAACCATTCCCCACTGTCCAATGGCTGTAGGTAATTCCTGGTGAAATGAGTAAAACTAACCTACTGTCCTTTGCTGAGACTAATTTTGATCCTTTTTAAAATGTATTTAATAACCAGAGCCTAGATGCTAAAAAGAAGACTTCTAGAACTCACAAAACCATGGTGTGTTGGCCTATGAAGTGAAGACCAAGTAAGCACTGAGCAGTTAGACAATTCATGAGACGTCGTTCGTGCCAGTATCCAAAAAATGTTGGTATTTACAAAAGCCCCGAATCACCTAGGATATAAGGGTTAACATTCCCTTTAAAAAAAATTTTTTTTTAACGTTTATTTATTTTTGAGAGACAGAGAGAGAGACAGAGCATGAGTAGGGGAGGGGCAGAGAGAGAGGGAGACACAGAATCTGAAACAGGCTCCAATCTCTGAGCTGTTAGCACAGAGCTCGATGTGGGGCTTGAACCTACGGACTGGGAGATCATGACCTGAGCCAAAATCAGACACCCAACCGACTGAGCCACCCAGGCACCGCTAAGAGTTAACATTCCTTATTTCTGTATGGTAATTTCCAGTTTTGAAAATGCTTTAATATATATTTGGCTCTCAGAAAAACCTTGAATGGTAGCCAGAGTATAAAGTTTTATTTGTAAGGTTATAGGTAAGGAATCAGAAATACAAAAATCTCAAATGATGTGTCCAATATCAAATAATCCTACAAATCATTTGTTTTACTCCTAATCTAATGATGGGTAGAAATGCATAATACATTATCCAAATATTTCCACCATAAACGTATTAATATCTCTGAAGTAGTAAGAATATAAATTGAATGTCTTCAATTATCTAGGCCCCTGACTAATAAGGTGCCACTATGTTTTAAAAATATTTTGTAAGTCCTTTTTTTTTTTTTTTAATTTTAGAGAGAGAGCAAAGCACGCAAGTAAGGGAGAAGGGCAGAGGGAGAGAGAGAGAGCAAGAGAGAGAGAGAGGGAGAGAATCCCAAGCAGGCTCCAGATGCCCTCAAATTATTTTGTAATTCTTAATGTGGAGATTATTTCTTGGTTCCTTTCATTTTGTTTTATTTTACCTCTAAAGTTATGTTATTTATTTGAGATTATTCTTCTTACTGTAGGTGTTTGTAACTATAGACTTCTTAGAACTACTTTTGCTGCACCCTATAAGTTTTGTTATGCTCTGTTTCTATTTTCACTTGTCTCACGGTATTTTTTTGAATTTCCCTTTTGATTTCTTCTTTGACCAAAGTCTAATGTTTCCCTCTGGATTTTCTATCTGGATGATCTATTCATTGCCCCTGTAGGGCACCAAAGTCCCCTACGATTATTGTATTGCTGTCCCTTTGTCCCTTCAAATCTATTCGCATTTGCTTTATGTACTTAGGTGCTCCAATGTTGGATGCATAAATGTTTACAATTGCTATATCCTGTTGATGAATTGACCCCTTATCATTATATCATGATCTCTTTTTTGGCTTAAAGTCTATTTTGTCTGGTAGAAGTATAGCTACCTCTACTTTGTTTTGGTTTCCATTTGCATAGAATACCTTTTCCCATCCCTTCACTTCAAGCCTATGTGTGTCTATAAAACTGAAGCAAATTTCTTATTGGTGTATATTTGGGTCTTGTTTTTTGTTTTTTGTTTTGTTTTTGTTTTTAATCATTTCAGTCACTCTAAGTCTTTCGACTGGAGAATTTAATCCATTGACACTTTTGTATATTTTAATTTCTGTTCTTAAAACATTATTTTTTTTTCAAATTGTTATTTAAATTCTAGTTAGTTCACATAGAGTGCAATATTGGTTTCAGGAGTAGAATTTAGCGATTCATCACTGACGTACAACACCCAGTGTTCATCACAACAAGTGCCTTCTTTAATGCCCGTCGTCCATCTAGCCCATCCCCCTATCTTCAGTATGTTCTCTATCTTTAAGAGTCTCTCATGATTTGCTTCTTTCTCTCTTTTTTCCCCCTTTAATCTACTGACATTTAAAGCAATTATTGATATGTATGAAATCACAATTGTCATTTAGTTAATTGTTTTCTGGTTCCTTTGTTCCTTTCTTGCTATTTTCCTTGGTGATTTGATTATCTTCTGTAGTCATATGCTTAGATTCCTTTCTCTTTAGAGTATTTATTTATTTATTCATTTATTTATTACTTATTTTTAAATTTTTTAATCTTTTGCATATGTATGATAAGTTTTTGCTTTGTGCTTACCATGAGGACTACATAAAACACCTTATGGTTATAACAGTCTATTTTAAACTGGTAACAACTTAGCATACAAAAGCTCTACATTTTTATACACCCCCCCTCTGGCTCAGGTCATGATCTCACAGTTCTTGAGTTTGAGCCTTGTGTTGGGCTCTGTGCTGATAGCTCAGAGCCTAGAGCCTGCTTTGGATTCTGTGTCTCCCTCTCTCTCTGCTTCTCCCTTGTTTGTCCTCTCTCTCTCAAAAATAAATAAATAAATAGATAAATAAATAAATAAATAAATATCTCTCTTTGTCTTTAACGTTTGGCAGTTTAATTATAATGCGTTACGTTATGAGTATCTTTAGATTCGTCTTATTTGGAACTCTGTGCTTCCTGGATCTGGATGTCTGTTTCTTTCCTCAGGTTAAGGAAGTTTCAGCCATTATGTGTTTGAATCAGCTTTCTGCCCACCCCCCCCCCCCCATCTCTCTTCTCTTTCTGTGACATATGCCTGTATTGGTCCTCTTGATGGTGTACCATAAGTCCCTTAAGCTATCTTCATTCTTTTTCATTCTTTTTTTCCCCTCCTTTGATTGGATGGATTCTATTGACCTGTTTTCAAATTTGCTGGACCTTTCTTCCACTTCATCTGCTCTGCTGTTGAACCCTTCTATTGGATTTTTCAGTTCATTTCTTGTATTCTTCATCTCTATGATTTCTGTTTGGTACATTTTCATATTTTCTCTTTGTGGAAATCATCACTTTTTTATGCGTTGTTTTCCTGACCTTGGTGAACATCTCTATGATCACTATTTTGAATTCTCTATTGGGTGAATCATTTATCTCCATTTCATTGAGATTAGTCTCTGGAGATTTACCTTGGTCTTTTGTTTGGAACATATTCTCCTGTTTCTGTGTTTTCCTTGACTCACTGCATCGGTTTCTGAGCATTAGACAAAAACAGCCACCTCTCTCAATCTTGACAGACTGGTCTCATGTAGGAGATGAACCTTGTCCGTCACCCCTGACTGAGTTCCTGGTTGTCTCTCAAACTTTTGTGATGGTCCGAGCTACATTCTTTGTTCTTTGTGGCTCCCCATATTTGGGAGTAAGTCAAGATCTGCCAGTGTTCCGAAGGGAAGGATCTCAATCAGCCCCTCAATGCAGGCTGATTAGATGCCACACCCTCAGGCAGCAGCTGGAAAAGTAGATAGTTAAGGTGCTTCCGGAAAGCAACTGGGAGATGCGTGTTTTTGCCTGCTTCTTCTGGGCTGGGCCCTGGTGTATAGCCACAGGAGGTGCTCCTTCTTTTATTGAGAAACTGCTTCTCTGTTTGCTACAGACCCGGAAGAATCAAATGGAAGCCCCATTGGCTCTCAGAGCTATGTAATTTGGGGGTCTGTACCTTGGGCAGCAGTTGTAGAAATTGGGGTGCTAGGTGTGTGAATAAGCTCCTTCAAGGGAGATACTGGCAACTTGGTTTTATTGTTGGTAGACAATGTGGTAGACAAGGTGGTAGACGTGTCCACTGGCTCCTCTGGGCTCCGGAGAGAATCATGGCCAACCCCACGATGCGTGCTAGATTAGAAGTGGACCCTCAGGCAGCAGCCTGTAAATCAACCTCATTCAAACCTCATTCAGGGAAAGATTGGGAGATTGGTGTTTTTGCCTGCTGCTTCTACACTGAGCCCTACAGGCATGGCTTCCGCAAGTGCTTGCACGTGCCTGGAGTTAGAACCACTTTTTTATTTATTACAGTCCAATGGGACTCACGAATGCAAGCCCTATTGGCTACCGAAGCTCCGCAATCCAGAGGCCCATTCCGCAGATGACAGCTGTGGAAGCTGGGGTGTCAGGAACGTGTACGACCTCTTTCCAGAGAGATGTCTGTGACCCGTGTTTACTGTTGGAGTGAACCCCCTTGATTCCTTTCAGATTGGCTCCTTTTGTTATATGTCAGGGGGTCCTTTTCTCATTAGTCATCTGTTTCCGTATTGAATTCTGGCGTGGGTTGACAACATAATGTTACATTTATTTTTACTAATTGTAAAGGTAATCCATGCTCATTATGGCAAATTTGGAAAATAAACAAAGATATTTATTTAAAAAATAAAAATTACTCAGCTAGAGGATAGCCGTTTTCTACATTTTATTGTATTTTCTACATTTTATTGTATTTTCTACTGATTGTCATTTTATTCCTATTCAGATATTTCCTTAAAGATGCTGTGAGGATGTACTCTTCATAAAAATTGTGTGTTGTTATTATGTTTCTTATTAATCCATAATTATTTTCCTATGGCATTAGCATTTTTTTGAATATATTTTATTTATTTATTTTTTTTAAATTTTTTTTTCAACGTTTATTTATTTTTGGGACAGAGAGAGACAGAGCATGAACGGGGGAGGGGCAGAGAGAGAGGGAGACACAGAATCGGAAACAGGCTCCAGGCTCTGAGCCATCAGCCCAGAGCCTGACGCGGGGCTCGAACTCACGGAGTGCAAGATCGTGACCTGGCTGAAGTCGGACGCTCAACCGACTGCGCCACCCAGGCGCCCCTCTTTGAATATATTTTAAATTGCTGTATAATGTTTCATATACAATTTACAAGCTACATCATTTATGTAACCACACCCCATCATTGGATATTTATGTTACTTCCATTTTTAAAAAAAATATAAATAATGCCATGATGAAAATTTCCAAATTTATGATTATTTCTTTGGGGTGGGGCCTAGAAGTGGTACACCTGGGTCAAATAGTCAAATAATGCAAAGATTTTCACTCTGTTGACATATATTGCCAATTGCTTTCAACAACTTAACCACGAGTGATGAAATTATGAAGTGGGGTTTGTGAGCAAATGGCTAAGAAAGAATTCTTGAGACATTTTTGGTGCAAAAACGTGACTTGATGAGAGCACGGGAGGACCCGTGGGCAGACGGAGCTGCACTGGGCTTGTGAGGAGGGACTGATGATATACTTTTAAGTTAGTGGAGGGATGGAGGGTGGGGATAGAGATCATGTTAGTTTCCAAGGAATTTCTGTATGCTGAAAGCAGGGTCTTACAGGAACCTGAAAATGTAGCTATTGTCAAGATAAGGTTGCTTCTATTTTTTAATGAAATGTAAACATTAAGGCATTAAGGCATCTGTGAACTCATTGAGGAATGTTACCGCTGCAGGTATCTATCAGTGGGCTGCAAGCTGTAAGCGGATTTAATTTAAATTTTTAAAAAATGTTTCTTATTTTATTTTGAGAGAGAGAGAGAGAGAGAGAGAGAGAGAGAGAACGACCAGGGGAGGGGCAGGGAGAGAGGGAGACACAGAATCCAAAGAAGGTTCCAGGCTCTGAGCTGTCAGCACAGATCCTGACGCAGGGTTTGAACTTGAGAACTGCAAGATCATGACCTGAGCTGAAGTCGGAGACTGAGCCACCCAGGTGCCCCAAGGGGATTTAATTTAAACTACATGTTTTTTTTCCCCCCTTTGTTTCCCTCATCAGCTGTGTAGAATGTTGCATCATCCTGTGTAGAATTACTTGAATGGAATTAATGTTGAAAGATGTATTGCTGTTGTAACAAATTACCAGGGACTTAGTGGCTTAAAATCAAACAAATGTCTGATCTTATAGTTTGGATGTTAGAAATCCTAAAATGAGAGTGTCAGCAGGGCTGCCTTCCTTCTGGATACTCCAGGGGAAAATTGTTTCCTTGCTTTTTCTAGCACTTAGAGCTGCCTGAAGCCCTTCTTTGGCATCCCCTTCCTCCATCGTCAATGGCTGGAGTGCAGCGTCTTCAGATCTTTCTGTCTTTGATTTGCTTCTGTCACTACAGCTTCTCTTTCTCAGATCCTCTTGTCCCCCTCTTCTAAGAAGACTTGTGTTTACATTGGTTCTGCCTGGTTAATCCAGGATACTTTTCCCACCTCAAAATCCTTTATCTTAGTGATGGCATCTGCAAAGTCTCCAGGAACATATCCACAGGTTCTTGGGATTAGAACATGGGCATCTTCGGGAAGTTAGAATTCAGTCTATCACGGAAGATAAAACATCATTTGACTATTCTAACATGTTTGCAGAACTGCTGGCAAATGCACTAATCTTCATGTCCTGCTAGTTCAAAAAAGTTTTCGTCAGGAGTTTTGCGTGGTTGAAGACGTGAAGCGAAAGGGAATGTCTTTATTGAATTCCTTCTGAGGAAACTGAGATTTAGTGACATCACAAAGCATCTCCAAAGTCACATGGTTGGAAGGTGGAACCTCTGTCTGATTTCCTAGTTCATTACCATGTTTTGGTTGTTTATCTGATTTTGGTTACATTATCTTCAATCAAAAAACGAATGATGTCTACATCAAGTTGTATGCTGCATGTTGCATAGCTTAAACTTGTACAATGTTTTGCATACCCCAATAAAGGGAAAAAAAAACCCCTACTGATATCAATGTCAAAAGGTAGAGGAAGTTAGTAGCTAATTCTACAATATCATTACTGCTATGAAAGTAGCCTATGTCATGTCAGTGATACTAACACAGTCAAGAAACAAGAGAGTGTTCAGGCACACTGCTTCTCTGTAACAGGGGCACAGTGGAGCTATCCATGGCTGCCAGGGTCAATACGTATTTTGGCCTGTTTATCTTTGCAAATCATCTATCTTTCAAGAATTTCATACATTTAAACTTCTGGTAAGAATATGTGTTAGTCACTAGAAAGCAGATTTCAGTGGGTTTCACGGGTCAGGAACAAGAGAGTGTTTTATAATTCTTCTCATGCCATTAGCTACTTCTGTGAAGGTTTAAGTCCATGTAAGTATGCAAACTATAGAGTGACATTTTTATTTATTTATTTATTTATTTATTTATTTATTTATTTATTTATTATCACTTTGTTTCAAGTGTATTTTAAAATTGTAAATGGGATTTTGTAATCCAGGGTGGAAATATTTCTTCTTCACAGCTTCAGAATGTGATGAGCAATTTTCAGACCTGGCTTTCCAGACCCAGTCGGTCCTCTTTGCTCTTTTTCAGACTTCTGACAGCTAGTATTTAAGCTACTCCCTTCTAAACATATAATTTTAGACAACTATTGTACATTTAACATTTTTCTGAAAACAGTCCATCAAATATAAAGAATGGTTTCTTTCTTTAGGGATCAGCGGTGAAGGGGGTAGCTGGGTGGCTCAGAGAGTTGAGCGTCTGACTTCAGCTCAGGTCACGATCTCTCGGTTTGTGGGTTCGAGCCCCACATCAGGCTCCATGCTGACAACTCAGAGCCTGGAGCCTGCTTCAGACTCTGTGTCTCTCTCACTGTCTGCCCCTCTCTGGGTTGCTCTCTCCCTCTCAAAAATAAGTAAACATTAAAAAAATTAAAAAAAAAAAAAAAGGAATCAGCACTGAGGGAAGCAATATTAAACCTATCAAAAATCATTTATTCATTTAAAAAATAACAGAACCAGTGCTGTTCTCTGTCATGAAAGAGAACCTGTAAAATTAATTTAATTTACTTCTGTAGGCTTTGGTCATATTTTATTACATACACAGACCTTAATCTTAAAGATCTTTTAGGCAAAGTCACCACCAAGATTTACTGAGTAAGAGTCCTGGACACTAACATGGACCAAACATGATGTTATTCCAAAAAGGAATAGGTTACTACTTTTGAGGAAAAGAGCTGCCGTATCAACTTCCCTCGAATGCTTATTTTAATAAAAAGTTAATGGAAATATTTTTAAAGTCGATTTTGGGTACACGCTGCCCACCAAACAAGAACGCAAGTCAAACTTTCCTATTTTAGGATATTTTCCAATTTTATTTTTAAGATGGTAGCCTTTTCACCTTCTTTGGACTGTCGAATAGAGTATTTAATTTTTTTAAATTCTGCATTTTGACGTGGTAAGAGTTTTCAAATGATCTTCAACAATCCAGAACATAGGGAACCCCGCAACACCCAATAGTCACACTGCTTAACCATAATGGGATGAAAATGGACAGATATCTGAAAATAGCTATTCCCTTTCATCGAGTATCATTTCCAAAAAAATTTTATTTATTTTTGCTAGCGAGGGAGGAGAAAGAGAGAGGGGGACAGAGGGTCCGAAGCAGGCTCTGCGCTGATAGCAGTGAGCCCAATGTGGGGCTCGAACTCATGAAATGTGAGATCGTGCCCTGAGCTGAAGTTGCACACGCAACCGACTGAGTCACCCAGGTGTCCCTCATAGAGCATCGTTTAAAAAAAAAACCTTACAGGGATCTTAAAGGACAGCCCACCCGCTTCTATTACTTTAAAGCATTAAAGACAAAAATTAGTAGTTGGCCATGACTTTAGTATGTTTCAGAGAAAACACATGAAAGATGATCTTTAACATTTCAGATCTGATGAAGTTACTAAGTTTTATATGTGACTCCGAGGTGCCTCCTTAGCGCGTTAGGCAGGGCGTCAGTCTCATATCTGACTCTGGTCCTGTGATTTGGTATAATTATGTCTCTTTGCATTAAGCTGTTCTTGCTAATATTAATTCATTTATTTATACTGCTCTTGCTATTATAAATGATATGAGGATATATTTTACACTTTGGAAAAAATCTAGCTAGTATTCAGCATACATATGTGAAGCCCAAAAAGTAACTTCTGATCTCCTCTCAATGGATGGTTTGTAGCCGGGTTATTGGCTATCAAGATGATCATCAAAGATTTAAGAGAAGCATTTGTGCCTTTCAATGAATGAGCATAGGTGGGGGCATCTTGTCAATTAGCCTGATGCAGTTGTCAAATCTTTTGTCTGCTGGGCTTTCTTCAGGTAAACAGTCCATGCTGAGTTGTTCAAATTCATAGCAAGTTGTATGGAAATCCAAGAAGGTAAGGATGAGAGTGCTGGTCCTATGATAACTTGGCCCAGGTATCCGCTGATTCAGGAATGCAGGATTACTGTACTAATTCTAGACTTACAAATGCCTTCGAAGAGAGGTTACAAAGTGGCTTTTTTAGTCAATTTTGAGGGCATAAAGAAAGACATGACACACTGCAAAGAGGTGTTCTGGCTCTTCCTGGAACCACTGAGAAAAGAAGTCTACAATATCCTGGTTGAGGAGTAGATAGTAATTAATGGAACTGGTACATGCCATTAGCAGAGATATTTTTTAAAAACATGATACTTATTTTTTAAAGTTTATTTATTTATTTTGGGAGAAACAGAGAGAAAGAGAGAGAGAGGGAGAGAGAGAGAGGGAAAGACTGAGAATCCCAAGCAGGCTCCACACCATCGACGCAGAGCCTGATGCAAGGCCCAAACTCAGGAATCATGAGACCACGACCTGAGCCCAAATCAGGAGTCGGACACTCAACTGACTGAGCCACCCACACATCCCTGGCAGAAAGATGTTCGGAGTTGTCCCTTTAGATCTTTCTATTATGCCAGGCAGCACTGATCAGGCCATTTTATAAACAGAAACACTATTATTATTTAGGAATTACAAATTAGGGATATACAAAATTAGGAATATACACATTAGGAATATACAAAAAATATTCACAACACTCATATGACATTCCTGCATTCTTGACCGGAACACCAATCTCCACTAATTATCTTCTTTTAAAAATTTTTTAAAATTTTTATTTATTTTTGAAAGAGAGAGAGAGAGAGAAAGACAGAGAGAGAGAGAGAGAGAGCACGTGCACATGAGTGGGGGAGGGGCAGAGAGGGAGACACAGAATCCGAAGCAGGCTCCAGACTCTGAGCTGTCAGCACAGAGCCCGAGGAGGGGCTCAAACTCTGAACTGCAAGATCATGACCTGAGCCGAAGTCGGATGCTTAACCCACGGAGCCACCCAGGTGCCCCTCCACTTATTATCTTCTGATTGAAAGTCAACAGCAATGATTCTTGTCTCCCCTGTGATTTTTTTTTTTTTCATTCTTTCACTGGAAATCTGGTTCAGTTTTCCACATCCACGTCCACAACATTCACAGTTGTGATGTGCTGGTGAGCATATCTTCATTCCATTCTTTGCCAACTCTTCTGCATACATTTTCCAATTCTGTAAGTCTACCTGTGAGGACTGCCTATTCAATGATCCCCACCCCTACCCTCGCCTCTTTACCTAATGCTTAGCCCCCAAAAGGAGTGAAGAGTAAGGGATATGCATAGGGCCAGTCGGCCATAGTGCTGGCACCCTCCCGGGACAGAACAGCACTCTCCATGGCATCCTACCTTCCAATTAAGAATCTTATCTTTGTGAATACGAATTGAATGAATGAATCCAAGAGGAGGCATCAGCCATAATGGTGATGATCACCATATTTCTAAACTTGTAACATAAGTTATAAGTCAAGATAAGAAGAGAAAAAAATGAACAATGTTTCCTGAGAAGCAGAACTAATAGTTTATTTTACAGGCTCTTGACAGTAAGGAAAAGAGGCAAATTTAATATATATTCAACTCACTTATTGTGAAATTTTTCTTCACTAATTGACCATACTATTCCACAAAGGATTGGAGGTAGTCTAAAGAAGATAATAAAAGAAACATATACATAAAAAAAAAAATAAGGCTAGAAAAATATTGATAATAGAGCAAGGACGGCTGGAGGGAAATTTAGAAAACAGAGAAATCCATGTTCTTTGCCATCCTGAAGTCACAGGGAAAGAAGAAAAGTGTTCTTTGGTTCTTGCTACAAAGACTCTTCCAATGCGTTAATGGGAGCCTGTTCTCTGGGGAAGTTTACTGACATTCACTTTACTCTCCCTAGTAAGCCAATTTAATCTTTTCCCTTTAAATAAATATAGCTTTTTGATGGCTTCTTGCTTATTATCCTTTTTACTTATAACATTGAACTTTCTGATTACTGCAAGTGATATTTTTTTAGCGTCCAATTAAAAGTTTAGGCTACTAGTGACTTTGGAGAGCACAGCTCTTCTAAATCAGCCAACTGGTGGACAATATTCACACATTCTTGGTCTTTGTGAAACAAGTACTGAACGTGCAAATATAAAGGAAAGTGTCAGTTTCTATAATGGCTTGTTTCCTATCCTATCTCTGCATGTATTGAACCCAAATGAACCTGAATGGTTCATTTTTTTTTCTCTAAAAGTAGCGTCTATTTTATTTTCTTAAAAAAGAAATAAAAAAGGAAAAAAAAAAAAAGAAAATCCCTTTCAACTATCCACCAATTGACCCAGAAATTAAAGGAAATGTATTTTATCTATTTATGAATCGTGATACTTTGTGAATGCATTAATTACAGAGCAAATCCCATTATTATATTCCAGGGGTAGAAAGTTCTGGTTTTTGTAGATTAATACTGAATGATCATTTCAGAAGTCTCACCAGTGTCAATTAGAAATTAAGTTGAACTTAAAAAATGTCTAATTGGAACATTTAACATTTAAATTATAGCTGCTCATGATGCTATAGTGTCTTTCAGCTTTTGTGTGACTCAGGAATACCATTAGGTAAGATCCCATTTTTCCAACCTAATCAAAAACATGTTTTAAAAAATTGTTTAAAATAGTCTTTAACAATTTCCCTAAAAAATATCAAAAACACCCTTTAAGTTCCTTTTGTATAATATTTATTTGAAAAATACATACTGTTTACATATGTGTAGGTATATGTATTACTCTGAGTTCTGTTCTTATGCAAAATTTATTTCTCATATGTAACTTTGTATTATGCTCTTCATACTTTCCATTTTAATGATGGCATAATCTTTGTCCACCTGGCATATTTTTGTTTCCTTGAGCGTTATATTGGCATTGGGTATTTTTCTCTCTGTCTTTTTTTCCTCCGCTATTATAAATGTACAGCAAGTTTACTCATAAGCTTTAGAACATACTTTCGGTAATTCCAGTTCTGGAAAATTATTGAGACTAGCGTGAGGGCTCAGTGTATGATAAATTTTAGTAATGCACGTGAAAATCTGTGGGTTCTGCAGGTGAATGCGGTCTTCTATACATGTTAATTAGGTGAAGTTGGTCATTCTTGCTATTCAAATCTATGTTAGCACAGTCCTTATAGAAATATGATGTGGCCCACGTGTATAATTCTTAATTTTTTATTTTAGTTAACATAGTGCAATATTGGTTTCAGAAGCAGAATTCAGAGATTTATCACTTACATACAACACCCAGTGCTCATTACAGCAAGTGCCTTCCTTAATACCCATCACCCATGCAGCCTATCTCCCACCCACCTCCCTCCATCAATCCTCAGTTTATTCCCTATCATTAAGAGTCCATTGTGGTTTGTTTCCTTTTCTTATCTTCTGCCCCTGCCATATGTTCATCTGTTCTGTTTCTTTAATTCCACATATAAGTGAAATCATATGATATTTGTCTTTCTCTGATTGACTTATTTTGCTTAGCATAATACATTAGAGCTCTATCCATGTCATTGCAAATGGCAAGATTTCATTCTTTTTTATGGTTGTGTAATATTTCATTATATACACACACACATGTATATACATATATACATGTGTATATACATGTGTATATATACCGCATCTTCTTTATTCATCAGTCAGTGGACATTTGGGCTCTCTCCGTAATTGGCTATTGTTGATAATGCTGCTATAAACATTGGGGTGCATGTACCCCTTCAAATCTGTATTTTTGCACCCTTTGGGTAAATACCTAATAGTGCAATTGCTGGGTTGTAGGGTAGTTCTATTTTTAGTTTTTTGAGGAACCTCCATACTGTTCTCCAGAGTGTCTGCACCAGTTTGCATTCCCACCTATTGTGCAAGAGGGTTCCCCTTTTTCCACATTCTCACCAACACCTGTTGCTTCTTGTGTTGTGTTGTTAATTTTAGTCATTCTGATATGTGAGGTGGTATCTCATCATGGTTTTGATTTGTATTTCCCTAATGATGAGTGATGCTGGACATTTTTTTATGTCTGTTAGCCATCTGGATGTCTTCTTTGGGAAAGTGTATATTCATGTCTTCTGCCCATTTCTTAACTGGGTTGTTTGTTTTTTGGGTGTTGAGTTTGATAAGTTCTTTATAATTCTTATTTTAAATTTTCTAGTAAGCACATGGCAAAACAAAATAATAGGTGAAATTAATTTCAATTATATATTTTATTTAATGTAATATAATCAAAACATCATAATTTAAATGTGTAATTAGTATAAAATTAATGAGATTTTTTTCATATTTATCCTCCAATTTGATGTATATTGATATTCATAGCACATTTCAATGCAAGTGCTAGATTTTGATCCTTATTTAGATTTCACAAATTTACTGTTTAATAAATGGATACAGACTCACATATCTAGGTTGTTCTAGCCAAACTTAAAAGTTTTCAATATCTTGATTAAGTGCCAAAAAATAATTTTTCTTTCATATTTATATTAATTTCAATAAAACTGGCTTCTCTGTTTTAGAATATTTGATTTAACTTTTGAGGTAAAAGTATATAATTTTCAAAACCATATCTTTTCAAGTTTCATGAGTAATTTACTAACTTTTGTGACAGCTCAATAATATTACTATTAGTTCAAAGGCATATTGCTAAAGTTGAAAAGCAATTTAAAATTTATCAACACCAGGAAAGCATCATTCAAATTTTCTTTAGTGTTTGCAGCCAATTTATATAACAGTGTTGATTACAATTAAAACTTCTATATGTTAATTCATGTTAGAAAAATGTGTAAAACTATTATTGACTTGTATCATGTAAAGTTGTGATACTAACAGAGATGATCATACCTTTTTTAGCTAGATTACAATAAGCTGTTTCTTCCGTTGAAACCTGAAAATTTAGCTCATTCATATGCAGTGTGATATCAGTGAGAAAATATAAATCACACTCCTAAATCTTTGTCTTTGATTATGGGATATTTGAAAGGCATTCCTTTTGTTTCAAGGAAATCTTGAATTAGAGTTAATCATACAATCAACATTTGTGTTCCACAATGAACATTGGCAAAGAACACAAGATAATTAAATTCACTGTCTTTTATTTCTTTCAGTAGGTCATAAATGAATCCTACCATTTGCATATATATATATATATATATACACACACTGAACAATTTTAACAACTTGTATGCATCATAGAGACTCTTTCAGAAAGGTGAGCACAAATATTTTCAATATGTATGCTATTAAAATGAATAAATGAAGAAAGCGTGAATCTCTTCTTTAAAATTCCAATAAATATGGATTTTTGATCTAAAGTTACTGGAGCACTATCTGCTGTGGCAGAAACTAATTTTTAAATACTGAATTGAAAATTTTCTTTGACAGATGTAAAAGATTTCAGAATATTGGGGTGACCAGGTAGCTCAGTCAGTGAACCATTCAACTTCGGCTCAGGTCATGATCTCACAGTTAGTGAGTTCGAGCCCCACATTGGATTTTCTTCTGTCAGAGCAGAGCTGCTTCAGATCTACTGTCTCCCTCTCTCTCTGCTCCTCCCTGGCTCACTTTCTGTCTCTCTCTCTCTCTCAAAAATAAATAAAACATTTAAAAACATTTTAAGAAAAAAGGATATCTATGCCATCAGTACAGAATTTTAGGCTGAGAATTTCCAACTTTTTTTTTTTTTTTAATTGGAAAGTCCTTTGAGGCAATATATGCCCAAAACATTAATTGGGCAGAGTCTGTTATATATGAGTCGTATCACTCATCTAAAGCTAAAGAAAAGTGTTTGCATTTTATGGTCTTGTATTTTATGGGCAATGGTTTGGTGGCTTAATCAAAGATCTTTTACTTTGTGTAAATAGCTTTCTAGCTAAATTTCCATATTTAAAATTTTAATTTTCTCATTTCTCTATAAGTGATTTTCCATTTTGTGCAAAATCTCAGCTGCTTGATAGCTGGACAAAGTTACATGTCTAGCTCCTATTAAAAATCGTTTAACACTTTTTATTGGACATTCAATTCTGATTTCAAGTGGCTAATTTTGCCAATTCTTTTTTGACTGTTGAAAGTGAACTTCTTATATAATGCTGAACATGTCTCTTAATATCTTCACTTTATCTTTAAACATTCTTTTAAATCCAACGAACAGCTTTTTTCTTTTGTTCTGTCATAAAAAGTTAAAATTGCCATTTATTGTGAAATTTGCGGCATCTGTTTTCCCATTTTTTAAAAATTACTGTATTAGTTATAACATTGGTTTCTGCATCTACAGTCATTTCTGCATCTGTGAGATGCCTTAATTTTATTTATTAAAAAAATTTTTTTTAATGTTTGTTCATTTTTGAGAGACAGAGAGAGCATGAGTGGGAGAGGAGCAGAGAGAGAGGGAGACACAGAATTGGAAGCAGGCTCCAGGCTCTGAGCTGTCAGCACAGAGCCCCACGCGGGGCTTGAACCCATGAACCACGAGATCATGACCTGAGCCACAGTCAGATGCTTAACTGACTGAGCCACCCAGATGCTCCTGTAAGATGCCTTAATTTTAAATTAAAAAATTGTTCTTGCTGACTTTTTTAAAGTAAAAAATAATTTAATTACATTAGAACTAATTACTGATGCAATCTATAATAATTATTACTGTCTCCATCAAATATTCAAATAAACACATTAAAATGTTACATTGGCCTACAGAAAACCATCATTCGAACTTAACCAATTCATTGACCCCAACTCTATCAATATCTTCATGTATTATACTAGAAGTGAACCAAACACCTGACACATTTACTATATACGGCAATAATATCTTGCTTAAGGCAACAGTTAAAGGTGAAATGCAGCTTTACCAAAACACAATTGTGTTTAACAACAACAAAAATTATCATCGTTTGGTTATAAAACTTGTATTAAATTATTTCAAATGATATATAAAATGAAAAATTCAATTCTTCAGTTATACTAGCCACATTTCTTTCTTTCTTTCTTTTTTTCAATTTACATCCAAGTCAGTTAGCATATAGTGCAACAATGATTTCAGGAGTAGATTCCTTAATGCCTCTTACCCATTTAAGCCCATCTCCCCCCCTCACAAACCCTCCAGTAATCCTCTGTTTGTTCTCCATATTTCTCTTATGTTTTGTCCCCCTCCTTGTTTTTATATTATTTTTGCTTCCCTTCCCTTGTGTTCATCTGTTCTGTGTCTTAAAGTCCTCATATGAGTGAAGTCATATGATATTTGTCTTTGACTAATTTTGCTTAGCATAATACCTTCTAGTTCCATCCACATATTTGCAAATGGCAAGATTTCATTCTTTTTGATTGCCGAGTAATACTCCATTGTATATATATACCACATCTTCTTTATCCATTCATCCATCGATGGACATTTGGGCTCTTGCCATACTTTAGCTATTGTTGATAGTGCTGCTACAAACACTGGGGTGTATACGCCCCTTTGAAACAGCATACCCGTATCCTTTGGATAAATACCTATACTAGCCACATTTCAAGTGTTCAATAGACACAGGTGGCTCATGGTTAATAAATTGGACAGCACAATTCTAAGTTGTTCTATATATTTTTTTGCATGTTCTATCAAAAATAGAGAGTATGCTGGGGTCCCTGGGTGGCTCAGTCGGTTAAGTGTCCGACTTCGGCTCAGGTCATGATCTTGCAGTTTGTGAGTTCGAGCCCCACGTCGGGCTCTGTGCTGACAGCTCAGAGCCTGGAGCCTGCTTCAGATTCTTTGTCTCCCTCTCTCTCTGCCCCTCCCCTGCTCATGCTCTGTCTCTCTCTGTCTCAAAAATAAACATTAAAAAAAAAATAAAAAAATACCTTTAAAAAAAAAATAGAGAGTATGCTAAGATCTTTCACTATGATTGGGAAACTTTATTTTTTCCCTTTAATTCTGTCAGTTTTAAATATTTGAGGCAATGTTAGTATCTAATTTGCTCTTTATTGCATTTCTTTTTTATAAATTTTTATTTACTTATTTTTGAGAGAGAGAGAGAGAAAAAGTGAGGGAGGGGCAGACAGAAAGGAGGACAGAGGATCCCAAGCGGGCTCTGAGCAGAAAGCAGAGAGCCTGATGTGGGGCTCAAACCCACAAAGTGTGAGCTCATGACCTGAGCCGAAGGCAGCCGCTTAACCTACTGAGCCACCCAGGCGCCCCTATCTATTGCATTTGTAATTTCAGTTATTATATTTTCAGTTCTAGAACTTCCCATTTTATACCTCTTCTTATTGATTCCAGTTCTCTGGTTCTTTATCTTGTTATTAAATTTTGAACATGTAATCACAGTTGTTGTTTTTTAAAATGACTCTGTTCATTAATTCCAATATCCTGTATCCCTGTATTTTTATCATCTATCCTATGGCTTTTCTTTTCTCTGCATATGTACGCCTGGTGATTTTTTATTGTGTATGAAATGTTGTAGAGGTTCTGGATGATTATTTTCTTCCAGAGGTTCTGGATGCTTATTTTCTACTTCCAAAAAGCAGATCATCTTAATTTACCCAGGGCTTAAATTGATTCTAAGTTTTATTTCAGTTTTTTAAAAGACCTTAATTTCTAGGATGCAGTTCTTCTGAAGCCTCGGATTGTTTATCTCTTCAAGGAAGCACAGATGTAAACTCCAGTTTTTATCTGCTCAGCACAATGAGATTGCCAATGGTTGTGCTGAGATTATCAGCTTCTTAGCAAGTACTCTTTGTTGACCATAGATATCAAGTTCACTTTTCTGAGATTTTCCTCTCTATAGGATTTTGGTTGCTCAAGTTCTGATTGAATTGGTAGCCCTGAGCTCGAAATATGTCTTTCCAACCACTGGAAAGTCTACTCAGATTTTCTTCTATTATCCAAGTTTTGCTCAGCTTCTGTCTCTTTGCCTGTATTACTTATGAACCAGCAAATACCTTGAAGGGAAAAACATTGAAGAAGGTTTGATCTCTGCCTATAAAATCCTGGCTGTCTGGATAGCATTTTGATACTTGCATTCAGAGTTTTCTTCTTTCTTTCTTCTTCTTCTTCTTCTTCTTCTTCTTCTTCTTCTTCTTTAGTATTTGATAAACTTCCCTAGTTATTCTCAGTAGGAGATTTGGTTTTCTGTACGTTAAACCTTTATAGCTGGAAGCAAAAGCCTTTCTAAGCCACAGAAAATAGCACTTGCTATAGATTTTTTCCCTCTTGATTATATAAAGGATACATTATTTGTTGTAGCCACTGTAGAAGACTCAGAAAATATTAAAATAAGTCATTCATCTTCCAGATAATTACTTTTAACATTCATGTATTCCAAGGACTAGATGTTTGTGTCTACCCAAAATATATATGTGATGCCTTAATCCCCAACGTGATGGCATTTGGACAGAGGCCTTTGGGAAGTAATTAAGTGATAAGGGGATTAGTGCCCTTCTAAGGGAGACACCAGAGAGCTTTCTGTCTCTCTTCCTGTCATGTGATGACACAGTGGGAAGGCAGCTGCCTATAAGCCAGGAAGAGAATTCTCACCAGAACCTGACCATGCTGGCACAACCTGATCTCAGATTTCCAGCCTCACAAAACTGTGGAAAATCAATTTCTGTTGTTTAAGCTACCCACTCAGTCTATAATATTTTGTTATGACAGTCTGAGCTGACTATCTATCTATCTATGTAGTCATTATCTCTGCTATATACATATCTTGGTTTTTGACTAAATGGAATCCCATATATACTTTTTATAATCTGACTCATTTAAATTTAGCAATATATCAAATATTTTTTTGTTTCATTAAATAATATGCTACTACATATCTTAGTAATTGCAGAGTATGAATGTGCCCAATTAGATTTTTTTCTACTTTTTTATTATTTGAAGTAATGCTATGATGAACATACATATGCATACATTTTTTTCTGTTTCTCATATTTCATCGTGATAGATTCTTTGACGTCCAATTTTCTTAAATAAGTAGTTATGTGGTATATGTGTATGTGAATATATATACATATATAAACTGTTTTATTCTAGAAAATTTTAAATATATGAAAAAAGTAGAGACAATAGTACAATGAACCTCTAAGTACCTGGAATACAGTGTCATCATTTCTGTAAGCTTTTAAAAATATGATTTAGTCCTTAATTTCAATAGCAAATAAATAATTGATTTCTACATGTTAGGAAACTTCAGGAAGGGTTGGGATTTTTTTTTCCACTCCAAATATTTGCCTTTTTAATTTCTTATATTGTCAATGTACAGCGGCCTCAAACTTCTAGAAGCCCAATTGCTGTCTATATTCCAGATGGCCTTGAACATTTGTAGGGCTAAATTTACATTGCTGCTTCAAGAACCCTAGAATGTAACAGCAGGACCTCAGGTATTTTATTTCTCCTTGGGACCCCAGAGGGCTTGAGAGAAGAAGAGAGAAACATAGAAAGGGCACGTTGGGCTCAGGTCATGTTCTTGGAAACTAGAAGAATTAAGATGCATACATGCAGGAGAGGGGAAGGGTTCTTGTGGAAGAACTGGGTCTGATTCCTGGAAGTGTGAGTGAAGGGATATATATTTTATTTGGGAGACTGGTCCAGGTTCTGAGAAGAAGTCAGTTAGGAAATGTCATTTTGAATGTTTCCAGATTCAGGTTCTATGGGACCTGAGAACTGCCCCTCAAGGGAACAGACACAAAGTTCAAAGCTAAGGGTTACCTTTTGAGGGCACAAAACCACTGAGAGCCTGATGACTTAAAACTGGCTGAAAGAGTTGCATCACCTGAGGAAACTTTTTGCTGCAGACTGTCAGGGGTGAAGAAATGGCGGCGGTCATCAATGCTGGAGACAGACAGAAGGGGAGGAGTTGGAAATGGTCAATAGAAACAGAGCAGATCGTGATGGAACACTGGAAAGAGTCCTCAGAGAATTGGAGGTAAAGAGCAGCGTTGGTGAGAAGAAGCAAGACTGGCAGATCAGGGCGACACGCTCCTGAAATTTGCAGCCTGAGAATCTGAGGGAGGTAGGGAAAGAAGGAGGGCTCCGGCGAGCTTCCTCCTGCTTCACAGCCTGGGCTCTGGATTTTCCCCCATGAACAACGGAGCCTGAGACAATCATATGGGTTTTGCTGTTACTGATTTCATTCCGAGTAACTTCAGCCTGTTTTCCTCCACCTGGAATAAGCACATTACTCCTCAACAAAGTAGGACCATCATACACATTAAGAAAGAAGTCAGCTTGCTGGGTCACTCTTCTAGCAGGCTTTCTCCCAGAACAGACTCACTACCCACGATCAGTGCATAGATGTGCGAGGGTCGACGTGGGAGAAATGGGGAAGGGCATAGGAAAAATGCGCAAGCAAAAAGTGAGGCATAGAGGCGGCAATGAACAGGAAGTTATAAAGACTGGGGAAAGACATCTCCAGCTGGGCAAGCTGAAGGGGTTTCATGAAGGAGGTAGCTCTTGAATGTCATGTAGGATTATAAGGGTAACGGTAGAAAGAATTCTAGACCAAACTATATGTGCAAAAGCTTAGAGACACAAAAGCAGGTCAGTAATTACCAAGCAGTGAGATACCTGGTGACTGCACTATAGGTTTTCAATAGGAGGTGAGAATCAACCGGAAAACGCATTTGAGGCCATATAGCAGAAGACAGCAATGCAGCAAGAACTGGGGAATTATCGGAATCATTTTGGGAGAAATTACTTTCTTCTGATTTCTCAGAATAATAATCTGAAATCTCCATCCTCATTTTAAAAAACATTTTCTTTAAAACATTTTTTTCAGTTTATTTATTTATTTTTTGAGAGAGAGAGAGAGAGGGAGAGAGAGAGAGAGCATGGGAGAGGCAGAGAGAGAGAGGGAGAGAAAGAATCCCAAGCAGGCTCCGCTCCCCAGTGCGGGGCTCAATCTCACGAGCTGTGAGGTCATGACCTGAGCTGAAACCAAGAGTCGGAAGCTTAACCGACTGAGCCACCGGGGCACCAAGTATTTTCTTTGATTTAAAAATCAATAGGAGAGTATAAGATATTTGGGAAAATAGAACACGAATAGAAAAAAAAAAAAACACCCATAATTTTACCACCTAGAATCAACCTTTTACATTTGCTTCCACAAACTTTCATTTATGTATTTGTGACATATGAGCATTTATTAAGCTTGAAAAGCTTAATTTGTATGTATAATATTACATCCGAAGCATTTCTTCATGTAAGTATCCTGTTTTCATAAATACCAATTAATAGCCCTCAGTATTCCATGATATTGGTGTACCATAGTGTAATCATTTATCTCCTGTTGGATTTATGGGTTACCCTTTTTTTGGAAGGGTGGTGAGCTTGCAAAAGAGTGATAAAAATGATCGCTACAGTTCAGAGTAATAACTAGAAAAAAAGAAATTTAATAAGAAGGTATAGTTCCTTTAATAATTTATATTTTAGTTCCAAAAGAATACCAGATAAACTGGTATGAAAAGGACCCAGAGCTACATTTAACTGGATTCTCATTGAAATGGTAATTGTGACCTCTGATTGTGATTTAAAATAAGAAATATATACTTGGTCTTCATTCCTATTTGTGGCTCAGAGTTCCTAAAAACCTTGGAATTTCCTAAGTAATGAGAGCAAGTAAAGATATCTTTTGTAATGTTAACTAAGTGGCTTTTGGACTTGACTTAGGGTTTGGGGCTGGTTGCCAGTGGAGTGACCAGTCTCAACCCCCTCCCCCCTCAGGAGAGGAGAGTGGCCCCTAATGACCAGTGTTTAAAAATTTTTTTTTTTTTTTACATTTATTTATTTTTGAGAGACAGAGAGACGGAGCACAAGTGGGGAGGGGCAGAGAGAGGAGACAGAATCCGAAGCAGGCTCTGAGTTGTCAGCACAGAGCCGGACATGGGGCTCGAACTCACCCACCGTGAGACCATGACCTGAGCCGAAGTCATACGCTCACCCGACTGAACCACCCAGGCGCCCCGCGAATGACCAGTGTTTAATCAACCATGCCCATGTCATGAAGCTTCCACAAAACTCCAAAAGGACAGGATTTGGAGAGTTTCCTGGTTGGTGAACACGTGCACATTTGGGGAGCGTGGCGAGCTGTGGGAGAGCATGGAAATTCCGTGCCCTCGCCCCATACCTTGCACAGGCGCATCTCTTTCATCTGGCGGTTATTTCCTTTTATGATAAAACGATGACCTAGTAAGTAAAATGTCTCTCATAGTTTTATGAGCGGCTCTAGCAAATTAACCCAACCTGAGGAGGACTACCCCTTGTTGGGATTTCCAGTTTGCTGTGGGTTGGTCCCACATGCAGATAACAACCTGGCTTTTAACTGGCCTCTGAGGCTGAGGGGGGCAATGGGGGAGGAGCAGTCTTGTAGGAGCGACCCGTTACCTGTGGAATCTGATACTGTTTCTGGATAGATACTAACAGAATTGGTTTGAATTGTAAGGCACCTTGTCGGTATCTGGTGGATTGCTTGGTGACGTGGTGGGGGAAGTCACCCTCCTACCCACATATTGGAATTTGTCTCAGAGCCAACAGAGACCAAATAGCTAATGGGATCTTAGGTTTTTAATGTAAAAAATAGTGCCACAATAAAAGTAAGTAAATGTCCCTCTGGACTGTGATTAGTTTATTTAGGAGAAAAGAATTACTTGAGAATGAATGAGAACAGGGCAAAGTCAATACACCCCAAGGTGATTGCCTTGGGAAGTATATCTATAATGATGAGCTTGAGATTTCAACCTTTAAATGTAAATTGGTGATGAGAATGAGTAACATCACTTTCCAGGAATGCTTCCCCCATGACATCATACTAATAGTTGTCTCGGGGTCTACGGTTGTAAATTAAGGAAGTTGTCGCACACCAAATGCTAACTTCCATTTTGCACATTAGATGAATCAGCAGAAGGCAATTAGAGTAAAATTCTTCACATAAAACCTAACCACTCAGGTCCTTGAGTTCCGACCATGAGTTTATAATGTACGTACAATATGTAGATGTCAGCAATGAAGGTTTAGAGATCGGGTTGAATGGAAATGAGGACCCTGGTGTATTACATAGTATGAAATGTTAAATTATTATTATTGTTAACTCAATATGCTTTTTTTGGGGGGGGAATGCTTCCTTGGAGGCAGGCAAGGTGCAAGTGTGAAGCATACAAACATGATGAACATAACATTCTCTGTTTAAGAATTACACAGTAACATGGGGTCAGCAAGGGCACAGGGGATTAGCTGAGATATAATGGGATGCGTGCTTTGATAGTGGTTGGTACAGGAACCATGAGAACTGAAATGAATGAGGAATGAGGGACTCTCTATTGGAGTATGAGGATAAGAATGGAGTGATACGTATAGGTGACACTGATCTGGTTTTGGGGGACAGAGGATGAATATTCCAGAAAGCAGTTGCAGCATATGAGAAGGCAGAGAGCGATCATGTCTTTGACAAAAGTCATATTCTAGCTAGACAACAAGATAAAAGGTTTCTGGGTCTATTCAGTCTCAAAAGGAGATAAATATATTTCAGAGGTCTTTTAAATAAAGTGGCTATAATCAAAGACATTTTCTTCCTTTAGGTAGCCAGAAATGTTTTCATGATTTTGTTGAAAAGTGTGTGTTACAGTCCAAATATCGTTTATTCTTCTCAATGACTCTGTGACGTAGGCATGATATTGTTATTTCCATTTTGCCTCTGGGGCAATGAGGTTTAGAGAGTTCTAGTATCTTTTTTAAGATCACTCAGCCAGACCTGTTATTTGAACCCATCATGCACTTGTCTCTGAGAGCATTCTCTCAACTGCTATTTGTTTTGTGACTATTCTGTTTGAGAGGTTCTCTCTATAGTGTTAGACTTATTTTCAGTGTACAAACCTGTGCGGGCAGATGCACATACACGGTTGTTGTTTATTATTGCCTGACCACATGGATTGTATTTATTATTCATTTTGTATATATCCTCTGGAATCACTAACCCTCATTCTTTTCCTATTTAAATTTTGACAGCAAACATTTCCTTGTGCTGTTCTAAACCTTTTGCCTACATTAACTCATTTAATCTTAAGAAACTTGCCCACAAGCACATAACGAGGAGGTTGTGCAGCTGGAGTTTGAACCCAGCAACTAGGAGAAGCTCTGCCTACAACCACTGCAGTATATTCCTATTTAAATCTTAGTTACCCTTCAGATTCCCACACGTGAGTTCATCTTGCCTATTAAACTGTCTCAGACCGTGTGAGGCTGAGATCCCAAGTGTCTAACTTATGTCACTGGAACTATGGTGATGGAACTTTTCTACGTTGGGTAGTTATTGTACTGCATATCGTGATTTTTTACCTTCCCCAGACTAAAAGCCCATCGAGGTAAGCATCTGTGACTGCATCATCATAAGCCACATCTTCCCTCCCATCAATATTTGTCACCTGGAAAATGCTTAATAAATATTTGTGTAGTTACTAAGATCATAATCATGCATATTAACATTTCCTTATTGCATTGTGCTAGAAAACACCGATGATCCCAGGTGCTGTCACCATATGCAGAAATGCTTATCTTGACCCTAAGAATCCCTGCATCTTAATCTTCTAAAAAATTCTTTATTTGTTATATATATAATATATATTATATATAATATATATAATATTTATTATATAATATATTATATATATTATATATTTATTATATATAATATATTATATATTATATTATATATTAATACATAATATATAAATAATATATAATAATTATATAATAATGTATTATATATAATATATAATATATTATATTATATATTAATACATAATATATAAATAATATATAATAATTATATAATAATGTATTATATATAATATATTATATATTATATTACATAAATATAACATATATACTATATATTATATATATTTATATATGTTATATATATAATATATACTATATATATTATATATATTTATATATATTATATATATAATATATAATATATAATATATAATATATAATATATAATATATAATATATATGTTTGTCTTTCCCTTGCTGGCTGGTGGCCTGCAATCATGTCTTCTTTTAATTGACAAATTCAGTTTTTTTTCAGAGCTGTTTTAGGTTCACAGCAAAATTGAGCAGAGAGTACAGAGTACTCATATATCCTCAGACTCCACATAGACACAACCTCCCTTACTATCGACATCCCCAATGAGAGAAGTACATTTGTTACAGTTGAACTTACATCGACACTTCATTATCATCTATAATCCATTGTTCCACTCTTGCTGTTGTACATTCCATGGGTTTTGACAAACGTACAACAACATGTATCCACCATTTTAGGATCGTGCAGACTGGTTATATTGCTCTGACGATCCATAGTACTCTATTCTTCCTTTCCTCCCCATATCTCCTGACCACTACTGATCTTTTTACTGTCTCTATAGCCCTGCCTTTTCCAGAATACCGTATAGTTGGAATCATACTGTGTGTGACTTTTTATTGACTTATCTCACTTTCTAATATGCATTTACATTTTCTTCATGTCTTTTCATGCTTGATAGCTCATTTCCTCTTAACGCTGTATAATAGTCTGTTGTCTGGAGGTACCACAGTTGTTGTTGTTGTTTTTTACCCATTTACCTAATGAGGGATAACTGGGATGCTTCCAATTTTTGGCAGTTATGAATAAGCTGCTATAAACACCCTGTGTGCAGGTTTTTATGTGGACAATAGTTGTTAACTCACCTGAGTAAATAAGGAGTGTGATTGCTGGCTCATCTAATAAGAGCTTGTTCAGTTTTGTAGGAAACCACGAACTTGTCTTCCAAAGTAGCTGTTGCAACCACTTCTGTTTCTGGGGTCTCTAGTTTTCCTCTGTACTCTTTTTTATTGTGGTAAAAACACATAAGATTACCCTCAACATTTTAAGCGTACAGGATAGTATTATACACTAAATGCGCATTATTGTACAGCAAATCTCTAGAACTTTTTCACCTTGCGTGACTTAAAGACAATCTCCATTGAACAGCAACTCCTCGTTTTCACCTCCCAGCAGCCCCCCTGGCCACCGCGATTGTACTTTCTGCTTTTATGAGTTGACTACTTCAGAGCCTCATATAAGTGATTGGGCAGTAGTTGTCCTTATCTACCGTACGACCCAGAAATCCCATGTCTGAGTATTTATCCAAAACAATTGAAAATAGGATCTCAAAAAGATGTTTGCACTCCATTGTTTATTGCAGCACTATTCACAATAGTCAAGAGTTGGGAACAATGTAAATGTCCATCAACAGATGAGTGAATAAAGAGAATGTAGTATCTGCATACAATGGGGTATTATTCAGCCTCAAAAAAGAAGGAAATTCTGTCATATGCTGTAATATGGATGGACTTTGAGGACATTATGCTATCTCTGTACTTTTAATGTCTTGCAATCAAGGAAACCAGACAACTAAGCTTGTTAGAATTGTCTAAAGTAAGAGTAAAGAGATACACAGATCTGATCGAAGAGGTTTTGTGATGCACACGCCCACATCAATATGTATGAATGTAGAGACTTTTCTTGATTATTCTTATTTTATATTTTATTCTTCATGTTATACATTGTTACAAAATTATAGTCAATGTAGAGAATATAACTAGAAAATAGGAATAAGCAAAAAATGTTTGCATTTCACTTGGTGTGGAAGATATATGATGAACAGCAGTAATAGTTTATGTAAAATTTGTAAATAAAATCTATTGTTTAGAAGTCATTATGTCGAGGTTCATGACACCCACTGTTATTAGCTGACTGGCTGTCATAGCTATGTCCCTGATTGACAAGAGAGAAGTTGGGAAGTTTGAGGTTTAAATAAATTTCGGGGTGCCTGGGTGGCTCAGCTGGTTGAGCGTCCGACTTCGGCTCAGGTCAGGATCTCGTAGTTTGTGAGTTCGAGCCCCGCGTCGGGCTCTGTGCTGACAGCTCAGAGCCTGAAGCCTGTTTCAGATTCTGTGTCTCCCTCTCTCTGCCCCTTCCCCGTTCATGCTCTGTCTCTCTCTGCCTCTCAAAAATGAATAAACGTTAAAAAATTATTTAAAAAAAAGAAGAAAAAATAGATTTTGAGAGTTGATAGATTTAAAAAATTCTGTCATTATGTGATAACACTAAAAAAATATTTATTTACTTATTGAGAGAGAGAGAGAAGAGAGAGAGAGCAGGGGAGGGGCAGAGAGAGGGGGAGAGAGAGAATCCCAAGCAGGCTCTGTGCTGTCAGTGCGGAACCCAATGCGGGTTTTAGTCTCACAAGCTGTGAGGTCATGACCTGAGCCGAAAAGTCAAGGGTCGGTGCTTAACCGACTGAGCCACCCAGGCACCCCTGTGATAGCATTTTTTTATTGAGTAGAAGTATCACCTGAGGGATTCTCCAATGATGCCTGAATGGAAACTTCGGTTGCTACTAAAATAACTATGTCTTAAAAAAATATTTACTTCACTCCCTTTTTTTCCTCTTTGAAAGTTTCTGTGAAGGGAAGTATTTCTACACTTTGCTCCTTACAAATCTCTAGAGAGCCAATTCCACGAGAACTTCTACAAATTCCCTTCAAAACACACACCCACACAGCTCTTTTTCAAGTTAAAAAAAAAATTGTTTTATCTGACAGGCTTCATGTTTCGTCTATTCACCACACTCGGCATATTCACACAAGTGCTGGGAACTTGCACTGGAAGTCATGAGTGTGCCCAGTAACATGTCAGCCCATTTGGACTCCATGTTCCTGGCTGCTTCACTTGGGCAGGAAGCTGTACAGAATTAAGACTGGTGGCTGGGGTGCCGGCCACCCTTGCTTCATCTTCTCTGAGTGCTTTTAGAAGCTCCTCTTTGGATTGTTGGATGGAACAGCCCTACCCCACCTCCTGTTGGGAGGATAACCCAGGATAGTTCGTGGAATTTTATGTGGTTCAAGCAAGCAATAATAACGTTTAACAACCTAAAATATGGTTGTGATGGGCATAATTGGCTTGTTGATCTAGGGTGGAAAATGCTTGTGAACTTAGCTTTTGGGACTGTTTCCTTCCTCATACTCACAAGACAAACGCCACTGTTAGGCAAATAGAGTCCTTCTCTCTCCTCCTACATACATGTGCATACACTCACACAGGTATAGGTTGGGCATAGGGCAGCCACTCGATAAAACAGTAGGGCTTATTGGGGTGCCTGGCTGGCTCAGCTGACAGAGTGTGTGACTCTTGATCTCAGGGTTGAAAGTTTAAGCCGCACGTTGGGTGTAGAGATTACTTAAAAATAAAATCTTAAGAAAACCAGTAAGAATTATTACCATCATCACCATTATTCTTTAACTATCATCTTAGTCATACTCATCAGGTGAAAGAAATTTTCTTTGGGTAGTTGTGATAAATTTCTCCATGAGGTACTGTTGGATCTTTATTTCTTTTGATAAGAAATTTGTTTTGTTCCCATTATTTTAGAACATGCAGGCCCTGACTGATATTTCATAATGTATGTAGATGATTTCCTGGTTAGTTGTGTTTCATATTCTATCACATCATGTTTTAAGCAATTACCTGGAGGGCACTGGGTTCTCCTCTTGGAAGTCATGAATAGCATCTTATGTTATGACTTGGGGCGTGTTGTGATGTGAAGGGTCTAACGCTCTTTCCACTTCCTACTCTTTTGATGTTTTGTTACTGCTTACACATAGTCATTTCTGGGGGAATTGTTTGCTTTAGGAGAACTCTATCTCATTACCTCATGAGATGTGTGTTCGTAAGAGTCACAAGGGGTGCTTTAAGTATGCATAATGAGACCTGAATTAGAGTCCCCAGTGGGACCCAGGTACAAGCATTTTAACAAGCTTGACAAGGGATTCTAATGTTCAGTTAAAGTTTTAAATCACTGAGCTAAGCCTTCATAATTATAAATTTCTTCCTCCCACTGTTCAATCATTCAGTGAGGGAAAGGCCATTGGATACACAATTCCACGGACTGTTCTTTCTTTCAGGGAACATTTTAATGGCTATTGCTGGTTTTATTGTTTTATCTCTACGGTTTTTCTCCCTATTTTCTATTTCACTGATTCTCATATTTATTATTACTTCCTTTCTTCTGTTTATATTTGCTTGTTTCATCCTAGTTTCTTAAGATAGAAACTTAAGTCACTGATTTGAGAAACTTCTTTATCAATTATGTGTTTATGTACTTTTGATGAATTCAACCCTTTATCATTATGAAATGACCTTCATTCCTTGTAAGTTTCTTTGCTCTGAAATTTACTTTTTCTGATATTAATATAAGCACAATAGCTTTCTTTTGATTGGTTGGCATGATATATCTTTTTGACCTTTAATTTTTTAACCTATTTATGTCTTTATATTTAAAGTACATTTCATGTACGCAAAAAATAGTTAGCTTTTGCTTTATTATCCAATCAGACAATATTTGGCTTTCAATTTAGGTGTTTAGACCATTTACACTGAATGTGGTTATTGACATGATTAAGTTTATATCTCTCATCTTATTATTTGTTTTGTACCTGTCCCATCTGTGATGGCTAATGTCAACTTGACTGGGCCACAGAGTACCACATATCTGGGTAAACATTATTCTGGGTGTGTCTACGAGGGTATTTCTGGATGAGATCAACCTTTGAATCTGTATATTGAGTAAAGCAGATTGCCCTCCCTAATGCAGATAGGCTCCATCCAATTAATTGAAGACTTGAATAGATCACAAAGGTCCTCCTGCAGTAGAGGAAGATGGCATGTCTTCAGGCTGGGACTTCAATCTTCTCCTGCCTTTGGATTCGGACTGAAACTGGCATCATCAGCTCCCCTGGCTCTCAGGTCTTCAGGCTCGCACTGGAACTATATCATTCACTCTTCTGGTTCCCCAGCCTGCCTACTGGAGTTCTTGGGACTGCTTAGCCTCCAGAATCATGTGAGTGAATTTCTAAAAATAAATCTCTCTTTCCTTCTCACACACACACACACACACACACAGACCCTATTGGTTCGGTTTATCTGGAGAACATTTACTAAGACACCATCTAATCTTTGTCCCTCCTTTCCTCTTCTACTTTTATGGTATCTTCTTATTTCCTTTGTTGGTTTATTAGCTGCAACTCTTTGTTTTGTTATTTTGGTGGTTGCTTTAAGAATTATTATATACACCTTTCATTGGTCATAGTCTACCTTCAAGTGATAGACACTTCACATATGGTGTAAGAACCCTACAATATGATACTTATATTTCTTTCTTTTTTTTTTTTTTTAACGTTTATTTATTCTTGAGACAGAGAGAGACAGAGCATGAACGGGGGAGGGGCAGAGAGAGAGGGAGACACAGAATCGGAAGCAGGCTCCAGGCTCTGAGCCATCAGCCCAGAGCCCGACGCGGGGCTCGAACTCACGGACCGCGAGATCGTGACCTGGCTGAAGTCGGACGCTCAACCGACTGAGCCACCCAGGCGCCCCGATACTTATATTTCTTCATTCCTGTTCTTTGTAAAGTTGTCATTCACTTTACTTTTACATATGCTATACATCCTATAGTACATTTTTATTATTTTTGCTTAAGCAATTAAATGTTTAGGGGATTTAAATAATAAGAAAAGTATCATACATTTATGCTATAATTATATTTCTGTTGTTCTTCATTCCTTTGTAGGCTTGTATTTCAATCTGGCATTTTCCTTCTACCTTAAAGATTTCCTCGAACATTTTTTGTAGTGTGGGTCTGCTGCTGCTGAATTCTTTCAGCTTTTGTTATGTTTCAAAATGTCTTTATTTGCCTTTGCTTTTGAAATGCATTTTCTCTGGTCATAGAATTCGGGGTAAATACTATCCGTCTCCCCTTACTACTTTGAACACTCTGTTCCACTGTTTTTGCTCTTGCATTTGTTTCTAGTGAGAAATTTCCTATTATCCTATCTTTGTTCTTCTGTGTACAACGTGCCCTATTTCTCTGTCTGCTTCTAAAATTTTCTCACAATCACTGGCTTTAAGAAAATCGGTTGTGATTGCTTTGGTGTAGTATTTCTTCGTGTGTCTTATACTTGGAGTTTGTTGAACTTCTTGGCTCTATGAGTTTAGAGTTTCACTCAAATTAAAAAAAAAATCAGTTGCTATGTTTTGGAACATTTTCTTGCCGAAGCAACTCCAATTACACATATATTAGGCCATTTGAAGTTGTCCTACAGCCTATTGACTTTGAATTTTTTCAAAATTCTTTTTTTTCTATATGCCTTATTTTGAGTTTCTATTGTTTTTTCTTCAAATTCAACCTGTCTTTTCTGATCTAGTTTGTCTAATGCACTGTTACTCTGAACCAGAGTTTTTTGTTTGTTTGTTTTTTAAATCTCATTGTAGCTTTCATTTTTAGAAGTTTGGTTAGAGATATTTTTATATTTTATGTTTTCCATGCCTCTAGCTAACCTTCGAACATAGATATATATTTCATACATATGAACCCAGTCATGCTAACTGTTTTAGTGTCCTGGTCAGCTAAATTCAAACATCTGTCTCAGATCTGGGTCAGTTTTGATTGGTTGATTTACCTCCTCATTGGAGATGGTGTTTTCCTGCTTTTTAACCTACCAATTCCATCTCTTCAACTCAGGGAGCCTGGATTCTTCCTCCCTGGGTCACACGTGGAAACTCTCAAGGCAGAAAGTAGTGCCAGGGAAGGACACATCATAAACGTGTCATTGGCTAGAGTGACCTAGGAATCTTATAGTCTCATGGGAGGTGAGAGGGAAATCCTTGAAGATGTCTGTGACATGAACCTTCCAGCCACAGAAAGGAAGGTTATTATTTCTGAAGAGGAAATAATAAAAATTGAAAAATAGTTAACTATGGGGTGCCTGGGTGGCTTAGTTGTTTAAGCGTCCAGTTCTTGATTTCCGCTCAGGTCATGATTTCATGGTTCCTGAGATTGAACCCTGCATCAGGCTCTGCATTGACAGTGCAGAAACTGCTTGGGATTCTCTCTCTCTCCCTCCCTCTCTGTCCCTCCCTCGTTTTCTCTCTCTCTAAATAAATGAATATTAAAAAAATGAAAAATAGGTAACTATCATAAGACTTAAATGTTGTACTACTTTATTTATCAAGTAATTTGTTATGGGGCAGGGATATCTGAAATGATTATTACATCCCTTGAAATGATTTAGATAAATTCAAGTTTTTTCACAGCTAAGATGGAAGGAATCCTTCAAAACCATGGTTCCAGAAACTGAATCCAGGCTAACATTGTGAAAATAAAATTTTGTTAGATATTTATTGTAGTTCAAGCGACTAGTTGGATTACCTCAGTTTAGTTTTTGCATAGTTGTTTTTTTTTTTATTTCTGTATGAAAGGAACATTTATTGAGATGGATTTTTACAGTGATTGCTTTCCTTATCTAAAAGGAGGAACAATTCTACATCTTTCTTGATGCCCAAGTTCATGTGTTTAATTCCAGGGATGCAGCATTAACTTGCAACCATCTGCTTGAGTGTTGGTGGTGAGTCAAAATGACAGTCAGAGGAGATTAAGGAAAAATGAACAAACAAGAATATCTTCCTTTATCAAACTCTGGAGCCCGAGGCTAAACACAGAGCTTATAAATAAAAAGCTGTATTGTAGGATCAGAAAAATAGCACCATGACTAATCATCTGAAGAATTTAGAAGCAAGAGAGAAGAGATAAAAGTAAACTCAGATTCCTACTCTTTCATTTTTTTCATGAGGGGACAAGTGAACACTGGAGAGGATCTTTCACTGCAGAGGATCTCGGCAATGTCATCCTGGTGCCTTACCTCTTGTTCTTTTTTTTTATTATTTTTTTTAACGTTTATTTATTTTTGAGACAGAGAGAGACAAAGCATGAACGGGGGAGGGTCAGAGAGAGGGAGACACAGAATCTGAAACAGGCTCCAGGCTCTGAGCTGTCAGCACAGAGCCCGACGCGGGGCTTGAACTCACGGACCGCGAGATCATGACCCGAGCCGAAGTCGGACACTTAACCGACTGAGCCACCCAGGCGCCCCTTTACCTCTTGTTCTAATTCTAACGCAGAACTCTTCTCCTTCCCCCTTTGCACCATCCAACAAATATTTACTGAATGCCTACAGAGTATGTTTCTGTTACTATGCGTGGCCTTGAGAACACTGTCAATGATCAAGAGACATAGTCTCTGCTTTCATGAATTTTCCTGTCAGGTACAAGAGGCACACATGAAAAAAGTAGTTGCCAGGTTTACAAAGGAGAAGTTCGAGATTATTAGGGAATTTGTAACAGGGGATCACAGTTTAGCAGACCAGATGTTGGAAACTCTTGTCTTGGTGGTGGCATTGGGATGCTTTTGACTGAGACCCTGAGATGTGTAGATGCACACTGTACATGTTCTTGTCTTGGGTGGATACTGGAGGTCCCAACAGAGGGTGCTTGATCTGATAAAGGGACCTTTGTGCTGGGTGTAATGCTTTTACCAACCTCAGTACCCTTAGGAAGCATACCCTCTCACTTCCCTTAGCCTATTTATTTCAGAAATAGAGATTTGCTGCCACAAGATTTTGGAGACATTTTAAATTCCTATTAATGGTTGTTGGGTAGGTACTTGTCCCATTGTAATTAAAAATTTTTGTGTAGTAGAATACGAAAATACTGATTCAAAGGGATATGTGCATCCCCATGTTAATAGCAGTATTATCAACAATAGCCAAAGTATGGAAAGAGCCTAAATATCCATTGACTGACGAATGGATAAAGAAGATGTGGTGTATATATATATATATATATATATATACAGTAGGCTATTATTCACCCATAAAAAAGAATGAAATCTTACATTTTCAAAGACGTGGATGGAGCTAGAAAGTATAGTGCTAAGCGAAATAAGTCAATCAGAGACACAAATGGCATATGATTTCACCCATTTGTGGAATTTAAGAAATAAAACAGAGGAACATGAGGAAAGAAACACCAAGAGAGGCAAACCAGGAAATAGACTCTTAACTATAGAGGAAAAAACTAAGGGTTACCAGAGGGGAGGTGGGTGGGGGATGGGTTAAATAGGTGATAGGGATTAAGGAGGGCACTTGTGATGAGTGCCCTCATCACATTAAGGAGGGCACTTGTGATGAGAACTGGGTGTTCTGTGTAAGTGATGAATCACTAAATTCTACATGTAATATTATGTTGTATGTTAACTAACTGGAATTTAATTTTTATTACTATTTTTTAAATTTTTTAAAAAGTTTATTTCTTTATTTTTAGAGAAAGAGAGTGAGGGCGCTAGCAGGGGAGGGGCAGAGGGAGACAGAGAGAGAGAATCACAAGAAGGCTCCATGCTGTTAGCACACGGCCCAAAGTGGGGCTTGTACTCACAGACTGTGAGATCATGACCTAAGCTGAAATCGAGAGTCAGCGCACTTAACCGACTGAGCCACACCCCCCCCCCCCCCCCCCCACTAACTGCAACTTAAATAAAAACTCGGAGAAAAAAAATTGTGTAGTGACCTTGCATGTCCATTAAAATGGAAGCTCTGTGCAGGCAGGAATAAACTTTGTCTTTTTTCACAGTTGGATCCTGAGCACCCAGCATATATCCTGGGCTCAAAGTGGAGAAACTGATATTATTTTCTGTGAAAGAGAGAATCTTACCCTTTTTGTCATATGGACACTATTATATTGCATAGATGACGTCAACATCTTCCAAACAATTGGTGTCTTCTTCCTTGGAATTCCCATATTTGGGCCTCTCCTTGGACACTTAACTCTGACTTTCTGTAACCATTAGTTAACTTGTCATATAGACTATAACCCTGGAACTTGGATCTGCTGAATCTATGGTCAGAGATTTCATTTTGTGCTGAGCCTGAATTTATACGCAAGGCATAGTAGTTTAGCATTAGCAGAGCATCTGCAGACTAATCAGGGAAGTCAATGTTCTTTGTGCTGTTCTGTACCTACCCCCCCACCCCCCCCTTCATTTAAACATCTTTTCATTATTCTCTTTCCAACATCATTCTTTGGAGAGACATAATGACTTTTTTGTGTGTTTTGTTTTAGAAATAGAGGCAGAGAAACAGGGAGACAATGAAAGAGAGGAATGCTTTTAAATTTTTTTTTTTTAACGTTTATTTATTTTTGAGAGATAGAGAGAGACAGACCATGAGCAGGGGAGGGATGGAGGGAGAAGAAGACCCAGAACCTGAAGCAGGCTCCAGGCTCTGAGCTGTCAGCACAGAGCCCCACGTGGGGCTTGAACTCAGGAACCATTGAGATCATGACCTGTACTGAAGTCAGACGCTTAACCGACTGAACCACACAGGCACCCTGAGAGGAATGATTTTAAATGTTTATTTATTTCTGGGGAGAGAAAGAGAGAGAGAGAGAGAGAAAGAGAGAGAGAGAGCGGGAGGGGAAGAGAGAGGGAGACAGAGGATCAGAAGAAGTTTCTGCGCTTTTAGTGCAGAGCCCCATGTAGGGCTCTAACTCAACCTGAGCCCAAGTTGGACGCTTAACCAACTGAGCCACCCAGGCTCCCCAGAGACATAATGACTTTTAAATAATAAAAAAAAAAAAATCACATATTCCAAGAAAGACAAATTTGTCCTCTAAGACCAGGCTTTTGAAAGCTAGGTATCTTAGCTCCAGGTGAAGCATAAGTGGGTGAATGGGAGATGAATTGAAGCATGACTTACAAGAGTCTTTGAAAAAATGGGATCATATGAATAGCCAAGATATGGAAGCAGGTGAAGTGTCCATCAAGGGAAGAACAGATCAAGATGTGACATCTATCTATCTATCTATCTATCTATCTATCTATCAATCAATCTATCTATCTACACACACACACACACACACACACACATGCACACACATATAAGTGTATATGTATATGTATGTGTATATATATGGTATACACATACCATGTGTGTGTGTATGTAATGGAATATTATTCAGCCTTGAGAAAGAAAGAAATGCTTTTGTGACAACATGGATGTATCTTGAGGGCATTATGCTAAATGAAATAAACCAGGCAAAGAGAAATACTGATGGTATCACTTATATGTGGAATCTAAAAAAAAAAGCAAAACAAAACTCATAGAAACAGAGATTAAAAAAGTGGTTGCCAGGGCTGGGTGTTGAGAGAAATAGGAAGAGGTTGGCAAAAGGTACAAATTTTCAGCTACGAGATGAATAATGCTTGAGGATCTAATGTAAAACATTAGTTGATACCAATGTAGTAGACAGTTGAAATTTGCTAAGAGAATAGAACCTCAATGGTCTCACAAAAAATATATATATACGTATATATGCATATGTATATATGTATATATATACATATATATGCATATACATATATTTTTTTTTGTGAGACCATTGAGGTTCTATTCTCTTAGCAAATATATTTATTTGCTATTCTCTTAGCAAATATATATATATATATATATATATATTTGTGTGTGTGTGTGTGTGAGGTGATGGAAATGTTAATTAACTCAGTGAAAGGGAATGTTTTCACTATGCATATGAAATCACCATGATGTCCACTTTAAATATCTTAGAATTTTGTATGTCAGCTATACCTCAATAAAGTTAAAATAAAAAAATGAGAACATATGATTGGAAAGGCACAATTATAGTGTTGATAGGATAGGATATTTAAAACAGATTATATTGAGGACAACTGGGTGGCTCAGTAGGTTAAGCACCTGAGTTTTGTTTTTGGCTCAGGTCATGATCTCAAGTGTCGTGAGATCGAGCTCTGTGTCAGTTTCTGTGTTGGGCATGGAGCCTGCTTAAGATTCTCTCTCTCTCTCTCTCTCGCTCTCTCTCGCTCTCTCTTGCCCTCCCTCTACCCCTCCCCTACTCACACGCTTATATTCTTTCTCTCTCTCTAAAATAAATAAATAAATAACCCCCCACCAAAAAAAAAAAAAACAAAAAAAACAAAAAAAAAACAGATTATATTGGAAAATCTGGGAATACTTCTTTTTGGGACCTGGTCTGAAATCATCTTATCTTTGAGAAGGCTTGCCTAAAATGATTGTGTTTATTGACATGTTACATTTTTTTTTCTTTAACAGAATTTCCCACTTTTCTCCGTGAAAACTTATTTGAAGCAATGGTATGTGTAGTTAAGGGCTTCATTGATTTAGTCAGCCAACCTTTAGCAAGATTCTACTAGGAGCTGAACGATATGACTTTGTGGAGGTGCTGAATATCTCTGCACCTCAGTAGTCTCATTGACAACAAAAGTGATACCAACAAAACCTTCCTCAGAGCACTGTAGCGGTGTCCTATGGAACAATGCATGGCAAACGCTAAACGCGGTGCCACTTATGGGAGTGAGCGAACTCGTTCAGCGCTAGACATAAGATCCCGTGGCTGCTTAATGTCAAAGAGCCAATGCCTCGTTTTCAATCCTGACATACCATTAGGGCTGTAACCCAGGTCAGGACACAGTGTGTCAGTACAAAATGATGTGTGAGTTTCTCTTTTCCTATTTTCGTGGTCTTTCTCAAGCAATTATGTTAGGTAATCAAAGAGAGTATGTTTTGATTAAAACAAAAAAGGACCTAAGAAGACAAACAATTAACAAAAGCTTTAGGATTTAATTCTTGATTTTTAAAAGATGAATCTGAGATGTTTAAAACTGAAGAGCAGGAGCGAGTATATGATGTTTTAAAGCACGGTCAGCAAACAGCGCTATTCTAGTTTCTGATCAATATAAGGGCCAGGTAGCTGCGGCAGGTTTTTTAATCACCAAAAAGTGAAGCTTCCAAAAATTGCATCTCTCCTCATAATTCAATAAGATGAGATTATTTTTTCCAAAGATATGATTGGTCCTTTCGGCAGAGGGGTGGAGAGAGTAGGAAAGTCTAGAAAATGAATACCTTTCACTTGACAACGTTTAAAAGCAGCTGAAGTGCCCGGTGATAGAGGTTGCTTTGGAAAGAACCAGTAAGAAGACATCGCAAGATCTGAGCAAACCCAGCCGGAGAAGCCCAGGGAGAGAAACTTCTTTTTGGCAGTCCCTCCAATTGGTGAGTTTTAACCAGGAGATGAAACAGCTAAGAAACAACAGATTCTATCATTTCCTGTTTGGAAGAATAGGACCTTGAATCGAATGGTCGGTTGAAGGGAATTATGAGGATAGGTGAGGCATGATTCACGGGGAACGGACACAATGGAATCCCCCCTCCTCTCCTTTTTCTCTGTGTCTGTAAGGACGGGGAGCAAGTAACAGTCCTTCCATCTGAATCTTTCTTCTGAATACCACTGTGTAATTGATGACGTTAATTGGACTTTTTTTCTCCTGTTGAGTTTAGGCCAAAATCTACCAAGTAATGCTTATCAGCTTTATGCTTGGAAGATATCTCAGAAACCCAATTTCAGATCAGGAATAAAACAAGGCAGGCACCGAGCAGCAGAATAGTGAGAAACTGTAAAACTGCAGGTTCTGATCTGTCCCAAATTACTCTGAATTTCTTGCCAAAAACTATCTTCTCGTCTACTTGTTCCTCCCGGTATTTTTTTTTTTTTTTTTAAACCTTGCGTGGTATGGTTTATTTCTCTTTGAGAAGGAATGCATGGATGGGACTGCTTAAATTCTGCATATGCTTCACGTTGGCCGTCATAATTACTGAGGGCAACTTCATGACTACATATCACAGCTAACATGGTGTGTAGAGATGTGTGAGCTCAGGGCTGGAGTGTTAGAATTTGAGAAGTGAGAAGGGAATTTCCGATCCTTTTGTAAACATTCCTTTATTTCATCTAAGTGTCCTTTTTACACTAAAATTTGAGGTCTGGTGGGGGAAATACCATGTCCCCAGTGAGGGTGCAAACAAAGTTTTCCCAGCCTGATCAGGATGTGCACGTCTGGTGTTCTGTAACGATGCTGACAGTAACCCTGAACTTCTAGTTTCATTTCTCTGGTTTACAATTTTGAGGCCAGGTGCTACCTTGATTATCTGCAGATGTTTGGGCTGTTGGGTTGCTTCCTTAGGAGGGGCTGGTGGGTGTATTGGGTCCCCTGGGAGAGGAAGAGAATGCACCCCAGGTCACAGCCTACAACATTATCTGGAACTTGAGCTGGAGGGGCCTCTTGTTCTGTGAATGAAAAGTGTCACGGGCTGGCAATTCAAAGAGTCATCATTATATGAAATTTGGGCCTCGTCCCTTTTACCTGGGGGAAGTGACTGGGTTGGAGAGAATGTGGGAGTAAATTAATGTGAAACTTATTACTCAGCAATTCAGAAGAGGAGATATGGTTGTAATAAGGAGTTCCATGACGGTTGATACTTAAAGGAATTAATATGAACAATGTAAGATAATATTAAAGCAGGCTTTTCTATGGCTCACAATTTCCCCATTACCCGAGACTTGCCAATTTGCTTCAAGCTGAACTACTTAGGAATAAATTGACTCGGTGGCTATTATTCTGAGCAGACAACTCTGCCCATTTTTTACTTGACTTAGAAGATATTGAGTTGAATTGATTGCTCTCTTGCTGGCTTGTTTCTGTAGAGGAACAATATTTTTTTCTCCTTCCTTTTTGCCTCCCTCCCTCCCTTCCCATGTTTCTTGCTGTATTTCTAGTTAAGCGGGTTGAAAAAATTTGAACTGTTTTATTTTCTTCTCTAGCATCATATTTAACTATGGTGGAAAAACCCGAATAGTGTATGTGCATTTCTGTTTGACAGCTAACTTCAGCTGATCAAAAGTTTTCTTTGTGGTTGTGAACAGTTCCCCTGTAGAGAGGGCAAGGATCTCATTAGCACCAACTAATGGATAAAGTTTCCCTCTCTGGAGACCTGGATTGGGGTTTTTGAACCCCCAAATTATTTATTTTGTTTCTTAATTGCTACTTTGCCTGGTGGAGTGTTGTGGCTTCCTTTTTAATGTAGAAGAGAAAAATACAATATCCTTATATAGACCCAGAATCCAAAGATTTGGATTATAGATTTGCTCTACAACATATTTGTACAGGTATTATTATAGCTTGATGCGCATTATGCACCTGTAGCTGCTGACACAGAAAAAAAAAATCATTATGAAGAGCACGGCTTGTGCTTATTGAATTTACAGAACATCCAGTGAGTAAGAAGAGACACAATTACTAGGGAGAAAAATCCCCAAAGTGTCACCTGGGGCTCTGGCCTTTGGCTGACACGCAGCCAAGGCAGCGCCGGCACAAGATCAAGAGCACGGATTTGAGCTGCTGCCTGTGTGGTAGGATTTCAGAGCTCTGAGTAGAGTCCTTTGCAGAAAACTCTATCTCAGCTCCTGTTAGATACACTGTAAATGGCAAAGCCCCAGGGGAAGTAACTCATGGTCTCAACAGGGGCCTGCCATATAATCTGTGGTCATTAAATATTTATACAAATGAATGCATGGATGAGTGTAAAATTTTCACGGATGTTATAAATGATCTGACACAAATCCTTTATTTAAAATATGGGCAATAAATATGAAAGTAACATAGCTATGTTACATAATTAGAAAATGGATGGATCATCAAGTACCCCCACCCCCATAAAAAATAAAGGAAAAATTGCTCCTAACATCACTCTACAGGATAGCTCTCCTCACCATTCATAATAAAAATGGAATCTCTCGACATACATTTTTGTAAATATTTCTCTCTCTACTTTTCTTTATAAAAAGTTTTATAGCTCTTCAATAGTTTCTTTTCTTTCCTTTTCTTTTCTTTTCTTTTCTTTTCTTTTCTTTTTTTTACCAAATATATTGTGAACCTCCTACTATGTCAACAAAATATATCAACTTCAGTTTTTAAGGGAAGAATTTGACAGGAAAGGAAAGGGGCCATGGCACGAGACACCTGTGTCCAATCGAGAGGCAGAGCGTGAGGTAGAGAGGAGACTGTCTCAAGAGGAGACAGTAGAAGAAAGAGCCAAGGAAAACTCCACTTCCTTGTCCTTAGTAATCTCCTTCCTGTACCATGATGGCCGATCGCTGGGGGTGAGGGGCAGAGATGTTTGGTTCTGTGTTGTTGCTACCTCATCATGAAACACTAGCCTAACGAGTGGCACAAATTTCTGGAGTTGATGTCAAAATGAATCTAGCCACAGACCCTTTCTCCTGCAGGCATATTGTGGGTAATCCTGAGTCAGTAGTAAAAATGGGCAAACCCCCACCTGACAAAGACCTATGGAAGCCATCCATAGGACTTTTAAATTTTTAAAAGAATTGTGTTGCCTTGCATACATTTTATTTAACGCTAAGAAAATTTACCCCTCGAATTTCAACTTTAACTGTTTCATCTTTCTTTGACATCCTTCTCCTAGCTCCTGGTTGCCTCTTTGTTAACTTTTTGGACATTTCATCATCTTCATGCTCTTTCAAAGGTACCCATAGATTGTATTGTTTCCAGCTCCTTTCTCTGGGCTGTAATTGATGACAGCCGTATCACCCCTAATTTCAGCTCTATTGGCTGTTGCAATGTATCAAGTAACTAATTTTATAAACTCCCTCATGTTAGTCTTCACGGGTGCCAATAGATTAAACTCTTTTATTCTCAGATAACATGTATCTGGCAATAAATTTGGGGGTGATAATCCTGTAAGGTAAAAAAAAATGGCAAAACTTTCAGAGGCCAGAGTAGGATAAAAGCAGGTGGGCAAGCTCTTTTTGGGCAGAGAACTCTGAAAACACTTTGCATAAATAGCCATCCACATGCCCAAGCTTTTTGCCAACTCCTGCCCAACCCCAGAGAAAACTTAGCGGACCGAAGGGAAAATCTATTGCCTCACATTTTTTGAAGATAATCAATTGTAAGACTGAATAAGCTTCAACAGAACTGCACTGTCATCCTTGATACTAATTTATTTGTGTTTATCTCCTCATTGGAGGGGCCTCTTTGCTGTTGTCTTCTCCATAGCTGTTAAATAGCTGTTTTGTAAGTCCATTCGGTTTGGACATGAGGACTTGGGTCTGCCTATGCCTCAAGTTACCTTTTAGTTAAATTTTTTTTAATGTTTATTTATTTTTAACAGAAAAAAGAGAGAGAGAGAGAGAGAGAGAGAGAGAGAGACAGAGGGTGAGAGGGAGAGGGGTTGAGAGCAAGGGAGACACAGAATCTGAAGCAGGCTCCAGGCTCTGAGCTGACAGCACAGAGCCTCACGTGGGGCTCAAACTCACAAGCCGTGAGATCATGACCTGAGCTGAAATCTGCCACTTAACCAACTGAGCCACCCAGGTGCCCCACCTTTTAGTTTTTATTGTGGAATCATAAAGGATTTTTTGTTTCAGGTGAATTTTAGTAACACAAAATATTTAACATTTTTATGAGTGATGAGGAGTGGGGATGTTTTCAGATTTTTCAGTAATAAGGCTGTTATGAGAACAGTCTTAACGAGTATAACTCATGGTCAAAAGGACCATTAATTAGCAAATGTGAGAGCAGTAGAGTATATTTTATTGCTTAAAGGCTCATGCTGTTGTGAATAATGTGAATAATAACATATAATTTACTCCAAAAGGTTTACTTTATATCTTTGCAGAGAATCATAAATTCAGGGGGGGATCTTGAGAAGCCATTTATATTTTCTCCACCTTTGGACAGGAGATTTCTCTTGTAACCTTCTCACACCTTCCCTGAAATATTTAGTCCCTTCAAATAAGTACTTACAGTGTTATACGGTTTTTCCGCAGTAGCCAAAAACTTCTGTATTTCAATTTATTTTATTAAAAAAAATTTTTTTTAATGTTTATTTATTTTTGAGACAGAGAGAGACAGAGCATGAACAGGGGAGGGTCAGAGAGAGAGGGAGACACAGAATCGGAAACAGGCTCCAGGCTCTGAGCCGTCAGCACAGAGCCCGACGCGGGGTTCGAACTCAAGTACCGCGAGATCATGACCTGAGCCGAAGTCGGCCGCTTAACCGACTGAGCCACCCAGGCGCCCCTGTATTTCAATTTAAAGCTAAGTTTCTCCACCTGCCATATACTTTGAGAATCTCGTCACAGATGTGTTATTTTAATTCTCGATTCTTTAATGTGGTTTACTCCAGCAGCATTTCCCTGCGTATGCTGTCTCTCGGAACGCCAATACCAGAAGACGGTATTGTGACAGAAAAGAAGTTTCCATGGTTACAAAATTTGGTAGACCCTGTATGCTATTGGACTCTCTTGGACATGATCTTATTGTAGCTATCACAGTCTCCGGAAGTTGTCCGTGGACCACAGTACTTAAGGAACAACTAGAACGCAGTCAGCAACCAACATATCAAAAAGCAAAAATAAGTGTACAGGTGATTCAGATGTGCAGCTGGGCGAGAACTGTCGGTTTTGATTGCAGGATCCTATCCCAGGGCACGGGAGATATGGGGATGGGGGTTCTGAGTACGTGGGAAGATGGAATGGGAAGCTATGTGTCATGGGCGGTCTTCAAGCATAGGAGGTAAAATGGGAAAACAAGTACCCAGACAGCCTTATTGGATTTACACAGTGACGTAACTCAGTCCTATTCAGTACTGAAAAAGAAATTCCCTAAGACAGATCTTTGAACAAGTAGAATCATGCCTATATGTTGCAGTCATTATTTTAAGCGGTACAGTTAGTGTTGTTCTACAGACAAACTCATGATGGTCACATTGCTACATCCTGCTTTGATCCTACTCCAGTGATGAAACATCACCTCCACAGAGTAATGACAGTGATCCCATTGCCAGTGGTGCTCTTTTTCTATGCATTGGTTCCTCTGCCTTTCTCCTTTAGGGCTAACAGTTATTCTGCACACGGGTAGGTAAACCAGAAGAATGAAGTAGATTAAGCGTGATGAGGGACTGCTCAGAGAACTTTAAGGAGTGAAGAGAGGCTCTTTTTTCAAGTAGGTTAGCGAAGGAGGCAGATTCACCTTTCGAAGGATGTGGACTGTGGGCAGGGGCCTGAAGGTCAACTGGAATATAAGTAGACTAGGAAGAAAGGGAACAGATGCTACACGTAGGGGGAACAGCATGTGCAAAGGGGAGAGTTGAGAATGAGCTTGTGGTGTATGAGGAAGAGTGAAGAGTCCCCAAACAACCAATGTATTTAGGGGTTTCTACTTCCTCTCTCACTCTGCCTCAGGAAACTACGTAAGTCATGTTTTTGAAAGGAACCGGAAACACCTACCCTCAAGTGTTTTATTGTCAAACTTGAATAATACAAATTCTGATCAGTGGGTCCAGAAGGAAATAAGCTGACCTATGATGCATCAAAAGCCAGTCTTCTGCCAGGCATTTTAGGCCCTACAGAACAAGATCCCATTTACCAAGCCATGGTGGCTCTCACTTCTCACCATCACAGACTCTATTCCAATGAAGCAGACGTCTTCCAGTCCTTACACACTTTATGGTCATTTTTGCCTCTAAATCCTTGCTTATGCCCTCTGTGCACAGAAAACCCTCTGTGGTTCTCATTGCCCATTAACCTGCCCATCTAGTTAGTTTCTCAGATTATAAAATTATTTCCTTGCCTTATGTTTTAAAATCTTATTGTCTAAAACCAAGTATGTCAGCATTCCAGGGGCACCAGGGTGGCTCAGTTGGTTAAGCGTCCAACTTTGGCTCAGGTCATGATCTTACCATTTGTGAGTTCAAACCCCGCACTGGGTTCTCTGCTGTGAGCACAGAGCCTGCTTTGGATCCTCTGTCCCCCTGTCTCTCTGCCCCTCCACAACTAATGTTCTCTCTCTCTCTCTCTCTCTCTTTCTGTCTCAAAAAAAAAAAATCAAAAACATAAGTCAGCATCCTATTGTTTTATATTCTTATATTATTTTCTGATCATTAATTGCATCTTGTTTTTTTTTTTTTTTTCTGTCCAAAATGATATAGTCCTTCAGGCTAGCTAAATCTATGATACATATCTCTTATCCTGCCTTATCTTGGGTTAATAGATGTTCAATAATTACTTCAATTGTGACCAAAGCATACATTTATTTAGCATAAGACCCTGAGGAAACTTGTCATTCAATAGCTGCATTCTCATGGCTAGGCATGTTTCAGAAAAGTTAAGTGTTCTAGCACCGCAATAACTAGATGGCACTCCCCATGTACAGTGTGCTTTCATATCCAGTGTCATACTGTTTCTACAAGAAGCATGAATGGTGGGTAAGCATGATATTACCCATTTTATAGATGAAGTGACTGTGGTCCAGAGAGTTGAAATAATCTGCTCCAGATCAGAGGGTGGATGTCACAGCAGGACTCAAACCCTCATCTTATGGTTCTGAATCTAAAGTGGAGGACAGGACTGGGCAGGCAGTGGGAATGGGGAAATCTGTGGTGAGGAGAGAATTTACCAGAAGGAGGGACTATCAAAAGGGTATTAGGAGTTCTAAAGATGAATTTGGACGTGGGGCAAGACTTGAGATGGTGGGGGGTGGGGGGGCGGGAAGTTGGCAGCCAGAGATTTCTCCTTCCAGAAGCTCTAGTTCTTACAGCTCCCAACAAGAAGGATTTTGAATGAACACTAACCACGTGACTGTCCTCAAACTGTGCGTGGTAGGAGACAGTCACTCCAGACTCCGGTTCATCAGGAGGGTCACGGGTGGGTGGAGAAGTCCCATTTAGGCTTTAAGTTGGAAGTTAGGAAAAGGTTAGATCTGCGTCTTTTGGAGAAGTTGAATGGCATCCTCAGATCTCTGCTCATCAGTCTTTCGCCAACTGTGGGGCACAGGACTCTAAGTTCAACTTGCAGGCCGATGGGTTCTGTCCCAAATGTGGGGGCTGAACAATGACATCTATTGGTTCAATTTGACATAGGTTCAAAAGTGGTAGAAACATCCATGCTTAGTATTCCCCCCCCCCAACCAAACAAATAATAATAACCATACCAGAGGAAGTTAAGATATCAGCAGGATGCTCTATCTCAGGAGCATAGCACCAATCAACTTCCAGCATTGGGGATATTGTGTAATGTATACGTTATTTTTTTACAGGGCCCATCAAAGACTTTCTGTAAGGCTTTTAAAATCAAAATTCAGTAGAAACACTAGGGCCTGTGTGTTTCAGGAGTTTCTCATCGCTCAAGAGCTCATCCTGGAGCAAGAATAAGATAATTTAGGAAATGGATTTGAAGGGGTGATGGAATAATGAAATTGCTTTCTGCTTTAGGAAACTTGAACCCCAAATCTTCCTGTGCATGAGCCTTGTGAGTTACAACCAGGATTGCACTCCTCTCTAAGAATGTCAATATATCCTTTAAAATCTTCTAGTTGTTAACTTCACTTAGTAAAGAGTCTACGTTCTTTTGTATTCAATGCTCTAATAACTAATGATTCTATTTCTTCTTTTAGAAAAGTGCCAAAGTCCGCTGAACATATAACTGATAGAGATGCTCTTTTGGGCAATTTGGATAATTAAAAATATATCATAATCTGTCAAATTAAAAAAACATTTTATATATTTATAAAATATGTATTTAAAAATGTTTATTTATTTTGAGAGAGAGAGAGAGCACATGCACATGGGAGGGGCAGAGAGAAAGGCAGAGAGAGAAAATCCCAAACAGGCTCCACAATGTGAGCACAAAGCCCGATTTCTCACAAACTGTGAGATCATGACCTGAGCCAAAATCAAGAGTCACCCAGTTAACCGATTGAGCCATCCAGGCACCCCTATGATATATTTTAAATATTGATGGAATGTTTTCCCTCTCTTCCCATATATATATATATATATATATATATATATATATAGTATATAAAATGTATACTTCCTATAATATCTTCTCTTAGCTCAGACCTTTATAAAAATTGCTAAGAAACAGTAAAATGGATGGAGCTTGGTCTTCAATGTCTTATTCACCCAAGGGAGGGGTGAAGTGAAGTGACAAGAGAGTAGCAATGATAAAGAAGTAAGATAATGCAGGCTTGAATAATCTATCTGCACACTGAATAGTTGAATACTGACATATCTGGGTCATTGAAGAAAAGTACTAAAATACTCACTGGTTATTAGTTGGGGAATCAAGTCTGACCCCGGGAACTTGCTTTGCATTGTAAAACAGGTTATGGGATGGTTCAAGTGGCTTATTCGGGTCTGTTGCCATTTCTACTGATTTGCTTTTCAGGCTCCTGGTCGCTTGAAGAGAGCATGGCGCTAAACCACACTGCCCCGCCCCAAGATGAGCGCCTGCCACACTACCTTCGAGAAGGGGACCCCTTTGCTTCCAAACTTTCCTGGGAAGCGGATCTAGTGGCTGGCTTTTACTTAACAATAATTGGTAAGCTTCCTTAATTTTTCTGTGCAAAGGCTGCGTGTAGGAAATTCATGGGCTAACATGTTGACTTTGCACAAGGATTCAGATATTTATGTAGATATTTTGAGTGGAACTGGAGAGTGGGAAGAAGGTAGAGGATGGGGTGGCATTGTGAAATTCAGTGAATGTTTCATAGAAATGACTCTATTATCTTCATTATTAGTGATGGATATTCCCTTGATCATCATAGAAGTTTTATAGCAAAATCACTTATCCTGAGACTATTTTGGTTGCTTTGGGAGTAGGTTTGTCTTCTGAATAATAAAATTAATGCTAATGATATCTTATTTAAATACAGTGGTTCGTTTACTTTTTAAAAAATGCTTTCGATATAATCATAAGATGATAGGCTCAGAAAGGACCCTAGAAATCACCTCCTCTTCTCATAATTGAGGAACTGTCCCCGGACTGTGGTGACAACAGACACGCTAAGTTTATTTGCACCCAAAGTAGAGTGGCCCCATGATGGCATCACTAAGTGATTTTGGTGAGAGGTGGAAAAATGTATTGATAATAAAATGGGAGTAAGCCCAGGGTCAAAAAGTTTTATGCATAATCCAGAACATGGTGCACCTGCTTCCAGACTGTGCTATCCAATGTGGTGGCCATGTGTGGCTGCTGGGTACTTGAATGGTGACTTTTCCAAAAGATGTGCTGTAGTGTAAATATACGCGAGATACTGAACACTTAGCACTAGAGAAAATAATGTAAAGACAGCTCATTAAGGATGTAAAGAAATTGACTACATGTCAAACTCATAACATTTCGGGTATACTAGGTTAAATATATTACTAAAATCAACTTAGTAATTGTTTTACTTTGTTTACTGCGGTTAACAGAAAAGTTTGAAATACATACGGCTCAAGTTTCTGGTTTACACTGTATTTCTATCGGACAGCAGTAGCCTAGCCGATTAGAATTCAACCACAAAACTTCTTAAATTTAAAACTGGTGTTCTACATTTGGGTAACCAGTGCACAGGTGGGTTATGTCTTTGGGGGTGTCTGCCTTTAATCTTTTCAGATTTGGGTCAAGCTTTGTTTCTCTCTCCTTCTCTCCCTCTCTCTTCGTCCCCTTCTCTCTCTCCCATCTATTTATTACGGGCTAAGAATTTCATTTAACCTCCTGAAATTAGAAAACTCATTAGAAAAGTCTGGAGACACCTCTATGGTCAGTGCTTGAGGCAAAAGGAATTGATGAGATTGAATCAGAAATTCCATGCAGAGGGATTCCCTGGGTCCTTGGCTTGATTGTTAGTTATTATCAGATGATTTAAATTCTGCTTCTTGTAAATGGACCCTCATGTCCTTTCAAACACAAGTATATATTGAGTGCTCATTCTTTGCCACTGTTTAAATTTCTGGGAATACAGCAGTGAACAAAATGGGCAAATTCTCTTTCTGGACAGGGACCATCTGATAGTAAAATCCACACTGCATTTTCATTAAACACAAGTACTTTCAATTATCAGAAAAGGCACAACAATTGACATCTTATAAATTGAATTTGTCTCAGTCAATTGCAAGAATTGTTTTTTTTTTTTTTTTTTTAAAGTAGCATCTCTAACCTGACAAATTTCTCCAGATAACACAAAAGAGGGAGGGATCACAGTCCATTCCCTGCGCTGGCAGGGAGGATCTCAGGAAGAGAGGTAACTAGGCTGGATGGGTTGGGCAATCAGGAAAATTTCTCACTTGTTTTATTTGGGGATGGAAGGAAAATCCACAGTTTGAAATGGGCATGCTGGGGTGAAGCTAGAAAAATAGGTCCAAAAAGAGTCCCCAAACAAAGGGAATATCAGATGACTCAGGGAGCTGGGAGTGGAGCCAAAGATATGTTCCAGAACAGCCATTCAGGGTGAGGCCAGGGTCATTTGGAGGGATTTAGACTCATCCTAGACCCAGTCTTGGATTTGGTGCTATGTCTGTTTTTCACCCCTCCTAAGATAGGTATGGGAATATGCCCAGATTCCTTTCAAGGAACCAGAGTTCAATGACATTCTTGGTGAGTTTGGTTAAATACTGAAGTCTTAGGGAAAATTGGAAGACGAAAAGACAGATGTGACCTTGGATAGAGGAGAAATCAATTAATTAGAGACCCATTTCCACCCTCAACCCTTTTACTATAGATACTTGGTTTATTATTAACAGTCTGTATATGAGATTTCATTGTTTTGTATTCATAGTGAGAGTCAGGATTTTGATCATCAAAAAACATCCCCCCCCCCTTTAGCTTCTTAATCTTGTTTTCCTTTATCATCGAAAATAAGTTTGCATTCTCTTGATAATCCCCTCCAGAGAAGATTGCCTATGGGAATAATCTACACGCAGCTGATAGTTGACTTTTTTTTTTGTGGTAATGCTTTGGGCACTGGGTGAAGCCTTATGAAACATTAGTAAAGATAATTGAAGAAAGAAAAAGTAAGAAAATCCATATTCTCAAAAGAGAAGTAGAAAGACAAAGGGTGTTTAGTATATGTGCTGCCGAAGCGAGCACAAGACAAAGGGTGTTTAAAGGAGCTTTGTGTATCAAATATATATGCATACTTACCGTTTTTAATCTTCTTGGATACAAAGTAGAAGGCATTTGTTTGAACTTCTTCAAGCCATGTCTTCACGTTTTAATATCCCAGTGTGCCTTGCTAGCTGGTTTCCTTTAATGAGATGTAGGCTTCATTTTAGGTGCTTTGCTCTAGAACTCCCTAATCTCTTCTATTTTTTTTCCTCTTCTGTCTTAAGAAAGCTAAAGAGGTTTTAACAGACCATTAGGCAGAGCTGACTCCAGGAATTCATAATTTCCTAAGAGCACAATGCAGTTCGTTCCTGGTGGTTTCATACCATCAGCTGAAACACACATTTCTTTCCTTGCCCCTAAAATGAATTGTGGTGGAGAAGTAGAAATTAACATAGAAAAATCTGGGTTTCTCCTGTTAATACTCTCCTTATTCCTTACTACTAAAGGCAGCTGTACCAGATTCTCATTTATACACAGCTACACTATGAAGCAAGAATTCCTGAAGAAATCTACTCTACATGTTAAGCTATGGAAGTAGGTGTATTCTTTTCTTAAATAAAGTCAGTAGGGATTGGGTCTTTTTTGGATTTAAACTGGGTTTGTAAGAACTTTTGAACAGTATCATTGTAATGCCAAAGCCAATTAGTCATTAATAAAAGGATATAAAAAAGTGGGAACACATTTATACCATTATTGGTAGGCTGGAGGGTTGAGGGTCACTTTCCCTCCCTTTGGTGGGAGGGGGAGAGCCCATACTATCAACTGTCACCCACTTCCCCTTAAGACCTAGTCCAGTAGAAGCAGCAGACACCCAGCGTCCATATGTCCTCAGGAGGCAAGAAGTCCCGGGATGTGTCTCCAGGAGATGACCCTTTCCTTGCAGTGGTTTACGCCAGCCCTATCTGGCCTCTGCCTCTCCTGACTGCTGGTGCTCCCTCAGGAGTCCACGGCGATAGTGAAAGCACCCTGTTTGGTTGGGGTCACTTCAGCGTCAGAATTTATCAAGAGCCAAGGGGTTAACCCTACTTCTTAGAGGGAGGGAGTTCTATAAAGCCAATACTTGGTAAAAGTGGCTGAGGAAGTACTCCATCTTGGGGGCCAGTACAAGAACTGACCATGGGGATTCCCACACCCTCCTGAGCTTCACTGGGAAATTAGCAGTTCCTTTTTCTGGGTAAGTGCAGTCTTATGATCCCTGACTCCTATCCCTTTGGAGGCAACCCATCCCTCGCCTGTCACTCGCAACTCATGCTTTTTACTTCATCTTCTTAATTGAGATTTTTATTTAGAGTCCTCTCACTACCCTCTAAACCTATGGTGTCCATTTTTGAAATTGAGAAGTGTTTCATAACCGAGGGAACCCCAAATCCTAGTGTTAACGGCGGGAATTTATATTTTTCCTTGTAGGGATTCTGTCCACATTTGGAAATGGGTATGTCCTTTATATGTCTTCTAGACGAAAGAAGAAGCTGAGACCTGCGGAAATAATGACTATCAATTTAGCAATCTGTGATCTGGGGATTTCAGGTAACACAACCGTTTCTTCTTTGGGGGTTTGAGCTGTGCCCCATTCTCAAGTCCTCACTGGCCCAGAGATCACCCCTCCCCCATCTCCTTTTGCTCCTCCCTTCACACATCATCTTTACAGAGCTTGTGGTAAGTCAACAGAGTGTGATCAGGCTAAACAGATCATCCATTTAACATTTATTGAGTCCTTTCTGTGTGCTGAGCACGTGAGGTGCCAGGAATACAATTTGGAATAATGCATGATACCTTCTAAGGCTACACCTCAGAGTGTACCAGCTAAATGATTTAGACGACAGAAACTTACAGATCATGGTTTTGAGCTCTTTTATACCCCTGCTGTCCTTTTGGAAATCTGTTAAACACCAAGGGAGTAGGTCTTAAAGCTTCAGTATGAACGGGTGCCTGGGTGGCTCAGTCGATTGGGTGTCCGGCTTCAGCTCAGGTCATAATCTCGCAGTCCATGTGTTCGGGCCGCACGTTGGGCTCTGTGCTGACAGCTGAGAGCCTGAAGGCTGCTTCGGATTCTGTGTCTCCCTCTTTCTCTACCCCTCCCCCACTCGCACTCTCTCTCAAAAAATAAATAAACATAAGAAAAAAAAAAGCTTCAGTGATGGGTGAAGAAGTCTGAGAAGCGTGCCTGGGTGGCTCAGTCAATTAAGCGGCCAACTCTTGATTTCGGCTCAGATCATGACCTCATGGTTCATGGGTTCAAGCCCCCATCAGGCTCTGTGCCTACTGCACAGAGCCTGCTTCAGATCCTCTGTCTCCTTCTTTCCAGCTCTCTTCCACTTGCCCTCACTCTTTCTCTCTCTCGCTCTGTCAAAAATAAATAAATGTTAAAAATTAAAAAAAAAAAACAAAACAGTCTTGAGATGGTCTGAGAGGTGAGTACAGGAAGAGGGGAGGGCTGTCTTGCTGACATATTGAAATGTGGCTTCAGGACTGATTGATAGTGTAGGAAGCTTCCAGTTCAGTTGTTCTGGAAACTGGAAATTGGCTGCACAAAAAAGTCACTTGGGGAACTTAAACAAACAAAAAACAAAAGTAAAACCCAAAAACAACAAGAAAAAAACAAACAGCAACAATAAAACACACACAAAAAAATCCCCCTTAAAACCTCACCACTGAGTTTCATACCAGAGTGTTTATTTACTTGATTGAGAATGTTACCTGGGCATCAGGATATTTAAAATTGGTATTACCAGGTAAGTTAATGTGTGGCCCAAATTGGAAACCACTGGTTTATTTGTTGCTTCTTTGGATCCTCTGATAACCCAGCCAAGGAGGAATTGGAATAAAATTTCTCTTTAACTGTAATTCACTTTTATAAATATAAATGATTTTGGATAAGTAGCTTCCCTTTGCTTTCATCTATAAAGTTACAGGGTTGCCTAGATACACTCAAATGTGCCTTTGGATCCCAAATTCTGCTGATTGGAGTATGGTCTTAAGTTACTAGAATTGGGGAAACTGAGTTCAAACAGCACACATCAACTACTCTTTCCACTGGAAACTTTTCAGCAATTTCCCACCTCAAACGTCCCTATTAAAATTTTTTCTGATACTTGGTTCTTCCTTCATCAGTGGATTTTTCTGCAGCTGCCAATGTCCAAAAACAAGGCTCAATAATAAGCCTCTACTGTTGAGTCACTGTTTATCACCAGATGTGCTACCCCTGAGAATTTGCATGGCCTTTCTTACTTGGGAAGACTTTACTCAGTATGGACAGGCTTAAATATCAGGAGCTCTTATTGGAAATGCACGTGCACATTAAGAGAAACATATTACATCATACCCCAGGGGTGAAAATCGCCAAGACGAACCCTGGCAATTTGCAAAGCTGAAAAATGGCTGCCATTTTAGCAATGGCCACACGATGGCGGTGTCACAACATAAATGATAGCTTTCCCGGTCAACTCCTCCCTGCTCACCCCCAACCGGTTTCTCCCTGGTATTGAACATAAAATGTTCAAATGAAACCCGCCATTTCATCCACATCCCTCACCAGAAAATACTACCAGGTTCATGTTTAAGGCCGAATTAGACTAAACTTGAATAAAAAGGTCCTTAATTGCTCTGATACATTGAAAATGCTTCCCACCAAGCAAACCTGCTCTACAATTGCACAAACCACCTCATTATTCTGCAAATGTCTTCAGAGTAATTCACCAAGAAAACATTTTCTTCCATGTGCTTTTGCTGATGAACCCAGATCATTTTTCAACTTCTGAGTATCTCTAACACATTTCCCATTCCAGTAAACCTTAACAATATTTGCCTGTTTTATTTATTTTTTCCTGGCCCACTGTATTCCCTTATAAGCACCTTGAAGTGCATACTAGAGACCAGGTGTATTTCATCTATGTAACTAATATGGCTCACAATTGTGCATATGAAGTAGAATCACCTGGGAAGCTAAAAGAACAAAAACTATATTGAAGTATATTGATGCCTGAGCTTGTTCCACATATATTAAATCAGACTTTCTGGGGGTTGGAATCCTGGACATTGATTATTTAAAGTAAAACAGGGGCACCTGGGTGGCTCAGTTGTTTAAGCGTTGGACCGGGCTCATGACCTTGCTGTCCGTGAGTTCCAGCCCAGCATCGGGCTCTGTGCTGACAGCTCAGAGCCTGGAGCCTGTTTCAGATTCTGTGTCTCCTTCTCTCTCTTCCCCTTCCCTGCTCATTCTTTGTCTGTCTCTCTGTCTCTCTCTGTCAAAAATAAACATTAAAAAAAATAAAAAATAAGTAAAGTAAAACAAAAGGAAGCAAAGCAAGACAAAACAACTCCCCCAGTGATTTTAGTGTGCAGCCAGAATGCAACCATTTTATTAAGTGGAGAAGGGAGAGGCATTCTAGATGACATTCCGAAGGTTTACCAAAGGCTCTACTCCAGACGGAAGCTTAAAATAGTCCCAGGCACAACAGATACTAATTTCACTACATCCGAGTCACCTTCACTTGTCTTTTGCAGCCTTTAGCACCCACCCAGCTGACACTTAACCTTAAGCATTGAGTTCGTGTCTCCTCTGCCTGGAACATTTCCCCTCTAGATACTTGCTTGAGTTCTCTAGCAGTGATTTAGACATCTTCCTAAATGTCATGTTCTCAGAGAGGTCTTCCCGGATCCCCTTATGTAAAACAATTTCTATCTATCTCCTCCTGTTTCATTTTTCCTCACAGCACTAATGACTAACGATCATTCCATCGTGCCGTATCTTACATTACAAATTATGTATTTCTCTTCTCTGCCCTCCCTATTATAAAATGCATTTGTCTGTCTTGACCTCCACTTTGTCCTCTAGCACCTTGCTCTGAGGTTATTGTTACATAAGAGACACTGAATCATTATTTGCTGAATAAGAACCAGTTCTTTTACACTCAGTATCCTCACTGACAAGAGGGCAAGACCACTGGGATTGAAAGCTCTGAAATGGGGGTGTAAGTCTAGCACAATGGAGCTGTCACGACCACTAGAGGAGATGTGTGTCTCACTCGCAGAGGCACTCGAGAAACACGTGTTAACTGGCTCCACTCTCAAGAACTCGGTGTACCTCTGTCTACTGAAGAAGGGCCACACCTGGAAGGGCGTAGGACGGGGCTGGCACCCGTGACTAGGGGTTCCTCGGTTTTCCTGGTGCAGAAAGGTTAGAGAACCTCATGATAGAATAGATCAGATGGAGGTTTTAGAGAGCTTCCTCAGCACTATTCCCTCTGGGAGCGTGAAGATTGAATGTGATAGCTGAATACGAAGGGTGCAAAAAATAGAGGAATGTTTTCTAGAATGTAAAAAACACAAAAACACTAATGGAGGCTGAAGGAATAAATAGTTTAAATCCCGGAAGTCTGGGTCTGGTTGTAGACCAAGGGAACCTACCATCGACTAAAATAGCTGTATCTCTTGTCTGAATAGACTAACTCAACAGGGAGTTGAGGCAGGTGGGTAATTTTAACTGGAGGGAACATCCCTTGACAAATTGCTTGGCCCTCTAGTTGTAGGCAAACCGTTCACCATCATCTCTTGCTTCTGTCACCGCTGGGTGTTTGGCTGGATTGGCTGCCGCTGGTATGGATGGGCTGGATTTTTCTTTGGCTGTGGAAGTCTTATCACCATGACTGCTGTCAGCCTGGATCGATACCTGAAAATCTGCTATTTATCTTATGGTAAGTACGAAGGTTTCTCGTTCCCCGATAGACAAAACTAGTGGACTGTCAGACTGTAACTATTGTACCGATAGGTCATGAACAGAGATTGCTAATAACCTAAGAGACCAAGGGTATTTCTATTTATAGCTCATTTTGTTCTAACATATGTTTAAAGACTTGAACCTGTGTCCATGTAGGTTTCTCTTAATTCTACTTTTATAGGAAATTCTGGTGTGTGGCTACAATGCTTTCGGAAAGTATCATTTCCTTGTATAAAGTGTGTAAGCTTTGCTGTGCAAACAAAGAAATAAAATGCATTGAAAGGATGTTAGTTCTGAGATGGTTTAGTTGGTTCCCCACATGGTAAGTGTAATTATTAGAAAGATGTTTCTGATCCTCATTGAGGACTCAGGCTCCCCATGATTTCAGAGATAAGGAATTCCAAAGAGTCCGGGTCCAAGTTAGAGAGCTGTGCTGCCGTGGGGGCAAGAAAGGGCACGTGCAGAAATATCAAACAACGTTCTTTTTGTAGTCTTGTAGGTAGAAAGATGAGGGAAGAGCCCACCATAAAAAATTTTTCAGGGACTAAAGTTTTGTTTTGTTTTGTTTTTGTTTTTAATAATTAGAGCATTCAGCATGCTAAAAATACATTTTTATTGCTTTTGCTTCCTGGGTTTCTGCGAACTTATTGAACCCAAAAGAGAAGCATTTGGGCCCTCACGTTTAATATTGAGAACAAGGCACAACCAGGGAATAATACTGGCTCCCTCTGGATAAAACTGCTCTGTGTGTTAATCTGTCAACCGTCTCATTGACGTTGCGACCATGGAGTCGGAGGATGGCCTGGAGCCTGAGGGGGGAAAGATCAAGTCAACTTGATGCTTTCAGTGTGGTAGAATTTTCCTTTATATTTTAAGAGTTTATAGTCCCAAACTCCAAGGAAACCGTTCAGACGGAGGGTAAGGTCATGGACCATCATCTTCACGACCTAGCACTTTTTTGTTGTTGTTTTTAAATTTGCATCTCTTTTTCTAAACAGATTAAAACTTCCACTAGAAACAACTTAAATCAGAATTTCCAATGATATAAAAAAATATTCGATTGTATATATACTGGATGACTTCAGAGTCAAATTCTTTCTATAAACTTATTTTTGGTTATTTCAAATAAATTTTAAATATACTTATAGATTTTATAGATGAGAAGGCAGAATTTCCACTTCTTGGGGATATTTAAGAAATTCTACACCTTGATGTCTCTGCTTTTTAAATATTTTCTTGAATGTAGGCGTGGTGTCAATGAAAGAGATGATCCTGCCCACCCCCAGAATAATTGCAGGGCATCTCTCCATATGGGAACTGTATATATTTTTCCAGCTTCTTTTAAGATTGAACCTCAATAGAATGGTTTCACCATTTGCTTTGACTCATGCTTAAGCCCTCTACACAGTGTCTTAAAATGTTGGAATTAGAAGACCGCTTGGGAACATGTAGACCTTTCTCCCATTAATGTGATAAACTGTTTTAAGGCATCCCTGACAGACAGCCACTTGGCCTCTTCTTGAATAATTCCAGTGACCAGTGACGGGGAGCTTACTACTGCACAAGGCAGCCCATTCTCTGATTGGTCTGCTCTCATTGTTACAATGTTATTCCTTATATTGAGACAAAACTGCCTCCCAGTAACCTCCACCCATTGGTCCTAGTTCTGACTTCTGGAGCAACACAGAACCAATCTACTAATCTACTCCCTCCTGTACTTGACAGCCTTTCACCATACTCGAATGTAAGTATCCAACACCTCGCCAAGTAACCCTAACCATAAATGCTTATACGTATGCCTATGCACATCCCCCTAAATATATGTGGTTATCCGTGCCAGTGTTTTACCCATTATAATGGACAAACAAGAGCTGACATAAATGTGGCTACCTGATCCTTACCTCTATCTGGTTGGGCTTGAGAAATTTGCATTTTGTGATAAAAAAATGCCATGTGTTTGAGAAAAATAGAGACAATAGAATACAGATACAATCTGTTATATTTCTTGCGAGAGCTGAGGCAAACACAAGACTAAAAAATCATGCTACTGTGGTCCTTCGTAGTTTGCAAATCAGGCCTGGCATTGTTTCATCGAACTCTTATCAAAACCTGTCAGCAATGTACGTCTTATTTACTCTGTTTTACTGCTAAGAACATGGGTGTCTAGAAAGGTTACATGAAAAGGGTCAAGTCCTAGAAACGAGAATTAGGCCGTACTGACTTCCCAAACCACGTGGCACTGAGCAGAGGCAGGCTGGAGTCTGTGATGAAGAGATTATTTGGCTTTTGTTGAATGTGTTCCGATATTTCTTCTCTGCTACTCCAAACCAAGGCAGTGAGGATTCCCTTTTCCAGCCCTTTCTCTTTGAGGTGATAAATAGGGTGTGAAGGTAATTTTCCCAGTAGGCTGCAGCACTTAGATCAGGCTACCCTGTCTTTGGTGGGTGTGTTGAACTTTGGAAAATGATCACTAGTGTTCTACAGCGTTTTTTTTTTTTTTTTTAGATGACTACACTGTTTCTTCTTCTTGGAATTCTCTTTTGGTTGATGGAAACTTTTCCTGAAAAACCTAGAGGTTAATTTTGTTTTCCTGAAAATATTTCCACAGAACTACTCTTTCTTTTTTAAAAATTTTTAATGTATATTTATTTTGAGTGCACGCGCGTGCGAGAGAGAGAGAGAGAGAGAGAGAGAGAGAGACAAAGAGACAGAGCACAAGTGGAAGAGGGGCAGAGAGAGAGGGAGACACAGAATCTGAAGCAGGCTCCAGGCTCTGAGCTTGTCAGCACAGAGCCCTACGTGAGGCTCAAACCCATGAACCATGAGATCATGACCTGAGCTGAAGTCAGAGGCTTAACCAACTGAGTCACCTTTAATGTTTATTTGTTTGAGAGAGAGAGAGAGAGAGAGAGCCAGTTGGGGAAGGGCAGAGAGAAAAGGAGAGAGAGAATCCCAAGGAGGCCCTGTGCTGCCAGCACAGAGCCTGATACAGGGCTCAATCTCATGACCGTGAGATCACAATCTGAGCCAAATGCTTAACTGACTGAGCCACGCAGGCACCACTCCACCCCAATTACTTTTGCAGAACATGATACAATCTAACTAAATCCTCTACCTCTCTTGCCATGGCTGTGTGAGCATGACTGCTGTGTTAGTAATGTTCGAAGGTTCAAAATCTGCTCCCGTGAAGCAGGGTCAGTCACTTTAAGGTCACAGGCAGTAATGGTGGTGGCCCACCGACCCCCACCAACAAGTGCTTATGAGGACAAATGAGATGAAAGACATGGGAGATTTTAGGGAGAAGGGTATTTAAAGGCACAAACAATGTGTTACCATTTCCACCTTTCCCAAAGGACTCTATCTTGGATGAACCATTGATAACATGCTTTTTGGCGCTTGGTCCTTCTGGTCTGCCAATGGGCCTTATATTGGATAGGATCTCAAAGGTCATTCTAGATGCTTTCTTAAGATCCTTCCTTCATTGTCTTCAGCACCCTCTCATCTTTCTACTGCCCCTCCTTCCTCAGCTTTTGTCCCTTCCCCTCCCAAGGCTCCCGCGTGCCTATGGAAACCTTCCCTGTGAAAGCACTTCTAGTTTTATTTGCGTGGAAAAAGGCCCATGCTCTGGAACTTTTCTCCCTTCACTCCACTCTCCCTCAGAGCTCAGTTATCTGACCACTTCTCCCAGAATCCAATGGAATAACTCTTTGGATGTGGAATTTGACATATCGAGGGGAGGTATTTGGGTACAGGGCAGATTACATCCCGGTAACGCTTTTCTTCTACCTCCAGGGGTTTGGCTGAAAAGAAAGCACGCCTACATCTGCCTGGCAGTCATCTGGGCCTATGCTTCCTTCTGGACCACCATGCCCTTGGTTGGTCTAGGGGACTACGCGCCTGAGCCCTTCGGAACCTCATGCACCCTGGACTGGTGGCTGGCCCAGGCCTCTGTGGGCGGCCAGATTTTCATCCTGAACATCCTCTTCTTCTGCCTGTTGCTCCCAACGGCTGTGATTGTGTTCTCCTATGTGAAGATCATTGCCAAGGTTAAGTCCTCCTCCAAAGAAGTAGCTCATTTCGACAGTCGGATACATAGCAGCCATGTGCTGGAAATGAAACTGACCAAGGTAACTACAGTAACAGTTTACAGAGGTGTTTTGTAATCAATTAAAACATCGTGGGGCAAAGAGGATAGGGGATGCTAGGGACTGGGAGAACTTAGAGTCCCTATTCTTTACGTACTGCTCAACTTTGCTATTATTTATCTAAACCTTTGTAGTGTTTCTTTTTCTTGTGTCTGTCTCTCATTTACACACACACACTAATATTTACTTAATTTGTATGGTGGATCTACTGGGAGCTTATTCTCTCTATTGAATAAGATACACTTGGTTCTCAAAAATTATTTAAGTCGTAATAAGAATAAGTTTTAAGCATCATGAGATGCCTCAGAGTATTTATAGTTTTGTACGGACGTTGGTGGGTGTGAAGGACATTCTGTCACCTCGCATTATTTACCATGTCTGCTGTCCTATGGGAAGCTTATCTTAATGCAACATAATTCCTGCAGGGTTGAGTTTCTTGGTAAATGCTAACGTCAAGAGTTGACAGCTGTTTAGACATTGTAGTGTAAGGAAAGGAACACACAGTTTGAAAACAGACTGGGGTTTTCATTCCATGACCAACACCTGTGAAGTTTGTGACCCAGAGCTAGACACTGAAATTCTTTGAATCTCCGTTTCCTCACTTGGGCAACAAGAATAGTACCATTGATCTCATTGGATTGTGGTGGAGATTCAACGAGATAAAGCATGTTATTCTGTCATTTGGTGCATAGAAGGTGTTGAAGAAGCCACAGTTCCTTTATTCTCTTGTAATTTTAAGGAATTCTGGGAAAGTATGAGGCAGTGGTCTTTCCACTTTCATCCTGTCTTACCTTTACGTTGAAAAATATCTTTTCTGCACACACATCAATATAAATGACATGCAGCTAACACCGTCAAACTGTATATTTGACACTAGGACATGCTAATTTCCATTTTACTTTTAAAGATGCAGAAATAAATGCAGATTAAGGTTCTAACCATTCCTTTTGGTCCCAACCAATCATATTACTGATATCCCACTTTCACGTGTCCTCACAACCTACTTGGGGACCACTTGTCTCGGGACCTATAGTAACAGTTCCCTCTAGACCCGGGGTCGCTTCTAATAAGTCAGGGCCTTGGTTCTAGTAATATTCCTCTCTTCACACTGCAGATGTTTCAAGATGGTGCAAGGGTGTCTTGGTTGCAAAGTGTGAGCTAGAGATTCTTCATGGTTCCAGTTGACTTTTCCTTCCTGAGCTCCACCTGCTGAATAAAAACAAGCTCCGAGGGAAGTTTTCATCACTGCAAATCTATGCTCATAATCTAATCATAGAGTAATTCTATTGGGATGAAAATGCAGAATCAGGAATCATAATCTACTTCTCTCTTATAATTGGTTGTAAAATGTAAAGAAATGTTTCCATAAAATCCAGGATCAGGAATTCAGTTCTTCATTTCTAGCTCTCCTTTGTGCTCTTATCTGTGATTAAAAAAAAAAAAACACAAAAATTAATCCAAATAAATTAATCCAAGTTAATTTCAGATTACATTTAATCCAAACCCTACTCAGGGCCAAGTACTGTTTTCGGGACACAGTAAATACAACAATAATAAAAATTTTTCTTCTAGGTACTTTATGAAAATATGCCCAGAGAAACATCGTAACATCTGTCATACTCGTAGGTGGATTTGAGTTCACCTTGCAGCCCCATTATTTGGTGTAGCAGAAAGCTGCTCAGTTGTCATCTGACTTCCTCTCACTTCTTGCTACCCTCCAACGGTATCGGCTTCAAGGCATTTTGATGGTCTTGATCAGTGAGTCCAGATCCTGATTCCCATGGGGTTCTTCTCCAGTTTCTCTGAGTCTGTTGTTATTCATCATCTTGTCTCTGGTTAATGGAATTGCCTAACTCTACCCACAGCCAACTTTTATAAATACCCTGGCATCTTGTTCTTTGTGTATTCTGGTGGGTGGGCAATTTGGTGAATGATTCTGAAAATCATTATGCATAAGAGGTGAAACTCGGCACACACCATTTAATTTGGGTTGTGGTCATCATTCTCCTTGACCTGGACTGGACTGTATAGATCAGGTATGCAGGCTTACTCGGCCCAGATCAACCAGAGAGATATTAAATGAAAAGTGTAGGCATATATATGTATGATTTTATTTTATACGCATCTTCTTCTAACATACACTAAGTGACATTATATTACATATAATGTCTATATTGTATATGTTATATATTATCCAATATGTCTGCATCTCATTTGTATATATAAAACTTATATTAAAATAGCCTGAATATAATATGCTTCTAATTACTTACACTTAAACACAAAAAATGTAAATCAAAATTCAACCCACATTGATAAACATAGCTTTCTATTTTGGCATCTTCTGTGCTAAATTTGAAATGTTTTCAATTACTAGTTAATTTTGATCTTGATTTTTTTTCTGCTGAGTAAAAATAAGTAAAGACAACCTCATACCGGGCCTTTTCATCGTGTGAGAAAGCTTTTCCTCCATTCAACTACCTCTTAGAACGGAGCGGTTTGCTCATTCAGTTGGTGCTTCTGATCTTTTAGAACAGCCTGGTCTGAAAGCTTACTACTTAAAGCCCACTTCCTTGGATTCTGGGGTCAAAATCATTTACTTTTCTGGGGCTCTAATTATTTCCAGCTGGGTTATTATCTGGGCCTGCATTTTGCCAGGCTGGTCTTATCAACCTAGAAATTGACATTCCATTTACAAATATCTCTGTAGTTTGTAGTTTTCCACTAATTAATTTTTTAAAAAATGATGCTTTTGCCAGCCTTTTCTGGTAGGCTGAGATTTCACAAGAGTGCAAACAGAGGTGTGCAAAAAAAGCCCAAGAAATAAAACAAACAAACAAACAAATCTCTTTATATTTCTATGACTCAGTATAATCTCATTTTCGTGCCTACATTTGACTTTGTAAAACAAACTTAATATTAGACAATCAGCATAAGTTCAGTTGCTTTGGGGTTTTCCTCCTTCTCCCAGGGCTATGTATAAATTCCAGGGAGATTTTCAGAATTCCGTAGTGCCAATGGGTGGGGGCTCTTGGTCTGGTTGTTCATTTATTGACCCTGGTATTGATGAGATATTTAGGTTTCTTTCTCATCTCAGTCATCAGCCGTCATGGGTCACTTTGCATCCTGCTTGTTCCAGTTAGAAGGTCTCTTTAGGCTTGTCAGCAATTCTAGTTACTTCCCTGTCCTTTGACTGCAACTCATCATGTGTATTTTTGGAGCTTGGCTGGGACCCTGGGAAGTTTCCTGCCCTGGGACCCTGGGACCCTGGGAAGGACCCTGGGAAGATATCCCTAAATGCATTAAGGGTCTTTTGCTCCCCCAACACCAACCCTGGCCCCTTGTGTGTAGTTCAGTGGAGTCCCTCAGGATAATTTCTCAAGGTCAGTTACCAGCTCCTCGGCGGTCCTTTCACCTTTGAGCTGTAGGCCTTTTACCCACTCTTGGGTGGGAAACCTGTAACCACGTGCATGCCTCTAAAATTGTTCCCATTCAGTAAGATTGATGCTTCCAGGCCTGCAAGTTTCTGGCTGTGGATGCTCGATGTCATTTTTCGCACATCCGAATCCCCTTTCTCTCAAGTATTTTCTCTCCTGTAAGTTTCAAATTTCTATTTTAAAACTCACAAGCTGAGAAATGAATGTTTTACTTCTTTAGATATTTCTGCTTGAAAAAATCTTCACACAATGCACTGAACACTCTTGCTTCTGCTTTAATGAGGGGGGTGGTGGAGTAACAGGAAGAAAATACCAGAAGCACAGACTAATTTTTCCAAATATTATTATGTGGTATGGATTAGTACTTCATATTTATTCATTTAACACATGTAGATCATCTATAAGTTTCAGGTCTGTAATTAGTATCTAGATCCTTTGGGATCTGGATTTCTGCTCATTTCCCTTATTTCCACCAAAACGCCTTCCCGATTGCCCCTGGCTAGTTGAAGTCCCTCTGTAATGAGCCATAGGAGCACTTGGAACATTTGCTTTATTGAATCACACGCTGGTCCCTCTTCTTTGCTAGTAGGTAGGTGATCGCAAGTGCTACGTGTCCTGTGTGCTTCTGAGCCTCACTGCCTAGGGCCTCCTAGATGCTTAATCATGATCACGATAATGAATACATAATTGAATAAACTAAGTTCATCTAATTACCTTGATGAGTGGTAAGTGGTCCCTTGACCCCTGGCTGGAGATCCTCTGTCCCTTTCATAGCTGAGAGGCATTTTGTTTTGCTTTGTTCTTTCACCCTGAAGTCTTTTTAAAAATCACAAATGTAAATCTCCGCTTTCCTCAAATGATTATCTCTTATTGCGCATCGAGTGTTATTTATCATGGAGGGGTCATATTCAGAGACCCCCCCCCCCCCCGCCCCGAGGAGGCTTCTAGGGTCAGTTTGTGGGAAAGTTGAACGGCATTGTTTTTTATTTTTTAAACCAATTAATTCATTTCCTCTGGTTCTTCATAAGTGCTCTTAGTTTAAATGTCACTTCTCAGAAGAGCATTGTCGGAATTGAATTCAAATCTTCCTATTACAACGTGTCACTGCTGTCTTTACATTTTCTTCTTAGAGCTGGTTCTGACTTATAATTAATTTATGATTGCATATTTATTTTTGTGATTATTTGCTCAATGTCTGGTTTTAACATTAGTCATTAGTTGTTACTGTGGAGTAACAACTATACCATTTTGTTTGCTTTGTGTCCCCAGGACATAGCACAATGCCTCAAATATATATATATATATATATATATATATATACACACACACACACACACACAATTATATATATATTATATAATAATGTCATATGGTATAACATATAATTGATTATAGTATATTAGTGTAAGTTAAATATAAATAAATATGAATAAAGATGTATACATAAATATATGTTAAAAATATATATTTGTTGAAGGAAAGAATTTCAATTAAGAATCAATCCCAGTTTTGCCTGTGGCCCACTTTAGGGTCTCAGTGAGCTGATATTTGTTATTTATTTTGGCTGCCAGTGGCTGAACCCCTTTCCATGTTTGGAATTTCTGTGTTAAGGAACTTCCAACATTTTGAGTCTTGCTCGGGGGTGGAGGGGAGGAACAATATGTCTGAGCAAAGGATGACTCCTAATTTAAAAGATACAGAAGGACCAGTCATTAATTTTCCCAGATTCCCTTGCAGCTGGAGTATAGCCACAACCCTAGGCTCCAGCCAGTCTGTCTCAGGAGCCAGTGACACCAGCAAAGGGGCAGGGAGATGTCCCCTGGGGGGCATGGCTGCAGCAGCAGTGGTTTCTGCATCAGGGCCAGCTCAGGCCATCCATTTTGGGTGTCATTTCTGTGTGGTTGGCCTCAGTCCTATGTCCAGCATTCCCAGTGACACTCTGTCCTAATCAGCCCATTCCTTTTCTGTCTCCCTTGGCCAAAGTCAAGTTCTGTTACTTGCAACTCAGAATCTTAACTGATTCACCTCGGAAAAACCACTTCACCTGGCTGGGCTTCTGTTTTCTCATCTGCGAGAGAAGGTGGGAGAGGGGAGTTAAATGCTGTCTAAGTTACCTTCTAAAACTCTCAGGTTGTATCAAAATGGCTAGATCGGTGGATTAAGCACCCATGGCGATCACTCTTATTGCTAAAACCACTTTACCTCTCCACCTCAGTACGTTTTCCCTCTGAGTAGCAGTTTCCTCACCTTAAGGGCTTGGTTTATCTGTAATGACCAGTGGAGTCTCCCTTGTTTTGCAGAACCAGATAGTGAGAGTTCTTGAAGCCAGCCGCTGCCTCATTGGGGAATGTTGTGTTCAGTTTTAGACCAAAACCCCAAAACACAGATGTACAGAGCGATATGACCTAATTTACATCCTCTCCTTTCAATCTCAGCTTTTGCTTGTTTATAGAATAGTGGTATTTTAAGATTTGAGAAGGTTGCAGCTGGGAAGTGCAGAACACTCCTGCTTCTTGTATGTCTTTTATTTTTTTTAAGTACAAATCAATATTTTCTACTTGGATCACAACCAGGGCTCACATGATGGTGGACACATCAAAGCTGTCAGAATTCTTTTCTTTCTAAGTGCGTGAAGAAGGGCCTTGGATGGTTGGCCTTAGTGGTCCTTCTATCGATTAAAGAGAAGGGAGGAAGAAACTCAAATGAGACATGCTTAGGGTTGTTGAATTCCTCTATTTCTTCAAAGGTGGCGTGCAAGCTATCACCACCCTTATTTTTGTACCTGTCAGGAGCTGAGGTTCCAGTGAAGGTAGGTCATGGTTGTTAAGTTTATCACCTTCCTTCCTCCTTACCATTGGTGGTGTCACTCAATGGCAGGCTGCTTGTTTGTGGGGGGTGGTAGCCTCATACCTGGCATTGACTCTCGCATTATCACATCTTTTATTTATTTATTTTTTAAACTTTATTTATTTTGAGAAAGGCAGCGAGTGAGCAGGGGAGGGGCAGAGGGAGAGATAGGGAGAGAGAGAATCCTAAGCAGGCTCCACACTAGGCATGGAGACCGACATGGGGCTTGAACTCACGAACGGTGGATCAGGACCTGAGCCAAAACCAAGAGTCAGACGCTTAACCAATTGGGCCACCTGGGTGCCCCAACCATCCATTTCATTGTTCAAGGTATTACACAGATTCAAAACGAGAAGGCTTACTCATATCTGGGCAAAGGAGCCTGGTGGAAGGAACTGAAAGGGCATTCTCAGAGAACCCGGGGTTCTGTCTCACTCACACTATGGAGCCGAACACAGTTGGAATCCAAACCTGAGTACCTCTCCATCTGTGATATTTTCACTTTTGCACGCTGCCTCAGCACAGAGAGGGCAGGACATCCCTTTTTGGAAACCATATCTGCTGGACTGGTGAAGATGAATTGGACCCACAGATAGAGCCTTACGTAACTTGGAGAATTTACTTTCAATTCCACCGTTCTATTATTGCTTTAATTGATTGATTCGCTAGAATCAATCAATTATGGACAGTACTGCTTCTGGGACACTTCAATTAATGCCCTTGAATTTAGCTGGAACATACAGATATCCCTTTGTCCTCTGCAGCAAGGTATGTTTAAAGTGAACTGGGTTGCAGATGTGTGATTTTTTTTTTTTTTTTGTAGAAGCAGAACACATATTCTGTGAATTTCCTCCCACAAAAATTGCCTAATTTAAGAACTGAAGTTTTACTGTTTTCCAGTAAACCACAAGGCAGTAATAAAAGTGAAGCGATTAAAAAATAAACAACTTAGAACAAGCTGACAGGTACAGGTGTCTGTGTTAGATCTGGTTTAAGGACACCTGGAAAAGAAAATTTGGAAAATGGAAATGAGGATACACTCAGAAATGAGGAAAGCAAGGAACAGGCTGATGAAAAATTAAACACGTTCCATGTTGAGTAGAAAGCACTGGGAAAATGAGTGTAACGTGCGAGATTTCTGTAGGGTGTATCTTAAAATGCCTTTAATATTCAATGTTTTAATGTTTAATATTTTGTGGAGTAGATTTTAACATGAGAAGATGGTAAAAAATGAATGTGGCTTCTGTTAACTTTGTATTCACTTCAAACATATAAGTAACATTCTGCAGCGCTTTTCCATCTAGGCTTTTATCCCTCTTTCTGCTTTAAACCTGATTTCTAGTCATTCAATTTAAAGCACTTAGCTTAATTCTAATCAGAAAAGCCACGATGATGCATTTGCTCTGTGTTTAAAAACCACAGTACAGTTAATTCGCCTATGTTCTTTTAAAAAGGATAACGTAATGCTAATGTTTGAAGTCCTTCGTCTTTCCATTGCACACTCTCATAAAAGTAGAAGATACATAAAATGCAGAAAATATTATGGACTGAGTGCCAATCTATTTTTTGTCAATGACTTTGACGGCAACCCAGAATGCAGCCCTTGCAATACTGTGAAATCATCATGTGAGTCACCAAAGGATAAAGGCAAGAGCTATGTTAAGTTCCCAGACATCTGCTAAAGCAAGTGTTATTTATACAGTTATTGTTTATTTGGGGATTTAGAAAAAAGGCCCTTACTTTGAGCCCTGTGGCATCCTTTCTATTTACAAATGAAGTCACACAGGCCAGACCAAACCAAATACAGTTTCTCCCGGGGAACCCTCTGCAGAGAGGTGGGAAAGCAAGCAGCGGAATTGCATGTGTGGTCTGGGGCTGGTGGATAATTGTTAAGCACGGGCAAGTATTTTGGATCAGGACCCTAAAGGAAGGCTGCGGGACCCCAACACAGGGCTCAGGACTTGAAGGAGGTCCGCGCTCACTTCATTCATCGCTCTGAGATTTAGACTCTATTTGTAAAATGGAACGAAATTAATGTAACTGATGCGTGTCTCAGCGGCAGTTCATTTTTAGAGATGAGCCTTGAACTTCTTGGGTGGAATTTTATAACGTGAGACTTCCAGTAGGTGTTTCAGGCTTCTTTCTTGACACAGCCCACAAATATGGGGGTCTCAGGGCAAACAGCCTGCTGCTGGCTGTTCGGAGGTCAAGTAGGGGTAGGACCATTCCCTGCATACAATAGCTCTGCTTTCATGGGTATTGAAATGCACATGTGCTCAAATGACTTTGTTATAAAACAAAACAAAACTTATCCAGTTGAATTTCTAAAACAAAAAAGCATGCATGAATGTTGTTGCTTTAACTATTACTAATAAAGCATTTTGTGTCTCATTCTTCATCCTTGATCCACTACGCTAGCTTGTCATGACCTTCATACCGGAAGCTGTTATTTTCCTTCTTGAATAAGAGGATGGGGGTGGGGGGCGCCTGGGTGGCTCAGTCCATTAAGCGTCTGACTTGTCTCAGGTCATGATCTCACCATTGGTGAGTTTGAGCCCCGTGACGGGCTCTGTGCTGACAGCTCCGAGCCTGGAGCCTGCTTTGGATTCTGTGTTTCCCTCTCTCTGTTCCTCCTCAGCTCACACTCCCCCTCTCTCAAAAATGAATAAACATTAAAAAAAAAAAAATTAAAAAAAAAAAAAGAGGCTGGGGAAAGAGGTGGTGATGCCTGCCTTGGATAGTTCCATCTTTTCATCTTCTCTGGGTTTTGGGGAACTCAAGGATAAAGGAAGCTCCACTTTTCCTACAAATCCCTTATAAAATCACAAAGATGGGTCTGATCATGCTCTTTCTGGCCATGTACTCATCCCTGTTCTTGCTGTGGTATCCAGGGGCCTGCAGGCCTCTGCTCAAGCTTGGGTCACGCGAAGCCAGCTCCATGCAACAGGGGTAGAAGGGATACAGGCAATGCTGAAGTAGAAGGTATATGAGGCAGAGGAAAATAAACAAAACCAGACGTCCACTGTACAGCCCTAACGTGAATATTGTTTCATGATTTCTCCTACAGAAAAAAATACTCTGGTAGATAATAGTGTAAAGAGACTTCGAAGTTCGTGCACTCTGTCTCAATTAGGACGTGAAATGGCTCATGTTTAAAATGGACACCAAAGCTCGGACCTCATTTGCCAGTGTTAGTACTCGAAGCGAGAGCCTTCTATTTCGTATTTACGCTGCAGCCTAAACAAACTGTTACAAGTGGAAATTCTGTGTGGCCAGGGATGGTGTCTGCTTTGCTCATTGCTTTATCCCCAGCACAGAACATGCGGGAATACTCACCCTTGTTGATTCAACGAATGAGCAATGATTTTTCTACCTCCTATTTCTTCCTGCCCCAGTTCATTTAGCAGAGGTTAATCATTCCATTCGTTAAGTCTCCTGTTCAAAAACCTACTAGTGCCTCAAAGCACATGGAATGAAGTGCATGCTTGGTAACATGCTCCACACACCCCTGAATATACGCATGTTGTCTCTCTCTCCAGGCTCATCTCATGTGCCAAAGTGAATTGCTTGCTAGTTTCTGTACAAACCTCACACATACCTGTGCCTTTGCTCACACTGATCGTACTGCTATTCCTTTATTTAACTTACCAACATGCAGGTTATATGCCACGTCTCCCGTGAAACTGTTCTGAACTTGCAGTTTGGTCCTCCTCCGGGCTGGCACTTAAATCCTACTCTGCCGTGTACTGCAGTGGTTTGTATTCCAGAGGGATACAGCCAGGCACTAAGGTGTACTAGTGTCCCCGTTAGCGCTTGGCATTGTGTCTGGCACAAGGCACTTGCTAAAAAGGGGTTGTTGAATTCAAGCGAGATAATCCATAGGGTCAGGCAGATAGTTACAGGGCACTAATCAGGGCTACGTCAGTAGGGGGGCTGGGTTGCAGATGGTGAGAAACTAGTGAGAGCATTTTAAAACCCTGTCTCTAATTATTCTCTGATCTGAAACTTTAGAGGCTCCCCAGGTAATTATAATTTTGTGAGAGAGAAAAGTCCTTTCTGGAAAAGTCTTGCTTAATGCAACTCTGTCACTTTGGTTAAAGCTTGGCGATTCTGTTTTACTTTATATCTAGTGAATTTCCACTCTCTGAGCCTCACACTTGAGATAATGAGCCAAAAGAAGGAACACTTGATAGAAATCTCTGAAGAAGATTCATGTTAAAATTTCCAACAAGAGCAGAATTTCTGTTTCTTGAGGCAAATGAGTGATTTCAAATTTCTTCAAGGTGAACATATTGTCCATGTACCTCTGTGAATATACGATGGAACATATTTTCCATCAACGTGGGTTGAGAAGTCTTGGAAATTTCAGGAGCACTGATGTCTTCTTAGCATGAGTTCATGCCCAATGTAAAATCGGACAGCGTTTATAGGGTTAAACTTTGGGTCTCTTGGTACATTCCAATTCTGGAGTAGAGATTGGATAGGATGTGGTAAATGGGATAAGGCATTGTAATAACTTCAGGCTGAACATCTCTGAAGTCCATCTGAAATGTCTCTCCTATGGGCGAGATAAGTGAAAAAGGTAATAGACTTTCTTGCGTGTAATTGGGCTGCCGCTCCTCCTCCCACCCTTCATTTCCACCCAGTGTTTTGACTCTGTTCTGTTACTTGCCCTCGCCAGGTGGCGATGCTGATTTGCGCTGGCTTCCTGATCGCCTGGATTCCTTACGCGGTGGTCTCTGTGTGGTCAGCTTTCGGAAGGCCAGACTCCATCCCCATCCAACTGTCTGTGGTGCCAACCCTACTTGCAAAATCAGCAGCAATGTACAACCCCATCATTTACCAGGTCATCGATTACAAATTTGCCTGTTGCCAAACTGGTGGCTTGAAAGCAACCAAGAAGAAATCCTTGGAAGACTTCAGGTAAAATTTCGGAAGCTGGGAATGAATGATACTGTTTCACAATCCTATGGGATTCAAGCCACTCCGATATGCTATCTTCTTAGGCTTAGAGCTCATCACTTAGGAGTAGTGTAATGAGGACTGTATTTTCTGTTCATCAAAATTCCTGAAATCAAGCCATCAGATATGTAGGGTTGAATGTCATGGGTAGATGATACCAAACGGATGCTCTATTTGAGCAACCACCATTCATCCCTCTTCCTTACCTAGGACCAAATCCATTTTGCCCCAAGAGTACAGTTCCACATGGCAATGATCCAAAATTAAGTTCTCACAACAGAACAGATTCTCCTGTTTGAGATGTTTCTGCCATTAGCTAAGAGTTCTAGGATTTGGGCGGGCAAAGGAAGGAGAGAAGGGAGGTGACATATTCTGCTCTCTGTTCCGGTTCTTTGTGTTATTCCCACAAGAGCCCCATGTTGTCCCTTCTCTTTGTCAGACAAGGAGATGGAGGTAAGGTAAAACAAGTAAGGTGAAGGTTAAGCGAGCTGCCTGTGTTTACGCAGCCAGCAAGTAGCAGAGCAGAGGTTTCAATTCGGGTCCCCTGGGTTTCAAAACAGTCTACACTGTTTCCGCTACGAAATGAACAGATGAGTTTGGGGATCCTGCACCATAGTTCCCAAAGGCTCCGTGTGAGTAAAGAGTTGAGAGTGATGTGTGGACTTTGCGTCCAGTTAGGGCCAGTCTTAGTAGGGTGTAGATCAGGCACCTGAATGCATGGTCGGAGGTGAGGGGTGTTGAGAAGGAATGCGTTCTCTGATTTCCATTAATTCTTACTCACTGGATGTCTGGTTGTTTCCCAATACTATTTTCCTGTATCAAACAGGAAACAGAAGGGGGAAGAAAGGTAGAACTAGCTTTGAGAAGAGACGGGTCATTATCTTGTTCTCTCAGTGTGCTGGAGCAAAGTGGTTACGTTTTTGACATTTAACGTCCTCACCATGCAGGGTACAGATCAAATGAAAAAAAAAAAAAGGCACAAAGAAACAGTATTGTCATTGTTGCTGGTACAAGAGAAGAAATACACAATTTGGAAGTAGAAGATCAGTGTTTGGTTGATTTTTCTGTATCCGGGCAAATGAACTACTTATAACTTAAAATTGGGACCAGCTGATTGTAACAGCCACCATTTGAAACTGTAGGAATTACACCAAATGCATGTTTGGAAAGGGCTAGGTGACAACTGTTTGTGGTTTTTGTTTTGTTTTGTTTTGTTTTTCTTTCACGTTGTTGGTGGTTCATGCCTTTTGTGTGGAATTGGATAAACTCAAATGCTAAAATGCATCTATTTCGGCAGTAACAGCACTTTTCTCTTATCAACTATTAATACTTTATTATGAATGCAGGTTACAGTGTTCTTCATAGAGCAGTTGCGGGAGAAAATAATGGGCATTTCTTCCTCTGAAAGAGATGGGACTTTGACAGGAATGGCTGAAGGCAGATTGCACCTACCTCATAATCTTGCCTCGGACTGAGTCTGTGTTCTGTGCCTTAGCTCTTCAGGGTAGGCAGCACATAAATACTCAATGGCGCAATAATGGAAAGAGAGAAATTTATGAGGAAGGCAGTGACTCGGGGCCTCAGACCTTCAGAAAAGCCAGCCAGCCAAGAGTCAGTTCAGTTCACTTGCTCCTGTTAGCCGTTGCTATGAAATACAACAGTTGGTTGGCTGAAGGACAAGTGCTGTTTTCTTACTCCGGGGTCTCAGCTTTCAGTGGAAAAAGCAGGCGGTAGCACTAAAAATCCCTTGGGTTTTAAAGTTTGGAACATCTTTAGAAAAGGAACGCAGAAGCAGTGTGAGGAGTCGCCGATTTTTAGAAGGCTCTCTTCAGAGAAGAACCTTCCAAAGAAGCGAAGAAGCAAACATTTTGTTGTCGTTGCTCTTGTTATTAAAAAACTAAGAAAGTGGGTAACATAGATGCTTATAGAATGAGACGAAGTGGTAAGACGCCAGTCCAGAGTGGTTAATGCACTGCCAGAACAGTTTAAATTGAATTTAAACTAGATTAATTGATATCCCTGTTTTTTTTTCCTTTTCTGAGCTCTGGAATGAATTTGCTTATAATGGGACACCCTCGTGGGAAATATTTTGCATTCAAATAAGAAAGCTAATGTGTTGAATATGAGCTTGTGGAAATAAATTTTGAGTGGTTTTTACAGTTCATTTAAAGTTAACTAATTCCCCCCGCTGAATTGAGTCCTCTTGAGATTTTGGTAGAAGCTGATGAACTAAAGCATGGCCAAGAGCCCTTTTTGACAGGCTGTCTGTTATTCATCTCATCTGGGTATCCAGATGAGGTCTCCTGTATTTTGCAAACAGTGCTTTTCCACCCTGTTTGTGTATTGGAGACACCTGGGGAATGTGGAAAAAAACTAATGCTCCCTGGAAAGAGATTTGGCTTCCGCTGGTCTGGATTGGACCTTCATTAGTTTGATTAGTTAGCTCTCCCAGATGGTTCTCGTACCCAGCCATTGTTGAAAGCCGGTGACCCAGAGCCTGGAAAAGGAAAACATTAATAGTTCAGAAGCCTCTCACCCCACTTACACAGAGACCAATGAGGTCATCTACATCAGTGACAGGGAAACCAGACTTCAGGAGCTAGGCCAATCTTAGATGCAATAAAAACGTTCAAATGACATGGGGAATACATAGCGAAGGACGGGGGCATTTTATATTCCTAATAGTTTAGTAAAGATAAAGTATAAAAAAAGTACTAAATTCTGGCATTGCCGTTGTAATAAACTTTCCCTCACCACCTTAATTTGAATGCTGTCCTTCACTCTTTGTAGGTAAGATACAGGGCCCAACTGACTGGTTGGTAGATAGGTAGGCGATGTAGTTTGTTCTAGGGACAGAAAACTCACTAGGCCACGCGGAATGTGCCTTGAATAAGTGGTCTGGTTTTGGAAAGCTCCACTCAAGGGATTTCTTGACTTTGAATATTTAAAAAATTTTTCTAATGTTTATTTATTTTTGAGAGAGAGTGAGAGAGAGAGAGAGAGAGAGAGAGAGAATGATAGAGTGTAAGCACGGGAGGGGCAGAGAGAGAGGGAGACACAGAAACAGAAGCAGGCTCCAGGCTCTGAGCTGCCAGCACAGAGCCAGACGTGGGGCTCAAACCCACAAACAGTGCGACCATGACCTGAGCCGAAGTCGGACGCTCACCCGACTGAGCCACCCAGGTGCCCTTTGGTTTTGAATATTTTAAAGTGATTTATTATTTGCCTTCTCTTTCTAGTTCAAGTCTTGTGTGTATAATCTTCATGATAGACAAGACCGATGTGTATACATAGTATGTGTATGTGTGTGCGTATATATATTAAGTTGTGTTTTTCTTCTCCTGTATCTAGGCTGCACACTGTAACCACAGTCAGGAAGTCTTCTGCTGTGCTGGAAGTCCATCAAGAGGTATGAAGATGGGCACAGCATCACTCATGGACATAATTATTCACTTATTTGCCTCTTCACTGCTGTTGATGTTTGATTGTGACTACACTTTTCTCTTTATATTATATTTTTATATTTTGTACACTTTCCCTCTTTTTCCTTCAGCCAGGATTTGCTGGGGAATGCCAATGGCCAAGTGGAAATTAGATTGTAGGATTCTATGTAAGGAATATTATTACCAGGATGAGCCTCCCTGGAATTTCTTTTTATTGTAATTTAAAACCTAATTGTCATGCTCCAAAGTATGAAGTCTGAGATACTGAGAAAAATGTTTAATTCTTTATTTATTAGCATGTTACTTAATTTCATTATGTCACCATTATTTCTTAATGTAGGGCCAGGGTGGCAGTTTTGGGGTTCATTCAGGTGGGTGATTGTTGGGACTGTGGTTCTTTGACTGGTATCCGCTTCTGGTTCTTTTTTTTTTTTTTTTTTTAAAGAGAGAGAGAGAGACAGAGCATGAGCAGGGGAGAAGCAGAGAGAGAGGGAGACACAGAATTTGAAGCAGGCTCCAGGCTCTGAGCTGTCTGCACAGAACCAGATGCGGGCCTCGAACTCACGAACTGTGAGATCATGCCCTGAGCTGAAGTCGGACGCTCAACCGACTGAGCCACCCAGGCGCCCCTCTGCTTCTGATTCTTGTAACCATTCTCTTCTGATGTTGGCAAAGAGTCATACTAACGGTAGTGATTCCACGGAGCAGTCCTCTAGGGAAATCAATTTTGCCTTAAACCCCTAAATGGAAAACTCTCTCATGTCTCCGAATTTGAGGGCAAAAGCAATTCTTACCGGTAATAATTTTACCCACATGGATTTTCCTCATGAAGCTGTACATACTAACAGTGGATGTGACAGGGTATTTATTACAAGCTGCAATTATTCAAGAAACAAATTTAGTGAAAATAGCTCTATGGAAGTATTTTTTGTTTGTTTTCTGTTACCTTTTTGTTTCTTTTGTTCATTGTTTTCAACAAATACCGTGTGAGGTTTACAAGTGAAAGAAATGCAGATAAGAATAAATTGGAATGATTTCAGTTGCAGATGCCTGCCCCTTAAGAACTAATGCAAGGGGGCAGGCATGTAAATACTAGGTCCAAACTGGCCTTTAAGACCTGTCTATCCGGTCTTCTTTCCTAATCCAAGGAGGATTGGTTTAGGGCCATTTTCCTTGCAGTTCTTTTCATTGAAGCCCTAGGCAGGGGTCCCCCATGCTCCCTGCTCCATTCACCTTCCTCTTCTGCTATGACCCTAAACCCTGCTCAACAATTCTGATCCCACCTTTCTGATAACAGCTGGTGAGAGAAGAGGGAGAAAGAAGGGAGAGGCCCTTCCAGAACCCTTGGTAATCTTTCCACTCCTTCCATCTGAGGATTTATAGAGATCAGACCCTCCTCCAAGTCCTCAGTCCTCAGTACATGGTACTTGGGTTTCTTTGTCTATTAGTTTTCTCCAGAGTTGGGGTGGAGAAGGGGTTGATGAGTGTGAAGGGCTTATGATAAGTGCTCAATAGATGTGTATGTAAAACACTCTCCGATTAAAGCAAAGGGAGTGACACGCTTGCATGGGGCTTGGGACTGCTTACCTGAGTGCGGACAAAAGTGGCAGGATTATCATTAGAATAAGGAGCAAGGGACTTTGAGGTAGATGAGTAAAATACAGAGGTGTGGAAGAGGGTGGCATGGTGGAGGGGGCACAGTCTGCCTGTGTCTACAGCTCACTGCCCTTCAGCAAGCCTGTAAGGTGAGTATAGCGACAACAGCTTGATCACAGGATCCTTTTGAGGCTTAGATGCGAAAATATCCACATAAATCACTTAGCACCGAGACAGTAACGGATGAGCAGCCCCTACATATTAGCAATTGTGGTCATTACTATTAACGTGGTTGGTGGTGGTCACAAGCGGGGCAAGAAATTGTAGTCAGGCAAGAGCCAGATCAGACCCCAAGGGCCTTGTCGGTGATGTTATGTGATTCTTACCTCTAAAAGGATGGGGACCCTCTGGGAAGGGTGTGATGAGGTTTATGACTTTTAGGAAGACCAGTCTGAGGGCAGTGTGGAGAGTAGATTGTTCTGCGTGGTGATAGGGTTCAAGAGTAGAGGTTGGGAGACCAGTTGGGTAGCTGTATAAAGACATGACAGTTTATGAGGGCCTGAATTAAGGATTGGTATCAGACACGGAGATGAAAATATCAGACATGGAGATGAAAATATAGGTTTAAAATATTTTAAGTGGGAGATCTTGACGATTGTGTGGGAGGTGAAGGAACCAAGGATGACAGGGGGGCATCTGCTCAGGAAACGGTGAGGTTAGTGGTGACTGCATCGTGCAAGAGGGCAGAGGGATGGGAGCAGACAACAAACCAAATTTGGGATATGTTGACCCTAGTGTCCAGAGCACAGGTGAAGATATTTTAAAAAATAGGCAGTTAAAAATAACCTAAAATCATACCTGATGTATGGGGATTGGAATTTTCAAGTGAAGCAGGTAGGAAAAGAATGAACGTTAAGGGAGAAATTGGCTGTTTCAAAAGACCTGAAGAAAATGAAGTGAAGAATTTTTTGTTTCGTTTTGATTTTGAAGGCATGATTATGGAAGTGAATGATGGAGGGGAGTAGAAAACAACATTCCAATTAACATCTAGAAGGTAGAATTTAACACTGACATTGTACAGAAGCTCCTGAAGATAGACCCATCCTGTCATTTTTTTAACTGTTTAACTAGGGTGTAGTGTTTCCTGTGGCTTAGAAAATCATCTATTAAGAAACGATTAGCACAGCTATTGGTGGGGAGTGGGGGGAGGGCAGGGGCAGGTGGAAGAGTGTAAATACTAGAAATTTTGGGAGAAAAATATGACTTAAGAAGTGATTCTACATGCTCTGGTTCCACATTTTTTTTTTGGTGATACTTTAGGAGCTGGGAGGCACCAGAATTGTTACCAGTACTGATAGGGAAAGAGAAAACTTAGGGTAGAATAAAGGAGGAAAAGAATGAGCCCTTGAGGGTTGGGCTGTTGTTGGATGATTGACCATTCCCTGGGGCTTCCAATGATTTGAGAAAGCTCTGTGTAGTCCCCAAACACTTCAACAAATTCAGTTAAGCTTACTTTAGCTTAGAAGATAGACATATCATATTTTGTGCTGATAAGGCTGCGTGAGATAATCTGAAACCTTGAGCAGACACTATGCTTAGTCTCCTTTAGACTCTGGTAGCTGTTTCCATGGTTCTATGCCAGGCACAGGAAAGGCACTCAGACATTAAATGGTTGAAATCAAAAGAGTGGCTTTCAGGTTTGAATTGGGAAAGATCTGGAAGCATGGAATAAAGTACTGAATTAAGGGTGTAAAATGCTAGATCCCTAGTTTATGCTTTATTTTAAATCCACTTGTTTCTATGTAGCTGTTTTTTTTTTTTATTTAAAATTTTTTTTTTTCAACGTTTATTTATTTTTGGGACAGAGAGAGACAGAGCATGAACGGGGGAGGGGCAGAGAGAGAGAGGGAGACACAGAATCGGAAACAGGCTCCAGGCTCTGAGCCATCAGCCCAGAGCCCGACGCGGGGCTCGAACTCACGGACCGTGAGATCGTGACCTGGCTGAAGTCGGACGCTTAACTGACTGCGCCACCCAGGCGCCCCTCTATGTAGCTGTTTTAATATGACTGTCTCACGAATGAGTGAATGAATGAATGAGTAAGTGCGTGAATTTGTGAAATGGGGATTAAGAATAGAAATGCCCTAATAACTTGAAATGTTGGGTGTCAAGAATCATAATAAAATCCAAAAATATTTTAATTTTTTTTTCCCAAGTAGAATGAGGGAATAGGAATATATTACACAGTAAAACCCAGCTATTTAACTCTTAGAAATTTAATTGTTTGGAGAATCAAGCCTTATATTTATTTCGAACTGAATGGTAACTCAGTTCTTTTTCCAGGGAAAAACGCATTGCCATCTTTAATGATTCTTAAAAATATGAACCCCAAATCTGCCAGTGGGAGTGCTTTTCCATTAAGTTAGTGCACATGAGGGAGCAACAAGGAAGGGGAAGTAGAGAGGAAGAGGTGGAGAGTGAGTGGGATATTGTATTGCCTACAGAATAAAATGTCTTAAATTCTGCCAAACTGTCAGAGGATGATTTATATGGAGTGAGGGTAAATGCCATTGTAGAAAAAAAGGTTAGTGAAAGTAGAAAGAGCCTTTGATTCAATAACTAATTTTGTAGAAAACAAGGCAGACCTATTGCCCGGAAGGCCAAAGAGTTGACTTTTATGTACTCTTCTTGTGAAAAGGAGTAAATGGCAAGAAATATAAGAGCTATAAGGGATATGGTAAGAAACTGGAGGGATGTCCAATGTCAAGCCATTAGCCCCACCGCCAAACTGCTGGTCGCCACCATAACCTCGAATGGTTTTTCAAAGATGGTACAACTTTCAACATATATTTTCATTAGGTTGTGGAACTCTGAAGAATATATACGCTCTAAGCTGGGTTCCATCCTCAGAACAGAGGGATAGTGTGGCACCAGGTGTTTTGGAGGGAGAAATCTAAGAAAACAGCCCCTTGTGGAATGCTGGCACCAAGGCTCCCAGTCTCCTCCCTGAGAAACCAGAGGAAGGGAACAAGAGGCTGTTGGGTGAGTCAGCATATTCCTCACATACAGCTGTATTAGTAGGTGTCAGAGCTATCTTGTTCAGAGAGGAGGACTTTTTTCCCTTAATACCAAGAGTTGCACTTTTGTAAGTATTTTCTATTTTGGAAGAGTCATCCACTTGTAACACCCACCCTTCCCACATACACGCACACCCAAATGAACAAAATCTAATTTTGTTAGGGGAAAAGAAAAGCATCTGATCCACTTGAAAAATGAACCACATTTGGCAGCAAGCATGTGGGATTTATCCAAACTGCTTAGAATTAGATCTGAATCTACGGATTTTGACACTCCGTCCATGTAGAAGCAAAGCCATGTATGAGCCCAGACTGATAAAAAGCTTTAAAGCATTGGAAGTGAGGAATAATAGTATTAAAGCAGAATCACTCTCAACACTCCCAGGGAGTAGAGAAACTGGCACCCTTCTCTAAATATAAGACCAAGCCTGAAGATTCTACAAGCACTTCCAAACTAGGAGTTTGCAGGAACTTGCTGCCACGGGGGAATTGGCAGGGCATCCATCCAAAAGAGAATGCAATTCTGTGGTTGAGCCTGAACGTGGGGAATAGATGAAGCCCTTGGCTCAGGATGGGGATGAAACCAGGCGCTTTCCAAAGATGATACCTCTCTGAAGACGAAGAAGATGGTTCAGGGTGAGACAAGACCCAAGCCACCTCTTTTGAGTCGTTTGCTGTTATTGTTAGCGGAAGTATCTGGGCAAGCCCCAGTGAGGAGCCTGCAATGGAAGGCGTGTGGACTGGTAGCATGAACGTCCTGAAAGTCAGGTTAGCCCAGGAGCCAGAAGACCAGGTAGGTACCTCTGTAAGAAACAGCTGGCTCAAAAATGTTCATGGTCACAGTCAAAGCCCCTGGAGTGTAATGGCTTGAGTGGGTAAGGCAGAAACAAGAGGTAGAGTGGAGATACACTGAAAGAGTGGATCAGGAGGGGCAATTTCCTATTTCAGGGCCTGCAGGTAGATACAGACCTTTGGAGGAGCTAATTAACTGGTAACTATGTGGGCACAGAGTAACAACTTCTAGACAAACTCTACAAAAAGTTTGCATGCAAACGTTGATATAAAAAGGAGGCAGGTGTGACTTCTTTAAATACCTTTAAAAATATATTTATTTTTAGCTCCTAGAGAAAATACCAGAAGTGGTTAAATGATTGTACTCAGTTTAGTTGCTCAAATCCCCAACGACAACATCTAGCTGTTGGCTTCACCCCTTGGGTACTCTACATTTCCTAGGTAGTGGAGTCAATGACATGGCTTGCTGTTTGGAAATAACTGAATAATTCTGAAGGTTAGAGACATACATATTTTTGGCACTGTAAGTATACATGTGATCCTGGTGGGAAGAAAGGGAGTTTTTTACTCCATTTTCAGCCGTTTAGGGTCTTGGTTGTTTTCAGTTTTGTCTTAATTTAATTTAGCACAACTATTAATTAAAATCGTTTATCACTCCATATAAATGATCTTCAAATGAATAAAATCATTCACATCAGTCAGGCTGCTACTATCAGTACATGTTTCCTGTTACAGTGGCTTATGAGTTTTTTCAAATTAAGTTTCAGAATGGTTGAAATTAGAGGGGGAGATATATTCTCTCAGAAAATACTCTACTCGTTGTATTTCAGATGATCAGTATAAATGAGTAGTGGTGGGAAATCATCTGAGCTTGTGAGTCTTAGATGGCAGCCCATTTTGTATTGATTCCAGTTAATGCAAATAGATGAGGTGTGTTCTCATTGTAGTGAGAGCCATATGATTAAAGGTTGTGTAAAAGGTCGAAACTCAAGTTACTTGCCAGGTATTAAATTTCTCCAAGGGAAATAATAGCAGCTACAATATTATTAAGTTTAACATGTGACAAACAAGCATTGCTCTAGTGCAGAGGTCAGCAAAATATAGCCCTCAGGTCAAATCTGGCCCACCGCCTATTTTTGTAAATAAAGTTTTATTGGAACACAACCACTCATTTGTTTACATATCGCCTGTGGCTGCTTCCCTTTTTGAGTTGTTGAGAGAGAGATTGTCTTGAAGGGCCTAAAGTATGTGTTTTCTGGCACTTCACAGAAAAAGTCTCACAAAGATCTGCTCTACTGTTTACATGTCTTTAGACCTCGAGGGGGATATACTTTGCTCCTTATGAAGAAACTGAGGTGAAGAGAATTTATGCAACCTGCTCAAAAGTCACACAGTCAGTGGAAGAGTTGGGGCTCCAGCTCTCTCACGCTGCCTCCAGAGCCTGCACTTCTCACTGGTGTAGGGGCTGACAGAGAGATTTGTTCTGTCTTTAAATTTTCTCCTTCCCTCTTGCTTGCTCTAAAATCCTACTCTAGGTTTCTTCGAATAATTTTACTTCCTTGCTCAATTTACAAATGGGATGGGGAATTAAGAATCAATTTCCACCCTTTTTATAGAGCCCGGAGGTCCCAGACCAGGTGCATCAAGTCATAACTCTGTTTATGTTATAAGGGAATCAGTTGTATGGGGGTGTGTTAAGGTGATAACCTTTGAAGATAAATTAAAGTAAACATTATTTAATGAGTATTTACTACACAGGAAGCTATGCTGAAAAGAATGCACACTCTTTATATGAAAAGAGGTCATGGTCCGGTGGAAAAACAGATGAGTGAAGGATGATTGCGATACCTTGTGGAGAGTGCTATGAGAGAGGGAGCACAGGGAGCTTTATGAGCATAGGAGGGCTCTCCTAAGCCACACTGGTGTGGGAAGGGATGAGACCTGTCCTGGAAGAGGAAATTTCCCATAGGAGTTGGTCAGAAGAAATTGCTGGAAGGGTCTTCAAAACCAGAGAGCTTTGTGAGGAAAAGGACACTCTATGTAAAGGCATGATATATTACAGAGGCTGTAAGAAGTTGTATAGAGACAGGGAAGGGGTTGTAAATTCATGAAGGTCCTTGAAGATCATGATCTCAGGGTCAACAGCTTCTTTTGTTTCCAGTTGACTGTGGGAAAATCTTTAAGCGTTTTTAGTACACGAGGATTGTTTTCAGAGTTCCATTTTGGACCACAAAACACAAAACACAGCAGTTGGGACACCTGTATTGAGTTGCCTTGGAGGCTTGTGTAAATGTAAATCACCTGGCCCTACTCATACCTCCCACATCTGACTCTCTGTGGAGTGGTACCCATTTAAATCTCTGGGATATTGAAATCTAATGATGTTTTTATACACTTCACAGCTTGAGGAGCATTGAAGAATGGTTTTAAGAAGGCGTAGGGGGAAAATTAATCTAGGTGAGGACTGAAGATGGTCTGAAAAGTTGTACCTGGGTTGCAGAGCGAGAGATGGATTTTAGAAGTATTTTGGAATTAAAGATTGACAAGAGTTGGTAATTAATTGCATGTGGATAATGGATAGCAAAGGAAAAGGAAATGTCCTTTCTGATTAAAAAAAAAAATTCTGGCTTAAGTAATTGCAATGAGATAGAGAATATTTTTCTCCCACCTACAATTGTCCCTCCTTCTGCCTTCTCTCCCAAGTCAACTCAGATATTTGCTCAGTAGCTTCCCTATCTTTCACTCATTTCAGAAAATGAGCCAGGAAGTCTAGAAATGAGCACTCAGGTTAGTTTCCCTAAAACAGAGAAAACTATGTCCAGAGTAGTTAGTTGGAATGTGTAATTATTGGAAAGGAGATCCTGATATATAATATGTTACATTTTTTGAACTTGTCATGCCACTGTGAAGGATGTGAAGCCTGGCAGGAAGAGCAGTTTAGTTAAATTAAGGAGTCTCGTCTGTGGGCGGATTGGCCACGAGAGAACTGGGGAAGACTTGCTTATGAACCAACATCATACTGGTTTTTTTCTCTCTCTGAGAAACTGTTATTTGATTGACGGTTTTTATCATCCCACACTGCTGTTGATCAGATACTCTAAATGAAATCCTCCAACTTCACAAATCTACAAGCTGATCTGCCATAGATTATCCAGAAGTGGATTATCCTCCCATGTATGTGAAGGAGACACTTTCTAGGATTTAGTTTGCTTTGGCTGTCCTAAATAGCACAAGAGAATAGCACAAATCCCTGTCATGTTTCCAGCAAAACCCCCAAGCAACAGGCTTATTGGAAAGAACTTGGTTAAGGGAGTTTCCAGAACTGGGTTCTGCCTCCGGTTAGTTGTGTGACTTTGTTCCAGCCCATGACTCGGTAGTGATGTTGAAAAACATATGAACTCGACCTTCAAGGAGCTCATTGTCTAATAGGGAAAGCAGCATCTGAGGATGGGTACACCCTCTGGCTTCAAGGAGGAAGTAAAAACTTAGAGGGTGGGTTAGGTGTTCAGGCCCAGGAGGAGATGGAGGGGCTGGTCCCTGCAGAGGCATGCCTGGAGGATAGAGAACAGTTTGTATTAGTTGGATCAAAGGGTGTGTAGGAGAAAATTAGGCTGTGCAGATGAGTAGGGAGCACATCCTAGAGGACCTTCTGGGTTAGTCTTAGAGGTTTTGCATTTTATTCTAGGTGATGTGTAGGAGTAGAACACAAGGAAATGAGTTGGGAGACTATGGAGGTGGATGGATAAGAAAAAGGGCCCGAACTAAAATAGAATATCCAGGAAGGGAACAGGATGATATGCATCCAGAAAGCTCGAATCTCCAGCACTAATTGCATCTGGGAAGAAGAGAAAGGAATCCACTGAGAAGCCGTCTGCAACGACAATGTCCATCCCAATCCCTGTCCTAGTGTGTACGTGTGTTGGGGCGTGGTGGGTATGATTAGGATCTGAATTTAGTTTTGGAATCTCTCCACTTACCAGTGATATGCTTCTCCTTGAAACTCAATTTTTCTTCCCTACAAGAGGAATGGCACACCTTTTGGAAATGAAGAGTGCATCTAAAGTGCTCCCATATGGTCTGGCACATACAGGGAAGTTAGCTGGCAAGTGTTAGTTCTCCGGACTCCCAACCCCACCCCATGTACCTTGTCAGGAGAAAGTAATTAATAAGGAATATCCAAATAACGATGCACCCTATGAATATTGAAGTAAAATATGTTAGTTGAATTATCCCAAGCTATGGCAGTTGTGAAAGCTGGGCTGGATACAGTGAGGGTTAAAGGAGGTCCGTCTCAGTCTCCATCTGGGGCAGCTTCACTCCACATCTGTAATTTGCCTTGTTCTCTTACAGATGAGGTGCCGGGCAGAGGTGAGCGTGGACTGGCGAGAAAAGTATTTTTATAACCGAAAAAAGCGGTGCAAAGGGTCTTCTACTGATTGGCAGCGTCACCTGATTAGGGAGGAAGGGTTTGTCCCTGATGCCTTAATCACAGTATCTGCTCACCTCTCTGGGGTTTCGGACCAACCCCATTTTCAGTGAAAGTAGTGTGGGCTTCCTATGCTCATAATGTGCCCACTCATTATAGTTTCTGTGTAGATTATTGTCCTGTCCTAGCTGTAGTTTCCCAGACGTGGACCTCACGCAGGCAGAAGCGGTCTGATTCTAACAACTGAATTACTTCATCTTCTTTTTCTTCCTGCTTAAGCATCTTGAAAATGCCCCTTATCAGGACTCTTTGGAGAATAAGAAATGAAACCAGGGTAACCCGAATCAATGTGTCTTTTGTAAAGAGGAAAATAGAGACCCATTATACTTATAAGCCAATGGAATAGCTTTTGTTTTCCTTACTTTTCTCTCTCTCTCTCTCTCTCTCTCGTATTATACAACAGAAACAAAATAAGAAGAGGCTACCTTAATTTCAAAGGTAACGCTTAGATGAGGAGGAAAGTCATTATGCTGGACCAAAGGGAGAGTGGAAACAGGAAATTTAGAGGATGAAACAAATTTACGCACCTTATAAATTTTGAGTGGACTGGAAACACAGAAGAAATGAATAAAAAGGCCTGCCAGGAGACCATGAAGTGGTCTAGTTGGGAAATGACTAATGCGTGAACACAAATCTTGGTGACAGATGCGTCAGCTATCTGTGAACTTTCTAAAGGTTAAATGAACAATAATAGGATTTTGTCAATGCCCCAAAGTGAGTTTAAACCATTAACTACATGATGCAAATATGTGAGCACCTTTAATTGGGCATGACTAAAAATAATGAGATAATGTTTAAAATAACGACATCTAGAACAAAAGAGTAATTAGGGAAAATTTGTCTAAAAAGCCAAAAAGTGATCATTGCTTGGTGGTTTCATTGCTGTCAGTAGAAATATTTCTCTTAATATAATAAATTGGGCCCTGTGGCAAGTGAAATAAGTTCCAGACCAACTATAAGTCCCGTGGGATTCCCTGGCAGCTAGAAACCTGGGCATTCCCGAAATACAGTTTTCGTTAAAATGAAAGATGCTCGTGAGTCTTGAAGTCAAACCTACTAATTATTACACCAGGCCAATTGAGAGTTTGATATATTCAAAGCTCTGTCATCCAGGGACTGATTCTGGTTTTCCTCCTGCCAAGACGTTGGTTGATTTTGACTATAGTAGCACATCTGGTAGGCATGTATGAATAACAATTCAGCTAGCTGGATTCTCCATGACTACTGACACCACAGGGGACCTCTTCAGGTTCTTTCAGGTACATGAAGAGTTTCATTTCCAAGTAAGAGAGAGAAACAAATAACTTACCTTTGCTTGAGTGGGTCTGTGAACCTCAGGAGATTAGCCATTCCTTTCAGACTCTGTGTGTGTGTGTGTGTGTGTGTGTGTGTGTGTACATAGTTTTTTGGTTTGCTTAATATCTTTACAAAAACTTAATAGAACTTTCCATAAATAGATAAAAGAGAAAGAAAAGTATAATGAACGATGTATCCATCTTCCAGTTTCAACAATGATTGATACGTGGCTCATCTTGTATCATGTATACCCTTATCTACCTTCTTCCCTCGCCTCCAAAGCAAATAACATCCTGGGATGTCACCACAATTTTATGAGTATCTGATTTGTGAGAACAAAATTCCCCAAAGTATGATCTACAAAAACCCTGTCCTACAAATATACTGCAAAAATAAAGGGTGCTAATCTTCAAATACCTTGGGAAAATGCTAGACACTTTGTCTCCTTTTTGAATGGCTACCCTGTATGTTAGCACATTAATGGCTCTGAGATGAGAAGTCTACATGTTAGAACTCATTTAAACCAGTATCTTCCAAATTCAATTGAGTCTAGAACTCTATTTCCAGCAGATCCTATTTACATCATATGGAAGAAACATTAAGAGATAATATTTACAACATTTACTAGGCACTTGCTATGTGCCAAGTTTTCTGTAAAATATTTTTATATGCATTTCCTTATTTAATCCTTATAATAATCCTTTGTGATGAGATTTTCAGATGAAGAAATTGAAGCTCAGATATATGAAACAACTTGACAATGGTTACACAGTAGGGAAGAGACTGGGGCAGGATTTACTCCCATATCTGTGCAGCTCCTGGAATCCCTGGGCTATATACACATTTGGAGAGGAGGTGTTAGTTACAACTGATGATGGGGACATCCTCTAATGGCATTGATAGACCGACTCTTCTTTTCTTTTCACTTGTAGTGACAAGGGAAGCAAAGGTACAGCAAAACATATTTGGTCAGAATCAGTAGGCTAAGGATTTTGTTTAATAATTTGTATTTCCATTGTGCTATGCACATTTTAGATTATTCACAAATCTATTGTCCTAGAACTTCCCAATGCCTTGAAAAAAAAAAAAAAGAAGTATCAGTGTTACTCCTATTCAGCCAACAAAGCATAGAGAAGGTCCCCGTCTTGCCCAAGGTTGCAGATTCATTACAGACTTGGAATTAGAACCTAGATATTATGTCCAGGGCATTTTGTTTTGACTGCACTGTGAATATTGCATTGTCAAATAGAGTATGATCCTGACTTCTGGCTTGTTTTAGTTTATGTAAACCGGAGAGGCAAAGGAAAGGGGTGCGAGGGAAACCACCTTAATCAAGAATTACTTGATGGAGGAGAGTCTACTCGTGATAATGCACTTTTCAAAATATCCTACAGGCAAGTTCTGGTGCTTACCTCGGTGTCTAGATCACGATTTTCATGTTTTAGGGTAGGAAAGGAGGAATCTACAAATTTAGTTTTCTTAGGACAACTTATGACTATCATGTCCCAGGGAGAACTCTGCCAGTGCTCTTGGTGATTTTCTTACTCCCCCCACCCCAGCCTGGGTTGGAAGCTCTGGTCCAGGTCTCCTTAGTGATGGGAGGGGCTCTATGGAGCCACTCAGTGGTTCCTTAGCAGAGGTGACCATGATGTAGCTGAGAAGAGTAGCTATTTTTCATCTATCTCACTTTGCTTGCCAAGGTCAAAGTATTGCCTTCTAGAGTACATGTTTGGTATATTCTCCCCTGAGTACAAAATCATGCAGGGAAATTGGAAAATTATGCAATTGTTTTCAAATGTATCATGGGGAATAGGACAGTTGGGTAATAGCTACACAAAATTAAGCACCAACATGATTTGAGCTTTACCGAGATAAATGAAAACACCTCTGATTATCTGGACAGTTATTTTGGCTAAGACAGACTTGCATGGGAGATAGGGAGCGTTTGGATGGGTGACTGCTAATACTGAACATTATCACTTCATTAAAGTAGGTCGAGAGAAGCAAATGTGATAGGTTTTTCTCACATGCTATAATTACCAAGGGCAATTCAGTATGTTTTAGTCTGGTCTATATCTAGCCCATGAAATTATATAACAAACAATCACTCATTGTAAGTGATTAAAATACATGTCTCTGGACAGATTAAAAGGGGATAGATAGAGTAAAGCGCCATGATCTCATTATCTACTATACTCCCTCTCACAATTAAGGACGGTGTAAATTTAAAACTTATTAAAATATGGAGACACCATGATATAACAAAAAGAGCATTGGTCCCTGGATTAGACAACCAGCGTTAAAGAATCTATTCCTATACTTTGACAATGTGGCCTTGGGAAAATCACTTAATTTGTTTGAGCGTTGATTGCTTATTTGAAAATGGAGATAATAATAAACCCTTGACATGTTTTACTGGGGATCAAATAATATGATATATGGACCTACAAATTCCTAAACAAAGTGTTAATAATAATGCTCAAAAAATGGAGTCGTAAAGCCAGAACAGAAAGGCCCCAGAAAATGCCAACAAAGTCCCCTGTATAAAGTGGTGTATCTGGGAGTGTGCAAGCTTGAGACCCACTCTTCTGAAACAGGAGTGCCTTATGCTGCCTCTAGTTTCATTGATGAGATGAAGGTCAGTCAGCCAAGAGCAATTAGCTGAGAATAACAGAAGAGCCCATCACATAGTATCAACGTAAGTGATGCAGTTAAATACTGACTTTGGGATCTGTGATACTAGGAAGAAAGAAAGGTGCTTTTTTCCTGGCCTGGCCACCTGGTTCTTGGTTCCAATATTACATAGTACAATATGTAATAGTAGTCAGTGGTTGTTGTAATGTGAGAGTGTAAATCTTATTTATTTTCTGGTTGGTTTAATTAGGTTGTGATAATCCAGAATGAAAACTCTCCATTCTGTGCTCCTAAGGAGTTCCTGCTGACAGCAAACTTTCAAATCAATGCACTCAGTGGCCCTAGAGGTCAGCTGGCCACCCATGTTTCACTCCTGAAGGTATTGAAACTCAGACAGCCCCAAAGCTTTCCCTAAAGACACAGAAAGCTAGTGATAGAGCTAGAGAAACCTTTGTGAATTGGGGCTCTTCTCCCTGTTTTGCCTAGTGGAAGTCAAATATGTGTTTTGGAAAATATCCCAAGCATGGTTGTTACTTTACAAAAATAATATCGTTAAGGAAAAGAGACCTTAAAACATAGCAAGTGTGTGTACAAGTGTCTGGGATATGCTGAGGGTAACTTTCAGAGGGATTTGTGGAGATCTGGCAAAAGAAATGAGAAGTTCTGCCGTAACTATATCCTAAATAAGATGGTAGTGTATATCATCTTTCCAAATTAGAATGAAGTGATGTCTCCTTGGAAGGCCCAGGGGGCACATGTGGTTAGAAGTGGGAGAATGGGTCTTATAATCTGGTGAGGAGGTGAAAAGAGTGGGTCAGCTGGCACGATGGGGAGTTTCATCTTAGGTTAGGATGGAGGGCGGTTGAGGGAGGCCTTTCTATTGCCAGTAGCTGTCATTGGTTGTCATCACGCTTTTGGGGTGAATTTGTCATTTGAGACTCTCCATGCTGAAGCCCCAAAGGAAAGATTTCCAGCTATTTTTCAGAGCTAGCCTGTGTAGATTAAAAATATTCTGAGTAGCAAGTTGAATTGTTTGGGGGAAAATTATTTCCTGTGTAACTAAGTTTGTCTCTTACTTTATTAATATTAAGGTGAGAGAAATGTGGACAGATTTAAATTCATCCTAAAGACTACAAAAATACAAAGAATAATTTTTAAAGTTTTTTTATTCGAGTTTTTGAAACTAAAATAGTAATACAATCTCCCTGCAACAATTCGAACATTATTGTACAAAGACGTATAAAAGCAAAGATGATTGATAACCTTTCCTCCAATGCTATTTCAGTGATGACAGTGTGATATGCATCCTTGTTCACACGTATGGGAAAAAAATTAAAATAGGCAAAATCTTAGATAAAACCAGAGAATCCCAAAGTGCTGGAGACTTTTCAGCAAGATCAAAGCCAACCAGAATTACCTTCTATGGATTAAATCTTACTATAGAAAGACCTAGACTGAAGGCTTTGGGGCTAGGGTCAGGCAGAGGTCACAAAAGGGCCCCAGAGAAGCAGACCTAGAGGAATTTATTTCTAGAAAATTAGCTCTGAGCAGAATCCTAGATGCTAGACAACTGGACTTCTCTTAATCCTTATTTTCTTAACCAACTATAGTTTTCTTAACCAAGCTTCACAGAAGGCAATCAGTGACTGTCATGTATCCTTAGGACAGCTCTTATCACCGACATGTATTTAATATGACTTTTTTGTGGTTATGGTTATATGGAGCAAACATTCAAAAATCAAGCTGAGGAGACATGGGCCTGAATTTCAGAGCACAGGAAGAGAAATCTTGGACCAACCGACAGATGAACAAGTAAAAAATTAACAGAATGAACCAAGGACTTAATAGTGGTATGTGTGGAATGCTTAGGGAGAAGGATCTGGTGCAGGTGTATTTTTGGACAAGATGGGCCTGGAGAGGAATAGCTGCCTCAATTCCAGACGTGCAGTTGCCTCTGCCTAGTGAATTTGACATAGGGAAGTGCTGGAAGGAAAATTAATTTCTCAGGCAGAGACAAATTTCAATCTGAATCCAATGGAGCGTAATCCCACTATGCCCGAGTTATCTCTTTGGCGATTTTGATTTACAATGTGCTACCCAGATTGTAAGATCACAAATACCATTAAAATACAAAAAGCTACAAAATGGGAGAACTTGAGGAAACAACCCTTCTTTCTTCCAACCTTCCTTCCTTCCTTCCTTCCTTCCTTCCTTCCTTCCTTCCTTCCTTCCTTCCTTCTTTCCTTCCTTCCTATCCATCTATCATCTCCTATCTATTCATCAATCTATTCATCTATTTATATAATCCTATGTATGTATGTATGTGTGTATATACATATTTATATACATATATGTACACCTGCATCCAATAAGACCATATCTTACCCAAAAATTTTTGTAAAGAGATTGTGGTAATAATTGCATTATTTCTGAATTTCTTTGGAATGGGAAAATTGCATATTTCTTACTCTTGTGACAATTGGTTTTATTTACAGGAAGCTTAGCAGTCATTTCTTAGCTTAGAACTTTTACACATTTCTTAGTGGGATACAATATGATAGGCTATTCTGGCTATAAATTCAACTGGGTTCAGACACTACTTTTGGAGATTTCTCTTTCCTGTAGGGTTTTCATCCTCAGGATCTATCTAAAGTACCTAAGGCAAGCATTAAATGTGCTGCTTTGTAAAAAATCAAACAACTCTCCCTCTTTACCCTAGTGTTAATTGCTGATCTGTGTGTAAATAAATAGATAAATGAGAGTCTGGCCTCAGAAAGTATGGCTCTAGGACTGTGGTGTCCATATTGTTCTGCCTTCTGTGAAAATACATGAAAAGATGTTGAATAGATGATAAAGATGATAAAGTCAATGGATACGATGCACCTCAAGAATGTTGTGGTTCTCTGTTTACAGCAGGTACAGATTTACTAGTGGAGGGAGTCATGGTAATAATGGTGACTGTGACAAGAATTGGAAGCTATATTCTGAGGCCAAGTAGCTCTACACCTGTCCATTAGAGCTTCAGAAAAAATACCAAATTCTAATACGTTTTCTTAAATTCTAAAAAAAAAATAGTGTGTTATTCGCATTTATTTTTAAGCTTGAGATAATACATGGCCAATGCCAGCTGAAGTGTTGTTACCGAAGTTTAATTATCAGTATGTACTGTATATTGTTAAACACTCACTCTTCAATATGCAGAGAAGACTGAGAAATAATAACCCGGGATGGAAAGGACATTCTAAGCAATGGGAAGGCAAGGGGTAACTTAAGCTTTTCATTCATTGTGACAGCAGTTGAGCTTCTTGATGCATTTATTATTGTAAAAATGTCCTTGAAACCAATTATTTCCTCCTTTAGATGGTTAGAATTCTGAATATTACCTGGAAAACTTCTAGAAGCATAATGTGTCAAGTCAACTTGTAAAAGCATTTGTAAGTACTCTGTGTGAGAATATTCAGAAGATGTTTTAGTTTCTCATTCATTATCTCTAACCCAGTTGTGTGTTGAACCGAAGGGCACATTTGGCTCCTGCACTGGGAAAAAATGGATTAGTTCTTCCCACCTCTGTCAGGTTCTCTTTATCCACACATTTAAAATAATTTCTCTCTCTTTTCTTTTTAAGCCACAACTGTGTTAGTCAAGTGCATTTTTTTTCAATAAAGAAAATATACTGCACTGACACTCTGAATCATTTTGGTTTTGTTGGTATTGTTTATTTTAAATCTAAAGATTCAGCAGCACAGTGGGTAATAAATGAGAGGTGTTGACAGAACTAAAATAAAGGTACCTTACATTAAAGGGACCAGCTGAATTGCACTATTCAGTAACTCTCTCTTTGCCCATTATGATGATTTGTGTGGACTTTTGTAAAGCTACAAAATTTAAGTAACAATGTTTACTGGTTGGGAATTTTTCTAAACATTTGGTAGCCCTGGGAGTTATCTAAGCAACTTAGGATATCTCTGGGAGTTATAGCATTGATTTCCTCACCTAAACATAAGCAGATCCCCCAAGGTCACTCTCTAAAAATTGGAAAAACCAATAAATATTTTATTGTAAACTCTTTGCCTTCATTTTGGAAGGCAGCGTTGTCTAGTTTTAGAAAAGCTGATTCTCTCACTGACTAGAAGTAGAGTGGTCATTGCATATGGCACCAGGGGTCCCTGAAATTTAGAAAGACATATTATCCAATAAATCCAATGCTACACAAATATCTCAATCCTATATTAAGGCCTTTTGAGAGGGAAACAGAAAACATGGGAGAGAGTATTGAAGAAAAGGAAAAAAAAGATGCATGAGAGAAAGAGAGCGAGCGAGCCAGTGTGTGTGTGTGTGTGTGTGTGTGTGTGTGTGTGTGTGTCTAAGGGAGATAAAGAGACATGTGGACAGATAAGAGGGATTAACACGGATATAAATCAGCTCATATGTAGTGAAAGCCACATTTTAAAACCTTTGAAAGTATTGCTGCTACGTTTTATTGAAACAAAGACTATGCTATGACATAGTAATTACACATATGAATAAATAAGCCCAACCAAAGCAAAAATTCCAAACAAGCCATCCTCAGTGTCAGTAGTTTAACATAAGACAAATTTATTTCATGTCATAACTCAGTATCAATGGGCAGAAGAGACTGTCCATGCAGTTGTTCAGAGTCAGACTCATTCCACGTGGTGATATCTCCATGTTCAACAACAGTCTCCAAGGTCATTGCAAAAGGAGAGAGTGAGAATGGAAACTCAGGAGGTGAGATGTTACAGGAGTGTTATGCATCACTTCCACCCATTTTCCACTGGCTGGGATGGAGTTGTATGGACTCAGTGGTGTCTGGGGGTCCCTCCCTACCCAATCCAGGGCACAGGGCAGTTTCCTCTCCCAAATGGACTTTGGGTTTCATTCCTAAAAATCCTTATAAGCTAGGGAACTATAGTGCGCTCCTTTCTCTGAAAGGAGGAAATTGTCTCAGTTCCAGGACTAGGTGGTCATTTGTCACAGATTCTAGAGCAAAGGTCTCTATTGTGTGTACACGTGTGTGTGTGTGTGAGAGAGAGGGGAGTTTTGTGGGGAGGATGTATGTATTTTAAAAAATGTCACCAACACATTTTCTGATACGCTGTTCTAACACTACCTGGTTTATGCATTTTGAAAGATGCACTTCTAGGGTGCATTTAATGTCTATTATTCACCTCCAAGGTGTCAATCCAACACACACACACACACACACACACACACACACACACACTACACACAAAACAGTTTGAAGTATTGCCCCAGACTAAGGAGATTGCTAAACATGACTACATAATGAAAACTTAAGGCAAGATGAAAATTTGTTAGAAGACTGTATTCGGTGTCTCTTGCAGCTGTAACTAATTACCACAAACTCAGCGCCTCCAAACAACACAAAGTTTTGTTGTCTTAGAATTCCAGAGGTCGACAGTCTGAAATGGATGTCACCAGGCTAAAATCACAGTGTCGCCTAAGTTGCGTCTCTTTCTAGAGGCTAGGAGACAATCCGCTTTCTTGCCTTTTCCAGCTTCTAGTGCTGACCACAGTCCTTGGTTCTCAGACCTTGTCTTCCATCTTCAAAACCAGCAGTCAGTGGTTGAATATTTCTCATGATGCCATCTCTCTCTTTCTGACCTTCTTGTCTCCCTCTTCCCTATTTAATCCCCATGTGATTATATTGGGCCATGTGGATAATCCAGGATAATTTCCTTGAGGTCAGCTGATTCACAAGCTTAATTCCATCTGTAATGCTAATTCCCCCTTGCCATGTAACATAACATATGCACAGATTCCAGAGATTAACACATGGACATCTTAAGGGGCCATTATTCTGCCTATCACAGATGGGGAGTGAAAACTGGCAGGAGATAGCATTTTAAGTTAAGTATTAGATAATGAAGTTATATAGTCCATTCACACATTTATTTATGTAGGAAATGTATCTTGTGTTCCTGCTCTGCATTTGGGATTGAGCCAGGCTCTAAGGATAGAAGTATGAAAAGGAAAACGAAACAAAACAAACAAACAAACAGACGAAGACAACCCTGTTTCCTTTTTTCATGGATCAGGCTAGGGGTGGGAGTCTGGAATGAAAGAGGACCAGGGAGAGAGAACATACACGATTGGCCACTCTGTGTATCCGAATAATTAAAAATAGCATTCAGAGTTGCGGAAGACAGGGACAGATTCTGGGGGCTGGGAGGATGAGGAGATGGAGCTGGGGACAGAATGCACAGCCAGACCAGGGGCTTTGTAAATGATGTTGAGGTGTTGGCCCCTTATCCTGATGGTAATTGAGAACTAGAGGTTTGGGAGCTAGAGTTCTCTTGTATAACAGTTACTGTGTGGGGCCACACCAGGAGAAGGGTGATGACACTGAAAAGGGGGGTGGGGAAAGGATAGGTATGAGACAGATTTCAAAACATAACAGGGACTGGCTGGAAATGCTGACTGAAGATGGCGTTAGACTCAATGACTCTGAGATGTTGTCCTTGGTGACAAAGCAAAAAGAAGGTGAGCTTGAAGTGGGGCTGAGATGTGTGGCAAGTGGGGCATTCTGAAAGTCGACCAAAAACATGTAGCTCTCGCCAGAGGGTGTTTTGATAGAGTTTGGCAAATCTCAAAGGAAAATATTAGTTAAAAAAAAACTGAAACTATCTGTGGTCAATATAATTGCCACCTTTCTTGTTGTTTTTTTATCAAACGTTAGTAATACGGATTTCATATGATTTGCAGATCAAGTTGAAGGTGAATATAATAACAAACTTACTTCCCTTATAAGAAGACGCAAGGATTTTCTTTTTCTTTCTATGTCCAACGTAAAGGTTCGGCAGTGGGGAAATTAGTTCATCCCACTAGGCAAACTGACAGGGGACGTCTTATGAAAATCTATTTACAGTCTGACGTCTTTAGCCCCATAATGGTAAAGCAGCAGGTGCCCCTCTGGAGGATTTTACACTTCAGCGATTCATTATGTCACAGGTTGTTCTTGGTGTGAAATTCCTCTGATGAAGAAGCGCTGACAGAGGCAGGAGAATGAAGTAATTCTCTTCTCCTCCCTGCTAAACAAGTCATACTTAATGTTTCTTCAAGGTCAAGTTCAATTGAAAATAGGACAGGGTGATAGCTCCTTAGATTTGTACTAATAACTGGGTGTTCTCAGCAGAAGCCTTTTGGCAGGAGAGCAAAGTTAACTTATCAAAATGCTTAAGAAAGCAAAATTGCCTGCCAGGTAGGAGATCCAGAAGTTTCAGGGCCTGGCAGAGCTAGATTTCTCTTTCTTTTCCACTAATAAGAATGAGCCTGATGCTCAAATAGTAACACCGTGGAAAGTATGATCTCAGATGCAGAGCAAACATGTCCTTCCTGGGCTTTTGTAATTTTATTTTGGGTGCCACCTTTCAAATGGCTTTAGGATGTTTAAGAAAAATTATGAGAGAGGCCCGGGCTTTTCAGCCTAATGGCTGTTGTTTGAGTGACACCTCACGGCATATATTCAAAAGACCAAGTGGCTCCTCCATTAACTTTCCTCCACCAACCCTTCAATCATTCTAGTCACCTGTTGTGACCTGTTAGTCAAAGCCCGGAAGATTTGGAAAATTGATCCTGGCTGCCTGTAGTTTCAAGAGCATGTACATATATTCACTTTAACTCGCGGGTGTCAGACAGGGACTCACATTTTCACAACTGGTCATGATTCTCAAAAAGTATAGCATGGTTAAGAAAATAGGGTTGGGCGTCAGCTCTGGGTTCAAGCCTCAGCTCCCCGCTTTCCCAGATGTGTCATCTTGGGAAAGTTACTTAACCACTCAACCCCAATTTCTTAACCAGAAAAATGAGGGCAAGAGTGGTGTTGACTTTGTGGTGTGTTTGTGAAGATTGAGATGAGATGAGACGGGCAAAACATTTCACCCAGGGACTGACACATAGTGAGATCTAAACCGGAGGCAGTTATTCCAGTATAATCACGAGCTACAAAGAAAGATGAAAAGCGACTCTCAAGTTTTGAAAGAAATATTTGAAGATTTTCTTCTGCTTTCATAGCCCCTGATTGTTTTATAATCTGAAACCAAATGTCCTTCTATAATAAGTACAGCATCAAACCCTATTAATGCATTAATAGCGAATGTAGATCTAAAAAGAAATAAATGAAAAGAGGGGATATGGATGAAAAAATGATGTGTAAGAAAGAACTTTCCTGGTAGATGTTAGGATGTTCAAAGAGAGCACAGAGAAAAAGCCTTTTTGGCTTTGAAGTGCTGAACTAATTAGATCTGCATATTAGATCTAGAGAAAAGGTGGAACTCATAAAAGGGAGCATCATTCCAAGACATTCAGAGGAAAGAACCATATGTAAGAGGGCCCAAAAGTTCAGCATTAGTCCTCAAAAAGTGAGTGGCAAAGAGACTAAAAAAAAATTTGCAGATTAGTTTACACAGAATGTTCTTTCTTCTCTCTCTCTTGACTAATTCTTTTTTTTTTCTGGCTCCAGGTCAGTTTCTACCTCACAAAGGAACCATCACATACTACATTCCAAAGTTTTTGCCCTCTCTTCCCGCTGAAGGTCCATGGCCCTTGGACATTGTCATTTAATTTGAAATTTTATTTTGTTTTAATATTTGACTCAGGTTGTTTTGATTTAGGTGACTAGGCTGCCCATATTTGATTCTCTGCCACCCTCATGGGCTTGATCATGTACACATTTCCCAGTATTTTTATTTACACATATCTGTGTGTGTATATGGGGTGTGTATATATTATACACACGAATAATATATATATTACGTATATTATGTATACATAATATATATATACTTGTGAATATATATATATACATATTATATAATATGTATACACACACACGTGTGTGTGTGTGTGTGTGTGTGTATATACGTATTATATAATATGTACGTGTGTGTGTGTATATATATATATGCGTATTATATAATACGTGTGTGTGTATTATATAATATGTATATATATATATACGTGTATGTGTGTGTGTATATATATGTATATATATTATACGTGTAAATACACACACACACACACACACACACATTACACTTCCACAGAAATAATTCAGGCTCAGGGAGTTTCAGGGGTCTGGGGAGGTCATGTCGCCATGCTTTCTCTGTCATCAGCTATCAACTGGATGTTCATCTCCCACTACTCTGTCCAGCCCCTAAACTGACCCAAGGCCCCAGGCTCCTCTCTTCACTGGTCTGTGACTGATTTCTCTTATGTCTGAATGGTTCCCAGAATGCTCCCTCCACATCCTCGCCTTTTCTTCAACCTGGCTTTTCTGTGAAAACAGGGCAGTCTCAAATAAAGATTCTAGTTCTTTCTCGCATCATAGGTCAAGGTCAGAAAGGAGTGTAGATGTATCCTTGACTGCTGCTTCCAAGCCCCTTCTTTCCTTCTTCAGAACAAACAACAAGCCCCCCCCCCCCCCAACAAAGACCCCCTTCCTTTGAAATTGAGTGCATTCAATATTCTATCTCCTTTTTTATCCTTGCTGCTGACTACTAGCAAGAGACTCCTTGTCTCTCCTCCCTTCCAATGGAGGCTTTAATTCCTGGTTTTTATCTCCACCTCTAGTCCTGTCAACAGTTATGATAGCACAATAATCCTATGCTTCACAGTGGGAGAAAGTTAGCTAAGGATGATCTGGCCATGAAACAGCTTTGTAGCTAGAGGTCAGGGACAATGTTACAGTGATTTGGGTGAACTCAACACTTCAAATAGGAAAAAAGAATCTTGGTGGATATCAGGATGTTTTCCATAATTACTGAGTCACACCCCTTATGCCCGTACACTATTTAAATCCCAGCCCATCTGAGAAATCAAATGTAAGCATTAGGAAAAGAGTAAGAATCAGAACTGACTAACAGTAAGCTCCCCTCACCTAGCGGAATGGGGTCCTAGAGCAGAGATTACATTCTAGCTCTAGATTACATAATCTAGAGATTACGTAGAAGATTATAGGAAGTTGTGTTTCCTGTACAACAATGCCGTGAGATGAGATTTGTACCCACCTAATTCACATTCCACTTTTTATTTTTTAAGTCCTTTGTTTTGGTTTTGTTCGGTTTTGTTTTGTTTTTTGGAGATAGAGCGAGAGAGAGAGAGAGAGAGAGAGAGAGAGAGAATCCCAAGCAGACTCCACGCTAGGCATGGACATGAGGATCAATCTCACGACTGTGAAATCATGACCTGAGTTGAAATCAAGAGTCAGAAGCTAACCTGACTGAGCCACCCTGGCACGTCTTCATGTTTCCACCTTTTAAAATGACTACTTCATACTTTCTTCTCCTCAAACTTCCATGTCTCCTTCTGTCTTTTCTGCACACTCTTCACTGAAGAAATATAAACCCAAAGAGAAATTTCCTTATATTTTGAGCCAGATCTACACTTAACATATTTTTGTGCACATGTTCCTAGTTGTTCCCGCGCCTTTACAACGTGTGAAATGCCTCTGTGTCTATTTTCTTCTCAATGACATGGCATTGGAGTTGTACTCACTCTTTTTGGGCATCATCGCCTTCTCCCTTTCTTCTGGAGATTCCCCATCGGCATAAAACTTGGTATTTATATATCCTGCTTCCCAGATTGCACCCCACCTTGAGCTACCACCTCCTTTCTCTGCTCTTTGTCACAGTAAAAAATATTGAATGGCCTTGTCTCCCTATATGAAAATATGTTTTCAAATTTTCCAGTGACTTCCGCGTTGCCAGATGTTGCAATAAACATGGTTCTCTCTTCATTCCATTCAAGATTTTAAACTGCATGACACCAAAACAGAAATCCCTTTTCTTCTCTTGGCTTTGCCTTCGGGCACTTCACTCCTCTTGTTTTCCACACATATCTCACCAATGATCTTTTTTCACTTTCCTTTTCTGGAAACTCCTCCTTTGTCCAGTTATTTAATATTAAGAAAAAAAGAGTATGTTAACCATCAAGATAAAACTGTCGGGTGGATTTCCACTGTATTTAGAATAATATCCACACTCCTTAAGGTATCTTTTTAAAAACGATTTATTTATTTATTTATTTATTTATTTATTTATTTAGAGTGTGCATAAGCAGGGGAGGGGGAGAGAGAGAGAGAGAGAAACAGAGAGAGAGAGAGAATCCCAAGCAGGCTCCATGCTGTCAGCTCAGAGCCCGATGCAGGACTAGATCCCACGAACCATGAGATTATGACCTGAACCGAAATCAAGAGTCAGAGACTTAACCTACTGAGCCACCCAGGTGCCCTTCCTTAAGGTATCTTCCCCAACATTTCTGACATCATTTTTCTTCTGCTCCCTCTGCTCCAGCAATGCTGGCATTGCTACCCCAGAGTCTTTGCCCCTGCCATTCTCTTTGGCTGTAACTTTCTTCCCTGATATTTTGTGTGACTGGTTCCCTCAGAGGCCAGGTCAGTTTTTATCTTCACAGAGAGGACTTTCCCAGTTCCTTTCCAAATTCCTCTTTCGTACCACTCCATTTCCATTTGGAGGATTATGATGATTACTTGTTTTTGAAATACATTTCCTCACTTAATGTCTCTCTCCCTCCTTGGATCTAAGCTTGATGAGGGAAGAGACCTGTCTTATTTTTTCATTGCTGCATCCCAACTGTGGCACAGTGTCTGACACATAGTAGGTACTCATTAAATAAATATTTACTGAAGAAATGAATGAAGTAGGTGATATCAGAACTGACATTAAAACTAGGTTTAGGAGGAAAAGGGGGGGGTGGTGGTGCCCGGGTGGCTCAGTTGGTTAAGCATCCGACTCTTGCTTGATTCTGGCTCAAGTCATAGCTTGGGTCATGATCTCATGGTTGTGAGATCGAGCCCTGTGTTGGGCTCTGTGCTGTACACGGAGCCTGCTTAAGATTCTCTCTCTCTCTCTCTCTCTCTCTCTCTCTCTCCCTCTCCCTCTGCCCCTCCCCTGTTTGCACTCTCACACTCTCTCTCTTTTTCACCCCCCCCCCAAAAAAAAAAACACCTAGGTTTAGGGATTCCAACTCCCATGCTTGCTTTGAATACTAAACTATAATAATTTTACTAATGTAATTCTTGGATCAGAGACTTTTTTTGATCTTCAGGGGAAGCTGTTACCACTTTTTGGAGTGGGGGTAGTCAAAACAATTAGGTTCAAGGTCTCAAACTTGACGTTTTTGCTTTCCAGTCCTACTGCTTTCCTACTAATTTGCAGTAGGTTGGTCAGTGTGTGAGAGTTACAGAGCTGGGGGTTAATGAGCAGCTCCCATGTGTGCAAAACAGTCTAGCATTGGACCCAGTAGGAGTTTGAGAAATCATTTTACCAAATGGTTCAAGCCAATATCTTGAAACACTACAAAATCAGGGATTGTGTCCTGTACATCTGCCAACTCCCTTTTTCCCCCCACACCAGAGGACCATGTCAGGTAGGTCTTTGGAGGGTGTCCCACAAGAATACTCCATCCTTCCCCCTTTTTGTCCTCTTCCCAGTCCTCATGGCTTCCCTATAGTTCTTTCTTTTATCCTTGTTCCCACCGTTCTCTGTTCCCACCTCCCATGGCTTTCTCATAAGACAAAAAGCCTCTCAATCCAGTCTGGGGTCCTGCACACTCCATTCTTAACTGTCTCAACTCCAGCTGACTGCAGGCTGGGGGAAGGGAGAACTGGGCTGTTAGAGAATGACTGGGTGTGGGCACTCACACCACCAGCTGGCATGTACCTGCTCCTTCAGTCCTGAAACTGTCTAGAATTCTGTGGCAAAAATCAATGTGTTTCTCATTGGTTGTCTTCCAGTCTTGGTTTGCCATCTTTTTTGTCTCCTAAATCGGCTCTCAGATTTCCACCTGGTTTTAAGCTTCCCAAATTTTTTGATATTCCTATCTGCTGCTGTTGCCTGTCTAGTCCCACTTGCCCTTATGGGTATATGGCTTCTTTATACTTTAAATGTCTTCTTTATTTGATTTTAGGGCTCGTGAGGAAAAATTAATAAACCGGTATGGTAAACATGCCTTGTTTAATCTGAAGTGTGATCTTTTATTGTCTCTGATCTTCTTTATGAGTTCATGCCTTCCTGCAAAGCAGTACACGTTGACTCAACAGGTCAGTCTTTTCTGATTAAAACAGCCTATTGGGGTCGAAAGTCTAGTAATTTAAATATAACTCCTTATCGTCCTCATAAGTGAAGTCATATATTTGTCTTTCTCTGACTAATTTCACTGCGGACAATACCCTCCAGTTCCATCTACGTAATTGCATTGTTGCACTATATGCTAATTTGGATGTAAATTAAAAAAAAATAAAATTAAAAAAGATTTAAAAAATTAAAAAAAATAAATATAACTCCTTATCAGTGTTCGTTTGAATAATCTCTTTGGGATCATTTGGTTTCTTTTGGTTAAGCGCTCAGGGTTTGAGATATTTCTCTCTCTCCTTCCTGGCAGTGTGGCCTGTGAGTATATGGTGGGAGAAGGGACTTTGGATTCACACAGTGTCATTGGATCCTCTTGGATCCTTGCAAGGGAGCAACCATTCTGGTTTGGCTCTTGGACTAGTGATTGTTGTGGTGCAAATCATTCCATCCGATACCGACTGCCGAAGGCTGTGGTCCTGGCCATTTGCTACAAGTAGTGAATCCTGTATGTCATTTGGGCCTAATTTCCAGGTTCCATCAGCCCACTGGCTCTCTCAGTGTCTCCTTACCTCATCCTCATGGCCCTCAGCAGCTTCTCTGTCTCTACATGCCCCGGGCAGGCTGTGGGGAACAAGAAGTTTATTTCTCTAGTCATTTTCCTGAGCTGCTCTGCCGTGCGATAGTGCCTCATATTGGCTTTGAGTCAACCATCCCAGCAAGCTCTTCCAAGGTTTCAAAGTAGAACAGAGAAAAAACTCCTTTGCTTTCAGTTTTCCCCAAGCCTATATAAAATGCTTTTCCCAACTGGGATTCCGGTACAAAGAAGAAGAGTTGAGACACATGTTTCCCCGACCTTCCTTAACTTTTGCTTCTCTTCACGCTCCAATTAGCCTAGAAAGAACAGGTTTCCCCTGATTCTACTTTCTGACAGGGTATTTCCCCTTCGTCCCAATTCTTTCTTGGGAACAGTAAGCTTCATGGCTTTGCCTGAGGGTGAAAAAGTATTGACTTGAAACTATGTGATAACAACTTCTGTCAGTTTTGGCTTTGATATAGGTGACACAGAGCAGGTGGTAATCATGGATCATTGGGGTCAAAAAGGAAAACAAAAATATATAAACAAAGAACATTATCACTTTCACAAATGTTTAACTAGACTCAAAACACATCTTGAAGTATTTTGGTAAGGAGAAGAATTTAAATAAGTGGAAAATGTTCCAGAAGGTAAGAAGATATATAAAAAATGGAGACAGCCAATGAAAAGATCCTAAATAATGGAAAGGAAATATGAATTATATATATTCTAATTGTGTAAGTTCTATTGTCTTGACAATAGGCAAGTCACTTAATTTCTTTGAGCCAAGTAATTCCATTTATAAAGAGTAAAAGGCTACCTGGGGTGCCTGGGTGGCTCAGTCCGTTGAGCGACCGACTGCGGTTCAGGTCATGATCTCACGGTTTGTGAGTTCGAGCCCCGCGTCCGTCTCTGTGCTGACAGCTCAGAGCCTGGAGCCTACTTTGGATTCTGTCTCCCTCTCTCTCTGCCCCTCACTCACTCATGCTCTGTCTGTCTCTGTCTCAGAAATAAACATTAAAAAAAAAAAAAAAAGTAAAACACTACCTTGATGGCCTCCAGAGTGTTTTTAAATACTGGTATTATGCCTTTTATGGTTTCAGATATTATTATAGTGTAATGGCATGCTGGTTATTTATTACTGCATAATAACCACTCCAAAACTTAGTGGTTTAAAAAACAATAATTTATTTTTTCTCAAGAATCCACCATCTGGGCTTGCATCCATGGAGAAAGCTTATTTTTGGCTCCAGCTGCATCATCTGAGTTGGCTTGACAGGTTTAATGCAAAGATTAAGTTGAAAGAAAGGAAAATTCAAACTGAACTTTTGGAATTACTTAAATTATTACCCATCGCAACAATTGATAACATATTTTATTTCCTGATAACTGATAGCCAGTAAAATCAGACAATCTGTAATTTAATCAATGAGATGCTTCAACTCCCATATTTCCACAAGACAGTGATATTTGGAGTTTGGTTTATGTCTTCAAGATACTGAGGAAAAATTGTTCGATAATTAGTAGAATGTTGGTATTAAATAAGAGTCGTTATCTCCTAACCCTTTGAACCTATGAGAAGAGTTAACAAATTCAAGCAGTAATGAAGTTCAATATACTTGGTTTTCTCAAGGTTGAGGCTGGGATGAACAGAGCAGGAAAGACAGAAGGAAAATCGATTGAATGCATACAAGTTCAAAGCTCAACAGGAATAGATTTTCCACGTAATGGAATTTTTTTATAAGCCCTTTCTCAAGAATAGGAAAAAGAATAAAATAGTAATAATGACAATGGCTTATTCAACAGTTACAATATAAACTCTATATTAAGACTTTCACATTAGGGGGTGCCTGGGTGGCTCAGCCAGTTAAATATCTGACCCTTGATTTTGGCTATGATGATCTCATGGTTTGTGAGATCAAGTCTCACATTGAGCTCTGTGCTGACAGCATGGAACCGGCTTGGGATTCTCTCTCCCTCTCTGCCCTTCCCCCACTCACCACTGTGCTTTCTCTCTCTCTCTCTCTCTCTCAATAAATAAATAAATAAATAAATAAGCTAAATAAAAGTTAAAAAAAAAGACTTTCACATCAATTATTTTGAACCAACTTATGACCATCAGTATGAATATAGGGAACACATTTGATGAACAAGTGAATAAACAAATAGTAGATATTAATCTCTCCATATATATTGTTGAAACACTGCATTCACATTTTAAGAGATTAGGAAACCGAAGCAATGAGAGATTAAACATCTCTCCTAAGTTTACACTCAAAGAGGTGAATGGCAGATGTAAGATTTGAAATGAATCCAGATAGAAGTGTGACCGCTTTTTGAAAGTTTGTGTTATGCCACTTTGCTTTTTTTCCCCTTTCTTTACACCACTTTGCTTTTATGAAAGATTTACAATAGTACCTGCCCCACTGTCTGCAAGAAATCCTTAGGGGATGTTTGCCTTTAGCAAAAAGTGCAAAAAGTGAAAATAGCATCCAGGGTTTGTTCTGCATTTGTTTGTTCAGCGTTTGTTCTGTACCCTGAGCAGGGAGAGTGGCCCTGCCAAGCTCCTTCCCTGGGAACCACACCCAGCATCTCGGCATCAAGGCATCACAGCCTAGAACTGTGTGAGCATCCGTGCTTTAGCTCCATTTAGTTTGTGTACCCTTGAGCAAGATGTGCCCTAAGGGATCAGGAAAGCCCCAGAGATGTTATTTATGGGGTCTGAGAATGCTCACAAATTTTTCTATATACATTAATGGTGACTGCTTCTTTGCTTTATGCCACTTTGGCTTATGAAAGCTTTCATAGAATGTTCTACTATCATATGGTAGGGGAGACCCGCATTTTAAATTTTGAGCTTCATCCACCTAATATCTAGGCTATTCCTAGAGAGCACACTGCCGCAGAGGGTTAAGTATTGGAAATATGGAAGTGAGAGATGCTGAAAAAAGAAAACTTCTGTGAGGCAAATTTTCAGTGTTATTCAGTAGCATATGATAAAGTAAACACACATGTCTTGTGAGAGTTACTTATAAACGTCCAATTGCCCTGCAAGGTGGGTCGTCCCTGATGGCCGGGACGTTCTCCATGTGTCTGTGGTTGAGGGAAAGCAGATGAGTTTGGGGGACGTGGCATAGAGATGCATCATTGCTCTCTATGACAAAGAAGCAAAAGATTGAAAAGGCCTCAGGGGAGACCACAATTTGGGATGGGGACCCCCTCGGGGAATGGCTGAGGAAAAAACCCCTCCAGGTGAGCAGCTCTAATATTGCTCAGGGCGTCACAGGGTTATGGGCTATGACGGTGCCAGTGTCAAACAGTCTTCACCCCATTTTCTAAATCTCCCCTCGGTCCTGTTACTCATTAATGTTTGGGATGCGAGTAGATTTTGTTTCTTCTGAGGAATGGAAAATGCGGTGAGTCCTACTTCACACTTGGTCTGAGAGGGGACAAAGGAAACATGGGGGGGCGGCTGACATCCAGGAAATACTTGGCTTTCCGTTGAGTGACAGATGACGACCATGGCACTAGATTCTGTGGTAGCCTGAGGGAAATATCCCTCAGACCACAAGATTTCCTTACCTTTGAATCCAAGCTCACCGAAGACAACTCTTTTTCTCTGGAGGTGTCTCTCTTTCTCTGCCAGGGGGCAAGGTGGTGAGGGTGGAGAGGCGGATCAGTGTCAGTGGCTACACCAGGGTTGCCCTAACTGGATCCTGACTGCAGACGATTGTCCAGACTCTCCCTGTGAGAAGAGTCCCAGACCCCATGTGTTCTTGTAAATCTCTCTTTCTCTCTCCTTGTAACTTTGCCTGGAAGTGCGACACACATATCTCAATCTCCTTTGGTAACTGAACCTTCTGCTATGCTCCAGGGAGTACAATAGCAAATGAGACAAAACAGGTCTCTCTCCTCAGAATATATGGTCTAGTCCAGAAACATTTTCTATGAAGTCTTTTCCACGGCCCACCTCCAAGCAGGTATAATTGAACATTTTTTTTTTCCTTAGTACTCTTCCATACTTTGTGCAGACATTAGCCAAATATATATTATTCCTCTTAGTGCTTTTGGAAAGAAAGCATGTTGGACTCCCTCTGCTAACATGTATGCTACTTAGGGCAGAGTGTTCATATCTTATCCCAGAGCCTATCGTGAAGTAGGTGCTCAGTTAATGACTGACGAGTGTAAATGGCTGAAGGAAGACCGGACGAACATTTCAGGGTGGTAACTCCATGGACCAGGGGAAAAAGGAGCAGTTCTGGAAGCTGGCCTACTGGTGGTTGTAGTATGTCTCCACATCCTACAGCCCCACTGTGGCCAGGAAAGCCGCAGAGGGGCTCTGATGGAAATGTCTGAAATCGCAATAGAGTGTCTTTAGGGTATGAAGCCTGTAATGACGTATGTACATCACCTGGTTAAGCTTCACTGAGAAATAAAATTCCAGGCAGCAAACAGGAAGAAAGAAGTGAAAGAATGTTGAGTTCTAGGCACATAATTATTAATAACCTATTTTTATTTGTGAGGAGCAAGAAATTCAGAGAGGTTAGGCAACTTGCCAAATATCCCATGACTTGCAAATTACAGAATCAGGATATGTTCCGAGGTCTGGGAGAATCAGAAGGCCAACATGGGCAAGGCCTGTAATGAGAAGCTTTTCGCATATGAGATAGGAGATGACCTCCTTCAGTATCTCAGAACAAATCCCACTTCAGATCCCACCTTTTCTGTTTTAGATGCAGCGGGCATGATATGTAACAACTATTCCCACGAAGAAGATGGCAAGGGGCCCATAATTCAGTAGTGCTTCACGGAGAATTGGCCGAATGTGCTGTGATTTTGTAAACGTGTATTAGAAATAGAAGGTGAGATTTCCCTAGTGCTCGCTTTCTTCTATAGCCTGGACCTTATGAAGCGTTTGTTCAAATCAGGAATTAACACCCCGAATATGGAAGGATGGGTGAGGATGTCTAGTAAACTCTGGCTGCCTGAATAAATGAATGACTCACTCCTGATAGCGCTGCGGGCACTGAAACTGCTCTCAGGTCAGTCTTTGAAGGTCGTGACATAGGATCTGAGTCAGGGAAGCTGGCAGGGAATAGCTTCTCTCCTGTGGCTAGTGTTGGCTTCTTAAGAAATTAGGAGCTCACTGTAGCGTGGCTACCCAGGGCTTTCCCTGTCCCATTTCCTATCAGTAAATCACAGAGGAGTGGGTTCCCAGAGTCTCGTCAGTATGAAGGTAACTGAAGAGCTGCTGAGAAGTACTAAGGCTCTGCTCAGGTGGTAACGTACCGTGCCTGTGCTCATAGTGCGATGCGGCAGCTGAGACAGCTAATGTAACGTCAGGCTGCATCAATGGCCCCTAATAAATGGCCCCTCTTACTGTGTAATAAATGGTTTGTCATACCGCAGCTGAATTCTGTGTCCAGTCACTGATGAGCAGGGACGTGTTCAAACAGGCAAACCAGCATAATGAGACACCAGCAAATAACGTCCTCTGAGCAGCATTAGAAAGGGCTGGTGATTTCATTTTATTTCTCTGGAAGGGAAGAGTCCTCAGGGGAGCAAGAAAAATCTCTCCAAACAGTTGAGGATCTGTTATGTGAAAGATTGGGTAGGTTTCTTCTGATTGGGCCAAAGGCGGACATAGATATTAGATCAATGTAAAGAGAAGCTTTCTAACAATGATCTAAAGATAGAAGGTGTTGGCTCACAAGGGGGCCATTATAGAAAGTGTGTGAGCAGAGGCTAGATGTTTGCAGAAAGGATGGCAAGTGTGGGTAGGAAGTCGGGCAATCAATAGTGTGGAGTGGCTTGTGTGGAGTGTCAAATGACCGGAGAAAAGGGTCTCTCTTTTTGGCATAGTTCAGTCAGAAAGAGTTAAACTAACATATGATTAGTTTTCATTTGCCAAAGTTGCAGAGACCATACCTGTAGGGACCAAAGAGGGAAGGAGCCTCAGATATCATTAACGTAATCCACTCATTTTTGAGACAAGGCCAGCCATTGTCATTCTACCACATCAGGGCAGAATGAAGGAGATTCTCTGTGTTTTCATCTACCGATGGTTTTCAGGTTTTTTCAGGGGGCTTGAGGGCTTGGAAGCAGAGTGGTAGGTGTGACAGGTTCCTGGCCTCAGAGCTGCTGTGCTCATCTGCGCCATGAACGTGGTGTTTGCATTGATCTTTGAAGCGAGGCTTCCACAACTCAAAGTTCAGGAACCTTGGTTGATGCCAATAGCATCTCTTTCTCCCACGGTTCTCATGACAGCGGAGATGAAACTCACTCTGTCTCTAGAAATGCCATCGGTTGCTTTTTCAAGTAATTACAACTAGCACCACGAGAACTGCCCGAGAGTGAACAAGTGGGACCGATTTTGGGCTTACTGGCTCACGGCTATTATTTTCCTCCTAATTTACATCACCACTGTGTGTCACTGCTGTATTTTTCCTGAGGCGCGGATGCTGCTTTCTCTAAGTGTTCATCCAATTACTTCCAATCTTTCCTCTCATTCTTGAGCCTTTCAATGGGTCCTCAACTTTTTGGGGAATGAAAATGGCCAACCTTCCATTTCAGTGGGATATAAAAACTATTTGCATCTCTCAATTTCGTACTGCATGTCCTCTCAAATAGCCCTGGCCTGTTTATTTCTTATAAATACTAAACATGTAGTCTCAACTTGCTTTCTCATACCTGTGTTGAGCTCTGTTGGCTCATCTACTGTTTTTATGTTTCTGCCAAACCCCCCACCTCCCAACCCAGGTTTCTGGCAGATTTCCCTGTGTGTTTCTTTACCAAATTCATTTGAGTTCTTTAATGCTTGCATCCTTAACATCTTTATGCCTCTATTTCTTGACTTTCTTCCCTTGTGAGATTCAGGAACACTGACTGCTTTATTATCAGTTGCAGTTGGGTTTATCAGTTGTTCTGAATCAATAATGAAGACTTGAAGTGATGCTTGACTCTAGGGGCTGTAGATGACACCTCCCTTCAGCGAGATTCATTTCTGTTGATTTGGTGATGCAGTCAGGCTTGCAACCATGAGAATGTGCAGAGCCCTAGCAATTTGCAAGTACGATGTTGGCAATATTATCTTGCAGGTTTTCTGCAAGTCTGACTGTAGGGGCATAATTGCTTTTATGTTCATTTTCTCTTTCATCCTGATTTTGATCATTTCTGTCAATGTGTGGTCCTCATAGCCTACCATTTTATTATTAATTAAGTAATTAATACTGAAGTCTAGTTGACACACAGCGTTGTATTAGTTTCAGGCATACAACATAATGATTTGACAAGTTTATACATTATGCTGTGCTCACAAGTATAGCTACCATCTGTCACCATAAAAGGCTATTACAATACCACTGACTATATTCCCTATACTGTGCTGTCATAGACTCTAAGTCTAAAGTTCTCTTTTGGCCAGCAAAAGAGCGGATGCAGGATTAAAATGAGAGACCGGGAAAAGACAAGAGCCCCGGAGAAGGGTCGTTGCCCCATATTTATTCAGATCGGAAGGCTTAGAAATGTGTTGGGCACAAAGAGACAAAGAAACCGTGAACATTAACTTGGGGACGTGACGGGGGGAGAGGGGGTTTTGAAAATATACAGTGTTTGGGTCAATATATTACATTTCTTTATGTTTGAGAGGCAGAGAGAGACATAACGCAAGTGGGGGAGGGGCAGAGAGAGGGAGACAGAATCTGAAGGAGGCTCCAGGCTCCAGGCTCTGAGCTGTCAGCACAGAGCCCAACACGGGGTGAGATCATGACGTGAGCTGAAGTCAGATGCTCAACCGACTGAGCCCAGGAGCCCAGGAGCCCTGGGGTTTGGGTCGACAAAAAACAAAATCTGGGCGCCGGGCAGATGGGCAGATGGTTGTTAACAGCCTGTTTATCTCTGCCGGCCTAGGGGATGAGACAGATAAGGGGGAATAACCTCAGGGTTAACAAGGCACCTTTTCTTTTGTTAATCCTCTCTGCTCCGGGTTGCTTTGCCTGCAGCGCAGTGGTCCATAGTCTAATTCACCAATTTACCTACACTGGCCCTATTCTCCTGTGAAAGCAGGTTTTCTGCTATAGTACTAAATTGGGGTGCTTCTATCCTGAACATCTAATCTTGTTAGTCCTATGTATTGGGCACCTTTGCACCATTTCTATTTCAGGCCTTTGCCTCTCCCTCCCTATTTTTGGGGGCTGTGCACCCCTCCCTATTTTGGGGTGCCTTTGCATCTCCCTCATCTTGGCACCTTTGTGCCTCCCTATTCTCTGGGTATCTTTGCACCCCTCTATTCCTGGAGTGCCAATCTGTTTTACCCAAACTTGGGTGTGACCATTTTATGAGTTTGTATTTCTTTATGCCTTGTTAACCCATTGGTGTAAGCCCGGGGGATTCCTAAGCTTATCCCCCACACTGTGCCTTTTATCCCCATGGCTTATTCATTCCATAATTGGAAGCCTGTATCTCTCACTCTCTTTCACCCATTTTGCCCCCAGCCCCCAACCCTCATGGCTCTTTGGCTCTTTTGTGACATTTGGCTGACATATTTATTAATTTTCTCTTTATTACTAGATGTATATTTCACCAAGCTATAATTGCTACTTTACTGAATAGCAGTTACCAAGATCTTTTTCGACCAAGAGGCTACTTTTTTCCCCTGTGCTACCAACTCTCTAAGGAAAAAGTCCATTGGTCCTGAATAGTAGGTTACCAGTGAGCCCAGTTTAGCCTAAGTGCTCACTGTTGGTGATGCATGGGTTACTTAGTGTATCGGGGATGATGTACAGGCCCAGAGGTTATAAACTGAGGGTAGAAGCCCAGAAAAATAGATCTGGGCTTCTGGTGGGTGATAGTGGCTTATAGCTTGAGTAGTGTTTTCTATATTAAAATATCTACCTCACAGCCCATTGTGGCATATAATTAAGCCGATCTGGTTATTTTGAGACAGATAACTTGTGTTGAAAATACAATTAAGTGACATAAGAAAAAAAGGAGTTCTGGACTTTGGTAAACAAAGGAGGGGGGATGAAATGAAACTCTCCCTAAGCTCTCCTTTTAGAACTGTAACACATCATCCCTCCGATATTAAAAACAAAAAAAGGAACTCTCATTTTTGCTAACCCTTGCTAAGGTGCTAATGAATAAAGAAATAACTAGCCCGTTAAGATTTGCCGCTATTGATCTACAATGTCATCTTTTCCAGAGACTTTTGCATCTTGATGGGGAATTCTTAAAAGTGGTTACATTTTCAAGGTCAGAAGTCAAAGGAGTGAAAATACAATGGTACCTGGTCCTGAAGTTGATAATTTTGGAGATGGTCTTCTTGACTGTTTCTCCTATGATTTATCTCACACAATTTGTTCCCAGCGAGTCAGTAGGGCAAACTCCTTGGAGAAGAAAAGTTTCAACTAAAAGCTATATCTGATAGTATTTTCCTTTTTAGTTATCTGTTTCATAGGAAGTTTGGCAATGGCAGTGCTAATGTGTGCGATTTCACGCTTGTCTTTTCTTACAGTTGCTCTTATTATTTCCTGGAATAGCAGGGATTTGAGATGCAGTGATTATGTTCCTGATAACAGCAAATTTCTTCATTTGGGACTTGGAATGGAATAACTAAGGCTTACAAATGTAGAGATTTGACCACTCTGTTTGAGGAGAGGATGACGATGTTTAAGATAACATGTTAGCCCTTTCCCCAAAATGGGAATAGGTAGGAAAAGTGACTTGTAAATTAATGTTGTTAGGCCTCCCAGACGATCAGCTTTGCATTGCATGGACTTCCTGGTTTTAGCTTTTTCTAATGGTATTCAGATATGCCTAAGAGTATTTTGGTTTGTTTTTCCCTGTAATGGAAATTTAAAATAGCCCCGAACCGGGTGTGTTGGCTGCATACGGTTTCATTTGCATACCACATAGAGGAGGAGAGAAAACCTGGACAATATTTTTGGCATCTTAATAATATGCCTCCAAGGAAGGAAAGAGCCACGCAATTCATTTTCTTTGACAAAACTTTAATTAGAAAACCAGACTCCTCTGATTATAAAAATTACACAAGCTGATAAATCTTGGTAAGTTATAGAGAGAATAATTTTATGAACATTTTATACCTAATAAAAAAGTTAAAATAATTAACAGCATTCATCAGATTAATTTTGTTTTCACGTGGTTTTCTAATATAAAAAAAGCATATAGTCATCAACCTTTATATAAATCCATATATGTTGGTAATAGCTTTTTCATGAGAAGGGACAATATTCGTATTTAAATAATGATATTAATAATTGGTAATGAATCAAAACTGCCAAAAGCTGAAGCATGACAAAAGTTATGATCAAAGTTGCCTAGGGAACTTTTGAGTCTTCTGGATCCAGCAAAAATGATCTTTTGGAGAAAACCTAGACACAAGACTTCATATAATTATAGTATTGCCCCACTCGAAAAAAATTCCATATGATCAGCGTTGCTTCATATTCTGTCAGAACAATGACTTTTTCTTTTCTCTCAACAGTTTTGTACCAGAGCGGTGCTAACCATGTGCTGGTGTATTTCTCTGTCTACAGGAAACGGTGTTTGATCAACAGTAAACTGTAAATCTTTTTTCTCCCCAGACCAGTAAGAACAGATGCATGTTGACAATATAAAGTCTCATCTGAACATGTAGCTTCCGCAGGGGCTAACCCGCGTCCTGCAATACGACATCATTTCAAAATCTCTCGCTTCTTAAAACTTCTGTCCTGGAGCAAAGGCAGCATCACATGGACTTCTGATTGCCTTTGGGCATGATAGGAGAATTCTCGTGTCCAAACAATAAACGAGGAGTCTGGGTAGAAAGTAGTCACATGTAATATCTACATTTGTTTATTGCATTCTAATTTTCTCAATATTGCATTGCAATGCTGACCCAATTTCATACCATCATCGAACCGCTTTAACCACGTTTCAGTGAAAAGTGCGTCTGTGTCTCTGCCACAGTGTCCAAACATAAGAGCTGTAAGCTGTTAACAAACGACTTAGTTTCATTTGGGGAATAGCAATGAAAAAGTTGTGAAGTAAATCCTCTAGGAAGGATGGCACTAGGCTGAGCACACAGATATTAAACGCACTAATAGTTGTCATTAAATATTCTTTCACAACCTGGTACTCTAACACATCCCAAAGCTAATTTAATGATACAGGTTTTGTAGCAAACTGTAATTAGAAATAATTTGATATCGGTACCTTGAGGACCGAGGATAACACATTTAAGGATGCCATTTGTTTCACATCTCCTACTCAAATCCAAACACAAAGATTGCTGAAGCATAGTAGATCATTTAGCTTCTAAGCTAAAGAGAGGCAGAACCAGACTGTCAATGGACATTTAAACTTGAGTGCTGTCCATGCAGTCTCTTATTCCTTCCCTAGAAAGAGTTTTGCTAGAAGTTATACCAAGTGAGAGCCCTGAATGAACACTCCAAAAATTATAGGAGAGGAAGTATTCTCAGGTAGAAATATACTTGATTTTGTAGCAGGCACCCCCAATTTTGGATTAGGAGGCAGACTTAAGAGGAAAACCTGATTTTAGTTGATAAATATTCATCACCTTCTTCCATAAAATAATTTCCTTATGGAGGACGAAGTGATGTAGATGAAATCAAATCGGGTATATTCAGCTTACCTCAATGTCAAGTTCAAGTGGATAAAAATATTAGTAGCAATTTCAGCTGAGAACAAGGCAGAGATGAAACATTAATGGAAATGAAATAGCTATCACATCTCCCAAGCAACTTCGTCTATGAGATTTAAAGAAAACTTTGTATATGCTGAAATCTATGTGGTATAATTAATAAAGCATTTTTCTGGCATAAATACTGCAATGCTGCTTCACCAACATAATAAACTATGTTATTTCGGAACAATTCTAATAAAGATAAACTAAGTCATAAACAAAATGCAGTAAGAAATTTGGACAAGCAACAAGCCATCTGAGTCAGAATTTCTGTGGATGGGATTGCACAATAAATCTGTTGATGTTAAAGAAGCTAAAACAAGTTCTAAACTAACAAAAATTTAGAAGATGAGAAATTTCTACCAGAAAGGAAAACAATATAGTGAATATCACAATTGTACAGAAAATGCTTCCTATATTCCTCCCTGAATTAACTTAAACTACAAACTTTCTTCATTCTTTCAGCCATTAGAGGACTAGTTAATGATCTTACAGAACCTGTGACTTAATTACAAGCATCTGTTTTGGAGACTAATAGATGAATCATTAATGTGAGCTTGGAAACAGCAGGTAGAATACCAATAAATTATTCATTTTGGGAGAAGAATGAAATGTTCCCAAGCATCAGATGATAGATTTTACTTATGCTTATGCCAGGCTGGCTTTGGGTGCTCATGTAATCCTAAAATTCCAACTGAAAATGGCTTGGGGAAGTGTGTTTGAGTTTTTTCACTAAGAAGAAATAGCAGAGCAAGTGCTCCCACTCAAATTTGTGGTTGCCATGATGGTCTTTCACATTTTGAGCCGTATTTCTTCTTTCTTTCTCTCTCTTCTTTCCCTTCCTCCCTCCATTCCTCCCTTCCTCCCTTCCTTCCTTTCTCTTTCTTTTCTTCTTTTGTTGTTTTTTTCTCTTTCTTTCTTTCTTTCTTTCTTTCTTTCTCTTCTTCTTTCTTTCATCCATTCGTTTGTTCGTTCATTCCATTAACAAGTAAGGGCAACCTATGACAGTCTCTGTTGCGTCAAAGGAAATCATAGCTTTTGTTAAAATTTAAGTTATAGATAAATATTTTTAAAAATGAAAGGCTAGATGTTAATATTGCCTGGCAAGGCATTCACAGGTAAGAAATTTCCAATTTATAAGTAAGTCTACCCTGAATTACTTACTAGACCATGAGATACATCCAATGGCTTTACAATCGAAACATCTGAAGCTTTCAAGATTCTCCTGAAATTGGCCCCCACTTTGACCTTATTCTTTCCCTCCCTTCTTTCCTTCCTTCTCCAAATATTTATTGAATGCCTGATGTTTGCCTGGAACTATTCTGGACTATGCAGTTTTAGTAGTTTATAGAATAGAAAAAAAATTGTCCTCATAGAGTTTTTAATCTACTGAGGAGAGACAACAAACAAACAGCAATGGAAGGAAGGAAGGTAGGAGGCTTACAGTCTGGTTATGGAAGGCCTTTCTAATGACCTGATATTAAGAAGAAATGTCATGAAAAAAATGAAGAAGACTTATGGCTAAGGGTGGGGGGAAAAGAGCCTTCAGGGTGGTGAGAACAGCAAGTACAGGAGGACAAAAGTGATTGTGGCAGGAGAGGAGGTAAGAGAGCAGGAGACAAGGGACCAAATTTGCTACGGTTTCCGCTTTCCCACATCTCCCACCGGAAGTAATGGTTGTGCAGCGCTGGATGCTTTACATGAACAGATCCCGTGCATTCTTCAAGCACGACTTAAGTTGCGTTTCCTTCCTGCAGGGTTCCCCTGATACCCGATTCTTTTAACTCTAAAGGATGAACCATGCAAGTTGTCATCACCCATTTTCTGTGTTTTATCACTTATGATTGTTTCCTCTGTTAGTGTCTTCAAATAGATCCCAAGCAACTTAAGGGTAGAAACTATGTAAAACATTTTCTCCATCCCTTACAGTGCATAATACTGAGACTCATGGTAATTAAATAAAAGAAATTATGTTAATTAAGAAAAACATAGAAAAATCCACAACTCAAAAAAATTCAAGGAATGTTGCCATGAAGACAAAAACAAACCTATAGGTTAGAACTCAGTGGATAATACACATTATCTTCTGGTTTATCTGATGATTTATGTCATCGCCCATTCTACTTTAGAGATTATCTCTGTATGTTTGTAGACTCCTTCTTTCTGCCCTGTAGAAAATGGGGGTCCCACCTATGCAGGCTTCTTTTATTATAATAGTACTACTATCCATTCCCCTTAATGTCTGCCTTCATTCATGAGATTTCTTTCCGAATCTATGTATCCAATTTCATAGCATATTGTTACCTAGCAGAGTCAGGGCTATCAGTGAAGTGGCAAATTATAAATATATCAGAGACATAAACTACAGGGTGAAAATCCACTAGGCCACTAGTTTATTTGAATCATTTGCTTGAGGTCACCTAGTTAAGAAGAAGTCATGGATGGGGACATCTGGGTGGCTCAGTTGGTTAAGTGTCCAACTCTGCTTTTCAGCTCAGGTCATGATCTCACAGGTTCATGGGTTCAAGCTCTGCCCCCAGTGTAGAGCTTGCTTGAGATTCTCTCTCCCTCATTCTCTCTCTGCCCCTCCCCTGCTCATGCTCTAAATAAATAAATAAACTTAACAACAGCAACAAAAGAAGTGGTCATGGATGAGTAGTGGTGATACAACACTTTCATAAAAATTATTTCTCTTACGGTAAGGTCTTTATGATTTTTAGACTTGAAATTATCTTTTACACACTGTTCATCTGCTCTCTACGGAAGACACTATAGTCCAACTAAGGAAAAAATGTTGATGTGCTCCATGCTAAATAGAACAAACAAGAAGAGAAGATTCCACTTGATGACTCTCAAATTGTCATTTTAGAGAAACATAACAATCTCAGTCCCCCTGGGCGAGATCTTACAGTACATCCAGAACTAAATTTTAAACTAGATAAACACTTGGGAACCCAATGTTAAGGAGCAAGATTGTATTCTTCCTTCCATAGACGACTCTTTTCTCTTTCCCAAATTAGTCATGATTTCTCCTTCCTTTAAGCCATACTTTTGAATATGCCTTAGTCATTGCCATGCTAAATAAAAGTGAGAGGCGGTGACAACATGGCAGGAAATGACTCCTTATTAACATTCTTTTCTGATGTTCTTTCATAAAATGCTTTTTCCTTTTTTTTTTTTTTTTTTTCCTACTCTGTCTCAATTCTGGTCTGAGTGGTCTGTTTATCAGTGTTTCTTCCCTTGGGTCAAATAATGAGTTTTGGCACTTGTTTGTAGGTGTAGTCACTAACTTGTTTTAGTGTATTAATATCAAGCAAAATGATTTCTTCCCTTAAGGTTTTATCTTCTGCGTTGTTAATAACACTAATCAATTGCCTGTCCTTGCCTTTCTACCTTACCATTTAGTTCAAAACATATCTAGCACGCATTGGTACTTATTTTCAATAAACAAACACAAAAATAATAGAGTAACTGCTCTTTATATTAATCAAAATTTTTGAACAGGTTTTAGATTAGGTTAACTAATTACTCTACTTTCAGTTATTCTCATAACGTAACTATTTTCAGTTAAAGAAAATAATGTCTTCCATCTTTTTATTCGACATTAAGATGTTTTTCTGAATTATTTGACCATTGGTTTGTCCCTAGCACAGGACTTGTTCCATTACTTGGCACACTGTAAGTGCTTAATAAATGTTTGGGGAATGGATTAGTGAAGGAATGATTTTTTTCGTGATGCCCTGTTCCTTTCCTATTTCCTAGCTAATTGCCCGTATTTCTAGTTGCTGAAAAACTTCTTCCAATCAATAATTATTCTCTACCATTGTCAACCTTTAGTTGGGGCTCTGATTACTAAAAGTAGCTGGGTGCTCTATGTATTTTGATATAACTCAAAGAAAAACTATTGGAATATTTGGGAAGAGATTGATGACCCCTAGAGGCATTTTGTGTACAGCTCTAAAATAAGTTTCAATATTCCTTCTTCTACCTGGATGACCAACATGGCTTTTTGAGGGTCTGGTGGTGGTGAATTTTTTTTCTGTCTTTTTTTTTTTTTAAAACAAATTGGTGTTTGTCAACCGTTGATTTTGCTAGATTACGGCTTTTTTTAAGAGTGTCTTCGGTTTGGCATACATCACGGTATAAAAGCTGTGATAATGAGGACAAAGAAGGCTTACAACCATTTTCAACACACATTACATACTGTTTTTGGCTGAAAAATTTCCCCTTTTCTACTTTATAAAGTTCTCAAGAAATAACCTTTCTCAAGTGTTTCATTCACAACCCAAATTTCCCATTTATACTAGAATGTCATTGCATTTTTCAAAAGGATGACAAATAAAATAACCCATTCATCTAGGCCATTTTGGTAATGTTTTTCCTTCATATTTCACTCTCTTTGGTCTTTTTCAACTTGGTTTCCATTTATTTCCTTTGACTTCTCTGAGTTTCTACTAAAACCAAAGGGCAAAATCAACTCTGTATTGTTTTAACTAAAACCCAGACTCTGAATGCAGTTACCATGTAGATGAGTCATTTTTGTTTAAGTATTCTACTCTTCTGTGAGGACATAAATCCCTTAATTATCTAGATAGTGATATTATTTAGCAAATAAGAACTGGTTTGTATACAGACCTATCAATACTGCTTCTTTTATTTTCTAATAAGATAGTTTCCAAAGTTTGCTCCATGGAACACAAGTTTTTAAGGTGCTCCATGAACATAGGGCCCCATAGCCAAATATATTTGGGAAATGTAATCTTCTGTCTACCCTACTGGGAAATTAATTGCAACATCTAGGGTAATTTGAAAGGTAGGCTTCATTTGGCAGAATTGAAGCCATTTGTACTTCAAGAAGCTCCTATTGGAGAGACAGGAATAAAAAGATCTCCTAATAGTCTGGACTTTGATTGTACTTAGTATTTTACCTTGGAGTTAATATTTACCACCATCATTCTGTTTTACTTGATATTTGTGATAGTCCCACATGCAGAGGAAGATCAATATTTTGTGGGACCTGAAGTGTGTATAATTTTGGAGTCCCTTTGTAAGAAAAGGAATACAACATTATCTTACTTCCATGAACTTTATATAAACCGATGATGATATGAACACACTGCCGGAGACTGTTCCAGGGCCTTGGAAAGACTCACTCGAGCAAAGGGCCCTGAAATTTAAGCTTCATTAGTTAGGTGCTAAATCCGCATCATCCCACATGAAAAACAATATTATAAAATAGAATTTATATGCTTTATACTAACATTTATTATATTATACTTTATAATATTGTTTTAGCCTCACTCCTTCTAGTCATTCTGCCCACCTGACACACACCTTACATTCTCAGCGTTGACAGATTTGAGAAATAAAAATATGAAATGCCCAGTGATATTTAAATTTCAGGTAAATAATAAACTTTTTAGCATATCTCAAATGTTGCATGGGACATACTTACGCTAAAAAGAAGTGTTCATTGTTTACCTGAAATTCCAACGTAATGGATATCCTATATTTTACCTGGCAACCTATGCCTTTCAGTCAAAACACTCCATCAGAACTTTTCTGAAAATGATACAGGCTTTCATACTCTATGACTTGGTTCAATGTCTCTTAAAGTTTCTTCACGACAAGGCCCTCACGGGGGACCTGTTACAAATATAGACGCCTAAGCCTAACCCCTAGTGCATTCAACCAGCTTTCCAGGTAAGTGTTATCAATAGGCAAATTTGGCAAACATGGCCCTAATTCGGGGGGGTTTGTTTCCTCAGGCTGGAATGTTTTTGCACGCTCTAATCATCCAAATTCTCAGGCCTAGAGATAAGCCACTGCCCCTCATCATCACCCCCTTCCCTGGGCAGACTTCATCCAGCTACTCTCAAACGCCTACTGCTGTTTGCAGACTTCTACTGTAGCAATTTTCCAAGTGAAACTGTGGTTTCATTTGCCAGTAGCATCAGCATCACCTGGGAACTTAAACATAAACATTGAGGCCTCATTCCAGACCCACTGAATCAGCAGCTCTGGAGGTGGGGCCCAGCAATCGGTGTTCTAACGTGCCTTCCACGTGATTCTGATGTACCCTTCAGTCTGAGAATAATTACTCTATGTTAACGCCCTTCACTTTTGTTGTAGTTAAACGTAGCTGTCTTGCCTCTAGTTGGATTGTCTAAATTCCTTGACGGGTAATAGCTGATTGGATTTTTCTTTGTATTCGTTCTCAGTGCCTGGCACATGGAGAGTATTTAAAATTTGTGTTAAATGAAAGATTTGATGAGTAAATGAGTCCATAGGTAATTATGGTTTGTTGTTGTTGTTTGTTTTTCCGTAAGCTGTCTAGTAAAAGCCATAACCCACAGTGTACATCATAAAGCTGGGTGGATGGTAAAGCTTTTCTGGGATCCTATTGTGTGGCATGGGGGCTCCAAGGCCCAACTGTTCTTACTTTTTCTCAAGCTACCATTTGCTCCTTGGTCCTTTAGGCATTTCAGTTCTATAAACCGTGGAAGAATACAAAGAGATCAGATGAATTACCATCTCAGGTCATTTTATAGACACATGCTAATGTTAATAAGCATGTATCTATAAATGCAAAACGTTTGATGGGACAATTATTCCATGGAAAAAGTACTGAGTTAGAGACAGGCCAGCTACGAGATTATGCAAGTGCTGTGTATGAGGATATGCTGGGAAAATTATATTTTACATACATATCCAGCATTAACCAATGCTGATGGTTAAAAATGACAACATCTGTCTTTATGATGAGGTATATATATGTGCCTATACAAAACTATCTGAGCAGATGACTGAAGACCAGCTTTCTAATTATGGGAGGAACAGTGATCATGTTTCTATGCATAGGTCACCTGAAATGTTAAATTCCCTGAAATATAAACAAATTTCAAGAACTGTTTGCTAATTAAATTGATGTTGTCATCTGTAGATTAATCTAAATATTGTCGTGAGTTCCTTAGGTAGGATGCATACATGTAGATAAATGTCATATACTTGAATATCCAGCAATCTAACACAGAGAAAAGCACAAAAGATCAGGGGTACCTGTTCATTTTGCTAAAATTTTCTGTTTCTTCCTCTTTGACACATCTCTCATTATGTCAGTAACGTGAACCAATTAAATCCATTTTTTTCCCCAGGCCAAAAATGTGGAAAACCAAATCAACCATTCCGTCAAGAGTGATTTCCTGACATTCGGTGGTAACAACAGCTGATTTTGCATATAAGAACCACACAACATGATTATTAAAATATGAATTAGAATATTAGAGTGAATAGATCATGCAAAGAACGAGTGACTGGTTACTGTGATACCCTATCAAACCCACTAACATGTTCAATTATAGGGTAAAATATGCTGATGTTTTGACAACTCAAAAGTTCCTGAGTGTCCACGCTACCTTATGGATGCCGGTTCCACAGAATTAGTTGCATTCATTTCTTCCTTTCTTATCTTCATGTCATTATTTCATGTCATTATTTCATGTCATTATTACCTTTATCCTTGGGGACTATATCATCCTCCCAACGCTTTCTTTGGCCCAAGTTTCTCATCTCCAATCTATCTTATGGTTGTATCATTGTAGACTAATGTTTCTAAATCCTGACTCTAATAATAATTTTAAAAAGCCATTCAAAAGTCCATCATATCAAATATGAATTGTCCAGTATGACATTCACGGTCCCTATGCCAAACTTCTGCTTGTACAAATTAAAATCCCCTACGGGAAACATACACTTAAGCTAAATTGAGTTCATTGATTCAGGAACACAGTCTGTGCTTCTGTTGCTTAATTTCTTTGCTTAGGCTGTGCACACTACCTGGGATGCTCAGGCCAAAAATTTAACCCCACCTGAAGTGCTGTCTTATATAGAATGTACGTCTTCCAGGTTTGGCTTTACTAGAGGTAAACTCTCTACCCTCTAGATACTCTTCGTGGGATTCTTTACAAGTTCTTGCTCGTATTTTAGCTATGGATGCCATAGATACCTTTGTCTTATGACTTTTATATCTTCACTCAATGTAAGGGCTCTGTCAGCACTTGTGAGATTAAATTTGTGGACTTGGTGGTCTAAGCCACTGCCTATCACATTTAGCTGTACACTGAAATCAATGAGGGAATGTACAAAAATACTGAGACCTGAGTCCCACTGGTAGAGATACTGATTTAATTTCTCTGGGCTTTGAAATAAAGAAAAAAATATCTCTAGGTCACTCTGATACACAGAAAATTTGAGGACCAATGGCTCTGCTGATCCTAGGAATACCCAAAATGTTTTTAGGAGTGTGCACGTTGGCCTCAGTCTCCTATGGCTACTTGGTTGGTAAATTTATGTCCCTATCAACTCTGTGAAAAGTTGAAACCTTCAGTCAGCTCCAAAATGTGGCTTCCCCAGACCAAGTCCAATCTTATCTTTACTCTAAGCCACATTATTGGGAAATGCTTACTTCAGGTTTAAAGGTTGGGGCGCCTGGGTGGCTCAGTCGGTTAAGCATCTGACTCTTGGGTTTGCTCAGGTGGTGACCTCACGGTTTTGTGATTTTGAGCTCTGCATCAGGTTCTGGGCTGGCACTGTGGAGCCTGTTTGGGATTCTCTCCCTCTCTCTCTCTCTCTGCCCCTCCTCCACTCACACTGTCTCTGCCTCCTCAAAATAAATAAATTAATTAAAAAAAAATAAAAGTTAAAATATATCCGTCCAAACTTCCTTCTAATCCCACTTGCTAGTTTTTTGGGAGCACCAATCATTATTGTAATTAAGACACTAATTATAAAAAAAGGAAAAGGCTAGTATATAAATTGAATAGTTTTAAACTATGTACACATATTACACTTTACTGTGATCTCTGAAGTAGAAGTGAATCTTAAGCATATGATTTAAAAATAGTTTTAAGCATGTTAACCAATGCATGGTCTTAAATTTTGTATTTAGAAAGAGGCGGGGGGGGGGAGAGAAAAATCTTCTATGCAGCTGTTCTTATCACATATAATTTGTATTTGTATGACTCTGTACAGGCACTTTTTTATGCCTGATTTAGGATGAAAAGATGATATATTTTACCATGGGGACATAGTGCTTGTTTATAATGTTTTCTTTCATAAAATAATCTATAAAGCAGGGGCAATAATACCTACCTTACTGGGCAGATATTTGAATTGTAACTAAAACTAATAATTTTGACAGAGATGGTTAGTTTCAGTGTATTAGTTGGAGTTGTTTTTTCTGGAAGGTTTGGACTCCAACTGGTCCATGTCAGCCCTTTACTCTTGCACAGTGAAGGACACTGGGTGTTTCTGAGGTGACCAGGTGGCCACAGGTATCTATGACAGAATATGGATGGTGTTCCACTGTCAAGAGAATCAAACTCATGCCCTAAACTGGCTCTTGCAAATACTATAAGCAATAAAGATTAGAAATTTGCATGTTGATGCTGAATTTTTGGATCCTTGACTTAAATAGGAAAAACACAGAAAAGGGGACTGTGGTGTTTACACTGTGTCAACCTTTCACTGCATTCAAATCTGAGAATATATCTCAGGACAAGCTGTCTCTTCATGGCCCCAAGTCCAAATGCAATTCTGGTGATCCTTACTTTCTAATATCCAACTGTGACCACTCTCCTCTGGGTTGCAATGACCTCATCTGTGGTACTCTTCACAACTTTGCTTTGTAGTCTGTGTGTCCTTTTGTGTATTCCGTATTCTTCCAGACTGTCTTTATCTATTAGAATCTTATCCAAGAATCAATGTGGATATTGCATAATGGCTTCCGTGAACTTCCCAGGCAGAAGTTTCCTTAACAGATTATATGTGCCTTAAAGGCAGGGGTATGGATATTGGCATTTTTCCCTGAGCCTAGCACAGAGACCGATATAGGGGCTCCTAAGTATGTGCCAAACAAATGCATATAATCTCAAGCAATCTAAGAGTGCTCCAGAAACCTACCCACAGTAAGGCTTGCTCCTAAAATACAACTGAATTTCTGGTTCTATTTCTTCAGGGCCTAATAGCCAATAAACTTTTGGAGATTTAGATTTGTCAACATTTGTTTTTACCTCTTTCAATGTGTTTATTATTAAAAAGAAAAAAACCAAAATAGGGGAGCCTGAGTGGCTCAGTTGGTTAAGTGGCCGACTTCAGCTCAGGTCATGATCTCGTGGTCCAACAGTTTGAGCCCCGCATGGGGCTCTGTGCTGACAGCTCAGAGCCTGGAGCCTGCTTCAGATTCTGTGTCTCCCTCGCTTTTTGCCCCTCCCTACTCATGCTCTGTCTCTCTGTCTCTCTCAAAAAAATAAATATTAAGAAAAGAAATACATTAAAAAAACACAAAATAACTAAACTAACAAAAACCAAATAAAACCAGAAACGTTTAGTTCAGTGTTTATTTTCTTCTTCAAGTTTTTCATTTTTTTTCTTTTTCTTACTGATCTCTTTTTTTAAAAGCATCCCTGTCCTTTGGTATTTTTTTTTCCACGTCAAATCACATTGCCTTTTATTTCCCTGTCAAGATGTGTATTGTGCCAGGTTCTAGCATCCCAAGTTATTGGCAAGGACAGTTAGCTTCATCATAGCTGAATTTTATTCTTCATTTGGGGCCTTCTTCCTGTGTAATAACTGGTTTTAAAAAATAATCCCAGAAAATAAAATAAAACAAAACAACCACCAAAACAGCCAAATATAGGTCTCACTGATTGAGATTGTTAACAAACTCACAGGCATGGGTCACAGGCAGACAAGTCAGAGGCAGAAGGATTCCTTAATTTATTTCATTAAATAGGTACTTGCGAGTGTCTAAGTGGTAGCACCTTAGCTTGGCATTATTAAAAGCAAGTAAGGAGTTTCAGCTTGCTGCCCATATTGAAAACAATGAATAATACTTTTCTAAGACTTCCATGCTTGTAAATCTGTTCACCTGTCCAGGTGAATCTTGCTAAATTTTCTTATTTCACCCCTTCCTAGCCATGCTCATTCTTACCTAAAGGAAAACTATGCTTTAGTCACTCTAAAAAATTATTTTAAAATGTGAAAGACTGAACGTATTAAACAAAGGAATGAAACAAAATCAATTAATGATGAAAATGTTAAATTTAGACATGAAAATGGCTATGGAGTTAACTCAAACATTTCCATTCAACATTCTGGGCACTTTTGTTTGAAAAAAAATTTAAAACTATATATAATAAAATGTTATCAGACAGAATTCTTTAGTTAGTCATGCAAATAATGTCAATAATGAGCTGACTCTTAAATGACAGGTTTCTAACGTGGATTGTGGATTATGAAATTGTTTCAGTATAATTTTGGCATCAGGTGTACTTAAATCCTGTGAATGTTGGTTATCTATGTATTCCTTGTAATTACACCACATTATTTATCAGAACACAGAGTGAATTCAGGTATTCAAAGATTTAACATTCTGGGTTTCGATGACTTAGAAGTGGTGCTGACAGCTCATGAATAATTTTGCTCAGACTTGGAATTGTATCACGTCCATAGACGATAAGGGATGTGCTTTTTGAGTGAGTCTGCGTACTGCACGAGAGCCACCAGTCTATTTATTATTGTCTTCATCTCTTTAGCTCTCATGTGATGAGAAAATTGTTGCTCCAAGCACCTTTGCAATTTATGTTCTCATAGTAATACAATGTAATGGTAAAAATTTTTAGGCAGGATTTTTTTTTGAGCTGATTATAAAATGCGTTAGACATGAAGTTAATATCATGGAGGTCATAAAGGGCCATCTAAATATTTTAGTAACACATTAGTAATTTACATGTTGTAGATATTTGTGAATTTAAAGATTAAAAGACGTCTCAGAAATGCCAGGGTATTTTGCCTTTGCTTTAGAATGCCCTATCTTAACCATGTAAATATAACTAATATATATTATCATGGTATTTTTTGAATGAATTTATTCATCAATTTTTAAAGGATAAAATTTATAAGTTTTGGAACTTGTGATTCTACAATGGACTAAAGAAGTATACATTGTTATGTTACATTGTGATGACATGAGATATTAGGATTAAGAAGTTGAATTGTAGTCTAGAAGAATCTTTCTTTAAAGGATAGGAAGCCCAAGATCCCAGTGACATTAGATGAAGAAGTCTTGTAGTATGATATTCTGTAAGGCATTTAATATTAATAGGAAACTACAGTGAATCTATCAATATCCTAGTTTGCAGCATTTGGGATTGCAATCTAGAAAGAATTTAGCAAAGTCAACTGACCCTAGGAACTAAAGGGTAGCCACCAAATATCACCTATCATTGTTTTCATATGCTAACTGTTCCTTATTATAACTAATGGACATGGATTTTGGTTGTTGTTAAAATAAAAGTTCAGCATAGCCAGAAATACTGTAAATAATTTTGCTTAGTGGCATTACAGTAAATATAACTGAGATGACATTTTTTTACAAAGAGCTAAGACTTTATTGTTATTTTTCTTGAGGTTTTTACCTTTAGGCTTTAGATCATAGATTTTTTTTTTAGATCATAGATTTCTTAAATAACATAATGCTGAGAAATTAACTAAAATTATTATATCTCTATGTATCCAAAGTATGAAAATAATAATGAAATTAACAAGGAACTATCAGCAACATAACTTCCTTGATTATGAGATTAATTACTAATTAATATGTTTACATGTGTAAATCTATGGAAAATAATTTATTTCTCTATTTTTATTATATTAGGAAAAACCTAGTTTATAATTTTTTTTTGCTTATAGAGCACAGAGACAAATTTTGATAATGGACCAAATTCAGGTAATTTGCAAATTTCTGAAGGACTCTTATAAGAACATTTGTTTGTTAGTAAGATCTGATATGGGTGGGCACTCTGACAGTTTCCTCCTTTGAAGATATTTTGGGATGAAAATATAACTTCAGCAATTTTTTTTTTTGATATTGACATTTTTGTTCAAAATTCTTTTTCAAGTGTTCCTTAATAAGTAGCTTTAGTTTTATAGTGCAAGGTACAGAATCACAGAGCAGAGAGTTTAAATGGTGTAATAGTGTATTTGCACTATTTTATGAGTGATAAAATGAGGCTGTTTTCATGAATGAGATGTGCTAAGAAACTATATGACATAGAACATTAAAAAAAGAATGTTCTTATAGGGAAAGACATCTGAAAATGGTGGTTTGCTATGAGGTTTGTACTGATAAGACACTGGGTCTCATAATACCATACATTTTATCATTCTTCTTTGTTAGAGAAATTAGCATTCTGTTTATCCAGGAGAGCACCTCAGCTTTTGGTTTAGGATAGCAAAGGAAATAAAATGCTCAACTTCTACTTTCATTTCTGCAACTTGTCTATGCATGGGTGAAGATCTTTTCCTCCTAGTAGTTTTCTTCTCACTGATTCTCATGTTTCCCACGGTGACCTGTGTTTCAGAATCCTAATTTAGTCAAAAATGATAGTGATCATATCCAGTGGAAAAGAAAACCTAAGTAAAATGCCAAATACTAGTAACTTTGTGTCTTTCTATTTACTTAGGGCAAATGAGCAAACAAACAGATTAAATTTTCCCTCCATTGATAGGAAGTGCACTTGAATTTTTACTGAGTTACTCACAGATTATTTGATTGTGCACCTCCCTAGGTAGACCACTGCCTCAAAGCCAATGTCAAGGTATTCTCTTTCTGAACCAAGTTTCATGTTCGGAGATGTCTGTAGAGAGATAACCAAACAACAGCTCTGAGAGATTTCACATTAGTGAACATCATGTTAACCGGAATGCAAAGGAGGACTGCCCAGGGGGTATTCCCTTTACATCTAGATCATCTAGACTTAGAAAGTGAGGGAGATGAGATAATATTGCTTTTTGGCTTTAATGTATTGCCATTTAATCAAAGGTTGCAAGCCATTTCATCTTTAAATATCCTTATGAGGTAGCTTGGAGAGATCTCTTCCCTTTTCAAGCTGTGATAGATTTCCTGTTTAAGAGCAAGAAAGTCGATTGCTGAAAAAATACGTCTAATTAACGTGAAAGTCTAATAAAGTTGTTGATTAAAGTCTGCTAAAACTTTGGGATATTTGCGTTGGTGAGTTTAAGGTCTAATTTATCAGTACCTAGCACTTTTATGTTTGAGAAGAAAAGATGCCAGAATTTCCTGATTCTCCCGCAAAACAGATGCTGCACATTACACCAAGGTATGGGGGAATATAAGAATTTGGCCTTTTTCTAGCTCTCTCCCTGTGGCTACCAAATAATCAGTAAATCCACTAACTAGAACGATGGAAGACCAGTTTCCAGGTGGATACTGTACTGGCCATCTTACATTAGATGACTTCAATGCTCCCCACAACATAGTGTAGACTGCCTCTGCCCAAATCCAAGTTAATAAATCTACACAAGACTGGAAAACAACACACTTGCCATAAACCCCACTTGTCTTTTATCCATGGCAGTCTCTCCTGATTCTTCCTAGAGTTCTGATTTCTTCACTGTTTTGACAGAGCCCTGTGGGTAATGTGGTTGCTCCAACAATTATGGAAATGGAAAGGAGACCATACCATTCCTCTATCTGGCCATACCATTAGCCACGTGGGAATCCAGAAGCCAGTTACAAATAACTTCCAAAACCCCCTGTTCAGATAAGTATAAACATGGGACGTGGAGTAGGACTCACACACAACCAGTAGATATTCTCACTCTTCTGTTTCTAAAGTTTCCTTCCGATAAGACTTCATAATTAGCATGACCTGTGAACACTTTCTTAAAACTTCAAGGGGGGAAAAATAGTAGTGATTTTCTGTAATTTATAAAAGTGCAAAATTAGCAATGGTTTTGTAATAAATACTTTATATTAAAAAATATCTACCTTATAGAGGTTCTCAGTTTAAGATAGAAGTCCATTTAATTTTGACGGCATCTGTAGAGGTGCGGAAGAGATATTATTATCTACAGACTAGTCATCCATACCATTCTAGTTATGTGATTTTTTACCATAGTTATATTTCTCTCTGAATAACTTTCCATTTTATAAGAAAAGCAAGTGACTTCTCTATCAGTAACAGAGAGGACCTCATTAAGTACAGAGGAAACATTAAAAAAATTATTTGTTATGCCTCAAAGATGGACAAAATCAAGGAATGCCAACAGCCATCTCTAGGAATGAATAATGCTTGCCTGGGGGTTTACTTGAAGTTTCTTTTCAAGGAGGCTCCCTAGTACCCCACTCTTCACCCACAAAACTATGGCTCTGGTTCATGCATGGAAATTCAGAAGCAATTTCCTTGCAAAGATCAGGTTATGAATTTGACAAAGAAGAAGACAATCTTCAAGTGAAATATATTGGCATATGACCAATTTTGCTAGCAGTTAAGAGTCTGTAGTTTTGAGGAATGATGCAATTCTCTGTGCATTATCCTAAACTCTAATATATGTGGAATTTCCCCCACCTCTTCTATCACACCTACTTACCAACATCTTGATTTCTGAGCATGTGGGCTCATTTCCCAACATTCCTTCACACTTATTTCAAATGTTGCCTGAGCCAACTGCACAAAACATTAAGCACAGAACACCACCTCTTTCCTTTCTAACTAAAACATCATGGTGGGGCAAACCTTGGCCATTTAGTTTACAATTCAAAACAATTTACCGCGGTTAAGCCTACATATAGTTCCTCCCATGCTGGACCTGATGCAAAGAATCTTTGTTGTTGTCATTATGATTTTGCTGCTTTCATTTGACTAAATATATTTGCAGTCATGATCTTGAAGACAAATCATTAAAAAAAAAAATCTAGCTCATTTCCCCTGTACAATACATTGGCAGATCATGGCTTAAAAGGGTTGGTATAAATGCCTGCACCACAGTGATGATGCTGAGTTTTATTTTAGATTCAAGATGGGAAGATTCCAAGGGCATACAAATTCAGCTATAGATAGGTTTTGAGTCAATGTCATAAAATTTGTCACAAAATTGTTTTGTAACACAGAAGGAGCAAGACATATTTTTTGTTTCTTTGTTTTGTTTTTAAAGGGAATAAAAGTGCTTCTAAATTACTTTAAAAAAAAATGACAGTTTTCAGGCTCACATTATCAATACCTTTGGCAAACACCAACAGAACAGAGAGATCTCTCTAAAAAGAGGTTGAGCCAATCATTGAGTTCTCCAATTCACAGGAGACAGATCTAAATTTCAGTCGCAAGGTATTGTACTCTCTGGTTCACCGTGAGATCAGCAAACATAAGAAATTAAAGTTGGAATAATTACTGACTAACACAGAATCTGCTATGTTGTTTACCTGGAAGCCAGATTTAGCCTCTAGGATTTTTCAGAGGACATTCTAGAAGAGGTTGCTGCTATTGACACCCAGGGAAGGCAATTTTTAAATTGTCCCCCTTGGGATGAAACTTTCTGTGGACTTTAGGCCGTTGGGACCAAAACCTACAAGGCATTTATGAATAGCTGATATGAGAATTTTAATAAAAGTTGCAATAACCATGAAAATAGTGTTTGTAAAAATCTATGTACTATTAGTAACAATGCATGCATAGTGCCAGGCATTCATAACTATTTGGTTATAAAAATATGTGACTGTAATTATGGTATTTACAGTCAACTTATAAAAAATACATGTAATTCTGATGGCAATAGTTAATCCATAGCTCTAACCACAAGCCTAGAAGGATTGGAAGATTATTATGGGAAAGTGCATGGGTAATTACAAAATGGACAAAGCTCTCACCCTCTCGAATTCAACATTCAAGAATGGTTATTATAGCTTCGTAGGAGCTTCATTTGTCATAATTCTTCTAAACTCACAAGGTAAAACCCAAATTCTCTGGAAATAAATAGGAATCAAATGGGAAAGAAACATTCACATGATACAACCATAGGGAAGAATAATTCTTTCATGGAATATTCATGCACACCTGTCAGAGAGGTTCCCGATCCCTGGAAGAATTCATGGGGTGACACTTAAGCACACCTTTCATTTAAAATATTATGCATGGTCTAGGTTAACCAAATCTCTTTCTGCAATTTAGGTGAGTACCTCTTTGGAGCTTATTAACCATCATGGGGAGTGGAGTTCTTACAGGACTTTCTGATTCAAATTTATAATCTGTTGGAAGAAAATAAATCCACATTGCAGTTTAAATTCAGAAAAGGTGTGTTCTTTCCTTCTTTCTTTTCTTTCTTTCTTTCTTTCTTTCTTTCTTTCTTTCTTTCTTTCTTTCTACAAACTTTAAAATCTCTTGTTTTAAGAGAAAACCACATTTCAGCAAAGTACAATATTCTACATATATGACATATTTCCCACGGGTTCTTTTCTTCCAGGGTTGATCAGTCATCTTTTAGCAGTAGATGGGTTCCCAATTTGAACGCCATGAGTATTTCACAAATGGACAAAAACAGTGGGAGTAAACTAGAAAAACTTGAGAGTTAGACATAAGCTATTGAAAAAGGCAGAGGTTGAGCATTACCTACAAATCATGATCTCATATGTCAGGATGTATCTTGGCATTGAGTAATCGGAATATTTGAAAATATCTGTTGCACAGTGAGGTTGGGAGGTCAGATGATGCTCAATTAGATTCTTTATGGGCTTAAATTACTTCCTAGGACTGAGCTAGGGCATTTTGGATGGTATATTAACTCTTCCAGAACAAGAAATTGCATTTCAGTAAATTATTGCTAAAGTTCATTAATGAATACCATGGTATCCTGGAAAAGATAACGACCCTTCCAAAATCCAACCCCTCTTGTCAGTTGAGCAATGAGGAATTCACATTTATTTTACTCACTGTGATCCTTGAAGACACAACCTAAAAAAGAACTGTTTTCCTCCATCCACATAGAGACTATCTAGACGCAGGTAGGATACTGGAATTGTCCTGGTGGTTTGGCAATAGATGCCAAACTGTCCTCACATGCATTTGGCAACTGGCATGCTTCATTCGTTCTTTAGAAATCAGACTGCCAATCTTCTTCATATATGGAATATGGAATTGTCTAAGGTAATCAAGAAAAAAAAAATGACCCAAATAGGCAAGCTTTTTAAAAATTGGTAAATGAATGGAGAATGGTACACCTTGGGCAAACAATGGAGTAATAGTTAATGGGATGTCTCCGTTGATTATTTCCCATCTTTTGAAAGGGATGTAAAACAAATATTCACAAAGGGTGAGTAAACTATGGCAGAAGAATCCCCCTCCTTTCCCTCAAAGCCTAACTCTTCAGAGACTTCTACTTCAGATATGAGATCATGGTCTGCAGGTCTACTAGTATCAAATACCAGTTCATCCCAGCAGAGCTGTTCAGGAGGCAAAAGGCTAGGGTTATCTGCGACGTGAATTTCACAAAGAATAGGAGAACAATAGCTGTGTATGTTTATGTCAATGACTTTGCATACTTGATCTACTGCTATTGTGCCCACATGAACACAAGCGAGAAGACACGAATCATTTCTAATAGAAAGAAACTCAGTAACCTCAAGGTAGGACAAAACAAACTTCACATAATAAAATAAAATTTCGTTAAATGGTTTTCATTTTAGAGACAGTTCTTCTTTCCCTTAATATCCTGGTAAACTCCTTATCTGGAAAAGTATACTTGTTTTATTGTTTTGTTACTTCATTAATCTATCAACTTCATTTCCAGACTGCAACCAGAATGGAATGGTTTGTATCTCTTTTCTGAACTTAACTGAGTCCAAGAGGTTTATTTTTTCTCTTTTCTTTTTTTTTCCTTTTTGTTTCCAGATTTTAATATTTGAACTTCAATTAAAATATACAACTGAAGTTGGTGGGAAACAGTAGCTCTCTTCCAGGTAAAAGAGCTTACTAAATGTTTTTATCATCACTGGACATTTGTTCAGTCCTACCTGAAAATTAATTTATTTTACTGGTTGGCATGGGAAAAGGCATTTTCTAGGAATTTTCTGTGACAGGAAGCACAGCATTAATCCAAGTAAGCACCCAACAGACTAAGTGTATCTGCTGGGGAGCAGTTTTAAACGTTAACTCAATGAAAACATTTACCTCGGTACTTGTTCTGAGAGAGAATTCAGCAGCAGTTACAGTTAACATGACCCGTGGAGAGCTACGAACACCCCAGGGGGTGGGCCAGCTGAGGAGCACTTTCCAGGGAACAAGAACAATGATATCGCAAGAACCTACAAAACGATATTGCGGTAGTTATAGTGACCACTACTATAGTGATCGTGGCCTGGGTCAATGTTCCAAATATTAATGCAAGGAGCACACTAGACTTTATAGGATTAGAATATTTTCCTTACACTAAGAACCAGTTGATGGCGCATGATGAGTGGTGATGATCCATTTACTCTGTTTCGTTCTACGACATTTCTTAGTTAGGTCTCCTTTTTCCTACGTTAATTATCTATATTCCATGGCAGTATATATTCGTCATCTAAAATGAGAACACTGTACCTATGGTATACCTCAACGGTCTCACACACACGCACACAGATACGCACACACACGTGTACCCTATACATACATGTATGGACAGTATGTGTAAAATGTTCATTTGCAGTGGGTAAGCTCTCTGAAAGCAGCCAAACCAGCCTTCCCAAGTATAGCGAACCATTAGACCTCAATGAAAAGCCTTATCAACTATTTAGCTCCAACATGAAATTTTAACCCTTGTCCATGTGGTAATTGGTTTAAATGCCTTTTGTGTGTGTATGTTTTTTTTTTTATTTTTGATTTTGTTTTTTTCTGAAGTCATCCAAAGCAAGAATCTCCAAGATTGACATGATATGTAGAATCTAATGGACTCACATCTCTGTTTATTTCGCTTATCACACAGTTGTATAATACTCTTTCTGTTGAAACACTTGAGTTGTTTTGAGTTGCCATCAATGCATCTATATTTGGCTAAGGCAGGTTTGACTTTCTAGAGAAAGTCCAGCCCATCTGCAAATGGACAGCTTCTTCTACACAAACATCAATGTTCACTAAAGACAAATCTAAGTATATGTATATATGGTATATATACATATATATGTACACGTAAAATGGATTGGGAAGTCCTTTGGTTTAGACGGGATTAAATATGTACTTCCCAAGTGCATAGGTTTCCTTTGACCAACGTGTTCAAAACACAAATAAGAAAAACGCCATGGCAATTTTGACATTTACTGTCTTTTCCCCTATTTAGAGGCCCCCTTTCTACTCCTCTCCATCTTTCTTAAGCATTTTATTTTTAAAAGCAGTGAGATCTTTTGGCCTTCCAACGCTTCATTCATTCGTCCATTCCTTGGAAGAGCTCTAAGATCACATCCCCAAACTTATCTTTAGTGGAGAACAAGGTTGTAAAGAACATTTCCCTCTTCTTTGATTCTCTCTTCCCCCCAGGAAGTGGACACCTTGATGTGTCATGAACAATTCACTCTTGATCTGACTTTCCTTGTTACCCCTGGCCAGCCCAAGCAGCTGAGGAGTGAGCTTTACTCTCCCTGCATCATTGTGCAATACTGGAAAAGAAAAATAATCCATTTGTCTACACCCTTCAGACTGTAGTGACATGATCAGGGTTCTCTTGAATCTCTATGCATTCAATTTCCTCTCTCTCCTTCCGTTTGGCGCGTTTCTTTTTCTTGTGGTGCTTTTTGGAAGGGGGGAAAAAGGTTAGGAACACGGGTAAGATAACAAAACAGTGCAGAAGTGTGCAACCCCCAGTGAGCAGCAAGCATTTGAACAGTGTGAAGGTCAGGTTTGAAGGCACAAATAGGAGGGGGACCAACCCAATAAGAAAAGAAGTAACATTTTGCAAAATGGCTGTCCCATGCTCTTGTAGGGAGCTTTTTATACATTGTGTTCGGGTGTGCTCAGTTGCTAGTACAAATGTGTAAAGCAGTGGTGCACAGTGGTCAATGGCAAAATTTAAAGTGTAGATAAGGCACAAGATAGAAATGCAATCCATGTCGACGTTCCATAGTGTCATTAAGCCCAGAACGCCCAGCTCAATTGAGGTGACACTAAGAATTAGCCAGAAGTTTCCCAGAGGGTGGATCACTAGGAAAAAAGTCAGGATTAACACCAGGAGGACACCAAAGCCTGCAATCAGAACAGGCACCGTGACAGACAAGCCATAATGATCCGTGAACACAAAGGAGGGGTTGAACACGATGAATCGGATGCTCTTTGACAGGGACAGGGGCCTCAATTTTTCCAACACTTCTATGACTTCCTTCTGCTTGTCTCTGCTAGTCCTGGCCACCAGATACAAGCGAGAAGCGATAATATTGTTTTCATCCCCTGCTTTGGAGAAGATGATATCGTTTCGAAAATGCTGGAATTCTGGCTTTTTTAAAAATGAACTTTGTAGGACACTGATAAAGTCACTCTTGTTACTGGCACTGATGTTGCTAACTTTCAGGAACTGGTAATACTGCTCCACCCAGGACACTGCAGTGAACCCACTACAGAGCCTCCTCAGATCCTCCTGGACGCTGCTGTTCCAGTACTCCAGCGGCTCGTAGATGTAGAATCCTATCACCGGGCTGTAGTTGCTGAAATATTTCTGCTGAACCATGGCGTAGGAAACACTCGGAGAATCACTGGCTAGTAGATTGATGATGTTGGCCCTGTCGCTGATCTGCAAGCACCCCATGAAGGAGAAGGAGGCATAAATGAGATAGAGGATGACGACAAACGGCTTCACGTAGATATTGGTAATCCATTCGTTGTAGTGTTCGCGTAGGAAGTGCTGAATAAAATGGTGCTGGTAGGGGTTCGTCTCATGATGGGATGTCTGTTGATGCCCGTCACTCATCACTGTCTGGAACCACACAGGTTTGCGATCCAGGTATTCCGCGGAGGGGATCTTACAGCAAAAGATGCTGTGGTAGCGGTTTTGCTCTAGTTGGCCCGCGAATACCAGACAGGAGCCAAAGAATGAGAAAATGTAGAAGTAGTTCAACAGAATGGAGACACACATGTTCTGACAGAAGACCTTCACAGCCTCTATGTTTGTGAATGGGCTGGCACCCATGCCAAAGGTAATGAAGTACAAGGAGCTGGTCATGGTATAGGTGACCATCACATCAGAATAGGCATCTGCAACCCTGTCTTTGAAGGGTAAATTCTCTCTTGTTCTGCGCCATCCGGACAGAAGCTCAAACACTCCTTTAGTTCCATGACCTAGTTTTTTTTAGAAAAGAGAAAGAATCATTGTTTTTATTTCCTCCTATGGCTCAAGTGAGCTCTTTATAGACTATCTATGCTAAGCAGCACTTTATACTCTAATCTTCAAAATGCTATGATCCTCGTATCAGGGTCTCAAAATCTGAGTTACGCAACAGGATATAGTCAGTCTGGGTGTCTATTTTAGCGAAGTCCAAGTTAATCGGTGTTCTGGATAAAATTAAACATGTACTCTCTGTCTTATTAATTTTACAAGCCGTAAGTATAATTGACATTATTATGTGATTCCCACCCCCACGCCCCTGCCCCAGACACATGCTGTCTCCCTAAGTGGATCATAAGTTGTAAATGGCAGGGACTGTTATTCATACATCTTCAAATGCCCCACTTCAACTGACTGCTCGATCAATTGATGTATTGACTGACAGTCCCTAACCTCCATTTCAAGCTGACTTATGGGCTGATTTAGGAAATTATAAGATGATTTTAAACACTTAAAAATCACTTAAAATTGATTTTGCAATGTTTAATAATCTGCTGGGTGGCCAAATGGCTTAGAAACCAATTCCTATAGATTTGATTAATTAACATTGAGTGTGAATTGAAAAAATCCACCAGGTCACATAAAAGACAGGGGAAGACCTTCAGAGCAAGAGATCATAGCAAGTATTTCCTTTGGGTTCCTCACAGAGCTTTTATTCACACAGTATGAACGCTGACTAACATTTACTTCCTTAAAGTGGATGTGGAATGCTTCTTTTTAATCAGCTTTTATGCATTCTTTAATAGGCGTAAATAAGCAAAAGCTTTATTCCACAAATATTATTTGAGCACCTGCTATGTACCAGATACTGTTAGATATTGAACTGCCACCACCCTCTCCGCTCCCCACCTTGCCTGCTTCTTCACCCGCCCCAGGCATTTAAGAGCTCTGAAGATACCACCACTTGCTTCCTTACCAGCAAAAGCAGAAAACAGCTGGGAAAGCAAAGGGACTGTGCTATATCTTCAATTTCCCTCTTTTTCACTTCCCTGAATTAGCTCTGTCAATTACCATCCACAATGTACCAATTGGTAACTTTCTGACTGAGAGAAAATCTTCATGCATCACTCTTGCCCTTGTAGGCAAAGCAATACTACACACAAACCTTTTCTATGAATGGATACAAGCTGTGCTTGGGCTCTTCTCCAAGAAATCCATTAGAGGAGGATGTAGCTTAAAGGCACAAAATGACCTAGTTCAAGAAAACTTGGAAAATGGACTTTGTGGGACACCTAGATATTGGAGCAACTCACTTAGCAATGCTTTAACAAACATAATGGCTGAGGTCTTACTATAATCACTGATCTTGTGTTGTTGATAGAGTTGCTAATTGGCGTACATAATTTTCCCCTTCTTTGTTACTTTTATTTGGGACTACAATGGGCACAATTAAAAACCATTTCTCAGCCTACATTTCAACTCGAGGTGGTTCATATGATGTATTTCTGGGTAATATAACTGATAGTCACCTAAGGATGCTTATTAGAAAACCAGAGGCTTTGCGGTAAATGGTATCATGGAGCCACCAATAAGAGCCATGGTCTACCATCCTTTCTAATTATCTTTATTTTTATTTTTTATTTTTTTACATTTATTTATTTTTGAGAGAGCACTAGTGGGGGAAGGGCAGAGAGAGAGAGAGAGAGAGAGAGAGAGAATCCAAAGCAGGCTCCAGGCTCTGAGCCATTAGCACAGAGCCCGATGTGGGGCTCGAACACAAAAACTGCGAGATCATGACCTGAGCTGAAGTCGGATGCTCAACTGACTGAGCCACCCAGGTGCCCCTCTAATTATCTTTTTATTTTTTTAATTAATTTTTTTTTCAATGTTTATTTATTTTTGGGACAGAGAGAGACAGAGCATGAACGGGGGAGGGGCAGAGAGAGAGGGAGACACAGAATCGGAAACAGGCTCCAGGCTCTGAGCCATCAGCCCAGAGCCTGACGCGGGGCTCGAACTCACAGACTGAGAGATCGTGACCTGGCTGAAGTCGGACGCCCAACCGACTGCGCCACCCAGGCGCCCTCCCCTCTAATTATCTTTAAGGAGAACCCAATCTCTGCTTATCTAAGCCACTGTAAGTAAGGTTATCATATACAGTTGAACTTTTTCCTAACCAACAAAGCTTTGTAGGTGAGTTAACATTTACTTAAACCTCTTTTATGAGGAGCTAAGAATTCTTGCTTTATAGTTAATTTGACTCTAGTATTTACAGGTTTAAATATATATAATGCTAATATTTGATTAAAAAAACATTGGTTCATCTCTTTTGGGAGTTTTTAAAATTAATTATTAATTGTTACTGCATTGGGGTTGTTCTTATCCTAAATATAAATCTATTGATTCTCCAAAGTTCTCTCTTCTGGGTCTCCAGTCAGAAAAGACAAATTTATCCTAGCAAATAGAAAAGATTAGGCAAATTGCATTTATGTATAAGGTAAGTTTTTTTTTTGTTGTTGTTTTTTTGGAGGCAGTGATCTATTGCTTATTACATTTAATTACTAGCTCAACATGTATATGCATTGCATTAGGTCTAATAATTCTTTAATCTTTTAAAAATGTTTATTTTTGAGAGAGAGTGAGAGAGACAGACAGATGGAGTGTGAGTAGGGGAGGGGCAGAGAGAGAGGGAGACACAGAATCTGAAGCAGGCTTCAGGCTCTGGGCTCTAGGCTCTGAGCTGTCAGCACAGAGCCTGGCGTGGGGCTCGAACCCATGAACCATAAGATCACGACCTGAGCTGGAGTCAGATGCTTAACCGACTGAGCCACCCAGGAGTCCCAAGTCTAATACTTCTTAACATCATTAATTCTTCATTTCTATCTTCTGCAAGACTCCTTGACAAAACAGAATACTGGTTCTTTCATTCGCTTGACAAAAACATAATATTAGAATATTAGCTGAAGTAATTAAAAGAATTCTTTTAATTAGAGCACTTCTCTTCTGAAATGAGGACTCTTGCTATCTTTGTAGTTATAAGGGGGAGAAGGCTACATGGGGCTACAGCTAAATTTGGCTTTCCTTTACTAATGGTCACTTTTGTGAATATTAGGTACACTATGTAGGCCAGATTGTTGCTTTATATAGTACAAAGGTCTGTACGTGTGGGAAGATGATGCTAAACTATATTAGGTTAACTAACCACTTTAAAGTGTGATAAAGTGAAAACTGAAAACATAATTCCCAAACTTTGTTTGGAGAGGACATTTTATCCCATTCATAGGTTTGGATATTTTACAGACTATTCCTACGGATAGGAATCATTTGATTCTCACCATAATCTGGCCATTTCCTTGCTGGTCTAATCTATGACCTGCTTCAGCTAGGGTAGTCTTTCTTCTCACCATGAACCTGCCCATGATCGGTCTTAAGTTCTTTGTTTTATTCATGCTTTTTTCTCTGTCTTGCAATACCTTCTCCTTATCGCTGGTCATATGGACGTTTTGTCCATCAATCTGTTAAGTGTCAGCTCAGTTCTCTTCTTTGCCAGGAATTCATCTCCGACAATTCCAGACATATTGATTTTTTTTCTGTTCCTTAAAGTCTTACTGCACTAATTAGTTACTCATTTTGGCACAAAACCATGTGCTGTTCTGCTCTGGAACAAAATGGTTTTCCTAGGATATATTCTATTTCTTTGGTTAGACTGCAAATTCTTCAAGGTCAGGGAATACATTTTATGCTTCGCAGAACAATCTGGCAGAGTTATAGATGCCCAGAAGATGCCCACTAATCTCTTATTGAATTAAATCAATTCTTGATTCTAGATGGGTCATAAAAATGTATCTTTTCATTACTTATTCTAAGATTTATTATGCATCTTTATATCTACATTGTGTCCAGAAGTACACATTTTTCATTCAATTCAACCCAATATGTATTTATTTTGACTTGTTACACATGAGTACCTAAACTAGTCAATATATAAAACATAAAGGTAAACAAGAAACACACTATTTTCCAATATCTGTCAGACCAGAAGTTCATTTTCACTTGGGTAATTCTGAGACAGAGATTATAGATATGAATTTTATAAGCTGTCCTGTAGGATGTTCAGAAGAATTTCCTGACCTCTACTAACTAGATGTCAGTAGCACACTCCACAATTGTGAGAACCAAATATGTCTCCAGACATTGCCAAATGCTGACTGGGGGACAAAATTGCACCCAACTGAGAATTACTGGTGTCGTTAAAAAAAAAAAAGTACACACACACACACACACACACACACACACATGTATTTTAATCACCTTTTCCTGATTGTAAAAACAGGACATACTTCCATCAAAAAAATTGGGAAAGATGGAAAAAATAATGGTTCAAAGTTATTTTATATTCCTGCAACACAGATAATTGCTGTTAACAATTTTGCATATTTCTGCCAGTTTTGTATGTATATAAGTATGTATTAAACTTATCCATCCATCCATCCATCCATCCATCCATCCATCCAGATTGGTAACTACTTAATTATCTAACAGAACAGGGCTCCTGTAAAGAGAAATTAGAATTTGGGATTACTCTTGTCGCTATCCAGTTGTCCTATCAACTGTGGGAAGCCTGTTTCCAAACCTCTGCAGTGTTTTCTCTCTTGGTTTCTTACTTTTGACTTTGGGTTCCATTCTGAGGCTAAAACCATTTTTTGAACATCTACTCAGTTGAAAGAAGCCCAGCTATTTCCCATAGCTTTTTAAAAGTGTGTATTCACTAGTTTTCCACACTTGCCAAGGGTCCTATTGCAATTCAGACAAGATACCTGAAATTAAAGAAAGTGACCTACCATCACAGATGATGATGATAGTGTGGCTTTCCCCATTGGACCATGACCTGAACTAATTCTATCGTATTTCCTTTTGGTGCCTTAGTCCTGACAGTTTGTTGTTTCTCTCCCATTTCTGCACAAATCCTTAATCTCCACCTAAGGCCTCTGCTTTATGAACCACTCCATTCGAGTTGCTGACTGGTGAGAGACATAGACGTGAGCCGTTAACTGGATTGTAAAGAATAACCGGAATTCTTTCTAAGCGGAGATGAATGCTATGGACTGTGAAAACACACCTGGTTCTTTCTGAGGGATCAGAGAGAGCTCCAAAAGTTTCTGACACATAGAGGATGATGCAGTCTAGACTGATGGAATAACATGAATTCAGGCACAAATGCCTGTAAATCAAGAGGAGGTGGTTGTGGTTTGAATATTAGCTTGTTGGTGTAGCCGGTTATGCCATTGCTGGAACAATGCATTTACTATTTCAGGAGATGACTGCCAAACTTTGATCATGATTTCCTTCAATTATTAGCATATATTTGCAAACTATATTACGATACCATAATAAGCGGCTCGACTGGGATAACTAAGCTTTCTCTTGGCAAAGTTTCATGAAAAAACAGAGAACTCTTAAAAATGCTTTGGACAGAGTTGGAACCGGGAGGACAATTCAAGGAGGGCAATGAAATAAAAGATTTGGGTGTATGTGTGTATATTGAATACTCCAAAAGTCTTCAACATTGTTATTGGAGACCTCTTTCCAAATGAAAGCAAAGGGAAGCCTTGTGCAGTAACAAGTGAAACTTACATGACACCTGGCTAAAACAAAATCTGGATATTGAACCAGCGTTTGATTAGTATTAGGAATATTACTCTATTTAACAATAATTAACAATTTCTCCTATTTACAATGGATAAATATGACAAAAAAATGAAGATTATGTGGATTCTTCTTTTGGTCATGGTATTGTAGGTCAGCCAGAGAGAAAATTTTGAATGGTTAAAATTTAAGAACATACACTTTTGTTACCAAACAAAACTGATTTCAGTCATAAATGAGCTGAACAATATTCAGAATGGGTTGTAATTCCCTTGAGCCCGAAGTAATCACTTTACAGACAACTAAACAGGACTTCTAAAGTAAGACAGATGTTCTCTGAGAACAGATTCCTTCCCACATTTAACAACATTTCTCTAAACTCTTGTATTCCAGTGTAAATTTCCATACTGTGATTGTACCTACAGTGACTTAGGAAAACTCTGGTGACAGGGCTAGGCCTAAAATGACTTCCTTCAAAGGAAGTATTGTTCATCAGCAAATGCAATACAAATTTGACAGTTTCCATGTCAATCCCAACCCAATCTCTCCCCAAACCAGAATTCCAAAGAAAATACTTTTAACAAGGATCAAATCTAATCAGAACTAATTGTAACTGATTCAATTAGTACTCCCTACTGGGCTTTTCTTGATATATTACTTTAATAAGCACCATCTGTGGGCTTCTAATTCTTTCTAATCAGCTGAATTAGAATTCTCTTCATTTGCCTCGAGGAGATGTACTAGTGGGCCTCCCTTTATACTTGAATATGTCAAGCCTTCTGCAGGTCATGAGAGCTTGATATCTCTGGTTTCAGCAACATAAGAAATAAGGCAAAAATAATATTCCTTCTTATGATCTGCTCCAGAGAAATCTTTTTATTTCTTTAATCTCATTTATTTATTTCTTTAATCTCATTTACTTCTGCTTTGGTTGGCTATGCTTTCAGCAACTGTGTTTGTGGAAATCACCCTTAAGCTCAGGTGGAAAAGCGTATTTTGATTTTCTACTGGGCTCTCAGGCTAGGTGACTTCCCAATACTAATCAAATGAATAAATAATGAATGAAAAAAAAAATAAAATCCAGCCAACTGAGCCAGTAAAGCAGCTAACAGCAGCAACAACAGCAACAGCAACAACAATAACAACAACTCCACCACCCCCCCCCCCCACCACCACAAAATCTGGATATTGAATCAGCATTTTTAGTTACCATTCACCTGTTCAGCATTATATGGGATGCTCATCCATTGTTCCTTCTGTTTAGTTGGCTGTTCCCGCTTATATTTTAAAGATACCACTCAAACATGATCTCATCTCTAATATCTTCTGCTTGCCCTCTTCATCCCTAACTCACATGCTTAGAAGCCTGTCTGCATTCCAACACATATGGTAATGTCAACTAATAAAATTATCCATCGGTGTGCCTGTTTTTTTTATGTAAGTCTGTAAGGCCCTCACTGTCTAGGGTAGGCACTGTCTTTTCCATTTTTATATTTCAATTATTTGACACTAATTTGAGCTCAATAAATGTTTGTGAAATTGAATTGGCCATGATCTGTGTCTAGTCTTAAAGATATTCTTAAGGGGCGCCTGGGTGGCTCAGCCAATTAAACATCTGACTCAGTCTCAGGTCATGAGTTTGAGCCCTGCGTCGGGCTCTGTGTTGACAGCTCAGAGCCTGGAGTCTGCTTTGGATACTGTGTCTCCCTCTCTGTCCCTCCCCAACTCACACTCTGTCTCTGCCTCTACCTAAAGATAGATAAACATTAAAAAAGATGTATTTTTAAGTGTGCTTGCCATGATTATTACTAAGAACTCTATATTTAGCATAAGTGTCTGTGAAATAGAAATTCCCTCATTTTACTGAGAAGGGCACTTGAGTGTTACCTTGGTGGCGATTCTATGGCAGAGGCAATGATAGGTATCAGTGACATTCAATTGCAAAGTAGCATGTAATTCATTAATTTGACTGGTTCAGCATTACAAATGTCTGAGAAATGGAATATCAAATTAAAAAGCTTGTTCTAAATTGTTATTTGGCAGGGTAGAAATGATTTTGTAAAGTACTCCTGCTCCCTAAGAGATGGATTTTTTTTACACATTTTCTAATCCTCATAATCTCTCACCTGGAGGTGGTGATCAGTGTGTATTTTAGACTGACTACTTTTAATCAATGTTCATCAGAATAAACAGGTGATTATGAAGCTCTATACACAAAGGATGGCCAGGGCTCTTGCCTTTTGATACCTATATAGCCTAAAAGATATAGAGTAGGATGTTATTTAACAGGAATTTTCTTTTTTTTAAAAAAATGTTTATTTATTTATTTATTTTGGGAGAGAGAGATAGAAAGTGGGCAGGGGAGGGGCAGAGAGAAAGGGAGACAGAGAATCCCAAGTAGGCTCTGCACTGCCAGCATGGATCCTGACGCGGGCCTTCAACCGGCAAACCAGGAGATCATGACCTGAACTGAAATCAAGAGTCAGAGGCTTAACAGGTTGACCCAACCAGGTGCCCCTCAACAGGAATTTTCTTTTTTCTTTTCTTTTCTTTTTTTTTTTAATATGAAATCTATTGTCATATTGGTTTCCATACAACACCCAGTGCTCATCCCAACAGGTGTAAGCTGCTGTTGCCAGGGGCATATTTGATTGTTTTACCTGAAACTTGTGATGGTGTCTTGCAATGGGGGTGGGTCTAGCTTCATATTACTGTTACCCAGGAAGTGACTTCTCTTGAAATGTCCCCATCCCCGTACAGAAGGAAATAGGCTAAAACGCATGGTAAAGAGGCATCATATTGCAATGAAAAGAGGAATTAGAAGGAATCTGAACAGCCACTGTTAGCACTTAGTAGGAGGTTAGAGGATTTTATTAGGTTCCTAAGAGAAAAAAAATGGAATTTAGTAACAGATTCTTACTGTATGTTTTTTCAGAGCTGTTGTGTATTTTATACATATCCTAATGTATAGAAAAGGGCATATAGTCTCACTCCAGAGTTGCATTCCATCATTTTTGCTAATTTATTTTGTAGTTCTACATAAAGTTGAATGTAAAGAATCTAATAAGTGTGTGTGTGTGTGTGTGTCCTCACGTACACATGTGAGTATATGTAGATCTCAATATACATATGAGAGAGAGAGAGAGAGAAAGAAGAGGAAGGAAATAGCAATAGAGATAGGGAATGGGATTGTTTCAAAACCTGGTGACTATTGCAGCTAAAGTTTTAATACTCAGAGGGGGCAAAACTAGGTAGACAATGTGGTTACTAGCACATCCCCAGAGTTAGATTGATTGAGCTCAAATCTCAGGACCCTTTCTTCCTAGCTCTGTGACCTTGGACAGGTTGTTTTTTTAAACCGCTCCGTATTTCAGTTTCCTCATCTATAATGAGATAGCAATGGGGGCTACATCATAGGATTGTTATCAGTTTCAGATAAGTTAACATATGTGCTTGGCACATGGTAAGTGCTCTATTGAATGGAAAAATTTGGTGCTGCCAACAGCAGGTTGTTTGCATCAAGAACATTCCAAATCATTTGCCTTGGAATGCCACCTTCTGAATGCAGCTTGGTTTTTGCTATCTTTACCACCACAGCTGAGTTGGCTTTTTGGGGGGGGGATCCCCAGTGCTCTCTTTTCAGCTTTTCTTGCTGTGGCACCTCCAGTGCTGCCAGAAGCTGAAGCAATCCTGCAGAGCGTGCATACGTGGCTTGCTTTCTCGTCCTCTCCCTCTTTCTGGCATTCCCATTCAGGGGAAAAAAGACTACAAGCAAGCTATTTGTTTTTTTCTCAATGCTTTCCACGTCTTTCAAGTTCTGTGAAATGAAGATACATTGCTTTTGAGAAAGAGAAAAGCAGCTGTCAAGTTGGCCTTGGGTGTTGCCAGGCCCTGGTCTGGCACCCACAGTTAGGCTTAGCGTTGACCACAGACAGTCTAGTCTGGCAGAATTGCATCAGATAAGACCAGTCTGACTGAGATGGATTGAGATAAAACAATACCACCTCATGATTATGACCGAATATAAGCAAAACATAAAAACAAAAACAAAAAACCGCCATAAAATGGACCAAACACCTTCTAATGTCAAGAATGGTAGGAGTGATTGCTGTTTCTTTGCCAATCACAGTTTAGTCTTCATCTCCTGGTCTTTAGTCTGATCTTCTTGCCTTCTAGGTGTCAGTATTATTAAGATAACTGATCATAGAATTATCCTCTTTTCTTGATAGTGACCAACCGTGCTGTCTTGAACCCTCTTCCAAATCACCTAACACATGCAAAAATCATATAAGTCCATTCTAATACCTTATTCCTGAATTGTTCCACAGTCCCCATTGGTATGTGTTCTTCCTCAATGTAATGAGCCGGTTAATCCAAATTTCTTCATTTATAGTAGTATTCCTGGTGGTCCTTGACTGGGGGGGCATTGGCATATTATTATGAATAGGTGTTTTTGGAAAACAAAATAAGTTAAAGCTTTTGTTGTTGACTTTAAGTTGATTTCTTTGAGTTTAGGAGTTAGAGCAGGAGTACTGAGTCAGAGTTAAGCCCTGGAGGATTTGAATTTCCAAATCAAGGGATGGCTTCCTGGTGGAAGAAATATTTTGGTTGTGTTCTCAGTGAGAAAAGAATGCCAGTTGGGTATATAAATGGGAAGATGTTCTGAGGAAGATAACACAGATATTAATAGGAAAAGCGAGGAGCAAGCAGTCATGTGATACTAAGAAATCATTGTTTTAAGCAAAGAAGAGCAATTAATGGAAGAATGAGTGGTCAGGCTGAAAATCTTAAAATTGTTAAGAGAAGTGAGTTTGCAGTTTAGAAACTAAACACAAGCACATGCCTAAAAAGTCAAGACCTAGACTAAGGAATCATATGGAAGAAAATAATAAATACAAGAACTTGTAAGAACGAATGAAAATTAAGATATAGTGTTTATTGAGCGAAAGACATTTAAAGAACAAAAATTAGTTAGAAGAATTAATTCATTCGTTTGGAGGACATTTCCTGAGTGCCTCCCATTAGGAAAATATGGTCAAATGTCATCTTTCTGAAGTTTAATAACTCCCATTTGTCCCACTTGAAAACCATATCACATCCATATGTCTGAATTTATCAGTTCATTAATTATAAGCTTTGGGGATCTTCTATCCTATAAAGAGTAAAAGTGGTGATAAATTAGGATTTCTGTAACACCAAGATCTGGAGAATAATTTCAAAATGCCTGATTCAATCATTGGGAAACAGGTTTGAAATAGAAGTAATCTTACTTAGCAAACCTAAATTACGCATAGCTTTAGCTTCCTAATAAATATCACTCAAAAGAAATCTTCAAAGTTGTAGCATGAATTCTTGAAAGAAGTGTAATGCTTCAAAGGGCAAGTTTTCTGGGAGCATCCTTGAGTGTTTTGTGACTTTTTTTTTTTTTTTTTTTACCAATGAAGATGAAATAAAATATCCCATGTGTTGGAATTTCTCTCTGAACAGAATGGCTCAAAGCCAGTGGAAACTCAATTAACCAGAAAGCCCAGAAATTGGATCATTTGAATAGCCGTTAAATTAATCAACCAGAACTTCCTTTTTGATTCAACTTTTATTGGTTGATTAACTTTATTGGAGAAGATCTTTCTAAAGTGCATTAGACTTGTATTACTCTTCTGTGTTCTGTCCTAAAGGAAGGAGGGAAGGAAGGAAGGAAGGTAGGAAGGAAGGGAGAAGGAAAGAAAACAGTATGTGTAGCAATTAAAAGGATGTACTCTAGAGTAACACATTTTGGTTCCAGTTCTGGCTCTATCACTGTGTGATGTGTGATGTGGAGAGAATCAATTAGTTTAACTTCTACGTGTCTCATTTTCCTAGTCTAGAAAATGGGGATAAAAATGGCACCTATTTTAAGGGTCAAATAAGAAGATTAAATGAAATAGTAGCTATAATGTGCTTACAGCAGTGCCTGGCACACAGGAAGCACTCAGTGAGTTAGCTATTGTTATTTATTGAATAATACTCCACAGGATCATCATTTTATTATGCACAAAAAATCAGGAGGCAGTATTGCATATTGGTTAAAGCATTACATGCTGTGTGGGTTTGAGCTTCCTCACTGCCATCAACTAGATGTATGACCTTAAGCAAATTAACTCCATGGCTGGATTCAGCAATCTGTAAAATCAAAAGCATAACAGTAGCTGCTTCAAAGGATTGTTATGTTAAAGGAAAAATAGACCCATGGAACCCTTAGTACAAATATCTGGCACACAATTCGTGCTCCCACAAATGCTAGCTATTATTGAAGAGTATTATGTAGTTGTAGAAGTGTGGGAGTTTGGATGAATGTGTACCAGGCTTAGAGAAAAGTTTAAAAGTTCTCTTCTCTGATTTTTATTTTGAAACTTGCTCCTTTTTTTTTGTCCTTAGAAGTTAATTGTGGAAAAGCACTGATTAATAAAGGGTTTTAGTTAACTAGATTCAACTGATTGTGGCATTCCTTGCGTGAGTGTTCTTATTCAAGGTTGCTGATAGAGTTGCTCTCGTTTAGCAGGAGGGAAGCTGAAAGGGAGCTTTCCAGACACTGTGTGTTTTGACTCACAGAGGGAACCCCGGTCATTTCCAGAAGGAGAACACAGCAGAGCTGCTGGACAGATGGCTGAGTTCCATCAGTCCAGAGAGCAAAGAGACCATTTGCAGAAGGCCCTAGAAATGACAGAGCTGATATTATTTGAATGTATCCCTGATGAATACAGCCTTCCTTTTCAGCTGAGATGGAAGTTTTCTAGTACTTTCTAGTACTTTCTCCACTTTTAGTGGTCCACAGCTTAGCTTGTCTTTGTCATAGCATGAATTTATAAATAAGAGTTACATCTTTTCTGCTTCTTATTATAACAATTTCTTGTTAGGTGTTAATTCTCAAAGGCAGGGGATAGAGGACCATGGGTCGTGTGGATAGTAGCCTGGCAGAGGGGGTCCTGAGTACAGGCTTTTGTGTTCATGCACAGCTTCAAACTTCAGCGGTGTTATTCCCTAACTGGATACCTCCATGGGTACTCTCCATGTTGGCTTTCTCACATGCAGAATGTAAGCCTGACAGTGTTGCTGAGAATAACAAATAACAAATAATAACAAATAAGGTAACCCACATAAAATGTTTATCACAGTCCCTGGCAGATATCAAACACTCAGTAAATATTAGCATCACTTTTTGCTTATGGGTAAGCGTTCGTGTGGGGCTTAGGCTTTGTGTTCGTTGTTCACTACAGCACATGGCTGTTTCATTCTTGAAGTTATCAATAGAAATGACAGGTAGTCATGATAACACGGCAGGCCACTAAACATAGCTTCAGTGAATGAAAATTGTAGGAAACACTTATTGCTTCTTGTGATAAATCTTACTCCTTTCCATCTTGATAATCCCTATGGACTTTGTCCAGCCCATTTCCATTAGGCAAAGATTCATCAAGAAACAATCATGAGAAGAACATCTGTTCTTCATGAGAAACAGATGAAAACTCACCCAGATTGCTATGACTATAAAACAGCTAACTGGACTCTTGGGGAAGGATGAGTTTTGGCCATGTGACCGTTAGAAAGTTTAGGGAGATAATCTGAAGGTTTCGAGCTCTTTGAGGTATATGAAAACTCTAGGGCTATTCTAGCATTTATAAAAAAAAAAAAAAAAACCCAAGCAGGCCCACATTATTTATTTCCAGACCATTTTCACTTATAATTGACTGACAACAATTCAGGGCTCAGAAATAGTACATAAAGAGCTGATGAAAGAATATCAGCAGCTTGCAAAATTTATTATCTCTGTGACACCTTCTGAGATTTCTGAAGGGGTAGACTCTATTAACACTGGTAAGGAATCTTCAAGAAAATAGCACAGCTCTCAAAGAAATTGATCAACTAATCAACAGATATCGAGGAAGGACCTACCATATTCAAGTTGTGGTGCTACACGACAGCACACAGCTTTACCCTGATGAGTGTATCTTTCTACATACCCAACAAGTGAACATCCTGTCCAGATACTTTTTGACATTTGCAAAGTTCCTCCATATTTAGAGTCGATGTTAGTCACCCCCAAATTTCCAAAATCTGCTACTAATTGTATACTTTGGAACATATGGCACTTGTTCTGCCACATACCCAATAATTCAAATATTGGAGACGATAGCATGGAATCTTCCGTCTTCTCCAGGCCAATCATCCCATTACTTTGACTCTTCCTCTGATGACATCTGCAGAGGACTCAATTTGAAGAACTGTATAGCAGTAAAAGTGCCTTGAAACCAAGGACCGTGTCTTCATTTTTGTTTGTCCCTCGGTACCTAGCAGTGTCGTAAATGCAGCAAGTACTTAAAGAATATTTTTTGAGTCTCGTGTTGTTAAAGTTTTGTAGCTAAACATGCTAAGTTCAAAAGCAGGCTGAAGCATTACAGGGAGTGGCAGATGGTAAGTCCTGTGATCATCTCTTAATTACAGTTCGGGAACACAGCAGAGGGGTTGATATCTACATGTTGTCAATTATTACACGCATTCCATCTTCTGTACTGTAGTGGGTGATGACATTCTAGTAAGTTGATGGCAAGGGTGATTTTTGTAACAGATGTGGTCAAGTCAATATTGTACAAAGCCTGTTTTCACCAACTATGGAGGTGCTCAAAGGCAAGATCTATTCCTGTCTCATGAGGCAGAGTATCCTAGGAATGCTTCTTGGATAGGTTTACAAGATCGGCAAATAGCTAATACATGTAAAAACAAAACAAAACTAAAAAAGACAGATTTTCCATACTAGCTCACCATGCAGCATGGCAGGCCTAATTTGTCAGTGGAGTTGCTTGACACTTTAGATTTATACTAGGAAAAGAAAGTTAAGCTTCATGCAAATCTACAAGTGGAAATTATTTCTGTATTCAACTTAAGGAGTTAGTCTTCTATGAAAATAGAAATGCTTCTGGGAAGATTTACCTTGTAAACATAGTGGTTCTTCATTCTTTTGGCTGAATGAGTTTGTCATATCCTTTCCTAAAACAGATATGTGTTGACAGAATAGGCTGGGTACAAAGGAAGGAGCCACTGATAAGCAGATGTGCACAAAGGGGATCCTGAAGAATATCACTGTATACGAACCCCACGAACCCTTCATTTAATCATTAGGAAATGGAGTTTCCGAAGAATCCATGATATACAGCATTTACAAAGTGATTTTGGTAGTCAGGACCAGAATCTAAATCTTTAGCCTCTCACCCCAGTGTGAGTAAACTGATCTCGAGAGCAGTGACTGGGTTCTTTGGTTCTTATGTAACCATTTCCCAAGGCACTACTTGGCACTTAGTAAATATTTATTATAAAACTGAGGACTCAGTGGGTACCTCTGATCTTCTAAGATTTCTGGTGTTCTAGTGTGTTGGGGAAGGGATACTTACACTTCATGTTTCCAAGAAGAGGTAACTACCATCCATTCTAATTTGGATAGCGCTGCAGAGAGTACTTGTATTAATAAGTGAGTAAGGAGGGTCAGAACTTGCCCTCAGCTTTCTCATTCCCTACTTTTCATGTTCCCATGCATAAGTGGCTTCCATCCAATATCATTTGGATAGTGCTGAATAGTATATTCCATTTCTTCCTTTTATGCTTTAATCATTCCTTCAGGTACTGGGAATAGCTGATCTGATGGTTGGAGCCTGATGATAATGTACCAGTAGGTTGGCTGCTATTCCTCTAAAACAAGAAATAAGCTGAACCCTATTTCTCTACCCTGCACTACTTATATTAATGAATGAGTAAGGAGGGTGAGGGCTTGTCCTCAGTTTCTCTTTCCATGTGGAAGCACTCCTGGCCCTGTTGTTCTAATGGGAGGCCATCTCTTAATGTTGGTCTCCAGTACCCTCTTCTGACAGCAACTAGATTTGTGAGGAAAACCACAGTCTTCCATGCAATTGGCTGCTAAGGAAATCTTAATGGGGGTGCCTTAAAGACCTAATTCTCCTTATAGGAAGGAGAGCGGAAGTCTAGATTTAGGATTCGTTAGGCAGAGATTCCCACATTAGCCTCTGGTACAATATAAGGTCTCCATTCCAGTTTTACCAGGGACTTTGGGAAATACCATCCCTCCATTTATAAGGATGAAAATTTGACTCTTGTTTAGCTCCTTGGGTATATATTCTCCACTGCATGGAACCCAGCAGTGGGGAAGGTTGATTGATTGAGATGACTGATTTCCACACATTACCTATGACATGATCACTGAAAGAATATATCTTTCATTTAATAGTCTGGTATTAGTTATATAGTAGGCATATCATAAACACTCATATCAAGGCTGCAGTTTTCTTTCTTATTTGTTATTTCATCCTTCCAAAATGGCATTTTATTTTCTAAATTGCATTTTTATTTAATTTGTTTTTCTTTTAAGAATCATAGACTGAATGCAGGACAATTGTGAATTAAGCATAGGTTCTTTTTTTTGATGTTTATTTATTTGTTTTGACAGAGAGGCAGAAGACTCAAAGAGTAGGGGAGGGTCAGAAAGAGCGAGAGAGAGAGTGAGAGAGAGAGAGAGAGAGAGAGAGAGAATCTCAAGCAGGCTCTGTACTGTCAAAGCAGAGACTGATGTGAGGCTTGTTCTCACAAACCATGAGATAATGACCCGAGCTGAAATCAAGAGTCAGCTGCTTAACCAACTGAGCCCCCCAGGTGCCCCTAAATTGCATTGTAAACCATCATAACCCTGTAGCTAAAATTTTTGGTAAGTTACAGAATCTTTTTGGCTAATATTAATGTTTAAATATCTCTGTAAAGAGTATCATTCCTATTATTTGACCTGACCCCATGCTTTTCAACTATTTCCTCTATTCAGGAATTAGGCAAATCTGTAAAACATAGATTATGTTTAAGGAATTTTCCTCATTGAATAAGAATGGAAGCATGGGGGGAACATGGGGTTAACTCTACATTTAGCAAAATAACTTTTCAACAGTAGTGCTGGAGATTCAAGGTCAGTTCAATGTGCACATGGTACCACTCACATTTCTTTCCAATGGCTGTTTAAAAAAGAGTAAACACAAAGACCAGAGCGAAACAGCAATGAATTCATCAGCTTGCTTAGGATACCAAAGGCTTCTACCTTTTAACCCCATGTAGACATCCTTCCAGTTAAAAGCGAAGTCACTTCAGGAAGGCATGCATCCCTTGCAAGAGGAAGGAGGGCATGCCGCTGAGGGGAAATAAAGAGAAGCAAAAACAAGGGAAGGAAGAAAGGAAAGAAGAGAAGAAATAGGGGGAACAGAAACAAGTTTCCTTTTTTGGTCCCTACTGGTACTGGGGCCATTGGACATCAGATTCTCCCTATTTCTCCAATAAGAGAGAAAAATCCCTGCAGAAAAATCCAGTGAAGGGTTTGTATGAATAAATAGAAATATTTCCTCCTAGATTTTTTTTTTCTTCAGGAGAAGACTAGAAATATCCATAAGTGGAAGAGTTTTTGCTCCTACAAGAGACAAGAGATTAAGTCCTAAGACAAAACATCAAAGTAAATACAGGTCTAGAAGGGCCTCTCCCCCTTTATAGCAGGGCTATATAATACTATATATGACACAAATCCTGTGATTGTCAAAGAGTTTCTCCCATGTAACATAAATACTTTTTATTGCTTCTCTGTTGTTCTTATCAATTTACATATTTTGCCAACTTCCTGAAGCAATATCTGACATCTCTTTGCTCCTCAATACCTGAGCTTTCACTGTACTATGATCATTATAGGTACTTAGGGAACATTTTTGACAAACTTGATGAAGTACTTTTCCTGACTGCCACCAAATAGGACGTTATTTATGAAATGGCTGTGGAAACAATTGTCATCTATCGTGCTCCATAAATGTAATGTAGGCATAAAAGTGTAAAGATACTAAAGATTTCTGAATTCAAATCCATCCTATTGGGTACAGAAAATTAGTCTGGGATCAAACATTTGCTGAAATAACTTTGCATGTTCTAATGGGGTTTCCAAATTAAGTAGAAAAAAAAAAAAAGAAATGAAGGCGAACCCCTCCTTGTAACAACCAACCCTATTGAGATATGTTTCGTACAATCCACCCATTTAAAATATACAATTTAATGATTTTTCGTGTATTAAAGAGTTGAGCAACCATCACCACAATCAATTTTAGAATTTTTCATCACCCCAAAAGAAACCCCATACCAGTTAGTGGTCACTCTCCATTCCCCATCTTCTCCCCCTAAACCCCTAGTCCTAGGCAACCACTAATCCACTTTCTGTCTCTATAGATTTGTCTATTTCATGTAAATGAAATCATATAATAATTTAGTCTTTTGCAACTGGATTCTTTTACTTAGCATAACGTTTGCAAGTTTCACTCATATTGCAGCATGTATCGGTACTTTATTCCCTTTTATGGCCAAATATCATCCCACTATATGGCTACACCACATTTTATTTATCTCTTCATCAGTTGATGAATATCTGCTAATATGAGTCAAGCTGTTATGAACATTTGTGTGCCAGTTTTAATGTGGGCACACGTTTTCATTTCTCTTGAATGTATACCAACGAGTAGAACTGCTGGGTCATAATTCTATACTTAGCCTGTCAGGAATTATCAGACTCTTTTCCAAAGCAGAGACACCACTTTACATTTCCACCAGCAAGGTATGAATGGTTCCAATCTCTTGCAACCTCATCAACATTTGTTATTTTGTTATTTGTTACTGTCTGACTTTTTTTATTTTGGCTATCCATGGGCTCATTGTGGTTTTGACTTGCCTTTCTCTAATGACTAATGACGTCAAGCATATTTCATGCTTTTTGGCCATTTGTTTATTTTCTTAGGATAAACATCTATTCAAATTCTTTGCTCACATTTTACTGGGTTATTTGTCTTTATTATTAAGTTACAATAGTTCTTTTCATATTCTGAATATATGTCAGATCAGATATGTGATTTGGAAATAATTTTCTCCCATTCTGTCAGCTGTCTTTTCACTTTCTTTGTGGTGTCTCTTGAAGCATGAAGTCTTTTAATTTTGAGAAAGTCCAATTTATCTTCTTTTTGTTGCTTTTGAAATCATTTCCAAGAAGACTGCTTAATCAAGGCCATCAGAAGTTACTCCTATGTTTTCTTCTAAGAGATTTATAGCTTTAGCTTTTCATTTATGTCTGATCTATTTGAGTTAAATTTTACTTATATATAGTGTAAGGAAGAAGTCCAGCTTCACGATTTTTTGTGTGGATATCCAGTTGTTCTGGTATCATTGGTTGAAAAGACTGTTCTTGTCCCACTGGATTATCTGGGCACCTCTGTCAAAAGCCAAACCACCACAAATGTAAGAATTATCTCTTGAGTCTCAATTCTATTCCACTGATCGATTTGTCTGTCCTCATGCCAGTACCTCTGTGTCTTCATTACTGCTGTGTTATAGTCATTTTCCTGATCTACGAACATGGAATATTTTGCTGTTTACGTAGGTCTTTTAAAGTTTGTTTTCAACAGTGTTGAATAGTTTTCAGAGTACAATTTTGCACTTCAATTCTTAATTATTTTATTCTTTTTAATGTTCCTATAAATGGCGTTACCTTAATTTCATTTTTGAATTGTTTATTGCCAGTATGTAGAGATAGATTTGATTTTTATACATTGATCTTGTATCCTGCAATCTTGCTTAACTCATTTATTAGTCCCAAACATTTTTTTGGTGGATTCTTTACAATTTTATATGATGAAATCATCTTATCTCCAAATGAAGAAGTTTTGCTTTATCCTTTCAATATGAATGACTTTTATTTCCTTTTCTTGCCTAATTGTTCTTCCTGTAACTTTCAGCACAATATTGAAATGATTTGGTGAGAGCAGACTTCCCTGTTTCTGATCTTAGGGAAAAAAGCATTCACCATTAAATACGTTGTTAGCTTTGGATTTTTCATAAACGCTTTTCATCATATTAAGGAACGTTTCTTTCTATTCTTAGTTCATTGAGTGTTTTTATGACAAAAGGGTTTATCAAATGCCTTTTCTGTGTGTATTGAGATGATCATGTGGTTTTTGACTTTTATTCTATTGATAAGATGTTTTACATTAATTGGTTTTTAGATGTTAAACCACCTTTGCATTTATGGGATAAGTTCCATTTGGTCATGGTGTACAATCTTTTCTATATGTTGTTGGATCTTATTTGTTAATATTTTGTTGAAAAATTTTGCATTTATTATTATTATTAGTTTTCTTTCCTTCTGGTATCTGGTTTTGGAATCAGGGTAATACTGGCCTCCTAGAATGATTTGGGAAATGTACCCTTCTCTTCCCTTTCACTTTCTTAAATGCAAAAACTGTTCCTACCTCTCATGTCTTGCCAGGACAACCTCCTTCATTTTGTTGATAAATTATAGCATATCTAAACTTCCTCATCAGTCAGTACGTAGGAAAGTACCTATGTGATTTGAACCTATTTATTCTAATCACCAAACAGTATTTATAATGCTCCCACATGATTTAAACCAATTTAGTTTTCCCACGAGAGAAATCAGGTGGGAGATAGAGATCGAGATGGTGTGCATTGCAGATGTGTAGCGTTAAGCACAGGGAGGAAAGAAATGCCTGGAGCAGACTTACCCTCTAAGAAGCAGATAGCTCGGTTCTAAGATGAGAATAGAATCTCAGGATTTCACAGATCACTCTACTTGTGGTTAACATTATATTGTTTCCTACCTTTTAGACTCTATGAGAGGAATCTTCATGTTTAATCTTTGAAATTGTGCTTTATTTTCCTCCTTCCTAGCAGAGGATCCCCCCACCTCCTTCCTTCCCTCGTTCCTTTCCTTCCTCTGTTCCTTCCTTCCTGTCTTTCCTTAGAACTGCATTTCTAAACTCCTGTAAACTCAGTGGCGATAACTCACTGATGGCTTAAAAATAATACAAGGAGTGCTTGGGTGGCTCAGTCGGCTAAGCATCCAACTCTTGGTTTGGGCTCAGTCATGATCTCACGGTTTGTGAGTTTGAGCCCCTTGTTGGGCTCTGTGCTGAAGGCGTGGAGCCTGCTTGGGATTCTTTCCCTCCCCCTCTCTGCCCCTCCCCTGTGCTCTCTCTCTCTCTCTCAAAATAAATAAACTTAAAATAATGATAATAATAATAATAACAATAATATGAGCAGGTCAGGAACTACAGTTAAAGTGTTATTTTCTTAGTTTAGCTCTTATTTTGACTTAACTACTTGAAGACATTGGGAAATTAAAGATTTTAAAAACAACAATAACATGACCAGTAACCCAACAACCTGTCTGATTCTTGATGAATTAACATTTTCTGGCTCTCCTCTTGACAGTAGGTTTTACTGAAATGCTCAATGTTAAATGCTGTAAAATTATTATCCTTTAATACCTAAATATCTGCTGCACATTAATGTTTCTTTTTAAAAAATCAAGTTAACAAGTAGTTAGTGATGGTAAATGTTGGGGTTTGGGAGCTAACAGTCAAGAACGAATTCTTGTAACATCTTCGGTACAAAACGGTGGTTTTATTAAAGCATGGGGACAGGACCCATGGGCAGAAAGAGTGGAACTGGGGTTGTGAGGAGTGGCTGATTATACACTTTCTTTTTTTAAAAATTATTTATTTATTTTTTATTTTTTAATATGAAATTTATTGTCAAATTGGTTTCCATACAACACCCAGTGCTCATCCTAACAGGTGCCCTCCTCAATGCCCATCACCCACTTGCCCCTCCCTCCCACCCCCCATCAACCCTCAGTTTATTCTCAGTTTTTAAGAGTCTCTTATGGTTTGCCTCCCTCTCTCTCTAAGTTTTTTTTTTTTTTCCCCTTCCCCTCCCCCATGGTCTTCCTTTAAGTTTCTCAGGATCCACATAAGAGTGAAAACATATGGTATCTGCCTGTCTTTCTCTGTGATTATACACTTTCAAGTTGAGATAGGGTTAGGGATAGCATAAGTCTGTAAGGAATTTGAAAACAAGGTTTCCAGGACCTTGAGGGGCTAGCTGTTGTTAGGAAAAAGTCATTTACTGCTGTCTGGTAAAACCTTATTCTTGAGACCCTTCAGATGTGTACCCGTGGGCCATATGTTTAGAGGATGGTCCAACATATGTCTTGGGGAGCAGAGATAAGGGAGAATTTTTTACAGATCCTCAGGATCCTGGAGGTTGGGCTAAGTCAAGCTAAGGTTGCCTTTTGCCTCCAGCAAAGCATTAGCATGGAGGCAGCTAAGCTCCTTGAGGAAGGTGACTCTGCCCGTCTCAAGTACTTGTCACTGGGCTGTAAGTTTTTAGGAAGCTTAATTTTTCTTCTATATTTCTTTTGCCTTTGTTCTCTACATCATTTAGTAACTTGTATGCTCTGGGTATTGAGTGATTAGAGAGGAAAGTAGGTTTAGATGCCTTTTTTATTCTGAGGGGTTTATGATCTCATTGAGTGAAGGCATATATTTAAGAAATACTTAAATAAGAATTCAAGATGCTTTAATCCAGGCAAGCAGGCATTTATTTTTTACCTACTGTGTTCAAGGCACTGAATATCATTTAGAGGTGAAACTATTGGAGCCCAGGGAAACAAATACATGGGGAAATTGAAATGAAGGGAATGATTTTAGAACTCAGAAAATGATGAGCATATTGGCTGACAAAGAAATGGGAGACATTCATGATTTCAGCCTGAATATTAATTATCAATCGTTTTCCTTTCCATTCAAACAGAGCAGCCAATTAAAAAAAAAATGTCAACTACTTTGATTTCCTTTTAATCACATATAAATAAATTCAAATGCTATTCTTTCTTTGTCTCTTTTGATGGGGCAATCGTCAAATATGTCTTAACTTGAGCCAATTTCATATGCTCATAAGTAACCCACAAACACTTTTGGATCTCAAAAAACCTCAATGTTTTCCTTTGTTCCAAAGTACAAAGGAAACATACTTCATATAGTGCTTTCCGTTTAAAATTACAGAAATGAATTGTTTTTCTTGGAGCTCTAAGAAAAGTTTTTCTGACATTTTTGTGATCCATGGAGAAGGGTCTGGTCAGAGCATTCACAAATACCCACAGAATTGAAGCAAGACTTCTCCATAGCCAATTTCTGTGCATGCATTTAATTGAAAAAAAAAATACATCTGCTTTTTGAGTTTTGCAACCTAATTTCCCTCCCTCTAGTTCTATCCAGGCAGTGCAGACAGACAGTTCAGAGGAAGTGGCTAAAATGAGACTATGAAGCATTCTTAATTTGAGCGCAGATAAGCACAATATATGCAAACTTTTTCAGCTCAAAATTTGACAAGTTTTCTTACACACACTCAACAGGAAAAGAAAAAATTACTTGTGATGGTGTTTTGCTTCGGCGCAGAAGTACCTATGAGGAAAGAGGGCTTGTTAATTTATTCATTCTTTTAGTCAATATATATTCATTAAGTGTATAAAATGTGCTAAGCACTATTACAGGCATTAAGGATACAGCAGTGATCAGGGCAGAGGAAGTCCCTGTTCTCATGGAGTTTATATTCTAGTGAAGAAGACAAATAGTAAATAAAATAAATAAGCACAATATATAACATGCTATATGTTGGTGAATCAGGAAAAACTTAAGCAGAAAAGAGGGGTTGGTTAGGTGTGTGGGGTGGGAGATTTTAGATAGGATGTCTAAGAAAAACCTTACCATAAAGATCACTTTTGAAAGATGTCCAGAAAGAAGTGAACATCCTGGCTGTATTATCTTCAGGAGAAGACTATTCTAGGCAGAGGAAACCTTGAGTACAATGGCACTGAGGCAGGAACCTGCCTGACTTGTTCAAAGATAACATCTTAAGGCCAATGTGTCAGGAGTGGACCGAAAGAAGGGAGGGTTGATTATTGATAAACTCAGAGAGACAGATCATGGTGAGGGACAGACAGAGCCTTGCAGATCACAGTGCAAACACTGGCTTTTATGTGGAGCAGGATGGGGGACCATTGGCAAGATCACCTAGGATTCTGGAATAAGAATAGAAGGCAAGGGTGCAAGTGAAAAAAACCCAGTACCAGTTAGGAGGCTTTTGCAATAATCCAGGCAATAGAGATGTGTTATCTAAAGCAGTGACTCTGATCACTTAGTACAGGGGTTGGCAAGCTACAGCCTGAGGGCCCAAATCAGTTTGCTTCCTGTTTTGGAAATAAATGTTATTGGAGCACAGTCACACTCATTTATTTACGTATTGCCTATGGCTGCTCTCCCCCTACGACAGCAGAGTTGAGTGGTTGCAACAGAGACCAAATGGCTAGAAAAGTAAAAAATACGTAGCATTTGGCCTTTTACCGAAAGTTTGTATATTCTGACTTAGAATCTCCTAGGAGGAGGATTATGGCAGTGAAGCTGCCTTCTGGATATGCAAAACAGCATAGGCAAGAACCATTGTTTCTCTTCATTACAATTCTGTATAGTGTATGCACTTTGCAGAAGGTGGAGAGAAGCATATCTGGGGTTTAGTAATGAGGCAGTATGAAAATAAGATTAGTCGGTCAATAAAAGATAATGAAGAATATCCTTCATTCATTCACTCAAGACATATTCTTTGAAAATGACATTTATCAATCACAAAATTTAATGAGCTGGAGAGACATCAAATAAATAAACACACAAGTAAATCTATAATTACAAAAGCACTAAGTGCCATGAAGGAAAGGATAAGGGACATACTTTATATTAGGAGAGTTCAATGGAAAGGCCATTTGAGATGAGACCAGAAGGACGAGTGGGAGGGAAAAATAGAGGAAGGATTTCATATCAGAAACAGGATGTACAAAGGTGGCAAATGGGATGCACAATTGAAAGAACTAGGAAGAAAGCACAGAGACAGGCACACAAACACATACACCCCAGGCACACACACACACACACACACACACACACACACACAAATGGCTGAACCTTTGACAGCAATGAGGAGAGAGTCATGGAGTGTGGCTGCAGATAAAGAATGAGTTGGAAAATACAAGGCTTCATAGATCATGTGGAAGAGTTTTGATTTTATTCTACGTCCATTGAAGGACGTCAGGCAAAAATAGTCATGATACGCAGAACTCTGGCCCCATGAGGAGTATGAATTGAAGGGGCCAAGAATTCAAGGCTAGCAACCAGTTAGGAGCTAGTTTGCAAGTGACTCAGGAGAGAGATAATGATTACATGAAGCTGGTGTCTACAGTTTCATTCAACAAGTATTTACTATATTTTTACTATGAACAAAATATTATTTTTGGTTCTATATTGGTGGAGCAAAGATAAATGGTAGACCGTCTCTGCCTTCAATAAACCTATAGCTCTGAAGACTAGGAAAAGTATATGGATACTTGTTCTATGTAGTTGACTATGATAAATTCTAAATTCTCTATGACGACCTGATAGAGTACTACTGGAGACTGAGGGAAGGAAAGTTTCTACTGGCTTGATTGGTGAAAGAATCTTAGTGACCACCATATCCCCAGGGCTAAGCACAGTATCTTGGTACCTCACACATGACAGAGGCTTGGGTCTTGAGGCTTGAGAGAATGACTTAAGTCATGTCTCTGGACTCCTGTCTTACTCATTGTTTCCAAACACACTGATTTCAGTGACTGGATGTGCCAATTTCAGCTCCTTCTATATTGCTCTGTTGCTACCAGCCAGCCTAGTCCTTGCCACAGACCTTCCTTATGCCATGATCAGATAGCCTGCCAAACCACGGTGTTTCTCCCCGTGCTAACAGCTTGCCTGCCTTTATTCGGATTACAGCCAGTTGTTGTGTTTGGCCTCACCGTGTGAAAGGGAGCCAAGGATAAGAGGCAAACACGCCAAATTAAGTTAAAATACTTTATAGAATTCGAGGACCTAACAACCTTATCCTATGCTGCGACCAAGAGCTGTTTGATTCCGCTGGGATCTATGGGAGGGTTGTGGGGTTCTACCCCTCTGAGAATGCCTTGCACACACTTTAATACACATTAGTTGATTCAAAAATACAAAGTAAGCTGTGATGAAGTTTCAGGTAAGCTAGTTCATAACAGTCATTCCACACAATGAAGAATATTCCAGGGTCTTTTTCTGCTGCCAAGTCTGCCCAGCCCCATTCTTTCCCTCGCCCTCCAAGCTGGAATCACTTCCACTTGTGGGGTTAGACCCATCCAGGATGAGCCAACTCAGAGAATATATTACAAACTTTAATCTCACCAGGACATGCAGCCTGAATTAAGCCTCAGACTATGGTTCTTGAGGGAAACGTAGAATACTGACTAAAGCCAAGTATTTGGAGACTAGTTTCTCTCATCGTTTTTCTTTACACTGCCATCCATATTCAGGCTGTTTGACGTTGGGCAAATTTCTTAACTTCTCTGAATCTTAATTTCTTTATTTATAGAAGGAAAATAATGAAATCTTCCGTTGAGGGTAAAGCCCTTTGTGTAAATCCTGACACGAGATCAGCATTAGATTAAGTGGTAGCTGTGGTGAAATCCCTGTGGTGATGTGGCTCACTTTGCAAATTTTGAATACAAGATTGGCAATTTCTCCTAGTAGGCTCACCCTTGTCATTTCATTAACTTTATTATAGGGTGACCTTGACTTTTGCGGACTTCACTTAGAGAATTATGGTGGGTTTTACTGTTGTTATCTATTAATCTACAATATTATTATTCATGCAGAAACCTGGTATTAATCATAAGTCAGTCTCAGAAAGAGACAGAGACTTTCAATTCTGATGTGTTGCCTCCCATCTTTGTTTTCCAAAGCAGGACCACTTTGAATGGCATACATTATTACAATGCCTGTATTTTGTTCTTTCCATGTAGAACACCCTTTGAAACAAACATGCCTCCAAATTCTGGAGGCAGTTACAGGTCTCTAGTGGCCAAGTGGAACCGGTGGGAAGGAATTTTAGAGACGATAGTCTTTGGAATTGAGACAACTTTTAGCAGTCAAAGACTGTTTTCTTGCCCATGGAGTCAATAATATTCCTAGGATTCTGCCAGCTAAATGGTCTTGGTCTTAATTTACATTACTTCAGGTTCCCAGGAGTACCGCCACAGGCAAGAATCAGTTTTGCTAATGATTATAACAAGTAATGTTATTGAACTGAGACTACTGGACTTGGATAAGATAGAGAAGACTCATTTCTTGCTATATCTCCTGTTAAGTATAATTATAATATCCTTGGACATAATACAACAGACAAGCATAAGAAGACTCTGAAAGGTGGAATGAGGAGGGCATACTAATTAGGGACCTTGGGATTTTGACAATGTGGGATGAGTTCCCCACACTTTCTTTTTTTCCTCCCATACATCCCAGGCCAGCTGCTGGAGAAGTCCTGGCCGGATTTGAAAGTCCCAAAAGACACAAACCATTAAGATCTCCCAAGAGTGTGCTCTCTCTAGCTAAAGAACCAGAAAATGAGGGGTCCAGCAGGGTGGCAATGTTTTTGACAAAGCCCACCTTACCACATTCCAACGAGGAAGGGAACATATCCCCTGTGGTGCTGGCAGAGATTGAGTGGACAGCCTGGATTTCCAATTCCCCCTGGGAATAGCCCTTGGCAGCCACAGTGGTCTCAGCAGGGACTGAGGGGAAACCTGATCTCCTAGATTCCTACCCCAAGCTGCTCTCCTCCCCTTACCAATTTACAGAGAGTTGGGGTGGATTTTGGAGAGGAGGGAGCTGGAGAAAGAATTTCTTTGCCTTTTGTGGGCAGATCCCTAGTAACCCCAACATGAAACTGATTAGAATTAGCAGTTCCAAAGGTCTGAGATAGAAATACAGTGTAGAATACCGCCTAAGTGTTCATACGGGCCTCTGAGCAGTCCGCAAACAAAGCAGACCGGAATAGCACTGCATAGGCTGTGACAAATAAATTGTCATTGGTACTATATCCCACAAAAGTAGGCCAAGACCTGCATGATGAGCCAAAAGAGGAACTCTGCTAAAAACAAAAAAATAATTAGGATCCAGAGCCTTATCACATGATGCTTCAAAAATCCACTTACTGTTATTTGAGTGAGCTCCGGACACTCTGATGGTCATCCACCAATGCTCAGCTTTGCCCCTGCTCTTCAACTCTTGCTCGTTTGATCTGATCTATGAGCTGCGATTTTGTCTTTTCCTGCCTAGAGCTCAGAGCCCTGATTCCAAGCCGCACCTCTGGGACTTTGACTGACATTTCCAGGAGAGAAAGCGGACTCTGTTCCACACGCTCCCAGTAATAAATACACTCTTGTGAATGGATCAATTGCATAGAAGTATAATGCTGCCCTGTTTTTTGGGGGGAGTGGCTTTTAGATACAATGCCCCAAATTGCCCTTGAGCTGGGTCAGTTTCCCTCATGCCACTCTTTGACATGGTTTTGGCCAATATTCTCCTAAAGAAGTATCATGGTTTCTGTCAGAAATGAAAATTTAACCCACCAAATCTTTTATTCATATCTAATTATTCCAGGAGTCTATAAATTCAGCCACTTAGGACCTACAACTTTCTTAGTAACGTCAATTTATAAAATATCCATTTTAATAAAATTTCCCCCCCCACCCGAGAGCAAATGTAAAATTGTAGGTGGCTAATGATCCATTTGAGGAGATTACAATATGTGAATAATGAATAATAATAGTGATGTAAACAGAGAAGACATTATGGTTCCTTTATTTTAAAAGCCTCTCTCATTTAGGAAAGCTTCATGAATTGAAATCTACCTAACAGGGTGCCTGGTATACAGTGGGTGCTAATATATATTTACCAAAATTAAAACCATCGGTTATGTTTTGAAGCATTTGTTCACACTAATGGACAGTCCAAATGCTACTTCAGTCGTGATAGTCATAGGAAATCTAGAAGTGAACTATAATCCCGAGGTAGAGATTATCACTGTAGTTTGAGGCAGTGACCCTGTGAGGAAGTGATTTAAGTATCAGAGAAAATACCTATGAGACACCTGCAGACCACAGAGTTTGCAAAGCTATCCCAGGTCTGTAATTTTGGGGAGACATTTACTTAAATATCTCGTTCATATCGTCTGAAGCAGATTAATAGTAAGTATTGCTTACCAAATGGGGAGGCTGAAAGCGTGTGCTCACATGGTACTCTACTGTAAGCCACTAGGAATTCAATAGGCATTTCCTTAGTATATGTACATTAAAGACAATAAGCATGTGCTCAAAATATTATTAATAAGAAATAAAACTTAAAAAAATTAATATTGTCTCGTGTTAAAATGCAGTATTCTTTGGTTTGGAGGTCAGGGTTTTAAAACTAAGAGAAGAGGGGCGTCTGGGTGGCTCAGTCAGCTGAGCGTCTGACTTCGGCTCAGGTCATGATCTCACAGTTTGTGAGTTTGAGCCCCGCGTTGGGCTCTGTGCTGACAGCTCAGAGCCTGGAGCCTGCTTTGGATTCTGTGTCTCCCTCTCTCTCTGCTCCTCCCCTGCTCATGCTCTGTCTCTCCTCTCTCTCAAAAATAAACATAAAAAAAAAACAATTAAAAAAAAAGCTAAGAAAAGAGTTATTATAAGCCAAATGACAAATATTTTTGTTATCCCCAATTGTCTAATAATGATTTATTTCGCTTCCTGTTCAAACTCAATTACTACACCATTCTCACTCTTCATTATTCCATCTCTAGACTCTTTGAAGCGAGTCAGTAATATTATTCCCTCTTTTTACACATGAATAAACAAGGAGCAACAATTAACTGATTGGGCAGGAGGTTAACAGTGGAGATGTAGATGAGTAATTGGACCCTGTAACGCTTACCCCTGCTGGGTTCTCACGCCTGCTGCCTTGCCACACTGCAGGCTTAGCACATGTGTCACACCAGGATACAAAAGAGAATCTGATTCTTGGAATATTAGGGGTGCGCCATCTCTCCACATGGGCGACATGGCTACGACAGTAGGAGGATCTGATTCAGCATCCTCCTCAATTTAGGAAAAGACTGCCCTACCTCTTTCTGGCCACAATGGGATGCAAGTAGGCACTTCACTTTTTTGACCTTCGATTTTCACATCTAGAATTTTGCACTACTTGGTTTGTAAGAGCTCATCTGGTACTAAATTCTTCGAAATGGCACCAGAAGACAATGTCTTCCTTTGTTTTGAGGGTTTCTTCCTTTGAATGGAGGAAACTATTGAGAGCCTGACAGTGTGGTTAGAAGAGTAACTGAGATGTCAGTGTGAGGTCTAGTGCACTGTACAGGCAAGGATGTATACACAGGCATGCATGCATGGACACACACACACACACACACACACACACACACCCATTCCAATTTTTGGCCAGGTACTTCGAATTTGGTTGGGAGACAGAGATACATGTTGTGTTTATTTAAAGACAGTGCTTTGCCTTTTATGTTAAGCAGGTTTTTATTTATTTGTCAACTACCTCCTTATCTTTCCATCAAAGACATGCTTTGATTTGAGATGAGGTCCTGCCTGGAAGCTGAATAAAACAAAGGCAACTAACACCTGATTTTCTGATATCAAACATTCATGTCAGCTTTTTGTTCAGGATGGGCTATTCCATGATCACCTCAGAAACACCCACAACACCAAACAAAGGAGTCAAAACAGAGGCTGGGGTCTCATTCCTGGCATCCATAGATTAATAACAACTGGAGCTGCCAGTGACAAACTCATTCTGCCACTTAGGATCACTTATAGTCACTGTGTTTAAAGACCTCAGCAGAAGAAGAACAACCATAGCCACTCCATCCCCTCTACCATCAACCGATGGCAGGTGGAACTTGGACATCTCAATACTTTTTTTTTCTTTCTCCATTGATCTGCTTTCCCTCTGTGATCCATTTCCTACTTTTCCCAGTTTTATTTTTTCTTGCTTTTAACTTCTTTTTATTTCCTTGGACAACGTTTTTCTCCTTTTTTCCTTCCTTCCTTCCTTCCTTCCTTCCTTCCTTCCTTCCTTCCTTCTTCCTCTTCTAATTCATGACATTAGGATATTACAGGTTGTGATCATTATTATAGGTCAACTTGGCTGGGTGGAGGGATGCCCAGAGAGCTGGTAAAAACATCATTTCTAACTGTGTCAGTGAGGGTGTCTTCAGAAGAGATGAGCATTTGAAGTGGTAGACTGAGTAAAGAAGATTGTCCTCGCCAATGTGTGTGGGCATTAGTTCACACTGAGAGCTCCATCGGAACAACAGGGCAGAAGAAGGGTAAACCTGTCATCTTGGTTTGCAAACTGGCCCCCATACATGGAGGTCAAGGAGAGAGCAAAGAATGAGGCAGTCCAGATTGGCAGGTGGCAGTTTTAATAAGACGTAAGAGAACTTACATATGTGTCTTGTCTTGGGTGGCCACAAGACAAGGAGATCTCTACACCCACCCCCAACAGAATCTTAAACGTTTATGTAGAGGTCTTAACTGAGTTCAGTCACAAAAACAGCTTCGATGATCTCAACAACACCTTATTTCCTCAAGGTTATGTCCTTGAAATGACTACTAGTATGGAAGCATACATTCCAAGGACAGGGGAGGGGGTGAAGAGCCTCCTTTTGCCTGGATTTTGCTTGCCAGTCAACCAGCGGGTATGTTCTCTAGATGAGCTCCTCCAATAAGTCTCTCTGCTTGAGGTAAGACGTTCCACTTTTCCTGACCTTAGACAAGTCTTCAAACTCAGACCACCATCTACCCCATCAGTCCCTTAATTCTTGAACCTTTGGGTTTGGACTGAATTACACCACAAGAACTTTCCTGGTTTCCTGGTTTTCCAGCCTGTAGATGGCAGAATGTGAACATACACTCCACAGTTGTGTGAGCCATTCCTATAATAAATCATATATGTATATATTATTGATTCTGTATCTGTGGAGACCCCTGACTAATATACAGGTCCTAGTCCCCCGGCTCTGACCTGGCCTGGGAAATGTCAGGTTTGAATCTTAAGCTTATGTCTCCAATGTTTTGGGGGCACTCTGAAAGAAGCTGCTATGAAAATGTCAGTAAATGCTTTTGAAATTAGCTGCTTTTAGGAGTTAATTAATAACGAATTGATGTTCATGAAATCTGACCAGACGCAGTGAGCCCTGAGTGGGGGATAATTAAGATATTGGCACTTCTACCATTGCTCTTTACCGACTGTGCAAAGCACTTCCTTTTTCTCTAGACTTTTTTGGTTGCAGATTTCGGCAGTGTGTCATTTTGCTTAATTAACTAATATTTGGGGTTTTGTCTTTATCACTTATTCACTTTATGATATTATGGGCTAGCAGAGGAGATACTTTTCACCTCCTGCCTCACCCACCCAAGATGTCTGCTGCCTTCTGGAGTTACTCAAAACCCCCTCCACAGGACGGTGAAGTAAGCAGTTCAGACTTGAGTGTGCCAGTCGTCTGCAGTGTGGACAATAAGAGCATAGAGGCAGGACATATTGCTTGTGAATATTTATGTCCCTAAGAGGAAAGCTTTATTTCTCATTTGTCAGAGAGTTTATTTTCTTTCCTACTTCCCCCTAAATAATCTAAATCAAGCTTTTTACTTGATAAAGCCCTTTAGAAAAAGCTTTCCAGTCTAAGTCAATTTTCTCTCCCTACATGTTGCTCTTCCATGTGTGTGAAAATTACATTCTTTTAGTTGTACTAGAAATTCTTCTCGCTCTCTAAAATAAGACATCCCTTGTGAGCTGCAAACTCATTGTGATTCTACACGTTTTCTACTTTCTAGTACGCCTTTATTCACAGCCTTCTCTCTCAACCCTTAGTCTCCCTTCCCTAAATATCCCTTATGCTAAGAGATATGTAGTCTTCTCTCCTGGTCAGGGATAATCATGTGCTTCAAGATATTAAGAGGTTTTGAAGAAAGAGAAGACCTTCATTGAGACTTTGGATAGAAGGGCATGTCCTAAATGTTTTTATTTAAAAATAACCACCCTCCACTTACGTATAAGTATGTTTTCACAGTGCAGTGTTCCAGAGAACAAAATTGACAAATTACATCTTCTTATTAAGCTTATGTTCTAATGGGAAAGGCAGACATTTAACAACAACAATAAGTAGTTGAATGCACCAATAAAGTCAAGTAGTGATTAATATTTGTGGTGGTCACTTGTTCACTGCTCACTGCTCTTGGGTCCATTCCCAGTCCTCCTTCTAGAAAATACATTTCTGAGGGTCCCTTGTCCTCTGGCTCTCAGCTGGCTTTGGGCAGAGGAAAGCTCTGAGAAGAGAGTAGAGGGCAAGAGGAAGGGAAAATCCATGGCATTTCTCCTGTCTTTTCTCTGTTTTAGGCAAAACAATGACTATATCTCTTTTATATAAGCCATTTCTCTTCTCTATGTAAGTGACTTGGGGTATCTCCCCTTTACCCTGTATCGTCTTTCAAGGGCAGCTCTTGGGCTCTGATGACACCATCTTCTTACTTTCTTCCTCCAGCTCTAAAGGTCTTGCAGTCTGATCTTCCTAATCTTTGTGCTGCCTCTTTCAACAGCTTTGATCCTACTTCCTTATATTATAGTTCTTCTTTTGGACCACTTAGTGTGGGCCCCTTTTCCCATGTTGGGCCTTGGCTGACATAGCACTATAAAATGTAACTGGTAAGGGAACTAAGAGGGAAGAGGATGCTGTTTTTGACATAGTGACCAGGAAAGGCCTCTCTGGGAAGGTGGCTTTGGGGAAAGGGCTTGGATGGAATGAGGAAGTAAACCATGATAATGTCTCAGGGGAGAATTTTCTGGGCATAGCATTTGCTTGGGGCTCCAGGTGGGAACACGCTTGGCATATTGGTGTAACAGCAAAACGACCAGTATTGTTAGAGCATGGTATGGGCGAGAAGAGAGCTACAGGAAAGTCAGTCAGAGAGTTAACAAGGGCCAGATCATTTAGGCTGTGTAATGTCTGATAGAGGTGATCAGAATAATTGGACAGAATAACCTGAGTTGATGACTCTGGGAAGAGTGTATGCAGGGAACCCAATAAGAAGGCCATGGCAGCAATCTGTCCACATAGAATATGGTAGTACTTCAGAGTAAGATGAGAGAGGTAGAGATGGTAAGATATGGCAGATACAGAGTGCTTTTGAGGGTGAAGCCAACAAAATTTGCTGATAAGTTGGATATGGGGTCCTGAAAGATGGACATGAAGGTTTTGAGCCTTGCATAATGATGATGCTGAGTTGAGAAAGACATGATAAGTCTGGAGGAGGTTCCCTGGGTGGGCAGAAATTGAGTTTGATTTCGGACATGTTAAATTTGAGATACCTAATAGACATCTGAGTCCAGTGCCAGCTAGGCATTTGGATATGTGCATCAAGTTCGGGAGAAAAGACTAGGCTAAGGATTAATTCTAAGAATAATGAATATATACATGGTCAAAGGACTAGATGGGATCTGGGGAATAAATACAGAGAAATATCACAGAGATCCTTGGACTGAACCTTGAGGTAATTCAATACTTAGAAATCAGGCAAGCAAGAATTCTATTACTGAACAATCCATGCTAACAGCCTAACTGTCCGTTGATGGATGAATGGATAAAGTAAATGTGGTATGTGCATAGATCTAGATGTGGATATTTAATGGAACATTATTCAACCATAAAAAGAAGAAAATCCTCCATTTTCAACAACATGGTGGACTTAGAGGGTATTATGCTAAGTGAGATAAGTCAGAGAGAGAAAGACAAATAGTGCATGATCTCTCTTATACATACAATATAAAAAACCTGAACTCATAGAAACAGAGGCACTGGTGGAAGGATGGAAAGCAAGAGAAGGGGAGAAGTGGCTTTCTTCTTCCTTATGGTTTCTGGTGGTTGTTTTCCAGTAGTAGAAGTGACAATACAATAATGGTTACAGAAATGACAGCTGTCAGGCTGGTTTCAGGCAATAGTTTCAGCCATGATCAGGGTGGAAATTCTGGGAGATCCAGGATCAACCATGATCAACACTTACCTCCAAAATGTAAGCTTGTGGCTACAGCCAGAAATAATAGCAGCCTCTCATCTCTGGGTATCACGCCTTCCTACCTTTTGCCCCTTTAGTTTCTTCCTTCTGCTTTTGAACTTCTAGTTTTTCTAGGATCTTTGTACCTAATGCTCTGTATTAAATTCCCTGTTTGAGATATTTAGGTAGATTATACTGGAGGTGATAGGATTACAAAATGTCTCAAGTGCAATTCCATTTATTGTCTATTTAGAAATTGTTACACACATTTAGTGACTTACCAAGAATTTCTGGGCATGACCTTCAGTCATATTTAAACTCATATTTCATATTTAAACTCTTATATTTTATCATCAGTTGCTATAATTTGGGATGTCTCTGTTCTGTAAATTTTCCAAAGAAGGGCAAGCAACTTTGCCCAGTAGTGAACTAAACCTCAGACTCAGCAAGCACAGTTTTGCAAAACAATGGTTTCTCCAGTAAGTGATAATTAACTCAGTTCCTGTCTGTTTCAATGAGTTTCCTTTCTTCTACTTGGCACAAGTAGACTTTATTATTAGTGGAGGATCCTGGTGGTATATGTTCCGTGAACTTCATTTTATGATGCTCCCCACTGGGACACTGTTTCTTATGACTTTCCCCACCAAGGAAAATCTTACTCATTCTTCTAATGAGGACAAGTATTTCACACTATTTAGCTTCTTTTCAATCTAGGTGACCTGTAGTCCCAATTCTCATTTCCAAAAACTGAAGCAATGCTCTGCTCTTTTTTTTAACAACTTTTTTCTTTTTTTCTTTAATAAAACAGAAGAATTGAGAGAAAAGGTTTTGCACTTTCATGGTGAACTGGTGCTTAATAAGATGAAATCATGACTCATCATGAGGAAAATGTTGTAAATTCTGGACAAGACTGGTAAAGACAAAAATAGAAGAAACCCCTTTGGTCTGCACCCCAACACCCCTAAACCCTGAATCATTCAAGGATCAGCTGTATCTATATACTGGTTTTGTTTCTTTGGCGAACCCTGACTAATACAGTCAGGTAAATCAATAGAAGAAAGAAATAAGGGAAAAAAAGAAGGAATACTGCACCAACCAGTTTAAAGAGAACATGAAAATGATACATTATTTATCATGAGGTTCTTTTCTCTTTCTCTTCTCATCAACTTTGTCAAAATTCCTCAAAGCAACTTCTTAAATCTTTATTGGAATTCATTTCAGATTTGGGGCAATAAAATTTATCTGCCTAAGGTAGTGATTAAGCATCCATATTAAAAGGTCTACAGGTAATTCCATGGGAAAGAAACCTAATTAAATGTCACAGACTTTTTACTACTTCTCTGCTTAAAAAGTAAAACCATGAAGAGGGTTGCCTCAGGCTCTCTAAAACGCTTGTCAATATGGATTTTAAAATCTGATGTTAAATCTTTGAGCTCTTATTTATTGAAGAAAATGACATATCTAGTCCCTTGTCATCATTTAAAAAATTACTAGGTGTGTTGATTTGTGTATTAGGTCTATATTGTAATATTTCTCATTCTTGAAGCATAGTCAGAATTCAATTGTATGCCAACACAGAAAAATTCTTTATGGAGATCATGTCAAGAGGATGACAATTTACATTGTCCCATTTACAGAGGACAATGATCTGTTGGCATTGAGAGTCCTAAGCAGCTTTCATAGTGGCATCATCGTTACATCATTTCTAAACTAAATTTGTGGAAAGTTTCCAAAGGGTTCTGAGTTGGTAGAGTAGACTCATGGAAGATATAAGGGAGGTACTTTCTACATATAGGAAAACTAAAGTCAAAAGAAGAGTGAAAACTGAACGGTGCACACAGGAAGTCAGGCTACTTTGCAACACATTCGATTTGTAATGAATCTGATAATAAAATTATAGCACCCGGCCGTTATAATTATAGTTGACCCTTAAACAACAAGGGTTTGAACTGTGTCGGTCCACTTATACGTGGATTTTTTTTTTGATAAATACAGTACTGTAAATGTATTTTCTCTTTCTTATGGTTTTCTTACTAACATTTTCTTTTCTCTAGCTTACTTTATATGTAGATAGTATATAATACATGCAACATACAAAATATGCATTCATCAACTATTTATGTTATTGGTAAGGCTTCCAGTCAATAGTAAGCTATTAGTAGCTAAGTTCTGGGGGAGTCAAAAGTTATACATGGATTTTCAACTGTGCAGGGGGTCGGCACCTCTAGCCCCCATGTTGTTCAAGAGGCAGTAGTACTATGTTTGTTAGAAACAAAGATTGGGACTTTGCCCGTTGCCTCCAAATTGCTCTGTACTGGAACAAAGAGGCATAAAATACCCTGAAATCCATAGTAACTTATATAATACCAGTCACAAAGTCTGAAAGAAGACAACTGAATGTCTAAGCTGAAGAAAGAAAGTGGAGAATTTTTAGGGGTGGGGTGTGGCTGGTGGTTTTCTAAAGGAATCCTTTACACAGACCAGCTGGAAGATTTCAGAGCCGAAAATCCTGAAGTCCATTCTCATGCTTTCATCCAGTGCATGGTGAGAGGTTTCTTGGGAGAGTGTGACATGTGCATGTCCTGCAGTTGTGAGAGTGAACAAAGAGCTTGGTGGCTGTGAATTCCAGAAAGTGCTGGAAGGCTGCTGGAGTGGCTGACACCAGCAAATGACATGGGGCTGAAGTGTAATGTGGCTTGGGAGTAAAGGGTTGTGGCAACTTCCTGTGGGTTCTTGTAACTCCCTGAGTAGGTGGAGACCTTAGCAATTTCTCTAGTTCCATGGAAGGTGCAGGATGGGTAATGGAGGAGGCAGGACACAGGCAACCAACGCATAAACGGGTCAAGGGAGATTACAGCTTACCTGGGAACCTATTCATACGTGAGACTGAGGGGAGAGGCTGTCAACTTTCTTTGAGGTGATCCTTAGCAAATCACCTCCATCATCTGTGTGGAGACCCCCACAACTGTGAGTACCTTCAGCAGCAAGTGGGACCATTTTGAGCCACAGAGCAAGATGTCTTCGGCTCTACCGCCCACATGTAATTAGTTGCTTAAGAAGATCTGCCCCTCCTAATTCCTCTTCTCCATTCCTATTATGGAAGAGGGAGAAAAAGCAGGTATCTCTGCACTAAACCTTCTTGCCCACCCTCCATCACCACACACACACACACACACACACACACACACACACACCCTGAGAAGTTAGAAGCAGAAGAGTATGCCACGCCCCTTCCCACAATTGGTAGATGACGATGACAGCTAATGGGACAGGAAATTAGAGATTTATAGTGAAACAAGCTGAATTTTAATACCTAAAATTGATCTGAAATCATGAAATCTGTCCAAAATTAAGGCTCAAGTTGGCATCACTAATTGGAGAAAAATATAACCACTTTGTATTTGTATTCTCCTGGGTTGGCATTCCTCCACATATCATTTGAAGAAATTATCTGATTTAAAAATAATTGAATTTAAATAAAATCCAGTTGTTTGTAGAATAAACAACTAAGCTAAAACTACAGTATAAAATAACAGATGGTGAACAACTCTACTTTTAAAACCCTGAATATATTTTTAAGAATTGTTTATTCTAATTTTTTCTATGATACTACTTTTGGGCAAAACAGGTACTACATTTTCAAAGAGTTAGGATAAAAGAATTAGTTGTCCCTTCCAAAATGCCTACACTACAAAGAAGTTAACTCAATTGCTCAAGGTCATGTTTTAAGCTTGCATACATCAACAATTGACCTACATAGTCCAAATAACAAAGCCAAGCTGATGAAAATGCACCCGTGAAACAAAGGCTGTAACAAACAGAGATGAATGCACATGATCAAGTAGGCAGATGTGAGAGAACACACAATTCTATAAACTACAGTGTTCTGGGCTTGGAAGGTTTTCTTGTAAGACTTCCTTCTTTAAGGATGCTATAACCCTTTGAGATCATCAACCGATATTGAAGCAGACACTTGATTTTACTACATATATTCTGTTATAAATTTTCTCAAACTTAAAAAAATTGATACCTTTGCTGGAGAAAAGAGTTTCAGAGGCTTCCAAGTGCCAAAGGAATATACAGTACATATATGTTTTATTTTATCTATTCTATTCTATTCTATTCTATTCATTTTTAAGTAGGCTCCATGCCCAATGTGGGGCTTGAACTTACGACCCTGGGATCAAGAGTCAGATGCTCTATTAACTGAGCCAGCAGGGGACCCCCAATACATGTCCTTTAAATGTAGTTATTGGAAGTTTGAAAAATTTATCTCCAGGGTTCTCATCCAACTTTTTTGAAGACAGAAATGCCTGAAAATTTATTTCCAATAATGCTGAAGCCACTCTCGGGGAAGAAATAAGTAAATCCAAGTAACAAGATGGTGATACAGTTGCAACCATTAAAAATGTACATGAAATAGAAAAATCAAGTTGAGCAGAATTTTATCTCAAGGAGTAAATTTTAAGTTGCTGCTGCAGTAAAGACAAATGGTGACTGGGTGTGGATGGGGTGGCGGACAGGATCTAGACCAGAGGGAGATAGGAAAAAGTGAGTGGAGGAAAGAACTTCACAGCATACTTTTACTTTTTTATTTTAGAGAGAAAACAAGAGAGAGCATGAGTGGGGGAGAGGGACACAGGGGGAGAGAGAGAATCTTAAGCAGGCTCCATGCTCAGCACGAGCCTGATGCCAAACTCAATCCCACGACCCTGGGATCATGACCTGAGCCAAAACCAAGAGTTGGACATCCAACTGACTGAGCCACTCAGGTGTCCCCACAGTATACTTTTTCTAGCCTGGACTCAACCTAGATTTACCTTTTCCACACGAAGTCCAGGAACCCTCTCTGCCAATAGGTGCAGATGGCATCCACAGACATTTGGAGTTAAGAATGTTCATACATGGGGCTCCTGGGTGGCTCATTCAGTTAAATATCAACTTCAGCTCAGGTCATAATCTCATGGTTCATGAGTTTGAGCCCCACATCAGACTCGCTGCTGTCAGCCTATTGGTGCAGAGCTTGCTTTGGATCCTCTGTCCCCATCTCTCTGCCCACCCCCCCACTTGCACTCTCCCCAAAATAAATAAATATAAAAATAAAATCCAAGAATGTTCACATTTGTGTCAGAAAGCCACTCTTTCAAATTTTCACCTTGGACAGGTTAGTGCATCTCCAAGGAGGAAAAGAAGTAGCTAAGACAGTGGAAAGACCATTGCTGGGGGGTAGGGGGTGGGGTGGGGGAGGATCAATGTAGTAATAAAGACACAGTTCTTTTGAATTTCAAAGATTCAACCTGAAACTGAGAGTTTTTAATAAGTGGTTCATTAGTTCTAAACCAGAAAGATCCAGATCAGCCTAGGGAAATAACACTGTGTGGGATGTAGAAGTGAGCAAGACACAGGAACCAGGGCAACCAAATGCCAGAAAAGTTGAATCAGAACTGGGACAGAGATTGACCTACACTGATTTTGCTAAGATATTACAAATAATTAGATGAAAAGGGATTTTTAGTTAATGTTAGAATATTTGCGCAATTTTTGTACTGAGCTAGCTATAAATATATTTAATTGTTGCAAATATTGTAGAGGTCATTCCCTCCTGAAGGTTCAGTTCTTTTTGTTGGAATTTTTTTCTCTCATGAAATTTGAAATGGAAAAAACAATCACTTCAAGTATTATGGCAGAGGTTTTTAGTTTTCTTTCAGTGCATCTCCCCTTTTTCTATAATAACAGAACCCCAGTTTTGCATCTTGGCACATAGCTACTCAGATTAAGTGTGCATTTTTCATCTACTCTTACAACGGGGTGTGACCACAACACTAGGCTTGGGGCAATGGAATGTAAGAGGAAATGGTGTGTTCAGCTTCTTAGTCTGGATGTAAAAAGTTGGATCCTATTTGTTCCCACCTGCTGGCTAGAATTCAGAGTCATGGTGGACCACGTGGATTAGGACAAACCCCTAGTACTACCAGATTAACAAGGAAGAAGGGATCTGGGACTTTGGGAAGCTGGCATATTAAATGCGTAAATACAAGTTGCTACACCTGAATTATTTACTTGTGAGAGAAATAAGGTCTAATCATATTTAAGCTTCATTATTTTGGGTTCCTCGTATAGCAGCTGAACCCAACCTCATCTCCAAGTGAAATATGTATTTTTTCTTTCATTCGTTCAACAAATTGATATTTTACGCATATCCTAAATCAGTCACTGTTCTAATGATGGATTTGCCAGTGAACGAAAGATACCAGGTCCCTGCTCTTGATAGAGTGAAGAGCCTCAGCTAATAAATAAATTAAATAATGTATAAGGTAATATCTCATAAATGCCATAAACAAAATGGCACATAGTAATCTATTAGTGAGGTGTTAGATACCAGGAGGGTATGCTACTTCTAAAGAGTTAATGATGGACAGCCTCTGTGAGGAAATGACAATTAACCTAAAATCAGAATGGTAAGAGGTGGTTAAATATCTAAATATACAGAAGAAGAGGGGTCTAGTGGAGGAGGCCAGCAGTGTGTCAAAGCCCCAAGCTAAGGACCTTAGAGTTGCTGAGGGCATCAGAAAATAGTAAAAAGAAGGAAGTGTTGAAGTATCCAAGGTCAGAGAGACGTACAGGTATCTGATCACAAGCGATTCTGGAACCAGGGTAACAAGTTTGCGTTTTGATGTCATCGCAGTGGGTGGCTATTGGAAAGCTTTGAACAGGGCAGGGATATGCTCTGACTTCTATCCCACTTGAAAAGATGCCCTAGCTGTTGTAGAAGCAGGAAATAGGTGTGACTAAACATGTTTTATTTTCCTCCTGGTCAGTCAGGAAGTCTACATTACCCAGTCTCCCTTGCAGTTAGGTGGGGCCATGCAACTGCCTTCTAGCCAATGACATAGGAGTGGAAATGATGTAGGCCACTTTAAGACCTGACCCTAACACTTCTGTGAATCTCCATGAGTTCTCTCATCTCTGGTCTGTGGTTGGATGATGCACTTAGAGGGCTTTGGTGATGGTGGAGCCACCACTTGAATGAACATGGTCCCCAAATGACTGTACAGAGCAGTGTCTCCCTACTAGAAATAATCTTTTATTTGTGGTGAGTCACTGAAGTTTGGGTGTTGTTTGCTGAAGCAGTCAGACTAACCTGATTGACACAGATAGCTACTGTGGTGGTCTGAACAAGAAATGACAGTGGCTTGGACCGAAGGTACCACTTGGAGGCAGGGTGAAGTGACTGGATTTGCGATATAAACAAAATGAGAAATGACTTTAGGATTTTTACTTGAGCAGTTGTGTGGCTCACAATTTCATTAACTGCGGGCATTGGGTGGGGAGATTGGGAGGGGGCAAGTGTATGCAGGGTGGGGGAAATCAAGCATTCTATTTTGGCTAGGATACATTTTTAGATATCTAATTAGACACTGAAATGGAAATGTTGGACACATGAGTCTATATCCCAGAGGAGAGGGAAAGGCTGAAGATAAATTTTGGAATCATCATCCAACAGATCATATAGACTTAAGCAACATTTGCATTCATGGTACTTGTCCACCGAATAGGTTGTTTCTCACATGCATGCCCACTCATTACCAATGTCTTCTGTTGGGATTCACAACACTTTTAAAGATACACACACGCACACACACACTCACACACACACACAGAATCATGTCAGAGAGGAACATTAGGAAGATGTGAGCCTGGACAAGGAAATTAACACAGAATTAGACCTTGGGTAGATACATAGGTTTTAGCTAAAATTCTATTCCTAAGACAGTGATGGCTCCCACCCAAGTGTCAAAGAAAAGAACAGGACAAGAGCACTGGGAGCATCTGAAGTACAGCTAAATAGGTTCTACTGATTGTTGTTGAGATTATAGAAAGAGGAAAGAAAAAAGGTGATCACTGAGGTGTAATTCCATTTACCACATTGTCGGTTTAGGTTCACTGAGGTGAGGACTAAAATAGTCTGTTGCAAAAGTTAAATGAAGAGGAGGAGTTAAAAAAAAAAAGTCTAGCTAACATTTAAAGAAAAGATTATAATTGTCACTACTCTGAATTTCAGACAAGCTCTTCTGAAAAACAAATTATTTGTAGTTCCACTGTTCCAAGATAATTATTGTTAGCTATTGCACTTCTCTATAAATTACTTAGCAATTTTATTTCTTTTTTGGAGGGTTAATTTGATAGGAGAAAGTGTCATTCCCCTGTTTTAATTTACATTCCTTTAAAGTATAGTACATTACACTTTTGCCCTCCTATTTTTTACCCAGTTATATTCTCTTCTGCCAATTTTTCGTATCCTTGGACTTTGTTTTCCAGCATAAATTTTGGTCTGTGTTAGAGACTACTATTTTCCCACCCAAATATCAATTTTTCCCCTCTTCAAGCCCCTAGCTTTTAGCAAAGCATTAAGCCGCTTGAAATAAGACATTTCCTGGCCTCTCTTGTAGCTAGTAGGAGACACATGACTAAATTCTAGCCAATGGGATATTGGTGGAAATACAGCATAGCAGCTTCTGGGAAATTTCTTTAAGAGGCAGTGACATGCACTCCTTACCTACTTTTTCCATCTTGATGCTTAAAACATGGATATGATGGCTGAATCTCTGTCTTGGGTCATGAGAAGAAGGGTATCTTCTGTACCTGACCCCGTGGAAGCAAAATGGGTTCCAGATGATGGGACAGATGACAGTCTGTGCCAGCCCTGGACTGCCTGCATCAAAACTTTTATGTGAGAGAAGAGTAGATTTCAATTTTTAAGTTGCTATTTGACAGACTTCTGTCACTCAGCTAAACTTAATCTTAACTAATGTGGATACTGAATCCAATCTTCATTTTCAAAAGACTGTTAGCTTGAGAAATCCCTTCAATGCAAGAAACTATGAAAGAAACTTATTGAAACAGAAATGCTAGATTTCGTATCTTGACTTGATCCCTTCCCTCTGACTCTTTTCTCCCCCCGTTTCTTTTCCATTCTACCCCTCTTCATCCTTCTCTTTCCTTACCACCACTTTCCTACTCTGGGTATATGTGTCCACTTTCCTTCCCCAGGACCTTCACTAGCCTAACTGGCCCCGCTGTAGGAATTAGAAAGATGCAATCCTCAAGGTGGCTAAAAGTCCACTGGTTCATGACTGTGGGAATTAGAAAAAGGTACCCCTTCCTCTGCTGGATCCAATCCCACACAGAGCATATGGTTTGGCAGGCAGAACCTGGGCTGGGTTTCAATCCTTCCTTACTCCTTTGGCTGGGTGCCCTCATGCAATGAACTTCATGGCCGTGTTTGCAGCCAGCGAGTCCTTTGCTAGCAGGCTCGGCTCATCTACAATAGGACTCTGAAGCAAAGCCATAGAAGGGTCCCCCAAATTGAGAGCACCCTTAGACTTAGTGTTAAGTGCCATTCTTGTTACTGGCTTTCTAGCCTAAACAAGGATTCTTTTTGCTTTTATTCCTAATTACAGTCAAGAGCCCTACTGACATTCATTTGTTACCTGCATATATCTTGATTGCTGCTGACACCATTTCTGGTAGCTCCTATTATCTGTGCTTTCCTATCTAGTTATTTGTTTTGTTTTTCTGAACACTTAGCACTGTTTGGTTCTTATTGTCTCAGTTCTCAGTTTCTTCTTGTGCTGCTGTCTTCTGGACTGGGGCTGGCCAAAGACATAGAGGGGGAAAGATACCAACAAAATTAGCTGGGAAATTAATCAAATTTATGGATTAATCCATCAGCCATTAAGAAAACATTTTAATCACAGAAATGGCATTTAAAAAAATTCTTCGAACTTAAAGTTTAAGGGAGGAAATAAAAATATTTGATATAGAGATTCCTCTGTGTACTTTAGTCTTATTTTCTGTACAGGCCTTCTTCCCCCTAATTTCTGGGAATCAGTAGTGCATTATATGCTGTATTTTATTAGGAGTTCTAGTTGTCTTTACTACTCTTTTCACCAACATAACCTAAGATCTCTTGTCCTTACCCAAGTTATTGTATTTTTTATGTCTTATTTTTTTTCTAGATCCTCACATATAAACTTAACTTGCGCCATACACAACATAAAACAAAAACAAGCTGGCTAATGAAACTCATGCTAGGATTATTTTCTCCACATTTCATAACCATACAGTGTTGTTTCTGTGCCCTTCGCCTGATAATTTTTCTTGCCCTAAGTGAAGACAGCATAGATGATGTCAAGTTTGAGGTCAATGTTTCACGATAAAGACAACTGTGACTATAAAACCATTGCAAAAGGTGCAAGTTCCTTGTTAGATTTTCCTTGTTTTCACTTGTATTCATTGCATGGAAAAATGAGTGTGAAAATGTATAAGTGCTTGACTGCAAAATTCAAGGGGTTCCCGGCAATCAGCTCACGGGAACCAAGTCACCAGAGTATCCTTAGCATGTGTCCCCTGCCCCAGCCAAGGGCAGTGATCCCTGGAGATCCTCTGATTTCTGAGTGACCCTTCACAGTGCTGGGCTGAAGGCTAGCACCATGAATAAAGTGTAAATGGAGAGCAAAAACCAATCTCTGGGTGGTCGGAACTCTTCCTGACATTCTGAGTTCTTATTGACACTGTCCTAAATATTTCTATCTATCTAGGTTCTGTATTTTGCCCACTAAATCCTTTATTCCCTGACTGATCTCTACACGAAATTCAATCTCATGGTCAACGTCACTTGTTCTTCTGAGACGCACCCCACTCCACTTGCAAGGCCAGATGGTCGATCCAGGCCACTCCTGGTCAGTATTGCCCTATTGCCCGCCCAGTACGATGGAGTCCTGACTATGTGGAAAAAAAAAAACCAGAGAGAGAAGCCTCATTACAAAATGAGTTTGAGCTGGAGGAAGAAAGAGAAGGACGTCTAACAGGCTGTTTCAGGTTATAGGCAAAATGAAGATTAAGATGATGTTGAAACCCAGTGGTATAGAGGCATTCAAACTGAGGGAGGGTGTGTGGAGGTCACGTCAAGTGGACAGACTGAGGACCGAATCTTCGCCCGCCACTTGCTTTTGAGGACCTCAGGCTGCTGTCTTAACCTCATGGATCTCAGTTACCTCATCTGTAAAATGAAAATCATGACATCTCCCTTGTAAACCTGTGAGGATTACAGGAGATAGGACCTTGACCCACTTAGCACCGTGCCTGACGCATAACATGTTTTCTGTAACTGGCATTTTGAAAGAACAGGTTCACGAACCCGGTCATGCACTTGCAAAGAATTTTCACCCAGGCTTTATTCCAAAGCAGCTGAGAGCAGATTGTAACATATTTTCAAGTAAAGAACACAAACACAGTCCTTTGCCTCTAAGTTTTTCTTTCTTTTACTCATTTAATTCATATCTCTGCTCACAGGTCACCTTCTCGAGAAAACCCCTCGGCCTACCCCATGTAAAACAGAACTTCTCATCAGTTTCTTTCCTCTCATCTTGACCTGTTTCTTTGTACAGTACCTGTAGCCAGACATTTTGTTAAGTATGTGGTGTTTGTGTTTTGTTACTGGTAGTAGTAATCTCCTTCCCCTGTGTTTAAGCTTCAGGAGGGAGGAAACTTTGTTTGATTTCTTCCTGTTTCCCTAGCACCCAGAAAAATATTGGGGACAAAGAAGGAATTTAATTGAATTCACTTGTTAAGTGAACTATGATATGTTAGTTTTTCTGATTTCATGTTTATCAAGCTATTGTTTTTATGGTTCATCTCTGCAGCCGCAGTTAGACAGAGGTATAGCTATGATCGGCCGCACATTTTCATAGTATTCTTAGTTTTCTTGGCCATCAAAGTTCTTCTTTAATACATGGCACCAACTCATGCGATCAAAGCAATGTGTTTGTTTCCCGGAGGACTTGAAGTCCCTTTTAGACCCGCTGCCATTCTGAAAGAATGCCAGAACATGACAACTCCTTAATTTTTTTGCCAGTCTCATCTCTCTCAGCCCACGGCCCAGTGTCACTGTCCGCGAAGTGGGGAATTCACGGGCATTTTCTCTGTTGGCTCGCTTTTAGTCATTCTCTCCTTTCCAATAAACTCGCACAGGTTTTCCTTCCCATGGGACTCAGTACTGTGATTATTCAGCTTTCAGTCTCAGGGGCAATTTATCAGGGCTGGTTTCCCAACTTGTTCCCCATTTCCCATGCCTCTTTTATTTCACTGTTCTTCGGCTGAGCAAAGAACAGGTCCTGGGGATTGATGACTGGAGCTTTCTGCATTAATGAGCAATCTGTTGTGCAGAGGCTGTGGCTCTGCCTGCGGGCTGATGGAAGGGCTTCCAGGAGTCACACATGTGACTCCTGTTCATCTTCCTCTTTCCGTAAACCCCCGTGGCCACCAAATACCACACTGTATTCAAAGGCGCTGGGGCTCACTTCATCTGGGCCATGAAAGGACACGTGAAGGACATCTTCCCCTCAACAGTGCAACTACAACTGTAGGATCCTTGATGGGTGCTGGGCTGAAGGTCACTACTGGAGGTTGGGAGGAAAGGTGGGTGCTCTAGGTTGAGAGTGACCAATGAGCATATGTCTCTCTTGACACTTGGAAACTTCAGTTTTTAGAATGAAGTCTGTCAGTTTGTCATATACATATATAAAAGATATATATATATATATATATACATATATATATACACACACACACATATACATATACATGTAAAAGATATATACACATAAATATGAAATATATAAAGTCTTTTCCTCAAGGAGCTTAATGGTATACAAATGTATTATTGTAAAAGGATATGCCTGCTTAAAAATTGCTATTTATATGATAAAAATGAGATACAACTATTCTTTATTTCTTATTGATAGTATCTCTAATTTTCTAGAACTTAAATCTCAGAGAATGAGGGAGTTAGACTAGGCTATCCATAAGACACACACACACACACACACACACACACATATATATATATATATATTTTTTTTTTTTTTTCAGAGAGAGGAGAGAGTGAGCAGGGGAGGGACACAAAGAGAGGGAGCAGAGTATCCAAAGTGGGTTCTGTTCTGACAGCAGACAGTTCGATACGGGGCTCAAACTCACAACAAATTGTGAGGTCGTGACCTGAGCCGAAGTTGGACACTTAACCAACAGAGCCACCCAGGCATCTTCACTTTATACTTTTCTGCTCGAAGTGTGGTCCTGGGAGAAACAGCATGAGCTTGACTTGGAATCTTGTGAAAAATGCAGGGACTCAGGCCCCACCCAAGATCTACTGAACTAGAAGTTGCATTCCAACCTGCTCCTGGAAGGTTGCAAACCTACGCTGCAGGTTGCAAAGCACTGATTTTCAGCTCTAATATTTTGGGGTAGTATGATTACATTTCAGAAGCTAAATAAGATAATTATCTAAATGCCAACAATAGCGTGAAGTGGAAAGGACATAGATGTGAATTTGGATTTCAGCTCCATTACTAATAATCTTTGGGAAAATAACTTCAGTGTTCTAATTCGTAATGTGGAGAAGATGGCATCTGCCTTGAGATAGATGTGGGGATTAAAATTATACATGTGAAGGACCAGCACATGTAATTTCTGCCACCAGAGCATGATAACTATCCTTGTTGTTTCATTAAAATCTATACAGCTAAGAGATTCTTGAAAGTCTTTCACCCATTTGAAGTTTATCCTGTGGAAGGCCAGTAGCATTGTTCAATGAGTTCTCTCCAGATTGTCCGTCACTGAGCTCCATAAGGGCTAGAGGGCCCTTTATATCCCAGAAGGGAGGCTACACCCAATTCAACTTTTTAGGGGACCGAGGATCCCAAGCTTTCCGGGTGTTGGAAGCTATCATCTTCCAGGACTATCTTTGCACCTAAGCTCAGCTCCTCGGATCCTCAGCCCAACATGTTTATGTATTGTCTACACTCTACCCCATATTTTCCCTATTAAAAATGGAGAACTACGGGGGCCAGGAGTTCCCCATGAAGCCAAGTAGTCTCTCTGTGGCCTTTCTGTAAGATACTTAACTAGCAGGGGGCTCATTCACCGCTGGGGCTATTGCCGTGAGTTCCAGCTTGCTCCAAGCGACACTACTCACATTTACCCGAGCCCTTTGCCCTATATTATTTGGGTAAAGATTGAAGAGTGGCAGACAAAAATCTTTTAACCTAAATGGTAAAAGATGTTATGACGTAGGGACCAGAACTAGATCTCATACAAAAAGAAGCAGGAGAAAGAACATTCTACTGGGAACAAAGATGCAGTCTAATTCCATGTATACAATTAGCTGGCCCATCTCTCCAGTACATTTTATGAATGTAGGCCTTGGATTTTCCATTTTAAAAATGAGAATACTGAATTAAATGATCTTTCCACTTTAAAAGTCAATTGTTACTTTTGTTCTTATTTACCTCATATGCTTTGAGATGAAAAATCCAAAGATTTTTGTGATTTCATAGATTTTTATAGATTTCATAGCCAGTTTTCATATAGTAAAATCTTAAACTGGTTCGATTAAAAAGTCTTTAATCTTTTGTTTTGCTTTGTCTGTAATTCTTCATATAAACAATTTGTGGCCCATGTGAGGTTCAGTGGCTCTGTTTTTCTGGGATCTTTCTTGCCTTTCCCAAGCACACACATATTTGAAGATTTCTAGGTAACTGAGTTTAAAGAACTCCTCTGGTAAAAAAAAAAGTCTACCCAAGTAATTTTGAAAGAGCATTCCTTATCCGATGAGCAAAAATGCCTTCCAAGTTGGACAAGGAATCGTTTCTGCAACTGGCATGGACAATTATTTCCATAAATAAGTAATTCAGTGAGAAAGAAACAAAGAAATCTAAAGAAATGCTTCATTTCAGTGGATCTGAAGGCAGAGACCAAGGACTGGGCATCAAAGTCCAAAAGGTCTTTCTAAATTGAGGAAAAAAAGTCTAAAGTAACTTAGATTTTGTTTAGTCTTCACCGATTTGGATTAAATTATAGTAGTAGATAACAGGCCTACACACATCTTCCTTTTTAAGAATTCACCCGAAACAATGTCACCTCCCTCTGTTCTCCCAATCATCAAGAGTCTGTCCCTTCTGTCTTGTTATTGCACTATGCTTTGTATATTACTATATGCTATTGTATTATATAATGTTATATATCACATTATAGTGTCGCTTTTATTGCATAGCAATTCCTATTTCCATTTCTGCCTACTCTACTTGATTGTGCATTTCTTGAGGACAGAGACCATGTCTTGATCATTTTTGTCCTCCCAGGGCTAAGGCAATTCTTGGTGCAGTTGATACTCAATAAATGTGTTTTTAATATTTAATGAAGAAATTAATATGCATTGTACAAATATGCAAAACTTATTTTAATGGTGTTTGAGAGAAATATTATAACAAATTGTGTGCTCTCTGTTTCGCAGTGAAAATTTCTAAATAAAAATAATATGTGATTTGAATCTAGCCACATTTGGGGTAAAAAGGATGTTCTAAAATAATAAGGCTCTACATGGAGCTGCATTTAGAATGAGGCTCTCATTAAGATTATGAATTGGTACCTAACACGTAATTTTAATATGTATTCGTTTTAATGTAGATTTCTCTCAAGTGCTATGTAAGCACCTTGATATCCAACATCTTCTTTATAAACAGTACTAAATGAAAACAATTGGCAAAGCAAGTAAAGGAATCCATATATAAAAGACAATTTACATATCAAAATGGAAATGCTCATTTGAACTAAGGTAAGGATTTGAACTCAGGAAAATGTAACAGAAGTAAAAAAGTATTCCATTTAAAAAAGAAATTCAGATAGGTTACTGAATATCAAGAACCCATTTGCACCCAGGTAGCAAGTTACTATTTTTTAGTCCTCATATTTGTATTTAATAAAACCATAACAGGGAAGAGTATCTGATAAGCCCAAAGGGATGCTTCTGCAGCAATTCTTTGTAATTTTTGCTCCCTGAATCTTGCAAGCATTTTGAATTTCTGCCTATTCTGAAGCAAACATAACTTTTGCTGTTTTTGTCTTGCAGTAGGTAAAAAGGTTGTAAACTCTGACAAATCAGCACTGCAGTTTAGTTTACGACACCCTGGTGCCACATATGTCCATAGATGTGAAATTGTGAATTTCCAGAGGGGAACTTGAGGTTGCTCTCAAAGGTCTGAATCATTGCCTCAGAAGTGGGGTCTTTCACGCTCGGATTCCCATGATTTATGGACTTTCAGAGTGTATGACATCTGTACATAAGCCACCATGGCAATCCTGCCCACTACCAGCTATTTGTGGTTGATTGTGGCCTCTTTCTGGTCTCTTTCGCTTTTCATTTCACACAGATGGGAGTGCCCTCTGCTCCTTCCAGATTGAGGAGTTGGGAGCCATACCCAATGAAAGTAACACCTTCTGCTTTTTGCTCTATAGCTTGCAACAGCTTCTTAGATTCCTATGCATAGTCTTAGGGAAGAAACTTGTTTTGACTAGTCCATCAACCTCCATGCCCTGTAGTTGAAACTGGGTCAGCATCCTTAAATCAGCTGTCAGAAAATAGTGGGCTTTTTTTTCTTCAGTTGAAGTACAGTTGACATATAATGTTACACTCGTTTCAAGCACTGCATAGTGATTCAACAATTCTATATAGTATGGAATCTTACCATGCTAAGTGTGGCCACCATCTGTCACCATACAAAGTTATTACAGCATTATTGACTATATTCCCTATGTTGTCCTTTTCATCCCCATCACATAATTGTTTTATCACTGGAAATTTATACCTCTTAATCCCCTTCATCTATTGCATCTATCCCCCATCCATTTCCCCTCTGGCCACCACCAATTTGTTCTCTGCATGTATTAGTCTGTTTCTTTCTCTTTCTTTCTTTCTTTCTTTCTTTCTTTCTTTCTTTCTTTCTAAATGATTTTCCTAAAGTGGATGGGAAAGAAGGACAAGAGGTAAACGAAGAGAGTGGGAGGTGAAGCAGTACATTGGAGTCAGTCCAAAGGCATACTCTGAAAGGGCAAAAAAAAGGGTAGATTGTTTATAGACATAGAACGATATTTTGCGTCTTCACATTCAACTATATTAAAAAAATCCAAGGATCCATTCCAAGCACATCCAGGTAATTGGATGAAAATTTTGCTTTGCACAGAGATGTTTGGAATCTCAGAGAAAGACTGTCATAGAGACGTGGATTTTTAAAGTAGATTTTCCCCATATAAGGTTCTTTTACTCTCCACAACATCAATTCTTGCAACAAAACCTTAGCTAGCTATTAGTGTCTACAGGATCATCATATTTTTATATATTCCCAGGCACATACTCCCAGGGATCCATGGCACACAGTAAAGAAAATATTTTTAGGAGATTTTCTTCACAGAAAACCCAAAGGGAAACATTCATGAGGGCTGTGTATGCCCTCATGTAGAAGGTACACAGAGTTCTATCGAAATGTATATTTCAAGTGATAGTGCTGTCTCAGAATTAGTGTGAATTAGCAACTTTATATTACATAGGCAAGACCCGGGAACTGTTTCTGCTTCCTTATTATAGGCATACCTCAGAGACATTGTGAGTTCGTTTCCAGACCACTGCACTGCGATAAAGTGACTATCCAAATAAAGTGAGGATCACAATAAAGCAAGTCACATTAAATATTTGGTTTCCCAGTACATATAAAAATTATGTTCGCACTATGCTATTAAGTGTGCAACAGCATAATGTCTAAAAAAAGTATGTACCCTAATTAAAAAATGCTTGATTGCTAAAAACCACTAGCCATCATCTGAGCTTTCAGAGAATCGCCACCTTTTTGCTGGTGGAAGGTCTTGCCTCAATGCTTGATGCTGATGTCTATTGATTGACCAGACGGTAGTTGCCGAACGTGGGGGCGGCTGTGGCAATTTCTCAAAATAACGTAACAATGAAATTTGCCACATCAGTTGACTCTTCTTTCGTGCACAATTTATCTGTAGTATATCATGCTGTTTGATAGCATTTGACCCATAGTAGAACTTTCAAAATTGGAGTCAGTGCTTTCAAACCTTGCTGCTCCTTTCTCAGCTAACTGTATATAATATTCTAAACCTCTTGTTGTCATTTCATCTATCTTCACAGCATCTTCATTGCAAGAAATGAAATTTCAAGAAATAACTTTCTGTACTCATCTATAAGAAGCAACTCCTCAACTGTTCAAGTTTGATCGTGAGTTTACAACTATTCAGTCCCAGCCTCAGGCTCCACTTCTGATTCTAGTTCTCTTGATATTTCTACCACATTTGCAGCTCCTTCGCCCACTGAAGTCTTGAACTCCTCAAAGTCATCCGTGACAGCTGGAATTCCAAACTTCTATGAATGTTGATATTTTGACCTCTTCCTGCGAATCATGAATGCTTTGTAATGGCATCGAGAGTGGTGACTCCTTTCCAGAGGGTCTGCAGTTTTCTTTTCCCAGATCCATCAGAGGAATTGCTACCTGTGTCAGCGATAGCCTTATGAAATGTATTTCTTTTCTTTTTTTTTTTTTAAAGTTTATTTATGTATTTTGAGAGAGAGATAGGGGGGAAAGAGAGAGAGGCAGAGAGAGAGGGAGAGGGAGAGAATCCCAAGCAGGCCCTGCACTGTCAGTGTAGACCTCGATGCAGGGCTCAAACTCATGAACCATGAGATCATGACCTGAGCTGAAATCAAGAGTTGGACGTTTAAACGACTGAGCCATCCAGGAGCCCTGAAACGTATTTCCTAAATAATAAGAACTGAGAGTCTACAAGATTCCTTTATCCATGGGCTGCAGAATGGATTTCTGTATTACTTTTTATCCCAGTTATTTAAAACTGATGAAACATTCCGAGACTGAGAGCAGCAATTACTTGTGTAACTCAGGACACACTGCTCTGGTCTGCACTATTCAGAGAATGCAGGCAAACGCAGACATAATTTGGCTTTTTCTTTTTTCCACTTCCATATATAATGACATGAGGCTTTTCTTCCTCTTTAATGGAGCATGTCACTGATGATAACCAGCCAATATTATTTATTACATGTGTGTCATGTGTCCTCTTAAAACTGTGAGTTCCTTAAGCAGGGGAACATTGCCTTTTATCTATTGGTGGGCCCACCACAGAGCTGGACACAACTGCTCAATAAATATAACAACAAGGGTATTATTATAATACTACTAAAATACTCTAGTAAGAACATTTTTTTCTTACCATAAACTTCCCTCAAATAAGTATATATTAAACATGTGTATCATTAGGTTGTGTTTCTTATGACCAGACAAAGGGAGTTCAGTTCTCAAACCATGAAGAACAATGTGTCAAATACGGAACATTAAAGGCATATATATCCAGGAAAGTTGACAGAGGGAAGCACCGATTAGGGTCAGGGGTGGTGCAATGGGGGAAGGCCTAAGAGCTTCTTCTGTATAAAGGAAGGACTTCCAGGAGGAGGCATGGCCGGCCGCAAAACTGGATAAGGCAGGCTGTAGTCCTAACAGAGGAAGTGACCAATGGATAGGATAGGCTCTTTTGCACATGCACCCCAAAGTTTATAGCAGCACTATCAACAATAGCCAAATTATGGAAAGAGCTCCAATGGCCATCGACTGATGAATAGATAAAGAAGATGCGGTATACACATGAAATGGAATATTATTCAGCGATCAAAAAGAATGAAATCTTACCATTTGCAGCAACATGGGTGGAACTAGAATGTATTATGCTGAGCAAAGTAAGTCAGTCAGAGAAAGACAAATGTCATTTGGTTTCACTCATATGTGGAATTTAAGAAACAGAATAGATGAACATAGGGGAAGTCAAGGAAAAAATAAGATAAAAAGAGGGAGGGAGGGAGGCAAACCATAAGAAACTCTTCAATACAGAGAACAAACTGAGGGTTGCTGGAGGATTGGTGGGTGGGGGGATGGGCTACATGGGTGATGGGCATTAAGGAGGGCACTTGCTGGGATGAGCACTGGGTGTTATATGTAAGTGATGAATCACTAAATTCTACTCCTGAAATTGTTATTACATTATACGGTAATGAACTTGGATTTAAATTAAAAAAATAAAGGCAGGGAAAAAAACCAAAAAAAAAAAAATAAAATTAATTAAAAAAAGGATAGGCTCTTTTGTCCTTAGCAATTCTGGAGACAGAGTTATTCCTTAGTTGGAGGAGGCTGGATGGGGTTCCTGGAAGGACTCCATGTCCTTCTCTATGTCTGGGCAGATTACAGACTGTAACCTCTGAGCCACCCACCTTTGTCATCCATAAACTGTCAGGTTCCTTTGTGGGAGGCCTTAAGTGGGTCTCCTTTGATTTCAGAGATATCTGTACCTCAGCTTCCCAAGACCTTCATCTCTTTGCTGATACCTAGAAAAATACCTTTAAGAAGGTGTGTGAGGGGCGCCTGGGTGGCGCAGTCGGTTAGGCGTCCGACTTCAGCCAGGTCACAATCTCGCGGTCCGTGAGTTCGAGCCCCGCGTCAGGATCTGGGCTGATGGCTCAGAGCCTGGAGCCTGTTTCCGATTCTGTGTCTCCCTCTCTCTCTGCCCCTCCCCCGTTCATGCTCTGTCTCTCTCTGTCCCAAAAATAAAAAATAAACGTTGAAAAAAAAAAAAAAAAAGAAGGTGTGTGAGTTACAGAGAGAGATTTCCTGATGGGACTTAAATTGAAACTGAGATAGCACTGTAGTGTGAATTGATTTTAGTAAAAATTTAATTGGGTCTGTTGGTCTGTAAATGCCAGGCTACCAGGTCCTTCTGGGTGTGGATACTGGGAAGGGACATAAGTCTAGTAATTTCTATCAAGGAAGAATGTGCATGGGGCCAGAAAGAAGAGGCTGGGGTAAAAAAAGAGAGAGAGAGAGAGAGAGACAGTTTTGAATATCTGATGACTTTACCCTGGAGAGACCTTGTTTCTCTTCAATTGAGCAAGACATACAGCTGATGTGCATTATGGGATTTTTGTCAGGCTACCGGAAATGGCAGCATCCTTACTTCGCATGATTTATGAAGAGTATTTCGGTTTATTTGACACTTACTTTATATAAGACAGTGCCTCTTTCAGAAGGGTCATTAATCAACTCTTGAGGTCCCTGAGTGCGAAATCTGACAGTGCCCTGTTGAGTCCTCCCAGTCTACCACCACCAAGGGGCTGTATCCGCATCTAAAAGTTCTGCCAGCCAGTGTCACTCCAGTCAGAACCTCCCGCGTCCCCACACCATTACCAGCCAGTTGGCAGATTTTTGTTTTTTACCATTATGCATGCAAATTTCACCAGAGTCCAATGAAAGTTGCATATAAGCACTTGGCACTTTTTCTTTGATGAGTTTTTCCATATTTGGAAAGAGAAGCATTTCTAATGGACAAACATGGCATTGAAGATGAGCAGTTCAGACCAAGTGTTTCAAATGGCAGCTGAAAGGCTACGAATTAAATGCATGAATAAAGGAGCACATTTATGGTGGTAATTTTAGATGGGAAAAAACAGGTAATTGTATAATCATTACTGTTTGACTGAAGAGCAATGATATGCATCTTTTCCTTGCTGTTAAAATGTTATTTGCTTTTAAGCATATTCTCCAAGTAGGATATGAAGAAACAACAAATGATTATTTTCACTTGCACTGTATACTCTTTGAATAAATGTACAGATTCTTCTTTTGGCCTGAAGCTGATAAAAGTCATCAAAAGCATAACAATGACATAGCGAGGGGCACCTGGGTGGCTCAGTCGGTTAAGTATCTGACCCTTGATTTCGGCTCAGGTCATGACCTCGTAGTTCGTGAGTTCCAGCACCGTGTTGGGGTCCCCACACTGACAGCGGGGGAGCCTGCTTGGGATTCTCTCTCCCTCTCTCTCTGCCCCTTCCCAGCTCTCTCTCTCAAAATAAATAAATGTAAAAAATTACATCCCAAGCTTCCTGGGGGAGAGAAAGAGCAGCCAGTATCATAGTGATTTTATTGGTGGGAAATGAAGGTCTAAAGGTGAAGTGATCCAAGGACTAAGGGGCTTTCCAGGGACATCCGGACATTAAAAAAGTTCATACGATGCCACAAATATCCAAGAGTGGGCCTCAAAGTCCATGCAGCAGGGAAACCACTCCCATTTAGCCCTCTACGCAGAATCCCCCTCCTTCAAGAAACATTCTCTTGCTCGCCTACCATTATACCTCTTTCTTCCTGTCTGTTGCAGAAGCTTCCAGGCGTGGCAATTAAGAACATCAACTCTGAAGCCACGCTGACTGAGTGTGAAGGTCCATTCTGCTCCTTGCTGGCAGTGAGACCCCACACAAGTGACCTATCCTTTCCCAATCTCCATTTCCTGATCTGTAAAGGGATTATAATCAAAGCTACTTCAGGGGCTGTTGAAAAGATTCAGTGCTGATCTGTATAAGGCATTTAGAACAGTACCGGGCCCATGCCAAGCCTTATGTGTTTGTTAAGTGAATAAAATCACCCATCGCTTTCTGCTTTCCCTAGCGTTTTATTCTCCAACAAAAGCAAACTGTTTGTTTACTTTTGTAAACTTACCACACAGTAAATTTACTTGCATGCCTTTGTTCCTGATGTTTCCCTTTCTGGAAGGCTTCTCCCTCTCAGACAAGACCTCTTCTGTCCATGGCTCCCATAGCTGACTGGCCACAGTCCTACCGGTATTCCTATTGGAGCATTACTTGTGCTGCAATTCCCGGCAGAGTGAAGCCAGGTGACTACTGGCACACGATGGGACTTCCATTATACCCCTCTTCCAGTTTCCTCCTTTCTTTTTGGCCAATTCATCTTAGCTTCTATTTTGGATGCCTTTTCTCTACCCCCTACCCTCAGGGCTCTGTTCTAAATTCCTCTCTCTTCTCACTAGATGTACTTCTACGCCTCAATGCTGCGTTCACTCCTCTGACTGTAAAGCCATTTTACTGACCACTCTAAACCTATTTCCAGATCTTTCTTGGGAACTTCTGACCCATATTATCAAATGGTTACCACAGTGTCTTTACTTACATGTTCCAAAGGCACCAAAAGTTCAACATGTTCAGAATTGTGTTCCATTTTCCCCCCGCCTCAAATCCTCCCCGAGAGAATTGTCACTTACCCTGGTATTTCACTGAAGTGCTCCATGCCCAAACATTACCCCTCTTTCCTCTTGTTCTCTCACTTTCCATCAGAACTCTGGTCCCCTTAGCCAAAGCTCAGCAAGGTCTTAGGAAAGCTAACTATTACATAAGTTGATAGAATCATGTAATAGGGGCCCTTTCTCACTCCTCATAGGGAGCGTTTTCTTTTTAACACAAATGAATTACTAATATTGGGATTTGGAGTGCTGGGAAGCAATTCTCTTAAATTATATAATTCAGTTGACTCCAGTAAGGCCCGGACTGGATGGTTTGTTCTAGGATTCCTTTGTTTATTATTAATTATAAGCCAGAAACCGGAATTTCATCCTTTTCTCTCGTCTCTCTGCTTTCCAGAGCTCCTTCCTACCTCTACCATCTTGGAAAGGGCCCTGTTCTATCCCATTCATTTCCTGGCCAGATGGAACTTGACCCTCAAATTTCCCCATCTCCTTTCAGCTCCTGAATGTGAGCCTAAAGTCTCTTGGACACCTCTACTGAAGAAGGGGTATCCTGGGTGGCCGTGAACTTGGAGATGAAAAGTGTATTGAGCCGTTACCTATAGCTTGTTGACCCTAAAATGCTTTTTGACGAGACACAGGTATTAATAACATTAGCCATTCACTGGAATAGCACATAATCTTTACAGAAAGAACAACTAAATCACGCCCTCTCACACAAATTAACATTCCCATCAGTACTAAGATTTGTTCGTTTGTATTATGATTTGTTTTCATCCTTGCTCTTAAAAATGCATTTGAAGTTATTTAAAGAGGCACAAAGAATAGAACAAAGGAGATGGATGTAGGAAAATAAGGCCGACTAATAGGTAAGGTCAGTGCACAGAGTACTGAGAGGGTGAAGAAGAGGGATAGAAGTGGAGAAAAAAATTAGGTTTGGAGCTTTCCAGTGGCTGGAATAAAGGGGTAAACACATTTATGAGAATGAGATTAATGGTATTCATATGATAAAAGCACAGATTTTTTTGGCTTGTTTCTGACAGCTGGGAGAAATTTCTTCCCTAAAGGGTGCCTGGTGTGGTGTAGTGAACTATGTCCAGAGCAATATTTTTCAATAAGTCCCATGGTGAGTTTCATAAGGCTACTTCTTCTTCTTCTTCTTTTTTAAAAATTTTTATTTATTTTTGAGACAGAGAGAGACAGAGCATGAGTGGGGGAGGGGCAGAGAGAGAGAGGGAGACACAAAATCTGAAGGAGGCTCCAGGCTCTGAGCTGTCAGCACAGAGCCCTACATGGGGCTCAAACTCACAAACTGTGAGATCATGACCTGAGCCAAAGTTGGAGGCTTGACCGACTCACCCACCCAGGTGCCCCATCATAAGGCTACTTCTTAGGATGGTCCTCAGTACAATAGACGGATCATTGCCAAAGCAAAGCTAGAGAAAGGCATAATTTTGGGGGGCCCACACATTCTGGTACAAGAGCATGGACAGCTGTGCATGGTGTAGTATAAAAGTTAAGAGCATGGAGACAAAATGGCCTGAGTTTGAAATTCAACTTTGTCACTTCCTGGCTATATGTCACCCAACAATTTAGGCCTCTGGCTCAGTGTGGTCATTCATAGAGTGGAAATAATAATATTATCCACCTCATCGGTTTATTCTAAGGATTAAATTAGTTGATAGGTGTGAAGGGCTTAGAATTGTACCCTGGTACAAAGTTTAAGCTATTATTAATCAAAGGAAAAAAAACCAGAAAATATCTAGAAGAAAGATTACCCACAATTTAAGCCACACACACACGATGAATGACGTTTCTTACTAGTGCATTTTTGATCAAAAGAGTGAGAGTTTGAGATCAGAATTTCTGACACAAACCTAGCCTGCATATATTCTATATGGAAGAATTAAAGGGAGAACCATATGCTCTGATAATCAACCAAGTGGAGGGCTGTGTTGACACCTGTAATGAGAGAGCAGGAGCCCAGCTGAACACTTGGCAAATGGAAGACCATCCCTCAACTATGAGCAGGGCTAACTATGGAGGAATCCAAACAGTTCTCAGGAAAGAATTCTGAGTCTATAAGATACGAATGCATCTTCAAGGTCCCTAATTCTGTGCAGGAGACAATGCTTGGCTGAAATAATTTTAGTTTGGAGAAGTTTCAAAGTGAAAATGAATATTTACCCATCCATCTATATATCTCAGTGAGGAGCCAGCAAACATTTTAAGTGCTTGCAAATTCCTGATGAGTCCTTAAAGATGAACTGGATTCAGATATACCTTTAGGTAACTGAGTTCGAATTTTCTATGCAGGACAGTAAGACACAAGTCAATCAAGAGTTGAAAAATCATGGTCTTAGCATCCCAGTAGTTGACATTAATTAGTTCATCCTTTTGAATGTCATCAGTATGACTTAGCTATTGAGGCCAGTCCTCACATATAAGGGCAAAATGTCCTATCTATAAGAATAATGACACCTCCTTTTTACTCCATTTCAAGCAACAAAAATTTACCTGATGATTATATTATTTTCCTGAACTTTTAATGATTTATTTTAATTACTACACAATATAAAAAAATGACTTACTCATAAAATATGTAAAATAATTAAGTCGTTATGACTCATTTAATTTTGATACTCAACAGTTAGAATGCTGTCTTTAAAAATTCTTTGTAGAGGGGCACCTGGGTGGCTCAGTTGGTTGAGCATCTGACTTTTGATTTTGGCTCAGGTCATGATCTCACGGTCCTGAGTTCGACCCCACATTGGGCTCCATGCTGAAAGTGGAGCCTGCTTACGATTCTCTCTCTCTCTCTCTCTCTCTCTCTCTCTCTCTCTCTCTCTCTCTCTTTCTCCCCCACTCCCACTTGTGCTCTCTCTCTTTAAAAAAAAAAAAAAAACAAATTCTTTGTAGATTAGCATAGTCATCTGTCTGTAACTTAAAACGTTGATGTGTACTGTATGTAAATATGCATCCAAGTCACCAAGTTCCTCACAAGACTATTACACTGAACACTATTACATGCACAAACTTTTTGAATAGTATGTCAAGAAAAAAGAAAGATTAATATGGTGCTGGATTTCCAGAACATTTTACACATCTAAATCTAGTAACTTAATTTTAGTATGTGTGACTTAGTTTGCTAAAGCACATATGAGCAGTTAAACTTGACCAGTATGACTTTGAGTTCCCTTTTTTTTTGTTTTATTTTAGAGGGGCTGGGGGAAGGGCAAGGGGAGAGAAAGAGAGAGAGAAAGAGAGAGAGAATCATAAGCAGGCTCCACACTCAGTGCGGAGTCCCATGCGGAACTCGATCCCACAGCCCTGGGATCATACTCTGAGGCGAAATCAAGACTCAGATGCTCAAATGACTGAGCTACTCAGGTGCCCCCTTTCAGTTCACTTTTAAAAATTCTTCTTAATATCTTCCTTCAACTCTTTCTAAACCTGCATCTTCTTCATAGAGCATTTGGGACTGAACTGAAATTAAGTGGCAGTTTTCACTCCATCACTCCCCTCCAAAACACAAATTTATATATTAATTCACTCACTTCCTCCGTCCCCCACTTTCATTCTGTTATCTTCGTCTTTTGGTGAGGGGTATAATCTGTATTCCAATGTAAAATCTACATCCATTTTGAGAAGATAAATTTTAAATAAAGATTTTCATACTTCTAACTCTTTTAGACGATTGAAATTATTGTGTTACTGTGTTATTTAACTAAGACTTTAAATATTTCAATCCACCTAGGCCTAGAATTCAATAAGGCTGTGTTCGTGGAGCAGAGTACATTCAGCTCAAAAGGATATCATCTCACGGCTTACTTGCTATTGTTTACAGTGAGTATTTCATTTCTAGTAAGTGGTTTTTGCGTGATAGAGTCACAGCTAGAAATCACGGCTTTTTCAGGAGTCTCTCGTCATTGAACTAAAGCCATTTTCCTTTATGTCGTTCTCATAACCTTCCTGACGAAGGCTGTTCTTAGGTTAGATACATAAATTAAGCTATGAAATCAACTGTGAAGTCTAGCATCCCTATGCTCTTCACTGGTGGCTTTAAATTGTATTTAGAGGTTTGTTCTTAGAGTGAATATAAATTAGGAAAGGAATTAATATGTCGGATTTTTTTTGTTTTTGAAGGAGAATATGCTGTGGGGCACTTCTTATTGTTCAGATGTCTGTATGAACTCAAGTGGAGTAACACCAGCTGGCATGCCCTGTGCTTTCTGCCACCTCTCGTTTCCATCACCAGCAAGGTTGTCTCAATATTCTCTTCCTCAAGTAGCAAATCACATCAAGGGAGGCCCCAAACACTGTGAACATATTTTCAGGGAAATTCATCAGAACCAATGCATTCACATGTCCTGGCTTGGTTGTTATTGCTTTAAATAAGCTGACTTATATCTGATTTGCATTTAACCATACCCTCAATTTCTTTCACCCATGCATTTATCCAACAAATATATAGATGGCTGATTAGGTGCCAGACACTGTGTTAGGCGTTGGGATATAGCAACAGAAAAACACTCTTCTGGAATTGGTATTATATTCCAGTGGGGGAGGTAGACAATAAATACATCTTTACAAAGCATATAATGTTAGATGATGATAAATCCTATAAAGTAAAACAAAGCCAATAAGGCAGATAAGGAGGGTAGAAAGTGCGAGGGGCCGTGTGGTTCAATGGGAAGACTTGTCGACTTATCATATTGACTTATCATATCGTTGACAAAGGGCTATTTAAGTGGAGAGGTGAGGGGTATTGAGATATGTGAATATGTAAGGGCAGGAAATTTCAGGCAGAAAAAAGTAGCAAGTACAACGGCCCTGGGGCAAGAGCGTCTGTAGCACACTAGAAAGGCAGCCAGGAGTTTTGATGGAGCAAGTATGGGAGGGGACTTTTTTCACAGGAAAAAAGTCAGAGATATGATGGATTGTGTAGACCATACTGAGTGGTTGAGGTATTATAAGTGAGAGGCGACGCCCTGCATCAGTTGAAGGAGAGAAGCGACTTGATCTCATTTATATTTAACTGCATCAGTTAGGGTGAGCTGGGGAGGACACTTCATAGGGAAAAAGAGAGGACAAGGCAGGAGGCTACTGCAGCAACCAGGCAAAAGATGATACCTTGGGCCAGGGTAATGGTGGGGTGATGATGGGGAGAATTATGAGATTCCAGATAAATATATATAATCACATATATTTATAATATTTAATATATATTTATATATATATAAAACATATATATAATATATACACACACACACACACGCACACACTCTAATAGAAGGGTGGGAAACTGGAGCAAGGGGAGTTGTTATGGGTTATTCCATGCTAAAGTTTGCTATTGACTTAAATAGGGAAGGCGGCTGGGAAGCAGATTTGTTGGGGGAAGATCAGAAACTACCTGCTGAGGTTGTTGGGAGCTTAAGTGAGTTAATTAATGCTCGGATAGTTAGGGCAGGATTGATACACGGGACTCACTAAACTCAACACAATTGTTCCTGCCATTTTTTCATTTCCTTATGTGCTTTGTTGAAATGAGATCTCTTGAAATCCCCAGTCTTGCTCTGAAACTGATCTTTCGCCCCTGGTTTGATGCAGCACTCTATGCATTTCTTTCTTTCTTTCTTTCTTTCTTTCTTCTTCTTCTTCTTCTTCTTCGTCTTCTTCTTCCTCTTCTCCTTTTTTTGTTTGTTTTAATGTTTATTTATTTATTTTGAGAGAGAGAGAGAGGGCGCATGTGAGCGGGGGAGGGGCAGAGAGAGAGCAGAGAAAGAATCCCAAGCAGGTGCCACTCTGACAGCGATGACTAGGGGCTCAACACGGGACTCAAACTCATGAACCACGAGATCATGACTTGAGCCGAAATCAAGAGTTGGATGCTTAACTGACTGAGCCGTCCACCTGCCCCTATGATTTTCTTCTTCTTATTTGGAATTTTAAAATCTGACCCTCTGTGACAAATTGAACTTGAGGTGATTTAGACATCTGTTCCTTGGACGTACAAATGTTGTAAAGGATATTGACATAACATGAAAGCACTGTCACTATCCAGATGTAAACTATAATTATAATCGCAATTGTTTTATTTGCCGTGCAGGTCTCTCACTCAGTGTAGAATAGATGTGACCACAGTTCTTTTGTGACCTTTTTGTCTCGGATCTCATATGTGATCACAAAGAAAATCATAAACCAAACTCTATGGAAATACATAGAAAAGTTTCAACTGGGTCTTTAAGGTCATTTTATAATCTTACTGGACAATGTGACAGCTGTAACTAGTCTGTATATTGATTTTAAAGGGTCCATATTGGGTTTCCTGCATTTTGCCCCATGCAGCGTAGTTAGAAAGAAGTATTAGCTAGCCATCAGCAATGCTTGGGGTGCACATTGCCTGTATATTTTTCCCCTAGTGGATGACTTTCAAAATAAAATCTCAGAGAGAGAGGGAGGAAGGGAGGGCGGGAGAGAGAGAGACAGCGGAGACAGAGAGAGAGAATTTAACACATGACTTTTTTCATCTCCAAAGGGAGTTACCCAGTCGTTTGGCTGAATATTTTTCAAACTTTATACCATAAAGCCTTAGCCTTTCTAGGTCACCGTACTGCATCTGAGACTAAAATTAAAACCATAAATACTTAAAGCCTTAACGCCTACACTCTTTAAAATCTGGTAAAAACAGGCATTTCCCTTTGCCGCTTTACTGTGCTTATTTATATGAGAAATAGCACTTTGAAAAACATGGCTTAAAAGCAGAATCACACAGAGCATAAGGGAAGAGAAAAGCCAATTTACATGTTTCCATTTTTCTTTTCCTCCAATTTATTCCCTCCTGCTTAGTTTCAGGATTCATATCAGTCTCTATCCAATTTCAGGAGGGAGGAACTCGCCACCCTAAGCTAGTAACCAAATCAATATTAAAATGTGGAAGGCGGTTGTAAGTCTAATATCTCCCAGAGCACCTGTTCCATTGTTGCTCAACAACAGGGTAGCTAAAAAATACTGGCATCTGTTTTGCTCCTTTGTGACACTGCATCTAACTTATAGATCTTTTATGATCTGGTCTGCCTAGTGCGCCATTATGTTAATTGTTTTGGAACAAACCTTCCCTGACTTCCAGTGTGCCTGTCTATTGGCAACCTAGTGTCACTCTCCCACTGCCCACCTCTCCCATCTAAGGCAAGAGCCGTATCCCTGGGGACCACGTTTTCTAGAAGCGTGTACCTTTTCGAGACACCTGGAAGGTGGAAGAAAAGCAGGAAATGTTCTCATGTTCTTTGGCAAAAGCCAAAGCCACATGGGCTCTGGCAGATGCGAGATGTGCAGTGTGGGGGCAGATGTGGCAAAGCTGACTTCCTGCAAGCTTCCTGTGTGCTTGGTCTCTTCTGAAGCTCCTGATTCCCTCTATTAAATCTCTTCTGGCTTGAGATACCCATTTTTCCTGCTGGAAACTGTATGATACATGCAGATGGAGACAAGGAGATGGACTGGGAGACAGAGGTTCCCTACAGGAATCCACCCTGCCTGGGTTAGTCTGTTGGGAAGCACAGCCATAAAGTAGCAAAACAGACGCCACGTAGAAACACACTGAATACTCTGGAACCGGGAGCTGACCTGAGTGGGAGATAATTCAAACTTATCGCTCACTTGCTGTTTGACTTTGAATAAATTGCTGGACCTCGGTTTGCTCATCTGTGAGATGCCATTAATGGCAGTACCTACCCCACATAGGTTTTGTGTGGTTTAGTGAATTAATGTTTGTAAAATCTGGAGGAAAAGGAACGGCACATGGTTAGTACTAAATGAGTTTTGCCAAAGGAAAAGTTAATTTAAAAACTAGCTTAAAAGTGGTCTCCTTGGGAAGTTAGACTTGAACTCCAGTGCTCAAAATATTCCTGGAACGTGGACATTTAGGGACTTGTACCAACACCCCGTCCAGCAGCCGCATCAGAAAACTGTGATTCTGACCCTGGTCCATTCTTCTGCCTGGTGCAGGAAGCGCCCAAGCTCCTGCATTTCTCCCTGACCATTCATCTCAGCGTTGGATGAAAAATTGTATTATGCAACCTGGCCATTCGCCTTGTTCATGTGGTTTAGCTCTGAATGATTTAGGACTGTTTATATAAAATCAAACACACTCTCAAAAGATGAAGCATTGCTTCCCTCAAAAATGTTCAAAACAGCAGAGAATCCAAAGGGATTCCAGCTGAGCAGCTGCAAATGTGTCCTAGACAATGGCTCTGTGACTGGCATAAGCTTAGAGCCTCTCAGAATAACTCTTGAAAACGGGAGAGAGCTCTTGGGTTGATATATTTAAAGACAAATAATTCTTCTCTCCATGCATATGTGGCAGTTACCCTTCATAAATCCTCTGGGATTGCAGTGAGAATGGAGAATAATAAAATACAACACAATTAAAAAAAAATAACAAAACAGGGGAGCCTGGCTAGCTCCGTTGGTTAAGCGTTCAACTCTTGATTTCGCTTCAGGTCATGATCTCACGGTTCATGGGTTTGAGCCCTGCGTCGGGCTCTGTGCTGACAGCATGGAGCCTGCCTGGGATTCTCTCTCTCCCTCTCTCTCTCTGCCCCTCCCCTGTGTGCGTGCTCTCTCGCTCTCTCTCTCTCTCTCAAAATAAATAAGCATTTTAAAAAAGTTAAAAAATGACAAAACAGCTTCAAAGACAGAAAATGTAAGTTGCAGGGTCAAGATGATCTTTCTCTGTTCCTCTTGTAACAGCTGGCAAAGGTGGCCAAGGTTGCCCTAACCATTACCTACAGAGTTAGATACAGAATTAAATTTGGAAGCTCCAGTTGGGGAAAATCTGATTTCAAAAAACAAGCAGGGATCCTTATTTTCCAGCAAACCAGTGTCTGCCCTTCAATGCTTTCCTTTGCATTCATTACTCAGTTTTGCAAAGTGAGACATACTTTTTGTTACTGGCAGATGTCACCCGGGGGAGACAGAGGAAAAAATAATCTGTGTCTCGTTTTTTCTCTCAGGTGTAAAAATTTTCCCTCTAGTTCCTTAGTGTCTCAGGAATCCGTTGAGAAATGCAGCAAGAATATGTCAGATAAACTGAAAAATATTTTTCCAGGTATTCATTTTAACATAGAATGAAAGCATTCTGTGGCAATCCTGGAGGCTGCAATAGCAGTTTGGAACTGGTTTATGAATTAACCTTTTTTTATATAGATTCATGAGAATTGATCCACTTAATCCATTTCGATCCAGCTGAATGCAGATTTCAGTAATTTATCAAGACGAGTCTTTAGGACGTGTCTCATTCCCTAATCCTATCCATCACAGATTAAGGATTGCAAAGACCTCATGTATTTTAATATTTGAAAATACCTAGAAATGCTGATCCGAGATTTACGCATTTAAACACATACGGTGCTATGCATGCTTAATGTATAGTTTATAAAGTCCTGTAGATTTCTTTTTTTATTCTTTGACGATTATCCACAAACGTCTTTATTTTTGTGATTTTCTATACTTGTCCTGAGCATACCCTCACTCATTTGTTCGTTCATTTCATTTCATTTCATTTCATTTCATTCATTCACCCAAAGCTGAATAAATACCTACTGTGGTTTAGCACTGTGCTAGGCCTTGAGGATATGCAGCTTGGAACCTGGAGGAAATCACAATCCGGAGGTGAAAAGGGAGTGTGGCAGTTAAATGTATTAATTATCAAGTAACTGTCAATTATAATGTGTAAATTTAAGTAAGCTTCTTAAGCTCATGCAACCTGGAAAATGACAGTTTATCAGGGGTCTGAAAAGTACAGGCTTTAGGCCAAATCCAGTCTGCTGCTTGTTTTTGTAAATTAAGTTTTATTGGAACATAGCCAAGCTCATTCGTTGATGTGTATCTACAGTTACAAAGACAGAGCTAAGTCTTTGCTAAAGAGAGGATTTGCAAAACCTAAAATATTTACAAACTGACCCTTTAGAAAAGAAGTTTGCCTTCCCCTGGTTTAGACATTACAGTTACAGATCAGGTGTTTGAATACCCCTCTCTCTGGCTACGAAGTCCCTTCCACCTTATCTTGTCAAATTTTTAGAATCATAGATATCTTAAAGATTTCTCTAATAAATTTCTATTTTTTGTTCCTAGTAAACATTTTCTATAAACTCCTCCAACAAAGTTTTGTAATAAAAAAAGTTTTTGATGTTGGACGGTTAATCTCCACCTCTGGAAAAAAGTCAGTCGTCAGAAACAGTTTCTACTTTTGTCCATATCTGTTCAGAAAGGGAACGGCAGAGCTAGGAAGCAACAGATAAAACGAGACAGTAGGACTAGATTGTCTCAAAAGAGCTTTCCATCTCCAACATCCCAGAGCTCTATATTTCTATAATAATAACTGCACAGGCTAAAATTAAACCTAGCGTTGCAGCTGGAGGAAACACACAGCACAATGGTTTATGGAAATCAATTAAGGACAGATACAAACCTAACTGTAACCGCACCATTAAAAATCCCAATCTTCCAAATTTTACTTCGCAAAAATAAGGACAACCCCTAATCAATAACACATTATTCAGAGAACTCTCAGAAAACGTCAATGAAAATAACTCGGCAGGACACTCGATCCATCTCTGACATACATTAGATTCTAACAGGTGAAGATGATGTAAAAGAGTGCCCTTGAGGAATAAAAGACAAAAGAAATTAATAAAAATCAGCCTGATGGCAACAGTTACTTCCTCAAATGACCTAGTCTTAATGATCCATGAAGACACATAGTTAAAGCTTTGATGTGGGCTTCTGGCCTGAGAATGAGCTGAACAAATCTATATTTAGAAGGCTTCTGGAAGACTCACATTGAACTAACAAGTACTTTCTGAGAGGAAAAGAGAGGGAGAGGGAAGGAAAAGGGGACTAGCCCTCAAGTACTTCTTTAGGCTGCTGCAATTATATGTACGCTTGCAAATGAAACTCGGGAACGTATCTGTTGTCCATTCATCCATTCAAGAAACGTTTATTGAAGAGTCTGTCAAACACTGAGCTCCGAGCAGGAAATGCAGTGGACAGTGAGGCAAACTTGCTCCTTGCTTCATGGTGCCTATGGCTTAGTGGGTGAAGAGAGGCATTCAGCAATTATAATACGATATGATGTACAAGTGCGTGCAGGAGAATGTAGAATCCTACAAGAATGTGCCTAGCACATCTGACGTGGCCGAAACTAAGGTATCAGAGTCCTCCCTGGCGGGTCACCTCAGGCCAGAAGAGAAGTGGGAAACTTCCAGCTCCTCCCTGCTCCTTCCCTTCCCTCTCTTCACAGTCTGACTTCCGACCTTGCCTGTTTACATCTGCTCAAAATCCAAAGAAGGTAATTGACCTAGGAGCCATTTGAGAATGTGGATGAATGCAGGGTCACGGATCCAGCAGGAATCATCGGTACGGGTAAATGTTGAGCAGGTAATAAAAACAAAGGGACAAATCTAGAGGTGACAGAATCCATTTACTTCTGCAAGGCAGTGATATGAAATGGGCAAAAGACAGAGCAGAACATGTCTCCCGAGGAAACTGGGCAGCAATGCCTTGCTATAATTGTTGGGTACAAGACTGATTAGCTGGAGTATGCTAAAGAGTTTTAAACATCTTTAAGTAAAATGAATGTTCTAATAATTCACCTTATTCATTCTGTGAATCCATCCCTCCCACGACAGGTTAAGGTTCAGTCATCCAATTTGAGAAGTACAATTTTCTTTAAAAATGTTACTGGCATGTATAACCTATTTGTTCTTTTTAAAGAGGCAAATAAAATAAAACTAACCCTCTTGTATACCCCACCCAGCCTAAGAAATATATTACAAATACCCTTTCCTAATTTTTCTTCTATTCTATTTCTTTACTTTTAACGAATCCTTTAGATGTTAATTTCTGTAAAAAAAAACAAAGAAGCCTGAAATTTGTTAATATCTTTATCTTTCCACCAAACAATTCAAAAACATTTTATATTGGTAATGTCACTCCCCACATATATACTAATTTTGTCCAGTTGTTCAGCTCTGTCCTGATAACTTTATGCATCCTTCCCCTCTCCTGACCTCTTCCCAGAGAAAGTAATCATTTTCTTTAAAATATTACTAGCGCGGGGGCACCTGGGTGGCTCAGTAGGTTAGGCGTCCGACTTCAGCTCAGGTAATGATCTCTCATGGTTCATGAGGTCAAGTCCCTCATTGGGCTCTGCGCTGAGAGCTGAGAGCGTGGATCCTCCTTCGGATTCTGTGTCTCCCTTTCTCTCTCTGACCCTCCCCTGCTTACACTGTGTCATCTCTCACTGACTCTCAAAAATGAATAAACGTTAAAAAAATAAAAAAAAATTACTAACATGAATAACATTTATTATTAGATATTATTACCTTTTTTATAAAATTTACCATAAAGTTGATACTTTCTGTTTTCACATTTCTTTGTGTATCTTGCATCTTCTTTTTGGGATCATTTACTTTCTTCTTGAATTACAAAATTAGCTGTTTCTTGAGTGTTAATTATTTTTTAGCTAAATTCAGTAGGTTTTGATTCCTTTTGTGTTCATGTGTTTGTTTTTGGTCTGAGAAGTCATTATTTTACACTTATTTGTAAGAGATGCTGTTTGCTGGACATCAAATTCCATATTATTTGCTATTTTTTTTAGCACATTAAAGATAATTATGTTCTACTTTTATAGTCGTTGAATTGCCAGTTTAAATTTCATTCCACTATGTGTTCTTTTGCTCTCTGATTGCTTTTTTGATTTTAAAATCTTCTCTATCACTTTTTTTTAATGTTTATTTATTTTTGAGAAAGAGAGAGCACAAGCAGGGGAGGGGCAGAGAGAGAAGGAGAAAGAATCCCAAGCAGTCTCCATGCTGTCAGTGCAAAGTCCAACGCAGAGCTCGAACCCACAAATCATGAGATCATGACCTGGGCTGAAGTCAGACCCTCAACCAACCTAGCCACCCAGATGCCCCTAAAATTTTCTCTTTGAAAAAAATAAAATAAAATAAAACCTTCTCTTTGTCTTTAAAGTTTTGTAACTTCAACATAATGTGCTATGGTATGGATATTTTCTTATTTATACTGCTTAAGATCTTTAGGATTTTTTGACTGAGAAATGGAATCTTTTATAAATTCCAGAATATTGTTACCTTATTATGAGTTTTTACCAGTTCAACCAAAAAAAAAAGATGTCACCCTTTGAGGGTCTGGTTTATGTGTGAGATCCCATTTCTGTCTACTACTCCTCTCAGGTGCCAGGCTTTCCCTCCTGTCTTGTCAGGCATGACCCACTGAAACCCAAGCCTTAGGCTATGGGGTTCACCAGCTCCCTTCAGGGCAAACACTGGCTTTAAGGCACAGTTACATCAATGGATTCGTGCTTCCTTGTCATTTGTAACCTCTGATTCTTTTCATTACTTTAATGTCAGGGCAGCTTCACTCTAAAAAAGATTCTTACAAAATGTTTTATTTAATATTTTGTAGGTGTTGGTGCTAAGTAAAGTTTTCCTGAACATCCAAGCTGCCATATTTCTGGGGAAAAAAAAAGAAAGAAATTATTTGGAAACGAGCAAAGGGCTGATTCTGCAGATCTGATGCCAATTTTCCTAGAGCTTTGATGGAGAAATCTGTTTTGGGGACCTTAGAGTGACTAGACATACTCAGAAGGCAGATCACACGCCTGCTATTAGAACAAGGAATGTGAGGAATGATTAATGAAGCACTCTCTAGAGTTTAATTTTTTTTTTTTTTTTTTTTTTTTTTTTTTTTGCTTTCAAACATTCTAAAGACAAAAGACAATACTCATTGGAGAAAATGCCGCTTGGGTTGGAGACAAGTGGGAGGGGGTAAAAAAAAAAAGGGTTCCCAAATCAGAAAGGGTCTAAGACTGGAAAAAGCGCAAAGAAGATAAAAGAAAAATCACGAGGGTGTCATCCTTCAGCTGCAACTGCCTGGAGCTCAGCAGGACCCACCTGGGCTTGATAAGAACAGCTCCTCTCCAGGCAATGACTGTGCATGTGTCTACAGGAGCCAGATTCTCCGGGATCTCTGCTCCTTGTCTCTGTAATAGAACGTTAGACCAGAGACCTTAAGCCCCAGGAGCTTGCTGTAGTAAACTCTTTCATCCATCCATAAATATTTTAAATCGATGTATTTTTGAGGGCCTACTCTCTGCCAGGCGGAGCTAGGCCTGGGGATACAGTGTGGAACAACGGACATGTTCCCACTATCCCTGGTATTAGGAAGCTTAAAGTCTACTTGGGAGAGATAAACTCCAAGCAAATACCTGAAACCTTGTTTTATTACAATTCTGATAAGTACCATCAAAGAAAGTAAACTCCAAACCAAGGGTGCAGATACCAGGCCCTTGCTAGCCATTTGCAACGGCCAGAAATAACAGTCTCTAGTTACTAGCCTGGGGTAATGATCCATTAGCTGTGATATCCCCACATTCTGCTCCTACTATTGAAAACAGTTTTTTTTATCAAACTCTCCCCCTAAAACCCCAATCTGAATATACTGTCTCTTTCCTCTTTCCTGTCTCTTTCTTTATGTGCAGTATGGAACTTGGATTGTTTTTCTTGGCAACTTCTGGAGGGTTGGAAGCAAGGAGGATGCATGATCTGAATTACATCTTGAAGATAACCCTGCCTCTCATGTAAAGAATAGAAACTGGGAGAGAGCAAAAGGCAGAACAGCAGTTGGAGGACGTTGCAAGGACTCAAGTGAGCAGTGACTGTGACAGCCCCAGTAGTGTGAAGCAGTGGAGATAGGAAGTGACAGATTCAGGTACATCGAGACGGTAAGAATGACTGAGCCTATATAGAGATTGGATGAGAAGAGTGAGGCTAGTGGGTTCCAAAAGGACTCCTACATTTTTGGCCAAGGCAAAGAGGTGAAGAGAAGCAGGTTTACGAGGAGGAAAAAAAAAAAGATTCTGATTTTGGGGAAGTGAATGCTGTGATGCTTATTAGACATCTAAATGGAATGTCCATTGAGAAATGACAGCTAGAGGGTTGATGAAGGAATGGACAGGTAAAGAACAGAGCTATAAATGTGGGAATGTCAGCATATAGATGATATTTAAAGCCGTAGGTATAGATGAGGCCACCTATGGAGTGGGTAGATAATAAAAAGATAGACTTTTTGAAGTTGGAAAGATGAAGAAAAACCATAAAAACAGAATGAGAAATGGTAGCTTTGTTAGGAAAACATCCCAAGAGACTGGATCCTGGGAGCCAAATGAAGAAGGGAAAGGTCAATGTGTCAACAGAGTGGATTTGACAAGATGGAGTTCATTGGTGACCTTGTCAATGTTTGTGGAGTGATGGGAACAGAGACCCGTCTGGAATGAGTTCAAAAGAGAAACCTGCAAGGAATTTTGCTATACACGGGAGCAAAAGAATATAACAGTGGCCCCTGCAGGGGGATAGGGGTGAAGGGGAATTTCTTTCTAAATGGGAGATACTGTAGCATGATCCCCTTTGCCCACATTCGTATTTAATTCCTCTTGTCCTTTGAAACTTAAAGATCTTTTCCAGAAACTAAGTGGGAGCAGGATGTAGGGAAATCACAGAGTCTAGTAATAACAGCTCATTACTGCAAGGCTCATATGTGAGAAGGCTCTATCGCTCCTAGACCCAAAGAGGCACCAAGATATGTGGCTTCTGGATTCTAGGTAGGATTTGCTATCATCCTAGGAGACTATGATTTTGCGTGTTTATCATTCTCAGAGCCAGGCCCACAAAATTGAAGGCTGTATGACCAGTGCTGGCTACTAGCTAGGCGATTTACCCAATATTCATTAATATATCATCATAGGGCAAAAATATATCATTGCAGCTGTGTGTGTACCAGCCTTCTCTCCCCCACTCCTTTTTCTATCTTCTAAGGAGGTTCCTGTGTTATCCTGACCACCTCCTGGAAACTTTTTATGTGAGCTGCATTTGGAGTAAGGAGTCAGAGGGGAGGGTTAACTGGGAAAGTCAGCGAGAGATAGATTGATTTTCATTTGTAGGGCCAAGAGCTAGCCCCTTTTAAGGAAAAAAAAAAAAAAGACAAGACCCCAAAAAATGTAAAGAGGGGAGAGAAAAAGATCAGTGTGGTTGAGTTTTGAGATACTGTTTTGATGAGTTCTGAGATTTTAGGAGATTAAAAGCGTTTAGGGCAGTGTCTTATTCTGTTTAGGCTGCTGTAACGACGTACCATTTGACTGCAGAACACGGTTCTGGAGGCTGGAGGTTCGAGCCTCCAGGGTGCCAGCATGGTGGGTTCTGAGCATAAGAATTTTGGGGAGGACACACATATTCAGTCAGGGTTCTCCAGTTGGAGCAGTGAAAAGAAAATAAAACAAATGAAATTCCTAACTTTCTCTATGTAATTTTTTTTTTATCACTTTAGTGAGAGACTTCAGTAGACATTTAAATTGCTCTTTGGTGCTTTTTAGATGCCAGAATAGTGATTCTATTGACTGTGAGGCTGTGCTGTCCAGATTGATTTATTCTAAATTATTATTAATGCAATTGTCTGTTTACTTGTCTGCTTCCTCTGTAAGGCCCTGATCTCTTCCTAATTTTTTTGGTAGTCTGGACACTTAACTGTGCCTTGCACATGACATATGTTAAGACATTTAGGAGGGCACTTGTTGTGATGAGCACCGGGTATTGAATGTAACTGATGAATCACTGAATTCTACTCCTGAAACCAATATTGCTTTGTATGTTAACTAACTAGAGTTTTAAAAAAAACAAGGCAAGGCCATCCTCATGGGACTGTTGCCAGCATAATCACACTGGGCCTCATGCAGAGAAGAGCTTTATTTGGTTTAATGCTTTGCTCTTGTCATTTTGAAATTCTTAAGTTTTAAATAAGGAGGCCCAGATTTTTATTTGGTACTGAGCTCTGCAAATTATGTAGCCAGTGCTGCACTCAGTAATTATTTGTTGAGGATAAGCCATGCCCAGAACTAGAAAGCTAGACATGGAGATTTTTTCCATTTCTTTCAGTTCTAAAATGATACTTCCGTCTTCCTAAGAAGATCCTTGTTTGCATCCTGGAAGAATATTTAACCGGATACCAGTCTGCCAGGAAAAAGTTAACCAGATATCAGTCTTGCAGAAAAAAGAGACTAGAAGGGTGTTAAGGAGACAAGTGTGGACAATGATGGGCACAAAATAAAAACTGATTAATTCGTGTGTAAATATATTACACTGATCTTTAAAACGTTGCCCGAGTCAGAAAAGGAAAAACAAAACAAAACAAAACAGGACAGAGATGTTATATAACATAGAAAGATGGTATACCAATGATTAAAGTTACCAAAATTTATAGATGAGAAGATATACTGCATGTCCAAGAAAACTTTAGTATAAGGACAAAGCCACATTTATCCTCTGATTATGCTATAGCAAAAGATTTTTTTAAAACGTTTATTTATTTTGAGAGAGAGAGAGAGTGAGAGAGTGAGTGTACAAGCAGCAGAGGGGCAGAGAGAGGGAGAGAGAATCCCAAGAAGGCTCTGCACTGTCAGAGAGCCCAACGCAGGGCTCAGTATCAAGAACCATGAGATCATAACCTGAGCCTAAACCAAAAGTCAGACGCTTAACCTACTGAGCCACCCTGGTGCCCCATATAGCAGATTTTTAATCTTGTTTGTTAAGTATGGGAGAAGATGCTTAAGGGGCCGGGGTTTGTGCATGTGTTAGAAAAATATTAGAAAGAAATGGACAGAAATGCATCTTCGAGAATAGGGGACAATGAAATGGGTAGTGATAGCGGTAGGGATAATTTGAGTTTATTGACAAAATATTGATATTCCATCTCTGCTGGAATGTAAGCGTCAGTGATGGAGTTCCCCCAAGAAGGAATTCGTTGCTTCCTGGGTTGTGCTCCTGCAGCATTTACTTATCTGTATTGCTCTCCTGGCTTGGTACTCCAATTACTCTATAATTATTTGTTGTCAGTCTGTCAACACCAAAAGATATGAGCTCCTCCAGGGCAGATTTTAATTTTTATTCTTAGCGTCTAAAAGAGTATCTGGCACAAAGTAGACAGTCAGTGAATGTTTGCTAAATACACACACACACACACACACACACACACAAAGTAGATAGTCAGTGAATGTTTGCTAAATACACACACACACACACACACACACACACACACACAAAATTGGTCTTGAAAATCAAACAATATAGATTCATGTACTTTGAAAATTTTGAACTACTTTAGAAATGCCCTATAATGACGGTGGTGATGAGGCCAAGGATGATAATGACAAAGTCAATGATAACTCATATCCTCCAGAACCAAAGAGTGTACCCCTCACTTCTGGATAATGAATGCTGTCCTAGGAGTCTGTGACAGGTTTGGCACTTGTATATAGACATATTATGATTATGTGCATGTGTTTGTTAGTTTTTCCTCTGAGGATGAGATCGTTATCTTTCACGAGCATTTCCAATGGTTAGGTATTTTTATTTATTTTTATTAATTCATTTATCTTTCATGTTTATTTATTTTAGAAAGAGAGAGAGAGAGAGAGAGAGAGAGAGAGAGAAAGAGAGACAGACAGAGTGTGAGTGGGGGAGGGGCAGAGAAAGAGAGACACACACACACACAGAATCTGAAGCAGGCTCCAGGCTCTGAGCTGTCAGCACGGAGCCGATGTGGGGCTCAAACCCATGGATCATGAGATCATGACCCGAACCGAAGTCGGATGCTTAACTGAGTGAGCCACCCAGGGGCTCCATGACATTTTTAAAAGGTTAAGAATTCTGCTTTGTGGGAAAAACCATGCACTACCTGCATGCTAGTGCAGTGATTTATTTCTCAGTTTGGAAAAGATTTTAATCAAGAAGTGATCCTGTATCCTTTAGGATCTTATTTAGCATGGAAGTAAAATCACTTCTGCACTATACATCCCCCCTCCCCCCAAATCATTAGGTTAAATGATCTGAGATATCCTTACAGGAGAGATTCTAGGATAAACAAAAAATGTATCACATTAAGTGATATTACACTGAAATGAGGGTAGTCATTGAAAAACTGGAATCAGAGTGTAAAACATAAAGCACATTAAGTGTATTAATGGAGAAGTAGAATGAGGCCAAGTATATCTTGTCTATGGTGCTTTGCATGTACAAATATTCCATTAAGAAAAAAATATCGGGATGATGTATTGATGTAAATAAAGGCAATGAAATAATTTCCCAGGAAAACACTAACTGCTTCAATGATAACATTACATAAAACACGAGCTGGTCTACATTGGAAACTTCCTTCAGTTTTGGATGCTGTCTGCCAAAATGGATTGCAGGAGCAGGAGCTAACCATCATAGTATCTTCTAAATGTGCAATTCTCCCCCACCCCGCCATCATTTCCTGTAGGAAAAACTTTCCATCCTAATTCAATCTTTAAAAATAATTCTACTGTCTCTAAACCGCTAAATGTTTTCTATTATGTATGACACAATCCTTTCCACTTTGCTAGTGAAGGATAGCTAGTCATTAGAAGCTTAGTAATGAATTACAATGGCCCTCAGCCCAAAATAATCCACATGCCAAAGTGGCACATTTTAGGGTGGCGTATTCTACTCTTTCAATATATCATATTATCCTGGTTCTTTTAGGTGTAATGATTCACACGTGAATTATTGCTGTTAATACAACAAACATGTATTAATTTCCTATTCTGCCCTAAGCTTTGTGCTCGGTTTTAAAATAAAATATAACGGTGGCGCAGTCGGTTAAGCGTCCGACTTCGACCAGGTCACGATCTCGCGGTCCGTGAGTTCGAGCCCCGCGTCAGGCTCTGGGCTGATGGCTCAGAGCCTGGAGCCTGTTTCCGATTCTGTGTCTCCCTCTCTCTCTGCCCCTCCCCCGTTCATGCTCTGTCTCTCTCTGTCCCAAAAATAAATAAAAAACGTTGAAAAAAAATTAAAAAAAAAAATATAACTAAGATACAAATCCTACTCTCAGGGAACCTGTGTCCAGTGAAAGAGATGGCCATGAAAACCCAGAAGTAGACTCAGTTATCACCAGAAGTATGTGTTAAGTATTGCGGTATTAGTATTGGGGTTGTAGCTTTTTTTTTTAAATTTTAATGTCTATTTATTTATTTAAAAATTTTTTAATGTTTATTTTTGACAGAGAGAGAGAGAGAGAGAGAGAGAAACAGAGCATGAGTGGGGGAGGGGCAGAGAGAGAGAGAGAGAGAGAGGGAGACAGAATCCAAAGCAAGCTCCAGGCTCTGAGCTGTCAGCACAGAGCCCAACGCGGGGCTCGAACTCACAAGCTGTGAGATTTACCTGAAGTCAGACGCTCAACCGACTGAGCCACCCAGGCACCCCTATTCATTTATTTTCGAAAGAGAGATCACAGGTGTGCACATGTATGAGTGCAAGTAGGGGAGGGGCGGAGAGAGAGAGAGAGAGGGAGAGACAGAATCCCAAGCAGGCTCTGTGCTCCCAGTGCAGTGCCCAACATGGGGCTCCGTCCCCACAAACTGTGAGATCATGACCAATCAAGATCAATATCCAATCAAGAGTTGGATATTTCACCAGCTGAGACGCCCAGGAACCCCTTGGTGTGGTAGTTTTAATCTATGGCATTACTAGTATTTTGTGGCATTAGTAGTAACGTTAAAGTAGTACTGTGGTAGATATTCAAATAGGGCAACAGCAGTATTTCTGGTCCTACATGATTTTCCAGAACCTTGTCACTCCTACAGTTTTAGAACGATCTTCACTCTCACACGCCTTTTACCTAAATTGGACTCTGTTTAAATAATTTATGAAGCATGCTTCTGTTTGAGGGGAAATTTTAAATTATATTGTAAAGACTTTTTTATAATATGTAGTTTCATTATAGACTAGTTCTTGACCTCTGAACACACATCTTGTTCCTCTTTTTTTTTTTTTTTTTTGTTACTTCTACTCCCATCCACGTTATTTCTAGATGAATAATGTAGCATTGGGATGTGTTCTCTTCATCAGGAGAGATGTTATTTTTTTTATTTTTAAAGTTTATTTATTTATTTATTTTTAGAAATAGAGAAAGAGAGAGAGACCACAAGCCAGGAGGGGCTGTGAGAGAGGGGGAGAGAGAGAGGATCTCAAGTAGGTTCCGCACTATCAACACGGAGCCCAAGGCGGTGCTCAGACTCATGGACCATGAGATCATAACCTGAGCTGAAATCAAGAGTCAGACACTTAACTGACTGAGCCAACCTGGCTCCCCCAAGAGAGACATTATTACACATGAGTAGAGAAAAGCTTACCAATCTAGGATGTAAGTATTCAATAACAAGATTTTGGAGTGATTTGCAACCTACTGTTGCCAATTCTTTCTTTAAAAGAATTCATAATCCAAGAAACCAATTATATATTGGTATAGCCCTTTTGGAAAACAGCATAATATACAGACCCTTTTATACAATAACCCCACTCTGATACATAATTCAACAGAATCAGAGATACATATATGAAGATTTCTTTGTAGCATTATCCACAACCCAGTGGGCATTTAGAAGTAACTTGAATAAAAATTTGGAATTCATTCAGTAAGCTACAAGCCTTTAAGATCACAGAATGTGACCATCAAATAGGTAATTATGAAGAATCTATAGAAATATGTAAGTATCTATACAACAATGGCTTAAATTAAGCGAGTGCTTATTCTGTGGCAGCCTCTGTTTTAAGTATTTTATAAATATGATTCATTAGAACTTCAAAATATCCTCATGAAGTAATATTCTCTACATTATCCAGATGAGGCACAGAGATATAAATAACTTATCCAGGATCAAAGAGCTAGGCAGTGACAGGGCAAGGATTTGAAGCCAGAGAATGTAGTGTAAAATCCAAGTTTTTAACCACTATGTTATATACTCTTTGGTTTAAGTTGTGCGCACACACACACACACACACACACAAAGATAAGGATTGGAAGACAATAAAAACATTTGAAAGTGATTATCTTAGGGTAGTGAGAATATTAATGCTTTTTCCTGTTTTTCTAGATTGCCTATAATATACGAAATGATTTTTAAACAGAAAAGAGAAAACGAAATTCAAAGAATTCGCTGGTTAAGAGTAAAAGCAAGTAAAAGTAAGTTCATTCAAGAAAAACTGACATTGACTGCATAGGACGTGAATTCTCAAATCCCATTTTGAGACTTTTACTTAAGCTACATCTGTTATTGCAGGTAAAATTTCCATTATTTGTAAGACCATGAAGAAATACTATTGCTAAATCTGTGTGTTCTATTCCTGTTATGAATTTTCAGACCAGGTAGCATATGGTGCATCTCTTAAAAAGTTTAACCTGAATTAGTTAGTCTATGTTCCCACCCCACCTCTTCTAACCCAAGAAATACTGTAAATGTCTTTCTACCATTCAAATATAAGACTAGATTCATATATTTTCATGGTAAGGGGACTATAGAGAGCCAAATCCATGTTATTTTTCAAAAGTATATTACGTAGAATTCTCGTTATTTAAGACAGTCCTCTGTCTAACTACTAATAGAATACCCTAATGTCTTTCTGTAACAAGAAAGGCGAAGTTGTTTCTAACCACCATGTTGTTCAAAAGTCAAAGATGGCTTAAATTACTGTGTATTTTATTTTTTTATTAAAAAACTTTTTTAACGTTTATTTCTTTTTGAGACAGAGAGAGACAGAGCATGAACGGGGGAGGGTCAGAGAGAGGGAGACACAGAATCTGAAACAGGCTCCAGGCTCTGAGCTGTCAGCACAGAGCCCGACGCGGGGCTCGAACTCACGGACCACGAGATCATGACCTGAGCCGAAGTCGGCCGCTCAACCGACTGAGCCACCCAGGCGCTCCTTATTTTTGTTTTAAATAAACAGATACTTTGTTCATGGCCTAATTTTGAGATAATGCATATGAAGTACTCAGAATAGACTGGATTGTTTCATGGGAACAAATTAAGTTTAAAATCCCAGAGGTTTAGACTTTTACCTCTGGCCAAGATAGAGGCACAGGGACCAGACTTACCATCTCCTACCCCACTGGAAACAGTCAAAACAACTGGACAAATGATAAGAAACAATGGCTTGCAAGGCACTGGACAACAGACAGTTAAAGACAGTAAGACCTGAGAGATGGGAAACAAATGAGATGAGCCCCGCTCTTGCTTCTAGCTTCCTGCCTTGAGAGAGTTCCTAGGCGACGGCGCAGAGAGGTGTAACCTGGGCACAACCCAGTGGACTCCGAGTTGAGATGGAGCTGAACATGTGGGAAACCCAAGGTGGCTAGAGGCTGCAGAAAAGAATACTGGAGAGGAAATCAAGCTTCATGGCAAGAAATGCTGCAGATCTCCTAAAGGCCCCCCTCAAGAATTCAGGGTGATACTGATCTACACATGTGGGTTAAGGAAAGAATCATTCAAAGGTAAGAGTGGAAACAGGATCTGGTGCTCACAGAAGGACTAGAATAGTGCCTGATATGACCAGCCAGACTGGAAAACGTCTTATTCATGAGGCACTGAGTAGAGTGCACAGAAGAGTCTTGTCTCAGTGGTGGGAGACGATCTCTGGATTAACATTGCTGTGGTCTCACCTAACAAAACTTTCATGCGACACTGAAAGAATCAAACAGTTACCAGGTAAGTATTCCACGACTGTGCTGGAGGGTATTGTGTAGCTTTAAAAATAGCACATGAGAGTGGCTCTTTTTTTGGAATCAAACTAGCTTCTGGGGTATGACAGCATAATATCGGTAACTGTCATCACACATTTCTGGTTCTAATGGAGCCCCGGCCTGTCATTTGTTGAAAAATACCTGGCCTTCATGACTGTCCATCTACGCATTATCCCTCTCACTATTTTGTGGCTTTTCGATGGGATACTAAATGAAACAATATTTTTAAATACAACATGTCCCTCGATGTAATTTCTCTTCAGTCTGAGTGCCTCAGTAAGCAAAGTTGAATGCCTTGAGTATGTGTTAAAGTAGGTTGATTTTTAATTAAAACCCATTCGAATATATGTGAAGATAGATCACTTTTCGTGAAAACCAGTTGCAAAGGTATGGTATCACTTGTAGGTGTGCAGGTGGGAAGTTGCAATTCATAGCTCTATTGTTCTTGAAGCCTTAAAAGCAGCTTTGTATCCCTTAAGGGATCAAGAGACAGAAGTATTTCCATATTACTCCCCCTAAAAAGGTCTCTGATTAACTTAACATATTACAGACAGAGTGAGTCCCCTGCTTTCATGGAAGAGTAATAATCTTGATTAATTATTAAAGAAATTCAAAGGAAAGGGACTAATATTTACTAGGAGACTGCCCTCTGTAAATCATAGCGTGGATGCCAGTCATAACGCTTAAAAAGTAAAACCTAGGATTTCATGAAGTTTTGGTGTGGGTAACTCAATACTGTGCTAAGAAGTTCCCATCCCTGAGGTGCCTGGGTGGCTCAGTCTGTTGAGAGCCCGGCTTCGGCTCAGGTCATGATCTCGTGGTTCTGGAGTTCAAGCCCCGTGTTGGGCTCTGTGCTGACAGCTCAGAGCCTGGAGGCTGCTTCGGATTCTGTCTCTGTCTCCGTCTCTCTGCCCCTCTCCACTCATGTTCTGTGTCTCAAAAATAAATAAATGTTAAAAAAAAAAATGTTTAAGAAGTTCCCATCCCGAAGTAAGTACGTTTGGGGAAATAAAAAGTGAAGGAAATATAAGTATGTGTCATGTAAGTGATAATGCTGCTTCTTGCTTTGAGGACTTTTCAGCATCTCGAACTTAGTAATGAGAAATGTCTGTCTCTGGGTACACAATGAAAGGTAAAAGATTCCGTTGGTCGTATCTGTGAATAACTTGTCCTCTACCCAGTGGAGTAGCCCAGTGAAGTACGTGCTCTCCTGCACCTTCCACTTCTCATACAGCAGCTTTGGTACCATACAAAGATGGTCTCGACGTTATTGATATGTTTGAGAACCCAGGAGGGTGGATGGAAAAAGATGTCCCGGAAACCCAAAGGAAGAAAAAACTCTTCTCTACATACAAGCTAGACTCTAAAGACGAATCAGGGAATCTATTATAAAGAAAACCCCGAGACAGAGGAGAAGCAGGAGAAAGTTTGGGAGGATATATGTTATATTAAAGTACCCAAGAAACTCGTCCCGTCCTAACTCCCTAGTGATTTCATTTATTTCTTTGTTAGATTCCCTTGGCTGATTATCTTGCAAAATTTCTATCAGTAAAAAGGCAAAAACAGTGTCTGATATGTCAGATAAACTTCTTAACAATTCACAGCTATTAATCTCTCATGGTTTCAACTCTAGGGTAAGACTCCTTGCTTTATAAAACTTCACTGGATCTTGAGGGAAACTAAGACAGGACAACTCATTGAATTTAGACAAAATAAAAGAAACTAGGCCTTCTGATCATCTGTTTAGCCCCTAAACTTCAGAATCTCAAGAGTACAAAGGGAGCCTATTTTGTTTTCACATACTTGCTTTTTCCTCTTGAATACTTCTACTAGTGACCTGCTTATGGTGCAGAACCAAAAACAGGGCCTGAAATCTCACAAATATGAATGTACTTGATGGGATCCATTTTGCACTCATCAGTGCAGATAATATCTTTGAGCATCTAATACTATCAGGTATTACACCAGAAATTCTGAAAAATGTATCTGTTATATTATTATGGGTTGATCCTTAAGAAGATTAGTAAACATTTACACTCACTACCTATCATAAATATCTTTCTATGTAAAGTTGGAAAATTCTATTTAAACTCAAGAATTAGTAAATTTAAGTATTAAAGTTATACATTAAACAGTTTAGATTAAATTTTTTCCAGAATTACATTTTTTAACAATAAAGTAAGAAAATAAGTAAAATTGCATAGCTATTTAAAGGAGCTTCTTCACAGAGCTTGAAAAGTTGTCTAGTGGGTACTTTTCATTTTACCTCAAGCTAGGATACATTAAAGTTCAGGTTAAAAAAAAAGAAAAAAAAATTAGGTTATTTAAAATTCTCAGAACTCAGAAATGAGAATTTCAATTGCAGGTAACATAATGCAATTTTCTAATCCAATATTCTTCTTTGACATCTACCAATATTAACAGAAAATAAAAATCATAAAAAAAATTATCCTCAGTGGAACAAGAACATAACCACAATTCAAATGATAAGCTATCATTCAAATATTGTCAAGTATAGACCAAAAAAATGAGCTGATAAAGTTGACACACACCTCCTTTCAAAAACTTCAGTAGGTCACCTTGGTCCCTAAAGGTAAGAACACAATCTAAGCATGAATGTGTCATGGGAGGTGAGAGAGCTATTCCCATAAAAGAGAAGTCATCTGCCTATGGCTGTGTCCACTGTCTATGACTTTGTCCATTACGTCCATTATTCTAGCCTCAGTAAGCCACTAGGTGAGGGAGGGGTAAGATAAAGAAGGAAACAGAGATTTCTAATAAAACAAAGTAGACTGAATGCATGCATTTATATTTACTCCCTCCTGAAGCCCCATTAAATGACATAGGTGTTTTGAACAGGTATACACTCTATAAAAATTTTTGGAATAGGGTCAATAACAGATACAGTGTTAGCAAGTGGGGACAATGAAAAGCAAATGGCAGAATGATAGTTAACTAAGCATGGGAAAAGATGAAACCTGTGTGCCTGAACAGAAGAATGCCAATAAAGATTTTGGCTGCAGAAACCTTAGAAAGATTCAATAATTGGAGGCAATGAGCACCTCAGAAGGCAGGAATTGGTTGGGCTGAAAAGATGAAGTCCGGTTGAAATCTTTACAAGGTACAGCAAGACCCTTAAGTAGGATGAGCTTTACTTTCTGATGAAATTATTAGAGGGACTGTAACTTGCAAGACACTAGGTACAATGGAGATCTGGAATGTTACCTCCAAATTTTTTACAAATGCAAATCATCAAGCTCTACCTACAGAATCAAAAAATCTGAGGGTGATGCCTAGCAATTAGTGTTTTAACAAGCCTTCTAGATGATTCTGAGACACTCAGTTTGACTCCCAAACTCAGATTTGGGAACCACTGCTCTTGAATGCTTGGGTACCAACAGATCAGTCTACCATGAAGCACGCCAGTTAGCTCTACTCCAGCATGCACAGTGAACTTCCAACATGCTTTTTTTTTAAGAATCTGACATAGAAGAGATCACAAGATATCTAAGGAGGATCACGAAGAAGGAATACAAAAACTGAAACAAACAGGAGAAAAAAAAACAAACAAACCAAAAAAACAAAAAAATCCCCCCAAAACCCCCCCAAAACCCTGAGATGTGTGATACTGAAGAGAGCAGAAGAAACTTCAAAAATTATAAATGGTGTCTTCAGAAGGTTAAGGAAAGAGACTGAATTCATGAAACAAGAAACCATGTTAAAGACAAAGGAACAACGGGAAAAAAAAAGAAAGCGTTCTTTGGAAATGAAAGTATGCTTGCTAAAATTAAAAACAACAACAACAACCACAAAAAACCTCCGGAAGAGTTATATGTGGAGGTCATCCAAATTGAGATGATCCACTGTGTAGCCAACACGCACACAAAAAATAGCTGCACCAATTTGGAACTTGAAGTTTTAAAACAGTAGGGCTTGTTCAGAGAGGTGAAAAAAAGTTACATATAAAGCCTGGGGAATCAGAACAGCATCTGGTAACTGCAGCGGCCACACTGTGGAACATAGAAGACAATGGGAAAATGCCTTCAAATTTCAGAACGAAGTTTCTAAGTAAAGCTCAGCCAAACCATTAAGGTATAAGGTTGGAATAAAGATATTTTCAGATATACAAGATCTCAGAAATTTATTTCCAAAGGTCGCTTACTGAGAATGTACTCCATGTAAAGAAGACACAAGATTTGGGAAGAAGGGCCACCATCATAGGACATGAAGGTAGGGGATACTTGGGATCAAATCCAAGGGAAGCCCTAAGGGTGACAACAGTACAGCAAACTTAGAGAGTGGTCAGTTGGCTGGCTCAGGAGAATAGAAGGCTCTAGAAGCAACATGTTTAGGAGGGAAAAATGGACCCAACCAATTAAAGAATTTTGACATGTTGGAAATCATACTAAATTTGGAAAGAATTAGCAATATTAACACAGAAAAGCAAAGCAATTACTAACTTTAGGGAAAAAATGAACAGGTAAGAAATGTAATCGTGGCTCCAGCACTGACCATTAATTTAATAAAAATGACTCTACAGCCATAATGAGAGGATATGGGGAGGGAAGTATGTATGGCTGAGGTGGTATAAGTGGGTAAATTCTCACATTCTATAATAGGAAGTCAGTAGACAAAGTACAATTGTTAAATCAATCATTAAACAGCAGAATAATTGTGTATGTATTCAGTGAAAAAGGCCTGGACTCCATTTAAATGTAGAAATGAAACTAACTAGATGGGAGCATAAGGGTCATATGACAAAAAAACTATACAATAACTAACAAAGGTCAGGAGCTGGGAAAGAGGGAGCCATAAAGGAAATAAAATATGTTTATTTATTTAGAAGTGTTTCACTAGGGGAAGAAATAAAGGTGGCTAAAAAAGGGGAAACAAATATTTAAATGTGTTTTTTTTAATGTTGATTTTTGAGAGAGAGAGAGAGAGAGAGAGAGAGAGAGTCAAGGCGTGAGTGGGGTAGGAGCAGAGAGAGAGGGAGACACAGAATCCAAAGAAGACTCCAGCCTCTGAGCTGTCAGCATAGAGCGTGGTGCAGGGCTTGAACCCACGAACCGTGAGATCATGACCTGAGCAGAAGCTGGACGCTTAACTGACCTACCCACCCAGCTGACCCAGGAAACAAATATTTAACAAACTTTAATTCCTAATGTTTTGCATAATCTTTTTCTCTGATTGACAGAAATTCTAGAAATGAGTATCTCTTTAGCTTTTTGAACTTTGTATAAAGTGCACCAAAATTTCAGCTCCAGAAATTCTTTCCCTTTTTAAAAATTTAAAGTAACTAAAATATAATCATTAGTAATAAAATACAGCATAATCTCATTTTGTTTTTTAATATATCCGTGTATTTTATCATCCATCCATCTATCCATCCATCTATCCATCCATCCATCCATCCACCCACCCATCCTTATGTCTGCATAATTGCATTAGCACTATCTAGACCAAGCAAAGTTTACCAATTGTTAATGATGACTGTTCTGAGTAGTGAGGCTTGGAGTTATTTTTTACTCTTTGCTTTGTACTTTTTGTATTGATTGGATTTTTGAAAAAAAAATAATAATGATGTCAGTACTAAGTCACCTTAGTTTTGAAATTTAAGGGATCTCTTTTAATGAATTTTAGTGCTGAAAAGTTGAATGATGTCACACATTTTTATTATGCTTCTATATTATAATCTCTCATTATAGGATTTTAGCACCCTTATAATTAAACCACTTGTTTCATGTTGCTCTTCTCATTTACTATTTTTTTCTCCATGTAAACATCATTATATTATCCTTTTTATCCCTCTGAGTCATACAACTGTGCTTACTTTATATTTATAATTTTTATTTATAATCCTCTGCATCTTTTACATTTGAAATGGACATAAATGGGGCAGTCCCATTTTTGCCATGGATTTTTCCTGGATCCTGAAGAACAATATTGTGAAAGATGAAGTTGTGGCTTTATCTGAGGTTTCTGTTTTCCTCAAAACGTTAAAGAAGTACCCAAATATCAAGGAAAGGAAGTTTTTTGCCTACTTTTACTTGTTGGAATCTAAGAAGATAGGCACCACCTCCACCAAGGATGACAGTAAGAACAACCTAACAATAGTTGTAGCTGGTGACACAATCAAGACAGTATGCAAACCATGTAGGAATGAGGGAGGGAGGCAGTTGGGCTAAGCCAATCAGAGCAGAAGCTGCTGGAGTTGGAAAGCATTTACTGGGGAAGGTATTAATCCTGCAGTTGCTGGATTGTGGGGAGACAGAAAAGGGTCTGCAGGGGGGCTGGACAACTGGAGATGATGGTGAGCATTCAGGAGGCTTAGGGCAGCAGTTTTATACCTGCGAGTGTAGAAATGTTCCAGTACTTGAATCACTATCAGTGATTAATCACTACAGTCAGTACTGTAGCCAAGGATGAAGACTGAACTTGGTTAGAGATTCTTTGGGTTATAGAGCGAGTTTACACACACATTTATTCCTCAAGAACAAAGGCCAAGTTAAAGTCATGCTTTGAAGATCTCTAACACATCACTGCTTGAAATCTCACCATTATCAAAAACTTTGGGTTAAACATTGACATCTTTCTTTTTAAGATGAAAATATAGTTAACAAGTAGTAACATCAAAACTATCGTCAGCTGTTAACCCTGATGTGGAGTTCTCTCAAATTGCTAAGAACAGGGTACCAAGAGAAGGGCAGTTTTGGAAGAGTGGGGAGACACAGGGAACAGTATAAGTAATGGGACCTTTTATGGGTGAGGTGATAACACACAACGAGAAGACAGAGAAGTAGAGGGTAGAAGAGAAGTAGTTCCAATCATGACAAGAGGTAAGTTAGGAGAAATGCCACAGATGACCATTGTCTACTTGTTAATTTTTCTCAGTCTCCATTCTGGAAAGAAAACAAGAAAGAAGTTGGCTCCAACATTTCATCTCATTTTTTAGCAGCAGGCAAATGGCTAACCCTTCTCTGTATCCTCTGTTCAGGAGCCAAACTCCACTTTCTCCTCGATGTTTCCTACTGTATTTTGTTCTACCATGGGGCCCAATACATTCATTGTAATAAAAACGTAGACTTTGGGAGCTAAAAGAGTTCTAAGGGTTTAAAGATAAAACCATGTTTTGCTGATCTATGCCAAATAAACAGAGACCCTAATTCCCTAAATCCAGGATTTCTCAACCTTATCACTAGTAACATTTTGGTTGGACATTTCTTTGTCGTGGGGACCATCCTGTGCAATGTAGTGTTTATCAGCATCTCTGCTGCTACCCATCAGATGCCAGTAGCCTTCTTTCTGTAACAATTAGAAATAAGACATTGCTGACTATCCCTTGGGGGCAAAACTGCCCCTAGTTGAGAACAGTGCAATAACCTAAGAAAATATTTAATTTTGGAAGGCGTAGTGTTGTTATTTCTTGCGTATTTTCCTTTCTAATTATATTTTATGCAGGCTAATATTAACATTGACTTTTATTTGCTGACCACAAATTACTGGTGAGCAGGGAAGTTGGCCAATAAATGTACAACCAGCATCCAGAAATCAGTCTGGGATTTAGAACACTTTGTACTAAACCACAATTTTATAATCAAGCCGTGGCAGCATCATTCATTCATTCATTTTTCTCCAACAAGAATTTATCTGCTACACACCATTCTAGATACTGGGGATTCAATGCTAAAAACAAAGTTGATTCTGGGTCCTCATGGAACTTCTATTTCTGTGCCTGCACACAAATATTCCAGCAAAATTCTAAATATGCTCCGGCTGACATTTGACTTTTATATCTCACTGTACCCAAATCAATTCTAAAATAACATTCAAGAATGTAGTTACTTGGGGTCATGCCACTAAAAATATGATTGGTGCTTGAAATGTCTTAAAATCGAATCAATTTTGTACCCACTTCTATTTCCAATTCCGGGCTGTCTTCACACTGAAATACACAAGGTTTCCAGAGTGCTTCGAGCTCTCTCTCACTCCATTATTTTGGTGCTTTCTGCTGCTGCTTTCAGGAATTTACTCCTCAACTCTCCTCCCTCAGCTCAGCTGTGCATTCTGCCTGGTCCATCATCACAACTATCCTTATTTGTCTCAACTCTTCTTGGAAGCTTCATCACCCCAAGGCTGGGTTAGGCTTCCCCGCCGAAACTCCTTTAAAATTCTCTCTCGCCAAAGCATAAGAGACTCTTAAAAACTGAGAACAAACTGAGGGTTGATGGGGGGTAGGAGGGAGGGGAGGGAGGGTGATGGGTATTGAGGAGGGCACCTGTTGGGATGAGCACAGGGTGTTGTATGGAAACCAATTTGACAATAAATTGCATATATTGAAAAAAAAAGAAAACAAAATTCTCTCTTAATTACATCATGGCTTTTGCACTCTGTGGTAATTATTTGCTTCTTGAAGTTATAGGATGTACCTTGTGAACTTTCTTACACTGAGTAAGTAGCATATCCGATTATCAGTGTAGTGTTATTGAATAAACAAATTCACGACTAATCCACTTGGAAAATGCTTCTTGGTATACATTCTAACATTTGTGACCCATTTTTTAGCTGAGGTAGGTGTTTACCCTAATAATAAGATATCTCTTTGTTGCTTTATGCTAGTATTTTATATTATTCCCAACCTTCTTGGTTTCCACTGATTTCCCTATTTTTATGAGAGCTTGCCAGTTACTAATCTTGCCTTGCCTTGGGTGTATCTTTTTCACTCTGTGAGATTCATCTTGATTACTCTGCTCCCCCACCAGTCATGGAGGGGGGAGCAGAGACTCTCCCTGTCTCCCTTCCTCTACGTGTCCATTTATCACTGTTGTACCTATCTAGGCCTTTTCTTAACTGTTCATTCCTTAGTTAAACTAGTAATATTTCTCAGGTACCTATTATAAATTTGGCATGGTGCTTACTTGGCGTTCTGCATACAAAGATAAACAAGAATACTCCTGCTCTTGGAAAGTGCATAGTGTACCATACGCTTCTTCAACTTTACAGAGACATCCTGGGCCATTTGTACACAAGATGGATGGTAGAGGGTATGGGTCATATTTTTGAGACTGATCCCCAAACAAGCCTTCTACTCCTCTATTCTCTGATCTCACATCTGCCCCCTTTCAGTCATCATTTCAGCTCTCGGTTGCCTTATCTGTCCTGTCCTTCCAGGTAGAAAATACCATTTTGGGACTTTTACAGGCCATGCCACTCTCCAATTTCTTATGTTCCTCACTTGGATAAAGTACTTCCTGAAACTACTATCCCATTTGATACACCTCACTCAGCTTATTGCTGGAGCCCCCAAGGCCTTGAAAAAAAAAAGCTCTTATTAGGTGTGGTTCATTAGGGAATGAATGCTTTCTTGGCTACCTTTCAAGAATGGGGTTAAAAACACAATTCCACCTTCCCAGAGAAAAAGTGATGACTTCCTCAGGGACTTCTCGGCTCCCTGCTCCCATATGGGAAGTGAATTCTTTCTGGCTGAAAGTTTGCCAAACCCTCACTGCGTCGATAGCTCTAGAGGCATTTACATTGTAAAAGTAGATAGCTACAAATGAATAATTCAAATAATATACCCCATTTAAAAATGGGAAAAGTATGAACTGTAATTCACAGAAGAAGAAATTTATATTACCAATGAGGAGATTAAAAAAGTTCAACCTCTGATCTAACAATTCTACTTCTGGGTATTTATCCAAAGAAAATAAAAACACTGACGTGAAAATGCATCTGCATTCTCCATGTTCATTGCAGCATTATTTACTTACAACAGTCAAGATCTGGAAACACCTACATGGCCATCAACAAACGGATGAACAGCTAAAGAAAATATGGCATACACACACACACACACACACGCACACACACACAATGGACTATTATTCAGCTGTAAAAAAGACTGAAATTTTGTCATTTGTAAAAACATTGATGGACCTTGAAGGCATTATGCTAAGTAAATAAGTCAGACAGAGAAAGACAAATACTATATGACTTCTCTTTTATGTGGAATCTAAAAACAAAACAAAACAAAACAAAACAAAACCCATGAGTTCATAGATACACAGAACAGATTGGTGGTTGCCAGAGGCAGGGAGTGGGGGCGGGGGGATAGGCGAAATAGGTGAAGGTGGTCAAAAGGTACAAAATTCCACTTGCAAAATAAATAAGTCACGGGGATATAACATACAGCATGGTGACTACAGTTAATAACACTGTAAGGCATATTTGAAAGTTGCTAAGAAAGTAAATCTTAAAATCTCTCATCACACGTACCAAAAACTCTAGAACTACATGTGGTGATGGGTGCTAACTACAATTATTGTGGTGATCATTGTACAATATGTACAAATATCACATCATTATGTTGTGCACCTAACCTATAATATCATATGTCAATTATACCTTAATTTAAAAAAAAAGGAAAAAGGCTCAGCCTTATTGATAAGGATATACAAATAAAATAAAAATATAATAGCATTTCTTGCTTTTCGTCTTATCATCATAAAGATGAAATTATCCACAATCGATGAGAGTTTGAGGAAACAGACACTGTAATGCTGACGATTAACTAATCTTGTTGAAAAGTAATTTGACAATGTTATTAAAAGCACATGTATCTTTTGACCTGGCAATTTCATGTTTAGGAATTTATCATAAGGAAACAGTTAGAGAAGTGAATAAAATTGCATGCCCAGTGATGGCCACAGCAGCATTTTATTAATTGAAATCATAGCAAAAATAATGGTGACCACGATAATAACATTCACCGAGGGCTTACTATGTGCCGGGCACTGTTCTCAACTCCATGAGGAAGGTATTATTATTAGCTCCATTTTACCAATGAAGAAACTAAGTTGTAAAGATGTTAAGTAACTGTCCAAGCCCTCACAGATATTAAATGGTGACGCCAAGACTCCACTCCAAGCAACCCATTTCCAGACTCTATGTTCATAATCTCTAAAAAATAGGTGCTGACAGTATTACCACACAGCCATATTTTAACTAACTTAGAACATTTGGTTACGTTGAAAGATATTCACAATATATTGATGATAAAACAGGCTAGAAAAACAAGTTTTACAGACTGTTAAGATTTGAGTATATCTACTGTGGTAGGTAGACTTTTAAGATGACTTCCAATAATCCCCACCTCCTGCTAGTCACACTCTTTTGTAATATGTCACCTTTGAGTGTAAATGTAGTGACGTACTTTTAATACATAGAATAAAGCAAAAGTGATGGAATTCCAATTCTATAATTACAAAAGGCTGTGACTCCCATCTTGCTCGTAGCCTCTTTTGTGGGGTTCCGTGAAGTACTGTTATTCTGAAGAATTCTATGCGACAAGGCAGTGAGAACAGTCTGGCCAGCAGCTAGTGAGGAGCCGAGACCCTCAACCCAACAGTCTTGAAGAACTGGATCCTACCATCAACGACTGAATGAGTTTGGAAGGTTAAAAGCTAACTGCAACCTTATAAAAGAACATAAAGGGGAAGATCCAGCTAAGCCGTATCCAGGTTCCTGATGCTCATAAACTATTGATGATAATTGTTGCTCTTTTAAGCTGGTAAGTCTTGGGGTAATTTGTTATGCATCCAATAACAAAAACATATTTATAGAATTTTACAGCATTATCTTTGAACAATATGATTATGATAATGAGAATGACATCTTTTCAATTCTGCTTCATTGCATACTTTGAAGTTTTTCTATGAGTAGCATATTTTATTTCTGTAACCAGAAAAAAAACACCCTTATATTGAAGGAGAAGAAAAAGTAAAGTCAACAAAGTAAGTATCCTTTGGCTAATGGCTAATAATTTTAGAACTTCCATGCCCCCTCAAGTAACATGATGAAGCCTATGAGGGGAAAACTCCTTTGGCCCTCCACATTGAGAACAACCGTGTCATGTGACCTGGGGAACTTCCAAAACTACACTTTCCTTTACGTAATGAATTTACTGATAGAACTAGCAACAGGAAAATTAAGAAATGATTAAAGTTGGCCTCATTGCTGCTTCATCCCTCTTCCTCCTCTTCCTCTTCTTCCTTCTCTTTCTCTACCTCTCCCCTCTCTCCTCACCCCACCTCCTCCTTTCCTTCTCGTCTTTTTTTTCTTTTGAGTTTTTTTGTGTTTTGTAGAACCTCCTTTACTAATTCGGTTGGAGGCTTGGTGCCCTTCTATTCCTTTCCGTTTCTGCTAATATAATTCTACCACTGCTACTCCTACTGCTACTCACAGTTCTTTCTCTACTACCACCCCCCATACCTGTCCTCTACAGAGCACCACTAAACTGCCAAGAAGCACTATGACTTGGTGGTCAAGAGCTTTCTGCTTGAGTGTCAACTTTGCCCTATCACTTAGTATGTCTTCTGGGAAAGTAACTTACACTCTCTATGTTGCAATTCCATCGTATCAATATGAGGATGACAATAGTGTCTACTTCATAGTTTGAGTATTAAATCAGTTAATTCATTTAGAACAGTGGCACATAAAGGCTAAATAAATGTTAACATTCATTATGATTACTGATTCGCATTCATGATTGACAGATTTTTAATCATGGTAATAATAGCTACCAGTTATTTAATCCTTCCTATTTTTCAGGTATCATGGTAAACACTTTACATACGATTTCTCATTTATCCCACACAATAATTATCACACTGTTATACACATTATACACATTATTATGGCTAAGCTAACTAGGGCCAAGTAACGTTAGGTAACTCATCCAGCAAGAACAATGGGACAATAAAGTCAGGATTCAATACTGGATTTTTCCATGTTTCTTCAAGTGTGGGAGGTGTTACACCTAAAGGTGTACTTTAGGAAGTACACAGTCTCATCTATTTGTTGTTGTTGTGGCTGTATCAATATTCTAATGCACTTAGAAATAACCACAATATTCTATTCATGTTTACATTCTTATCACAAATATTAACATTGAGCTTATTAACATCAAAATATAAATTCTTATATAGATGGTAGTCAAAAATATTATCACCCAGTAAAAGAAGCCTTCTACCAAAAATGACTATATGAGTCTATTTCCATGAGGTTCTGGAAAAGGCAAAACAAATAAATGGTGAGATATAATTTGACTAGTTGTTATATCTGAGGGCTAAGTGTGGGGGTAAGGATTATGGGAAGGGGTATGAGGGAGTTTGCTGGGGAGATAAAATGTTAGGGTTAATTTTTTCTCAAAAGTTAATGAATAATATAACTAAGATTTGTGCATTTATTGTATATAAATTTTATCTCAACAGAAACAATAAACTGTAAACAACACTGAACTCTAGTAAATGACATGCACCCTTTAGGGATGAAGTATAAAATGCTCCAAAAATAAGATGGTTGATATAGATAGAAGATGGATAGATAGGTGAATAGCTATGTGATAAAGAAGTGTGGTAAAGGTCAATTATAAAATCTAGGTGGTAGGTATAGTTCTTTCACTTTTTTGGTATGTTTTCAAACGTTCATAATAAAAAGGTGGCAAAAAAGTAAGCTCTTAATGACAGAAATGTGCAGGGTTTTTATTGCCTAGTAAGCAAAGTATGTTAGATATTCAAGAACTTCACTCTGTATTTCTAAATCTGTATGTGTGTGTATGTGTGTGTGTCTGTACAGATTTAGAAATATAGAGTGAAATATCTATCTATGGATATCTATAGATATATAGGCATATTGGAGAAAAGAGTTATCTTTAAGTAAAGCACTATAGAAATCTAAAATCTTCTAAGTTCATATTTCTTATAAGTTTATAAAATCAATCACTACCATTTATATAATTCTCATGGCTGTGTTTTTGAAAAGAATAAATGGAATTTTACTTATTAAATCTGCTCTCTTCCAGGAAGTAATATTATATTTAAAGACAATAGTCTTGTTTATACTGACTTTTAAAATATACTGTATCTTTATCATTCTTCAACGTGGACACATCAATACACCGATCCTTTTAGGACCAGACCAATAAGTGTATCTGCTTATATTCAACATATTCCATGCACAAAATCCAAAGTGTTTCCACACAGTATCTTTATAAATCACATGCATGTTAAACCATGAAAGGTAAATAATTCTATTTTTATGTATAAAAAATTAAAACATGAAGGAAGATGATTTCCTACAGTACTTATATAGAATAAGGGTAAACCCATGATCCTTAGACCACAGAACTACATTTTTGTATTCCTATGTTGGAATGCTACAATATTTATTTATCATGGAAAAATCCATTGCATGGTATATTTGGATAGCTACATTCAAAACTTCATATTCCTTTCTTCTTTCTCTGTGTTCTTAATCCCACTTAAAAAGTTTTAACCCTTATTTTTTCATAACTGCTCATCTTGCATAAAATTGAAAAATACCCTCTATTCTTCAGTGAATTTTCAAAGAAATGAGATTTGATTATATAAAGGATTATTTAAACATGTTTTACATACACTTGTCTCATATCAATGACAATTACTGAATTATTTTGGTAACTGAGTGCAATGTCCTCATATTGTTTTCTTTAAATAAGTTCCTCAAAATAAATTACTAAACTTCAGGGGTGCCTGGGTGGCTCAGTTGGTTAAGTGTCCCACTTTTGATTTTGGCTCAGGTCATGATCTCATGGTTCATGAGATTGAGCCCTGTGTTGCGCTCTGTGCTGGCAGTGTGGAGCCTGCTTGGGATTCTGTCTCTACCTATCTGTTCCTTCCCCACTTGCTCTCTCTCTCTTTTTCTCAAAATAAATAAACATTAAAAAAAATAAAAAAATAAATTACTAAACTTCATATGGAATTCTGTTTATGCCTATAAAGTTTGTAGATAACCTTCTAAGTAAAAATGATAAAAATTATGGAAATGAAAGAGGTCACTATTTTTTTTTAATTTCATGTCTCAACAGTAAGCACTATCTATGTATTGCCCACTATGAAAGACAAGAGGTACACATAATTCTTTCCTGCTCCCCAATTTTGCTATTATACTTTTTTTTTTTTTACATTTTTAAGATTTATAATAGTTTCATTCTATTCTATGTCTGTAATTCTGAGAATTGGTAATTTTGTTCTATATTTAAGTAGCTTTATCATGGTTTCTCCTTTCCGAGTTTTTATTTTGATTCCTTTTTTAAATGACATTTTATAAAAGAGCTTCTTTTTTCAAGGGGACATATGTGCTATATTCCCTGAGCTATTACACACAGGAGATCATCTATCTTTGTTCTTAATGCCTGAAGGACAATTGGGGTAATTATGAATATTTTATTTCTGTTCCATATTCCTCTATTTTTCCTCAATCACAGCTTATCATTATGTTGATGCTTTTGTCTCCATTTCAATCATCCTCTCTCTAATTACTTTCCTATTTTTGTTTTTTTATTTCCTTTTGTATGATTTATTCAAGTCTGTGCTCTATGTTTCTAAATGTGTTTTCATTCTTTTATATTTTATATTTTGTTGCTTTCAAAGTAGCCCATCTCTCTGAAAATGGTTTGATTTATTTCCTTCAATTATTTTCCCCTGAGCTCTGCCAGTTTATTTTTCCTCTTTTTGCTGCCTCTTCAGTTTTTCTGTTTTCTTTTGTGTCTATTTTCCACATTTTTGTAATCCCTAGAAAAGTCATGGTGTTTGTATCTTCTATGGAGAATGTTTTGAGGTTTCTCCATTTTCTGGGATAAATTTCTCTTTGGGCAAACTTTTATAATCTTCAGTTTGCTTATATTCTTTCCTCCTTCATTTTGTGTGCTGGTGTCTCTCTAGTTATGGCACGCAGGTGATTCTGTCTGGAGCAGCTATTGCTGAATTCTGAGGGGACGGTAGCCAAAGTGACGTGGGTTTGCCTTCAAGTTTCCGTTTGGGTTGGCCATCTGAGAATCACCCTCACAGAATCTTCTGCATCCTCTATCCTGGTCACGCATCTCCATTTAGCTTTGACATTCAAGAATAGCGCTATAAATTGTCAATAAATGTGTTATTGGAAACATTTGCATGAGTAATGTTTCTCAATAAATATATTTAGACATTGATAATTACTATTGATTTCATCATTAATGATGGCTACAAAAATTCAAGGATTCCTGCTTTTCTGTATATGAAATTAAATATTAGGTATATTTATTTAAGGGTAACTTTATATTAAACATAATTCTTTCAGATAGGAAATTCTATTTCATATAAAGGTTCAGTGCGGAACAATAAATACTTGAAGAAAGTACATATATGAGTATGGTTTCAGAAGCTATTTGCCAATGATTATGCATCCAAAAGGAAAATAGGGGCGCTTGGGTGGCTCAGCTGGTTAAGCGTCGGACTCTTGATCTTGGCTCAGGTCATGATCTCACAATTTGTGAGTTTGAGCCCATTGTCAGGTTTTGTGCTTGTGGCGTGGAGCCTGCTTGGGATTCTGTCTCCCTCTCTCTCTGCCCTTCCCCTGCTCACTCTCGATCTCTCTTTCAAAATAAATAAAAAATAAAAACTTAAAAAAAGGAAAATGTTAGTATGATTTCATATTAATATTATAATATATGCGCTCATGTTGCGTATGATTAAATACCACAAATAGGATTTAGTGTGTAGCTTAGGACACAGGTAATTTGTCAGAATTGCACCCATGATCTAAAATAAAATAAATGTGCAATATAACTTAAGTTGGAGGAATTTCAAATGTAGGGAAAACAATCACATAATTTATAAATCAGGATTTTCTTTAAGCTTGTGACTAAAGGCAAATTTTCGTATCTTCTCTTATGGTAGCTTTTCCCTATGACTTTAATATGAGTATAGGGTTAACTCAGTTCTTTGCAATGTATAATGTATAATATGGGAATTATATATTGTAAATGTATAATATGGAATTTCAAACAAAAGTTTGACCATTTCAATACATTTTCATTTATTTATGAGAACTGAGTTTTATTCATAAAGCATAATGTATCTTTTCATATGACTCTTTGGAATTATTCTCAGAACCTTCTTATTGACTACTGCCTTCTTTACATATGCTCTTATTTTTAGTGCTTCCTCAAACTGACATAGTTAAAAGAATTATCATGCTGATAGGATTGGCTCTTTATGCCTTAAGTAAAAATTGCAAAAGGGCACATGACACACAACAAAGAACATTTTAAAAAACCTATAAACGGTACAAGGACGGACATCAGGACATATGGAACTGAGTGGAATAACTAGCTAGAATGGTCTAACATTTTTGGATAGTAATAAAATGATTAGCAGTAACAAAGCGTATGCGTAGATAACAAGGCACTGTATGAAAGCCACTTATTTAGTCAAAATATTTTTAGCATTATAAAGTTAGAAATATGTAAAAGTAGAGGAAGAATAATTTATGATATAATTATTCCCATTCAACTTTCTCATCTTAGAAGGAATCCTTCATTTAATGGAGGGTGAAAAAACTAGTTTTAATTAAATAAGAGTCATGCTGATTCAATTGCTATTTATGTTGTATATCCATATTCAGATAACTTTTTATTGCTGTGCTCTATTTTTCACTGTTCACTTAAGACATAGAAAGCCTAACATTTCAAAGATTTTCATTCAAATACATTGATATTTTTAGTAATATGCAGGGAGTCTATATTGCCAAAAAACCCTGTGATGACATTATTTTATACTGAAGTGAGTTTTTCTTTTTCAAAAGTTGTTTGCTTTTTTGGCTTGTTTGATTTTTCCGTATCCAAAGTATTTCTGAATAGAGGCCAAATCAGCCATGCATCATGGTATAAATTTCAGTCTATATTGAACTGGGTAATTGAATGTGTGTATGTGTATATAATTAATGTATTAAAATCATTTAATATTACATATATTTTTCCTTTTCTCTGATGGCACGGATGTCGGCGTTTTGAGAGAATCTAGTAGACAGTATTAATTTTGTTTACAGAACTCAATCAGTCTGATAGTTAGCTACCCACAAAGACACGGAGAGTCAATATGCTTAGTGGAGAGCTTTGGTGAGCCAGAGTTCCTGTGTTTATGCTGTAGCACCTTCACATATTAGCTGATATGACCTTTGGCCAATTATTAAAACTCTCAGTGTTTTGATCTATAAAAAAAAAGTTCCTTTAATGGGTTATCGGGAGGATTTAAGTACATTAAACCTATAAATTACTATCATTGGGGACATTCTAAGGTGCTGAATACAGTTTAATTATTATTCGATCCCTTTTGTTCATTTCCTGGCTCCCTGACCATGCAGTTTGGCTTGCAGAAGTGTCTTACATGGGTAATGCATTTTTCAACACTAAATTTCAATGCTTTTTGGCAGTGTATATATCCTATAATGACAAATCCTCAGCATTCTCTACTTTCCTATATCTACTGCACATACCAAGTGTAAGCAGCCTTTCTATGAGGCATTTGAGTTCAGAGTCTCTGGTAAAAGGATTTATATGTGCTGCTCTTAACTGTCTTCATCTGATTTCCAAGAATTTCTTTATACCCTATCATTCTCAGATCATTCGATCCCATTTTCTCTCAATCTGTTCTAATCAAATTAGAACCCAGAGTACTCCAAGGAATGATATTTGGAACTGTAAGCTCTAAGAAGCGCCATAAATATTATTTGTTTCCTTTCATAATGGATATCCAGTTGTAGGCTAATATCACCAAAATAGTTTAGTAATACAGTGGTTAGTATCCTCTCAACATTCTGCACTTGACATAAGAATAAGTCCTTGCAAAGGAAAATCATTGGTTTAAGTTCACACTTTATACTGGAAATATAGTGGTGTCACACTCTGGATAAAGCCTTTTTTTCTTAAGTCTATTTATTTATTTATTTATTTATTTATTTTGAGAGAGAGAGAAGAGAGAGGGAGAAAGGCAGAATCCGAAGCAGACTCTGAGCTATCAGCACAGAGCCTGGCGTGGGGCTCTATCCCATGAACCATGAGATTATGACCTGAGCCAAAATCAAGAGTTGGATGCTTAAGTGACTAAGCCACCCAGGCACCTGGATAAATCATTCTATCACACCTTGCATTCTGAAGAATTTTGCTTCTACATTCAAATTAAAGTCTTCATAGTTGTAAACACTTCCCTTTCAGAAGGAAATGCCAATGTTTCAAAGGAAAAGTAGGAATTGGTCTGTAGTAAAAGAAAGTTTGAAAAGGTTTGTATTTAAATATTATCTATTGAATTGGAAATTTAAGATAATAAGCAAATTGCTACCTAAGAAATTATGTGAGAAGCAAATCTGGATCAGAAGATAGTTAATATGAATATTAAATATACAACACATACATATCAAGCAAATATTCAAATGATGATGGCTTAAATACTGCCCAGAATAATATCCAGGAATTAAATGTGCTACTGCAGCTGCTTCTGATTCCTCATTTTACAGGATGGTTATTCGGATTAACCTACTAGCTGAAAATTAGAAAATAATGGATAAAAAATAAAGCTCTTCATCTGAAAAATCAATGAACAGCCACAAATATAACGGAGAACCTTAAGGACAAATTTTGGAGGCCATACTGAACCTAAAGTAATAAGCAGAAATTCATAGGAATTCCATTTCTTCCTTGAGGGTTTTATTTATTATTAATATTTTTTTACAGTACTGCACCCTTGGGCTTCAAGTCAGCAGCCTGAAAGGATGAGAGGCGACAGAGGTCTGCTCCATGGGCTAGGAAAGGTGAGATGTCTTATTGAGACACCTTCTTCACCTCAAGCTGGGACCTCAGAGGCCACAGATTCAGAGCAGTGATACACCAGAACTAACCCCCACCTCTCACTTCAAGTCACAGAACATTTTACAGAAGCCCTTATCTGTGCTGAGCACAGCAGAAGAAAAATAAAAGGGAAAAAGTATCTTAAAAGTTGTGTGTATGGGCACCTGGGTGGCTCAGTCGGTTAAGCTTCTGACTCTTGATTTTGGCTGAGGTCATGATCTCACAGTTTGTGGTATTGAGCACCAAGTTGGGCTTTGCAGTGACAGCACGAAACCTTTGGGATTCATTTGGGATTCTCTCTCTCTCTCTCTCTCAAAATAAATAAATAGACCTTAAAAAATGTTGTGTTTAATGGATGGGTCTTTGTGTACATTTACAGACTGGACATCATAGTCTGGGTAGAGCAGGGAACCTCAGGCTATGAATTACATTTGAGATGGTTTCCAATTACTAGTGCCCTCAGGTGCCAGACAGAGACAAACAACCACAGAGACCTTTTAGAAAAAAGAATACCATCATAGGAATATGAAAACACCCATGATTTTTTTTTTCAAGAATCTTGCCTACCACACATTCATACAACTAGGCACACAAGAAAACAAGGTGATTGATTTAAGACCTGTACAAATAACAGACAGCAGAAGAGGGATAGAGACCTCAGATAACAGAATGTTTATAAAAATTTAGATTATGCTTCCTGTGTTAAAATGTATATGGTCTTGAAAGTATATTCAGATAATAGTAAACAGCTGTAGACAATAGGAGACTCAAAAAAGAATTAAATCGAACTTTTAGACATTTAAAAAAATCTAATACTAAACATTAAAAAAATTAATGGGTATCTTAGGAATAGCTTAGGTGTAGTGTTTTAGTCCACTGAGGCCACTATCACAAAAAATACCATAAGCTGGATGGCTTATAAGCCACAAACATTTATTTCTTACAACTCCGGAGGTGGGGAAGTCCAAGATCATGGCACTGGCACATTGGGTGTCTGGTGAGAACCACTTCCTGGTTCACAGGTGTCCCCTTTTCATTGTGTTCCTCACATGACAGAGGGGATGAATAAGTTCTCTGAGGTGTCTGTGATAAGGGAACTAATAGCAACCGTGAGGACCCTGCCTCCTACCCCTGGTAATAATGGTAACATTGATCATTGATCATGTTCATTGAACATGTTCATTGATCATGATCATGATCTTTGAACATTGATCATTACTGTGGGGGTTAAGAGGTCAATATATGAATTAGCAGGGACACAAACATTCAGACCAAGCATTCAGCAAAAGGGAACGTTAGTAAACTGTCTTATCAAACAGACGACAATATTTAGAATGTAGCACAGAGAGACAAAGGGAAAATACAAAAAGGAAGGTGAGGGACATGCCAATTGTAACATATGTTTGTGGAGTTCAAGAGAAAGAAAAAAGAATAAAATAAAAATAGTATTTAAATAGATAAAGGCTGACAGGTTTTCAGAATCTATAAAAGACAGTAATCCATGAAATCATGAGGTTTAGTAAATTGTCAGTGAGATAAATACAAAGAAAGCCACATATTGACATATCCGAGTGAAACTGCAGAAAACCAAAGACAACAAAATCTTAAAAGCAGTGAGGGGAAAAAAAAACAATGGAATAAAGATGATGGAGAATCATCATTTTCAGTGTAATGCAATAACTTCATACCCAGCAAAAATAACTTTCAAATATGAGGGGAAAAACAAAAAAACTGAGAGAGTTTTTCTACCAATAGAACATCTCTAAATGCATTAAGCAATTTCTGTTAGAAAGAAGAAAGGGATTTCAGATTAAAAAAAATTAAGATGCAAGAAGAAACAATAATAATAAAATAGCAGGTAAGTATGTGGGTAAAAGTAAAAGACCATGAACTATATAAAGAAAAAATGATAATGTCCAGTGAGTTTACATAATAGCATCAAAACTAAAGTGCTGGACAGCAATATCATGTAAGTTAGGAGGGGTCTCAATAGAGTTCATGTGATCTCCTTTTTTATATAAGGAAGACAAATGAAGCTATTGATAAATTTTACATTTTGGTAAATGAAGTATGACTATACTATGGTTTCTAGAGGAATCACAATATTAGAAGCATACATTTAACTTTCAAAGTGGCAAGCGGAATGAAATGAAGTAATAAAATATATTAATTCATTCCAAAAGGTGGTCAAAAAGGGAGCAAATATATATATATATATATATATATATATACACACACACATATATATATACATGTATATATATATGTGTGTGTGTATATATATATATATATATACACGTATAAATATATACATGTATATATATATGTATATATATGTGTGTGTGTATATATATATATATATATATATATATATACGTATATATATATATGTAGAAACATATGGGCCATATGGGACAAATATAAAACGCAAATAAAATGGTAGATTTAAACCTGAAAATTTCTGAAATTGTATTAAAAAGACTGAAGGGACTAAGTTCTCCAGCTAAAGGACAAAAATCGTTAAGCTGGAGAATATCCACATTTAACTATATGCAATTTACAAGACACATGAGGAAGTCTGAAAAAAGCAGAAATGTTGATACTGAAAGAATAGAAAAACATATGTAACAAATATGAGCAAAAGATTCTGATGAGCTATCTTAATATCAGAAAATAGGCTTTAAAGCAAAAACCATTTCTAGGGATGGAAAATCAGGTCATACTGATAAAATATCTGGTTCACCAAGAATATACAATAATATATATTTGTATACACATTGTAACATAGGTGAAACCAAAAAGAAAAGCTAAGAGCTCATTACCTTAAAAGTCAGGATAATGGTTATAAGGTGGGGTACGAGTGATTAAAAAGAGAAACTCAAGAGGCTTTTGGAATTCTAGCTTTTAATCTGAGCAGTAATCACACCAGTGTTAACATATAACTGTTAGAAAAAACAGTACATATACAGGTTTATATAATTTCTCCATATATGGAAATTCCTGATTTATTAAATGGAAAAGCAGACTGCGGGGCACCTGGCTGGCTCAGTCAGAAGAACATGTGACTCTTGATCTCAGGATCATGAGTTTGAGCCCTACGCTGGGTATACAGATTACTTAAACGAATAAAGAAGAAGAGGAAGAAGAAAAGCAGGCTGCATGACAATATATAGAGAGATGTTTTGTTTTATAAATCTACATATTTATCTACCTACAGACACAGAGATATAGTCAAAGGTATAGTTGAAATTTTTATCAGTTATCTCTGGATGGTGGTTGTACACTTTCTTTCTCTTTTTCTATAATATGCATTGTTTTTGCAATAAGGAAAAATGAATAAAAAGAAAAGTTACCACTCAGGAATATTAAGAAACGTTTCTAGAGAGAAGAGAGGTTGGTAGAAGGATGTGTATCAACCTTGAAAATGGAAAACGAATAGCTTTGTGGAAAATGAGACATAGATGCTCAATGAGAAGGAAATACTTGGAAAGCAGCAATACTGAAAAGGACTTTAGGATGAGTATGGACAGCAAATTAGATAGAAGCTTGCAGTGTAATGTGCCAGGAATGAGCGCCAATGCTATTTTCAGTTGCAAAAGCACAAGCACCATGGCACAAAACAAGGACAGGAAGCCTCTTTTTATATATATTTGGAAAATCTGACTATAAGGCAACAATTCTATATCAAGCTACTTTTAGCTTAGACTAGGTACAAGGAAGAAAATAGCCACCATGACCTAAAAATGATCACAGTGATATGGAACTCTCGAATGAAATAATTTCTCATTCTTGCTTCATAGAGGGCAAAGCCTCTATTAATGCCAGCCCCAAGTTTTACCAAGGTAAAAACATGTATGTTTGAAAATTCTTCTTTAGGGTCTTTCTTAAAAGAGACATATCAAAATAGCCATGAAAGATATAAAAATAAATCTGCATGGGAAACTCGTATGCCTCAAGACTTCAACTTGTTGGAGAAAGCAAAGTACAAGAATTATAAAAGTAGGAGAAATGAATCGTGACACAAGACTGGCATTTAAATGGAGATACAATGCACACTCACTGTCCAAAGGAAATTGTGAGGTTAAGATGTCCAAAATGGCCAAATATGGCAGATATCTAGCTGTCTAATGATAACCAAGTTCAGATGGGCAATGCAGACTGCTCCTAGATCCACTGATGGTCAGGAATTGGTTGGTAGAGAGTAAAATCCAGTACCCTTGAAGAAGACGATTTGTTGGCAAGAATTAGCCAGCAAATTAAGGGAAGCAGATGGACTTCAGGGCAGGACTTCAGATCCAGCAAGATATTGGATGGCTGTATGGTATCTAGCAAGAGACGGAGAAGCTCGGAAGGACACAGCAATCCCTTAGACAGTATAAATTACAAAAACCTTAATTGAGAGACTTACTTACAAACCTATGGTCAGAGCCAAAAACCAGGGATGTTGAGGTATCTAGAGACGAGCACAAGCAGGAAGTTGTTATTACTTTTAAGCCTAAAGGAATAAAGGGAGGAAATAGTACTACCGGGGTCTAGTAACAGTTGTAGATATGGAGTGGCTGCCTGTCGGAGGATGAAGTTGTCAGGGAAATACTGTCAAAGCAGAGAAGGAAGAAGGAAAGAAAGACCTTGACCTCTTTCTCTTTCTGCCCTACTATCTCCTGGTGATGCCTCTTACTGGCCAAACTCAACACAAAGCAAGGTGCCAAGGGAGCCTTGGTGGAGCAATCTACAAAAATTAGCCTTCTAGAACAAAGATCAAAGAAGAGAGGGATAGAGAAGAAAATGTGTTGGTGATGACAGGGAGGGAAAACAGAAAGTAACCAGCACAAGTGCTATGTGAGGAACCCAGGGTGGTGGCCAGTTATATACAGGGGGCCAATATGGCAGAGCTGGCCTTCGCTGAGTCAGTCCAAAAATAATTTTAAATTACTTCCTATATTGTGGTAGGCCCATTACTAGTCGCTGAAGATAAAAACAGTAAGTTGATCCTTTCTCTTAAAAAAAATTTTTTTTTAATGTTTATTTATTTTTGAGAGAGATAGAGACAGAGCAAAAGTGGGGGAGGGGCAGAGAGAGAGAGGGAGACACAGACTCCAAAGCAGGCTCCAGGCTCTGAGCTGTCAGCACACAGACCAACACGGGGCTCGATCCCACGAGCCACGAGATCACGACCTGAGCTGAAGTTGGACGCTTACACAACTGAGCCACCCAGGCGCCCCAGATCCTTTCTTTCTTTTTTAAAGTTCATTTATTTACTTTAAGACACAGAGAGAGAGAGAGAGAAAGAGAGAGAGAGAGAGAGAACATGTGTGCATGCACACGTGGTAGGGGCAGAGAAAGAGAGAGAGGGAGAGAGAAAAGAGAATCCCAAGCAGGCTCTGCACCATTAGCACAGAGCCCGATGAGGGGCGCAAACTTGTGAACCATGAGACCATGACTTGAGCCAAAATCAAGAGTCAGACATTTAACTGAGCCACCCAGGCATCCTGAAGTTGAGACTTTTCTAATGAAGGCTGGTATAGAATTGAAGACAGGCATGTAAACAAGGGCACAGAGAAGGAAAAAAAGAAAACCAGTCATTCTTGGGTTTGGAAGTCAGTAAAAAATGCCATACAGCAACAAACATTAAAGGCTTGAAATTCAGAACAAGGGAGATATAGAAAGAAATTTCTGGAGAAAGGAACATCATGAGACAGGAAATGGCCTTGTGTGTTTGGATATACAGCAGTTTCATTTTGGTCAGAGAAAACAATGTGAAGAGATTGGAATTGGAAGTTCATAGAGACGAAGCCCATGGACTTCCTTTGACAGACATCTCTCCCTTGGCCAGACCGCTCTAGAAACACAGCAGTGCTAAGCTATGCAAGTAGAGGGTATGTTGGTAATGGTGTTTGAGTAGGATGAAAGAATAAAGGAATTCTCACATAATGTGCTACTGATTTAGGGTTTTCATCTTTCAGGATAAGATTAGGAAGAATTAGCAGAATGGGCAAAGGGATAAACAGACTGGAATAAATAACACAACCAAAAAGAAAAATATCATAGAAAGTTCCCAGTGGAAACAGAAGGGATGAACTTCAAATACGTGGAAAACATAAAAAGATGGGGACTATCTGAGGATTAAACTTATTTGATCAATAAATAATCTAAGAAGAAAGAATGTCTTCTAGTCCCAACAGAAACACTATTGACTTAGTGCATTTATTAACATAGTCAGTGATATGGAGTCATTGTATAGATAAAGCTTATCAACCAAAGGAGATAGCCAGCATAGAATGATAACATCTAACAATGAATCTGTATTGTGTACATAAAACTTTTCAGGCAAGAAAGACACCAAATCTGGAAGGACAGAGTGGGCAATTTGGCATCATTCAAATTCATCAGATATCATTTTTTTCATTTATGCTCATCACAAAGCCTTTTGAGTAATAATTGGTCTTTTTCATATATCTTAAGAAAGCCTTGTTATGTGGTATACTAGACCATTTTTTGGAAAGGTTACCAGAACAGAGCTGTTGGCCATTATCTCTTTCCAACTTAGTAAATGGGATCCTTTCTTTGAGAGTCTAGTTTGCCACTGTGCCTTTACAATACAATTTTTGACCTGTAAGACAGACAGTCTAACCTAACCCTAGGATACAGTGAAATTACAAATAATTCTACCCTTTGGAGTCTCTTTGCAGTCTTGCTCAGTTTCCTCTGGCAACCATGAAACCTCATTGCCTCCATCCCTTTGGATTTTCTGTATCTTAAAAATAGGTTAACTTGTCTACAGGAGCGAATGTTAAAGTCTTAAGTAGAAATCACACTTCTAGAAATATTTCAATAAAATAACTACAGCAAGCATGTAGATATAACAGTTGATCAAAGCACAGCCACCCAGGCTGTAAAATAAATTTAGTTCATCTCAAGTTCAGTTTCTGCCTTCCATTACGTTATGAAGGAGGAGAACGGTAGCTGGCAGTTTTCAAACATTTGTTGGTTTGTTTTTTGATCCACAGGAACTTCTCCACAAACTAAATCTTTATGGTAACTTGTCATGTAAAAAATACCAGAGTGAAATTCATGGGCAGAAGCAGAGAGGAATAGCCAGAAATTCTGCTGGCTCAATTCTTTCCAAGGCCCATAGTCCTAATGCCTCCCAAGGAGTCCTCAGGGCTCAGTTTGAGAACAGACAACAGAGTCAAGGGATCTGGGAGAAAAAAAATTAAGTAATACAGGTTTTGATCTTGGCTTCAAAACATACTTGAGAATCGTTCTGGTGACTTTATTTCCTTATTTAGTAGAAACAGGTGCCCACGTATCTCTGGGAAAATAAGGAAGTCATCTTTATGATAAAATGGCCATGGGAATATTTTTAGGTTGCATGAAGCACCCAAACAAATAATAAAACATTTAGATTAAACTCTTATATTTGGAGATCCAAAATCCCTTCATTACATAACCATTTTCAATGGCTTTGTTTAAAGATCATTATTCCCAGAATTTTAAAAGAACACATGGAATTTCATACATAGATATCCATTTCTAAAACAATTAAGCTTTATCTTTGCTGTGAGCTAGGAATTAAAGTCATTCATTCAAGAAATAATTATTGAGCACTTATTATTTCTGAAACATTGTGCCAACACAGTCAAGTATATGAAGTTGCCCTGACCCTTGGCCAACACAGTGGAAAGGAAGGGAAAGGGGACAGAGTTATAGAGTAAATCCATTAATTTATTGTTGAGTGTTATAATGAGTCCTTGTTATAGTCATCACAGTCACTCCCAAAAATCTACAAATTAGGTGCCTTTAGTAGTCTTTCTTTGTGTGTGTATAGGTGATCTCCACTGGTTTTCATTCAGTGAAATGAGCCATCTAATGTGTTTCTCCCATCTCCTTCCCCCCCCCCCCACCCCCGCTAAAAAGTAGCTTAACCTGTGAAAATTAGTAATGGGAAACCCCACTAAAATGGAGTCAGAAGTTTTCCGTGAGGAGAGCTCTCAAACCTTGCTATTCTTAGTCAATTGCAGACCCAAGAGGAAGAAGTGGACTTGACTATGCACATGGACACAACTTTACTATCCCAGCTAAAGAAAGAAATGCTTTCCTTATCTGCCCCTCTGCCATAGCTAAGCCAATGAAAAGTCACCATGCTTTCAACTCCTAGTTTACTCCAATGGAGTGTAGTTTATAACAGCCTTCCCAACTTACAATTTTCTCCTTCAGGAGCATACCTTTCCTTTGTTTCCAGGATTTGTCTATGGTTTTGCAATAGGTTGTTTGTCCAGGATTACAATTCCCTTTTATTCCTGAATAAGCCCATCCATTGCTGGTAAGATAAATAGTAGTTTTTCTTTTTTAAGGCTGAAAAACCTATTCTTATACCCACTTCTTTCTGACAAAATTGTCTCCTTTTTTTTTGGTGTATATTATTGACTATTATGGTTATACTCCATGCTTTTTATTATGTGTTCTCAAATACCATTAGTAAATTTTCTTAACTAATACTTTACTGATTTATATTATTAAATACAATATTTAATTTAGGATGGAGGCATCTAGGTGGCTCAGTTGGTTAAGTGTCTCACTCTTGATTTCTGCTCAGGTCATGATCTCACGGTTGGTAGGATAGAACCCCACGTTGGGCTCTGTCCTGATAGCATGGAGCCTGCTTGGGATTCTCTCTCTCCCTCTCCCCCACTCACTCTCTCTATCTGTCTAACTCAAAATAAAGAAATAAACTTTAAAAAATATTTAATTTAGGATGTAAACAATTACTGGAAATATCACTGGCCAGGACATAGTCTTATTTGATTTAGGCCAAGTCAGGAAGCACTAGAAAAAAATGGCAGCATCTTCTTCATATTAAATTCAAACTCAGCATTATAATTTCTCTAAAGGTACACAGTAGGATCTAGAAGATGAAGCTCAAATAAGTTTTGCCTTGGTCTGGGTGAAGGCATTGCTCTGTCATTACAAAAGAAATCAGCCACTATGACACATATATTGGATGCATACATAAACCATAGTGTTCCAGGAAGGCAGGTGGGAATCAATGCATAGGGATTCTTCAGTTCTTAGAAGCCTAAGGGTCGCCACTAGCATCCTCAAATCAATACAGGAATTATCTCATCCTTCTCTGCTAATTGTATTTTTTTGTTAAATGCCTGGGTATGAAAATACTGGCTTGGAAAAGAATTGAATCTAGAAGGTAAGTGTCCAGTTTTTAAATGATTTTTTTTTCCCCTGGATAGGGCTTTGTTTTTCCTCAGAAAAGTAATGGCATAAGCCTTAATGCATTTCCACCATTCAAGTTTCAAGTTAAATTGCAGCATTTACCCTGATACAGCACTGCAGAAAATCCCAATCTGGTCGGTAACCGCAGCTTTCGGGCACTAGGGATATTTTTTCTTGGAATGTTTTGACATGACAGTTAAGTCAACTTCAGTTAATGAGGATCGTTCAGATTGCTTGTGATAGAGATGTATTTGAGGAAGGCTTTGGAAGTCCATGCTGGAGAAACGATAGTACCTGACATAGTAATAGTTCTACTATGTGCTGAATAAATTTATCTTTCACAATTTCCTAGCTGCTTAATTGCTCAAGACTGATTGCTACCTGATTCAAGAGGTAAAAAGCAAGAGCAGAGTGGATTAAGCAGCATGAGGTATATTTACAAATCTTTCCATTTTAAATGTCTAAACTAGCATCAGCTACCCTTGAGATAAACAGTATCACCAAAATGAGTCCATATGCTTCTCACCCTGAGTAAAATCGTGTTATGTAATAGTACTCTTCCTCATTCCAAACCTCCAACTATCACTGGAGGAAGCTTGTTTGCAGTAAAAAGTGCAATATGGAGGTGGCTTCCAAAGAAAATGTAGAATCTTAAGGAGTCAGGATATAATTACTACTAATGTTGGACAGTGCTATACAATAAAAAGTACATGCTACCTGAAATGCTTGGCATAAAATTCAACTTCTAACTTGTTATGCCAAAAATCTGTTCCCTTCCCGCCTCCTTTAAAAGGTCTACAGCTAGTGAGACGATGTTTTAACTTGTTAGAAACTTACGTCTCAGAAAATCCATCTCAAAGCTACAAAAGAACAGACATCAATATAAGAAAATCAGAACTAAAGAAAAACAGAAGAAAAATAGGGACATTAAGATACCCAAACTAAAAACAGCCAAGAGTTCAGACTTTTCTTCCTCTATGAATGTTAACAGCCACAAGAGTCATCGATAAGTCAATGTTTGCCAAATGCCTACTATGGGCACTTTGGAGTAGACATTAGAAAAGATGCCAAGTAGACCCAGTCTAGCCCCCAGTGAACCCCAAACCCAGAAAATAACATGCCATATAGCCTAAGTGTCAAATAAAAGATTCATTGATTAAAGAATAAAGGTGGAAGGGATGTTAAAGACAAATCAGTCCAACTTCCTCACAGTATGAAAGAGAAAACAGGAGAGGCCCATAAGAGGTGGGACTAAACTGGAATCCCAAATCTTCTGATCCCAAGCCATAAACAAGGCCATTGGCCAACCCTTTCCCAAAGGAAGTAACAGTTTCTTACCAAAAGCAGGGTGGCTGCAATTAATATGGCTGGGAAAGAGCTCCAACTGAACATTCTTGATGTCATAATAATAGGCCCTGTCTCTCCCAGCAATGAGTTACTTTGGGGAGGCTTTCGATGGCTTAATGATCCCATGTAAAACAGGTCCTGTGGCAAAAGCAACTTACTGAGAAATATTTCCAAAACCATAACATAATCATTAAAAAACTTTAGCCAACTCTCAAGTCTTAGAGGGCCCATTACGTGCTAAACACTGTGCTATTTCTGGTCTAGGGAAACAGCAGTGCCCAGGAAGTAACACCTTAAATGCCTGGCAAAACCCTCCCCTTCCAAAGTACTGATCCTGCCTCCAGCAGAACTAACCAAGAGAAGCAGCTACATATGTTTCTGATGAGTTCTCCCAGTGGCCTCCCCATCAATAAATCCTCACTTATCACCATGATCTGTTTAAGACATTAGCCCAACAAAGTTTCTAGAGTGTTTTTCTAAAAATTTTGACCGGGGCCCACATTATGAAAAACATCTTCCACTGGGATCTGTTATACACATATGTATTATACTGAAACTAAAGTATTGATACAATAATACTTTATTATGTGCAATACCTTCTGCTATTTCCTATTTCTTTCTATTTTCTTTCCTTCTCCTTAAGTGAAACATAAATGTGGATCATGATATGTTAAACTGACCTAGTGACTTGAATAGAGCATAACTCATTTGAGAAACACTGAGAGACCATTCATTCATTAATTCCACATCAATTTTTAAGGCCTATTCCAGGCCAAGTACTGTTTGAAGTACTAGAAAACAATGGGAATGGAACAATGAAAATTTACGTTCTTTCAGGGCTTATATTCCATTGCTGGGAGATAGAAAATGAACAAGTCCAAAGGTAAATTGTATTGTATAGTAGATAATGATGAGCTCTAAGGAGAAAACTGAAGCAGAGAGGGAGACCAGAAGGTGAGGGTGCTTGTGGTTTGGGATAGAGTGGCCAGGGAAGTCCCCACTAAGAAGGTGATATTTGCATTAAAAGCTGCAGGAGGTAAGGAAACAAGTCTGCAGGTATCTGAGGAAGAGCTTTCCAGGTATAGAGAGAGAGAGACGGGCTGAACCTGAGGCCAGAGGGACAACAGATGTCAGTCTTGTCGGGACTTTGGAAATCACTGAATGTTTGTATCCATTGAATTTGGTTTAGATGGGAAGCTAGTATAGGATGTTGAGCAGGTGAGTGATATGATCTGACTTACAATGTAACAGAACGACTTTGCCCAGTGGGACCATTGGTACGGCCATCGAGCCATACCCTTCCCCTCACAGAGCAATCACAGAGGCCCACGATTCCCAGGTCTGGGAACTGTCATTCCTATACAGTTCTGTATAACCCCCTATCTGACCATCTTCTCATGTTTCCCACCTTCCCCCTCCCCTCTGGAACTCAGTCCTGTCATCACTAAGATTCCCTACCTCCAGAATCTCTTCCCCAAATATAACCTTTAGCTTCTTGCTCTAATGAAAGCTGGCCATCCCCCGAGGACACTGCTTTCCTGGCTGTCTCCATTGGAGGCCTCTTTGTTCTCCTATTCCTCTTGTGTTATCGGACCTGAAAGTTTTATAGGTGCTGTCCTCTACCGCATGGGAAGTCAAAGATGTTGTTCGTCTTCCTTAAAAACACTTACTCTTTTGAAGGTAGGCCACGTAGTATGCAAATTATTCCTTTTTAAAAAAAAAATATTATTCATTTACAAACTTCAGGATCAATCACTCTCATTTGCTAAAGATTTAACATAGGACTCAATGTGTCAGTGGCCATCACAACTCTTGTCATAATTTTTCATGACTTCAGATTCCACAGAGAAAATCCCTTCTATACTCAGGTCCTTTGAACTCATAATGTCTTCAATCCTACATTTGTCTCCCAGCTCAAAATGATCAAATCATGGTCATTTTCATTAGTAATAATCTCTTCTCAAGACCTTGATACCACGCATCTCTAGAATCCATCTCTTTCTTTTCCAGCTCACTCCCATTACGATTGCATGGCAGATCTCTGTTTCCAAAGATGGCCAGAACGGTCGCTCCCATTCCACCTGTTCTTCTGCAATGTGACTCCGCCTCTCTCTCAACTCTCTGCCACTCTCTGAAGTGGTACAGTCCCACTGCGGTCCTCTTGAACCTGAGCTAGCTTTTGTGAATGGCATGCAGTCAACAGGATATGGCTGATGTGATGCTGTGCAACTTCTGTGACCAGGTCAGCCCTGCAGTTTTGCCTTGCTCTCTTGCAATACTTTTTTCTTGGAGCCTGAGTCACCAGATTAGAAACCTGACTACCTTGAGAACACCATGCTGGAGAGGACACATTTAGAGGCCATCTTCAAAATTCTAGGCTGAGGGGCTCCTTCAGAAATCCCAAACTTGGTACCAGCCATGTGAGCAAAGAAAGCATCTTAGAAGTGGTTGTTTTAGCCCCAGCCGTCCCAGCCCTTGGACATTCAAGTGACCCTGAGCCGAGGCTCTAGACACCGTAGAGATGGGAGAAATTGACCTCACTGTACCCTTTCTAAATTACTGACCCACAAAACCCATGAACATAATAAAATGGTTGTTTTGTACTACGAAGTCTTGTGGTATTTGTTATACAGCAATCAATAACCAGAATAGACTCCAACCTCAAACAATTTTCTGACCTCACAAAAAATCCTAGTATTTTGACCCTATCAGTTTTTTGCTATGATGATGATGGGAAGTAAATCCTCATTGCCCTTATTGTTTGACTTAGTTTATATGAGAGAGACAGTTAATAATTCATTAAATAATCCATTTACTCTCCTACATTTTCCGTACTTCCTTTAGCTAACTTATGGCCATGTGTCTAGTTCTGGCCAATAGAATATGATGAGAAATAACTATCAATTCACGTGCAAGGTAGTTATAAGTTGGTGTGGTTTCCCTAACTATTCTCTTTTCTGTGTACACAGCTGGGACCACAAACTCTGAGAAGACAAGATGTTGCATGGCAGAGGCATCCTCGACCCCTGAATTTCTGCTGGAGAAAGAGTTCCCAAAGAAAGCTTCCTGACCCACACTAAACTGTAGTATGAGCAAGAAATCAATCTTTGTTGTGTTAATCCAACTAGATTTAAGGCATTATTTGTTATTGCAACATGGTTTAGCTGACCCCAACTAGTAAAATTTTCATGATCTGTCATTATAGTCATTCTTCTGCATACACTATAAACCTTTTTTTTTTTCCCCTGTAAGGTTTTTCCAATTAAATTCATGCCATTGCCTACTCAACCCCTCCCCCAAGCAGCTATATATGGCTGGAGGTGGGGCACTGACTCAGCAACAATGCCAATTGATTTCTTTTCTAAATCCATAAACGCAAACTTCAAGTGGTTCCTTGTGCTTCTTAGCTGTTCACCTAGCTTTTTTTTCTTTAAGTTATTCTCCAATTTCCAAAGCCACTCTTTCAAAATCTCTTCACTTTCCTCAAATCAACACCTCCTCTCCCAAATTTATTCTCAGCTGATAACTTGCTTCATATTTTACTGACAAAGTTGAAGCCACAGAAGAGAATTTCCACACACTCCCACCCCCACATGTACCAATCTATCTGGATCTGTCCGTATATTTTGCTTTCTCTTTTCTTAACCGGAGATGAGCTGTCTGTGCTCTTATATAAAGCCCATGACTCTAGTTGTGTTCTGAATCCAGGCCCATCTCTCCTACTCAATGACATTGCTTCTGCAATTTCTTCCTATCTTTGCTTTACTATGAAGCTTTCTGTACTGCGCATCCCAATTAGCGTACAATCATTGTTTCTCTGTGATGTAACACTCCTTGGAAAAATTATCATTACTCACTGTCTTCGCTTCTTATGCTCCAAGCTCTACTCAACCTTCTTTGTTACTCGCAGCACGCCTCCAAAGCAATTCTTGTCAAAGTCACCACTGACCTTCAAGTTGCTAAGTCAAATGACCAAGTCTCAGTTCTCATTGGACACAACTTCTTAGCAGCTTTTGAAACAGTTGATGTCTAGCTTTTTCAGGAAACACCTTCTTTACTTGGCTGCTGGGACACTATTATTTTTTGATTCTCCTGCCATCTCACTGCCTGATCCTTCTTAATGTCATTTTTCTAAATCATCTTCATTTTCCCAATCTCCAAGCATTGGAAAGCTTCAGGGCTCAGATCTTAGACTTCTATTTCCTATCTATATTTATCTTTCCAGTTGATCTTGTCAGATCTCATGGCTTTTATTATCAGCTATGCCATGATAAATCCAAAATTTATATTTCCAGCTCCAACTTACTGATTTTACTTCTGAACCTGATCTACATACTGTCTTAGCCCACATTTTTCCCACTTGGATGCTTCATAGGTATATCTAACTTACCAGATAGAAGAGTAAATTCCTAAAGTTTTCCTCTACCACTGATTCCTTCCATAATCTCCCTATGACAATAAATAGTAAATGCTTTCTATTAATTATTCAGTCCTCAAAGATTGGGGTCATCCTTGACTCTTCTTTTTCTTACATACCACATCCAATCCTGCAGCAAATCTTGTCAATTCTATTTTCAAATATACATCCTGAGTCAAATCCCTTTTTACCACTGTCCCTGTTCTCATGGTATTTCAAGTCACCTCCATTATATCCCATAAATTTTTGTGATAACCTCTTACACAGTCTCCCTATAACCATTCTCGATCCACTGCAGACTAATTTTCACACTGTAGCCAAAGATGCCTTTAGAACGTAAGTCAGGTCATACTCTAATGTCTCAAATGCTTCAGATAGCTTTCTATCTAAAGTATGCTCAGTGCCCTACATGATCTGGCTCTTTACAATTTTCCTAACTCCATCTCATAATACTCAGACAGTTGTCTACTCTGCTCCAGCCACACTCCCTTTCTTGCTGTTCCTCACCTTTACCAAGAGAAGTCCATCTAAAAGACTGCATTTATAATTGGCTTTGTCAGAGACGCTCTTCTCAGGTGCCACATGGATACTTCTTTACTTCATTTAGCTCTCTACTTCAATTTCTTTCTTTTTGTTTTTTTAGAAAGTCTTTTCTCTTACCACTTATGCTCTTTATCCCTTATCCTGCTTTATTTTTGTACTTTATAACACTTATCTTATTTGTTTATTGCCAGATGCCTCCCCTTTGCAGGCCAACAATGTAAGATCCATGTGGGCAACAACTTGATCAGTTCTGTTCAGTGCCTTTTACTCTAGAATCCAAAAATACCTGGAACATAGTAGGTGCTCAATAGATATTTGAATCCATTAATAAACAAACGAACATGGAGCTCATGAACATGGAATTTTGAGCATGGAGTTTTGGATGATGAATGAAGTCTTGTAGATGGAAATGCTGGCGTCCCCTGAACAAAACAAGTCAGGTACATGTGTCCATAATCTTTACTCACTATCTTTGCTACCTATTTTTTAAGCTCTATTGAACTTTAAATTAGTCTCAGTACTGCCACAAAGCAGCTCTTGTCAAAATCACAAATGACTAAAGTAAGACTCCTGGCATATAAAACGAATTCAGGATAGATCGCAAAAATAACAGTGAAGCAAGGCTACTGATGTCTTTGGCAATTATCCACAGAAGATCAGCAAGGAGCCAGGTTGGTACCTGTATGCAATATTAGCCCATATTTCTCCTTCCAGAAAGAGGAAACACATTCACACAAAGCAAATGAAGTAAAAAAAAAAGGCTGACAATGAGTTATAAATTAAATTAGTGACATTCTTATTGCTTTATGTTTGCATAGAGAAAAGATGTTAAGCTGGAGTTAAATAGGGTCATTTTAGTCATAATAGGTCATTCCAGAAGTCATATATATGCCTATGATCATCTTTTATAAACCTAAATCTGGAACATACAATTTGAGAGACATAAATTTACTTACAGACAAAATATAAAAATTGGTACAGGTTTAAAAAATGCAGGATGGGGGTGCTTGGGTAGCTTTAGCTCAGTCAGTTGAGCGACTGACTCTTGATTTTGACTCAAGTCATGATCTCAGGGTCATGGGACCGAGCCCCCTGTTGGGCTCCATGTAGAACACGGATCCTGCTTAAGATTCTCTCTCTCTCATTCTCTCTCTCTCTCTCTCTCTCTCTCTCTCTCTCTCTCCTCTCTGCCCCTCTCCCTTGCTCTTGCTCTCTCTGTCAAAAAAAATGGCAGGATATAAAAGTACAGTACATGTGCCTCTTAAATGGCACCAGGGATATTAAGTGGATGAATGATCAGAAAAAAGAACAAGGCAGGTGCAGTCTAGAAGGAAGATACGTGGTCAGAAACAAGATAGCTGAAGAGCAGAACATCATAAGTGACATATTCAGCTTCAGGGATAAGTTCTAATGAACACAAAAGGTTTGAATCTTGAGGCACAGTGGAGTGAATATTCACTACCTCAGATAAATCCTTGTGGGAAGATAGGAATAGAAATAAAAGTTTGCCAGAAGAGTTGGGCTTCTTTGCCTTACACCCAACTAACTTCATAGTATGCAGTTTGGATACCATATACAATGTGATCAATCAAAGGACTATTTTCAACCAATACCATGTGTACCCCTAGAAGATATAGATCTGCCAAACTGAACTTACTGATGCTCAATAGCACATTCCACCTCATCACCTTCATGGAGTTGTGCTCTGAATGCAAGGTTGTGGTTTTTCTATCTAAAACCTCTCTCCCTCTCTCTCTCTCTCTCTCTCTTTCATATGTACACACACGCACACACACACACACACACACACACTAGAAGTCAACAAAGGAGAATGGAGATTAGAGGTTGGAGGATAACGCATACCTTACATGACGTTAGAAAGGAATGATTAAAGGAATGGTCTAGCTTCAGTAGAAAATGAAATAAATAGGGGTGCCTGGGTGGCTCAGACTCTTGATTTTAGCTCAGGTCATGATCTTGCAGTTGGTAGTTTGAGCCCCACATTGGGCTCTGTGCTGACAGTGCAGAGTCTGCTTGGGATTCTCTCTCTCTCCCTTTCTCTGTCCTTCCCCTGCTCTCTCTCTCTCTCTCTCTCTCTCTCTCTCTCAAAATAAATAAATAACTTTAAAAAAGAAAGAAAATGAAATGAATAATATTGTAGGATCTTCAAAATTTGAGATTGAAAAGCCCAAACCCTTCATTTAATATATGAAGAACTGGGACAAAGTTAAATAAAACATACAAAGTTAGTGGAAAAACTAGAATGAAAGCCCAGATTTCCTAGCCCTGTAGGATATTCCTTTCATTTTGCTAGTTCTTGATCTTGGTATCTTTATCATTATGGATCATTTTACAAACAGAACAAAGCACAACCAACAAACTCCCTCTTGATGGAAAAGATATCTGAAATAAGTATTTATTGGTAGGTTTATTGTAGTTATGTTTTCAGAACATACCAAAAAAGTTTATTTCAGAACATTTTAAGGACTGAATTCTATGAATCCTGAAGAGTAACCATTCACCAGACTTCTTAGAGTCTGCACCTACACTGTCCAGAGTTGAGTTATGATCTTAAAGAACACTGAGAGAGGAAAAAAAAGTGTGAAAAGTATGTGTTTCAGGGTCTGGGCATTTGCTTCAGTGCTATGGCTTTACATGTTATTATTTCCTTAAGGAATGAAAACACCACTTTGATTTTGTAGAATTGATACTACAATTCAACACCACTGGAGACAATTTTTCTCCTTATTTGTATTGAATATAGAATTCTATATAACATATAATTTTCCTGATAAATCTTTCCATTACCTACTTAGATTGCCACAGTTTTAGGTATCTAATTTGTCATTTTGAATGAGCCATGCTGCATTTGTGAATCATGCTGAATGTTCCTTATGAATTTTATATTGTTATTTCAAGTCGAGAGACTGAGCTCAAAAAACAAATATTAAATGGTTCAAATCTAGGCTCATCCTTATCACTGGTACAAACAAATTTTAATATAGTTCTTTGGGAAAAAGAAAAAAAAACTTTTGTTAACAAGATGAACATGCATTTAAAGACGATATGCAAAATCCAGGATGACTTTCAATTTCTTGAATCTAAGGGCTATTTCCTATTGATCATTGAATCCAGCTCACTTAAAGCTTGATAAGATTTACAAAGCATTTGCTGCATGTTCTAAGCTTTAGGTGTATTCTACTCCATTCAAACAACAATTATTTGAAAGTGGTACGATTATTACCCTTATTTTATATAAGAGTAACCTGAGGCTTACTGAGATGAACTGACTTACTAGGGGTCACAACGAACTTGGGTTTCCAGATAAAGAAGTTTGACCCCAGTACCTACACTATAAATCTGTTTTGCGGTATTCTCAAAAATGTTTGTTAAAGTGAAAACAAAAAGGGTCTGGATTACCTGGAAGACTTTTTGGCCACATACCTGTGGGGTTTTTTATTTAGTAATAAAATTGTAATTCATAGCTGATTTTAACATTTACTTTACAGCTCAAGACTCTCCTGTTCATGTCAGTTCACCTCGTAGAGGCCATTATTACAGCTCAACCTCCAAATCACTGCATGTGGGGAATTATATCATATCTGACAGAACTCTTTTGTAATACCACAGATATCACCATTATCATGGCTTTTCTGATGCACTCCATCAGTCTTGTTGCTGAGCCATCACTCACATTTCTTCCCAGACTTGATCTTCTTTTTTGTGAGAACATACACACACATGCACACACACACACACACACACACACACACATCCCACACACACACTCATAAAGCATTTTCTAGACATTTATGTATGCCTAGGAGAAAAGTTATAAGAAGGAATAATCCTGAGTGAAGATGCTCATTAATTATTTTTACCAGAGATGTAAGAAATTGGGGGAGACACCTTTAAGCAGCAGCAGGAAGGTTTAGCTAATATGGAGGTAAGTAAATAAGTATAATTTCTGGAAAATTTTTGAAATGAATTAATAAGCCAAGATTAATGAAGGAGTTTTTCAGATTAGAACATGTCAGTGGTTCTTTGAATTTTCACCCTACGCTATTCACTCTTCACCATCATCAACTTGAAGATGCCCATGAATACGAGCCACGAAAGTTTGTTCAGACTAAGTGTTGGGTTTCCTTAGCTTCGTACTCCATTATCCCTGGCCTATCATTTTTGAAGAGGCAGAGTAGAGAATTCCAATATTGTATAATTTAAAAATACCTGACAGCACTCAATTCCCCAACATAAATGGGAAGATGACTTGGTCAGCCTAAAATTTCCAAAAGGCCCAGTAAGGTGAAACGGACACCACCCCAAGTAAGATTTTACATAATCACACAGACGCATCAGTGCAAAATTAAAACGGATTTCTGCCTGAGAATTCAAGAAATATACTACCTTGCCCCATATCGGTAAGAATCCGATTACCACAAGGATGGATAGTTACCCATGGCGAAGAATGGGATTCCAAGCAGGGTGGAGTTGTACTTTCCATCGGTGATGAAGAAGATCCCTGCTGCTGTGATGATGGAGATGCACACCGTGAGCACCCCCAGGAGGCCCAGGAAGGGCTTGCTGCGCAAACAGTCCTTCATGGAGCTGGAGAGGGTGGCTGTGGTCAGGATCAGCACAAGGCTCACCAGGACCTTGCTCCTGGCCAGGATGCTGGTCTTATGAAAGTCTCTCCAGAGGCTAAAGGATGCTAAAGAGTAGAGCTGGAAGTCCTGGTGCTCCTCCTGGAGCTTCCTCATAAGCTTACAGAACTCATTCTCCCACTTCTCCCCTATGAGGTCTTGGGTGGCAGAACCATAGGTCTGGAGGTAGTAGGTGATTTGAATGGCTCTGGCTGACTTGACCCGCTGGTCCTTGCTGTTTGGCACTTCCACTACCCCGCCCAGTTGGTGTCCAATAAAACTGTTCCTCCCATCCTTGAAAACAGAAAAAGGAGAGACTACAGTTACCAGAGGGATGCACATTCCAGACAACAGATTGTTACTCTAAGTGAAGGAACACAATGAAGGCAGAGGATGGCTCTTGCAATCGTGGAGCTGATGTGGGTGGAGTGGCATGTGAGGATTTTACATTTAACCTTTTGGAGTGTCATGGGATCCCATGCAAGATGATCAGGATTAGAAAGATGCAAAGAGAATTATGAAGCTATGCAAGACTCGCCACATGCATAGGGAAATGATCCATCCCGTCCCTACCCCCGTTCCCATCATTTCTGTCTGTAGCAGTCTATTACAACTCCTTTATACAGGATCAAGTCTTATGATTCAGTTTCAGCCAAAAGTTTTCAGCTTCAGTTTCATGAAGCATGGCATGAGTTAACATTTCAAAAATTGGAAGAATAATCCATTTAGTAAATATACACTAAGCTTTTCAGGGTTAACACACACACCTACACCAACACACACAAACACACATGAACATTACAAACATCTATACTCTGGGGGTCCTGGGGGTGCAACGGTGGACTGCACACCAAATAGAAGATACTATTTGTTTTGTTTTTACAATTAACACAAGTGTGTTGAAATGTTTCCTAAATATGAGGTGAGCGCCTGCTCATTCATCATGATGTTCCCTCCAAACACCTGCCTCAGTCATAGGTTGACCTTTTCCCCCATAGAGCACAGTGGACAACCCCCCCCCCATGAAACTGATAAGATTTCAGGTGGGCTTGTCAAAAGTCATTGTGATTTTAGAATTTCGCATGAAGTAGAGCAGACAAGTTCATAGGACTAGGATATTTATGAGAGAAGTGATCACTCCTCTTTAAGTAAGTAAGTAAGGTAGATACTGAGTTGTTTATTTACTTATTATTTTAAGTTTATTTATTTGTTTTGAGATGGGGGCAGAGAAAGAGGGAGATAGAGAGGATCCCAAGCAAGCTCAGCACTGTCTGTGTGGAGGCTGATACGGGGCTCAAACTCATGAACCATGAGATCAAGACCTGAGCCAAGATCAAGAGTCAGATGCTTAACCCACTGAGCTACGATGCACCCCAGATATGCAGTTGTTTAATTCAGAGCAGTAATTATCAACCAGTGTGCCTTAACACTCAGAGAGAAATCCCTGATGGCCATCACCAAATTTAAATCAATTTGGATATTTTCTTTTTGCCACAACTGTCATTTACTTCAGTGGCAATGGTGGTCAGATGCAATACTGAGCCCAATAGCAGGTCGTAAGACGGAACATGGCATTGAAAATGTGCTGCAGGTACCACGTGAAATGCAGGCACGAAGGTACTTAGTGCCATGAGGAGAATCTGCATTTGCTACGTCAAGCAAGATATTTATCTCACAAGGATAGAAAAGCATGGAAGCAGAGCAGGAAACAATTCTTTTTAGAAAGGTAGTGCAGAAGGGCAACAACCCCAAACAGTCTGCTAACCGTGGTTGTTATCACAGAATTGCAATGCACTCTACCCTCAAGTAGACACCTGTAACCAGTTATTATGGACTCATTTAGTCAGACTCTATATCTGAGGTACTTGTTCCTATTTGTATTTCTAACATGCACTAAAGTAACTGTCGTACTTGAAAGTGTGTTGCAGGCACAAAAAAGTTTGAGAAATTTACAGCAAGTACAAATGTTGTTAGTGGTATCATTAAGATTTGTGAGGAGGAAATTTCATAGTCATTTCACATACCCATTTGCCCCTATACGTTAAGTAAAAGCAATTTTTCTACTTAATACAACCTGATCAACTCTAAATGAACAATTTATTTCTAAATAAGAATTGGATTTGAGGTTTTTTTTTTCCTCCCTTTGCTTGGAAAATCTCCCCCTTCCAAGGCATCTTTGTATCTTTGTAAACTTTCCATCTTTTTTCATATATATATATATATATATATATATATATATATATATATATATGAAAAACCTGAAATTCCAGCTGGAGTTTCCCCACTCTCTCTTTTTGAAACCTTGTGGGCTTCTCCGATGAGCTGCAAGTGAAACAGTAGGAAAGCTTCAAAGAAGGAGTGGGCATCTTGTCCCAGCACTGAGAGACTGGAATATGGTTTCCACTCTTTAAAGAATTTCCACTCTTGCTCTCAATTAGGTTTGTTTATTTTTGGTTTAAGCTTGGTATAATTTTTAGCTCCACCCTGGTTTCTACTTCTTTGAAATCCTGCCTGTGATGTTGACATGTGCTTTTGATTATTTGAAAGAGAAAGTATTTTAAAAGCTATATTTATTCACTTAAGAATGTGCAGTTCCATCTGTCTTTACTCATTCTTGTCATCAAAAAGATTTCTCAGGGATCTTTAACAGCGGAACAAAGATTTATGCGTCCCTCAGGCCTCATTTGGAGATTATAGTGGATCAAAGAGGGCACTGATAATCTGCCTGGACAAAAGTCAAAAGTCTACAGATTTTTAAACAACTGATCTTTATTGAGTTTGGCTAACTGCTCACCCCCCTTTTGAAGTTGTCTAATTGCCATTTCTTACAAAAATTACCTCATAAGAGATACGCTTTCATCCCATTATATTTAAATGGATGTAACTAATAGAATGAATTTCTCTCTCTTAATTTGTTCTACTCCATGCACCAGAACAAAATAAACAAGGTCTTTAGACGTCCTTGAACAGAAAGCTGTTCTGAAAGGTCCACATTTTGTACAAGCCATTGGCCCAGTCATCCTATATGATCTTGAGAAATCATCCCAATGTTTCTCAGAGCTATACTGAGCATATTTTTGTAAGGCAAAATTCTACTGTTTTGTAAGGGATGGTAGAAGAGTTTGTCAGTTTCCCAACTTTAACAGTTCATTGGTAGGAGAAATAGAGAATGAATAAAATATGTATTGTAATTATCCTCTGGGCAGAACTTCCCTGGACCTGTAAGCAGTCGGTTGGGGGGGGGGGTGGTTAGTGGCAAGAACCCCTAATCAAGAGTCCCTGTGACCTGGCCTGCAGCACAGGTCTCAGGCTAACTGGCTAAGAAACCCTTGGCTGGTTCATTTCCCCTTGTAGGTTTCCATTTTCTCATCTCTAAATGAGCAGATATGAATATAGGAGTAAATGTTTACATAATGTTGAAGATAATTTTCAGCTCTATTATCCTATGAAAATACTACCTATAAAGTCAGATGTGAAGGCCAGAAATGATATCATTATAATAGAGCCATGAATTAATTATTTTTATGGCATAACAAAATCTTACCAATCACCAGGTAGGACATTTGTGTTTAACAGGTGAGCAAATGTAGAGGCTCAGAGAAGGCAGACCTGTTAGTCAAAGTGATGAACCCAGGGTTCCAATGCAATTCTTCTGATTCCAAATCCAGAACTTTCTAGAATCCTGTGGGGCTGACTTCAGGGAGGCCACTTTGGTTCCTAGTCCCCACTAACTGTTTTTTTTTTTTTTTAATGTTTATTTATTTTTGAGACAGAGAGAGAGAGAGAAAAAGCGTGAGTGGGGGAGGGGCAGAGAGAGAGGGAGACACAGAATCCGAAGCAGGCTCCAGGCTCTGAGCTGTCAGCACACAGCCCAACGCGGGGCTTGAACTCACGGACTGCGAGATCGTGACCTGAGCCAAAGTCCGATGCTTAATTGCTTACATGCATGTTGATTCAACTTCCTCCTTTTCCAACAAAACCTCTTACGCAAATTCTAAGATTCCTTTAAGTACAGAAATCACATTTGTCGGCCCGAAGATAAACCTTAAAAACATGACAAAATGGTAACACATCACTTTCAATGCTCTCCTGTTTCAGTGTTTTGCTGAATTGAACAGACATCACTAACAGGAGATGAACTGAAGTTCCTAACTCCACATCCTTGTGCCCACTTCTGCTCGTCCGTTTCTGCACATCGAAGCCAGAGCCCACGTGCACAACTCTAAATGAGATGACACCACTTATGCACTTATAATCTTCTACTTGCTTCCACTTGCACTGGGAAGAAATGAGAATTCCTTACCAGGTCTGCAAGGCTCTGCATGTCCCACCGCGGGCTGAGCCTCAGACCTTGTCCCCCACCAGTCTTCTCCCCATGAATTCTATTCCAGCTTTCCTGTCTTGCTTCCAATTCCTTCAACACACCAGCTTTCACCACATGGCCTTTGCACCTGCCATGCCCTCTGCCTGGAATGCCTTCCTCTACTCTTCTATGGCCAGGGCTACTTCTTCACGGAGGTCTTACCTTTAAAGAGAACATTTGAACCGCATGCTCTAAACCAGACACTTCCTTCCCAGCCCTCACTTTATGATATGCTCCTATTTTGTCTTCTCCCTACAAAGGATTTCTGTCTGAAGTGATCTTATTGAACCATTCAAATGTTCCTTCAACTAGCATGTGTGTTCGCTGAGAGCTGACACCTTTCTTATCTTGCTCACTGACAATTTCCCAGGGTTTAGAACACAGCCTGGTATATAATGAACATCCCATAATATTTAACTCAGTTCACCCTGAGGTGTATATAACTAATCATACGTTATTTTTTTTAATGTTGGTTTTATTTTTGAGAGAAGAGAGACAGATCACGAGTGGGGGAGGGGCAGAGAAAGAAGGAGACACAGAATCCGAAGCAGGTTCCGGGCTCTGAGCTGTCAGCGCAGAGCCTGACGCGGGGCTTGAACTCACAAACCATGAGATCGTGACCTGAGCTGAAGTCAGATGCTCAACTGACTGAGCCACCCAGGTGCCCCCACGCATTATTGTTATAGACACTATTTTGTTAAGAACAGGAAAAGCAAGAGACAGCTCAAAGTGTCTGAGGACAATAGGGTCTCGGATGAAGAAAGGTGTATATAGAAATTGGAGGCTGGTACAGGAAAAAAAAACCCATAAATTTTACCTTTTTTTCCAATCCCCTTACTCTACTGTAACATTTCCCTAAAATATGTTTCCTCCTCTATTTTCATTGCACACCAAACATAGTCTAGTGGCAGGGGGACTTAGTGAGTACTTGAAAAAAGGATTTGCATGCAGGTCTGGGGGCAAAGGACAGCCAAAGTGTTCAAGGAACTGAAGGAAAAGATGAGGTCTGAGGCTAGAGAGCAAAGCAAGGTCTTTTAAATTTAAGAGCCAGGAAAGCCTTATTAGGGAGCCGGAGTTAACTGTTCTGCAGTAAGAAACCACTGTGAGTTTTAAGCAGGGAACCGCACACTTTACTTTTTGGAGTGCTTTCTCATTGTACCATGGGAGATGATTTAGGCAGTAAGGGTGACTTTAAAGGAAAGAGTTCCATTAGGAAGTCCCTGCAGTATTTCAGGTTCTTGATGCAGCATGAAAAAAAAAAAAAAAAAAAAGTCAGCCCAGGCAGTCTGTGGTAGGTAAATTGTTCCAAGGTGAATCAGTGCATTTACAGGTCATGATGCTACCTCACAGCCACAAAGCATCTCATCATATTCTCTCTCCAGGAGCAGTAATGTCAGAAGAAGAAAAAAAATATCTTGAATTCTTTAGGTCTTACTCAGTTTACAGCAACTACTTAGTAGCTTTTAAAAATTACCACCCAATCCAAAGCTCTACAGTGGAAAAGGCAATTAAGACTCTCAGAGACAAGATCAAAGAATAAATTCTTCAAGAGATAGGAGAGGAAAGAGACATTAATGTCACAAAGAAAGAAAAAAAATTACAGAGAAAAAAAATTACTCAGTGATGCTTTGAAATTATAGGGGAATAAGTGTCATATCTGCTCAATGTATGTGCTAGGTTGACATCAAGATACTTTCTGGGATTGCAAGATAATTTAGCTGCAGACCTCTGTCCAAGACAATTGCATTTCAGATTTCACTGATTTTTGATGAGGTAGACACTGCAAGGATATTGGAAACTTTTAGATTATCAGTTGTCTCGTATTGCTGAAAAGAAAATCTTCCCATGTATAGAAGACAGTGATATTTCTTCTTTTTTAATAAATTTTAATTTTTATCAAAAAAAAATTTTTTAGGGGCGCCTGGGTGGCGCAGGCGGTTAAGCGTCCGACTTCAGCCAGGTCACGATCTCGCGGTCCGTGAGTTCGAGCCCCGCGTCAGGCTCTGGGCTGACGGCTCAGAGCCTGGAGCCTGTTTCCGATTCTGTGTCTCCCTCTCTCTCTGCCCCTCCCCCGTTCATGCTCTGTCTCTCTCTGTCCCAGAAATGAATAAACGTTGAAAAAAAAATTTTTTTTAACGTTTATTTATTTTTGAGACACAGAGAGAGATAGCATGAACAGGGGAGGATCAGAGAAAGAGGGAGACACAGAATCGGAAACAGGCTCCAGGCTCTGAGCCGTCAGCACAGAGCCCAATGCGGGGCTCGAACCCACGGACCGCAAGATGATGACCTGAGCCAAAGTCGGACGCTTAACCGACTGAGCCACCCAGGCGCCCCCTTTTTTTAATTTTTAATTTTAGAGAGCAGGGGAGGGGCAGAAGGAGAGAGAGAAACTCAAGCAGGCTTCCTACTCAGTGCGGAGCCGAACACGGGTCTCAATCCCATGACCCTAGGATCATGACCTGAGCCGAAACCAAGAGTCAGATGTTCAACAAGGCAGTGATATTTCTAACAAAATGGTAAGGTTTGTTGTTGTTTTGTTTGCTTGTTTGTTTAAATAAGATTTCCCTCCTGTTTATTTCTGAACTTATGTCTCTTTGTTTTACTCTCAATATCAAATATTGTAGAATAAACTGCCATTAAATGAAATCCTCAGCTATCTTGGATTTCCTCACCAGAGTTTCATATTTAGTAGAAACAAGCAAATAATGAGAAAGAAGGTTCCTATAAGGTATTTAAGGAAAAAAGAATCAAAATGCTACTCCTGAAACCATTACTACACTATATGTTAACTAACTTGGATTTAAATAAACAACAATAAAATAAAGTAAAAAAAAAAAAATAAAGAAAAAGGAATCAAAACTTATTTTGAAAATGACTTTAAAACACTGAAATGCCCTAATGAAGAACAAATTAGATTTCTTATGTCATATTACTAAGCTAGGGTAGTGCAAGTGTGTATTTTTTTTTTTTTTTCAAATAGCAAAGTTAAAAAAATAAGGTTGAACTTTAGCCTACCGGAATAGAAGTTTAAGAATACATTCTAGCATATCACTTTTTAACACACGTGGCAGACTCAGTTTTATGACTTAAGAACTTTCTTTGCATTATCCTAGGTCATTTTATGAGAAAGTGCTTTGCTGGAGTAGCCTCAACTCACCAAAGAGGACACAGGCTCGTAGCAAGAGGAAGGAATAAGGTTCTACTAAGTAGCACAGCCAATCACTTATTCCTCTTTCTGACTCCGTCAGGCATGTTCCTAACACAGCTGCACCTATGCTTGAATAGTTTAAGAATATATTTGGATGAAAGGAAGTATAATACAGCAGTTATGTACAGACTCGAGAATCCAACTGTCTCGCTTAGAGAACCAGTGTCAACATGGACAAGGTGTGGAGCTGTCTGGATGTCAGTTTTGTCACTGGTTAAAGTAATAATTGTTGGGGTATCTGTGTGGCTCAGTCCATTGGGTGGCCGACTTCAGCTCAGGTCATGATCTCATGGTTCGTGGGTTCGAGCCCCACATCGGGCTCTGTGCTGATAGCTCAGAGCCTGGAGCCTGCTTCGGATTCTGTGTCTCCCTCTCTCTCTGCCCCTCCCCTGCTCACACTCTTTCTCTGTCTCTCAAAACTGAATAAACATTTAAAAAAAATAAGAATCATAAGGCATTGTGAGGATCAAGTGTGCTAATGCATATAAAGCATTTAGAATAGTGCTCAGAAAGTGTTGGGTATTATTCTTATTAATATGTCATACATTAAATGTTTGAATGGTGTTGTTTATTCACTGAGACATCTAATATTATTCTACATTTCCCAGCAAATATCTGTAATGTGATGAGAGAACACAGGGCCCAGAATCCAAGTATCTGACTCCAAGTTCCAGTTCTGCTACTATACGGCAAGGTGACAGGGCATGACTTCTCGGGATAGCAACTCCATCTCAAAAATAAAAGGCTTGGCTTATATTATTTCTAAAGGTTTCATTAGCTCTGTATTTAATGATTCATCTCTGGTGAAGTCATTAGACACTCCGAAGTAGGCTAGAAAAATCTACCCTAAGGGAAAAAGAAATAAGAAGGAAGAAGAAACACAAGATGACCCATGTTCATTTCCATAGAAACAAGAAGCTTTTTATCTTCTTTAAAATCTGGACCCAGTAGCTTTTCTCTCTTGGAGTAATTTCCAGAGAGAATGCTTCTCCAGTGGAAAAAGATCAAGAGTTTGCCCGATTTTACCTAGATGCAAATCATCTCTCAGTAGCCTAGATGAATTGATTTCTTATTCAGTAAAATTCATTTTCTCTTCAGCTCTCCATGTCATGAGTACCCTGTCTTCAGTTATTTATTTACTTATCACAAAATTGGATAAATACATTTAATTTCTCCTTTACTGATGCAAAATCTGTACACAAATTTATTTTAAAAGTATGGAAGTAGAGTTAACGTGTACATTAAATGTGAGGCATATAACAAAGAACTTTTTGTTTTTTCTGTAATTCATCTTAGTGACCCTATCCCAAAAATTTCAATTGAAAGCAATAGGACTATTTTCAGTGAGTCTCTCACAAAGGCATCAGCATAACCACTCATGGGCAAGTGTTCCATATCAAAGGACATTTAGCTTTGATGCAATTCTCCATAAAGGAAGCTGGCTATCCTTCACAGGGTAACGTTTGTGGAATGTACAAAGGCCTCACGTGCAATGCCCCCTTCAGGAGAAGGATTGGAAGTCCTACTCTTGCCTTTCTTTTGGGGGAAACTCTCTCCCCCAAACACTCTAGTTTACAGTCACATGCTGTATCAGGAGGATGACATTTGAGTCATTAGCACCTCTGAGTGGAAAAGTTGATCAGACGAACAACCTACAGACTAACAACCTACTGAGGCAGAGTAGAGCTCCAAAGATCCTCACAGAAATGGGAAAGAGGAAGGGTCAAAGGCAGAGGTATTGCAGGTAACTACCTGGGGCAGCAGTGTGGTGAAGTCTTGGTGTGCTCAAGGACATGACACACGCAGGGAAACAGTCAAGAAGGGTAGAGTCACTCATTCATTGAAGACACATTCAGTGAACACCTGCTCTGTGTCAGCCAGATGTTGAGGTTAGAATGGCGAACTGCGACAGTTCCTCTCTTCAGAAAGCCTTTGGGGTGGAGTGGGAGAGGGATACAAATGAGCAGAAAGGCGTTTAAAAATATATAGGTATTAAGGAAGCACTGAAAAGCAATTGTCTAGCCTAGCAGGGACTAAGAAGACTTTCTGAAAAGGGGTGCATCTTAGCTGAGCCCTGAAGCATGAGTAACAATTGTCCAGATGAAGATGGGGTGGACATGAGGAAGAAGGATCTTCCAGGCAGAGGGAACGGCATATGCAAAGGCCTCGAAAGGAGAATATGCATGTTGTGTTCCCGGGACTTGGAGAATGACTGGAATTTACAGTGGGGGTGGGGAGGGCGATGCAGAAATGAGTACTGGTAGTGAGTATGGAGATTTGCTTTATTCAAAAGCTCTCTTTGACAGCAGTGTGAAAAATCAGCCTTAGGTGTGCCTTGGGATGGAGACAGACACTAGAAAGGGAGCATGGGATTGTTTTCTTGCCTTCCTCACAGCTTTATTTAAGCCAAGACCTACCTGATTGTACGAACATTATTTTTTAAAAAAAAATTTATGGAATTCACACTATTCTGGAAAATAAGTTTTCCCCACACCTGGGTTTTTCCCAAAGAACCATGTCTTCCTGAGTGCTAGAACTTCTTGGAGAAAACCTTCCTTCCTAGAGGTGCAGGAGTTGCTAACAGTGATTTACTTCTAATGGTTCCCATAAATCTCACAAATTCAAACAATATATGCACTGAGTGTCTGGGAAGGCAAATTGCTAGTGTGTGCATAGAAAACAAGATAAGGACAAATACACAGAAAGAAAAAAGTCTCTTCCTTGGAAGGGTTTGTACTTTTGTTATAGAAACAAAGCTTATAAGATGGCGAGAAAATAAAGCAGCAGAGAAAATTGGAACTCAGAAGACATTGCTGAGGAATGCAGATAACTGCTGAGGGCTGCAAAATTATATACATACAGCATGATCTCAACCATGTAAAAATAAATACGCATGTAAAAATATTCAAAGGAAATCATCAAAACTTAAACAGTGGCTCTTATTTGGTATGAAATTATAGATCACATCTGCTTTCTTGGTTAGTTGGGCTATTATATATATATATATATATATATATATATATATATATATTTGAAAAACTATGGACTCATCAACAAAAATAATAAAAAATAAGTATGTTAAGGGAACTGTATAAAGGGTAGTTAGGAATGGGAAGGATAAATTAGGTTTGATTTCTGATCACACTTCACTTAGACAAGCAGTGGAAGAGGAGGGAGGGCCAAGAAGCAAGACACTTTTATTTCCGGGCTCAAGTCTTAAGCAATCTGCCTTGTGGCTTCTAAGTCAACTTAAGTTATGACGGTTCATTCTTCTCCCTGAAGGACTGTGGTTTTGCCCACTGACATATAATGAACAACAGTGGTCTACTTAAAGTTACAGTTAAATAACAACAGATTCCTGGCTTCTAGGGTAAGGGTATAGTACTAACTGTTGGAGATGCAGGAGAGAAGGATCAAAGGAGAAGACTTCCAAAGGGAAGGGCTGGAGAAGGTGCAAGGCCTTAGGACATGTTTACACAGCTGAACACCGCGCGGCTTATAAGGAACGCCTAGAGCCATTAACATTGTCCAGGGCTGGATCCTCCTTCACACCTGACCCTTCCTAGTGTTATAGAAACCAATTAACTCAAAATTCAACCTTGAAAAGCTAAACCATTAGATTGAATAACACACTTGCTTAGCTTACTTTATGCACGTAGTCTTTAGCAATTATCCTAATAAAAGAAGCTTCATTCTGGAGTCAGGGCCTCATTCCCACTCGACTCTGAGGACCTTCACTTCACTGCACTTTGTTTGAGGACTCATCTTTTGTGACTCCGGCCATACTCCCTGCAACAGCTAACACTCAAACTCTCAGGCTGATCTGACCTTGCACTGGTGCTGTGGGATTTTCTTGGCAAAGAAAAGATCATGAGAACCTTGGTGGCTTAATGTCACTTTTCTTCCTTTGAACTTGAGTTCCAAACTGACACTCATGAGGTTCTTTTTAATTTTTGTCTTTGTATCATTCCTTCCCATGCATTTTTTAATCTGAAAACAGAAGCCAAATTAATTGACCCATTATGTACAGGATTTGCTATACATAAAACATCACTCTCAGCAGAAACTTTCCTTCTTTCTTGAAATATCTAGACCATTGTAACCACAGAGGTCTAGACTATGAGGTTGGTCAAAACTTCCAGGAAATATGCTGTTGATTTATGCAATGTGGAGATAGCACTGCCATTTATGAACTCCATTTTTATAATTTCTTCTAATTCTATTTTTCTTTGTTTTCCAAGATTGTATAAAATTTTCATTCAAAGGGGCCTCTACAGATGAGTCATACATGTTGCCTTTTACCATTGCTCTGACTAGCCTTCCAGATTTAGAGAAGATAGAAAATGAAGGTGAAACATTTCTCAAGCTAAAGGAAATGAATTTGGGGCACGTATTTCAAGGAAAGGTAGAGGAATTGACATATTGTGAAAGAATGTGAAACGGAAAAAGTAGCCTTTATTTGCAGTTGTGTGGGTGAGGTTAGCTGTGTCCTTTGATAAAACAAAAGTAACACCCTTGGGTGTCTACCGAAGATAAATCAGATCTTGATCTCTCCTTGTCTTATATGAACAATCTCCCCACCTCTTCCTTGCTCCATTTCCTTTCTCTTCTACTTCTCCTGCTTCTTCTGCTCTTTTTTCCCTCTCTCTCCTCCCCTCTGAACCCTTTCTTTCAGTTTTCCTCCCCCTCCCTCTCCCATCATTGTCCTTCCTGTATTTGAAAGACAACTACCTAGAAGCCACAGTGAAGGATAATTATTGAACTATGTCAGTAAAATGCTAGATAAAGAATACAATGATTGCTTAAGTCCATTTTATCTTCACTAAATTACCTTTCCTTTTTAATCCCCAAAGGACAGACATGCTTTGAAAGTATCATGTGTGATACACATTCTAATGAGATCCATGAAATTGTTCTTTACTACTACCAAGGTATCCAACCTCAAAGATATTAAAATAATTGAAAGCCTTTTGATAAAGCTAAGAAAGTAAGTACTCTCCTATCTCACAGCTCCATGTGGGAGTTAAATATTCCTTCTCTCAGCATAGGAGATGAGGGTGTAATGGCTCACCTTTGCAAGGGCGTTAACATTTTCTGGGTTGATGTGACATATTTTTCTCAAGTGCATGGGCTGATCTTTGTTTTAAACTCTATATTCTTGGATATCCGTCAAAGGAGCATCTGGACACCTTTAGGAGGTACATTTTTAAGATACCTCAGTAAAAAATTAATCCAAAAGCGAAGTGTGTGCTTTTTGCAAAAGATTATCCAAAAATCTTTGAAGACTTCGAAAATAATTTTCTGCTTGTGTTGCTTGAAAGAAAAAGAACTGCTTTTCTAGTTGTCTTTGTTTAAGTCTAATATTAAAAAATAAAAATATCTACATACAAATACTTGCCTGATATAGGAAAGAAGTAACCCACTTAAAGTAAGTTAAGTGAGGAAATAGGTCAGAAGCACATTAAGTTATGCATAATGACTGTATAGACTTTAGCTTTAGTAAGGAAGGTAAAATTTCATGTTATTTTATTATCTGAATCAGACAAAGTCATGCAACATTCAAATATACGTGTTTTTATTTAAATATTTTTTTAATGTTTATTTATTTTTGAGAGAGAGACAGAGCACGAGTGGGGGAGGGGCAGAGAGAGAGGAAGACCCAGAATCCCAAGCAGGCTCCAGGTTAAAAGCTGTCAGCACAGAGTCCAGTGCAGGGCTGGAACTCACAAGCCATGACATCATGACCTGAGCTGAAATCAGAAGCTTAACCAACTGAGCCACCCAGGTGCCCCCATGTGTCATTTTATACTCATGTGACGCTTTTCAATTAATATATTCATTATTTGATACCATATTCTTATTTTTGGTTTGGGACATATGGTGACCTTATTAAGTTAGGTGGTAGTCAATTACAGTGACTAAAAGCATATATGATGGATTATACCAAAATGTTTTGGCAATTGAATTACTTTTTATGCAATAGGGGTTTTTATGCAGGAGGGGAAAATACTACGAAGGCAGACAGTTTCATTATAATGAAAGTAATCATCACTGTAAATTTACCATTCAAAATTAGGCCAATTAGGGGCGCCTGGGTGGCGCAGTCGGTTAAGCGTCCGACTTCAGCCAGGTCACGATCTCGCGGCCCGTGAGTTCGAGCCCCGCGTCGGGCTCTGGGCTGATGGCTCAGAGCCTGGAGCCTGTTTCCGATTCTGTGTCTCCCTCTCTCTCTGCCCCTGCCCCGTTCATGCTCTGTCTCTCTCTGTCTCAAAAATAAATAAAACGTTTAAAAAAAAAAAAAATTTAATAAAAAAAAAAAAAATTAGGCCAATTTTAAGGGGTCAACCCACATTCTAGCCTCTGGGAGTTTGATTGCCTCCACTACATAAACATGATTGCTGCTTCTTCCAGCCACACATAAACATCCCTCTTGGCCGTGTCAGTTCTAATATCTCCTAGCTCTATATCATGAAGTTTGGAGACAATGCTTCTCATCAAAATTGTGCTCCTGTTTCAGGTTGGTTTCAATTTATGCTGAATTTTCCAAATAGTGCCAAGTTTCAGCAGCCCCATTTTGCATAATTGGACAATCGATATATTTTTTCTTCAGCAAATCACTACCTTTCTTTCCAAAGCATAACACTTCAGCATAGAGAATTCTTTCGAACCCTATCCTTACAAGGTGTTAAGAAATGAACTGAGATCTCTTCCCCATTTTTCAGACCTACAACATGTTCCAGAGGTATCACACGCCACGTGTCTGGCATTAGCAGTTTGGTTTTACAGTTTGGAGAACTTGGGGTTGAGTGCTGATCTGGCTACTTAAGATCACTGTGAGTTTTGGAAAGTTACTTAGATTCTCTGAGCCTCTTTTGTTAGCTGTGAAAGGGGGCTGTCTAGCTCATAAGCATTATTATGAGAAATAAGTTTGATGGTATTTGAAGAGGGATGGCACCCCGTTTGTTATTTTGTAAAGGCTCTAACAAGAGTTATTATCTAACTACAAAATGGCGGTTGAGTGATTCAGTGATATTAAAATGAAATAAAAACAGGGGCGCCTGGGTGGCTCAGTCGGTTGGGCGGCCGACTTCGGCTCAGGTCATGATCTCGCGGTCCGTGAGTTCGAGCCCCGCGTCGGGCTCTGTGCTGACAGCTCAGAGCCTGGAGCCTGTTTCGGATTCTGTGTCTCCCTCTCTCTCTGACCCTCCCCCGTTCATGCTCTGTCTCTCTCTGTCTCAAAAATAAATAAACGTTAAAAAAAAATTTTAAAAAAATGAAATAAAAACAGCATGGCCCTTGGCAGCAAAAACATCCCATCTACCCTTAGCCTATACTACAAGTACAGGAAGTTTCCAGGGCTCCCTAATTAGGGTATATTTAACTAAAAGGAGGAACAAAAGTTCCTAAGTATCTGTTCTAGTCCTGAGGGTCCACTGTCTATATGGCTTAGAACTTGGTCCCAGCTTAACGCAGATTCAGGAGACAGACTGCATCTTGTATTTTTTAAATATTTTTTTAAGTTTATTTATTTTGAGAGAGACAGAGAGAGAGAGACAGAGAGAGAGAGAGAGAGAGAGAGAGAGAATGAGTAAGGGAGGGGCAGAGAGAGAGGGAGGGAGCGAGAATCCCAAGCAGGGTCCATGTTGTCAGTGTGGAGCCTGACACAGAGCTCAATCCCACAAACCGTGAGATCACGACCTGAGCCAAAATCAAGAGTCTTAATCGACTGAGCCACCCAGGCACCTCTGTATCTGGTACTTTTAGGGGAAACCTAAAATGGTTGGTTTGATTTCCCCTTAATATACTCCATATGACCACCTAAACATTGGCTTTTTCTATTTTGGAAAACAATTCAATATCAGAGCAAATTCACTGGGCAACTGAGCTCATGAAATTTACTCTCCTCCGCAGCGGGCATCCCAGTGTTCATTGGGTTCAGGAATTTAGTCAGGCCTGCATGTCAGCACTGCCATCTGCTTTTATTCTAGGCACCAAACAGGTGGGCTTCTAGATGTGACAAATTCCATTGTAGAAAGAGACCCTGCAGCTTTGTGGCACTCTGTGCAGCCAAGACTACGATGGGATGATGGAAGCAAGAACCAAACCTCCTGATTCTACAATACGGCTGGGGGGTGGGGGTGGGGGTGAGCTCACTGAACTGTCCTTCTGTAACTAAGAGCACCTGGTGAAACCATGAAGGAGCCTGTCATAGCCTCTCTATTTTATCACCTTTATGTACATTTCATACATAAAATGGCAGCATGCAAAAGGCAGATGAGGTGATTCCACATTCACATTGTTTCATATTGTGTTTGCTGACACAGTATCTTATCACCCTACTGGATTCCCAAAGGAATATAATTTCATCAAAAGAATTTGCAGCAAACTTTGATTTTAATATGTTTGTTTCACTACAACATTTCATGCTTTCTATAGACACTACCCTACACGTTCTTTCCGATATTCTTTAACATATCACAGGCATCACTGACGTTTATTCAAGAATGCCAAGAGCCCTGTGTCTATTACAGTATTAATATAAACCCAATGCATCTCATCTTCCTCACTGATAGCAGATATCTTTATTCAAATAACTTGATTATATTAAAGTGAAAAGAAGGAAAAACCACAGACAGAACGAGAAATGTAAATACAAAAAGGACCCACATAGACATGGCTTCTAACTTAACGCACCCAACAAACTAGTGTTTTAGGGCACCTGCTACAAGTGAAACTATTTTCCAGGCACAAAAATACAAACCGCTGGTTCCTTGTCCTAAAGAACATTCACCATCACTCTACCTTACTAAAACACAGGTTAATTCCCTATAATTTTGCAAGTAGTCAGAGAATTTGAGGCTTCTATATCACACTTTCCTTATGAATAAGGTGAGAGGCTCTCTTTTTTACACAGCTTATGTAAAGAAAACAGCCTAACATCCTTCATTTACATAGAGGTACTTTGTGGAAGCACAATTAACTTGGTAAGTGGGTGTCTGCTTTGACTGAAAGATCAGGGCTATTTGAAGCCACTGCAATCAGTTACATAAGCAGGTATTTAGGGGAGACTTTTCAAATGCATATTGCTATGTCAATGCACTGTTAAAAAAAAACCCAATAATAACACACAAACTGAAAACAACACTCCCTCAGAATTGGGGCTGGCAGCTGTCTGGACTACATTGGAGCTATTTACAAGGAAATACTGAGCAAGTGTCTAAAGGAAAGGAATGACAATCAGCACTGAGCTACCCAATTTGGATAATGAAGGATTCTTCTTGGTGTGGAAGGCAATGAGGCCCACCACTCCCTCCAGCAGCAGGTTGTTGTTTGTTTGTGTGTTCGTTTTCCTCCCACAGCAGTTTAAGCAATGATGTTTGCTATTTCTCATCCAGAACAGAAAAGAAGGATAAACCCAACAGAGAAATCAAAAGGGTCTTGTGTACCATCTGAAGGAATCTGGAAGAGTTGCCATTAAAAATCTTTAAAACGAGAAGGGACCTGATGAGGTACAAGTTAGAGGTTCCCTCTGATAGCAATATAGAGACTGGTCTGAAATGCACGTGTGCATATGTGTGTGTGCGTTGGGATTTTACAACAGGGTGATTGATGAGTAGGTTCCAATATATATTCAGGTGAGAGATGAAGAATCCTTAAAATGAACAAGGGGCAACTGAGAGAAGAGAAAATGGTATTTCAATAAAAGGGTATTTAAGGAGTACAATGGATAGAAGTGGGTGACTGACTGCATGTAATGAAGGAAAAATGGAAGAAGGAAATGATGACTGTAGAGTGTGGCTTAAGAGCCCGGTGTACATCAGGGGCACTCACCAACCTAAAGACTACGTTTGTGTGGGATTAGGGGAACTGGAATGGAGCCCAATATTTTGAGTTATAAGTACCTGGAAAACATCAAGTTGGAGATACTTACAAAGAAAGAAATTGCTTAAGGCAAAGGCTAGAGATGAATACTTCACTGGTATACAAATTTAGAAGCTTGATATAAGGCCACACTTGTCCAGAGAGTGAATAATGTGAGCATACAAGAAGCTGTGGTAAGAATGCAGAGGAATAAGGAAAATAAGATCAAGAAAATTCATTAAAAGGCAACTAATGCAGAAAAATATCAACCCATTTTGTAGAGTCTTACATATGTTGATGAAACATTTCACCAGCCCTGATAGGGAAAATATATTAAAGAAAGGAAGAGTCATCATGGATGGCAACCCATTTGCTGACAATTGTTTAATTATCTCAGAATAAATTTTTGTAGGACATGAGCTTACAATACACTCAAATGTTCCAATTCATTGAAATGAAAGTGGTTCAGATCCAAAGAATAGTCTTCAGTTGGAATATTTTTTCAGTGCTTTAATAGGAAATTCCCGCCAGTCAAGTGAAGTTGCATCCTGTTCAACCTTTTGAGATGAAGGATTTGCCTTTTAATGAGAAATTTGCATTTCTTTATAATGATGTACCCCTCTGTCCTTGACTTGGTTATTCTCTACAGAAGGAGTGACTTCTTTGCACCTTGTGCTCAGCATATAGTAATGACAGATTCCAGAAAATTTATCTCAGACATTAAAAAGAAAAGGCATAGTTAAAAGAAGTGAGTACAAACACACACACACACACACACACACACACACACACACACTCTCTTCTACTGGGTTCAATATAAAGAAAATCTTTAGAGGTGACCTCACACATTTCCTGTTTCACAGCTAGGCATCTGTGAAGACAGAACCAGTCATGAAGAGTTGTGTTAGACCAGGTCATTTAATATGCTAAGAATTATTTGTAAAGGGGAGCTTGATCATCAAAGTAACCTGACTCAGTAGTATAGTTTCAGCAAGGAAATAGTTGCACGCGCTCGTGTTGGGGGGGGGGCATGTTGGTGGAGGAGCGGGGTTCAAAATTTTAACAATAACATAGCAACACCTTGAATAGACACAAGTTAAGTTAAACAATAAAGAAATAATGAAATGACCTCCTATTTATAAAGCAATAGCACATTGCATTAAGAATAACTTTAACAACTTAATACATTTGCTGCTTATAATAAAGAAATAACATGGTCAGGTTTTCAAGTTGGATCAATATGATCATTAAAGCCACAGTATTTCTGAGGAAACTTCAGAACTGTCTGAGACATGTCAACTTATTTTCAAGAGAGTCTTTTATATCTGGTAAATAAAAAGTTCCAACTTACATAAAAAATTTAAAGAACCTTAAACTGGAAGAAAACTCCTCTGGAGTCTTATGGTATTTTCTGGATCAGTCAAATAACATTTTTAATCACTATGTGGTATTTTGATTATTTTTTTTTTGCCTTCTTCTTTACTGGAAACTCCCTGAAAGCAGAATAAAGTGTTTGATATTTTTGTTTTGTTTTGTTTTGCAATTGCCTGTGATAGAGTATCTTCTCAAAAATCTATTGAACAAAGAGTGGAATGTGTCTTATCAGCTCAGTTTTTTTTTCTCTTTGAATTGTGTATCTTTTCTGAATAGAAATGGACAGGGTTATGAGTACATAAAGAAACCAAATGATCTAATTTACATATGAAATTCCAGAGTTTGAAATGGGCTTCTAAGCAATATAGTTAATCATTTCCCAGAGGTTATGTAGCTAAACCTCCTACCAGTATTATGGGAAGTCCTATTTGCTGGAAACTGTGTGGATCTAGAATGCTATAATTAGGGGAATCTATTACATTCACAGCAGTGCCCCCCTCTACCCCCCGGATACCTTCTGAGACCCCCCCCAGTGGATACCTGAAATCGCGCATAGCACTGAGCCCTATATGCACTATGTTTTTTCCTATGCATACATACCTGTGATAAAGTTTAATTTATAAATTAGGCATAGTAAAAGAGTAACAACAATAACTAATAATTAAGTAGAACATTTACAACATATACTGTGATAAAAGTTATGTGAATGTGCTTTCTCCCTCAAAATATCTTCAGGTACCGCACTCCCCCTTCTTGTGATGAGGTGAGATGATAACATGCCCACGTGATGAGATGAAGTGAGGGGAGTGATGCAGGCGTTGTGACAGAGTGTGAGGCTGCTACTGACCTTCTGAGGATTCCTCAGGAGGATCATCTGCTTCCAGACTGGATGACTACGGGACACGGAAGCCTCAGAAAGTGAAACCAGGGATGGAAAGTGGGGCAGGAGGGGGGTGCTACTGTATGTTGGTGGAGATCGCCAGAAGCTGGGAGTGAGAAGCTCCCGGGCCTCTGGAAAAAAAATGTGATGCTTCGTACTCTTTCCATCCTTTCTGTTACTGTTTAAAGCCTGGCACCCTCTTCTATCTGTGACTATAAAGAAAACTAAGTGGCTTTGTAACTTAGAAGTCCTGTACCACAGTCTCTCTTCTCCCATCGGTGATCGGCCTCCTTCCAACTTGAGCAAAAAACATCTCAAGGAGCACTGCCCTGCCCGCACCTCCCGATCAAGTGGTACAGGACTTCACTTTTCATCTGTAGAGTTAGTGTAGAGTTAGTGGAGCTCACGTGGTAAGCAACACCCCTGCCGTGTGCATGGTCTTTCTCAATGCCCGGCGGTGCAGGGAAGCCTTTAAAAAATACTATGCTTTCTGGAAACTCTTCCTCCAGATGTGCGGACACTTGTAATACTGGCTTACCACAGTAGAGAAGAGCAACACATAAAAGGAGCAGGCAGACGGATGGGATCCAGGTAATTCATATTTTTCTCTTTGTGGCAAAATGGTAGCTGGACGAGCACCAAGTGCATTGACGCGATTTCTGTCTTCTCTCAAATATCGTTTCCATTGATTTCCATAGCTTTGCTTTTACCTCTTATGTGGGCTGGAGATTTTTACCATGAGGTGCTGTTATTGTGTGTTAGACAACATATTGTGGGTTGGGCAACATTCGCCAGAAATCCCCTTTAGAATGGGAATGATTAGTGTGGATTCTATTTCTTTCTCACTCACAGGTCAGCCCAGAACAGCAATCTGTTACCTTGGAAAGCAGAAAGCAAAGGCCTGAGAGACAGACTCATTAAGTAAGCAGGTTCTGAAGAGTCAAATATGAGGCACCCCTTGAGGAACTCTGGGCCCCAGGGAGGGGGGCATTACATTTTACAGAAAACTCTGGGATCCTGAATATTGGAGAAAAAGAGACAGCTTAAGCATACTGTATACTTTTGACTAAAATTAGTTGTGGGATTTCTTTTGTGTGACAGACAGCTAGAATAGTCGTTGTTATTCTAGAAAAAAAACAAAACAAAACCCCCACAGGTTCATATGACCTGAAATGGCAAGTGTTAAGCAGGCAGATTTAGACCTCAATGAAGGCACCTCTGGATAAAGAGAGATGCAGAAGGACAGTCATTTCTAGGAGACCACGCATGGTTGTGAAAGCAGAACCTGATAAGGTGGGGCCTCGGGCTCTGGCTTTCACCAAAAGGGATTAGAATTAAAGCCTGAACGTAAAGATCAGCGGTTGACTGATGGGAATTTTTTTTTTTTTTCAACGTTTATTTATTTTTGGGACAGAGACAGACAGAGCATGAACGGGGGAGGGGCAGAGAGAGAGGGAGACACAGAATCGGAAACAGGCTCCAGGCTCCGAGCCATCAGCCCAGAGCCCGACGCGGGGCTCGAACTCCCGGACCGCGAGATCGTGACCTGGCTGAAGTCGGACGCTTAACCGACTGCGCCACCCAGGCGCCCCGATGGGAATTTTTTTTAAGCTCCTTGGAAAAAATGAAGATTACTCGGGAAACTTTTGGCTAACATCTCATAGGACAAAGCTGAGGGTGGGAAAGCATTACATTTTTTTTTATATTTTGTGATTTCAGGCAATTACACTGTCGTTAATATTTGAATGGAGGTTTGAAATTTTGAAACATACTTGAAAAGTGTAACAGGGAGAGTGCTGGGGTGGGAGAAAGGGGGTCCTTGGACCGAATGCTCTCCACTCCTTTGCTGCTTCTTTCCCTTCAGAGCATTGGCGCACTGTGCACTTTTCCAGATCGGTCAGCAGATCCATCACTCAAGCCATCATTACTGTCGGCACCACCTCTTATCAGAATAAACTCCCTTTGCAGTCAATGAAACTCTTACTTTTCACTGATTCACCTCACGCTCCAACCAGTGATTAGAAGAACTGAGTAATAATCACATCACAAAGAACTGAGTAATAGTAAGATGTAGTCAAATGTATCCGGGCAGTGAGCTACCTTATCGGAAGCAGCAAAGTACCTTCCTTTCTAGAACAGTAGTTGTGCACTTTCTGTGTCCACCTTCCCCCACCCCCACCCAGAAAAGGGGAGGACATATTTTTCGAAGAGTCAAACCACTTCTTCCCGATGCTGTACTACTCTTGTACCCTAAAATGTGTATCAAATGCAAAACGTAACTGCTTTTTCTTTACTTTTCTTCTTTGAATCATTTTTTCCCCTTATCGTCTGCATAGTAAATGACTAGCAACCTCTTCATTTTGCAGAGAAATACATTGAAATATCATGATTTTTCTTCATACACATAACATACCCTTGACACACTTACTTGGAAGATGGTAACCCGTGACTCCACACAAACAGCTCAAAGTCTACCATTTCTAATAAATAACCAAGTATGAGGACAAGTTGGGTTGTTCTGGATTAGGAAAACCAATCCCTTCAGGAGAATCTAATACTTCACTCCATTACAATGGTTTTCAAAGCGTGTTCTCTGAACCAGCAGCATCAACACCACCTGAAAACTTTATAGAATTCCAAACTGTCAGAATCAAAAACCCAGGGAGTAGGTAGGGCTCAGCAATGTGTGTTGTTTTTTTTTTTAATTTTTTTTTCAACGTTTATTTATTTTTGGGACAGAGAGAGACAGAGCATGAACGGGGGAGGGGCCGAGAGAGAGGGAGACACAGAATCGGAAACAGGCTCCAGGCTCTGAGCCATCAGCCCAGAGCCTGACGCGGGGCTCGAACTCACGGACCGCGAGATCGTGACCTGGCTGAACAGCAATGTGTGTTTTAATAAGCCCTTGGGTGAGTCCGACGCATGCTCAAGCTTGAGAACCACTGCCAAGAACGTCCTTCTCCTGAGCTTCAAGGTCAGCTCATTGGCAATGAGTCAAATTTCACACCAGAAACACAGCAAGAAGTTTCATATTTTGGTTGTGGTTGTTCCCAAGAAATTAAGTATGTGCATGTCAGCAGAGGATGGCTAAAAGAAGGGGATCAAGAGAGATTAACATTTAATGAGAAGAGGTTATGATATGATTATAAGACAGACTGAGGCTCACTGGCACCCAGGAGAAAATGAGGAAGTGTGAAGGTGAAGAAGTAGGAAAGCACTTAAGGAAAACCTGTCACACTGAAGAAAGGTAGAGGTACACACATTCTAGAAGCCAAGGGTCCTTTTTATCACAGAGGAAGTGAGCACAAATTTGTGGCTTTTTTTCTTTTTTTTCTTAAATCTCATTCTGATCAAGCTTGGGCTTAGTCAGACATGCACTGTGAACTTCAGAAAGGAGACTTCAAGAGTTTCAAAGAAAAAGTTGACAGAAGCTATGACATGCAACTCCATAACAGAAAAAGAAAGCTCAAAGGTTGGAAAAGGCTTAAATATATCACGCAGGCTATGCAAATAGAAATCATTGCACTGAGGAAGTAAAGGGGAGAACCTACAGAAAATGAGGTGGCATAGAATGTCCTCCAATTAGGTTACCTTTTATAAGGAAATGTCCAAAAATGTAAATGAGGAGACAATTTAAAAGAACATCATGGGAGTGCTTGGGTGACTCAGTCGGTTAAGCATCGGACTTCAGCTCAGGTCATGATCTTGTGGTTCGTGAGTTCAAGCCCAGCTGTCTGTGCTGACAGCTTAGAGCCTAGAGCCAGCTTCAGATTCTGTGTCTCCCTCTCTCTCTGCCCCTCCCTCATGCTCTCTCTCTCTCTCAAAAATAAATAAACATTAAAAAAAAAAAAAGAACATCATGGATCTATGAGAATAGTGTTCAGAAGGATAAACTTAAAATAAGGCACCAAATGCTAAAGGTAAGAAAAAAAAGTTCTTTTTGTTTGGTGTTAATATTTGACTTGTTTTGTTTTTCCTTGTTTGGACCAAGAAGATAAGACAAGAAAGAGGTCCTCTGCTTTGGGCTAGTAATGTAGCTCTTGGTGGCTGACCAAAAAGAAAAAAAAAAAAAAAAAATGAAGAATAAAGCCACTGTTTAGTTTCTGTGTTCTCTTTCCAGGAGAATGAAGGGGTGGGAAGAATACAGGGAAAAAGGAACTGAAGCTGAGGAAGGAATAAAAGATGATTAAAAACATTGTTGAATGATGCCTCTAAATTGTTTGGGTTAATTACCACCCACTGTTCCAGGACATGAGAAGGAGACCCGGAGCTGCCAACAGTGATGTTGATGCAGCCACAGTGAACAGAGAGGGATCAGAAGCTTGGCAGTGGGCAAACGGAATTTGGGTTGACAAAAGGATAGGCGAATTTCTGACAGGCTTCTATAAAGATCGATGTGGATTTGAGGCCTGATATTTCAGGTACTGGTGGATGAGCAATTAAGATAAGGGGTAGGGATAACGAGATGCTGGTTTGAGCTGTTTTTGTTTGTTTGTTTGTTTGTTTTTGTTTTTGGTGTTAAACAGAATCACAGGTAGATGTATCAGGGAATTGCAGAGGACCTACAGCACCGGGACTCTATCAAGGCAGCCACTGAGAAAGTCCCTTACAGGCAGTGTCGGGACTCTTACCTATTCTTTCAAAATGTAAATTGCTAGAACCACTTGTAAACTGCAAGACTTCAGGCATGATTAAGTAAAGTTGAAGATGCAAAGACCCCACGCCTCTGGGATTCCTCTCCTGGTGAGGCAGCCTCGACAAATTTCGCATACACGCCCTGGGAGACATGTACACAAATATTAACTGTGGTATTGCCTACAATGGCCCTAAAGAGCAAAAACACAAATGCTTATGAGTATTAGAATAGTGAAATTAGTGCTCAATGAAATTCTATGACAGCGATGAAAAGGAACTAATCAAAACTAAACAAATCAACATGGATAAATCACCCAAACGTAAGGTTGAGTGATATTAGCATGGAACACCACCATAGAATTCCATTATAGAATTCCATTTACATAACACTCAAAAACAGGTGAAACAATCCTATTATTTAGAAATGTATGCTTAGGTGGAAAAACTATAAAGGAAAACAAGGGGAAGAGGTTATCACAGAAGTCCTTTAGCAGCTAGTAGTACTCAAGGTAAGGGGATATGGCTGCAAGTAGCTGCCACAGGAACGCTGAGCTGCTGGCAGTGATTTATGTTTTCACCCTGGTGATGTTTACATGGTGTTTGCTTGATAATTGTGCTTTAAACTACACGTATCTCTTATATATTCTTCTGTTATGTATAATATATTACACCATTAAAATGTCTCTCATGATATTACTGCAAAAAAGATGGAGAAAACGTTTTGGATGACGGTAGTTAATAATTACATGAATTTGTATTACTGAACAAGATGCTGATTTAGCCACTACATCAGATGAGGCTTGAGAGAATTTTTTTCACAGGCATATTGAAGAGTTCTGTCTTCAACCTTGTTCATTGCTTCCACGAACACTTTTTATCAGGGACTCAGATGACAATATAAGATGTGCATATCAGTTTCGAAGCTTGCATGAAAATGGGATGGGTACAGAACCTGGCCGTTGTTTCTCAGACTTTTGTGTACATTAATAATCCCCTGGGAATCTTCTGGAAACACAGATCCTGAATCAGTCAGTCTGACATGGACTCTGAAATTCTGCATGTCTAACATGCTCCAGGGATGATGATACTGTGGGTTAGTGGATATTACTTTGAGTAGCAAGAGAATAGGCAATCTTTAAGGTCCTTACCAGTCCAAAAATTTAATGACGCTAATGACCCTAATTCTTAATTTAGGAGCACGCATGAGTCAGTCTCATACAACTGAGACCACGCCACTCACAGAGTGATCAGGATGGCCTATCAATCACAGCAGACCGATTTCTCTCTTTTCCCACACTTTCCTTACCTTTTAATTTGCTTTCTTCCATTTTTATTTACAATAATTCTATTTTCATTTGCTCTGAAGATGCCATAATGGATCCCTGAGAAGTACTCATCCTAACTTTGTCCTTATAACACATGGAGTAGCAGAAAGTATTGCCACCACGGTCCACAGGCAATTCCTTTCCTCCCTCTTTCAGTGGCACTCATAGCGGGAGTAGGTCTTTTGTGTCTGGAAAAATATCAAGTGTGCCTTCCTTTGTCGTTCTCATAAAGAGCAAGTTGTGACGATCAGGTATAAATTTGAGGGCCAACAGGATGGTTCTAAATTATGAACAATGACTGTTTTCTGAATAACTTTATATTTTGGAAAAGAGTGGGTCTAGAATAAGGAAGAAAAAAAACACAAAGTCTCTATTTATTATTTGTAGTATATGCCAGATGAGTTTGCAGGTGCTTCCCTATTCTTTAAGTCCCTCCACCACTCTTTGAAATGGATATAATTTTTTTTAATGTTTATTTGTTTTTGAGAGAGACAGAGAGTGTGAGCAGGAGCAGGGGAGAGGCAGAGAGAGAGGGAGACACAGAATCCAAAGCAGGCTCCAGGCTCCGAGCTGTCAGCACAGAGCCTGACATGGGGCTCCAACTCACAAGCTGCAAGATCATGACCTGAGCCAAACTTAGATGCTTAACCCAGGTTGCCTCAGAATGGATATAATTCTTTTTTAAATTTTTTAAAAATGCTTATTTATTTTTGAGAGAGAGGGGAGGGGGAAGGGCAGAGAGAGAGAGGGAGACACAGAATCCGAAGCAGGATCCAGGCTCTGAGCCGTCAGCACAGAGCTCAACGCGAGGCAAGAATCCATGAACTGTGAGATCGTGACCTTAGCCAAAGTCAGGCACTTAACCAACTGAACCACCCAGGTGCCCCTAGAATGGATATAATTCTTATTCACATTTTACAGAGAGAAGTCAAGTGGCCTGCCCAAAGCAACTCATCTCATAAGAGACGGAGTCAAGATTCTAATCCAATCTTCTAACTTACAGTGCCCCACCATACGGCTTCACTGCTGCTCCTAGGAAGAAGCAAAATCTCATTTTGGTGAAGCATGGATGAGAGGTACCATTATTTTTAAATATCTGGAAAACTACATCTTTAATATATATACAAAAATCCATGGTGTTGATTATGGCAGGTATCCCTTATGAATATCATTTTTTAACTAAAATCCAAATGTCAACTCATTACATGTAAATGACTAGTTTTGTTGGGTAACAGTGAGATGCACTTTGTTTTAAAAACTGGTTCTTAGGGAGCTTAGCAGTGACAAGTTCAATTCAGTGAGTAAAGGCATACCTCGGAGATATTGTGGATTTGGTTCCAGACCACTGCAATAAAGCGAATATCATAATACAGCAAGTCACATGAACATTTTGGGTTCCCGGTGCAATAAAAGTTACGTTAACACCCTTCTGTGATCTATTAAATGTGCTGTAGTGTTACGTCTGAAAAACAACATACATACCTTAATTAAAACTATATTGTTGTTAAAAAATGCTAACCATCATCTGACCTTTCAATGAGCGGTAATCCCTGGTCACAGATCACCATAACAAATATGATAATAATGTAGAAAGTTTGAAATATTGCAAGAATTACCAAAATGTGACCCAGAGATAGAAAGGGAGCAAATGCTGTTGGAAAAATGGTGCCGACAGACTTGCTCAACAGGTTGCCAGAAACGGTAATTTTTAAAAGAATGTAGTATCCAGAACACACAATAAAGCATAGCACAATAAAATGAGGTACGTCTGTAGACTAAGAGGAAGCAAGTCTTTTCCAGATGATAGGTTATTTTTTTTAATGTTTATTTATTGGGGGGGGGGCAGGGGCAGAGAGACAGGGGGACAGAAATCCTAAGGTACTCCGTGCTGGCAGCGGAGAGCCCGATACGGTGCTTACGGTCATGACCCGAGCCAAAGTCGGACCCTCAACTGATGGAGCCATCCAGGACCCTCTCTTCCCATTGATAATTTAGTCAGACTATCCTTTTTCAGACTGGGATATCAGCCCTCCTCTGGTTTCCAAAAGTGTTCACCCTCCCATACTTTGTAATATAGGACATCAGGTCTTCAGTTCCCTATCAAAGCATGCAACTTCAAACACTCTGGAATCCAACTCTTGCCAAATGCTTAGCTAAATAAAGTAACACTTGGTGGAGTCTGCATAATGGACAGGCCACCCACCGACTGTCGAATTTGTTAAAATCTCTCTTTGCTACCGGTTAGAACACAACAGATCTACATACCCTGGCCCTTTTGGTTTAGCCATCTCACAGAACTTTCAACATTAAAATGTTTCATTGTTGTGCTCTCAATTTTCATCACAGGTTGCTGATAGCCACAGCTACGTAGAATTTCCCCCTGCGGTTGCCAAAATTGTCACTGAAATTCCTGTCCAGTATATCAATGCTTTAAGACCCGGTACTACAAAAAAACGGTAAAACCACATCATTCCTGTTGTGAAGGTCATGATTTTTTAAGTTGTAGCTTTCAGGGGCGCCTGGGTGGCTCAGTTGATTGAGCATCCGGCTCAGATCATGATCTCGCAGTCTGTGAGTTCAAGCCCCACGTCGGGCTCTGTGCTGACAGCTCAGAGCCTGGAGCCTGCTTCAGTTTCTGTGTTTCCCTCTCTCTCTCTCTCTCTCTGCCCCTCTCCCACTCATGCTCTGTCTCCCTCTCTGTCAAAAATAAATAAGCATTAAAAAAAATTTTTTTTTAAATTTAAGCTGTAGCTTTCAGCATCCAGAAAACTGATCTGAATTTGAAGTTTAAGCTTTAGCAACCATTCATTCACAACTGCTAACATACCTTTATTTTCTTCTTTTCTTCTGTGTCTTTGAACTTTTCAAAAGCCATTTGAAATTATTTGTGAGTATTTTTGTAACCAGTAAAACATGTCAGTGTTTGGACTGTTGGGGAAAAAAGGCAACTCTAAAAATACTTTTGCTGACTGGTATAGTTTAAGACATGCACGGAAACACTGACAGATTGCTGTGCAAGGTCCTAACGGTAGGAACCAAACAAACTGGTCTCTGTTGAGGTTCACACTCTATGAATGGTGGGGATATTAACAAGAGGCCAGTGATGTGTTGTTTGGTAGAAGCACTTTGTTCTTTTCTCATGGATTAACTCCAAGAAAAGAGAAAGAAAATCTGTCACTCCTACTACCACCACCCATGTAGATCAGTTTTAAACTCGAATCCAAGCCCATCAACAGGAGTTTCCCAAACGGGAGTAAAAATGGTTCCACATAGCCTCTAACTGGGCAGCGTTCAGAAAGACAAACACCAGGAACCCAGAGCCAGAAAAATTAGTTCCCTCTTTTTCAGCTTTGTGTCCTTGGAGAAATCACTTACTTCCAGGAATCTTAGTTATTTGATATTTAAATGAGGATGGCTAATGCAAATGCAATTCAATACAATGGAAAGATAAATTCCAACCCAGGTCTGGGCTAGCTGGCCCCTGCTCCCTATAAAACAAACCCTCTAAAGGGGCTGAAAGGTGTGATGGGAATGGCAGCTTAACACTCTGGATTGAGAAATGGAGACTGGCTAGAATGAACAAGCTGGCCTTACTAACCAAATCACTGACCTCATCTTGCTTTTCTGGAAGCTGTTTGCTGGACCTCTCTTTCAGGCAACTTACCCAGGCCACTGCACTGCAGTTTCTTCCTCTCTTATTTTTCTACCCTGCAGTTCAATTTCACAGTTTCCATGTCTTGCCTTTGTCAGAGCACGAGGCAGACATCTGACACCGTGGAAACTTAATAAATATTACATCAATCAATAAAGTAATTAATCAGAAACAACTGCCAACAAAATCCAGCACCACAAACAGTTGTCTGTATTTTCTCATTTGCTTAATTTTTCTCCGAGGAATAGTGGCCAGAAAGAAAGACTGCCAAATGGTTGTCTACTCTGATTTCTGAGGAATGTCAGTGGCGTTCCTTACCTAATGTATCAAACATACTTGTTGAGTTTCTGTTACTGTGTACTGAGCTGAGGGATGGTATTAGTGAATAAGTTGAAAATATGAGGGAACAAATATAGTTGGGACAAATTGTTGAAACACAAGCACACTTATAAAAAAGCCTGAAGGCATAAGCAAACCCATGTTAAAGGCATTCACTACTGGGGAGGCAGGCACATAATCTCTCACATACATAAATATGCCACAAGCACTTCTTGTCTTTAAAGTTTTTTTTTTTTTTTCCATTTCAATAAATTTCCATATCAATCCCAAGCCTTCCCAGAGTGGCTTTTCTAACAATCATAATTTTCTGATCCAAGCTGTTCTTTTCAGTATCTGTAACAGTATTAGTAATGTCCAGACGCCAATCTGAGGCACACACCTCAGGAAATTGCTAGGGGATTGTTATTCATTCCCTCCCTTAGTATTTAATAATCCTTTTCATGCTGAGAGGCAGCATTTCCTGATGTCCAAAACCAGAAGACTCGTACTGGGAATGTCAAGATTCCATTTCCTCATCGTTTTCATCTTAGTCTCAAAGCTTTGCCTCGAACATACATGCATCTTCTGTGCATTTCTTCACTCTTCGTTTAAGTATTTAGAGTGTTCACTGCTGTAAAGCATGCTTTATAATGTATGCCATGGATAGGATCTCAAATCCAAAGTGTTACCACCCCTTAAATTCACATACATGCCTGTGTTTGCTATTCTCACTATGTAAAATGTCTCTAAGAAATGCCACCCAAAATAGGTGCCGAGCTCATAACAATATTCACAAATGAAAAACGTGCCTCCAGATGCCAAGTACTTATAGAAGTGAGGCTGTCTGCCTCCTCGAGGGTATACAGCTTCTCAGATGCACTGTAACTGTTATATCCAGTGCTTTCAGATTAAAAGAAGAGATGCTCTTTAACCAGGGGAGGGGGACAGAAGGACAGAGTTCTTAGGCTTAGACCCTGGAGCTCAGATCTAAAGTGAAATTGCCTCCAATGTCAGAGAATGAGAATTGCAGAACTCAGGGGCTTGAGGGGGAAAGGAGGGAAAGGAATACGAAGGGGGAATCTCATTTTCCCCAGTTGAGCCTGATTGCAGGGTCCAGTATTAGTCCTATTTTATGAGGGCTCACTGAAGGGGAGTTTAATGCTGCTGTTTTATGTATTTTCATTAATACTTTAATTTTTGTGCTTGCACCCTGAGGCACTTTCATGAAGGGAGCAATTTTAGATGTGGAAGATGAAGAATACGACATTTTTTCTCCTGCTGCCACAGAGTTTTAACACGCCACACACATACCCTCATCTCTTCGGGGGCTATCTTTTCATCTTTCAGTGCCCAGATCCTTTCTAAACTGAATGCAAGTTGGTACAAATCTGCAATTCGTTTGTCTAGGAAGACTTGAGTCTTCCCAGTCTAACTGCAGTTCTAGATGTTGCATTTTTAAAAGGTTTGATGTTGTATTCTGAAGACTGAACCCAAACACAGATATGTAACTTAAATTTGATGTGGGAGTGTCTGATACTCAAAAGAAGAAAAACATTATTATTTTGAAAATGTGACTGCAGAATACTAAACTAAGGGTTGGCAAACTAAAGCCCACCACCCAAATCTGGCCCTTGCTTGTTTTTGTAAATAAAGTTTTATTGGTACTCATCTGTGGCTGCACTGCCTGCCGTTTCACAGAAAAGTTTACTGGCACTTGGTCTAGAACGTGCATATCAGATATCTGTATGTTCCAATTTTATTTCCTTCCATGTTTTATAGTGCTTAGAAATTTTTTTTTATCCAAACAAGTGACTTCTGAATTTGGAATACAAACTCAGGAAGTTTCAGGTTTAAATTTCCAAATATTTTCCACACGCTTTCCAAATGACAAAGTCCTCAAAATTCTGTCAAATAGCATTTGATTAACTGAAATGCTGTCAAGTTTCAACGCGATAGCACCATAAGATTTGGAGGCTGCAATTCTAAGCAGAATTTGCAAACTGAATTTATATTATAGTCAAAAGACTGTGCAATTCCACAATTACAGAACAGACCCCATTCCTTATTAAAAATATATATATAACTGCTACCAACTTCTCCTGACCTTTTACTACAACCTTTCCATCTCTGCCATGATAGTTTATTACACGTTGTCAACTCTGCATATCATTCCCACATCAATATCCTAAAGATTTCACACCCCTGGCTCCAGTCAGCTCTGCATCCAAATCATCCAGGGAAGAAAGCTGCATGTCATACTTCTAAAAATACTTCTTTGGGGTGATAAATTTTACTAACAACCTTTAGAATTTGAAATTTTCCGGAAGCCTAATCATTTAATATCATTTAATTCTGTTCCCTCTTCTAACTCAGCAGAAAGGAGAGCAATTCCTTGATCTCACTTAAAAATATTTGTAATAGTGGTAATATTTTTAAACTTGCAGGTTTTCATTATTCCAGCAATGGTTTCACCATGCAGGATGGTTCATTGTCATTCTTTTTGTTCTTGAGATGATAAGAGACCTTTGGTGCCCCAACTTTAGAGACCCCCTACAATTTAATTGTGTTAATTTTTAATGTTTATTTATTTTTGAGACAGAGACAGAATGCAAGTGGGTTAGGGGCAGAGAGAGAGGGAGACACAGAATCCGAAGCAGGCTCCAGGCTCCGAGCCGCCAGCACAGAGCCCGACAGGGGGCTCGAACTCACAGAGCTGAGATCATGACCTGAGTCAAAGTCAGATGCTCAACTGACTAAGCCACCCAGCCACCCCTAATTGCGTTCATTTTCAAAAATCTGTTCCTTCCCTTTAAAGCATAAACACTAGGATTTACCCCTTGCTTATTTTGGTATAGTTACTGAAAACTCGTTTCTCATTTCAATCCTTCTAATGACCTACAGTTATTATCCCCACTTTAAACTGAAGAAGCCAGGGCTTAGAGAGATAACGTCATGTATCCAATATCACACAGCTAGTAAGTGACAAGGCCAGGAATGCATCCTAGATCTGTCTGATGCCAGAGATGGGGCTTTTGCCCACTGATTTCTGCAGCTTGGAGGGCAGGGATTCAGTATCATGTGCCTTTGTTTCTCCAGAGTTTAGCACAGGTTTTGATTTATAGGATTGTCTCACTAAAATGTACGTTGAATGAATGAATGACTAAACAAAATCCGAACAAGGTGTTCAGAGTCTATGTAGAAACATCTGCTGTATCCTTAGCAGTCAGTTGACATGTCTTGGTATAGCTGTGCCGGAGCCAGTCTGGCTACTTCAGAATTTGTTTGAACCAGACCATTCGGACAGGTAGGGAAAATGGAAAATTAAAGAGCAAATACTCACATTGACAGATTAAGTAATACCGGGGAACAAGTAAATAGAAGTTACTTGGGAGAACAAATCAGAACATAATTCTAAAACTTGCTGTCTCTGAACTAATTTACTTTAGCTAATTTCCAAATCTTTCCCCTCATTATGAGGGCCTTTTCATCCCTTATTATTGGGTCATTCATTCCCAGATATTCACTTACATTTATATATATTTATCTCACTCATTCCTATTGGAGCTGCTCCTTTACAGAAATAAAAGAATTTCAGATGCAAGTAGCTCTGATAGAAAGCCCTATTCCCATAAAGAGTTTTGAGGAAACTTTCCCAGTCTCTTTTGAATGGAATCCAGGCAGATTAAAAGTGTTAGTTGTATTCCTGGCACCATGATTTCATTTTAAATTAAGCCAATATACATTTAATTGATAAGATGGGTTGATTATTTTCTACCCCTTGATATTAGTTATAAACTAGTACTTTAACTGGGTTAACGATATTATCTTTAGGGATCCCTATTTTATTTTTAATTTTTTAAAGTTTACTTATTTATTTTGAGAGACAGAAAGCCTGGGCATGTGTAGGGAAGTGGCAGAGAGAGACAGAGGTAGAGACAGAGTCCTAGGCAGACTCCCGTGCTGTCAGTGTGGAGCCCAATGTGGGGCTTGATCATGACCTGAGCTGAAATCCAAAGTCAGACACTTAACTGACTGAGCTACCCAGGCCTTCCTAGGGATCCTTATTTTAAATGCCCCTGGCAACTTCCCCTTTCTTGCCACTGTGTACCTCTAAACTCACTGATACGATACTGAGACTGCTGTCTCAATTGTTCTGACTTTTATTTTTTTATTATTTTTTAACATTTATTTATTTTTGAGACAGAGAGAGACAGAGCATGAACAGGGGAGGGGCAGAGAGAGAGGGAGACACAGAATCTGAAACAGGCTCCAGGCTCTGAGCTGTCAACACAGAGCCCGACGCGGGGCTCAAACTCACGGACCGCAAGATCATGACCTGAGCCGAAGTCGGACGCTTAACCGACCAAGCCACCCAGGCGCCCCCAATTGTTCTGACTTTTAAAACGTCCTATCACTTATTTAATAATATATATCTTTTTTTTAATTTTTTTTTTTAACGTTTATTTATTTTTGAGACAGAGAGAGACAGAGCATGAACGGGGAAGGGTCAGAGAGAGGGAGACACAGAATCTGAAACAGGCTCCAGGCTCTGAGCTGTCAGCACAGAGCCCGATGCGGGGCTCAAACTCATGGACCGTGAGATCATGACCTGAGCCGCAGTCGGCCGTTTAACCGACTGAGCCACCCAGGCGCCCCAATAATATATATCTTATTATGAAGCATAGCATCTGATTTATGATGCAAGTTGTCAATTTTCAAATCAAATAAAATGCCCATAAAATGAGGTTTCCCAAGGAAGACATCCTTGAAAAATAATAGAATGGAGCTTGTTTGAATTAACTGCTCCTTTTTAGGGTACCTTAAAGTAAGCTGTGCTATTAGGAAGCTAGAGTAGTTCAGGTTATATTCCTAACTTCTGAAGAAAACATCAGGAAGGGAAAAATAGCATGGATGTTCATAAAAGATCTTCCGGCACCACTGTCATAAGCTGAATATTGCTTGAGATGTCTCGGATTCAGTCAGAGCATAATTATTGGGCTGTTTGGCCCCTGGGTCCAAACACCCAAATGGCTTTTTCCCCTTTGTTCTTATGAGATGAGGAAAGACTTTAACAAATGAACCCAAAGTGAGATCTCGTTTAATAGAATTCACCCTCTCTTCCCATCTCCCCTGTTCTAATGACCACAACGTCCTTTTCAAAAGAATGTAGCTGTTACAAATCACAGCTGGCCAATTTCCAGTTGGAAAGTTCAATTTTTGTCTATCTACGTACCCTGACAAAATCCCCCTGGATGCAGAACCAAGTGATCATTTTAGAAATTTGTATTGTCTGGATAACTGCAATGGTTGCACACAGACATCTATTGCCTTTTACCTTTGTCTGTATTGACTCTCAGTGAAACTAATACAAAACTACCGACCCTGACCAATGGAAAAATTTGGAGTTTGGTAGCTTTGATTGCTCATACTGCATGCAGTCAACCACTCAAGCAGCATAGATTAAAACATAAAAGTTTCGGCAATCGCTGAACATTATAAATTCTCATTAGAGTCTCATAATCAAGACATTTGGTTGAGTGGAGCATACAGGTGTAGTAGCCCACATATGGACCCTGTCACATATGAAGAAAAAGATCGTCTCTTTAAAATGTAAAACAGGTTTTCTGGTAAAAATGTTACCTCTTTCAGGACACAGAAATAAAAGTACTAGTTTACTAGATTACTAGTTACCTGAAAAAGTGCTGATACTACTGTGGAACACTGTTGCACAAGCTGTGCATTCTGGAGGACTTAGTGCAGTTTCGAAAGTATAATATGGGGGCGCCTGGGTGGCTCCGTCGGTTAAGCGTCCGACCTCAGCTCAGGTCATGGTCTAGCCGTTCCCAAGTTGGAGCCCCACGTTGGCTTCGGTGCTGACAGCTCAGAGCCTGGAGCCTGTTTCAGATTCTGTGTTTCCCGCCCCCTCCCCCCCCCCCCCCTCCGCTCCTCTCCTGCCCACATTCTTTGTCTCTCTCAAAAATAAATAAACATTAAAAAAGCGTTGTATACTATTAAAAAAAAAAATAAGGAAAGCAACGAGAAGATCCAAGATGAGCTTAGGACGCGTACTAGGACAGTTTGGACTGAAATAGATGATGCAATCAATAGCCAAGTGTGAGAATAGAACCATTAATGAGAAATCTTTAACGTCAAGCAGTTGTTTGAATGTCATCTATTGTCTACAAACTGCAACTGAGCAGGTGACTCTCCTGTTCCATGATTACCTTTTGACTTCTGGGGGACATATTTTCTAGGAGGGTCAAAATACCGCACTTGAAAAATGAGCTATATGCATGAGTGACACAGGCATGACTATATAAAATGTAGAAAGGCTGATTCTTCCTAACCGCATTTCATAAAATTCTCTCGGGGCAACCTATCTTTCCTGTATTACCAAAATGGGGAAAAATCAGGTTAGCAAATAGCATTCTCTCTACAGCTTTTCTTAAAGCTGTGGAGGATGGCTGCTGTGATTTAGTAGGCCTTTTCCCTCTTTCGTGCCAGGGACTAGGTTTTGCAATATTACCTTGAGGATTTAGCATCTCAGCTTGGCTGTTTCTGACTCTCCAAAATGAGGAAGATGAATTATTTAACATCCAGGAAGCACCAGCTGTGTTCTCTCCTAAAGCTGAGCTTCCCCCACCAGAGGGATTTACAATTGAAATAGGTTTCTAATCTAAATAGGACTACAGTTTGGACAAGTGAACAAGACGAGAGAGTTTTTTTCCTAAGTGGAGAAGAGATATTAGTGAGCATTTCTTAGCGGTTTTCCCAGAGCACCTAGAAATTCTCTAGGGATTATACAGCCTAGCATCTTGCCAAGGGGACGGAGTGCTCCTGAGATGAAGGCACAACTCTGAGGCCACTAAAGAAGGGGATTTATAACATGCAATAGGAGGGATTTAGGTTAGGGACAAAGACAATTCTCTTGATGGTCGGTGTTACAGAAGGAGACGAGAGTATGAGAGAACTCTTTCCCTCAATGTTCTTAGAACCAGGGCAGTGGTTCTCAAAATTGTTCTTGAAATTTTGTACCCCAGGGGGCATTCAGCAACATCTGGACACGTTTGTTTTTGGTTGTCACAACAGGGGCGAAGAGGAAGACACTACTAAGTCTAGAGGGTGGGGACCAGAGATACTGTTAAACATTTTATAATGCACAGAGCAGCCCCTCCCAACTAAGAACTATTAGGCCCAAAATGTCAAGAGTGCCAAAGCTTAAGAAAGCTTGACCTAGAGAATTTACACATTTTTTGAGTTCTCTCAAATGATTTTAATCAGCCTACCTGGGCCAGTTCTAGGAAATAAAATAATTCTCTCCATTTGTTTAATGAGAATAAAAATGGTTTGCCACCCAGTTGGGTGTGCTCTCAAGATGGGTTCCTCTTCAGGGAAGAGGGCTCTCTTCCCAGGGACTCTCCCTGAAGTTCTCCAGCTGATTCCAATCTTTGTTTTAGGAATTAATTTAAATCCCACTTCATCCCAAAAGCCCGAGGGAAAGACAAAGGTGATCCACTATTCCTTGAACTCCTTTCTATAGCAAGTAGTATCTGCCTACCTCATGGGGCATTTACTGCCTCATGCATTTACTGTATGTACATGACAAGACAACTGTGTTGTGAACTTATCCAACCAAGTCAACTAAACTGTAAATTCCTTACTGGCAAGGGATAGTGTTTCTGCTGCATCAGAAACACACAATCTATTACCAGCTTGCACACAGTGAGAATTCCATAACCCTTTATTTATTATATGATGATAGAATCCTTTATTCATTATATGAGCCACTGGGTGGCTCAGGTTAAGCGTCCAACTTGGGCTCAGGTCATGATCTCACGTATTCAGGAGTTCGATCCATAACATAGGGATTGCTGCTGTCAGCCCAGAGCCTGCTTCAGAGCCTCTGACCTCCTCTCTCTACCCCTCCCCCAATGGTTCTCTCTCTGTCTCTCAAAATACATAAATAAACATTATATGATAATCAATATTCAATCTCTTCACATATTCTGAGGCCCCTCAGAGTGGTAGTTATTAAATAAAAGTAGAAGGACTTTGATTGCCAGTTTTCCCCAGTCTAAATTGGGGCAGGAAGAGATCATTTTAAAGTTACATCAAATATATTTCTATTTTCAATGGTTCCTATTCCACAATGCCAGGATATGGACTTTGATTTCTGGTCTTCATAAAAACTAGGCATCAGCATGACTTATTAGAAAAAGAAGAATTATTTAGGGTCATTCTATGTTAATAGAAAAAGGAATAATGAAATATCATAATAAAGAGAAATAGTTTTCTAATAGAGAAGTGTCATGATATTAGTCAGGTTTATTGGGGCTTTAGAGGAGTATTCCAAGAAAAGTGGCAGAAATTCGATCAATTAAGTGAGGCACACATAAATTGAACTTAATAAAACTGCCCAAATTGCTTTGGAAAAAAATGCTGTAGGGAATATACTTTTATTAGTTCTGGGTGAGGGTGAATTTGATGATACAGTGAAACCTTTTCCACTTTTAATCTTGAGTTTCCCATGAAAACCATCAGGAATAACTTTAGAAATATTATCTACAACCAAACTAAAGACTGAAGAACCTGTGTGGCCAATGTGTAGTCAATGGTTTAGAAGTAAGAATGTAGGTACTGCGGTAAGAATACTGGCTCCAATCCAGTCTTACTGGACTTTGACAATTACTCATTCTATGTCAGTGCACAACACCCTATTTGGTAGAACTGCTCCCGTGGATCTACATCAGATACGCCCTGGGCTATCCTTGCCTCCAAAGAATTCAGTTCTCCAGAGATGAAAGAGACTTCTTGACCCACAGTCTTACTATCTCCAAATTAAAACAAAGAACAACAATCAAAACCAAGAAATAATTACTGAATTACTGAATTAATTCCTGAATTAAATAAAGGAAAAATCAAAGTGTTGCTCTAGGACAGTCAGATACAACTCACTGGTTTTTCTATTCGTGAAGACTGAATTCACTGGGTAATTTTTTTTTTTAAATGTATTTATTATTTTGAGAGAGAGACAGAGTGTGAGGAGGGGAGAAGCAGACAGAGAGGGAGACACAAAGTCCGAAGCAGGCTTCGGGCTCCGAGCTGTCAGTCAGCACAGAGCCCGATGGGGGGCTCGAACTCACAGACTGCAAGATCATGACCTGAGCCAAAGTCAGACACTCAACCGACTGAGCCACCCAGGCACCCCATCACTGGGTAATTATTTAATGCTGCACTTCACTTTACTAATACAAAGAATCCTTATGAGGAAAGAAAAAGGCCCATTTCTATTTTATGTTTCTCAACAAGGATTTTTGGCATCCTGCAATTTCTATACACACTGTAACTCTCAGAAGCATACATTGAGCATCTTTCAATCAGTCAAAATATGAGATATCTTTTGAAGATTATGTTTACCCATTCTGTTCTGAAAAGATTTAATGTGACCTTTTCTTAGATATAAAAGTGACTAATTTGTTTAATGGGAACAAAAATGCTGATTTACCACCCAAGGGGTCACTAAGTCGGCGACATTTGTTAAACCAGATATTACTCAAAACGAAAGTAGGAATTAACCCTTTATTCTTTGTAATCAGTAAAAATGCTCAGCATTTTAGCTGTGGTTGCTTCACAATTTCAACATCTTAGTGGCCGTTGCTTTACGATTTATGAAAGATGCCTTGTACTTGTGTCCATGCTTCATTTTTGCTGGTTAAATAATCTCATGATTATCTTAACCATTACTATACATCAGGGAGGAAAGACCTCAGGGTGGGATGATTTTTGGGGTCATGGAAAGTTCCACTATCCAACAATCTTCTGGCCAGGTCTTGTGGATGATTAATAACCCTCATGCTTTTTCATCTTGATATTTCTTGGTCCATACCCATAAAATTTTCCTGCTTGGTATTCATTTTTTAAGTCTATAACATTATTGGGATTTTATGCTGACTTCATAACCTTCAGAGTAACTGATCGTAGCAAAATATTTCCTTGCTTATAGAGAGCAGCTTTCCATTGACCTCGATTTTAATGAATACATTTTGAAAAGAAAACATTTATTACCAAGTGAAATAAGCATCTCTGAAAGACTTCTCCCACCAGCAAAGAGTAATTTTTTTTTTAATAGAACCCCTGAGGAGGCTGAATCTGATATAGCACCAATACTGGCTTATTCAAAGCTCTGAATCATTTTGGACTCACCTTTAAGATTCAAGTAACCACACTTTACTGATTGCTTCCCATTTAGTTGTTTTCCTTCTTCACTAGACTAGGTTTCTGGAAAAGAGGATCTGTACTTATCTCTGTAACTCCCCAGGCTAGCGCCGTGTCTGAATCAATGTAAGCATGGAATATATCTCTATTGAGAAAGGCTATTCATTGGGATAAGGCAGATACACAGAGTAGGGAGTTTGGAGTATGGAAGATGCTTGCATATCTTTATAAAGAACGCAACACATGTGTTTAAGACCCAGGACACATGTCAATTTCCCAAACTTAAAAGCCTGCTGAAAGCAAAAGGCTGTGAGGTAAAGAATGAGGTTTACAATAAAAGATTATGGAGCCAGAGAGGAAAAGACCAACAGAATATAATGACCATTTCCAAGGTCGCAGGTAGAAGATGGTTCCAAAAAATACATTATAATGACCAGGGTTCTCCTTCTTCACCGAAGAAAGAACAAATAGAAACACCTATTCTAAATCGATGTGAGGAATAATTTTCTTCAAGAGAGACATTAAATAGCGAATAGGTTACTGAAAGAATGTATAAACAAGGCTTTCTGATACTTATAGATTAGATAACCTGCCAAAATTTCTCTTAATGAAGGCTTATGAACATTTATGCACAAAATAACGATACTTATGTTAGACCCCTTTAAGGCGCACAAGGCACAACTACTGAATAGTATTTAGAACAGTAAATAAAAGAGGAACCAAATCCCTATCTTATACGCCCCTGCAAAACATAAGAAGAGAGTGGGATACCAAATGGGATAACTTCCTTTTTGTGATACATAATTTCGAGTTTTCAGTGGCCAGGGGCACACATCCTATCATTCATGTGGACTAGGAAGACATCCTTCTACCTCATTCTATCAGGTGATTTATAATTGCCATTTAAACACAATAAGCGAGGGAGTATATGATTTGTGAATCCGCTAGGATGCTAATGGAAAAGCTCTCTACTGACCCAAGAAGGGCACTTAAATTGTTACGGCTCCTATGTAGTTGGAACTACTTTAAATATTCATTGCACTTTAATGAACGTACTTTTCCTTTAATTAGACATGGTGTTAATACTGTTTTAATCTGAATTGATTTGCCACACTGATCTGGGGGAGCCAGGATCTGTTTATGAATGAATTAGAAGTCTCAAGCTTACTAAAACTAGTAGTTAACCTTCCCAGAACTCTTATGTCTCAAAAGGAAGCATAATATTATTTTCACAGGTGAAAAGGTACAAGACATGGGGTGTATTTAGCTGAAGATTAAGTAAAGTTTGGCAAGCTAAGACTGGGAATATTTTGAAATTCCTTAATATCATGTTTTTAATACTCAATATGTGACAATTAAAAAGATCACGAAGTCACTTGATCTTTCATTCATTCAACACGTATCCTTTACTTCTGTCTCTGCACTTATCAAAAGGACGGACTAACGATGGATAGCATTAATGAATTGGTTGCACAGTAGCAAAGCGTGACCACCTCAGGATATGAAGGTATTTAGGTTATCTTGGTGAAAATTAAGGAGTTAATAACAACTTAATAAAGGTGAAGGTCTATGTCAAGTCCTGGTATTATACTTCTTTGAGCTGTCAAGATTTATTACCTTTGGCTGTATCACCATAACAATATTTTTCACGTGCCTCCGGGTTTTCTTTATTAATCTCCTTACAGAAATGTACGAAGTAAGCGTGCCTTTTGAAGTGTCCAGGGATATATTTTCCCAATGACGAGTAATCCAAGACATCTTTGGAATATAACAAATTGATTAAGACATCATACTTCTGGCCAGTCAATACCAGGTTAAGGAATTATAGGAGAGGATGAAGTTGTTTATTTAGCTAGAGAGCTCCCATGGAGGTAATTTACCTGGTGGGGAAATGGTGTGATTGTTGCTGTCAAGGCAAATGCTCTCTCCTTTGGGACCTCAGAGGCTGAGGCTCGGGGGAAATAGCATTTGCCCCTTATCCTCTCATCCGTTGCAAAATTGCTGGATAGGACGGTGGGATCTTCTGGTCTAAGGTCCCTCAGTGTTTCTCAATTTGGTTATCCCTGCATTCATTCATACAAAGACTTCGAAAGTACCAATGCTCGGGCCCTTTCCCCAGAGATTCAAATTCAGTGGTCTGGGGAGGGGCCCATGGCACCATAAAATTGGAAAGTTCCTGAATTGTTTCTTTGGAGAATCACTGAGCTATAGCAAGTGAAAAGCTGTAACAATTACTTCATAATAGGATAAGCCACAAGGAACTCTTAGAAGCTTAATCTTGGATGTGGTCCTTAACAAAGTGTTTCACAGCATTTTGGAGTTGGTCTACAAATAAATCAGGTCCTTCTAATTTTCATCCAGGGTTTTTCTTGGGACACCTCCTCCCCTGGAACTTGTTGACCTATATTTGTATCTTGTTTTCATAAGTGCATATACTTACAAAAGAGACATCTTAAATCATGGAAGAAAATGCTCTTTTCCTATAGCTTCTATTGACAAGCCAGAATATTTTGCTTTCTTCCTTAAGCCTATTAAAGATAGTAAAAATCAGTTCCAAAAACTCTGCCCCAGAAGCACTCTAAAAATAACAATATAAATGAACAATTAAGTAAATTATGTCGCAGTCACTTGCCAGACTTTTGAACAACCGATAAAATTATAATTACGAAAATGCTTGTGAAAAAATGAAAATAAATAGAATCAAAAAAGACATATACCATATATGACAACTGTGTATTTTATAGTTAAAGACTAGAAATAAATTGTGTATAGAATTGGTGAGTGGGATTGTGAGAGATTTTTCACTTGGTTTCCTAATCTTTCCTTGGTGTTGTTATAATGTTGATTTATATTTAAAAATACCTATAATTTATTAAGAAACTACCAGGTACCAGAAATTTTGAAACTCTACAGAAAGGATATTAATAATACAATTTTTAACAGAAAAATTGAAGGACAAAGACATTAAGTAGCATGTCTGAGTCATAGAGCTAGTAAATGACAAGATCGGATTCAAAGGTTTGTCAGTTTCTTTTTTTATTACCCTCTTCATCATTATTTAAAAATTTTAAATGAGGGACTCAATCAATAAGACCCCTACCTCCCACCTCAATAAAAACATTTGTTACTTTAGGTTAAATGGACTGGATTGTCCATGCTTATATGTTTAACATCATCAGTAAGTTTTCTGGATACTAAGTTGAGGGAAAGATGAAAAGTGAGAATTTCTTATCAGTTTAGTTATCAATTAACGAAATATTCTTCTATCATGAAAAAGTCAAGGAGGATAACATCAAATTAATAAACAACTTTTTGAGGGGCATCTGGGTGGATCAGTCAGTTGAGTGTCAGACTTTGCTCAGGTCATGATCTCACAGTTCGTGGGTTCAAGCCCCGTGTTGAGTCTGGAGTCTGTTTTGGATTCTGTGTTTCCCTCTCTCTCTGCCCCTTCCCTCCTCACATTGTCTCTCTCTCCCTCTCAAAAAATAAATAAACATTAAGACATTTTTTTTTTCAACGTTTATTTATTTTTGGGACAGAGAGAGACAGAGCATGAACGGGGGAAGGTCAGAGAGAGAGGGAGACACAGAATCGGAAACAGGCTCCAGGCTCTGAGCCATCAGCCCAGAGCCCGACGCGGGGCTCGAACTCACAGACCGCGAGATCGTGACCTGGCTGAAGTCGGACGCTTAACCAACTGTGCCACCTAGGCGCCCCAAGACATTTTTTTTGATTAAAAAAAACTTTTTGAGAGAAGTTAACTAGAAATATAAACTTGGATATTGTTTAGTAAGTTAAGATGTGATTAGTAACATACTGATAAGATGTGATTAGTTAATAAAAAAAAAAAAGTCTAAAGTTTCTCAGCTTAGAAAGGATCCAGTTCCTTAAAAATAATCCCCAAGGTAAAAAATGGCTGGAAAGAATGAGATGATAATAAACGTTAAGTTGCTAATACCAGTTTTATGTGTCATTCCCTTAGAGAGATATGCTCTATCTATGAAAAGGGGTCATTAAACTAGTTCAGACCCTGGGCTTCCCAGGGCCCTGGGAGCTCCAGCAGGGCACGTGTCTGTCTCTGCGGACACTTACTGGTGCCCCACCATCCCTGTCCTCATGCTCCATTACTCAGGCTGTGCCTCCCCCCCCCCAGGAATTTGCCCTAAAGAGATTATCCCACAAACTGCACTGTGCAGGAAGATCTAGTTCCTGGGAAGAGAGAAATGAAAAGCTAGAATTTTCTCACATTTCTTTTTTTTTTTTTTTTTTTTAATTTTTTTTTCAACGTTTATTCATTTTTGGGACAGAGAGAGACAGAGCATGAACGGGGAAGGGGCAGAGAGAGAGGGAGACACAGAATCGGAAACAGGCTCCAGGCTCTGAGCCATCAGCCCAGATCCTGACGCGGGGCTCGAACTCACGGACCGCGAGATCGTGACCTGGCTGAAGTCGGACGCCTAACCGACTACGCCACCCAGGCGCCCCTTCTCACATTTCTTTTAAGCTAGAAGTGTGAATCAGATATGATCCCTGCCCTTAAAAGTCTTATAGTCTTGAAGGAGAATAAGACAGATTCTAAATAGCACATATATTCCTTTGTGCTGTTATACGCATGTTTAATAACATGCTTCACCTCGGTTTCTAATGCAACATTTCATTCATGGAAGGGTAACCTATCCTGTCTAGGAGTTCATATTTTGGTTTGCTAATATTCCCATGCAACAGATTTTCACTAATTTACATCCATCATCTATTTTCTTTCATTAAAATTTTTTTCTTGTGCATAAGTATTTTTTATCTTAAAATATAAAACAAAGGACTGCTGAATGGAATCTTTAGCTTGTAGACTCTTTGGATAAGTTTCTTTTCCTCATTCAATTTTCATTTCACTAGTAAATAAACACTTGGAACTATTAAAACAGTAAGTGTAACTTGGGTTTCCTATGGACGGAATATACACATAAGGTTGTAGTACAAGAGCTTAAATTTCACCTGCTTGTATCTTCACTTTAAGATGGGAACTCTGGAGGTGCCTGGGTGGCTCAGTCAGTTGGGCGTCCGACTTCGGCTCAAGTCATGATCTCATGGTCCGTGAGTTCGAGCCCCGCGTCGGGCTCTGTGCCGACAGCTCGGAGCCTGGAGACTGTTTCGGATTCTGTGTCTCCCTCTCTCTGACCCTCCCCCGTTCATGCTCTGTCTCTCTCTGTCTCAAAAATAAATAAACGTTAAAAAAAAAAAATTTAAGATGGGAACTCTGGCCCCTGAAAACTTTTACCCTTACATTTCTGGGAGTCTTTCTGCTCTCTTTATTATTTCCCAAAACACTTTCCATGGTCTTCCTCTCCAGTCCCCTGGTTGATTGCCATTAACGTGAGCTAGCACTGGCACTGGTCCTGACTCTCTGAAGTTGGTGCTGTGGTCTTCAGATGTGATTCTGTGAATTCTCTTACTGCTAGGTTGCCACATAAAATACGTGGCACCCAGTTAAATCTGAATTTCAGATAAGTAAAGAATGCAATATATAGGATGCATTTCTACTAAAAAATTATCCTTTGTTTATCCAAAATTCAAACTTAACTTGGTGCCTCGTATTTTTACTTGCTAAATCTGACAGCCCTACCTTGTGCCCAAGCCATACCATGCTTCCTGCAGTCTCTCGTGAGCTAAAGTCACATGTGTGCTATATACAGGTGGGGAAAATGGCTCTCTTTTCCTCTTCTGATGGCCTTTTGTCTCTTTATTATTTTTAAGTTCATTTATGAGACTGATTTACTTTGAGAGAGAGAGAAAGCATGAGTGAGGGAGGGCAGAGAGAGAGGGAAAGAGAGAATCCCAGGCAGGCTCTGCTCCATCAGTGCAGAGCTCCACGTGGGGCTCAAACCCATGAACCACGAAATCATGACCTGATCTGAAGTTGGACACTTAACCAACTGAGCCACCCAGGCGTCCCAGCCTTTTGTCTCTTTAGCCCAACATTGCTTGTGCCATCTTAAGACCACTCACAGGAACAGCTTTCAGTGTCTTTCTGTGGCCATCTATCTTCGGGGTTTAGACAGCCTTAGAATGTCAGACTCACTGTGGCGGGCTTTTTTTCCCCTGTTCTCTTAGACATTTCCCCCAATGGCTTGTCCCACAGACCTCCTTATTGGCTAGCTCCTCCCAGACAAGTCAATTTACGTAATGAAGGCTACCAGCTCTCTTGGTTCATGAGGCACATACAGTTTTATTTCATCAAATACTTTCAACAAATAATAAAACTTATGATTAAGGAAACTGCCTTCAAAGTACCTCTAACGTGCGTGGAAGTGTTTCCTACCTTTGGAAGCACTTAGGGAAGCTCTGTGGAAAAAGTGGCTTTGGGGCTTCAGCTTTTAAGAAATGTGTCTGAATTTGACAGTGTGAAAGAAATTCCAAGCAAATGTAACAGTATGAGTGGAGGTAAGAAGACAGGAAAGTTCACGGTTGGCTTACTTTGGTTTGGTGACAGCGTAGGATGTACAGCAACTGGAAACTATAAGGAAAGTTGGTGCCCTGGACAAGGAAAGTTCTCCATGGCCGTGGTCAGGAGTTTGTAATTTCTTCTCCAGGCAATGGGAAGCGCTTGCAAGATTTGGTTAGAAGAAAAATACAATCAAGAGATGCTTATAGTCCTGTTACACAGGCTACATTCCAAGTGTGAGCAATTATAGGAGAGAGATTAGTTTATCACATAAATAAAGTAGGTAAGGAGTAATGAAGTCCCAAGGGAGGGACAGGAGAAAGAAAAGGAAAAACAGAAATTTGAAAGAGACCTTGGTCTGAAAACTTGGTAATCATTTTAATCAGCAGAGTTTTGTTTTGTTTTTGTGGGTTTTTTGTTTTTTGTTTTTTGTTTTTTAAATTCCCAATGCCCATGCCACTTTGAGACTAATTAAATCAAAATCTCTGGAGATGAGACCCCCATATCAGTATTGTCAAATCTCCCCTCGTGATTCCAACACTCAGCCAAGACCGATCACCACTATTGCAGAGCAGGAGTTCTTTCACTTCTGTAGGAATCAGAGTCACCAAAGGGCTTGTTGGGCACCATTGCCAGAGTTACCAGATCTGGAATGAGGTCTGAGAATTCGCATCTTGAACAAGTTCCTAGGTGGTGTGGGTGCCGTTGGTCCAAGGACCATGCTAGCAGGACTTCTGCGGTGGAATGATCAGGACCTAACAATTAATTAGCAATTACTATGTATATGTCTTGGCTGGTTGGGGGGAGGGGGAGAAAGAGTTAATTACAGGTGACTGAGATTCGGAGCTTGAGTAAATGGCAGCATAGAGGTGCTATTCAACAGTCATAGACAGTGGAAGAAAATAGATGTTGGGCTTGAATGAGAGAGAATATGGAGAGAAAAGACAACGAAAAAGAGTGTTTTATGGGGGGCCATTATAAAATGGGAACAGTAAGAAGAGGGAGCCAGTAAGAAGTAGAGAACCATCAGAGACACAGAAGGAGAACGAGAATGTCACAAACACCTAGCAGGGAGAAAGTGGTCAAGGCTAGCTCTGCTAAGAACATCACAAAAATGTAACCTCTGAGATACTTCCAAACCCAGTGAACGCAGAGAACCAAGGTCCCACATTTTCCTTATCTGCTCTTTACTATCCTTAGCAAAGAGAGGTCAGAATGATAACCCTGGAGGCAGCTTAAGGTCTTTAGTGCAAAAAACAGAGGGATCTGCACTTACTAAGGAAATAAGGATGACGACCATATGACAGAAAGATTTTCAGCTTTGAGGGTTGAAACAAAAAGGGCTTTTCACCTAATCTGGCTAAGGGCAGAGTATCAGTGCTCATGGAGTTAAGCCCCTAGCAGCTGTTAAGAATTTACAATGAACCCGGTGCTGTTCTAATGCCGTATACAGCTCCTGCTCACAGTGGGGTTCATGGATCAGTGGCATCGGCATCACTTGCTAGAAATGCAGACTTTCATCCACACCAGACCTCCTGGAACTGAATCTGTATTTTTGAAAATATCCCCAGGTAACATTTAGAGCTTGAGGTAACAATTAGAGCTTGAGAAGCACTGCTTTTAGGTATCATGAACTCATTTAGTCTTCTCAGTGCTATGAGGTAGGGACTATGAGGAGGGAGCTGAGTTCTGAAGAGGTTACAACATTTGTACAAAGTCATACAACTAACGGGGCAGAGCAAAGATCTACACCCAGATAATCTAGATCCATAGACCTGGATCTGACTTGTGTTACATCAATGCTCAAGAAACTCATACAATGTCCCTTCCCATCGTCGCCGTACCTTCCACCGCAGTGGCTCTTATCCAATGCTTCTAAGGTGCCTGTCGTCCCCTTTGTTCTCTTGTGTGTACCATCCAAGCCATGCTCGTTAACCTCCTCACCCCTTAGATCTCAGCTCATCGTCACCTCCTCAGAAGGCAGCAGTATCCAACACCCCAAGACTTGGTATTCCACTCTCACAGTGCCATTTTTCTTCCATGATAATCTGTAGATGTGAATTCGTGTGATTTTTGCCTTTTTTGCCAGGCTTAAGCACCTGGAGGGCAAACGCACATCTGTTTTGTACCTCATGGAATTGCCAGGGACCAAGATGGAGCCTGGCACAGAGTCGACACAATCATTACCTAGATGAGTGTGCACAGGAATGACTTTCAAATCAAATGTGCACCTTCCCCACATTAGCGTGAACTATTGTGCCAATCAGAACTGAATACTCTTGGGGGCGCCTGAGTGGCTCAGTTGGTTAAGCGTCCAGTTCTTTGTTTTGGCTCACGTCATGATCTCACAGTTTGTGAGTTGGAGCCCTGCATCTGGCTCTGCTCTGACAGTGTGGAGCCTGCTTGGGATTCTCTCTCTCTCTCTCTCTCTCTCTCTCTCTCTCTCTCTCTGCCTCTCCCCTGCTCCCTGCTCGTGCTGTCTGTCTCTCTCAAAATAAATAAATAAACTTAAAAAAAAAAAGAATACACTCTCCCTCCAGGTAATTAAGAAACCTCGTGAGGTGAAAGAACAGACTTGAACATTCAAAAGAAGTGTAAGCTTTGAGGCTGAACCTGATCCATCCAGGCAAGCCTCCACCTGCCACAAACATTCAGGACCTCCTGAGGCTATGAGAACCCTGTGTATGTACAACCACTTTCCAGAATCCAGAGCCAGTAAGTACTCTGCCTTCACCCTTTGAGGCAGCGGAGGAAAGTCAGAGTGGCCCACGTGAGCCCTCCCCGTATTGGCAGGGTAGCTCTGGAGGGAAAACATTGGCTCTTCTAACACAAATCCTACAACGAAACAGAGTCCATTCATTCTGAGTGCTGCTCATCAGGTACCTTTCAGAGGTCCCGAGTTTCTCTGAATGACAGAGAATAGGCCTTGATTTCAGTGAATGGCTCTGCCATAATAATCGTGAGAAAAGCACGGATTGCAACGTCACTTTAAAAATACGCCCCACTGTAATTTCGTGTCTCATTTTCCCAAATACTCTTGCTCCTATGGATAGTTCCTATACCTTGTGTTCTCATATTATATTAACATAATTAGGCTAACTAGGCCTTAATGTTGCCACTCTCGTGAAAAAAAAAAAACTGCAAAGGGCCTTGAGAAAAATGCTGCTGATGTTTTTTTCTTAAAGAGATGGTTAGATTTAATTTCAACATTTTTGGAAAATATTGAACGACAGTAATCAGCTTTAAGCTTAACCAGGTGACAGTTCCCAACGACAGCTGATACGGACGAGGGTTTCTCCATGCGGAAGAGCTGCTTGCTAATTCTCCAGGCATTTCCTCAACATCTCTATCACGTGCCTGAATGATATGGCTATAGGCTCAACTACTCAATTTTCTTAGGGTGTTCTTGGTCTGAATTGACACGTTATTTCAAGCTCAGCCATGAATGAGGAATCCAGAGGTCCACCTTGTGTCTTAGACCCGAGCTTTTCAAATGCTCAAATGCATGAATCACCTAGGGGCTTTGTTAAAATGCAGACTCCTGTCAGGTGAGATGCGGGAATTTGCATTTCTAATAATGTCCCAGGTGATACTGATGCTGCCTGTCCATATGTAACACTTTAGGGAACAAGGTCTTAGAAAACAAAATGAAATTGATTTTGTTATTTACAATGCAACTTGGCACCCTTTTTAACCAGAAGCATTGCCTAAACGTTTCTGCGTGCCAGGGCTGGGATAAATGTAACCCTATCGACCAGCACAGGGGCAGAAACAATCCAGAGAAATGAGTTACTCCCAGGATTCCACCCTGGGGAGGGGGCCCCAAGGTGATCTGTTTGACTTAGGGAAGAAACAGACTTGCTGTTCAACCTAGAGCCGTCTTACACAAATCTAGAGTCTAGGAATTTCCAGACTCCTTTTTTAAAAATATTTATACCGAGCACATACAGAAGTGCTTGGAAGTATCTAGAATAGGCTTGAACATATGCTGATGACTCTAAAATTGAATTAAAAGCAATGTGGTCCAATAATGATGTAACAGCTATTGGGTTAAAATGGAAAATACTCTCCAAACACAATGTATTTTGAAACGCAAAATATAATAGCTTGTTTCAGTTAAATAATGTCTATAATAGAAAAAGCTGAGAAAATAACTGTTAGAGCTTGTCATTGCTTAAAGTGGCATGAGAGGCAAAGGAGTGGTTTCTTTTGGAGGGGGGAGTGGCCTTAGTTCTTCCTGCACTCCCACCATGTTGTGTCTCTTTGACTTCTTTTCTCCACCCTTACCCCAAGCTCTTGGTGGTCCTGCACCACTGAGGGAAACACCAGCAGATCAACTGAGAGTAAGAAAAGAAGAATGGAGAGAACCATTTCTGTTCCTTTTTTTTTTTTTAAACCATCTCTTAATCCTTGAATTTCAAACATGAAGAGAGTATAAATAAAATTATGAAAATTATTTACTTTAGTTAAAAATAGGTCTTTGTTGAAGCCAAGGAGAAGGAGATAGCTCCCCCATCAAGCAAGTCTTTTGCCCATTTGGATGCTTAGTGTTGGAGGAGGTCATTAAGAGGACATGACCTCTGATTGACCCATAAGCTTGACCTGGGTAATCAGAGGCTCCTGACCTCTTCCCCTGGCCTTGCAATATACATACTGTCCATTATTCTCACAGTGAGAGATGTTTTCAAGGATGCAGCCCTGAGAAAGCAATGTGTTGTTGAGACCATCTGGATGGTGTATGTAACTGAACACAGGCTTCTATACAGACTTTTAAGATTCTCACAGGCAGGTATAGAGATCTACTCATCTTGTGGCTGCCCAGGAAAAGCCTCATATAGAAGTTCTCTTGCTCATTAAACCTTGACACCTACCAATCTAGGATGGCCTGCTTCTTTCTTTGGTCTCTCTTTGCCTTCTTTGTATGGAGGAACAGTTTTATTTTATTTTATTTTTTAATGTTTATTTGTCTTTGAGAGAGAGAGAGAGAGACAGAGCATGAGTGGGAAAGGGGCAGAGAGAGGGAGACACAGAATTTGAAGCAGGCTCCAGGCTCTGAGCTCGACACAGAGCCCAACATGGGGCTCAAACCCACAAACCATGAGATCATGACCTGAGCCAAAGTCTGGTGCTTAACTGACTGAGCCACCCAGGCACCCCATATTTTATTTTATTTTTTAAGTTTATTTATTGTTGAGAGAGAGAGAGAGACTGCAAACAGGGAAGGGGCAGAGAGAGACAGAGAGACAATCCCAAGCAGGCTCTGCACTGACAGTGCCCATATGGGGCTCGAACTCCCCAACCGTAACATCACGACCTGAGCTGAGATCAACGGTCTGATGCTCAACTAAGCCACCCAGGTGCCCTGTGTACAAGGAACAGTTTTTAAACCAGTCAGAAAAATTTAATAAACCAACTTATCCTGACTCGGTGGCTAGGAAATATATATATACAATAACTTCATTAGGAAACCGCGATTACCACTATTGAACAGCATAGTTCAGATCTAACCAAACACACCTACTTTATTCCACAGGAAAAATATTCTAGAATATATTCCCAAATCCACCGTAATGATAGTCATCTACTACCTAGTGGAACGTTACATCAGAATGCTGGAACTTGAAGTCCAGATTGGTGATGGGATTTGTCCATTAACACACAACTGATCTTTAAAGAACTGGGCTTAGAACTTAGAGCTCCTGAACATTTCCCAATTTACTCCCCATTGTCTTATCCCAACCTATATCATCAATTATTTTTCCTGATGCCAATTTAAGACAAAAACACCCAAGCTTGTCTGGGAAAAAATACCCTGTCTGAAAACCGTAGACCACACTGTAGGTTTCCCACTTGCAGTTGATCATGGAGCCTCGCCATGGTTTGTTTTGAGTTGACGTGAAATGATATTAAAGATGAAATCATTGGCCAGTGAGACATTTGCTAAACAATTTGCAGCAGGTTCCTCGGTCAGCATACAGTAGGGGTTTGCCCAGACTGGAAGTTTCACTCCCTTATGGATGAATAAGAGAAGTGAAGCTTCTTTTCCCCATCTTATGAACTAGTGGATCTGAGTGAGCCAGCGGACAACTGTGAAAGATCAATAGTGGTCTTTTAATGCAGATCTGAGATGACTTGGGAATTATGGCACGAGATTTTTCTTAGACAAAGGCCTGTTGTTACAAAGAATGGCGCAGAGCGTGATGGGACCTAATGTAGTATTGTGATTAAGAATTCAGTACGGACACCTGTATTCAAATCCCAGCTCCAACATGTACTATCTCAGGGACCTTAACGACATTTAACCTGGTCGTTAGCTTCCTTACCTATAAAATGACAATAAAAATACTCCCCTGACTCACAAACTTGTAACAATAATATGCTATGTATAAAGCACAATAAATCTGAACATTCAGTAAGTAGCAATGTTTTCCCCCATCAAGAGACAGAATCAGGAAGGTAAGCTTAAATCAAAATATCCTGAGAGAAGACTCTGACATGGATGTCTTACAAGATTTTAGAATAAATTAGGGAAAGAGGTCTGGAAGAACCAAACTTTCTTGGAAATCTCTAAAATAATGTTGGTCCTCACTTTCCATGTTGGCTTAGGTTGCCCTTCCATTGAGTCTGGAATGAAATAATCAATGGCAATATCTTCCAAACCTGGAAATGTCCCCACAGAAGTGCTGTCCTTTATTAAGAAACAGGGAGATCTTTCTTTGCTCCTGTTCTTAAATATGGTATATTGAAGCACATACACTTCAGTTCAACATCTATTCATAGGTGTGGGATTAATGAAATTTAGTGGGAAGGACAGGCTGCAGGGGAATCAAATCTGCTTCATTTCTTTCTCACCATTTGCTATGGACCCCATTTGCCTGCTTCTTCTTTTTACTTGTGCATTTTACTGTGGCCAGAGTAAAGATCTTGGAGTCCAGAGTGGTCCTTGTTTAAGGATTTTGAGCACCTGATTCATTTTATTCAAGAGACTGGGTTCAGCAATATGTTATGTATTTAACTTAGAAATTCAGTCTAGCCACATTGTATTAACTTATACAATATGTAGTTTACTAGGTGGGGGAAAAAAAAAGGTCTCTAAACTATTGGGGCCAAAAACACTTTATAGAAATCTGGAGAATGTAGAGACTACCTTTAAAAATAAAATTATGCCACAGAGGTATGAAAAGTGATGATAATTTTGTGATATTACAGTACAAACGTACAAACTAATCAACAGAGTAATCAATGATGTGAATACTATCTATAAAGAACTGAATTAGGTTGGGGGGAACGTAAATAGCATAGAAGGAATATAAGACATGACTTCGTGCCTCATCTGGAGTATGATAACGGATATAATAATATAAAGATTTTAATTAGAGACAGCCTTATAGAGTTCCTATCATGGCAGGTGTAAGAATTGCAGATTTGGGCACCTTTTCCACACAGTTTTTGAAAATGTGTATGTTTCATTTCTTCTATAGTATTCTAAGCTGACTCCTGCTTTTTTCATACCAGCTTTATCTGAGACTCCGTTACCAGCCAACTTTCCATGTCTCTGCTTCTCTGGATCACCTTGGCAAGATAATCGTGTTTATCAAAAGTTCTAAACCATTCTGTGCTCAGGACTACTTGGGTGTCTTCGTGATATTTGGAAGATGTCCTTCCAATGGTCAGAACTGTTTCTGGTCGCTTCTTTCTGTCAATTGGTGTTTCTACATCTTCAGACTATTTCTGAGAACTGACCTGCTGCTTCTTCCGTGTCAAGAGATTGCCAATCCCTGCTCAAATTGTCCAGCCAGTGCTATTTATTTTGCATTTTCCCACAACTCCTGCTTCCCTGCCTATCAATGGCATCTTCCACCATGAAAATTTTCCATATTGAGTTGGGAAGAGAGGTGACCCAAGTATGACAGAGGAAAGCAAAATGAATTAGAGGGCCATAAAAGGTAAGTACAAAATTTCCCCTCAAATTGCATACACCAGAAGTTCTCAAACTTTACCATGCATCAACATCCCAGGGACACTTCTTGAGAACCACTGCCACATGTGAATCAAAATCATCTCCAAATAACATGTAATCAAAACAAGAGGCCATCTCATTTTGCTCTGTGACAAGGAGCCCTTAACCTAGACATCTTTGGAGACCTTTGATAGGATTCGAGCTCTCCACGGCACTCCACAAATTATATTTTATATTACATTAGCATGTGTGAGATTGCATCTGGATGCTTGAGAGGACCCACTGCTCTCAGAAGACACTCAAAGGATGCATTTTCCCAAACATTATCTTCTATAACTCCCACTGATGCCATGCAGTGAGAGTCAAGCCAGCACATGTGTGGAAGCGTTGACATTAGAACAGAGCAGAATAGGGCTTTACAGTTTATAGAGCCAAGGTGTAATTTTCCTGTTCTTTTTATGGTTAATAGAATAATTCTATTAATACTATTACACTGGCCTTTGTAATCAATTATTCCATTCTTTCATGATTATACACTGACTCCTACCAAGATGTAGATCCACCAGTCAATCAGCCAAAAAGTTTAGATGGAGCGCCAATGATAGGCCTAGTATGGTGTTGGCTCAGTGAGGAACCCAAAGATTGCAGAATCCCTGCTCACAGGCAACTCTCGGTGAGGATACTGACATGCACTACTTGTAAGCCCTGTGAGAATAAGAACCTTGTTTTTCTGACCCCAAATTCTGTCTCATGTGCCTACAAGAGCCCCTAGCAAATCACAGGAGCACAGCTAAATATTAAATGAGTGAATTAAAGACCTCAGGGGTTTATACTGTAAATGTCATAATGATTTTGACGGATAAACAAAATATTCACAGTGGCTGATTGGCCAACGCTCTTACACCTGGAGAGTACTGCTGCATAAAGGAAATAAGGGACCCAATTAATAATGCACGTTAATAATCTGCAAACTTGCCTCCACAGGGAAAACAAATTGAAACTTAAATATGACACAGTTTCAAATGGCTTTTTACACCAGATGTCCGGCATAGGTAAGAACTCAGTTAAAAGATTAGGCTAGAAGATCACCTCTCCCTCCACTGCATCCTTTCCTGTAGCAAGTGATAATGTTGATGGCAAAGGATTCGGGTAACAAAAAGCATGCTGCCCAACCACATATATTCATCATGCTTCCTTCGATAAGTGTGAAGCAGGCAAGCCCTTCCTTACCTAGATTTCAAGCTGATGAATCATCTGTCTAGTTTCAGTAAACCCCAAGGGACTGCTCAGCTTTGTAAAGCTGAAACCCTGTCAGCCTCTGGATGCATTTAAACAAGGACAACGTGTTAAAAGGAGGCAGGTTATGAGGTTTCCTGAGGAATCCCTAGTTTCTAAGTGCACAAAACTCTCCTTCAATGCACAATAAAGAGCCTTTGTATCTAAAATAACCCGAGAAAGTTATTTTTAAATCGTGTATAGATGCTGACTATCTCAAATACATAAAGAGAAATATTAATGATATTCGGCCATCCATTTACCCAAACGAGGTCCCTCTTATTCCATTATTTCCATGGAAGCACACACATAGCCTTATACACGTTAGAAGAAAGAAAATTCCTCCTTCTTGGGAAACACCTGTCCTGGGAGTTCTCCGTTGTGCAGGTTCTGAGCACACACAGGGTCGAGCATACAAATGGTGCAGTGACTCTTTTGGAAGTCACATTTGTCCCTGAAACTTCAGTCACCTGGAGACTGCATGCCTCATTGCCTGCAGCAGCTCAATCCTGACAGTGTAGGATGAGTTTAGAAATCTCATTTGAGCAACAAAATTTGAATCGAGAGTTCAAACAGCATAATATGTTTAATGCTGAAATAATCTTTTTTTTTTTTTTTTTTTTTTTTTTTGCAACTTCTGCTGACTGTGGAATTTTTCTTTTTTCTTTGCTATTGGGCTATCATCTTGGTTTGGTTTGGATGTTGTGACGGGAAAGGAGGGTACCAGGACTCAGTCTACGGGAACATCTGTTACCTGCACATCCCCATTTTTACACATAGAACGTCTCTGCTTCTTTTGCTATGCTAACACACTTACGCATAATTCCTGAAATCCCTACTACATTCATATCCACTGCTTCCAGACACACACTCACAAGGCACCAAAACACAAAATCTCTACGTGTCAAAATCAAACCAGGCTGAAGATGTAAATAGGTGAACATGGCACCAGGTGGATGTGTAATCAGTAATAAGAAATACATCGAGCCCCATAATGAAAAGAAATCCCCCAAATCGTTTAGGATTCCCCCTCCCCCTTCCATTCACTGATTTATTAACCCTGAACAAAGATGTAATTGCAGGGTCTCAGAAACAACTTTTTTTTTTCCATTTTTTTTTTCATTTTTTGGCATTTGTTTTGTTTGGCTTTGAATTTCTTAATATCTAGTCGTACCATTCATTGCCTGTTTTCTTCACTCAGTTGCCCATCTTTCCCCCCCCCCCCCCCCCCCCCCAAAATGAAAGAAGCATTAGCTTCTGAGTCTTAAGGATGAGACCTCTGCATTTTCTTTGCTTGTTTAGGGCAAGAAATGAAGTGCTGCCTCTTTAATTGGCAGAAGCATGCAGGAGGAGCGTACCTTTAATTTAGTGCTGGGATACCTCACTTGCACCCTGGCTGTTGTCTTATTGGAGACGGCAGCCTGCCTGAGATCCTCTAGCACTGAAATAATATCATCCAGCACGCATTTCTTATCCTGATTTTTCAACACACACAGATGGGAAAAAGTATAATTATAGCCCTTGTGGTTCACCTTCATTTCCAGCACGGCTCGGTGGGTCTGCAGGATCCCCTCAGCCTGGAGCAAAATATTGTCCCCGGGTGGGGAGAGGAGGATCACCCTGCCATACCTCCCAGGGGTGTGTAAGTCCGAATAGAGCTGGCTTTTGGACTGGTCCAGGGGGAAAAGGCTGCTGGCCAGGCTGCGCTCGATCTTGGCCAGGCTGTGGCTGGGAGCGACCAGGCGCTCCAGGTCGCCCTCGGGCTGGAAGCGGTTGAGCGCGCTGAGGCCGAAGGTGATGGTCAGGACTGCGGGCACGGTGAGGAAAAAGACCGGGTGCCGGCTCACGCACAAGCCCAGCCTGTGGCAGCACGACTGGAGCCCTCTGCGAAGCACCTGCCGCAGCATCCTCCACCAGATCCAGCTCGCAGGCGCTCCCGGCCGTCTTAAAAAGCACATGTGACATGTGTAAGCGCCGGGCCACCCCCCCCCCCCGCTCCCCCATCCCACCCCCCTCCGGGCCAGCCCCCCTCCCCAGCACCGCCGCGTCCCCACCCCTCCGCGCTCACCCCCAACCACTCCGCCTGGTCTTTCCCCGGCCCCACCTCCATGCGCTCCTACTACTCTTTCAAACACTGCAGCAAGTTGCAGCAAGGCGGGCAAATATCGACAGCGCGCTGCGGGGGCACCGCGGGGCCCACCCCTACCCGGCCTCCCCGCGCCCTCGCCGCCTCCCGCGCCCCTCTCACCGCATGAGCAGCGTTCCCTCGGTCTAGCCCTTCATCTCGGTGCTGCAGTCCCCCGGCCTCCCTCGCTGGAGGTGGTTCCGTGCGGAGCGTCCCACAGATGTGGATTTCCTCTCCGTCCTGATGGGGTTTGGTGCCTAACTGGAACCATGTGCCTCGGTGTTGTAAGAAGCAGACATGTGCCCCAAAAGGGGCGGAGGGGGGCGGGGAGGAGAGAGACTAGAAGGGAGGGAGCGAGGTGGGGGGGGGGGGCAGCTAAGCTTTTTTTTTAAGATGCTGGCAGTTATTTTTAGAGTTTTGTTTTCCCTCTTCCCTCCTGGCTGGAGTGAATGGAAGAGGAAACTGGTGAAGGTGCTGCTGGCCCATTGGAGCAAAGGCAATTAGAGCCTGCGGGGGGGGGGGACAGGGGGTGTACGGGGGGGGGGGGGGGGAGGTGTGGAGGGAGGGAGCTCGAGGGCTCCTGGAGGCCAGCAGCCGTTTTGCCCCTCCAGTTTCCCTGTGCCCTCGAAATCTGCTTTTCTGCCGAAGGAAAAAGAGAGCAGAGAGGATGATGCTGCATTTTTAACATACCACAAAGCATGCAAGGGATTTCCTTGCAACACCTTCCCGCCGTCATTCCAGACTAGTAGGCTGCAGCCGAGGGCTGCCAGAGACCCCATTTGTGGGTGGTGCGTTGGGGCTCTAGAGATCCCTTCCTTGATCTGGTGATTGGAGAGGAGGCATTTGCCAATAGCAGTCGCCTGTGGCTTGGTGTGTGTGTTTGTGTGTGTCGCGGGTTGGTAGTGAAGATCCACAGGCAGTGTGTAGTTTCCCATAAAATATTACGTTCACTTCCTGTACTTTTGAAGTTTAGGACAAAAAGTTCTTAGTTTCTGGTTTCAGTTCCCTTTCCCCATTTTCCCTTCCATCAGATTTATTCTGATATGAAGTAGACCCAGAGGCTGTCTAGTTTTCTCTTGTGAGTGGAATTACAGAAACAAACATTTTGGGACACCCATCACACAGGTTTTGCCTCAATAAAGAGGGTGACAGGGCTAGGAGGAAATACACTGGAGTCGTTTAATATGTAAAACAGTGAGTCTCCTTCACCACAGAGGAGAGAAAACTCCCACCAGGTACAATTCCTCCCTGACTACCTAACCCTGTAAAGATGAGAAACTCTCATCTGCAGATCCCATCAACTTCAAAAACTTTACTATTAGTAAGTAGATGTGTGTATTTTATTTTTTGCTGATTGGGCCTTTCACAAGGCCCAGTGTTCTGGAAAGAATGTGAAGAACGCTTGAAGACAAGTTCTAAATTTGGTTGTGAACTGGAGACCTGCTTTCCAAAGTTTCTGTTCTTTTTGCACTGACTTCATAGAGAAAATGGGGATTCAAAACATGATTCATTCACACTTTCTTAATCATAGTAAAATGACCCACTCTTCATCAGATACTTGAGATATGCCCACGTGTGCATACAAAAAAGCTGAAAAATCTCATCCTCTTAATAGATGAGTTTTGTTTTTCCTAGTGGAATCAGTTTTTCAGTTAGAAGACCAGAGAGACTGCAGGCAGCTCAGAAACAGGGGCAATGGTTAACTAAGGGCAACAGTTTAAAGGTGGTGTTATATAGAAGATAAAAAATTCCAGCCTTTAAAATTGAAATTGACCTTGAAGACCAGTCTGTTTGCAGCACCCCACCCCCTACCCCCAGGCCAATAGCTTCTATAATATCCCTGATGGTTCTCCACCCAGCCCTTGCTTCTGTATGAGATTTCTATTCTTCTATTCTATTCTATTCTATTCTATTCTATTCTATTCCATTCCATTCCATTCCATTCCATTCCATTTATTTAATGTTTTTATATCAGCATGGGTTTAGGGGTATTTATAAATATTTCTCTTGTGCTTGGATTAGAATTCAATACTTTGTTTCCTTTGTTGCTCAGATTGTTTCCACTTTGCCCATTGGGTGCTCTGTCCATTGGCTTCTGTCTTCCTTTGACATATCTCATTATTATTGGGTCCTTTAAAAAAAGTATTCCATATTTTCCAGCACTAAAAGATATTCCAGGCTTGTCTTGTATCTTTTCTGTCTGAGTATCAGCCATTTCTCGAGAAGCCCTGGTTTGTTTAGTAGACAATGGTATTAGAAACAAAGATCTGGGTGCTAAGTGTGCTGCTTGCTGTTGGGGTGTCATCACTTCTAAACCTTCTCCACCGACAACAAGGAAATACATGGGTGTGCAGATCTTCCTCAGCTGACAGTGAGGTGATGTCCTAAAAAACCCATGGTAAGTTGAAAATATTGCAAGTTCAAAATGCATTTAATACATACACCTAAACTACCAAAACCATAGCAAAGTCTAGCCTACCTTAAACGTGTTCAGAGCACTTACATTGGCCCGCAGTTGGACAAAGCCGTTTAACATAAAGCCTATTTTACGGTAAAGTGTTGAATATCTCATGTAAGTTATTGAATATGATATTGAAAGTGAAAAACTGGTTGAAGGCGTATGGGTTGTTTACCCTCCTGACTGCATGGTGACCTGGAATCTGTGGCTTAGTGTCGCTGCCTAGCATCAGGAGAGATGATCCTACTGCATGTGGCTTGCGAAATTCAGAGTATGGTTTCTACTGAATGCGCAACAACATAAAGTTGAAAAATTGTGTGTCAAGCCATTGTAAATTGGGGACTGTCTGTATACTAATCTGTGCATGTGTATATCTATAAATAGTTCTTTATTTAGCTCTTTGTATCTAGCTCTTTGTATCTAGCTCTTTGTATCTTTATTTAGCTCTTTGTATCTAAACATGGGTTTATATATGTCTCCAACCCTAATCTATTGCCACATGGGTCATTGAAGCCTCTTTCCCATGCTTACCTGTAACCTCCTTACCTGTCACTTCAACAGTGACAAATTGGCTCAGTGGCTGATCTTTAAATGATTTTTCAATAATAAAAACTTTATTTTTGGAAAAAAATTGAAGGAAAGAAGAAAATCATGGCTTCTTAGTTTTGATACTGTAAAAAGCTAAGGGCAAATAGTATTATGGGTTCATTAGAAAGATAAAGCATATGCTCAAAAGAAGGGGAATGTTAGCAATATTCCAGATTAACCTACAGGATATTAATTTGCACTAGAATATTAGTGGATATCAATCGCATGATAATTCTAGTAAACCTGATTGAAAATAAAGCTTAAAATAAATCTGAAAGTGGTGCATTTAGAGGCCAATCAGTTACAACACAAATATCTGTACTGGTTTGTTCATATAGGATTTGTCTTTTCTGATGTGTGTTGGTCAATATCAGTTTTCAAGACTTGGAACCAGGTTGGCATTTATCCACTTGGCCTTTTGTGGGTTAGGACACCAGAAGAACATGAATTTGGACCCAGAATAGCTGAGTTCTAGGCCAGCCCCTCACGTTACTTCCTGGGTGTTTTGAGCGAGACACCTCGGTCTCTGATCCTGTTTCCTTATCTATGAACTTGGATTATGTTCCTTACCCTCTTGTCACTTCATTCATAGCAACATTCACCAAAGCCCTGTAACTCTGTCGTATTAACTAGTGCTATAATACTCGTGATCATAACAAATAAGCCTCTAAATTTTAGCGGTGTAAAACAGTACAAGTTTATATCTTGTTCGAGGTGAACAGTCCATTATGGGTATTCCCGTTTTAGCAAGAAAAGGTAGACCTCAGTTCCACAAGTCATTCATCCATCTTCGACTCCTGACTTCCAAGGGCATTCCCGAGGGAGGCCATTTCCTGGCCAGTCAGCTAAACGTGGGAAAAGAGCCCGGAGGAGCCCGCTGGGGAGGCGTTTAAGGCTCAGTCTGGAATGGCATACGTTATTTCCTCTTACATCCTTAGATTAGAATTTAGTCACAAGAGAGGCTGAATAATGCAGTTTCACGCAGATCTCCTTCTCTGTCCCACAGGCAACTTGAGCAATGTTGGTTTTGGGAAAATGCTCTTTGAGCTTCTTCTGTGGTGGCTTTAAGGAGTCTGACCTCTTAGGCCTGTCGTGTCCAGGAAGGGCACATCTGAGAGATACAGTTTTAGAGGCAATGTTGGTCTTTATCATTTTGGATGTTTCCAGCAACTGGTTTAAACAATAAGGGCATTTCTTATCTAACTGTTAGGATGTCCTTGGAACCACAGTAGAGGGAACGGCCATCTCGCCAGCGCAACCCAACGAAAAGCCCCAGTAGCTGCCAGAACGAATCAGAGGTCAACCAATCACCAAGCCACAGCACGACCTGACGCGAAAAAGACCCACCCGGACCTAAACCCGGAACCGCTGCAGCTTAAAAACCCCACCCCACCACACCTGGGGGCGACTTCCCTGACTCCTCCCTCTCTCTCTCTCCCTGCGTCACGGAACCTCGCCCAAGACCTTAGTTCCCAAATAAAGCCTTTGACTGCTAAAATTTTTTAGCCTCTGACTCCTATCTTTACCCTGCCTTACGCCTGACCCTAACATTTGGTGCCGAAACCCAGGAGGGAGGTAGTAGCTCGCCCCCCTTGGCTGAGCTCCCTCCTCGCCAAGCCAGAGGCCAACACCCTACTCTCAAGCGCCTACAGGAGCCGGTAAGAAGGACAGACCCCTCCTTCCCTCCTCCAACTATGGCTGACACCCACGAGAGACGTCTGGCAAGTCAGTCTCCTTTCCTCCGCACGCCGCAAGGCCCCTTATTGCAGCGCGAGGGACGCCTCGCCCTGCTACGCCGATGGGGAGTAACGAGTCTAAACCGCCTCGATCTCTTACCCCCTCCAACGTCTGTTAAAAACTTCCGGCTCCTGGGCTTACGAGGCGAACTTCGCGGTAACCGGCTCATCCGCCTTCGCACTGTAGTCTGGCCTCAGTACAAATTAGATAATGATTCTCAATGGCCACCCGAGGGGTCTTTACAATACCAAGTCTTAACCGATCTGGACCCTTTCTGCCCTCGGCGGGGAAAATGGGGAGAAATACCCTACGTCATGGCCTTTTGGGACCTCAGGTCTCACCCCACCCTAGGTTCCTCCTGCCCCTCTGCCCGAGTGCTCCTTGCCCGCCCACAACCCTCCCCCCGCCATGACCCCACCTCACCAACTTCCCCGATCTCCGACCCGTTAGAGGATCTAGCCACGCTGCCCGCCGGCCCTCGCCCCCCTCCGTACTCCCAACCCCCAGCCGTCCTGCCCTCGCCTCCCATATCATCCCGAACTCGTGCTCAGGCCCCTCCCAGCGAACAGACCCCAGCGGCCATCTTACCTCTCGGCGAGGTGGCAGGGCCTGAAGGCCTGGCTCGCGTTCACGTCCCCTTCTCCCTCCAAGACTTATCCGCCATTGAAAAGCGGCTAGGGTCATTCTCCGCTGACCCCACCCAATACATTAAGGAATTCCAATACCTTGTGCAAGCCTACAGTCTCACGAGGCATGACATCCAGGTAATCCTCACCTCTACCCTCACCCCAGAGGAGAGGCAGCGCATCCAGGCCGCAGCCAGGGACCATGCAGACCAAACCCACATGACCGACCCCACTATGCCTGTAGGGGTCGATGCTGTCGTGGCGGCCGACCCCAACTGGAACTACCAACATGCAGGCAAACCAAATGTTAGGGTCAGGCGTAAGGCAGGGTAAAGATAGGAGTCAGAGGCTAAAAAATTTTAGCAGTCAAAGGCTTTATTTGGGAACTAAGGTGTCGCTCGGTGATTGGTTGACCTCCGATTCATTCTGGCAGCTACAAGGGGCTTTTCGTTGGGTTGCGCTGGCGAGATGGCCGTCCCCTCTACTGTGGTTCCAAGGACGCCCTAGCACTAACATAACAGTATCCAGAAGCATGACAGTTATAGAACTTGTTAATTTCGAGGTTCAAGGGTGTCATTAAGAACCTAAGTCCTCTTCCTCATTCTGTTTTGCTCATCCCCAGAGCATGAGCATTGTGCTTGTGTTTGGTCACAGGCCACACAACCAGGCAAAACAAGATCCTGGGGAAGAAGGAAGCTGCCTCTTTCTGTGCATCTCTTCTAAGAGGGAAGAAACCTTTTCCAGAAGACCCCCAACAGATTTCCTCATAAGTCGCATTTCTCAGGCCCGTGTCTGAATCAATCACTGGCGAGAGGATCAGTAATGCAGTAATTGGCTTAGACCAATCTGGACTCACTATGGGGCTGGGAATAGGGCCAGCCTCTTCTGAGAGAACATTGTCGTGTGGGAGTTTATGTGGGGTTTACTTTGTCAGTTTGTTTTGTTTTGTTTTGTTTTGTTTCGTCTTAAACAAAAGTTTCCTTAGGAAGAAGCATAATGTGATGGCAGGGATGTTTGGATGTTGGGTAGCTGACATTAACCTTGGGTGTTGAGTTTTTCTGCTGGAGCAAATTAGTTTCTGGAGACCATACTTTCTGGATGGAAAACAAACTCATAATCTGACAAAGGAATTGTTTTTCTGGTTTTAATCCATTTATGTTAAAAGCTTTATAATACTGTACAGGGGAAGTCCAAAGGTATTTGATATACATATTTAAAAAAATTTTTTAATGTTTATTTACTTTTGAAAGACAAGACAGAGCACAAACAAGGGAGGGGCAGAGAGAGAGGGAGACACAGAATCTGAAGCAGGCTCCAGTCTCCAAGCTGTCAGTGCAGAGTCCAATGCAAGGCTCAAACTTACGAACTGTAAGATCGTGACCTGAGCTGAAGCTGAAGTTGGATGCTTAACCCACTGAGCCACCCAGGTGCCTCTTGCTACACACACACACACACACACACACTCACTCACACACACACACACATATATATAAATTGTTTTGATGTTTATTTATTTTTGAGGGATAGCAGGGGAGGGGCAGAGAGAGAGTGAGACCCAGAATCTGAAGTAGCTCCAGGCTCCGAGCTGTCAGCACAGACCCCAACATGGGGCTCAAACCCACAAACCATGAGATCATGGCCTGAGCCAAAGTCGGACGCTTAATGGACTGAGCCACCCAGGCACCCGTGAGATATTGGATATTTTAAAAATTACCTTGATTCCAATAGGGTACAAATATGTGAGTATTATTTTTGGGGGGGAATCCACTATCTCTGGTCACTGTTTCTGTATGAGTAGGAGATGACTGACTGGTAATGACTGAAGAGTGTAATCAAACATCTTGACTTAATAAAAGTTATGGGAGGGGCATCTGGGTGGCTCAGTTGGTTAAGCATCCAACTCTTGATTTCGGCTCAGGTCATGATCTCGGGGTTCATGGGATCGAGCCCCGCATTGAGCTCTGGGCTGACAGCGTGGAGCCTGCTTGGGATTCTCTCTCGCCTTCTCTCTCTGCCCCTCCCAACCCCCGTCTCTTTCTCTCTCAAAATAAACAAACATTAAAAACAGTTATAGGACGTTTAGATAGGCTTTGCATTACTTGATAACCTAAAATTCATCATATATAAGATTGTGCATCAAATGTGGCTTAGAGGTTCAGTGCCACTGTCCTCTCATTGCACCCTGCATGCTTACCACCGAAAATAAACACCATTTTCATTCCCATTGTAAAATAGCCACACTATGTACTCAAAAAAGGAACAAAGCAGTGTAGACATCCACTAGTATACCATTTATAAATAAATCATTAGTACTGAATTATTGCCAGAACTGGTATTTTCCTATGGTGGAATTTAAGAGTAAGTTTTGGAGAAGATTTGAAGCAATCGCTTTTGTCTTAATCTTTAGTCAGGTTCTCCTCTTGCTTCACCACTGTATCACTTTGGTGAAATCATTTCAGTGTCCGTAGGCCTTAGATTTACATGGGTAAACCGATACAAAGTAATAAAATTGAAGTAGGTGATCGCCGCCTTGTCCTTCTGCCGGGATTCCATCATCTTCCGGAAGTTGCTTCCATGGGGTTCCTTTGTGAGGTCTGCCACATTTTAACACGTCATTCCCTGTTCAAGTGTCAGCCTTGCTTTCCTGTTTACTCTTTGCACGATATCAAACAGAGAGTCACTGAGGGTGAGGACTGGTCCAGCACACAGGAGAACGTGAGCTTTGGTGTTGGTCTGGAGAAAGATAGAGAGGCTGGAAAAACACTCAGAATATTGTGGTCACAGGGGAATAGCTGGACAGAAAACGAAAGACTGCCTGCCAAAATGCAGTTAAGTGCTGACGTTTAGCGGACAATGCACTAAGACGACATGCTGCTTTGTACACGTTCCGCTTTCAACTATTAAAATAAAGATTTTCTAATTTGGGAAGAAGTAAATCACACTTTTTTCTTAAAATCGTCTTAAAATTTTTTGTTTAATGTGTATTTATTTTTAAGAGAGACACAGAGCATGAGTGGGGAAGGGGCAGAAAGAGAGGGAAACAATCTGAAGCGGACTCTGGGCTCCGGGCTGTCAGAACAGAGCCCGACGCGGGGCTGGAACCCACGAACCGTGAGATCATGACCTGAGCTGAAGTCAGATGCTTAACCGACTGAGCCACCCAGGCGCCCCTTGAAATCATCTTTTAATTTTTTTCTGAAATCCGAGTGTAATACAGGTCTATCAGTTGGCCCTACAATAAACCGAAGGATTTCCTCCATTTTTTTTGCCTTCTCTCCTTCCTTCCTGTAGGTCTTCCCTTCTTCCCTTCCTCCCAGTAGTATTTTTTTCTTCCAAAATGTCCCTAGCAAGGCCTTCTTGAAATTACTCTGAAAAACATCTCTCTCTTCTGGATGAACTCAGTCGTATAATTCTCTCAAATTGTTTATTTTGAAGTTGCACGTTTTCCAAAACGCACGTCCTCATCATCAAATCCAGTGGTTGGTTACCGATCCGGGATTTTAGTGGTGTTCCTGCAACCGCGGAGAATCTGCGCCTAAAGGATGAGTCGCTCATTAAGTTCAGGCCTGACCACGAAATTGCACATCCTGTTTCCTGACAAGACAGTTCTCCCATCGGATGCTGGAAAAGAAAAAAAAGAATTTTATGAAGCTAATCGTTGAATGGAAGTGAGCGTCAGATTCACCGTAGAAGAGATACTCGAACGGGAAAGCATTAGGGATGTCGCCCTGTGTTAGAACTCCACATGCATTGCTGCGTCATCAGACACCAACACTGATACCATTACAAACAGCAAAAGAAGAGAACAACACTCCTCAGCTCTGGGAACGGTAGCCCTTGCCCCCTTAGGGTCAGGGAGAAGGAGAGATGTAAGTACGGAGAAGAGGACTTTGGGGGGAGGCAGAAGGGTCACATAAAGAATGGTCTAACCCAGCTTGGAGGAGGATTATACGGCTGGCATTGTTAAAATGACAATGCATGGGGGTAGTAAAAGAAGAGACCAGATTTTACTCAGTTTTATCATTTCTTTAAGGTTTCTACGGCCAATGACATTACTGCCTACACATTAGGTGGAGTGCTCCCACCACCCTGCCTTCTCCCCACACCGGGTACACCACGGCTCCCAATAGTTGCAACTGTGATTTCTGAGTAACTTCACATTCTGCATATCCAATGCTGCATATGGCTGAAAAGATTTGGGTGGGTTTGCAACCAATATGGAATCACAATATGAAAGACCGAGTTGCTTCGCTCCTGTGATTATAACCCCTGCCCTGTATAAGGACTCCCTCTCACCCCACCCAAAATGGTGTCACCATTGAGGGGAGAAAAAAGGGAGGGCCTGACCCCTGATGTAGCACCTGCCTATTACTTAATTCCCACTAGAGTTTTCTTGCTGAGGAAAACAGATTTCTTCAGAAAAAATATAAGTGAAATGGCATTAGACAACAGACAAACTCAGACTATTTATAAGGGTGCTTGACATTCAAAAATTTGGTCTTCAGTCTGTCAAACGAGGTGAGGAATTTCACCGTGACCTTTGGGAAATTTTCAGCCTTTTAGCCAGGAACATCAGTGTAAACAAAATGAGTTAATATTCAAATGGAAAAAATAAGAAAGCTTCCTATGACCATTCACATTTGTACGTAAACAACACATCTCCAGAAAACGTGTAGACTAACCATCTGGAGATTTAGTTATCTTGTTGACATAGGCAAAATCAATAGGCATTTACAGAAATTGTGATGAACCCTTTCTGTGGGCCTTCGTCTTTGGCACAGTGCCCCCCCCCTTTGCTGAGCAGCTGTGAAACTTAGGGAAATCTTTATCCTGTTGTATTGAACTAATCTCTATCTTCCTCCTACATAGCCTGCAGTCTTCATGAGGACAATGCCTATTACCCTCAGGTCTTGTACCTTCAGTTTCTAGCAGGATAACTAACGTATAATAAACATACAATAGCATAATAGACACTTAATTCATCCCTGAATGGCTCTCCTAGTGTGATAGAAGTATAAAAAAACAAAAACAAAACAACAACAACAAAAAACTAAGGAAGAAAGGAGAAATATAACTGTCACTAAGGATAAGACATAACAAATTACTTTTGAGCCTTAGATTTAGTCCTTGTGGTTGGTGACACGGGTCTATGCTCCCATTTGCCTTATATCCATTGCCCTTTGTGGTGGTTGTTCCAAAGCATCTCTTTGGCCCTTCCGGCTGCCCTGTTGCCAGCCTCAGCTCTCCTGGGATTATCAGATTGTCTGCACCTTGGAGTAGATCTTGCTCATTCTCAGTGCTGTGTGTTTCTGATCACTGATTGGCTTTTTGATGATTTTCAGGACCTAAACAAAAAGTTTATTAGAGCTGGAGTGTATATTCAAGGGCAGGAATGGCAAAAGATGAGCTGATAGAATGAACAGGTGCGTGAATATAAGGAAGCCTGGAAACCAGTTTCCTTCAACACGCTAACTGAACAAAGACTTCTTGAATCACCAAAATGTGCAAAGCCCTCCTAGGCAAGCTGTATGGGGCTGCTACTTTCATGGAGCTTATACTGTAGGGGGAGTTAGAGAGTTGGAACACTTTCCTCAGAGCAATGGGGAGTTACTAAAGTGCTATAAGAACAGATTGGGTTTTAGATTATAGCTATGCTGCAGTGTAGAGAATGAGCTGGAAGGTGTAAGAGTGAAGACTGAGTGATCCTTCAGGAGGCTGAAACAGTTGAGCCATGACAAGAGCAGCCTGGACCAGGGTACTATGGACGGGGATGGTAGAAAATGAAAATATTCGTGAGTTACCCGCAAGTGAAAATAGAAATGATGCGGTGATAGAGTCAATGTGGATATGTAGGCTAAAAACAGATAGTGTACCTCCTGAATGCATTTACAAAGATAAGCATGAGAGCAATGACAATAATATTTCTGGGTGATGGCGATACAGCATAACAGATTATCTGGACCCTGGACACAGATACATCCATTCAAGTCCCTCAGATCCCTACTCTGTCACCTGTGAATGGCATTAGCTTGGCCAACTTATTTAACCACTGTACACTTTAGCCTTCTCATCTGTATAGGGATAAGATGGGATAAGAAAAGCTCACACCTTGCAGGCTATTGTGGGGATTAAGTGGAATACATTAATAGAAGCAGGATGCATATTGTATGGAGTGTTACACAAGATTTATTAGATGTGCTTCCTGCTTTCAAAATAGCTAAAGTGAAAGGAGGTACATAATTACTTGAAAGTAAAACAGAGATAATTAACTTAAATTAATTTGCATATATTTAAAAGCTGTACTTAAGTATATACAGATATGCTTAGATATTATTCATATGATTATAGACACTAAAAAGGATACAGTTTGGGGGGAGAAATTTACAACACTAGGCAGAAAAACTTAGCTTTGTTGAATGTTTATCATAAGCTAAATATTATGCTTGTTATTTTATACTCATTATTTCATTTAATTACTAAGGAATCCTGTGACATAGATATCTCTTACTCACTATTACTGATGTTAGAACTGAGACTCAGAGGATTAGGAATTACTGGAATTCGAAAGCAGTCCTACCTACTTGAAAGCCTCTCTTGATTCTGCTATTTGGACTGCTCTGTCTTTCTGTGTTCTTAGCGTATCTTGGATATTTCCTTGTTATGAAACATTATCTATTGGCTTTTCTTACTTTGCCCATTCGTGTATCCAGGGAAAATATTCCACTGCCTATGTCAGCTTTGCCCCCGGAGAAAAAAGGCCTTTGCTTAATGATTTCCCTTCTCTTGGTGGGAAGGGAGGTCTTTCTATAACCAGCAAAATTCAAAGGTCTTCTCTTCAGGAAATAAATGTAGAAGGAAGACGTTAGAACATGAGACTCAAAAGGAAAAACATGGGGGGCCTGGGTGGCTCAGTTGGTTGAGTGTCTGACTCTTGATTTTGGCTCAGGTCATGATCCCAGGGGGTTGGGATCGAGGCCTGTGTCAGGCTCCACACTGAGCCTGGAGCTTGCTTGAGATTCTATCTCTCCTCTCTCTTTGTCTCTCCCTCTGCCCCTCTACTCCCACCTCTCTCTCTCTCTAAAGTAACTTAAAAAATTAAATTACGTTAAAAAAAAAAAGGAAAAACATGGCCTACAAAATATTGTTTTCAGGTCTTTTGAGATTTCATTCAATTTACATTTCATTCATTTAAACTCTGGCCTGTTTGGTCAGAGGGATCAAACTTAGCAACCAGCTCTACTCTCAATTTCTCAGTCATTTCTTGTTTTGTGGAGTATAGTGCTTCCCTGATGACAAGACAGCCTCCAGCATATATTTCTTTTAAAAAATAAACCACACACACACATACACATGCAAATTCCATATTTTTTTCACTTTTATCAAAGCGAAATCCAATGGTGCATAGACCTTATGATGAAAAGCAAAAATCCCTGCCCTACCTCTTCCTGCTCCCAGGCTCACTCCTGAGGGACAACTCCCATCATTTCTTCTTGAATATTTCTCCATATCTCTAAGTGATATTTATAGAGCTCTATTTCAGGATTACCCACATTAGACCAAAGTCTCTTTCTATTGCTTCTTTAATGGTCCCACAAAATTAAGTCAATTTGTTTCATAAAACAACTTTTAATTATAGTTATCTCTTTAAAATAAAATAAATATATGTTATTAAAAATATTAAAATGTACATAATCAATGGCAATAAAAATAGCTACCATTTACATTAATTATAATATAATTTTAGTGCTAAATGGATTTACTCAATTCATTTAACCATCCCCCATTGGTACATACTTGGCCTGACTACAAATTTCTGCCTTTGTAAATGATGCTGAATAAGCAAAAGCTATTGCTAAATTTGAGTGCACACATACACTGTTTCCTCGAAAAAGTTTCTGGTAATATAATTCCTGGCACGGTTTTTATTTTAATTTGTTTTGTTTGTTCTTTTTCATTTTAGTTTCTGAAACATTTTGTTAAACTTCTGTCCAGAAAGTCTGCACCAACCTATTTTTCTTCCATAACATAAATCAGCAAATTTTTCTGTAATGGGCCAGAAAGTGAATATTTTAGGCTTATGGGCCAAAAGGCAAAATTGAGAATATTAGTCAGGTTTTTGTATAACAAGAGAGGAATATACATTTCCATACATTTTTAATTAACAGAATTCAAAATTAATGATAATAATATATAATTTATATAACATGAAGCTACTAATGAAAAGAATGAATTTTTTTTTTTGGGTAATAACATTTTGCTCAATTGGATATGGTAGGAAAAATAAAGAATGACCCTACAAATATGTCCACACCCTAACCCTTGTGTCCTTTAACTATGCTGTATAGCAAAAGGGAAGTTGCAGATATAATTGAGCTTCTGGGTGTTAATATAGGGATAATGGCTTAGTTTATCCAGGTGGGCCTATTCTAATTAAATGAGCTCTTTTGTTTTTTAAGTTTATTTACTTATTTTTGAGAAAGGAGAGAGAGAGAGAGAGGCAGAAAGCAGAGACAGAGAGAATCCCAAGAAGGTTCCATATGGTCAGTGTGGAGCCCAGCACAGGGCTCAAACTCACGAACCATGAGATCCTGAGATCATGACCTGAGCTAAGTCAAGAGTCCAATGCTAAGAGTCCAATGCTCAACTGACTGAGCCACCCAGAAACCCCTTAAATGAGCTCTTAAAAGCAGAGAGAATGCTTTAGGCTAAAGTCAGAGAGATGCAGGGAAGGAGAAGTAGAGATTGGAAGTGTGAGAGGGAGCTGACCTGTGGTTGGTGGCTCCTGTGGAGGGGCCACATAGAAAGCATGAGAAAGAATGTGGAGAGTATTGTGGAGCTCCAGACTGGCCCCTGGCTGATAGTCATAAAGGAAATGAGGGCTCCAGTTCCACACCCATACAAACTGCGATTGACCAACAATCTAAATGAGCTTAGAAGTGGAATCACTCCCAGAGTTTCCAGAAAGGAACATAGCTTTGCTGACACCTTGATTTTGGCCTGTGAGATTTGCAGCTGCAAATCTGACTTATAAAGCTGTAGCTTATAAAGCTGTGAGACAATAAGTGAGTATTATTTTAAGTCGCTAAGTTGTGGTCATTTGGGGTTTCAGATTTAGTGTTCTCAATCATCAAAACTGACTGCACATGTCCACCTGTTAATGTTGATCTGTAATGAGATTTTGTGTATATTTCCTCTATGAAATGCCTTTTCCCAAAGAGAGGAACTGATACTGATGACCATCCACAACCACGTTATTTTAGTGCATATAGTTAATCTCTTAGAAGGAATTGATTGATTCTATTAGATTCTCGTCTTGATATTTGCTTTACATCATTACATTGCAGAGAAATCATGTCCAATTGAAGGTTCTATAGAAGCTCCTCATTTGCACCATTCAATGGATTATAAAATATGTGCATTTCCTTTGCACATTCATGAAGGTAAGAAAAATGCTGCTGTAAGCTTACTTTTAGCTCAGAACTGTGGTTTAGCCCACCACCAATTTGTATAAAAAGATCTAGCTTATTGTTTTAACTTATGACAGCACAGGTCTTCTAAAGCACTTTGATATTACTTGTGATTCAAACAACATCAGTGTTGTGGAAATAACTCCGTGCATATTTTTGCCACCATCAGTTATAACACATCTTAGCAGATTCCACTTCAGGTTGTTGTAAATGAGTGTTTACGTGTTTGAAAATATTCTCATCTGTATTTGCTCTACACAGATTATTTACATGGGTAATTTTTCAGTCACTTCAAACTCATCATTGACTTCACTAATAAACAATAACCAACTAGTATTGTCAGTATCCTAAAAATATTTTGCCATCTAATTTGATACCGAAATAATCCCTTTACTGTACCTTAAGACTGGGTTAATTATTCAGGGGCGCCTGGTGGCTCAGTCAGTTAAGTGTCTGACTCTTGATTTCGGCTTAGGTCATGATCTCAAGGTTATGAGATCAAGTCCTGCATCCAGTTCTGTGCTGAGTTTGGATCCTGCTTCAGATTCTCTTTTCTCTCTCTCTCTCTTGCTCTCTGCCCCTCCCCCCCTAAAAAAAAAAAGACTGAATTATTCAAAGTCTAGTTTTTTCTTCTCTTATTTTTATATCGTATATAATCGTAATAAAACAAATGTTATAGTACAGCAATGTGCATAACACCAGAAATGTTGCAAAATATGAATTGTGATTTATAGTGAACCAAGCAGCTGTGCAAAGCAGTGAGCAGGCAGCATATGGTCTGTATCACAGCTACTCAACTCTCCTGTTGGCACATGACAGTAGCCACAGGCAATGTGTAAATGACTGTGTGCCCATATCCTAATAACTGTAATTAGGGTCACTAACATTTAAGTTTTATAGAATTTTCACACACCATAAATGACTGCTTTTCTTTTGATTTTACTTCCACAGTCGAAAAAGGAATAACTCATTCTTAGCTCATAATCTGTATAACAACAGATAGAAGTCTGGATTGGACCTTTGGGCTGGAGTTTGCAGACTCCTGTACTAGAAGAATATCTTTTAATAAAAAGATCAAAATTTTCAAATAAACTGAAACCACTAAATATTCACCATCTCTTTCTTTTCATGGTTTACGTCAGTAGGAAATAGCAGGGAAGAATGGGGACTTTAGAGGAGAAAGGAAAAGCCATGTTCACTTTTTTCTCAGGGCAAGTCTCCTTACAAATGAACAGCCTAGTATTTAAATCATTGGAATGGGACACATGGCAATTGCTGTCAATTCTACTTCCGTCACTTACTCACCTGCTTCTACGGCCCTCCCTGTTCCCCTCTACACCTGCCCTCATGTAGTGATGTAACACTGTGCTTGTGAATGATGTTAATCATAATAAGTAACATTTACCGGGACCCCTACTAAGAGCCAGGACCTTTGAATATACTGTTTTACTTAACCCTCACAGAAGTCCTGGGTGGGCAGTTTTCCTTGTTATACATTTCTAGAGTAAACTGAGGCTCCAAGAAGATACATTACTTACTTAAGGTCTCATAGCCACTAGATGGCAGAGCCTGGACTCAAATCCAGATCTACCTTGCTTCAAAGCCCATATAATGATTCTAAAGAGAAAGGGGATAAGGAAAATGAAAAAGTCACAACTATCTAAAAAGAATTAGCCTGCTGTTGTGTGACCTATCATTTCCTTCAGCTCAATTATTAATGAGTTAAGCATCTAAGACAACTGTCAGTTATAATGTGTATGTATTTCTACTGTCAATGGAACTGTTAAATGGTAGCCTCTTATGAAGTTAAATCTCAGATAAAGTATATAATATACAGAACATAATGATGCAACTCCTTAGTTAAAATATAAATGCTATTTTACAATATGTAACCCAGTGGGCTGCAATAAATTGAGAGTACAATAATTATGTGTGTTTCAAAATCAGAATAATTTTTTGAGTGGGCATATTAGGTTACAAGACTATCAAGAGAAAACTCAGGATCCTGAATGCCTTGTCATCTCATAAGAAATTTCACAGGGAAGAATTCAGTGTTTGGTTGATCTGATAAAACATGAAACAATATTTTTTATATTTTTCAAAGGTCTCCATCGATAACATTTCCATGTCCCCCAGTTGGAAGGTTGGGTCTCTCCAGTCAATATTGATTGATTTGCCTCATTTAGCATAGTTTAGCTGCTCAACAAATATGTCGATTTGATTTAAGAAAATCTATTTTATGAAAACCCCAAGTTCCATAATGGGTAAGTGATTTATAGTTTACAATGCTTCCTTTCTTCATAAAAGCAATTGACTTTTTGGCCTCTGTTTAATGACTATCATTCAATTGCATTAAAGATGACCATGCAATGGATCAAACAGAATCAATGCATGTAATGAATACTCATAAGTCTGGATGATTGTATAAATGTGAATATGAGTTGTTGAAGATAACTTATTATTTCAAAGCTGTAATCAAAAATCCAGTGAAGTCCAACATATCCTGTAAGAACATCATTAAGTGTTTGAGATACTAAACACTCTATGGTATTAGTGTAGTGTTAATGTGTGTATTTCACAAAGTCAAAAGTACCTGTCTTTACTCCAAATACATAGGCTTTACCCAAATATCTGGCTTTAAAAAAACATGGGCAGCTATCACTCCGATGCAAGTTTGCCCATGTTGAAGACAGAGCTGTACTGATGCTGTAATGGGATGAGATCAATAGTAGCAAGGCCAGATAAGGTGGAAATTTCCAGAAGACTAATATTAACTAAATGATAATGAAAGCAGAACAATTCACAATGTACTTATTCTGGGACAGACATGGTTTTAAGGATGAATATTATTTACATCATTTACATCATTTACAAAGCATGATGATTATTTGTTTAATGCTGTCCATAATATTAGACTCTGAAACTCTGGGAAGTTATTTTTACTAATTAAGTGGTGGATCAGTTGGTCTCCAAAAAACAAGAAAGAATCACTACTATCTATACCCAGGTAGAACTTATTGTTTTAACAGATTCTAATGATTTATAATAAAATGTCAACACATTTTAATGTATTTAATCATTGTAAAGACAACTAATAATCGTATTTATGTAAGATATGATTGGAATTCAGTGAGAATGAACATACAGATTATTGGTTTAATTTTGGCACTCATTGTCATAACCCCCTTGTTTAATTGTGCTTTTGTGTGAAATTTTGTAATTTTTTTGTTCTCAAATTTGAATTTCCTTCATCTGCAAATAGAGTAGATATCTCTAAGTTAGCAGGTTGAGAAAAATCTTTTCATCGTGACAGCATTCAATGCATTTATCAATTGCATTAGTAATTCTTATTCCCAATGTATAAATTACAATTTTTTGTCTCATATGTATTCCATCTTATGCCTCCCGTGTTGATTATAGCTTATTACTTGTTCACATCCTGCACTACCACAAGATTACTTCACTTCTCTTTTCATTTTTATCTGTTCTCTCTCTTTTTTTAATATTGTCCATCTGCCTTCTTTGATACAGAAGTTGTTTAGGTTGAAGAGTCAATTTTATATATCCTTTAATGTTTCATCACTATTTTTCTATAGTTTCTCCGGGTTATTTCACAAATTTTAGTCTATTTAATACCTTGTAGCATATTAAACTTTGACTTAGTTAATAAATATCCAGAACTTTTACTGTTATTATAAAAAATAATTATCTGTTTTTTTTAATTATTGTCTGTTTAAAGTTAAAATAGGTAAAAAGTTAGAAATTGCAAACTTACTTATGAATGATATTAAGTAAGTATGCATTCAGAAATATACATAAATCTTATAGTTAATACCCATTGCTATCTTATGTAGTGATATTTATAAATTAACAAGAGTCATCTTTGCATGATCATCGAATATTTGATTGGAGGGAAAGTCATTCCCAGGGAAGCTTATGAAAATATTGTTCCTTCATAGAAAATAGCTGCTGTCTTCAAAGGCTACTTAACTTACATTGTCTTTAATCATCATAGCAATCCTTCCAAGCAAGTATTTTTAGTGCCATTTTGTAGCAGGCTCAGAGAGGTCATCCTGTAAGAATTAACTATGTGAGGATTTGACCTGAGATTTGCCTGATGTGAAAGCCTATGATTTTTCTGCACTAGGGTGCAAAAAAAGAAAAAAATCTCAGAAAGGGAAAAAATAACTATTTCATGAGAAAATCAGGTTGCCAGGGGCTGCAGAATCTCTATCTCTCGTCATCTGTCTGCGCATGGGGCTGGCCACTCAATAATGCAGGCAATAAATCATAACACAGAATGGGCATTGGTACCTAACTGGAATCTGTAAATGTTTGAACTGTTAAAAGAACTCCTGTGTAATATTCTTCAACTGTCCCGCCTCAGCCTTGCCTTTGATTGCCTTATTCTTGACAGAAGTGGTCATAATAGTGTGTTCAGCCATCCTTTAAAAGAGCATTCTCCCATAGTATTTAAATACAGTCAATTTTCCACAGCTTTAATTCACACCAAATTTTCAGTTGCACACTCATTATATAAACAAGTGTCCAACATAACCATTTTTTCTATTAAAATTTTCTTGAAAATTGTGCAGTAAGCAATTTCTGATAGTGCCTGTATTAGGAAAGTTGGCCATCTCCTTTTGGGTTGACTATATCCAACAGCAAGATAAATCTGGGCAAAATTATCATTTAGGACAACTGAGATGAGAGAAAATGTGGATAAACAGAATCTTTATATTTTAGCACATTTTAGTTACTTGATTTAATCTTTTAGAATTTTGGGAGCTTTTACTATCCTTCACCTAAAACAAAAGCATTATTATTTTTTGCATTATTCAACATCTGCTGATGTCCATAATAAAAACGAAACTGTACAAGACATGCTTCAGAGTATAGAGCAGTGGTGCTCAAAGTATGGACCTCAATCAGTCAGCTAAGCATTACCTGGGAGATTGTTAGATGTGCAAATTCTCAGGCTCCAACCCAGATGGACTGAATCCGAATCTCTGCAGCGATTCTGGGGTGGGGCCCTGGAATCTGTGTTTAACCAAGCTCTGCAGGTGATTCTGATGCATGAGGGATATTGTGGAACACCATTACATGAGATCCTTAGACTCGCAGCATCAGCGTTACCTGAGGCCCACACTGCAGCCTACCGAAGCAGAAATTATATTTTCTTTAAAAAAATTGTTTTAATGTTTATTTATTTTTGAGAGAGAGGGAGAGAGTGGGGGTGGGCAGCAGAGAGAGGGAGACACAGAATCTGAAGCAGGTTGCAGGCTCTGAGCTGTCAGCACAGAGCCTGATGTGCAGCCAGAACTCACAAGCAGTGAGATCATGACCTGAGCCAAAGTCAGACGCCAAACTGACTGAGCCATCCAGGCACCCCAGAAATTATATTTTAACATCACTGTGTTACCAGTTCACACACTAAATAAAGACCTAAATAATATCTCACCAGACAGCTAACTCCAATATATCCCATACATGTCTCCTGTCCTAAAATTCCTGATGTTCTATGTACGGTGAACAAAATTGACTCTCTCTGAGTTTGATGATTTTAATTCTAATCTTGCCATTCCACATATATGGAAAATGACCTAGAGGGGAATTAAAGTAGTAATCCACTGATGGGCTAAGTCTAGTGACAACGGCTCTTCTCTCTTCTGTAGATGGTGTGGAGCTCATACCAGCTCTTCCATATTGGTGTACAATATCTGTGCCATTGACCTTGCCAAGTGCTAGATTATCCACTTCTTTTAATCTTTTGGAGTAAAGCATTGAAGCCTTTGTCAATGTGCAGCCAGGGAATTCATTTCTTCTCCATCAGTTAGCATGGAGACTAGAATTAATTTATAAGATAATAAGCTGTGATGAAAGCATCATTGGTTATGAGTCACAGGTCTACTACTCAGCCCTGGTATAACTACGCATAATTTGTGATTTTTGAGAGTCCACAGGCTGCTCTGAGGCTTACTTTATTGGTCTGAGAAATATGAAAAAAAATGAATAATTTAAAGTTGTCTTGAATTCTAACTCAATGGTTCAGTAATCACTTCAGTTACTTAGATGACTAAAATGAGGTCATCAAATAGGTTTGCTTGGATAAGGAGTCAGGCAAGGAAAGGTTCAGTGTGAAGGGGAAGTCAGTGCAGATACACTGTGCAGGCAGGTGCCAAGAGACGGCACCAATCCTCTTTCCTGGCATGTGAATGGGCTTTAATGGGGCCACCAAGGCGAGATCCTTTCATGGACTCTTTTCTGTAAGCACTGGTGTTTGTGTGCCTGGTTTCCGCTTCCTTGTTTGAATTTTGGGACTATACGTACTATCCACTCACCATGATTTCTGGTTCTGTTAGTGGGATTCATGCTCTCTTTTCCCCTTTCTGAGATGTGTTGGGCCCAGGCAGTGCTGGGGATACTGAAAGCAGCTATCCCCAGATGCAACAGACTTCTCTGGCTTGCTTCATTTAATAAAAATAGTTCTGGCACTATCATAAAACCTTTCATCCTTGAGTCTTAAATTATTTCACAAACATTTATTCTTATAGAATTCCTGCAAGGCACACATTATAGAGTCACAGATTGATGCAGACTTGGAGATAAAGAACTTCAGAGATCATTCACTTCAAATCACTTCATTTTTCAGGTGAAAAAATCAAAATCCCAAAAGGTGAAGTGACTTACCCAAGCGGTTCTCTTTTTTTAAAAATGTGGATACAAGACAGTTAGGTGGATAAACCCCAAGCCATAGAATGCATTTTTAATTATTGTATACAGTAAACTTCAAATTTTTATTTACTAGCCTTGGGAGGAAATTCACTCGATCTTTTGAAAGGTAGCCCTAAGGGTTGGACAAGTGGATAGAGATGGGTTAATAAAATGATGTGTCAGTAATGAATGATGCTTATTTATTTTTATTTGTTTTTAATGTTTATATATTTATTTTGAGAAAGAGAGGGAACAAGTGGGGGGAGAGGGACAGAGGAAGAGAGAGAATCCCAAGCAGGCTCCATGCTCAGTACAGAGCCTGACATGGGGCTCGATTCCATGAACCAGTGGGATCATGACCTGAGCCGAAGTCAAGAGTTGGATGCTTAACTGACTGAACCACCCAGGCGCCCCGTTAATGAGTGATGATTTAAAGCAGTATATTAGCAGAAGAAACAACGTTATCGTTACTCATTTAATTTGATGGTACAGAATAGGAAAAACTGCTAGAAATGACTCTCTCTTTATCAAATCTGACAACCTCTTCTCCTGTCTTTAATCCTAGAGAGAGCCAAACACTTCTTACTCCTTTGTCACCCCCTCTCCCCCCTCCACATATTAATCATCTGCCACTTTAAAGGATGAAGGGGTTAGGATGGAGAATAAAGAAATTGATCCAGAAACAGACCTACTGATCAACAAGATAACTGCAGAACCCTTTGCACCTTTTCAGAGAAGGGAAAATGACACAAAAGCTGTTGAGATAATATTTATCCCATGGGTGCAGGGCATTTTCAAGGATTCAAAGCTGTCATCTGAGAGTTCACAGACAGCAGGAATATATCTTATGTATACTCATGCCTACCCCAAAGTTAATGACACTAAATGCATGATAGTGGTGCAAATGAAGTGCTATGGAAGCACAGGGAAAACATATGGATTTGAGATGGATGGCTTTGGGAAGATTGGGGAAAGAATTCAAAGTGAAACTAGAAAAAAAAAAAAGGTAGGTAAAAATGAGATTGATAGGAAAGGGCATTCCAGATAAAAAGGAATCTATTTTACTAGAAGCATCATTTTTCTTCTTTCCTGAAAGACAAAAACAAGTAGAAGAGAGTCCCAGGGATGAATGACAGTATGATGGTAGAGCCAAAGGACTAATTTGTGGAAAATAATGCAAGCAAATGAAGATACAAATCATGACTAGTGACAATGAGAAAGTTCCACTTGAGTGAACTTATTTGGAGCATTGGGGGAAATTTTACCGCTGGATGGATGGATAAAATGAAGAAGGGAAATAGGGTTATGTTACAGAGAAAATGGACAAATACTGAGATTAAGTAGAAGACAGGAAGGTTGCAAAGGTCCCACTTAATGTTGTGTAATACAATCAAGTAAGAACAGCATTGACAGAACATTAGAAGACATATGGATTTGCCCAAACCATAAAATGATTTTACCTGTCTAAATTCTTAGGACTACTTTTTTAAAGCTGTCTTTTCCAGGAGATATGACTGAATCTAGAAATGTGTATCTCAAAGGATAATACAATTGAAGAGATCTGATTGATGGTCTAAGAAAATGAGAATTAAGGTAATATGATAAATCTGAGTACATGATGTAATATTTTAAGATAAATGTGGTATTCCCCACCTTGAAATCATAGCAAGTTAGAGCAGAGAGTGACTTTAGGGATTTTTACTGATATGCGTAACAGCATAGATGAGTCTCAAAATAACTATATTGAGTGAAAGAAGCCAAACCGTCCCTCCCCCACCATGAAAGAGTACAGACTTTATGATTTAATTTTTGTAGAACTCTAGAAAGAGCAAACTCTAAGAACAAAAAATGGATATGTTTGGGATTTCTTGGGGATGAGGGCAGGGTAGTCTACATTATAAAGGCACATAATGAAACTTTTGGTTGTTACGGATGTATATGTTCAGTGTCTTGGTGTATAGTTTAACAGGAGTGTGTGTGTCAAAGCTTATCAAATTGTACACTTTATACATGTGCATTCTCTTGTATGCCACTTATGCCTCAATAAAGTAGTTAAAAAAAAGAGATAGTATGAATGACAGGAGATCTATCTGCACCCAGAATATATAGTAATTTGGCAAAACTTTCCTTGGATAGCACCTAAGACCATATGCCTATCTGACAATATCTCTTCTTCCTGCGGAACGGGGGAAATTACCAGTGATTTTTTAAAAAGGAAATACGCCTTTTATATCTCTATAAAAATAGAGTATTTTTGCAATTCATTTGTAGAGCAGGAAGGCCCAGGACCTGTTTTCAAGATGCCTGTTCTCTGATGCCAGCTATGGCTCTGACTTACTCTGGATTTTGGAACTTAATCTCATTTTATGACGTGCAAAATGGAAATTAAAATATCTATGCCATACTTCACAGACATAAAAAAGATGAAATTATTTAGAAATATTTAGAATATTTTTGTTGGTACTGTGCAAGCCTATAGGGATACAAAGATAAATAGGATAGGTTTCTTTTTCTCTAGATGCCTGTATTTTCTCCTCCTGATAGAGGATAGATAGAGATGCAAAACAAGTGTAAGATATTCTGAATTTTATAATTGTGTTGTGAACCGAATACAGGAGAGGTACCGAGGAGGAAGGATCTAAATATCTGAGGGTCGAGCAAGTAACATCTCAGTTGGTCTTGAAGAAATAGTTTAGCGAATAAAGATTCAATGAAGAAGCATGTGCAAAAGCATACAGACATAAGGGGACGTAGGACTCAGAAGATGTCTTTGAAGTTCAATTTTCTTGGAGGACAGGGCAAGGGTGAAAGGCTGTTGAATGATGAATCTGAGGACAGTGGAGAGCAATATTGAGATGGGCTTTCTGTGCTACCTTGGAAAATGTAGAGAATTTAGACCAAAGGGAACCAGTTGAGGTTCTAGGCATGTGAATATGTAACCAATATAAAAGTAGCATAAATAGGGGCGCCTGGGTGGCGCAGTCGGTTAAGCGTCCGACTTCAGCCAGGTCACGATCTCGCGGTCCGTGAGTTCGAGCCCCGCGTCGGGCTCTGGGCTGATGGCTCAGAGCCTGGAGCCTGTTTCCGATTCTGTGTCTCCCTCTCTCTCTGCCCCTCCCCTGTTCATGCTCTGTCTCTCTCTGTCCCAAAAATAAATAAACGTTGGAAAAAAATTAAAAAAAAAAAGTAGCATAAATATATTTTGCACTAGACAGGTAAAAAATAAATAAGTGAATATGCTAAAAAATCAGTGAAAAAACAATTTATTGATTAAATATTTGACTTTTCCTATGGATACTTTTGGAGTTATATAAATAAAAATTCATGCATGAGTGTAACAAACTGTCCACAATATTATTTCCTGTTAAGATGCTTTTGCAGTATAAATCTAGATTCATTCTTAACAACTAGTTAAGTGATTATTATATTTCTTTGTTTTTTAATTTAAAGGTTTGATAGTAGTGACTTACCATAAATCAAAGACTGTTTTCTTAGGAAAATATTGACTAAATTTAGTTTTCCCTTGGGAAATAAGGACTTGTAAAATGTAAGTGTGCTGAAGAAATGCAAGCACAGTTAAAAAAGGAATGGTATTAATGACGTTGTAACCGAGAAAATGGCTTATTAAAGCAAAGCAAAATAATTAATAGATCTTTTTCAATTGTATGCAGTAGAAAACTGGATGAATGGTACTCTTACTGAAGTCAGTTCTTTGCTTGGCCTTGAAAGTTTCCAACATTACTTATGGAAACAATATTTATATCTATTTTCTCAGTTTCCTAATGACAGTGTTGCTGTTTCAGTGTGGACTTTGGTGGTCGGAAGGACTGAATTTAGCCCACATCGTGAGCAATTCTTGCTGGGTAACTTTAAGCAAATTATTGGACCTCTCTAATGCTCAATTTCTCCATTGCCAAATGAGAATAATAATATTCAAGTTACAGGGTTGTTACAATGGTCAGGTGAAACAGGGATTCTAAAATACTTAGCATAGTGTTTGACTTATAGGAAACCCTCAGTAAAAATTAGATGTTTTTGTTGTTCTTGTTATCTGGACTTGTTGGGACTAGCAGATCAATATGGGACCAATTTTCCTGTTTATACTGAATACGTGTATAGCCCTATGGTGAGTGGAATAAAGCACCACATTGAAAATGGGGAAATCTAGCTCTTGCCACAGCTCCGACCTTAGTGAGCTGTGTAACTTTGAAAGCGTAATAGGATGTCACTGATTCTTTTCATGTACAAGATGAGGGAGCTGGACCCTTTATTAGATTTTAAAAATGCATTTGAATAATCTAGAGATTCAGGGATTTCCTTTGTTGACGCACACTGAAATGGAGAAAAGGGAGAGGAGAACAGATGGGATCCAACTATCCAGCTTTGCTTCAATATCTGAGCTAACTAGTGTTTAGTTTTGGATCACCTGGACGGATTTTGCTTGAACAAAGCATCCCACAGCTATGAAAGTTTGCAAACCACCATATTTTGTAATTTCAGATGTTCCATTAGCTATATAGTTTTGCAAATGTGTTTGACTACTTGTAAGATCTGAATCACTGACAAAGTCCAAAATGTTTCCATGCTAAAGATGGAAATAATTACATTTTCTTGTTAGGATGGAGAAATTAATATATGTGCCAAATATGATGATTAACAGTTTTATGTAAATTAAATCCCTATAAAAATCTTGTAAAAGAGGCATCGTTATCTCATTTGAAAGATATGACAAGGAAACCAATACCCAGGAAGTTTAAATCATACCATAAATGATCAATTTGGAATTTAAACTTAAATATAGGAAACTCTAAATATTATGATCATTCCTTTGCAATTTTAGTAAATCCCTAATGAAAAAGCCAATAATACAGTAATAAATAGCCCAAGGTATCATTCAACGCACTTTTAAGAAGTCCACCTTGGGTCTCTGAATTGTTAATTGAACAAGTTTTCTCTGAGCACTTACTCTGTGTCTAGCACCTTAGAGCATAGGAAGATAAGTAGTTCAGAGCTCCTGCCCTCTAAAGGCTTATAAATTAGCCCTAATACAAAGACGGGAAGATAGGCCCTTAATAGGAAGCTAATATAAGAATAAACACAAGTATATGGTCCAGTTTAGTTTCGCTGAGAAAAGGAAAGATCAAAGATCATAAACACAGAAGGTAAGTATAGTTCATTTGCAAATAGTAACAGTTCATCTTTCTAGGTATATGTGAATAGGGTGAGTCTGGCCCAGTCTTGAAACAGGAGGAGAAGGGGCAGGTAGCTAACTCAATATAAATTTCAGAAGGAGAAGGTAGTGGTGAGCAGAGAAGGAGCTATGTTAACAATTTAAGTCATTGGTTAGTAACCTGCCTGTGATCTGTACACCAGACCAGCCAGGTCTTAGGGCCTCTGTGACCATGACCTGTATTTCTTTTTTAAGGCTGCCAGCTACCCTCACTCAAACTGGAGTTCACAGACATGGGGAAAAGACCAGGAGCAAACACACACTGAGGATATCTTCAAGTATCAAGTATCCCACGGCTTCAGGGCACCTGGGTGGCTCAGTCAGGTAAATGTCCGACTCTTGGTTTCAGCTCAGGTCATGAGCTCATGGTGTGTGGGATAGAGCTCCGCGTATGGCTCTGCACTGACAGCTCAGAGCCTGCTTGGGATTCTCTTTCTCCCTCTCTCCACTCCTCCCCTGCTCTCTCTCAAAATAAATAAATAATCTTAAAAAAAAGAAAGTCACGGTTTCACACTAAAACTATCGCAGCAAGAAGGAATGAAATTTTGATGCAAGGTACAAAATAGCAAACAAAAGAGTTGCTTTGCTTCAAAGGAAAAAAAAAGTGCAGGCTAAATAGTCAGGTGAAGTAACTGGAGTTTCATGATGATGAAATTGATGCTTCCCTTGGCCAAATTACACTTATGTCCGATGCTATCTATTGCCACCTGGTGCTTGCACAAAGACGGTGACACAACCCTTTTCGACACAAATCCTTTCTCGGTTTGGAGAAACTCTAGAACTGTCCTTATTCTATCTGAGTGGCTTTGAGAGCAAGAACATTCAAATGATGGCAATAAGAATTACTCTAAAATATAACCAAAGGTTGAAAGTGAAGTTAGCATTACACCAGAAAAATGAAATCATTTCAGATGCTCCATGAAAAGCATATTGGATCTCGTGTTCTTTTTGAAGACTTAGGTACCTAGAGTACTTAAGATTCCTTAAAATGAGACCAAGCTCTGTACCTCTACAGCAATTTGCTTCACATTGAGTAGCATTTCAGTTATTTTTTGTCTGAAATTGGTATGATAAAGTAGTTTCTTTATCTTCTTTTCATTTGAGAAGCTGCTTCCTTCCTGGCAGTAAGAAGGTTGGCATGGTTGATGCAGACCTGATCCAGATTTCTAATGCACACTTGGAGAGGGCTTCTCAAACTGTAGGAACCCTGACCATGGTCGCCAGTTGGCACTGTTCCATTCCTTAAGGGGGCACCTGCTTCCTGCATCAGGGGGAGCCTTGTGCATCAGGCTGGGCATGTGGTAAGGGGTCTCCAACAGAAGCAGGCCCTCCGGACACACCTGGAATCTCTACTCTTCTGGAACTTGGCATCGTGGCTGTTTGCACTTCCTGTGTCATGGAGGTAACCCCACCTTGTTTTCTCCTCTTCTGCTCCATGTCTTGGGTACGGGGCACCAACTACACAGCTACACAAACATGAGACACATATGAGAATAAGTTCAGCTAAAAAGGAAAACCATTGCAGTGGAAATGTAGAAAACAAATAGCAAGAACAGTCTCTACCAGTTATCCCAGGACCCAAGAGCAAACCCCTTACTTTCAGCCATGTTTTCTTCGCTATAATTCAACTGATGCATTTGTGGATTCACAAAAAAAGGAAAAACAATTATGACATGAGGTTTGGGACAGAATCCCTGAGTTCCAGAATCTCTGAGCCACTTCTATCACTACCTCACTGGATGTCTGAGGTAAATCCCTTGGCGTCTCTGAGCTTTATTCTCCTTGATGGTAAAATGCAGACAAGGGAACTTCAAGATTCTTTCATCTTCTAAAGTCCTAGGATAATGTGGTTTTACTGATATCTATCATGAGAGATGTTTCAACAATCACAGAAATGATGAATACAAAAGGATTTACTCCTGGGCGCCTGGGTGGCTCAGTTGGTTAAGCGTCCGACTTTGACTAAGGTCATGATCTCACTGGTTCGTGAATTCCAGCCACGCATTGTATCAGGAGCTCTGCTATCAGAGCAGAGCCCACTTCAGATCCTCTGTCCCGCTGTCTCTGTCCCTCTTCTGCTCATGGTCTATCTCTCTCTCAAAATAAATAAACACTTAAAAAAAGAGTTCACTCTTCAGAAAAAAAAAACAAAACATTTCATACGTAGTGAATACCAATATATAGATAGATATAATAATACCTACAACACAAGCTAATTTCTCTATATTGGGGTTTTGCTGTTCACTGATGTTATATTTAAATGACATTTGTTTTAATGTTTATTTTTGAGAGACAGAGAGAGGCAGAGTGTGAGCAGGGGTGGGGCAGAGAGAGAGAGAGGGAGACACAGAATCTGAAGCAGGCTCCAGGCTCCGAGCTGCCAGCATAGAACCCGAGGGGGGGCTCGAACTCATGAATGGTGAGATCATGACCTGAGCTGAAGTTGGATGCTCAACTGATAGAGCCACCCAGGCGCCCCTTAAATGACATTTTTGATCGGTGATCTGTGTTAACTCCAATGAGGTTTGTTGTTGTTGTTGGTGGTGGTTTGGGGGCGTTTTGTTGCTTGGTTTTTTTGTTTGTTTTTGTTTTTATTTGTTTGTTTTTTGTATTTTTGTTTGTTTTTCAGTGATGAAATAACACAGATATTCTGAGCAGATATTCTCCAGTGACGACTTACGGTTAGGGGTTCATTTGGGAAATTGTCTGAAACTGCCCAAAAGGCCTAGATTCTAAATTCCTAAGGTAAAGCTGACTTAGTGGTTGGTGAATGGCACTATCATGTTTTTTCCTTAATCTTAATGCATCGTCTTGCTAAATGAAACAATTTTGTAGTTAAAGTTAATAGCGTAGCGTCATAGGATCTTAGATGTACAAAGTGTCTCAACTATACCTTACAGTTTCCAAGAGGTGCTGAGCTTTGATGGCATAGGATGAAGGCTTCAATGAGATGATTGCCTCTGGAATTGGGTCTGAAGTTGAGTTCCCATCTCTTTCACTGGGTAAGGCTTGTCTTATATTTGCATTTTTACACACTTTGTCTTACTAAGGCTGATACATTATAGCCCACCACTTAAATTCAATATGTCATTACATCTTCATCTAGATGTGTTTCTAACCCATTTTTGTCTGGATAGAAGTCTATTTGTTTCTGGAGCGCCTGGGTGACTCAGTCAGTTAAGCGTCTGACTTCAACTCAGGTCATGATCTCACTGGTTGTGGGTTCGAGTCCGGCCTCAGGCTCTGTGTTGACAGCTCAGAACCTGGACCCTGCTTCAGATTCTGTGTCTCCCTCTCTTTCTGCCTCCCCCCTTCTCATGCTCTGTCTCTCTCTCTCAAAAATAAAAACAAATAAAAAAAAAAAAGAAGTCTAGTTGTTTCCTTTAAAACTTTTCTTGGGGTGCCTAGGTAACTCAGTTGGTTGAATATCCGACTTTAGCTCAGGTCATGATCTCACAGTTCATAGGGCTTTCGGCTGTCAGAGGGGAGCCTGCTTTGGATCCTCTGTTCCCCTCTCACTCTGCTCCTTCCCTCCTCAAAATAAATAAACATTTAAAAAAAAAACCCTTTTATTCCACTAAACACTATTGTGTTAGTATTATCTTATTAGTCAATATTACTGTATTATATGAGGTTTTCAAGTGCATCCTTTTAGTTTAGTTTCTTCACTTTGTTTGGGGATTTATTACTCTAGGCACAGCGCACCTCTATTATACTCTGATGTTATGTAATGCATCTCTGCAAATTGTTCCTGCTTGTTGCACTCTTCTGATTAAGGCACTATCATGTTTTTCTTATACTTGATGTATTTTATTGATAAAGAAATGAATACATTGTGAAACATGATAGTATGTTATCATAGTTCTTTAGGCTATTAAAATTTTTTTAAAAATTTTTTAATGTTTATTTTTGAGAGAGACAGATAGAGTGTGAGTGGGGAAGGGGCAGAGAGAAAGAGGGAGACACAGAATCTGAAACAGGATCCAGGCTCTGAGCTGTCAGCGCAGAGCCCGACACGGAGCTTGAACCCACAAACCATGAGATCATGACCTGAGCCAAAGTCAGACACTTATCCAACTGAGCCACCCAGGCGCCCCTGGGCTATTAAATATTTTAAGAATCAATCTGGATAAATCCTCTTCTAATATTTATTTGAATCTCTCCTCCCACATCCTTTTAATTGGTCATATATATTCCATATTCTGAATTTTTTTAAGTTCATTTATCTAAGTAATCTCCACTACTCAACATGGGGCTCGAGCTTACAACCCCAAGATCAAGAGTCACATGTTCTGACTGAGCCAGGAGGATGCCCCTATATTCTGAATATGTTTAAGAATTCTTGAGGCACCTGGGTGGTTCAATCAATTAAGGGTCCGACTTTGGCTCAGGTCATGATCTCATGGGTCTTGGGTTTGAGTCCTGCCTTGGGCTCTCTGCTGACAGCTCAGAGCCTGGAGCTCGCTTTGGATTCTGCCTCCCTCTCTCTCTGCCCCTCCCTTGCTTGTGCTCTGTCTCTCAAAAATAAATAAACATTAAAAAATTTTTTTTGAAAAATAATTCTATAAGGTTCTGTAACTGTAAACATCATTTGGTTTTATTAAAAGTTTATTCCTCAAAAAACTAAATATTGATTTACTTGTATGACCCATCAATTCCACTTTTAGGTATATACCCCAAAGAATTAAACACAGGGACTCAAATATACCTGTACATTCATGTTCATAGGAGAGTTACTCACAATAGCCAAAAGGTGGGAAAATTCAACTCCCCATCAACAGCTGAATGGTCAACAAAATGTGATATATGTGTATAATGTAATATTATTCAGCCATAAAAAGGAAACATGTTCTTAAACATACTACAACTTGGATGAATCTTGGAAAAAATATATTACATGGGAATATATAAAAAAAAGCCAGATACAAAATGGCAAATATTGTATGATTGCACATATATAAAATATCTAGAAGAGGCAAATTAAATTCATAGAGAGAGCAGAATAGAAGATACCAGGGATTATGGGAGAAGGGAATGGGAAATTATTGCTTAATGGTTAGAGTCTCTGTTTAGGGTGAGGAAAAGTTTTGGAAACAAATGGCATGATGGTTGCACAACCACAACTGATGCCACTGAATTGTATACTTAAAAAAGGTGGAAATGGTAAATTTATGTCATGTATATATCACCACAATAAAAACAAAATTGTCTTAAGTATATAATGTGATTTTCTGACTCTTTGGAATCTATGTTATAATTCTTTTACGGCAGCAGCTAGCTTGAACATTTGCTCTTTGGCTATGCTGTGAGTAGAGCTTTCTGAAGTGGGCATTCTGCTCCAGAACTTAGAATATAATTTGCTTATATGCAGATTGAATGTAGTCCAGAGTGTTAAGTGCATGTTAGTATGCAAACAAGTGTCTGCAGAAGTGGATTTTCTACTAATAACCTCATTGGAGATGTCCCATGAACAATTTCTTTTAGTGGCCATATTAGTGGAGTTCAACACCACCTGATGGGTTTGGAATTTTCAACATCAAGGTAAATGCAGACAAAATTACTATTATTAAGGATAAATGGGCCAGGAAGAGCATCGTTAAGCTAAATAATTACTGTAACATGGCTTTTTAAAGTTGGAAACAATCTGGGACTTTTAATCCTCCCATGATATCAACATGACAGGTGGAAGAGGGAATGTGAAATCATGTTTAACATTCTGTTGCATTTATTTTTTTAAAAAATTTTTTTTTTTTCAACGTTTATTTATTTTTGGGACAGAGAGAGACAGAGCATGAACGGGGGAGGGGCAGAGAGAGAGGGAGACACAGAATTGGAAACAGGCTCCAGGCTCTGAGCCATCAGCCCAGAGCCCGACGCGGGGCTCGAACTCACGGACCGCGAGATCGTGACCTGGCTGAAGTTGGACGCTTAACCGACTGCGCCACCCAGGCGCCCCATTCTGTTGCATTTAAAACTTGGATAGAGATACTGGAAAAAGAAATTGATTTAAATATAAACATTAATTAAAATATGTATTAAATAATAATGTAAGTCACTAAGATAATGAATATAGATTGTAAAATGTCTAAACTCCTAGAGAAAATTAGACTGACCCCAAAAGAGCGGAGCCTGATGGCAATAGGATGTCTGTCTTTGCATGGCAATTCTTTCCCCTTCCTTCTATTAATGGAATCTCAGAATCTCCAGTCACCTTGACCCAAATCTCAAGAAACATCATTGGTCTGACTGCAGGCACATGATCAAAACTATGTCAATCTGAATCCCTTCCTGCATCTTGAGGACAAGATGGAAAGGATTCTTTTTTTCCCCTCTCCAGACTGAGTTACAAGACTATGAGACAAAGTTATCATTGTTCAAGTAGGAGCAAAATGGAAGAAAAGCCTGAAAGATGCCAAAAAAGAGAGGACGTGAGCTTGCTAATAAGAATGTGGAGTGATTACCTGATGCTGATGAAGCCTTGATATTCTGTTAACACTGAGGTCAACTTCCCTTTTGCTGTTCTGTTTTGCTGGTTTCAACCTATACATAAACACACATGTACCTTCTTATATTAGTTTGAAGCATGTATCTATCACTTGGAATAGAGAATCCTGACCAGAAGCTCAGGAAAAGAACAACTGACGTCATAAGTTCACATGGTAAATTAACAACCCTGTTTAAATTTCATTATACTGAAATGAATAAATAAAAATACATCAAAAGGAATCAAAGTAGATAGGAAGGCTTATATTTTCCCATGAGACAGAGATCATTGGGTTGGGTAAAAAAAAAAAAAAAAAAAAAAAAAAAGTTAAACAAAGAAGCCCAGAATAAAAGCAAATAGACCAGGCCAACAACATTGCTTAAATATTGTTTTCAAGAAACACACCCCAAACAAAATGACACCAACTTTTAAAATGCAGAATGAAAAAAAATACCAAGGAAAGACTTATTTTAAAAACTGCTGTGATGATATTAATACAAGAAAAAAAACAGAACTTAATGTGAAGATTTATTTTGGATAAAGAGGACTATTTTATTATGATACAAGGTGTATTTTAAGAACTTACAACCATCAGGGATCTTTGGTTTTCTAGTCATATAAGTTTAAGATATGCAAAGTAAACCGGAGGGAACATGTAAGGACTAGTACATAAAAAAGTAACCAAAATAGGAGATGTTAACACTTCCTCTCAAAAATCATCAGATCAGGCAGTGCAACCACAATGTGAACAAACATGACTCATGGGATGCTGTCATAAAGGGACTCTATTTTGCATCTCACGTCCTTTTGCATTTCTTCAGTGAGCCTATTTTTTCCTTTTTCATGGCTCTGGTTAGCTGGGTAGCTACATCATTTACCCTAAAAAAAAAAATAGTTCCTGTTTATTTTGTCAAACACAGTCTCAATTCAGCCATTAAAGTGCTCAGTCCCAGGCCATCATTAAAAACTCTAATCTTGATGTAAGGCATATCCCGCTCTTCATGCCGGGAGCTACTGCGGGCAAACATCTAAGCAAAGGAAGCTGGTTGGCTTTTTTCCTCCCCTGTTTCTTCTACTCCTTCTCTCTTCCTGGCTAACTGATGCCTCTAATTAACTGGGATGGGTGGATGACAAACCTCAGGCAGGCCATGTTGTCTGGTTCATGGAACTGCAAGCCTTTTCCCTGAGACTTTGGAAGAGCAGTTTCCTACCAAACTTCAAATCACTACTTTGCTCCCACAGAGGTCACTTTAGCCAGTATGTTGTATTCAAGCTTCCCCAACTTGACTCAGACCCCAATGTACCGCTTTTGCCCTCAGACTTCAGGGTCCATAGGTTACACTCTGAGTAGCCACCTCCAATCCCCTTTCCAGTGATGGAGGTTGGGGAGTAGCATACTCCCCACTATTGTTTCCTGTGGGAGAAGAGGGGTTGTGACTCAGAGGGGGGTCCAATCTAGAGGAATGTTCCTCAGCAGTCTTCTCTAAATTCAAATCTTGACACGTTATATCCTAGATGTGTGGGTGGAACTGGAGAGCTGTCCAAAGTTTCATGTATACTTCCCTTGAAAATTCTGCACTGTGGGTCTGCCGCCTAACCTTGAGATGCAGTTTCTAGCAGGTTCTAGTATTCACAAGTGTCAGCCCCAACTTCCATTTTAATAACTTCTGAAGTAAGACGAGATGAAAAGTATTTGAATAACAACTTATTCCCTGACTCTCTCTCCTTCTCAATTGGCTCTCAGAGGAACAGTTACAGCCTTAAGTGCATTTATTAGAAAAATGAAATAAAAAGTTTATTAAGCCTTTAATATGAGATGTTAGAAAACAATTGCAAGAAAAGCATAGTGACATGGAATAAGCAATGATAAAGCCAGGCTTCCTAATACAGATAATTTTTTTTAAAGGATATGTGATTCCAAAGTAAATTCTAAAAAGGTTAACAAAATATTATAAAGTCTAGCAAGTCAGTTTAACAGGAAAAAGAATTTACTAAAAATCAATGTTAGGGAAAAGAAACAGGATAGAAGCACAGATGTTGAGGAAGTGAAAAATAAAACACTATGTGCACATTTATAGCAACATATTGGAAAGTCTACTTGAATTAATCATTTTCTAGGGAACTATGAATGACAAAAAAAATGACTGAAGAACAAACAACATACCTCAAGATACCAACCAAAAAAAAAAAAAAAAAAAAAAACAGAAAAAGGAAAAACTATCTAAAATAGCACTGCTTTAAATGACATCTGTCTACCTTGTGCATTCAATCAAATCATCCTATTAGATACTTAAGAATTGTCTATAATTCTTGTTATTTAAGCTGTTTTCAAAGTAGAGAGAAAGATTAAAGCTGTCTTACTTATCACCAGGCTACTATAGCATTAATCTAGTAATGCAAGACTATCACATAAGCCTAAAAATAGTTCAGAGTCACATATGAACATAACTACAATTTTTTAAAGCAGCAAATTAAGTCATTTATTGTATTAAAAAACTAATATAACCTAATCAAGTCTGTTTATTTCAGAACTGCAAATGAGATTTGTCATTAAGGAATTATGTTTAATTTATAATAGAAATGGTATTTCAAATAATTGGGGAAACACTTGCTGTTTAGTAAATAATGTATAACAATTGGATACCCATATGAGAAAGATTAATGTTATAATTCTATCACTCATCATATACTCAAAGAAACTCCATAGAAGTCAAATATCTATATTTAGAAATTCACAGGAAAAAAAAAGTGTCTTTATTTCCCTCAGACAGCAAAGGGCCTCCCAATATGCTATAAGCTCAAAGCCCATGAAAGAAAAGATTGAAAAATGTAACTCAGTAAACATGAACATGTACTGTAGAATGCAAGATACCTTAAATAAAGTGCAAAAAGACAAGTACAACCCTGGAAGAAAGCATTTATAAAAGAAAAAAAAACTTATATAAAAGATTATTAGCTTTCGTATATTTAAAAATTATTTTTTACTGTTTATGTTTGAGAGAGAGAGAGAGAGTGAGAGACCGAGTGCGAGTGGGGGAGGGGCAGAGGGAGAGGGAGACACAGAATCCAAAGCAGGCTCCAGGCTCTGAGCTGTCAGCACAGAGCCCATCATGGGACTCAAACCTACAACCTGTGAGATCATGACCTGAGCTGGAGTCTAACGCTTAACTGACTGCCCCACCCAGGGAGTCCCAGCCTTAGTATATTTTTAAAATGTTAACAATTAAAAAGAAAAAAAAAAAAGCAAGCAATCCAATTATGGCAAATAATTCATGACAATTTATAGTAATTGCTAGTAAATCTAGAAAGACATGCTCAGTGTCACAGGTAATCAGGGGACCACATATTAAAATAACAATGGTGTGCCATTTCCTGCTTGGATGATTGGGGAAAAGGAATGAGGTAATAGTGAGATTTTCCAAGGGGGAACCTGGCACTCTTGTTGGTGAGCATGTGAATTGGTGCCATTTTCTGGAGAATTATTTGACTGAATCTATTAAGTTAAAAAAAAAAAAAAAAAAAAAAAAAACGCCTCTCCTTTGACTCCGCAGTTTTATGTCTAGGTATCTTTTCCACAGAATTTCTTATCTACGTGCACGAAGATGGATGCTCAAAAAAATTTGTTTTGGTATTGTTGGGAATGGCAAAAAAGAAAAAAAAAGGAAGGAAAAATTGGACACAGCTATAATGTTCCATCATTAAAGAGCGGTGAACAAGTTTATGCTATTGATTTATTTAATGAGGCGATATACATAAAGCACTTGGAACAATGTCTGGCACCTGATAAGCACCAGATATGTGTTAGTTACATTGTCCTCCCACCCTAGAATTATAAGCTCTTTGAAAGCAGCATGTTTGTCTGTTTCACTCATTACTGTGTTTCCCTGGGCCTAGAACAGTACATGACATGTAGCAGATCCTCAGTCAATATATTTAAAATGACTCTTGGGGCACCTGGGTGGCTCAGTGGGTTGAGCCTCCTAGTTTTGATTTCTGCTCAGGTCATGCGTGATCTCACGGTTCTTGAGATGGAGAGCCCTGGATCAGGCTCTGCACTGACAGGGTGGATCCTGCTTGGGATTCTCTCTCTCTCTCTCTCTCTCTCTCTCTGCTCCTCCCCACTTGTGTTCTCTCTCTCAAAATAAATAAACTTAAAAAAAATGACTCACATACGTACAATGCTCTTTTGCTGTGATTGCCCCTCTATATCCATTTTCTGCCTTGCTCCGATTCCTAGGAAGCTGACTCGGGGTTCCCTTACCCTCTGGCTTTTAGTTTGCAGCAGCCCACGGAGGCACAACAGCACTGGGGAGAGTGAAAGGGTATTTCTTCTCTGCCATACTGTGGTAGGTAGTGATTTCATCCCTCTAACTATGGCCAGACCTCCCAGTGGTTAAGTCTGGAAAAAGAAACCCCACTCCATTCTACCCACCTCCCACCCATGGTTACAGCTCTCACTAGGTTCCAGTAACAAGGAAAATTCTCTTCCTGTTTCTTTAGCCTCAAGGTAGTAACTACTTTCTTCTGTTGCTAACAGCTGGGTGCATTACTCTCCCTTACTGCTTCCCTTGCTGGCCTCCGCGTATTTCCTGTTCAGACCACAACTGATATACGAGCTAAGCAATATCATGCAGCTATTAAATACTGTGAGGGAGAACTAAATGTACTGACGTGAAAACAATTCCACAGTGAAAATGTTAGATTTAAAAAGGCCAAACAAAGATACCTATATGGGTATTTATCCACAGTCAAGATTTGCCATGTTTTGGTTTAATGCTATTTTCAACATTTAGATATTTCAAATCCATAGTGCACTATAATAGAAGAAAGATTTGAATATATAATACACACTTGGACAACTCAGTGGTTTAAAAAGAGCTTTAACTGTCTAAATATATACATGACTACGAATCCCAGACAACATATGCCATTCCAGCAATAATGCTGGGACGATAATGCCACCCCTTCCTTATGTTCCATACCCCGTGTCTGTGTCACAGAGAGCAAGGATTCCCTGGCAACACCTACTGGTCATTTGTGACACTATCACCAAGCATAATGCATGATATAGCGCAATAGCATCACGTACTGTAAGTTTTTGAATTGTTATGGCACTTCGGTTTATAAAGGAAGGATCAAAGAACAGACCATAACATCTTAACACCTTTTTGGTGTTTAAACATCCATACTTAAATGCTGTCAGTTCAAAACCTCAGGAGTTTCCCCCTTCATATTCAAGACTGGTCCCTAAACCTGAAGGGCGAAGAGAGGCTGAAGAAAAAGGCAGACAGGCGACTCCAGATTGGAAGAGGGCAGATTCAATAAGCAAGGGAACTTATGTCCAACACTTTTCTTGAGTAGCTGCAAGATGACTGGATCTCTACAGCCGCCAGCCCGAATCTCAAAAGGTTATACAAAGGCCTTACCTGGGTTCAGTGCATGTTCAATCTAGGTGGTCTCGAGGATACCTTACTCTCAAGGCTGTGTTCTTGAAACAGCCCCCACTGTGAGGATGGTGGGTGGAATGTGTGTTCCGAGGACTGGGGCTTGAGGAGTCTCCAGTTCCCCTGGTCAGCTTGCAGGTAACAAGCAGTCATGTCGTCTCCATGGCTTTCCCAATTAATATCTAGAAAATGCTATTGAAACATCAAAGTAGGAATGACAGCTACCTCTGGGTATGTAATGGGAACTGGTATGGGCACAGGGGAAATTTATCTTTTTTTTTTTTCCTCTAAACTTCTGTATTATTGAAAAGTCATTTTACAGCGAGCCTATGTTAGTTTTCTAATTATGGAAGCATATTTAAATAACATTTGATACAAAAGAATGATGGGATCTTCTAGAATGAAATTTTGATAAAATTTTGATAATTGTATGGAAGACAAACAGAAAAGAGAACAGTTTGACTACACACAGAGCTGTCTGATATAAGCATTTAAAAGAAGACATAAGGGTGCCTGGGTGGCTCAGTGGGTTAAGTGCTGACTTTGGCTCAGGTCACGATCTCGCAGGTTCGTGAGTTCAAGCCCTGCATCTGACTCTGTGCTGATAGCTCAGAGCCTGAAGCCTGGTTCGCATTCTGTCTCTCTCTCTCTCTCTCTGCTCCTCCCCAGCTTGTGCTCTGTCTTTCTCTGTCTCTCAAAGATAAATAAACATTAACAAAAATTAATAAACACGTAAAAACCAGGAGGAGCTGGCCCAGAGACGTCACCAGGATCACTAACCTGGGAGTGGGGATGGAAGTCCTAAAATAGAGCAGGTAGGTCTGCAGCAATGTGGTCAGGATAGCCCAAAGCCCAGACTGGCTTGAGATCTATGCGGAACAAAACCCTCAAGACAATACAAAATAAATATGTTTTTGCTAAGAACAGACAGGAACAAGCTGAACAAGAGAAGGAACTGTTTAGGGAAGGTGCACACTTTTACTAACCTGACAGAAACGACACACTCACTCATCTATTATTTTTGTTTTCTTTAACACAAAGATACAAAGAAATGGTGTTGGGGGAACTGAAACTCAATACATGAGAGAAGATATAAAGTGAACATCAGCCCGTTAAATGATATTCAGTTTTCAGACCCGAAAAGATTATATTCTAGTGTAATAAAAGGATTTATAAATGTGATAAGAACGCTCTGAAGAAGAAAGGTTTAAGGAGGTGAACCATGTTCCAATGTTTCAAAATAAGAGACATATTATGAAGACTCACTTAAATGCAATTCCTTTGTGTGTGTGTGTGTGTGTGTGTGTGTGTGTGTAGTGATATTTTATTTTCTTTAATTCTATCAATATCTAATTTGTGCAGAGACACTGTGTTAGTTTACTGGGGCTGTCATAATGAAATCACAACAGAATGAATAGCTTAACAGAAGTTTATTTCCTGGCATTTCTGGAAGCTATTAGTTCAAGACCAAGGTAGCAGTAGAATTGTTTTTTTCTTAAGGCTTCCCTCTTGTCTTGGAGGTGGCTACTTTCTTCTGTCTTTACATGGACTTCTTTCTGGGCATGTCTGTGTCCTAATCACCTTTTCTTATAAGGATACCAGTCATAATTAATTAGCTCTCCTGACCCAATACCTCATTTTACCTCTTTAATGACCCTGTCTTCAAACGTAATCACTTCAGAAGGGAATGGGGGTTAGGGCTTCAACATACGGAGTTTAGAGGGATAAATTTAGCCCATAAGAGCTACTTATCACCTTTAACTGAAATTTAATTATTTTGGTGTATATCCTGTCATTCATATGATTATGTAAACTTAAATGATGGAATGCGAGTTTGATGTGTTTATATCTCGTGGCATCTTTAATTATCAAGGAGATCAAGTTTGTGTTGAGGGAGAATGACTGACTGACTGACTGAATGAATGAATGATACATATTGTGAAGCAATGCCTTTCTCGTCTCATCTTTCTAATTCAGACTGTAAGCTCATGTGTGAACATTGTTGCTGAAGGGAGAGAGAAGTTAGTAAACAAAAAGCTACGGTGGCTTCTGTTATAGCCATTTGACATAGACAGTGAGAAGCAAGTCATGACAGGTACAGGGACAGCTGTTATGAGGCCCTTCATCCAGCTCACAGATTCTTTTCTTCTGTCAACAGGATAATGCCGACCCCAGTCCCATCAGCACAGTCTCCCCTCAGGAACTCACATCAAGAAGGGAGATAAGGCTAGTTCAGTGAGGTCCTGGCTTTTATGAGCAGAAGAGGCTGAACCAAAGTGGAGGACTCCTTCCTCCCAGACAGTAGCCTCCCACTACTTCCAAAGCAACTGCCCTTCAGAATAATCTCTGAAATGTTGCCTATTCTTTGTGGCATTTAGCATCTTTTTGAGTTCTGACTATATACCAAGGTTAGGGTATCTTTCCATACACATGGTAGTTGGATGATTTTGAACTTGGGAATTGGCTAGTCTCAGTTCTGAACATTCTTGACAACCTTTCAAACCTCTTCAAACACTCCTTCCATTAGTCTGCTTGGTCCTTCCCAGTGCTGATCCCTCAGTTGTCAACAGCTAAGAGTCTTTACGATACCAACCATGCCAGGGAGCTGATTTATGCCTAAAACAGGCAATACCATCTCCACTCCAGCATGGTAATGGAGACTTCATGCCTCAAAATTCCACAGCACTGAGTTAGATACACGTACATTGAAGGCTGCCATTCTAGAAAGTTCAACATAAATTAACCATTTCACTTATATGGAGAAGTATGCTCAGAGATCCAAATCCCTGACTCCTTTTTTTTTTTTTAATGTTTATTTATTTTTTTGTGAAAGAGAGAGAGAGGGAGGAGGAAGAGGAGGAGGAAGGACACAGAGAGGGAGAGAGAGAATCCCAAGCAGGCTCAATGCTGTCAGCACAGAGCCCAACGTGGGGCTCGATCTCATGAACTGTGAGATCATGACCTGAGCCAAAATCAAAAGACCGATGCTTACCAGACTAAGCCACCCAGATGCCCCTCAAATCCTTGACTTCTAAATTAATTTTATTAACGTGTTTTCAGATGAGGACTGTTCATAAAAGTGTTTTTCTAGAGCAGTCACAATTTTTTACATTTAAAATTTAAATTTAAAATTTAAATTTTCTCACTTCATTTCATTCTGTAAATAAGAGGCAAAGGGGAAAAGTGATCACCTTCTTCCTAATTTCTCAGGACCTGTCCCAAGTGCACTTTTATAGATGTCTTTCTGTTTGGGCCTCAGTCTGAAATGGGATAATGGTAGGTGATGAAGTACAAAAACAAAGATGGCAATTGTAGTCTCTCTTCAGATTTCCAAATTAATAGGTGCAAGTTCAACTTACTAAATTTTTGTAAAAATATTTTTGTAAAATATTTTTTGTAAAATTATTTTTGTAAAATTTTTGTAAATAATTTTTGTAAAAATATTAAATTTTTGTAAAAATAAGTACCATTAGACTGATGAGGGCAGTATTTATTATCTTTCTAATATGGAATATTTGTGAGGCAACAATGTTTATTAAAGAATCAGGCATCCATAAACTTATCTAAACTGGTGAATGCAATTTGATAAAATGAAATCAGTTGGTCAACTATTAATTAATTACAAATTTTTCTTTTTAAAAAATTGAGACCATGTACAGAAATAGTGTACTACTTAATAAATATGACTGACAACTATTATCGAAATACATTTTTTATTTTTTTATTTTTTATTTTATTTTATTTTATTTTATTTTTTTCAACGTTTATTTATTTTTGGGACAGAGAGAGACAGAGCATGAACGGGGGAGGGGCAGAGAGAGAGGGAGAAACAGAATCGGAAACAGGCTCCAGGCTCTGAGTCATCAGCCCAGAGCCTGACGTGGGGCTTGAACTCACGGACCGCGAGATTGTGACCTGGCTGAAGTCGGACGCTTAACCGACTGCGCCACCCAGGCGCCCCTCGAAATACATTTTTTAATCCTTTCCTGGTGTGGTACCTATGGTTTCTCCAAACATGAAAGGAAATAGAACATAATGATTATGAGGATGCACTTTGAAGTCACACAGGCCAGAATTTTAATCCTCACTCTTTCATTGACTAGCAGTGTGGTCTTGGGCCTAAGTTATTTTTATCTTCTAGCAGAATTAATGATATCTACCTTATTGGGATGAAAGAAACCATGTATTCCAAGAAGTCCAATGTAGTGCCAGTCACACAGAAACACCTTATAAATGGTACTTATTATTATTATTCTTGTGCAGACTTAACTAAATTTCTATAAATGCTGCAAGGGCTACAAAAGAGACAATATGTTTTATGAGTGCATTGTATTGTTACCCACATAAAAAGGCAAATAATTACAGTGCATACAGCACATTTTTCTGACTCATAATGTTTTCTCAATAGACGTCACTTTCCTTTCACTGACTTCCTGTGCCTTGTGCTTTTCCTTCAAGTGTATTGATGACCAAGAGTTTCCTTTCATAATCTTTACTTGATTAAAAGAAAATAAAGAAAACAATCACAATGGAAAATTTTATGTAAATTGTGAGTAAACATACACTTTGAGAAATCCTTTTTGATTGAAGACCCTTGAAACGAGCCATGTCTAAGTGGAAAAACGATATATTCTGTAGTTGTTGCTCTGATTTGCTCAGAAAATCTGTAGTTGCTCAGAAAACTGCTCTCAGTTTTCTCTGATTACTGCTGCTAATGGCTAATAAGAATTTGAAAAGATACCAGGACAGCTCTTGAAGTTCGCTTGGTTCAAGTAATGTGATAGTTTCTACACACTCTATAGAAATTCATTTCTATACTCATTTTTCATTTGTTTTGCTGATCCTTATACACGGATTCAGGTAAACAGAGGATGTAAATCAAATAACTATGGTGACTTTGATTTTTGTTATTGTATTTGTATTTGTCATTCTCAAGGATCTCTTTAGCATCTTTTCAAATTTATTGTGACAGTTCTTATACTTTCCTATTTACTGCAGATATCTTAAACTATTTCTGTTAGTTTGTTAAGTACAACAATGTTAAAGAAAAAAAAAAAAAAACACCTCTGCAATTGTTAAAATGTAAGGAAGACTTTGCTCAAGACTACCACAACAGGGGAGGGACATCAGTCTTAACTCTGGATGTAGCAAAGACAGCTGGGGATTTATAGCCAACAAACAGAGTGAAGGGGTCTATGGACGGAAGAGTACTCCAAGGAGATATGAAGGGCGGGGACATTCTTGCTAAACTGACCTAACAAGATTCCTACTAAAGGCAGTTCAAGACTTTATCCACTAAAGGTGGGAGATGAGGAACTGGGTCAGATACCAAAAGTGTGGGACTCTCATTACACTGAGCAGGATTCTTGCTAAAACTGGGCTCATCAGGCCACAGACAAGATGAGGGCTAAGGCTGAAGCTTAGTCAGAAACAAGGCTCAGAGAAGCCTGACTGAAGTTTTGTCAAGCAGAGTTTTGTCAGTAAACACCATTGCTTTTTCATCTTTGTCAAATGATTCTCAAGCCTGAAGACTGCAGTTCTGTTCCTTAGACGATTGTTTTCTCTGGTTCTCATATTTCTTCCTTTGCTTCTCTGGGAATGTGTGTGGTCCATGGGGCTTGACGCCCAGCATGAAGGTATCTTTCTCCAGAGATCTGTGTTAACTCCTCCCAAGTGCCTGGAGGTTCTGTCTGTCCAAAGCTACCTGACACCAAGTTCAAAGCCTGAGGTAGGTTAAACTACTCCTGTGCTGGGGAACTTATAACCTACACAGCAGTGTGAAGGTCAATTCAGTTCAGACTCACTTTTACTTTGAGGATGTATCCCTTTTATGTTTCAGATTATTTTGAAAAGTTGTTCTACTAGAATCTCCATCACTGTGGATCCTCGGTTTTGATTTTTGTTCCTTCTTCTCTGGTTGGCCATCAAAATAAAAATTCAAGTGTGACAATATTTACAAATACCCTCAAGGCAAAAGCAACTTCCCTACTCATTTATCTCTCTATGATTTCATTTCACTTACACTGCAGCCTGGTAATTCCTTAGTACTGTATACTTTTCATGGAGATAACTTTTATATTTTGCTATCACATAAGAACTTTCAGGAAATTTTAATTTAGTTTTTTTTCTTTTAATTGGGTAAAGATAAATCCATAGGAGCAAAGCATGATAATCAGGCATTTTTAGGCAACAAATGATCAATAATAAGATAAAAATGAACAAGGTAAAAACTTCAATGTCAAGTGAAGTTCAGTAATTGACTAAGGGATTTTTCCTTTACTTCTTTGAACTGTCATTTTGTTATTTTGTTGTTGAGTCCATTTGTATATATTGATTATTGATTACTAACTTCAGAACTGTCAGTATCTGAGTCATATGTTTAACATAAGACTGTCCCTACTCTTTGAAAATAATCCCTGTACCAGTGAGATTGTCCACTTGAAGTAAATTGTACCATCCTTGCCTTTTGGAATAGCCAGATGTGACTACCTCATTTGTCCTTAGTTCCTAATCTTGATGTTCGATGATAACTTTGACTTTGGTATTTATTTCCCAGTACTTTGCATCATCCACCTTGATACTTAAAAACTTGATGATTTCATTATCATTTAACTCCACCTTCAATGCTCTGGAATTTTTTTAACCTTGGTCAACTAACCCATCAAGTCCAAACCACAAGAGCAGAATAATCTAATCTAATCTAATCTAATCTAAATACTATGGAAACAGTCTCTGAGACCTGAAGTTGCATACAGAAGAGTTTTGGGGAATACCCTCTGGAGATGTTTTTAAGGAAGTGGAGAAGACAACAGAGAAAAGGCAGGAGCTAGTCCACTAAAGGGATATAACTGAAACCTTAGCCCCTATTAGCTCTCCAGCTGGGATGGCCTTTCAGTGTTGATCCAAATTGGAGCACAAAGGCTTAGCTTTTGTATTCCCACATCAGCCAGTCATATGTCCAAGATGGAGCATGAACTTGGGTGAGGCAGTTCCCTGCAGCCAGCTGAGGGTAGTTCCCACTGAGGACACAACTGTGATCCATCAGGCTGTGACATGGTATGTTGGTCCTGGCGATCTTGATACAATGCCCAGGCATCCACTATAGCAATTCAAGATCTAGGAGGAAATAAAGTAATAGGAAATGGAAAAATATATGAGAATCATGACACTGCCTTGCAGTTACCACATAAGAAGTCCCAGATACAACCCAGGAATGCATTATGATGATCAGTTCTTACTGTTTGACTCTTTAGTGGGGTGTTGACCATGTGTAGTCCATGGAGTTGTCCTCTTTATCCATTCATGTGTGCCCCTAGTGAGGATATAGCTGTCTGCTTTACACTTGAAAATTCTTTGAAATTTTTGCTTTCACATAAAAATTTGGTGAATTTTGTTTTATTCTCTAAAAATATTTGTGATTATTTTTTTAAGGTTTGTTTGTGTATTTATTTATTTATTTAGAAAGAGAGAGAGAGTGAGTCGGGGAGAAGCAGAGAGAGAAAATCCCAAGCAGGCTCTGCACTGTCAGCATGGAGCCCAAAGCGGGGCTCAAACTCATGAACCATGAGATCATGATCTGAGCCCAAATCAAGAGTCAGACCCTTGGACTGCTGAGCCACCCAGGTGCTCTGATACTTGTGAGTATTTTAACATCCAAGGAAGGCTTTACAGAATTTCTCAGTTTAATTACTTGATTTTTGTTTCTCAAATATTCTAAAAAACAAAACAAAACAAAAGCCTAGGGCTTATGCATACCCCTGACATACCTTGTAAACTTTCAGAGTTTTCGAAACGAGGAACAGGGTAACACAGGTATTACCGGGACAGAGTCCAGACCTAGATCGATTGTGTTACAATCCTGGTTCACCCACTCATAAGCTGGTAAAGTTTGGGTAAGTTACTGAACCTTTCTGGGTTTCAGTTTTTTCACTTATAAATTGTGGCTAATAATAGCCCAATGCACCAGGTTCTTTTGAAAATTAAAGCAGTCGATGTTTATAAAACATTTCAAATAGTGCTCTCACAAAGTGAATACCATTTACAGGTTTGGGTGGCACACTATTTGCTTTATAAATAACATTATTTTAAACACGATTCCATACTGTTAAGTAAACACTACTTAAGGTTAACTAAATAAATATTTCATTTGATCTTTAAAGGAAAGCTGCTGGGAAGAGAGGAAATTGAGTCATAACTCATGGATGGGGATAATGAGAGGTGATAATTGAGGTCATTGAACAAGCTCATACAGCCTAGCTAGTCAGTGGAATATTTAAGTAGAAACTCTGTTTCTTTTTATTTTTAATAGAATATGTTGTCAAGTTGGCTAACATAGCGTATACGGTATGCTATTGGTTTTGAGGGTAGATTCTGTGATTCATCGCTTAATCCGAATTCCTCTCTGTTTTTGGAAATCTTGCTTTTGAAATGCAAGCACACTTACTCTGCACATTTACTCTGATAAACCTGGTAGAAAGAAGGGGCCCTCCTTTTTAAATTATGGTAACAATGTATTTTATCATGTAATTGTCAAAGCAGTACTCCAGACACTGAAAACATTTGGCTAAACATAATAAATGTTTTACTGAGTTTAATTAACTTCATGGGAGTAGGAAGATGAGAGATAAAAAAAAGTATCCTTCTTTTGCTAGAAAAGGAAACATAGAAATAAAAATGTTTCTGTGTATAAACTCCAAAAAAACCCTTTGTGGCTTAGAATAATAGATTTTTTCCCCCTTTTTTAGAACTGGAGGGAATGTCAGACGTCCAATACCTTAGTTTTATTCAATACCAAATTGAAGCTCAGAAAAGTAAAATAAATTTCCCAAAATTATGGCACTAATTAGACACAGAGCTGGCATCTGAAAATATGTAATTTTTATTTCCGGGATAATGTTCCTTTGCTACAGGAATATTAACTGTAATATCTCTAGTTTTTCTGTCTAAGGAAACTCTTAAATCAGTCTCTATTTAAGACCAGAAAACTCCTACACCTGGAGCCCAAGCGGATAAACGCCTTCAAAAGGGGTCAGTGCAATTTGCTGTTTCACATTGTAAAGTCAGATTAAAATACAGGTATGGCTGTTAAAAGGAGACTTCTTTATTCCTCTCTAATTCACACAATGAGACAAAGTTGGATCATTTACTGTGTCCTCCTTTTTCTTACAGTTACATGGACTGACCATACTAATTGTGTTTAAGGAAAGCAATTACTGAAAAGTTCCTTTAGACATGCAAATCTAATGGCCTATTTCTATAGTGCATGAAAGGAAACTCTTTGTGGAATTATAATGCTAGTGTATTTGAAGTTACCTTAAAAGAGTTTGCAATCTGCCTTCCCCTTTTAAAAATATGTGGAACAGGGCATTTGAGCCAGCTCCTGCTGAAATAAACAACAATTTCTCCCTTCCTAAAATATTACCACCGACATACTGCCTGTTCCATTCCCAACATGAATCTACACCCGACCAAATTTATTTGCTTGTATGCATTGATGCTTTGGTTTAGTGACTGAGAACTAGAAACAGAATTTGTCTCAGGTGGTTTGTAGAGAAGCAAGGGATTAAAAATGGAGAAGAGGGGGATAGAGAAGAAGGATGAAGGGGATGTGTAGCCTTTTCCCAATTGGCCCCTTCACTTGGCTTTGAACAGACAGGATAGAGACTGAGTGACAGAGGCAGAGGCTGATGTCATTAAACTGGGACTTTGAGAGATTCTGAGCGTGGGCAGAGCTGCATCAGGACCCAAGAGACAGAGTGGCCTAGAGAGGTAGAAACTGGCCTTGTTTCTGCATGGAAGCCAGAGCCACGGAACCTAACATCAGAAACCTCCCATGTGGTGTTCGTGGCCATGGTGTCCCTATGACTGGCAGTGACTGCCGTGAGGCTACTTTGATTTGTTTAGTAGATACGTATCCAGATGTGTCTACAGATCAGGAGGGTAAGAACAGAGCAGGCATCTGGTAGTATATGCTGCTGCTAGGTTTGACTCAATATTAAGTGAGACCCGCTGTTGGTTATTCTTAGATATAACTTGGCAACACTTTGAGCGAGGGCTGCTACGCTAGAGGTGAGATACTTGAGGCAACAGCCACGTCACTGACAAGGATGTATTTCAAGTTATCCAAAGAGATTCCGTAATTGCCTGCAGTTACTCCTTTCACAAGTCTCAAGAATCTCTATGTCATCCATCATAGAATAATAGACCCACACAGCCTTATAATTGGAAATGGATTATTCTCGTATCTGTATACTCACATATGGTATATGAGAAATGAACACTGTCACCTCTAGGCCAATGCAGGGACATCTCTGTGGTATATCCAACAAATTGTCATTTGATCCCTCAGTTTTGTCAACTCTAAATTCTTATTTATAGTGAATAATTTCTATTTAGGGTAAGCACAAAGCAGTGCTCTGGTAATGCTCACCCTTGGTTTCTACTTCTGCCCTTTGCAGACTGTTCTGTATGACATCCTCACCAGTATTTGAAGACAGGCTTTATGTACCCCTCTCCGCCTCCTGCATTTTTAATTTTCCAATCTGGCTATCTTTTGGTTCTTCAATTATTCTATGTCTGGAATCATATCTTTCACCGTCATAATCAATCTTCTCTGGACACTGATGATTTACCATTTCAATGTAGCACGCACAGGGAGACTCAAGATTTCAAGGTGGGTTCCTCTTAAGGTAATTCTCCCCTTGATAAGGACCGTGTATATCTCTTCTTTTGAAAATGATGACTTTAAATAAATTTATTAAGTCACTGAATAAAGGGGAATTGCGAGTAAATCATCTTAGGATCTCAGCAGCTGCCTTCAGTGAAGGAGAGTGAAGGCAGGTAAGGTTGTGAATGCCTACTGAAAACTTGAAATACATCAGTAGAATAGTCACAAAAATTCCATGGGCTATCGGTACCATCACCTCCATTGTACAGAGGAGAAAACTCAGGCTCAGAGAAGTTCCATTATTTGGCCAAGGCGCAAAGCTGGCAAATATAGAACCCGAATCTCTGTGTATGTAAGTATATACATGAATGTGAAAAAGGGTTTTTCTGACTCTATCTGGTACTTACTTTTCCAAGTTCTTGCTCCTCCAGATTAGGTGATATTTTAGAAGAGAAAAAGCATCTAAAGCAGCCTCTTCCGTACTTAAAATGCTCACACATGCTAATCCATGAAATAGAAGTAGGAGTGGGGAGATATGGCAGGATAAATGGCTTCCATGGCATAGAAAACAATCACAACAATTCTAAGACGATGAGGTTCCAGGCTTCACTAATGTGATATTACTAGTGATGTCTCCATAGAAAGAGATAATAGTTACTTCACACACCCAGGTATTTCACGTGAACCCATCTCCTCTCTCTTGAACGTGTGCAGTTTATTTATTTGTTTTTGATAGAAACCAAATATAGATATTTAGCTCAATTCCTATTAGATTTCAACCTCTCTTTGGTGCCCATTTTTCTGGCCTGTTGATTTTGCTGTCCAGTGAATTAATTCATCATTTATATCCGTATTTTGTCATCCATATATCTGGATGGTAAGCATTCTGGGCTTTCATTCAGGCTCTGAGGTAAATCTTGAAGAGGACCAAATGTAGGACAGAGAGCTTTCACAGCTTTCTATACCCCAGTTTGTACATAGTGAAGATCAGAATTTAGATGATGAAAGGCTTCCCATGAAAGCATGGTCATTCAAGAAAATTCTCCCTGGAATTACTAACATCAATGTTCCTTTCTTCCTTTTACCTGAAAAAAAATGCAGAGTAAATAAATATGGTATAGATTATCATATATATCACATATATGATCATATCTAACAATAGTCTGTGTTACTTATAAGTTGACTAAATTTTATAGAATATAAATAAATGCCTTAACATCACCAATCTAGTAAGTGTTACAGCCTGATCACAAGACTCGTTACTGATTTAGAAGTCTATTAAGTACTATTCTCTCTAAATACTCACCTAAGTTTTCTTTTAAAATTTTTTTAAATGTTTTTATTTTTGAGAGAGAGAGAGAGCAGGGGAGGGGCAGACAGAGAAAGACACAGAATCCGAAGCAGGCTCCAGGCTCTGAGCTGTCAGCACAGAGCCCGACATGGGGCTTGAATTCATGGACAGTAAGATCATGACCTGAGCTGAAGTTGGACGCTCAATGGAACCATCTCAGGTGTCCCAGTTGCCTAAGTTTTCTATGTTTCTCTTTTGTTTCTATGTTTCTCTTTTGGACCTACTTTTTTCCTCCTTAGTCTGTCTGTCTTTCTTTCTTTCTTTCTTTCTTTCTTTCTTTCTTTCTTTCTTAATGTTTATTTATTTCTGAGACAGAGAGAGACAGAGCATGAGTGAGGGAGGGGCAGAGAGAGAGGGAGACACAGAATCAGAAGCAGGCTCCAGGCTCTAAGCTGTCAGCACAGAGCTCGACGCAGGGCTCGAACTCACAAACCATGAGATCATGACCTGAGCCGAAGTCGGTCTCTCAACCGACTGAGCCACCCAGGCGCCCCCTCCTTAGTCTTTCATTTAACCTTGTCCTCATTATGGAACGCTGGCAGTGGCAAACTGTCAGAATCACCATCACCTTCTAAAAACAGCACTCCAGCTGCCAGAAAGGTGCCCTGAAGATCCTTAAAACTTCTGCTTTATAAGGGGTTCTCCATGGACACTTTTAAAAAGGCTGTGGCTTCATGTCAATGTATACATGATGTTTCCCTATACATAATTGCTACATAATTGTTTTTAAAGTTGAGTTCAAGAATAGTTCACCAGAGCAAATATCACGAGAGATGTTTTCCCAAGCAGTATGTAGACAGCCTCAAGGGTTTTAAAAAGTAAAATGACTTTTCATCTTTGGGAGATGGTGTCACTGTGTTTCTTACTGAAACATGGAATAACTTAGCATTTCTCTTAGGCGGTCATGATTTAGAAGATAAAATCCATATCATTGGATTTGGTCATTCAAGTAAAATTTCAGGACTTTTTTTTTTTTTTTTTTTCCTGAATGCTTATACTGTTGCTAGGTGCTATGTAAACTGCTTCAAATGCAGCAATATGATAACAAAGAATAATAAGACAAGGACCTATCCTCAGAGGAGATCCATAATCAGCACTATGAATTACATACGCAAATCACAGGAACATATCCTAGATAATCAGCTAAATAGGTGTTCGATAGCATAATGTGCTGGAATCCAGCATATAAACTAGAATCCAGAATTTTAAAATGTAACTGTTTTTGACATTATTGCTGATTGAATCATTGTATTCACTTGGAGTGGCTATTATCAACAGCCATTCTTGAAATACTTTCTAATTTAGTCACTAAAATGCAAACTTAGTTTTATATTGATGGTTTTGATTGAATATAACTAAAATTTCTCTAAGAAGTAACTGGTTTTCATGGAGGGGGGCTGGGACACTACAGCATGTCCTGAGTTCATCCATGACATTAAATCATAGGATCCGACACAAATGAAAAACTGTGGTGAAAATTTCCTGAACATTTGTGAAAAAGGAAATACTAAAGAGCAGACTTGAACTAGTGTTTGAAGCAGAGAAAGTAAAGTAACTGTGGGTCATATTTGCCTTTTAAAAATCTAATTATCTTTTATTTATCTTCTTATCAAATCACAAATAGAAGAACTACTAACACATTGGACCCTTTTTAATGTGTGCCAATTTTATACCTTACTTTACTGAGTAAAGATTGAGATTTACTCTAAATTTCCAAATATCAGTAGCCATACTGGTATGTATATGCTGTCATGTTATTGTCCCTCAGGTTAAAATCCCAAGGAATTCCCTTAAGTATTGAATGCCCCAATTATTCTCACTTATTGAGCTAGTATTCACATTACACTTACAAGTATACACTGGTTTATGCATGTGTAAGTCATGTGCATTCATGGACACATTGTTGTTTTATGGGAAAAAATTAGGAACCCTGTGGGAAAGGAAGTTCAGGATTGGAATTCATATTTCTTAGTCCTTGAAAAATATACAAATGCCTCTTGAATATGGAACGACATAGTAGTTGCTTCACCTAATTTTTATCCTTTGAACTTTCCTGAGGACAAACACTCTATGTGATTGACTAGAGACTTCATCTGTTGTATGCAAAAACCAAAGCCAGAGAGGTAATGTGACTGTCCCCAAATCACGTACCTATTAGGCACTTCAACTACAGTATTTCTAATTATAGTTGTAATCTTTTAAAGCATATATGCATTATAACTATTTAACTCTGAAAGCCATGCAGCTGGTACAATGTACAGAAAGCATTTCAAGCCAGAACTCTAAAGCCTCCTGCTTTTACTATTGTCATGGAAGGAGAGGAAACAGCATGACAGACACGGTCATTTCCCAATGCCCTGTCTGGGAAACATTATTCCCCATACAAAATTTGAGCATGAGAGATCTTTATTTTTATTGCTTGCTTCACCATCCCCCATCTCAGGGCAAGAAATCTATTGCTTATGAAAAAAAAAATGTATTTCATTTTTTTCTTGCTTAGTTTGCTCTATTTTGTTAACATGTTTCTCCAATAACATGTCAAATTCTGAAACGGTCAGTAAGTTGGCATGCTGAGTCTTGGGAAATCCATTTTCTAGAATTTATTTTTACCACCAAATAGTCTTTGCAGATGAAGAACCATGACATTGAGCCAAGTTAACTGTTTGGGGGCAGATTTTTCTCATGGGTGGCATCCCATATAGTTCTCCCTTGTCCTGGTCACCCAACAGATAACTCATTGTTGCCGTAGCTAATTTTCATTGAGTTCCTACTGTGGTTGGCACTTTACATGGATTAGCTTGTGAAAATCTCATAATTACTTTTTCAGAAAGATCTTGTTATAATCCATGTATTACTTGATATCACAAACGAGGCCCACTTTTTGGAATGTTAGGCAATTTGGTAATGGTCACCATCTCATCTACAGATCAATGAAGAGATTATTGAGGCTTGGAACTTTCTCTGTAACTTGGCCCTCAATGGTTTCTGCCTTAGCCTACATCAGTTACTTTGGCCACTTTTCATTGTATATGAACATGCTTATATCCAAGGGAATGGAAACTAATTCTAAAAGTAAAATTTTGTTAGATTTTCATGTTAGCTATTTTACAACATAGAGGAGGAAAGCTTTCCCCTTCTCTTCTAGGTTCTTTGCCTGGTCTAATAACTAAATTGACATGGACCAATTAACAGAAGAAAAAAAATTAATTCTGTACATACAGTAGCCTAATTAAAATGATGAGAATCAAGAAAGTGACCAAAACAGGCAGTTTTATACTTTTTTATAGTTAGATAAAGGAACAACAAATTCATTAAGAATTGAGACAAAGAAGTTTGAGCTTGAGCTAGTAAATTAGTAAGGAGGTAACAAATTCATGCAGTCTTCTGGGACCTAAATTCCTTATGATCAGGATGTCCCATTTCCTCCTAAATACAGAGGCTACCTTGCACATGGGAGTTAGTACCTGCTCTCAGGAGGACAAAGGAGGGTTAGAGTTTCCTTCTCACCCTGTCCATTTCTCAAGTAACTTAATTTAAAATATCAATATGCCAAAGTGTCATATTTGTGGTTGCATATTCTACTCTCCTTAAATAAAATGAAGGGAATGTACATTTACAAGAAAAAGCTCATTTTTATACTTATTAGAAAAAATGCAATAGAATTTGTCTGATGTATGTTCTTTAACATCCTATCCTACTTTTTCTGTTGTTCTTCTATTTTTTTATGAGTCTTTGTTATTCAAAATGTTCTTCCAATTGGCCACATGCTGCAAAGTCATAATTGTTAGAAACAATCACAAACAATCCCATTTTTACCTTTTGTTCATTCATTCAAGAGATATTTACTGATCATCTACAATGCTCATGGCATCATCTCTGGCAGTGAGAAGGCAATGATAAAAAAGAAACCCCTGGCTTCAAGCATACTAAAAGTTTGGGTTGACATATTCTTTGTTAACACTGTATGCTCTATTTTTTAAATCATGATATTATGATGAATTATAAGAGATATGTAGTTGATCTTTGTCCCCTTTCTGGGACAGAGCTCCTAAACCCCTTGGAATTTCCTAAGTAATGGGAGTGTTACAGGTGTGGTGCCTTTTGTTATTATAATGTCTAATGTCCTGACTTTTGGAATGCCCCTAGGTCACCTGAGGATGGGGACTGGTCACTGGAGGAACCAATCCTTTGATAAGAGGGTTGGAACATTCAGTTCCACTTCCTGACCTCCCAGGAGGGGTAGGAATTGGAGGAAAAAAAAAAAAAAAATCACTGACCACTGATTTAATCAACTGTGCCTATTTAATGACGTTTCATAAAAACTGAAGGACAGTGTTCTGAGATTTTCCATGTGGGTGAACACACGGAGGCGTTGGTGCCACTCAAATCCAAGTTCAATTGACTGTCGCTGGCAAGGCCAATCCTCAAGAGACTAGTTTTGATTGGAAAGGAATAGGAGCTTTATTCAGGAGACCCACCCACCTGGGGAGAAAGTGGACTCTTGTCCAAAGCCCAACACTGAGGTTTCTGCCTGGTGCAGATATTTTTATTTTATTTATTCTTTTTAAGTTTATTTATTTACGTTGAGAGAGAAAGTGAGCGCAGGGTAGGGGCAGAGAGAGAGAGCAAGAGAGAGAATCCCACGTAGGCTCTGTCTGCACTGTCAGCGCAGAGCTCTACATGGGGGTCTATCTTATGCACGTGAGATCATGACCTGAGCTGACATCAAGAGTCGACGCTTAACCAACTGAGCCATGCAGGCAGCCCCTGGCGCAGAGATTTTTAAAGGGGTTTACTCAGGTAAGAGAGTACAGTAGTCTACGACGTTTCTTGATCGCGTGCAGACTGGCTGATGCCAGCTACAGAATTATCTGGGTGCTGGGAGGTTGTGCAAGAAGTTTTAGTTCCTTGGTGCCTGGGGTGCGGACTCGTGCAAAGGAATCTGGTTCCTTGGTACCCGGGGACAGTTGGGCGGGGATACTTTGTCCTTTGCGCAAAAGACAGCAAGGTCTACAGATGCACAAAGGGAGGTCAGTAAAGTTATCTGGGTGACCTTAAAAAAGAAAGACGTTTTGCTAAGAGATTGCTGGGCTAGTAAGAAAGCCAAGGTGGTTTCAAACAGACTCGCTGGCCTCTGTGGCCTGGGAGAGTTCTGATCCTTCATTCCCCAAGGCCAGTGGTCTATAAATCTCAAAGAAAGTAAATCGATTCGGTTACAGATCAAGGACCTGAGGTCAGCAAGCAAGGAGTCTGTTACTTTGAGGCTGGTTAACCCTTAAGATTGGCTGCAGCTTTTGTTAGTTGGGAGAGTGATGTGTCTGGAGATGTCACTGATGCCAGCACCTGTTCCCATGCGGTGCCCTATCCATCTTTTCTGTCTGGCTCTTCCTGAATTATAGATATCTATCTATATCTATATCTATATCTATATCTATATCTATATCTATATCTATATCTATATCTATCTATATCATCTATATCTATATCTATATCTATCTATATCCTTTTGTAACAAACTGGTGCTCTAGTAGGTAAAATGTTTCTCTGAGTTCAGTGACCTTCTCTAGCAAATTAATCAAACCCGGAAAGGAGGTTGTGGGAACCTCTAATTTATAGCCTGTCAGTCATAAGTACAGGTAACAACCTGCGCTTGCAAATGGCATCCTGAGTTGGAGTCCAGCTCAGGAGGAAGTCTTCGGAACCTCTAATTTGTAACCGGTGGGTCCGAAGCACAGGTAACAGCCTGGGCTGACAACTGGTATTTGAAGGAAAGGCAGTCTTGTGGGACGGAGCCCTCAACCTGGGGGATCTGATGCTACCTCCAGGTAGATAGGGTTAGGAAGGAGTTGAGTTCCAGGACTCCCTACTGGTGTCTGAGTATTGCTTGGTGTTCTGTGGGATGAGCCAGGTCCCCCCCCCCCCCCCCCCGCCAATACACAGGTTGGAATTGGATCCAGGAACCCCCCAAAAGGTATTCACGACACAACTTGTATTTGCTAAAGTCTATTTTATCCTCCTACTCTTTGGTCTGTGAGACTAAGGCAAGATTTCAATGTGTCATAGACTTGGGAAAAACTAAATGTACTGAGGGCCTCAAATGGGCTACATGGTTCCTGGAGAGGGTCTCATATGTTGTAAACAGACACTGAAGAAAGACTCTTGGCCGTCTTCATATATTATAATCAACCCAGAGACGCTAAGTGACGCATCAAAGTTCACACAATTATTCCACCTCAGAGCACTTTATCTTCAGACTCAAATTCCACTGTTCTATTCACATACACTCTGACCCTTCTCTGAAGAGGCTCGCAGTACATTCGACAGCTGGAATTTATGGATTGTGGAGAAATGTACCTACCTGGGGCGGGAGTTGAGAGCATAGATGGGGGTTGACAATCTGGGTTGAGATACCACCTCTGCCTACTGAACCCCTTGTCTCTATTTTTCTCTCTTTAAAATTGAGTGTTAATAATGGTGCTGGATATGAGTGGTTGTTGTGGACTATATAAGTCAGCAGAAACTTAGCACCTAGTAATTGCTATATATTTGTTAACTTTAAAGAGATCATGTGATTTTTAAAAATACAGAGACAGGGGCTCCTGGTTGGCTCAGTCAGTTAAGCATCTGACTCTTGGTTTGGGCTCAGGTCATGATCTTGCAGTTCTGTGAGTTCAAGCCCCGTGTCCGGCTCTGTGCTGACAGTGTGGAGCCTGCTTGGGACTCTCTCCTTGTCTCTCTGCACCTCCCCCACTCGTGCTGTCTCTGTCTCTCTCAAAATAAATAAATAAACTTTAAAAAATACAGAGACATATTAACTATGACAATAAAGTAGTGATCTTGATTTCCTAATACAGTATATTTCTATAATATAGGCACTGGACAGAAGTCAGTTTTTCTTCCAGTTGGAGGATGCTACCACAGTTATGGGCATTAGGGCTGTTGTATAGCTAAGAATTGTACCGTGAACATAGAAGTTACTTATCTCCAAAATGGACATGGTTGGGGATAGAACAAACTATCTTAGAACTCTGCAGTCTGAGGAAAGAATGGGCTGAAACAAGTAACCTACTAAAAAAACAAAACCAAACAACAATAAAAAAAAGTTACTTATTACTTGACCTGAGCTTACCTCTTTAGCAGGAAAAATAGATAAGAAAATAATGTGCGGTGAGGGCGTGGCAGAGGTAAGCCCAGAGGGCACGAAAAGCCGTGCACCTGAACTTGTTGCCCAATTCCATGATTAAGGAAATCAGGTACTAGAGTCAGGCCACCTGGCTTTACATCCTGATTCATCACTTACAAGCTGTGTCATCCTCTTGCATGTTACTTAATTCCTCTTTTTCTCATTGTAGAAATAGCTCCCAAGCATAGGTTTTTGTTTTGTTTTGTTTTGTTTTGTTTTCCCCCAAATGACATTTGTTTCTTAGTTGCAGAATCGAATCCCCCTTCCCTCTGATTCCTTCCTGATAAGGAATTACTTCTCCAAGATGGGTTCCCTGTTGGTCTATGTCTTGCAAAATTCTATCAAAATCGGCTGTATCTGATGTTGAAGGTCAGCAATCCCAGTAGAAGGCTGAGGTGGCTGAGGCCACAGGACATGTCATGTTGGATGGCTGCAACCACAAGGCGGGGACCCCTCATTGTGCCAAAGATGTGGCTGATGCTACCACAGTCGTGATTACTGAAGGGGCAGATGGTGCACCTGGTCCACCATATTCCATGGCTGCCGCCATAAAGTTGGTTAGACCCCAACCTCTGTCACATCATGGGGAAGGGCTGCTGCTTCCCAACCTATGAATGTTGATAAGAGTGCAAACTTCTGCAAAGGAGCAGAGCCCAAATCCATATTCTGAAATCCCAGTTGTATCTGTTCATTTTACCCATCTGATGTTTGTATCTCCATATCTCAATAAAGGCATTTTTCCCTCCCTGAGTCCCCACTGGCAGAAGCAGCACACATTCCACTTACAGTACACAACCTGGTCAGAGATCCTGGGGAGACAGAGTAACACACATTTTAACCTGTATTTAAATTACGTCTTTTTCTTTTTTGGCCGATTATCCGCTCTCAAGCCAGCCTCAGCCACTTTGGGTGAGTCTCTTGTCCCTACTTCAGTTCCATGTTTTGTTTATTTGTTTTGTTCTTTGGCATGACAGCTTAGCATTAAGGCTTTAACACTGAGCTTTCCAATCAGTTCTATCTTCACTACGCCCTGAGAATAGGAAAATTTTGGTTAAAATTAAACTTTAGTCGAAATGGTCAGACAGCTTGTAACTACAAACTTAAGTTTTTATTCTCTCCCAAACACATCACACTTTGCATTGCTTTTTACAAAGTATTTGTATATATATGTACATATTTAGGGGCAACTACCACAATTACTGGCTGAACAATAAATTGAATGCTGATAGTTCTTTTCTCTGTGTTCAATATTTGGTTTTGTGTAACTGTTTTACCTGCCCATTAAAAGAAACAACCAAAAATGTTCATTTACATTCAGATGTTTGCTATTTTCTTTTCAGTTAAACATGCAAATTGTCATCATTGGCAAATTGACTATACAACAATTAGATGGAAATCGCCTCTTTATTCAATTTTTCTAAAGCATGAGTGTCTCTTCCAGTTTCCAAATACATTTCCCTTTTCCTGTGTTTCGGGTTTTGTGTGATTTTTAGTAATCAGTTCCTTTTAATTGCTTTTTTTTTTTTTCAAATTCTCCAACACTTGCATCAAGCTGCGCTTTAGAATTGGATTTAGATTTTGTTTTGTTTTCTTTTCCTAGGGTATTATTTGCGGAACATCAATGATGCCTTGTAAAATCCAGAATAAAAGATGTCATAAGAGAATTGACTCTTATTTTAAACTAAAATGACAAGAGACCAAAACCACTTGTTTTAGTCGAAAAATATGTCTTTTTTCGGTGATACTTGGAATATATTCACCATCTTTGCTAAGGCTAGATGTCTGTGACTGAATATCCTCTGTGACATTTTAAACTTTCTTTCTCTGGCTCTAGTTCTTGTTTTATTTGAGCCACGTGTTTTGAATGTCTCCCAAGTCTGGTTCCTTGGCTCTCTGCTCTTCTCTATTTATATCCATCACTCTTAGAGCTTTCCTTTCACCACTATATATGGGTGATCTCTGACCCTGACCTAAATTCTAGCTTTACCTGTCTAAAAGTTGCTAGAATATATTTTTATTGGACATCTTGAGCTAAAAAGTCCACAACTTATGCTTGGTGTTTTATTTTTTATGGTTGCCTCCATTGGTAAAGAATGAGATAAATCTCTACAGTGCCTCCTCAAAAATATTAGTATTCCTGTTTCATGGACTCCTTTTCAGGAAGCCAGTTTGCATGCAAAACAATTTAAGCTGCATCCTATAAACTCACTTCTAAAGAAGTAAATATCATCAATATATATTTTTATGTTTCCATGCTTTTTTATTATTTATTTTTTACTGGGCTTAAAAAGCATAAGATAAAATTTACCATCTTCACCATTTTTAAGTGTACAGTATGGTTAATTATATGCACATTGTTATTGCCTTTTTACTCTGTTGATTGTTACCTTTGCTGTGCAGAAGCTTTTAAGTTTGATAATAGTCCCATTTTTCTATTTTTATTTTGTTGCACGTTGGTGTTTTATGTAAGCAAACAATGCTAAATGCTATGTCATGAATTTTTCTACCCTGTGTTTTCTTCTAGGAGTTTTATAGTTTCAGGTTTTATGTTTATATCTTCAATCCATTTTGAGTTCATTTTTGTATTTTGGTCTATTTACCAGTACTGGACTGTTTCCATTGCTATAGCTCTGTAATATGTTTTGGATTTAGGATATGTGAGGCCTCTAGCTTTGTTTTTCTTTCTCAAGATTGTTTTGATTAAAGTCTCTGACGTTCCATATGGATTTTAGGACACTTTTCCTATTTCTGAAAACAATACCACTGGGATTTTGATATGAATTGAATTGAATCTGTGAATCACTTTGAGTAGTATGAACATTTTAACAATAGTATGTCTTTCAATTAATGAACATGAGACATGTGTCCATTGATTGATGTCTTCTGTACCTTCAGGCATGTTTTGTAGTTTTCAGTTACAAGTCTTTCATATCCTTGGTTAAGTTTATTTATAAACATGTCATTTGTGAACAGAAGTATTTTTACTTCTTTCTTTCAATGTTGATGTTTTAAGTTTTTTTTTTCTTACCTATTTTCTCTAGCTAGGATTTTCAGTATTAAGTTAAATGGAAGTGGGAAGGGTGCACATTATTATCTTGTTACTGAACTTAGAGGAAAAACTCAGTTTTTCACCATTGGGTATAATGTTACCTGGAAGTTTTTCATAGATCGCTTTTGGCACGATGTAATTTCCTTCTATTCTTAGTATGCTGAGTGTTTTTATCACGAAAAAGTGTTGAATTTTGTCAAATGACTTTTATGCATTAATTGAAATGATTATGTGGTTTTATCTTTTAATGTGGTATGTAGCATTGATTGATTTTTGCATATTGAAACATTCTGGCATTCCAGAAGTAAATCCCACTTAGTCATAGTATATAATCTTAATTTTGCTGGATTTGGTTTGCTAGTATTTTGTGGATGTTTTTCATCAACATTTATTGGGATAAGGGTACATAGTTTTATTTTCTTATAGTATCTTTGTCTAATTTTAACATTAGGGGTAATTCTGGCCTCATAGAATGAATTTGGAAATGTTTCCTCCTCTTCAAGTTTTTGAGAAAAATTTGAGAAATCTTGGTGTTAATGCTTCCTTAAATGTTTGGTAGACATATTCAGTGAAGTTGTGTAGTCCTGGATGTTGCTTTGTTTTTTGTTTTTGTTTTTGTTTTTTTTTTTTTTACATTTATTTATTTTTGAGAGACAGAGAGAGACAGAGCACAACTGGGGGAGGGGCAGAGAGAGAGAGGAAGACACAGAATCTGAAGCAGACTCCAGGCTCTGAGCTGTCAGCACAGAGCCTGACACAGGGCTCGAACCAACGAACCGTGAGATCATGACCTGAGCTGAAGTCAGACGCTCAACCGACTGAGCCACCCAGGCGCCCCAGTGGATGTTTCTTTGTTAGATTATTGATTCAATCTCCTACTAGTTATCAGTTTGTTTAGATTAAAAAAAAAATCTTTATGATTCAATTTTGGTATGTTATATATTTTTAGAAATTTATCCATCTTTTCTTCATTATCCGGTTTGTTGGTATATAATTATTCATAGCAATTTGTCCTCTGTTGTTTCTGTGACATCAGTGATAATGTCTCTTTGTTCATTTCTGAATTTTATTATTTGAGTCTTTTCTCTTTTTTCTTAGTCTATTTAAATTTTTTTTTAATATTTATTTGTTATTTTTGAGAGACAGAGACAGAGTGTGAGCAGGGGAGGGGCAGAGAGAGAGACACACACACACACACACACACACACACACACACACAGAATCTGAAGCAGGCTCCAGGCGCTGAGCTGTCAGCACAGAGCCTGATATGGAGCTCAAACCCACGAACCATGAGAACATGACCTGAGCCTAAGTCACATGCTTAACTGACTGAGCCACCCAGACTCATGTGTTTATTTTTTTTAAGATTTATTTTTAGTTACTTATTTACTATTTTTTAGAGAGAGAGAGAGAGAAAGAGAGAGAACACAAGTGGAGAGAGAGAGAGAGAGAGAGAGAGAGAAAGAGAATCTTAAGCAGTCTCCAAGCTCAATGCAGAGCCTGATGTGGGGCTTGATCCCAGGATCCTGGGATCATGACCTGAGCTGAAATCAAGAGTTGGGCACTCAACCAAATGAGCCACCTAGGCAACACCTCATGTGTTTAAGAAAGATACTTTTTTCTTCTTTTTCTTTTTTTAAAAATTTTTAAGTGTTTATTTATTTTTGAGAGAGAGAGAGAGAGAGCGAGAGAGCATGAGCAAGGAGGGGCAGAGAGAGAGGGATACACAGAATCTGAAGTAGGCTCCAGGCTCTGAGCTGTCAGCATAGAGCCCAATGCAGGGCTCGAGCTCACAGACCATGAGATCATGACTTGAGCTGAAGTTAGATGCTTAACTGACTGAGCCATCCAGGTGCCCCTTTTCTTTTTCTTTTTTACACTGCAATACTCATTAACCTAAACATGGAAGAATATGTCACATATTCATACTTGTGATTTTAAGAGTAGAACAGAAGTCCGAAGATCCTAGGATGAGGCATTGTCTTTGTCTTTTTGGATTGCCATAATAGAATACCATAGACTTCATGGTTTAGTTATAGGAAACGAATTGTCTCATGGGTCTGAAGGCTAGAAGTCCCAGATCAAGGTCCAGCTGGGTCAGTTTCTGAAAAGGGGAGTTTTTTCTAGCTTGCAAATGGCCGCCTTCTGGTTGTGTCCTCATAAGGCAGAGAGAGAATGAACAAGTTCTCTGTTACCAGATCACAATCACTCTTGTGAGCTCATTTAACCTTAATTACCTCCTTATAGGCCCTATCTCCAGTTAGTTACACTGGGGGTTAGAGCTTCCAGATATGAATTATGGAGGGCACAATTCCATCTAGAGCAGGTGTATATGGAAAGAGGGGAAATATTTTCTGGTTTTGTGCAACATAAATTTGGAACATACTTTCACCAAAAAGAAGATACTAACAACAAACATTGAAATGGACTTTTATTCTAAGATAAATTTTTCTAATTTTTCAATTTCTGCCAGTATTTTTTATATGGAATCACTTGTGGGAAGGGGCAGAAATTCACTCAAATTTTCTGGAGAAAGAAAAAAAAAAAAAACAAGTAATCCTATGGAATTATAATATTGGAATGCAGCCAGATTTCCTAAGTCCTCAACAGCTCTGAAGTCTTTCCTTAACTGTTTGGTACAATGTAAATCTTATACTGAATAAAACTTATACTGAATAGTAACTTAATAGAAAAAAGTCTATTTTAGATATGTGCTGAGCTCCATAATATTATAGAGTTTTGCAGAAACGAAAGAAAACAATACATCACAGAGGCTCAATCATATTCCTAGAGAAAAAAAAATTCTTTTAATGTATTTTCCTCTCTTAGATTGTCCAAGGTAGAAATGAAGGGAAAAAATTATGTCACACTGTTACCTGACTCTGTTTCCTTTCTAATGAAGTGATATAGTTTCCCTCTGATAAGAAAATACTAATATCCAGTGGCCTGTTTTCTTTGAATATGAAGGATTTATATGTACATATCACCCCTTCTCTATCATTTGCCGTAAATCTCTATACTACCTTGTGGTTACTTAGATGAGGCACCTCCTCCTAATGACTTCAAATAAATATTGAAATGGGCTTAAAAACAAAATCTATTATAAAGTCCAATTTCATATATTTGATTATTTATAATCACATTTAGATGTTCAAATTCAGTTATTTTATTAAAACTCCAAAACTCCCTTTAAAGAAAAATACTAAAGGGGGAAAAATGACATTATTTAAAAGTCACTGAAAACATTAAGAGTTAGATCTGGTCAGAGAAGGCAGTGATTCATAACCTGAATTAATACTATACTTGTGTTTGTTCAATGTAGTTTTAAATGGAAGAAAAGTCATATGTAAATTGTAGTAAATGCTGAAATGAAGAAGATAAAATGAGTTCTTCCCTGAATGAAAAATGATGGTCAAGGGAAATAATAAACAAAACTTTATATGCAAATGCCATGTAGGTGGATGTCCAATTGAAAATAATAAAACTGACCTTATATTGGCTCTAAATTCAAGATGAAATTGTCAGTTAATGATATTCACTTTTCAAAGGTGATTCTAGCAATCACTTTGAATCATTGGGAAACTTATGAAATTCTTCCAAATGTTTAAAAAGATCTTGCTGATATTTCTCCTTCTTTTAACTCCTTCCCTCTGAGTTCATATTATTTTCTAGAATGCATCCAACCTGTAATGTAACCTAGAGGGTAGTCATATGGCTGTTAACAGAATTAAATCTTAATGTTGTGAAATGCATAAAGTTTGACTTTTCTGTAGGCTGTCACTTTTTCTCCTGTTTTTTGCTTATTCCCTCATTCATACAACCAGCTATGTGCCAGGAATGAGGTCTTCAAAGCAGATATGACCCCTGCCCTCATGAACTAGTAGTATGAGAAATGGGTGGGCAAACAGACACTAAGCAAATAATCTAACAATTGTGTGAAATAGAAGTATGATAAGCACTATGATTAAAAACAACAACAGGATGATGGATTAGGGAATTTATATAACATGAGGAGTCAGAACAGATGTCCCTGAAGAAGGGTTATTTGATTTGAGACCTTGAGATCGGAAGGGTGAATTAGAGTTGTCTGGACAAAGTGGTTGTGAGGAAAACATTGCAGACTAAGGGAAGGCAGGCCATGTTGAAAAGACTTGATGTGTGAGACTCCTGGCATTACAGGGTCCAGAAGAAGGAAATGAGGCCTAGGAGGAAGCAGAGGTGAGAAAAAAACAAAGCTTTTCAGGCATTTAAATAGTTTTGCCTATGTTATATACGGCAGTGAAAGTCTTTGTAAGGATTTGTGGGGGATGGATAATAAGATCTTCATTTAAAAAAAGATCTTTATGCACTTCCTCTGGAGAATGCATTGCTGACAGCAAAAGTGGGAGAGAGCTCTTGTCAGGCTAGTGTGATAGCCCAGCAGGAGATGACACTAGTTTGGACCAGGATGGTGAAAGTTTTAGAGATGGAAGGAAGAGGGTGGCGTAGAAATATTTAAGATAAAAAAATCAGAAGTAATGGAAGAGGACTATTTTGGTGAGGAGTGCAAAAATCCATTTCAAGGTTGACTCCTATGGTTCCACCTTATAAACCATACATATAGTTTTCTCATTTGCTGAAATGGGGCAACCCTGGGTAAGAAGCAGTTTTGGAGGAAAGAAGATAACTTCACCTTTGGGCTTGATAAGTTTGCCTTCCCTTTAGGGATCTCATGTGGTCATGGAGAGTAGGTGATTGGATATGTGGTTTCTGGACTCGGAAGAAAGATCCTGACTGATGATAATGATTTTGGAGTCATAGATCATCTAAGAGACTGGGGAAGATTTAACGGACAGAACACCAAGTCAAGGAATATGGGGTCTGGGAGAGGGCCTGGAGAAATGCATATATACAACAGAGGAAAAGAGACAAAAAAAAAAAAAAAAAAAACAAAAAAACCAAAAACCCACCACTGATTCTTTTTTTTTTTTTTTGAGACTCTTGTTTATCTTTTTTTTGCTGCTACTTTTCTTGGCAGAATCAAGGACAGCTAAATTCTCTTCTCTTGATGGTTTTAGCTCCCTTCCTTCAGAAGTCCAATGTGTTCATGCTTTTCTACACTGTAATAGAGCATAGGTGGTTACCTATTTCAGGGACTATAGGAAAGTCTCTGCTCATAAAGTTTGCTGGTGAATAAAATACCAAATCAGTGGTTTGTCCTTTGGCTGAAGACTTTGCTTCTGTTAATAGGAAAAACTCATTGGCATTGTATAATTTTAACTAGCAACCATTTAGTTATCTCTTAATTGGAATGTATCTATAAGAGCATTTCCTGAGAATGCCTTAGAATTGATCACTATTTCTTCTATAATTTGATTATTAAGGAGGACAGATTAAGGATCAAATTCAACATGTGAGATATATACTCATTAGTCAATGCTTTTTGTTAATTTATTCCTTTGTGTTTGCATTTTAATAGGGATTTAAAGTCTCTTTTATTTATTTTATTTTTTTTTAAAATTTTTTTCAACGTTTATTTATTTTTGGGACAGAGAGAGACAGAGCATGAACGGGGGAGAGGCAGAGAGAGAGGGAGACACAGAATCAGAAACAGGCTCCAGGCTCTGAGCCATCAGCCCAGAGCCTGACGCGGGGCTCGAACTCACGGACCGCGAGATCGTGACCTGGCTGAAGTCGGACGCTTAACCGACTGCCCCACCCAGGCGCCCCTAAAGTCTCTTTTAAATCAAAGGAACAGAAGCTCTATCGTGAACTATGCCTTGTGGTTATCTTTTGGGACAGGTAGAAGAATCTTCTTAGAATCAGTAAAATTTTATCAGCTGTCATTTAGCCTAGTAATATTCGTAAGCAAATTTCAGTGAAAAACTAAATGGTGGATTTTTTTCTGGTGGAAAATCTATCCTAAAAATTAGGCACCCTCATTTACATTTCTCTGTCCTCTCATCCCTAAATAAACCTCTATAATTCAGTGTTTATTTTTGTAAAATAGTGCTCAGCAATGTTATGGCAAAGCTATTGTGTAGTTCAAGGACATATCATTAATATTAACTTACATCATAAGGCTTTTAGCCAAGGTGATGAAAATAATTTAAAAAATAAAAAAAACCCACTAAGTTTCATTTGAGTACTCAGTTTCACCCTCTAGATATCACCTTGATCCCCCTTATGTCTCCTCATGCCACTTAGGGATTATTGAGACAATTGGTTATGCAACTGTCCTCCTAGAAGTTTGAGTAAATGCTCTGTGTTCCTGTTTAGCTCTTTCCATATGTGTATAACCTCCTTGCTGTACTCTAACAGAGAGGAAGGTTTTGGGTCAGAGGGGAGTGGGGAAAATGAAAAAGTGAACTTTCTTTTAATGTTCTGGAACAGGTCAAGTGGCTGCCTATTACTCTAACTTTTTATAACTTTACTTCAGGAATTTCTTCAGTAGTTAAGATAACTTAATGATTTTTGTCCAATAGCACATTTAGTAAACACACACAGATAGCTGACTGTCTTTCACAGAGTGGATATTAAAATTACCCATAGCCTCTGCAAAAAAAAAAAAAAAAAAAAAAAAAAAATACACAGAGTGATGGAGAGAGGAAAGCAGTCAAAATTAAGTTCTAAAATTGATGTTAATCTAAATGGATGCATGAGAAACCAACATGAGAAATTATGTTTTACAATCATGATGATTTAGACATTTGAGTGTCAATTTTTGTTCATCCTCTGCATTTTCTTGGTTAGGTTCCTCATTTTCATAATAACCTATTATATATGTACTAATCAATTGGCACTACAGCTTTTATTCTAATATGCAGCTCTCTCACAAGGGATGAGATTGGTTCTTAGTGATAAGGTATCTTAGCTTAGGCTGCCGTAACAAAAGGCCATGGACTAGATGGCTTGAACAACAGACATTTGTCACAGTTCTGGAAGTTAAAAGTTCAAGATCAAGGTGATGGCAGATTCACTTCTTGATGAGGGCCCTCTTCCTGGCTCACCTACAGTGCCTCTTTGCTGTGAGCTCACATGATCTCTTTGTATGCATGTGGAGAGAGCAAGCTCTGTGTCTCTTTCTGTTCTTATAGGGATACTACTTCCATAATGGAAGCTTTTGTGACCTCATCCAAACCTAATTACCTCTCAAAGACTCTACCTCCAAATACCATCACATTGAGAGTTAGGGTTTCAATGTATGAGTTTTGGGAGGACACAAACAGTCAGTTTATAACATAAGGTTTATTGAGTTTGGAGAGGAAATGAGAAGAGTCAGGTGTGGTTCCAAAAGCTGGGGAAAATATGGAAAGTAGAACAGGAAAAAAATGGTAAAGGTTGAAAAAGGAGACTATCATATCTAATGGATTTGCTCAAGGGACTGCTCTTAAATAATACTCAGCTGTCCATAACACAAATGGTAGGACCACTAATGAGGGATGTTGAAAGTAATGTTTAACTGAGAGATTCAGCCTCAGGAGTTCTATTTACTTACTTTACCTTTTACCTTCCTCTCCTGAATTCTGCAATATCATGGCATCTATATCAGTCATCTCTTGCTGTGTAACAAATTGCTACCCCAAATAGTGGTATAACAATAAACATTATCTCATAGTTTCTGTAGATCAGGAATCCTAAAACTGGGTGGTTCTGCCCTGATGTCACTCACTGTGGCAGTTAAGATGTCAGTCAGGGCTGCAGTCACAGAAGGCTTGGTTGAGGCTGGAGGGTCTACTTTCAAGGTTGCCCATTGGCCATTATTTGGTACTGGCATTTGGCAGGAGGCCTCATTTTCTCACCACAGAGACCCTTCAACAGGGCGGCTTGAGTATTCTTGTGACGTGACAGATAACTGTCCCTAGATGTCAATCCAAAAGAGAGTAAGAGGAAAATGTAAAGTCTCTTATAACCCAGGCTTGAAAGTCACAGTCCTTTATTTCTGCTGTTGTTAACTCAGGTAAAGCCCTCTGTAGGAAGGGATTATATTAGGCATGAATATCAAAAGGAAGAAATCACTGGAGGGCCATCATGGAGGCTGTGTACCACAACATCTCTTCGAGAATAATTTCTAGAAGTCCACAGAGCAATTATTTTTTTTAATGTTTACTTATTTTTGAGAGAGGGAGCGAGATAGAGAGAGTGAGCACACACACGCACATGAGCAGAGGAGGGGCAGAGAGAGATAAGGACAGAGGATCCAAGTGGGCTCCATGCTGACAGAAGAGAGTCTGACAAGCGGCTCAAACTCAGGAACAATGAGATCATGACCTGAGCCAAAGTCAGACGTTTAACTGCTTAACCAACTAAGCCACCCAGGTGCCCTTAGGTCCACAGAGCACTTAACATCTCCTCTCTTGGTCAATTCTGAAATGTTACCACTCTGTTGACAATGAAGGAGGGACACTAAAATATTTATTTCTTGCTGGACCTTGTCACTTTTTGCTAAGAGCCAGGCTTTAGAAATAATTATAAAGGAAGTAAAGCAAAACTATTTTCTCCCTTTGAAGAAATTTCCTATATGTTCTGTTATTCTTAATATTTGTGTGTGTGTGTGTGTGTGTGTGTACATGTGTGTGTGACCAGACTTTTTTTCTGTTTTGTAGTTGATGAGAGATGCCCCTTTCTCCTCTAATATTTGTCCTACATTTTTTTCTTATTTATACTTCTGTTTAATATACTCTCTTTAGGTTCCTTTGATGTTAGCTGAGCTCAATGCTAAAAAAAAGTTATTTAGTCAAATTTATTTACAAAGTTATAGATTATATTTTATTTGCCCTTCTAGGTGACTTTGTGTGTTTAAAGAATGTCCACTCTCTGAAAGTATTGAAGATGTGGAATGAGAATTAGAGTCAATTCGGACCTTTTAGATATTGCTAGTCACAATCTGTGTGGTTTTGGAGATGTCTATTTCGAGTAGGATGGAGTAATTGGTGGCATTTCAATTCTTCCTTTGGGCAAAAAATATCTTACAAAACCAAAATAAATTACAAAACTTTAAAAAATATCAGATGTTGCGGAAGCAAGGAGGACAAGAGGTACTAAAATTCCAGAGAGGGGAGACCTTTCATAGTTGAACTCAGGACCCGCAGCTGTTTTTCCTTTTGAAGACATTTGCCAAGTTCGGTTGTGGGCTAAAGGCTGGGGCTCTGGGCTTGTGGGAGCAGAAGATCATTGCTGGGGATGGTGAAAACAGAGAACCCAGTAGCACTCACAACAGGCTGAAGTGAAAAAAGCCCCGGAGATTCAACGGGGATCAACAGTTGGCTGGTGCCCGAAGAGCAGGGGCCCTAAGAAAATGAAAGGCAAAAATTAAAATCTCTTAGAGGTTAGGGAAAAATATCAGGCTGTACATCCAATAAACTTACCAAACCATAAGCTGGATAGACTTTAAGACAGTCCTATGTAGGCACATCATGATAAAAGGGTTTTTGAGGCAATGAGAAAATCATAAATGTCAGGAAGGAGGAAAAACACTCCAAATAAATATATACCAAACATCCTTACAGATACCTTAGCCCTCCTTTACTTGGGCTTCTCTTTTTGTATTCATTTCTAAGCCTGTTTGGAGGGTGTGTGTGTTTGTGTCTTTTATAGTTAAAGCATGGGAAGAATCATGCCGTTAGGCTCAGATGCACAAATGAGGGGTGAATATGAGCAGGAGAAAGGTGAATTACGATGTATAAGAGAGAAAAGCCAAGGATGGTAGGATCTGAGGAATGGATTTATTTTCAATCATCACAGTACAATTTTAGTCTATCCACCTGGGGGGATGAGTCCATGGTTCTCAGTCTTATGGGAGTAACTCACTTCTTTGAGGATCTTATGTAAATTATGGACAGAAAGGAAATTTCAGGTAGTTTTTGGGCAAGAGTGCATGCCATCTTTGAAATTAAGAAGGGTTCAAAACTTCAAATAATGAACATTTTAGAGACAGTAGGCCTTGAGAAGAGGGTGCCATAAAAAATTGGATCCTACTCTGTTCCGGGCCATTTAAAACATGAAGAAAAGGTATACAGAGCATGGATTTGTCATTCACAGCACCAATAAAACTGGCATCCTCTCTACATGACAAAGTGATGTCGAAACCACAGTGGTCCTCTGGAAATTAATCTATGCTAAATGAATTTCATCTCTATAATTCGTGTCCATTTAATCATGATGTTGGTATATACTTGTGTAAGACTATGGGGGTGAGAAACACAACAATGTATAGTTGATTTTAGCTTCATTTAATTTCTTTAAAGAAAACATAAACAATATACAGATTATTGGAGGGGTTATTTGCATAAAGATGAATCAAGATTTTGCATTCTACTTCATGAATATTAGTAATACAAGTAGAGTTCTGGGAATAAGACAAATGTTCATTTTGAGAGTTGCAGATTGTGAGGTCTAGAATTAAAAATGAGGTGATGAGTGAATGTCTCCATGCCCTCACTTTACCTCTGACTATGTGGAGAATTCACTGTACAAGGGCTCTTGTCAGCTCAAGGACCAATAAAGTCACCATGACCCATTTTATTCTGTGTTTTGCCTAGCAGCTGATGTATATTTTAGCAGTTGGGACGTGGACTATACCAGTTCTAAAAGCCCATGGCTAATCTTAAACTGGAACGATTCTTTAACAACAATTGGAAGTTTGACTCCCGCCTAAGTAGTTGCCAACATATTTATAGATTCAGATTTGAGCAATGTAACTGGGAGCTCCTTAATACTAATTCTTTTTTTTTTTTTTTTTTTAATTTTTTTTTCAACATTTATTTATTTTTGGGACAGAGAGAGACAGAGCATGAACGGGGGAGGGTCAGAGAGAGAGAGGGAGACACAGAATAGGAAACAGGCTCCAGGCTCTGAGCCATCAGCCCAGAGCCTGACGCGGGGCTCGAACTCTCGGACCGCGAGATCGTGACCTGGCTGAAGTCGGACGCTTAACTGACTGCGCCACCCAGGCGCCCCAATACTAATTCTTAAAGATAAGCCTCTATAAAAATTAAGTGAAAGTTTCGACACAGGTTCCATTTTCTGGGAGCAAATAATTAGCCATGAGCATCACCTAGACATAAGGTCTCAAGCAAAAGGCAGTGCATGGGAGCAGTGCTGACCCAGAGTGAAGTATCACTTTCCATACCCAATGCTGGGCTAACAGCGTGGAGCCTGCTTGGGATTCTTTCATTCCCTCTCTCTCTGTCCCTCTCCTGCTTGCACTCTCTCCCTTTCTCTTCCTCAAAGTAAAAAAGTAAACATTAAAAAAATACAAATTGTCTAGTACAGTACAAGACACATCATTTCACTTCTTATTAACTTACTATATTTAAGAGATGAAGGGCACCTGGGTGGCTCAGTAGGCTAAGCGGCTGACTCTTCTTTTCAGCTCAGGTCACGATCCTAGGGTCTTGAGATTGAACCCCTCATCAGGCTCCTTGCTGGGCTGGCCATGGAGCCTACTTAAGGTTATCTCTCTTCATTTCCTTCTGCCCCTCCCCACCTAGAAACAAAGAAAGAAAGAAAGAAAGAAAAGAAAGAAGGAAGGAAGGAAGGAAAGAAAGAAAGAAAGAAAGAAAGAAAGAAAGAAAGAAAGAGGAAGGAAGGAAGGAAGGAAGGAAGGAAGGAAGGAAGAAAGGAAGAAAGAAAGAAATCAGTGTTGTAATATGGCAAATCCAAACCCAATATCCTGATTTTATGAGTAAAGGTTGAAATCATGTCTAAATTCTTTCCCAACATTTTACGAGGCCACTATACATTCTATGCTATTACGGTAACATCCTGTGATGAAAAATATTCTGGTTGAGAGAAAGGAATCTGGTGGGTAGACATGGATTCAAAGATATCGCAGAGTCTCTGGCCCCAACATGTTGTGAAGACGAGCTTAATTTTTTTTCCTTGAAGAAGAAGGCCAGGAATTTAATGGGAAAATGATAGGAAGTGGGAGCTCAGATCTAAAAGGAGATGATGATGTAAGAGTCATCTTTTTTTTTTTTTTTTTTTTAAACTGTGGAGTTGCACTGTATGAGCATGAGGCTTTTTAGTTCCCTGTAGGCAGGAGGAGTATTATTGCCTTTCAATACTATTTTTGGCCTGGAATACCAATGATAAAGGAAGATATGTTGCAACAAATGGCAAAGATACTCAAAGCCCCAGGGTACACGCAACATATTATCAGAGTGTGTCTACTTTAATGAAAGGTTTTGGAGAAATGCACCGTAAACCAAAGCAAATATAAATATCTTATGACTTGGGATGGTAATTGTATAAGGACTTTTGAATAAAATTTCAAAAAAAAAGTTGCTTCCCAGGTAGACATTTTGGCTTACACTACATTTTCTATACAAGGCTATGGTGGAAATATTTAAGAAGAAATTTTTCAGCTATTTCATGAATTCTCAGTGGGGACTGTATGGCTCCCAATGGGGCAAAAATGGGTTCTTGACAGGCAGAAAAATCTTAGCTTGTTGAAATTCTTTGTGACCCTCTAAAAAGGCCAAAATAGATAAACAGAAACATAATATATACAATATTAATTGGAGGAATTAGGAAAAAATATCTAAAATATCTCCTTGGCAGGGGCAATAATGAAAAAAGAAAAGTTGAGAAACATTGATCTGTTCAGTCGCCTGACTTTATTTTCACTGTTTGACTTTAAACTTGTTCTTTGATGATAATTGTCAGATTTTTTCCTTTATCAGTCCTATTCATAATGGAAGCCAGTATAGAAAGATCTTTAGGGATGAATAAAAAATGATTGATATTGTTAATATCATTTGTGGAGATGAAAGGAAGTCACTGCATGTGAATTGAACTAAATATTAAACAAACAAACAAACAAACAAACAAACAAAAGAAAACCACAGACTCTGGAGGTTTTGTTTTTATTGACCCTTAAGGTGTTTCATGATTATGATTGCTTTACTGATTAGAAGTTATTAAGGAAAAATATTTTATTATAACTGAGATGCAATGAAGTTAACATAAATGTAGAGAGATATGTTATTGCCCATTGAACAAAGGCATTAATATTTAATTTGTAGAGGAATGAAAATGACTCCATGTTGATGAAGATAGTTAATTGGAAGGCGAATAGCCAACCCATGGGATTAATAAACGATTAAATGAAAATAAGCTAGAAGGATTCTAGGATTGGTTTTCAAATCTTTTTACCTCTTAATTTACCCCAGCTTTCTAGCATGAATGTAGCTGACGATATTACTTCTTCCCTTTTAGAAAAATATACCATTTGAAGGACTCTTAAAGATTAATTGCTTAATTCTATTGGTTTAACATGCACTAGGAGAGTGTCATACCGTTTTGCATATTACAGCCTGATGAACCAAACTGTTTTGACAACCCTTTACAAGTTCAGTCACAAGGGACTTAGCAATAGGCTTCTTTCCAAATCTTATCTTAAGAAATGATTTCTTCTCTGAAGACATGCTTTGTAAACTCGAAGTTGTTTTCTTTCACTTACTGGCTTCTTTGCTTTGTCTGTGGCCCTAGATTTAGTAGTGGGCATTGTGTATGTGTATACTTTGGTCTTTGCCCCCAGGCTGACTCCTTCTATGTATAGCAATGAATTTTTATGGAATGTACTAGAAAAAGGCGAAGGCCCATAGTCTTATACTCCTGTTGCTTTGCACAAACAGTTGGCTTGTGTACCCCATGAGGTCCCAAATTAAGGGGTGCTCAGACAACTCAGATTATAGACTTCAGGCAGAGAATACCTTCTGTGTTAGAACTGTATTCTCTTCCATATCTGACAATAGACTGGATAGCTTTATTCAGAGTTTGGTTTTCTTGTATAGCATGCAGTTGATAATGACTATTAGCAGCTGCATGTAATTTCTTTCAACAAGCTTGGATGACATGTATCTGCTACTGTAAGCATCTGAAGCAATTGTTTGGCCAAATATATTACCCTAATAAGGGTCATCTGTGCTGTAGACAACGGTGTATGTGTTCTTTCTGCCTGCTGTCTGGCAAGCTGGCATGTATGTTTTGCATTTTAAGCCATATTACACTGATGCGGTTGATTGGGAAATTGTAGATTTCTGTTGCAAAACATAAGCAAATTTGAACTCGGCCCAACAGTACAAGTTAAAGAGACCTGAATGGGCACTTGCACTTGGAAAAACTTTGATGCTTCTAAGATATTGAAGAGATAAACCAATCATTGCTTTTTGCTGTGTAAGAACCTGATGTTTGAGTCTTTGCAGGATGAAGTTAATAATTTCTCTGGATCTTAGTTTCCCTAATACACTGCAAATGCCGTGAGAAGGATTGTCTCTGCCTCACTCAATAGTACAATTTCAGCATCTAGCGCATTGCCAGGGACATAGTTAGGATTCAATAAGTATGTGTTCAATTAATTTCAATGTAGTGATACCATGGTTCCAAAAATTATAGAAAAGGTTAGCAGAGCTACCTTTGCAGGTCAGATCAGCTCTGCCGTTACAAATTGAAACCCTTTTCTAGTTTATCGCATTAAAAAAAAATGATGGTTTGTGATCTTCTCTGTCAAACTGACAAATTTTGAGTCATGTCTTTAACTCCTCCTTTATCCTGTTTTTCCTTATCTCTCCAGTCAGTGTCTTTTTATCCTTATTTTCAGTACGTAAACACATCTGAAGCTTTTTTTTTTTTCAAGGAGTCAGTTACTTACTTTTAATTTATATCAAAATAGTACATAAAAGTAGTAAAAGTAATGATAGAGAAGAGATTGTCATGAAAAGCAGCTGTCTCTTCCAACCATTCTCCTTTCATCTTTAGTCGCTGGCGACAACCTCTTCCAACTGTTATTACTTTAGATCTTCTAGTAGTTACGTTCAAAGCAGGGGATTTCATTCAAAATAAACAAATAAAAGATCATCTTTTGGTAGAAATATTCTCATTTCCCCTTTCATCTTCCCAGCACCTAGAGCAGTGCCTGCACTTAGAAGCCCCTCATTAAATGTGTATTGCATATATTGAAAAAAAATATGACAGAGAAGATTAGCAAAAGGAAAATGTGATATTGCCCCCCAAAGAAGCACCGATTCTTTGATGACAGAGACCACGTAGGAAGCCAGAGGACAAAGGAATAAAAACGTCCATCAGGTGATATTCCTCGGCTCCTATCAGCCTCAGCACAATTTCATGGAATATAATCCCTCCCCTTCCACAAATGTAATTATGTAATGGGAGGCAGGCTTTCCCATATTATTTTATGCAAGGCAGCTGAACCAAAAGATAGTAGCAGCTGGGCAGTTAAGATAATCTGACTGCATTGTTGAGCAGGTAGTAAACTTTTTCACATCATTTTAAAAACTGTAATGAAAGAGAGAGAGAGAACTGGAGAACTGTTTGCCCTAACCTAGTGACATAGCCCTTTTTTTTTTTTTTTTTTTTTTTTTTTTTTTAACTTTTCACTGCTTTGTGAGTAAATTCACTTTTCTTGTATGCTGGTTTCCTAACCCACCCTTAAAATTATATATCATAGCTCATATTTTTGAAATGTGGCATCCCATAACAAAAGTCAGCTTTTCCTCCTTTTAAACTTCCAAACACCTCATGTCCCAGGATGTTTCACTCAGATCAGATCACCCTCAAAATATAGTGATTAATTATGTCAAAAATGACACTTGATTAGCAAAACCATGTCTGAGTGCATGTTCTTGAGTGGACTTGAAATAGATAAGACAACAGTTGTGGTGTTTTATTTATTTATTTATTTATTTATTTATTATTTATTATTATTATTATTTTACAGTTCTGTTTTCACTGAGCTGGTAATTTGCTAATTCTCAAATATCACCTGCTGTGTGAACTGATCCCTCCAAAAAAGAAGTAGTTTTTCCTGCGGCTCCCTTTCTGATGGTTCTCCTCTGTCAGCCCTGCTAATTTTGCTTTTTCTGGTAACTTATTTTCCTTTTTGTCCCCTTCCACCATGGATTTCCATTGAAATTGAGCATTTGATGAGATTCTAGCTATTCCAAAATTTGTACTTTATAAACACAGAATATGTCTCTGCTTATACATACAGGGCATAAAGAAGCTTGAAATATGTTTGAGTGGGTAAATAGATGAATGGAAATAACACAAGAAAACCTCTCAGGTTGGAAGCAGAGGACCATGTGTGAGAAATGGGTGGGGATTCGGGGTAGGATCATGGCACAAGTGTCTCAGAAAATGAGACCAATATTCTTTCCGTCACTGGCTTGCAGAGATACAACGGCATTCCTATCCGGTCACATATGGTATAATAGATAGCATACACTATGGATATAGTATGTCATTTGCATGCTATATTTGAAAATCCACTGTGATGCATTGCCTCCAGCTGAGGGTTGCCAGTGGGCTTGACACGGCAGAGTCTGGAGCTGGTTTTCTGTTCTTGCCATATGTTTCATAGAGGACGTCACCCTCTGTCCTGCATTTGAAAGGATCCCTACCAATGGCTCATGCTGGTAATGGTAGAGCAGATAAAGCATACTTGTCTGCTAGACTAAGTTTCTATTTTAACTCTAAACAAGTCATGAATCTTTCTCCCACTTTGCTGAATTTAATACACACTTAATTGTGTCCATCCCAGTATGTAGGCTATTGCATAGAGAAGGTAGGGTAGTTCACAAAAAAATCAGTGTGGGGCAGAATATGCATCAATAGCAATACTGTATATATCACAAACTGAGGGGGGAAAGCATGAAGTGTAGCAAGTACTCACTGTATTCCTTTTTTCTTACCAAACACGTGACCTTGAGAAATTCACATAACTAGCTGGACCTCAGGGTCTTTACATATAAGAGTGGAATAGGGTATTTACTAAATATCCTTATAGATATGAGAAGCCATAATTTGATAAAGGTTGCATTTACACAATTCCAGAATTGCTGGACACCAGCAATTCTATTATTTCCCTAGTCCTGAGTCCTAATCTAGTATCTAGGAGAAGATTGAAGCCAGCTAGAATTAGTATTGAAGCAGCCAATGGCAGTGTTGATTGAAAATTATATTCTCTTATTTATGAAGAAAGAAAGACTGATTTGCATTAAAGTAACTTTAAAGATGTGGCAAGTTGATCCTGACTAAAGCCTTCTTGACTTCCTATTACTCTCTTAACTTCCCTGTGCGGGGTAGTTATGGGCCTTCCCCATCCACACTGTCTGGAGCTGGCCTAGGCTATGAGCCCTCAAGTCAACATTCCTGGCCTCTGAGAGAAGTGGCCACAGGATCTTTCACTTTAGACTTCCTATAGAGTCCTATGACCTATATATCTCAATTTATCCACATCTGAGTTTGATTTGGATGGCTCAGTTGTTGAAATTCATTTACTTGGCATCCAGGAAGGTGGTGCATAAATTGTCCAGGTCATAATAGGCACTTTCACTTGGGCCTGCTTTTCTCATTTATACTTTCCAGTAGAACCTTCATGCTGCTTGAGGGGTGGGGCATCAAGAAAGCCTAAATAGCTTGTTGTTAATGGGATTTTAATTTTTGTTAATGTTTATTTATTTTTGAGAGAGAGAGACAGAGCATGAGCAGGGGAGGGGCAGAGAGAGAAGGAGACACAGAATCCAAAGCAGGCTTCAGACTCTGAGCTGTCAGCACAGAGCCCGACGTGGGACTCGAACTCACGAACCTTGAGCTCATGACCTGAGCTGAAGTCAGATGCTTAACCGACTGGGCCACCCAGGTGCCTCTAATGGGTTTTTATTATTTATCTATTTATTTATTAAATTAAAAAAATGTTTATTTATTATTAAGAGACAGAGACAGAACATGAGCATGGGAGAGGCAGAGATAGGAGGAGACACAGAATCTGAAGCAGGCTCCAGGCTCTGAGCTGTCAGCACAGAGCCCGACACGGGGCTGGAATTCACAAACGGCGAGAACATGAGCTGAGCCAAAGTTGGACGCTTAACCGACTGAAGCACCCAGGCGCCCCCCCCCCCCCCAGTGGGTTTTTAATTTAAGTTTGTTTTGCTTGGCAAAAATCACTCCCCAGTGTGAAAGTAACAATTCTTCTGGAATGGAACTGTAGTCACATACACAATGGCAACACAAACATCACATGATTGCAGCAGCTTGAAACCTGTAGTTTTGAATATAAAAAATTAAAACTAGAATTCTCCACAATGGAGATGAGAACAATGGCTAAGAAAAATGTGCTCTCCATATAATCATCTGCCAAATAAACCCAACTTTCTGACTCTGGTGACAGGGTCCTACTGAAATTCTTGATGGCTAAACTTACCATGGATCATAATAGAAAGAAAGTGGGTAGATGGAAAAGAAAGTTCCACTCTTCAAGGGGAATCTGTTGGGAGCTGTGTAATCCCTCCTTGTCTTCCAAATCTTTGGAGATTATTTGAAATCCTAAAACCTAAGGCCATTTAATTTCAACATGGCTGGGCCAGAGTTGCATGCATATGCCTAGCAGCAACATTTGCAATTTGTATTTAGTAGAGGAAAAATCTTTCTCTGATGTGGTCAAATCTCAAAGGTTAACAATTTCATTTTTCAATTCCTTTATTTCCTACTTTTATATCACACCCAAACGTGTGAAGTCTTAGGATGTGGAAAAAGCAGAAAACCTTATAAAAAACAAAAGGATGTTTTGATGAACTGTCTAACCCTGACTAGCCATACCGCCTCAAACAATTTTCAAGTCATTATGTAATAATAAGTGGAGTCCAAATCAGAGCAGGAATGAGAAATGCCTCCAAGGCATTCCACATGGGCATCGTCTGCAGGAGGCAGTCAATGAAGCATTGCTTCAATTTTTGGAGCACTTTGAAAAGCAGTGTCACAGTCTGGGTTTTTCTGTGAGTTCCTGTGATCTTTCAATTCTAGCCTTCCACACCGTGCTGTCAAACGGAGGAGTATCCAGCCCAGACTATAATCCATGGCGTGGAAGAACCAATATTAGAAACCCAAAAGCAACACAAAGTGTCAGAGAAAGTGACAATTCAAAGCGACTTTTTGCTTGTAGGGTATTTACAACAACAGCAAATGTGTCTGTGGAATCCCATAAAAACACCAGCCAATGTAATATTATTGCCAAGCCTAAAAAAATACAGCTGAGGATGTGCTAATATACACCCAATGAAAAAAGGAGCAAAGGAGAATGTTTTAAATACACTTATATACTCTGCCTTTTTGCTAGCTTTCAAGGGAATTATTGGAAGCTCCCATTACTAAGAAATAAATAAATGGTCTTATTTGGGTTCCAAACTTTGGATTAAAGAACTTTGATCTCCTCTTAACATTTTTAAAGGAAAGTCTCTGTGGCTATCAGTCTATGAACAGGTATGAAACAGAAGTAGGATGTTGTACCCCCAAGAGGGTTAAGAGGATTGGTCGGTGACCGAGTTATGGATCAAGCATAGAATTGAATCTGGCTGAGGTGAGAGATGCTTTACCAGGGAAGGTCATATTCCATATCTGCTGGCAAATATGACCTTTCACTCCAGTCATGGAGTGGCCAGTGCATAGTTGAGAAAACAAAGTATAGAAGCATGGCAAGATGAAGGTGTTTACTCAAGAAGACTTACAATTAAGCTGTGAGTGAGACATAATTCGAACCCAAAGTTTTTGATTGCTACTCCAGTTGTACCTACAGGATACCTTAATATCTCACCTAATTCATTTTACTTGAACAACATTTCCTTGAGGTTATTCTGGACACTGTGGGCAGAACTCTGCAGAGAGAGACAAAGTCCCTCTCCTCAGGAGGGCATCAAGAGGCAAGATAAAAAGAATATGGACATTGAATGACATATATTTAATTAAAAAAATTTTTTTAATCTTATTTTAGAGTGAGAATAGAGCATGAGTGTGGGAGAGGGGCAGAGGGAAAGAGAGACAGAACCGTAAGCAGACTCTATGCTCAGCCCAGAGCCTGATGCCAGGCTTGATCTCACCACTCTGGGATCATGACCTGAACCGAAATCAAGAGTTGAGCACTCAAGTGACTGAGCCACCCAGGTGCCCCTACATATATTTAAGATTAAATTCCACCTTTGAAACTTACGATGAGACCCTGGGAAAATATCTCAGGTATTCTGTTCCTTTGTTTTCTTGACTCATCTTTTTTTTTTTTTTTTTTAATTTTTTTTTTTCAACGTTTATTTATTTTTGGGACAGAGAGAGACAGAGCATGAACGGGGGAGGGGCAGAGAGAGAGGGAGACACAGAATCGGAAACAGGCTCCAGGCTCTGAGCCATCAGCCCAGAGCCTGACGTGGGGCTCGAACTCACGGACAGCGAGATCGTGACCTGGCTGAAGTCGGACGCTTAACCGACTGCGCCACCCAGGCGCCCCTCTTGACTCATCTTTATAAACGAGGATGCTTGCAAGATTATTTTAAGGATCAGAAATAACACAGAAATGTTCCACAAGTGTTCAGCAGTAGCTTTTCACTAAATGTCCTCTCTTATTAGTAATGGAGCAAATGGCAAGGAAACAGGTTATTCTAAGGCTAGGAAGACTAAAACAAGGGCCATAGGGAGGCACAATGAGTGCCGTGGGCATTTAATATACAAAAAGGTATACTGTGGAAAAAGTGCCTGTGTGTGGGTTTCTCTTCTGGAATGAAAGAGACTGAAGAACTGAAAGAAATCCTACCACCCTTATATCATTTCTTACCACCACCTCAGGTCTTTCTTGTGCTATTTTGGCTTTCGCTACCTTACTTCTTTCCCTTATATTATTTCCTATTTATGGAGTATACATACCAGGCTCTCGGTGTCATTTCCTTGAGCTCTATGAAAATTGCCCTCACGTTGTAAGGATTTATTTGGACATATAAGAAAAACGCTAATAATATAATTTGATACAGTCTTCTTTTCCTTTTCCATATACATCTGTCTTCAGTATTATGTAGACAGATTTACTACTATTGTGAAGTATCTGTGGGATGAATATGTTCCTTGAATATTAATTTCTTTCCGAGAGCAAGCCAAATGTATAGGGGTAAATTCTTCTAACGCTTTTGTAAGTTTTTATTTTGTTAAAGCAGCTGTTGAAGCCTCATGAAAGACTTAAAGCATACATTTATTTTTTAGTGCATTTCTCTATTTACGATGTTCTTTTTTGTCTTAGTGCTCATTACTAGCAATATTTGCATAAATATAAATTTCTATCATTTCAATTTTCATTTCTCTCTGAATCTTATTGCCCACACTGAGTTATAATCTTATATTTGTGGAATTACCATCAGATGTCGTGAAATCTGTTATGAATTTAAGGCACTAATGGCTATTAGGAAGTTAAAGATTTCTCAGAAGTAGATGAACTTAAAACCATAATCTTTTGTGCATAAAAAAACACTTTGAGATTAAAATTTAAATTGGCTAGGACAGAATAAACAAGCATGTATCATATCAGTAAACCAATTTTGACAGATTTTTATACCATCACTGAGCTTTCTTGAAACATACCGAGATATGATAATTCTCTACTGTGCTCTGATGCGGGAGAAGGGGTCCAGGGGGCTCAGGAAACTGGGGTCCCTTGTCAGTTCTCCTTCCTCATACCAGAGACAGTGTATGGTGCTTGTTCAGAAGGGGCTCAGGATCCAAAGTATCTGAGTTCTCACCTCCACCCTGGCACCCCATTAATTAGTCTGTGAAAGCTGAGAAAGTCATCTAACCCTGCTGTGGTTCAGTTCCCTCATCTGTAAAATGGACACAATAAAAGTCAACCTTATCACGAAGATGATTACTATGGAGATTTATATATCTATGTATATATGTATCCACATATATGTATGTATGCATACACATACATATGTTTGTATATACTTACATATTCATACATATTCATTTATATTTATGTTCCTGGCACTCGCTATTCTGATATACACACATATATAAATCAGAACAGCAAACACCTGGCTTGTGTTCAACTTTCAATGATTGTTATTTCTTTTTAACTTCCATCCTGGTGAGCTGGAGAAGGAGGGAGAAGGATCAAGTCATGTTTCATGTACTACAGACTTCTCTTCTTACTGAGACTTAGTAGATTTTCATCAAAGCAAAGTTTTCTCCTATGCTGTCTGCTCTTAGGAGAATTTCCAGAGACATTACACCATTGTTCATGCTGTTTTATTTTATTTTATTTTTTTTTAATTTTTTTTTTTCAACGTTTATTTATTTTTGGGACAGAGAGAGACAGAGCATGAACGGGGGAGGGGCAGAGAGAGAGAGGGAGACACAGAATCGGAAACAGGCTCCAGGCTCTGAGCCATCAGCCCAGAGCCCGACGTGGGGCTCGAACTCACGGACCGCGAGATTGTGACCTGGCTGAAGTCGGAGGCTTAACCGACTGCGCCACCCAGGCGCCCCGTTCATGCTGTTTTAAAAATAATTTTCAGCGGTGCCTGGGTGGCTCAGTCGGTGAGCATCCGACTTCGGCTCAGGTCATGATCTCATGGTCCGTGAGTTTGAGCCCCGAGCCCCGTGTCGGGCTCTGTGTTGACAGCTCAGAGCCTGGAGCCTGTTTCAGATTCTGTGTCTCCTTCTCTTTCTGACCCTCCCCCATTCATGGTCTGTCTCTCTCTGTCTCAAAAATAAATAAATGTTAAAAAAAAATTTTTGCCAGTTATGTTTGGTTTACTGAGGAACACGTCTGTGGGGATTCTCAGGTTGCCATTCAAGAACTAGCAGTTTGATTTTATAAATATGTATTTGAAACATTTTAGGGCTATTACATATCTGTGAGATATTTTGTTCAAGGCAGACTTATTAGATTCCTTCTAATTAATTTTGCACTCAGCACAGACATATTTTCCTTAATTTATATGGACCTAGAAATTCCAAATTTTGCTGAAGACAGTTTGAAACGGGCTTTCTAACTTGTGCAAACGAGAGATTCATAACCAATCCAATGAAGTGCACAACAGACTGAATATGAATCATGTGCCCGTTACTGTAGTCATAGCAGTAGGTACACTTATGAAGATATATATTGAGAAGAGTTGTTATAGTGATACGTATAATCATTCTTAAATCACTTTCAAGACATTGATTTCTGGCTTTTAATTTATAGTTTATATTTTTATTTAGTGTTCCCTTGCTTTCTGGAACTACAACATGCTCGAGGTTCTTTTTTTTTTTTTTTTTTTTTTATTTTTTCAACGTTTATTTATTTTTGGGACAGAGAGAGACAGAGCATGAATGGGGGAGGGGCAGAGAGAGAGGGAGACACAGAATCGGAAACAGGCTCCAGGCTCTGAGCCATCAGCCCAGAGCCCCACGCGGGGCTCGAACTCACGGACCGCGAGATCGTGACCTGGCTGAAGTCGGACGCTTAACCGACTGCGCCACCCAGGCGCCCCAGCGAGGTTCTTTTTTAAAAATGTTCACTTATTTTTCAGAGAGAAAGAAAGCATGCGAGTGTGTGACTGTGGGGGAGGGGCAGAGAGGGGGAGCCAGAGAATCCCACACAGGCTCCCTGTGGTCAGCACAAAGCTCGAAGGGGGTTGCGGGAGCTCAGCCCTACAAACCATGAGATCATGACTTTCGCCAAAATCAAGAGTCAGATGCTTAACTGACTGAGCCACCCCTGGTGACCCATCATGCTTCAGGTTCTGACCTAGAATCAGTCATTTGTCTACGAAACCCTTGGCCCTTTTATTGGACAATGGTGTTAGAAACCAAGATCTGGGTGCTGGGTGTGCTCATTACTACTGGTCTCATTGTTTGTAGGCCCTCTAAACTGGCAGAACAAGGATATCTATTGTGTAGACCTCCTTTTTAAAAATTATTTTCTGCCTTATACTGTAGAGTAATATGGTAGGTTCCTATTACTTCCTAATATAGAGACAAATTGTACCGTTAAAATCATCTTTAAAATGGAATTGTATCTATGTATCCGATTTTGTTCTCTCTTATCAACTATGAGAAATTCATTCCCAGACTCAGTGCCATTCTGGATGAATTACTTACCTACCTATTTGAGAAACTAAAGGGGGAAAAATACCTTTGCTCCACTATCCCCTTTAAAAACACATCCCTCATTATTTTTACTAAAATACTGAATGGTTCATAACCAAGCTCAATATTTCTTTTCAATCAAGGAACCTTTGTAAAAGCAGAACAGCTGTGAATGGATTCATTCTTAAAGACAACAGTAATAGCAGGAAAAAAAAAAAAAAAAATCTCTGACAAAAGAGGTACCTGGCTAATGATGGTATGACAGAAGGAAGAATCCCTGGAATCAGAGAGCATAACAACAGGGGTCTGGAAAGAACAACTATTTTCATTCTTGTTTAGGAATGATCCACAATAGCAAATAAAGGAGCTTCTGCAGTGACTAGAAGTGCACTTTGCAGTGATAATGTCAGAGTTGGGAGACATGAGTGCCAAAATTGGGAGGGAAAAAAGAACGTCAGTGGCCTAGATAAAATGCTAAAGGAGTCGCTACTTGTATTAGAAAATTAGCTGGATAAAATGCCAAGGGGAATGAAATGAAAAACCTCAGTAACAAAATGACTTACAATTATATTATGCCTGTAGTAAGACTCCTGTCCATTTGCCTTAAAAATAATATTTTCATTCTGGAGATTAAAAAATTAAATTACACAAATGTTCACAATTTTAAGGTAATTAAACACAAAGATAGATTATTATCTCTTCCCAAATTACAGTCAAAGCTAAACTTAGCTTTCTAGGTGTTTGTGTATGGACTCTACATATAAATCACTATAAATCGGGGTAGTTTCCCCATTACCATGAATGTATCTTCAAGACGCTTCCCAAACTGGACTTAAATAGAAGAGCGTTTTTAAAAAACAACTCTGAGTTGCCGGATGAAATAAATTTCCATTTCTGGCTTTTTAAATTGCAGCTGAAGGGCTTACTAATGTAAGTGACATCTTATCAATTATGATGGCCTCCTTTTTGGTTTCCAGTTTGCTGGGCTTCAATGTGCATCTGAAGTGAAATCAGTGGTTTCATGAGGGTCATTAATATTTGCATTTAATGACTTCTCTTCAAGTATCAAATTTAATTTTTCCAAATGACTTTCAATTAGAAGCTCAGTGACTATGCTTGTAAAATTCCAGGGCATTTGGGAGGACAATTGGCTCCAACACTAACAAGATACAGCAATTCTGGGTTGTGTTTAAGATGTCAGATGACCTTAAACCTTGTATCAGCTTATTCCTACTGAATAAGATTTGGAACTGAGGCAGGGGGAGGATCCTTAAAATCATTTCAAAGCATATGGTTTGTCTTTCAGTTAGTTATTACAACGACTTTTTCTGCCTCTTACGTTGATAGGCATTGGAGTATGTGTTAAACAATGCTTGAGTGGGGTGGAGCACCAAAGAGAATTGGTTCAAGGCCCTCTACAATGTGTCACATTTCTTACATGTATTGTAACTTGCCTGCACAACCATAGTTAAAAGTAAATTTAATTATTCCCATTTTATGGATAAGGAAACTGACTCATAGAAGTTAAATAATTTACTCACAACTCTATAATGGTCCTGATACCCATTCACTTTCTACTACATACCATTGATAGTTGAGCTCCACTCAAGAGTTTTATTCCATACTTTCGGCAGATAGAAAACATTTTCATACTAATACACATGATCATACTTTCGACAGTACTTTTAAGGTGATAATCCTCTATTTCCTGGCTCATAATAAAGTAATCATATCTATGGAAAGTGGATGAAGTAAAGAAGATTACATTAATGACACAAATGAGGCAACATTACCAGAATTCCACCTTTAATTTCCTGTGTATTTTGTATTTAAACCATGGTTTAGGAAGTCATAAATTCAAACTTCAAGAGAACAGCACCAAAGATTGTTAAGCTACTGTGTTTTAGCAAAAGGAAACCAATTTTTAAAACTCATCGATCCTTTTGTAAAGTCCTTATTGTCTTTGTTTTGTTTAAAGCTATTATTATAAATTTTACATGAGTATGTGAATCAACCTAGGAACTAGAACTAGCTTGTATTTGGGCAACTCATCAGCTTGTTGATAATATACACATTCTAGTGTGAAGAGAAAGATTTTTTTTCCCCGATTTGGACAGAAATGGTGTAACTATTGCCTAATAAATGGATCCTTCTTGATCAAGACACCGACAACAATTGCCTGATGAACAGCATCACGCTCGAGGGAACTTCACATCCCTGCCCTTGGAAAAATTATAGCAAAGACTAGTGAAATTGAAGAATGGAGGAAGAGGGGACCTGGCATTAAGGAGAAGAAAAGCAGAGGGGAAATGTTCTCAGGGAATCCAGTTGAAGAGGAACACCTGGCAGGGAGTACTATAAAAGATTCCTAAGACTTCTAACTCTAGAATGAGAGCTGCTTGGAACTTTCAAAATGATCAATGTTAAAATTCCCAGGCCCAGGTGAAATCCTGATTCTTAAGATTTTACTTCTAATTGCATAAACACAGGGAATGTCAGAGGTGGGGAGAGACATTAACAAAAGCAGCCCCTCTTGATGTTAACCTAAATATCTGAAATGTTTTCTTGGTAAACATGGTCAAAATTTCCCTCCTTACCAGTTTTTAAGAATGTCGCAAGTTTGGCAGTCTACAAGAGACTTATCTACATAGTGAAAACGGGAACATTCTCAATTGCACGCAGGTTTTCCTGCAAGAATATCTTCCTAACGGCATCCTTTTTAGACACCTCTGTTGGGCTCTTTTTCATTTTGGGACTTAATCAGTAGGAGGGCAACTTTTGGAATTAAGCTATTTTGATGAGAATTCAGGTTTTACCATTTAGATAAGTTACTCACTTTCCCTCACCAGGAAAATGATATAATTCTTACCTCCTTAAAACTGGGAATAGTTAAAAGAAATATATGTGCAAGGTTTGGTACAATGCTAGACGTGTAATTAACACTTGCTTCATGTAAGCTGTAATTATTTTTCATATTGTGGATTACCCCTCCACCCACAGGAAGTGGGAAATGCAGTGGTAATTCTCTAAGGCCTTGGACTTTTATAGATCTGGGTGCAAACTATGGCTCCATTATCCAATAATTCAATGACCATGGCAGGAACCTCACTTTCCTGGTTAAAGATTTTCCTCATGTATAAGACGGCGATTGAGGACAACCTATTTCTCAGAGTTGTCAAAATGATTGCATATGCTAATGTACTTAAGGCATTTAGCACTGTGCCTGTCAGGGAGTTAAGAGTTCAAACTGGTGGCAGTTACTGAGGCCAATATCTACTTCAGACAGACATCTTTCTTGCCTACTTTTAAACACTTAAACCAAAGTAGTAACTCATCGCAGGAGAAGTTCCTTGATCTTTTGGCACTCTTAATATACTCTCTGTGATTAGACAAGAAAAAAAAAACTTTTAAAATACCGCAGCCTTGAAATTCTCATATCTTCTCATGCTTTTGCTCATATTCTCTTTTTCCACACTGAGAACCCAAAGGAAGGTTTTGATGCAGGTGGTGCTTAGAGGTCCTGGAGTCCTTTGTTCTGTATCTGCCATTTTTTCTCTTCGAGTAGATACCCCTTCACTGATTCCTACCTTATGTTCTCAGTAATCTCATGCCCTCTCTTCCCCCTCATTAAGCTCCGTTCTCCTTTCTTGGTCACCTTGAAGTCACACTTGATAGAACTACAAATGTTGGCCCTCTCAAAGCCACACACATTCAAACTGGGATTAAAATCTTAAACCTAAGAAGGGAGAGTAGCTATAATTCAGCAGAGAGGTAGAATTCAGCTCTACAGCTGCAGGCCGGAGACAGCAGGACTTTGTGCTAGTCCCTGAAAATTACGTCTACGACTAAAACGGAACCTGTCTGGGAAAGCAAGATGATAGGATCAGGAGTGGGCAAAAGGAAGGGTGTACATGGCCAGAGAAGATACCAATTAGTATTATGCCTTGCCTTATTTTCTCTCTTCCAGTCTCTATTTACTTTCCATGCAGCCTGGGTCCTAAGTTTGATCTATTTCCATCACTTATTAGATGCTAAACATAAGCAAGTCAAGCAAATCATCTAATCCTCGATTTCCTTATCTGTGATATATTTATTTTTAGTGTGTGTGTGTGCAAATTATTGATGGTATATGAAAATACTTTTCAAGTGCTAGCCTGGAATTGTTAGGACAATGCTTTTCTGATCTAACTCAGGTGCAACTATCAATCTAGACCTCGCCCTTTCTACTTAGACTCTTACCCTTCATACTCTAATAAAAATTAAGAAAGATATTTTGTAAAGACAGTGTGTAAACATAATTTCAGACTTAAAAAATCACACAAATCCTTATTATTAATTGAGTATAACATTTTACTTGAAAATACTGTGAAAAGTCTGACCCACTCTTTTTCTCATTTATGTTATATTTTTAGTCATTCAAAAGTGAGATCATTGTTTTCTCTTTCCTCTTGTCCAAGAAACACTAAAGGAGCTTTTGTGGTGTTACTGTAAGGAGGCAGCTGCTTAAAACTGCAGAGGAGCTTCTCCAGAAGGAGGTTTAGAAAGGGAGAGTTGCTTTTGCTTTTAGCCTCTGTTGGACTGGCAAGCCCTTCGTCAAAGTGTTCCCACCTGACTTTCACTGCTGATGTATTACTCAAGTTTTGGCGTATGTATTACTAGAAAAGAGTAAGCAGATTCATGAATTATTCTCAATGTACTCATTTAATCAAGAGAGTGACTGTTTCCTTGACTCCTTACTAGATTTTACTTCTGAAAGAATGCTTAAGTTTACATTTTACGCAAAGGAGTCCATTTTGAGTGGAAATGCCTTTGATTGAGGCATTAATGTGATAATCACATTTCAACTAGAATCAAGTTTCATGGAATTTCCTGTGCCTTTTTTTTCTTGTCATGAATAATAATTACTCATTTGTTATTTAAACAGATCTAGCTTATTCTATTCAGGTCTGATATAAGACAGTGAAGGCAGACACGTAATTCCTGTCAAGGATCTGAAATCACCCAGTCATGCTCCTTATTTAGCAGATGGGGGAGATGGTGCTCAGAAAAGCTAAGAAGAGAAAGGCTTCGTCCAAGGTCATACCAATGTGTGTTGTTACAAAACCGTACAGCAATACCTCATCACTTTCTTTGGAGCGTTTCCTGTGGCCTCTTTTCTTTTTAATCATGTCTTCTTTTCGACTATTGTCTGGTCTTGTCCTCAAGCTCTCTGAGTGTGCCAGTGTTACAGATGGTGTCAACACTCAGATGCTTTCCTTCCTTGGTCTATATTACAAGATATGTGTCCCTTGTTTCCATGATATGTTATTTCATTATAAAGCACTAATGACCGATGTTGGGTTGGCATACTATCGTATTTCCCAAATAGCATGGTTCAGTGTTGTAACTTTATGGATTTATGGCCTGTATATATCTCCAAATGACTTAAAATATTAACTCTCGAGAGTTTTTCGTATAACTCTCAAACACCACCCTCTATGTTTCTGTTTCCTCCAGTTACATGTAGAGTTGTCTGCATTCTCTCTAAGCTACAAAAAAAAAATATTCTGCATCCCCTCCATTTTAAGTGTTTAATAAAGATGTATGACCTTATTCATAAATGTTTTTTTTAATCTCTTTATTAGTAAAGCATAATCAGGTCCCGAAAAAGCAATTAAAACACTGAATCAACTAAAATGGATTCCAGGTAGGCCATAAGTGGTAAGAAGGGGTATTCAATAACCATGTTTTACTCTACAGCTCATCTATCTTAAGTCTTTTCCAGAGCAAGTCCATGAGAAAAGTGATTCAAGGGAGGGAGGAGAAATATTAAGGATTCTTTGGTGAAAAAGGACAAAAAGGATACTATTCATGAATATTGGTGAACATAGTAGTACCCTGAAAGAAAGTTTTTACCCAAGGTAAAGTTCAAGTTAATACAAGGGATGGAGTTGTATTTAGGGGAAGCAATACAATTGTTTTAACATATTACACTACTGAATAGTTACTCATGAAATAAGTTGAATACAAGGATATAAAATGCAGAAAGAATATGTGAGAGAAAAGTGATTTTATTTACATGTGTGTTACACTAGAGTTATAAAATTCTGTGTTTTGGATTTCTACTTTTAGGGACATGGAGTAGACTTACTTTTCCCTGTGCCTCCCATTAAGTACAACTAAAGCCCCTGGACATTTCATTAAAAAATAAACATGAGAATCTGAAACATGGAGAGGGGGTAGAATGATTAGGAACTGTGGAATCTGAGAAAGAGCATGTTTGTTGAGTTCCTTGGGTTTTACTTTTCTTCATGTGCCTCGGACTTGGATCTAAAGAAGCCAACAACCAACTGGTGCATACAGAAAATGTCACCGCAAAGCCTCCTTTCTTTAGCCAAAGAGAAAGAGAAGGGGCGGTCTAGCATGACAGAACACTTGTGAGCAATAATTGCTTTACCACAAAAATAGTACCAGAGAAAAAACTATGGCCCCCACGGTGTATGTCACCTGTGCCAACAAAGTCTGATTAAGGAGCCTAGATGTGACCTTCATGACACTGTAAGGAGGTACCTAACACTCACATAGATGTGGTATCAGGGAAGGCCAAGTACGGAGCTGGGTCCTTCATCGCTATTGATCCGTAATGGGGCACACCTCCGTCTGATGTTAGTAGAGACGGTGTGAAGAACCAGTCTGGAAGTAATGAGGGGCCCTTTCACTTCCCTGTTGGCATGGTGCGTGAGGTCCACTGAAGAGTCAGGATTTCCATTGTTGCCCGGAAGTGATGAGCACCTCACACTGTGGTGTAATGGAAGACCACCTGCATAGCTGGAAATCTCGCCCCTCCCAGCAGTAGCAGTGAGTTGTTTTTCTCAGGTGTCAAGGGAGACCAAATGGGGAACAAGTTCTTCCACCTCCACTAGGCAGTAAGGAGGTAGTGACCTCCTTCCCCTACCAGAGAAGTGTCAGAGAAAACCGGCTAAAAGAAATGGTTTAAATAAAATCTAGAACCTCATAATATGATACAACAATGTGCAGGTTATCATGCAAAATCACGAATCATACCAGGAAACAAGATTTCAAACAGTATGAAGAAAACAATCAAAAGATGGCAACACCAAGATGACCGAGATTGATAGAGTTGCATGACAAAGATTTGAAAGCAGCCATATAAAAACATGATTCAATATGTACTTATAAAAGTGATTGAAAGAAATGAAAAAAAAAAAAAAAACAAAACAGAAATTTCAGTCAAAAAACAGAAATTCCCAGGAAAGACTAGAAGATATCAATGGTAACCTAATGAAAGAAGAACAATTGGAAATAAAAGGCTCAGTAGATAGGTTCAACAAAAGAATGGAGGGGACAGAGGAAAGAATCAGTAAACTATAAGACAAACAATAGGAATTGTCCAAACTGAGCAACAAAGAGAAAATAGACTTGAAAAATGAACGGAACCATAGGGACCCATGGAACCATAACAAATGATCTAGTATTTGTACATTTAAAATGTTTCAGTTTATAAATTAAAACCACAAAGTGATATCGTTGCACACCAGCTAGAAGGGCTAAAATAGAAAATAGTAACATCACCAATGCTAGAGAGGAAGAAGAGAGATCATATCATTTACATATTGCTGGTGGGAATGGAAAATAGTACAGCCATTTGGAAAAACAGTTTGGCAGTTTCTTAAAAACTGAGAATACAACTACTACACTCAGAAATTGTAGTGCTGGGAATTTATCTCAGAGAAATGAAGACTATGTTCAAACAAAAACCTGTACGTGAATGCATACAGCAGCTTTTTTTCTTAATAGCCCAAAACTGGAAGCAACCTTCACATCCTTCCACTGATGGATTAAACGTTGGTATGTCTATACTGTGGATGAATGAAAGGGAATAAACTACTGACATATGCAACAAGCTGGATGACTCTCCAGAGAATTATGCTGAGTGGAAAAGCCAGTTACAAATGTTTACCGTACAGTCTGTTTTGATTTATATAAATGTCTTGAAAGAACAAATTTGTAGAAATGAAGAGCAGATTAGAGGTTGCCAGGAATTAGGAAGGTGGGGAGGAAGTGGGTGTGGCTATAAAATGGCAACATGAATAATATGTGAGGTGGTAGAAATGTTCTGTGTATTGACTGTGTCGATGTCGATATCCTGGTTGTGATACTGCGATGTAGTTTTGCAAGATGTCACCACTGGGGGGGAAACTGGGTAAAGGGTATACATGATCCCTCTGTGTATTGTTTCTTATTGCTGCACGTGACTATACAATTTGTTTACAATTAATTTTTAAAAATTATATTTTAAAATTTATTATTCACTTTTGAGAAAGAATGAGTGTGTGGAGGGAAGGGGCAGAGAGAGAGAGAGAGAGAGAGAGAGAGAGAGAATCCCAAGCAGGCTCCGAGCTGTCAGCACAGAGCCCGACACAGGGCTTGAACTCCAAACTGTGAGATCATGACCTGAGCTGAAACCAAGAGTTGGGTGCTTAACCAACTGAACCACCCAGGTGCCCCTAATTTTTTAAAATTCTGTGCCTTATATATATATACCTTCGAAATTTTTCTGTCTAGGAAGGAAAATTCAGTATGTTGCATATTTTCTTTTGAGGAAATCTAAACAATATGAATAAACAATTTTAGATAGGTATGTATTTTCCTCGGAACACTTGCACATGAGAACATATTGGTCTGAGTGAGGCAGTTAATGACTTCACAAGCCTTGGAATACTGCAGTCAAATCCATTCATTTCTATTAATTACCTGTATTAAAACTGCTAACAGTTCTATCATATATGTTGAGGAACTGAAATAGTATGTTCAAGATTGATTCTCAAGCGGTTCTCAAAGTGTGGTCCAATGATCCCTGGAGATCCCTGAAACTATTAAAGGTATCCTCTAGGTAAAAAGTATTTTTATAAACATGATTTTCTTTCTTCATTGTGCTGATTTTCCCATTGACAGTGGGTAAAACTGTTGGCACTTTAGCCAGAATCAAGAAAATAGCCCTAAAGTTTACTAGCAGTCATTACATTCTTCACTGCCATGAACCCACAGTAACAAAAGTGACAGTTACACCCTAAGAGTGCCCTTAACGAAGCAGTACAAATTATTAATTTTATTGAACTTCAACTTTTAGGTAAATGTTGTCTTTAATATTCTGTGTGCTAAAATGGGGAGTGTGCATCAATCACTTCATATGCATATCAAAGTGTGATGGCAGTCTGGAACAAAAGCATTTGTGAGATTCTTTGGATTCTGAGTTGAGCAAGCTGCTTTTTTCACAAAACATCATTTTACTCGAAGGAACCACTGACACACAAACTTTGGTTATTCACACTTGGGCAATTGGCAGACATTTTCTCGAAAACAAACAAGGTGGGTCTGTCATTTCAAGGAAAACAACTGTCGATGTTTGTTGCCAATGAGAAAATTTGTGACTTCAAGTAAAGATTAGAAATTTGCAGCATTTGAGTCTGCCACTGTGAGCTTGGCAACGTTCTAATACTTAAAAGTTCTCTGATGAGATTGATGGTAATATTAACAAGTATTATTTTTAATGTGTCAATATTTGGAAGATATGTGTACTTAATGGACCCATATTTTACAAATGGCCAATGAGTTATATAACACAATCATGCATCAGTAAAAGAACATCTGACATACAAGATTTTCTTGTACTGGATTTTCTTGGAACTGAATAGGAAAAGTCAATTGATGTCTCATTGCAATTTTCTTTTCTTTTCTTTTCTTTTCTTTTCTTTTCTTTTCTTTTCTTTTCTTTTCTTTTCTTTTCTCTTCTTCTTCTTCTTCTTCTTCTTCTTCTTCTTCTTCTTCTTTTTCTTCTTTTTTGAGACACAATGAGAGAGAGAGAGAACAGGGAAGGGGCAAAGAGAGGAGAAAGAAAATCTTAAGCAGGCTCCACCCCCAGCACGGAGTCCAAGATGGGGCTCGATCTCAAGTCTACAGGATAATCTTTTTAAAAATGTTTTTATTCATTTATTTTGAGAAAGAAAGTGTGCACATGTGCAGAGGAGGGGCAGAGAAAGAGGGAGAGAGAATCCCAAGCAGGCACCATGCTGTCAGCGCAGAGCCCGATGTGGGGCTCGATCTCATGAACCAGGATATCGTGACCTGAGCCAAAATCAAGAGTCAGATGCTTAACCAACTGAGTCACCCAGGTGCCCCACACTGCAACTAATCTTTAAGAAAGTATGTCTGGTTGTGGTGTGGTATCAGAGGATAGCCCCAATTATCTCAAAAAGCTGTTTAAATAATCTTCCTTTTTCCAACAATACATCTGTGTGAAACTGAATTTTTGTCATCTACTTTAAGCAGAATATATTGCAACAGATTGAATGCAGTAGCCAATATGAGAATCTAGTCACTTTTAATTAGTCCAGACATCAGGAAAACTTGAGAAAAGTATACAGCAATGCCACTCTTCTTACCAAGTTTCTGAAAATATAGGTTTTTTTGTTTGTTTTATAAGTTAGGTCCCTTAGGTTAACATGTAATGGAGCTATTGTTAATTTTTAATAAATATTGTAAAATTTTTAGTTTAGATTTTTAACAAAGAATACGCATAAATATAACCCACATTAAAAAAATATATTTAGAGTCTTCTACAATGTTTAAGAATAAAAAGGATCCTAGGACCCAATGTTTTAGAACCACTGAGGTAGATCATTGCTACCAACAGATAAGACAGATTGGAACACAGAACTCAAGATCACTGTGGTAGTAGCATCATTCCCTTAAAACATGGCAATCCTTCAAATAATTAAACTGTTGGTAAGACATCTACATTGAATCTGTACTTGGAGAAGTACTAAATATATAATTTTCCAAAGCTGCACAAAAATTGGAAAGGGGGGAAAGTTATTTTCTTCCCAGTTGTACTTCCAGGTTGCACAGACTGTAATTTACAGTCTTTTAAGATCCTTTTAAAGTCCTTTATATATGGAATTTTTCAGATGTATATTTATTTTTAAAAGTAAAGAGAATAGTGCAGTTAAAGTCCATTGACTTATCCCATTACAACAATTATCAACATGCTGCTATTCTCTGTTCAATTATCACCCTTCCATTTTTTTTTTTTTTACTGTTAGTATTTAAAAGAAAATTCCAGACATCATATCTTTTCACTCACAAATGCTTTAGTGCTGCTAACAGATAAAGATGTTAATAATATAACCATGCGGTAAATCCAGTAAAATGAGACTCATAATGAGAATAATTCTTTGCATTCCTGGTAGTCATTCTATATGATCAATTGCTCTCAAAAATGTCTTCATAGTTCATTTGCCAGTAATGCGAGAGTGTAAACCAGACCATATATATATTGCCTATGGATTATAAATTCTGTAATCCATAATAGTTCCCCTTTCCTCTTTAAAATGCCAATTCTTTTTTTCCCAAATGTTTCATAGTTCATATATTTTATGTGTTCACTGAGAACAGTGCCTATGTGTATGACATGAAGTAGATCAACAAAGGGACGTTATATTGCACAAAGGGTCACCTTCACCCATGAAAGCTATAAAGCCACTCACTGTTTGTTTTGTTGTTGTTGTTTCTTTATTTTATTTTTTAGTTTTTAAAATTTACATCCCAATTAGTTAGCATCTAGTGAAACAGTGATTTCGGGAGTAGATTCCTTAATGCCCCTTACCCACTTACCCCATCCCCCCTCCCACAACCCCTCCAGCAACCCTCAGATTGTTCTCCATATTTATGAGTCTCTTCTGTTTTGTTCCCCTCCCTGTTTTGATATGATTTTTGTTCCCCTTCCTTTATGTTCATCTGTTCTGTCTCTTACAATGCCAATTATTTATTGAAGGAAATAGTCAATTGCCATATAAAATTCTCCTCTTTCTGTATTTTGCTGATAGCAATCTTATGGTATTGTTTAAAGTGTTCCTTTATCCTATTTACTTCCTATAAACTTGATAGGTAGAGAGGCTTGCATAGATTCAGACTCAATTTATTTTTTGGAGGGAGGAGCTAGAATAATTCATAGGTGGGGTTGTATATTTATTGCTGCCTTATACCAAAAGGGATATTAGTTTTAATAATATGGAGATTGATCAATGGGTTCTGGTTGTTGTAAGACTGAAACTTCATTTAAACGTTCCCAGAAACCTTTCTCTGAAAGGCTTTAGCAGATATCGATAACCACTGCCTATGCATAAAGTGTCATTAGAATATTCGAAATGGTGATTTTCTGATTCTATCATGACCTCTGCTCTTATTAGCTTTGATTCTTCTATAAAAATAACATTCATTGACTATTTATAGTCCACACTGGAAAGGCAAGATAAATGCATACTTTTTTGTACTTATTTACCAAATTTTAGAACGAGTGGGTATCATAGCAACCTCCAAGAGTGACGAGTAAGTAATTTTTGTAAAATAGCATTATGGTTTTGACATATTTTCTTTAGTTTAATCCATTTCTCTCACTATGCTTTTTGATGTTCCAATTGTTCCATTTTTGACCATTGGTAGTCCCTTGCCAGCTCCTGTATGCTTTGACATTTCTGTGATTTGCCTATTTCATGTAATAATGTGTTTTGGAGATGTCTCTACAATGTTTTCATTATATCTTTGCTATGGTGTGTCAGGAACTTCCAGGTTTCCTCCCCCAGTCATGAATTAGCCATTTCTCCAAGGAGCTCGTACATTTTAGGGGAAGTGATGGTACTTAGAGGTTGTAATCTGGGTACCAGGGTTTCTCATTGACCTCAGTCTATTGCTGCTTCTTGGTATTTACCATGAAGAGAGCTGGGGAACATATACTTTTTCATAAAAAGAGAAAAATAAATCGGGGCACCTGAGTGGCTCAGTTGGTTAAGCAACCAACTTTGGCTCAGGTCATGGTCTCATGGTTCATGAGTTCAAGCCCCGTGTCTGGATCTGTGCTGACAGCTCAGAGCCTGGAGCCTGCTTTGGATTCTCGGTCTCCCTTTCTATCTGTCCCTCCTCTGCTTGCTCTCTGTCTCTGTCTCTCAAAAATAAACATAAAAAAATTTAAAAAAAAGAGAAAATAAATCAAGATATTGTAAAATTCAATTTAAATTCAACTTTACAGTCTTTTTACTTATATGATTTCATATTTTAATTTTTTGCTTATATTGAAAGCTTGAATTCTAACAACATTAATGTGAACAATTGTTTATTTGATTCTTCAATATATAAATGTATGTACATATTTTATATCCATTTTTACAGATACATATCCAATATTTTAATATGCTAACAATAAGATTATTGAAAGCATTTTATTTTTCTCTGCCAAGATGTTGAGCTATTCCATATCAATATCTTACTAAACAAAATGGTTATAGACAATAAGATTTAGCTGTGGTTGGATAACTTATTTTCCAATGGTGTTGGCGTTACAAGAAGTTACATGTTTATAGTATTCCTGAAATCTACTCCATTGGTCCTGTAATGCCTCATTATACATTTGGAGCTTTGCTGAGGTTCCCTACCTAGCATTCAATTTTCTACTGATATCTGGAATGCTTGATAAGCAGTTTCATTCCTGCTAGAGGTGAGTGCAGAATCTTTTTCTTTACACCCTGACCTGTGTCAGGCATTAACTTTTTCTGTAAAGGATAGATAACAAATATTTTAGGCTGTGTAGGTTATATTATCTCTGTTGCAACAACTCAGCTCTACTGTTGCAGTGCAAAAGCATGTAAAAGAATGAGTGTGGTGGTGTTCTGATAAAACTTTATTTACAAAATCCTATGGCAGCAAAACTCACCTCCTGGAAGTAATCTCTCAGCAAATGGAGCCCCTGTGCTACAACCAGACCATGATGGGACCTGGAATTGAAGTAAAATCAATTTCAGGATCTCTGGGTGATGGCTTCTGTCTCAGGAATTGAAGTGAGAGAGAAGAGAGGGAGCTCTGTTCCTCTGAACTCCATGCCTAATTTCTCAGAAAAGTTCTGTCTGTTGGCCTTCACTCTCCTACTGAAATGGTTTCTGGGAAAAGCCAATCTGGACTTTCAAAAATGACATTTCAAGTTAAAGGCAAAGAGAAATTATTAAGTTACTTAGCAGGAGTCTCAGGGTCTTTACTGCAGCTTCAGTCAGGCTCTTGGCTGGATCCCCCTTTGGCCAGGATTTCCACCTCATGCCATATTCTTTATCTCATTAAAAGCACAGTTTTTACAAGGAAAAAGAGTACACTCAACTAGGCAGCTCGCATAGTCAAATATCCTTTATTGTTCATTCTGTTGTCCCCACAACCTGCTTACTTCCTTGTTCAGGAGATACAAAAACCTACATGGAAGGGTTAGCCTATATGGATGCGCCTTTGAGGGTCTCTCAGATGATGTGTCGGGCGGGGTGGGGGTGGGGTATTGTTAACTCTGAGAAGTCTACCGAGTCATATCAGGGACCTGTCTGCTGTACATGGTGTGATACAGAAGTAGGATGTGGGTGGTATGGGTAGGTGGAGGGAATTTCTGCTCTACCTAACAGTGGTTCTCCAGGTTCACTCACCCAACACACTCAGTTCCAATTTCTCTCTAGAGTTAGCATGTTATTACATGTTATTTTCTTCCAGAAAGGCTTTTCCTTGTAAAGAAGAAGGACATTTCCTCTAGGTCATGACACTGATTGAAAAACAGAATTTATAAGGAATAAAATGTTGCTGCTGCTGCTGCTAAGAAGTTGCGTAAATTGTAGGAACAGAGAGGAAAATAGTGCCAGGAGCTGGAGGTGGGGAGAGGGGCTGAAATTTGGGGGGTTATGAGATGTTCTTTATCTTGATTTTGATGTTGATTACACACTGTATGTATTTGTTAAAACCCATAGAATTACACACACATGCACACACACATCAGATGATGGGCTGTATTTGGTCTGTAGGTTGACCCCTATCCTACTTCATTATTTAAGATCTTTCTGGAAGCATATGGCACATATACTCTGTCTGGAGATTTCCCACTGCAAAATCAGTTAGCAATGCCTTTTTGAGCCATGACTGAGGTCTTTCAAATAGGAAGTCAACATTGACCCTTGGAGATCACTATCTTTGACCAACTTGGTTTTCACAATCTATTCCCTCTTGGATCTTCACTGAGTGTTACTGAGCCCTAGTTTACTCCTAAGGTTATAAAAGTCTTAAGTTCTTAAGACAAAGAAACCCCTATGTAAAAAGTCCTGAACAAGACAGAAGTCTATTACTTTCTCACTTAACCTCCTATTCCAGGATAGAAAGGGCATGTCTGACATTCTTAACATATGGCTTCCATCTCTAGATCCCATGATACTAGTGGCTTCAGCTCTCATAATCCCAGTTAGTAGGAAGTGAGAAAAGAGACTAGGCGATCCTATGTATGTTTCTTTTTAGGACTCCAATACAGAAGCGGCATGCCTCACACATGCTCACTTATCATTGGCCATTTCTTAATCACCTATTGTATCAAGTGTCAAGGGAGGATGGAAAATATAGTTTTTAGCTGGCCATCCATATATCCACCTAACACTCAGGAATTCTGTCATTAAAGAAGGGGAATATAGATTTTGTTGGTCAACTAGAAGTCTTTATGGGATTATGTTAGGATGAATGAATGTTTAATGAAAGAAAAGCACTTTGAGAAATGTGTTGTATATCCATAAAATGTGGAGTTTTTTGAGAGCCATAATAGATTGATGATCTATTCATTCCCACAGTTTTAGGATATCATTAAAAAAAAAAAAAAAACAAACAAAAAACAGAAAAACACTCCACAGTCTCTATTAGGACCTAGTTCAAGATCTAGTACTGTGGCAGAATATGACATTAAAATCCCTAGAAATCACTCCCTAATAAAAAACATATAAGCTTAGCTTGAGCGAAAAATGAAACTCCAGATGCCAGAAATGAAAGGGAACTCAAAATGAGAAAACAAATTGATGTTACAATGGCTTGGGGAATTATTGAATCTGGGTAAAGGCCCTTAGGGCTTAGGGCTTGAGTTTTGTAAACAGAATATATTTGGGCTGTAGTTTTATTTAATCCACTCTCTCAATCTTTGTCTTTTCATTGGTGTATTTTGACCATTAAGCTTTAAGATAATTACTGATATGTTAGAACTTAACACTGTCATTTTATTATTTGTTATGTTTCCTCTGGTACTTATGACTCTTTTTCTTTTTCTACCTCCCTTTAGGTTCCTTGAATAAGTTTTAACATTCAATCTAGCTTTATTTATAGTGCTTTTGATTTATCTCTTAGTATAATTTTCTATGTGTTGTATGTATTACAGTATACTATGTGACTTATCACGGTTTACTGGTATTAACATTTTACCATTTTTTTGTGTAGTATGGAAACTTCACTTCCCGTTCAGTTCCTTTACCCTCCCCACTTTCCATATCATTGGCTGGAGTATCCAATGGTATAATTTTTATTTCAATTTCAAATATAAAATTCACAAGAGAAACTACTGCCTATTGTACGTGACCATACTTCTGCTTTGTCCATTGATCTTTCTTCCTGATGTTCCGAGTTTTCCTTCCTTTTCTCTCTCTCTCTCTCTCTCTCTCTCTCTCTTTTTTTTTTTTTTTTTCTGTATTTCCTTTGTGTTAGAAGAACTCTCTTCAACCAATCTTTATGGATAGGGCTGCTGGCCAACCACAAATTCTTCCCAGATGAAATACCTTCATCTGGGCATGCTTTTATTTCTCTTCATTCATGAAGAATAGTTTTAACAAAAACAGAACGCATGGTTGACAGTTCCTTTCTTTTGGCACTTGTGACATGTTTTGCCACTTGTTTCTGACTCCATGCCTTCAGATGAGAAATGATCTGTAACATCAATTGGTGCTCCTCTATAGGTAATCAATCATTTCTCTTTGGCTACTTTCTTTTTTTTTTTTTTTTTTCAACGTTTATTTATTTTTGGGACAGAGAGAGACAGAGCATGAACGGGTTAGGGGGAGAGAGAGAGGGAGACACAGAATCAGAAACAGGCTCCAGGCTCTGAACCATCAGCCCAGAGCCTGACGCGGGGCTCGAACTCACGGACCACGAGATCGTGACCTGGCTGAAGTCGGACGCTTAACCAACTGCGCCACCCAGGCGCCCCTCTTTGGCTACTTTCAAGACTTTTCTGTTTTTCCTTTTCAGATTTTTAATTATGATGTGTTTTGGCATGGGCTTCTTAGGAAAAAGCTTTCTTAGCCTTTTGGTCTGTTTTTGATAAGATTATAAAAGGTTTTTCTTTATATTTTTGGTAATCTGCCTAGAAGACAAAGATTCTGTGTTTTCATCGAAATAATTTCCCGTGCTTCATGTTGTCTTTATCAAGTGTTTGATTACCTCAGAAGACGGACTTTTCTCTATTAAAAGAGATAAGTTTTTTTCACAACTATATAACTTCTGTATTTGCCTTTGAAATCTTTAATTGCCCCGCAGTTAAATGGATTTGTTTCACAGTGACCTATGATCTTATTTAATCAAATGTTTTAAGTCTTTTGATATTTTTGACAAACTTTTCAAAAATCAAACTTTAAATTAAGTTTTGATCTTAAACTGACTTTGGGTTTTTTTCAGGTCTTCTGGAAGAGCTCAAAAGATTTGTTATCTCTCCTTATAAAAGAGATATTAAAATAATTAGGCTTATTTGATATGTTAAACCATGTGGGAAGCATTGTCAAGTAAGAAATGATGCAAAGTTTTCTTTAGGTTATATTTATATAAAAGTATGTTATTAATATATGTATCCTTGCAAAAGTGCTCCCCCAAGCTACCCGAATAGCCCCACAATAAGTCATGGGATGGTAACCCAAGATCTGTCCCTGTTCTCCTTCTCCACATCAGTAAAATGTACACATTACATCAATAATATAATGTTAATATGTGAAAGACTTGCCTTGGCTGCAGGACACTCTGCAGACTTTGCTGGAACATCTATCTGCAAGGAAGAGGGTGGGTAGTGAACCTGCAAAAATTCAAAGCTTAGGCACCACTGTAAAGTTTTGGGGCATCATATGGTTGGGTAAGTTGTGTGTTGTCCCAGAAGCTGTGATTGACAAGATGTCAGCCTATGCAACCCCTAAGAACATGAAAGAGATAAGCTTTTGTAGTGATTTTGAAATTTGGAGGAGTTTTATTTCCACCTGCCACAGTGCCTCTGTATTTCATACTGCCTGGCGAAGGAAGGGCACATGTGACTGGGTATCAGAGCAACAAGTCACTTTTCAAAGGGCAAAAATACTAGTGAAGCAGATGCTTGGGCATCTCCCAAGCAGGGCTACCATTTGAGTTAGATGTGTCTGTGGCTCTGGAAGGTATAAGTTGGGCATTGTGGCAAAGACCACAGAAGGGGAGAGTACCTCTAGGATTTGGGTCCCAGTTCTGGAAGGGGGCAGAAACCAAATATATCCCCAGAGTGACAGCTCCTACCAGTGTACCCAGAACTCCTACAGGTAGAGCCAGTCATGAAGGAACAAATGTTATATCTTGGTAAGAATCCCCTTCCTATCGACGGATGGCCTGAGGATATGTTCCATTAATCCATCTCTACCATGACTTAAAATCCTAGCATGCCTATTTGCAGCAGAGGAGCATCATTTCTAATAGCCTAGAAATGCAGGTCCTACTAGGTTCTATAGAGTATGTAAATCTTCCAAATGCCCTTGCCCCTATTTCTGTGGTGGCCCCTACAGCCTATAGAAAACGAATGGGAGAGATTCCAATGACACAGGGGCCTAGAACCTGTAACAAATCGCAGCAGCCAGTGGACTACATTCAGAGCAGTTTGGCTGGTGATCACTCATGAGTCCTTGGCCATGAAGCCTTTGTAGTTGTAGTTGGGCCATTCGAAAGGGATTGACTCTATGATTGGACAATAGAAAGCCAAAGGGTGGGTGATCATGAATAAATGCTTAAGGGATCAGGATATGTGGGGAAAAAAAAAAGTTTTGGTTCACTTGCAAGAGCCTGAGGCAGTCCTCACTGTCTTCCATATCCTGGCTTCTAAGGTGCTAACAGCTCCTGGCAGTCAGGAAGCTGCCCCAGCCTGGGTATGAGTCCTAGCACCATACCCAACAGTAGATACAGCAGACTCGGTGCATGGGAAGAGTCCCCACAGTGGTGCCCAGGTGGGATGGCACATTGCCAAAGATGCCAATTTCCTTTGAAATACAGTGACTTGGTTAATTCAGTAATAGCATGTTCTGTGTGTTCTAAACAACACTCAAGACAACTGCCAAAGGAGTCTGGGGCCATCCACTGGAGTTCTAAACTGGTGAGGGATTGGCAAGTTAATTGTATTGTCCCCCTTCCTCCAACTGAGGGTTATAAATATGCCTTGGTTCTTGTGGAGTGTTTGGCCTAACCAAAATTTACCCCGTCATCATGCAAACCAGGCTGCCACCATTAGGGGATTAAAAAAGTACCATGTTCTGATAACTTTGTTGAATAGTCAGTAATCAAGGGTTACATTTCCAAGGTCATGATGTCCTGATGTACAAGACTGGGTAACAGAACATGACATTGAATGGAGGTTCCATCTTCCTCATAACCTGCAAGCAGTAAGACTGATAGAAAGGAAAAAAATGAAAAATTAAAGCAGCAGATTAAATTATTAACAAGTAAAACTATCTTGGCCAGGTGGATTGAAGTACTATCTCAGGCTTCAATACATCTGAATAATCAACCAGTAGTGCCTGTTGCCCCACTTGCTAGATTGGGATTCCTGCCAAGACACCCAATACTGTAAAGATATGGAAGTCACAGGAGACAGCCATTGTACCAACTCTCACTGTGAATCAATGTGCTATGCTGCTGAGAACACGGGGCCCCATCATGCCTGGAAAAGCATTATCAACTAGAATTTGCAATGAGCTTCCCACCAGGATGGGTGAGTTACTTCATACCCCCAGTTGAGGGGGAACTACTCAATCTCCACTGGGATCCCATTGCCCTGATATAAGCTGAAGTTGTTGAAACACACCATACTTGGAATGAAACACAAACCATTGAAAGAGGGGAGAAAGTGGAGATCCTGGTCTGGCATATCCTGGTCCCAGTTCATCTCCTCGCACCTGACAAGGCTGCCTCCCTCATCTAAAATGTATGTTATGTATAACCAAGTCAAGTTCCTAAAGCTGCCAACCCCCCACCCCCCCTCAAGGCTAAGGGGCACATTTTTTTTTCCCACTAGGACAATCATTTGGTGGCCACTTTTGCCTCTGCATTGTCCTAGAGGACATCATAGCACACATAGAAGCCCTTACTAAATTCACCCAACAAGCCTTAAATGATAGCTCTCAAAGTCTGTCTTTACTTAACATTGTTAATGTTTCTAATGAGAGAAGCTATCTTGCCAAACAGCATGGCCTTGGATATTATTACCACCTGTGCCGTTATCCTAAAAGAATGGTATCTGTTCATACCTGAACAGTCTGCTAATGTATCACTTTTATTAAATCACATGAGGACACAAGTGAATGCTCTGAGTGATCCAACCCTCATTTCTAGGGGACTTAGTAAATCAATGGTTTGGATCTTGAGGCTCTTGGTGGAAAAGATCATTACTTATTTTGGGAATCATTATCTTAATCTATGTTTTCTCTTGCATGTGCCTGGGTTGTTGCTATAGTGTGTGCTTTCAATACAGCCTGATAGCTGCCAAATGAGCCACCGCTATGCTAATGGAATCCTTGCCGATGGCATAGCACACAATGTGGGAGAAGAGGGTGGGTGAGGTTATAATAACCAGTCTTGAGGGGTGAAGGTTGGGGGGAGGTCATCCAGAGGACTTGACCTCCAGCTGACCCAAGACCTGTACCAGGGCAACTGGAGGCTCCTCTCTCCTACCCCATCCTTGGAATGTATGTTCTGCTCACCATTCCCACAATCAGAGCCCTTTTATTTTATTTTATTAACGTTTATTTATTATTGAGAGACAGAGCATGAGCAGGGGAGGGGCAGAGAGAGGAGGAGACACAGAATCCGAAGCAGGCTCCAGGCTCCCAGCTGTCAGCACAGAGCCTGACGCGGGGCTCGAACTCACGGAGCGTGAGATCATGCCCTGAGCCGAAGTTGGCCGCTCAACTGAATGAACCACCCAGGCCCCCCATCAGAACCCTTTTAAAGGACGCAGCCTTGGGAGAGCAATGCGGTCTGAGGCCACCTGCATGATGTAAGTGAGTGAACCCAGTTAAGGACTCTAGATAAACTTTTATGATTCTGGTGGGCAGGTGTGGAGGTCTATTTGCTTTGTAGCTGCTCACGACAAGCCTCCTATGTAAGTGTCCTTGCTCGTTGAGCCTACCAATCTGTCACCTACTGGTCTGCAGTGGTCTGTTTGCCTTTCTTCTGTCTTTGCATGGGAGCCAGTTTGCAAACCCTTTTTCTCTCCTTTTGAGACTTTGATTATGTGAATATTGGATCTTTGTTAATATGCCAAAGCAAACAGACTTTGGTAAGTTTTTTCAGACTATTTTCTCTGTTTTTTGTTTGTTTTGTTGTTGTTGTTTTTATATTGGATAAATTCTATTGATCTGTTCTACTGATTATGTCTTCAGCCATAATAACTTATGTTTCTTTGCTGAGATTTTCTATTTTTTTGTTTGTTTCAAGAAGACATATAGTTGCCAATGAAACGTATTTATGATGACTACTTTTAAAATCTCCATCAGATAATTTCAACATTTGATTAATCTCGGTGTTGGCCTCTGTGATTGTATTTTGCTAATTGTTAAGTGATTTTCCTGTTTCTTGTTATGATGGGTGGTTCTTTATTGTATCCTAGACATTTTTACTGTTATGATTAGGAAACTCTGGGTCCAATTTGAATTTTATTTATTTATTAGCAGAAAAATACCCTGTTTAGAGGTTTATCACGAAGTGACTGGCCTGATTTTATGTGCTGTGGTTTCCGATAAGAGTTAAATTTTCAGAGTCTTTGAGGTATTATTTTGGTCTGCTTGGTTTACCTGGTCCTGCTGTTTTCTTACTGTTTCCTACTGGGACTCCCTACGGAGGCAGAAAGAGGTTTTACCAGATGAGGCAGCTTGTTGTATTTTAGTGAGGATGAGGAGGTTTCCCAAACCAGGTGCTTGTTATTGTGATTTTTCCCCCAGCGCTCGTCAGATGTTGAGGCTTGAGTTTTGATCTTCAGTATAGGAACTTGGATCTAGAAAAAGTACATATCTCGATTTGAGATAACTCCTTAAAGTTGGGACTGCAAAGAACCGTTCAGTCTGTGAAAACACAATCGAGAAACTCTGCTCCTAGTCTCTGAGAATTCTACCCGCTATTAAAGACTTAGGTGAGTTTCCGCCAGGCATTGGGCAGAAAAACATTTTTGAAAAAATCTAGCACCACACATGCACATTTGTGTCTAAATTTACTTTACTTAAGTGAAGGGTGAATTTCAGGTTCAGAATAAATTCCACAAACAGATCTAGCTCTTGTAAAATCCCTGATGCCTTAAGAGAGTAATTCAAGGATCCTTCTTCAAGATATTCCTAGATCGAGTCTCTCTTATCTCTGATAGAAGAAAAGGCTGAAAGTTAGAGTCATAAATCAAAACACGAATGGAATGACCATAAAAAAGTGCCAGTGGCTGCTATAAAGAGTAAAACTGACACCCCAAATGAAGTAAAATAGAACAATCTAAAAGAGATTATAAAATTACTATATTTGTAATGATGAAAGAGGTCAAAAAGGAAGAGAAACCATGACAAATGAAGAGGATGTTACGAAAGAAAATATATCGTATGAGGAATTAGGAACATCATTCATGTTCCTTGTTACAAAATTCTTCCACCCAGGTGGTACGTGCCTGGGATTGTACTTTTCCAAAAGGCACAAAAGGCAGGCTGTGAATTAATGAAGGTAATTGTAGGCAAAGCTCTAAATTTGTCTCTAAATTGTCATCATAACAATCCTTATTGAAAAAGTAAAAAAAAAAAAAAGAAAGTTTTACTTTTAAAGCTTTAGGTGAGAAGAATCACAACTGAGAAGAAACACTTGTGTTGTCTCCTACCTGAAGCTTTACATTTCAAATGGTGTTTAATGACCCATGAGATGGATTAAATTGAAAGCTTAATGTGTCTTTAGGTTTTGGGCATCTTATTTTTTATGATTTATAATTTTAGTTCTCAGTTTATCTGAACTCTCCTGTGTGCCAGAAAAAAAAAAAAAAACAATTTTCATGTTTGTGAAGATTCAGTGACATCTCTTACGAATTGGATCCGCATCATTCAAAGCTGGATGGAGTTTTCTCTTACACACACTGTACAAGCATAATTCATATATCAAGAGGAAATAAGTCGGTAGGATTTCAGACTGGCTTACAGCAGACATCCTTGAATTTGATGTAAAGCAAAAGCTACATGGTCAAATACATGTATTTAATCATTGTGTATGCGATATGCTATTATTTTCTTCAGGCAGCCACACATTAACAAGTATATGTTGTTATAAAGGATTGCACAAGGAGAAGCTTGTGCTTCTCCTATGAGATGTTTATTTATGTTAAAATGTGATTTTGGCTTGTATTTTGTGTTGAAAGGTACTGGAAATTTCCATTGCTCCATTTTCTCCATCTCTGATCAGGTGACATACATTATTAAATTTAAGAAGAGAATATCTTATTCTCTTATTAAGCTTAATTGGAAGTCCTTCCACTTAGTGTATACTTTTTGTCAGCATTAATCTCGCAGGTAACTGTGAAACAATAGAACAACTGTGAAACAATTTTATTTGAAGCATTGAATTTTTCTTGTCCTATCCCCCTTTGTGGACTTTCTTTCATACATGCCTATATTTCTAAAGACATGTTTTGATATTAACTGTATCTTCCCCAGACATGGGTCATCCTCAATCATGATACTGTTTCCCCATCAAAACTTTCATTCCTACATGTCTTGGGTCACTGTTTTTTACCATTGTTGAATATGAAGTTTTCTTTTTGTAACCAAATGAATATTACAAATTCCTCTCTTAGTAGCAATTGTTACCTTGATGTCTGATGAGTCAGAAATTATTATGGTGACGAGCTAACTAAATATGCATGCACATGACTTTAGAAGCAGTTTGTATTTAGTTCCACTGCATGAGACACATGTATGAAATGACAGTGCATTGGAATGTAACACACTGACTCAATCTGCGAACAACGCCTGCTCTGTACTTTCATTTGTAGAACCTTTGTGGTAATTGACCCAACTATTGATCAAAATGATTAAGAACCAAAGCCTACACCTTTTTCAGGGGTAATTGCTTCGGTTTCCCATTTTCATTTCCTGTTCTGATATTATCCTCTCAGGGATTCGCGTAATAGGCATTTAAAAGATTTGTTGAATGAATTAATGGCCCCATACCTTTCTTCACGATGGGTGGTAAAGCCTTTATTGTATAAGATGTTTTCTGTTAATGTGCAAACTGGCTAATGTGCTTTTCTTTCCAGGTGACAACGTATCCAAACCCAGTTAAAGGGCAAGAGTTTTATTTTGCTTAGTTTAATTTTAGAAGACAATTTAGGAATAAAGCTTATTTTGTGACTGTAAGATAGTGGAGCAGGCTGAAAAGCAAATCTCGTGTCACCTTTTCCACAATTGGGATTTATAAGTACAGTAGCCTCCCTCAGAGGTTTCTCAGGAAGATAGATTGCCGGTGCCATGTGGGTGGTTTCCATTAGGCTGATGAAATTTTTTCCAAAGACATTTTATCTCTGTTGAATGAGGATGAATAGTTTGCCTATCACAGGAACTTTGGGTAGGTCGCAGGAGATTTGACCTTAAAAAGGCAACAGGCTAAGATCTGGAAAGAACCTAAAATTACAATTCCGACAAATAAAATAATGTAGAGATTCTCCAGGGTTTAGAGAGATCAGTATATTTGTTCTTAGATGCAATTATCAAGTATTTGATGATGCACCAGATTGGGATAGCCAAAAAACAACGAAAAGCCAATTACCGCCATCTAAAGGAAGGTGGAGCAATAAAAGCAGTAAACTTTCTTCACTTGATCTTTGGTCTTTATAAAGTAACTCTATTTATGGCCTTGCTTAAAGTGATTATTGTTAACCTAAGCAGCTCAGGAACCTAATTTAAGCCAGAAGGCACTTTACAAAATTTTTGTATTTTATAAGTCAAAGGTCTCTAAAAACAAGCTAACAAAATTAGCCACCCATATCCTGTGGTTTCAGTGATATCTGGCTGTGAGTTTTCAGGCACTCTCCAATTGATTTTATTTCTTTTTTATTTTGTTTTGAAGCTTATTTGTTTCTATGGAATGCTTAATCAGTCTTATTGGAAAATAATGCTATCTGGTGGAAGGTAGAATAGAGTTTACTCTTATTTTTCTGGATTGAATTAGATAATACCTTTTTCAAGGAATCTTGAACCAGAGTATAGGCAGACATAGATTAACTTTGTTCTAAGCGTTAAGTGTATTTCAGCTTTAATGACTTCCTTTCATTTGTGCGTATTTTTTTTTTCTGGGAGGCAAGCTATTTCTGTCTTGAAAAATAATAAAAGTATTGCAGAAATCCTCTTAGTGAAAACAATCGTGATTAATGGCTGATTACTAAATCCAAAAATTTAGTTTATATGTGGAATTACAAATATACACATGCGGTAGCCTGGCTTATCCACAGGGGATACATTTCAAAACCCCCTGTGGATGTCTGAAACCAAGGATAGTACCAAATCCTAAATATACTATGTTTTTTCCTATACGTGCATACCTGTGATAAGATTTGACTTATAAGTTAGGCACAGTAAAAGATGAAAAACAATAACTAATAATAAAATAGGACAATTATAACAACATATTGTACCAAAAGCTATATGAATGTGGTTTTTCTCAAAATATCTTATTATGCTGTACTCACCTTTTAATTTCATGTGATGATGTGAGATGGTAAATGCTTATGTGATGAGATGAGGCGAGGGGAATGACTTGGGCATTGTGATGTAGCATTAGGCTACTATTGACCTTGTGACCATATGTCAGAGGGAGGATCGTCTCCTTCTGAAGTGTGGTTGACTGCATGTAACTGACAGCAAAACCGAAGGAGGGGTGAACTGTGTAGAGTTCTTATTTTGCAGGGTTCTTGTTATGCACACATAGCAGTGACCAAAAGTGATTTAAATAACACCCATTCCTCAATAAAAAGGTTTCTATTTCAGTTACCATGTGACATTAGCTAAGAGTAATCACATGAATTTCAAACTTTGTTGCTAGATCATCAAATCCTCAAATTACTGAACAAATAACAAATGTGCATCATGATTGGTGACCAATCACATCACTTCTGTCAGATTCTGTCCACGACCGGTGACTGCACATCTGTTATTCAGTTCACACACAGCACAGGTGTAGTTGTGTTGCCTTCTCATTGCCCAGTGGTAAATGCATGTGATATTTTAAAACATGGATAATCCAAAAAGGTAACTGACCAACCAAGGTGAAATGCAGCAAAAAAAAAAAAAAAACCCACAAAAAAGTGATGACACTGGAAGTAGAATTCAATTACAACAAATTATGTATAGTTATAGAAGTTATGTATAGCTATAGAGGAAATAGTTACATATAATTATAATATATATACATATATATGTATATATATAGAGAGAGAGGGGCAGAGAGAGAGAGAGAGAGACAGAGAGAGAGAGTTAGGGAAGAAAGAGCTAACCAAGGGAATGTTGATACTTTTGGCATTCTAGAGACTCTACATATTTATCCAGAGGAACTTAGTCAAGGAAATTTATCAACATAAATGAGGTTGTAATGAAAAGGATGCCAGCAAAAATCTTAGCAATAAGAGAACTCTCAGAGATATTTCATAAACTGAAAGAACAAAAGATAAAATGTTGGAAAATGATCCAAATTTAAGAATAAGAGAATTCTCTCTCTTTCTCTCTCTCTCTTTCTTTCTCTCTCTTTCCTTTCACTCTTACTCTCTCTATATTTATTTTTTTCAGAACTTTTAGAAAGTTACCTATGGAATACCACCTTTCACTGTAAATATTTGCTCATTTTCTAAGAACAAGTACAGTTTCTCACAAAATGATGATGCAGCTATCAAATTCAGGAAATTTAACATTGATAAAATAGTACTGTCTTATCTACAGTCTATATTTCAATTTTGCCAATTGACCAAAATTTCTTTTATAATGCTTTTATTTTTCTTGGTCCAGGGTCTAATGCAGAACCATGTGTTGTGTTTGATTGCTGTATGTCTTTCTTTAGTTTTCTTTTACCTGGACCAGTTCCTTTGTTTCCCTTTGATGAGTATAGGTCAGTGACTTTGTAGGATACTCTCCAGTTTGGATTTGTCTGCAGTTTCTTCATGATTGTATTCAGGTTATATATTTTTGAGAGAAATATTTCATAGATTATGTTATCCTCCTCTTAGTGCATGACATCTGATTGCTTATGATGTTGCTTTATCCCATCATTCCTTATGTGGTGGCCACCTGTTCTCCGTAAATTTATTATCCTTCCTTTGTAATAACTGTGCACTCTAGGGGGAGGTTCTTTGAAACTGTGTAGGTCTACCCTTCCTCATCAGGTTTCCACCCACACGTTTAGATTTCTTTTTTTTTTTTAATTTTTTAATGTTTGTTTATTTTTGAGAGAGAGAGAGAGAGAGAGCGCAGAAGGCAGAGAGAGACAGAGACACAGAATTCAAAGCAGAATCCAGGCTCTGAGCTGTGAGCACAGAGCCTGACATGGGGCTTGAATCCATGAGCTGTGAGATTATGACCTGAGCTGAAGTTGGATGCTTAACCAACTGAGCCACTCAGGCACCCCAAGTTTAGCTTTCTTGTATAGTTGTCTTACTGACACCAAGATGGTGTGTATTTTTCAAAAATAACTTGTCTAATATTATGATTTTGTAAAGAATTCAGCTGATTTTTAAGAAAAACAACTTTTTACAAATTTTATAAATATATCATATGTATATATGCATATGATATACATATTTACATATATATAATATATATTAAAGCGGCTCATTTTGTTTCATTATAATTTATATTTTTAAGTAATCTCTAAGCCCAACATGGGACTTGAACTCAAGGATCCCAAGATCAAGAGTCACCTGCCCTGCTAACTGAGCCAGCCAGGCACCCCTACAAATTTTGTTAAAATGAGAAGTACCTCTAAACAGGAAAAGTGGTATACACCACTGATTCTTGACAAACAGACAACTCAAGATTGGGAGAAGTGAAGGGAAAACAAAGTAGACAACTAGTTTTGCACACTCAAGGTGTAGTAGATATCATTCAGTAGTTTTTAAAGAAAAAAGGGAGAGTGTTGGTTCATCCCACAAGTTGGTTAGTTAGGGATCAATAAATATATTGTTTGTATTTGTCAAAATTGTTTTCTTTGAATATAGCTTTGACTTCATTGCATTGGTTTTATTAAATAGTATTTTCATGGGCCAGGACTTCATGAATAATGGAGTAAAAAGCTTAGTAAACTATCTTCCCAGCAAAACAACTTTAATTGTTTGAAGTTTAACTTTAACCCATTTTAATTGGTGGATATGAAAAAAAACAAAACCCTACTTAAGGCCACACTGGAATTATTTTGTAAGCATGCAGAAAATGGAGAAATATTCATTCAAGAGAATTTGCTAAATCTTAGAAATGAAAAATTCTGTGGCCTTGGAGCCGTCTCCTCTTCGTTAATACCCCCCAGCTCTATGCTATAGAAGCTCTATGTGAGGCATGTGTAGCCAAAAAGGCAAATGCTTACTCTCCACCGAGTTCCCATTCTGGGATTAGGCTTCCATACTGGGAAAGGCAGGTTTCTGGTGTTTCTCACCACCCTCCTCTAGCCTCACATTGCAGAAATTCTATTTTAAGCAGCTGTAGCTAACACAATTTTGCAAAATCCTGAAACTAATCCTGAAACTCATCTTGAAACTCATATGAAAATACAAAGGGTGCCAGAAAGCCAAAACAATCTTGATAAAGGAAAATAAATTTGAAAGACACATACTTCATAATTATAAACTTACTACAAAGTTATAGTAAACAAAACAATATGGTACTGCAATAAGGCTATGACATATAGATCAATGGAAGAAAACTGAGAGCGTAGAAATAAATCCTTGTGTTTATGGTCAAATAATTAAAAAAAAATTTTTTTTTCAACGTTTATTTATTTTTGGGACAGAGAGAGACAGAGCATGAACGGGGGAGGGGCAGAGAGAGAGGGAGACACAGAATCGGAAACGGGCTCCAGGCTCTGACCCATCAGCCCAGAGCCCGACGCGGGGCTCGAACTCACGGACCGCGAGATCGTGACCTGGCTGAAGTCGGACGCTTAACCGACTGCGCCACCCAGGCGCCCCAGGTCAAATAATTTTAAACAAGGATGCCAAGTCTATTCAATGGGAGAGTAATTAGTCTTTTCAACAAATGGCATTGGGACAACTGATATCCATACACAAAGTCATGAAGCTGGATTTGACATCATGTGCAAAAATTAACTCTAAATGGATTGGAAACTTAAATGTATGAGGTAAAGCTATAAAGTTTTAAGAAAAAAAAAAACAATTAGTTACTGTTTTCTTACAGGTGACACAAAAAAGGCAGGTGACAAAAGAAAAAAATAGTTAAATAGAAAATCATTAAAAGTAACAACTTATGTGCTATAAATGATACTATCAAAAAAGTGAAAGATAAATAACAAATTAGTAAAAAAATATTTGCAAATGATAGATTTGGTAATGGGCTTATACCCATAATATATAAAGAATCTTACAATATGACAATTAAACAAAAAAAAAATAGCTCAATTTAAAAATGGGCAAAGGATTTATATAGACATTTCTCCAAAGAAGCTATACAAATGAACAATAAGCACATGAAAAGATGCTCAATAACATTAACATTTGGGGAGTGTAAATCAGAACAACAATAAACTCTAACTTTATACCTACTAGAATACATATAATAAAAAAGTTAGGCAAAAACTGAATTGGCAAGGATGTTAAGAAATTGGAACCTTTATACATTGCTGGTTGGAATTTATTATGTTGTAGCTATTTTGCAAAACAGCGTTAAAGATAAAAAATAGAGTTATCATATGATACACTTCCAGTCTCAGGTATATACACAAGAAAATTGAATGCATATGTCTGCACAAAACCTTGTACACGAATGTTTACAACAGTATTATTCATAATAAACAAAGTGGACTCCAATGGACAACTCAAATGTCTATTAACTGATGAACTGATAAATAAAATATGGTATATCCACCCAAATGTTATTTAGCAATAAAAAAGGAATTTAATAATGATAAATCCTCTAACATGGATGAATCTTAAAAATATTATTCTAAGGTAAAGAAGTAGTTTCAAGGGATTGAATATTACATAATCTTTTTTATATAAAATGCCCTGAATAATCAAAGCTGTAGAGACAGAAAAAATATTAGCTGGTGCTAATGGGTAGGGGCAAGGAGTGGTTTGATGGGGGGTGGGAAAAGGAAGCCACAGTTAGTGATTACATATTTCACTTAAGAGAGATGAATATACTGTACAATTAGATTGTACTAACAGTTATATAACCCTGCAAATATACTGGAGAATAATGAATAATACCCCTTAAATCAGTGACTTACATGGCATGAGAATTATATCTTAGTGAAACTTAAAAATTTAAGTTATTAATTAACTAATTAATTAACTTTTATTGTAGAGAGAGACAGAGAGCATGAGCAGGGAAAGGGGCAGAGGGAGAGAGAGAAGCTTGTTAAGTAGATTAACATGTTGGTCATGGAGCCATCCCACAACCCTGCGGTCATGACCTGAGCTAAAATCAAGAGTTGGATACTCAACTGATTGAGCCACCCAGGAACCCTGAAACATAAAAATTTAGATTGTGTTATTGATTTTATCAATGGTCTAAGAATTATTCAAAAGAGTTTTTTTGTTGTTGTTGTTGTTATTTGGTTGTTTGGTTGTTTTTTTTTGTTGTTTTTGTTTTAGTTTTTAAATTGTGATTATTTTATTATTTATTTCTAGGATTATATTGTTTTCTAGTCAAATAATACCATGTTCACTACTTTCACTCTTCATTGAAATTTTTTGTGATTATTTATTTAGGCATCACACATGGTTGATTTCTGTTTCATGGATATTTGATTATAAGATGCATTCTTTGTATGTGATATATATTTGGATATATATTTATAGATAGTGGATCCCGGGATCACTATCATAGCACCGAAGTCACACTTTTATAAATTTTTATTACATAGGCCTCTACCATTTAAATGAAATCCTTGGTAATTCAGATGCAACATGGATTTTGAGAATTACTCCATTAGGTCAGTTTTATTAATGGCATTATTTGCAATATGTCTTTTTTTTTTTTTTTTTTGTCTATTTGGTCTATGAATCACAAATTTCTGTTAAATTTTCTCTCTACTGTCTTGTTGGGTGAGAGATTTTCCTCGGAGGATTTTTTATGAACTCTTGTTGGGACAGGTTCTTTCAGATTGGGGCTCACCCTGTTCTGTGGGAAATGCTTTCTTTCTGTACCTTCTGGTGAGAGGGTGAGTTAAGGTGATTCCCAATGGCTCCATAGTTTTTAGTTGATTGGTGTTTAATTTACATTTGGGCCTGCACAGCTGCCTAGGGTCTGTACTTTGAAAATACGCTTGCCTCTCAATCTCAGCCATTACTTTGTATACCAGAAAAATTGTGTTACTTGGCCACACAACTTACTTCATTCTCCGCAAGTGGTGGCCTTTGCCAATTTTCAGCATGAGAGCAGGTTTGATCCTTGTCATCCACACAATTTACCCACATCGCCAACTACAGCTTTATTTAACATTATTGGAATATGCCTGATTTTTCCCCTATTTAATTACGGAAACACTTAACTGAGTCCAAGAATTTCAAAAGTGTTTTACTTCGTTTATCAACTTTCACTCTGGTTGCAAGAAGTTTTTTAAAATTGTGATTTTTCTGGCTCCTTTTATAGTTATAGTTATAGTTTATAGTTATAGTTGTATATAGTTATATATATACTATATAACTATATATATAGTATATATATATATATACTATATATATAGTTATATATATATACTATATATATAGTATATATATATATTATATAGTTATATATAGTATATAGTTATAGTATACAGTTTGAAATTTTCATACATTCAGATAGAATTTGATTCATTATTTTGATCTTTTCCTTTCATGTAGGCATTAAAAAGTACGCAGAACTTTTTTATCAAATGCATTTTTGTAAGTTATCGCTACTGTTAAGTATTGATTTTTTAAATTTCTTTTTGTTTAGAGGTTTAATTTGGATGGGATTCAAAAAGAGGAGTTTCAGATAAAAATGATGTAACAATGGTGGTTTTGAAGATGTTTTCTGTTTGCTCATATAATTAATATACACTTACGGAGGCATTGGGAAATAATGCATAGGACGCTCATCAGGACCATGTAGTACAATGGGGCAGAAGGAGGCACAAGCGAATGTTAGAAGTTCCATCCAGCAATTGAATAGAGTGAGCATTTTGGGAAACCTAACTAGAAACAGGGAAACTGACTAGAATCCATTTATTACAAGTATTATTACAATAATCTAAGCATGATCAGAGAGAAAGAAGCAGAGGCCAAGAGATGCTGAAGAGGTAGAATTGCCAGCACTTGGTGGCTGTTTGTATTTGGGGAGATTGAGGAGGGAAATAGAAGGAGGAATAAGACATAATTCTCAGTGCTCTACCTGGGCAACTGGCTGGACAGTAGAGAAGACTGGAGAAAGCAGGCTTACAGTCTCAGAGGGCATTTGAGACACCAGAAGAGTTTTAAATTAACTTGATTGAACTTTTTGTTGCAAATCAGAAATCTGTACCATGTATTTATGGATGAGTATACTTTTTAATTGAATTAAATTACCATTCTTAGCCTTTGAGGCAAGAGGAAACAACAAAGCCTGCCTTCTGCCTTCAGCGGTTTTCTGTGCCCAAAACTGAAAACCAAGAGACAAAACATTGTCCATAATTGAAGTGAGGAAACCCTGGCCTCAGTGACCCTAACACTGCAGCAATAGGGAAATGATTTAAAAGTTCTTTGTGGAAATGTTGATTTACAATGTAGAGCTAATAAAGATGGACTAAATTGCCCCCATATGTTCTATAAAACAGTCATCCATAACCCCCGAATTCTCCCTAATTGTGTATACTTGGAAGACAGTCAGTGCTATTTTTACCCATTGATGCATTTTCTTTCCCCCTCTTCATTGTGATTCATTGTGTGCTTTCCTTGGAGCAAATATAATCTGAGATTGAAACAGCCCCATTGGGAATGCTCACATTAAGCATGAGCTATTTTTTGATGCAGACTATCTGTTATAACTTAAGTAGAGTAACAGTTTTATGATCTTCATAGGCTTAGGGAGGCAGAGGACTTAGCAGGAAGGACAGTCGCACAGGTAGACTAAAGCCTGTGATTCAATAAGGCTGGATGGAGTTTCTAGAAGGAGGCTCTTTTGTGTATCTACTTTAGCTACAAACCATTCATTGTGAATAAACATGCCATGGACATTCTAAGAAGTACTTTCCCCTCTCCTCACTTACTTAAATCACATAAACGTTCCAAATTAAGCATGGTTTACTCTGTAAAACCTATCCCCGCCCCTTTTTTTTTCTGTCAGATTTATGTGTCTCTGCCCTTGACTCAAAGAACATTTCTTATTTGCCTCTTTCATTTGGTCTTTGGCAAATGCTGCCTTGTATTGGTGTTACTTTTTAAATTCTTGAATGTGTTGTGTGTGTTCTTTAGGTTTCCTTCATGTGATCTTTTTAATGTTTATTTATTTATTTTGAGAGACAGAGAGACAGGGAGAGAGAGTGAGAGAGACTTTTGTGCTTTTGTATGAGCAAGGAAGGGGTAGACGAAGTAGACAAAGAAAGGTTGAGATACCTTCGAAGAGTTCACATGGTAATATGCAAACTTAGAATTAAATGAAAAAAAAATCCAAAGGGATAGAATAGAAAAAATGATGCCTTTTCCAATTTCAACACATTTAACAATACTTAGGAAGGAGCAATGATAAGTATGGAGCTCATACATGATGGGGATTTAAAAACTTACCAATAGATTTCACTCTTATGTGGATCCTGAGAAATCTAACAGAAACCCATGGGGGAGAGGAAGGAAAAAAAAAAAAAAGAGGTTAGAGTGGGAGAGAGCCAAAGCATAAGAGACTGTTAAAAACTGAGAACAAACTGAGGGTTGATGGGGGGTGGGAGGGAGGAGAGGGTGGGTGATGGGTATTGAGGAGTGCACCTTTTGGGATGAGCACTGGGTGTTGTATGGAAACCAATTTGACAATAAATTTCATATATTAAAAAAAAAATAAAACAAAACAAAACAAAACAAAAAAAAATAAAAACTTACCAATAGAAATGAAACACATGAATAAATGAAGATAGATACCATACTACTGGAATTAAAGACTAAATTGTTTCAAGTATTCTTTCCAAACTAATTGTGTTTTAATGTGATTCATATCAATGCCAAAAATAACTTTTAGCCAGCATTATGAAACTGAAATTTAATCGTATAAATAAACAGAGAAAAACACTGGAAAGTTTTGTGAAGAAAAACTGAAGGGTAAATTGCACCCTTCAGCCATACAAATGACACAGTCTATCATGATTAAAGCAGCATGGCAACTGTTGGGAAATAAAACAGGTTATTGGACCAATCACCAGGTCCAAAACTAAATATTTAACATAAAAGTAGACGTGACATTGAAGGAACAATTAAAGGCTGTACTATTAAATAGATGTTTTAGAGATAATTGGTTTAATTATTTGGGAAAAATGAGTTAGATTCTAAGGAGTTCAGCTCCTGACCAGAAACCTGCCTGTGATCTTGCAGGCCAGACCACAGGTGATTTCGAAGGCTTTACCAGGTGGGCCTCCTGGGGGAAGCCGTCCTCTCCACATCAGAGTTGGTGCACAGCAAGACACTGAGGCCTCTGAAGGAGGCTCAGCAAGGACTCATTTGCCCCTGTATGGCTAAAAGTCATGCAGGTATTTTTGAGGCACGTATACATTTTCTTAAGAAATATTATAAAAAATATAAAACATTTTTTGCAACCAGTAAGGGAATCAGCACCATAGCATTAGTAATAAAGGTAGGGGCCAAAACCACTGTCCATAATAAAATAGAAAATGTACATGGCCAGTAAACATACAAAAATGCTTATGGTCTCACTGGATAAGACAAAAATCAATTTTAAGGCAAGTGAAAGGCACTGCATTGGTGGGGGGCTTGAGTGCCTGTGAGTCTGAGGGGTGGGGCTAGAGCAGGGCCAGGCCCCCAGGTCTCTGCCTGCAGGGTGAGGGGAAGAGTATCCTCACTGCCCCAGGGCTGGGCCTTCCCTGGCAGGCCTAAGCACTGGCTTCCCACCCGCAGTCCCATATAGGAGTCTGCAGAAGAAGGGTAACTAGTGTTGGGCTCAGAAAGGAGGGTTGGAGGGCATTCTACTAGGGACTCAAGGGCCATAATCCAAAGCAGGGACTGCAAATAGTTGTAATCCTCAAAAACTTGTTGTCTTTAGGGTTTACAGGAAGAGTAACCTCAACAAAGCATCATTTGATTTTTTCTAAATGTCGAAAATGTCTCATTTTGGGCTATTGAGTTAATGATTTCCATATTCATTGAGAACATATACAATGCCATTTTCTTTGAAATTCCTGAAGATTTGGTTTCTGGCCTACTATATAATTTTTAAGATAGTCCCTGTGTACTTAGAAACCATAGGAAGGTTCTTTAGAGGGAGGTATATAGCTCTCTGTGTATACATTTGATGAAACATATTAAATGTGTTATTTGACTATTATGGGATTGGCTTAGTTTTTCAGCTAGATAAATTTTGAATAATACCAAAACATTTAGTATAATTATTTGTTCATATATATTTTCCCATACTACTGTTACTGTTTTTAAATATTTAGATGCATATTATAAGTATATATATATATATATATGTATAACAACAACATATTAATGAATTCATTAAATATGTATATATTGCTTCCTATGTTCCACAAGCTCTACTAATAGTTACAACGAATTCATTTAATCCTTGCAGCAACCATATGAGTTAGACTATTTTTAGACTTACCAGCCCAACTTTTCTTGCACTCATTATCAGTTGTTTTCATGAGTCATTTCCGGGCCATCATGAAAGAACAAATAAACATCTGGAATCATGATAAATCAGGGAAACTGAAAATATTATTGTATATGGTGGTGCCATATACATTCTACATGTTAGCACCACAGGGGAGTAGTTTGGTTCTCTTACAATCTTCTGTCCAGTCCAGGTATTGGCAGAAAGATGGTACAGTTTCATTAAAACAAGAATTTAAAAGATAAAGCAATTTCTAATGTATTTCAGAAATGTTGTGTAAATGTCCTATATTTTAGCACATTGCAGTGATAGTATTCTATTTATTTGTACTTCTCTAAACCCAAGGAAACACTCTTAAATAGGAATTCGGTGAATAGTCATAATTGGCCAAGGTATCATTTCTTTGTTTTCTCAGACCTTCCGCTTTGTACCCTAACTCACTGCAGAGATGTAGTCTAAGATTATCAGGACAAGCAGAAATTTTAAATGTGTTGAGCAGAAATAAATTTAATTTTCTTCCAGAAATTGTTGGTTTTTGAAAAAAATTATTCTATCGAAACAAAGTGTAATTTTCCTCTTTACAAATAAACAAACACCAAATGCTTTGACTATGATTACATGGGTTAAATGCATTCCAGAAAGTTATATTTAATGACACAAGTCCTTGCTCTATGTGGAAGAATATACTCGTTGGAAACCACTTCTTAGCAAACAAAAGAATTAACTTTGAAAATGCAAACTGTAGTGTGTCACTGAGATTTTGGGAAGATTTGCTTATTTATAAATGCATGAAAAATGTGTTGTCATTATTATGGCTTTTAATTAATTTGTAGGAACAATGGTTTACAGATACTGCACATAGGAAACTAAACAGATATTTGAAGGAAACACTGGGTTAAAATTCAGTTCAACTGTGACCTAATCTCATATTTTTTGGCAAGTGGCTCTATAATTGAAACATTTGTTTTCTTATCCATAAAATTGGGATAATAGTTCAGACCTATTCTGATATATTTTAGTTTTTACAAGTAAAATTTAATATAATAGGTAGAATAATGAAATATACATTTGTGAATACGTGTGTGCGTGCATGAAGATGCGGTCATGAGGTAAACCACTGAAAACATAATTTGTTACTTAAGGTATGTGAGCTGCTGTCAAGACTGTAAGCGTGTAATTATAAAGATATTACTTATATTTGTTATTCTCCCACGCAATAATATTCACGTCTATGGTTTGCGTTGGTAGGGATACACATAGTACCGATTCAGTAACAATTTGTATGATCCCGCAACCCAGTGGTCCTCCTTGGTAAGGAACCTTGAATACCTTGATATTGCTTTCAAATTGAAGAGGAACTTAGGGAAAGGAAAGAATATGGAAGAAGCAACCAATAATTTGTCTCTCAATTTCTTACCCTTGTCACACTCTTGTTATATATTTACATGGCAAGATTAGCATTCTAACAAATTTCATTATGAAAGATTACACTTTTTGTTTAAAATATCTCCCTTTATCATACTCCTTTGTCATTTGCATTCCAAACAATTTCTATTTATTATAAAATTCAAGGTATCCACACTTCCACAATTTCTACCCATCTATCTACTACTATGGGAAGAAGCAAAAAATCCAGGTGGATAGGTCAACACCCAGGTCTTAAAGCAGAAGAGTCAATGCAAGCACCCCTTTATAGCTTAATCATTGAATAGGCTTCCATTCAGTTGTCAGTTTTTACCAACATTAAAAACCACCCAACATGGCTCTTTTTTTTTTTTTTCAGTATCTAGGTAGTTTAATAAGTCCTACTTGCTTCAATGCAGATTCTGTGCCTAATCTCTAGAAAAGACAAAGAAATTCAGAAATGTTGACGCATAGAAGGGAGCTACAACAATATATTGATTGTACAGTCAGTTCTCCTTATTTCTGGTAGGTATGGTCTATAAAGTTGCTGTGAGCACCAAATTAGGGAATACTGAACCATTGCTCCTAGGAAAAATACAAGGTTAGAGTCTGTGAGCCTATTGTCACATTTTTGTCAAGAAATCAATGCATGACTTTGTTTTATATGTGTTTCTGTTTATAGACTTTATTTAACATATGTTGACTCATTAATGTTGAACACCCAGCCAGTTGTATCTTGCCTAACTAAAGTTTATCTGACCGACATCAAATGGCTGAAACTTATCTAGTACACATCAGGCTGTAAGACACATCCCAGTCTTCTTGGGCTTAGGAACGCTAGACAGCGCTTCGATACTACCCTTTGGGGCCATGTTAAACTGCCAAAACAAAAGCACAAAGATGTAAAAAATGTGGCACTGAATAGAGCACAAAAGGAACATCTGTTTACAGTATGAGAGCTGAAACAAGAAGGCAGAACACCACCCTGTAGGACTTCAGCTGGGAACATACCTGTTGGGCAACTCAGATTCTTCCGTGTGTGTCTGTGAATGACTCTAAAATCACAAGCAAGTGTCGATTGGGGGAATTATTGATAAATTCTAGCTAGCAGGTGAATTTGCAAATATGGAATCTGCAAAAACATGAGGTTCGATTGTATCTGGATGGTTAACTGAGATGCTGAGTTTTCCTGAATGAGTATGGAAACTTGTCAGCAGTTAATAGTTGGCTGAATTCATGAAGTTTTCTCAAGTCACCTAAGGAAAGGTGAATCTTAGTTACTTTTCAAGTACTACTTCTGAGCATTCTAGAGATCCTCAAGTGGCTCTTCTAGGGGGTCAGGCTAAATTAGGTAGGAGAGGACAAGGGAGCTCATGTCATAGATTTATCTCTGAAAGAGAATGTGGTTTTGTTGGCGGATGGTGAAGGTGGAGTAGTGGAAGAGAATAACTCATCCAAAGAGGATAGTTACCAAACAGCAAGAGAGAATGGTTAAGTGGATTGCCATAGGACAATTATGACCAATGTACTTGTCCTTCCTTTCTCCCTCTCTCCTTCTCTTCCTTCCTCTCTCCTTCTTCCTCCTTTTCTTCCTCCCTCCCTCTTCTCTTTTCTTGGATGGCTTTTTTGTTTTTTTTTACTGACCATTCTTTTTGTCCACTACAAGGTGGCAATCAGATACCCGCTAGCTTGAAGCAGCGTCTTCTGAGACCCTTGGTTGTTGGTAATTTACAAAATATCACCTCCATTGCGGGATAAATAATTTTCATGGCAGTCACTTCTGCCCACATATATTGCTAAAAATAATCATGTTATGCCAATTAATTAACACAGTAAAAGCCACAGAGCTTGTGGGAAAAATGGGACTGGCTCATAAGACTCAAAACTTTAGTCAGTGACACACTAGAAAAGATAGGAGCCTAATTAAAACAGTAGGACAGTTTTACACACATTAAATGGTTAAGAAATATATATATTTCTTACAATAAAGATGGTAGTTTTCCTGGATCAAAAGCCTTAAATTCTCTTGTGGAAGTGGGCATCCAAAAGGTTGCAGCTTTTGGTACGGTCAAGTGATGGAAGGAAGGTTACCTGAAAGCAGATGGAATGTTGTAATACCACGTATTCATGGATGCACTCTCAACACACAGCCCAGGCAATGAGTTGAGGTAGCTGGTAACAAGTTTGAGGTGTGTGTGTTTTGTGTGCTCTTGCCTGGCTCATTCAGCTAGGGACAGTTTTCTGCATTCATCTGGTGTTTCCTGTGGATGGAATTACATGTAAGCAAATGCAAATATTCTTTATCTTCAAATCCAATGTACCAATATAAAAATCGTGTTGGATGGGGCGTCTGGGTGGCTCAGTCGGTTAAGCAGCCGACTTCAGCTCAGATCACGGTCTCATGGTTCGTAGGTTTGAGCCCTGCATCAGGCTCTGTGCTGACAGCTCAGAGCCTGGAGCCTACTTTGGATTCTATGTCTCTCTCTCCTCTCTCTCTCAAAAATAAAGAAACATTAAAAAATACAAATAAAAATTATGTTGGAAAAATTCAGGTTTGTGTCACAGGTTTTGTCACAGAACTGACTGTACAGCATTAGTAGACTGCCATGTGATTAAATTTTTGTTCAAGCTGAACTTCTAGATTCCCCCAGAAATATTCACCGGTACTTAATGGAGCAGTTGAATCGTGTTTTAGGTCCACCCTTACATCTCCTGAATTTATACTTCAGAGGTTTTGCCATCAGTGCATGTATCCACTCAGTACTCCGCTCTTTTCTTTCTGTTTCTACTCACTGTGGCTTATTATATTCTCAAAACAGCGAAGAAGGAATATGAGACTACACGGCAGGGGAAAGATCAGGTGATCTCCTTAAGTATATGAGGCACTGTTGTCTTCATCTAAGCAATTCACTCAACCTGTATAATTTCACTGCCTTTGCTGGGCGAGGGTTTTTCCTAATACAGCCTCAATGGACTGTGTGGGTCTGGATTTTGGCTGAGGCTCAGCATATTTCATCAACACTGTGATTTCTGTGGATGCATGCCAAGATGACAATATCGAAAACATTAAGAAGCAGAGACACGCTTTCAGTATTAAAGCAAAATGACAAAACTTCCTTCAAAGGAGGAGGAATTAGACTTTTGGAATTAGACTTTTATTTAGATACTTTTTCCTTCCCTTTGACCTAAGTTTACTCACCCCTCCAAGACTCATTGTCCTGCCTCCTCCAATGATTCTTGAGATGCTATTTCCACCTTTCTTGTTTTCACATATCCCACATTATCCATCAGATCTAACTTCATTGCTGCAGTCTCCACATTGCTTCACAACCCTGGACTCTTTGAAATCTGCCTTTCTCTTAATGGTTTGTAGAGGGCACAGAAGGCATACCTGCCTGGAGCAGCACGCCTACCTTAGTGAGAACCTTCCTCTTCATAGTGTCCCTTGATTGAGTACTTTTTTTCCATGAGCTAATTAGGAGGAAATTGTCCTTTAGTTGTTTCGCCTTTAATAATTTGTTCCACTCAGCTGACTTTTTGGTTTCAGGAGTAAAAGATACCTAGCAAAGTTCATTCATTTACTAGACCCTCTTAGTTTTGTAAAGACTCCTAAAAGTCAGCCTTGCCCAACTGCTCGTCAAACTTACACATATTTTTGCTAGTGAAGAGCTTACTATTTGTCGAGGCAGCTCACTTAGCATTTAGAGAACTCTTTAATAAATTTTTTCTGAATATGGCACTGAACTATCTATTAAGAGTATTCAAAATGCCATCTTGTAAGGCCCTCCTGGAATAACACACATTTTTGTCTCCAAGAAAAATTTTAAAATATACTAAGAAAGCCAACTTTCCCCACCAGGGCTGAGTTCATTTTTCTTTGGGCTCATGTTCAGTTCCTTAAACTGATTCTCAGAAAACACAGACATAAATCCTTTCAGTGGTCATTTCTTTGAATTTTGAAGTGTGTCTATTTCTTTTTTTAGACCACAGCATCCAGAATCATACCTGAAGGTTGTTTTGTTTTCATCTTTCACAATAGTTGGTACAATGTTAAGGCAATAAGGAGATGATCGAAATATTGATTATTTGAAGTAGATTTTCTGTATGATGGATTTTAGAATTGCTCTTACAGGAGACTTTTTTGAGAGCAATATTTATAGATGACTTGAGTAAAGAAGCATACAATTTTCAAGAACTTTTCATCCTTTGCTTTTAGGTAACCCTGAAGATTCTGCAAGCTCACAGTCAACTTCCCTTGCAACATCCTTCTCTTTTTATTTGCTTGCAAATGTCTAAAGTGTTAAAATTGCTAAAACCATTAAATGCCTCTTAAAATTTTGTCATTTGATGATATAAACCATGAGAATCTCCCAGTTGGTTTTGCCACATGAGGAGAAGTTACACACAAACACCCCCCTATAGCCCCAGGTCAGATTTCTGGAGTCCTTGACAACCTAGAATATATCTCAGTAGAGAACTAACAGATTCTCACCCAAGTTCATTGTGATGTCTGATGATCTTCGATGTCAAGTAATTTACCCCCTCTCCAACACTCAGAAAACCAAAAATACATTGAAATTTCTTCTGATTGATATTGTATGTTTGTTTTTACACTACATCTTTTATTAGCAAAGGAATAGACATTCTTCAGGCCTGGTCTGCACAGTATTGAAAGGAAGAAACCCCTAAGAAAAATATGTCTGTATATGGATAGAATACCAGTTTCCTCTAGAATGAGAAGAGAAAGTGGGAAACCAGGAACATTGAGGAGAGTGGGAAAGAATATCCAAATTTTTAAGTAGAAAAATGTGGGTAGGTACCATATTTAAGATTACTTAAATCCCTATTCACTCAGGAAATGATTAAGCAAAAAAAAAAATTTTTTTTTTTTTTTTTTTTTTTTTTTTGCCTGAAAGCATGACATAAAATGTATGGTCACTATACAAAAGAGAGAAATTTTCCACAAATTCATTACTACCAGCTATGGAATAAAGTATTTTCTCTTACAAAATCTTACTTGCCTCTCATGAGGGGAACCACCACTAGACATATTACCTGGCTCACTGATAACGTGTGTATGATTGAGTTATGGTGATTCACTGGCTAGATCACCGGCTTTTCACTATCTAGCAGGCTAGTCTAGGCTTATTCACATCATGGTGGTCACAGAAGTCCCAAAGTCAGCAAAAGAGAACAAACTCCAAAGCACAAACACTCTTCAATCTGTGTTGTATCATATTTCCTTTTGTCTCACTGGCCAAATGAGGCAAAGCCAGATGGAGTAGGGGAGACTGACTCTGCTTCCTGGTGGAAGAAAAGAATTTGTAGTGGCTTTTGCGATCTATTGTATCCAATTCAACCTACCACCATTTATTGAAGAGACTTTCCTTTCTCTGTCATTCTTTAGTGTTATTAACCACAAAACAAACATTCTATAAGAATGGGTATCATATCCTCTTTATTTTAAAAATATTTGTAGGTTGTTGTCATGTTCCATTTTTCATTCATTATATTGATTATTTTACTTTCCTCTCTTAATGTCTCACCCATGTCTTATCAATTTTTTTAAGGAGGCTTTATGCCCAGTGTAGAGTCCAACATGGGGCTTGAACTCACAACACTGAGATCAAGGCCTGAGTTGAAATCAAGAGTTGGATGCTAACCATCTGAGACATCCAGATGCCCCTGTCTTATCATTTTTATTAGTCTTTTCTGAGAACCAACTTTTAACAATTATGTATGAATCTGTGGATTGTTTTCTATTGCATCTTATACTTTTTTTGTTTCTCATTTCTTCTACTTTCTTTAGGTTTAACTTGCTAATATTTTTTAATATAATGTTTATACCTATCAGTGTATGCTGTGTTATACTATTGTAATGAACAGCCTCCAAATCTGAGTTGCTTAAAACCATAGAGTTGTATTTCTCATTATTACTTTGTGCCCATCATGAGTCTTTTGATTTTTCTTCAAAAATCATTATTCACACTCTGTGCCTTCAGTAACTGAAGGGTCAGCATATCATAATTGTAAATTCTAACTTTTTCTGAGATATTTAAATTTTTACTGAGATCAGAGCCTCAACCAAAATCTGTGAATGTATAATTGTCAAAAGTCAAATATCAGGAGGGATTCAGGATAAAAAGCTCAGAATTTTCCCTAAATACTCAAAATACTTGTCTTATGATTGGGACATGCCATATATAGCTTGTGCAAGTTTGCTTACTTTTTAGACTTAGTTTTTTTTTTTTTTTTCAACGTTTATTTTTATTTTTGGGACAGAGAGAGACAGAGCATGAACGGGGGAGGGGCAGAGAGAGAGGGAGACACAGAACCGGAAACAGGCTCCAGGCTCTGAGCCATCAGCCCAGAGCCCGACGCGGGGCTCGAACTCCCGGACCGCGAGATCGTGACCTGGCTGAAGTCGGACGCCTAACCGACTGCGCCACCCAGGCGCCCCTAGACTTAGTTTTAAGGAGAATTTTAGATGGCAAGTACCTGGATTTTTGTCTTCTATTTTTTCCTATGTATTATACCAGAGGCCTAACAGTACATTTCTGCTTCCTAGAAAATGTCAGCCATGCTCCATGTCATTTACAAGGGAAGGATTTCAGAAATGGTAACACACAGAGACGACATTTTTCACAACCACTGTGTGAGTCCCTAAGGCAAATTTTCAGAGGACTGTGAGCCCGATAACTCCTCTAGGAGGGGATTCTATTTTCCAGAATCTTAGGTAAAATGCCTGAAGGGGCATGGCCTATGTAAGATGTAATTTGGAGGTTGTAAATTAGTTTTAGCAAAGCGTGTAGGGTTGCTGAATCCAGTACTCTCCACATGTTGCAAAATTAATGCTTTGGGTTTTTTTTTTAAGCTTGGATAAAGCTGGGTACACATTGGGTTTTCTTCCATGCAGGATATTGTCATAACAATTACTTTCTGTTCCGACTTGTCTGGAGGGAGAAATTGAAGCTGAGGGGTGTGCCCCAGGCCATTAGGCAGTTTAGAGTCCTTGCTGGGCACAAGATTCATCTCTTGGCTTGTATACTTTATATGAACTACTTACTTAGAATTTCTTCCTAAGTGTGCCTGTCTAGATAAAATATCTCAAGACTTGAGATATGTCTATATATCTATATCTATATCTATATCTATATCTATATCTATATATGTATATCTACCTATATCACCTATATATATGTCTATCTATATCTACATCTTATTTATCTATATCTGAGATGTATATGATACATATATCATACTAAAGCCATCTTGGGTATGTATACCCAAGATGGCTTTAATATGCCCCTCAGGTTTACTAAACTTCAGATACTCTCCTTCTTGACTATAGGCCACTGATCTTCCTTCCCTTCTTTAAAAAAGTTTTTGTTTAAATTCCAGTGAATTAACATACAGTGCAATATTAGTTTCAGTGTACAATATAGTGATTCAACACTTTCATATGTCATCCAATGCTCATCACAGCAAGTGCTCTCCTTAATCCCCATCCTCTATTTCACCCATCCCCCCTTTCATCTGTTAATCATCAGTTTGCTCTCTATAGTTAAAAGTCTGTTTGTTTGCCTCTCTCTTTTTCTCCCCCTTTGCTTATTTGTCTTTTTTCCTTAAGTTCCACATGAGTGAAATCATATGGCATTTATCTTTCTTGGACTGACTTATTTTGCTTAGCATAACATTCCCCAGTTCCATCTACGTCATTACAAATGGCACTATTTCATTCTTTTTTATGGCTGACTAGTATTCCATTATATGTATATACCACATTCTTTATCCATTCATCAGTGGATGGACACTTAGGCTCTTTCCATAGTTTGGTTATTATAGATAATGTTTCTATAAACATCAAGGTGCATGTATTCCTTTGATGCAGTATTTTTGTATTCTTTGGGTAAATACCTAGTAGTACAATTGCTGGGTCATGGGTTAGTTCTATTTTTAACTTTTTAAGGAACCTCCATACTGTCAAAGTGGCTGCACCAGTTTGCATTCCTACCAACAATGTACAGGGGTCCTTTTCCTCCGCATCCTCGCCAGAACCTGTTGTTTCTTGTGTTATTGATTCTAGCCATTCTGACAGGTGTGAGGTGATATCTCATTGGAGTTTCGATTTGTATTTCCCTGATGATGAGTGATCTTGAGCATCTTTCCACGTGTCTGCTGGCTATGGCTATGTGTATGTCTTCTTTAGAAAAAAATTCTATTAATGTTTTCTTTCCATTTTAAAATTGGATTATTTGTTTTTTGTGTGCTGAATTGTATAAATTCTTTATATACTTTAGATACTAACCCTTTGTTAGATATGTCATTTGCAAATACCTTCTCCCATTTGGTCAGTTGCCTTTTAGTTTTGTTGCTTGTTTCCATTGCTGTGCAGAAGCTTTTTATTTTGATGAAGTCCCAATAGTTTATTTTTGCTTTTATTTCCCTTGCCTCAGGAGACATATCTAGAAGGAAGTTGCCATGGCCAATGTCAAAGAGGTTACTGCCTGTGTTCTCTTCTAGGATTTTTAAGATTTCAGGTCTCACATTAGGTCTTTAATCCATTTTGAATTTATTTTTGCGTTTGGTGTAAAAAAGTGGTCCATTTTCATTCTTTTGCATGTCGATGTCCAGTTTTCCCAACACAATTGGTTGAAGAGACTGTTTTTTTTCCCAGTGGATGTTCTCTCCTGCTTTGTCGAGGATGAAGTGACTATATACTTATGGGTTTGACCTTCCTTCTTAAAATATTTACTTTAGAAAACTTTCAGTTATAAATTCTTTCTCTGCTCCTTTGAGATATAAAACTTCTCCCAGACTCTTTCCAGTTTTGCAACCCAGGAATGGCTTCCTTATGGTCTTGGGAGCCATCCCTTTGAGATGTAATCATCAAGAAAGGCATTTTTCCCATCTCCCAGTCTCTGTGAGAGGGTAGGAGTCTAATTTCTATAAGCAACAATTAGGAAACGCAGATGGCCTAATCACATTAATCATCCTTCCCCCTAACATCCTGTAGTATTTTCCATAGCCCACCCTGGTGTTTAAAAACACTCCAACCTTTTGTGTCAGGGAGTTAAATTCAGTCTCTTTTCCCTATTGCAATAGTCTTAAATAAAGTCTCTCTTTCCTGTTTACTATTACATTTTTTCACTGACATACCGCATTACTATTTTGTATCGATGAATGTCTTCTGAGGAGCTATAATAGAAAATCACCAGCCCTTTTGTTGCTTGGTCATAGAGATATTTGTTAGAGGAAACATGTGGGGTGTGTGTGTGTGTGTGTGTGTGTGTGTGTGTGCAGATTCCTTTAGTTCTGGGTAGAAAGTCGTCATTTTTAAATTTGTCCCACAATTATCCTGTCTGATATGCACCATCTTACTCTCATTGGGAATGGAGCCAGGGCTTGGATTTGAGTGGATTTTTGTTGTGCTTTGCAAAATCACTCAAGTGAATTGTTGCCAGATTGTGTTTGTATAAGGTAGGCTAGAGGCCTATCTTATTGATTATTAGATTTAATTCAAAGTGTACCCTAGATGTTCATAAGTTTTTTTCAGCCAGTGAGTAGTAGGAAAATCCTATACAGTATCTCACTTGTCAAATCGTAGACTCAAAGGTTGGACAAAGCATCCAGCATCATATTTTACTACATATGCATTTTGCAACCAATTCAATCTACATTTCCAAACTTATTTTCTATATCTTTTAGCCAAAGCAAGGCTCTCTGCCTGCTTATAAAAATCTTTGCTGATGTTGGCTCACATCATTTCTAGTAAACTTAGGGAGTTTATGCTACTTCTCATTCATTTAGTTTACATACTTGTGATGAAAATACTTTTACATTTGGGTAAATCATATGGTTGGTTAATGAGCTTTAATAATTATTTATATTAGGACTGCTCTATACCTGTGGAAGCTTGACTTCAAGATGGTCACTAGCAATTTCTTCCCTCTCTGGATGCATATAACCCTATGAAGAGGTCAAGTCTATTGCTTTTTTTCCCTTGAGTCTGTACTGAATGGAGTGACTAGTGTAGCCAACAAGATACGAGAAAGTGACATCCTTCAATTCCTAAGGTTAGGTCATAAAAATCGTTGTGAATTACCTGGGTTCCCCTTGGACTATTTGCCCTGGGAAAGCTTACTCTGGGGGTAGTAGCAGCCAGTGCCGTATAAGGGCCTGTTCATGCTGTGAGATGTCCAAGTTACATGGAAGGGCCAGGTATGTTGAAATACCAATGAGAGAGAGAGAGAGAGAGAGAGAGAGAGAGAGAGAGAGAGAGAGAAGAGGCCAAAGGCAATGAGATGCCAAACATGTGAGTGAAGAGACTAATTATAAATGGATTCCCCAGCCCCAGTCTCTGCATGGGATGTCAAGTTGGCTAGAGATAAACTGTTTGGGTAAGCCCTTCCCAAATTTATAACTTTCCAGCTCTTTAGAAGAATAAAGTAGATATTTTAAGTATCTGGGTCTTGGAGTAGTTTGTTATGTAGCAATAGATAACTGGGACAATATCCATGTTTCAATTTTAGATTTTAGAGCACAAGTGTCACTGCCATCTCTCCTGATTCAAAGCTTTCTACTCTTTTCCCTCCAATCAACTCTGCTTGAAGTTTCTCCAAGGGAGGTCAGTACCAAAAGTTTGGTGCAAGTATTTAAAAAAATTTTTTTTTCAACGTTTATTTATTTTTTTTTGGGACAGAGAGAGACAGAGCATGAACGGGGGAGGGGCAGAGAGAGAGGGAGACACAGAATCGGAAACAGGCTCCAGGCTCTGAGCCATCAGCCCAGAGCCCGACGCGGGGCTCGAACTCCCGGACCGCGAGATCGTGACCTGGCTGAAGTCGGACGCTTAACCGACTGCGCCACCCAGGCGCCCCTGGTGCAAGTATTTTAATAAAGTGAATTCCTCTCTTTCTATATCTCATTTGTAAAGGAATTTTGCAGATATATATATATAGAGAGAGAGCCTAAACATGCTTAGGAAAGTTAGATTTTTGTTACAGCACTTAATAATATTAGATAATTGCCTATGAGAAATGAGTGCAAACTTATATGCCATGTAGAATGTATTCAGGATTGCAATCCCCTAAAATTTTATATATTTGAGAAGAAGGTTTTGGGGACTGGCAGACTTCAGTTTAAATCTTAACCCTCCCAGTTATCTAGAGAAACTTACTTAAAATCACTTGAAAAAAATCACGTCTTCATCTTTAAAATGAAAATAATAGTACTTTGGAGTATTGTAAAATAATACATCGAGCACCCAATAGATGTTCAACAAATGCCATTCTCCTCCCCTCATTTTATCCTTCTGCTCCAGCTATTCATCTCTCTCTCTCTCTCTTTTTTAGTTTAAATAACACTGTCATTATTAATTTGTAGATAACTTTCTGCCTTAGAGTGTACACTCCAGGGTACAAGGCTATGTATCCCTGCATGTCTAGATAGCCCACACCTTGGCATACAAAAGATACTTGAAAAATATTCATAGAATAAAACTATAAAACACTTCCCTTGTATTGTCTTCCCTTGAAAGGCTTAATTTCTACTGCTCTCTATTTTTTTCTAAAATTTAATAAAACAACAACTTTACCACCTGTTTCATTCTTTTGGCCATCATAAGTTAGACTTTTTGTGTTTTTTTTTAATATTAATTTACCATGGGTAATTTGGGTTTTCTCTTATAAAATCCCATAAAGTTAGTTGTAAAGTCCTTTTCTTTTCTTTTTCTTCTTCTTTTTTTGTTTATTTATTTATCTTGACAGAGAGAGAGAGAGAGAGAGTGAGAGCGAGAGCAAGCATGGGCTTGAGCACGCAAGTGGGGAAGGGGCAGAGAGAGGAGAGAGAGAGAATCCCAAGCAGGCTCTGTACTGTCAGCGTGGAGCCTGATGTGGGTCTCAAACCCACGAACTGTGAGATCATGACCTGAGCTGAAATCAAGTGCCAGATGCTTAAATGACTGAGCCACCCAGGTGCCGCATTGTAAAATTTTTCTATGAAATGTTTAGGTATGTGATTTTACTAGTCCAACCTTGCCTTAAAACATTGCCATGCCCATATATTTTGAATGGATACAAAGAGAAAGGGTACAAGAGGAAAATAAAAGGTCATGGACATTCAAGTTTCACGGTTTAAAATAATCATGTTCTCTCCTATTGGTTAGGAACTTATAGTCTTAACATTAGAAAATATTAGGTGTCTTTAGTTTGGAGTGGTTCAGTCTCATCCATAGCAATTTAAAATGATAACTTCATTGCATTATGATTAAAGAATGGGCCAGGGTATTCTAATAGGAGATCAGTCTTGGAAAACTATCTGAAAAGTGACTGCTTTTTAATTGGACTTGTTTACAGTCACAATCCATCTTTTAAACTATTTTAGGATTCGAGAAAGTGAGAACAACTTGAACTCAAGAAACTCATTTAGCCATGAAAAAAAAAATAGTTGTTTCCCAATGTTAAACAGAAAATTGAACATTCATTTATGCTGAGGGAGATTGGAAAATCATTTTTTTTCTTTAGGAAAGACACAACATAAGAGCAAGATAGGCCCTTTCAGAAGGAAAATAATAGATTTATATTAACATCCATCCCAAGAGCAAACGTTGATCTAGCTGTTGACCAAGCAGGCTTGCAGCTTTGGTTTGTTCATTGCAAAGCTGTTGCCATCAGAGAGACTTCAGAAAGCCAAATTCTTGCCAATGACCATGGAATTTGTCCAGTCCATCTGCATCTAATTATTTGTCCAAACTAGGTTTTGCATTTCCTAAGTAACACTGCCCTTGGAATTTCTCTACGGGCATTACTCCATTATTTAGTTAATCACGTTGTCAGGAAGCCATTAGAATTTTTTGTAGAAGTCTTCTATCTGCTTTTTTTTCTTTTATGTTCCATTTTACTTATCTAAATAATTCTTTTCCCCTTGACTTATCAGTCTGTCACAGTGTTAATATGTTCCATCTTCTTTACAACTGAATGTATCTATAAAACCAATTTCCTTTCCCCTCACTTTCACACATTAAGTTTCCATAAAAACATAAAAATGTTTTTATTTTATTTTATTTTACTGTACACTCCTAAGGAAGTGACCTAGATTATCTAGCAACAAGATAGTAGGTTTTTTTGTTACAAAATTACTCATGATCACAGTTCATTATTTAGATAGTTGTTTTGTTCTCTCCAGTAGGTTTGCTATGGTTGGTTATTCATTTTAATGCAAAATATATTCATATGCGGGAAAAAAATGAAAAAAAATAGCATATAGCAAAATCAATATGTATTTAAGGGGACATGAACAAAAATATTAAAGAAAATGGAAAAGGGATCCTCATTCAAGCACTTAGCTGATAGTTTTAAATTAAATTATTTATAAATACAGATTGGCATAAATAAAAATCAACCCATTTGACTTCTAATGAAAGGTATTAAACTAAGATATATTAGCAGAAAAAAATACCCTTATCTAGAATCAAAGGAGAGGTGTATGTTTTCTTTTTATTTGATGATGATACCTATCATATTACATTTTGGGTAGGTAAATTGTTATCACTTACATTTTTTTTTCCTGTAGTCTCTCATATCTTTCACCCAAATGCACACAAACTAATATAAAGGTTAAACATTCTCTAAATTTTGGTTGTCCTATTTATGATAGCATAAATCAACTCCTACTGCAAACAACTGTGGAGTCCCTGCACAAGCTGTAGCCAATCCAACGTGTACTTTGGTAAGTAATATTGATAATACAGCAGTTAAGTCTATCTTTGCCTACTCCTTTAAAATTCTAATAAAGGGATTTTGATATTGTTAAGTCATTTGAATATTACAATGCTCTACTGGGTTTGGATTATATTCTCTATTATTAATTATGGAAACTGAGACATGGACAGGCTCAGTGGCTATGGTCAAGATCGTATGTCTAGTACTAAGCTGAACTGGAATCTGACTCAGAGATCCTCAATCCTAGGGCCTTCTCAGTTATATTATGTCATCACAATATATTGAATTACTAAAATATAAATTAGCATATTTTTTTTTTATAATGCTTGATGTCTGGACTGAGATACAGAATCGAAATATATACGCTCACATTTCTTACTCTGGGGACTGTTAATTTTTTATAATAGATATAAAACTTAGAATTAAAGCTTTTTGTTAAAGTAAATTTCATCCAGGCATAAATTACATAAAATCTATCCCTGGCTACTGTATATTTTGATGTGTTTCGAGAATTGTATACAGCCAGGCAACTCCCACTACTATTAAGACAGAACATTTTCATTACCCCAAAATTTCCTTCCTAGTCAATCTCATCTCCCCATCCTCAGTCCCAGACATCACTGACCTGCTTTCTGCTAATGTAAATTGCAATTATTTTTCTAGATTTTCACATGAATGACTCAAGAGTATCTGCTCTTTGTGTCTGACTTCTTCCTCTCAGCATGTTCGTGAGATGATCCATGTTGTGGAGTCGTATCTGTATTTTATTCATTTTTATTGCTAATTAGTCTTCAACTGTATGATATTACAACGTGTGTATTCATTTGCCTCTTGATGACTATTTGAGTGTTTCCCAAATTTTGGCCAGGGGGAATAAGGAAGTTATACGTGTGTGTACAAATCTCTGTGTGGACATGTGTTTTCATTTCTCTTGGTCAGTATCTAATGAAATTGCTGAGCCATATGGCAGATATTTTTAAATTTATAAGAAACAGCTAAATTGCTTTTTTAAATGGTTGCCATTTTACATTCTCGTAAGCGATGCATGTAAGTAACCAACTGTCAGTGTTGGAATTGTCAGTCTTGAATTGTAGGCATTCTATGAGGTTTGTGTGTTATTTCATTACAATTTTATTTTGTATTCCTGTTCATTGCTAGTGTAAATATCATCTATATCTGTATCTTTATACTATATCAATCTATACCTATATCTATATCTATATCTATATCTATATCTATATATATCTATATCATCTATATCTATATTTAATCTATTTATAGCTATATTTAATCTAGATCTGATATCTTATAGCATTTACTAGCTTACTCACAAGTTGTGGTAGTTGTTTTGTATATTCCTCAATGTATATGCAGATATACACTTCTTCATGTGTCACATGTGAATAAAGACCGTTTTAATTCTTTATAATCTCCACACTTTTTAATTTTTGACTTACTGAATGATCAATGGGAATCATTTTCTTTTTGCTGATATTCAAAGAAAAACATTTACCATTAAGTGCTATTTTAGCTGAAAGTTTCTCATAGGACCCATTATGAAGTTGAGAAAATTCCCTTCTACTTGCGAATTTGCTGAGAGTTTTGTCTTTTTTATTTTATTTATTTATTTATTTATTTTTATTTTTTAAAAATTTTAATGCTTTTATTTATTTTTGAGACAGAGAGAGAGAGACAGAGCATGAGCAGGGGAGGGGCAGAGAGAGGGGGAGACACAGAATTGGAAGCAGGGTCCAGGCTCTGAGCTGTCAGCACAGAGCCCAACATGGGGCCTGAACTCACAGACCATGAGATCATGACCTGAGCTGAAGTCGGATGCTTAACCAACTGAGCCACCCAGGTGCCCCAGTTTTATCTTTTTTTTAAATCATGAATGAATATTGATTTTTCTCAAAGGCTTTTCCTGCATGTTTTGTGATAATTATAGTTTTATAAAAGCCTATTAATTTGGTAGATTATACAGGTTGATATCAAAATATTAAACCAACCTTGTTTTCGTACAATAAAATTAACACACCTTTGATGCATCATATTTGCTAATATTTTGTTTAAGAAACTTGTCTTTTCATGAAGATATTAATTCCAAGTTTTATGTCTTTGAAACTTATGTTTTGGCTTTTGGTATTAGGGTAATGTTGAAGAAAGTTGTATAGGAATAGTATCATTTCCTCATTAAACTATAGATTTTAACTGTGAATGTATGTGGGACTATGTGTTCCTTGTTGTAAGGTTTATAAACTACAGATTCAATTACTTTTATATACAGGACTTGCCATATTCATGGATTTTTTATCTGAAAAAGTTTGTTTAGAGTTTGTTTATTTATTTTGAGAGAGAGAGAGAGCAAGAGAGAACAAACAGGGGAGGGCAGAGAGAGAAAGGGAGAGAGAGAATCCCAAGCAGGCTCTTCACTGTCAGTGCAGAGTCCAACACGGGGCTTGATCTCATGAATGGTGAGGGTATGATGTGAGCAGAAATCAAGAGTGGGAAGGGAGCTTAACTGATTGAGCCACCCAGGTGCCCTTGAAAAAGTTTTTGTTGTTGTTGTTTTGTTTTGTTTTGCTTTTTTTTTTAGTTTTTTTTCAAATATACACTGGGTATAGAATTTTAGGCAATAGTCCTGTTTTTCAGCACTTTGAAGATGTTGCTTGCACAGTTCCTGATGGGTGATATGCAGCCACTTATTTATTTATTTTTGATACAATTTGTCTCTTTTCTCTGGATAGTGTTAAGATTTTCTTGTTGTCACTGTTTTTTAGCAATTTTATTTTGATTGTGTTTTGTGTTTCGTTTTGTGGTTTGTCCATCCTGTTGGTTATTGAACTAATACTGTAGTTTTATTCAAATTTGGGAACATTTTAGCTTCTGTTTCTTCAATTCTTTTTTGTTTGTTTACCCCATCCCCACCATTTTTGAATCCCTATTCCATGTATGCTACAGAATTTCATTTTATTCTGTAGATTTATAATGCTGTTTTAATTTTACGTTATCCTTTTACTTTCATTTTCAATATAGATTCATTGCTAAATCTGTAAATTTACCAATATTTTCTTGGGTAGTGTCTAAACTGTTAATTTGTCTAGTTAAAATTTTCCTTTAGACATTTTTTTATCTCTACAATTTCTATTTAGTTCTTTCTTTGAAATTTCCATTGCCTTCTTTATTTTGTTCATATTTTTTTACATATCTTTTTACTTTTTTTTTTACATATTTTTACATGTTTATAACTGTTTAATGCATTTGCTAGCTTCCTCATTTATGTCATTTATAGTTGTATTTCTATTGATCATTTTTCTCCTGTTTTGGGCTGTATTTTTCCACTTAACATAATCCGTCATTTTGATTTTACGCTAAACCTTACAGATATGATTTTGTTAAGAATCCTGGACTTTTTTCGTCCTTTAACAAGTGTTAGGCTTTGTATTGTCAGACAATCAAATCCTTACAGATCAGTTTCATCGTCTGAGGTATTTTTAAAGCTTTCCTGGAGCAGGTCTGGAGTAGCATTTGTTCAATTGCTTGTTTGCCCCCAGTTACTTACCCAGGGTCCCTTCTGACAAGGATTCACTCTCCTAAATATGCTAAAGGATCATCAAGGACACTCTACTCTTGCTGGTTGCAATTCAACATATTTTCCTAGAGCTTATCTGGTACAAGTGCTGGGAATTTTGACTTTACAGATACCTGATTCTTCTTTATCAGGCCTCATGGAGCTTCACTTTATGCTTACATGTCTGAGTATTCAGCAAAGATGCAAGAGAACTCTTCGTGCAGATTTCTGGAGCTCTTTTTCTGCAAAACTCCCTCTTTTCCAGAGCTCTTCCCCTACCATTTCCAGCTGCCTCAGCCTTTACTGCCTACCATGCATATCCTCTCCTCAGTGTGGTTGGTGGATTTTTTTTTCCCCCTTAGTTGTATGTCTCTGTTCTTGAAATTGTGTCTAGATAGCAAGCCGGAACAATTATAAGGCTGGCCTCATCTATTTATCTTCTCTTAAGGATCATAGGTCTGAGGTGCCTTTAGCTACTGTCTGTTTTCATTTTTTTGTTTTTTGTAAGTTTAAATTTTTTTTTTTTCAACGTTTATTTATTTTTGGGACAGAGAGAGACAGAGCATGAACGGGGGAGGGGCAGAGAGAGAGGGAGACACAGAATCGGAAACAGGCTCCAGGCTCTGAGCCATCAGCCCAGAGCCTGACGCGGGGCTCGAACTCATCTTTATTATTTCTTATAGTTCAGGTCTGCCTATTGCCTTTAAATGTTGTTAGGCAGGACCAGAGCAGAAGTTAGCCTATGGCTTATTTTGCCCCACAATTGAGGCAAAGGTTTTCTGAGTACTCTGATATGTTGTGAATTACTAGAATTTCCATTCTGGTTGGCGAGAAGAGGCATTTGTTTTTTCAGTCCTGTGTGAACTCAGAGGATTATTGCCTTTCATCTTTCTGGGCATTTCTTTAATCAGTTTTAAGTTGTTTTCCCATGTGCATCTGCTGGTTAGTATTCATCTGATGATTTAAGAGAAACCCTTTCAGATTTCTGGAGTTTTCTATCTGTGCAACTCTTTTCTGTTTGGTATTCTCTACTGCAAATTCTATCAACTGGATCTCCATACTCTCCCCACTATATGCTCTCAAGCCATGGGCTCTATCTGATTTTCTTCTCTTGTGTCATCACATAGAAACTCCCTCTGGGCAGTAAACTGGGGCAATCAGAGGGTTCACCTTGTTTATTTCCCATCTCTCAGTTATTGCTCTCACTAATGTCCAATGTCTCAAAACTCTTTGTTTCATGTATTTTATTCATTTTTTGATGTTTGGGGCAGAAGGATAAATCTGATTTATGTTATTCCATCTTGATAATGAATGAACATCTTAAAAGTAAGCTTTTAAAAAATTCATGTAAATTTTAATATATCTCATTTTTGTGGATGAACAAAAAGACATTTTTAATAAAACATAAAGTTCACATTAGTATTCTTTCTATCTCTAATATTCATTTACTTACATAAATCTCACTGGCTATGAGGCAATTAGACAGCAGATGGTTCAGTGCAAATCAATTAAATTGAATGGTATGTGCTATGAATAACTGAGACTATCAAAGTGTGTGTTCAGAAAACACTGTTCTTTTAACAACAATCCTTGTGATTTTGATAGTCCTTGAAAAGTTCAACCTAGGTTCACTTTCAATTTTTATCAAAATAATTAATCCTGGCATTCCCGTGGTCAGAGACTGAAGTCTCATGGTCAGACCATGAAGTGCTCAGAGACTCAAACTGTATCTTAATAAGTATTTATCCCAGCATTTTTAAAGACATCAACAACATTTTTTCATAAGCAAGTATTGTTATGTGGGTTAATTATACTTTTATATTTTTTTCATATTTATTGTTGAAGGTGTACCAAAAGAAACAATCAATTAGACACAATTAATCTCTGAGAGATGAAAAAAATTAGAAGAACTCATTAAGTAGAATATTTTTATATCTCGTTTCCTTTGTAACACAGCAAATGCTTCAAGGTTATGATTTATTTTTTAGTCTTCTATGTTTCCCCACTTCACTTAGCATGATAGTCCTTCACTATATTGCCTTACCATTATTATTATTCTGTTGATTAACAGTTAATTTAATCTACTCAATAGGTATACCAGGTCCAAATGAAAAGCACTGGGAGAAATAACCACTGAACTGATATTTTACACCGCAACTTAACTTCCTCTATAAGCACATTTGTAAAGTAGGGTCAATGATATCACATACTTATTGGATAGATATCAATGGAAATATGTTTAAAACCCTTAGAACAGCAACTGGAATACTAAAATAAGTACTTAATAAAATAAGTACTAAAATAAGTACGATTAAATAAGTACTTAATAAATTATAACTATTATTTTAATTATTAATCTATTTATGATAAAATAACATTACAGACTACTTAAATATTTTTCAGGAAGTAAAGTGTTACTGTTAGAAGAAATCTAATAATACAGTATTAAAATAATTCAAAAATATGGGTAAAACAATAAGGCTTGTGTTGATGCAGAACAGATTGAAAGTGAAAAACAAAAATACCAATTATTTAAAAAATATCAGATTTAACTGCCTTTTAACAATTCAGAAAATATTTATTTGGAAGGTATCAAGATTAATGATAAAAATCCCTGTCTTCAGGGAGCTTACAGGCGTGTGCCTAGGGTGGTTACAGAAAGATGTGGTTTCAGCATGCTAAGTCAGTGCTATGATAGCATAAACCCAGAGAGGGAGCACCAAGGCTGGCTTAGAGTTTGAGGAAGGCTTGTTTGAATGAGAAAATCCTTCCCTTTATTTGAAAGGATGAAGAGGAGTTAGGTTGGCAAAGAAAAGCAAGAAGAAGCATGGACAGAGGGAAAGAAGGATGAATCAGTGTGCTGGTCAGTAGTTCTAGGGGAGAGACCATGTGTCAAGGAAATGTGTGTAAGGCTGACGACTTAGAACTCAGAGCACCTGACATCCCATGCATGTGCAAAGAGCTGGGCTTAATTTTGTAGCAATAGGGAACCACCTATATATGTCTTCGAGACTATTTTTCCCAAGACTTTGTGGAATATATTTTTGTTTGGGGAATAAAAATAATGTCTGGCATAATGGGGAAAAAAAGACATAAAATAAAAATCTAGACACAATTTCAAATTACAGCCATTATATGATAGAAATACAGATCTTAAGCCTAAAATAAACATTAGAGATTACTTAATTCTACTGCCTCAATTTACAAATAAGAAAATGTAGGTCCAGGGGCACCTGGGTGGCTCAGTAGTTTAAGCATCCTACTTTGGCCCAGGTCATGATCTCATGGTTCTTGAGTTTGAGCCCCATGCTGGGCTCTGTGCTGTCAGCTCAGAGCCTGGAGCCTGCTTTCTATTCTAGGTCTCCTTCTCTCTCTCTGACCGTTCCCTGCTTAGGCTCTCTCTCTCTCTCTCTCTCTCTCTCTGTCAAAAACAAACATTAAAAACATTAAAAATAAACATTAAAAAATAAAAAAAAGAAAAGAAAATGTAGGTCCAGAAGCAATCAGAGCCTTGCTGAAGGGACAGAGTTGTCTTTTAATTCAGGTCTCAACATAATGCAAGCAGGCATACATATGTCCTATGCACACTTATGCAAACATTCTAATAAAAAGCCATTATAAGGAGGTTATAGTGTTCAAATGCGTGGGTAAGATTAGCCAAAATTTTGTAAAGTAAATCATCAAGTGATACACTGTGTCACCAATATGGTCTACAAGTGCAAGAAATTTAGCTTTTGTATAATGACACATTCCTAATCCACATTCACACGTGCATGTGTGTGCACACACACAAACACACTCCCCCCCGGGAATAAGTAAGTGGCATTATTTATTCCCATGTTATAAGTGGAAAATCAGAATAAAACATGAAATTAAAATGCAATTATTATTATTATTTTTTAATGTTTATTTATTTTTGAGAGGGACAGAGATAGAATGCAAGTGGGTTGGGGCAGAGAGAGGGAGGCACAGAATCCGAATCAGGCTCCAGGCTCTGAGCTGTCAGCACAGAGCCTGACGTGGGGCTCAAACTCATGAGCTGTGAGATGATGACCTGAGCTGAAGTTGGACGCTCAACCGACTGAGCCACCCAGGTGCCCCAAATGCAATTATATTTTAAAGAAAGTAAGTCAGATTTAATTAAATTTCATATTTGGGTGTTTCTTTACTACAGTTTTAGTGTCATAAACTCAAGAGTATTTGTTTTCTTCCTACGTTGGTTTGTACTAAAATGAAAAGTGGTAAAGGTAGAGAAACTATAGTAACCCAAAGATGGTGAATATATTCTTTATTTAAAGTATACATCTAATATAGTATTTATTAAATTATTTTGCTTCCTGTCAATTTATCTGTATTCTGTTCATTTCAAGAGATTCTATATATTTAGATGTAGAAGTCAGAATAAATATTTTGGACTCCAAAATTTGGGCCAAATTAATCACATCTCTAGAAATTCCTTATTCTTTCCACTAACTCCATCAAAGAAATCAAACTCCGGTCAGGACCTAATTCATCACCTTCCCAAACAACTTATCTCCTAGGGTTTCCCAACTCTGAGAAGGACAACATCTTCTACCGGGTTGCTCAAGCACAAATTTGGGAGATGGTCTTGACTCGTTCCCTCACTCACATCCTATATCATCAGAAGTCATCAAGCTTTCACTTCTATACCTGAGCTAGCTCTGAGTTCTGTCTACCTGTATTCTTTCCTACATTCACTGCTCTAGTCCAATTTACTGGTTCCTTACATTAACCCTAGCTTTGCTGCAACCCATTTTCCTCGTTCCACAACAAAAATGTGAATATCACACCCTATGTTAAGAACAAAAGAAACAGGCAAACCAACTTACATGACTTCTTTTCAACTGTAACATAAATTCCAAATTTCTTCACATGGCCTAGAAGTGCTTCACCATTTCCTTCCTCCTGTCCTCCCTTTTTCTTTTTCTTTTTCTTTTTCTCTTTTATTTTTTTCTTTCTTTATCATGAAACAGATATTAATTGAGGACCCAGTATGTGCCAAGCAATGTTCTCATCAATATTTCTATTTGCATTTAGAGTAAAATATAGATTTCGGACAAAAGCACATTCCATTGAGAATAAATAAAATGCAGAAAAAAATAATAAAATTTATGCTATAAAAACTGACAGGTAGTGAGAAATTACTAGGCCAATTTTAAGAGATAGTAAAAACTCAAAGGTGCAATACAAGTATTTTATGTCAGTTTGGCCAAGAGAGGAAACTAACTTATGGAACTGAATTGCGTGTTTGGGAAATGGGGCCAGATATCAAAGGCCAGGCCCCACTTTGAGTTTACTAGTCTCTCTTCATTCCAACACTGAACTTGGCCTCTGAGAGTTTAGTTGTTGCTATTGACTGAATGTCTGTGTCCCACAAAGTTCCTGTGTTGAAACATAAGTCTCAATGTGATGGGCTTAGGAGGCAGGGCCCTTGGGAGGTATATAGGTTATGAGGGAGGAGCCATCATAAATGGGATTAGTTCCCTCATAAAAGAAACCCCAGAGACCTCTTTCACCCTTTCTACCATGTGAAGACATGGCAAGAAGAAGGCCATTTATGAACTAGGAAGATCCTTACCAGACACTAAATGTTCTAGCACCTTCAGCTTGGACTTCCCAGCCTCCACAACTACGAGAAATAAATGTTTGTTGTTTAAGCCATGTAGTCTATGGTGTTTTTGTTATATCAGTCCAAACTGATTAAGACACTTGTCCTTAATAAAGATCAACCAGAAGTAAAATCGCATCTCTCCCCATACTTACAAGGAATTTCATGGAGAGTTTCTCTGGCTCTAAGGAGATGAAAGGCAAAAACCAGATGAATAATTTTCCCCAAGAAAATTTATCCATTGGCTGATGCTACTTAGATTTGTCCGATTCACATCCCCAGGATTTAGGACTCAGTTTGAAGTGGTCCCACGCTGTTAGTGGTCTTATGTACCTAAGAGAAACAAATACAAAGTATCTCTAAAAGGAGGCACTTTATCTAGGCCTCAGGGAATCATCATAATGTTTTTTTTTTTTTTTCCACAAGCAACAAGCGCACAGTCATAGATAATCAAACATACAAGCTAAAAAGTTTCATGAAGAAGAAAACAATACAAACACCAGACAATAGAAAGAGACTCGTGAAATCCTCAAATATTGGAATTACTCAACGCCTAGTATAAAATAACTTTCCTCACTACATTTAAATAAATAAAGAATGCATTAAACATATCTCCAGGCACAGGAGCTATAAATATGTAGAAAAGCATATTATTTAAAAATATGAAGTAGGGGTTCTAGAAGTGAATACCGTATACAATCAGTAATAATAAAAACATAAACGGGTTTAGTAGTACACTAAACAAATGAAATGCTAATAAGTAGAAGAGAGTTTTTAAAAACCTAGAAGACAGTATAGAAAGATACAAAAATTCAACATACAGAAAAGAAATAATAATTATAGAGAAAAAATATAGAGCATAAGATATATTTAATTGTAGTTCTACTGGGGCAGGGACTAGCACATAAAACATTTGATGAAACAGTGGCTGACAATTTTCAGAACTGATGAAAGACCAATCTGCACGGCTTAATTTTATTCTTATTTTTGTCCGTTTGTTTATCCCCACCTCCACCCTGTCCCCTGTTCTGGAACGTGATAACCATGGTACAGGAGGGGGTACACTACAAAAACCAACATACAAAAAGAAGAAAAAATACAAAATGACATGTTTTGAGACAAGAATTAAACTCAGATGGTGGAGTACATAATAGCTGGGTGACATTTGTTAATGGATTTGTCAGAAAACGCCTTTCTGAGGAGAATGCAAAACTTTGAGTTGTGACATAAATGATAAGACAGAGCCAGTCCTGAGAAGATAAGGGGAATAATATTTCAAGTATACAAAAATAGCTATTACAAACATTTTAGAGTTGGAAAGAGCTTGGCAAATTCTAAACAAAATGCTACTACATCTGCAGTCTAATAAATAAAGTTGGTGGCATGAGATGACTTTAGATGGATAGACAATGGTCAGGTAACCCAGGGCATTGTAAACCAAAATAAGTAGTTTGGTTATATGTATGTATATATGAATATATGTATGTATTTATTTTTCTCCTCACTATTTATTTGTAACAGATTTGTTGAGATACAATTTATATGTAGCTTTATTGAGATACAATTCACCCATTTAAAGAGTATAATTCCATGGTTTTTATTTTATGGTTTGTTTTTTTTCCCAGCTTCAATGACATGTAATTGGCAAAAATCATACATGCGTAAGCACACAATGTGTAATAGATCAATACATCATGAAGTGGTTTTATTTCAATGTAATGGAAAATGCCTGGAGGCGAAACTGACCTACCATAATCACGAAGAAAACTCACGACTCCTACAAACATGTATCAATCTGGTCTTTAATTTGTAAGCATAAATGGTAAGCTAAAGCTCATCAGACATATGGAGAAATTCAACTGATATTTTATTCTATATGTATTACATGCGGTGGAAGATAACTCTTGGGCATCCTGTGGGCACGGGGTCTACACGATCTAATTTACACTTTACAAACTTACTTTGACTGCTCTGTGGAGAGAGAGTTGAGATGCACCAGAATGGAGGCAAGGAGACCAGATAAAAAGCGTTCAGGGGAACATGGCAAGTGATGCTGGTGGTCTGGTTTAGCGTGGTGGTGTTAAGATAGGGAAGTAGGGTAGATATGGGTTATACGATGAGTGCAGAGTGGTCACAACTCGCTAATCGATTAGGTACTGGTGATTGGAAGACAAGACTTAGGGATTTCAGTTCAAGATAGAGGATTGCGGTACCTTTTATAGAGATAAGGCAGCCTAGGGAGAAACAGGATTTGGGCGACAGGAAAGCAGAATTCCCTTTTGGCTGTTTCACACTTGAGATATTTACAGGCCACTGTACGGATATATACAAATTGGCTGTTAGTATCTGGAGTTCTGAGACTTCGGACAGGAAATAATGGCTTAGTAATCATTACATTCAAATGTTTCATAAAGCCACGGGACAGGACGAGGTCACTGAAGAACAGAGATGATGATGCCGGTTGGAGATGCATGAAGGTCCATTTTTTTTGTATAAGAATTTTTCAATAATATTTCTAAATTTTAGCCCATTATTTTGATTACAGATTTTTTTCTCTGGTCTCAAAATCAAAACTCTTACTTTTCATATATAAAATATCCAGTAAGAGTCTTTCATTTTCCTCTTCTCGTCCCCCTGCCACCCATCTCATGTTGTGGCCTCTCCAGCATCAGGGCAGGGACTCTGGTCCACTTGTGGCCTGGCATTGGTGCTCTCTCAACAGGCCTATGCTCTTTTTTCATGGGACATTTTTATTCATAGCAATCTGATCCTGGTCTTTTCAGATAATCCCAAATATACCAACTGGGCTTTTTGAAAATTCTCTTAATACCTAAATAAACTGTTTCTTTCAGAATCATCTGTGTGGTTTATTCATTTGGTCCTTCTTTTCCGTGCTTCTGGTTTTCTCTCTACGTCCAATGACCGTTAGATGTCCATTCTTGGTTACGAGTTATGGCCACGCTGATGAATACCTGCAGGAGTCATGGGTTTTCTTTCTCGTGATTTTGTAGGTCAGTTTCCTCTACAGGCCTCTCCCCTCTGCAGTGACTGAATTGTGGTCCTTATGTGTGAGGGTTTTTCATGCCGACAGCCTTGCGTCCACACAGCATGTGTGAGCAGACAGTCCAGACGTTCCTATATTTGCCAAAATGAAGAAGTTTAGTCCATATGAGGAATATTCTAGTTTGCTTTATTCCTCTGAAAGCTACCTGTCTTTTATGTGTTTGTTGGTTCACATCGTCCCCTTTGCATGAGATGAGAAGGTACAGTCAACAGTTAATGCAACTCACTTGCTAATACTCTCAGTGGGAGCACTTCTAAATGCTTCAGAGACAAGTTTCCGTGTGCTTTATCTGCAGACTTCATCCCCTCTCTATACACAGGGAAGCAGAGGCATGACTGCTTTGCCCTTCTGGATGCATTTAGGAAACATTGTTTACTTTACATCATGGTTCTATTTCTTTTTTCCAACCTGGGAGCTTCTCTGAGCCAACTTAGGGAAAAAACTACCCTGAATCTGGTTGTCTCTGCTCTGGTTTGGGCTGTGGTCCTTTCACACTGTTATCTCCAGCAAAATGATTCTCTCTGCTTTCTAGAAATTCCAATGGAAGTCTGGCCTTCTCGTGGCATCTTTAAAAAAATTTTTTTTCAGCGTTCTTCTTTTTTTTAGTTGATTTATTTCTTTTGGGAGAGACAGAGAATGAGAATGGGGGAGGGGCGGAGAAAGAGGGAGAATCTCAAGCAGGCTCTGCTTTCAGTGAAGAGCCCACGTGACCTTGAACTCATGAAACTGAGATCATGACCTGAGCAGAAATCAAGCCTGATACTTCGTGGACTAAGCCACCCAGGTGGCCCAGCAGTGTTATTTTTTAATATATATTTTGTGTCATTTCATAAAATATTAGGAAGGAAGGGAAAAAGCTCAGTGTATAGAATTAACCATATGATCTGGAAGCATACTATTTTGAACTAAGATTTGTTGAGAACTGCTTAATTTATTCTGCATATTAGTATCTTTTGGGGAATTAAAAAAAACCCACAAAATAATTTTAGGCCTGACTCAGAGAAATTACATAAAAATCTCTGCAGTTAGGGACCGGCTATCCACTTTTTTTTTTTTTTTAAACACCCAGGCAATTTTTTTTAAGCCAAGTTTGACAGATTATGGTATATTCTCTTTTTCTAATGAAGAACAAAATCCTTAGGGGTAGAAACCTAACATTACTTATTTATGCAGCCAGTGCTTTACATATAGGCAAATAAAGGTTTATTAAATTGAATTATTAGTGCTTTGAAAAGTTTAGCATGTGGAAATTAAGGGTAATTGTTCATTTTTTTTATATATCCTGGGTTTTTGGGAATTAAAAAAAATTAAAGGTTCCTGAAAATATACTCATCTCAATTTTCTATGTAAGTAAACTAAATTAAACAAAAATCTATGATCCGTGTGATATTTTGAAGAATGTCATGCGTTTTTATGGTTTATTAATCACAGGGCACATCCATGCATACACAACCAACATTCACACCCATGTGACTTCTCCATTTGTTCTTATAGTTGAAGTAAAGTAATGTTTTCACTTGAGATGTGAATTTTTCAATTGTCAGGGTAGCAATTTCCATGACTATGTAGTGCCCAGGATTATGTTCGATGAGTTTCCAGGGATTACTTACTCTCTCATTTTGCTTCATATGCTAAGCAATGAGTTTCATTCATCTGGGATAGTGTGGCCCAGCCTAATGAATAAACTGACTACCCAGCACTGACTCTAAGCCTGGGAACTATGAATCACCAAGCTATAAATATTCTGGGAGGCCCAGAGAGGTGCTGGTAAATTACAGGACAGAACTTTTTCTGTAACATGCTGCTGCATCTTGAAGGTGAGTCGATACCCAGGTTCAAAGCTTTATCTATGTTTTAATGTGAGAAAGCAATCTGTGAAATATAATGTTGAATAAAATTAATAATAAACACAAAATGCACCTTTATACTCCAGAGCTGTGTGCACTCCGAGGATCTTTTTAATCATTTAGACCAGAGAATTTTCCTCTAAATTATGTCATGTTTGATCCAGAACCTTATTAAAGTGACCTATACTCACAACTTCCCTTTGATGGATAAACCCTTACAGATAGGAAAATTCCCCTGAGGTATGCTGCTAGGAGAGAAATAGGCTATTCCTACAATTAAAACCATATTTGGGGGGGGGGGGGCGGGTGCCTGTGGGGCTCAGTTGGTTGAGTGTCTGGCTTCAGCTCAGGTCATAATCTCACAACTCATGAATTTGAGCCCTGCATCGGGCTCTGTGCTGATAGCTCGGAGCCTGAAGCCTGCTTCGGATTCTGTGTCTCCCTTTCTCTCTCACCCTAACCCACTCGCTTTCTGTCTCTGTCTCTCGCAAAAATAAATAAACATTTAAAAAAATTAAAAAAAAAATTTTTCCTTTCAAGATGGCTGTGGTAACAATGAGTATTATATAGAGTATATATTTTCACAGTCTTATTTCACAACAAAAATGTGAATCAGAAAATTATCTTTTTATCACTTGAACTCCCTTTAAAAGTTTTCTTATCCTAGTAAAACACACATAACATAAAATTTGCCATCTTGATCAATATTTAGTGGACAAATCAGGAGCGTTAAGTGTATTCACATTGTTGTGCAACCAATCTTCAGAACTTTTTCATCTTGCAAAACTCAAATTCTATATCCACTAAATAAGTCCCTCCCCTCTCCCCCAGCCCCTGGTAACCACCATTTTGCTTTTTGTTTCTATGTATTTGACTACTCTCGATGTCTCATTTAAGTGGAGTCCTATAGAATTTGTCTTTTTGTGACTGGCTGATTTCTAAATATCCTCAAGTTTTATTCATGTTTTAGCATGTGTCAGAATATTCCATTGTGTGTGTATACCACATCTGGTTTATTTGTTCATCTGTCAGTGGACACTGGGGTTGCTTCCATTTTTTGGCTATTGTGAGTTATGACTGGTATGAACATGGTTTGGAACTCCCTTTAATAAAATAGTCTAATCTTCTAAATCACTTCTCTTTTCTCCTATAGATAACCATTATTTAATGGATTCCCATATCTGGGCTGATACTAATGATTGCTGGGTCCCATCTAAAACCTGTTGAATCACGTAGTCTTGTGGAGGAATTCTGGGGTATATACCTAAATGAAAAGCTGCATCAGATTATTCTGATAATTAGAAAATTTGGGAACCTAGAGCTACCTTCTCTCCTGATAATTTAGATTATACTTAAAGTTTCTTAATCACTCTCTCTCTCTACTCTTCTGATAAAAGATCATCTGGGGCTTTACCTGAGGGAGAAACTTATAAAAGAATTGTCTATAGGGAGTATTTTACAAAAGCATCTAATCTTTTCATTCCTTTTTTGTGCACTGTATTCTTTTATTTTTTTTTATTTTTTTAATATTTATTTTTGAGAGGGATAGATAGAGACAGAGTGCAAGCACGGAAGGGGCAGAAAGAGAGAGGCACAGAATCCAAAGCAGGCTCCAGCCTCTGAGCTGTCAGCACAGAGTCTGACACGGGGCTTGAACCCATGAACTGTGAGATCATGACCTGAGCCGAAGTCAGATGCTCAACTGACTGAGCCACCCGGGCGCCCCTTGTGCACTGTATTCTTTAAAAAAAAATTTTTTTTAATGTTTTTTAAATTTATTTTTGAGACAGAGAGAGACAGAGCATAAGCAGGGGAGGAGCAGAGAGAGAGGGAGACACGGAATCTGAAGCAGGCTCCAGGCTCTAAGCTGTTAGCACAGAGCCTGACCGCAGGGCTGGAACCCACAGACCGTGAAATCATGACCTGAGCCGTAGTCGGACGCTCAACTGACTCAGCCACCCAGGCGCCTGTGCACTGTATTCTTAAATGGAGGAGGATTGTTAATACTTATGTCCAAATAAGTACTTATTTCCAAATAGAGTAAAACCTTGGTTTCTGAGCATAATTCATTCTGGAAACATTTTTTTTTTTTTCCCAAAACACTCATATATCAAATGAAATTTCAAGAACCATTGGCTCAGTTGTGATCCTGTGACATTTGGCATCACATACTACTCGTCTTGCAAGACGTCACTCATTTATCAAGTTAAAATTTGTTAGAAATGTTTGCTTATCTTGTGGAACACTTGCAGAACAAGTTACTCGCAGCCCAAGGTTTTACTGTACTCTAATTGTCTTATCAGCATAGCCAGTTAACTAGTTGTGTCTTGAAATTTTTACTAATCTTTTTTTTTAAATTTTTTAATGTTTATTTATTTTTGAGACAGAGGGAGACAGACCACGAGTGGGGAGGGGCATAGAGAGAGGGAGACACAGAATCTGAAACAGGCTCCAGGCTCTGAGCTGTCAGCACAGAGCCTGATGCGGGGCTCGAACCCACGAACCGTGAGATCATGACCTGAGCCGAAGCTGGACGCTTAACCGACCGAGCCACCCAGGCGCCCCTTTACTAATCTTTACTTAAGAATGCTCAAAGCTACTTGAACAACTCTTACAAACAGTTGTCAGAGGTTTTTGTTTTTTTGTTTTTTTTTTAGTGCGGTATTCTTTATCAATATTAGAAATTAAGATGTTAATAAAGAAAACATCAGGAAAGTATGAAAAACTATTAACAGATCACAATATTTACAAAGATTTAGAAATATCTTTTCATTTGTCAACTCATATTTTCATGAATAATCCTATATAGATTATTCATGTGGAAAGTTATTTGATTGTTTCATTTTAACAAGCATGTCCACATTTTAATTTAAAACCTCTGAATTGTACGAGTCTTTTTTTTTGAAAGATGAAAATAATATTAACTTAATTTTGCTATTATTATGAATAGTACTTTTTTTTTAACATATTCAGAGTCTATCCTAGTCAATGAATTATGTTTTAATCAAAACTTAAACTTTTCAGTGACATACCATACTTTGAGTATATTTGTTTATGTTGCCAGTGACATTATTTTAGTTAAAATCTGTGGAAGTTCCTACTCTATTGTATACTTATTTTTCAATATACAAAAACACACCAAAAGAAAGCAAAGAGGCTGAAGTATTAAGATCTAGTGATGAAACAGCCAGTGACACGTCCAGTATTTTTGCCAATGGAACAGTGCCTTAACCAAAACAAGGTGGTAGAATGACAGTGGCGAGAGTGGACATCCCTGTCTTGTTCCTGACCTTAGGGGGAAAGCTCTCAGTTTTCCCCCATTGAGGATGATATTAGCATTGGGTCATTCATATATGGCTTTTATGATCTTGAAGTACGATCCTTCTATCCCTAGTTTCTTGAGTTTTTATCAAGAAAGGATGCTGTATTGGGGCGCCTGGGTGGCGCAGTCGGTTAAGCGTCCGACTTCAGCCAGCTCACGATCTCGCGGTCTGTGGGTTCGAGCCCCGCGTCGGGCTCTGGGCTGATGGCTCAGAGCCTGGAGCCTGTTTCCGATTCTGTGTCTCCCTCTCTCTCTGCCCCTCCCCCGTTCATGCTCTGTCTCTCTCTGTCCCAAAAATAAATAAATGTTGAAAAAAAAAAAAAAAGAAAGGATGCTGTATTTTGTCAAATGCTTTCTCTGCATCTGTTGAGAGGATCATATGGTTCTTGTCCTTTCTTTTATTGATGTAATGAATCACATGGATTGTTTTGCAGATATTGAACCAACCCTGCATCCCAGGTATAAATTCCACTTGGTCGTGGTGAATAATTTTTTTTGTATTATTGGATCCAGTTGGCTAATATCTCATTGAGAATTTTTGCGTCCATGTTCATCAGGGAAGTTGGTCTATAGTTCTCCTTTTTAGTGGGGTCTTTGTCTGGTTTTGGAATCAAGGTAATGCTGGCCTCATAGAAAGAGTTTGGAAGTTTTCCTTCCATTTCTATGTTTTGGAACAGCTTCAAGAGAATAGGTGTTAACTCTTCCTTAAATGTTTCATAGAATTTCCCTGGAAAGCCATCTGGCCCTGGACTCTTGTTTTTTGGGAGATTTTTGGCTGCTAATTTGATTTCTTTACCGGTTATGGGTTTGTTCAAATTTTCTATTTCTTCCTGTTTCAGTTTTGGTAGTTTATATGTTGTGTAGGAATTTTTCCATTTCTTCCAGATTTCCCATTTTATTGGCATATAATTGCTCATAATATTCTCTTATTATTGTTTTTATTTCTGCTGTGTTGGTTGTGGTCTCTCCTCTTTCATTCTTGCTTTTATTTATTTGGGTCCTTTCCTTTTTCTTTTTGATCAAACTGGCTAGTAGTTTATCAATTTTGTTAATTCTTTCAAAGAACCAGCTTCTGGTTTCATTGATCTGTTCTACTGGGGTTTTTTTTTTTGTTTGTTTGTTTGTTTTGGTTTTTTTTTTCAACGTTTATTTATTTTTGGGACAGAGAGAGACAGAGCATGAACGGGGGAGGGGCAGAGAGAGAGGGAGACACAGAATCGGAAACAGGCTCCAGGCTCTGAGCCATCAGCCCAGAGCCCGACGCGGGGCTCGAACTCACGGACCGCGAGATCATGACCTGGCTGAAGTCGGATGCTTAACCGACTGCGCCACCCAGGCGCCCCTGTTTGTTTTGGTTTTGATAGCATTAACTTCTGCTCTAATAATTATTATTTCCTGTCTTCTGCTGGTTTGGGTTTATTTGCTGTTCTTTTTCCAGGTCTTTAAGGTTTAAGGTTAGGTTGTGTATCTGAGACCTTTCTTCCTTCTTTAGGAAGGCCTGGATTGCTATATACTTCCCTCTTATGGTCGCCTTTGCTGGGTCCCAGAGGTTTTGGGTGGTGGTGTTATCATTTTCATTGGCTTCCATGTACTTTTTAATTTCCTCTTTAACTTTTTGGTTAGCCCATTCATTCTTTAGTAGATATTCTTTAGTCTCCAAGTGTTTGTTATCTTTCCAAATTTTTTCTTGTGGTTGATTTCGAGTTTCACATCATTGTGGTCTGAAAATATGCACGGTATGATCTTGATCTTTTTGTACTTGTTGAGGGCTGATTTGTGTCCCAGTATGTGATCTATTCTGGAGAACACTCCATGTGCACTGGAGAAGAATGTATATTCTGCTGCTTTAGGATGAAATGTTCTGAATATATCTGTTAAATATGGAGACCAAACAGAGGGTTACTGGAGGGGTTGTGGGAGGGGGGATGGACTAAATGGGTAAGGGACATTAAGAAATCTACTCCTGAAATCATTGTTGTACTATATGCTAACTAACTTGGTTGTAAAAATATATTAAAAAAAAAAAAAAAAAAGAAAATTCAATCTGAAAAAAGAAAAAAAAACCAAGGTGGTAGATGATACGAGGCAGACAATAACAACAAAAATAGAGTAAGATTGTTTAGCAGTTGTGAGTCTTCAGTTGAATATAATGATTGTGAATTTTTAGAGACCCCAGTCTGCCTGTTTGCCTTTGTCCACAACACTTGTCGGCTTAAGTACAGGGATGCAGAAGACAAATGGTTAAGTTCATTCAGTGGTGGGAATTTGTCAGATTGAATTATCAAAAGAAGAGAAAGACAAGAGATTTGTGGTTGTTTGCATAAGGTTTATTGGCATAATAAGACTTTTTGAAAAATATTTTATTTTTATTTTAGGTAGGCTCCATGCCCAACATGGGGCTTGAACTCACAACCCTGAGATTAAGAGTTGCATGCTTTACCGATTGAGCCAGTTGGGCACCCTGGCATAATAAGACTTTTATTTTAAGGGGAGATATAAAGAAAGGAAGTGAATAGTGGAGACTATTAAAATGTAGGGAGAGAGTATTAGAGTCATTAGGTTGGAAATGTCAGAGAGGCTTTTAAGGTTAGAAGAGCTTTGCTCGCTCCCAGAGGAAAATTTTGTTAAGAAAACCATTTAACTTATTTCAATTTTATACCACTTCCTTCTTTATCTTTGGTATTATCATTCAAGTACATTGTACTTCAAATGAGAAGAACCTACAGTTTGTAATATGTCAGGCAGCTTTGAGGACACCTAAGAGGATGCCCAAGAGAGGCTTATGTTTTCTTTCTCAAACCAGATGACTACAGGTCGGATAACAGGTAAAAACTCTGAGAAGGAAGAGCATAGCTGAGAATTCATGTCAAATCCCCACCTATTTCTGATAGTACGTGTCTCCTGGCAATGACTTGTTCTAGTTAATTATTTTAGTTTCCTTTTTCTAAAAATATGCTTGTTTCGCTTTCTTTCTTCAAGAATTTTTTCTACTGGATATACTATTTTCAGCTAAGGATGTTTTATTTTAGTACTTAAGAATTCTTTTCTATTATCTTCCAGCCTCCATGTCTGCAAATAGAAACTCCACTTTCATTAAAATTGTGGTTCCCCTGTACATAATGTGTCATTTTTTTTCAGGCTGTTTTCTCTTTATTTTAGTTTTTGGCACTTTGTGACATATTCTCTTTATCTTTTTAAGGATTTATTGATATTCTAGATCTTGTATATTTATATCTATCATCAAGTTTGAGGGATTTCTGGTCTTTGTTTCTTTAATATTTTTTCTTCCACATTCTTTCTTTCTCCTCTCCTTCTGAACTCCATTTTACATATATCTTTTTCTATTACTCCACCATTCCCACAAGCTCAATTTTTTTCAATAATTATTCTTATTTTTCATTTCGATTGGATTATTTCCATTGATTTATTCTTAATGCATACCAATTCTTTTGTCAATTCCATCTGTTTTTAGGTCTATGTAGTTAAATTGTCCTTTTTCAGATATTGAATTTTAAATTTAAAATAAAAAAATTTGTTTAAGTGTGTATTTATTTTTGAGAGAGAGAGAGAGAGAGAGAGAGATGGGGAAGGGCAGAGGGAGAGGGAGATACAGAATCCAAAGCATTCTCCAGGCTCTGAGTTGTCGGCACAGAACCTGACATGGGGCTTGAACCCACAAACCATGAGATCATGATCCTAGCTGAAGTCAGACGCTTAACTGACTGAGCCACACAAGCGCCCCATAAGTTTAAATTTTTAAATTTATTTCTCTGTTATAGTTTTTATTTCTCTGTGAGTGTCTTATGCTTTCATTCATTAGGAGTATATTTTTATTATATCCTACAGAATAACTATGATGTTTGTTTTGTGTGTCTGTGTTTTATTTTTATTTATATACTAATATTTATTTTTTTTTAAGTTTATTGATTTGAAAGAGAGAGTGTGTGTGAAAGAGAGCAGGGGAGGGGCAGAGAGAAAGGGAGAGAAAGTATCCCAAGCACTGTGCTATCAGCACAGAGCCCAACATGGGGCTCAAACTCACGAACCATGAGATCATGACCTGAGCTGAAATCAAGAGTCGGACACTTAACTGAATGAGCCACCCAGGCACCCCTATATATTAATATTTCTACTAAAGTATAGGTGATACACAATGTTCTATGAGTTTCAGCTGTGCAGCATAGTGATTCAACAACTGTATACATTATGCAATGCTCACCGAAGTGTAGCTACCATCTGTCACCATACAACACTATTACCATACAATTAATAATATTCCCTACGCTGTACATTTCATCCCTGTGACTTACACATTCTATAACTGGAAGGCTGTACCTTTCACTCCCTTCACCAGTTTTGCCCATCCCTCCACTCCCATTCCTCTTATTTCTCTTTCATTTTGGGTTTTATTTATTTGGGTCCTCTCTTTTTTTCCTCCTGAGTCTGACTAAAGTTTTATTAATTTTGTTATTTTTTCAAAGAAGCTGCTCTTGGTTTCATTGATCTTTTCTATTTTTTTTGTCTCTATTTCATTTATTTTTCTCTGATCTCTATTATCTCTTTCCTTTTACTAACTTTGGGCTTTGTTTATTCTTTTTCTAGTTCGTTTAGATGCAAGGTTGGATTTTTTTATATGAGATTTTTTTTTGTTTCCTGAGGTTGGCCTATATTGGTATAAATTGGTATAGAACTGTTTTTATGGTGTCTCCAGTATTTTAAACTGATGTGTTTCCATTTTCATTTGCATCCAGATATATTTTGATTTCCTCTATGATTCTTTATTTACCTATTGGCCTATTAGTAACATGTTGCTCGGCCTCTGTGTATTTGTCATTTTTTCCAGTTATTTCCTTATAATTAATTTCTGGCTTCATACTGTTATTGGAAAACATATTTGATATGATTTCAATCTTCTTAAATTTATTGAGAATTGTTTTGTGGCCTAACATATGATCTATACTGGAGAATGTTTCTTTTGTACTTGAAAAGAATATATATTCTGTTTTTGTTGTTGTTGCTTGTTTGTTAGTTTTTTTATGTAATGTTCTGTATATATCTCATAAGTCCATCCTGTTTAATTTGTCACTCAAAGATCCTGTTTCCTTATTGGTTTCAGCCTGGATGATCCATCCATTGATGTAAATAGGCTATTAAAGTCCCTTACTATTATTGCATTACAGTCAATTTCTCCCTTTATTTCTGTTAATATTTGCTTTTTGTATTTAGTGCTTCAATGTTGGGTGCATAGATATTTATAGTCGTTATATCCTCTTATTGTATGGATCCCTTTAATATCATGAAATGCCTTTGTTTCCTGTTATAGTCTTTGTTTTAAGGTCTATTTTGTCTGATAGAAGTGTGGCTACCTCAGCTTTTTTTTTTTTTTTTCAACTTTCAGTTGCATGGAATATCTTTTTCATCTTCTCACTTTCAGTCTGTATCTTTACGTCTAAAGTGAATCACTTATAAGACTCATATAGATGGGTCTTGTTTTTCCATCCATTCTTTCCACCCAACGACTTTTTATTAGAGCATTTAGACTCTCTACATTTAAAGCAATTATTGATAGTTATGTACTATTACCATTTTGTTAATTGTTTTCTGGCTGTTTTTGTATTTTTTCTGTGTTCCTTTATCTCTGTCTCTTTTTCCTCATGATTGATGACTTTCTTTAATGTTATAGTTGGCTTTCTTTCTCTTTATTTTTTGTCTATTATAGGTTTTTGATTTTTGATTCTCATGAGGTTCATATATAACATCCTAAATATATAGTAGTCTATATTAAGTTGATGGTTACTTAAGAGTGAATGCATTCTAAAAGAACTTCATTTTTACCCTCTCCTCCATGTTTTATGTATATAATGTCATATTCTACATCTTTTATTTTGTGAGTCCCCTTACCTACATTTTTGGGTGTAATTGATTTTGCTACTTTTGATTTTAGCTTTTATATTAATTTTATAATTATTGCTCTAGTACTTTTATTATATGTTTGCTTTCAGTCATGACATTTTTTTCTCTCATCTTTTTTGTATTTCTCATTATGGCTTTTTCTTTTCCCCTTAAGTAATTATCTTTAATTTGTTTTGTAAAACCTGTGTAGTGTCAATAAACTCTTTTACCTTATGTTTGTCTGGGAAACTCTTTTTCTCTCCTTCAATTCTAAACACTGGCCTATTGGTAAGAGTATTCTTGGTTGTATGTTTTTTTTCCTTTTAACAGGCCACTCCCATCTTGCCTGCAAAGTTTCTGCAGAAACATCAGCTGATATCCTTCTGGGGTGCCCTGTATATGTAACTAGTTGCTCCTTGTTTGCTGCTTTTGAGATTCCCTTTTTATCATTACTTTTTCGAGTTCATCTTGTTTGGAACTCTATGCTTCCTGAAGCTGGATGTCTGTTTTTTCCCCAGGACGAAGAAGTTTTCAGCTGTTATTTCTTCACCTAAGTTTTTTGCCCCTTTTTCGCTTTCTTCTCCTTCTTGGATCTTTATTATGCAAATGTTTGTTCACTTGATGTTGTCCAAATGATCCCTTAACCTGTCTTCATTTTGTAAAATTCTTTTCTCTTTTTGTTGTTCAGCTTGGGTACTTTCCATTACCCGGTCCTCCGGATTGCTGATCCATTCTATGGCAATTTCTAATCTACTGTTGATTCCCTCTAGTGTATTTTTCATTTCAGTTATTTATTCTTCAACTTTGATTGTTTTTTTTTCTTATATTTCCTATCTCTTTGTTGAAGTTTTCACTGTGTTCATCCACTCCTCTCTGTAGTCTAGTTAATGTCATTACAATCATTACTTTGAACTTTTTATCAGATAGATTGTCTCCATTTTATGTAGTTCTTTTTTCTAAGGTTTTACCTTGTTCTTTCATTTAGAACATATTCCTTCATTTCTTCATTTTGCTTGACTTTCTGTGTTTGTTTTTATGAATTTGGTGAAACGGCTCCTTCTCCTAAACTTAAAGGAATGATCTTCTATGATTGTTGCATATGTGCCTTCTATGGTTGTGTTGACTGTGTGTGCCTGGTGACTTTGGCAGGCTGGAGCTATGGCTGGAGTATACTAGGGGTTCTAGCGTATTCTGTTTTGGAGCTTCCTGGTCAGATGGCTACAGCTGAAGTGGGCATGGTTCAGGGCAGTCCTGAGGCTCTCCATGCTGATGGCAGCTTGGCAGGATCGCTGAAACTGAAGTGGGTGCAATCTGGGGGGATCTTGCAACTCTCCACAACACAGAGGGCACATTGGCAGGACAGCTGATGCTGAAGTGCATGAAAGCCAGAGGGATCTTTTTTTTTTTAATTTAATTTATTTTTTTAGATTTACATTCAAGTTAGTTATCATATAGTGCAACAATGATTTTAGGAATAGATTCCTTAATGCCCTTACCCATTTAGCCCATCCCCCCTCCCACAACCCTCTAGTAACCGTGTGTTCTCCATATTTAAGAGTCTCTTATGTTTTGTCCCCCTCCCTGTTTTTATATTATTTTTGCTTCCCTTCCCTTATGTTCATCTGTTTTGTATCTTTTTTTTTATTTTTTTTTTCAACGTTTATTTATTTTTTTTGCGACAGAGAGAGACAGAGCACGAACGGGGGAGGGGCAGAGAGAGAGGGACACACAGAATCGGAAACAGGCTCCAGGCTCCGAGCCATCAGCCCAGAGCCGACGCGGGGCTCGAACTCACGGACCGCGAGATCGTGACCTGGCTGAAGTCGGACGCCTAACCGACTGCGCCACCCAGGCGCCCCTGTTTTGTATCTTAAAGTCTTCTTATGAGTAAAGTCATATGATATTTGTCTTTCTCTGACTGACTAATTTCACTTAGCGTAATACCCTCCAGTTCCATCCATGTAATTGCAAACGGCAGGATTTCCATCTTTTTGATTGCTGAGTAATACTGCATTGTATTCTTTATCTTTTCCATCTTCTTTATCCATTCATCCATCAATGGACATTTGGGCTCTTTCCATACTTTGGCTATTGTGGACAGTGCTGCCATAAACATTGGGGTGCATGTGTCCCTTCAAAACAGCATACCTGTATCCCTTGTGTAAATACTTAGTAGTGCAATTGCTGGGTCATAGGGTAGTTCTATTTTTAATTTTTTGAGGAACCTCCATACTGTGTTCCAGGGTGGCTGCACCAGCTTGCATTCCCACTAACGGTGCAAAAGAGATCTTCTTTCTCCAAAAGCCAGGGAGGTCTTAAGAGGCTTTTCATGTAGCTAGCACCCTGGCAGGACAGCTGAAGCTGCAATAGATACATGCAAGCTGTGGGAGGGAGGGGGAGGGGGGTCCTAGTGTACTCTATACAAGGGGTGTCCTGGTGGGGTGGCTGGAGTTGAGTTGGGCATAGGTCAATTGTCCCATGGTGCTTCACACAGAGGGTACTCTGGTGAGTCATCCAGAGCAGAAGCAAGCATGGGCTGGGAGGTCCCGGGGCATTCTGCACTGTGCGTACACGGGAAAGTCACCTAGAGCCAAAGTGGTATGGGTCTTAAGTGTTCTGGGTGCCTTGTGCCTGTGTCACCTCAGTGAGATGGCTGGAGCTGTAGTCAGCACTGATCAGGTATGGCCTGAAATGTATTGTGCTAGGGCCACCTTGATAGGATGGCTGGGTCTTTGTGGGCTAGGGGCTTGGGGCTCCCTCAAGTGGTAGGTCAACTAGGCCATCTGGACCCTGCATCCATCTCTGCTATCAAGGCAGAAAAGACACATAAACCCTGGCACTTGCCGGGCCCTCTGATCTGGATAGAAGTCTAGCAGCTTCCCTGTCATTTGGCAGAGTTCTAGAGCTGGGATCTTTATATTCTAGTTCCACTTTATTTTTTTTATTTTTTATTTTTTATTTATTTTTTTTATTCTAGTTCCACTTTAAATCACTTTTTCTTTCCCTCTGTGCCCCAGGACATCCAGAGCTGGTAAGGACTAGGGGCCTGGGGCTTGTTGAGGCAGCAGGCCGGCTATGACACCCAGAGCCTGCTCCAGTCTATACTATCAAGGTAGATGAGGAAGGTAGGTTGTGGCACTGGCCATTTGTCTACCTGGAGGGAGTTCCAGCAGCTTTCTTGCCATTTGGCAGGGTTCTGGTGGTGTTTTTTTATATTCCATTTGTCCTTTTGAACTATGTCTTTTTTTTATGTGCCCCAGGGCAGATGAATCTGCTTACAGTCCCTCAACAGTCTCCTCCCCTCTGCAATTTACAGCTTCAGGGGTGGGGTTCCATTTGTGACAAAGTCTTCAACTCTCTTGCTCTTCTCTTCTCTGTGGTCTTTCTATCTTTTGTTGGGCAGAAGCTGTTCAGTCAGCCCTCAGATCTTGTTCAGGAGGAATTGCTCTATAAATGGGTGTAGATTTGGTGTGTCCATAGAGGTGAGTTCAAGGTCTTTCTAGGTCACCATCTTGGGTTCTCTCTCTGTATTAGACAATTCTTTTTAAACAGGACTCTTCTTCTGTAATGGTCATATACTTAATTTGATGACTTTATGTAAGCATAACATTCAAGTTATTTAGATTAAATATATTTTATGCTCTTTTTCCTCAGAGTAGTGTCATAGCCATATTCAACTATATCCAATTCATATTTTCCGTATTTTCTTTCCTTTCAAATTATTTGATTTGTATATATTTTGAATATTCCCAAGGTTCCCAAGTATTAGGTATTTGGTGATGTATGTGCCATAGTTCCAGATAACTTACTCGAATGCTTATAAATGATTAACAAGAGCCCTTAGCAATCATTTAATATGTATTACACTTTCCAAAATATAATTCTCAACAGTTACATTTAATTTTTAGTACTATTTACATGGCAATTTTGTATTAAACTGTAAATAGTAATTTAAGTTTGTATGGGACTCACCATTGAGAGAAAGAAGTGGTTCCCAGATTTTTTAAGATAGTTATCAATGTTGGTGGTATATTAAAATCCCATAGTGAAATTTTAATAGAAGACAAAACTGAATGCTACCTCTGACCAACTGAATAAGAATCTCTGGGAGAGGGACTATGTATTGAAAAATTTTTTTTTTTGTATTTTCTCTTCTTTATCATTTTTTATTTTTATTTTTTAAATTTATTTTCAAGTTAATTAACGTGCAGTATAGTCTTGGCTTCAGAAGTAGAATAAGTAAAAATGAAAACAACCAGAAAAATCCCCAAATGGTTTTGATGAACGAGAACTACTCTAAGGAATTCCCATTCTCTCTCTTTCATAGGAATTTCAGAATAGACATTCCTCTGTCACAGCAGATAAACTACTGGGTATCGATGGTTATAATATGATACTCTTTTTTGTAGATTTTGAGCAGCTTTTAGTCAAGCTGCCATAAAGTTGATATGAAAATATTTATTGGTGAATAAACTAATGAGTAGGTAGAGGGATCCAGATAAGCAGAAATTCTGAGAGGTCAAATTCTTTTTTTGCAGAATTAGAATATGTCCTCTGCCAAAATATTTGAGAGGGTTGAGCAGTGGAACTGCTCTTCCAGATTTTTAAACATGTTCATTTATCCTTACCAACTTTATCTCTCTTCCAGACTGCTCCTTTCAAAATGGGTAAAATACTTTAGAATTAAATGAGTGGTTCTCAAGTGTCATGTTAGTGCTTTGAAAGGAATAGAGTGTTATACGAATATGAATTATTATTCTTGTTCATGACAGATATGCTATTAAAATGAGTACATGTATACTAATCTCTGACACTTTTTGATGTACAAAAATGGGGGCTTTATGTGAATCAAGTTTACAGAATTCGGAAAAGGACATTGCAATGAAGATTAACCTTCTATTTCTCCATAGTTTTCTTGACAAGACAATTAAAAATAGAAGTTGATTGTAAAACAGACAGCACTGAGATAGATTTGTTTATATAGGGCCATTTATTCTTGCTGATAGCAACAGCTGCTTTGCAATTATTTAAAATAGTAAGAATATTTGCCAAAGGTATTCGGAAAAATCACTAGTCCAGGGGATATTATATGAAGCAAAAGAGGAAAGAAATAAGGAAAGAAAGAAAACAATGTGAGAGAGAAGAAAGAAGGAAGGGGATTTAGGGTCAGTCAACAGAACAATTCTACACACTATAGCTTTCTGTTATACTACACATAGGTATATTAAAGAGTTACAATAATTTTTTAGGAAAGAAACCTCTTTAATCTAGCATTTCCTACACTCTTTAATCTAACTTTGACCCACAGATCTTTTTAACATGTAATAATTGTTAGCATCCTGACAAAAAGTGTTTTGAAACAAGGAAATTTCTTGGGGCACCCGGATGGCCCAGTCGGTTGGGTGTCCAACTTCGGCTCAGGTCATGATCTCATGGTCTGTGGGTTCAAACCCTGTGCTGACAGCTCAGAGCCTGGAGCCTGCTTCAGATTCTGTGTCTCCCTCTCCCTCTCTGCCCCTACCCTGCTCATGCTCGTGCTCTGTCTCTGTCTCTCTCTCTCAAAAATGAATAAACATTAAAAAATAATTTAAACAAGGAAATTTCTGGTATAATAGCAATGTACAAAAGGTATTCCACATTGGTTCATGTTTCACATTGATTCATGATAAATGTTTAGGCTATTAGGTTATGAACTCCTTAAAAAAGATTATTTATTTGTGAAATCAGATCCCTTTTAGTTGCTTTGTAGCAAAGGAAGCCGTTCATTAAGTTGTAGTGCACATTTGTCTTTCTTTGTGACAGCCCAGCATCTGAACCCCAGTGGGTCATGGTAAGAGTCAGAGATGCTATCTTATATACAAGCTAGATGCTTGCTTTCCTGCCTGATGCTTGCTTTCTTGGCTTCTTTGTGGCCGTAATTTGGATGCATGACTCAAGACTGCCAATCAGATGAACCTATCAGGCTTGACTCAGGAGTATGCTCTCAAGGAAGCAGAACCAGTAAAGATGCTTCTGGCCGAGAGGGACAGTGAGTTGTTCAGCCAGTGGTGGTGACAGTACCTGCAACACCATCCTATGTCCTATCTGCTGTCTTTAGTTGTGCAGTGGAGGCTTTTAGCTACCGTGTCCTCTTCTCAAGGCAAGTTACACAGTATAATGTTGACCATTACTACTGTCTGAACATCGCCAGATGTGGCCCGCCCTTCTGGGTGATTCATGAACTACCTAATATCCCTTAAACAAGTTTTTCTTCTGCTTAAATCAGCTATAATTGGTTTCTCTTGCTTGTGACTAAGAATCCAGCGTGATACTGTGGGCTTAATCTTACTAAGGAGAAAAAAAAAAAGAAAGAAATGTTAATGATGTGAGAGAGCTATAATTCTTCTGTGTTCCTGAGATAGTGGGTTGTTGTGAAAAATGTTATGGAATTCTATAGAGGAGATAATTTTGAGAAGCATGAAGGAGGGAGCCACTTGCAGGTAGGGTCAGCGTGAGTGGTAGTGTGCTAGAATTTAGTAATGAGGTAGGGCATTTCTTCAGCACGGAAAAACGATACACCTGTCTCTTTCTAATTTATGACATAATTTAATCTTGCCTTTTCCTCATTTGGTTACTGTCATTTCTGCCTTTTTATTTGCCTGAATTTAATTGCTTCATAAAATAACTGCCATCATACCAGATTGTTCTGAGGTTAATAGTTTAAGAGTTATCTTCAGTGTACAACAAAAGATAGCCTGGTGCAGAAAACATGTGACACGTAATGTTGTAATGTCTGAAAACAAAATGAAATGATCTTTGACAGGATTAGACTAGATCTTTCAGAGATGATAATAGTATTTTATATTTGCAAATACTCCATAGTTTTCAAGGCTCTGCCAATATATTATCCCATTCAAGGCCCATTTCATCAAATACAGAGCTCTTAATTTTATTTGAATCATTTTGATGGGAATCCATTTCCGACCACATACGAATTTTTTTAAACCGGGAAATACTGTACATAATGTAAACTTTTGCTATAACTTTGCACTATTATTGCGAATGTAAATGAGGGAAAAATTTCAGAAACATTCATTCCAAATCAATTTACAGATCATCTGCTGTGCACCCAGCATTATGCTAAGGTATAAGGATAGAAAAAAACATAAGAGAAGGCTCTTGGCTTCAAGGAGACAGAAGTAGTTATTAAAATTCAAGAAAGTAAGTATGATGAAGAGGCTTAATATCAGATATGTAATTATACTCGCCCACCTTTTTCAGAGTTATCGTGAAGACCAAGTTTGAAACCTGTAAAGCTCAGTGCAGAGGGCATTTAGGATTATTATCACAATGCTGCTACTACTGATGCAGAAAATAGTCACGCAGATGGAAGTGCATGGGGCCATGTGCTGAAGTAGAAAGAGGAGGTGTCTTGGAAAGATAAGATCTTGAGCTCACACCCACCCAAGGGAACTTCTGAGATTTATTATCCGTATGGATGTGGGCAAGCGTCCTAACTTGTCTGAGTTTTTGTTTGCTGGTTGGCAAAACTAGAATAATACCCACCTTGAAACCTTCACTGAGAGTTAAGGAGAATATTGGCTAATTGAGTAGTATAGAATTTTAATTATTTCATAAAGGAATCATCCAAGTTTACAGTCTTGTGAGAAAATTAGTCTGCTGCAGTGCCTGGCACATAATCTGCACTCAGTATGCATTTGTTCAATGGCAAAGAGATGAATATATTTAAGTCTAACTTTGAGGTAGGTATGGCAGGTATTAGCTCAAATATCAGTATTATTCATGCTAGAACAATCTTTAGATAATAGAAACTACATTTACTCATCAATTCATTTAAAACTGGGAAAAGTAATGGCATTCTGAACAGAAAAAGAGCTCCATCTCTGAATTATTTACATCAATTATTTACATGTTCTGGGTACTTTTCCATTTGTAGACAGATAGTAATAAAATAAATGGAAACCTTAAATGGGAAAAAAAAAAATAAAAGCTTTTGGCCTATGGTATGGATCATTACTGTTGAATGATAATAAAAATATTGAAAGGAAATTAGTGAATGCCTTCTATAAGGAAATATATATATTTTTAATTTTTTAATGTTTATTTATTTTTGAGAGAAAGACAGACAGAGTGTGAGTGGGGGAGGAGCAGAGAGAGAGGGAGACACAGAATCCGAAGCAGACTCCAGGCTCTGAGCTCTCAGCACAGAGCCTGACGTGGGGCTTGAGCCACAAACTGTGAGATCATGACCTGAGCCAGTCAGACACTTAAACAACTGAGCCACTCAGGTGTCTCTATAGGAAAATCTTATTTAATTACAAAGATTCAGTTTCTAAATGTTTACATATAGATTTGAAATATATGAGCAGCTCCCTTGATAGAGTGGATATCTTCATTCCATCCATTGTTTTATACTGGATTCACAAATTTAAAACAAATTTTAAAAATACACTCAGATACCCTTTGTGAATGGCAATATACATGCTTTTTGATTTTCTGATTCGTTATGCTCAAGACAATAAGGAAGTATATAGAGGTTTAACACTCTAAACATCTACTTAAGAGCTGTATTAATTCACATGAAACCAGTTTCCAACTTACCATTGTATCACCAGTTTGGCTGCAACATGAGTCACTTGTAATGGTCAAAGGACAGACATGGGTAGGAATGTCAGTGGGGCAGTCTGTGAGTGAAATATTCAGGTATTTAAAAGATAGCGTGCATACACAGAGTGAGTTGATTACTAAGATTAGGTACCAAGCCACCTGCATAACATACCGAGGCAGAGTAGGGACAGAGTGAGAACCAGATTTCTAAAGGAACTCTGATAGGAACTCTGAAACTGACTTCCCAAGAGGAAGGCAGTAGGAACCTTTCTGATAGAGCTGAGCACATTTGCATAGATAGCACTTTGTACTGCTCATAAATCTCTGAGGATCCAAGGACCTGCCCTCGTGCTTGTGATTCTTCTTACCTTCCATAAGGTATTCCTATTATCTGGACATTTACCAACATGATATGTTTCAAGTTGCCTGAATCTTGGATCTAATTTTCTCAGTGAACAGAATTATTATATGTGAAAGATAGGCTCCTGGAGTAAACATATATCATAAGTACTGGGTACAGCATCACCAACACAGTAGAATATCCACCAAATGCTAATTTCCCTTCCTGTCAGAGCCATTGTCCACAACTTATTGGCATCCAAATGCTTCCATCATCTTGCCTGTGGAAAGCCTATTCATTTGTTCTTTTCCAAGGTCAATGTCCTATCTTCACCATCCCAGTTTGATTCCCTTAGGGAATTCTGGTATTGGTTTCATATATGTTTCCATAAAGGAAGACTTTGTATTTCCCTTCTCACACAAAACCAATCATTTTGTATTACAGATATAGTGAAATATTAGGGGAAGGGGAAAATACTAGCTGCATAACTATTTTGTAGTCTATCAGGGCATGCTGCTATGAGTCTATTAGATGATGGCATGGAAAAATGGTTATAAAGATTGAATTTCAGGAGACTAGGATTAAGATTCTTGAACAAAAAGTGGTGTGTAAAAATCATCCCTCAAACTCTAGAAAAATGCCTTGGTGAGCAGGGAATTCCTGGTTAAAAAGTAAGGCATTGGGGCACCTGGGTGGCTCAGTCTGTTAAACATCTGATTCTTGATTTCAGCTCAGGTCATGATCTCACGGTTCATTAGATCAAGCCCCACAACAGGTTCTTGGCTGACAGTGTGGAGCCTGCTTGGGATTCTCTGTTTCCCTATCTCTCTGCCCCTCCCCTGCTCATTCTCTTTCTCTCTAAATCAATAAATAAACTTAAAAAAAAAAGTGAAGCATCATGTTGAAAGTCTGTACCAGAGATAGTGGGTAATAACATGCAGATATCATCTGGCACAACCTCCTTCCCAGCCATTATCACCGAAGTTTGTCTGTGTTACTTATTTCAAGTATTCATCCTTCTCAAATATTTTCTCATCTATTTCTTTTTTTTTTTTTTTAATTTTTTTTCAACGTTTATTTATTTTTGGGACAGAGAGAGACAGAGCATGAACGGGGGAGGGGCAGAGAGGGAGGGAGACACAGAATTGGAAACAGGCTCCAGGCTCTGAGCCATCAGCCCAGAGTCCGACGCGGGGCTCGAACTCACGGACCGCGAGATCGTGACCTGGCTGAAGTCGGACGCTTAACCGACTGCGCCACCCAGGCGCCCCTCTCATCTATTTCTTAATTAATTTGCTATACGTTGTCATTCTGTGTTTCACAACTCCATATAGTCAGGAATCTTGTTTCATTCACCATAGTCTTACCAGGATCCAGAGAAATCTCTGGCATGTAGTAAATGCTGGTTGAAACTGGGAATTAATGAGTAAGAAAATGAATAACATTGAAATGAAATGAAATTTCAAGGAAAAGGAACAAAAATTGGGGCCTAGTGTTCCTAGGATTTGTCTGATTAGGACTTATAATATTTTTTTTTCATTACAACTGCAATTTTTACCGACATTCCTTGATTTTCTTTTCCAGGCTTTCTTCTCCCTTACATGGAAAGGGCAGGTATTATTCCAGGCATCAGAAACTCAATTGTTATTAATCCATAAATGATGTAGATGAAGTACGTTATTCCTTAAATTACTCCGAGAAATTATTGATATCTTGATGTTTACACACCTCTAAAATGCTATGAATTCTTGAGTTCCAGGGGGAAACAAGCTAACATCATAACCATGAACTTGACTACATTTATCTTTGTTTTTATGCCTTACATATAGACAACACTCAGTGAATGTTTAAAGAATAAAGAAAATGGGCTACATTATTCAACTACACTTAATCACCATCTGTAACACCAGTTCTCAAGGAAATGCATTGTATATTTTGTACTATAGAAACACAACTCCTTGACCTTAAACATGTGGCAGCACCTTCCTAGCTACAGTAGTGGGCACTCTCAGGTTAGTGAAAAATGGAGGAGGAACATGGTGCCTCATGTCAATGAGAGAAAGGTAGTTTAGGGCCTTGTTACTCAAAGTATGGTCTTCATCACCTGGAAGCTTACTAGGGTTGCAGAATCTTGGCCCTATCCCAGGACTTCTCAGTTAAAATCTGTGTTTTAATCAAGATCCTCAAGCTATTTGCATGCACATTTAAATTTGGAAAGCAATGATTTAGGGGAGGTAGGTCTGTTACCTCAAACATCAGTAAAGTCTTAAATATCTACATCTGTACAAGACCTTTTAGATAGCTATATATTGGTAGACAATAAAATTCCTCTTCAATTACTCTGAGGAGTAAAACTTCCTCCAACATCCTATTTGCATATTCATCAATTTCCAGAAAACATACTCAATGCGGTGTTTTAGATTAATCAATTCAGTGCTTAAATGATGAAATTTGCAATCTCAATAAAGCATGATAAACAGCTGCTGCCTTTCATTTCTGCCTCCACTGAAGGGGACTTAGAAATACTCACCGGAAACTCATCACTTCTCTGCTTCTTGGCAAAAAATATCCTTATCTAGGAGTTGGCACAACTTCCAAGTTGAAAGAAGCATTGGATTTTACATCTAGAAACATCTGCTTTAATCCGTGCTTGAAATAAATGAAAACATAAACATCTTTCATTAATCTTACTCTTCTCATCACTTCTACAGCACTTAGAGCCTGGGTTACAAAATTAACATCACATGGTAGAATCCTTTGTACTGTAAGATGTTTCACAATTAAATCATAACAATGTCAGAACACTAATATAGATAATACATCCTATAGAAATGCAAAGAAAAACTTTGGATTGCTTGGGTAGTCAAATACACTATGTAGAGAAGGCTGGAATCAAATCTGGTACTAAGGGATGAGGAGACATTGGACAGTGGCCAGAAAAGGGAATGAAACAGCAATGACAATGACAAAGATATGAAGAGAGAAGGAGTAGCAAGTTCAATTAGTGAGGAAACATATCCATGATATGTTGATGAGACTCACAGTTAGAGATGTTGACCAAGACAGATCGCTGTTAATTCCAACTTGAATTTGAATATTTCCTGTGGTGAATACACTTTGAGCAAGTAACAAAATGGAAAAAAAAAAAAAGGGTGTTAGGAAGAACACTTAGTGAAGCTAATATATGCAACATTCAAGTTTAGTTCTAATGTCAGTATTGTTGTGCTGGATCTTAATAAATGATTGCTGAATAGCAAATTGATTAATATACAGTTTCATGTAATTTTCAGAAAAGAAATTAGCTTGTGAAGTCAATGAACTCTTTTGCAGTTTGTTTATGTGTTTCACAATTTTCAAAAAGCTGGTAGCAATTGATAGGAAGTCCTCAACAGAGACAACACATGTAATTTCTAGATACACACACTTGTCAGAACATGGCTGTAAGTGGAACTCTATGACATTTTTGAGTAATAATGACAAGGGTGAATCAAAGGTCAGTTTTCCAGGATCAGTTTCTCAGAGTATTATCCCTCTTTTCTTCACTGTGTCAGAAAACCTAGGCTTTAAGACTGACTGAGACATTTTCCAGAAGTTACTATGATAGTTTCTTTGCCGATGTTGGCAGAACAGCTACAGAATCACCATGTCAAAACCTCTATATGAAACATCCATTTGTGGAATGGTCATGATGATATGGACACTTCCTGCAGCAGCATTAATATTCTCAGGGAAACTTTACTTGACAGATGGTGTATATTTTGCACTGAAAAGGGTAGGAAGGTGATTTGGACTTTTGACCATGAAACCATGGTAGGGCCCTTTGATAGAACTTTAGAGTGAATAAAGAGGATCTTCTCATTTGGGGAAGCTTATTGTCAGAGGGAAGAGTAGGCTTTATGCAAGCCTGGATAATCCAAGTTTTTCTTCATTTCCACAATTTGAGATTATGGTAAACCAATAGGAGAAAAGATGACAGAGTAGAATGCAGGAGAGTGCTTTAATATCCCATTCCATCATGTCCAGATAGAACTATCCAGAAGGCAGGCTAGTAATCAAGAGGAGATAGGAAAAAAAAATCCTGTTGGGTAGGAGAGCCAAAAGTCTAATGTTATAACCTAATTTATATTTATTAAATTACCTGAATCATTAAATGTTGGACTATTGGAAAAGCAGTAGTTGTAACAAATCAACAACTCAATCGCCATAAGCTATTTTGAGAACCTACAATAAGTTCAAAGCAATCTAGTTAACTTTCTTTCCTTTGTTTCATATACTCAGTGATGTATGTGTTCTTTGAGTGTAGAGATTATATCCAACGATTATGATTTGTCCACTAGAAGTGTGCAATACATATATGTTAATTTATAAGGTTAGCAAGGGCTGAATGTATCTCTATATGGATAATAGGGAGATTGGAGTTTCTCTCTCTGTTGGACTGTGTTCTCCATCAGCCTACTGTGAAAGAAACTGAATTTTAAAATGAAACTTAACCAAAGACTGTTAGATTGAAACGGATCTTAGAGGCTCCCTGGAATAACTTTACCTTTAATGCATGGACCTCTTATTGTTCTAAATCTATGCATGCTGAATTTTAATGTGATTCTCACAAGTTTGACTTCATGCTTGGTTAAAATATGAATTCCTTTATGTAGTGGGATCTAAGAAGCTTCTTAAAGTTGCCGCTTCTGGGTACAGATGTATTAAGCTGATCAGGAGTTTTAATTTCTAGATGCAGAGCCATTAGGGAAATGACAGGAGAAATCAGAGAATAAACCTGTCACCATGCACAGATCCCTAGAATTACTGGATCTCTTCTTGTGTAAATTGAGGAGTTTGGCTAAAAGACAATTAAATATAAACCTGGCTGCACATTAGAATCACATGGAGAAGTTTAAGCATATACCAATGCTTACTGATTATCCTCAGATATTTTAATTTAACTGGTCTGAGATACTTCTGGGTATTTGTAAGTTTAAAAGCTCTTCAGATTGTTCTAATATGCCTTTGGAGTTGAGAGATCCTCTAGGTGGTCTCCAGTTCTAATATTCCAAGAATCTGGAAGACAATAAGTCTGGTAAATTCCAAGTTTGAGCCACTATAGATTTAATCATCCATTGTTACTCCAGTGAGGGATTCCCACACACCATAGAATGCAAGATTTCATTCTCTGGTGCTCTAGCTATGGGGGACTTATGACATTTCCAGTGAGTCCAAACAGCCTCCTGAAAGAAGAAATCATGCCCTTTGTGAATGTCAAATTTCACCATGAATGTGTATCCCTGAGTATTTCTTCCAAGTTTAGCAAATATTACACTAATTATAAAGATTATACAGATAAGAACTGATTATTACTCAAAAGTTAGATGAAATTAGCTCCTGTCTATAATATTCCTCCTGCAAGAAGCCTGTGAAATGTTTGTTGGTAGAAATTTCTATAAAGACAACCCTTTTATAGAATCTATAAATCCTTGCAAAAACACTGCCAGTGATAAAATAATTCCAGTGGGTTGTTGTCACATGAAGATGTTAGTTGGAACTTACAAAGCCATTGTTGGCCATAAGAGATGGTTATAAATACATTTTTTCTGTAAACTGCTAAGGAAATATAAAAGTGTATTATTATTGTGGATTCTGTTTATTGGAATCATTTTGAGAACTGTGTATTTAATTAGCTGGGCGACTGGATTTAAAGGCGACTGGAAAGAACCATCCTTCACAAACCACAATTTCAAAAAGCTTCAGTTTGATCTAAAAGTTTAGCCTGAGGACTTGTCCCTGATTGAATTTGTAGGACCAAGGCTTATATATATTTTCTCCCATTGTTGGTCCTTATATTTTACTGCAGTTAGTCATTCCTGGAAATCCTGTGCATCTTTCGTTTGAAAGAGCTATGGGACTCTGTCACATGAGACCTAGCATAGAGTACCTTCAGTTTGGAGTAGGATAAATGTTTCTCACGGGTGAACATTTCCTACAGTTCCATTACCATGTTGTCCTTTGAGAGACTGCGTTCTTAGCAGAGGCTAAAAAAATTCCCTCCTAGCCTCAAACAACAAAAAATGTTGACAGGAGGAAAGCTAGAGAAAGAAGCACTAGAAGAGAAGAGAGGACTTCGGTAATGGGAATGATGTTCAGGCGTCACTCTCAGGGTCAGTCTTGACTCTGTACTCAGCATAATGCCTGGCACCCAGTTGACATCAGCATGAGTGTTTCCTTTCTATTGGGTATTGAGCTACCTACTTTCCCTACATTATTTTATTTATTCCTCATCACAACTCTATGGGGCTTTCTGCTCCTCCTTAGGTCCAAGTATCATAGTTTTTGCCTTGAGACTTTCCTCTTTAGAGGGTTTCCTCTGGCTTCCCTTTAGTAGTATTTTTCTTCTAGTCATAGGGATGTGTCTACCTGTCTAGACTATGTTCTGGATCTTTGGAACTGTGTTATGCCTTGTCCAAATGACCTTGATTCCACTTCCCAGGGCAATGCAGGCCTCATTCCCAAGGACAGATCACAACTGTAAGAACAAAATCTGAAGCAAGGCAACCCAGAGCTGGTATGGGGTCCCGAGTTGTGAGGAAACCATCTGCCTTCCATCTTGTTGCTCTATCATCCTCAACATATTATTTCCATCTCATAGCTCAACAGAGCTACTGAAGCTCTGGGTATACTATTTTCATTTCAGCCAGAGGGAAGGAGAAATGAATGAAAAAGTCCATCTTCCTCCTTCAAGGGCACTTATGAAGCTCTTATTATATCTCATTAACCATAATTTTGTGTGTGTGTGTGAGAGAGAGAGAGAGGGAGAAAAACAGACTGATGGATGGAGAAGATGTCTTGTTAAAGGAGTAATTATTTGTATTATCTGGCACATTTATTGAAATGACATAAATTTGTTTAAACTTGATATTTTCATTTTGTATCCTACTTGTTATGTATTATTCCTCTTTCCCCTCAGAATGATTCTTTTTTTTTTTTTGATCGTATGCCTTTTTTTCTAAATTGTTCAAGATTATTATTGCATTTTTCTCTCTCCCTGAGGATTTCTATTCTTTTAGTCATTAACCATCAACATTTAAATGAATATTTAATAAAGTAAATATCTTTGCATTCCACTGGAGTAGTATAAGGGTATAGGATGACTTTAACTCTCAGTATTCCTTTTCCTCTCTGAGACTGAAACAAACAAATTGACAGGCAGAAAACTAGAGCTAGTATCACTGAAAGAGGAGGGGAAGGTCTTAAGTAATAGAGGAAATGACATTCAGGAGCTTGCGAATTTGGGGCATTTCAGGCTCAGCTTTGTTACAAGCCCAAACTAATTATTATTATTTTTTTGCACCATTAATTTATCTTTAGATGTACATGCATGATCATTCTTTTTGCTCACCAATCTCACTTTCATTTCATCTATCCTTTCTGGAATACATTTTTTTTTTTCTTCTTAGGCCATTTAGAAGTTCTTGAATTAAACTTTTTGTTTATCTTAAAATGTCTTTGCTTTCATTCTTGTAAGTAGATATTCTGAGTGACCAACATAAATGGACAATTATTTCCTCCCTGAATTTTGAAGACGTGTTTTTCTCTTTCCTCGATGCCATTATTTCTTTTGAGAATTTGTCATTCTAACCATGCTTTTGTTAATTTTTTTTTCATGGCTGTTGTTAAGGTTTTAAAAAAAATGTTTTTAATGTTTATTTTTGAGAGAGAGACAGAGGACAGGGGAGGGGGAGAGAGAGAGGGAGACACAGAATCGGAAGCAGGCTCCAGGTTCCTAGCTGATGGCATGGAACCCCATGCTGGAGATCATGACCTGAGTGTAAGTCGAAGGTTTAGCCAACTGAGCCACCCAGGCGCCTCTGTTGTTAAGATCTTTTTCTTTTGTACTTTGCAATTTTATCATGCTTTGTTTAGATAAGAATTCTTTTAATTTATGTTGTTTGGAATTCTTTGCCTTTGAAATCTTATCATTCGTCATTAAATACTGTGGAACTATTAGGTGTTATCTTGCTATTACTTGTATATAATTGTTCTATTATTTCTTCCTGATATATATTTAAAAAGTATTTTGGATCTTTTCACTCTATTTTCCGTGCCTCTAACATTTTACTTCGTATGGTTTATTTCTTTATTTCTGTGTCGCATTTTGTGTAATTTCTTCTGATCTTTCTTCCATTCATCAATTCTCATCAGGTCTGTCAAACTATTTAATACCTCATTAAATTGTTAATTTTAAATATATTGATTTTTTATAACTTCTCTCTGGTTCTTTATTATATATATTTAATTTCCTCTTTTTTTCTGGTAATCTTTTTATCCTATTTTCAATGGTCTTATTTTTGTAAACTTATTAAGCATGTATCTTCAGTATTATTTTTTGAACATTTTCAATATCTGAACTTTTTTAATTCTGGTACTGTTGTTTCTATTTATTCTTATTCATGGTAGCTTGCTTTCCTTTGCATTTGGCATATTTTTTTATTGAGAGCCCATATATGTTGACACTGTGTGTCGGGTATGTATTTTTCCAGGTAGAATTTCGGATTGCTTCTTCAAGGTACCTGGGTGAAAAAAGATCTAGGTCCAACATAAATTGCCAGTCTTGGCTTATGTATTTTGAACTGAACAAATATAGTGGATTTAGACTGCAAAATATTTGAAGGCCAGACTTGACCACACAATCTCAATGAAGGTCTTAGTTACAAAAAGACTCCACTTAGAGCTAAAGGCAAGTTAAACATGATACTTTATTAATGTTACTATTTACCTCTATGTGGTATCTTTCCTGTTATAGCTATTATTGTGTATGATTTGTTCAACTCCTTGCCTTTAAAGCTGTAAGATAATGTGAGATCTACATATGTTTCCAAATTAACTTTCAGTTCCAGTGGTGGCTTAAATCTATGGTCCTTGCTTCCTGTTGACAGCTAACTTGAGCTATTTCCTTGATTTTCCACAAGCTCATCTAGTTGTTTGAGAGAGTATTTTGAACTGTTTTGTTAGATGTTCCATAGCAGAAGAATTTTGCAATTTCTAGGCCATTATAATTTTGGAAACAGAAGACTCATATTAAACTATAGAAAATTGTTCTGTTTTCAGTAGGAAGATATTTAAAAATTTTTAAAATATCACCAGGCTCAAATAAAATTCCATAATTTTCAGGATGCTTATATTATATAAGAGTCAGGCTATGATTTTAGGTGTTACCTAAATTATGTTATTGATGAGGTTTTTGGGGTGACAGTGGAATTCATGGGGTCTGGAGCTGACTACCAAAAAGAATATTTGAAGATGTTTTGGGTGCAAAAAGGTGATTTTATTAAAGCACAGGGACAGGACCCGTGGGCAGAAAGAGCTGCCCCAGGATGATGAGGAGAGACTGGTTATGTACTATGGGGTTTGGAGAGGTAAAGTCCAGGGGCAGTTTCCAGTGAGATTTTCATATGCTAAAGAAGACTCCCAGGATAGTGGAGGCCTAGCTAGTGTCAAGCTAAGGTTGTTTTCCCTCTAGCAAAGCATTAACATTAAGACAGTAGGGAGTTCCTGGAGAAACATTTTACTCTGCTGGCCTCAAGTATTTGTCAATGGGCTGCAGGTTATAAGGAAATTTAGTTCTATCTGCCATTTCCTTCTGCCTTTGTTTCCCACAGCAATATGGAGGGTGATGTTGGGGCTCCAGGACATAGAGTCTATAGGTTTCTAGAGATTAGGCTATTGATAAGATTACCTTTTTCTTGTGATTTTCTAAGATATTTGTAAATAGATGGGGACTCGTATCCTACAAGACTATGATCTCTATCAGTTAACCATTTGTTTTTCCTGTTTTTCCCAGGAGTTCCTGAGGAATATCACACATATCCCACCTGGGGTGGGGAATGGGGGTTGTGGCCTGTCAGCTTGCCTTCTGGTCCCTCATCATTATGATTAGTTGTTACCAACAATATGGTAAAACCCCATCTGAAACCATGCTGCCTTGGTCTTTCACTTAGTAGCTGGGTAAGCTTTGGTCAATTTATCGATATCTTTGAGCCTCAGTTTTCTTCTTAAAAGTAGGGTTGTATCAATAACAACCTCATTACAGTTCTCCACAGAATGAATATATTAGTACATGTAAAAGACTTAGAGAAATGCCTACTACATGGTAAGGCTTAAAAAATTGTGTTATTATTATCATGATAGGTACCAGTGATAGAATTTAGCAGATTGAAAATGAAGGAGTTCAGAATAGGTCTTCCCAAAATGTGTCATTTTTTGGGACTCAAGCTAAAGACAGTTAAGACCTGAAGACCTAAGAAAAAACTTTTACCTCTTCCTTAAACTACCTAAAATAATTTAGATAGGGGGCCCATAAAGAGAGTTACTACCAAGAGATAACTTTTTTATCTGATGACCTATCTGGCAAACATCCAATTACCAAACATCTTCTCTTCTGATCATCCTGTGAATCACCTCCCTCCCCTTTGAAGCCCCAGGCCCTCATCCCATTCCTGAGGCCTATAAATAAGCCTCACTTGCCCAGTTTGTCTTTGAGTCTCATATTATTATAGGGCTCCTATATATGTGTTATTAAATTCACTTTTCTCTTGTTAATCTATTTTATGCTAATTTGGTCATTAGACCAGCCAAAGAATCTGGAAAGGTAGAAGGAAAATTGTTTTCTTCCCCAACACAAATCAATCACATAATCAACAGCATGTAGAAAACTAGTGATAAGCAACATCATTTAATATTTGTGCTCATATATTTCATCCTTCATTTAAAATGAACTAAGTTGCAAAGCTTTCAACAAATGATCAAAATATAGATTTAAGAGTTTTAAAAAATAGGACTTGTGTTAAAGTATTCATTTTAAATATGCCTCTAAGCAAGTATATGAGAGATTGATCTTAAAAAGCATAAAAGCTTAACTTATATATTTTAGTTTAAATGACATCCCAACTAAATTAGCCTGATTATAAGTGGTGTGGCCTTAATTTAGTCTTAATATTTAAATGTGGTTTGACGTAAATCTGATCATCATTTTGGAAAAATCCAGTTTCTAAACAAATGGCTGCTGCTATTAGAATGTATTTTCTATTTATATTTATTTGTCTTTGAAAAATGTTAATATTTTACAGGCAAAGAGCAGTTCTTATCTCTAATATTTCAAAAATAGGTGTTTCTAGCTATAAGTATGTTGTTAAAAGTATATTTAATCTCTTTCTCCAACCTGCAGAAGAGAAGCAGCCCGAATTAATATTAGGCCATGTAAAAATATGCACTGTAGGTTTGCTGAAAAATCATTTAAATTCTTTCTCTTCCCCTCTGGAGGAATATGTAATGCACCATTTCTTATTCAGTGCACTTTAGGACATTCATGCTTGGAACTTCATAGAAGTATTTAGGTTAGGCATTTGTTTGGTGATAGGATTCTTTGGAAATAAAATAAGTCCTTCCCCCAATCCAGGATACAAGAATTTACCTTTTTATATATCTATTCTTCAAGACTGATATTTTGTTTTAGGCCTATATGAATCTTGAATCCCTCATGTTAGATATAGTTATAAAAAAGATGGAATTGAGTGTTGAGGACTTAAAAGTAGATGTAAAGAAAATGAGAGATTAGGAGTACAGAGTTTTCCCATTGTGTCCTTTTGAGGTAAAAAGAAATTGTAACCAAACAAGCTAGCTTTATAATAGTGAACGGGAGCAGAATTTGTCACCCCAAAATACACCTCTTTGGCATAAGGATTATTTCAGGTTTATTATTTTTAAGAGACTGCAGACATAGGAAAAGCTCTGAAAACCTAGTAAAAATGACCCCTTTGTAAAATACATTTACATTTAGAAGGAAAAATCTCCATTTGTAAGAGTGTCTTTCTCTCAGTACGGAGAAGAGGATGACCCAATCTCTAGAAATTCTTATCAGTGAAGAAGGCAGGACTTAAATCTGCATAACAACCATAGCCTTATTCACTGTGCTTTTCCTAGTAACATTCCACAACTGCATCCTTTCCCCAACATCTTTCTTTGGCCTTAGCTGAAGATGGTTTTTAAGGCAGTGGCTTGGGCCATTTCAGAGTTACTCAGTACTTTTTGTCTTGTTTTGTTTTTGATGCATAGTTGGCATATAACATTATATTATTTTCTGGTGCATAAAATAATGATTGATATTTGTATACAGTGCAAAATGGTCCCCACAATAAGTCTAGTTACCATTTATCACCATACAAAGTTACAATTTTTTTCTTGTGATAAGAAATTTTAAGGTTTACTCTCTTGGCAACTTTAAAATAATGTGCTACAATATTATTAATATAATAACTATGTATATATTAATAACATACCTATGACTTATTTATTCTAAACCTGGACGTTTGTACCTCTTGACACCCTGTCATAGACTCTGGGTCTAAAGTTCTTTCTTGTCTAGCGAGAAAGCGGGATGCAGGATGAAAAGCGAGAGATGGCTAATATCCAGGAAAAGACAAGAGCCCGAATAAGGGTCCTTGCCCCGTTTTTATTAGGATCAGAAGGCTTACAAACATGGTGATGGATGTGCACAAAGAGACAATGAATCTGTGGACATTAACTCACGGACGTGAGAGAAAGGGGGTCTTAAGGATATTCGGGTTAGAGATTTGGGTTAATACGAAACAAAATCCTGGCCCCGGGCGGCCAGGTGGAAGGTTGTTTACAGCAGACTTGAGGCACCACCTCTGTTTGTCTTAGCTAGCCTAGGGTATGGGACAGGTAGGACACTTGACCTCAGAGCTAACAGGGCACCTTTTCTTTTGCTAATCAGCTCTGAGCTGGGCAGGGCAGTTTCATCTGCAGCTCAGTGGTCTATAGCCCTATTTACCTGTTTACCTAACTTGGTCCTTCCCTCCTGTGGAAGCAGCTTTCTGCTGTAGTACTAAATGTGGGGGAGGGGCGCTTCTGCCCTGAATACCTAATCTTGGTTATTTCATATACCTATGTTCTATATTGGGCCTTTGTCCCACTCTCTATACTGGGGCTTCTGCCCCATCTTGTTAACTCATTGGTGTAAGCCCAGGGAGTTTCTAAGCTTATTCCCCACAACACCCTTTACCCATTTTGCCTATTCCTCGACCCTGCCCCCCCCTCCCCTGCCCCCACCAACTAGCAACCACCATTGTATTTTCTGTATCTATGAGTTTGTTTTGTTCATTCATTTATATCGTATTTATCTTTCTCTGTCTATTTCACTTAGCATAATAGTCTCAAAGCCCATCCATATTTTTGTAAATGTCAAGATTTCATTATTTGTTATGCCTAAGTAGTATTCCATCGTAGACATATATCACATCTTTATCTGTTTATCCATCAATGCACACATAGATTGTTTCCATACCTTGGCTATTGTAAATGATGCTGCAATGAACATAGAGGTGTATATATCTTTTTAAAATAGTGTTTTCATTTCCTTTGCATAAATACCCAGAAGGAGAATTGCTGGATCATATGCTAGTTCTATTTTTTTAATTTTTGAGGAAACTTCATTCTGGCTCCCACAGTGGCTGCAGCAATTTACAATCCCATTAATAGTGCACAAAAATTCACTTTTCTCCACATCCTCACAAACAGTAGTTATTCCCTGTCTTTTTTTTTTTTTTTCAACGTTTATTTATTTTTGGGACAGAGAGAGACAGAGCATGAACGGGGGAGGGGCAGAGAGAGAGGGAGACACAGAATCAGAAACAGGCTCCAGGCTCTGAGCCATCAGCCCAGAGCCCGACGTGGGGCTCGAACTCACGGACCGCGAGATCGTGACCTGGCTGAAGTCGGACGCTTAACCGACTGCACCACCCAGGTGCCCCCCTGTCTTTTTTTATAATACCCATTCTAGCAGACATGATGTGATATCTCATTGTAGTTTTTACGTTTTGACAGATGTGAGGTGATAGCTCACTGTTGTTTTTACATTTCTCTCATGATTAGTGATGATGAACATTTTTCATGTGCTTATTGGCCATCTATATGTCTTCTTTGGAAAAATGTCTATACAGATCCTCTGTCCATTTTGTAACTGGATTGTTTTTTTTCTCTTTCTTTCTTTCTTTCTTTCTTTCTTCTTTTGCTATTGAGTTGCATGTGTTTTTTTTTTTTTGTGGGTTTTTTTTTTTTTTTTTTGAGAGAGAGAGCAAGTGGGGGAGGGACAGAGGGAGGAGAGAGATAATCTCTCTCCACGTCCAGTGCAGAGCCTGATGCAGGGCTTGATCTCACAACTGTGAGATCATGATCTGAGCTGAAATCAAGAGTCAGATGCTTAGCCATTTGAGCCACCCAGGTGCCTCTGTATGTGTTCTTTATGTATTTTGAATATTTTTTTAAAGTTTATTTATTTGAGACAGATGGAGACAGCACTAGTGAGGGAGGGACAGAGAATGAAGGAGGGAGAGAGAATCCCAAGCAACTTCTGTGCTGCCAGCACAGAGCCCGACCTGGGGCTTGAACTCAAGGATTGTGAAATCATGACCCGAGCCGAAATCAAGAGTCAGATGCTTAACCACCTTAGCCACCCAGGCTCCCTGATGTATTTTGAATATTAACCATTTATCAGATGTCTGATTTGCAAAATATTTTCTTCCATTCAGTAGATTGCCTTTTCATTTTGTTGTAGGTTTTCCTTGCTGTGTAGCTTTTCAGTTTGATTTAGTCCCACTTGTTTGTTTTTGCTTTCTTGCCTGCGCTTTTACTCCATTTTTCTGAGTATCTATCTCCCATATATATGGGAGGTATACATGTCATTAAGTTTCTACTTGTTTTTCTCCTGTTAATCTGTCTTTTATTATAGGGGCATTTCAACTAATAACCTAAAAGGGTAAAGGGAAAAATATCTTAGTCCCCCACAATTCCCAAATCAGCATTTGTTGCAGTAGGTTTTGAGGGGCTGTGGATATCAGATGAAAATGATCTGCTATATCCACGAGTGCTGGAGTAAAGTTCTTACAGTTGAAGCATAGGCTCTGTGCTGATACCAGAAAAATGTTGAGAAACACAACTATAGCAAAGTCAGTAGGAAAAATCAAGCTGATCCATATTTCATCTAGTTGAGTGCACAGATTACTTACATCTCTGAGGTCACAATGGGAACCTTAAGGTGGTGTCCAAAGGCATTTTCATTAAAAATGCCTAAACAAAAGCTTAAAATTTTCCTATGAACCAAATAAGTTAATTGTATTTACTGAAAGTTCATTATAATAATTAGTACTAATGTAAGGTTTGAGTTATGATTGATATTCTCTTTATTTTTATGCATACAAATGCCATAACGACTTTCATAGGTTGACCCACAAACTTGGTCCTCCAGTTTCTTTTTCTTATAAAGGTTAAAATATTCAAGTACACATGTTCTCAACAACGTGGATGTCAGGAAGACTTTACTTTGGGATAAAGAACACTGTCTCTAAATTCTATTTCATTAAGATGAGGTTGTGATTTGTTTCCCCACAACAACTTCAAGGTTCAAAGGTGTTGTGGTTCTGCCTTATATTTCTGTTCTTCTAAGTAATATTTCATGAATTAAGAAGCTATAAATATATGGAGAAGTATTTAATCATTTATTTTAAGTTGCATAAACTAGCCAAACAGATTTAGGAGTCATAGTAAAATACGGCAACTCTTCTAAAATCAGAAATTGATACGTTAGCATTATTTCTCTGTGCTCAGCATCAGGTCCAATATGAGGTAATGTAACAATGCCACCCAAATAACAAGTGCTTTAACTAATTAGTTAGTGTAACCAGTTTATTGTCCTAGGTTGATTGAGTTAAGTAAAAGTAGGAACTAGCTTTTATCTCTCCTTCTATCACTACTTTTCAAATAGGAAAGGATCTGTCTTCACTCTTCCTGGATATCTGAAATAGTAATCACACATTTTCCAACCATTATTATTTAAAATCAGTGCCATTTTAAGTTATTAATCTAACCCCAAGTAAATGAAACTTTATCTTTTCTTCAATTTAAAGCTTATCCTTTTCACTGAACCTCCCTACCTGAACCACATTAAGGAAGAGGATCCCCAATACTCAGGACAATCTTTTGTAGGAATTTTCTTTTCAATAAATATTTCTTTAAGGCCTTCATATTGCCTACACTGACTAGGAGTACTATAGATTCATTGGATTTGTTGACTACGGTACTATGAAATGATTTGGGGCCACTTGTTAATAAGTCCTGTATGGATGGTCCTTAGGGTAGGTGATCACCGAACACCTATTGTCCTCAGTTACTACTCTAACTCAGGCAGAGTCACTTTTAACATCTTTTTTACATTTGCTAATGCAAAAATATTCGTACTCAACCAATACTAAGACACTGTGCCAAGACCTGATAACATTGATATAATTCAGGGCTAAGTTGTAAGTGTCAAATAAGTTCTATTAACCAAATAACTTTTTTAAGAAACATCTGTAGTCAGAAAGGTAGAATGAATCAGATCCTAATATTTCTTTGGAGAGGGATTTGATTTTGTTTCACCTGGTGTCAGCTGGGTTTCTTTCAAATATATAATAGATTACTACCACCTAATTTTCAGGTCCACTGAAGTTTCATGAATTGTATCAATCATATCTTTTATGGAAAAGGCACGAGCCTAAGATCACACTTTGAATTTAGTGTTTTTCAGTCTGAAGCGATGCTCCAGCCTTTTTGTGCTTTTATTGTTCTTGATACTCCTGAACATAACGGGCCAACAATTTTGTAGAATACCTCTTGATTTTGTTTGTCTGATGTTTCCTCGTGATTAGATTCAGGATACATGTCTCTGGCAGTCCTAGCAGAGAACTGATGCTGTGTTCCCATCCTTGCCTCTCTCAACAGCATACATTTCAGTTGGACCCTTTGTTGCTGAGGGTCACTTTGATTACATCATGAAGGAAGTGTCTGCCAGGCTTTGCCCATGTAAATTTACTCATTTTGCTTCTGTAATCAATAGATATTTAGTACCTATGAAAAGGTATGTGAATGAAAGGATGTAACTATTCCAGTCTGCCTCTAATTTGTACTTTATTAATGTGTTTATTTGTGTCTTCATGTGCTTACCTTCCTCTGACTCATCTAATGCTTCTCAAATTATTGTTCAGGAAGAAACTGGGTGAGGAAGATGAAGAGTCAAAGCAAAAAAAAATATATTTTTAATGTTTTTATTTATTTTTGAGACAGAGAGAGACAGAGTATGAGCAGGGTAGGGGCAGACAGAGAGGGAGACAAGAATCCGAAGCAGGTTCCAGGCCCCAAGCTGTCAGCACAGAGCCCGACGCAGGGCTCGAACCCATGGACTGTGAGATCATGACCTGAACCGGAGTCGGATGCCCAACTGACTGAGCTACCCAGGCGCCCCAAAGCAAAAATATCTTAATTAAATGGAGATCATTGAGCTCAGGACATTCATTTTACAAGGGAGGAAACCTGAGGTCCAGGAAGGTTAAGTGAGACACTGGATCTAGAACCCATGAACCCCCACTCATAGGCAGGGCCTTGACATGGCAACAAACTTTAAATCAGTTTTTATATTGGTTATCAATGGCATAAGTGAATTTTTCAGTGCAATTTATGGCCATGACAAATTTTTTAAAAAGATTTGACAATGTGAATTAATAATGAACTTTGTCTATAATATTTTATTAAAAAAAATTTTTTCTCTGGGGCGCCTGGGTGGCTCAGTCGGTTGAGCAACTGACTTCGGCTCAGGTCATGATCTCATGGTTTGTGAGTTCATGGTTTGTGCTGACAGCTCAGAGCCTGGAGCCTGCTTCGGATTCGGTGTCTCCCTCTCTCTCTGCCCCTCCCCTACTCATGCTCTGTCTCTCTCTGTCTCAGAAATAAATAAACATTAAAAATTTTTTTCTTTAAAATATTTTCTCCGGTTATATCTCATCCAACCATTCTCTTTTTTTATTTTTTATTGAGGTACACCAGACTGGGAGAATTAGCTCACAGACATGAAGTTGTGCAAGTGTCTCATAGGCTTATAGGACACTTTTCGAACCAAATTTAACAGTTCAAATTTTTAAGGAAAGCCCTTGGGATGAGTTTCGAGACCTGAAACTACAATCTTTCATATCCTGTTCTAGAGTCAATTATTATTTTCTTCCTAAACATTTATCTGTTGAGGCTTTCTCAAGCTGAGTGGACTTCAAAAAAATGATTTCTTGTGAGAAAAAAATAACACGTGGATATGCAGAACCAAAATTTTAGCATGGAAAGAAATGCATAGAAATTCGCTAAAATACAGGGATTTCTGGAACTGCGCTCAGAATTTACTCAGTAAGTTTTGGTTTGGGTGTAGAGGTCTGCATTTCATGAGGGATCAGAAATTTCTGATGCCGGTGGGCCAGGAACACACGATGGAAGCACGGCAATTAATATTGATTAATCATTTTACGAAATTAAAGCTGATGTTAGAGTTTGCATACAACCTAAGGAAAGGCTAGAAGAAGCTGATCATTTAGCTGATGACTTGCATCCAGCTCTCATTCAATGATTGCAGGCATGCATGTAAAACTAGATTTTATCAGTATGCTATAAGGTTAGCTATAAAAAAAAAAAAAGAAATCAAGGTATGTTTCTTAGGTAGATTTTGGCTGCCATGGCTTCTGTACCAATTCAAGGACGTACGACCCATTTTGAAAACTTCCTTATTGGATACAACCCTTTTTGCTTGTACAGAATGTGTTCATATGAGCCAATTTTTTTTTTTAATAAGGAAATCAGAACACAGAGAGTTTAAATTATTTTCCAAATAACACACTGGTGGCTGGAAAGCCAGATCCAGAGCTTCTCGCTCCAGACATAAGGTGTTTTTGATTTTTCCGTTACACTAAGCTATATAATATAAATCTACATGCTTTGTCGTCAAAATAAGAAGTGGTCACGGTACCTGGCATATATAATTAATTTTTGTTTATAAATTTACCTCCATATTCTGTCCCCAGCACTATAAAAATTTTTTTTTTTTTTTTTTAAAAAAAGGCAAATCCTAGCAATTTGTTCAGTTTCCTTTTATTGTGTCTCACCCTAACTTCTCAGGCCTTTGAGATTTCGGAGAATTTCCAAATGTACTTGTCAAGGGGCAAATCCCCAAAACTGATGAAGCATGTCATGCCTTGAATTCTTGTCAAATTGTAAATGTTCTAATATCTTAATGACTTGTTCTATCATATTCATGATTTCCTCTCATTTTTATTCCTGCTCTGGGAAATCTTTGCCGGGAGTTTACATTCTATTGTCCCACATGCATTGAAAGGAAAAGGACTCATTTTTCTTAGCATTGCCTAAATTTCTAGTCAGTACAATACTCCCACTTCTTCATGGAATGCTCTTTTTTCTTGTTGCTGTCTGTTATGTGCGCTAGCAAATAATTTTTCTTATTGCTCTTAATTGACTTTGCAACGAGTCAGTCTTCTGTTCTCTAAGAATTTTCTGTTGCAGTCATGTAGCAAAATAAATTGGCAGGACTCAGGAATACAATAGGTTAAACAATCACATTAACCTCCAAAGTCCATGGTTTACCAAGGGAATTCAATTTAGTTCAATAGAGTTCAATCAGTGTTTATTGATTTACTCCTCTATTCCAGGTAATTGTCCATATAGTGAGAATAAAAATATGCATAGATGCTATATCCCTGCCCACCTAGAAAATATAATCTGAGAGGAAGACAAATAAATAATGAGGATTTGTAATATTTTAGGAAAAGATCTATGAAAACTAAACTCAGATGTTATCATTGTAGGACAGCGGCCTCCAAATCATATTTTAAGGATATGGGAAGAACCTCAAAGGGAGGTAACACATGCTTTGAGTCTTTAAAAAAAAATTTTTTTTAAACATTTATTCATCTTTGAGAGACAGGGAGAGAGAGAGAGAGAGAGTGGGGGAGGAGCAGAGAGAGGGAGACACAGAATCTGAAGCAGGCTCCGGGCTCTGAGCTATCAGCACAGAGCCCGATGCAAGACACAAACTCACTGGCTGGGAGATCATGACATGAGCCAAAGTCGGACACTTAACCGACTGAGGCACCCAGGCACCTCATTCTGAGTCTTAAAGTAGGAAACAGCCATGAGAATGACAGGGATAAGAGAGAATAACTCACAGAGAATGCAAGGACAGGAAAGAGGGAAACAGCAAGGTACATTCAATAAGATTCAAACGTATTCCAGAAACCCAGAGACAGGACTGGTTATGTAAAACACAGGATCCACTCACTGCAAAATGAAACTATGTGGTCCTTTGTAAAATTACTAAGAATTTCAAGATAGTGACAGCTTTTTAAAAGTATTATTGACAGATAAAATGCTCTTGTTTGCTTTGGATAAATGCCCAAAGGTGGGATTTCTGGGTCATATGGCGATTCTATTTTTAATTATTTGCGGAGCCTCCATACTGGTTTCCACAGTGGCTGAATCAGTTTGCATTTGCACCGTTTCCTCACAAGGACTCATTATCCCTTGTCTTTTTGATAATAGGCATAACTAGTAGGGGGCCTCGTGAGCATGGGGACCTGTGCAAAACAGATCACATGCCATGAAGCAGGTTCTGAGCAAAGACCTGGAGTACAAAGGTTAAGGATGAGAGGGATGTTTGTAGAACAGAAAGGGAAGTGTGGTAAGTGAAGAATTAAAGAGAGTCCAGATCAAGATGAACCCAGAATGATATATCAAAAAGTGACGTAACCAATTCTACCTCCTGTTTGATGATACTTGGATGTATGTATCACTATTTATTTCACATTTATGAAATGTAATAGTTTTTAAACTGTCAACCTCAAAATTTTCTCTCCATAAAAATGAAGGAATTATTTAGCAAAGAGAAAAGAAAATGAGATAGTAATACTAATAGTAATACAAAAAGAATGAAATCTTGCCATTGGCAACATGGATAGAGCCGGAGAGTGTAATGGTCATTGAAATAAGTCAGTCAGAGAAAAGACAAATGCCATGCGATTTCACTAATCACAGGTTTCTTAAATGTGGAATTTAAGAAACAAACAAGAAAAAAAAAAAAAAAAAGAAGACAAACTAAAACCAAAAACTCTTAACTATAGAGAACTAACTCATGGTTACCAGAGGGGAGGTGGGAGGAGGGATGGGTGTAACAGGAGAAGGGGGTTAAGAGTACACTCATCGGGATGAAAACAGTAATGTATAGAATTGCTGAATCAGTATATTGTACACCTGAAACCAACATTACCCTGTATGTTAATTATATTGGAATTAAAAGAAAAAAAAAAGAAGAGCAGCTAATAGGTACAGTATGTTTCCTTTACATCATGATGTAGATTCTTCTTAAACTACATAAATATCTCCTCTAGGCTCCTCACATACATGCGCCCCAAATCTAAGTTTTCATCAAAGTAACAGCATATTTCATGGTGGTTTCTTGGCTTAGAGGTCTTTTCTTTTCCTTTCTTCTCTTTCTTTTTTTTTTAATTTTCTTAAGGTTTATTTATTTTTGAGACAGAGAGAGAGAGACAGAGACAGAGACAGACAGATGTGAGCAGGGGAGGTGCAGAGAGAGGGAGGGAGACACAGAATCTGAAGCAGGCTCCAGGCTCTGAGCTATCAGCGCAGAGCCCAACACGGGGCTTGAACTCACAGACCACGAGATCATGACCTGAGCTGAAGACAGACGCTTCACCCACTGAGCCACCCAGGTGTCCCTTGGCTTAGAGGTTTTTTTAAAAAAATGAACACACAAGCACTAAAAAATAATCTTATGTCCATAATTTTAAAATGCCACACGGCTCAGACTTAATCACACGTTAAGAGTGATGCAACTTATCTTTAGAAAGCATTCAAACTGCATAGTCTCACAACTCTTCCCGCCTGATTCCACATAAAGAGTGTGGCGGGGATCTGAGGTTTTCCTATCCTTTCCATTTTGTAGCCTTCTTTTCGTATTAAGATGACATTAAAAGAAATCCTCAATTGTGGCTAGGTTTAACTTTCTACCTACTAATTTATCTTTGTCCAAAAAAAGCCATGTGGGGTTATTTTAGCCAAAAAGAAATTTCTTCCAGGCAACCAGCGCTCTGTCCTATCACAGCTCCTGAGCACGCAGCCTCTCTCTGCTGAAAGCCTCTGAGTGCTCCAGTGGTTCTCGACTAAATCCGTATCTCCAGAGGATGGAGGCCCAGACATTGGTCATATTTTCTAGAGCTTGAACTCACATGTTCCTATCAGGCTCAAGTACAAAATCAGATGAAATAGGAGTCAGACAAAATAATTGCAATTCTGAGGCTAGTAACGCACCCCGTTTGTTGTGATAAATGACTTTGCAAACGCTAACAAGATCCCAAGCAATTTTCATGACAACATATTCTGTGTTCAAAAATTGCTCCTGGCACTCAAGAAACAATAGTGAACAAGGTAGAGAAGGTTCTTGCTTTCACAGATCTTGTTTCTGGTGGGGAAATGGCCAAGAAGTAGACCCAGCCCGCACAAATAAAACAGAAAAGCATGTATTCACAAAACTGACCAGAAACAAACAAAGCGCTTGTGCTAAATTCTGGGAATGCTAATACTCCATCCTAAAATGTAATACAGAGTGTGAGAACCGAGGCCTGAGAAAGAGCCCAGCTCTACAAAAAAACCAGCATAAATTCTAGTTCAGGGAAGTGAGGGACAAGCATGACAAAATCAGGAAATAGGAACAAGATTGGTGTGTTCCAGCAAGCGACAGAAGCCAATGGGGGGGCAGAAGGACTGTGAGGAGAGAGGACAGTGGCATGAGAAGGCTGTTGGTAGGCAAGGATGCGATCAGTCGTCTGCCTGACCCTTCTCCCTGAACAATTACTCGTGCCTGGTGAAACTCTCAGCATAGCTTTGCATTTTTACCATTAGCCTCCCTTTCTGTTCATCCTCATTTGCTCAATTTGAATCTCAGGTGTAGACCTTATTCAGACATTGAACCTTGCCTGTGACCTCCTAAGGAGGCTGCTACCTTGCCCTTGGATCTTGTCTTTGCCCCCAAGGCTCCTTTTGTCAGGTGTCCTCACCCCTCCCCTACTGTCCTCCACTCTGCAGTCAAAATTTCCTGTGGAATCTCAGCTATGACCTTGAGTCTGTTACACTCTCAGCCAGGTTGGCTCCTGGTCAGGCCACCAGGGTGGCTCTCTCTGTAGCTCACTTACCACCTAATGTGCTGCCTGATTTCAGTAATAGCAGTGACCACTGAGCACAGGGTCCAGAAAAGAGCAGCTCCTGGCAGTCAGTAATGAGCTATCAAGGAAGGAACAACTGTTTAGAACTATAAATCATGAACATCCCAGTACGGAGGTTGTCTTATTTTTGAATTTTAGCCAAAAGTTCTTTCTCCTGCAAATGTTCCAAGCAGATTTTTTAGGTATTGCTATCCATTCAAATAATAGTTCGTGGTATTTGGTTGAAATGGCTTTTGAAAACAGTACTCATGTTTATTAAAAAGGAGGGAGTTCCTGAATAATGCTGACAATAAAAAGTTAATGAAATGAATATACACAAAACATCTTTTGTTCATTCATATTTCATTTGCTTCTCCACTGAGAATAATTTCATATATTCCCTGGATGTGTTTATAAAATTCAAGCTGATCAGTTAGATTTTTCTATTCCAATAAAGCAGCTAGAAAATCATACTGACTTCAATGAGGCCCTTGGGGCCTCAGTTAACAAAACAAAAGAGAAAATGTTGAGCTCTGAACTATAATCACTTGGGTTCATGAAAATTTGAGGTTTTATGGAAACCAATTTGACAATAAATTTCATATATTGAAAAAAAAAAACCAAAACAAAGTAATGAATAGCATATCAGTTATAAAACTTCATTCTGAAATCAAACTCTCAAAAACAGAGGACTCAATGGGATTATATTATTTATTAAAATGTTAAAATAGATTAAAAAAAAGAGAATTTGAGGTTTTAAATTTTGAGTTATTTTTTTTGTATGGATAACAATAATAAACTCATAGAAATGATAATATATTGGTATTTTCCTTGGTGTTCTCTTGTTAATTATACTTATCACCTAGATGTCTTATTGCTGTAACATATATGTAAACCAATCTGATTCAATTTGCACATTTTAAAAAATGGCATTTATTAAAATATAATGGAAAAAGGTTATGTGTAGATATAATAGCTTTCCATTGTAATAGATAAATAAGAGATTGACTCAGACCAAACCAGCTTTTTCAATTCCCTAAAATATTTATGTGGGAAAAAGTGTTCCTAAGTTTTCTTAGGACCCAGAGTAATTATATTTAACTTCAATTTAATGATGTTAGTTATGTTAGTTTAGTTGTCTTAGATGATCAAGATATTTTTATATCTGAATATAGGTGTGAAGCCATAAAAATCTGTAGGTACTGGGGTGGAGAAAGTGACAGTAGCATTATTTTTAAAAACTGGAGTTATAGGGAAATTTAACACTTAGTACCTAAGGGAAGTCAGCATTACTCCAACACTGATGCCCATGACAATAAGGAGATGACCTGTCCCAGCTGGCCTGAGACTCTCTAGGTCTTAGCTCTGAAAGTCCCACATTTAGGAACAACTTCAATCACAGGCGTATTGGGGTGTTTGGTCATCTATATGACAACCAGAACCTTTAAGAAAACAATGTGGACAGGGGCACCTGGGTGGCTCAGTTAGTTGAGCATCCGACTTCGGCCAGGTCATGATCTCATGGTTCATGAGTTTGAGCCACATGTCGGGCTCTGCGCTGACAGCTCGGAGCCTGGAGCCTGCTTCAGATTCTGTGTGTCTCCCTCTCTCTCTGCCCCTCCCCCACTCTCTCTCAAAAAAGGAATAAACATTAACATATTAAAAAAAAAAGGAAAACAATGTGGACAGAATAAATAGATTCTGCTGAGTCAGGAGCAGTGTAATTTACTATCCAATTCAGGGCTATATTTAAGAGTGAAAAGGAGCACTATTAAAATTATACTGTGATAGCATGCATCATCTGAGACAGACTAAAGCAGGGGCCACCAAATGTTATCTGTGAAGAGCAAGCACAAGTGTAAGGGTGATTAAAGAGTCTAATAGAGCAAGGTGGAGTCAATAAACAAAGAATAAACTAGTAGAACCATAAGAGTTTCTTGAAGTTAGTGTAAGTTGCACATCCAAACTAATATTCCCAAAAGTTGTCTTCTCACCTTCTATCCTTCATGTTTGTAATCTCAATTGTCTCCATATGGGGACACTTTCTTGTTTTATACCCATGAGGCTGAAGGAGCAGTATACTTGAATAATTGAAAGAGGGAACTGGTGTTTCTGGGTGACTTATTTTTGTTAAAGATCAGCAGTCTGAATACTGCAGGACACAAAGGTCAAGATTCCCAGCAGATATATTGGGATCCCTTATAATGTTGGTTCTGGGGCATCGGGTTAACAACTACCTCAAAGGTCAATTACGAACCAGCAGGTGCAAGTGGTGTTCAGAGTAGCTGTGACATCTTACAGGTTCTGACTTGACTTGTATGACAATTTCGGTTAAATGTGAGCTGAATTTTGGAGGGAGAGCAAAATATCATATTTAAACCAAAAGAATGTAAAATAGAGGCACTTAAGTCCTGGCTTATTCTAATAAATGCCAATAGTACCAATAAATGTTTTAAAAATTATTTTAATGCTACCAACTGGACATGTCATAGGATAATGCTTGAGAGCATGTATTGCCCAGGTTCAAATGTGAGCTTCTTCTCCCAGAAGCTGTGAACGTTGAGCAGATTACTTAACTGCTCAGCTTCCTCATTTGTAAAATAGCAATAATCATGGCATCTACTTCATAGTTTTGTGGTGAGGAGTAAATTGATCAATACCTGTAAAGCACTTAAAAGAATTCATTGTATTTAATAAGCATGCGATAAATGTTCACTATTATTACAAGGCACTTTGTTCTTGGAGAGAACCTTAGAGTATAGGATCTGTATATTTGCACAATTATCTTGCACAACTTCAGAAAAAAAAGATTGTTTTCATGTGTTATATTCAGCAAACATGTATGTATTGAGAGCATAGTGTGTGTCAGATGTGGTACTATATTGCAAAGTATATAAAATAAATATAAAAATTGTGAAGAATCTGGGGTTCTGTCGAGATTACAGGCTAACACATTAGTCTGCCACAGTTTCGTGGATGCTGCAGAAGACATGAGACTCCCGGGTCAAAGTCAAAGGATGGTTTACTGTTCACAGCAGTAGCAGTCACCAGAGTACCAGCATTTTTGTACCAGTTTCTGGACCCTCAATTCCACAGCATACTGCAAAGAGGTTCTGATAATACCTATTACACATACAGTGGGTTCTATTATAGGAGAAATCATAAAAAAAAAGAATATATATTAATCTTCTCTGTTTTGAAAAATTAAAAACACTCATTTATCCATTCATTAATCTGCCAATCACATAGTTAAGTGCTTATTACATGCAAATATTTATAACTACATTCCCTTTGATATATAGTGTCTCTTCAATAATAAGACAACATTGTTTTTGCTTAGGACTTATCATCTTGCTACCAGAATATTTCTGTATCTCTCATGGAATTTCCTCACAGTGGTTTATCAGTGAAAATAGGGAAAAATTATCATCCCTTCTTTTTAGCAGAGTAGTTAAGTGGCTTACCCACTCTTTATGATGGAGGTTGGATTTAAAAGAGGTTCTCTATCCAAACTCTGTGTTCTTTCTTATCCATAGTAAGAATCGTTTCCATCTAGAGGATAGAAACTTGTCTCTGATGATTACTGCTTGAGATGCTACTCCCAAAATAATGACTTGCCCTTAAATATCCATGGTGATTCATTAAACAAGAAAATGGATTTTATATTGTTCTCTGTTCATTACCTGTCTTTTTTTTTCTGTGCAAACACTGAATAAAATAATGCTAAAAATTACAATTATTAAAACACTTCTCATGTACCCATCCTATGATAATACTTTATGCTACTTACATATTTTAGAAAAAATTCTAAGTAATTTTTAATTTATTCAAACAGTTTATTTTGTGTTCCTACTATGTGCAGGTTATGTTTGAGACACTAGGGATTCAGAAATGGACTATCAGATAAAATTCTTTGCTTTGAAGTAGCTTGTATTCTACTATCACAAGAAAAGAGGTGAGGCCACTAAGGCTTATCAAAAACAGCATAACTAGGAGGTGGCTTGGTTAGAATTCAACACTAATTTGTTTGGCCTGGAAGTCCAAATTCTTTCCCTTTGTCTTAAATTCTTAACCCACCTTTTAGATGTTTCCTGTGAAAAAGGAAGGTAGAGTAATAAACATAACTTTGTTTCACAAATGGTAACAAATGTAAAAAGATTCTAAAATATCAACAGATACTTGTTGAAGGAGTGAATGGGCCCTTTCATACTTTTAAGAGTCAAAGCATTTCTACTCTTATTAGGCTCCTGTAAAGCAAACTCTAATCCTGGAGGATCAATCTCTTTTGAATTATCATGTGATTTCCCTGCAACTGTATCATTTTTGGGTGTAGACCTAGGGTTTCTATACCAGAGATAAGTTCTCTTTGGCTTGAGAATCATTATGTGAAGTCATTCTTTTTTTTTTCTACCCCCAGGATGGATTATGATCACAGTTTAAGAGAATGGATAATAAGTAACAGGAGAAATAGTCATTAACTCCTCTGAATTTCATTACATGGTAGACATAATCAGGATAGTACCAGAAAAATAATGGAGATTGTCTGAATTCTTAATTTATCCCTCTCTATTTACAGGAATATCCACTGGGTGTTTGTGTATTACCACCTGTGTTAAACAGAACAGTCTCTGAAAGATGCGCAGACTCTAATTTCTAGAACCTATGAATATTATGCATTACATGGGAAAAGTCATTTTGCGTATTTAAGATTATGGATCTAGATTATTTGGCTGGGCCTATTCTAATCACATGAGTCTTTAAAAGCAGAAAACTTTGTAATCAGAGAAATGCAACAGAAGAAGCAAGAAAAATGTGGTAGAAGGGAAATCAGAGAGATTCCAAGCATGAGAAGGTTTGAAGTGCCATTGGTTCAAAGATTTAGGGGCCCATATGCAAAGACTGGAGCAGGTCTCTAGGAAATAAGGATGGCCTCCCACTGACAGATAGCAAGGACATGGGTGCTTCAGTCCCCACCCATAAGAAAAACATTCTGACCAAACTCTGAATGCATTTGGGTATGGATTCTTCCTCAGAGCCTCCAGTAAAGAATACAATCCTCCCAACACTTTAACTTTAGCTTAATGAGACCCATGTTGGATTTCTAATCCATGGAACTGTGAGATAAAAAATGGGTGTTGTTTCAAGCTGCTAATTTTATGGCAATTTATTAATGCAGCAATGGAAAACTGATTAACCATCTCTTAGTCTATTTCACAGCCCTCTTTTCTACTTTGTTTTTGGGATGATTTATTCTGTCTCAATGGATTTTATTGAAGATACTCAGCTCAAGCCTTGCTTTTCATCCTCAGCCTCCCCCTTTTGGGACTGAAATCTCTTTTGTTACACTTTTATTATTTCCCATGTGTACCTTTGGCTGTAGATATTTCCTCTGGTTCCTTCTTTGTTCTATGCGTGTAATTATACGAGGCTCACAATGCATTTATGCTCAGATCACGCCCCTGGTTCCAAACTAATTTTTCTTTTCTTTCACAGGAATGTTTCTCTCTATTCTCAGAAGCCTCTACTGCCTTCACAAATCAACATCGCCTCACACCTCAGTCTGGGAGGCAGGTGCCCAGAACTTCCCTTTCCCCACTTCTATACCCAGTTACTTAGCATCGGTTTTCAATGGGTTCAGACCTTGGTGTATTTATTCTCATAACCAACCACTTCAGTTAGGGCCCATATTTCTAAGTGTGCATACTTGTAAAATGGTATTTAAGGTAGCCTTATAAAAACAAGGGAAGAAAAATGAGAAAGACGGAAGAGATCTGAATATACTTCGTTTTTATTTTGTGTTTCATCTTTATACATATTTTTTTTTAATTGGAGCCTTTTTGAGATAGTGTTCCAGATTTACATGTGATGGCAAAAACAATGATATTTTCAGGAGGTTGGCATGGCTTCAGGGAAGGTTTCTGGAGCAGGTGAGTCTTTAGGCTTGCAAGCATCATGTATATTTACTGACAAATGATCTGCTCTTCTTTAATCTGGATATTTGGAACACCAATGAATCTAGAATCCAAAGAACATGAGAAATTGCATATTTAAGGATCCTGACATAAAATGATGAGAACTTCGTGTTGTAAGTGATCTCCAGAAATCACCTAAACAACCTTCTGGTGCCCAGGGACGTGAATATTAATTTATAGACCTGAATGTCTTTGGATTAGGTTTGGTCCCATACACCAGAGAACTCCAAATGGCAGTGGTTTAGGCTTCACATAAATTTCTTCCTTGCATAAAAGAAGTTCAGATTAGGAAGTAGATAAATTAGGACTGGTATGGTGGATTTATGATCACCAGATACTCAAGTTACTTCCCACTTGTAGCTTCATTATCCTAGTCTTTAGCTTCCATTCTAAAAATCACCTCATGGTTTAAGTAATTGTTGGAGTTCCAAGTCACAGCTGCATTTCAGTGAACAGGAGGGATTTAGGGCTACGGATGGGGAGTATAAAATGATGCTCTCTTTATATCGATTTCTTCTAAAAAGTCTTTATTAAAGTTCTATAAAATGTTCCACTTAAAATATCATTAGCCAGATTGTATCTGACCACACTTGGCCAAAAGGGAGGATGGGAACTTAATTCTTTTAGCTGGAAGAAGAAGAAAATAGTGAATAGCAAAGAAATTTTTCTGTTATTTCCACAACAGGAGGGTTTCACTATCTCTTGAGGATACATGGTTTAGAGAATAGTTATCCCTCACATTCAGGAACTTCTACAATGAAATGAAAATTGAGTTCATTGAGAGTTTATGCAAAAAAAAAAAAAAAAAAAAAAAAAAAGAAAAGAAAAAAGAAGAACATGAGTGACCCATAGTGGACTTTATAGCTTTCCCCTTTTGCATTGGAAATCATGTCTCTGAATTTCCTGGGGGAAACTATCCTTCTTTTGCTTTCAGGCCCCTTGGTTTGGTTGGTCGTAACTCCTGCTTACGTCCAGGAGAAGCCATGGTTGACTTAAACTGATCATCAGAGTCCATATATTGGCTGTAGTCATTCCTTGAGTGATGAGCACACAGCTCAATACTGCCCAAAGACAGTAGACCACAGATTTTGATACACTCTTTCTTACTTTCTCTTCTTATCAGAAAAGAACCTGGTAGATTGCAGCCATGATGCTGCTGGAAGCAATTCTAAGACCTCAAGGGAAACCCTGTTTGAGAATAAAGTCAATTCACAGACTGTTATTTTAGCAGGTGAAGACAAAGTGAAATCAGATCTTTGGGGGCTGTATATATCCCAAAGAAATCATTTTTACTTAAGCAAATCTGTGTCAACTTCTTTTTGCCCATTACAACCAAAAATTTTTGTTATCACAGAAAAAATATGGTTGACTAATATATATCAGCCACTATGCATTTCATGTTGGCATATCTTCTTTTAATAATACCCAATAATCCATGAAGGAACATGTAAATATTATAATTTTAACAAGTAAGGAAAGTGAGGTTTAGAGAGAATTATACCTTTTCCTCATGGCTTTCAAACAGTCAGGTCTAAGTTTATGAGCACTAGTTAAGGGTTGCTATGCAAAAAAGAAAGAATTCAGGCCCAGTCACAACTGTGACTGTATTTGTGTGTTTGTGTATCCATGGGGAATATGAGGAGAGGTATGTGTCTTTAGGCCCCGTAAAAAATGGTTAGGAAAAATACCCTTCAATCACTCAAAGAAATGCTCTATTGTTATTCTCCAGACATTTTTCAAAAAGAAGCAATTTTTGCTGTGTTGTGATATTTCCTTATTCCTCTTGATAATTCTTCATACGAACTTGGATTTATGCTATTTGTTCAAAAATTTGCAAAGCTATTCTGGTTTGTATATAGATAATCAGAATGAACTGAGCTTATCAGATAGCCTTTCTTCCATCCAACCTTACCCTCTTACTAACTCTACTTCATAGTAAACTTATACACATCCATATCTTATTTATCTCAGCAAGTGAAGAGCTTTGCCATAGGCTGTAAAAGACACATAAGAGTAAATATCTTCACAACTATTTAGTTTATGTTCATGTCACAAAATGATTTGGAGAAACATTAGCAGACATGGATAATTATTTTTTCAATCTTTGGCTTCCTTGCATGTGACATGCCCCCAGTTCAGGCAGCTATGATTTTGCCTTTCTGTGGCCCTTAGGGTAGTGTTTTATTGCATGAATTCAAAGAAAAAGAAGTGACATTCAGATTCATTTTTTTAAAAAAGACATTTGAAACCCATGACAGGCACAATAGTTTTTAGAGAAAGATATTTGAATTTTAAAAGCTTGTCTTTACTGTGTACCAAAGTTCAAGGTCTTACTCTCTGCATAGAAAGGATATGTAAAAAATTATGGAGTGAGCAAACAGAGGAGAGGTGTGAAAGAAACAAGAGTTAGACTTTGGAAGTACTTCTGTGAGTTTCCTCTTGCTGAAGTTCAGCAGGAAATTTCAGCAGAAAATAATGAAATGCCCACCTCCGAAGTAGATTAGGGATCTGAGAACAGAAGACATCTGTGCCTTGTGTCCTGGAGAATCTGAGGAATTAGCAGGATTCTAGAGTGCTCTCCATACCTCAGCAGAAAGTAGTTGAAAAGTAAAATGACTTTAGAGAGGGACTTGAGACAGCTACTGTATTTGTTGTTCACTTAAGATGGAAAGCTGTTGCAGTTCTCAGAGCTGTTTCTTCTAGAGAAAGTATGAGAGAGAGAGAGAGAGGGAGGGAGGGAAGGAGAGAGAAAGAGAGAGAGAGAGAGAGAGAGAGAGAGAGATGCATCCTTCTAAGTTAATATCCAATAAGAAAAAAAAAAAAAGAACTTTTGGCTAAAAATCAGTCAGATGAAAGTCCTGAATTTAATTCTCATGCTTTTGGCTGCTTTTCTGTGTGAATCCTATTATTTTGGGTTGAAGATGTACCTTCCCAAGAGAATTTGCCTTTGCTTCTGCCCAAGGCCCTGTGGCAGTATCCATCTTGGATAACACCCAAATACAAACCCAAATGAAGCCAGACCTATGGTAATAATTTCTTAGGGGAGTTCCTCCCCACTATTGCTTCTCCAACAGTTCAGGCTGAAATCAATACTTTTCCTCATCTGCTTCTGATGGTAAGTGAATTTTTCTAGTTTATTCTCTTTCTTTTCTTTTTTTAATTGTACTTATTATGTATTTATTTTTATTGAGATATAATTGACATATAACATTTCAGGTGTACAACATAATGATTCAATATGTGCATCGACTGTGAAATGATCACCGAAATAAGTCTAGTTAACAACCATTTCCACACTAGTCTATTGAGTTTCATGAGTCCCAAGTATATTGCAGAGCTACAGCTCCAAATCTCCATGTTGTACAAGCCCCAAATTTTGTCTTCTATTTAAAACTCAAGGCTGTCTTTTTACCAGGATTGAAAATGTTTTAACAAGTGTTGCCATGGCTTCAATTTGCAACCCTGCTTTCATGTTTCCTTTTTACTATGGCTTTTGGGGAGCTCTCTTACTTTCTGGTGAATTCAGGGCACTGAAGAAGATGCTTTTTATATTCTATTTTAGAACTGTGTATCAGAAGTTTCATCAAATACCTGGTTTGTCATATTACCTTATGTCTTTCAAAACTAGTTCACTTATGTTACCTCACTTGAGATTAGAGCTTTTATATCTTTATTATGGAAGAGATAGCAGGTGAAGTGGAGACTGCTTATTCTCCGAGACCTGCTCACCCTTCGTCAAGGAAATGGGATTGGAGACCTCTTCATTCCCTTTCATAATCAGAACATCACTCCCTTACCTGCCTGTTAAAACCCCTGCTAGTCCTGAGCTGGTGCTATTCTGCTGCCCCTGTTGTGGTACTCTGTGAGTTTCCTGCTTACTCTCATTCTCTAAAGATTATAGTGTCTACTTATAGCTTTCTCTCTTTCACACATACTACATCACCATGATTTAATTTTGCAAGTGTTCCATCCAACTCTCAACTTAATATTTCTTTGACTTGTCATTTGCAGCGACTTCTGTCTTCATCTTTTCTGCGCACGTGGTTACACTGAAGATATTTCATCTGAGATATTAAACTGGAGCACGTGATCTTTTCACTACAATCTTCTGATTTTTATGGCCATTGTACCTTCTTCTTGATAACTCTAAATATCCATTTGCTAAACTCTCTTCTGTGTAAAGTTCTGCTTCATCTTGACCTTACATTTTTCTCTCAGTAGCTTAGATTCTGTAATTCATCACTTAAATTCTTCTCAGTAACTTACTTCCAAATGCTTGCTTCATCTTCTTTCTTTTCCACTCAAGTAGAAAAGTCCCAACTATGAACAAATTCAATGATATGCCTTCTATGAAATGTCAAATGTTGACATCTGCTAAAGAAAATCACACGACTTCATAGACTGGTTCTAATATAATCGAGAGACTCTATTGTCATCTGGTTCCTCAGTCTTGCCCAGTACACCTTATCTTTTATGCTAGTCATCTATCTTTCAATAAGGCTCTTTCAAGCCTTTCATGTTTTCTCCAAAGCTTTGACCAAGTGAACACCATTTTCTCATCCTTCATCATCAGAAGACAAGTTTATACCATCCGTCACAGGAAAATAGAGATCATTAAGTCGTACACTTCCTGTTCCTAAGTTTTTAAAGTAGCAGGACTGTACTTCCTACATCCTTTTCTTTTTTTAATCTTTTTATTTAGTTACAGTGGAAGAGAAGCTCCCTTTTTGCTCTAAAGCCAAGTGTACCAAACATGTAGCTCATTTTTTTCTAAACCTCTTGAGGATAATCCTTACGATTTTACTCTGTGGATTTTTATGCTCATGCTATCCCTTCCTCATTGCTATTTCGTTTCTCATTAACAGCAACAACAGTAACAACTTAATGTTTTCCATATCCCTCTCTAAAGGAATTCTCAGGTGTTGCCTCATTTTATTTTTTTCTGTCAGGGTCAAACCTCTCCAGAGAGGTATGTGTATAGGCATTTTTGGTCTTTACTGTTTTACCACCATTCAATTCTTGTCCCATTGCCGTCTGACTTTCAACCTATTATTCCACTGAAACTCTTGCCAAAGTTTTGAAGCTTCTTTTGGCTAAAATCCAGAACTAATCTCTTGCAAATTAACTATTTATTTTCAATTTTCAATTTCTTTTATTTTTCAGTAATCTCTACACCCAAATGTGGCTTGAACTCACAACCCCAAGATAAAGTTGCATGCTCTACCGACTGAGCCAGCCAGGGTCAACTGTTTATTTGTTTATTTGTTTATTTGTTTACATCTCAGATAGTAAACCTCAACTGTTTATTTGTTTATTTGTTTACATCTCAGTTGGACAGTAAGCCCCTGAGGGCAGGAAACATTGTGCCTTATTCTTCCTATGACCCTTAGGTACTATAGTTCCTGGCCCAAAGTAGGTATTCAATGTGTATTTCATAAATGAATATATACATATCATTAGTATGTGAAAATAAAAGAGTAAAACTTCCTGAATTCTAAGTCACACTGAGACATTCTTCCTCAAGTATCCTACAATGCCAAACAGACAAGAAAGCATCAGAAACACACTGTGGAATCTACCTCTGTCCTTATTTTAATTTTTAAAAATATTTTTATTAGTTTATTTTTTTGAGAGACAGAGAGACAGAGCATGAGTGGGAGAAGGGCAGAGAGAGAGAGAGAGAGAGAGAGAAAGAATCCAAAGCAGGCTCCAGGCTCTGAGCTGTCAGCACAGAGCCTGACACAGGGCTTGAACTCACGTGAACCATGAGATCATGACCTGAGCCAAAGTCGGACACTTAACCGACTGAACCACCCAGGTGCCCCTCTCATTCCCTATTTTAAATAAAAATCTTTACTTCCTACTTCTAGCAACTGAAATGATGTTAAACAACCAGAAGAGGTGAGTTTATAAATTCTCAACCACACTTTCTGTCTCTGCGAGATTTCAGAATGTATTCCTACTTTCCTTGGCCTTGAGATTGTCTTCTGCTAGCTAGAAAGCATCACCCCCCAGGAGATAATTGGGACTGGAAGTACAGTGCACAGCTGCACGGAGCCACAAGTTGGTTAACCACTCGGCATGTGTCCTTCCCTCACCTTCCCTGCTGGACTCTGCCAGCACTTAGGCCATCTGTACCGGTGCTGCAAGCTTAGGCTAATAAACCTGAATTACTCTGAAGGTTTTGCATGAAAATGGAAGCAAGCATTTATCTTAGCCTGGGGAGCCAAGCTTTCTGTGTGACATAAAAGGATCCAGAGATATAGGAAGGAAAGGCCTTTTTAAATAGCCTGTTCAATTTTTTTTCTCCAGGGTTACTGGCTCTTTACTTTCTTCGCCTAAGGTGGATCTGCTAAAGTTTCTCCGTAAAGTTAAAAGCACTCTATAGTGGTAAAAGATGTGCAGTAAATTCAAGATAAAACAAATCAAAGACAAACACTAGCAAAGGAAACTGCCTAGTGAAAATCAGAATAGAAACCAAGCTTTTGATATCTCCAAAACAATTTCCAGTAGAAAATTTCTAATTAATTAATGCGGGAAGGAAAACCATAAATACAATACTTCTTTTTAGATTTCAATGCCGGTAATTATTGGATTTATAACTTTACAAAACATCTTGTCTGTTCTTAGGTTAAAATAGTCCTTTGTATTAAAAACATACATGTAAGTTAGGTTGGTATCAATTTAATTTGAATAAATCATGGCTTGAGTTGAACTGAAACATAATCTTAATAGATACGTAATTTTTAGGTATCATATGTTATAGCAGGGGTTGAAGTTAGAGGTCACTGTGTATATACAGACACCATCATTTAAAAAAATGTTATTATTTCTTTATTTTGAGAGAGAGAGAGAGAGAGAGAGAGAGAGACGGAGAAAGAGAGAGAGAACACGAGTGGGGAAGGGGCAGAGAGACAGAGAGAGTCCTAAGCTGGCTCCGCACTTTCAGCACAGAGCCTGATGTGGGGCTTTATCCCATGAACCAAGAGATCATGGCCTGAGCTGAAATGAAGAGTTGTATGCTTAAGTGACTGAATGACCCCAGGCACCCTCAGACACCCTCATTTTACACGCTGCTTTCCTTGTCCTTGAAAGATGCATTTGTTCCGTTGCTTGCTTGCTTATTATTTATTTATTTATTTATTTTTTATTCATTTATTTATTTATTTCTCTATTGCTATATGCGTCCTCTGTGATGGAACCTGTGCAGATGTTCCAGAAGCAGTGGAATGGATGTTCTGCCCTTAAGGAGAAGCTCACAGTCTGGTGTGGGAAACACAAAGCTAACCAGACATAGGGCAAACTACACAGGAAAATAGAAACGTTTCCAAAACAATCTGAGGATATGTTAGAACTAGTGGGAAATTGACTGGAAAATTCAGAGAAATTGTCACATATAGAGTGATGAGAAGTTGACCCCTGATGCCAACCTACCACCCTTGCACCTGTTTATACCTTAGCAATATAAGTAATAAGATTTGTTGACTATCTCACATGCCCCTTGTATGTGACCTCAGGCTCCCGCGTCTGGTAAACTTCTGTGTGCAGGTGGGTGTTTTAAAGGGATCTTTCTACCTTAGGAAACATAAATCAGAAGCCCTTCTGGACTCAGAGACTACCTTCAGTCTTACTGAACCACAATCTCTAGCAAGATTAATATTTCTTTTTTTTTTTAATTTTTTTTAACAATTATTTATTTTTGAGACAGAGAGAGACAGAGCATGAACGGGGGAGGGGCAGAGAGAGAGGGAGACACAGAATCGGAAACAGGCTCCAGGCTCTGAGCCATCAGCCCAGAGCCCGATACGGGGCTCGAACTCACAGACCGCGAGATCGTGACCTGAGCTGAAGTTGGACGCTCAACCGACTGAGCCACCCAGGCGCCCCTACCAAGATTAATATTTCTGATATACTGCCGCACAGACCACAAACTGGTAGCCTGTATGTGTACTGCATATGGCTCATAGACATATTTAATTTGCCCTTATGGTCCTTAAAATATCAAAATTTAGTGGTTTTTTTGACAGAGCTTGCATTCACCAATATTCACTACATGCCGCTGGTCACTATCAGTTTGCTTCGTTTGATATATTTGCCTGCCCATTTTGACTAACGTGTGACCTTCAAAATAAATTATGAAAGAGCCAGTCTCATTCACGAAGTAGCACATATCCACCAATAAAAGTAAAAAGAAATGTTGCACAATTACTAATTTGTTTTTGTGCGGTACTATTCAAGCTGTTCCTTTCTCTCTGGTAGTTGATTTGCAACCTCCAGAAGTAACTCATGTAACAATTATATTGATAGAATGTAAATGGATACAAGGAATTTCTAACTAAAGTATTTTTCACTTATGGTTCTTGGTAATTACATCTTTGGAACGCTGTTGCCTCATTCTATCTTGATGAAAAATACCAGGAAAAATAAACCATTTAAAGTAGAATCACAAATTCAGAATTAAGAAGGAGTCCCCTTAAATTTTAGCGACAATACCTCTTACAAAGCTTGTGCACTTTAATTCTCCAGAGAAGTCTGGAACTAGTCTTTGTCATATGTGGTATCAGTTATCCGTTATGACATATAAATACTATTAGAAACCTGGAGGCCTACGACATGCACTGATTGTATGACAGTTACTATGGTTCAGGAATCCAGGCATGGCTGATCAGGGCCTCTGCTTCAATGTCTCTTACAAGGCCATGGTTGGGGTCTTATCTGAGGCCAGACTAGAGAAGGAACTGCTCCTAAACCTGTAAGGCTCTTGCAGGATTCCACTTTTTTCTTTTCTTTTTTTAGGGCTTTAGTACCTTGCTAATTGTTGGCTGGAGACTGCTCTCTAAAGGCAGGAAGGAAGCCAATAAAAAGATTCTTCAAGCACTATGGAAATTATAGTTTTATGTAACATAATCATAGGAATGACATCGAGTTACTTTTTGCCATATTCTATGGCGTTAGAGGCATGTCAGTCTCATCTACACTTGAGGGAAGAAGTTCATCCAAAGATGTAAATACTAGCAGAAAGGGATAATTTGGGGGTCATGTTAGCGTCTGTCCTCCACACATACCTTAGTAATGGTGATAATGATGATGATCCCAACTAACTTTTCTTGATCACTTAATGTGTGACAGATTCTCTTTTAAGCATTTTGTATGTACTGCTTCACTTGTTCCTCCATGCTTCTCTAAAACAAAACAAAACAAAACAAAACAAAACAAAACAAAACAAAACAGTGGGTACTATTATTATTCTCAATAAATAGTGAAGAAACTGAAAAGTGCATGGCTAACATCTTACCCAAAGTCACATTTAGAAACTAGTGGGGCTGGAATTCTAACCCAAGCAGTCTGAATCTATACCATATACTCTTTTCTTTTTTTAATATTCATTTATTTTTGAAAGGGAGAGAGAGACAGAGACAGAGACAGAGACAGAGACATAGCATGAACAGGGGAGGGATAGAGAGAGAGACGTAGACAAGAATCTGAAGCAGCAGGCCCCAAGCTCCGAGCTGTCAGCACAGAGCCTGGTGCAAGGCTTGAACTCACGAACCATGAGATCACGACCTGAGCCGAAGTTGGAAGCTTAACCGACTGAGCCACCCAGAAACCCTATACCATATGCTCTTTTATTAATAAACTTTTTAATTTAATTGTAACACACATAGGGAAAAAAAACTATAAATCATGAGGGTTTAGTTTAATGAATTGTCACAAACTGAGTACATTCGTATAACCACCAGTCAGATAACAAAACAAAACAAACAGATAATTATCAACATCTAGAAATTTCTCTCATCTCTTGTCCCAATCACTACCTCTATTCTTTTAATGCAAAGGTAAACTTTATCTTGACTAATAACACTATTTTTGCCTAATTTTGAACTTTACATATATGGATTCATATTATAAATATGTTTTTGTTTCTGTCTTCTTTCATTCAACATTTTTTGTTGTTGTTGTTGCTGTTGGGTTCCTTTATATTGTTTCATGTAACATTAGCTCAGTTTTATGGTGTGTAATATTCTATTATATGCAATATTCTACAATTTATTATCCATCCCACTCTTGACAAATACTTGGGTTGTTTCCATTTTAAATTATTACAAATTATAATTTTATAAACATTCTTATGCATGTCTTTTGGTGTCCATATCTATGTACTTCCCTTTGATGCATGTGAATAAGTGGAAGTAGGATGGCCAAAATAGGTTTCCAAATTGGTTTGATTAGTTGTAATAACGCCACCACAGCATATGGTGGATCTTTCCCGGAACTGGGTATTCGCAGTCTTTCTCGTATTAGCCATTCTAGTGAATGTGTATGGTATTTCATTGTGGCTATCCTATGCATTCTCACGAAGGGGGTCAGGACCTATTCATATATATTATTAGCTGTTTTGATGTCCTGTTGGGGGGAGGGTGTTCAAATCTCATAATTGAATAGTCAGTCCTTTCTTGCTGATATCTCAACAATCTTTATTTTGGACTTCACAAAATTAAAATAGAGATTATTTTTTCGCTTTACCAAAAATGTCTTTTACTGAACAAACGTTCTTAATTTTACGTGTCCAAATTATTAAAACTTTCTACATGGTTAGTGTCTTCCATGTTCTTTTTAAGGAATCAGTCTATTCCAAGGAAATGAATTTTTTTTCTCTTTTTCCCTTGGGGATTTCCAGATTTTTTTCTTTCTTTTTTTTATTTTTCAGAAGTTTGATTCTCATGCGCCTAGGTATAGTCCTCTTTATGATGATCTCACCTGGAGTTTATTGAGGTTCTTGTATGTAATTTTTATCAAATTGGGAAGTTCTGGCCATTATTCCTTTAAATATATTTTTTCACCATTATTTTCTCTTAGTCTGAGACTTCCATAACATTTTTATTGGTAAAATAGACATTATTTTATATTATTTCCGAGATTCTGATATATTTTACTCAATTTTTGTCTCTCCATTCTTCAGATTGAATTATTTCCACTAATCTATCCTCAAGTTTACTCATCCTCTCTGCTACCATCTAAAATCTGCCTTTGAGATTATTTAGTATGTTTTTCACCTTGTGTATGCATTTTTCTACTGATGCATTTTTTTGGGTTCTTTTGAGAGTTTATTTATTGAGATTCCTTATTTTTCAGTAATTTTCATCATATTTTCCTTTAATTCTTTGTATATAGCTTCCTCCAATTATTGAATATGTTTATGATCACTCCTATATATTTAATTTTAAAAATTCCAGTAAAATTAACATACAATATTATATTATTTTCAGGTATACAACATAGTGATTCCACAATTCTACACATTACTCAGTGCTCATTATGATAAGAGCACTCTTACTTCCTCTCACTTATTTCACCCATCTGATCATCCACCTCCCTTCTGGAAACCACCAGTTTGTTCCTCAATAGTTAAGAGTCTGTTTTTTTTTTTTCTCTTTTTTTCTTTGTTTTATTTCTTAGATTCCACAGACATGAGTGCAATTATATGATATTTGCCTTTCTCTGACTGACTTATTTCACTTAGCATTATACCTTCTATATCCATCCACTTTTGTGCAAATGCAAAGACAATTCTTTTTTATGGCTGAGTAATATTCCACTGTAAATATATACCACATCTTCTTTATCCATTCATCTATCAATTGACAATTGGGTTGCTTCCATAATTAGGCTATTCTAAATAATTCTGCAATAAACATAGGGGTGCACTTATCTTTTAGAATTAGTGTATTCATATTCTTTGGGTAAATATCCAGTAATGGAGTTACTGGATCATATGCTAATTCTATTTTTGATTTTTTGAGTAAACTCCATGCTGTTTTCCACAGTGCACTAGTTTGCATTCCCACCAACGCTCACAACGGTTCCTTTTTCCACATATCCTTGCCAACACTTGTTTCTTGTGTTTTTGATTTTAGCCATTCTGACAGGTGTGAGATGATATCTCATTGTAGTTTTGATTTAGATTTCCTTGATGATGAGTGACATTGAACATCTTTTCCTGTGTCTGTTGCCCATCTGTATGTTTTATTTGGAGAAATATCTGTTCATGTCTTTTGCCTCTTTTTAATTGGATAATTTTTTTTTTTTTTTTGGTGCTGAGTTATGTGAATTCTTTATATATTTAGGATGCTAACCTCTTATTTAATATATCAATATTTGCAAGTATCTTCATGTCACTAGGTTATCTTTGTTTTATGGATTGTTTTCTTTGCTTTGCAGAAGGTTTTTATTTTGATGTGGTCCCAATAGTTTATTTTTACTTTTGTTTCCCTTGCCTCAGGAGATATATCTAGAAAAATATTGGTGTGCCCAATTTCAGAGAAATTACTGCCTGTGATCTCTTCTAGGATTATTATGATCTCAAGTCTTACCTTTAGGTATTTCGTCCATTTTAAATTTATTTTTGTATATGGTATAAGAAAGTGGTTCAGTTTCTTTTCTTTTTTTTTTTTTTTTTTTGCATGTAACTGTCCAATTTTCCCCACACAATTTGTTGTGACTTTCTTTATCCCATTGCAATGTCTTCCTTCCTTTGTCGAAGATTAATTGACCACATAATCGTGGGTTTATTTCTGGGTTCTCTATTCTATTCTATTGATCTGTGTATCTGTCTTTGTGCCAGTGCCATAGTGTTTTGATTACTAGAGTTTTGTAGTGTATTTTGAAATCAGGGATTGTAATGCCTCCAGTTTTATTCTTTTTCAAGGTCTGTTTGGCTATTTGGGGTCTTTCGTGATTCCATACAATTTTTAGGATTATTTGTTCTAGTTCTATGAAAAATGCTATTGGTATTATGATAGGGATTTCATTAAATCTGTGGATTTCTTTGGGTAATATGGACATTTTAACAATATTTGTTCTCCCAATACATGAACATGGAACATCTGTCCGTTTGTTTGTGTCTTCTTCAATTTCTTTCATCAATGTTTTATAGTTCTCAGAGTGAGAAGTCTTCACCTCCATAGTTAAGTTTATTACTAGGTATTTTTTATTTTTGGTTCCATTATAAATGGAATTGTTTTCTTAATTTCTCTTTCTGCTACTTCATTATGAGTGTATACAATTCAAAAAATCTCTGTATGTTGATTTTATATCCTGCAACCTTGTTGAAGTCATTGATCAATTCTAGTGATTTTTTGGTGGAGTCTTTTGAGTTGTCTATATAGAGTATCGTATTGTCTGCAAATAGTGAAAGTTGGACTTCTTCCTTGCCAATTTGGATACATTTTATTACTTTGTGTGGCCTGATTACTGTGTCCAGGACTTTGAATACGTATTAAATAACAGTATGAAGGTGAACATCCCTGCCTTGTTCCTGACCATGGAGGAAAAGCTACTCTGTTCTGTTTCTTTGAATGTCCCATATTTATTATTGTTTTCACCGAGATATTTTATTTTATTTTATTTTATTTATTTATTTAAAAGAATCTTTTTTTAATGTTTATTTTTGAGAGAGAGAGACAGAGACAGAGACAGAGACAGAGTGCCAGTGCGGAGGGGCAGAGAGAGACGGAGACACAGCAGGTTCCAGGCTCTGAACTGTCAGCACAGAGCCCGACATGGGGCTCAAACTCACGGACTACGAGATTGTGACCTGAGCCAAAGTTGGATGCTTAACTGACTGAGCCACCCAGGAACCCCTAACCGAGATATTTTAGATAATATCCTATATCAACTTTGGATTCTGATTTATTTATTTATTTTCTGTTTAGTATCTTGCCTGAATTTAAACAGTGGGATCTACATACAAGACAATGTGTAAGTGTTGATATCTTTGCTTACTTTTTAGACTGTGATGTTGCTTCTTTGTCTGCACAGCTTGGTGATCAGCCAGTGCTCTGCGCAGAGACTGTGTTAATACATCTGGAGTCTATAAGGTTTCTGCCTTCTCTTGATGGATCTGAGTGGTTTCATGTGTACATTGACAAGTCCTTATTTCTTTTTTTAAGTTATTTTATTTTATTTATTTTGAGAGAGAGAGAGAGAGAGAGAGAGAGCATGAGCAAGGGAGGGGAAGAGAGAGAGAGGGAGAGAGAATCCCAAGCAGGCTCCACGCTGTCAGCACAGAGCCTGACATGGAGCTCATTACCCCAAACTGTGAGATCATGACCTGAGCTGAAATCAAGAGTTGGACACTTAACCCACTGAGCCACCCAGGCACCCCGAGCCCTCATTTCATTTTACTTTCTTCTGGGCTCTCTTGGGTCTTCACAAACATGAAAACATGTAGTTTTTCAGTCAGCCACAGAGAAATGGTACTTTTCTAGCCCTTCTATATTATTTCTCATTCTCAAGGTCTTGTTAAGTTTCTGGCTAGTCCAATGCTTGATGTAGCTAAGATCTCAGTCAAAAGCTAGAAAAAATAAACTATTTTTCTCTTTACTTCCTATCCCATTCATCATATTTAGCTGGTAAAGCCAAATTTCTTTGCTTCCTACCTCAAAGTTACTATTCCTTCTCTGGCAGTGATGTTGCTGGTGATTATAGCTGAACCAACTGCTTTGATAAAATTGCAATTCTCACTGACCAAGCTAGGTGTGTTCGGTGGGGGGAGAGGCGACAAAGAGAAGAGGCTACAGATTCTCATTATCCTTATCCAAAGCTATAACAGTACTTCAAGAATAAATTTCTTTGAGAAAACTGTTACTCGGTTTCTTGTGTGTCTTTAGTTGCTTTCCAGGTCTAGAGTACATGTTTTTAACAATGTCATTTAATTTGTGCTTTTTGCAGATAGGATTTACTAATTTATTCAAACATCTAATGCTGAAAGATCTTTACTGTGGGGAAGTTTTGGACTTATTATTATTATTATTATTATTATTATTATTTGAATGGTTATGGAATTTAACAGGTATTCTATATCTTTGGGTCAGTTTTGATAAATTTTATTTTTTCTGGACATTTTGTCAATTTTATTAAAATTTTTAAATGTATTGGATTAAAGTTGTTCAAAATATCCTCTTTCAAAAAACTTTCTGTAATTATGGTCATTGAGTTTCTTTCTCATTCTTGAAATTGGACATCTGTTCTTTTTTTTCTTTTTAGCATGGTCAAGCTTGCTGTGTTTATCAGTTTTGTTAGTTCTGTTGAAAAGTCAACTGTTAATTGTGTACCCCCAAATTCATATATTAAAATTTCACCCCCCACTATGAGTGTTTTGGAGATAGGGCCTCAAGAAGTAATTAGTTAGAGGAGCCTGGGTGGCTCAGTCAGTTGAGCATCCAACTCTTGATTTTGGCTCAGGTCATGATCCCAGGCTCACGGGATCGAGTCCCACATCTGGCTCCATGTCGACCATGGAGCCTGCTTGGGATTCTCACTCTCTCTCTCTCTACTGCTCTCACCCACTCATTCACTCACTCTCCCTAAAATTAAAAAAATAAATAAATAAAATATAAATACACAAAGAAGTAACTAGTTAAATGAAGTCATAAGGGCAGGGCTCCAATCCCATAGGACTGGTGTCCCTATGAGATGAAAAAGAGGTTCCACTGGGATACCTCTCAATCTTTCTCTCTCTCTCTTTCTCTCTCTCCCCCCAACCTCCTTCTCTCTCTGCATGTGCACAGAAGAAAGGTCATGTGAGGACACACTTAAAAGGAGCCAACTGTCTACAAGCCAGAAAAAGATGTCTCACCAGAAACCAAAATTCCTGTTACCTTAATCTTAGATTTTTATGCTCCCAAACTGTAAGAAAATAAACTTCTATTGTTTAAACAGTCAGTCTGTGGTATTATGGCATGCCTAGCCTGAGGAGACTAATACAGCAAACTATGAAATAAATGCATACTTTTATTTTAATTTCCCTTCTTCTTTCTTTGCATTTCATTAAAAGCAAAAAAGCTCTATTTTTCTCAGTTCTTGATTTCAATATATTAGTTATTGAGTTTCAGCTTTCTTTTCTAAAATATAAATCAAAGTTTTCAAATACGTCTCTCAGTAGATACATACTGGAATATCACAAGTTTTGGCATCATCTCTCCTTTGTCTTTCAGTTTTGATTTACATAGTGACTTTGTATTTGTTTTTTTTTGCTTATTTGCTTTTTAAAGAATTGTTTCTTAACTGTGAAATATTTGAGAACTCTCTTATTATTCTCTCATAATTGATTTCTAGCTTAATTCTTTAGTGTTCAGAATATTCTATCTGTGAGTTGGATCCATTGAAATTTGTTGAGACTTACTTTATGGTGCAACAGTGGTCAATTTTGGTAACTAAGCCATGTACACTTGAAAAAACAGTGCATTTTGTACTCTTAAGGGACAAAGTTCTACATTAATTAAACTATTTGTTTAAATTTTAAGTGTGCCCAAATATTCAAATTTTCTTGATTTTTTTGGAGGCTTTTCTGATGTTATTAAGGCTAGTATATTTAAATCTCTTAGTATCATGGCTTTGTGTACGTTTCTCCTTTTAGTTCTGTAAACATTTCTTTTTATTTTGAAGCTATGTTATTAAGTACTGACAAATTTAGATTGGTGTATTTTTCTGGTGCACTGTCACTTTCATCTTAATATATCTGACATTATCATTCGTAAATTTGTCTTAAGGTCTACTATTGATGTTGCTACATCGGGCTAATTTTGGTTGATTTTTCCATCTATTTACTCTCAAACATTCCACATACTTTGGATGACAGAAATTATTTTTTAAAGTCTCATCTTGGAAGCCTTGTCTTTTAGTTAGCATATTTATTTTATTGATACATGATTTAATTATTTGACATTTAACTTTACTGCCTTCAGATTTCATTTGTCCTAACATTCTGTGTATTACTCTCTTTTCTGGAGTAAATCACCTTTTGTTGTTGCTACTTTTATTATTCCTTTTGCTCTGTTATCAGGTTGTTATACATTAATTTACCATTTTGGAATAGTTAGCTGAAAGATGAGGATAGTTATCCCTTCCTTAAGGATTGAATTAAGGTAATTGACTTCTATCAATCACCAAACAAAACTAAAACCTTAAAACATTAACTCAATTTATCCCTCCAGCTTTTTGTCCTATCTTTGTCAAGTATTTAAATTCCATATAAGTTTAAATCCCATAAGATATTATTTTATTGTTTCATACAATCAGTGTTCATTTACAGTTGCCCAAGTGGTTTTCCTAGATATTCCTCCTTGTCCTTGCATATTGTATTTCTATCTGGAGTCATTGTTCATCTACCTCCTTTATTTTCTTTAATGCTAGTTTACTACTGCCAAATTCTTTTAGATTTTATTTGTCTCAAAAGTATCTCTCACTCACCTTAATTGTTAAAGTGACAATAACCGAGAAATTTCCGGAGTAAAGCCCTTCAGCTACTGATGTAAGAAACATCAACAACCTAAGTATAATAAATATAAACAAAAATACACCTAGGAATCAAAATTGGATTTCTTAAAACTAAAAACTAACATTGCTTCTGCCCTATTCTCTCACTGTTCTCTTTCTGACACTCAAAATAAATGTACATTAGGCCTTTCACTATTTTCTTTATGTCTTCAGTGAGCTTTTCTATGTTTTTTAATTCCTTTGTCTTTTAATGCTTCAGTTTGAACATTTTGTTCTGACCTGTTTACCGGTTCCTAATTTTATCTTCAAATTGTCTTATCTCTTAAATCTATTTGGAGAATTTTGAAATTATTATTATTTAATTTTAATTTCTAGAATTTCCATTTCATTCTTTTTTATAGTTTTAAATTATGTGCCAAATTTTATTATCTGGTCATTTAAATTTCTGTGCATATTAATCAAGTTATTTTGAAGTTCATGTCTGATAGTCACGATGTCCTTTATAGACTATCTTTTTATTCTGTTTACAGGTTTTTCTTTTCTTATTTTTTTATGTTGTTTTCTTTCTGTATGCCTGATTAATTTTGATTGTGTTTTTGAAACCATCAATGAAAAATTTTAGAAAGAATTCAGGCCTTTAAATAATATAATTTTTATTCAGTAAAGAATTACATTTTATTTATTTATTTATTTTTATTTATTTTTTGAGGGACAGGGAGACAGAGTGTGAGCTGGGGAGGGGCAGAGAGAGAGGGAGACACAGAAAAACAAGCAGGCTCCAGGCTCCAAGCTGCCAGCACAGAGCCTGATGTGGGGCTCGAACCCATGAGCTGTGAGATGGTGACCTGAGCCAAAGTCGGACACTTAACCAACTGAGGCACCCAGGTGCCCCTACATTTGATTTGAGAAGGAAGTCTATTCGGGATTATCACCGTATTTCAGTCATGGGTGAAGTCAAAGATAAGTTTCTTCTGAGGAATGGTTTCATTCTGTCCTTCTGGTGAGCCCTCAACTTTAATTTTTGTTTTTCCTTGCCCTCAAGGCTGCCAAAAGTTATGCTCCATTTCCCTCTTTGTTTTGTCTTTTACTTTTGAGATTGGCAATCGCTTTAAGGGAAAATCATGATCATACGTGCCCAGCTCACCCACTTAGCTTCCTTCTTCAAAATCTTGACCCTTTAAATTCTTATAGTCTTTGTTTCTGTCTTATACTTAAAGCCAGGAGTTCCCCCCTACCATTATTTATGTACATTGTATTCAGAGTAATCATAAAACAAGGCAGTCATCCTAGGAAACTGGTCTCCAATGCCTGCATTTTTAGCCCAATACTCTAGATATTTCTGACTTAGAATTATCATTAAACCAATATATAAAATATTAAGTTCCATTTTTAAAGCTTTGCATATGAAAATGGGAAGTGGATTAGGTATTGGTTTGAAGTTCAGAATATTGGTAAAAGGAAATAAATGTATTAACAAGATTGTGGTTGGGGAATTTAATCAACATTTAGAACGGTAGCAAAAATCCTGCCTATTCACATACATGCACATCACATTTAAGCAATGTGAATTTTGTAAGGTAAAAATTGTAATTTCTCTTTTACAGATATTTACAGGGAACTGAAATTCTAGCAGAATAAATAATGTGTCACAAACTGAATCTACTTCTTTTTGATGATTTTGTATATTTATGCTTATATACTCTAATTTGCCATCATATGTTTATTTTATTCAGACATGACTCCATGAAAGTATGTAATATATTTTAGAAAACTTTTTAAGTAAGTTTCTTGAAGAGTTTTTTTTCCCCAGTAGATTTAATTCTTAAAATAATGCTTTAAATTATCTGGAAAATTGACTTATGTAAAACAGGTAAATTCTAGTAATCTAGGAAACTAAAGGAAATGCCCTTGATATCCAGATTTATATAAAAAATGCACTTGTTGAAAAAAACGATGCAAAATGACTCCATCTATCCTTTTCCATGGTAATTCAGATGCTGTTATAAATTTAGTATTTTTGCTTGTTTATACAACTTGGCTCTTGCAAAGTGATATGTTTTCAATTCTTATATAAATCACATTTGCCTTGGAGAGATTTCAAGAAATAAAAAACAAACAAAAAAGAACAAAACAACTAACTGGTGATATAATTCTGTAATTTACATACGTTAGTTTTACCATGATCAAATCTCATTTTCCATGAAGGCAAAATACCTAGTGAATTTTATGCCGTGGTGGCTTATGACTAAATAAATTATCTTTACCACATTCAAAGTCATCAGCAATAATATAAGAAATATTGCACACTGTTCAAAGTTTCAAGAGGCACCAGCTCTCTTGAATTCTTTTTGTGAGCTTAACATTTTTGGCTATTATGAGCCTTGTTCTCTCTTTGGGTGAAAAAGAGCATAGCTAAAATATTAACAGTACATAACTAACTATGGTCCTCATTGATTTTCCTTCTGGCCCATGGCATATCCCAGGAAAAGAGCCAATTTCAATGAAATAAATAATAATGCCTTTTATAACACTTTACAAGATATTTCTCTGTACATTTTATTTACATCTCAAGGGATTTCTGAGCCATAGCTATTATTATTTCAGTTTATGAAGAAATTAAAGTTCAGAGAGGTTTAATATGCTGTCCAAGGTTTTTCAATTTGTATGTTTTTGGATAAAGATTTGAGCATGTTTTGATAATAGAGAACAGAAAGTAAAGAGTGTGGTTTAGAATTTATTAGACTCAGCCAATAAAAATATAAAATGTTAATTCAGCATATCCAGGGCGACCTTTCAAGGTCAGAAAAATTATTGTGGAGAATCAGGTAAGGTAACAATGAGAGAAACTGTGGAATGATTGCATTCTTGTAACCAAATCAGTCAGATGAGCCAAAAAGACATTTGGAGCCTGAGCAATAAAATAGAGCCCATCTGGCTGCTAAGGCCTTTCCATGGCTTCCATTCCTGTGTAAGCCTCACCAGTAAAACTCAGAAGTCTTAACAGCTTGAAAGTATTTAAGTAAGAAGATAACAGTCCCTACCCTTTTTGTTTGTTTGTTTCATTCATCCATCCATTCAACACATATTTATTAAAAGCCTATGTTGTAGCAGGCACTACTCTAGATGATGGGGTTATAGGAATGAACAAAACAGAACAATCCCTGCCTTTGTGGAGCATGCATTGTAATGGAAGAAGACAGATTATAAACAGAGCAATTATAAAGTCTGTAACCAGTTAGTATGTACAATGGAGGCAAACGTAGAATGGGGAAATGGGCTTGGGGGGTGTATGACTGGTGACACAACTTGAAACAGTTAACTAGCCTGCACTGAGAAAGTTTACTCTGAAGGAGATGAGTCATCTGGATCTCCTGGGAAGAGCATTGCAGGCTGAGTGCCAAACGCTGATGTGGAATTATGCCGGTTATGTTCAAGGGAGAGCAAGGAGGTCAAAGTGTCTAGAGAGAGAGGAGGGGGAAGGATAGCTCCTGAGCTCAAAGATGTCGCTGGGCAGCCAAGCCTGTTGGCCCTTGCCATTTACTGAATGAGAGGGTGAATCTGTGGCAGGTTTTGAGAAGATGAATAGCATAATTTCATTGATAACCTAACTTTGTCATATTAGTTGCTGTTTTGAGAATTGCCTATGAAAGGACAGAAAAGGGGAAACCAGTTAGGAGGCTTTGGCAAAAATCCTCTCGAGAGATAAGTCTGGCTTGGATGAAGATAACCACGATAATGTTTATGAGAAGTGGTCAGAGTCAAGATGTGTTTATTATAATAGACCAATGAGATGGATTTTTGGGCTATTAGTTCTTAAAACATGGACATTCTCTTTTACATTAAATTACTTGTGTACATATTTGTCAAGGATGGTTGCATATTTTATTTTACTTTCTGTGTCAAATGGCAGTATGGTAGGTAATCTGTGAAGGATTGTGAAATACACATTTATGGTTATTCAAAGCTAAATGGAAGGCTTTTAAGAGAGATTGTTGAAGACCCACTGTGATATGAATAAAGGCATAAAGCCATCAGTGTGTGGTAATTCTATTTTCTTCTGATTATAGGTAGTGTGTTTATAAAAGCTAGAAAGGGGAACCTATGAGAGTAGTCAGTAGATAAAATGGATTATGGATTATGAGACTGAAACTTCTTATGCCCACCTGAAAACTGTTCATTAATATCATGTCAGTTTCATAATTGTTAAGTATGATTACATTGTAATGCTTAGGATGGCTATGAGTACAGCTACTGAAAAAGATAAATTGCATTACACTTCGTACGCATCAGTGCTATGAAACTAATAGACTTGCTGTTTTTCAGAAGGAAAATTTTGTATATTGGGAAAGAAAAAGTCTAAAAAGAGAGTATTACAAAAACCTTCACTCTCACTCTTCTTCCAGATTATCAGGACACTGAGGCTGGTGATTCCAGATGTTCTTGGGGTCCCTCTTGTGTATGAGGGTTTATTGCAGCCTCCAAATTAGTTTTCCTTTTCCTTAGCTGTCAACTTGGAAGGAGAGAAGTCTTGAGTTTAGGTCAGTCTTAGAAATTACCTAAATTATTTAACCTCTCTGCTTTTAAGTCTTTCTCTTCAACATGGTAAAAAACAATTCATGGGTCAGAGTTGTGACAATAAATTGTGATATTGTTTGCAATGGGAACGGAAGGCATTTATTGTACATACTCAGTGTGGACAAAACTGTTTTACATGACTGCCTACCAGGCAGAAACTGTGGTGTGCTTAAGATTTCACAGCTTGGAGCAGGACTGATTTTTTTTCTTTTTTTTCTTTCAGACTGTTCCACTGTAATAGGAGACTATGATGGTTAATTTTATATGTCAACTTGCGTGGGCTACAAAATACCCAAATATTTGGTCAAACATTATTCTGGATGTGTCTATGAGGGTGTTTCTGGATGAGATTAACATTTGAATTGGTAGATTGAGTAAAGCAGATTGCACACCCTAATGTAGGTGGGCCACATCCATTCAGTTGAAGACATGAATAGAACAAAAGGCCAGCTGTGCCATGAGTAGGAGGTAACTCCTGCCTGACTGCCTTGATCTCACATCAATTTTGTCCTGTTTTCAGGATCACACTGAAACATTAACCCTTCCTGGGTCTTGAGTTTGCTGGTACTCAGCTGTAACTACATGATCAGCTACTTTGGGTCTCTAATTTGCTGATTGCAGATCTTGAGATTTGTCACCTTCCATAATTGCATAAGCCAATTTCCCCAAATCTCTCTAGATAGATAGGTAATACAGATAGATATAGATAATCCTAGTCCTAGCCATCTGTCTATATCAAAATGATATATATACACACATATCTTATCAGTTCTCTTTCTCTGGAGAGCTCTTACTAATATAGAGGCTTCTGGTCCAGGCATGAAATCAAGTATAGATTTTACTACTGACCCAAAACAAACAAACAAACAATACCCACACACACACACACACACACACAAACGTGTGTGTGTGTGTGTGTGTGTGCTCCCATCATATGTGCATAGCGAGTGTTTCAAAGGGGGCCTAATTCTGTGAACAAAATTAGAAATCTGGCTTAATTTTGCATGTCAGGGAAAAGAATCTGTTTTTTTAAAGAGTTTGGAAAGAGAAACAACTGAATGCTGTGTGAAAAAGAAATTCGACTCAGAAAACCTAACATTAAATTCCATTGTTTTATAAACCATCATACATGTGATGTACCTCAGCTAAGGCAAAGTGCATTGTAAAAGAAGAAACAGGCAAAAAGCAGAGGAAAGACCATGAAGAAATGAAATGCCCTACGTTTGTGCAGTCACAGACAAGACCAACACTGTACTGAGGTCTCCTCTTATCACCTGTCAACCACCAAGGGGCAGCAGATCTAAGGCTATGGAGAGGCAACTTGAAGATATCAGCGTCTATAGCTGCAGGGCAGGAATGGAATGAATCCAAGAAGATTGGGTGAATCATCCTGAGACCCTATAGGAGAATGGAGGAATTTATTCTCGGTGAGATGAGCTCTTGCTTCTATTGGTTTCTCTGGTTGGCATTGAAAAGACTTTTTTTGTTTTGTCTTTTCAACATGAGAGGAACGTACTGTATGCATACAACTGTGGGGACACATGGCAAACCATTAGATAAGCCTATGTGAAACCCCTTCCTTTCTGGGAGTGGGTAGCTTCATTACACTGATGGTCATGCCATTTGGAATCTGAAGAAGGATAATTGCATTAGAAGAGATATTTTTCCAAAGTTAGTTTAAAGTTACAACTTTGCAGCTGCAGTAACAGGCGAAGATCAGGGCCGTACAAAAATCCAAGCATCAGTTTTCCAAACCAACAGAGATCAAACAACAGCGATCAGAAAGAGAATTTGAACTTTAAAATATTAGTATTTATTTAGTCCATGCCTTGTAACTATTTTTTATGTCTCAGGCAATATTAGCATCCCATTCTCTCTTGCTGGCAGTTTTACTTGCAAAAGTATCATAGGTTGTGGTAAAAAAAAAAGTTCTTCCGTTGGACATTACACACGCACAACTGACCTTGTGTGCACATAAGGCACTCAGCTGTGGATGCTGTCCAGTAATAAGGAAATGTACAGTCTTGTCAGAGGGAAGAGGGACTGTGCCTTTCAGCCATCCCATCATGTCTTCTGCCTTCTGCTCTTAGTGCTTTGGGCTAATCCTATTACATCTAATAATTGAATCCCTCCACCTGACTCTCTAGAAAAGTGTTCTGATCACTCTCCAACCCTTTCCCTCTCCGAGACCACAAAATTACTCTCTCCTAGGCCCCATATTGTACCATATTGACCTGCTGGATTCTGTTTGGGACTTCCGATTGGCTTTGGGAACCAGCTTTTGAGGTGTTGTTTGTTTAGCACCATGGCTGATACATGGTGGGACCATGATACACCATCAGAAAAATATCGTATGTAATGCATATCATTCAGTCAAGTCAGACTACATTTACTTTCTATAGTAATCAAAGGGAAGGAAAATGGGTAAAGTGAGATGATTGGTAAGGGAAGTTGGAAAATTAAAAATGAAGGAAGCAGAGAGGAATTCTGGTCAAACTAGTTAGCTGGAGACATGGATTTTAATTCTCAGATAATTGGGACTCTGGCCACAGGCTTAGAAAAAAGCCACATTTCCTCTAGGTGGTACAGGGGATTTCCCACTGAGAAAAGCAAAATTGAGAAAAAGAAAATAAAACAAAAGAGGGAGCTGGTTGAGCAAACCCTGAAAATAATAATTTTTAAGTTTCCAACTGCTACTTCAGTATAAGTTTAAGAGATGAAATGAGTTCTCTAAAGGTTAAGAAATTGTTTTTTCTATTTCATCTTTTAATCAAATAGTCTCTATTTAAAGTAGGGGAAAGGACTCCACATTATTATAGGTCATATGAAAAACTCAAGAGAATGTAGCTAATGCTCGATTATTACAAGAAAAATTATAACTCGAATGATTTATTTTCTTCTGTGAGAAAGAGCTCTTTCTATCAACACACGGCTGTATAGATTATTGAATATGCTTCACACTACACATGACAGATTGGTTATTTGCTGAAAATGACTATAGGTAGGGGCTCCTGGGTGGCTCAGTTGGTTGAGCATCTGACTTTGGCTCAGGTCACAATCTCACATTTGTGAGTCTGAGCTCCACGACGAGCTCTGTGCTGACAGCTCAGAGTCTGGAGCCTGCTTCGGATTCTGTGTGTGTGTCTCTCTCTCTGCCCCTCTCCTGCTCGAACTCTGTCTCTCTCTGTCTGTCTCTCGCTTTCAAAAATAAGCATTAAAAAAGTGACTAGAGACATATTATCTAAGAATTAAATATGCAGCTGAATGAATGGTGAGAAATAAAACATTAAAATTAATTACAAGTTACCTGGATTCCTGTCTAAAAATGGATGAAAATAAAGGAGAGACAAGGCTACTAATATTTATGGAACATCCACTCTGTATGTGTTTCCGGTCTGTTTAATCCACAAAATTATCTGACAAAGTACGTAATATTATCCACATTTTACAGATGAAATCCAGATCCAAATCCACGTATATTAGTGGTAAAGCAAATACCTGAACTCAGGTCAATCCACAATAATACCTCAGACATACATAAAGAAGATAAGACAAGGGAATGACTTGGAGGTGAAGTTGCTAGGATCAGAGAGGATTTCAGGGAAAACACATGCCCGTACTGGCCTGTGAACAGTTGTGTAAGAAGAACTGAATCCTGAGCAGATACCTGGGCTAGCATAAAAATACCAGAATGCAGGGGGCTGCAGAGGAGTTATACATCCTTCATGACTAGAACAGCTGAAGGTATAAAAAGGGTGGAAATGCAGTAGACAGATTTCTCAGCTGGTGGGGAGACATCTGTTTATATAACTGGACCAAAGGTTATATAAATATGAATCTTCAAATAAAACTGATCAGAAGTAGTATATGCTGAATAATGGTCCCCCAAAGATGTCCATGTCCAACTCCTTGGCACCAAAAGAAGTTTTGTAGATATGATTAAATTAAGAGTTCTAAAATGGGTAGATTATTACGGATTATATGTATGGGTCCAACATAATCACAAGGGAGGCAATGGAGTTACATTCAGTAAAGAGACGTGATGGCAGAGCAAAAGTGGGGTTGATGCACTTTGAAGACAGAAGAAATGGCCAATAGCCAAGAAGCCAAGAAAATGGCTTCTCCCCTAAAGTCTCCAGAGGGAGCAAGGCCATATTGACACCTGACTTTAGCCCAATGAGACTGATTTCGTACTTTTTTTTTTTTTTTTCGTTGATTTGGACTTCTGACTTCGGAACTGTAAGATAATAAGTGTTTATTATCTTAAGCCATTAAGCTTGTTGTTATTTGTTATAGCAGCAATAGAAAATTAAAACAATAAAACAACAACAATAATATATCAGTCAAAATTATTTTTTATGCTGTATATTACTGGATTTAGAGTTGACCCGTTCCTAGGTGCCCTTTTACAGATTTTATTTTCTTGAGCTATTGTTTTTTTGGTATTTGTTTTTTTGTTTTTTTCCACAAGAATATGTTGGGAATCATTGCCTTTTACAGGCAAGCAATAGGACAGGCAAGGAAAAATGAAACAAAGGAAGTTAAAAAAAATAACAGCAGAAAAAGCTCTTTCCTTAATCAGTAACTCAAAATAGGAGACTAACAGTTTCAGGATGGTGAATAGACTGTTTTTGTCATTTAGACAAAATTTTGTCATTTCTCCTACATTTTCTTTTGATTTGGGTTGCGCAGAAAGAAAACAATTCTTATTTTAATAATAGTACTAAAATGAACTCTGTCATTGGCTCAGCCAGGGTACAGGGTATTCTGAATTAATGTTATTTTGCGCTTGATTATTACCATATCTATGTTCTGCTTGTTCTGTCAAGTTCAATTAATTTCCCTGCCTTTAACAGCTACTTTTCATTCATGCTTTCATTCATTCACTCAAGAAATACTTACTTAGCTTCTAATCTATATGGAAGACACTCTGCCAATGACTGGGGATAGAATTATGAATAGAGCAAGCATTGTCTTTACCTTTTATTTTTTCTCAGACTACCCTAGACCACACTGGTATCACCCTTTAAGACTCTGATTTCACTTATATCTGCTCATACATGTTTAAGGACTTAAAACTAGATAATGGATATTAGTATGTTTCTCTGTCTCAATTACTCATCTAAGTCACATGCTTTTGGGGGGGGGGTGGTAGTTATTTCATCTCAGGTGGTACAGATCACACTTAATAGACATAATAATAATTTCTTAATGACTAATTGATACATGAGTCACCAGGTTTTGTAGAATCATTCATTCTTCAACAATTTAATAGGTCTCCCCACTAGGCCCTTAAAAAAAAAAAAAAGCCTGATACTTTAGCTTGATGGGTAAGCATTGTCCAGGTGGTCAGAGAGGAAAATGAGTTTTAAGCAAAGGTAAAAATATATGTACAAGAATCAAACAGGAAAATGTGTGTTTTTTTTTTTTAAAGAGTAAACATTGTTGTGTGTCAGGAACATTATACACAGAATATCACTAGATTAAAGAGCCATATTGAGGTTATATTGGGAAAAACTTTTCGTGTCATGATAAACTATATCGATTTGATCTTTAAAAAATTTATTCAGCTGTGTTTTTTTGTTTTTTATTGTGCTAAAAATACATAATGTAAAATTTACCATATTAACCTCTTTTTTTAAGTGTAAGTGAAGTATATTAACATTGTTGTGAAACAGATCTCTGGAACTTTCTCATCCTGAAAAACTGAAGGAAGGGAGGGGTTTAAAATAAAAGAATATTAGATTCTTACTTCCTCCCCTCTTGACTTTTTTACAAAAGGTAAAAGGTAACTCTGGCATCTATATAGAGAATTACCTGACAAAGGAATGAGAGAACCCTAGAAGCTAGTAACCAACATGCTATAATGTAATTTTGGAACCAGATGAACCTAGGTTCAAATCCTGGCTCCTGCACTCACATGCAGTATTAAGTGAAAATCAGCTGGCTATATTTTTTTCCCTTTAGTCAAGAATGAGGTTTACTTGTTGTTAACTTATTTTGGTATTTCAAAAAAAATTACTATTTTTTCACTTAGAGAACCAGGTTTTTTGTTTTTTTTGTTTTTAAACAGTGGCTTTGTAGCAGAACTGTTTGAAGCAGGAATGGACTGTTAGCAGATTAAATTGTCTTCTGTGCTCGCTATGAGTTACATTGACCTATGCCTCCATATTTCCTGAATTCCTAATTGTTAAAATGAATTGTTAAACAGTTTTTCTCAACTTGCAGGATATGACTATGTAGTCCACTTTATATTCCAAAATATAATCTTATATTCACTTTCACAATTAGAGTTTTGAGGTTAATTTTTTTTTTTTTTTTTTTGTGGAAGCCATCTTCAACTCTGATGGCCGATTAGAGCCACCTGGAAGCTTTTGATACTCTGTTGGTCTCCACGAAAAACCAACTCAACCAGATTTCTTAGGGGTGGATCTAAGCATTCAATCTAAAACATTTCCCCAAGTGATTTTAATGAATGTAAAGCCAGGGCTGGGAATCCCTACCCACTCTGTACTTCTCTATTATCCAAAGCACTTATTTTAAATTGAAACCAAGTTATGCCTTGACTATGGCTTTTTGTAGTTTATTCCAGTTTCCCACCATCATGGATAATTGGGTGTAAAAAAAAAAAAAAAAAGCGATGCTTGGCTCTATTTTGTGATTTTATTTTATTTTTATTTTTACTTTTTAAAATGTTTATTATTTTTGAGAGAGAAACAGAGCATGAGCGGGAGAGGGGCAGACAGCGAGACACACCCAGAATCCAAAGCAGGCTCCAGGCTCTGAGCTGTTAGCACAGAACCTGATTCGGGGCTTGAACCTGCCAGCAGTGAGATCGTGACCTGAACTGAGATCGGATGCTTAATGGGCTGAGCCACCTAGGTGCCCTCTATTTTGTCATTTTAAAATACATTTTTTTTTCTAAATTAATTTTGGTATGGCCGTAAAATAACTTGATATTTGAAAAAGTTATGTAATGTAGGCAAAAATTTAATGCTTGATAAGTTCCTCTGTACTAATGGAAATCTTTATATCAAACAACTGTGTCTATGACTTTCCATAAGCTTCCAACAGTATCAAAACCAAGGAATGGATTGTGAGAGAATTCTTCCTCCTGCACATAATTTCCATCATCCCTTCCCATCCCAAACCACTAAAATGTAATCTATAACCTTAGTAAAAACAGCTTGTCTGTTGTTCAACTATAACTTCAAAGTAAGTCCCATATCCCACCTTTCTAAACTAATTGCCTCCTCAGCCTCTTTCTATATAGAATTAGTCTTCCAATAATCCTAACTTATTATAATGCTTCTAATTTGGAAAGGATATATCTTAGAGCTGGTCCATGACCATATTTATTATAGGGATTTGGGGCAACTAGTCTCAGATGGTTCTTAAAAGTAATTTACAAGTGGCCTTTGATTGTTTTTTCCAACAGAGGAGACCAGATATTTCCTGCTTTGAATTAATAACAGAAAAGGTCAGATTTGCTGTTTCAAGCTTCCCCTCTCTTCTTCTGCTTCTTTTAGAACTTTATTATCAACCATAAAGATAAAGAAAAATACTGCAGTCTGCTGACACGTCTACATAAAATCTCCACACTTTTTTTTTCTGTCTGCTGAACTTTGAAGTTTTGCTCTATATTGTTTAAAACCAGATGTTTTCTTTAGTTTTTTTTGTAGTTGTTTTAAAAAGAACCTTCTATTTTGCTCAAAACATATTTTCTTTCGCTTTCGTACAAAACAAACATTTTAAAGCCAGAATGCCTCTATTTTACAAAATTATACTAACTATAAATTATTCTTTGCCCCTGTGCTAGGCACTAGAGGATATTAATATCTAAGAAATTATTTAACATCAAAGTTTGAATAAAAATAAGATACCTTTAGGCAAAGAATCACGGAATAAATAAGAGATACAGGCGGACAGGGAGAAGAGTAAAATGGTCATAATTGAGTTTTAAATTGGCCCTAAGACCCGAGTATCTACAAGACAATTTCTTCAAGTCAAACTCAGTGGAGTCCACTCTTTTTAAAACATTTTAAAAAATATTTTTATTTATTTTTGAGACACAAAGAGAGACACAGCACGATTTGGGAAGGGTCGGAGAGATAGAATCTGTAGAGACACAGATTCCGAAGCAGGCTTCAGGCTCTGAGCTGTCAGCACAGAGCTCAATGTAGGCGCGAACCCATGAAAGGTGAGATCATGACCTGGGCCAAAGTTGGATGCTTAACCAACTGAGCCACCCAAGCACCCCCAGTGAGGGCCACTCTTAAGAGGAGACTGTTTTGTTTTGTTTGTTTTGTTTTGTTTTGTTTTAAGTCTCATGGAGAAATAATTGATAACCATCATTGTATGAGGTAAATGATGCAATGATGGTTTGATTTACATATGTTGTAAAATAATTACCACAATAGTTTCAGCTAACATCTGTCTTCTCTAGATACAATAAAAAGAAAGAAAAGAAAAAAGAAAAAAAACAATTCTCATTGGGATGAGAACTCTTAGGAATTACTCTCTTGATGACTTTGTTATGTTCTACACATAACAGCTCTAGCAATAGTCATCATGCTGTACATTATGTCCCTAGTACGGTTGACCCTTGAACAATGTGGGTTTGAACTGGGAAAGTCCACTTAAAAAAGGATATTTTTTTTTGATAAATACAGTACAGTACTATAAATGTATTCTCTTCGTATGATTTTCTTAATGACATTTTCTTTAGCTTACTTTATTGTAAGAATACAGTATATAATACATATCACATGTAAAATATGTGTTAATTGTTTATATCATTAGTAAAGCTTCTGGTGAAAAATAGGTTATTAATAGCCAAGTTTTAGGGGAGTCAAAAGTTATATGCAGATGTTTGTGTGGGGGTTTGACACTCCTAACCTTCATATTGTTCAAGGGTCAACTACACTTATTTACCTTATAAATGGACATTTGGACCTTTTGTCCACCTTCCTCCAATTTCCTGTCCCCCCACCCTCTGCCTTTGGTAATCACAAGTCTAATCTCTTTTTCTACAAGTTTTTTTTTTTTTCCATTCCACCTATAAGTGAGATCATACAGTATTTGTCTATACTCTGACTTATGTCATGTGGCATAATGCCTTTAAGATCCATCCATGTTGTAGCAATATGATAGGACTCCATTGAGGAAACCATTTTTGATGATCACCTAAAATTTATAATTTTGTTTTGTCATTCTGTGATTTCTCCTCCTGCAGGAACAATCTATATTCCCTTTGTCATATCCATAGAAGAGACTGGGGTTAGTTCTGACCCTGTGTTGCATCTCATGCATGTGCTTTGAAAATATTAGTTACCTTCTACAGAACATTAAAAAAAATGTTGTGCTTGCCACTTTAGTCAAAGAAACATAAACCGTAGCAGTAGGTAAGGTTTTATATTCCAGATGGTGATGAATCATTGATGGAGCCCCTAGGGTCTAATTGTACAACTTTCCTAGATACCTATAAAGCATCAATTATGCAAAACAAGTGTTTTCTCTTAATTATTTCTCCCAGGAATTTTAATATAAATAGAACACAATATAAAACAAGCTTTGCTTTCAAATCTAAAATCTCTTTAGTTGTGGCTAAATATCTACATCTATAGACCTCTCTCTCTCTCTCTCTCTCTCTCTCTATATATATATATATATATATATACACACACACACACACTATTTGGAATATTGCTATAGGACTATTCAGCAAAAATGAAAATTTTGTAGTCTTAGGTTTCTCTGTTGTTTTATTGAAAAAAATTATTACCAATTGTGGTATTTACATAGGTTATGCAATCTAGGACAAATTTTAATGCTTCACAAGCTCTGCATATATATTTGATTTCATACAATACTAAGTTATAATAAAATAGTTCAGACTTGTATCAAAAGCTGTTATGTTGTCTCTTCCAAATCCTATCTTAGTGTTTCCCTCTCAAAGTATCATAATGAACATTTAAGCTTTGTAGACAGTGATAAGTAAAAGCACCAAAATTGGAATGAAAAGATCTCTAAGTCCTAATCAAATAGCCAAACTCTACATTAATTTCTTCTCTCCTCCTGTTACAGCAGAGAAAGTACTTCTCCCACTTAAGTTCAACTTTTCCTAGAGGGCACTCAGGAGGCATTTAATAAACAGTAGTTGGATAAATAAATTTTTAGGTAAATGAATGAATGGATGAATGAATCTTCTCTTTTAGGAAACTTATATTATTAACTGTTCCTTAACTCTCTTATAGGCTCTCTATTTCTCTCTGTTCCCTTCCATTAGCACTTGTTGAATCTTTAAGAACCAAAACAACCCTTTGTCCATGTATACCTCTGTTTATACCTCTATTTCTTCTCCATCAAAATAAAATTTCTCAAGTTTTTTCTGACTCCTTGTTTCCATATTCTTACATTTGACTCACTTCTCACACCAAACCAATGTGGTTCCAATCCTTCTCTGTTGAAGGCATTTTTCCAAAAGTCAGCTATGATTTCCATATAGCCAAATTAAAGTTGCCTTTTCACTGGTCATTATACTTAATAACTCTGACAATATTTGACATTGATGATCTACTAAGCAATATATACTCTCGTGAATGATACTACATTGTACTCAATTCTTCATCTCTTTGGTCTCTCTTTTACCACATCTTTTATTTAATCAAAACAATTAAATACTGAAAAGTGTCAGGGCTCTATTCTTGATTATCTTTCTTCTTAGTCTCTGCTGTTTCTCTAGGTGAGAGTTTCTCAATCTTGGCACTATTGACATTTTAACCAAGGTAATTCTTTTCTGTGAGGGGGGTGTTCTGTGTATTAGAGGATGTTTAGCAACCATGACTTTCCCCCAGTTGTGATAACTATGATAACTAAAAGTATCCACTTTGTCAAATGGATTCTCAGAGGCAAAATCACACCCGGTGAAGAACCAATGTTTTAGGTGATCTCATTATCTCCATGGTTTCTCTTGACGTATGTCCATCCTTGACCACTATGTTGAATTCTCAAGATATTTAGTCAACCACCATCTTGACCATCTTATTGGTAGCCCTCATATTTAATTATTTAAAGTGTTAGAAATTGTGCAAATTATTCCCCACCATCATACTTGCCCTTTTTTATTTTTGAGCTCCACCAAATGGACCCATCCAAGTACTTGTGCCAGAAACATTGGATTCAGTGCCTGATTATAAAGCAATCACAACATGGATGGACCTGGTGGAGATTATGCTAAGTGAAATGAATCAAAAAGAGAAAGACAAATACCTTATGGTTTCACTTGTATGTGGACTCTAAAAAATAAAAGAAATGAAAAAACAAAGAAAGAAGCACAAAGAAGCAAACAAAGCAGACTCGTAAATACAGGGAACAAACTGATGGTTGCCAGAGGAGAGGTGGGTGGGGGGATGCATGAAATAGATAAAGGGGATTTGGAGGTGTAAACTTCCAGTTATAATATAAATAGGTTATGGAGATGAAAAGTACAACATAGGGGATATAATCAACAATATTTTAATAATATTGGAGACAGCTAATGACTACACTATAGTGGTGAGCATTGAGTAATGTATAGAATTGTCAAATCAATGGGTTGTGCACCTGAAACCAATATAACATTTTATGTTGATTACACCTCAATAAAAAGATCTTCTAAATGAAAAAAATATATATATATACATATACATATATATATATATATATATATAGCCATTGATTGTAACTCTAAACTCTCTCTCAGATCCAATAAATTCTCTCTTTCTACTGACATGTACCTAATCCAAGCTACCATCTTATCTAGCTTTAGGCACTGTAGCAGTCATTCCTCTGCCTTTTAAATCCATTCTTCCCATTGAAATCAAAACAGTCTTTTAAAAAACATATAATTTTGCTACTCTCTTGCTTACATTTATTCTTAGTTTTCCTATTATCTTTACAATAAAGAACCTGTGTGGGGAAATAGGTTCTACTTACATAAATGTGTTAGAAAAAAAGCTTAGGGCAGAAAGCCGACACCACAGGCAAAAACGCCCAAGGTTAGCTAGGGAGATATTGTAATGGGATCACAAGTAACTTGTTATATCACCTGCAGGACATTACTTTCCATCTGGTGCCAATGTACCTTCATCACAAACTTCACCTGCCCCCCAAGCCCTTTGCTTCTTACACACACAAGTCAGTGATTACTGTCCGATTGTTTTCTCCACATTCACATGTGTAAGATCTTCTTTTCCTCATGTTCACCACGTGGGTAATAAATATCTTGTGAGCTCGGTAAATATGGAGACAAGCTGTTTGGAGTTCTTGTCTCCTTCTGGACATTAGCTTCTTTCGTATTTAATTCTGCATCCACTCTCTTGCTGGACAAGAGAGAACTCCAGATTCATAGTCTGCGACAAACATGAACTATTTAAGCTGGTAGGATCTGGTCTCAGCTAACTTCTCAATCTCATTTTTCTCTACTCTCTCCCACTTACTTTCTGCTTCAGGTTTATTGTCCTTCTATCACTTTACTGAATGTACTGTGTTCTTTCTTGGCTCAGATATATTTCGTAAAATGTCATTCTACTCCCGGCTCTGATCCAACTAATGATCTCAAGTAACTACTGACTGACCTGTGCGGTAGGTAAACGAAAGACTCCCCATAATGGCCACATCCTAATTCTTGAAACCTCTGAACATGCTAGTTATCATGGCAACAAGGAATAAAATTACTGATCAGCTGAACCTAGTTAAGGTGAGTACCCTGGGTATCCAGGTGAACCCAATGTAATCATGATCCTATAAAAATGGAAGGAGGCAGCCAAGCTCAGAGAAGTTTAGAATCATTGTGAGGAGAGCTCAGCTTGCCATTGCTGGCTTGAAAAATGAAGGAAACTATAAACCAAGGAAAGCAGGCTTTCCTTAAACGCTGGAGAAAGCAAGAAAAGGAATTCTCATTTAGAGCCTCTAGAAGGAGGGGAGTTCTGCCAGCATCTTGATTTCACGGGAGGCTTCTGACCTACGGAACTTCAAGGTAACGAACTTGTATTTTTTTAAACCACTATGCTTGTGGCAATGTGTTACAAAAGTAATAGGAAACTAATACGACCTGTTCATAATAATTTCCCTTCATAGTCTCCTTATGTTTTTAGTTATATTCAAAGACTAACTGCTTTGCTAGACTGTGTGCTAGTGAACACCATTTTGTTCTTACTGCTATTTCTGAAAAAAAAAAAGTTTGTGCTCTTGGTGAATGTTTTTAAAATGAACAATTGAAGAAATAATTTGGTTTAGAGTCTTATTTTTCTGGTAAGTCCTAACACATAAATTTCTGCCTCTTGTATGTCACTGACTTATGGGGAAAACAAACAGAAGACCTATTCTAGCTTTCTTTGTGAGCACTGTCACTTTGTTCTCTGTAAAAACTTAGTTTTGAAACTGTTTGAAAATTGACTTGAGAAACACTATCGTGCTTTCAAGACAGGAAAACGTTAAGGCAACCTTGGTTTATGTGAATAGAACCTCTGAATAAAGAACTGTTAAGCCAGATACTGGAGAACTGAAATGGCTAAAAGAAAAAACTCTGGTATCCTTGAGTTAGGATAGTAGGTAGTAACTATCACCTCCAGAACCAGCAGAACAAAGAAGTGGCTGGGATTGTAATTTAGAAGCTTTGAATAAAAGACTGCTGGAGCTGAACCCTGACCTAAGAGGGGAGCCTTGACTGGTGTGGGGTCTCTGAGGTTGGAGAAGGGACTGTGTGTTGGATCCGGACCTCTAAAACAGGGCTGCTGAATGGCTGATGCTGATCTCCTAAGGGGGTGTGAGGATATGGAGTCTGTGACTCTTAAAAAAAATAAAAAAATAAAAATAGCAGTAGACTCTGCTGCTACTGGACAAACTACTGTTGCTGGGTGGGGAAGTGTTGCTGGGGAGTCACTGAGAGAAACAGGAAGGAGCTAGCCCTCCCCATCTGTGTGCCACCCTCTAGCTCCCCATCTCGGGAGAGCCTGACCTAAAGACTCTGCTGTTATGGCAAAATCCTGCTCTACAGAGTGAACCCCAACATCACAAAGGTTCTACAAGGCTGGATCTGACAATGGCTCAATAACACCACAGTTTCTAGGTACAAGTAAGCCAGAGATTGAGAGAAGATTCTAGAGATATTCTCAACAGAATTTGGATGGTTTTGTTAGGGAGCTTATAACTCCCTCTGCTACAACAGGTACACGCCTATACCATGGCAATTATGGGACAGTTGGGGAGCCATGGAATGCTCACCATGGGTGCGTCCTGCTAAAGCCTGTGCTTTGTTCTGTTACTGTGAATGCTCTGAGGTGGGGCAGGTGCCATGTTTTGTTGGGGTTAAAAACAAATTCTCACTACTGTTAAAAATTTTGTCCTTTTTCTTTTTCCTTGAAGGCTCACTTTTTTTAAGGTGCTTTTCAGTGGGAGAAAAATGTAAGAGGTTATTGATTTTTTTTTTTTTTGTTTGGTTTCTAGAGCACTTGCTGCCATAGCAACTATTCTGACTCCAGAGTCAGAACATCCCACAAAATATACTGGACTTTGCCTTACTGTAGGCAGATGTTCTCATTTCATGTGACTTTTGTTCTCTCCAGGCTCTGTTTCCTATGGAAAATCCTAGTTAACAGTATTTCAAAACTAGAACCACCCATTCTTATAACAAATACCTTTATGCTGCAAGTATTAGGAAAAAATATTAGGAAAAAAATATTTCCTTAGGATAAGTCTTCTAGAACTTTAAGTCTTGATTGTTCTAAAAATTTCTATACTTGTGCCGTTTTAATTTTGATGTGCTTTTTCTCATTCATTTTTTTTCCTTAACTTTTTTCTTATATCTGAATTCCATCGATGGGGCACAGTGAATAGGGTTTTTCTTTTTTTCCAAACAACTGTACTAAGTATAAAGTAGGACTAAGTTGGAAGCACTCACAGGGGTAACTTCCTATCCCACAATACTCAATCTGAGAGAACACCCTTGTTGTGTCATTTTTTTCCTTCCATGGACATCCCTCACTTCTCCCTGGGTATCTCATTTTCCCCTTTGGCTCTGGCGTTGCGAGGAACAGGCAACAATTCAGTCTACTCTCTTTAGCACCTGAGGCGACCCTCCTCAAAAGATTCAGCTGGGCCCTTTGCTCTCAGTGGCATAGTGATTAATGAAGGGGTGTTCTGGCTTTGAGGGAGGATGATGATTGTGTCAAAGGTCACTGTATGAGGTGAAATCCTCCGTGTTCAAAATGATTCTCATAAAACTTCAGGAAGAGGCTTTGGCAGCGATGAATGAACATCTCTCTACTACAGTCATTGGTTGTTTTCTTCCTGTATGAGACGTCACTGTTCCTTCAGTTGAATGGAGAGAGGCATGAAGTTAAAAACATTACAACATTTAAAAATACTTAAACAATAGTACTGCAATCCACATGTCAAGATGATCACATCATGAGAGGCATGTAGTGAACTGACAGTTGAAATCACTTCCTTTAAATCAGCATCTGATGACATACACAGTAGTGCATATAAACAAAATGATATCCTCACCATTACAACAAGGCTTGATGTCCAGTGGTCTGATATATCCAGAAGTTTTTCATCTTTAAAGGGATAGGCTAACCTCTAAATTAGATGGAATCAGCAGATGTCCATGAGCCTGGGACATGACAGACTTCTGACAACTGAGTCACCTGTATTCCCCACCTGCTTAGAGATTCATAATCAAAAGAACTGAGTGGTGGGTAGAATAGTCCCTGGCTTCCTTTTGCTTTTCTCTAGTCTGGTTTTCTAATAGGCTGTTGGCTTCCCAGTTACTTAACAGGTACAGAGAGGTAGGAGTCCGATTCCAGAATGACTGGAGGTATGAAACTTTGTTAGGTGGCTACTTGGACTTCCTTGAGTTAAAAGCACACGCCTAAGCTCCTTAGCCATCCTATGTTTCCCATAGGGCTCTAAAGGCTCTGAAGAAAGCCTAGAGCACAAGTAATCTCCTCTCTGGAGGATTCTAGTTAAGTCAAAGGTGCGGAGACACCTGTGAGCTTTGGCTGCCTGCCTTAAAGTTAGCTAGAGCCATTACCTGGGATAAACTTGAAGCACCTGCTATTCTTGTCTACACTGAAGTATCACTACAGCTGACATGGCATTTCAGTGAAAAGCCGAGGCTTAGTAGCAGTTGGGTTAGGTGGAGTGGAATATTCCTGGTTTGACTTTTACTGCAGAAAAATCTTTTCTACACTTAGTTTTGTATTCCACTATCCTACTTGCTACCCTCCCCACACCTTGAAATAATTCACCAGGATGGAGTTTGTGCTGTTTTTTTTTTTTTTTTTTTTTTTTTTTTCTGGAATCAAGGACAACTGGATAGACTCCTTCAGAGGTTTCAGTTTCCAGGGAACAGTCTCTTGGGCAGGGAAAGGGCCCCTTTAGAAAGGAGGGTTAAAACTTTAGGAAGCATATGGGAAAGAGGAGCTGTGTCTTACTCCCTCACATAACCTTTTCCATGAATAAGGCCTATTAAACTGACTGGATCCTGAAAGGTCCCTTTAACTCTTTTTTATGGCTTCCTTTCACAAAGAACAAAATGCCACAGATAAACCAACAAAATGCTAGGTTGGTTATTACCTTTAAAGGTCATTCGAAGTGGAGTACCATATTACTCCAGATTAACGTGACCTGTTCACCTTAATGCTCCAGGGAAATGTCAGATACAAACAATCAGGGTCAGAGTATACAGGCACTTGAGCTATTATCTTTATAACTTTCAACCCTACGACAAAGTATATGTTAAAAATAAAAACCTTCAAGGTCCAACAAATGGAAAGTCGTTTTTTACTTGTGGTGTAAGAATTTGGTGATGGTGATGGCATGGGCTGGGGGCGGGGTGGTAATACTTTAAGTTCTTGAAGGTAACAATTACATCCTATCAGATAAGACTAGGAATTTAAAGGAGATTAAAAGAACCTCACTCGAGTAGAAATTAAGTAGAAATTCGAGTAGAAATTGGAGACCTTTAAAATTAGTCTTTCAGTATGATTTACTTTATTATAGCCATCTGTGGACAATATTGGGGGAATGAATGGGATTCCTAGGTTTCCCTCCTGTTAGCTGTTTTTTCTTCTGAATAAGCCCTCTATATCCTAGAATTCCTCACCAAAATTTAGCTACCCATTCCTAGGAAAATGATAAATGTAACTGGTAAGATTTCTACACTCAAAGCTCTGCCATTTCCAGTAGGATTTATAGTCCGTTATTCATGCAGTGGCATTAAAAATGCATGTACTTCTGAGTGCTCATACGTTCACTTTTATCAATGCCACTGGGCTTCAGTAATGTCTCCTTAAGGCTATTGCAAATAATACAAGACCTTGTAGTTTTTATTTCTGACCTAAAGTGAAAGTATATCTTATAACCTTCTACTTCTCGGGTTTATAAAAGTGGGAAATGGAATTGGGAAAAATGAAGGGGAAGAAGAACTTACTCAAATGGCAATGGTTTTATAGTTAAGACAAAATGAAATCAAGACCTATAAATTTCCTTGTTTCATTATGATGAAAGGTTAATGATTCTCATCTTCTGGAAGACCATATTTGAAACAGTATGTGAGTCATGTTCAGAGTTATTTACTGAGGTCTGATAATGTAGGACACCTTGATAATTAGTGTTAGCACCTCATTTCTTGAGCTCTTACTATGTGTCAGACGCTGCCCTAAGTACTTGCAGGGTGAGCAGGGAGGCACGGCAGGGTCCAGCTTTCACCCTGGTATGGTCAACCTTAGGGTGATAAATTCTGGTGCATCGTCACCTCTATTCAGAGTAAATTGGCTGACAGCTTTTGGGCTGAAGGAAAGATATGACCTGGCTAATAGGTGACTCTCCTACAGCCGTCTAGACCACAGCTGTTCCAGGCCTCCTGCCCACAGCAATTCTCTGATCCCTGCTCACACCCCCCCCCCCCCCATGCTGGCTTGCCTGCTGTTAAGCTCTGGCTCACCTGTGCCTGGAGGAGATCTTTGTCAGGTAATGTTGTACCACCTGTAACCTGGACTAACCAGTGAAGTTATCTGCCATATTAAGGATGGTTACTATACCACGTTCAGTGAGGTCTAAACCTTGCCTTGTCAAATGGAGACTGTCATTTAAGCTATTCTTCCTTGGTTACTCTCCTTCGGCAGTATAACATTTGTTAGTTCTCTTTACATCTTAGAGCATGATTAATGTCATTTTTCATACTAAACTTTGTTTAGATTGCTATGTGGTTTCTGTCTCTTTTATGTAGACTGATACAGATGGTAAACAGGAAGCAGATAATGTGGGTTAAATAATAGCAATTCCACAATTTCCCATATTTTTCATCTTCTGCCCCATGTTACTATAGAGATCTGAATGCCCTTAAATTTGGTTTTTCTTTAGAAAAATTATAGTTTGATTTCACTTCTTACTAAAATTTCAGTGGAATCCATTTCATAAAAGAAACTAAATTCTGATAGAGGGTAAGTGGATAAAAACCTAGATTCTTACATCTGTTAACATCTTTGTTGATCTTCCTGAGTGGAGACTAATTTTAGATAATGGAGAAAGCCTGATGGATTCCTCTTAAACAGATAGAATGAAAAGTTGATAGACAAGTTGGTGTATAGTATAGCTCAAATAAGAAACAATATACCATTTTTTAAGTTAAAAGTTGGGTAATGCCTGGTCTCAGAAGCTGATAACTTATTTCTATTGTAGAAGGAGTAAAAGCAGGGTGACAGGATATGAAGCTAATTCAGGAGTCTAGAGAATCATAAAGAATTGGATTTTTTGGAGTTTGGGCAATGCTAATTTAGATATGCTTAGACCTACAAGAGGAAGTGTTATATAGGCAACAGACCTCCAATAAAGGAATTCAATGAAAATGTCATGACTGAAGATTATAATTGGAGAGTCCTTGTATACAGACAGCTGAAAGTCATGGAATTGATTGCTATCCCTTAGGGAGAGGGTCTAGGCATATAGAAAATAAATAGCAGCATGGAACAGTGCTGTGGGAAGCTCTAATACTTAGACATCAAGCATAGAAGTTAGAACCAGTAAGGAAAAAGGGGCAGTAAAAGCATGGATGTGAGAGAGGAGGAAATCCAGAGAGGGAACATGGTCAAGAGAAGGAATAAATCAACAATGCTGATACTGTCCAGAGAAGAATAATATGAAGTCAGAAGGGGGAACATCTTATTTGTTTGACCTCTTCTCACAGAAATGAGATGGCTACTGAAGGGAAGGTAAAAGCAAAGGGAATTTTAAATGGAAAATACTAGAACATTTGTGTGCAGTTGGGAATAACTCAGAAGAGCAGGAATACATTGGGACTCAGAAAAAGGGTAGAATTGAAGGAAATTGCTGGAGAAGATGAGACAAACATGAGAAAAAGGGGAAGGGTGACTGAGAGTATCAGGGTCCCTTTATTCTAACACAAAGGAGGTTAAGAGCACAAGAAAGTAGCAGAGATATAAGTGAATTGCCATTTAATGGCTCCTATCATAGGAGGAGGAGTTTTGGGGAAGCGTGGCTAGAACAGTTCTGTAGAAAAAACGTGAAGTTACCACATGGAAACTAGAAAGCAAACCTTAGAACCATGAGTAAGTTTGTGTTAAAAACTGTGTGCACACTTTAACAGTTTTAACTGCCTGAGTGCCAGCACAGAGTAGGTGACTAGTAGGTCTAACAAGATTAGAACTTTTCCCCCAGACTACTAAAAGGTAGAAGGAAACAATCGATGCTACTTTGAAGGCAGGAATACAATAATGGGATCTAAGCTGTGTAAAGGGGAGGGCAAGGATATGTGGAGGTAGGGTCAATAAATGGGGGATGTTTGAAGATGAACTACTCAAATAGGAGTGTTCATTTGAACTACAAGGATAGTTTTCCAGAAGCTAGATCGTTGAAACTGAAATGTCGAAAGTGGGTTTGGTGTTCATAAGATACGGTAATAAAAGTACATGACTGAACGGAGAGGAGAGGAAAGCCATTAGAAGGCGAGAAGGTGAAGAACTCAAAGACCAAGCTGTTGGATGTATTGAAAATCCCAGGAAGATACAGAAGTGCAGTATAAAGTTGTGCAATTATGTGGGATTTTGTTTGTTGTGGGAAGAAGGTGGAGAATAACTTCCTACGTTTTCCAGGTGAATATAGGCTAGCATGAAGACCTTTGAGTTCAGGCATTATGAAGTAGGGAAATGGCAAGAGCTGCACCTATGAAAATGGAACCTTCAGTAGTATTGAGCTAGCACACCCAGAAGTCTGCTATAGCAATGCCCTACCCACACTGGGGAAAAATATAACTTTTCCTCACTAACTTTCTACCAGAGTTTATTTGGATTAAACACACACACAATCTAAATCTTTGAAAAGTCACTTTTATAGCACCATATAACAGTGGTTGTTGTTGGTTGTTAAGGGATCAATATATGCAACCTGAAGTAGAGTAATTGGGGAGGATGGGACCTTATTTCTACAATTAGTCTTTGGCTGGTTTCCATATTAGAAGAAAATGCATCTATTTCTCACTGAACCTTTTCCTTAGAGATCAATAAAATGGCAAAAATAATAGCCATTAAAGGATTGGATTTGCCATGAAAATATAGCATGTTGACAGGCTGGCCCTCAAGTCCTGGGACTCCAATCTGGCACATTTAAGATACTAGCCCTACAACTAAGATAAGCTGGGTTATTGGTCATGGTGCTTTTGTGTTCTCCCTCCTTGAGCTGAGGGCTATCCTGGGTGACCTTGTTGCTGTTGTTTCAAGTTTCTTTATTGCTTGCAGAAATCCACACCCTCCTTTCTCTATAAAGGGGAAACCTTTGTGAAGAGGTGGATAACAAGTAGAAGAAATAGAATTAGGCATGTGTCACAGAGTCCCTGCTCTTAAAGGCTACAATACAATCTATACTGCTAATTCGAGTCTAGCTTTTAGTGATTCCAGAAGTTTTGTCTCAGCAACTTTCAACAACTGGTAGAACTAAAGATGCTTTTACAGATACAGTGAATTCTAAAATTCTAAATTCTACAACTGCAAGTCTATAAAATACCTGAGTAATAGAATCTTAATTCTCCCAATTTTGTAGATGTCGTCTGTTTTTCCTGGAGCCCCCCCTCCACACATTTTAACTGTTCTGTATTGTCCTGTATCAAATGTAACTAATGTAAAAAGCTCTAAAATAGGATAATTTGACAGAAGAACCAAGGATGTGCGGGGAATATGAAACTGTGCTCTATCCAGATGGTTGCATCCATGCCTACGGCTTCATCTAGCTCAATCCCTCGCATATTCCATCTCCTCTCTTTGCTGCAGGCATATATATCTAATTGTCCATTCAAAATCTGTTCTTGGCTATCTCAAAGACTCAACTTCTTAAACACTAAACAAATGGCCTCAACTTCTTTCATATTAAAATGAAAACAAAATTTCTATTGTATTCTTTATCCCTGATGGCCATCACTCTTAATTCTGCTGAAAGGCCAGAACTATGTTCTCTTTAACATCTCCTCTGCCTTCTACTTGTATCTGATCCATCACCAAGTCCTGTTAACTGTTACATCTAGGTCGTCCTCAGATCTTCCACTCCTCAATACCTTCATCACTACTCCTGTAATTCAACTTCTCATTTTTGACCTGGAAAACTGCCATACCCTCTTGGGATGCCAGAGAACTCCTTATCTTGGCTGTTCTAGTTTACTCTCTATAAGGTATCTAATCATTTAAAAAGTAGACCTTATTTTGTCATGCCCTTGATTATAAACCTTAAATAGTTTCCTTCAGCTCTTCAGATAAGAACGAATTCTTAAACATGTCATGCCGAAGGGGCTTCATATGAACGGTCTCTTGTCACCTTAACAGAAGCGTCTTCCATTTCTTCCCCCCAAATTCTATGGAGTTGACTGTGGTTTATTATAGCATCTTGCTTGTTCCTGCCTTGAGGCCTTTGCTCAGTCAATTTTGTCTGCCTGATTCCCTTGTTTTTCTCTTACCTAATTTTTCTCTCCTCTTCATATATCCTCTCAGATTTCACTTCCCCAGGGAAGCTGCCTCCATGACTAACACAAACACCTGCCATGGCTGAATAAAACTTCATTCTCCCCTTTAATATATAGAAAGGTATCCACTTTGTTTATAATAATCTTATGTGATCATCTGATAGAACCTAAGGTTGAAAAGTAACTTCTGTTTCTGAGGATAGGGACCATGTTTCTTTCACTTCCCCTGCCCCCCTCCCCAAAGCCCACCAGAGTGTCTGGCACTTAGAAGTCCGTAAAAAATTGAACTATATTACCTACCAGATTCTTTGCCTTGTCTCTAACTTTCAGAATACTCCAACCTGCACCAATTGGCAATTTCTTACTTTTGCAGCTACAAGTATAGTTCTACTACAATTGTTGAGCTGTAATCAAGCCATTAAATTAATAGTAGAGTATCTAAAAAGCTATGTGTTTTCCGTAAGTGATATTTGATCAACAGTAAAGATCAGACAGGGAGAAGGGAGAAAATCGTTGGAGATGAGACCTAAAGGCAAAAATGAGTAACTGTGTGCAGGGGGAGTACATAGGCCATTGCATTAAGTGCAGAAAGTTTGGATAGGTATGAAAATACAACTTTGGTAGGAGATAGCTGAGCCAATCTGGATGAAATATTTCTATCAGTTTTGAATCTATTTTAGCCTAATACTTTGCTGTAGACAAATTTTAATAAGATGTTCAAAGGTATCCCCCACCTTTTTGTCAAAGGAACAATAGCCACAGAAGTCAACATCTGCTGCTAAGGGCAGTGTCTGCATAAGGAGTGAATGGGTCACTAGGGTGTGGTGTGGTAGCCTCAGGCCACCAGAGGAAGTGGTAGATGTTGGTACCAAAGATACTAGAAATAAGGATAACTGAGGAGAATGTATTAGTTTCTCTGGATCTCCCTTGGAGAAGGAAGGTATTTTTGCTCTAGAAATCCTGTAATGGTAACTAAAACCCCAGGATCTTTAAAGATTATCATCTCCTGTATAGGCTGGCACTGAAGCATGAATTATAAGTTAATTAAGGGGCACCTGGGTGGCTCAGTTGGTTAAGTGTCTGACTTCAGCTCAGGTCACGATCTCGCGGTCCGTGGGTTCGAGCCCCACGTCGGGCTCTGGGCTGATGGCTCAGAGCCTGGAGCCTGCTTCTGATTCTGTCTCCCTCTCTCTCTGCCCCTCCCCCATTCATGCTCTGTCTCTCTCTGTCCCAAAAATAAATAAACGTTGAAAAAAAAAAAAGTTAATTAAGCATGGCTTTGATGCTGGGCTTATGTTCAAAGAAATCCCATGTAAGATCATTAGTACCATGAAAAAAACGAGAAAAGCTTGCTAAATGTTATTTCCTGTGTTAGCAAACATAATCTTATAAACTAGAACCTTTTACATTCTGAGAAGGCTGGAACCAGTGGACTGTGAATAAATTGTGAATCAAGAAGACACACCTGGGATACTTGAGGGAAAGGACTCTACTGTGGCAAAAATTCAGAGGCAAATATATAACTTTGATACAGACTTTAAAAAGAGCATTCCTCTATAATTAAACTGTTGGAATTTTTAGACTTTAAAAAACACCTCCACTTTGAATATATCTTTTTTTTTTTTTTTTTTTTTTTTTTTTTTTTTTTTTGTCCTTTTCTGAGAAAACCTGTATTAAAAGTAGGAAGAGAAGCATGAGCTGTCTGGATTATATTTTGGGAACTATCCTGATACTGTAAATCAATTTTTGATATTGCTTCTAAGGGTGTTTTTCTTCAAGTGTAAGCATGTAGTGGCCATTGTGTATGGTATGTGCCAAGCACCTAGAATGCAGAGTCTAACAGGTCTAGGTGCAAAATGTAAATCTTCGGTTAAATGCTAGATAGGCTCTCTAGGGTCTCTGAACCTTCATCTCCTCATAGAATATTTCTGCCTCGTGTAGGAGACTGAATAAGATAAATGCAGAAGACTTAGGATATTAACTGGTAAATAGTAGCTTGACAAATAACTGTGCTTTTATGATAGTAATACTTATATGTAACAAATCTAGTTGTCTGAGTATAAATCCAATATGCTCCTTTGAATAAGTATTTGAGGGGTCCTTAAAAAGGAGCAGAAATATGTGTGCTACTCCAAAGAACATCTAGAAGATCGTGATTGATTTTTGGCTGACCGGGATCCAGGCTTCCAATAGTTTGGTTATATACCATTCCCTGTCCTTGTGTTCAATCCACTAGGTTTGAATAGATTTCCTATTGCCATTCCAGGGATATGGCGTGAAATGCCCCCAAGCCTAGCTCTACTAGCATATTGTATCTTCCTTAGCTATGGCAATTGTTTCAGGCTGGGCATTTAGACCAGTCAGAATCAATGAGATGAAATTAGGCTCTTGTTAGAATTCATGGTATAAAACTCTTGCTCTTTCTTGCAGAATTTGAAATTAGAAAGACCAGTTTAGGAGATACTGTAGTTCTTGTATCTACCAGAGGTTTTCTGTCAGAAAAAGTCAGCATGAAAAAAAGTGGAGCTAGGAATCATACTGGGTCCTCCTCATGATTATTTGAGCTACTGATCAAGTCATGTCTTAAAATCGTCATCTGGATCACAAAGAATTGATGAAGAAACCAACAGAACAGGGTTCCTTAGAGCATAAGCAAGAATAACCTTCACCCCTTTAAAAGTGGTGACTTAAGAGTTAGACCCATCAGTGAGAGGCCTCCAAAGTCTAACTTCTCTCCAATGATCTTATTTTTTTAATTAAAAGAATCTGTCTGACTTATAACTGGAAGTTTATTGACTCCCTTTACCCATTTCTCCTATCCTCTGCCTCTGGCAGTCACCATTCAGTTTTTTTAAAAATAATTTTTATTTAACATTTATCTTTATTTTTGAGACCGAGACAGAGCATGAGCGGGGGAGAGGCAGAGAGAGAGAGGCAGACACAGAATCAGACACAGGCTCCAGGCTCTGAGCTGTCAGCACACTCAGCACAGAGCCCAACTAGGGGTTTGAACTCCTCAACTACGAGATCATGACCTGAGCCGAAGTTGGATGCCCCAGCTACTGAGCCACCCAGGTGCCCCAGCCACCATTCAGTTCTTTGTAACTATGAACTTTTTTCTTTTAAGAGTCTACATATAAGATCATATAATATTCATCTAATTTTAATGACAGAATGGGTAGTTTGCTTTTTTTAAATAGGAGAATGGCTGGCATAAAATATAACACTAGTTTCAAGCATAGAACCTAGTACCTAAACAAATTTGTGTTATCCTCACCACAGGTGTAGCTGCTTGTCCTCTATCACCATAGAAATACTAATGCAATACCATTTACGATATTCCCTATGCTGTACCTTTTATTCCCACAATTTATTCATCCCATAATAGGAAGCCTGTATCTCCTCCTCCCCTTCACCAATTTTGCCTATCCTACCCTCCTCACCTCTGGCAACCATCTCTGGATTTATGGATCTGTTTCTGCTTTTGGTAGGTTTGATTTGTTTTTACTTGAATAAGTCATGAGAACAGTTGACTACACAATAGAATGTTTATTAGATATTTTATTTTTCATAGAATGTTTTACTTATAAACTTTCAAATTATGAAATAGCAGGCCAAAAACTACCCCCCAAAACTTAGCAAAATTATAGACATATAGCATTTATAGATGGTTTTAGCAGATACTTGAACATGGTGTCACCTTGAATTGTGGACCTATGTGTGGCCTTGCAGAACCTCAACTATTTATAGAGATGCTTGTCTAATAAAGTACTACCATCCAAGTTAAGAATAAGCTTTAAAGAACTAAGTACTTCTATTGAATTTTCTCTTTTGGGGGGGGGGATGAAAACCATGGGTGAAAAAGGCGTCAATTCAAAATCCTGGGATTAGGAAACAAGGCCATCACTTTTAGATAAACGATTTTTTTTTAAAAAAAAATCAGTATTTGCTATTTTCCTTAACTACTTCATTATATAATTTTCTTGAGTTGGGAAAGAATTTGGGGATAGAATAATTTGAGTCTTGAACCCAATTCAAAATTTTGTCTTCACTAAAAGGACTTTTTAAAAGTGTAACAAATTTTCAAAGAAATAAAATTGAATTGCTACGATGACCACTTCTAAAAATTTAGTTTAATACTCAGAAAAATACACCTAAAACATAGGACTTGCTGAATTTCTACAACTGAACACATTCCTGCAGTTCCTTCTCTGATTATGGGGTTTTGTCAATAACGTTTCTTTTTTTTTTTAATCTACTTAAATATTTATCCAAGTTAGCATCTAGTACAATGATTTCAAGAGTAGAACCCAGTGATTCATCCCCTACATATAACACCCAGACATCATCCCAACAATTGTCCTCAATACCCCTTGCCCATTTAGCCCATCTCCCCACCCACAACCACTCCAGCACCCTCAGTTCTCTATATATGAGTCTGTTATATCTTACCCCTGCCCTGTTTTTATATTCTTGATTCCCTTCTATGTTTTGTGCATCAAATTCCACATCTGAGTGAAGTCACATATTTGTCTCTTGACGGACTAATTTGGCTTAGCATAATATACTCTAGTTCTGTCCACGTTGTTGCAAACGGCAACGTTTTGTTCTTGATTGCTGAGTAATATCCATTGTATATATGCCCCATCTTTATCCATGCATCCACAAATGGACATTTAGGCTCTTTCCATACTTTGACTATTGTTGATAGTGCTGCTATAGACATTGGGGTGCATGTGCCCCTTTGAAACAGCACACCTGCATCCTTTGGATAAATACCTAATAGTGCAAGCATTGGGTCGTAGGGTAGTTCTATTTTTAATTTTTTGAGGAACCTCCACACTGTTTTCCAGAGTGGCTTCCCCAGTTTGCATTACCACCAAGGGTTCCTCTTTCTCCACATCCTTGCCAACATCTGTTGTTGCCAGAGTTAATGTTAGCCATTCTGACTGGTGTGAGGTGGTACCTCAATGTGGTTTTGATTGTTATTTCCCTGATGAGTGATGTTGAGCATCTTTTTGTGTGTCTGTTAGCCATCTGGGTGTCTTCCTTGGAGAAGTGTCTATTCATGTCTTTTGCCCATTTCTTCACTGGATTATTTGTTTTTTGGGTGTTCGATAAATTCTTTATAGATCTTGAATATTAGCCCTCTATCCTATAAGTCATTTGCAAATGACTTTTCCCATTCGTCAGTCAGTTGCCTTTTAGTTTTGCTGATTGTTTCCTTTGCCATGCAGAAGCTTTTTATCTTGATGAAGTTCCAAGAGTTCATTCTTGGTTTTGTTGCCCTTGCTTCCAGAGACCTATTGAGTAAGAAATTGCTGCAGCCAAGGTCAAAGAGGTTTTTGTCTGCTTTCTCCTCGAGGATTTTGATGGCTTCCTCTCTTACATTGAGGTCTTTCATCCATTTTGAGTTTATTTTAGTGTATGGTGTAAGAAAGTAGGTTCATCACGTCGCTGTCCAGTTTTCCCAGCACCACTTGCTGAAGAGACTGTCTTTATTCCATTGGATATTCTTTCCTGCTTTGTCGAAGATTAGTTGGCCATACGTTTGTGGGTCCATTTCTGGGTTCTCTGTTCCATCGATCTAAGTGTGTGCTTCTGTGCCAGTACCAAACTGTCTTGATTACAGCATTGTAACACATCTTAAAGTCCAGAATTGTGGTGCCCCCAGCTTTGGTTTTCATCTTCAGGGTTACTTTGTCTATTAGGGGTCTTTATTGGTTCCACACAAATGTTAGGATTTTTTGTTCTATCTCTCTGAAGAAGGCTGGTGTTACTTTGATAGGGATTGCATTGAATGTCAATTGCTTTAGGTAGTATCTACATTTTACCAATACTTGTTTTTTGTTTTTTGTTTTTTTTTCCTTGAGCATGGAACAATTTTCCTTTTTTTTTTTTTTTTTTTTTTTTTTTTTTTCGGTCTTCAATTTCTTTCATAAGCTTTCTACAGTTTTCAGTGTATTTTGTTCCCCCACCTCTTTGGTTAGGTTTATTTCTAGGTATTTTATGGTTTTTGGTGTAATTTTAAATAGGATTGATTCCTTGATTTTTTATTTTTTGTTTCATTATCACTGTCTAGAAATCTGATTTCTGTGCATTGATCTTTGTATCTTGTGACTTTGCTGGATTCATGGGTCAGTTCTATTAGTTTTTTGGTAATTCTTTTTGGGTTTTCCATATAGAATATATCTTCTGTGAAGAGTGAAAGTTTGACTTCCTCTTTGCTGATCTGGATGACTTTGTTTCTTTGTGTTGTCTGTTTGCTGAGGTTAGGACTTCCAATATTATGTTGAAATAACTGGTGAAAGGGGACATCCCTGTCCTGTTCCTGACCTTAGGGGGAAACTTTTTTTTTCCCCCCCACATTAAGTAATTTTCCCCATGTTAGTGGTGGGTCTTTTGTATATGGCTTTTTATGATCTTGAGGTATGATCCTTCTATCTCCACTTTCTTGATTTTTTTTTTTTTTTTTTTTTATCAAGAAGGAATGCTGTATTTTGTCAAATGCTTTCTCTGCAACTGTTAAGAGGATCATGTGATTCTTGTATTTTTATTATATTGTGGTGTATCATTGATTTGCAGATATTGAACCAGCCCTGCATCCCAGGTACAAATCCCACTTGATTATGGTGAGTAATGCCTTTAATGTATTGTTGAATCTGGTTGGCTAGTATCTTGTTGAGAATTTTTGCATCCATGTTCATCAGGGAAAGTGGTCTGTAGTTCTCCTTTTTAGTGGGTGTCTTTGGTATTGGAATCAAGGTAATGCTGGTTTCATAGAATGAGTTTGGAAGTTTTCCTTCCACTTCAATTTTTTGGAACAGCATCAAAAGAATAGGTCTTAACTCTTCTTTAAGTGTTTGGTAGAATTCCCTTGGAAAGGCTTCTGGCCTGGACTCTTGTTTTTTGGGAGATTTTTGATTATTTACTGGTTAAGGAATATTCAAATTTTCTACTCTTGTTTCAATTTTGGTAGTTCATAAGTTTCTAGAAACTTGTCCATTTCTCCTAGATTGCCCGATTTACTGGCATATAATTGCTCATAATATTCTCTTATTTGTATCTCTGCAGTGTTGGTTGTGATCTCTCCTCTTTCATTCTTGATTTTACTTATTTGGATCCTTTCCTTTTTCTTGGTCAAACTGGCTAGGGGTTTATCAATCTCCTTAATTCTTTCAAAGGACCAGCTCTTGGTTTCTTTGATCATTTTTTTTTCCCATAACACTGGTTTCTGCTCTAGCCTTTATTTCCCATCTTCTCCTGGTTTGGGGTTTTATTTGCTGTTTTTCTAGTTCTAAGGTATAAAGTTAGGCTGTGTATCTGGGAACTTTAGGAAGGTCTGGATTAATTAATGCCATAATCTATTAATCTCTCCTCTTATTCTGTTCTCTTTAAATGAATCTGCATTTTAGAAGTCAGAATATTTCTATATTTTTCCCAGTAGGGTCCTACCATATATCATCTTTTGTGTCTGGCTTCTGTTGGTCAATATTGTCTGTGACATACATTTATAATATTGGGCATTTGGTTAATAAGACTATTAAAAACAGTGCTACTATGAACACCAAAAATACGTCTCTTGCTGAGCTTATATAGGAATTTTTGTTGGGTATTACCTAGGAAAGAAAGTTCTGGGTCATAAGGAGTTGCTTGAGTAAGTATTTCAAGTTGGTTGTACCAACTTTGTCCCACCACGAGTGCATGAGAGCTCCAGTTCCAAGTTTTCACCAACGCTTGGTATTGTTTAAATTTTAGCCATTCTGATGGGTGTGTTTATACCTCTAGGGCTTTAATTGCATTTTACTAATGAGGGCATATTTACTGGTTCTTTGGTCCTCTTGTGAAATGTCAGTTTAAAGTCTTCTGTACAGTGACTTTTTTATAATACTAAATCGGGGAGAGGCTATAATGTTGGAAATCAGTTTCATTTTTAAATGGATTCAGAGATCCTTTAAGTTCACACATGCCTCCATCTACCTCAAAGGGCATATAGTCTGATACAAAAACTGATTTTCTTTCTTGTGCTAACAGAAGGAATTTATATGTTTTGAGGGAAAGATTCTGACTGGAAAGTTCTGACTTAGGAAAAGTAAACTCTATTAAATTTAAATACTAAGGAGTCCTCTGAAGTTTCTAACATATGAATTCTAAAACTAAATTACCTTCTTTCCCATCTATATAATGATGTGATGAAGTAACTTTATTTAAAGTAGCTATCCTGTTAGAGCCAAAGTTACCAAATGAAGAATCCCTTCTTTTGGCAATTTTTAACTTCATTTGCCATTGTTTGTACTTCATATATTTTGCTGCTCCTATGGATTTTTTTTTTCTTTGTTTTTTGGTGCTAAGCTCAACCTATTACACACGTTCTCACTCAATTTCACCTGTAATAAGTGTTTCAGGTAGGACTTGGATTATATTCATTCTAGGAATGAGAAAATGGAGGCTTGGAAAAATATAAGTTTACCCCAAATCACAGACCCAACAAGTGCAAGCAGAATTCAAAGATAGCTCTAAGGTACCAAAATCAATGGCTTTTAACTATCCCTTGTTGTCTTTATGACTTAAATAGTTGAAGCTTCTTAGATCCTAGCAAACCGTAAAAACACATAAGCTTTATTTGGGTCTTACTAATTCAACTTTGATCCTACTGTATTAAATCTAAAGGACACGTCTTTCTCTCTCACATCCTAGCAGCACTCAACATTAGTGACCACTTCCATCTCCTTGAAACACTACCTTCCTTTAGTTTCCATGAAACCACATTCTCCAACCAGTCTTGATCTTTCTTTCTAGTGACCACTTCTGTGTTCACCCTACAAAGGGTTATTTATCTTCCCAGACAGCTGTACCCCAGATTCCCTTACTGTAGGCTTCCCTATAATCAAAGATTTCTACTTTGGGTGTTTGTATCTAGTTGAGACATAATTATAGTCTCAATCTCAAGGTCTTCATCCTGTTTAATATCATTGTTAAATTTTCCTAATGGAATTTCCCTTGGCTGTTCTTCATCCTTCTGAGGTTGTTCTCCAATTTGATGGGTGACTTTATTCTTTGTTAGGGTCCAGAACCTTCATTTTTTAAAAGTGAAACACCCTAGGTGTTGGAAAGCACTAGTGGTTCTGGCACCTTTGATTTGGCCTCAGAAATTGTTACAGTTCAGCTGAAGTATAACTTTTCCCCCCCCAAGTTTATTTGATTTATGATGAACGTTTGCTTCACTTTTGTCAAACAAGAACTCATTTATTTAAAGTAAAATGATGTTGTGTGCCAGAAAGCAGAAGGTACTCTTGGTAAATGGAAATATCCCTGTGTGCACTTGCATCAGCACAAAGTATGTTTCTTTTATATTCTGTGAATGTCTTTAAGGTGAGCTCTCTTAACTTCTGTGATAAACAAAAGCAGAAAATGGATCAACATGAGCTAGAGTGGACTCAAATTATTATATAGAGATGGTGAGTAGGATATAGCAGAAAGTAGAGATGGTTTTACATACTGAACCTCACTTTGAGGCACCAGTCATGACCTCTATGCTTTTTGTTAGAGCAACTTGTTAACGGTTAAATTGTCCTGATTCAGCACAAAGAATGAGTACCTGAATAGCCTGACTCCTTGAAACTAGTCTCTATTAGGAAAGGAGTGAGAAGTAGAAGGTCACCTGGATCTACGATAGCTATATTTGGAACTAATAGAGTGAGGAGCACTCTAGGCAAAGGGGGTAACATCAAGATGCTTTGTATTTTGAGGGATGCTGTTGGAAACGCTTCCAAATACCCCAAATACTCCCAGGGGAATAGGAACGTGGTAGTTCTATTTCACAGGATAACTATCAAAACCAAATCTGACAGGACATCCTGGGACTAATGCATAATCCCTGGAGGTGAATCTGCATACAAATTGATAACGGTTAGATGAGTGTAATATTCCCTGTAGGCACAAATACCTTCTGCACTGGTGCCTGCTATAGACCTAATATTTGTGCCCCTTCCTCTTACACTCAGATTCATGTTAATCTAATCCTTGATGTGCTGGTATCTGGGAGGTGATTAGGTGGAGCCCTAGTGAATGGAAGGTAGTATCTTATGAAAAAGATCCCAGCAAGCTCTCTGCTCTCTTTCTACCATTTGAGGACACCATGAGAAGATAGCCATCTCTGAACCAGGAAGCAGACCTTCTTCAAACACTGAATCTGCTAGCACCTTGATCTTGAACTCTCTGTAAGAGAGATCTGTAAGAAGATTCTGTCTATAGGATTACTAGCAGCCTGAACAGACTAACCTAGAACCTCTCCCCATGTATTTCTCCATGTGCCCCAAGTCCTTTGCTTAATATGTAGGGCAAGTTCTATGTACTGCACGTGATTCAGCAAGATCGGCCTCTACTGTGCCAGTATTCTTCCCCTTGGCTATACTGGGGTACCCATGTTTTCCTTGCCCAGTCATGGTCATAGCTGAGGTCCTTCTCTACAACCTGCCCAATTTAGCAATTGCCCTACCCTTCCTTTCACTGAAAGTTTTGACGTGTATTTAATATAATGTAGTTTGTAGGAATATAGCACAATGGTTTGATATGTATATACATTGTGAAATGATGTCACTAGTTCTAAAAATTCTTTTGGTGAGGTCTCTTAAGAGTTACTACATAGCATATTTGTGAATTTCAAGGAGTATCCACTACAGTCACCTCGTGTAAGTTACATCCTCATGACGTATAACTATAAATTTGTACCTTTTTGGATACAATCCTTCACCCATTTTACCTATCCTCTAACCCCTTCCCCTCGGGTAACTCCCAATCTCTTCTCTAAATCTGTGATCTTGATTTTGTTTCTGCTTCTTAGATTTCACATATAACTAAGGTCATGCTGTATTTGTCTTATTTGTTTTCATTTTGAAGTATTACTTAATAAAATATGACTGGGTTTTGTAGGCCTCTACTTAAACCTATCCTTTCCACCATGGTCTCAACTTAGCACAGGCAGCAAAATCAGTGGTTGGATGCATGGTTCAATCTGAAAATATCAGTAACCTATCTTTCTTAGTGATCCTTTCCAGACCAGTTAGGATCTCCTAAAGATGGCATGAAAATGACTGAGGAAAAAATTGAGTGCTTTCAGATATTAGCAACTAAAGGCAACAAGTTCTTCTTAAGTTGTATTAGACAAGTACTCAAAACTGCTGTCCCTGGTTGTTCACCTGGTATTCTACCAGTTTTGTCCTTGCCCTTGCCATTGAAAGATACACAAAGCCACTAGAAGCCAGTTGGTGGGGGTGAGTGGAAATTACGTATGTGCATGTGCAGGATATAGAAGCTGAGTAGTTCTGCCATCAGTGTATATCGTATAGCCTGAACTTTCTTATTAAAATACTACCACTTTTGTGATAGTGTATTGTCAATCATTGTTCAGTAACACTAGTTTGCAGTTAATGTCTAAAAGGAATAAATATGAGAAATTAAGTTCTGAATTTGTTTTCAAGAAAATAGATGTACAAAGGGTGTACAGTATTGCACAAAAGGTGCCCAGTATTCATTGTCTGCTAGGAGTACCATACTATTACTGACCTTATGAAAACAAGACACTAATCTGGTAAAGGATCATCATCTACCTCAAAAGTTAAGAGTTACTGAAGAACATTGTGGTCAAAGATGACAACGTTATATGTACAGCAGCCTTACATACATCATGTGCCTTAAAATACCACTCTTGAAACATTTTTCACATAATCAGATGAATGATTTTAAATTTTGCTGAGTTTGAATATAAATGTGTTTTGTAGAAAACGTACAGCAGTAGTTATCAACAGGTTACTCAGCTGAAAAACAACTTCACAAATAAGGAAATGTTGTCAGTTTTGAGTTAGTCATCAGATACTCCATCAGTTCCAAAAATGTTAGCTATTTCACTTCAGATATTTCACTTTAGATATGTCAACTAGCAATTAGAGACCTCATCATAAATGCCATCGTAAATTAAGTAGAAATTTAAAGTTGGCAATGTGTTGTCTTTTAGCAATAATATGAATACGAGTTTTGTGGCATATTTCTGTTGTCAAAAATCCTGCTCATGGGGCGCCTGGGTGGCGCAGTCGGTTAAGCGTCCGACTTCAGCCAGGTCACGATCTCGCGGTCCGTGAGTTCGAGCCCCGCGTCGGGCTCTGGGCTGATGGCTCGGAGCCTGGAGCCTGTTTCCGATTCTGTGTCTCCCTCTCTCTCTGCCCCTCCCCCGTTCATGCTCTGTCTCTCTCTGTCCCAAAAATAAATAAACGTTGAAAAAAAAAAAAAATTAAAAAAAAAAAAATCCTGCTCAAACTAAAACCAAGAAAGCGGACATATACTTCATTTATGGTGCATATATAATCCTTAATATAAACAAAATATCCTATCAATGGAAATAGTTCTCAAAACTTAATACATTAGATATAAATATAACTAAACCACAAAGCATTTTTGTGAAGGCTAATGTTGAAGACAAAACCTGGATAAGTTTGTTTTTTTTTCCCCCCTATTGAGTGGATTTTACAAATGCATGAGACTCGAAGTGCTACTTTCAGAATCAACCTAGGTGTACGAAGATTTCAATTTTGAGCCCGCTGCTTTATTTTTGTCATTTGTTCAAAATCAGTTATAACTTCAATAAAAATATTCAATGAAGAGGACCAGAAAAATCCTATGAAGCTTATAGAAAATTGATTAAAAACCATGCTTGCAAGCAGAAAGGCATTCACATTGAATCCAGAAAAGCTTAAATTGAACAAATTAGTGAAATCTCAAATAATACACTAGACTTAATTTTGATATTGTAATTAGTCGCGTGAATTGTAAACTTAGTTACTACTTTTTCATTAGATGCATTTACATTACCCTAATGGAACAAACTTGATAATATCTAAAATACTACATCTAAGTGTTCAATCTAAATGTTATATATATATATAATATGTGTTTATACACCCACAATAAAACACTATTCAGCCATAACAATCTTCATTTGACAACATAGATGGAACTTGAGTACTGTACTAAGTGAAATATGTTGGAGAAAGACCTATGACATAACTTCACTTGTAGAATCTAAGAAGTAACAAGAGAATCTAGACTCACAGAACAGGTAAGTGGTTGCTACAGGGGCAGAGGATTGAAGGTGAACTGGATCAAGGGGATTAAGTACAAACTTCCAGTTACAAGATGCATCATGGGGATGGGGAATACCCTTAATGTTGTAAGGTGACAAGTTGTAACTAGACTTATTGTGATGGCAATTTGGCAATGTCCATTATTACGTTAGTTTCAGGTGTATCAATTATACCTCAAATTGAACAAAACCACTTCTATTGAAACAGGAATGGATATTCGCCTACCTTTTGTCTCTAAACGTATACATGACAGAAGTTCTTGGACTTTTGCTTTCATAAATGGGTAATAATGGGTAGGGTTGGAGAGGACTTAAACATTGATGCTTTGACGACAACATGAGGCATACTTTTTACACACTAAACTATCTCTACTTTCACAGCTCCTTCTCACACAGTCTGACCTGTGAAGAGTATACGCCATTTTAGCAGAATATCAACACGTGCGCGCACACACAGCTAGAAGGGAACTTAGAGTTGACAGCAAATGGCAGAAATGGAAAAGCTACAGTATCTAATTTCAGACAAGTCTCTTCATTTTCCACACAGTTTAGACCATATAAACACAGTAATCATATGATTTGAGAAACACCAAAGTTTTTTTTATAACTTATGTGTCTTCACTGCTCGCCAAACCTAATATGTCCAAATTAATCTTATAAGGAACTAAAACTTTTACTATAATGCAGTTTTGTAGAAGTCCCCTTACAGAAAGAACCTAACACCCAACATGGCTGGCAGGGATTCTGGGAAATAGTTCCCAGCCCCCCCCCCCCCCCCCCCCCCCGCCAAGCACTTGTGAACAGGAGAGAGCATAAACAATTGAAGATATGAGTTTCCAATAGATAATTGCCACAAAAATTACTCATGGATGCACACACCGATTTTTAGGAAAACCCATGAAATCAAAAGATAATTTCAAGAGAATAGTTATCCATGAGAAGGGAGGGAGGGAGGTATTGACTTCAGAGTAGGTCTTCAGAAACCCTAGGCTGTGAAACATATACGAACATTTGTATAACTTATATGGCAGCTGCATGTTTGCCTAGGTTTCATAATTTTTAGACATTTTATAATTGAACAAAGGAGCAGCAATGCCATAAAGATCAGAATAAATAAGGCAGAAGCAACAAAAATATACCTCCCTGAAAGTTTTTCCAGGCTCTGTGCTAAAGATGCTTGGGAAGGGAGCTTCTCCAACCACATGATTATTACACCTATATATAGACTTGGCAGTCTAAGCTATAGAAACTCTTACAACACACAAGTGAATCATGTTCTTATTTTAGATCCTTGTGGCAAATATCTTCACTAAATGTCTTCCTGGAAAAGGTTTATGGCAGTAAGTTGTACAACATGATTGAGCTTACCTTTATACTTAAACGTTCTGTGAATTTGTTCATCTACGTGATGATACCTGGTTCTAACAACATGTAAGGTAAAAAGGGAGCCATTTTATCCCTTATTAAAGACGAGCAACCAAACTAACTCCCTCCCTGGTCACCCTATGTGCACATTGTCACACTGCTAATATAAGGTAGAGCAAGTGTTAACATTCAGGTTTTCTACCTTCCAGTGATTCAATGCTTCTTTAGAACATCATTTTGCAACCCCCCCCCCCCCTGCATTGGATATCTTCCATCAAAATACCTTTTTTTTTTTCTTTTTGTAAGAATATTTCAGTGACGTTAACATTACAATGAGGTTCCTATATTAGAAGGGCTTCCATTTCTTAGAGTTCCTGTAGCTATAAAGTTATGATTATCCACTTTGCTACAATTTCCCAGCCTGGATTCCTTAAGAGACCATGTACCAGCTTATTTTGAGATTGCAAATTGGGAAAGAGCACAAAATGTTTGTGGCAAATACATATATCTCTGAGCAAAGCCCTATGCCATGTACCTATTTTTGTTATCAATAAATGTGATTAAACATGATAAATTGACTTCTTAAATATCTTAATATGTACAAACCTCAGAAAATTTCCAGACATATATTGGTCAGCAGATATGGTCACCTTAGTGTATTGACCTAACAGCCTAGAATTAAAGATAAGTGGTAATAAAACAAATTTGTATGGAGTCAGATGCTTGCAAAAATCTATTAAATTCCTTGACCTTTCTTTCATAGCATATGCGGACCAATATCCGATTTATCTTAAATTTACCTTCTGTGTTCTTAAGTTTATTTGAGATAAAAAGAGTGCAAGTGGGGGAGGGACAGAGAATGCCAAGCAGGCTCTGTACTGTCAGCGCAGAGCCTGACATGGGATTCAGACTCACAAACCATGAGATCGTGACCTGATCCTAAGTTGGATGCTTAACTGACTGAGTCACCCAGGTACCTTTACATTTTTATTCTTAAAAACTTGTGTATATTTAAGATGTACAACATGATTTGATATATACATACAGCAAAATAACTATGGGCAAGCTAATCAATATACCCATCACATAATTACCAATGGTGTGTGTGTGTGTGCACGCACGTGTGTATATGCATTTGTGAGAGAGAGATACAAAGGACCTGAAGTCTACTCCTAGAGGTACTGTATTAAATGTTGGAAACTTTCTAATCTCAGTCATCCTGTATAGTAGATCTCTAGACTTATTCTATGTAACTGCCATTTTGAACCCTTTGACCAACGTATCTTCATTCCCCTACCTCCCACCCCCTGGTACCTACTGTTTTGTTTTTATGTATTTGACTCTTTTAGATTCCACACATAAGTGAGATCAAGCAGTTTTTCCTTTCTGTGTCTGGGTTATTTCACTTAGCATAGTGCCCTCCAGGTTCATCCATATTGTTGCAAATTTGTTCATCTGCAGCAAAATGCGAAGATGTCAACATTTTCAGTTTTGTTCTTCATGCTCTACTTCACCCTAGGTTGCCTAAATAGACTTATTCATCTCCTTCAAAATCACTAACTTCCTGTTGTTAAGGGGTCATTAATATACCGGGTTCTTATGCCAAGGGGGGAAATCTTCTATGAGGAAAAGAGGCTAACACAAGGCTAATTTTCTTATGCTAATTGGCTGTAAAAAAAAAAAAAAAAAGTGGACTGATGTATGAAATGTGGCTAAATTTAGTTGAGAAGCACTTAACGATAAATAACATTGTGATAACACAGGAAGAAATGCAAAATCAATGCATTTGTTCTATTAGTGGTATCTATTACTGCTTATTCTTATAGCAAATATCATTAGAACTTGCTTTCAACTAAGCTGTTTCTTTAGATTACATAATCCATAGAAATAATGCTTGATTGGTCTAGCAAACAATTATTCCTAACAAGTTTAGGACAAAAATGGTTTCTAACTGTATTCAGTATAATCTCTTGTAATGAAGAATTAGTTTCGAGTCTATCAAGCAATCCCTACTTAATTATATATAACAAAGTTATTCTTCAAAAAACCAAAACCCAAAAAAACCCCACAAAAAACTAGTTTCTATTCCTGTCCTTCCTATCTTCTTCTCTGACCCACCTAGATAACTGTCATATTAGTTTATCTTCTAAAATTTCCTTATTACATACATGACACACAAAAAACTATTATAGAAAGTCAATGGTATATTCTCGGATACTTCGGACACTTCATAAAAATTAAATGAAAAAATATATGATCATATGTGGATATATACTTCTCATAAATACTTCTACATAGTTATCCTGACCAAAGAATTGGTCTCTATGATTTTTGTTTTTGGAAGAATTTTTGACTTAAAATTTTTTAGATACTAGAAGACCATTTTTTCTTGTAGCTCTCTAATTTATATAGAGCTTGACTTGAAAGAATCGAAGTTTCTATAGAGCAGAGACTTTGTCATGCCTTTTGTTTTTAGATTCTTTAAGATACCAGCACATAGTAGGAACTAAAAAATGTTTGTCAGTGTTCTTTATGTTCAGAAGACACTGGATTATTTTCTCTCTGCTTCAAGACTGTGCTTTTATTGGTGAAGGGAGCTCATACCATAATCTTGACATCTCTCCCTTACTGTGCCCTGAGAATCTTATTTTCAATTAGTGATTTAAATAAAGCCATATGGGGTACTTCCAACCCTTACATTCTATTATATAGTGATGATCTCAAGGGTGATATTTGGAATTAAGATGGTTAGGTAGGGGGTGCCTGGGTGGCTCAGTAGGTTGAGCCTCCAACTTCAGGTCATGATCTCATGGTTGATGTGTTCGAGCCCTGTGTTGGGCTCTGTGCTGACACCTCAGATCCTGGAGCCTGCTTTGGATTCTGTGTCTCCCTCTCTCTGCCCCTCCTCTATGCGCACTTTGTCTCTCAAAAACAGAAATGTTAAAAAAAAAAAAAAATTGGATAGGTAGATGATCAACGGTCAGAATGACACCCATGTGTATGAAGAAATAAGGAGGACTATACGTAGAGAAAAACAAAGCTGACCCTGCAGGGAAAAGATTATGACAGGGACCATATGGTCCTATTCATCCAACAGACACTTGTCAGAACCTACTTTATACGGGCATTGTACTAGCTACTTAAGTCTATTAATGTTTCCCAACAATTATGACTCATGTCTTCTGAGAGCTGAAGTTCAGTGAGATGGGCACAATAGATACATAATAAATAGGTATATTCATAGAGTAAATAATAGAAATTCTCTGAAGGGCCAAGAAATCAAAAGGACTTGAAAGAATGTAACAAGAAGAAATACTATAGATAGGAGGAGGTTGGCAAGAACAGAACTCTTCTGAAAAAGTGCCCTTTAAGCCAAGAGAACTGCTTAGACAAGAATATGAAATCTTACTGCTATAGGTCTGCTGATGGCTCTCTGGGACCTGTTTCAGCCTCTTCACAGGGTCCAGGTGCATTGCCTCCCACTGCATTTTGGTAGATGGTTCTACTTCTGTTGAGACCAAAGAATTTTAACTGACATAAATTTGAAAGTTGAGTTGATAAGGAAATAAGATCTGTGATAATCATAAAAATGCATCATTTTGGCATTCTAACTTGAAATTGACATGAGCAGTTATGTCAAAACTGAATATGCCTATATTTTAATAGCATTATTTCCTCACAAATAGTTCATCTGAAATGTTAATTTTGTAATCGTTCTAAACTTGTAGAATTCTTGAATGCAGAAAAGACCTTAAGGAAATTGTCTCAATTTAAAGATAAGAAGGCAGAAAAATATCCAGGGAGTTCAGACTATAGAATGAATTGATAGCATAACCAGGATGAAGCCTAGAAGTCTGCCTCTTAAAGCTTTCCTAAAAGTACTAGTTAAGTAATGTTCTAAAAACATACAGATGTGCCTAAAGATATCAATGACTCCTCGATCATATTCCAGTTTTGGACCAAGAAACAAATGATCAGCAAAGGAACAACAAAAACTGTTGGGGAGAGGGGAATGTGACTATTAAGCTTCAGGCAAATTTCTCATGACACTGCTGGAATCTATTTTTGATCTTAATTTTCTTTTTATTGATTAGTACTGCTAAACTAGAATCCGATCATGCAGAACTGGAAATGCCAGCAATCACCATCTAGACTGGCTTTAAATGTGTGCTAAGCAGCAATGTACTCAGGACATGACACTGCATATAATATGTCATGGATGCCCCTAGGGCCAAATGATGGCATAAAATGATTACATCATCCTTTGGCAATAAAAGCTGGAGGACCTTGAGATCACTGCAGCGATACCTGGTGCCAAGACCCGGACCAACAACTCACTGGTCTCTTGAATCTCTTCTAAAGGTAGAACCCAAGAAAACTGCAAGCCCAGTTGAAATGGTTATAAATACTTGGTTTCTGGAGAATATAACAGTTTATCATTATTAGAAGGAAAAAAAACCTCAATATGCCAATTAGCAAATACTTAGTGGAACTCATTTAAAATATTTAAGCATATATACTTTAAAAAACATTGAACCAGAAAAATCTATTGAATATTAGTATTTATGGTAGGTGAGGACTCCTCAGGTAGGATTTTTGTTTCTAATCTAAAAGCTAGAAGTTTCTCAACCAAATGACTACTTAACAATTGACTACTGACGTGACCAGTATTAAGGACCAGTAGGATCCTTAGATACCTAAATCGGAGCAGTTCTAGGCCAGAAGGTAGTAAGAAGCAGAGAAAGGACTCATTTTCTTTGGACCTAAAACTACTTCTTGCTCTGCATATGTATCAAAACACTCATTTTAGTAACGTTTATGCTTGTGACTATGGATTAGTGATCTCTAATTGAAGTGTCCAACTCCTAAGCCTAGAGCTGCATAGCTGATAATTGAATATATATTTCCTGTTATGACTTTTTCTTGTCTCCATCAAATTTAATAACCTGTTTCTCCTTACAGGTTGCAAAATAGAATCACATAGAGACCTCAGAAAAAAGCCTAATGACCTTTTATGGTCTGTGTTTGGTCTTTTTAAGTAGAATGCACGTGAAGATACATCTGCAAGATTGTCTTTTAAGCTTCTCATTTCCACATAGCTAAATCTTCTAATACTCTAATTCAATCTTTAAAAAACACGTGGTTCAAGGGTCTTGGAACCATCCACCACTTGCCTGGCAATGTCAAAATACTTGGTTTTTTTATTAGCTGTCCTAAGAATTATGAATCCTAATAGGAGGGGAGACCAGCAATCTCCATGCTCATTTCATTGAGTTTTACATATTTTGGGTAACAGTCCTTAATCAAATGTTGGCTGAAAATATCTTCTCCCAGTCTGTGGCTTGTCTTCTAATTCTTATGTTATCTTTCATGTAACAGAAGTCTTTAAATTTAATGAAGTCCAGTTTATCCGTTCTTTCATGGATCAGGTCTCTGATATGGTATCTAATAGAGGAATCACCAAACCCAAGATCATCTAGGTTTTCACTTTTTCCCCCCAAGAAGTTCTATAGTTTTAAGTTTGTATCCTAGACCTATTGTTAGACCTTATAATGCTCAAAATTTAGCTATATCTGGACTTTTTTGTTTGGATGTCCAGTTTTTCCAGCAACATTTGAAGAATATATCCTTGCTTCATTGTATTATCTTTGCTTCTTTGTCAAAGATCGTATGGGGTCTATTTCTGGGCTCTGATTCCATTGATCTATTTATTTTGCCACCACTATTTTGCCAGTCTTGATTGCCATAGATTTATAGTAAGTCTTGAGGTGGGGAAATATTCCCTTTCCTTCGAAGATGAAAAAAGCACAACCTTTCCTTCGAAGATGTAAAAGGATAAGTGGGATGATGGGAAAGGAATGGTATTGAAAAGTTGAGATAGGTCTAATTAAATATGATTTAGAAGCTGTTTGTGGAAGTTTTTATGGACTAAATTTACCTGACTTAGAGGATGGGAGAGTCATGCGGCTGATGCAATAGAAATTGTGGCTTTCTAAGAGTGTTTCAAAAACTCCTGGAATTTCAAGAATGTCTGTAGGTATAAGGAACATGACTTCGGTTTATTCTAGACACTATTAAAAACAAGATTGGTCTCTAAACTGTGTTTGTGTGGCTTGTCCAGAAGCACAAAAAAAGTTGGGGGGAAAAAACAAGGTATTTTAGAATTCTTTAAGACTAAATGAAATTAAACAATTAAGTTTATTTTACTTTTGGGGGGGTAGTTTAAACAACAGATGTTATTATTTTTTTTCCCCACCATTCTGATAGGTAAAAGTCCAAGACGAAAATGCTGGCAGTGCTGGTTTCTTAGTAGCTTGCACATGGCCACCTCCTTGCTGTTTCCTCACCTAACCTTTTCCCTGTGCACTAACACTCCTATTGTCTCTTTACCTTCTAACACAGGACACCAGTCCTATTGGATTAGGGCCCCACCCTTATGACCTTCAAGGAAGTAATTATCTCCATAGTCTCACTGAGGTTTAGGGCTTCAACCTATGAATAGGGGGTGGAGGGGTGTCACAATTCATAACACTCTGCCTCATTCCCTTGCTTTGAAACTTTTGTTTTGAAAAATTTCAAATATAACCTATTGTCAAGTTAGCTAACAGTGTATGTAGTAGGTTGGCTTTATGAGTATATTCCTGTGATTCATCACTTACATACAACACCCAGTGCTCATCACAAGTGCAGTGCCCTCCTCCAAGCCCATCACCCATTTCCTCCTTCTTTAAAAAAAGTTTAAAAACAACTAAGATCCTAGAGAGGTCTTTTAGTGATAACTCCCTGCTCTAGGGAGTTAGATATACTATAAAACTATGGGTGGATTAGGAGATTAGTTATTTTCCTTCTCATGGTAACTATTCCTATATTTAGACATGCTTTTGGGAACACAAGTGGTTTCCTTCAGTGGTGGAATACACAATTTCTGCTGGAGGAGGATGGAAACAGACATGGGCCCAGAATAAGAGTGGCCAAAGCGGAATTAGTACCTAGAGATAAAAGATCAAAAAGCTCACAATCTGAATTTAGGGCTGGCTAAGGGTTCTTGTGAGCCAACAAACTAGCAATTCCAAGAGGACAAATGGATTGCCCTGTTGACATATTTTCTGGAGCCAAGACTGGAGATGCAAATAAAGTGATGGTGGTATGCTCTCCTTGTGCTTGCTATTGCTATGCTAGATAGGTTTTTTATATATATATATATATATATATATATATACATATATATACATATACACACATATACACACATATATGTGTATGTATATATGTGTATGTATATATGTGTATGTATATATGTGTATGTATATATGTGTATGTATATATGTATATTGGCTTGATGTAGACCATGAGAGCAGCTGGCGGTTTCTGCCTTTATGGGGTCTAGCCCATCATTTCTGCTGTTCAGACAATGGGTGTAGGGGGTCGACATCTTTTGCTTTAATTGCATCCAACAGACATGGCAAAATGTAGGAAACAATTAGATGGTGGAAAGATTTGAAATTCCATTTGAGGGAGATTGTATGCTCCATGTATGGGACTTTTACAGGGTCTCTGCAAGAACAGTTTTGAGTTCTTCATGTCCTGAGTCTCCAAAACATCCTCCGTAAATTTTGTCTAAAGTAGTAGTTACTGAGACTACCCTATAAGATCTCCAGGTTATGGGATGAAGATGAGTCAAATGAGAAAAAGGATAAATGGAAGAAAACTACTGATAAGTCTGTTAAACACAGAATAAAACGTGAGGTGGTTAATTTTTGGATTGGTGGTTTTTAATGTACTTGTAAGAATTTTTAAATATTTGAAATGTCCAATAAACAAAAGGACTTACAGATCTCAAAGGAAAACGAATTGTTCAGAGATCTGAAGTAAAAAGAAAAAATTGAAATCAGTAAGTTGGGGAAGTATTTTCAGAGTGTGATAATCAACAGATCAAGAGAGGTAAGACCTATTCACCAGAGATTGTGATATTCAAATACCCTCTCTTATATACACTTTGAGTTTCCCAAGAAACCTGGCTATTACTCCCTAAACATAACTTTTCCAAACATAACTATCCCAAAGCCACACAAAAGTGACCATATGAAATCAAGTTTTTTTTGTTTTTTTTTTTTAATGACATGTTCTGTTCTGCACAGCCATATGGGTGGATGCCAGTACGTTCTCTGCTGATTCTACATCCAGGCCTCTACACTTTCCCATAATGTCCTCCTCCTTGGGATTTAAGGTTATGGCTCTGTTTCTAATGAACTCCCTTCCTAGAGGCAAATCATTTCCGGAAACATGTCTCCCCTTCACTTCCCATCTCTCCTACTCTCTTGAGCTCCTTCCTTCCCAGTGAAAGATACAGGTTGGTTGTTTAAGTTTCTTTTCTCTCAAAACACCATTCTGCCTTCTATCTTGTTCCTGAGACTCAAGGTACCTACCTTTCTAAGGGAGACAACATCGTATGTTTCCAAAGTATGTTTATATCCCTGCCTATGCTATGATAGGTCCGGACCATTTTATTGACAAGGAAAGGTAGTCCTGTGGAAAAGCACCTACCAAAATCAGTTAATATTTCATCACTTTTTATTTTAAAATCAAAGGTTTTAGGAATACCGTGGTGGCGCAGTCGGTTAAGCAGCTGACTGGCTCAGGTCATCTCGCGGTCTATGGGTTTGAGCCCCACATCAAGCTCTGGGCTGATAGCCCAGAGCCTGGAGCCTGCCTTGAGTTCTCTCTCTGAACCCCCCCCCCCCCTCTAGTGCATTCTCTCTCTCTCTCTCTCTCTCTCTCAAAAATATCAAAAATTTAAAAGTTATAAAGGGCTTTAAAAGTCTCAAGTACATCACTTGAAGGAGAACTCAGTAATTGTATGATATTGTTGGGAAATTTGGGAACAATTTTCTGTCCTTGATACTAGTACTGAGAATTAAAACATTGTCAGAAATATCCTCAGAAGATGAAGAGTCTACATTTTAAAACTTGATGATGATCTAGTAGTTTGAGATCTATCATTCTAGAAGTGTTGCATAATTCAAAAGCAATTGCCTGAGGCAAAATTTGGAGGTAATCAGAATTTGATCCTTACCATCATTGCTCACCCTCTTTCCTTCAGAGGCCTCTTCATCTTCCTTTTATTCCTTGGTCCCACTGTACCATGTCTTTGGGGGCTTATCCTGTATTTTATTCTCCATTTATTTTGCCTCTGTTCTCATTGACTCAAGTGTTCTAATGAAGTTTTCAAATGCTACCACCATTGTGTATTAACACCTTTATGAGGTGTCTGATGCAATTTTGAGATTCAATGAAATTACCATAAAAGAGGACAGATGTGAGATCTTTGGGTGAAATTGCTTAGCACAAATTCTGTGATGGGAAATACTTTTTTTGTTCTTAAACCCTTAAAACAACATCTGATTCTATAACTTGTATAATCCTCTGTAGGTAAGGATGACAATTGTTACCTATTTCCTGTGTATTTAAAAACTTCAATTTCAACTACAGCTACTTGTGATGTTATTAGTTGATTAGTATTCACAAGACCGTGAAAATGGATTTTGGCCAAAAGTCAATTTAAGTGAAGAACCTCGAATTTTACATATATTTAGGTGTTACTATAGACTTAAATCCATGAAGTCCTAGTCACTTATACAGTTGGAACTAAACATATGAAGTGGCAATTCTTACTAATAAAATTTAATGGCCTAAAAGTAGTAACTGTTACCTTCACCCAATAGATAATATAGATGGTATTATATACAGCAGTGAAAAAAAGGAAATACCTCAATTTTAAGGTAGAAAACTTTAAAAGGGAAAAAGTAGCTTTTAAATCACCTTTGTTTTATGGTTCAAGACCTTTTCATTAAACTTGTAAAACACGATTTCACAATATTAAAAATAATGAAACTTGAATTCCATAAGACTGTTATTTAAAATTCTTACCTTGAGAAATATGTCATTATAGTTTCATGGTCTATCAAGAATTCCAATAATGGGATTTCTTTACTTGGGGGCCATGAGTAAACCAAATACCAATTATGAATTATAACATTCTATACACATATCGCGGCTTATTTTGATAGGGAAGATACATTAGGCTGGCAGATTTCTTTTGAGTAGCTCCTATAACCGCACCCAAAAATATACCTAAATGCAATAAAATTCCCCCAAACCTTTGAACTTCATAAATTTTCTCAGAAACATTTTAAACTTAACTTTGAAATTCCTTGAATATATTCCCGTTCAGTCTCCTTTTCATTAAGAAACCCATAAGTTCCTAAAGTTAGGCATTTGTTCAAAAAACATACATGTAAATCTTAGTTTTGCCAACTGCTGATACTTCAACTTCAGTCTCTCCCTTGCTATAACCTTCCACTTAGAAGGGTGTAAATGAAAACATGAGTCCTTTAAACTGTGCAAATCCAGTTTCCAGGATGTTAAGTCTGATTCCTGGTTACTAAGTGAACACTGTCAATATACCTTTAAAATTGTATTTAGGTGTAAATAGGTGAATTAAGAATTTTTAGCTTGCTTTTAAAAACTATACACAAAAATGGGCAAGGGCACCTGGGTGGCTGTCAGTTAAGCGTGATTTCAGGTCATGTCATGGTCCCAGCATAGTGGGATTGAACAACCCCCCCCCCCCAACCCCCGCATGGACCATGTGCTGAGCATGGAGCCTGCTTAAAATTCTCTAACTCCTTTTTTTTTTTTTTCTCTCCCCATCTCTGTCCCTCTCCCCCCTGCCATATGCTTGCTCACTCTTGCTAGCTCTTTGTTTTTTTTTTGTTTTTTGTTTTTTTGTAAAAACTATACACTAGTCATACTGTAAAATAATTTCTGGCTGTAACCAAGCGGCTAGGTGACTAACGTTGTTTAAAAAAAAAAAAACAAAAACACCAGAGCAACAACAACAACAAAAACCTTAGGGTGTATTTAACCTTGAGACTGCTCTCCTTTAGAAGCTAGACTGAGAGGGGAGCCTGGGTGGCTCAGTCGGTTGAGCTTCTGACTTTGGCTCAGGTCATGATCTCACTGTCTGTGAGTTCAAGCCCCGCGTCGGGCTCTGTGCTGACAGCTCAGAGCCTGGAGCCTGCTTCAGACTCTGTGTCTCCCTTTCTCTCTGACCCTCCCCTGTTCACGCTCTGTCTCTGTCTCAAAAATAAATAAACATTAAAAAAAAAAAAAAAACTTCAAAAAAAAGGAAGCTAGACTGAGATACAATGTCTACCATCTTCAAACTTCAGAATACCCAGAGAATAGAACAGTGACCAGAGCCACAATGCCACTTCTGTAGCTATCAGGTCTTATAGATTCAGGGTTTCGACAGATCTAGGCACTGCTAGAGCTATAGAAAAGTGAAATACAAGTCCTTCTGAGGAAGGGAACTCAGCAATATATACAAATAAATATCTCCCCCCCCCCCCCCCCGGAAATACTAAATGACCTAAGTGCTAAAACAGGGCTGTGCTAGATAAGAAAAGCATCTGACTTAAATTGGGCCAAACCAAACAAAATGAAACACTACCACTAATAAAGGATAAATACAGCACAAACGTGGAAGTATAAGAACTGTTATGTTGATGTATACAAAGATTTTTAAAAACCACAATTAGATATGTTTGCTAAAACAAATCCATACCTTTTGTATTGGAGGTTGACATGTAAAAATATATTCAGAATTTCATGAGGGTTTCTTCATTTCTGCATTCTTTCATCCTTACACTTCGCTTGAAGGTAGTTGATTCATAGAGGCCTCTTGCCTCAGCAAGGTGTGAAATGAATGTTTCAGAAAATCTGTTTTTTGCTTTTCAGAACCCTTCCTGCACTTATCAGGGTTATGTAGTTAAGAAAGGAGAGGAAAATTTGCCTTAAATTAGGAAGGTCAGGAGGTCTACAGGCACAAGAGTGGTTAGTGACCCCTAGTCCTCTCACGCCCTGCATAGCTCATTAACCAGAGCCTTGTATAATGAGTAGAGTATAAAAGTTCATGGCCTTATGGTACTGTAAGGGAAGATGGACTTCAAACCCACTCAAATGACCCTGGGCAAAAGGAATTTCAGGGAATTGGCATAGACTGAAGAGCTGGTTGGAATGGGAGTAGCCCTGGAGAATGTGCTGTGTAAGACCTGCAGAATCCCGAGGGTCCAAAGTGAATTTCCCACCATCTCAGAGGGATGGGGCCTTAGCATCAGATGGAGTTTTCAACAAAAGTAAAACACTATAATACTTTCTGTACACGTGTTTTAAATAATGTTCAAATTCTTATATAAATACCTCTGCCTATCCAGATCTAGAAAGATGTAGATAAGATGGGGATTGTAGATATGTCAACTTGGATATAAAATCTAGATATCATTGCTATTCTCATTTATGTGTCTTTAAAGGTCTTGAAGTACAAGCAACGGCATATATGCAATGTAAGTCTTAACATTGTCTATTGATGTACATTTAGTAGACTGCTCTAGAGTCCCTGAAATCATAAAACTTAAGTGGTGGTGATAACCCCATAGGGCTTCCCACTTGATTTAATTTTGTCCTGGTGTTTCCCCTCTCACTCCAGCTGGCTGAGTATGACTAAGGTGCCAAGTTTCCCTAAGAATAGCCTGTATTCCTCTGGTTTGTGTGGGATCTGAAGGACGAGAGCCTAGAACAAGTCCAGGCACAAACCCATGACTCAATGGCACAAGTTCTCAAGTTATCTTCCCTAGTTTTACAGGTCCCTTATTGTTGTATAGAGTTCCTATTAATTGACTCTTATCAGGTATGGAATTTCTCCTTTTTAAGCAAATTATCCCCAACTTTCTCTTTCATCCAAGTTAAATTAGAACAACTATTTTGGGTTCCATTTTCAACCAATTTCCATTTTCAAGAAAATTGTCCTAGTACAGTGCAAAGTATACTAAGCAAACAATTCTGAAATTTGTTCTTTTAGCCCCAACTCCACTATATGCTAAATTTATGATCTTGGATAAATTACTTAGCTTTCTGAGACTCAGCTTCCAAATCAATAAACTGCTGTACAAAAGTGAGTTATTATCATCGTTACCTTGTATTGCCATCCATTATCAAATATAAATTAATTCCAGCCAGATTCTTGAGTTCTGAATCTACTGTTCAGACTTGACACTTGAAGCTGCATCTTAACTGAGAAAAAAAATTAATTCCTTAAAGCCTAATATTTACTTTAAATCCATTTGTAGTTTTAAAACTTCTGGTAGTGTTGAGGGCCACCTCTCTTACAGACACATTGAAGCAGTGTTGCCTTATGTATAAGAAGTGTTTTACTAATTTTTGTGGAAATAGTAACCCTAAATTGCATTGAGGAATAAATAGAAGTTATCATACCGCATAGCTGTGTCTGAATAAAACAATTAGTTAACCTAAAGATATTTCTCTTCTAAAAATGGTTCCAAAGAAATCTGAATCCAGTAAATTGAAATGACTTTATCTTGCAGGCATGTAAAGAAATTTCACTTTTAAACCACTGAGATCTTAAATGTTCTTAAATATCAGTAAAATTATCAAAGTTTTACCAATAGGTAAAAACTGAACAGGAATAAAAAAATTTTCCAGAAATAAGGTACATGCATAGAAGTAAAAAGGGTCATGATTGGCTGATGACTTATGCTATAAAAGCACTTCATACAAGATGTGAAGTGATGTAAAAAATTTGTTTTATTGGGTAAAGGAAACCATAATACTAAAGTTTATGAGCACCTTTGAATTGGTGTTGCTTTGTGTAATTGTTTCTGCACTTTACATTTGCAAGTATCTAATGTGACCATCATTCCATATATTAACTTATGTCATAATCGTAGCAAACAGTGTAGGAGTTTTTGTTTTGTTTGGTTTTTTGCCAATCTGGTATTGTTATTGCTTTTAGAATTTTCTCCATAATTTCTGCAGGATCTAGCACTGCCTTGAGTAAAATCTTGTCTTATTTTACAAATGCAGGAGGACTTTGAGTACTTAAAATTGCTGAAATATTCACATTAAAAATTGCACATAAAAATGTGTATCTCCTGGAATCTTCACAAACTGGTGAAGTGAGCATAAGACTAAAATAACAACAAAAAACAGATCATCACCCTCGCACCAGGAGCCTCCTTATGTCTTTGATTAACTTTGTTTGGGTTTGGTGGCAACTGAATCCATAGATTCCTGATGTCTAGATTAGTTTGGACTCTTCCTGTACTTTATGAAACCAAATGCCTACAGTATGTGCTTCTCACTACTTTCATCAACAGGATCTTAATTCATCCATATAGTTGTACGTAGTGGGAAATCCTATAATCTTACTGTTTTATAATGTATGAATAGATCACACTTTATTCTGTTGAGCATTTGATTAGATTCCAATTTGGGTCTATTATGAATAGTTCTACTTAAACTAAAAGTAACATGGGGTGTATATGGAAAAATCTCGAGTATATGAAATTGCTATTTTTGTAAATCACAAACAGTTGAATATTAACAATTAGATAAAATATAATCCAGTGTTGAGAAAAAATTTTGGGGTCCTATTGTACACATGGTTGAGTAGAGGTTGTCAAAGGGTTTGCTAAAGTTGTACAAATTGCCTGCCTTCAAGCCATGTATTACTGTCGGGTTGTTTCATAATATTGTTTATTTGCACACAAGTGTGCAGGGGAGGGGCAGAGAGGAGAGAGAGAGAGAATCCCAAGCTGGCTCTGTGCTGTGAGTGTAGAGCCCTATCTGAGGCTCAGACTCACAAACTATGAGGTTATCATCTGAGCTGAAATCAGATGCTTAATCAACTAAGCCACCCAGATGCCCCGACAATATTTCTAATTTTATGTATTCTTTACCTATTCTAATAGGTGTAATGTAATCTCACTGAGGTTATAATTTGTATTTCACAATAAAATTAAACTCCTTTATGGTTATTGACAATTTGGATATCTCTTCCCCACCTGTTTTTCCATTTTTCATTGGGTTCCCTCTGGATTTTTGAGTTTTTGGTGAATATGCATACATGTATATTCTGAATACATGGAGTGCTTTGTCAGAAATATGTACTGAAAAAAAAATTTCCTCTCCAGCTATATAAGTTGCCTTTTCATTTGCTTAACGATGTTTAATGGTCTTATTTACCATTTTTCTTTCATGGCTAGTCTTTTCAGATCTGACTTAAGATTTTGCCTATTTAAAAGTCATTGGGTGTTCTATCTTCTAATAGCTCTAATTTTGTTCACGTTTAAATCCTTGATTCATGTGCAATTTTTATGCATGAAATGTAGGGACCTATATACATTTTTTCCAATCTGAATTATCTAGAATCATGTATTGACAAGCTCACACTTTATCTGAACTGCAATGTTGCCTTTGACATAAACCATATATACATACGTATATATATACATATACACATGTGTATACATATATATGTATGTGTATTTCCTGAACTAACACTATTTTAAAGGTCATAAGTGGTAATAAGACTTCATCCTTTGAGAATAGACTGAATATTGGTAAATATTCACATCTTTTAGAATCTATGTCTATGGTAGGTTCCTATGAGTAAACTGGATAAAAGTTAAAAATATAATTTGTTAAAGTACCAGATGAATACAGAATATGGTGTATAAACTTCAGAAGTCAGTCTGGAATGAAGTTTCAAAACTATTCAAGTAGTATTGTTGGCATTGAACTAGCATGAGCAAATGATACTAGCATGTTAGATGATTCCGTTTTATAACTATATCATACTAACAGCTCTCAAAGCTTATATTATCTGTTTCAATGTTAGCAATTCAAGCAATCTACAAGCCAGATTTATAGTGTCATTTAAAATAGTTCTAAATCTATCCTATAAATAGAATTCTGCATTTATTGATGCATCTGCAAATACTGCTATATATGAGCTCATTTGAGTGTTGGAGACTTCTTACAATAAACATGTGTTTGTTTTACTTACCACAAAATTGACTTATTCTTTACCACTACTTTTTCATTTGTCTTTCTTACTGTAACTTTTTTTTTTCATAATCCCGCACTCAACGAAAGCTCTGAGGTTGTAATCAGTAGCAATAAATATAATTTTATGTTGACTTAACCTCAGAGTTGACTTTTAAAGTATTGAATTTTAGAATGGTACATTGTAAGAAAATATATAGGAAAACAGCTGGTCAAACATCAGAATAGAGAAAGAGGGGGGAATGAGATACATTAGGTCTTCATAAAAAATTGTTATGAAACAGTTGTTAGCAAAGCTTTTTTTTCTTCTCACTTTAAAAAAAAATTTTTTTTTCAACGTTTATTTTTGGGACAGAGACAGAGCATGAACGGGGGAGGGGCAGAGAGAGAGGGAGACACAGAATCGGAAACAGGCTCCAGGCTCTGAGCCATCAGCCCAGAGCCTGACGCGGGGCTCGAACTCACGGGCCACGAGATCGTGACCTGGCTGAAGTCGGACGCTTAACCGACTGCGCCACCCAGGCGCCCCTCTTCTCACTTTCAAAACCTTTTCCATGTTGAAAGTTCTGTCAAATTCTTTGAGATATTGGAAGCATTTATTTGCCATGCTTCGACTTTATTCCTGAACTCCACAGAATAGTCTGGAAATCTCAAAGTTCAAGGAAAGTTCCCGCACATAATGAAGAGGAAGCTTTCTAAGCGTGGTTATAAAATAAGATACCCAAGCAGTGCATTGATACATACAACACATTGATCTTTGTCCACTGGCCTAAATTCTGTTCTTCCAAGAAGAGTGAACATACTCAAACACTTGATGAGGCATGCGAAAAATAAAAAAATAAAACCCCAAAAAACAAAACCGATGCAGTTTGTTTTTCCTTCAGGCGTGAAAGATCCTTCTGTATTTGGTGCAGAGGGGGACATGTAAGTGATCACAGTTCTTTCACATTTTATGGTGACTTTCACTAGCTTTATCTTGGGAGAGACCCAATAGAATGAAAAACATGACATTTGTGTTTATATAATTATTTGCTCAGATAAAAACACTTAGGATTACTGTATGTTGTGTGTGTTGTAAAACCCTTACCCAGTAACTCAAATCAATATATTTAGTTCATTCTTTACCTATCAAGAGTAAGTGGATTGATCTGATTAGAATTTAGTCCTCTCCATTTCCTTCTTCACTGGCCCCAACTTAATAGATCATGGGAGTCTAGCTATTAGTCCTAATGTGTATCCATATGAATCTTGTATCTTTATTTTCTTATTTCAAAAATCATAAGTGCTGGACATTGGTAATGATGCCACAAAAGGTAGTGGGGGTCCATTACGTGAACTGAAAACCAGACATGAAAAGGAAACTGCATGATGTCACTTATATAAATCTATATAAGGCAAACCCATAAAAGAATATAGTGGTGGTTACCTGGGACTGGGAGGTGGAAAAAACAGATGTCGGTCAAAGGTTATAAGGTTTCGTAATAGTCCAGAGATCTCAAGTACAACATGACTACAGTTAATACCTTATTGAAAACCAGAAAATTGTTAAGAATGTATATATTAGGTCCTCTTATACCACACACAACACACACAACACACACAACACACACAACACACACAACACACACAACACACACAACACACACAACACACACAACACACACAACACACACAACACACACAACACACACAACACACACAACACACACAACACACACAACACACACAACACACACAACACACACAACACACACAACACACACAACACACGGTAACTGTGTGAAGGGGATTAATATGCTAATTTGACTATTTTTTAAATTTATTTTTATTTTCATTTTTATTTATCAAATCATGTTGTACATCTTAAAATAGAACTTATACTTATCAAATAAAGCACCAATCTCCTTTAGAGAAATAATTTTTCCTCATGTTACTTCAGAAATTTCATTAAACATTAAAATTCTGTGGAAGAAACTAGCTTGTAGTGTAACCTAAACTTCATATAACAAACTTAAATTTTCCAAAAATTATAATCAATATCATGGCTCTAATTTGTAATCAGAATCCAAAAGTAAGAATTCATTCAGTTCTTTTCCTTTCATTTATTTTTCATAAGTGTACTCTAATCTCCATGCCCTATTGTCCCATTCCCCCCACCCATCTACTCTCTGGTAACCATAAGTGTATTCTTGATAGTTAAAAGTCTTTGTCTTGGTTTGTCTCTTGCTTTTTTTTCCCTTTGCTCCTTTTTCTTAAATTTCACATATGTGTGAAATCATATGGTATTTGTCTTTCTCTGACAGACTTAGCATAATACTTTCCAGCTCTATCCATGTTGTTGCTAATGGCAAGATTTAATTTTTATGGTTGAATAATTTATTAAATACATTATATATATGTATGTATGTATACACACACATATATACATAACCTTTATCCATTCTTCTATCAATTGACACTTGAGTTATTGCCATAGTTTGGCTATTGTAAACAATGGTGCCATGAACATAAAGGTACATATATCCCTTTGAATTAGTGTTTTGTATTTTTGGAGTAAATACCCACTAGTGTGATTCCTGGATAGTAGGGTAGTTCTATTTTTAACTTTTTGAGAAACTTCTATCTACAGTGGCTGCACGAGTTTGCATTGTCACCAACAGTGTAAAAGTGTTCCTTTTTCTGCACATTTTCACCAGCACCAATGTGTGATGTTGAGCATCTTTGTATGTATCTGTTGGCCATCTGTAGGTTTTCTTTGGAGAAATGCCTGTCCATATCATCTGCCCACTTCTTAACTTATTTCTGAAGGACTCCGTTGTTTCAGGTCTACATCAGAACCACAAGCCAAGGAGTGCGTTTCACTTCTTCAAAATATTCCTCCTGTTCTATATCAAACTTGAAAGGTGACAATACAATTTTAGGACAAAAGTTTTCTTTCTTATACAAAGTGAAACTTCAACTAAATTCTTAGATTTTTAGTGAAGACTGCTTCGTAATACTGAATTAGAAGTTTCTAAGACCCTGTCCTGGTTTCTTCTCTGCCTTTAGCTTGGTTTGCTTTCACAACTTCTTGACTTGCAGGGAAAAAAATGAGTGAAAACAATGTATCGTTATTATTTAACACACTTACTAATAAAATTGTTTAAATGACTTTATTACTGAACTTGGTGTTTCAGAGATAAACAGATAAACAATATGACTCAATTAAAATCCAGGAGCTCTACCATTATCTGTTGCCTTTCAAAGAACTTTCTAGTGTCCCAAGACTTCTGAACAGTATACCCTGAAACTTGATGAAGCACTGAATTGGTCACACAAACTTTTTCAGTCTAAAAGTTACAAGCCACTGTGTGGCTCAGTCAAGTGTCTGACTCTTGACATCAGTTGAGGTCATGTCATGGTTCTGAGATAGAGTCCCAAGTCAAGCTCAATGCTGAGAGTGGAGCCTGCTTGGGATTCTCTCTCTACTCCTCCCCTGTTTGCTCTTTCTCTATCTCTCTCAGCTTTAAAAAAAAAAAAAAAAAAAAACGTACATAATACTAGATGTAATTCAAGCATTCCTCAGATATTTTTATCTTCACTTGATTCACTAGGACTATACTAAGAAGCAACAGTCTTATAAATGAGCAAATGGTTGTCTTTATTCACAATGTTCAGTTGCCACAATGCACTTTTTCTAGTTTCAACATCATTGGGAAGCTGTAGGAGTAAGAATAAGGCTGAGAGCTGAATATGGATTTTTATATTAGGGACTGATCTCTAGAAAGGATGTCCTGTCAACAGCTATTATGTAGACCCTCTCAATTAAAATACATATTAAGTATCTGCCAAATCATCCAGACACATGGATGGATTTTTAAAGTCTCTACCACTTTTCTAGATATCCCCCAAAGTTACTTCCTTTGTTTTTATTTGCCATTACTGCTCTATTCTCTATTTTGAACCATTCCCAACTAATCAGCTCACATTAGCAAACATCTGAATGTCTACTCTGTGTGAGGCTCTGTTAAATACTATGAAGAATTTTTTTTAAAAACAATTTAAAGGTTTTATTTTTGGGAGAGCATGAGCAGGCAAGGGGCAGATACACAGAATCCAAAGCAGGCTCCAGTCTCTGAGATGTCCGTACAGAGCCCAGTGTAGGGCTTGAACTCATGACCTGAGTCGAAGCCAGACACTTAACCAACTGAGCCAACCAGGCACCCAACACTATGAAGAATTTTTAAAGATTAAATAATACATCGTCCCTTATAGCAATGAACTTAGTCACATTATAATTGTTTCAGGTAAATATGGATCCTGTTTTATGGACTTCATTTCAAAGAAATTGGTGATTCTGATAACTGGTAAGGGTAGCAAGACTGTGTGTATATACATATGTATGTATATATACTTAAGTATAGTTGACCTACAATGTTGCAGTAGTTTCAGATACACAACATAGTGATTTGAGAGTTCTGTATATTACACAATGCTCACCATAAGTGTGGTTACCATCTGTCACCATACAAAGTTATTAAAATATTGACTATATGCTATATGATGTACTCTTCATCCTTAAGACTTATCTATTTTATAACTGAAAGTTTCTTATTTCTAAGAAAACATACAAATTGCTCTTTGGCCCTGAGGTTGGGCTTTGCCATATAACTTGCTTTAACAAATGGAAAATAAGTGGATAATTCTCAAGTAGATGCTTTAGAAAACACAATGTTTCCACCAGCCCTCTTGATCTGGTCTTCTTCCATATTAGCATTACTTCACAGGAGTGTTCCTACCTGGGAACCAGGAAAAGAAGACCCATGTAATAGGTTCAACCCAAGCCCAGAACAGAGGTACCATAGCTGTTCCATAGCTGTTAATACACAACATGAGCAAGAAGTAAATACTTGTTGTGGAGGTCACTGATGGATAGTCAAACCTGAAAAGTCCAGATGATACTTTATTAGTGCATTATTGCTATGAGACATGATTACATTAAAACAATCCTGGTAAAAATTAATCAGCTATTCCAGGACTCTCTAGTGTTAGTGATGGAGGTATAACCCTCCCCCCAACCACCATTCCTCATCCCCAGCCAAGATCTTAACAAAGCAAAAGGATCTCCTTCAGATCAGTCTCCCATCTTGCTTTGATGTCCAGAGTTACTAGACCGTGGGCTACTGCTCCAAAGAGGGGTGGACGTTAATAATTTTATGAACAAATGGAGTTTATATAGTACAATAGGTGACCTAAAACTAGATGTCTTTGTAACTGTTAGGACCATTTCAGTAGCCAGAATATTCTATGGAAATAATTTTCTTAATACGGAAAATGTTTTATTGTATTTTTAGAAGGTTTTAGATTCACAGAAATACTGAACAGGCAGTAGGGCTCCCAAATATACCCCTATACAATTTACTTTAATACTATCTTTTGTGATTATCATGGTAGTTTTTTCACAATTAGCTAATATCCATGCATTAGTAGTAGTAAAAGTTCATGCTTTATTAAGATTTCCTTAGTTTTTATCTAATGTCCTTTTGTGTTCCAGGAATTCATCCAGGATACCACACTACATTTAGTAGGCATGTTTTAGGCTCCTCTTGGCTGTAACAGTTTTGCAGACTTTCCTTGTTTGGAATAAACCAATATTATAGATGGCTATTGAAATTTATTATGCTGGCATCGTGAATTTTGGGGAAAATCACAGATAAGCTTCTATCTCATCACATAATTTCAAGAGTATATGATTAATGTGACTTATAGCTGTTGTTGACTTTAATTACCTGGCTAAACTTGTGCTTATAACATTTTTCCCACTGTCAAGTTAATCTCCAATTCCCCCCGCCCCCCACCCGCCCCTTCCATACTAGACTCTTTGGATAGAAGTAACTATGCACAACTCATTTAAAAAGTGGGAATTTTTGTTATGCCTCTTCAGAGTATCCACATACTTTCTTTGGAATTCTCCATTGGATATTTGTCTCCATCTATGAATTTATTTAACTACTTATTAGTCTAGATTTGAGGATACTTATATTTTGGGTCCTAATCTAATATTCCCATACTATTCTCAGTCAAATGGCTCCAGATTTGGCCAATGACAGCCCTTTCAGTTGGTTCCTGTGTACCTTTGAAATACCTCACTAATATGTATTGTGGGCTTATTTTGTTTTTGTTCTTAGAATTCCTTTCTGTTACTGTAAGATGCTCCAGTCTCATCCTGTATACTTCCTAATTCCCACCCTAGTTCTAGAATCAGCATTTCTCTAAGAACCCCTGGTTCTTTTTAATGGTGCTAGAAATCAAGGTTTGGGTTTGACTTAAACATGAGCTCTTACTGTTTGAACTCTTACTTATTACCACATAAATTATTTTAGTCCCCTCCTCCTGGTTATCTGTAGGTTCTCACTCCAATGGTGAGAAAAATGGCTCCCACCATTTGGTAATTATTGACTTGTTCAGTTCGACTATATATGAATAGCAGTATCAGAATTGTTAACCCCTTATCCCAGTTGAAAATAATGTTTTCAACTCCAGCTTAGTACTCATGTGTAGTTACTTGCCTTTTAGTCTTATTTCCGAGTTACTTAGGTTAGCACTGTTTTCCCCGCCACCTCCAGGAGAGGTTTTTTTACAGTTATATTCTATGATCACGGTCTGCGTTTTTTTTCTGGAATACCTCCACCTTCAAATTATTTAAATACTTAAATACTCTAAGGTTCACTTTTGGGGGTTGGAAGATTCTATGGGTTTTGGCAATAATGTGATGTATTTATCATATAGTATCAGAATACTTTGCTGTATAAATCCCTTCACCTACTTCCCACTTGGCCTGAATCCCTGGCAAACATTCACCAATTAATTTTGAGTAAACTTTGGTGAAATAGGTAAAGTATGAGTCTGTATTGACTTCTTTCCCTTGAATATGCATATACAACATTTCTAGTATCATTTGTAGAAAAGATTATTGGTTTGTCTTAGCAAAAACCAGTTGACTATATCTATGTAGGTCTATTTCTGAACCGTCTATATTTTTCCATTGTCCTATGTGTCTACTTAAAAAAAATTGTACCTATTTTGACAATGCTGAGATGTCCTCATTAGAGTAACTACAGATCAGATAAATCTTCAGATCAGATCATGTCCGTTCTCAAACTTCGTTGTTCTTCAGCATTGTGTTGGCTATTCTTGGTCTTTTGCCTTTCCAAGTAAATTTTATAATTCATGTGTCAATATCCACAAAAGAGCTTGCTGAGAATTTGGCTCAGATTGTATTAAATACATAGACAAATTTGTGAAGAATAGGTATTACAACAATCATGAGTCTTCCAATCCATTGCCATGAAGTATTTCTTAATTTAAATCTTTATTTCATCAGTGTTAACCTTATGTAGGTACTACATTTATTCCTTAAGTACTTCATATATGGGAAGCTAATATATGTGGTATTTTTATTTCAAAATTACCCATAGTAAACATGGAAACGACCAACTTTTGTATGTTAATCTTTTATCCTGTGACCTTGCTATAATTGCTTATGAGTGCCAAGAGATTTTGTCAACTTTTTGGTGTTTCCACGTAGATGATAATACTACATGTGAACAAAGGTAGTGTTTGTACTTCCTTCGCAATCTGTATGCATCTTACTTTTATTGTCTTCTTGTGCTAGCTAGGTCTTCCAGTATGATGTCGACTAAGTGTGATAAGGTGGTATGTTCTTACATCATTCCCAATGTTAGGAGAAAAATAATCAATTTTTCATTATTGAAAATAAGTTTTTAGTAGGTACTCTTGATTAAGTTGAGGAAATCCCTCCCCCCCTACATTTCTAGTTTGATACTTTTTATCATGGATGAGTGTTGAATTTTGTTAAATGCTTTCTCCGCACTGATGAGTTCATAAGATGTCTTTTCTTAAGCTAATAGAGTGAATTACATTAATCTATTTTTGAATGTTGAACTTTCCTTGAATACCTGAAATAAATCCTACATAGTCATTGTGTATAATTCTTCTATAAATTATGGACTCTTTTCTAATATTTTATTGAAGATTTTACATCTGTGTTCATGGTCTGGTTGTTTTGTAATTCCTTTTTCTGGTTTTGGTATTAGTGTAATTATGGCTTCTGTTTTCTACAAGATAGCGTAGAGAATTGGTATAATTTCTTTTTTAATATTTGGTATAATTCACCAGTGAACCCATGAGAATTCAGAAAGATTATTAAGCATTGATTCAATTTATTTGATAGGTATAGGAATAGTATTATCTACTTGTGAGTTTTTATAGTTGGTGAATATCAAGGATTGGTCCATTTCACCTAAGTTATCAAATTAGAGTTGATGATAATTTCTTTTAATGCCCATGGATTCAGTAGTGATGACCTCTTTTTCATTTCTGATAATTGGTATTTTCTGTATTTTTTTGTTAGCATGGGTAGAGGCTTACCCACTTCATTGACTTTTTTAAAGAATCAGCTTGCAATTGTTATTTTTCTGATTTCTTGTTTGCAATTTCATTGATTTCTGCCTTTTATGTAACTTTCCAGCTTCAGGTTTAAATGGATGTTCTTTGGATAGCTTCTCAAGATGGAAGCCTAGGTTATTGCTTTTAGACATTTCTTCTCTTATACATATCCAGTGCTACAAACTTTCCACTAAGTACTGCTTTTGCTGTATCCGACATATTGTTGTGATGTATTTTCACTTTAATTTAGTTCAAAATATTTTCAAAAAATGCTTAAGACTTCTTTTGAACTCTGAATTATTTAAAATGTGTGTAATCTCCAAATAGTTTGGGAGTTTTTCAGTTTTCAAGTGATTTTTTTTTTTTTTTGAGTCTTTAAAAAAAAAAAATCACTTTGTTGAGAGAGTTAAGATGGCAGAGAAGTAGGTGGACCGGGATTTTCCTCATCCCTCCATCACAGCTGTACTGAGGTCAGATCACCTGGAACACCCAGGAAATCAATCTGCAGAGTGACAGAAGGATCTCCACGGTTGGAAGGAGGAAACTTGGCAGGATTGAGGTTCGTGGATGTGAATTGGGAGAGATAGAATAGCATAGGCACAGAGGGGAGGAGGGACCCTTTCTGCGCAGAGACAAAAGGGAGAGAAAGAGGGTTGTAAAAGTGCAGCATCGAGTTAGCACAAGAGGAAAACCACTCTGGACCATGGACTGGGGAACAATAAATACAGAAAGTGCCAGTTTCTTCTTTGCAAATAGCTGTAGGAGCTGAAACTCAGAGGTTTAGAAGTGTGAGACCTTCTCCTGAGCGAAGCCAGGGGCCCTGGTACATGTTCCTAAGGAGGGGGGAGCTGGCCCTGGAATGCATAGTGTGGCATAGCAATCTGAGGAGTGAACTGGGAGAGACAAGTCCCCTTCCTGGAGTACTTTGAGAAGAGGTTTGATGCCGCCCCAAGGACAAAAGACCCTGCGGGTACCAGCTAAAGGCCTTTTATCAGCAGGATGGAGTGGCACTACTCCAGAACAGGGTCTGCATGGTGTGGGAGCCTTTAAGATAGTTTTGAATCGCAGCTGAGCACCAAGAAGGTGCAGGAGAACTGTGAAGCAAAGCAAGCTGACAGCCCTCACTCTTCTGTGAGGGCTGCCTGAACAGCACGGTTGGAGACACCCACTCCAGGGAGGAGAGATTGGGGTGTTGCCATTTTTCTTCCCGACACCAACACAGTGGGAACTTCAGAGAGCAGCACAGCAGCCCCTAATGGAAGCGGACCCATTTACACCAAACCCTGGGCCTGTTTGCCTGGCAACCGCTCATCTACTGGAGTGAGACTGACTCCTCCAGACTCGCACAGACACAGGGCCCAGGCACCAACAGACAACTGTTTTTGTTTTGTTTTTTGATTTTTTTCACCTTTTTTTTTTCTTTTGGAATCAGGCTCATAGTTTTGGATTTGTCTTTGGTCAATTCTTACACACACACACACACACACACACACACACACACACACACACACGTATACAAAATCTTTTATACATTATAAAGTCTTATGTATATAATGCAAATATCATTTAGGTCTAGTTTATTGATGGTACTATACAGTTCAACCATATTCTTTGAGATTTTCTGCCTGTTTTATAAATTTATATAATTTTACACATAAATTATATATATAATGCATTTTTATATTAAAATTTTTTAATGCCTTATTTTTGAGAGAAAGGGGGGGGAGAGCACGAGCAGGGAAGGGGTGGAAAGAGAGGTTGGCACAGAATCCAAAGCAGGCTCTAGGCTTTGAGCTATTGGCACAGAGCCTGACGTGGGGCTCATGAACTGCAAGATCATGACCTGAGCGAAAGTTGGACACTTAATTGATGGAGGCACCCCAGGCATTTTTATTCTATTGTTTTTCCATCTTTTCTCTTTTTCTTTATTTTTCTCTTTCTCTGGATTTAGCCTTCTAGTTCTTTTGATTTTTGGTTTGGTCTTTTTTCTTCTTTCATTTTTCTCTATTTGCGGGAACAGCCTCCCCCACCCCCCACCCATTTTCCCTTTTTCCCCCAGGGTTACATCAAAAAACAAATCAAAGCACACCTGGGTGAATGTCCAAACACTGGACCCCTACAAGCAAGGAGGAGTTCTGCAGAGGACTGACCAGTGGGATACAGCAGCCAAAATGCAACAACAGAGTTCATGCCACATACATCAAAAACACTTGCAGAAGTGCCAGGCCCCGGACAGGGTATAACCCATTTTTTTAAATTTTATTTTGTTTAATTTACATCCAAATTAGCATATAGTGCAACAATGATTTCAAGAGTAGATTCCTTAATTCCCCTTACCCATTTAGCCCATCCCCCCTCCCACAACCCCTCCAGTAGCCCTCTGTTTGTTCTCCATATTTAAGAGTCTTTTATGTTTTTTCCTCCCTGTTTTTATATTATTTTTGTTTCCCTTCCCTTATGTCCATCTGTTTTGTCTCCTAAAGTCCTCATATGAGTGAGGTCATATTTGTCTTTCTCTGACTAATTTTGCTTAGCATAATACCCTCCAGTACCATCCACAGAGTTGCAAATGGCAAGATTTCGTTCGTTTTGATTGCTGAGTAATACTCCATTGTATATGTATACCACATCTTTTTTTATCCATTCATCCATTGATGGACATTTGGGCTTTTTCCATACTTTGGCTATTGTCGATAGTGCTGCTATAAACATTGGGGTGCATATGTCCTTTTGAAACAGCAGCCTGTATCCCTTGGATAAATACCTAGTAGTGCAATTCCTGGGTCGTAGAGTAGATCTATTTTTGATTTTTTGAGGAATCTCTATACTGTTTTCCAGGGTGGCTGCACCAGTTTGCATTCCCACCAGCAATGAAAAAGAGATCCTCTTTCTCTGCATCCATTGCCAACATCTTTTGTTGCCTGAGTTGTTAATTGTAGCCCTTCTGATAGGTGTGAGGTGGTATCTCATTGTGGTTTTGATGTGTATTTCCCTGATGATGAGTGATGTTGAGTATTTTTTCATGTGTCGGTTGGCCATCTGGATGTCTTCTTTTGAGAAGTGCCTATTCATGTCTTTTGCCCATTTCTTCACTGGTTATTTGTTGTTTGAGTGTTGAGTTTGAGAAGTTCTTTATAGATGTTGGATACTAACCCGTTATCTGATATGTCATTTGCAAATATCTTCTCCCATTCTGTTGGTTGCCTTTTAGTTTTGCTGATTTTTTCCTTTGCTGTGCAGAAGTTTTTTATTTTGATGAGGTCCCAGTAGTTAACTTTTGCTTTTGTTTCCCTTGCCTCTGGAGACATGGGCTTGAGTAAGAAGTTGCTGCAGCCATGACCCATTTTTAATATAGAAGTACTCCCAGGTACAGAGCACATAACAAGCTCTAAAGCATGCAAAAGACAGAAGCTTAGCCAAAATGGCAAAATGGAGGAATTCTCCCTCAAAAGAAAGGTCAAGAACAAATCACAGCCAGAGAATTGCTCAAAACAGATATTCTAAATTGTTCAGATGTATTGGTTATAACAGTCATAAAACTAATAGCTGGGCTTGTAAAAAAACATAGAGGACACCAGAGAAACTCTTGCTACAAAGATCAAAGACATAAGAACTAGTCAGGATAAATTAAATGCTATCACTGAGATGTAAAACTAGATGAAGTAACAGCAAGGGTGGAAGAAGGAGAGTAGAGAATAGGTGAAATAGAAGATAATGTTACTGAAAATGAGGCTGAAAAAAAAAAGACTGAAAGGAAATTCGTAGATCACTAGGGGAGAATTAGAGAACTAAGTAATGCCATGAAATGAAACAATATCTCTATCATAGGAGTCCCAGAAGAACAGTTTGAGAGATGGGGAGAAGATTTATTTGAACAAATTATAGCTGAGAACTTCCCTAATCTGGGGAAGGAAACAGACACCCACCTCCAAGAGGCACAGAGAACTCCCTTCAAAATCAATAAAAACAGGTCATCACCATGACTATCATAGTGAAACTGGCAAAATACAAAGATAAAGAGAATTCTGAAAGGAGCTAGGGACAAACAGTCCTTAACCTACAATAGTAGACACACGGTAGCGGACTGGTCCACTGAAACTTGGCAGGCCAGAAGGAAGTGGCAGGAAATAGTCAATGTGCTGAAGAGGAAAAATATGCAGCCAAGATTCTTTTATCCAGTGAGGCTGTCATTCAGAATAGTAGCAGAGGTAAAGACTTTGCCAGATAAACAACAACTAAAGGAGTTCATAACCACTAAAACAGCCCTGCAAGAGATACTAAGGGGGACTCTGAAAAGCAGCAAAGGTTACAAAGGACCAGAGACATGACAACAAACATGAAATCTACAGGTAAAACAATGACCCTAAATCCGTATCTTGTAATAATCACTCTGGGGCATTTAGTCCATTCATTCAAAGACATAGGGTATTAAATGGATAAATAAGATGAATCTATATGCTGCCTACAAGAGACTCATTTGAGACCTGAGGACGCCTGTAGATTTAAAGTGAGGTGCTTGAGACCCCTCAATCACACCACCGGATATCAAAAGAAAGCTAGAGTAGTCATACTGAAATCAGACAAACTAGATTTCAAAGCAGACACTGTAACAAGAGATTAAGGGCATTATTTCATAAATAAGGACTCTATCCATCAAGAAGAGCTAACAATTATAAGTATTTATGCCCCCAAGGTGGAATAACCCAAATACATAAATCAACTAATCACAAACATAAACTTAGGAAAATACTGTAATTGTAAGAGACTTTAATACTCCACTTACAACAATGGAAAGATCATCTAGGCAGAAAATCAATAAGGAAACAATGGCTCTGAATGACCCATTGGACCAGATGGACTTAACAGATATATTCAGAACTTTTCATCCTAAAGCAGCAGGATACACATTCTTTTCCAGTGCACGTGGAACATTTTCAAAAATAGATCATATACTGGGTCACAAAGCAGCTGTCAAATAGGTACAAAGAGATTGAGATCATATCGTGCATATTTTCAGGTCACAACGCTATGAAACTTGAAATCAACCACAAGAAAAAACTTGGAAAGCCCCCAAAGATATGGAGGTTAAGAACTTACTACTAAAGAATGAATGGGTTAACCAGGAGATCAAAGAAGAAATAAAAAAAAAAAAACTACATGGAAACAAATGTAAATGAAAACACAACAGCCCAAATCTTTTGGGATGCAGCAAGGGCAGTCTTAAGAGGAAATACATGGCTGTTGAAACCTATCTCAAGAAGCAAGAAAGGTTCAAAATACACAACCTAACCTTACACCTAAAGGAGCTAGCAATATTAACAGTAGCCAAATTATGGAAATAGCCCAAATGTCCATCAACTGATGAATGGATTAAGAACATGTGTATGTGTATATATATACATATGTGTGTATACACATATATATGCATATGTGTGTGTATACACACAATGGACTACTACTTGGCAATGAAGAGGAATGAAATCTTGGCTTTTGCAACAACGTGAATGGAACTGGTGGGGAATTATGCTAAGCGAAATAGGTCAGTTAGAGAAAGACAGATATGTTTTCACTCATATGTGGAATTTGAGAAACTTAACAGATGAAATAGGGGAAAGGAAGGAAAAATAAGATAAAAACAGGGAGGCAAATCATAAGAGACTGCTAAATGCAGAGAACAAACAGCATTGATGGAGGGAGTGGGTATGGGGGTGGGCTAATTGGATGACTGGCATTAAGGAGGGCACTTTGCAGGATGAGCACTGGGTATCATATATAAGAGATCAATCACTGGGTTCTACTCCTGAAACCAAGACTGCCCTGTATGTTAACTAACTTGAGAACGAAAGTAAATAAAAGTAATAAAAATCACTACCCAAAACAAATAATAAATAATAAGTAAACATCAAAAAATTAACTTTGTAAGTATCTTTTAGTTGGTGTATGTGGACCATTCACCTTGAAAGTTGTTGATCTAGTTAATTTACTAAGTGTGTGACTTTCTATTCATTATACTTTTTGTTTTTCTCTTTTGTCTTTTCTAGTTTTGAGAAGTTTGATTTCATTTGTCTAAGTGTATTAAACATAATTTGAAAAAAAAATAGCTGCCTTATATTTTACAATAAACATTTAAAATTTAAATTCCCTTTCAAGCACTGTGTTTTGTGAGTACAGCTATCTTATTTGCAACTTCTCAATGCCAGTCCCTTAAAATATTGTCATTTATTTCATTTATATAAACATATACTACAATCATCAAGAGTATTACTTTTTTGTGAATATAACTTGTCAAATTGGTTTACATACAACACCTAGTGCTCATCCCAACAAGTGCCCTCCTCAATGCCCATCACTAATTTTCCCCTCTCCCCCACCTCCCCATCCACCCTCAGTTTGTTCTCTGTATTTGAGTCTCTTGTGGTTTGCCTCCTTCCCTCTCTGTTGGTGACTATTTTTTCCCCCTTCCCTTCCCCCATGGTCTTCTGTTAAGTTTCTCAGGATCCACATATGAGTGAAAACACAATATCTGTCCTTCTCTGACTTACTGCACTCAGCATAATACCTTCTGGTTCCATCCATGTTACTGCAAATGGCAGGATTTCATTCTTTCTCATTGCCAAGTAGTATTCCATTGTATATATAAACCACATCTTCTTTATCCATTCATCAGTTGATGGACATTTAGGTCCTTTCCATATTTGGCTATTGTCGAAAGTGGTACTATAAACATTGGGGTACATGTACTCTTATGCATCAGCACCTCCTGTATCCTTTGGGTAAATTCCTAGTAGTGCTATTGCTGGGTCATAGGGTAGATCTATTTTTAATCTTTTGAGGAAACTCCACACTGTTTTCTAGAATGGCTGCACCAGTTTGCATTCCCACCAACAGTACAAGAGGGTTCCCGTTTCTCCACATCCTCACCAGCATCTGTAGTTTCCTGATTTGTTCATTTTAGCCACTCTGACTGGTATGAGGTGGTATTTCCGTGTGGCTTTGATATGTATTTCCCTGATAAGGAGTGACGTTGAGCATCATTTTATGTGTCTGTTGGCCATCTGGATGTCCTCTTTGGAAAAATGTCTATTCATGTCTTCCCATTTCTTTCCTGGATTATTTGTTTTTCATGTGTGGAATTTGGTAAGTTCTTTAAAGATTTTGGGTACTAGCCCTTTATCTGATATGTCACTTGGAAATATCTTTTCCCATTCCATCGGTTCCCTTTTAGTTTTGTTGATTGCTTCCCTTGCATTGCAGAAGCTTTTTACCTTGATGAGGTCCCAATAGTTCATTTTGCTTTTAGTTCCCTTGCCTTGGGAGATGTGTCGAGTAAGAAATTGCTGCAGCTGAGGTCAAAGAGGTTGTTGCCTGCTTTCTCCTCTAGGGTTTTAATGGTTTCCTATCTCACATTTAGGACTTTCATCCATTTTGAGTTTAATTTTGTGTATGGTGTAAGAAAGTGGTCTAAGTTTCATTCTTCGTGTTGCTGTCCAGTTTCCCAGCACTATTTTCTGAAGAGACCGTTTTTTTCCATTGGATGCTCTTTCCTGCTTTGTCAAAGATTAGTTGGCTATACATTAGTGGTCCAGTTCTGGAGTCTCTATTACATTGTTCTGTGTGTCTGTTTTTGTACCAATACCATACTGTCTTAATGACTACAGCTTTGTAGTAGAGGCTAAAGTCTGGGATTGTGATGCCTCCTGTGTAGGTTTTCTTCTTCAATATTACTTTGTCAATTTGGGGTCTTTTGTGGTTCCATACAAATTTTAGGATTGCTTGTTCTAGCTTCGAGAAGAATGCTGGTGCAATTTTGATTGGGATTGCATTGAATGTGTAGATTGCTTTGGGTAGTATTGACATTTTAACAATATTCTTCCAATTCATGAGCATGGAATGCTTTTCCATTTCTTTGTGTCTTCTTCAATTTCCTTCATAAGCTTTCTATAGTTTTCAGCATATAGGTCTTTTACATCTTTGGTTAGGTTTATTCCTAGGTATTTTATGATTCATAGTGAATTGTACGTGGGATCAATTCCTTTATCTCTTTCTGTTGCTTCATTATTGGTGTATAAAAATGCAACTGATTTCTGTACATTGATTTTTGTATCGTGTGACTTTGCTCAATTTATGTATCAGTTCTAGGAGTCTTTTGTTGGAGCCTTTTGGGTTTTCCATGTAGAGTATCCTGTGTCTGTGAAAAGTGAAAGTTTGACTTCTTTGGAAATTTGGATGCCTTTTATTTCATTTTGTTGTCTGATTGCTGATGCTAGGACTTCCAACACTATGTTAAACCACAGTGGTGACAGTGGATATCCCTATAGTGTTCCTGATCTCGGGGAAAGCTTTCAGTTTTTCCCCATTGAAGATATTAGATGTGGGCTTTTCATATATGGCTTTTATGATGTTTAAGTATGTTCCTTCTATCCCAACTTTCTTGAGGGTTTTTATTAAGAAAGGATGTTGTATTTTGTCACATACGTTGTCTGCATCTATTGACAGGATCATATGGTTCTTACCCTTTCCTTTATTAATGTGATGTATCACATTGATTTGATTTTGTGAATATTGAACCAGCCCTGCAGCCCAGCAATGAATCCCACTTGATCATGGTGAATAATTCTTTTTATATGCTGTTGGATTTGTCAGTATCTTGTTGAGAATTTTTGCATCCTTGTTCCTCAGGGATATTGGCCTGTAGTTGTTTTTTTTTGTTGTTGTTGTTGGGTCTCTGTCTGGTTTGGGAATCAAAGTAATGCTGGCTTCATAGAATGAGTCTGGAAGTTTTCCTTCCCTTTCTGTATTTTGGAACACCTTGAGAAGGATAGGTATTATCTCTGCTTTAAATGTCTGGTAGAATTCCCCTGGGAAGCCATCTGGTCCTGGACTCTTATTTGTTGGGAGATTTTTGATAACTGATTCAATTTCTTTGCTGGTTATGGGTCTGTTCAAGTTTTCTATTCCTGTTATGTTTTGGTAGTGTGTGGGTGTCTAGGACTTTGTCCATTTCTTCCAGGTTGTCCAGTTTGTTGGCATATAATTTTTTCTATAATTCTGATAATTGCTTGTATTTGAGAGACTGGTTGTGATAAATCCATTTTCCTTTTTGATTTTACCTATTTGGATCCTTTTTTTGAGAAGTCTGGCTAGGAATTTACCAATTTTGTTTATTTTTTCAAAAAAACAACTCTTAATCTCATTGATCTGTTCTGTTTTTTGGATTCTATATTGTTTATTTCTTCTCTGATCTTTATTATTTCTCTTCTTCGGGGTTTGGGGTGTCTTTGTTCTGCTTCTAGTTCCTTTAAGTGTGCTCTTAGATTTTTGTATTTGGGATTTTTCTTGTTTCTTGAGATAGACCTGGATTGCAATGTATTTTCCTCTTAGGACTATCTTTCCTGAATCCCAAAGGGGTTGGATTGTTTTAATTTTCATTTGTTTCCACACATTTTTAAATTTCTTCTTTAATTGCCTGGTGACCCATTCGTTCTTTAGTAGGCTGTTCTTTGCTCCATGCATTTGGAGGTTTCCCAAACTTTTTCCTGTGCTTAATTTCAAGTTTCATAGCATTGTGTTCTGAAAGTATGCATGGTATGATCTCAATTCTTTTCTATTTATTGAGGGCTGTTTTGTGACCCAGTATGTGATCTATCCTGGGGAATGTTCCATGTATGATCAAGAAGAATGTATGCTCTGCTTTAGGATGAAAAGTTCTAAATATATCTGTCAAGTGCATCTGGTCCAGTGTATCATTCAGGACCATTGTTTCTTTATTGATTGTCTAGATCTGTCCATTGCTATAAGTGGAATATTAACAGTGGAATAGTGGAACATTCTTACCAATAAGATAGCTTATGCTTGTGATTAGTTTTATATATTTGGGTGCTTCTGAATTCAGTGCATAAACATTTATAATTGTTATCTCTTCTTGATTGATAGACCCCATAATTATTATATAATCCCCTTCTTCATCTCTTGTTAGTCTTTAGTTTAAAATCTAGTTTGTTTGATATAAGTATGGCTACTCCAGCTTTCTTTTGACTTCCAGTAGCATGATAGTTCTCCATCCCCTCATTTTCAGTTTGAAGGTATCCTCAGGTTTAAAATGGGTCTCTTGTAGACAGCAAATAGGTGGGTCTTGGTTTTTTTTGTTTGTTTGTTTTTTGTTTTTGTTTTGTTTTTTTTTTTTGTTTGTTTGTTTTTTTGTTTTTTTGTTATCCATTCTGGTACCCTATGTCTTTTGATTGGAGCATTTAGTCTGTTTACATTCAGTGTTATTGAAAGATATGGGTTTAGAGTCATTGTGTTATCTGTAGATTTCATGCTTGTAGTGATATCTCTGCTCCTTTGTGGTCTTTGTAATACTCAGAGTCCCCCTTAGGATCTCTTGTAGGTCTGGTTTAGTGATGAGTTCTTTCAGTTTTTATTTGTTTAGGAAAACCTTTATCTCTCCTATTCTGAATGGCAGACTTGCCGGATAAAGGATTCTTGGTGGCATATTTTTCCTATTCATCACATTGAAAATTTCCTGCCGTTCCTTTCTGGCCTGCCAAGTTTCAGTAGATAGGTCCACTAGTACCCTTATGTATCTACCCTTGTAGGTTAAGGCCCATTTGTCCCTAGCTGCTTTCAGAATTCTCTTTATCTTTTTATTTTGCCAGTTTCACTATGATATGTTGTATAGAACATCAAGTTACATCTGAAGGGAGTTCTATGTGCCTTGTGGATATCAATGTCTGTTTCCTTTCCCAGATTGGGGAAGTTCTCAGCTATGATTTGTTCAAGTACACCTTCGGCCCCTTTGTTCTTCTGGAACTCCTATGATATGGATATGGTTCCATTTCATTGATTCACTTAGTTCTCTAATTCTCCCCTCATGATCCAGAATTTTTAAAAATCTTTTCCTCAGCCTCTTTTCCCATAATTTTACCTTCTATTTCACCTATTCTCCCCTCTGCCTCTTCAATACTTGCTGTCACCACCTCTAGATTATTTTGCACCTCATTTACAGAATTTAATTCATCATGACTATTTTTGTAGTTCCATGATCTCTGCAGCAATAGATTTTCTGCTGTCTTCTATGTGTTTTTTTTTCAGTTCCAGCAATTAATCTTGTTACTATTATTCTAAATTCTTCAATTGTTTATATCTGTTTTGAGCAATTCTTTAGCTATCATTTACTCCTGAAATTTCTTTTGAGGGGAATTCTTCTGTTTCAGCATCTTGGTTAGTTTTCTGTCCCTTATGTGTTTTAAAACCTGGTTCTGTGCCCTACACTTGTGAGCACTACTATATTAAAGAGGATCATACACTGTCTAGGGCCTGGCCTGGCCCTTCAGGAGGTGTTTCTTGGAGAGTGTTACTTGTTTTCTGTCGTTGTGACTTTGGTTCTTTTATCTTCCTAGTGGTAGTGATGTTTTGGACCCTCCACCAGGTGTGCTTTGACTTGTTCCTTGAATTAGCCCTGGAAAGGAAAACAAACAAAACACACACAAACAAAAATCCTCCCACCCCTCACCCCCCAAAAAAACCCCAAAAAACAAGAAACACCAGCTACAAGTAAACAGCGTGGAGGCAGTGCTGATGGAAGAGGCCTTATCCCATACAAAGAGAGAAATGACAGGGGTGGGGGAAAAAAATTTGGCCAGACTGAGAAACCATATAGCTTAATCCAGAGAGAGAAAGAATAAGGGAGGTGGGGAACATGTATCAAGAGAATGGATTAAATATGTCTGCTTAAACAAACCAACAACTAGGGTAACCAGAATAGAGGAGGGAAGGGATAGGGGGAAAATGAAGAATATAGCTCTATAATAAGAATTGTCCAAGAATTAAACCAGGCAATGCAGCTGTGCTGGTCTGGAGGAGGGGCCAGTGTGTTTCCTCAGGGTCAGTCCTGCTCTAGTAGATTCAATTACCAGTCATGGAGGGGTGTGGTTTGGTGTAGGCGGGTCCTGCCTCCAATGTGGGCAGGCTGTCTGACTCCTGAAGCCCCACTTTGGTGGTGGTGGGGAGAAAACTGGCAATACCTCAGTCTCTCCTCCATGGACCAGGTATCTGAAACCACTCTGAGCCGTCCTCCCTGTGCTGTGGGCACAAATGAAGAGGTTTGTCCTGCTCCACTGACTCCCATGCCCTGGTGCTTGGCTGGGGTTCAAACTCCTGTTCTGTGTGCCCTGGTAGTGGGGGAGTACGGCTCCATGCTGCCCGATATATGGTCTCTGGCTGCCAGATGCAGGCAGGCTTTGTCCTGTCCCACAGCATTCCAGGGTGGGGATAGCTTTCTCCTACGGTGTGAACTACAGCCCTAACCTAGCCACCCAGCTCAGGGCTGGCTCCCCTCCTCCCCAGGTGTGTGATCCAGGCAGCCAGCCCAAGTCCAGAGAAAGCCCCTCAGTTAGAGATTGGATCTTTCTCTATCCCAATCCATGATTTTTCTCTTGTCCAGATACAGTCCTATGCTTCTCCAGCTTCTCTTTCTCTTCTCTTTGTCTCTCCACAGAAGGGGATCCCTCCCCTCTGTTCATTTTATCTCTCCCAGTTCACAACCTATGGCCTGTCAGGTTGTCCCCGTGGATCCCTGGAAGCAACTGTCTGTTTGCCTCCCGGACTCTCAGTTCAAAGTCCTTTAGTTTCAACACTGCTTTGAGAGACCAGGAAACTTCTGATCCCTCTACTTCTCTGCCATGTTGGCCCCTCCTCCCATGAAGAGTATTACTATTATTTCCTTAAACAGTATATATTTGATCAATTAATTAAAATACCTTATCACTTAACAAAGATTCTATTTTGTCAAAAATAGTGATTTGGACCAAACAGAAAATAAGTACTGAGAAATGAAGGCTTGGTTGGTTGAGCAGTTAAATTTCAGGCAGGTAGCTTGTTCTTTTTGAAGGCTTAAAAATTTTACGTATTTGTGTTTAATTTCACATATCTTCATGAGAGACTTTTCATAGATGAAACCATTCTTGACATCTGATTTAATGAGAAAAGTATTTAAATCAAGTTTGAGGTATATGTTGACTGAAAGTCATAGGTTGTTTTCTCTATTGGCAAAATGAGTCCTCACACACCATAGGAATTCAGGTTCATGAAAGCTCTACCAAGGTATTCTAACCTATCAGACATTGTTTTATGTCTGCTGCTGGAAGTATTTCAGATGCTGCAAAGCAGATATGGATCAGTATAGTGTTGGACTATTCAAGTAATGAGCTCTGCATAGATACAGCCTGAGATCCAAAAGCCATTAAGAATAAATCAGGGCCGCCTGGGTGGCTCAGTTTGTTGGGTGTGTGACTTTAGCTCAGGTCACTATCTCATAGTTTGTGGGTTCGAGCCCCATGTCGGGCTCTCTGCTGGCAGCTCAGAGCCTGGAGCCTGCTTCAGATTCCATGTCTCCCTCTATTTCTTCCCCTCCCTTGTTAGTTCTTTCTCTCTCACTCAAAAGTAAATATAAAAAAAAAAAAAATCAAAGTTCACAGGGTAAAAGCAAATATATTTATGCGTAAAATATTTGTTTCCCTTAAATATATTTTACAATTTATATTTTTCTATGCTATAATATTGTCCTCAGAAGTGGTTAAAAAAACAGTTTAATATTCTCTAAGTCAAGAAAAACAATACATCAAAATTCAATTTTGACTTCATTCTTATAGCTTGAAAAGGATGTTGGAGAAAACCTAATTCAGCAATATTTAAGTCAGGCTACACATTAAAATTATCTGAGAAATCTCAATGCTTGGTCCTTAATCTGCATCAATTATTCTAAAAATCCTTTTGGTGGGGTCTGCATGTCCCTAATTTTTTTTTTTAAAGCTCATTATGTGATGCTAATGTAGAGCCAGTGATGAGAACCACTGATCTAATTCAACCCTCCCAATTTATTGTGAGAAAATTCAAATATAAAGAGGTTAAATGAGTTGTCCAAAGATTTTAGATTAGATGACTTTAGAGTTAAGAATAAAACCAAGATAGGGCTTTGTATTCTTATTCTAGTATGCATTGTATATAACATGGTAAGGAACAATTCATAACATTTATGGTTTTAGTACCTTGAATTATGAGGATTAAATGAGTTACATTTGTGATAATGCAGTGTTAATTGCTATATATAGCTATCGTGTATTAGTTTTGTTTCTATGGGGCAGTCCAAAGATCGTACTAGGTTGTATACACAAATGTATTTGTAGGGGTTATATCAATAAAAATGCAAATAATTTTTATATCATTAAAGGATAAAAGAAAAATCTATCCAGTAGAACCATTAACAATGATATTAAAATCAGAACTCTAAGCCATATATATTCTAAAAGCTACAAACTGATACTAAAATCCCATGATACAAATAATTAGAATGTTCAATGTGCTCTCTATGTATTTCATATGCTCAACTAGGAAAATATTTGAGATCACTTGTAATCTTTATTCTGTGTTATCCTCTATGCTTTCTCTGGGGACTTAGCAAAATGCAATTTGAGAAGTTTCATTAAACCCAAAGCAAATTATGCATTTGACATGCAGAAGCTTGGAAAGCAAAGATAAATAATATAAATCTGCTTCAGCAATAAAATCGTTGATTTGTTTTAACACACTTTTTGGTGACAGTTGTCAATGGTAGAGAAATATTAAAGTCTCATGAAAGGCAGATCATTTTGGATATTGAAAATATGAATCTATGGAGGAAAAAAAAGTTGCTTACAAACAGTAGAATACCAAGGAGGTCATTTCTTTTAGCAGTAAGTTGTCCATTGCATCCTAAGTAGATTTCTTAAAAAATGTTTACTTATTTTGAGAAGGAGTGCAAGGGGGGGAGGGGCAGAGAGAGGGAGAGAGAGAATCCCAAGCAGACTCCATGTTGTCAGCACAGAGTCTGACAAGGTGGGGGGGCTTGATTTCAGGAATTGGGAGATCATGACCTAAGCCAAAATCAAGAGTTGGACGTTTAACCAACTGAGTCACCCAGTTTCATGTTTTAGTTTTCATTATCATTGTTAGAGTTTGTTTGTTACATAGATCCATGTAATAAAGACATATAAAACCTCGACTCGTCCGTTTATTTTCATCTAGTTCACATAAAGTAGAATCTCCAACTATACCATGGATCTTAGTTTTTTTTTTTTTTTTTTTTTTTTTTTTTTTTTTTTACCAGAAACTCCCCATTGTAACTTTTATTCTTTGACAAATTGCTCAAATATGCTCAGTTTTCAAATATTTAGCTTTGAAAAGAAAAAAAAATCTTTAAAAATCAAGCTAATATCTTATGTCATTAGATCTATAAAGTTATTCAAAAGCTAGAGTTGTAATACTTGCCCTGATACTGTTTTCTAAGTAGCAGTATTTTCTCAAATTATCACCATGTATATGAAAAAATAGTTCTATGTAAGAGTTGTAGGGTTAACCTTGTTAATAACTTAAGTATTAAAGACCAGTATGTGTCAGTTTCTCTATTACTGAAGTAGAGTTCACATACAATGTCCTATTAGTTTCGAGTGTATACCATGTTCAACAATTCTATAAATTACTCACTGCTCACCATCAGTGTAGTCACCATACAGAAGTAATTACAATACAATGAATATATTCCCTATGCTATACCTTCCATCTCTGACTTATTTTATAACTGGAAGCTTGTATGTTTTAATACCCTTTATCTCTTTCACCCATTCTTCCATTCTCCTTCCCTCTGGCAACCACCAGTTCTCTAGTGGTTTAGTCTTTTGATTTTTTTTAGATTCTGCACGAAGGTATATGATATTTGTCTTTCTCTGTCTGACTTCTATCACCTAGCGTAATATTCTTTAGTTACATCCATATTGTCAAAAGTGGCAAGATCTCCATTTTTTTATGACTGGTGTTCTATTGCATACATATTTACATCTTCTTCATCTATTGAGGAACATTTGGGTTGCTTCCATATCTTGGCTATTGTAAATAAGGTTGCTATAGACCTAGAGGTATGCGTGTCTTTTTAAATTGTTTTCATTCTCTTTTGGGTAAATACCCAGCAGTGGTATTGTTGGATCATATGGTATTTCTATTTTTAATTTCTTTTTGAGACTTCATAATGTTTTCCAGTGATTGCAATAATTAACGTTTCATCTGACAGTTGCACAAGGGCACATTTTTCTCCACATTCTTGTCAACACTTGATAACTCTTGTCTTTGTTACTAGCCATTCTAACAAGTGCAAGATGATATCCATGATGCCTTATGGTTTTGATTCACATTTCACTGATTAGTGATGTTCAGCATCTTTTCATGTGTCTGGTGAGTATACATCTATAATCTATCTATATATATATACATATATATATAATCTACATATATATATATATATATAAAATCTACATACATAATATACTTTAGAAAAATATTCAGCTCCTCTGCCAATTTTTTAATTGCATACTTATGTTATTTAAGTTCTTTATACGTTTAGGATATTAGCCCCTTATCAAATATATCATTTGCAAATATTGTCTCCCATTCAGGTGATTGTTTTAGTTTGGTTGATGATTTCCTTTGCTGCACAAGAGCTTTGTATTTTGGTGCAGTCAGTTTATTTTTGCATTTGCTTCCCTTTTGTTGCCTGAGGGGACATATTCAAAACATGTTACTAAGACTAAAGAGATTACTGCCTAGGTTTTCATTTAGAAATTTATGGTTGCTACATTTAGGTCTTTAATCCATTTTGAGTTTGTTTTTGCATATAGTATAAGAAAGTGGTCCAGTTTCATTATTTGTACATAGCTGTCCAGTTTTCCTAACACCTTTGAAAAGACCATCTTTCCCTCATCGTGTGTTCTACTTATTCTAATTCTTTGAAAAATATTATTGGTATTTTGATTGGGATTGCATTGAATCCGTAGATTGCTTTGGGCAGGTTGGACTTAGCAGTATTCTTCCAATTGATGAACGTAGTGTAACTTTGCATTTGTTTGTGTCATCTTTAGTTTTTCTTATCAGTGTTCCATAGCTTTCAGAGTATAGGTCTTCCACTTCTTTGGTTAGGTTTATTCTTAGATACTTTATTATTTTTAGTGCAGTTATAAGTGGGATTGTTTTCTTTCTGCTACTTTGTTGTTAGTATAGTGCAACTGACTTCTGTATGCTAATTTTGTATCCTGCAACTTTACTGAATTTATTAGTTTTTTATTTTTTATTTTTGGTGGAGACTTAGAATTTTCTGTGTATAGTATCATGTCATCTGTAAAAGGAGACAGTTTTACTCTTACCAATTTAGATGCCTTTTTTTTTTTTTTGTCTAATAGCTGCAGTTAGGATTTCTAGTACTATGTTCTATGAAAGCGATTAAAGTGACATCCTTATCTTGTTCCTGATCTCAGAAGAAACGCTTTCAGTTTTTCACCATTGAGTATGATAGCTGTGGGTTTTACACATATAATCTTTATTATACTGAGATAGGTTCCCTCTAAACCCACTTTGTTGAAAGTTTTTTTTTTTTTTTTTTAATTTTTTTTTTTTTAATGTTTGTTTATTTTTGGGACAGAGAGAGACAGAGCATGAACGGGGGAGGGTCAGAGAGAGAGGGAGACACAGAATCGGAAACAGGCTCCAGGCTCTGAGCCATCAGCCCAGAGCCCGACGCGGGGCTCGAACTCACGGACCGCGAGATCGTGACCTGGCTGAAGTCGGACGCTTAACCGACTGCGCCACCCAGGCGCCTCGAAAGTTTTTATAATGAATAGATGTTGTATTTTGTGAAATGCTTTTTCTGCATCTGTTGAGATCATATGGCTTTTATTCCTCTTCTTAATGTGGTGTATCACATTGTTTTGCAAACATTGAACCACCCTTGTGATCTTGGAATAAATCGCACTTGATTGTGGTGAATGTTCCTTTCTGTATTGCTGAATGTAGTTTGCTAATACTTTGTGGAAGATTTTTGCATCTAGGTTCATCAGAGATATTGGCCTCTAGTCGTGTGTGTGTGTGTGTGTGTGTGTGTGTGTCTGTCTGTCTGTCTGTCAGCGGGGAGGGGGCTTTTGATAGTGTCTTTCTCTGGTTTGTCAGTATAATTCTGCCCTCATAGAATATATTTGGAAATTTTCCTTCCTCTTTTATCTTTAGAATAGTTTGGGGAGAATAGATATTAACTCTTGTTTAAATATTTGGTAGAATTCACCTGTTGAAGACATCTGGTCCTAGACTTGTTTTGGGGGAGTTTTTTGATTATCAATTCAATTTTGTTAGTAGTAAGTCCATTAAGACTTTCTATTTCTTTCTGATTCAGTTTTGGAGGATTGCATGTTTCCAGGAATTTATCCATTTCTTCTAAGTCCAATTTGTTGGCATATAATTTTTTGTAGTATTCTCCTACAATTGTTGGTATTTCTGTCATTTTTTCTCTTTTGCTTCTAATTTTTAGTTCTTTTTCTTTGAGTCTGGCTAAAAGTTTATCAATTTTGTCTTTTCAAAGAACTTGCTCTTGGTTTCATTTTTTTTCTATTTCTTTAGATCCTATTTAACTTATTTCTGTTCTGATAATTATTTCCTCTCTACTAATTTTTGGGCCTTGTTTATCTAGTTATTTTAGTGTAAGGTTACATTTTTTTTAACCTAGGATTTTTCTTGATTTTGTGGGGTTAGTTTGTAGGACTGCAAATTTTCCTCTTAGAACAGCTTCTGCTGCATCCCAAATATTTTGGACCACTGATGTTTTCATTTTCTTGTATCTCTAGGTATTTTACTTCCTCCTTGATTGTTCATTGACCCATTTCTTGTTAAGTTGTATTTTGTTTAACCTCCATGTATTTGTGTTTTTTTCCAGTCTTTTTTCTTGTGATTGATATCCCATCTTTGTGATCAGAAAAGATGCATGATATTTCCATCTCAAATTTATTGAGACTTCTTTTGTAGCCTAGCATGTGATCTTTCCTAGAGAATGTTTCATGTACACTTGAAAAGAACGTGTATTCTGTTGTTTGGGGACGGAATATTCTGTATATGTCAGTCAGGTCCATCTGGTCTAATGTGTCCTTCCTTCAAAGCCACTGAGATCTTTTTGATGTTCTGTTTGGATGTCCTATCCATTGATGTAAGTGAGATGACAAACTAATCTACTATTGTTGTATTATGGTCAACTTATCCTTCTGTTAATATTTGCTTTACGTATCTAGGTACTCTTATGTTGGATGCAAAGAATTTTACAAATCTTGTTCTATCCTCTTGATGAATTTGATGTCTTTATGTAGTGTTGATATTTTTCTCTTACTACAGTCTGTGGTTTAAAACCTATTTTGTCTGATAAGCATTGCTACCCCAACTTTTTGTTTTTTCCTTCAATGTGCATTGGATGTTTCTCCATCCCTTCAGTCTATGTGTTTTTAGGTCTGAAGTAAGTCTCTTGTAGTCTAGTCAGCATATAGATGGTTCTTATTTTTTTTTTTTTTATTTATTTTTTTTATTTTTTTTTTTCCACTCTATCATCTTATGTCTTTTGATTGGAGCATTTAGTCCATTTAGATTTAAAGTAATTATTATTAGTTATATACTGATTGCCATTTTGTTAATTTTTTTGTTTCTGGTTGTCTTTGTAATTCTTTTTTCTTTGGGTCTTTTCCATTGTGGTTTAAATGGCTTTCTTTGGTATTCTGTTTGGATTCCTTTCCCTTTATTTTGCATGTATCTATTATAGGTTTTTGACTTGGGTTCATCTATAACATGCTATGTGTTCAGCAGTCTCTATTAAGTTGATGGTTGCCTAACCTTGAACACATTCTAAAAGCAGTAATTTTTTACCCCCTTGCCATGTTTTATGTATGTCATATTTTATATCTTTATTTTGTGTCAATTGACTAATTTTTGTAGATCTTTCTACTTTGTGTTTTAACCTCTATATTGACTTTATAAGTGATTAATCTATTTTTATTTTTACTAAATGAGTAAAAAAAAATTTGAGATTTTTGAGATTTTTTTTTTCCTTTTTGTAATTTTCTTCTAGGTATGACCTGTTATCCCCTCCTAAAGAATTTCCTTTAACATTTCTTATAAGTCTGATTTAATGATGTAAACTTCTTTAACTTTTTTTGGTCTAAGAAACTCTTTTAATTCTGAATGAAGGATAAGGATAATCTTGCCAGCTAGAGTACTCTTGGTTGTGGGGTTTTGCTTTTGTTTTTGTTTTTCTCTTTCAGCACACTGAATATATCATGCCATTTCCTTCTAGCCTACAAGAGTTCTGCTGAAAAATAAGCTAATATACTGAAGTGCTTTCCTTGTATGTTACTTTTTCTTGCTGCTTTTAAGATTTTCTTTCTTGTTACTTTTGCCATTTTATTATGGGAACCTCCTTGTGTTCATCTTATTTAAAGGCTCTCTGTTTCCTGTACTTGGATTTCTGTTTCCTTTCTCAGATTAGGGACATTTTCAGCAATTATTTCTTCAAATACATTTTGTGTGCCCCTTCTCTCCTTTCTCCTTCTGTGATCCCTATAATGTGAATATTATTACTTGATGTCGTCAGAGTTCCCTTAAACTCTTGTCATTTTCTTTTTGCTGTTCAATTTGGTTGCTTTCCATTACCCTGTCTTTCAGGGTGCTGATTGTCCTTCTCTACCTTCTCATCTGCTGTTGATTGCCTCTCGTGTATCTTTCATTTGTTAGTCTTCATCTCTGACTGGTTCCTTTTTGTATTTCCTTTGTTGAAGTTCTCACTGAGTTCATTCATTGTTTTCTCAAGTCTGGTGAGTATCTTCTTGACCATTACTTTAGAACTCCCTATCGAGCACATTGCTTATCTTCATTTAGCCCTTTTGCTGTGATTTTGTCTTTTATTTTTTACCTATTCCTATGTCTCCTTGTTTTGTTTATTTTCTCCTATGTATTAGGTAGATTAACTGTGCCTCCTGGTCTTGGAAGTAGGGGCCTTGTATAGAAGGGGTCCTGGGGATCTTGGGTGGCTAAGTAGGCTAAGCATCTGACTCTTGATTTCAGTTCAGGTCATGATCTTGCAGTTGTGGGGTCAGGCCCACATCAGGCTCCATGCTGAGTGTGGAGCCTGCTTAGGATTCTGTCTCTGTCCCTCTCCCCTGCTCAAAATAAATAAGTAAACATTAAAAAAATAGAAGAAGTCCTGTGGTGTCCTGTAGTAAAATCCACCCCTTCATCCCTACCTCCTGACCAGAACCTTGTGCTCCACGGGTGATGGTTTTGTGGGCTGCCTTCACCCTCCCATAGTGGCTGAGCCAAATTTACTGAGGGCTTGTTGGTGGGTGAGAGCTGGATGCAGTGACCAGTTCTGTGTGCTCTTGGTGCACTAGACAGGGTTTTAAAAGCCTGGCTGCGGTCACCATGAGCTCACTGGTGGGTTTGGCTGGCACTCAGGCTAGATGTCTACAGTTAGCCTCTGCCACAGCTACTGGTATCCTGAAGAACCTGGCTTATTCCCCGTGTTGCCTGCTAAGAGGTCAGGCTGCAGGAACTGCACACACACTGATAGGTAAGGTTATCTCCCTTCTTCCCCAGGGCAGGACTCACTATGGAGTGGCATTGGTCCTGTTTCAGACTGCATGCTGGATGTATGAAGGCCACTTTGAAGGGATTTCTGTCAAGGTTATATGGGTTGGATGAGATGGGTCTGCAGGAGAATGTTGAAATAGGGCATAGAGTGCTAGTAACATAGATTAAAAGTGTTAGAATTGGCTCCTGCAAGCATCTGGATACCTAGGCTTAGGGGGTTGCAAAAAAAAAAAAAATCACCCTCCAGTACTTTTGTTCTTGAAGAACTTTCCTGTAGTACCCTGCGCCTATGGCACATGTTCTAAATATTTATGAAAAAATCTCCATCCAGGTGGTTTTCAAACTGTTGCTTCTCTGCTGTGTCTTGGGACTATCTACTCAGTGTGCTGGCTCTTTAAGGATGGGGACTCCATTTTCTATCATCCTTTGCCTCTTCTGGAGTTAAGATGAACCAATTTCAAAGCCAGGTGCTATAAGGACTCCTCTTCCCAGTGTGGGTCCCTAGGGCTAGGAGTGTCCTGTGTGGAGATTGATCCTCTTGCTCCTCTGTGTTTGTGATGTCCTTCCTGTTTGTGGTTAGTCACTCGGGATTTAGTTCCTGACCATGTCTCCATCCCTCCTACCCATTTAGATATGGCTTTGTCTCTACAACTAGCTGTGGAAAATCTGTTCTGCCATTCTTTACATCCTTTTCAGTTTCATACATGTGTTTGTTGACTTGGTATGTCCATGGGACCAAGAGTGTTCAAAATCGTACTATCCTACCATCTTCCAGAAAAATCTTGTGTCAATTTCTCTGTTCTTTAACACTCCACTCCTTGTATCCTCCATTATCAGGTCATAAGTAATATTTTGGCCAACTGCAGAGTAATGTTGCAAGATCTCCTAGTAACCACAATTTTGTAGACCAAATTCTTTTTTTTGTTGTTGTTTATCTTGAGAGAGGGAGAGGACACATGGGGGAGGGACATAGGGAGAGAGAGAATCCCAAGCAGGCTCCACACTCAGCACAGATCCTGACACAAGGGCTCAGTCCCACAACCATGAGATCATGACCTGAGCTGATATCAAGAGTTAGATGCTTAACTGACTAGAGCTACCCTGGTATCCCACAAATTCTTAGTTTAAATGGGTTGGCTGAAGAGAAATCATGTACTTAACTATTTCAGAAGTATTGGTACTTAAAATAAGAATAAAAAACAATCAGAACAACCACAGTAACAAAGCTTTTCAAAAGCAAGTGAGGAAGGGACTGAGGTATATAAAAATGATACCCTTAAACACAATATTTATCTTATGTCCTTTCTCCCACCTACATTTGAATGACTCTGGTATCAGAGTGACTTACCAATATTGGAAAGAAAACCTCAAATGTTTGACAGGATAGGCATGCGCGCGCGCGCGCACACACACACACACACACACACACACACACACACCATCGAGGAAGACCACAGATAGGCAGAAATAATGAAAAGGCAAAGAACTGTGTGTACTTCAGCCTGTAGGCAGAAATGGAATTTGGATAATAAAAGAACGTGCATTGAGATTGGGTATTTGGGGAATAGAGAGGCTATGTAAACAGGAAGAAAAATGGCAGTAATGGAACAGTTTATTAGGCTTTGGGAAAAACAGGTGAAAATATGTTTGAGAATTTGAAGAGCTTTTGATAAGCTTAATGAAACAACACATAAACCGCTCCTTGCCAAACTTTCAAAATAGCATCTAAGCTGGAAATCTTCCTTTGGATATTGGGGAGTTGAGCTGCAAATTGAGTTTGGCCTCAAGTCCAAGATGAATCTCCAAAGAAAGATGTTAACTATTTTTTGGCTTGTTTATAGAATATATCCTCATTTCCCTCATTTGATAGAGATTTCTTTCTTTAACTAAAATTAGCAATGTACAGAAAGAATGGGGAAAATTTCATTCTTTAATATAATTCCTTGTTCCTTTTCCATACATCTCTGCTGTCTTACATGACTTTGCTATGCTGTAAATCAAGAATTGAGGCACTTGAACAGATTATGGGAACTAGAACAGAAGTTGTGAAGCCAAGACTTACCTTTTGAGGTCAGACCAACAATCAAGTCAACTCAGTTTATCAGTTCATTAAGTTATAGGACTTCATTTAACAGATATTACGAAGTGACTCATACAGGCCAAGTAAGGCTAGATGCTGGGAGAGCAATAGAAAATGAAACGGAAATACTCCCTTCCCTTACAGGCTAAATATTTTACCAGGGAAGTCATCCAGTAATTAAAAGAGCATATTATTATTCTTAATATAACAAGTACAGCTCTAAGGGGAGGGCATAAAAAGGGGATATAACTTAATGCAATGGGAAGAAGGTGAGAAAGCCTCCTGAGAGATAAAATAGTAAGAGCGGAAGGGAAAAGGTGGGGGATTGGGACTGGGCATCGGTTATAGGAGTGTTTCAGGGAGAGGGAATTCAATTTGTAAATTTTTGAAGGAAAAGGTACTGATTTAGAAGACTAAACATGAGTGGAGTGGAGTCAGTCCCTCCCTAAGAAGTGCTGATAAGGGAGGGGCACCTGGGTGGCTCAGTCTGTTGAGTCTGACTCTTGGTTTTGGCTGAGGTCGTGATCTCAGGATTGTGAGATCAAGCTCCTGTGCGGGGCATGGTGTCTGCTTAAGATTCTCTCCCTCATCCTCTACCCTCTCCCAGCCCTGCTTGTACTCTCTCTCTCTCTCTGCCTCTCAAAAAAAAAAAAAAAAAAAAAATATATATATATATATATATATATATATATATATATATATATATATATATATAGTATATACCTATGTATTATTATTTTAAAAAGTATTGATAGGGAGTTCCAAGAAAAGAGAGTTTATGGCAGAACTGTGAGGAACATACATGTCTAAAGATGATAAACAAAAAGGTAAGATAAAAGCAGGAAAATGTGATCTAACAGAAACAAAATAATGTTGGAATCATGTGGGTGGATAGGAAAAGGTGTGGCACAAGGGAGTTCCTTTGGGGTGATGAGACAATTCCATGACTTGATTTTAGTGGTAGTTATGTGAGACATGTATAGAAAGTAAAATTGCATAAAACTACACACAAATAAAGCATTTAAAATCTGAATCAGGTATGCAGTGTAGTTAGTAGTATTCCAGGGTCAGTTTGCTAATTTTGATATTGTACAATTACATAAAATAATGCCATGCAGAGAAGCTCTAGGTATAGTATACAAGGAGCTCTATGTACTTTGCAACTTCCTGTAAGTCTGCAATTCAAATAATAAATTTGAAAGCTGGGAAGAAGGGCATGATTTATAGTGCTTAACAAAGTGAAGAAGAAAATAAGAGGTTTATTAGGTTAAGCCTCAAGGAGGTTGGCTATCTTTGAAAAAGCAGTTTCAGCTGTGTAGTGGGCTGGAAACTACACTGGGGAAGTGGAATTCAGAGTTACAAGTGAACAAATGTAAACAGCATGAGCAAATTTATTCAAGGCCACTTTATGAAGAAATGAGGTAAGGAGCTTGGGGCGCCTGGGAGGCTCAATTGGTTAAGCGTCTGACTTCAGCTCAGGTCATGATCTCATGGTCTGTGAATTCGAGCCCATGTTGGGCTCTGTGCTGACAGCTCGGAGCCTGGAGCCTGCTTCCAATTCTCTGTCTCCCTCTCTCACTGCCCCTCCCCCACTCAGGCTCTGTCTCTCAAAAAATGAATAAACGTTATAAAAAAAAAAAGGCGGGGGGGATAAAGTTAATTTTGAGGCTACATGTGATGAGGGGAAGACTTCATGTTGTTTTTTTGTTCTGTTCTGTTTTTAAAGACTTGAATATATGTTTCTTCTTGGTTCCTTCATTTTACTGTCAACATGTAAGAAATTTTTGGGGAGTACATTTTGGGTATTAGACATCTTGAAGTATAAGTTTTTTCAAGTGTAATTTTATCAATTCAATATTTTTGTCAAGTAAAATATTTTTATCATACAATCTGATTTCTTTATTAAATCTAGTTTCTTTATTAGCCTCTAGCTTTGGAATTTGCTTTAGAATGTACCTTTCACACATAGATGATTTATTTAGTTTCGTTAGATTTCCTATAATACAGAAATGTAGAGTGTTTTTAAAAAAAAATCTGGGAATTTTTAAATTCACAAATAAAATTAGAAACCTGAGATGTTGAAAAAAAAAAAAAAAACATTTCCTTTAGGTTTATTTAGTTTAAGCCTCTGATATTTGATACATAGATTTGTGCTTGAGATAAATTGATACTTTGAATCTGAAAATTCTTATTCAACTTTCTTGCTCATCTGCTTTCTAAAAAGGCCTAATTTTATAATAGTGGCTGGAAAGCTCACTTGCAGCAGCCTTCCTTGAAGCCAGAAAATTCAAATTTTGACCAAAAAGATACATACTAAGAAGAGTCAACTTCTTTTACCAAAATAGCAAAAGTGCTAGGGGAAAGCCCTTTTCCTTTTTACTGTGCCTAAATGACTAGAGTTGCTGTAGCCATTTTGCAATCGTGGGCATAGTTATGTAAAGTTCCTCAGAAAACCTACCAGAGCAGAAATCTAACAGGAGGCTGCTTGTAACCTCCTGGAGCATCTACCTCAGCCTACACTACTGACTTCGAGACTTTTTGCTATGTGAGCTGGATCAAGACTTTAATGTGAGTTGTTTTCTGTTACTTGTGTTCCAAAACACAATGATACAGGGTGCAACTCTATTTTTCTTCCATAAACATAGCCAGTTGTCTTACTTGTATGTTAATTGCTCATTCCTTTCCTAAATGAGTAAATTAAGACACTATTCTTAACATAGATTACTTTCCTAAACTCTTCCCTTCTATTTTTAAGCTAATACTGTATCAATTTTACCCTCAGATCTTTATAGTTTGTTTTTATGCAAGGCATGATAGCTTATACATATCTTTTAAAAATACATTTCTGGGCTTTTCTTGGACATTTTTTTCCATATTAAACAATAAAAATACAACAATAAAAATATATTTGGTTGTAGATCAATTTGTAATTACATTTAAAAAATGTCAAGTTTGGAGGTCCTGATGGGTTTATAATTTTGAGACATTACAATTGGCTTTTACTCTCTCAAAAATATTAAAAAAAATAATTGAAAAAAGGGGGGGGCGCCTGGGTGGTTCAGTGGGTAAAGTGTCCGACTTAGGCTCAGGTCATGATCTCACGGCTTGTGAGTTCGAGCCCTGCATCAGGCTCTGCTGACCGCTCAGAGCCCTGCTTCAGATTCTGTGTCTCCCTCTCTCTCTGCTCCTCCCCCACTCATGCTTTCTCTCTCTCTCTCTCTCTCTCTCTCTCTCTCTCTCTCCTCTCTCTCCCCCCCCTCAAAAAATAAACACTAAAAAAAAATTAAAAAAACAGAATTAGCTGTTACAGGGTGGATCCTGTGTCTTAGAACCCAAGAATGTGTTATCTTTTCATTTAATTTTTTTTCTTCTGTTCTAGGTTCTTTGAAATGAATTCTTATCTGCTTGATATAAATCTGATGCCTCCCTTGTCAAAGTCAATATTTTATAGCTGTCCATTTTCTAACTATTTTTTCCAATTTCCATTGTAAAATGTTCACCCCGTTGATATATAGATATATTAAACATACTTGACAAATTCTATTGAAGTTTCTACCTATATTGTCATATGGTTAATCTAAAGAGAGCTAACAATTTGTTTCCAATATGTGAGACATATTTACTTAATGTTCTCATTGGACATTCCAATAAAATGTTAAATAGCTATGGTGTGTGTTGGCATGCTTGTTTAGCTTCTAGTTTCAATGGAAATAACTTTTCCTTAGATTTTTCTTATTTTTAGAATAAGGAAAAAGAGAATCTTAAGAGAGAAACTCTACACCCAGCATGGATGCCAACATGGGGCTCGATATCATGACCTGAGCTGAATCCAGAGTTGGATGCTTAACTCACTGAGCCACGCAGGCGTTTCTTAGAATGATATTTTCTATTGGTGTCTTAAAATACATCATTATCTAAACTATAGGCTAGTTATTAAAGATTTTATTTATATTCTAGAATAACAGGCTGACTTTTCTCAAATCATTTCTAAATCTTTGATAAGAATACATGAGTATTACTCATTTTTTTCAACATTATAAGAGTCAAATGACATTATACATGCAAAACTTGGGAAGTATTAAAAGTTAATCCTACTTGAAACTCAATAGCAACAAATTTGAAACACTAAAAGAAATGGATGATTTTCTCCTAAAAATGTGAATTATGGTAATGTTACCGTAGAACAAGTACCAAACTTAAAAATTCCATAATCTTACTGGAGAACATAAAACTAAAGATCTCCATTGTGACAACAAAGAAAACTCTAGAATCAGGAAAATCATATGAGTTCTATCATTTTAATAGAACATACATTTTCATCATAGGAAAAAAATGGAAATCTTTCTAATCATTTTACAAAACCAGAACAAATTTATTTTTTTTAATTTTTTTTTTCAACGTTTATTTTTGGGACCGAGAGAGACAGAGCATGTACGGGGGAGGGGCAGAGAGAGAGGGAGACACAGAATCGGAAACAGGCTCCAGGCTCTGAGCCATCAGCCCAGAGCCCCACGCGGGGCTCGAACTCACGGACCGCGAGATCGTGACCTGGCTGAAGTTGGACGCTTAACCCACTGCGCCACCCAGGAGCCCCAAAACCAGAACAAATTTAATACCAAAATCTGACAAGATTGACCAATAAGTTAAAAAAAAAAAAATCAAACATTACTATAAAAGCAGAAAAATCTTTAAAAAAAATCTTAGCAAATAGAATCAATGTGACAAAATGTTGTCTATTAATATAGAATTGTTCTAGAAAGATAATAAGTATTCAGTCTTCAGAATACTAGCATAATTCAATAAATTGATGAATCATGTGTAGATTAGGTTAATAAATACCTACAAACTTGACAGTTCTATAACTAGAGACCTTCCTCTTCATCAGATCAGCCGTCTTGTGAAGACATGCCAATGGTCAGAAAAAAAAATGGTAACATATGAATCGGTGCAAGTAGTTCTTTTGATTGAGAATGTCCCTAAAATGCATAATTACTGAACTTGAACCCATGTGAAGGCTCAAGATAGGTTTTCAAAAACATGTGTAACAATTCCAGAAGTAGAAGGTTTTCATTTAAAGCAGCAGAGGTCAGGAGCTGGAGTGCCAGGATTGAGACCCAGTTCTTTCATTAACAAGCAGTGTGAGCCCAGACAAATTACTAAACCTGTCTATATCCGTTTCTCCATATAAAAAAAAAAAACTAATACAGTTCCCATCTCATTCAGTCATTTGCAAGAGTTACGTGAATTAGTATGAAGATTTCTTAGGATCGTGTGAGGCTCATGCTGTTTTAACGATTACCACTATCATCAGCACTACTTCCACTAACCCAGTGATTCCCAACTTGCAATCAAGTTTGAGTACCTTGATATACAGAAAGAGCACTCAGCAGCTAGCATGATGAATAGTATATCCCTGAAAACATTCAACTTTCAGGTCTTATATAAAAAAAAAAAAAAGTCCCTAGTGAGGAATGGATCTAGGAAACGGTATCTTGAAAATAGAAAAAAAAAAAGTTTTGGAAGGAATAAGAGATGATGAAACATAGAACCCATTCTAATTAAGTGACTTGCTGGCATCTCAATCTACACATCTATGCCACAAAACTGGTCATTTTTGGATATCCTGCAAACATTGAACTTCTGAATCCTGCATTATAGTCTCTCTCCTATCCTGGTTATCCACAAGGCTTTGACTGTGACAGCTGAACAGATTTCATTTTCCTTCTGCTCTTGACTTCATGAATGAATGTAAGCATCATGAGTATGTACACCCTTGATTTAAATTGAATGATTGGATTAGAGTTTCACTATAACTTGTGATTTTATAGCCTTTTTAACTGTCAAATAATATTCAACGTCCTTAGGGTCACTACCATGATAGCAGACCTTAAATAAGAATAGGTGCTTGGCCACGGGGAGTCGATCTGTTTCAGCATATGGGGAATCTGTAGAATTTTGAAGTCAAAAGAGATTTGAATCTTATGTAATCTAGGAGTTGGTTTTAGAGAGCAACCAATCTCATGTCTCTGTTGTTTTCCTTTAGGATACTAACCTAACCATCATTCACATGATTCAAGACTAACCTCATGGGGTTGCACCTTGTTCCCTAAATACCATACCCCTACTCAGTGTTCCTCCCCCCACCCGATTTTTAAATCTCTTCAATGCTTTTGCTGATGCTGACTTATTTTCTTTACTTTTCTACCTTATTGATCAACTGTTCTTGTTTATATAGTAGCTAGTCAAAACGTATTAGTAGTTTATTGGCTTTGTTCTATGTATATCACCCTTCTTTAAAAAAAAAAAAATAAAGGAAAGTGATCTGTTTGGCTTTTAACTCAGACTGGAAAGAAATGCAGACAAGTATGACATTTAAAGACTAAGTATTTTTAGGATACCAAAACATATCTTAAAACACATGGACAGTTAGGGGTGCTTGGGTGGCTCTGTTGGTTGAGGGTCTTACCCTTGATTTTGGCTCAGGTCATGATCCCAGGATTATGAGATTAATCTCCATGTCTGCCTCCACAGTGTGTGGAGCCTGCTTAAGATTTTCTCTCTCTCCCTCGCTTCCACTTGTGTTCCCTCTCTCTAAAATAAATATAAAAAATTAAAAAAAAAACCTGGACATTAAAAAATCTCCTAGGCTGATAGGCACATTTTATATCTGTTAAAACTTTGGACAGTGTCAACCATTGGAATTAGAAAATTAATCAGGGGCTCCTGGATGGCTCAGTCAGGTAAGCATCTGACTTCAGCTCAGGTCATGATCTCACAGTTAGTGAGTTTGAGCCCCGCATCGGGCTCCGTGCTGACAGCTCAGAGCCTGAAGCCTGCTTTGGATTCTGTCTCTCCCTTCCTCTCTCTCTCTGCTTCTCTCCTGCTTGCTCTCTGTCTCAAAAATAACCACTAAAAAATTAAAAAAAAATTTTGGCTCTACTACTTATGACTTTCAGGATCATAGTAATATATCTTAACCTGCCTAAGCTTCAGTTGCCTCTTCAATGTAATGGAGGTACTAACATGATTCCTTTATTCCTAGGATTAATGAAATAAGCACTCTAATTTCTTGGCACAATGGCTTGTACCATACACATTCTAGGCTGCAGCTCTTTCTGCCCTGCTTTATCAGTCTCCACTCTTCAGCTACTTTTACATCTTTCAGAAAGATGCTGAAATCTTTCATCTGCTGATTATTTGGTTCTTCTTGTTGAATATTTATCCCTTATTTATTTTGTCATTATAATGGAGTCTCAGGAGTAAGAAATGATAAATGGGTGTTGAGCCTGTCTTTCTAGAGAAGCTATTCCAATACAAATTTAATGTTACTGTATAGATTAACCTTTGCTAAATCTGTGAATGATAAACATCCAATACTTACAGCAGCTCTGTAAATTGGGTAGTATTCTCATTCATAGTTTTAACTGACTTATAATTTGATTAAGTGAACTGATAAATTCAAGAATGAAGATTCAAGCCCATGTCTTTAATTGTACAAAATCCATGCTATACCTATCCTTTGAAACAGAGGACACGTCAATAGCCTAAATGAAATGTAAGATTATTTCAGCAGTTAGTAAGTTATAACAATAAAATATTCCTCAAAATACTACGCATTTCTTTTTCTACTTATAAGAAATGCTTATAAAGATAGGAAAGAATCACACAATAATGTGTGGCTTTTTGTTTATTGCACATCACCAATGAGTTTCCCATTACTAAATCTAGTCAATTATTCTCATATTTTTGTCCTAAATAAAACATTTGGCACATTTGATTATTCCTTCCATCAAGAAATACCTTTTTTACTTCGGGTTCATTTGGTCACATTCTCATTTTCTCCCTTGTTAATACACGTCCTCAGTCTTTATTAAGATTAGAGGCCCTTAGAATTCAGTCTTGAGACAACTTCTGTCTTCAGTTATAATCCCTCTAGGGGACTCACTTAATCTCCATGTATATTTCACGTCTTGCTGATGATTTGAAAATTCATTTCGCCAGCTTGCCTTCTCCCCTGAAATCCATCCTTCTTTATCCAACTACCTACTGGATGACCTCTCAACTTCTAATAGAAAGTCTGGACATCTCCAACTTAATGTGTTTAAAATGAAATCTTCTGATACTGTTTTACTTGTAATTTCCTATATCAATTACGGACAACACTATCCTCCAGTGGCTCAAGCAAGTCTTCCTTTCTTTCACCCATATGCTAGATTCTTTTCATTAATTCTACCTTCAAAATGTATCTAGAACCAGCAACTACTCACCATCTCCATCACTCCTGCTCTGCTTGCAAGCACTATTATCTCTGCCATTGATTAATGCAATAGACTCGACTCGTCTTTCTAATCCCACCTTTGTCTCTGGAGAGTCTATTCTCAACACCCCCACCCCCATTAAAAGATATAGCAGGTCATGTCATACCAATCCTTAGAAACCTCCGATGACATCCCATTTATTTCAGAGTAAATGTGAAATCCTTATAATGGTGTTTATCTTGACATAATTTACTGAAATTCTTTCCCTGCTCTCTCTGCTCTACTTAGCTGCATCTTGAGCTTACCAGGAATACTCCAAACTTGAAACTTTGCACTTGTGTTCTCTTCACTTGGAATGATATCTTTCCAAATGTTGGCAGGAATTACTGCCTCTGCTTATTCAAATCTTTGTTTACCTCTCCCTTCTCATGAATCCTATCTAGGCCATCCTATTTATTGCAGCCTCTCTCACAATGCTCCCATCTCCCCTTATTTGTTCTTTAGAATTTATCATCTATTGTACTATGTAATAACGTATTTTGGTTTCTTGATTCTCTAACCCTTTCCCCACTTCACCTGGTAGACGTATTCTCGGCAACAGTGACTTTTATAGTAGATTCAATTAAAGAATGTTGAATGAATTGAGCATCCCATGGGACTCCAGGTTTTTAATTGTTACTGTTTAGGACCTATACATGAAAACATGAAGTATACTGACTTAAAATATTTTCTTTTGATAAGACTGCACCTAAAACACAGGGCTCAATACCTCTAACTTTGCATTAAAACTATTTTCCAATGTTTGACATTCTTAAATATACCAAATCCCTAAGAGTAGTTTCAAAAGACATAATGTTGTAAATGTGAAAGAGAAGACATAATATAAATACATTTGTTGGCTTAAATGTATAAAAAAATACTAGACATAACCATTTTTCCCCTTTTACTTCATAAAAGGCTACTCCCTTGAGAACATAAAACAAAAAACCCCAAAACTCACTCCAAAATAGGTCAACAAGTTCATTGTCCTTCAAGACCATTCTATAGCTAATGCTCTAGCCTTTAAAATTGGCTGCTCAATTTGCCACTTTAAGAATCGTGAACATCTGCCTGCCTGATACCCTCCCCCAAGTCCAGCAGGTGAGCCAGCTTCCTAAACAGCAAGCCTTGCTCTAATGAACAGAAGTTATATTCCCCAAGATGTTCATTTGGCAGGGCTATTGGGCTGTTCTCAGCAATTCTCCAAACTTGCACTTCACACTTCTTTAGTTCTGAAGAGGAAAAAGGGGAAAAAAAAACTTCAGTATTTTTCAATAGCAAAATAAAAAATGTCATAGCATTGAGTGTCTACAAAATGAATTTCTAAGGGCTCTTGCCAGCTTATGGGAACAAATCATCCAAAAAATATACCACTCTGAATTCTATACATGGTTAAGTACTTTCAGTTCTCTGTAATGTTTAGGCTACCTTAAAAAAAAAATTGTCCCAATTTTGGGCTTATTGTTGATTCAAAGCTATTTCAGAGAATCTGATTTTGCTTGGATGAACTCTAAGAGTTTGACTCAAATAAAAGATAGATGTCTTCCTGATTCTGCTTGATGTATTTTAGGTGAATAATTTACACATACCTTTAAAGTTACTACTTTAACACTTCTTCCAATAAATATTGGAATATTTATTGCTAAATAAAAAAATTAAAAAAATATTGCTAAATATTTAATGCTCACCAAAATTAGTCTTTCTTAGTTAAATGGGTGACTAAAGCAATGGCAAGTGAGACGTAATTAGTACAACCCAATGTGAGAAGTTGTAAAGTAGCAGTAATGGAAAGGAGGGAGGCGGAAGTTGCTGTTAGGAAAAGAAAAAAAAATCCTGTTACCTAAGCCTCCTATTAAGGAAGTTGAATGGGAAAGGACAAGAAGTTTAGGCATCTGGGAGAGTGTTGACCAAGATAGAGACACATGAAACGACATAAGGTATTAGATTTTCCATTGGTGGATGAACCTACTTTTGTGACATTTTCTGAGTACAGTCAGTGCATTTTCATGATTCAACTGCTCAGAAGTATACTTCTTCCTTCCTTTTCTGCTAAATCATCTTTCTATTTTATGAAGTTCAGATATTTTAGGTCTGTGGATAGTATGTATCAGTCATAATATTTAGTAAAAAAACTTCGGAACTTGCATTTGAAAGAAAGTTAATTACCCAGCATTTTAGAACTGAGGAGTTTGTCCTTATATTCCAAGCTATATTTCCAAAAAATTTACCCTGGCAATTTTGTTTACATCATTAGTGCTCTGGAAACTATATTTTAGAAATAAAATATTCCCAGAATTAAAAGTACATAGTTTTAAAAGGTGATACTTTCTAATACAAAACCTAAAGGAATAATCTTACATCCTCAGATAATCTTCCATCATTTGAAAGTTTTGAGTCATTAGTTTTTGTCATCTTGAGAAATCCCTTAAGGTCTTTGATAAGTTCGTAGAAAATAATTGTAAGAGTTGGTACTGATTTAAAAAAAATATTCTCTTCATAGGGAGAAATCAACACCAATATGTATTAGTCTATATATTCTCTACATATAGTCTATATATTCATCAATCAGGGTCCCTTCTCGAGAAGTCACCTGCCTAGGTGAAGTGATAACAGAGCTGAAGTAATAAAAAAGAAGCACTTTTTTATTTTTTATTTTTTTTATTGTTTTAAAGAAGCACTTTGGTACCTGAACATTTACCTTAAAATATATTCCACCAAAGTTTAAAAAAAAAAATTAAAGTTTTGTTTTTTTTTATTTTCAAGAGAGAGACAGAACACCAGTGGGGAAGGGGCAGAGAGAGAGAGAGAGGGAGACACAGAATCGGAAGCAGGCTCCAGGCTTTGAGCTGTCAGCACAGAGCCCAACATGGGGTTAGAACTCTGGAACCATGTGATGGTGACTTGAGCCAAAGTCAGACACTTAACTGAGCCACCCAGGTGCCCCATCCACCAAAGTTTTATAACTGAGAACATAGGTACCTCATTTAATTTTTTAATAAATGATTCCTTTCTGTGAATGATTGAAGAATTCTAAAACTGGTAGTGTTCTTATTGAACATAAGGAATATGGTCAAGGGAGGAAAAGGAAGAAATTTGGCTAGCAAGGGTTAACAGAGAATCTTAAAGTGATCAATACTCAAAATATAGCAGTTTTTTTTCTGCATAAATGAACTAGGTCCATCTGGTCCTCTAGTCCAAATCACCATGGGGGTGGGTGGGTGGGTGGGTGTGTGTGTGTGTGTGTGTGTGTGTGTGTGCGCGCGCGCACATGTCAGGGACAGAGATGGGTAGGTAATGGAGTGGAGAAGCACTTTCCGAAAAAGAGACAAACTGAGAAGTATAATAAAAAGCTTTAAAGATGTTATTTCACTTTTCTTTATTCATGTATGCATTGATCTACTTCTTAACTTTTGAACAAACCATACTCAAATCTAAGCAAATAAGCAAGAAATAAAGTCAGTATCTTAGTGGAAATTTTCCTTTCTTTACAAGATACCCCATCTAAGATGATAGATGATTCATGCTAGATTTTTTTTCCTAAAAAGATAAATCTAGCTTTAGCTTTTTCAGTATATAGCATGCCTCAGCCATACGTAACAAAAAGACCAAGTCAGGTAACTTCATGATAATAGCCTTATTCTTTTGTCCAATGACTTTGGAAGTATTGGCTTAAAGGTAGTCATGAGTCCTAAAAGGTAAACTGAGATGTATTAAAATTTACAAGAGTTTATTTGAACATACTTCAGTTTGAATTGGTATGGCCAAACCAAAAGTGGTTAGGAGTGTTCCAGTAATGGGAGCTTAGGGGAGAAGTTTTTATAGAGAAGATGGGGAAGCAAAGCAAGGGATATTTGATTAGCCATTGTTAAGCAGTTGCCTTACTTGTGAAAGACTAGTTGACAGTTTGTGACTGGTTATTCTTATTTTTTAATTTGAATTCTAATATAGTTAGCATATAGTGCTATATTAATTTCAGGTGTACAATATAGTGATTCAACATTTCTATGCATTACTCAGTGCTCATTAAGATGAATGTATTCTTAATCTCCTTCACCTATTTCACCCATCTCCCCACCCACTTACCCTCTGATAACCATCAGTTCATTCTCTACAGTTGAGTATATTTTTTGGTTTCTTTTTTTCTGTTTTGTTTCAATGAAATCATATGGTTTTTGTCTTTATCTGACTTATTTCACTTAGTAGTATACTCTCTATCGCCATCCATATTGTTGAGAATGGCAAGATTTCATTCTTTTGTATGTCTAATACTCCATTGTATGTATAGGTAGGTATGTGTATATATCTTCTTTTTCCACATCTTTATTCATCTATCCGTGAATATCAGCAACTCCATTGAGTTCCTTTCATATTTTGGCTATTGCAAATACTGCAAGAAACATAGGGGTGCATATATCTTTTAGATTTAGTATTTTTGTATTCTCTGGGTAAATACTCAGTATGGAGTTACTAGATCATATATTTCTATTTTTAACTTTTTGAGGAGCCTCCATACTGTTTGCATTCCCACCCACAGTACACAAGTGTTCCTTTTTTCCACAGCTTTAGCAACATTTGTTTTTTCTGTTGTTGGTTTTAGTCAGTGGGACAAGTGTGAAGTGATATCTCATTGTGGTTTTGATTTGCATTTCTCTGATGATGAGTGATGTTGAGCTTCTTCTCATTTGTCTGTTGACCATTTGTAGGTCGTCTTGAGAGAAATATTTGTTCATGTCTTCTGCCCATTTTTTATTGGATTTTTTGGGTGTTTTATAAGTTCTTGATAAATTTTGGATACTAGTCCTTTATTAGATATGTCATTTACAAATATCTTTTTCCATTCAGTAGGTTTTTTTGTTGATTGTTTCCTTTGCTGCACAGAGGTTCTTTTTATTCTGATGTAGTCCCAAACTACTACTACTGTTTTTGTTTCCATTGCCTCAGGAGACATATTTAGGAAAATGTTGCCAGTGTCAGAGAAATTACTGTAGCCCATGCTATCTCCTAGGATTTTTCTGGTTTCATGTCTCATGTTTAGGTCTTTATTTTTTTAATGTTTATTTTTGAGAGAGAGACAGTGCATGAGCAGGGGAGGGGCACAGAGAGCAGGAGATGAGACACAGAATCTGAGGCAGACTCCAGGCTCTGAGGTGTGAGCACAGAGCCTGACACGTGGCTCAAACCCATGGACCATGAGCTCATGACCTGAGCTGAAGTAGGATGCTCAACCGACTGAGCCACCCAAGGTGCCCCTCATATTTAGGTCTTTAATACATATTGATTTTATTTTTGTGTAGAGTGTGAGAAAATGGTCAAGTTTCATTCTTCTGCATTTTGCATTTGTCTAGTTTTTCCCAACCCCATTTGTTGAAGAGACTGTCTTTTTCCCGTTGCACATTCTTTCCTCCTTTGTTAATTGACCACAAAATTGTGAGTTCTGGGTTCTCTGTTCTGTTCCCTTTATCTATGTGTATATTTCTGTACTAATAACACACTGTTTTGATTACTACAGCTTTGTAGTGTATCTTAGTATCTGGGATTGTGAAATCTTCAGTTTTGTTTTTCTTTTTCAAGATTCCTTTGGCCATTTGGGGACCTTTATGGTTCTGTACAAGTTTAAAATTATTTATTCTAGTTGTGTGAAAAATGTTGCTATGTTCATAGTGCTTAAATCTACAGATTGCTTTGGGTAGAATGGACATTTTAACAATACTTGTTCTCTCGGTCATAAGCATGAGACGTCTATTTGTGTCACCTTCAATTTCTTTCATCAGTATTATTAATAGTTTTCAGAGTACAGACCTTCCAAATCCTTGGTTAAGTTTATTCCTAGATATTTTGTTTTTGGTGTAATTTTAAATGGGATTGTTTTCTTAATTTCTCTTTGTGCTTATTTATTACTAGTGTATAGAAATGCAATCTATTTCTGCATATTAATTTTGTTTCCTGCAACCTTACTGAATTCATTTATCAGTTCTAGTAGTTTTTTGGTGGATTCTTTAGGGTATTCTTTATTAGGCCATGTGCAAATAGTGATAGTTTTTCTATTTCCTTACCAATTTGGATGCCTTTTTTTTCTCGTCTGAATGCTGTGGCTAGGACTTCCAGTAACATGTTGAATAAAGGTGGTGAGAGTGGACAGCCTTGTCTTGTTCCTGATCTTAGGGGGAAAGCTCTGTTTTTTACCATTGTGTATGATATTAGCTGCTGGCTTTTCATATATGACCTTTGTTGTGTTGAGGTGTGTTTCCCTAAACTTACTTTGTTAAGGGATTTTATCATGAACGAATGCTGTACTTTAGCCAAGAGCTTGTTCTGTATCTATTTAGGTGATCATATAGTTTTCTTTCTCTTGTTGATGTTATATGTCACATTGATTTGTGAATAATGAACCAACTTTTTATCCCAGGAATAAATCCCACTTGATTGTGGTGAATGCCTTCTCAATGTATTGTTGTATTCAGTTAATATTTTTTTGGGGGGGGGGATTTTTGCAGGTATGTTTATCAAAGATATTATCCTGTAGTTCTCCTTTTATTGTAGTGTCTTAATAGGGTTTTGATATAAGGGTAATAGAATGAATTTGGAAGATTTCCTTTCTCTATTTTTCTGGAATAGTTTGAAAAGAACAGGTATTGATTTTTCTTTAAATGTTTGGTAGAATTTACCTGTGAAGCTGTCTGGTCCTGGGCTTTTACTTTTATTTGCTTTGTTTTTTTTTTTTTTTTTTTTTTTTTTTTTTTTTTTACCGATTTGATTTCTTTGCTGGTAATTGGTCTGTTCAAATTTTCCATTTATTCCTGATTCAGCTTTGGGATGTTATGTTTCTGGGAATTTATCCTTATCTTCCAGGTTGTCTGATTTGTTGGCATTATAACTTTTTATAATCTCATAATTCTTTGTATTTTTGTGGTGTCACTTCTCCTTTCATTTCTGATTTTGAATCCTGTTTTTGTTTTGTTTTTGTTTTGTTTATTGAGTCTGGCTAAAGGTTCATAATTCTGTTGATCTTTTCAAAGCAGCAGCTCCTGGGTTCATTGATCTGTTCTATTTATTTTTTCTCTATGTCATGTATTTCTGCTTGAATCTTTGTTTCCTTCTACTGGATTTGGATTTTATTATTTTAGCCCCTTAAGATGTAGGGGGTTAGGTTGTTGGAGAATTTTCTTCCTGAGGTAGGCCTGTATTGGTATAAACTTTGCTCTTAGAACTGCTTTTGCTGAAAACCAAATATTTTGGACCATTGCATTTTCATTTTCATTTGTCTCCATGTATTCTTTGAGGTCTTGGCTGACCCATGTATTGCATAGTAGCATGTTATTTAACCCCCATGTATTTGCATTCTTCCCAGATTTTTTCTTGTGATTTCTAGTTTCATAGTGTTGTGGTTAGAAAAGATGCATAGTAGGACTTCAGTCTTTTTGAATTTGTTGAAACCTGTTTTGTGGACTGATTTGTGATGTATTCTGAAGACTGTTCCATGGGCACTTGAAAAGAATGTGTATTCTGTTTTAGTAATGACTAGTTATTCCTACACTTTATTTTCTTATATTCTAGTGGATTGAATCTGTCCGAGGATGCTGTCCTATGCTTACATAGCCACGAAGACATTAGAGCCATCTTAGTCTAATGATAGCCTTACTTAATTACTTTAACTCAGGCTTAATGAGGAAAGAGCTCATGTAGAAAGTGGCCCAATAACACCCTGCTTTTGTATGTCACTAATGAATTTACAAGTTGACATCAGCTCATTAATAGTATGACTAATAGGCATCAACTAAGAAAATGAATTTACATAAAATTCTCCAATAAGTGGCTTATGTTAATGGAAAGCTGACTATATAAGAGGAGATAAAAGCAACTGAAAGTATTATTATTGATTATTGATGAGTATTTTCTAGGATATCTTTCTTTCCCATCTCTGTTCCTTCTTCGTGCATACAATCTCTATTAATTTTACCTTCCATAATTCTCTGTGCTGCTACACTCAGTCTGCCCTTGGGGCGTGGTGCTAGTTTATTGGACTGATAAAACTGGTGAGCAAAAAAAATAGGCTTTTTGAACTAATAACAGTTCTTTTTTTTTTTTTTTTTTTTTCCTTTGTGAACAAGCTGCACATAACAGCAGGCATTCTTTTCTCTTGTGATAAATCATGCATGAGTAGTCTTTCCCATCTCTGGAAGAGAGGCCTGTCCTTGGTCTTAAAAATGGCCTTGAACATAGTTTGACTTGCTGGCCTCAGAGAAGTCATCTGGAGTTTATGCTTAGGCTTTTTCTGTATTTCAGGTAATATCTTTTATTAGCTTTATTTGATAATTTACATAGCTATACGTTATTTAAACCAAGCAGTGTTAAATGAATAGATGATAAATTTTGACAAATGTGGTTGTATTGATTAAACAACTGCATACAATATAAAGCAGTTGCATTAATCCCAAACTTCCCTTAATCAATCTTCTCTTAACTCTGGCTTGTGCTTCTGATAATGATGGATTTGATATTTTCCTCTATATCTTGGACATTTCCAGAATTTTCTATAACTGGAATTATATAGGGCACAGTTTTGATGTCTGATTTATTTCGTTTAGCATAATGCCTTTGAGGCACATCCTTATTTTTATCAGTAATTCTTTTTGTATACAAGTTGATGTTAGTGTTTTCTAGATTTTGTATGTATAAATAAATCTGCTATAAATATTCAAGAATAAGACTGTGTAAACATATTCATTCTTGTCGGGTAAATGTAAGAAAGTGGTATTGCTGAGTCATAAGATAAGCTTAACTTCTACTTTTTTAGAAATTACTAAACTGTTTTCCAAAGTAGTCATACCATTTGTATTTCCATAAGTAATATGTGAGACTATGTATTTTCACCAACACTGGTGCAATCTTTTTAATTTCAGTATAATGGTATTCATTTTTTATTTTAATTTACAATTCTTTAGTTGATGTGTCTTATTATTGATGCATCTTTTTTTGACTGAAATATAAACTCAAAATTGTCTGTATTTTTTTTAATAGGATACTTTCCATTGAGGTGTAAGACTTAATATATCTTAGATATAAATCATCATATATATGTTTTGCAAATATCTTTTCTCTTTGTTCTTGCCTGTTCATTTTCTTGATGGGGTCTTTTTTTAAAAGCAAGATATTTTCACTCTGAATTTCAGTTTATTATTTTTTTATAATGGTTATGTTGTAAGAATTTCTTGCCTAATCCAAGATTAGAGTAATTTTCTGTTCCAGAAATTTACACTTTTAGCTATTGTCTTGGGTCTATGACTCATTGTGAGTTATTTTGTGTGTGGTATTAGGTAAAGATAAAGTTTCATATTTATGCATATGGATATCTAATGAGTCAAGGACCAGTTATGGAAAGGACTATTTTAGTTTAATTGACTTACTTTGCTGTCTTTACCAAAAATTGCTTTACCAAAAAGTCAGTTGAATGTGTATATTTGGATCTGTGTGACTTATTAATCTATATATCTATCCCTAATCACATCATATGGTCCATACTGTCTTATAACTTTATAGTAAGTCTTGAAATTAGATAATGTGGGTCCTTTAACTTTTCTTTTAGAAAATTATTTTCAGCTATTTTGGACACATAATCTTACCATGTAAATCTTAAAATCAGCTTGTCAGTTTCCAAAATAAACTCCTGAAATTTTAATTGGGATTTTATTAAATCTGTAGACCAATTTAAGGAGAATTACCTTCATAACATTTTACTTTTCTGATAGTAGAATATAGTATCTCTTTTTATTTATTTATTAAACATAGTATTTCTTTCCATTCTCTTCACAGTACTTTGTAATTTTCAATTTACAGGTCTGATACATATTTTGCTACACTTATCCCTAAATATTTTATTTTCTCATGCGGTCGAGTAAATATTTTATTTTCTCATGCGGTCGAGTAAATATTTTATTTTCTCATGCGGTCGAGTGTTGTACATTTTACTTTGAAATGTTTGACTAATATATAGAAATATAATTGAATTTTTATATGTTGAACTTTATTTCTTTGACTTTCCCAATACAATACCACTTAATAGTGCTACTTGCTTTTTTGTAAATTCTTTTAAGATTTTTTCCAGATAATCCTATTGCTTGTGAATAAAGTTTTCATTTCACAGCCATGTGTCTTTTAATTGTTATTTTACTGGCTAGACATCCAGGAAAATATTGAATAAAGAGGAGTTCAGATTTTCTCATCATGTAAAAAAGTTCCCTTCAATTAGTAGTTTGCAAAATTCTATTATGAATGTCGATAGGTCATATGCGTCTTTTTCTGCATCTATTAACATGATCATAAGATCCCTTTTTTTTTTTTTTTTTATCTTGTCAACATTGTAAACTACATCACTCAAGTTCTTTTTAATGTTAAACCAACTTTGCATTCTTGGCATAAGCCCCATTTGTTCATGTTGTGTCCATTTTACATATTGCTGAATTAATTTTGTTAAAATCTTAATACATACTGTTGCATATATTTATAAAGGATATTGGTTGATAATTTTCTGTTCTTATAATATTTTTAAAGAGTTTTAATATTAGAGTAATACTGGCTTCATAAAAGACACGTTCCTATTTCTTCAATTTACTCGAAGGCTGTGTAAAATTGGTGTCATTTCTTCCTTAAAAATTTGGCAAAATTCACCAGTGAAACTATCTGGGCTTGGATTCTTGTGTATGTGGGAATATGTATACCTGAAAAATCAATTTTTTAAAATATCAAAATATGTTTTCTATTTCTCCCATAGTGGGATTTGGTAGTTTGGGTTTTTTAAAGAAATCTGTCCACTTCTTCTAAGTTATTCAATTCACTGGCATAGAGTTGCTGTGGTATTTACTTTACTTTGGTATTTACTAAGATGTTAAGGAGCAGTAGTTATATTCCCTCTTTCATGTTTCTCTCCTCTTTCACATCTTGATCCTTTGGAGCCAACTTTTATTTATTTTTACCATAGTTTACATATTTTCTATTTCATTTAGGCTTCTCTTTATTTTTGCTATATACTTATTTTAGGTTATGCTTAATTTGCTCTTTTCTAGTTTTTTAAAGTAGACCTTTTGTTGTGTCTATTAAAAATATTCAATGCTAGAAACTCCTTAAATCTGTTAACCCAATTCAGTGTACTTTTATTTTTTTAAGTTTATTTATTTTGAGGTGGGGGGGGGGAGGGGAGAGGAGGGACAGAGAGAGAGGGAGAGAAGAATCCCAAGCAGGCTCCCAATATGGGGCTCAAACTCATGAACCATGAGATCATGACTTGAGCTGAAATGAAGTCAGATGCTTAACCAAATGAGGCACTCAGGTGCCCCCAGTGTTCTTTTAATTGCATGTATTGCACTTTTTAATGTCTGGAAATCTAATTTGTGTGTTCAGAAAATCTGTTTCTTCTGTCTTTGTGCTTTGTGCTTCCTTCTGCCTTTTTGAACATATGGAACATATTTATACAGGTTTTATAATTGACCTTGCCTGTTAGTCTCATTGTATCTAATTTCTGGTAATGTTTCTATTGAATTTCTTTTTCTATCTATAGATAGAAATCATATTTTCTGACATCATTGTATGACTGGTTTAGACTGGATGTTGGATTTTCACTTCTGGTTATTAGATGTTGTGTCAGAATGAAGTTAGTTGGGATAAGTTTTATACCTATAAAATTACTTTTTTTTAAATGATTGGTCCAGAACAGTTTTTAATCGAGGGCTAATTTAGTTATACTATTAAGGATTCTTACCTTATGTTTGGGATTCTTACCTGATACCCCTTATCTTACAGTATCTTTCCATTCCATCCTATGGGGAGGTAAAGTCACCAAAGCCCTTGGAGAAATCCATGAATCCATGTGTACTCTTTGCACATGTTTCTTTCCCTGACCTTGGGTGGTTAGTTTTCATATATGCTCAGATCAGCACTTAGTCAAAAATCCAAGAGGAATCCTATGTAGATCTCTGGAACTCTTTTTGTGTGCATTTACCTCTTTGCTGGTATGCAATTTCTAGCCTCTTCAAACATTGATTTCCATCTCCTCAACTTAATGAGACTAGAAGGCTCTGTATTTCCTCTGCTTGTGCTACAGCCTTGAAAACACCATCAGGGAATCATATGGGTGAGATTGTAGGATCTGCCTTATTTTTCTGCTCCCAGGAATCACATCCTAATGAATTAACGATGTGTTTTCATATATTGTCCAAGGTTTTTAGTTTAAGAGAGAAGTGAAAACCTAGTCCCTATTACTCTGTTTGGGACAGAAGCAGTGGTTTCGAGGATGTTATTTTTATCTGCCATCTACCTGATCCTTTTGTCTAATGTCTGAAAAAATTTTAAGAAGTGAGAAATATGGGTGCTGTTTATTTGGTCTCATTCAAAGAACTCAATGATATCCCCCCAATTTGGAAATGTAAACTGTAGATAGTTTGTGAAAATAAAATTTTCACCATAAATTAAAAATAAGAGACCATTAGTCACACTGTAGTATTTCAAATTTTGTGATAACCAAAACTTACCCAGACGATAAATGCACTTAGTTGTTTTGCTTTGAGTTAAGGTATTTATGGTTCAATATGTTTAAAAAAATTCTATTTTAGATTGAGAAAAATATTCTAAAGTCTAAATATCAATTTGAAGTATAACAAATAAGACACTCAAGAGTTGCTTAAGGAAAGATACTGTCTGTCTTTGTAATATGGGCTGGACTCCATTGGGCTCATATTCACATGATATGTAAGGTTGGCTCGGGCACGGTTGGTTTAGAAGGTCTTCAGACAGGGAAGCTGGTCTCTCTTCCATGTGGTTTTCATCATCCTCTTAGCTAGTGTGGACTTCTTACATGGAAAATTGTTTCCAAAAATAGCAAAAGAGACAGAAGTCCAACGTGCAAGCTCTCTTCAGTCCTTTGCTTGTGTCAATTTTTCTGATGTTCTATTGCCCAAAAAGTTACATGGCCAGTGAACCTCAGAATTGGAGCAGGAAGCAAAAACACTATGCAACCTTAGGATACGTTTCAAATTTTTGTGCTCTTTTTTGTAACTTACCACATGGGTCATTATATTGTTTTCCTCTTAAGAATCCTTAGTGACTTAGGGGCGCCTGGGTGGCTCGGTTGGTTAAGCATCTGACTTCACCTCAGGTCATGATCTTGCAGTTCATGGGTTTGAGCCCTGCATCGGGCTCTGCACTGGTGGTGTGGAGCTTGCTGAGGATTCTCTTTCCTCCCGCCCCACCTCTTCACTTGTGCATGTGTGTGCTCGCTTGCTCGCGCGCGCGCTCTCTCTCTCTCTCTCTCTCAATAAATAAATAAATAAATAAATAAATAAATATCCTTAGTAACTTGTAATCACCTCCCGGATGAAGACCAACTTTGACATTCAAGACAATCTATGTCCTTGACACTAACCCCTAATCTCTCTCCTATGGACCAGACTCCAGTTCATTATTTTATCTGATAAACTAGGCGCAATGTAAAAGCATCCATTTTCTTAGCGACGACATATGTTCTTGGGGTGAATAATGTCTTAACTCATCATGTAGCCATCTTTTTCAAGACTTTTGCAGTGTACTTTATGATGATTCATTTAGCAGTATTCACCAGATCTCAACTTTGAGTAATTTAAATGGAGGGTGTATAATAAAGAAAATGTTTTCTTCTGATTTCAGAAGCAAATCATTTTTACAGATGTATAATTTCTCTTACCTCGGCCTACATATTACGTAGAGTTGGCCTAACCATGACTATGGATATTTATAATCCATAATAAAATAAGAAATACCTCTTTCACATAATATCCATTGCTACAATTATTTGAACATTCAAAGTATGCCAAGCATTGTGTTAAATATACTACCTGCATTGGTTCATTGATGTCTATAACAATCATGGAGTATAAAAGTTATTGTATGCTTATTCTTACAAATGAAGAAACTGAAGATAAGAGATGTTATCTAAAGTCCTATAAATATCAAATTAGGGATGCTGGGGATGGATCCTAGACCTCATTCCAGAGCCTGTGCTCATAACCACCAAGTCTTATTAACTTTGCCTGTCTCTTAGGCTGTATTAATTTTCTATTGCTGTGTAACAAGTTACCATAAACTTATTCCTGGATTAGAAGACTGGGTACAGTTTAGCTTAGTTCTCTGCTTTTGGTCTCATAAGACCATAATCAAGGTATTGATCAAGGTTGTCTCATCTGCATTTCAGTGTCATCTTCCAAGCTTATTCATGTTATTAGTAGAATTCAGGCCCTTGAAGGTAATAGGACTGAGGTCAGCATTTTCTTGCTGGCTATCAGCTCTCAGTAACTTGAGCCCTTCCTCAGATATGAACGATGTGGTGCACTCATGGTCAAATTATATGGCATGGTTTGGTTAACAAACCGTAAAAGAAATGTATAGCCAGAATAAAAGTACAACATAAAGACCATAAATAAATTCCTATTCATTTTGATCAGGTTTCCCTCAAAGTGGTTTTGGACCAAAGTTTCTCTTTCTAAATATATAGATGGGGCCCCTGGGTCAGTCAGTTAAGCATCCAACTCTTGATTTTGAGTCAGGTCATGATCTCATGGTTCATGAGATAGAGCCCTGAATCAGGCTCTGCACTGATAGTTTGGAGCCTACTTGGGATTCTCTCCCTCTCTCTGCCCCTCCCCTGCTCTTTCTCTTGTACTTGCTTGCTCTCAAATAAATAAACTTGAAAAAAATTAAATACATGAATAAGGACTTAGGGACCTTTAAAATGAATTGATTTACTTTCTTTGGAGGGCAATTTGGTAATGTTTACCTGTGTTTACCTACCTCTTTTAAGAAATTTTCTTACAGATATACTCACATATGTGTATAAATATGTATAAAATAATTTTTCTTGCATCATGATTAATGGCAAAAGACTAGAAGCAACCTAAATGTGGGTAACAGAGAATGTTTAAATAATTTATAGTATATTTATATAACGGCATATACCTACTGAAAATAAATGAGTCAATATATGCTGATATAAAGAAACTTTATACATTATAAATTGTTAGAAAAGGAAAACCCATGGCATATAACAGTGTCTACCCTCTTAAATGTTTTTTTTTTATATTTTTTTTAACATTTACTTATTTTTGAGAGACAGAGGCAGAGCATGAGCAGGGGGGGGGGGGGCAGAGAGAGACACAGAATACGAAGCAGGCTCCAGGCTCTGAGCTGTTTGTTAGCACAGAGCCTGACGTGGGGCTCGAACTCAGGAACTGTGCGACCATGACCTGAGCTGAAGTTGGGCACTCAACCGACTGAGCCACCTAGGCGCCCCACCTCTTAAATGTTTTTTAAAATGGTAGATAGATAGATAGATAGATAGATAGATAGGGTGCCTGTGTGGCTTAGTCCATTAAGTGGCCAACTTCCACTTAGGTCATGGTCTCACAGTTTGTGAGATCAATACTCGCGTTGGGCTCTGTGCTGACAGCCTGGAGCCTACTTTGGATTCTGTGTCTCCCTCTCTTTCTGTCCCTCCTCCACTTGTGCACTGTATCTCTCTCTCAAAAATAAAAAAAAAAAAGTTAAAAAGGTATGTATATAAAGGTAAAAACATTTGTAGATGTAATACTATTTCTTGGAATAAACAAACTTTTTAAAAAAATGGTTATTTATTTTGAGAGAGAGAAGGTGTGTGAGCAGGGGAGGGGAAGAGAGGGAGAGAGAGAATCCCAAGCAGGCTCTGTGTTGTCAACACGGAATCCAATGTAGGGCTTAATTTCATGAAGTATGAGATCATGACTGAGCCAAAATCAAGAGTAGAACGCTTACCTCATTGAGTCAGCCAGGCTCCCCTAAGCAAGAGATTGTTTGTAGTAGTTGTTGCTTTGTGGAAGTAATTTGAAAACACACTTAATTTTACTGTAGATTTTTTTCATTCTCTTTTACAGTCTTTACCAAGTATATTGGTTACTATTCAAGTAAAAGCGATAATACAAAACTTAAAAATGTTTGTTCAAAGTGCATCCAACAGTGTGTGCAGTGGTAAAGAAGAGGAACATAATTCAAAATATCTGTACTACAAAACAGTCAACAATACTTGCTATAAGGCATGTGCAATTGATTCACAATGGGGCTGCAGAGAAGGTAGAAATAATTATCTTAGTTGGGGAAAGCGAGATGACTTTCATAAGATGACTTTTTATTTTATTTATTTATTTATTTATTTATTTTTTATGAAAACACCCAGGACGAGCCCATCCCCAGAGGCTCTGGTGATTTTCAACATTTATTCATTTTTGGGACAGAGAGAGACAGAGCATGAACGGCGGAGGGGCAGAGAGAGAGGGAGACACAGAATCGGAAACAGGCTCCAGGCTCTGAGCCATCAGCCCAGAGCCTGATGCGGGGCTCGAACTCACGGACCGCGAGATCGTGACCTAGCTGAAGTCGGACGCCTAACCGACTGCGCCACCCAGGTGCCCCATAAGATGACTTTTTAAATGGAGCTTCATGTTAGAGTTAGAGGAGCAGGCCAGGAAGTGAAAATAGTGTGGATGATGGAAAGACCTAGCAATGTGGAGCATGAAGCTGTGGATTAGGATGTAAAATTCTAGTTTAAGTGTTTACCCCCCTTGACAAACTTTTACTAGAAATATGCTAATAATTTTTTGATTAGAGTGGTGGAAATATTAAGGACGAGAGGAAATTTAGAAAGTGCTTGCTATATGTAGGATGCATGATGGAAAATAATGGCTTTGGATGAACAGGACAGATACATAAGGTGAGGTAAGACATTGAAATAGGTGGGGAAGGGGTGCCTGGGTGGTTCAGTTCATTAAGCCTCTTACTCTTGATCTGAGCTCAGGTAATGATCTCACAGTTTGTGAGGTGGAGCCTCAGGCTGGACTCTGTGCTGACAATGTGGAGCCTGCTTGGGATTCTTTACCTCTCTCCACCTCTCCCTTGCTCATGCATGTTCGTGTTCTCTCTCTCTCTCTCTCTCTCTCTCTCTCTCTCTCTCAAAATAGATAAATAAACTTTAAAAAAACAAGTGAGCAGAGCACTGAATGGAAACATGAGAAAGATCTATAATCAAATTGTTTCTAAGTTAAAACCTTGACCTTGCGTTCAGAGTTAGCCGGTCTCAACCATTTGGATGATTGTCCCAAATGCTAGCCCTCTGAGACTCAGGTGAGAGGAAAAATCTAGACCTTCACATGGGGCCTATGCAGGGACTGCTGCTCCTTCATTAGTTCAATGGTCCGAGAAAATTGGCAATCAGAGGAAGTGTCCCAAGGCTACCCAATGTAGTTGCTTTCTACTCAATCTGCTGACTCTGTGACTATTATCTTTGTTCAAGCTGTGCTTCTGGGAGTGCTAAGGCAAACATGCCAGCCCCTGGAATTCATTGCAATCCAAGTAAGTACACAGATGGTGAACACATTCCTATATAACACAGGGGAAATGGAAGACAAAGTCTGTGACTTACTATAAAAGCTACAAATAAGGTCACCTCCAACAGGTGAGAAGAAGCTTTAATTCCTACAGAAGTTGGTTTTGTTAACTATTAACTGGGAAATTGTATGGGATAGGATGATTCTCTGCTGTTACTTCAGCAAATGAAGTAACATTTTCTTGAAAATGATACCTTCAAGCATACATTTAATAACAGGCATAGTTAAAACATGAGGCTATCCATGGTTCTGGACATGATGAAACTCTTTTTGGAAAGTTTTGCAAATATTTTAGTCATATAACTTGTTTTCATATAGTTTGATCAAGAAACGGCAACTCACTACATGATATTAAAGATATGAATTTAACTAGTAAGCTATTGTTCCTTGAACAGTGTGAGGGTTAAGGGTACTGACCCCCCACTTTACAACCGAGATCCATGTGTCTTCGATTCACCAAGAAATTAACTGCTAATAGCCTATTATTGACTGGAAGCTTTAGAGATAACATACAGTCCATAAACACATTTTGTATATGGATTACATACTGTATTCTTCCAATAAAATAGGAGGAAAATGTTAAGAAAATCATAAGAGAAAATATTTACAGTATGATACTGTATTTATTAAAACAATCCACGTATAAGTGGACCCACACAGTTCAAGCCTGTATTGTTCAACTGCACATTTCAAAGCTGCAGCAGTAGTAAGTATGGTAAATCTTGCCTAAATTTCCATCTATTTTCAAAACTCTGTTTAGTCTATGATCATGATTTCCTGAGACTGGCATGTTAAACTGAGATGTAGTTTCTTGCCTTTTAAGAGAAGAAGCTGTAATGCAATGAATGAAAACTTCATAGCTCCTTCAAAACACCTTAAAAACATTGATTCAAGTACAGGATCTAATATCACACCTCTAGTAGGATGAAGAGGGCTGTAAATTCTTTGCTATTTATGTTAAGAAGTAGAGTCTAGTTCTTCTTTGTATCTGATCTTAGTGATATGTTTGAGTAAAAATAGGTGAACAGAAGTCACATTCTGGAACTTCCAAGGTCAGATTTTAAGAGTTTCCAGGTTCTACCCAGGCCTCTAGGATTACTTTCTAAAACCCTGAGAGCACCAGGTAAGAGAAGCCCAAAACAGGGTTTTCAGCTGGCATTGTTTAGAGCAGCCTGTCCCATCTTCACCAAGATGCCAAGTGGTTGTATGAAACCACCTTGGACTCAAGCCAAGGTATTAACCAGCTTAATACCACAAAGTAACTTCCACTGCTACAGAAAATTCACCTGAGCTACGTGCTACCTGAATTTTTAACCCACAAAATCTTGAGGCATAATAACACAATGGTTGTTTTAAGCCAACGAGTTTTGGGATAGTTTGTTACACAGCAATAGATAATTTAGATAATGCTTACAATGTATGTGCTTACAGCTAAGAATACAGCTATAATAATCTGAAAACGTGTGAAGGTGATATTACTGATAAGGTTTCTGGGGAAAAAATGAGAAAGTAACACAGACTTAACTGTATGTGTTCTCTAATTGATGCTCACACCTTTCAGGAACCAAATATTATGATAAATAACCATAAACCAAATATTATGATAAATCATAATATTTATCCTGATTGAAGTCTCTGGTATCAGATACTTCCCTAATAATATGAGGCATTTGAGATTTTTTTTAATGTTTTTATTTATTTTGAAAGAGACAGAGAGGGTGAGGACCAGAGAGAGAATTCCAAGCAGGCTCCACGCTTACCACGGAGCCTGATGCGGGGCTTGATCTCAGAACTGTGAGATCGTGACCTGAGCCGAAATCAAGAGCCAGACACTTAACTGACTGAGCCACCCAGGCGCCCCGAGATTTTTTTTTAAATCAAAAGAAGTTACCTTTTGAACTTCCCTTTGATTTAGGGATAAAAATAATTGTTTCCCAAGAAGGCAATTTTAGGAATTGGCTGAAAAAGAATTCAAGGGAAAGATCTACTCAATTCTGAGAGTGCTTTGGTGTATCCATGTTATTCCATGGCACACTTACAATTCAGTCACAATTCTGAGGGAGTTAAATTCATCTGTGCTGCTGATGTCTTCAAATTGTGCCACCCATTTTTTTCTTACTTTACCTCAGGGGCTTTTCTGTTGTGCTGCAATATTGCTGGCCCTGCATACTAGAAAATTCCAGAGTGTGGGGTTGTTAATGCTTCCAGATGGGATTCTTGAACAACTGAGGATCAGAGTTGGGATAAATCTTAGAGCTTCCTGCCCATCAGGTTAACAATTCCTGGGGCATTCTATATAATTCTGAGAGGTCCCGGCAGAATTGAAGTCTCCTAACTTAGAGCAGAAACCTTGTTAATGCACTACCTCTCCTGCTCTTTGTCGCATGCATGCTCTTTCTTTTGTTCTTTTCCTTTTTCTTCTTCTTGTTTCTTCTCTTCCTTCCTTCTCTCTCTCTAATGCACACTTCTTGGAATCCCATAGCAAATAACCTTCCTGCACCCAAGTCCTTTCCTCTGCAGTGTTTTGGGGGGAAATCCAAATTAAGTGTCTTGACATGGCATTGTTTAGAAGATACTCTACTCCATTTGTCCTGGTTCTCTTACTGATCCAGCATTCATAGGGCTTAAAGTGGAAACATTTTCAGATAAGAATGAGAATTTTTTATGCAGTTATTAGTAATTCTCCAAATGACAAGACACCTGCATTTAACGTTTCTGACTCAGGTTGACAGTAATATATACAGTTGGATTTCAGTTGATTAAATCTAAGAGGTCAACCTCATTAACATCTCATTACAAATAGAAAGCCTGAATATATACTTCTTGCTGTGTGGTTCAAGATGTAGTACATTGGCTAGGGCCACCACTAAATTTGATAGAATTAAATGGCAGTGTCATTCCAATGTAAGAATGGATTTAAGATAACACTGATAGGACATATTTTTAAATGTTATAAGCTTATTTTTTTAAATAACAAAAAATGAAGCATTGCATAACTATATCAACTAACATGCACACTAATAACTGGACTCTAATTCCATTTTAAAGATTTCATTTGAACCACAAGATTAAGATTATATTCAGTCTAAAACCAGATGAAAGCCACTTTCTCCTCTGTGGTTACTATACTAACTTAAGGACAAGAGAAAGCAGAACAATTGTTCTGACCTGAAAAGAAGAATGCCCACTCAAACACTGAATTTTACAGCAATAATGAACTCAATTAAAAATAGTAAAAATACGGCAAATGTGTCTTTTTCTGACAAAGAATATATAAATGCCAACTTACCAGTAAAGTTCATGGATAGCCTGCAACTGACCCACTAACAGAAAACTCCTTACAGTGTAAGTATTTTCAAACGTGAAGGAAAACTTTCAGTATAAATATCAGAGCTTTCTACAAAAATAAAAATTTTGTTCTGAATTAGGGTCAGAAGTGGCTCTGAGTTATCTCTGAAATGCAACTTGCCTGGGACCACAGATTCATTTAGTTTGATACATAGCTTCATATAAGTGTCTCAGAGATGGGCTATGGAAACCAAAACCTCATAATTAAATTCCACTGACTTCAAGAGAAAATAAGGAACTCAGGGCACAGTTCCAGAAAGAAGTTGAAGTGTTTTTATGAACCGTTGACCTTACTGTGGTATACAAAAAAAATCATTTCTCTGGTAAGAGCAAAATATCTCAGATTTTCTCTGAGAAACAATTGTAGTGATATAGAAAAAAATGTTTTGTCTGTGTGAGTATGTGTGGTAAATGGAAATGACAGCGAGGAGGCTGAGAGAAAGTAGTTACAAACTACTGTAACTCTTACACAGTCACAAGGACATTATAGTCATTACTTATATTTATGATAGCCACACTAATATGGGAATTCTCAGTTTTACAGTGAGATTTTGAAACAAAAGTCAGAGCTGGTACATTATTGAAGCAAGATTCAAACTTGAATGTCTTTTAGCTTCTAAATTCTCGTTTCTTATTCTACGTACAGCAAATAAGTTTCCACGTGACAGATATTTTCAGCTTCATGGCACCATTTCCATAAGGCGTATATTTTTAGCTGAGCTGCAGTTCTTTTTAAGTTAATAGTACCTATCTATATTCTGAGGAAGTATTTGGAAAATTAAAGGAGGGCATGGAGGCTTTTGTATTCCTGCGTTAGAGCAATCACATCTGTCTGAGGAAATTTTGCAAGAAGAAAATGAGCAAAGCAGGAAATAAGTGAGAAGATTTGAGAGAATATGGACAGGAGTAGAATGAAGATACTCTGTCTAGTCTTCCTTTGATTAAATTATTAGTTCTTCAAAGGTCTCTTGATTCTTGCAGTGCTGGGGAACTGAAACCATATTCACCAAGCTAGCTCTTGGCTTGACAAATGTCCTCTATCATCTGTAAATAATAGCAATGTCAAGATTCTCCACCTACAAACAACTTGCTAGTAATTTAACTTTCTCTTTGCATTTTTTTCCAATTGATTTACTACATGACATGTGAAGCTACATGTAGTACTTTTCCTATATGATCTTTTATCATATGACCCTTTATCAACAGTAATGTATGTACTTCTGGGTTATTTACTCAGTTGTCAGACTTTAATATCTATCCTTCCTCCTCCAACCAGCCCAGGTCTGTTAGTTATCTACTGCTACAGAACAAATAATTGCCTGTAAGTTTAGGAGCCTAAAACACATATTTGTTATGTCCGTTTCTGTGGGTTAGGAATCCGGCCATGATGGAGTCCTCTGCTTCAAGATTTCTCACAAGGCTGCAATCAAGGTGCTGGCCACAGATGAGGTCCCATCTGAAGACTTAACTGGGATGAATACACTTCCAACTTCACATGCTCTTTGGCAGAATTCAGTTCCTCAAGGGTTGAACTGAAGGGCTCCTCAGTACTTATCTGGGTCTAAGTCTGAAGGCTTGCTTCTATTACTTGCCATATAGTCTTCTTCAACATCGCCGACTGTTTTCATCAAAGTGTACAAGCTGAGAAAAGTCTAGAGAGCATCTCATGAGATGATAATATAAGAAGTGATAGTCACCAGATGTGTGGAAGTTACACGTTAACATGCGTGTATACCACTCACACACACTGTATCAGAGTCCCAAGACTGGAGAGATCAGAGGGGCTGACCAGAGAATAGTTTAAATAGGTGGTACTTCAAACTGACCTTGAAAATATAGAAAGACTAGGCAGTTCTCGAAAGGCAAATATGTTCTCAACCAGAAGAACTGGCAAAAGCAAAAGTGTGGTTGTATGAATTCAAATGGCATGCCCTAAGGTAAAGGAGAACACCAGGCTACTGGAGGTAGGGAAAATATTTGGGGAGGTAATAATTATTTGTATTCACACAGATCTGTCTGCATGACAGATCCTGCTTTAAATACTTGGCGTACATTAATTGATTTAATCCTCATGATAACCTTCGAGATAGATAATTTTATTCCCAACTTGCAAATGAGGAAAGTTGGTCCAGAGAGTTTAAGTGACTTGACAAGTTTACACAGCAAATAACTAACGGAAATTGGATTCAGGGCAGGTATTCTGGTTCTATAACTGAAGCTTGTAAAATAGATTAAAGCCAATTTAGGAAGTTCTATGAATGCAGATCTTGGTAATTTCCCCCCCTAACTTTGCTGGTCACAGAAACTGTAGATTTTAATTTCTTCTTCAAATTATGAAGGTTGGAATAGGTCATCCTACAGTTCCCCTAAGCATGGAATTTCTAGGTTTTAAATAGATTTTTAACCTACACACATCAGGGCATTAACTTTTCAGAGTAGCCCTGTTCCAAGGCATATTTTAATACCTTATTCTGAAAGGAAGTGCTACAGAGACTGGTTTGGAGGAAGAATACAGTTAGGAGACCAGACTGGAGGACATTTATTTTAGCCCAAACCAATGTGGTAGTCAGAAATGAAGGAAAAAAAAAAAATGTAAGGGGCATTACAAGGGACGAAGTTCAAGGGTTCAGTAGAAGACAGTGGTGGTGCAACAGCAATCTCACTACCATGTCAGACAAAGTTGGATTATTTCCTGCATCCGTTGCTAACTGATCCAGGTAGGGTTACTTACATTTTGTAGCCTTCAGTAAGATGGGGATAGCACGATATGTTTGTTATTGACATGCCTATGCTGAAGTAAAAAGCAGTGCTCGTATAGCAGTAACTTCATACAATAAAATATTATGTTCAAAACATGCGCAGATTCTAGCTGACCTCTGTGTGGTGATTAGTGATCCAGGCTAGTTTGATCCGTGACTCCATTTCCATCACAAGCCTCCTAGGAACTGCAACAAAGGAGGAAAGCAGGTTATGCAGGGGCTTTTTACTGCCTCACCTTGTTATTTCCTCTTGCTGTGCACTGGCTAGAAATATGATCCTGCCTAATCTGAAAGCCTAAGTTGTATCATCTTATGTCCAAAAAGGAAAGGGGAACAGACACTGGTGGTCATTAATGATGTCTACGGAAAACATCCAAATTATCTAACCATGGTAACGTTCCTAGCACACCTTTGGTGTCTTGGCAAGTGATTTCGTTCATTTAACTCTTGATAAACTTGGGTGTAGTAGAGGAGGGGAGAATAAAGAAAGGCAAGTTAAAAACTCCCAATATCTTTAAAAATATATCTTTTTCCTTTCTGCCTCTGTCACGCTCTCCCTTTCTCATTCTTTCTGTCCCTTTTGTGTGCACATGCTGGTGTGCATGCACACACAATAGCTGAGTTAGGGAACCCAGTTATATATACGCTAACTACACCAGATCAATCTAGTTTGTTTCAGCTAAATGCCTATGGATCTAGTTATTATGATTTGTGGAAGTGCTAGATCCAACTGGACTTTCCAGGTCTGTCCCTCAGCTATTTCTTTGTTCTTGTATTTTGAGAGGTCAGAAAACTTGAATTTAGATTTACGTCCACTAAACTTCATTTCTTTCATTCCAGATCTATGATTTCCCACTAGGGGGTGGTTGTCATTTTAGGCAAGATAGTTCCTTGTTGAGCAGGGATGTCTCCTATGTTTGGGCAGATTTCATCTCCAATCACTGCCTCGGAATTCTTCAAGACCTTCAATCACTCTGACAAATTTGCTCTGCGCTTTCCAAATATCCCTGGTTTTAAAGTACTCTCCTGGTTGGGAGAGTCTAAGACTAAGGACTAGATTTTTCATACCTCTGATTGATACTCTGATAGAACGGATAGGATGCAGGGAAGAGAACACAAGTACATATGATGTATTAGGTGCTATGGTCTTCATGCTCAGACCCCTTTTAAGTTTCAGCTAAATAAGAGGAGACTCTTCCCTGGAAATCAAGAATCTGCAATGTTTGCAGTATATGCCACCTTTTAGAAATCGACATTTTATGCCTAGGCATAATTAATTCACTCATTCAGCAAATATTTTAGCGCTTTGATAGTTGCTGAGTAACTAAGATGGAAAACTTAGTCATCCACAATAATAGGAAAGCCTCCTCAACACAAATACCATCTGAAGAAAGTGGTGAGTTGAGACAGCTTTAAAACTTTGCATAAATCACTGAATTTGTGTCACTTACCTGAAAGTGATCAGTTTATTACATTTTATTCCCATTCCCATGGAATTACCTATATTTTGATTCTGTGCTCAAGCAACCTTGTGGTTCTTAGGCTTCCCCTGAAAACCGCATAGAGGAAAGAATGAAAAAGGTAGATTAGTGAGTATTTAAAGTACTTATTCATTATTTTTCTGTTTTTGCAACTTTACACATTTTATATTATTTTTTTTTACATTGGTGTCCTTAAAGTTTTATTAATGTGAGTCAACATTTTTAGTACCATCAATTCTGGGATCCTGAATAAATTACTTCTTAGGGTCTTATAATACTGAGAACCAGACATCAGACTGTAATAAATTCAGAGAGAAGCTATCTTGTGAAGTGTACATCCTCTTCTTGTGAAGCCATGACTTGCCTGTAGGATTTTTTTTCTTTTATTTATACATTAGCACAGATTTCTCAGAGGGCTATGGAACAATGTATCCAACAGCTACTACACAGACTAATTGGACCACATCCACATGTCCCTAAAACACCTATCTAAAATTGATTGCTCTTTTTTCTTTAAACTTGTTTCTCTGGTTTCCCTGTATTAGTTAAGACTCTGTCAAGTTATTTAAGGCATAACTTGTTTGGAAACTGGGCTCATCTCCTCAGTCTAAGTCTCCAATACGTTAATTTTGTATCCTGCGACTTTGCTGAATTCATGTATCAGTTCTGGCAGACTTTTGGTGGAGTCAGTTGGGTTTTCCATGTATAATATCATGTCCTCTACAAAAAGTGAAAGCTTGACTTCATCTTTGCCAATTTTGATGCCTTTGATTTCCTTTTGTTGTTTGATTGCTGATCCTAGAACTTCCAACGTTATGTTAAACAACAGTGGCGATGAGAAAGAATGAAATCTGGCCTTTTGTAGCAACGTGGATGGAACTGGAGAGTGTTATGCTAAGTGAAATAAGTCATACAGAGAAAGACAGATACCATATGTTTTCACTCTTATGTGGATCCTGAGAAACTTAACAGAAGACCATGGGGGAGGGGAAGGGGAAAAAATTAGGAGGCAACCCATGAGAGACCCTTAAAAACAGAATAAACTGAGGGTTGATGTGGGGTGGGAATGAAGGGAAAGTGGGTGATGGGCATCGAGGAGGGCACCTGTTGGGATGAGCACTGGGTATTGTATGGAAACCAATCTGACAATAAGTTTCACATTTAAAAAAGTCTCCACTATCTACTCAATCAATTCACTGAAGATGTGCTGCTGAATCTGTTCATAAATATATTTTGAACATATCTTTTTACATCTTTGCTGCCAGTGCTGTAATTCAGGCTCTCACTATTTTGATGGCTGTCAGAGTTGATTTCTCTCTACTTTATCCTCCTCACAGTCAGCAAAGTAATTTTTTTAACCCAAAATACAACCATGATAGTTTTCCAGCTTATAATTATCTCAGTGATCCTCAAAGTATCAATAAAATATTCAAGCATTGTAGCTCAGTACTTGAGCCCTTCAAAATCTGACCACTGCTTTTTCATTATCCCCCCAGTTTCTGCCACCCCCTCCCCTCCAAACACAACTGCTTTTTCATCTACTAGAGTTCTATGCCCATATTCTGTGTTGGTGGGTCTTGTACGGAGTACAGTATATACTTACATATATAGTATATAAAGTATACAGTATATAGTATAAAGATAATAACCTCTTATATGTATAGTATAGTATAGTATAAAGATATATAGTATATAATATAGTAAAAAGTATATATATATATATATAGTATAAAGATAATTTTTACCAAAATTTTTACCATCTCACTGTCTAAAGTCCTGGATATTTTTCTCTCATGATGGTATACAAACTATATAGTCTTACATTACAAATGGCATAGATCCTTTTAACTGTAGAGAAATTGCTAGTGGGTTTTTGTGTACCTAATGGAGTCATGCAGACCCACTTCTAGTGTATTTGCTTAGAGGAAGAAACCTAAGCTTTGGTTTTGGGTTTAAATTCAGACTCAGCTACTTACCAGTGGAATGGAATTAGGGAATGCTATTATTAACCCCACTTCTTTCTACCTGTGGAAGAATTATTTCACTTGTATGGAAACCTCCCTGGCTGAGGCTTTTTGTGACATTCACTGGTTATTCTAGACTAGCATCTGAATTATGTTGAGTGTTCAATAAATATTTGCATAATAAATGTAGAGTGAGTTACGAGCTAAATTTCAGTTTTAAAGGATATATGCAGCAGGCCTCTAAACTCCAAAGTTTGCAGTGTTGGTCACCTGGAAATTTCTTTCGGATTTTCTATTTGTGGAGCACTTTAGTTGTTATAAAGGAATTAGTCTTCCAGGGTAACTGCCCTCATCTCACAGAGAGCTTTTTTTATGACTCTCTTCTTAGAGAAGGAAGCAACTAAACTCTCTTGAAAGTCATGGCCGTAGTTTAGTGAAAGGGAATGGAAGTGCCTTTGTAATGTGAATATTTCTGAGGGCTTTTCACTTTATTCCTAACTGATATGCTTTTTGTGCACACTGATTAGTCTTGGTGGTTTTATCTTCTGGTTATCTCTAACTAATTGCTCAACTTTTCATCCTCTGATTCATTCCTGCAAAGTCCTGTGCCCACAGTCTGGTCTCTTCCAGGATTTTGAGCAATTCTTCAATACAGCCTAAAGTTGCACAGAATGACCTCTACAGAAATATTTTTTAAAGAGCCATTACCAAAGATGATTGAGAACCAAGTTTAATGTCACGACTCTTCTCTCTGTAAGAAATTTCCGCTCTATGACGTTGGGAACATCTTCACAGATAAAACCTTCAGTCTACTCTTTCTAGAGAGTTCCTCAAGAGCAAACAGTGGCAAGTCCTTTTTCTAAGACATCGAGGACTACTTCACCACTTTGAGTCTCTCTCAGCCCATAAGGCACTGGCACCATATTAAACAAATTAAGTAAAATAACTGTATCGTAAGAGGAAAAGAGAAGTAAGCTGGTGGGACAGAGACGATAATGGCAGCAAGTAAACAGGTTCTGGAAGACAAGCACAGGAGGACATGTATTTGTTAGGAGAAACACTAGGTTGCCTATTATTTCCAAAATGTTTTTGAAATTAACAGTCACTGCATGTTCCTGGCCATCTGCTATATATAAACATAAACACACGCATTAAAGGGCCTCTGTAGAACCTGAAAAACAACTATTTGAGAGTCTAAATATCTGCATTTTATTTTTATGGTACTGTTTTAACTCATTATCCAGCTTTTGGTTTTCAGCTACTTTTTATTCGCTCAATTAGGAATGGTAGGTATACTGTGTTATAGACGTCTGTGCTTTTGCATGTGGCAGTAAAAATGAAAATGCTTATCTGCTAAAGATATATTTGTTCCACTATGTTCTGACCCAGCAAAGGAGAGATAGTGTCATACACAGCTGTGATCCACAGAGATGCTCACAATAAATGCTGAAAAAATGTAGCATAGTCCTTCTGCTGGCAAGGAACTACTTCAAGGAAAAGACAGATAAGTCAAAAAGATGCCATGTTGCGTTCGCCTGATATATGTGCTTATGGATTTAGCCAGCATCCTTGTCCAGTAGCTACAAGCTGGTGACAAGCAGCTGGGGGCCTGCCACAGAGTAGTTTTTTTGCTACAGGCTGTTTTGGGAACAGTTTGTTATTAGGACAATTAAGACCTGACTATTCTGGAAGACGACATTTAGTATAACGCTGGTTGGGTCAAATTGCCTGCAACATGGAATTAAGACCCAAAGAGAGAAGGATTTCTATTTGTTTCCAGGAGAGCTAAGGAAGAAACCTGTCAGAGTTAAGAGTAGTAAAAAAGAATCCTTAATTCTGTACCAACCTAAAGAGTTTTCTGGCAATTTACCAAACTAGGGTAGTGTTTGTAGAATAGTGATGCTCTGTAGGAACAATTTATGAGTTGAATATTTCTGAAAATCCTGTTGAATTCTGTGGTCTTTATTTACATAAAGCAGACTGTGTAGAATAAAATAGACCTGAAAATGTCCCTTGAGGTTTACTGCACATCAAAATGTTTTTTGTTCCCTCCAATTATCCCCTGGTTCTTGAACCTTAATCCTAAATTCTTACTCAGTTTTAGAAATAAAGAATCCCTGGTAATTGGCTCCTAAGTATATCTGGGAAATACAGAAAGGCTCTAACACTCTCCCAAGTATAAATTTTCAGATATAGTGGAGGAGAACACTGATAAAAATTCAGTGGGAAGGAAATTTGATTCTCATTTACCCACAGGAAAATAAGTATAATTACAGTTAGTATAGTACTTTGTGTTTACAAAAGAGAGTTCCTGCCCTTAGAAGTTATGTGATCTTCACAATAAACTTATAAGGCAGAAAGGACAGGTTTTATTATCTTTGGGAACCGGGGCCCAGAGGCCTTATCCGACTTGCCTAAGGCACATGTTATGCATAACGAAATCAATATTTGAGCGCAGTTTGTCCTCATCCAAGCTCTGTGATCTTCCACCAGCTTCGCTGATGTGGAGTTTTGGACAGCTATTTATTTCATCAGGCTGAATGCCTTAGCCAGCTTTCAAAGGAAACACCACCCACTGTGTCAGGAAATGCCCTGAGCAAAGCCAACCTGTCTCTCTTCCAAGCCTCAAGGTGGGTCCTTCAGGGAGTAACAGCCTCAAAATACCATTTGCAGTAACTGGTTGCTTGCTGCAAACTCAGGTCACTAACTGCCACTAACTCATCCACACTATGTTGAGATAGTACTGAAGACAAAACAAATCCTGTTCTGGCACTTGATAATACCCTTCCTAACAAGGTTTATAGTTTCATACCTACATGCACAGGCTTGGGTGTTGTGATTTAATTTCTGTCACCACAGTGGGGCACTGTAGCTGTCCCCGGTGCAGCGAGGACACCAGTGGGGGTGGGCCTAGGCAGGAATGTACCCTAGAGCCCAGAGGCCTCTGGCTCCGTAGATCTCTCTCACTCAGTAGGCCGCTCACAAATGATAGCAACTCAAAACGAGGGTCTTTCCTCACTGCCTGCTGGAGATGTCCCAGTCCTTCCCACTCCATCTCCGTGCTTGTGTTCATGTTCTGTTCTCCAACTTTTCCTCCCCTCCAACCATGGAAACTCTGTTCTTCCTCTAAGGCTCCATTTAACATTCCCTCATTTTCAAACACTTCACCTTACACCTTACATTGGTCTCTCTCGTTTTGCTTTGGAAACACGATTGTGTTTCTAGTTCCTAAAATGTAGTGTTGGGGCTCTTTTTGTTGGCTTGTTATCTTTACATATTAATGTTTTTGGGTTTTTCATTTTTTTTTTTAACGTTTATTTATTTTTGAGAGAGAGGGAGACAGAGCATGAGAGGGGGGGAGAGGCAGAGAGAGAGGGAGGCACAGAATCCAAAGCAGGCTCCAGGCTCCCAGCTGTCAGCCCAGAGCCCGACGCGGGGCTCGAACCCACAAGCTGTGAGATCATGACCTGAGCTGAAGTCGGATGCTTAACCGACTAAGCCACCCAGGCGCCCCAATTAATGTTTTTGTTTTTATTCATTTTATTTATTTATTTTTTTTTTTACTAATCTTTCTCAAATCTAGAATCTCTAAAGAACAGTGCGTCCTTTTCTAAGTACTGAATTGCCTCGCTCAAAGCTGAGCACATCAAGGGTACAAACCGATGATTGTTCTTAAATTTGCATGTTCTGCCTATTCGTGGGCGATCCATCTTAGGACTGTGCCCAACATAGAGGTTGCTTAAAGTTTACTCCTTGGATTCAATTAAATAGATCTTTTCCAGTTGCTTAATAGTAGTTTCATGATATTTAGGCAGGTCTCCTTGAGTCTTTACAGAGATCTATCAAATTTCACTACTTTTTACATGTTTTTTATACTATGAAAATCTATATGGAGAAAAAAGTATTCGATATAATCGAAAGTATTATTTCAATATATCAAAAGTATTCGATATAATCTTGGTATAGTAATACAAATCACCAGATTAAGTAAGTATGAATTTTTCTCTGCCATACAGTCATAATGTGTCTTTTTAAAAATACTTCCCTTTCCCCAATTGCACAAGTTATATTGTGGTATTCTCATGATTTAAGATCTGGCAGGAAAGAAAACTATTAACTTGTTTTATAATCTAAAAAATATATACATATGTAAGTTTCTTGTCCCTGCTGCTTTAGCCATGAAATGATGCTGAATCAGAAAAAAAACAGTCCAGAAAGGCCCATTAGCACATCTCCTTTGTCACTATCAGAACATTCACTGTAATGCATTCTCTAATGTGATGAGGAAATGAGTCAGCACTCTTACACGGAGGAAAATGTCCCAGGTCTGCTTTTCTTGTTGATTTACTGTCAGCTTCTATTTGAATTAGACTTTGGTCTGAATACACATAGAACCATATTCATCCCCCTAATGACCATTTCCTGGATCTCAGGCTGGCTGTTTACTGCTCAGTGCAAGAGGAGACAGATTAAACAAAAGATAGCAGAAAGGACTCCTTAAGACACGTGCAGATAGACATGTGCATCCTCCCACAGACTCGTGCACATGTTCACTCTCGCACAGACACGCGCACAGGTGCACTCGCACACACAGACGTGTGTACCGCTTGCATACAGAAGGGCACCCGTGCACACTCCACAGCCTGGAAATTCTACAGATGTAGTGAATTATTTTAGAGGGTGTAAAGTACAGAACTTTACAGAGGAATTGAAAGATACATAGAGAGCTTTTGCAAGGATTGTTCCGAGTCTATGGGATACTTCTTGCTGCCGGCTCCCTCACTGCCCTTCAACACAGAGGGAAGTAGAGTCAAGTAGAATAGAACCAAGTGGGGTAGGTTTTACTTTGCAAAGATGGCCAAATCCTCTTTTACACCTGCCAGTCTCCTGAATAAGATAAAATCTATTTCTCTCCCCCTTGAGCACGGACACGAGTTTTAACCGTTTCATCAACTGAAATGCAGGTGAAATGACACTGATTTCTATGGCTAGATCAAAAAATGAGATAGGACTTCCCCCTAGACAGCTTTTCCTCTCTTCCTGCCCCCTTCCCCTCACTGGAGTGCGCGCGCGCACGCACACGCGCGCACACACACACACACCTCTTTAGAGGTCGGCCAACAAGCTGTGAGGAAGTTCAAAACGGTCCATGTGGAGAGGAACAGAAACCCCATGCAAAAGACCGTATCAAGTCTCAGACATGAGTGGATGAGCCTACAAAGAATTCTAACTTTTAGCCTTAGTCTTTCAGCTGAAAGCAGGGAAACAGAAGAAAAAAAAAAAAAAACTATCTCTATTGACTTGCACTACATTTTGGAGTAATTGACACCGTGAAGAGTAAGTGGGGGGAGGGTGAGTATATTTTATATGTTAGAGGGATGGAGATTGTTGGGACAGATGGTAGACGGTGGCAGATTACGTTTATAAAAATGACCACAGCAATATTCCAGGGCCAGATTGTCTTCCAAAACTTTGCCATTCCCCTTAAGAAGTGGAATCTATTTTTGCTTCTGACTATAATTAATGGAATGTGGGAAAAGAGATACTGTGTGATTTGTGAAGCTAGATCATAAAAGGTGATAGGAGTCTACCTGCTCTTAATCTTCACTTCCTTGTCCTTGGGCTCCAGCTGTACTAGTCCCCTTAGAAAAACCACATGCAGAGTAACTGAGGCTGCTTACCATCAGTCAGAGCAAACCTCTAGATACATGAGAGAATGAGCCTTTGGATCATTCTAGGCATGAAGGTTTGCATCTAGTATCTGAAGCCCCAGACATAGTGGGACAGAGACAAGATGTCTCTGCTGTGCCCTGTCCAAATTCCTGTCCTACAGAATCCCTAAGTATGAAAAAAAAAATTGTTTTTCTGACACTAAGCTTTGAGGCACTTTGTTACAAAGAAATTGTATCTGGAATGCTAAGGAACCTAAGATATCTTATAACCCATCCATCCTTATAGAGTAGAGGGAATTCAAAATCCAATGTGCCCATGGTCTTCAATATTTGTAGATTGTCACCAACTGAGACAGATTTCCAACACTTGCTGTTCTCATAAGACTCTTGGATGCCCTTGGTTTGTACTCAAATTTAGAAAATTAATTTTCTAAAATATGACTAGATTGTGGGCCCAGCTATTATATTTTCTTAGTATAAAAATTTTCCTCTGGAAAAAGATATGATAAGCATTTTTTATTTGAAGGCTAAAAATAGAAGCCAAAACTTTCAGTTCAAGATAATGGAGTAATTGCATGAGGGAACATAAGTTTCCAGGTCCTAACCACCCCACACCCTGCTTATTCTAAGGTGAAGTCTGTCAGACCATGCACACAGCGCTTACTGTCAGCCACCCAACTTAGGAACAAGACTCTTAGGGCTGAAGGGATAGGTTAGTGCATTTTCAGAGGAAACCTCCAACATCCTGTATTAACCTGCATCGTCTTTTATTAATATGTATTGACCACTTAAGATCACTAGACTTTTGGGAAAGGCAAGTAGTGCGAAGAGAAACAACAGGAAGAACAAATAATCACTAACACCCAAGGAAAATGATAATTAACGTAAAAGAAAAACATAAAAATACCTAATTAGTAGGCTTAGAGACATTTGAGTGAACAATGACTCTATAAGCTAGATGGAAATTCTTTGGGGAAAAAGGAAAGACTGGGAAAGTAGGAGCATATAAAATATAAAAACATGTTAATGACAAAACTAAAAGAAATGGAAAACAACAGAAAAAAATGTTGAAGAGTCATATAATAGGCATTTTAGAGAAAAGAAAACATAAAAGATTTCACATTTGGAAATTGTCATAAAATTTCTATAGTCTAGCATGAAAATGAAGATTCCATGGTTTCTGAGGGAGAGGACCAGGGCACAGGATATCATTAAAGGGGTTAGGAGACCATGTAATTAAAAATATTTAATTGGTACCAAACTTCCCTGAAGTAGCAATGGGTGTTGGAAAACAACATAGCAATGACTCTAACCCTCCAATGCTCTGTCCAGGAAAACTACTAAATGTTAACAAGAGAAATAGATACTAGCAGGAAAGGTATTCAAATACTCTCTCTCGAACATTATCTGGAAAAAAGAGAATATAGATACTAGCAATGCAAATACTCTGAAAAGGGTGATGCCATGGCCCTCCAGAAATCGTGGATCTCGCTTTGGAAAATAAACCGAGGGATGACAAATGGATATACGAGACCACCAATTGGATTAACACTAGAAAATCACAGGATTCTAACATTGTTAAGAAACTGCAGAAGGCATATTCTCTTACTAAAAATACTTTGTAAAGGAAAAGCTAAAGAGAAAACAAGAATTGAATAAAATATCTGGGGTACAAATACGAAGGAGAAAACGTGCAGCATGATTTTAATCACTTGATAAAATGAAAGAAATTTCAATGTTTTTGGAGGCAAGGAATATTCTGAATGAAAAGGATTATTTGGAGGCAGGGAAAAGCATATGTTTATCTATAGCTCCGATCTCTACCTCACAATATATTTATTCATTCTATGAAAATGATGACACAATTACAATCTTATTAGATTATATTTTTGGAAGCATTGTAAAATGAAGTCAGATTTTAGTTATGTGACAAAATTAAAAGGTGATTTTGTTTTACTTGTACAAGTCATGCTGTACTGGATTATAAATAGGAAAGTAGGGGGAAATATCCAGAAGTGAAGTGTAGGCACTGATATCCTCATATTTATATTTTGAATGAAATGGTATTCTGTAAATTTTATTAATAGAGTGTTAGTACACTCAATAGGAAAACCATTAGAAGTAATATAACTAAAAATTTGATGATGGGGGAAAGCAGTTTGAAGTGTACTGAATTTATCATCTTTTCATAGGGTAGATTATACAGGTCAAGAAAGAGATGTGTATTGAAAGCAATAAAAGTAAGCATTTTTTTTCTTGAATGTATTTGGGCCCTTAATATATGTGGGTAAGGTAGTCATAAAAAACTAAATAGTAAATATGCCTTTATACTAAACATCATGTTTACTAAATATAAAATATCAAAAATAATCTTGAAGTATATTGCTTACTAAATGTATACAACTGTTAGTAATACTTTGATAGGAAATTTGCTTAAAGGAATTGTATTCTTCATGTAAATGCCATAGAATAAGATACATTGGATAAACTTATTGCTGCTAGAAATGTAAACAAATCATATGTGAAGAATGTTGTGTAGAATCTATAAAGTGTATGTACTTTCTGAATTACAAAGAAAATGCATTATCAAATTTTTAATCTTGATATACATTATTCACATATTCAGGTGAGAAAAGTGATTAGACAGGAAGAAATAGAAAACCTGAACAGACTATTTACTAATAAGGAGATTGAATCAGTAATTAAAAACCTCACAATGAAGAAAAACCCAGACCAGATGACTTCATGGGTGAATTTTATCAAATGTTTCAATGAAAATTAACACCAATCCTACTCAAACTCTCCCAAAATAAGTCAAAGAGAAGGGAACACTCCCAAAGTCATTTTATGAAGCCAGCGTTATCCTGATATCAAACCAGAAACATACAGGCCAACATCCCTGACGAATATAGATGCAAAAATTCTCAATAAAATACCAAATTCAACAGCATATTAAAAGATCACTCACCATAATCAAATGGGATTTATCCCTGGACTGCCAGCATGGTTCACCATATGCAAGTCAATCAATGTGATATATCACATTAATAGAATGGAAGGAAATTATAGAATTAACAGTTACAGAAAAGTACATGACAATATTCAATAGCCATTTCTGATAAAAACTGTTAACAAGTTAGGCATGGAAAGAAATATCTCAACATAAGAAGGCCATATAGGACAAGCCCACAACTAACCTCATACTTGATGGTGAAAGATTGAAAACTTTTCCTGTAAGATTAGGAACAAGACAAGAGTGCTTACTCTTATCACTCCTACTCAACATTGCATTAGCTAGGACTTCTAGTGTTACCAGGCAAGAAAAAGAAATGGTATTAGAATTGGAAAGGAAGAAGTAAAAGTATCTCTCTTTTCAGATTACATAATTCTTTGATTAGATCCAACAGTTTGTTTTTGTTGAGTCTTTACTTAATTTTAAATAGAAAATTCTAAAGTTGTAGGATAGAAAATTAACATAAAAACCAATTGCATTTCTATACACAAATGAATTTCCTGAAAAAAAAGTCTCATTTACAATGGCATCAAACATAATAAAATATTTAGGAATAAATTTTACAGTAACTTCCTTCAAAGTATAAGACAATGATGAAACAAATGGGAAAAAGGACAAATGCAAAGGCATCCTATGTTGAATGAATTAATATAGTTAAAATGTCAATACTACCAGAAGTCCTCTATGAATTCAATGTAATCTCTATCAAGATGTGAATTTTTTTTTTTTAAGGAGAAAAAGCACTTTTAAAACTTCTATGGAACCACAAAAGATCACAAATAGTTAAAAAAAAAAAAAATCCTGAGAACAAAATAGGAGACATCATTATCACACACTTCCTGATTTAAAGCTATACTATAAAGCTATGGTCATTAAAACCATATGGTACCAGTGGAAAGAGAGATCAAAAGATAAATGAAACAGAATCAAGAGCCCAGAAAATAAACACATATAGCCGTCAAATAATAGTTGATGAAGGAACCAAGAATATTCAAAGGAGAAAGTGCTGTCTTTTCAATAAAAGGTGTTGGGATAACTTGATATTCACTTATAAAAGAAAGAAACTAAATCCATCTGTCATACCATTCACAAAAATTAAGTTAAAATGTGACCTAGACTTAACTCTTAAATGTGAGGTCTGAAAGCATGAAAGTCCTAGAAGAAAACCTAGAAATAAAGCTCCATGACCTAAAGCTCCATAATAATTTCTTAGATATGACATCTAAATATAAGCAGCAAAAAAACCAGTGAGACTACATCAACTAAGAAACTTGTACATAGCAAGGGAAACCATCAACAAAGTGAAAAGACAACCTATGAAATGGGAAAACATATTTGCAAATGATATATCTGATAAAGGATTAATATGCAAAACATACAAAGAATGCATAGAACTCAATAGCAAAACAAAACACAAATGGGCAAAGGACCTAAATTGATATTTCTCCAGATATTTCTCCAAAGATGTAGGAAAGACCAACAGGTACATGAAAAAATGTTCAATGTCACTAGGGAAATGTAAATTAAAACCGCAATGAAATGTCACTTTATACCTGTTAGAATGACCATAAGAAAGACAAAAACAGGGTGCTCAGTCCCTTGAGCACTCGACTTTTGATCTTGGCTTAGGTCTTGATCTCATGGTCCTGAGTTTGAGTTGGGGTTCTCACTGGGGATGAAGCCTATTTTAAAAAGGTAAAAAACAAAACAAAACAAAAAAAACCCACAACAAAGGCTAAGGAAACTTTTGTGCACTATTGGTGGGAATGTAAATTGGTATAGCCATCACAGAAAACAGCATGGAGTATCCTCAAAAAAAATTAAAAATAGAACTAACACATGATCTATGATTGTACGTCTGGGAATATATTTTAAAAATATTAAAATGGAAGGTGGTAGGATGGTGTGTGGTTAGGCTGGAGGAGACTCCACCATCTTGAAGGTAAAGACTGCCTGATGGCTGTGGCCATTTGGCTCTCCTTGGCCAAGGAGGAGAACTGCCGCATCTCTGGGAAGACCTTTAATGGCTGCTGCCAGGAATGCGAGGTGCCATGCAATGATCGCCCTTCGGTGTGGGGTCAGGGCTCCCACTGCTAGTGCATGCATTGTGTTCTCAAGTTGTTCAATGCACAACAGGTGCAGAAGCATTGCCCATGTGCTGTTACGAGTGGAAGTTAGGAGCAAGACAGCCCTGTGCCCGTTCACGTTCGGGCTCCCAACTGCAGGACTCCCCACCATGGTTTCCCCTGGGGGATGGAGCCCTTTGAGCTGTGACAGGGTTGCAAGGAGGAGCGGGGCTGCATTTGTTTTTTCATCAAATGTCAATACTTTTACCCGATAAGTAAAGCTCATTAAACTGTCTGACCCTAAAAAACAAAACAAAACAAAAAAACACACATTAATGTTCCTGTATTCATAGCATCATTATATATAATAGCCCAAACATGGAAACAATCTAAGTGTCTGTGGATAAATGGATAAAGAAATTGTGGTACATGTATATACAATAGGGTATTGTTTCGCCTTTTAAGGAAATCCTGTCATTTATGACAACATGGATGGACTCGAAAGCATTATGCTAAGTAAAATAATACAGGAAGATAAATACTGTATGATCTCACAGATGTAGTATTAAAAAAACTCATAAAAAGAGATCAGACTTGTGGTTATTAGAGGTAGAGGGTAAGGTAGGGTGGATTAGAAGAAGGTGGTCAAAAGGTACAAACTTCGGGTTAAGAGAAGTGAGTTCTAGGGCTTTATTGTACAACATGACTGTAGCTAACACTGCAATATGACGTATAGGAAAGCTAGAGTTGATTCTAGGAGGTCTCATCACAAGGAAAAGGTTTTCTTTTTTGTTGTATTTATAGGATTGTTAGCTGAACCTATTGTGGTAATCATCTTGTGATATATGTAAATCAAACCATCATGATGTATGCCTCAAACGTACATAGTGAAGTACGTCAGCTATTTCTCAATAAAACTGCAAAAAAAAATGTGTTACAAAGATTTAGAATAGGGTTATCTTATTCAAAGTCATATAGTCAGTAAGTGGTGAAATCCAATTTAGAACTCAGGCTTGCACTTGAGTTTGTATCTTCAGATAAACATCTGGGCACTTTTCAGTCAACATTTTGTGACTTGATATTGGACCACGGCATTTGCTGTGACACTGAGAAGAGAATTTACATAATACCTCAATAGAAGATGGCAAAACAATCTCCCAAATTGTTAACCTACACATATTCTCTTGTGATTACTAAGCACACTTATACAAATATATAAGCCAACTGCGGACTTAACATTGTCTCTTCAAGCGTAAAGTTGTAGCTCCAAACTTAAAATCTTAAGTGTTATTTATTAAAATAAGTTAAAGGATTGATGAAGCCAGATTGTCCTGCATCAATAGTTTTGACTGATTCCACACCAATAGTAACTCACAAAACCCTCCACCTATAAAATCATCCTAATTTGTGATGAGACAATAGCTACTAAACTGGTCTTAGAAAAGTAGAAATGGATGAATATTAGGTTTTTATGTATGACAGGAAAGACAACAGCTTAACTGGAGAGTTAAGCTGAAGTAGTTGACCTTTCCTGCCCTGCCTAATGTTCCAGTGATTTTAAAAGGTTATGTAGAGGATGCATTAAATGTAAAAATACTTTGCTTTTATAAGGAGATCCCTGATTATACTTCCATTGAAATTCTGAACTTGCATCCTCTTAAGATTCTGTTCAGTGATATTTGAATTTCCTTCTTAAAAAGTAAGAAAAAAGTGAATTCAGGAGATACAATGGTTCAATTTATTTAGTAAACTTCCCTTATCTCTGAGCATCTAACTAAATGTCTCCCACCGTCCATGTCTACAATAAAGTTTCTCCTGACCATAAAACTTCGCTACTTGTTTGATGTCTACGCAGTGCCTGAGGTGGTCTCTAAGGTCCAAGCGCTAAGGTATTAGCTGGAATCTTCACAATGAGTACAATGCTTAAAGCTTAGTTCTCCATCATGGCTGAGTGACATTGTCAGAACTGTAACCTAAGAGTTTTATTTATTTATAAGCTTCACCATAACTCTTGACAGGTAGTTGCCATTTCCCTCATTTTGTAACCGATGCAAATGAGACTCCAACTGGCTATTAACTGGCCCCAGAATATTTGTTACTTGGTTCTCTTGTATTAAGGTTTAAACTGAAATACATCTGACTTTCAAGTCCTTGTGCTTCTTTTAATAAAATAAACCATGGGGTGCCTGGGTGGCTCAGTCGGTTGAGCGTCCAACTCTTGATTTCAGCTCAGGTCATGGTCCCAGGGTTGTGGGATTGAGCCCCGCACCAGACTCCATGCTGAGCATAGAGCCTGCTTAGAATTTCTCTCTCCCTCTGCTCCTCTCCCCCACTTGCATGCTCTCTTTCCCTCAAAGAAAAAGAAAAAGAAAAAAAGATCACATGTGTTTTTTAAAATTATTTGTAAATCATAATATCCCATATTCATTTAAGAAAATCCTCCCAAAGTTTTATTTTTATGATGTGAACCATTGTTACTTTATCTCTGAGCATCATTCCTTTCTTTAGTTGTACTGAATGTATTAAGGATAAATGTCCTCTATTTCTAGAGATAGAATGTGTGCGTGGCAGAAAAATATATACAAGCATGTAATGTTTCTTTATGTATGTATATATATGCATATGTATTTATATTAAAGGGACGTAGCCAGTATCATGTAGATAAGATGGTGTAGCACAAACTTTTTATAGCTTTAGCCAAATTTTGATCAACAAATAAAATGTGTTTTTGTTGCCATTCAGGCTATATATATATATATATATATATATATATATATACATACACACACATATATATATACATACACACACACACATATACACCATACATATGTGTACATATATGTATGTGTGTGTGTATATGTACATATTTTATGGCAATGCCTGTCATAAAAGTCACATTGCTGAATGAAGCGTAGGACATGCTGCAGTTCAGGAACCACTTGTGAACCTGAGAATTAAGACACATGCCATCAAGTTAACTGCAAAGAAATATGTTGGAGAACTTTGTCTCTTGATTATATAGTAGAAAACAGTGACAGTGAGATTTCACAGATCTCAGGAATAGTCCATTGCAGAGCATGATGACTCTGGATGGCTTATAGAATTATAGATACTCCAGTAGTATTTTAGGGCAAGTAAATTTTCAAAATGCATCTGCAGTTATTTTAATACAAAATGTGGCATAAACAAAAAAAAATAGGTTGTGCAACTCTCCCTTCATAATTCTATTTTAAAAATATAGGATACATACCTGTCTTCTGTAGGGATAGTCACAACATTCTTCCATTCTTCAGGGAACATAGCAATGTTTGCAGGTGTGATGCAATGGCATATTCCATACTTAGAGTTGTAATAACTGCCATTGTGTGCTCTAGTCTCTAGACAGCCCAAACCAATCTTCCTTAAAATTTGCTTTCTTCATATGCCTTTGGGTAATTTCTCTTTCCAAATGATTTCCCATTTCGTACAAGAAAAATTCCAGACACTTTGAGATATTTGGGGAATTTCAAGTTCTTACTCAACCCTATGTTTTCAGTATAGTAGCCAACTTCTGAGCTTACCAAAATCTTTGCTACAGTCATTATTGCTTACTTAGGTAGGGCCACTTTGGGCCATATTATCTCTATCAAGCTTTCATATTTTTCTTTCTCCAAACCAAAAGTGACCTGTTTCAGTTTAAAGTCCAGCTTAAAATCATTATCAATTCCAGACTCCAGTGCTCACCTTACTCTGACCAACTGTAGAATTTGCTTTCTCAACACTTGGGCATCCATCAAGTTCTCCTAAACAATGTTTTCTTCTATTTTTAACATTTTTCTATGTTTAACATTTTTCTCTATAAACATAGCATCAAAGTGTTCATTTTCATGGTGAGAGTTTCTAGTCCCCTATATTGTGTTAATTATCAATTCCGTTTTATATATTTGGGTGCTTCCATATCTGTGCATAAATATCTACCATTGTTATATATTCTTGTTGGATTGTCCCCTTTATTATTATGTAAATGATCTTTGTCTCTTTTTGCAGTCTTTGTTTTAAAGTCTAGTTTGTCCGATATAAGAAGAGCTACCAAGGCTTCCTTTTGACATCCATTTGTGTGATAAATGTCTCTTTACTCCCTAACTTTAAATCTGCAGGTGGTTTTAGATCTAAAATGAATCTATTATAGGCAACATATAGACGGATCTTATTTTTTAAAAACCATTCTGACACTATGTCTTTTGATTAGAGTGTTTAGTCCATTTACGTTCAGAGTAATTATTGATAAATATGTATTTAGTGCCATCTTATTACTTGCTATGTCATTGTTTCTGGAGCTTTTCTCTGATCCATTTTTGTCTTTGTCACATTTGGTCTCTCCTTTCCACTCAAAGAATCCCCTCTAATATTTCTTGCAGGGCTGGTTTAGTAGTCACAAACTCCTTTAGTTCTTGTTTGTCTAGGGAACAATTAACTCTCTTTCCATTCTGAAGGTCAATTTTGCTAAGTAGATATATTTGGTTGCGGATTTTTCCCATTCAGTACTTTGAATAGATCATGCCACTCCCTTCTGGCTTGCCGAGTTTCTGTTGAGAAATCTCCAGCTAGACTTGAGGATTTTTCCTTTTAAGGTAAGGACTTTATCTTGTTGCTTTTAGGATTTTTCTTTATCACTGTATTTTGAAAATTTAATTACAATATGCCTTGATGTTTGCATGCTTTCCTTGATTTTGATGAGAGTTCTCTGTGCCTCCTGGATTTGAAAGTCTGTTTCTTTCCCAGATTAGGGAAGTTTTCTGCTGTTATTTCTTGAAGTAAATTTTCAGCCACCTTTTCTCTCCCCTCTTCTGGGACTCATATAACACAAATGTTACTATATTTGATGAAGTCAGAACATTCCATTCTAAAACAGCAGAATATACATTCTTTTCAAGAGCACATGGAACATTCTGCAAAGTAGATGACATATTAGGTCATAAAACAAATACAAAAAGACTGAACTAAATACCATGCACATTTTCTAACCAAAGAAAAATAAAACTAGAAGTCAACTACAAGAAATAATTTAGAAAGACCACAAATACATGTAAGTTAAACAGCATGCTAGTCAACTATGAAAGGGAAACCAGAAATTCAAAGAAGAAATTTAAATAAATACATAGAAACAAATGAAAATGAAAACACAATGGTCTGAAACCTTTGGGATGCAGTAAAAGTCAGAAGAGGGAAGTATATTGCAATATAGGCTTACATCAAAAATCAAGAAAAGTTTCAAACAACCTAACCTTACAGCTAAAGCAGCTAGTAAAAGAAAAACAAAGTAAGCCTAGAGCCATAAGAAGGAAGACATAACAAAGATTAGAGCAGAAATAAATGATACAGAAAATAAAAATACAATAGAACAGTTCAATGAAACGAGGAGCTGGTTCTTTGAAAGAATTCATGAAATTGATAAATCTCTGGCCAGATTTTTCAAAAAGAAATGAAGTGGCTCAAATAATAAAATCACGAATTAGAAATAATCAGTGCCACAGAAATTCAAACAATTATAATGTAATGAGAAACTAGATGCAAACAAACTGGACAATCTCAAAAATTCCTAGACACACATAAACTACCAAAACTGAAACATAAAAGAATAAGAACATTGAACATATCCACAACCAGCAAAAAAAAAATTGATTCAGTAGTCAAAAAACATCCAACAAAAGTCCATGACCAAATGGCTTTACAAGTGAATTCTACCAAACACTTAAACACTTGAGGAGTTAATACCTATTCTTCTCAAACTATTACAATAACTTTCAAATTTATTCTGAGGCCAACGTTACCCTGATATCAAAACCAGAAAATACACTATTGAAAAAGAGAACTATAGGCCAATTTCTCTGATGAACATAAATACAAAAATTCTCAATAAAAATCTAGAAACTGAATCCAAAAATACATTAAATCATTACCCATGATCAAGTGGGATTTATTCCTGGATTGCAAGGATGGTTCAATATTTGCAAATCAATCACTGTTATACACCACATTAATAAAGGAAAGGATAAGAATCATATGATAATATCAATGGATACAGAAAAATAATTTGACAAAATACAACATTCATTTATGATAAAAACTCTCAAAGTTGAGACAGAGGGAATATACCTCAACATAATAAGGGCCATATATGAACAACCCACAGCTAATATCCTAGAGAGGGTAAAATGGACAGATTTTCTTCTACAGTCAGGAATAAGACAGGGATGTCCATTCTCACCACTGTTATTTAACATAGTACTGTAAGTCTTAGCTACAGAAATCAGACAACAAAAAGAAATAAAGGACATCCAACCTGCAAGGAAGAAGTCAAATGTCTATATATGGGTGACATGATACTATATATATAGAAAACCTGAAAGACTCCCACCAAAAAACAGCTACAATTGATATATGACTTCAGTAAAGTCACAGGATACAGTATCAATTTAAAATATGCTGCAGTTCTATATGCCAATAATGAAGCTGAAGAAAGAGAAATTAAGGAATCACTCCAATTTACAGACGCACCCAAAATAATAAGATACCTAGGATTAAACTGAACCAAAGAGGTAAAATATCTCTAGTCTGAAAACTATAAAACATTGATGAAAGAAATTGAAGATGACACAAAGAAATGAAAAGATACTCTACCAGAGCAATCTACACATTTAATGCAATCCCTATCAGAACACCACCAGCATTTTTCACAGAGCTAGAACAAAAATCCTAAAATGTGTATGGAACCACAAAAGACCCCAAAGAGCCAAAGCAATCTTGAAAAAGCAAAGCAAAGCTGGAGGCCTCACAATTCTGGACTTCAAGTTATATTACAAAGCTGTAGTGATAAAAAAAAAAAACAGTATGCTACAGGCACAAAAACCGACACAGAGATTAATGGAACAGAATTGAAAATCCTGAAATGAATCCACAACTGTATGCTTGGTTAATCTTGGACAAAGCAGAAAACAATATTATCTCATGGGGAAAAGACAGTCTCTTTAACAAATGGAGTTGGAAAAATTGTACAACTCTCTTACACCATACACAAAAATAAATTATAATAACATTATTTCTGTGTCTCAAGTTTTTAGTTCAGTTTTAGTTAACATATACAATGTTTTTCAGGAACCGATGTTATATAACACTCAGTTCTCATCAAAACAACTGCCCTCCTTAATACCCAATACCTATTTAGCCTACCTCCCTTCCAGTGCCCCTCAGTTTGTTCTCCACAATTAAGAGTCTCATATGGTTTGCTTCCCTGTTGTTTTATTTCCTTCACCTATGTTCATCTGTTTTATTTCTTAAGTTCCATTCGAGTGAAAACATACGGTATTTGTCTTTCTCTGACTGACTTCTTTCACTTAGTATAATACACTAGCCTTGTACACATCATTACAAATGGCATTATGTCATTCTTTTTGATGGCTGAGTAATATTCCATTGTGTGTGCGTGTATATATAACACTTCTTCTTTATACATTCATCAGTCAGTGGACATTTGTGCTCTTTTAATAATTTAGCTATTGTTGAAGATGTTGCTATAAACACCAGGGTGCGTGTGCTCCTTAAAATCACTATTTTTTATTTTTATCCTTTGAGTAAATACCTAGTAGTGCAAATCTTGGGTCATAGGGTAGTTCTGTTTTTAACTTTCTGAGAAAACTCCATACTGTTTTCTCAAGTGGGTACACAAGTTCGCATTCCCACCAATGGTGTGAGAGGGTTCCCTTCCCTTTACAATATCACCAACATCTGTCGTTTCCTGTGTTGTTAATTTTAGCCATTCTGACAGCTGTGAGGTGGTATCTCAGTGTGGTCTTGATTTGTATTTCTGTGATGATGAGTGATGTTGAACATCTTTTCACATGACTATTGGCCAACTGTAGGTCTTCTTTGGAAAAATGTCTATTCATGTCTTCTGCCTATTTCTTAACTTGATTATTTGTTTTTTTGAGTGATGAGTTTGATAAATTCTGTATAGATTTTGGATACAAACCCTTTATCAGATAAGTCCTTTGTAAATGTCTTTTCCCATTCTGTAGGCTGCCTTTTAGTTTTATTGATTTGTTTCTTTCACTGTGCAGAAGGTTTCTATCTTGATGAAGTACCATACTTACTTTTTGCTTTTGTTTCCCTTGCCTCCAGAGATGTGCCTAGTTAGAAGTTGCAGGGGTGCCTGGGTGGCTCAGTTGGTTGAGCATCCAACTTCGGCTCAGGTCATGATCTCGCAGCTCATGGGTTTGAACCCCATGTTGGGCTCTGTGCTGACAGCTTGGAGCCTGGAGCCTGCTTTGGATTCTGTCTCTCCCTCTCTCTCTCTGCCCCAACCTACTCGCATTCTGTCTCTGTTTCTCTCAAAAATAAATAAACATTAAAAAATTTTTTTTTAAAAAGTTGCTACCACCAATGTCAAAGATGTTGCTGTCTGTCTTTTCCTCTAGGATTTTGATGGTTTTCTGTCTCACATTTAGGTCTTTCATCCATTTTGAATTTACTATTATGTAGGGTGTAATAAATTGATCCAATATCATGCTTCTGCATGTTGCTGTCTAGTTGTCCCAACACCATTTGTGGAAAAGATTTTTTCCCCATTTGTTGTTCTTTCCTGCTTTGTTGCAGATTAGTCGACCATACAGTTGTGGGACAATTTCTGGGTTTTCTTTCTGTTCCATTGATCTATGTGTCTGTGCTTGTGCCAGAGCCATACTGTCTTCATGACTACACCTTTGTAATATAACTTAAAGCTCAGAATTGTGATGCCTCCAGCTTTGCTTTTCTTTTTCAAGATTGCTTTAACTCTCTGGGGTCTTTTGTGGTTATATACAAATTTTAGGATAGTTTGTTCTGGCTCTGTGAAAAATGCTGGTGGTGATGGGGATTGCATTAAGTGTGTAGAATGCTTTGGGTATTATAGACATGTTCTTCCAATCTGTGAGCATGTAGTTTTGCCATTTTTTTGTGTCCTCTTCAATTTCTGTCATAAGTGTTCTATAGTTTTCGGAGTAGAGATCTTTTTACCTCTTTGGATCAGCTTAATCCTACGTATTTTGTTTTTGGTGCAATTGTAAATGGGATTGATTCCTTCATTTCTCTTTTTGCTGTTCTTCATTAGTATAGAAATGCAAGAGATGTCTGTTTTGTTGATTTTTGTATCCTTCAATTTCGCTGAAGTTGTGTATCAGTTGTAGCAATTTTTTGGTGGAAGTATCCTATGATCTGCAGATAGAGAAAGTTTGACTTCTTCCTTGCCAATTTAGATAGCTTTTATTTCTTTTTGTTGTCTGATTGCTGTCGTTAGGATTTCCAGTACTATGTTAAATAATAGTGGTGAGAGTGGACATCCCTGTCTTGTTCCTGACCATAGAGGAAAAGCTCTGTTTTTCCCAATTGAGAATTATTTTATCTGTGTCTTGCATATATGGCTTCTATGATGTTGAAGTCTGTTCCCTCTGTCCCTACTTTGTTAAAAGTCTTTATTAAGAATGGATGCTGTACTTTGTTAAATGTTTTTTATGCATCTATTGACAGGATCATATGGTTCTTATCTTTTATTAACATGGCGTATCATGTTGATTGATTTGCAGATATTGAACTACCCCTGTAGACCATGAATAAATCCCATTTGATGGTGGTGAATAGTTCTTTTAATATACTGTTTGATTTGATTTCCTAGTATCTTGAGAATTTTTGCATCCATGATCATCAGGGATATTAGTCTGTAATTATCCTTTTTAGAGGAGTGTTTGATTTTGGAATCAAGTAATGCTGGCCTTATATAATGAGGAATGAAGTTTTCTTTCCCTTTCTTTCTTTCTTTCTTTCTTTCTTTCTTTCTTTCTTTCTTTCTTTTTTTTTTTGGAACAGTTTGAGAAGCATAGGTATTAATTCTTCTTTAAATGTTTGGTAGAATTCATCTGGGTAGCAATCTGGTCCTGAACTTTTGTTTGCTGGGAGATTTTTGATAACTGAATCAATTTCTTCATGGGTTATCGGTCTGTTCAAACTTTCTATTTCCTCCTATTTCAGATTTGGTAGTTTATGCTTCCCAGTATTAACCATTTCTTACAGATTGCCCAATTTATTGGCATATAACTTTTCATATCATTCTCTTACATTTCTTTTTTTTTTTTTTTTTTTTTGTATTTCTGCAGTGTTGGCTGTGATCTTTTCTATTCCTGATTTCATTTGGGTATTTTTTTCTTTTTGTAAGTATGGCTAGGGGTTTATCAATTTTATTAATTCTTTCAAAGAACCAGCTCCTGGTTTCACTGATATGTCCTACTGTTTGTTTCTGTATCATTTCTTTCTGCTCTAATATTATTTCCCATGTGCTGCTGCTGGCTTTTGGTATTATTTGTTCCTTTTTCTAGCTCATTTATGTGTAAGGTTAGGTTGTGTTTTTGAGACTTTGCTTGCTTCTTGAGTTAGGCCCGTAATGCTATCTATCTACTTCTCTCCTATGACATTTTTTGCTGCATCCTAATGGTTTTGGACTATCATGTTTTCATTTTCATTTGCTTCCATGTATTTTTTTTTTATTTTTAATTTTTAATTTCCCGGTTAACCCATTTATCTTTACTAGGGTGTTATAGAGCCTCCATGTATTTGTGGACTTTCCAATTTCCAATTCTGTGGTTAACTTCAAGTTTTACAGCATTGTTGTCTGAAAAGATGCTTGGTATGATCTCAATTTTTGCATTCATTGAGACCTGACTTGTGACCCAGCATGCAATCTATTCTGGAGAATGTTCCATATGCATTCAAAAAGAATGTGTATTCTACTGCTTTAGGATGAAATGTTCTCAATATATCTGTGAAGTCCATCTGGTCTAGTGTGCCTTTCAGAGCCTTTGTTTCCTTGTCGATTTTCTGCTTAGTGATCTGTCCATTGTTGTAAGTGGGGTGTCAAAGTACCCTACTGTTACTGTCTTCTTATCAATGAGTTCCTTTGTTATTAACTGATTCATATGTTTGGGTGGTTAGAGTTGGGGACACAAATATTTAAAATTGTTAGATCTTGTTGGAGAGACCCCTTTATTATGATACAGTGCCCTTCTTCATCTCCTATTACAGTCTTTGGTTTAAAATCTAGTTTTTCTGATATAAATATGGCTACCCTGGTTTTCTTTTGATGTCCATTAGCATGATAAATGGTTTTCCATCCCCTCACTTAAGTCTGTAGGTATCTTTAGTCTAAAATGAATCTCTTGTAGGCAGCATATGGTTGGGTATTTTTTTAAAATCCATTCTGGTACCCTATGCCTTTTGATTGGAGAATTTACTCCATTTATGTTCAGAATGTTTACTGATAGATATGAATCAAGTGCTATTGTATTATCTATAAAGCTGTTGTTTCTGGAGATTTTCTCTATTACTTTTTTAGTCTTTGTTACTTTTGGTCTTTCTTTCCCAAGGTGTCCCCTTTAATATTTCTTGCAGGGCTTTTTTAGTGGTCATGAACTCCCTTAGTTTTTATTTGGGAAACTCTTCTCTCATTATATTCTGAATGACAGTCTTGTTGGATACAGTATTCTTGGCAGCATATTTTTCCCATTTAGCATGTTGACTATATCATGCCACTACTTTCTGTCCTGCCAATTTTCTGTGGAGAGTTCTGGTGCTAAACTGACTTGTTTTCACTTGTAGGTTAGGAATTTATTTTCCTTTACTGCTTTCAGTATTTTCTTTCCTTATCTCTATTTTGCAAAATTTGCTATGATATGTCTTGGTGTTAGCCAGCTTTTGTTGATTTTGATGAGAGTTCTTTGTGCTTTCTGGATTTGGATGTCCATTTCCTTCTCCACATTAAAGAAGATTTCATCTATGCTTTGCTCAGATAAACCTTCTTCCCCCTTTCCCCTCTCTTCTTCTGGGACTCCTATGAATACAAATGTTATTACACTTTATGGAGTCAGTTCTCTAAGTCTACATTAATGATCCAATATTTTTCTTTCTCTTTTCTTTTCAGCTTCATTATTTTCCATAATTTTATCTTCTGTGTCACTCATTCATTCTTCCACTTCTTACATCCTTGTGGTCATGACACTAGTCAGTTTTGCATCTAGTTATGGTATTTTTTATTTCAGTGTGACTAGTTCTCGGTCTTTTATCTCTATGGTAAGGGACCCCCCTTCTATGCTTTTCTCAAGCCCAGCTAGTATCCTTTTGACTATTTTAAGTTCTGGTTCAGGCATATTACCTATATCTGTTTTGATTAGATCCCTTGCTGTGTGACCTTTTTTGTTCTTTCTTTGGGGATGAATTCCTTCATCTTGGCATTTTGTCTACATCTCTTTTCTTCTCTGTGTTAGGAAAGCCTGTTATATATCATGATCCTGAGACTAATGGCTATATTAGGAGAGGTCACATACTGCCTAGGGTCTGGCACTTCAGGAAGTGTTTCTAGTGTATGCCTTGTGCACTCTGTTGTTGTGTTTTGGCTGTTCTTTCCCTCAGGTTAGTAGTTGGCAGAGTTTCTCCTTGCCTATACTAGGGAGTGTTTGGACCTTGTCCAATGTGTGTCAAGTTTCAACTAGACGTGTTTTGGTTTGCTTGTTAGAAGACGCTAGATCCTATTTCCCTTATAGCTGGAGCTATAGCACTCTATGGTCAGTAGACTTGGTCCATGAGGAGATTTGTGCTGTTCTTCTGGGGGAACTGGTCTGCTCTGGCTCTCAGACACACTTGGCTTAGTAAAAAAGCACTTGCAGAGCACAGGGTAGGCAGGGCTTGATGTAAGTGGCTCAAAGCCTCTGCTGTGTGAACTCTGATGCTCACTAAAGTCTGTGCTGATGGGCAGAGGGGGAAAATGGTGTCAGCCGGCTCTGTTGCCCCCAGAGAAGAGAGTTCATGCCCTCTACTGTTAAGGAGGCTGTCAGAGAAGAGTGAACAGTCTCCCAGTGTGTGTTCTAGACGTCCCTCCAATCCCTGCCTTGAGCCTGTTCGTGTCCAACCTGTGTGCCCACCAAGCAGTGCAATGCTCCTGTGTTTTACCTCTGGCACACTGGCTGGGTTTCAAAACTCCAGATTTTAGGGACCTTGAGAGTCAGAGACTCATGCTGAACTTTTGAGGGAAGGTCTGGCCATGGTGTTGCTAGTGCTGGTTTGTCCCAGAAGGGCAGGTACACAAACACATGGGGGCTTGGTGTTTGTGGTCAAGTGCAGTGAAAAGCTGGATCTAGGTTAGCTGTCCTCAGCAGGTTTCACTACTCCTATGGTACAGGACAGCACAATGGTGACTATTAACTCTTTTGTCCCCTGAGAGGCAGTGCCACCTCTTCCAAAGCACTCCAAGAAGGGGGACTGTCTCTCCCAGTGTGACCCAGGGGATCCTCTGACCACACTGTCTGCTTATGGGCCTCCACACTCTTTCTCCACAGAAGCACTGCTATGCCTGTCAGGCTCCACCGTGGCAATGGCACAGATCTCTCAAACTTTAGTCTTTGAGCTCTGCTGCTTGTACTAATTGGCAATAATCAGATCCTCTCATTTTCCCTATCAATAATTTTAGGGACATATTTTTCTTGTGCAATCCCCTACATGTTGTGTCCTCCCTCTCTCCCCCCTCCCTCTCCCTCCCTCCCTCCCTCCCTCTCTCTCTCTCTCTCTCTCTCTCTCTCTCTCTCTCTCCCCCCCCCCCACCTAAATCTGTGATCAGGGCTCCCTCCCCTCCACTGCACCCGTGATTCCTCTGCACACGTCCTACCCTCCACAGTGTGCCCTCTTATCTCCCTCCAGGTATGCAGTTTATTCTCTCAGTCCTCAGGTTGATATCTTGAGTGTTCAGATTGATTTGGTATTTATGTAGCTGTGTTTGATGGATGAGGCAAGCATAGGGTCCCCCTACCACTCTACATTCTTAACTCCTCCCCATATGACAATATGATCTAAAATAGCCAAATTATGGAAACAACCCAAGTACCCACGGACAGATGAATGGAATATTACCCATAAAAAAGAATGAAATCTTACCATTTGCAGCAGCATGGATGGAGCAGAGCTAGAGAGTACTATTTTTTTTCTTTAACATTTATTTATTTTTGAGACAGCATGAACAGGGGAGGGTCAGAGAAAGAGGGAGACACAGAATCCAAAACAGGCTCCAGGCTCTGAGCTGTCAGCACAGAGCCCAACGCGGGACTCGAACCCACGGACTGGGAGATCATGACGTGAGCCGAAGTCGGACGCTTAACCGACTGAGCCACCCAGGCGCCCCTAGAGAGTACTATTCTAAGTGAAATAAGTCCATCAGAGAAAGACCATATGATTTCACTCATCTGTGGAATTTAAGAAACAAAACAAATGAGCAAAGGGGAAAAAAAAGAGGCAAACCATGGAATAGGTTGTTGTTAACTATAGAGAACAGACTGATGGTACCAGACGGGAAGTAGGTAGGGGGGATTTGTAAAATGGGTTATGGGAATTAAGGAGTGCATTTGCACCACGTGTTGTATGCAAGTGTTGAATCACTGTACTGTATACCTGCAAATAACATTACACTGTAGGTCAGCTGGAATGTAAAAACTTAAAGAAATTTTGCATATTTTAAGTTACACAATTGTGTAATTGTTCCAAACATAAAGAAAACTCTCTATAAATACAATTTGGAAAATGAAGTAGGATGTAAAATAACATCACCTTTAATCCCATATTCAAAAATGAATATTTAACATTTTAGCCTTTTCCTTCTAGCTTCTATATAATGCATTTATGTGCTAAATTGAGTATGTACAACTTCTGTCATCAGAATGTCATTGTAGTGTAAACCCGATGTTTTTGTATTGCAAATGGTTGACTTAAGCTTTTGTTGCAGAGGTATTTCTCTTCAAAGATGGCTGTCTAGAATAAGCACATAGCCAGCCACACAGCTAGATTGAGAGCCAGCCCTTACAGCTTCATCCTTTGAGGAGCGTTTGTGTTAGAGATCCTGGTTGATTTAGATAACTGGCCATTTGACCCATTTGTTTTTCTCTCTCTGTGCTTTAAATTCCCACTCTTATGTTTCATGTTTAAAATTACCAGTTTCTTTTTAATGGAAGTATAGTTGGCTACAGTGTTACATTAGCTCCACATGTACAACATAGCGATTCCACAACCCTATATATTATGGTTTGCTTATCACAAATGTAGCTGCGATCTGTCAGTATAAACCTATTATAGTACCATACCATTGACTATATTCCTGATTCTGTACTTATCATCACTGTGACTTAATCATTCTGTAACTGGAAGCCTGTACCTCCCACTCCCTTCCACCCATTTTGTCCACCCCCGTCCTTCTGGCAACCATCAGTTTGTTCCCTGTATTTATGTCTCTGTTTCTGGTCTTTGTCTCTTGCTCGTTTGGATCTTTAGATTCCACAAATAAGTGAAATCATATGATCTGTCTTTCTCTGCCTTAATTCAATACCCTGTAAGTCCATCTAGACTGTTGCAAATGGTAGGATCTCATTCATCATTATGGCTAATATTCCATTCTATAAATATTTTATTATAAATATACACAAATACTATTTAAATACATAATATATATGTCATATCACATCTTCTTTATCCATTCATCTAGACAAGTTATTTATTTTTATTATTTTTTTTTTTAACGTTTATTCATTTTAGAGACAGAGCATGAATGGGGGAAGGTCAGTGAGAGAGGGAGACACAGAATCTGAAACAGGCTCCAGGCTCTGAGCTGTCAGCACAGAGCCCGATGCGGGGCTCGAACTCACAGACCGTGAGATCATGACCTGAGCCGAAGTCGTTCACCCAACTGACTGAGCCCCCAGGCACCCCAAGACAAGTTATTTCTATATGTTGGATATTATCCACAATGCTGCAATAATCATAGGGATGTATAGCTGTTCAAATTACTGCTTTTGTTTTCTTTGGATAAATACCCAGTGGTAGAATTACTGAATCATACGGTGTTATTTATTTTTTTTTTAATTTTTTGAGGAACCTCCATGCCCTTTTCCATAGTGGCTGCATCAATTTACTTTCCCACCAGTGTGCACCAGCATTCCCTTTTCTCTACATTCTTGTTGACACTTGTTATTTCTTGTCTTTTTAATTCTAGCCATTCTGGCCAGTATGAGGTGATAACTCATTGTGGTTTTGATTTGCATTTTTCTGATGATTAGTGATTTTGAAAATCCCTTCATGTATCTGTCGACCATCTGTGTCTTCTTTGGAAAAATGTCTCTTCAGGTCCTCTGTCCATTTTTTAATTGGATTAACTATTTTGGTTTTGAGTTGTACAGTTTCTTTAAATATTTTGTATGTTAACCCCTTATCAGATATTTGCAGATATTTTCTACCATTCAGTATATTGCATTTATATTTTGTTGCTGTTTTCCTTGCTCTGAAAGCTTTTCATTTTAGTGTAGTCCAAATAGTTTAGTTTTGCTTTCGTTTCCCTTGTTTGAGGAGATCTATCTGGAAAAAAATTGCTGCTAAGGCCAAGGTCAAAGAGATTAATAGCTATGCTTTTTTCTAGGAGTTTTATGGTTTCAGGCCTCACATATAGCTCTTTAATCCATTTTGAGTTTATTTTTGTGTATGGTATAAGAAAGTGGTCCAGTTTCATTCTTTGTATGTAGCTGTCCAATTTTCCCAACACCATTTGTTGAAAAGACTATCCTTTCTGTATTGTATATTCTTGCCTCCTTTTTATTCTCTCCATCCTGTCCCATTCATCTATGTGCTTTTGTGCCAGTAACATGCTGTATTCTTTACTCTAGCTTTGTAATTTATCTTGAAGTCTGGAACTGTGACACTTTCAGCTTTGTTCTTTCTCAAGCATGCTTTGATGGAGGTTTTCTGTGTTTCCCTACAAATTTGGGGATTATTTGTTCTAGTACTGTGAAAAAGGCTATTGGTGTTTTGATAGGGATTGCATTGAATCTGTAGATTTCTTTGGGTAGTTTGAACATTTTAACAATATTTTTCCAATCCATAAGCATCATATATTTTCCCATTTGTTTACATCTTCATTAATTTCTTTCATCAATGTTTTCTGATTTTCAGAGTACAGGTCTTTTAACTTTTTAATTAAGTTTATTCCTAGGTATCTTTTTGTACAATTGTAAACAATGTTTCATTAATTTCTCTTTCTGCCATTTCGTTATTACTATATATAAATGCAATAGATTTCTGTATGTTAATTTTTATCATGCAACACGTAATTCAACTATTAAAATAGTTTTTCGTTGACATCTTTAGGGTTTTCAATGTATATCATTATATTATTTACAAATAATTGTCTTCTTACCCATCTGGATGCCTTTTATTTTTCTTGTCTGATTTCTGTGGCTAGGACTTCTAGTACTATGCTGAGTAAAAGAGGTGCCAGTGGACCACATAGTTGCTGATCTTGGAGGAAATTCAGCTTTTCACTGTTGAGTATGATGTTGCCTGCAGATTTTTTATAGCTGTGGATTTTTTATATATGGTTTTTATTAGGTTGAGGTATATTCCCTCTAAACCCACACGGAGAATTTATATCATGAGTAGATATTGTATTTTTTCAAATCCTTTTTCTACATCTATTGTGATAATCAGATGATTTTTATCCTTAATTGTGTTAGTGTGGTGTATCATGTTGATTGATTTGAGGATATTGAAACATCCTTGCATGATGGGAAATAAATGTCACTTCATTGTGGTGAATGATCCTTTCAATGTATTGTTTAATTCAGTTTTTAAAATATTTTGTTGAAGATTTTAGCATCTATATTCATGTCTATGTTTTTCAGTAATATTGACCTTTTTTTTTTTTTTAAATAGAATCTTTAGTTTTGGTATCGGAGTGATGTTCCCTTGTAAAAGTATCCTCTTTTATTTTTTGAAATAGTTTGAGAAGAATAGGTATTAACACTTCTTTAAATGTTTGGTAGATTTCATGCTTCTAGTGATGTCTCTGGTACTTTGTGGTCCTTGCAACATTTCACACATAGAATCCCCCTGAGAATCTCGTATAGGGCTGGTTTAGTGGTGATGAATTCCTTCAGTTTTTGTTTGGGAAAACCTTATCTCTCCTTCTATTCTGAATGACAGACTTGCTGGATAAAGTATTCTTGGATGCATATTTTTTTCTATTCATCACATTGAGATTTCCTGCCGTGCCTTTCTGGCCTGCCAAGTTTCAGTAGATAGGTCTGCTACTATTCTTATGTGTCTACCTTTGTAAGTTAGAGCCTGTTTATCCCTTGCTGCTTTCAGAATTTTCTCTTTACCCTTGTTATTTTGCCAGTTTCACTATGATATGTCGTGCAGAAGATCGATTCAAGTTACATCTGAAGGGAGTTCTCTGTGCCTCTTGGATTTCAATGCCTTTTTCCTTCCCCAGATCAGGCAAGTTCTCAACTATGATTTGTTCAAGTACACCGTCAGCCCCTTTCTCTCTCTCTTCCTCTTCTGGAATTCCTATTATGTGGATATTGTTCCGTTTGATTGCATCACTTAGTTCTCTAATTCTTCCCTCATACTCCTGGATTTTTTTTTTTTATCTCTCTTTCTCAGCTTCCACTTTTTCCATAATTTTATCTTCTAATGCACCTATTCTCTCCTCTGCCTCTTCAATCCGTGCTATGGCCGCCTCCATTTTATTTTATACCTCATTTTTAGCATTTTTTTTTTTTTAGCTCCCTGTGACTATTTCTTAGTCCCTTGATCTCTATAGCAATAGATTCTCTGCTGTCCTGTTTTTTTCAAGCCCAGAGATTAATTTTATGACTATTATTCTAAATTCTTGTTCCATTATATTGCATAAATCGTTTTTGATCAATTTGTTAGCTGTCACTACTTCCTGGACTTTCTTTTCAGGAGAATTCTTCCATTTTGTCATTTTGGGTAATCCCTGTGGTAGCTCTAAACTGCAGGGCACTTCCCCTGTGCTGTCTCGAGTACTTGTGAGTAAACAGTTCTCTAAAGAAGACATCCGAATGGCCAACAGGCACGTGAAAAGATGCTCAACGTTGCTCCTCATCAGGGAAATACAAATCAAAATCACACTCCGATAGCACCTCACGCTAGTCAGAGTGGCTAAAATGAACAAATCAGGAGACTACAGATGCTGGTGAGGATGTGGAGAAACGGGAACCCTCTTACACTTTTGGTGGGAATGCAAGCTGGTGCAGGCACTCTGGAAAACAGTGTGGAGGTTCCTCAAACAATTAAAAATAGATCTACCCTATGACCCAGAAATAGCATTGCTAGGAATTTACCCAGGGGATACAGGAATGCTGATGCATATAGGGGCACTTGTACCCCAATGTTTATAGCAGCACTTTCAACAATAGCCAAATTATGGAAAGAGCCTAAATGTCTATCAACTGACGAATGGATAAAGAAATTGTGGTTTATATATACAATGGAATACTACTTGGCAGTGAGAAAGAATGAAATATGGCCTTTTGTAGCAATGTAGATGGAAATGAAGAGTGTTATGCTAAGTGAAATAAGTCATACAGAGAAAGATAGATGCCATATTTTTTCACTCTTATGTGGATGGATCCTGAGAAATTTAACAGAAGACCATGGGGGGAGGGGAAGGGGAAAAATTAGGGAAGACAGCAACCTGTAAGAGACCCTTAAAAATTGGGAATAAACTGAGGGTTGATGGGGGTGGGAAGGAGGGGAAAGTGGGTGATGGACATTGAAGAGGGCACCTGTTGGGATAAGCACTAGGTGTTGTCTGGAAACCAATTTGACAATAAATTTCATATTAAAAAAATATTCTAAAATCTAAATACATGAAGAGACAGTATGTTATTTAATTGGAAAATTCAAAAAAAAATGTTTGGTAGAATTCATCTGTGAATCCATTTGATCCTGAACTTGAGTTCTTTTATTACTGATTTAATTTCTTTACTAGTAATCAGTCTGTTCAGATATCCAATATTTCCTGTGTCAGTTTAAGAAGCTTGTATGTTTCTATGAATTTAACCATTTCTTCTAGGTTGTCCATTTTGGTGTATAATTTTTTGTAGTATTCTCTTACAATCCTTTTATGTCTGTGGTGTCAGTGGTTATATTTTGTCTTTTATTTCTAATTTTATTTTTGTTCTCTTTTTTTTTTCCTTATGAGTCTGGCAAAAGGTTTATCAATTTTGTCTTTCCAAAGAACCAGATTTTCTTTGATCTTTTGTTTTTTAAGTCTCTATTTCTGTTTTGATCTTTATTATTTCCTTTCTTCTAACTTTGGGCTTTGGTGGTTTCTAGTTCCTTTAGTCATAAGGTCAGATTGTCTATCTGAAATTTATTCTTTTTTTGTTTTTTAACATTCATTTTTGAGAGACAGAGAGAAAGGGAGACACAGGATCCGAAGCAGGCTCTAGTCTCTGAGCTGTCAGCACAGAGCCCGATGCAGGGCTTGAACTCATGAACCATGAGATCATAACCTGAGCTGAAGTCAGACACTTAGCTGACAGAGCTACCCAGGTACCCCTTGAGGTAGACCTGTAAACTTCCCTCTTAGAAATACTTTCACTGTGTCCCAGATATTACTGTATTTTCATTTTTGTCTCTATGTATTTTTTTAATTTCCTCTTTGATTTCTTTATACAATTCATTGAACAATTCATTGATCAATAGCATGTTGTTTAGTCTCCACCTGTTTTATTTTCTCCAGTTATTTTTTTGCCTCTGTTTTGGTTTGCCCTATGTTCATTTGTTTTGTGTCTTAAACCTCACATGAGTTAAACGTCTTGATTTGCCTCTTTTGTTCCCCCCATGTTCGTTTGTTTCCTAAAGCCCACATATTAAAGAAATACCTTGGTCTGCCTCTTTCTCTTTCCCTCTATGTTCATCTGTTCAGTTATTTTTCCTCATATAGTTCTAGTTTCATATTGTGGTCAGAAATGATGCTTGCTATAATATTAGCCTTCTTAAATTTATTGAAATGTGTTTTGTAGCCTAACATGATCTGTGCTGGAGATTTTTCCAAGTGCACTTAAAAAGAATGAGTATTATGTTATTTTTGGATAAAATGTTCTGTATATATCTGTTAAGTCCATCTGGTCTATTAAAAATATTCTGTTTTATTCTATTTAAGTCCACGTGTCATTCAAAATATTGTTTTCTTAAAGATTTTTTTTTCTTTTTTGCGTGGATGATGTATTCATTGATGTAAGTGGGATATTAAAGTCCCCTGTTGTATTAGCGTCCAGTGCTCTTTTCTTTCTGTTAATATTTGCTTTATGTATTTAGGTGCTCTAATGTGGGGTACATAGATACTTACAATTGTATCATTTTGTTGGATTGATCCCTTTATCGTTATATAATGCCCTTCTTTGTCTCTTGTTACAGTTTTTGTTTTAAAGCCTATTTTTTCAAAAACGGGAGGGAGGCAAACCATAAGAGTCTTAACTATAGAGAACAAACTGAGGGTTGATGGAGAAGAGGTGGGAAAGAGGCGAAATGGGTAATGGATATTGAGAAGGACACTTGTGAGGAGCACTGGGTGTTATATATAAGCGATGAATCACTAAATTCTACTCCTGAAACCAATAATACACTATATATTAACTAACTATATTTAAATAAAAACTTGAAAAAAATTATTTTGTCTAAGTATTGCTGACCCAACTTCTTTTAACTTCCATTTCTATAGAATAATTTTTTTCATCCTTTTACTTTCAGTCTGTGTCTTTATGTCTAATCTGAGACTTGCGGGCGCCATATAAATGGGTCTTTTTTTTTTTTTTTTTTTTTTAATCTCTTCAGTTAGCTATGTATTTTTACTGGAACATTAATTATTTTTTAAAAAACTATTTAATGTTTGTTTATTTTTGAGAGAGACACAGAGCATGAGTGGGTGAGGACAGAGAGAGGGAGACAGAATCAGAGGCAAGCTCCAGGCTTTGAGGTGTCAGCACAGAGCCCAACATGGGACTTGTACCTACGAGATCATGACCTGAGCCAAAGTCAGGCGCTTAACTGATTGAGACGTTCAGGTGCCCTGAAGCATTAATTATTGATAGGTATGTACTTATTGCCATTTTGTTGTTTTCTGGTTGTTTTTGTGCTCTTTTGTTGCTCTCTTTTATTGTGATTTGTGATTTTCTTTACTGTTATGCTTTCTCTTTATTTTTTGTGTATCCGTGTTAGGTTTTTGGTTTATGTTTACCACTGAGTGCATATATAACATCCTAAATATATAGCAGTCTATATTAAGTTGATGGTCACTTAAGTTTGAACACCTTTTTTTTAAAAAAAATATTTTTGAGAGAGAAAGAGACAGAGTGTGAGCAAGGGAAAGGCAGAGAGAGGCAGACACAGAATCTGAAGCAGGCTCCAGGCTTTGAGCTATTAGCGCAGAACCTGATGCAGAGCTGGAACCCATGAACTATGAGGTCATGACCTGAGCCAAAGTCAGATGTTCAACTGACTGAGACATCCAGGTGCCCCTAAGTTTGAACACCTTCTAGAAGAAGTTCATTTTTACTCCCCTCCTCCTCTATTTATGTGTATGTTGTCATATTTTACATCTTTTTGTGAATCCTCCTAAGTAATTTTTTAGATATAATTGATTTTGCTGCTTTTGTATTTTAATCTTCACTCTAGCTTCATAAGTGATTGGTCTACTACCTTTATGTTTGCTTTTACTTATGGACAATTTTTCTTTTCTTTTTTTTTTTTTTTTTTTTTTTTTTTACTTCTAATTCTCACCTTTTCTACCTAAAGAAATCTTTTAAACATTTCTTGGAAGAGCAGTTGACTGGTGATAAACTCCTTTACCTTTGGGAATCTCTTCATCTCTCCTTCAATTCAGAATGATAACATTACCAGGCAGATTATTCTTGGTTGTAGATGTTTTCTTTCAGCACTTTCAATGTATCATGACACTCCCTTTTGTCCTACAAAGTTTCTTATGAAAAATCAGCTGATAGTTATATGCAGTTTCCATTGTACATAGCTACTTGTTTCACTCTTGCTGCTTTTAAAATCCTCTATCTTTAATCTGTGAAATTGTAATTATTATGTTTTATGTGGACCTCCTTGGGTTCATCTTACTGGGAACTCCCTATGTTTCCTGATTGTTGTTGTCTCTTTCCTTTCTCAGGTTAGGGAAGCGTTCAACTATTATTTCTTCAGTTAAGTTTTCTGCCCCTTTGTCTCTTCTCTTTCTCATGCCTCACTAGTGCAAATGGTTGTTTGCTTGATGTTGTCCAAGAGATTCCCTTAACTTATCCTCGTTTAGAAAAAAATATATATATTTTGTTGTTGTTCTTTAGCTTGGGTGCTTTCCATTACCCTTTCTTTCAGATTTCTGACCCATTATTCTGCATCTTCTAATCTAGTTTGATTCACTCTAGTGTATTTTTCATTCTAGCTATTGTATTCTCAAACTCTGATTCTACTTTATGTTTTATGTGTCTTTATTGAATTTCTCACTGAATTCCTCTCTAGTCTGGTTAGCAACTTTATGGTCATTATTTTGACCTCTGAATAAAGCAAATTTCTTATCTATGTCATTTTATTTATGGAGGTTTGTCTTATTTTTTTTTTTTTAAAGTTTATTTATTTTTGGGACAGAGAGAGACAGAGCATGAACGGGGGAGGGGCAGAGAGAGAGGGAGACACAGAATCGGAAACAGGCTCCAGGCTCTGAGCCATCAGCCCAGAGCCCGACGCGGGGCTCGAACTCACGGACCGCGAGATCGTGACCTGGCTGAAGTCGGACGCTTAACCGACTGCGCCACCCAGGCGCCCCTGTCTTATTTTTTTAATTTGGGGTATTATTCTGTCTCTTCCTTTTGCTTTACTTTCTTTGTTTCTGTGACTTAGGAGGAACAGCTACTTCTAAACTAGAAGGAATGGTCTTGTGTATGGTTGGTCCCTGTGTAAATTGTGTGTACCTGGCAACTTTCGCTCACTGGCCGGCTGGTGCTTAGGCTTGTGTGGGCTTAGGGTCGTGGGGTACTCTGTGGGATGACAGAACTGAGATGAGTGCAGATGAGGCCAATCTGGGGGCTCCCTGTACAGAAGATGTCCTGGAAGCACATCTGAAGCTGAAATATGCATGGGCCATGGTAGTCCCAGGACTCTCCACCCTGAAGGTTCTTCATAGGACTGCTTGAGCTGAAGTAGTTGTGAGCTGGTGTGTCCCAGAATATTCCCTGGTCAGTTGTCTAGAGCCAAAGTGGCTCAGGCCTGGAGTATTTTGTGCCTGTGTCACCTTGGCAAGAAGTCGAGCTGTAGCAAGCCTTCACTAGGGATATCCCAGTGTGTGTTATTCTCAGGACACCATTGTGGGGTTGTTAGGTTTGGTTTGAACTACAGGCCCAGGAATCGTTGAGGCAGTGGGCTGGCTGGGTGTGTAGACCTTGTTCTCAACTGTGCTATCGAAGGAAACACAAACTGGGGTGCTCATCAGCCCCTCTGACCTGGAGAGAGTTCCAACAGCTCCCCCAACCCCATAATTTGACAGGGTTCTAGGGCTGGATCCTTTATATTCTAGAAGTTTTCTTTTTCCTGTGTCCCAGGTACCTGGGGCTGGTGTGGGCTAGGGGCCCAGGGCTCACTGAGGCAGCAGGCTGGCTATGGTGCCTGGCCCTTGCTCCCGTATGTGCTATCAAGGTGGAAGGGAGGCATGAACTTTGACATTTGCTGGACACTTAGACCTAGACAGAGTTGCAGCAGCTACCCCACTTCCAGACAGGGTTCTAGTGCTAGCTCCTTGATATTCTAGTTTCCCTTTAAAATTGGCACATAGCCCAACACAGGGCTTGAACCCACGAACCATGAGACCATGACCTGAGCAGAAGTCGGATGCTTAACTGATGCCCAGGCACCCCCCTAGTTGCCCTTTTAAGCCATAGTGGGTTTTTGTTGTTGTTTTTGTTGTTGTTTGTTTCTTTGTTTTAGTTTTTTTCCTGGGCTCTAGGGCAGATGAACTGGTTTACAGTGCCTTAGTACTATTCCTCCCCATTGTGGTTCAGTGTCCTGGATAGAGGTAACCTTTGTTACTACGTCTCCATTTGTCTTGCTGTTGTCTGTGTGATCTATCTTGTATTGTGCAAAAGCTGTCCAGTCAGCCCTTAGTTGTTCTTCAGAAGGAATTGCTTTATAGAATGTTTATTTTAAGAGAGAGAGTGCGTGCATGCGCATACACACGAGAGGGGGCAGAGGGCAGGGAAAGAGAGAATCCTAAACAGACTCCATGCTGATAGTGGGGCTTGATCCCACAAACTGTGAGATCATGACCTGAGAGAAATCAAGACAGATGCTTAAGCAACTGAGCTACTCAGGCACCCCAGGAATTGCTCTATAAATGGGTGTAGATTTGGTGTGTCTGTGGGGAGGTCAGCTTAGGGTCTCTTTGTATGTTGCCATCTTGGACCCTATCTTCCTCCTTGTTCTTATATTTTAAATTTACCAATAAAGAATGATTCTACAAAACTTTAGGTCCCTACCCTCCTTCCCAGTAAAAGCAGAACTCCAGGTCTATGCACTGCCCGTCTCTACCCTGACCACTGTGTGTTCTCAGGTATTCTGTACACTTCTAGGACTTGTAAGTAATTAATATTCTCCCCACTCAGCATTCACCCCCACCAAAGTTCCCTGATTGTTATTGCTGACAGCATCTTGCAATCATATTAAGAACCACAGGGCCTGGTCCAGCTACAATAGTGGTTATTGAAACACTGAGACTAGCACAAAAACATTTTAATTTTCTCTCATTCACTTACAGTTTATTCAATAAGGAATTTTTTTCCCAGCCATTGGGTAAAATACCATCAGGACTCTTGCCATTTTCTTCAATCTGAAGTACTAGTTTCTTCAGTTTGCAAATGCAGACCCTGCTCTTGAGTATCCTGTCCAATACAGTAAGCAGAATTCTAAACTTGATTTGGCACTAGTCATTTTCCCCATTCTAGCTTATGTCTGCCTCGGCTTGGAATCCTGTAGTGGATATTGGGAGAAGGGTGTCTTCTCATTCTTCTCCCAACTAGTTATCTAGATTTTAAGCCTTTCCTGGACTAAGATTTGGGAAAGGAGAAGAAACAAATAAATAGAACCTACTTGAAGTGGTGTCAACAAAAGCAAGCTCTGTGTTCTCTGAAGTCTGGTGGATATTTTAAGGCTGAGTCCCTTTTACCTGGAATCACTTCCCTTGACTTGAGTGAATACAGTTCAGTCTATGGTTGTTGCTTGGGGGCCTTTTTTGGGCCTTGGATTCTCACCTACATTTCTTGTTGCTGGGGTCCTGCCACGATTCTAAGTAGCTATAGATTAACTTACGCTAGCTTTTCTCTCTTGGCTGTGGGATACATGCATGCATGCACATCTTGTGAACTTCTGAGTATTTCTTTAGGATAGTGTCTTAGTCCATTCAGGCTGCTATAGCAAAATGCCAGAACCTGGAGACCTTCTAAAGAACAGAAACGTTTCTTACAGTTCTGGAGGCTGCAAGTTAGAGATCAGGGTGCTACCATGGTCAGGTGAGGACCTTATTTCAGGCCACAGACTTCTGGTTTTGTGTAGATATGGCAGAAAAGTCCAGGAAGCTCTCTTGGGCCCCTTACGATTTTATCAGCTCTCTAAGGCTCCACCTCCTAAATACCATCACGTTATGCACTAGGATTTTAACATATTAATTTTGGGGGGAAACAAACATTCAGACCTTAGCAAATTGGTTCTAAAACGTGGAAGAATTGAATCATTCATTTTGAAGTCTAATTTTCTATTTTTCTTCACTTAGGTACTGAGAATACATGGTATTTTTTTCATTTTCCCATGCTGTAATTTGTTCAACTTTATATTTGCTTAGATTAATCTCTGATGGAGATAACTTTATTTTTTAAAATAAAATCAAACTTTTATTTCATGGTTGTTTCTGCTTAAAAAGTCATTGGCATGCAGTCAACAGATAGTCTTCTGCATTCTAAGGTTTATCCACATCCTAACATCTTTTTCCCTTTGTGTGCATGACATTAAGTTCTCCTCATTTTCCTTCAAATTTTTTTTGGCTTCCTTAGCATCTCTTCCATCTGACCTCAATAATGGAATGGTGTAGTTTTTTGATGTTCTATTTGAGGCCTGCTTTCAATCTCCCAAGGTCGTTTCGTCTATTCCTATGAATTCAGTTGCTATTCATACATAGATAATTATCAAATTTATATCTCCATTGCAGAGTTTTCTCTTAACTTCTTGATATTCATTTACTTTGCTATGTAATACCTTTGCCTGGACAAATTATATGTGTAAAATTTTTTAAAAATGTTCTCTACCCTTCCCTAACTTGCTCTTCCACTAGTGTTTGCTATTTCAGCAAATAGCGCCACAAATACCTTGCTCCTAGTATACATAGAATTTGCATTTGACCCTAGATTTGTATCTTAGCCCCATATTCAATCAATTACCAAACATTAATTTCCCTGTATAAATATCTCTGGAGTCATTTTTTTTTTTGCATTTCCTATCATCATCATAAGTCCTACTAGTATCATTATTTACCTAAATTATTGTATCCTCTCCTAGCCTAGATGAACCCAGAGAGTTACTCTTTCTCTTTCAAGATAATTCTCTACAATAGAATTAGAGACTTTTAAAAAATAACTTTATTTCATTCTTCTGTCTAAAGCTTTTTATCGTCTATTCTTTTTTTTTTAAATAACATTTATTTATTTTTGAGACAGAGAGAGAGAGAGAGCATGAACAGGGGAGGGTCGGAGAAAGAGGGAGACACAGAATCTGAAACAGGCTCCAGGCTCTGAGCCATCAGCACAGAGCCCGACGCGGGGCTCGAACCCACGGGCCGCGAGATCATGACCTGAGCCGAAGTCGGACGCTTAACCGACTGAGCCACCCAGGCGCCCCTCGTCTATTCTTATTAAAGGCCCAAAATATTAGCACTGCCCATACTGTATTGTCCACATTCAGTCTCTTACCCATCTCTTTATAGGATACACTTTTACCCATAGGGTGACCCATTGTCTTTATCTTTTGTGTCCTTTCTCATCTCAAGGTCCTTGCATAAATTGCTGCCTTATCTAAATAATATGATACAAACCCCCTTTCCACCCACTGACACACTACCTACACACACTCAATCTTTGTTTATTTAATGTCACACACCACCTACCTCAGGGAAGACTTGTCAATTCCAGACAGGTTTGATGTTGCCGTGAATTATATCCCTTGTTCCCCGTACTGCTCATTTATACCAGTTAGTTCAGTGTGTGTCTAATGCTGACTGCAGGGATATAGACTATGTTCATTTTATTCATCATTGTTTGCCCAAAGACTAGAACAGTGTTTAACAGTGAGTGGGTACTTAAATATTTATTGAACAAACTACAGCCTTAAATAACCAAGTTATAGTTCAAGGCCAATAGTCTGAATAGGCAGAATAGGTACAGAGGTGAAAGGAAACAGTCCTTGATCCCGTTTCTGTAGCTGTTACAGGAATATACAGAGATGCTTCCAGAAAATTTTTCAGAAGCCGTGTGTGTGTGTATAAATGTGTGTATTTTTTTTTTTTTTTTTTTTTTGCTGGGTGACTGATAAAGTTCTGAAGTTAGAAAATTACATCTACAGTATCCTTTCCTGTAAGACAACTTCTTTCTTCACATGATCAGATTTAAGACTCTTACATATTTATATGTTACTTTATTCATACAGCTAGAGGAATAGAGAAAAAATGAGAAGAAAGAATATTTTATTTAAAAGATTTTACCTCTGTGTGGTAGAATTTAAAGCACTTAAAATTATTCTTTATATTCTTGGTATTTTACTATGACTATATATTTTAAATTCCATAATCATAAAATATCACTTTAGGGGCAAAGTACTATTCAGCAAAAGTTTAGACCAATCCCACATTTACATAAATTTAACTGTTTATGAAATATTTTAGGTGTTTGATGCTCATTTTTTATGACTTATTTTATTAAGAAGTTGTCCATTTTTTAGTCTCAGGAGATTGCCCGAGAAGTTGAGAAATTTCTTTTTCTATTCATGCTGTAATTATTGGGAGAAACAAAAGTTTCCGTGCAGACATGTAATAGATAATCATTCTCAAAAATAAGTGTGCAAGAACCCAGTAGTTCCTTAAATTTCATATATATTTATTTACATTTTTAATAAAACCTCGGGCATGAAGACATCATTAAGTTGCAGTGTTGCTCAAAATAAAAGGCAAATTTCCAAATTACGTTTAAAAAAGTCCCCCCAGATTGATGTATATTTACCACTTATCAATAAGAAATTTGTAACTCCAAATGAACTGAAATTGAGCAAATCATATTATTTTGTCTTTGCGATATAAATACATCTACAATTAAGAGGAAAGTGGGGCATTTCTCAAATATCCTCTACTTTCTTAAGTGAAATCCTGGCACACCACATAGTAGTTATGCCCTCTGATGAATAACAAAATGAATATAAAGGGGTATTGTTTTAGGATTGACATGTTCTATTTGGATAGAACTTGTTTAAAAACTCATGAGATGGGGCACCTGGGTGGCTCAGTCAGTTGAGCGACTGACTTCGCTCAGGTCATGATCTCACGGTTTGTGAGTTCGAGCCCCGCGTCGAGCTCTGTGCTGACGGCTCAGAGCCCGGAGCCTACTTCGGATTCTGTGTCTCCCCCTCTCTCTCTCTCTGCCCCTCCCCCACTCATGCTCCATCTCTTTCTGTCTCAGAAATAAATAAACATTAAAAAAAAAACTCATGAGAAATATCAGATCATTTCTACTTTCATGTTAAATCAATATTCAAAGATTAATGTGCTAGGCATCTATGGCATTGTCACTGTTCATATTTTCTCTTGGTAATCAGTATTCTGATTGTTTTAAAAATAATAACTTTTAACATTGTTATCAGCCATGAGACACTTATAGGACTGATGATACTTTGTTTTTTAAAGATGAAGTTTAAGATATTCTGTCTCATGTCTTGGCCAGTTTTTGTTTCAGGAATAGAGCAATAAAAGAGTAAAGAAATCAACATGTAATTATTCCAGAAGCGGTAGGTACAGTTGTGCACTTAAGACTTCTCATTTAGTATTTTCCTGGTATAGTGCTAGAAATGCTGGGGAACAGACTATCATTATTGTTCTTGTTTATTATGAAAAAAGAGACCTGTATTCCTGGGGATTTTTGACCATTATCTTTGCTTCCAAAGGGAAACCACCATTAGGATAAGCCAAAATTAAGGGGGAAGAGATTGAAAAGAGAGAAACAAAACAGGCTTTTGATAATATCACTGAGCCACAGATAGCATCTTTTCTAAAGCTTTATGTACTTGTCACTTGACTTTTGCGTTAGGCACTGGAATACGGTAACCTGCTATTTGCATCTTAAGTAATCAAATTAATGGAAGAACTAAAGTTGTTCCTTCAACTTCAGCAAATATTAATTCGTTGTCATTAAAATACAAATTTTTTTTTCACCTAAAAATAGGTAATATGAACATATATAAATGAGATTCTCAACAAGTTACCTCAAGCATAGTACATAAATTTAGTAAGATTGCTGGGGACACCAAGTATTCAACAAATCAAAAAAGTACTAAATAGTGACACATAGTTTTGGTCATTGTTCTCTTAATCTTAAAGTTAAGAGGAGATCTTTATTGTCTACTTAAAATTCAAAGTTACAGAATTTATTTTAATACAAGAAAGTTCAAAGTTTCATGACCTCTGATTCTACTTGTCATTTGGAAAGAGCAATAGCAACAAATAAGAATAATAAGTGAATATAAAAAATAATTCTAAGCATCAGCCAAAAGATAATTTATAATTAAATAGGCATCAGCCAAAAGATTAAAAAAAAAGTAGGTAATGCCTTCAAATTCCAAGGAGTGATACAGCAGAGAGTAAAGAAAATGTCACAAGATACATGAAGTTCTTGCTATAAATAAGATTTATGCTTCTAGCACAGCAGTATCCAGCAAAGTCACTTAGGAAATGAACCACAAGAACAAACAAACTGCTGAACTTTGTGGCTGCAGGGCACCTTTTCTGATCTACCTAGAGCATCTCTGTCCAACTGGAGGTAGAAATGGCAGCAAGATAAATCACCTAAGAACTAGAGCTCTTGAGTAGTGAAGAGGCAAATATAAGGTTAACCCATCCATGTAAACCCATTTCTGGTAACAAAGTCCAAATTCTATTGTCTGTTGGATATCAAAGCACATTGCCATAACTAGATGAAGTCTTCTCCTCAAAAATGGATCAATGATCAATAACATTTAGGGAATAGATTTTCACATGCTCTGCACCTGTCTATTTTTATACATGAAGTAAAAAAAAAAAAAAAAATTTAGCACTAAATACAATGAAGATTTCCTTGATAATTGATTATACACAACTGGTTAAAAAAACCATTGCAAATGATTACAAAACTGTAGTTGATGGTGATGCCTTAGATATTTTCAAAAAATGAAAGGAAAATTCATTATGTGGATTGACCCAATGAGCAATGTATCAGAAGTTGGAAAAATCAGGAGGAACTGTATCTTCCTTTGTGGGTCTTCTTTATACACAAGGAGTTGCTGGGTTTACTGTACTGGATTTTTTGTACTGATTTTATCTTGTTCTCTTCTACAAACTCCTGAAAAAAGTCTGAAAAGAAAGTAAATGTACAGGTATGTAGCCATGGTTGTGAATTGTTAGGCAATGAAGAAGCCCCTCCCTAGTTCTACCTTTGATTCTAACTTCCCGTCGATTATTAACATTATTTTGAAAATGTAATTTGAAAAATATCAAATTCCTGAACCCTTTTCTATACTGTGATTTGATAAAACTCCTGATATTATTTTACATGGGTTAGAATATTGGGCGAAAAGGACTTGATAGAGAAAATTAACCATGTAAATAGTTTTACTAAGTTTCTATTGGAGAGTCCATACTATGATGACAGAAAAATTTGTAGGAAGGCACTCATTCACATAACAAATGTTTAACTTTTACTATGTTAAACTACAAGTATCTGGATGAAACTACAAGTATCTGGATGAAACACTAGATAACATATGGTCTTTGACTTTGAAATGCTTACCATCTAGAATGAGACAAGTGTGATGGGAACCAAGATAGATATGTGAATAAGAATTCTGTAGTGACAAAGTTTTCCTTGAAAAGTTGTCTGCTAGTTGAATCTTAAGTCAAGTGGGCATTTTCCAGGTGGATGGAGGTGGAGGGGGGTCAGAGACTGAGGAAAGGTCCTTCTAAGACCAGAGTATTTTGGCATTCCACCTAGTTAAATGGCAAGGAGACACTATATAAGCTCATGTGATATTGGCAGAGCTTCACCACAGCTAAGAAATGTAGAACCCAGCTGTGTGCATGTTATCCTAGTGACAATTCTATATTAAGTTAGGGGAATCGTAAATTTTAGTTAATTCTTTCATGAAGTTAGTCTATATGTGGTAGCTGTTGACATACATATGGAGGAAATAATTTAGAATATGTAATGCGAAAATTGAAGAGAGTCAAGGACAGAGTTTTGGAAGCATCAGTTGTCATAAAGCAAGGTGAAGCAGCAGCCACAGAAGATAGTTCAAGAAGAAGGGATTGATGAAGTGTCAAATGCTGCAGAGAAGTTGAATAGGGTGACAAACAGCCTTTGGCAAGTAAGGAATCACTGGAGTAGTACCTATGGTGGCTTGAAGAGGAAGTGAAAAATGAGTAGAGTGATCGATAATATTTTTGTCTTAACTTTTACAGCAAAGAGAAACATAGATTGGTCGGTAGAACCAATGTGGGCCCCCCCTTTTTTTTTTCATTTTTCTTGGTTCCCCCACCACCTTGTTATACATGGAAGAGAATGAAGTACAGACAAAAACAAAAGAAAAATTAGCATTGCCAGGTATTCCCAAAGGAAATGAGAGATTATTTTAAAGGTATGTAGATGTTGTGGGATGCCTGGGTGGCTCCGTTGGTTAAGCTGCTGACTTTGGCTCACATCATGATCTCGCGGTTCACTGGTTCCAGCCCTCCATTGGTCTCTGTGCTGACAACCCGCAGCCTGGAGCCTGCTTCATATTCTGGTCTCCCTCCCTCTCTGACCCTTCCCCACTCACGCTCTGTCTCTCTCTCAAAAAAATAAATAAACATTTAAAAAAATTTTAAAAACCTCATAGATGTTGAGGGTGCTTGGGTGGCTCAGTCAGTTGAGCATCTGAATCTTGGTTTCAGCTGGGGTCATGATCTCACAGTTTTGTCAGTTGGAGCCCCGCCTGGGACTCTGCACTTACAGCATGGAGCCTGTTTGGGATTCTCTCTCTCCCTTCCTGCCCCTTCCCCATTCATGCTGTCTCTCTCTCAAAATAAATAAATAAACTTAAAAAAACACATAGATGTTAAATAATCAGTCTTGAGCAAGAGTAGATACAGGTTCCTCTAAGGCTGCAAAAGGACATAGGTAGTGCAGATAACTTCTGGTATGATAAATGGATGTGCTTGATGTTCTCTCTGTGAAATAGATGGTAGGGTCCTTTGTTGGGCGAAGGAAAGGGTATCAGTGCAGGCATGAGGGATATGAACTTTGGTATACTAGATATGGAAGGGAGAAGTGGTCAAAAAGAAAGATTGGTGAGCAAGAATGAATATTTGGCTCCCGTGGAGACTGAGCATGAAAGAACAAAAGATTTGAAACGAGGGGCACCTATGTGGCTCAGTCTGTTGAGCGTCCCACTTCAGCTCAGGTCGTGATCTCGAGGTTCATGAGTTTGAGCCCCACATTCAGTTCCCTGTTGTCAGCCTGTCAGTGCAGAACCTGCTTCACATCCTCTTTCCCCTTCTATCTGTGCCTCTCCCCCACTTGTACTCCCTCTCTCAAAATCAATCAATCAATCAAACAAAAGACTTGAAGTCACAAGACATGGAATGGAATTTGGACTCTGCATAATGTTAGCTGTTCACCTTATACAAATCAGTAAATATTTCTGAGTTTCAATGTTCACAAAAAAACGAGAAACAGTAATGTCTGTTCTGCCATTTGTATATGATTATTTGAATGTTACATAATTATGTGTAAAAGTAGGTTATAAATCAAATTTATGATTAGTTTTCAATCAATTAAACCTCTAAAATAAAAAGTAAATGATGGATATGTGGATGATCAGATAAAAAATACAATACTTAGATGAAACCATAGGCTGGGGAGTAAATGTTTAACTTGTATTGGTGTAATTGCTGATTTCACTTTTGATTCACTACCTTTATGAAATAGGCCTACATTTCATAAGATAGGCTGTATGTAAGTGCTAGCAGGTCAAATTTATCTCACTTGCTAAGTATGATAAAAGAATGTTCCATAAAATTCTGTTTTTGCAAAGGCTAAAACTGCAAATAAATACAATGTAAACTTAATCTGTTCTGTTTATAGTCTCACTGTCATTTCAAGGTCCTTTAGGGATGCCATATGGGCTGGTATTGCTTAGATGATGTTTACAAATATGAATGAATAAATTTTTGGAGTTTCTGCTAAGTCAAATTAAGTGGGATACAATGTCAGGCAAACAGCACATACCGTTATTTCACAAAGAAATGAGGATTTATTATCACTGAGGAAACGAATTCCCAAATTACATTTTACTGGGTGTACAAAAATGCTTACATCCACTGTACTTCAAATCTGTCACTTATTTGAAGAGTCATGCTTTTTACAATTAATAAATTAGTCATTTCCCAGCCAGTTACTGTGTTTTCTAATATGCTTACTGATTTTATTCATCCTATTGAATGTTCACTAACAAATAGAACCATGAGGCATTGTTGTTCTTTCCTAATATAAAGTTCTGAGATGGAGAATAAGGTAATTATTGACAGGAACAGCTTCCAGTTTCTTTAATAGTGAGATACTCAAGACAAGGCAGCCAAATGTTCTTAAACAAAATTTAATTTGTGCTCAGGAAAGAAAGGATGGCCATCAAGTGATATTGAGCAATGCTTTAAAAAATTTGCTTATCCCAAATGCATGTCTTTAGAAATCCAGGGAACAAACACAAATCAGGAACTCATTATATATAAGCTAAGAAGTGTTTCATTAAATTGTAAAAAATAATTCAAGAAAAATACACAATGTTAGGTAGATATCACATTAAAATGTAGATATATGAACTGTAGATAACTTTAATACTGCATTTTTCTCCACACTTAATCTAGTATATAACGACCCTCTGACCTTTATATTTTAACATTTTAATATAAGATCTTCACCAGTTTTATTGAGCAATATCTTCTCTTTCTATATAAAAATTACTCAATGTTACTTAGGATGGGGAGATAGCATTCTTTTTAATGGTTATTCCTATGCCAACTCTAGAAAATAATCAGACTCTAAATCTGGTTTTTAAAAGGCCTTTTTTATGATAATCCAATGAAAGGAGATTCTATCTTTAAGATGGTCTTTATGTATGAACGTCAGAGTCCTTGGTGAACTTGTATGAGAATTAACATATTTCCTCCTTCTCTCCTCTAATTCAACTAATACTCCAGGTTGATTCTGATATTCTGGTTATGATTCTGATTTAACATTAGGAGAAAATAATTGGAAATTTCTTCATTTGAATTATTTTTCAATTGCTATTGTTTATTTTTCAAACATTACAAAAATTCTAACTAGTGACTTTCTTTATAGATCAGTTGCTGAAACTCACAGCTTAGCAAATAATCATTTGCCTTATAATATTCATTGTAAGTAAGAATGGTTATTTATAGGGGCGCCTGGGTGGCTCAGTTAGTTAAGCATCCGACTTTGGCTCAGGTCATGATCTCATGGTCCGTGAGTTTGAGCCCCACGTCGGGCTCTGTGCTGACAGCTCAGAGCCTGGAGCCTGCTTCGGATTCTGTGTCTCCCTCCCTCTCTCTCTCTCTGACCCTCCCCCATTCATGCTCTGTCTCAAAAATAAACATTAAAAAAATGGTTATTTATAGATAATAAATCCAACATTTTCTCTTAGCATGTTATTGTTCAAGGAGGATGAAAGATCAGACCTGATGGTTTTAGTTGGTACTTGATGTGTATGACCTCACTTAGTTTCTTAATGTTATCAGCTCCTTGGAAAAAGAGAATTGTTGTATTGGAATATTTTCTCTAAGAAAGTAGGAAAGATATAATTTTCAGAATTTAAGGTTTGACTATATTGTTCACTTAGGGAAAGGAACTGAGAAACATAAATACACAAAAATTTCGTATTCTTCTTAGCTAGTTCCATGAAATGTGAGGCAACAATTATGAGTGTTCGGCCAAATATGTAGAAGAATAGAGTTGTGTTTCCTCTCTATAGATGAGAGGAAGCAGGAAACCAAAGTTACCATAGCAGTAAGGTAGTAAAATGAACTGTTTACACCTATGTTGGGGATTTCCTTTGTAGATAAGTTTTAGGGATTTAACTACAGAATTTTTAGATGTAATTGGTGGAAAAGATGGGCTCTCCTGAACTTATACCACCCTAGTATAACTGGAATTATCCATATTAAATACTCGTATTAATGGAAAAAAAGTGTTGTAAACCAATTACCTAAGATTCAAGGTTTAAATCTAGAAAGGAGAGAAAATTAAGTCCAAAGCAACAAGAAATAATAATATCAAAAATTAAAAATAGAAAAACAAAAAAATAAACCCTGGATATTTGAAACGATCAATAAAATCTGTTAAACGTTAACAAGACTGATCAAGAAAACCAAGGAAAATATAAATTACCAATTTCAATTAAAAGACTAATTATCATTATAGATATCCCATTTAAAGGAAAATGAGTTATTTTTAAAATATTCAAGAAATTTAATAATATAGGGAACAGAAAAAAAATTGAGAGCACCAAAAAGTTTTCCCCAGAAGTAGTAGATAGCCTAAAGAGTACAACATCTTTTACAGAAATGAATTTGTACTTTCCCACAAAGAAGTCTTCAGAGCCAGATGGCTTCATAGGCAAATTCTGCCAAATGCACAAGAAAGAAATAAAACCAATTCAACATGGACACTTCCTGAGAAGAAAATAAGAATATTTTTCAGTTCACTTTATGAGGCTCCCCAAACCAGATAAAAATAAAGACCAGTATGCCTCATGAGCATAGTTGCAAAAAGCCTTGAAGTAAGTTCAATTCAGCAATATTTAAAAAGGATAATACATCATCATCAAGGGGTATTTATCATTAGAATGTGAAGCTGGAACAACATTGACCAATCAGTAATGAATTTTACCATATCACAGACCAGAAAAGAAGAAGAAGAAAACATGATTAGCCCAATAGATGCAGACAAAAATATTTTACAAAATTCAACTTCTGTTCATGATAAAAAAATACTTTCATAAGCAAGAATAAAGGGAAACTTCTTCAAACTAATTAAAGGCTTTTCGGGGGGGAAAAAAAAACCCAACAGCTAATATGCTTAATGGGGTGAAACTGAATGTTTTCACCCTGAAATTGAGAATGAAGCAAGGATGTCAACTCCCACTTCTATTCAGTGATTTAGGGGAGGTTTAGCAAGTGTGAATAAGGCAACTTAAAAAAATAAAAACTTAAAAATATAAGTATGAAAGGAAAAATAAAACTAGCTTTATAGAAAGCATGAGGATCTATATAGAAAATAACAAAGAATTTATTAACAAGCTTCTAGAAAGAGCAAGTTTTGTAAGATTGCAGGAGGGGCGCCTGGGTGGCGCAGTTGGTTAAGCGTCCGACTTCAGCCAGGTCACGATCTCGCGGTCCGTGAGTTCGAGCCCCGCGTCGGGCTCTGGGCTGATGGCTCAGAGCCTGGAGCCTGTTTCCGATTCTGTGTCTCCCTCTCTCTCTGCCCCTCCCCTGTTCATGCTCTGTCTCTCTCTGTCCCAAAAAAATAAATAAACGTTGAAAAAAAAAATTAAAAAAAAAAAAAAAAAAAGATTGCAGGATATGACATCAAAATACAAATCACTTGTTTTCATATATTATCAATAAATGACTAAAATGTTTAAAAGATAAAAGCAAGAACATTAGATATTAATAATTGATATGCAAGATTTAGATGATATAAAGAGGAAAATAAGAAACCATAAAGAGAAAGAGTTTTTTATCATTTGGAAGATGGGCTATTTTTTGGATATCAATTTTTCCCAAATTGATGTAAATTAGACACAATTCCAACCACAATTTAAGCATGGTAGTGTGGGTATAATAAAATGATGAATAACTCTTGGTAAAATTTCAAAAAGAAACAGTGTAATTGTATACCAGAAAAGTTTATTCAGTTCATGGAAAAATAATTCTAAGTTGCTAAGTCTATACTCAAATCATGGTGGTTTTTTAATATTCATAAATGTATATTTAGAATGGAAATTTTTTTTTTTACTGGCTACAAGTGTTCTGTGTATTATAGGATGCTTAACATTTTTTTTGTATGCTAAACACAGTAGCATCATACCCAGACATTACATTGAAAACAAAAAGTATTCTATTTCTTAAACTATCCCCTAAGAGATGGTTGATGGCTCTCACAAGTGAAAATAATTAGCATTTAAGATTTTCAGTCATAGTAGTTTGATAAATGGAATCTGTACTAGTCAAACATTTATTGATATAAACCAGTTCCCTCATCTGAAAATGAAGGTAACAGTACTCCCTTTATAGCAACTTCAGGGTATCAGTATTCAAATAAAATAATACGTTTCACAATAACTAGAATATTGTAAATATTCAGCAAATGCCGGTTATGATTTTCACTGATGGTAAGATTTTGCTTATCGCAGTAATTAGTGGATAGAGCTATGAGAAGCCTTCAAGAGATTTTTACCATTATTACCATTCCTGCTTTGGATGCAAGCAATGTAATCCTCATCATATCTCCTGGTTCTTTCTGAGCAGTAGGAGAAGGGAAAATGATACATCTCTCTGCCTCAAATGAATATGTTTTAGATCAGTTGAGATCAGATCACTTGTTTCCTCTGGGATGAAAAGTGGTATAAATAACTGATACTTTGTTTTGCAAAGAGTTCTCAAAACAGCTGTCCTTTCCATTCCTTCCCAGAGTAGGATGGGACAGGAGAGACGACTGAGTATATAAAGAGTATAGAAGCCTGAAAATGTTAAGAATATCCTCTGAAGAACTTATGGCCTAGGCTCTGATGTGTCACTTCTCATTATACTAAACCTATTTATGGTGATTCTGTTTTAAAGCTGTCCAATAGAGGGGGCGCCTGGGTGGCGCAGTCGGTTAAGCGTCCGACTTCAGCCAGGTCACGATCTCGCGGTCTGTGAGTTCGAGCCCCGCGTCAGGCTCTGGGCTGATGGTTCAGAGCCTGGAGCCTGTTTCCGATTCTGGGTCTCCCTCTCTCTCTGCCCCTCCCCCGTTCATGCTCTGTCTCTCTCTGTCCCAAAAATAAATAAACGTTGAAAAAAAAAAAAAGAAAAAGCTGTCCAATAGAATTATAATGATTTATAGCTGGCTTTATTTTCAGAATGTACACAGATAAAGCATTTTATCACAGCTCTGAAGGGCTTGATGATCCTTTTCTCATTTTATCCTGGCCAGCCGGGTTAAAGTTGCCCTCATTTGTCTGCCTTGTCAGGTGTTGTGTCCCATTCATGAGAGCTGTTGACCTTTGTCTCCTCTCCTCCATGTGTTTGGGTCATGCACAAAATCTGAATGTAACTGGGCCCCATTAGCTCTCTGAAAGCCTCCAATGATCATTTTTTTGTGTGTGACACTGGGGCATTCAGCGTTTTTGGTTCTTTTTGGTGTCTTACCTGGGAGAAGCTGAACATATTTTATCTTCACAAAAGCAGATTGCAGTAACCTAAATCATAAAAAAATAATTGACACAAAGGACTTGTTATCTGAAAAATGATTCCTTATTTCCTACTATTTTTCTTCTGTAGCCTGGACATCTTTATTTACCCTAATTGCATCTGGAGGAACACAGAGAGGAATTATGTCTTGTCACATGCCTGAATGAAGATAAAAATGTGCGAGACACATGGACACTCCCACCCCTTATATGTCAATTTTAAGGCTCAACCCCTTAGGGATGAAGGGTGGGAAGGAGAAGGGAATTACTCTGGATCCTCTGTGACGAAAACATTCTGTCCTTTCTCGTCTGGAAAAATTAAAAGGATAAGTTTTCACGAACACTTGTTGAGTACCGATTAGACACTCAGGGCTGTTCCAGGTGAGTGACATGTGTCACTTCACTGATTGCACAGAAACCCTGTTTCTCCTCTGGTTGAAATAACACACAGCAAGATTTTGTGGGCATGTTACATACCCTAGTTGGTCTGAACAACATATGCTTGAGGGACTGTTCTTTCTTATAAGCATCCATCTGAGTTTTACTTATTAATGACAAAGAGACTATCTTAGTCATTTTTGTAATTTGCGTTAAATCACGTGCCACTGATTTACAATGGAGTAGGCTCGATTTAGAAAGCCCATTTTTGGTTAATTTAGATATATATTTTTTTCTCTTTCAAGTATACATAGTAGGCTATTTTTTAAAAAGTTTATTTTGGGAGAGAGCAAGCATGCAAGTGGGGGAGAGGCAGAGAGGGAGAGAGAGATTCCCAAGCACTTGTCAGTGCGGAGTCCCATGCGGGGTTCAAACTCATGAACCACGAGATCATGACCTGAGCCTAAGTCAGATGTGTAACCAACTAAGCTGCCCAGGTACACTCAATTTTTAAATTAATTATTTTACATAGACAGGTTCTCGATTTATTTACTGAGCATTTATTTCCACTGATTTTAAGAGAGATGATTAAGAAGTGAGGGAGAAATAAGAGAGATGGGGGAAGTTTTTAAATAATCAGATCAAAATGTAGTGTGTGTACCTTGTACTTCAAAATATTCTCATGGAGGACATAAAATAGGAAACACTTCCGCTGTTTTGGCTGCTTCAGGAGTTAGAACAAGCAGGGGTGCCTGGCAAGCTCGGCCAGTAGAGCAGGTGATCGTGGTCTTGAGGTCATGAGTTTGAGCCCCACACTGGACATAAAGATTACTTAAAAATAAAATCTTAAAATAGAACAGGCAAAACCATATTTTTTTCTTTAGATAGCCTAAACTGCAAGTGAAAGTACAGTGAATGATTAAACATATGGATATATATGTACATAATTTTTATTTCCAGAATAATTTTCATAGGTACTTGAAAATACCTCACTGTAATATTCATAAAGCCCTCTCCCAATATGTAATCTGTGAAACTTGAAATATTCCTTATGAGACGCAAACAATATCTTGTGTTCAGCAAAGTTTGGTATTTAAACACGTTCTCCAAATAGCAGTTGGAAACACCGTGAGTTCGTAAGTTCTCAATTAATTGCATTATTTCACAACACAGAACAGATTAGCATTCTTTCACAAGCTAGCTGTTAGTGGATCTTCACAGCTCTTACCTGCCCTTTTAGGGAGTGTATAATGTGTGTTCTCTCTGGCACATCTCAAATTTTATTTTATATATATTTTTTAACATTCATTTTTGAGAGAGAGAGAGTGGTGAGTGGGGGAGGGGCAGAGAGAGAGGGAGACCCAGAATCCGAAGTAGGCTCCAGGCTCTGAGCTGTCAGCAGAGAGCCCGACGTGGGGCTCAAACTCACGGACCGTGAGATCATGACCTGAGCTGAAGTCAGACGCTCAACAGACTGAGCCGCCCAGGTGCCTCACATCTCAAATTTTAAAGTGCACAAGAATCACTTGAGTAACTTGGTAAAATGCCATTATCACTGATTGATTATAGGTGAGATGGTTAAGTAACGGAGTTAGGAGATAGGACTTGTCTGTTAAGTGGTTTCACAATTTCTCATTTTGGTGAGTTCTTATTTTGTATAGAGGATATCTTCAAACGAGAGACTGATTTACTATACCATTTACCCTTTAGCCACCTGATTCTGTGATATCATCTATACAGAGAAACAACTCAGGATTTGAGAAGAACAGTTTATTACACGTTAGCAATTTAAAGTTCTCATATTTTAATCTCTTAAAATTGATGGCATTTTGTAATTTGATTGAGAACATTTTTTTTCTTCTCTTAGCTTTCTCTTTTTATTTTATATGAATCAGGAATCCTGCCTCTTGAAATAAATGGGATCACAGATTTCACAAAGCAAAAAAACACAAAAAACAACAGACACAAACCAAGGTATAGACTTTAATCATATAGAACAAAGTGATGATTACCAGAGGGGAGGTGGGGGGGGGGTGATGGGTGACAGGTGATGAGAATTAAGAGTACACTTACCATGATCACTGAGTAATGTATAGAATCGTTAAATCAGTGTATTGTACACCTGAAACTAATATAACACGGTACGTTAACTATACTGGAGTTAAAACAAACAAACAAAAAAAACCCCAAAAAGCATGGTTGCTGATGCGCCTTGGATGTCACTGATCATCTACTCTTCAGAAGCACACAACTTGGGCGCTGATGGCTTGCTGTGACAGATAATGCCATAGATTCTGCTTCAAGCAATAGCCAAACGGGACAAAAATCACACAGGATATAAAATGACAAGAGGACAGGGATCTCCCAGTATTCTGCACAGGCTTGCTTTGCTTATGGGGCCATTGGGAACAGTCACAGACCTGCAAAAAAAGATTTTTCTCTTGCTTTTCCATCTCAGACTCTCAATGCCACTTCCATCCTATGGAGAAGGGCATCAATGGCCAACATTTCTCTCTGAGAACGGCTGGTGGTTTTTCCCTTTCGAAATATATATTGGACAAAAGTTTAAAGACATTTTTGGACTCCCATGATAAGGGCCTCTCTGTTAGGCTGAGTTAGGGCCAAGTGAAAATGCAGGTTTCTTTTCCTCCACCAACTAGTGCTGGTGCAAGAGAAATAAGTTGGCAGATCTTGATTTTCTTTACTGAAGACAAAAAAGAAAGTAACTTTAAAAACCCTATGGATAATGAGATAGGTTTCTAAACTGAAGTTTGATAATCTTAGAAAATGTATATTTTTATTTTTTTAAACATTTTTTAAATTTATTTTTGAGAGATAGAGTGTGAGTTGGGGAGAGACAGAGAGACACAGAATCCTAAGAAGGCTCCAGGCTATGAGCTGTCAGCACAGAGCCTGACATGGGACTTGAACCCATGAACTGTGAGATCAAGGCCTCAGCTGAAGTTGGATGCTTAATCGACCGAGCCACCCAGACGCTCCTCAGAAAATGTTTTTAGATCACTTTTATCACATTTATCTGTGTTGACATAGAAGCACAGTATAGTTAAACCAACCTTAGCTACCATTCTAATGACAAATTCTTGGTGATATTTTAGCCTTTTATATCTCTCACATAAATGAAAGATCTAAGCTTTAAAGGACAAATTGTATGCTTCTTCACTCCGAATAGCATACGTCAGTAAATGCTCTGAACTGGCTCTGTTTCCTGAGAAGGGAAAACCAACCCTTTGTTAGTCGGTATTGGTCATAATAATAATAATTGGTCAGAATAATAATAGTTCATCGAAATTAAGATGAGCTAATGGTCTAGGAGTACTGGCATTGTAATTTAGGGGATAAATAAAACAATAAGCATAATATAAATATAAGAATAATATAAATATATCAATATGAATGCAATATAAATAACATTAATAATTAATAATTAATAATTCATCTAAATTAAGATGAGCTAATGGCCTAGGAGTAATGACATTGTAATTTAGGGAGTGATAAATTAGAATCCTTTATTACCAAACATAAAAGAACTATGGCCTTATATTCGAAAGCAACTCAATAATAAGAGAAAGTAATCAGGAATTTATAGTCAAATATAAATGAAACTTGGAAGTCAACTATTTTAAATTGATCTAAACAGTCTGAGTCTATAATAAAATTTAAGAAAGATTCATTTTCCATGTTTATTTTTTCACTAAGTAGAATTTCATTCAACAGAATGCGTAAGTCATTGTATTAATCCTTTCTCTTAACCTATAGTTCATTTCAGTCTCCTAAATTTACTTTTTATTTGCACCCCTCTGGATGAAAAATGATTGTCCATAAACATCAATTGCTAAAACATCAGGAAATCTGGTGATAATTCTGTAACTTGATTTCCAGTTTTATATAACCATGGAGTAATATAAATGATTAATGCTTTGTGTTTTTCTTGTTCAACCCTATAATCAGCTTAATTAAGACCCTGCTAGCGCTAATTGAGAAATTATCACTAATTTCTTCAAATTTCCCTAACTTAGACCTCTATTAATTTGTTAGAAAGTACACTTGTATCTGGTGTTGTATTTCAGACCAGCTGTTGCATTTGGAAAAGGATGTTTCAAATAAAAAAAAATTCTTTAAAATTTCTTCAAGGTTTATAATTCTGTTTCAAGGATAAGACATTTAAGTACTAAATATGTGTGAAAGCATGCATAAATATTCCCATATTTGTTACTAGAGCCCAATTGTCGACAATAAGTTCTAATGTAATATTTTTTTTCTCTTCATAGCTTGCTTTCAAAGTTACAGTAGGAAAGTTTTCCAATTTCTAGGACCTCTGGTTTATAAAGAATATATAATAGTGAAAACTACCTTTTGTCTTCACACAATCATGATTTTCTAGTGTGCTAGTATGTTAAATCAGAATTTTCTCTTCAATGCTGACCGAAAGAGCGTGCTCCTGTTGTCTTTCCTGTACTATCTTCCCAGATCCTTTCCTGGGGCCCATCCATCCTCCTACAGAGGAATGCCAAGGACAGTGGTGAGAATGCTTCAAGAAATTTACTTTTGTCTCACCTATATGGGTATATGCCATAGGTGAATTTGTCTGAAAGTTTATTTGCAAAATAAACATCTGGACCATCTCTGATTGGTTAAAAAGTCTGATTTCTTCTTAACTTTTAGTTTCAAACTCTAATTTACGGCTTTGTTTTTCCGATATTTGGTCAGTTTGTTTTTTCCCCTAAATAGACCTTTTTGTCCAGGAAGTAAGCATCAGGAAGCTAATCTGATATGTCCTGAAATAATCTGTTCCTCAATTCTTATAAACATCTTAAAGTTATAAACATCTTAAAGGAGATAGAGTCCTTGCCCTTCATAAGTGTGGTTAGGTTTGGCAAAAACGAAAAGTGGCAGATGTTTGTCAAATCTATTATGCCATGAATATATCACTCTTTTTAAATGTTGAAATGTTATCCCAGGTGCTTCAAAAGTTTGTACCCTCATAACTGAGTGATTGAGGATAGCCGTAATACATCTGGAAAGTGTTTCAATAATACAAGGCAAATACACAGAATTACCACACTGGACACTCTTAGGGAACTTGGAAAAATGAAAGACTTCTATGGGTTTCTATTTGGACTTGAGTAAATTTTTGCTGCCATTCTTCAAAACATATCAACTGGGGAAGGGGATCAAGGCTTCTGTATGCTAAAGATTCAGTTCCCTGCACTGTTTTTTGTGCAGACGAGGGCTTTAATTTTGGTTGAATTTTCTGCACATTAATTTATATTCTTCTCTTCTCCCCCAACAATCCTCTCATGGGGTGTTGTGTCTCTTACAGCACAATGAACTTGAGATCCTTTCCAATTCACATATGTTTTTAGTCCTGCATAAAGGACTCATTACAAATCACTAGATGTTGATGTAAGTTAACACATACTTATTGAGGTGCCTGGGTGGCTCAGTTGGTTAAGCATCCTACTCTTGATCTTGGCCTGGGTCATAAGACTGTGCCCCGTGCTGGGCGTGGAGCCTGCTTAAGATTCTCTCTCTCCTTCTCTTTCTGCATAACATCCTCCCTCCCCTTTTCCCCCTCCTAAAAAAAAAATACATAAATATATATTTGCAAATTGCCCACAGTTTCACATTTAAATGGACTTTTCATACATTCTTTTTATTCAGTGGTCCTTTTGCTGGACGATTTCACTTCTACCAGCTCCCAACTTTGCTCCTTACATCTTTGTTCCCTCTCTTTCTCTATCACACATATAAACAGCATTCTTACTTCCCTGAAAAAAAAAATAGATGTTTAGAAATTTTCATATGTGTATCCAGGTTAGTTGTACAAGTGACTACCAACTGAAACCATTGTTAGCCCAACTGTTTAATTCAGTGACTTTTCTCACGTCATCTGAGTTACAGTGTTCTATATACTTTAAATGGACTGCCTCTAATTTTCAGCATTTTTCAATTTATTTAATTTTTATGAACTGATCACACTGTGTCTAGCACAGTGAATAAAATAAAATACAGCACAGCTTCAATATTTATTATATATTTAGTATATATAAAATATATATTAAATAATAAAAATATTATAATTTAATATATATTAATATATAATATATAAATATTATTTAAACAGCATCATATATTGTCACTCAGCCCACCCCTGTTATTAATGCCTAGTGCCTCAATTCTTAATCATTTCATCCTATGTTCTCAGTTCTTTTTTTTCTTCCCTTGGAGTCATAAACTATCTAATTGATAAACTTTCCCTCCCCTCCCCCTCCCCACACACAAACCCATTCTCTGGGAATCAGTGCAGCTAAGTTAATGAGACCCTATTTAAAAATAATCATGTGGTCTATAAACCCCCAAAATCATAAAAAATGTTACAAACCTATAATATATAGGTTTATGTATTTTATACAGGCTTATAATATTACAAAGCCCAAACTTTAATATTGATTCTATGGATCAAATAATTTCTTCCTCTCTTTTTCCTCCCCATATTCTTCTCTCTTCTTCTTTCTTCTTCCTCTTCCTCTCTTTATTTCTTTTTGCATATTTCATGTTTTTGAGGTCCAAGAACAACACATTTTATGCCTTCCTATCTTTATAATAATCCTATAGATGTAAAATATAAGCCCATTCAAGTTTATATTTGCAAGTATATATTTGCAAATTGTGTCTTTCTTATTCTTGGTAGAACAAAGGCCATTTTTATGTGATTGAGACATGAACAGGTGTTTGCTGGGCTCATTCTCTTTTTCATAGTGATGTTCTCTTGCTACCACAAATGGATTAATCAGATTGCAGCCTGTTCTTGGAACGCTTATCTCCCTCTGCTTACTGTCCATCCAGTCTTGGTTATAGGATAGTCTGTCTGAGCTGGCATTTACTTTCCTGTGACTCATTAGTCTTTCATCATTATAAGTAGTAGTGATATCCAGAATGTTTCTGTCCCTCAAACTGAGGGACTTATCAGTGGGGTCAGCTGTTTTCTCAAGTTTGCTTAATTCATCAACTTGCAATGTATTCTTGGACTTTCTTTCTACCTGATGATCAAATATGAACACTCATTCTGATGAAGCTTCACTATTCTTAGTATAGCTCCTATTTCTGCAGCTGTTTGTTTTTCCTTAGTTTCTTATGCCTACTGTCCCTTATGTAGAGGAAAATGCATGTCTATTGTGGTGGGGTTTGAGAATATCCACTCCTCTTCTGCATTTCCTGTCTCCCCTTACAGTTAGGTAGGCCATGAGATCAATTCTGGTAAATGGAATGTGAGTGGAACTAACTTGTGGTCATGTGGCTTGAAGTACAGAGATAGACCCCACAGAGGCATCTAGAAGCCATATTATCACGTGAGAAGCTGCTGCTCAGCAGAAATATCCAAACCATGTCAGACTCCACTTGAACGAAATAAAAGCTTTTTAAAGTTTTTTTATTGTAATTTCAGTATAATTAACACAGTGTTATATTAGATACAGGTGTACAACATAGTGATTCACTAATTCTGTACATCACCTGGTGCTCATTGTATGTGTACTCTTAGTCCCCTTCACTTATTTCACTCATCCCCCACCCACCTCCCCTCTGGAAACATCAATTTGTTGTCTGTAGTTAAGACTCTATGTCTTGGCTTCTCTCTCTCTCTCTCTCTCTCTCTCTCTCTCTCTCTCTCATTTTCTTTGCTCGTTTTTAAAAATCCACATATGAGGGAAATTATCTGGCATTTGTTTTCCTCTGAATTATTTTGCATAGCATTATACTCTCTAGCTCCATCCGTATTGTTGCAAATGACAAGATTTCATTCGTTTTTATGGTTACATAAATAATATTCTATTGTATCTGTACACCACATCTTCTTTATGCATTCGTCTATCAACAGACACATGGACTGCTTCCATAATTTGGCTATTGTAAACAATGTTGGCAATAAACACGGGGATGTGTGTATCCCTTTGAATTGGTGCTTTTGTATTTTGGGGGTCAATTTCCAATAGTGTGATTACTGGATTGTAAGGTAGTTCTATTTTTAATTTTGTAAGGAAACTCCATACTGTTTTCCACAGTGGCTGTACCAGTTTACATTCCCACCAAAAGGGCATGAGGATTCCTTTTTATCCACATCCATGCCAACACTCATTGTTTTTGTGTGTGTGTGTGTGTGTGTGTTTTATTTTAGCCATACTGACAGGTATGAAGTGATATCTCATTAGTTTTGATTTGTATTTCCCTGATAAGTGAGCATCTTTTCATGTGTCTCTTGGTCATCTGCATGTCTTCTTTGGAGAAATGTCATTCATGTCTTCTGCCCACTTTTTAATTGTTTTTTTTTTTCTGGGGGGAGTGTTGAGTTTATAAGTTATTTATATAGTTTGGAAACTAACCCTTTTTCAGATATGGTATTTACAAATATTTCCCCCATTCAGTAGGTTGTCTTTTACTTTTGTTGACTGTTCCTTTCACTGTGCAGAAGCTTTTTATTTTGATGTATTCCCAATGGGTTTTACTGTTATTCCCCTTGCCCCAAGAGACACATCTAGAAAAACGTAGTTACGGTGTTAAGCTTTTATTTTGTTAAGCCATTGGGTTACGGGGACTGTTAGAATGGCTACTGTTAATAACCTTGGTGAGTATACCTCTAAGATATTAAAAAACCTCTAAGATATTAAAATTAATGGAAGAAATAGTAAAGGACATCTATATTTGTAAATACTTTTTTTTATATGTTGAAACTGTTATGTTTCCTATTCTATTCATCTTTTATATTATACTTGCATTTATGAAATACTTAAAGGTATTTTTTTCTATGATGGCTCATGGATTTTTAATAGTCAATTTGCTCCCAATATATGTAATTATAATTCACGTTTGGATATTCAAATTTATATGACTTGATCAATGGAAGTCTCTTTAAGTTTGAATATTTTTACTTCTTTGAGAAATACCATCAAACATTTTTTCAAATCATCTTATTATCTGACAACAAGGAGTTACTGGTCTGTTCAATTTTTCCCAGGTTCAGGATATGTAATCAGCCATTCACTAAGAAAAAATTCTTTTTAGTGGAGGAGGATATGAAACGTCAGATTCTTAGCTCTAGGGATACATAGCAAATTGTTTTGAGTGAGCAGAGTAGTATCAGGTTTTAACATTGTTTTCCAATAACAGAAAAACCACTTGTTTGGGAGCATACCTAAATGATTTTTATGCCTTATCCAAATTATACTCCATTTCCTTTTGTAAGTCTTATATATTTTACCCATAGCGATTTTACATTGACTCTGCAGACAGAGTTTATTATAATAGTCTAAATAATATAACAATAGCTAATTCTCATATACTAAGCCCGATGTTTCTTAGGAATCTCCTTTAGAAATCTGAAACGCTCTTTTTCCAAAAGGTTTCATCTGAAGAAATAGTTGGTCAAAAACTTTCTGCCACTATTCTGATCAAGAGAATCCTGCAGAAAAGGATTCAGTACCTATAGGAAAATAGATCGATCTAGTATAAATGTAAGCATTATGATTTGTGTCTAAACTTAGAACACACAATCTGACAAGCACATTTTTTATGTATTTGTAAATGTAAGGACCTAAAAATATCTTACCAAATGGTATATATAAATCACTCTACAGTATTTAATTAAAGAGCCAATTTTACTGGAAATGATACAGGTATAGGGGAGGGAAATTTTTCCCTCTACCCTTCTAGGTTCTTTGGCTGGTCTAATAATCAAACTGACATAAGACAGATTAACCAGAGGGAAGCATGTTTAATTGCATATTATGGGGTCCCCACAAAGCAAGGAGATTCAAGGGCAAGCTGGGCAATTGAAGCTTATATGCAATCCTGACCTAAGACACGAGATAGGGACCCCGAGGCTTCAAAGGGGTGGAGGATAATTCACAGGGTGATAAGAAGAACAGATGTTTACTAATTAGATGCTTGTCCTGCTATATAGATAGGTCATTCAGAGAAAAATGATCTCTTGGCAATAGCTCTCTTTCTGGGCCAGGCCCCCTATCTAAATTCTTTTAAGTAGTTTGTGGGAGAGGTAAAACTTTTTTTTTTTTTTTTCCTTGAATCTGCTGGCTCTTGATTGTCTTCAGCTCAAAATAACCCACATGCCAAAGTGGCACATTTTGGGAAGGTTTGTTATGAATCTCTTCACATGAGACGGGCTCTACTAGAAACCCTAATGTTTCTTAATATTTGTAAAACAGAGAAGAAAGAAGAGCAGAAAAATGTATTCTTTAGGGCTTTGGTAGTGGGTTCATTGTAGTTGTAATACAAATCTAAAGTAACAAAGATAATTAAACATTGAATGCTTAATGGATTTGGGCTTGATTAAGGGAAGTGGCAGGGTATGAAGGCCTAAAAGTACAACACGAAGTTGAGAAGTGAATACTTGGAAGGGATTCGAATAGGATCCAAATATTTTCAAACATGATGAATATCCATTACTGATAGCTTTACTAATAAGCTACATAAAATGATTAAAATTGTGCCTAAGCGAAATAGAGCATCTTTTAATAAATTATGGGGGAAATATCAAATGTCTAACTCAGATTATGACAAAGAAGCAAGTAGTTACAATCATGATTTTTGTTTTTATATTTTTAAAAATATATGGAGAATTGTAGGCTTCTGAATGGATAAAATAAAACAAAAATGGTTCATCATTAAATTATTCTATTAATTAATCTCATATTAATCTCATAATTAAAAGCTCTCATGAGCTGCAAAAAAATACAATTAAAATGAAGCATTTTATAAAAAATCTGTCTGGCACTGGGTAGGTGACGGGATGGGAGATCAATGAAATGATCAAGCCCAAAAATTGTACTTCTGACAAAACAAGCAAAATTATATGTATGGTGTCTCCATATTCAGAAGCAATCCTTTCTTTCTTGGCAGTTAGCCAAGACACAGATAGGCTCTTGAGACCACATTGGTAATTTCTTACCCAAACTTGCTCACCTCTGAGTGATTTATAATAAGTTAAAAGTAAAGTCTGATGGGAATTTCAGTTTCTTACATTTAAACCCCAGATGGTTCTTTTACAAAGGACTCTCATCTGAAAAATTAATGAAGAAACAAAATCTAGCAGGTATGGGGTAGAACGATACTTGATATTACAAGGGTGAATCATACATGCATATAAAATGCCATCACATTGATGATTAAAATTAATTCAAATATAGAAGAAATTACTATAAGCAAATTTTATTACCTTCATGATGGCAACATCTCATATACTGTTTGTCCCTAGAGTCATAGAAAAGCTCTTTTAGAAATCACAATGCAAAAGTATTCTGCAGTTTCATTACAGTTTGGGGCCAAAGGTCTCAATATAATTTCCAAATTAATTAAATAAATGTTGGCAACACTAAGAAAATATTACGAGGGGGAATCAATAGAACACCATTTTACATAAGCCAATTTATTCTCTCTAATGAAATTATTCAAACTATTTAAAACTTTTATGTCTTCCAAAATAAAAATTTCTTTGGATAGTAAATTTCAGTCAGATTGCAACCTACCAGTCACTACCTCTGCTATACAACTTCGGATTTTATAACATTCTGTCTCAAAGGCATTTTTTAACAACTGAACTTTTCAAAATAATTTTCTGTATACATTAGTTTTAAAATAGAGAACACTGAAAATGTTATACTAATTTTTTTTTTTAATTTTTTTTTCAACGTTTATTTTTTTGGGACAGAGAGAGACAGAGCATGAACGGGGGAGGGGCAGAGAGAGAGGGAGACACAGAATCGGAAACAGGCTCCAGGCTCTGAGCCATCAGCCCAGAGCCTGATGCGGGGCTCGAACTCACGGACCGCGAGATCGTGACCTGGCTGAAGTCGGACGCTTAACCGACTACGCCACCCAGGCGCCCCCTAATTTTTAATATCTAACACGAAAGTGAGTTGATTTTCCACCACTGAATCAGAAGCACAAAATTCCTGTTGGAAAACTGTTTTCCCTAAATTCTTAGAAGGAGGGTTATTTCTTTTCCAAAATACAACGTAAAGGAAGAAAAATTCACCTTTGATGACAACACAAGTTTCAGCTGAACCTTCAGCAAAAAAATTTTTAAGGTGATACTTGTCCTTATCCCTCTGCAGGCTGATCCTCACTAAGTAATAAAAAGATCTCCGTGCTTATGTGGGTATGGCATGAGATACCTTGAGTTGTGTTATTCTACTTCATCTTTATGATAGTTCTATGAATTGAGAGTACAAAGAGTATTATTAATATTTCACAGTTTAGGAATGGAGTATAGAAAAAATAAATGCTAAAGTTCATTTGGTTAGGTTAACAAAAGTCGTACAGCTAGAATTAAAGCACAGTTATCCCTCTATCCTAACCAAGGGCTCTTCACGTGATATATAATTATGGCATAAGTATACAAGTGGCTTAAGGGTAACTTTTAAAAAATGAATCTCTTTTTTCATGGAAGTTCATTGATTTCATTGATTTCCCAGGGATTCAAATAAATATTCTTTCATTGAAAACCTACTTTGTTATAGGCACTCTGCTTATTTGTTTAGACTCTGAAGGAGCATACAAAAGAGTTTCTTCCTTTGAGCTCACAATTTGGTGGTGGTGGAGATACATATGTAGTACGATGGGAGGGGTTTTATAACAAAACTAGTACACAGTGGGTTAAGAGCATGAGGAGAGAGAGACTAACTAGAAGAGTAGGGTATTGTGATTAAGCATTAAAATAAATGTGCATTATGTCCTGAAAAATAAGAGCTTGAGAGGCAGAGGAAAACAAAGACGTTTCAGATAAAAACAGAATTTTAAAGACATGGGGAGTTGAAAGTCTTAATTGTGTTCATATGGCAGCATTTTTGTATTATCTTCATGTAGGTAGAGAATGCAAAGGGAAGTGGGGTGGGGAGAATTGGGGGAAGTTTTTGAAAGTGTGTTTGTCATGTTAGAAAGACCGTAAAGCATTATTTAGGGCAAGTTTTTAAAGGAGAGGAGGTGTATGATTCAATTTGCAGTAGCAAAGACACTTTTGGGGAAGAAGGGATGAACAGCTGGAGTAGGCGAGACTGGATGAAGGAAAACTGAAGCAGGAGAAGAATGATGGGGATGGTGGAAGACATTATTTCCTGTGGGAGCCCAGTCTGGGTTGATAACATTGGATACTCACTTTGTGTCCCTGCTTGTGATTTGCAGCCTCCACTTCTAAAAGTTTTCCATATATAAAATTTCTTTTTGTACAGTACGATTAGTTTCTGAGGGAGAGCAGAATACATCACCCTAGAATGTGCCACCTTGATACATGGATTATTTTGAGCTGAAAGCAATCAGGGCCAGAAAGACTTAGGAAGAATTTTTACCTCCCCCTTAACTGCCTACGATGATTTAGATAAAGGACCTACCTGTACCAGGAAAAGAGCTACTACCAAAAATAACCTTTTTATATCCAAAAGATGTATCTGCAAGGCATGGGAAACATTTGTTTACCAAACACCTGCTATTCTCAGCTTCCTGTGAATTGTTTTGCAGCCTTTGGAGACCCAAAACCCCTATCCCCTTCTCCTTAGCTCAGGATGGAAGCCTCAGTTACCTGCTAGAGGGTCTCCTACTTTTATGGGGCTACTGTATGTACAAAATTGGTATTTCTCCTGGTAATCTGTCTTATACCAATTTAATTATTAGGCTAGCCAAACAACCTAGAAGGGAAGAAGGGAAACATTTCCCAACTCTACATTTTCCTAATAACTTCTATTATTTTTCTATTCACCACATGGTTTTACCCAGGTGTTCATCCTGGCCTTTTGGAATTAGTGTTGTTGTTTTCTTAAGTTTATTTATTTATTTTTGAGGGAGGAAGGAAGGGAGAGAGGGAGAGGAAGAGAATGAATGAATGAATGAATGAATGAATGAATGAATGAATGAATGAATATCCCAAGCAGGGTCCGCACTGTCAGCACAGAGCCTGACTCAGGGCTTGATCCCAGGAACGATGAGATCATGACCTGAGCTGAAATCAAGAGCCAGACCCTTAACCACTGAGCCACCCAGGCACCCCTGGATTTAGTGTTTAAAAACTATTTTCCTAGTTTTAGTGATGATTTGAAGCAAGTACATACTGTGACTAAAGAAGGGTTACACCTTATTGTGGACACTATGAAAATGATTTTCTTGCTTCAATAAGAGAGCCAACATGGATGGTTCTGAGTCAGACTGCCTAATGAGGAACACTCTTACCAGCTGCACACCTTCAGAAAATTAACCCCTTCATCCCTCCATTTCCTCAACTTAAAAATGAGGATAACTGTTTCTTCCTTAAAGAGTTTTGAGGATTAAGTGAATAAAGGATAAAAATGAGGGTTTCTTTCTACTCACATGACTTTTGAAACCAAGTATGTGTGTGTTTGTTTTTTTTCACAATCAGCAATACAATTTAGTTCTAACGCTGTCTACCTGTAGTTAATGCAGACCCCCCAGGTTAAAGGTTTAATCCAACCAGACTGCCTGCCCTCATTTTAGATGCCAAGCTCAAGTCTCAGGTTGTTTGGGCTATATGTTGGGGGGTTCCCATGACCCCTTCCATGGGTTCAATAATTTTCTAGAAGGGTTCACAGAACTCAGGAAAACTAATTACTTAATAGATTATGGGTTTATTACAAAAAACACAGCTCAAATAGAAGAGATGTACAGAGCAAGGTATGGGGAAGGGGCAGAGCCTCTATGCCCCTTCCAAAGGCACCACCTTCTCAGCAACCCCATGTGTTTCCCAGTCTGGAAGCTCCCAAACCTCTCCAGTGAGGGTTTTTTATTAAAGCTTCACCAAGTAGACATGACTGATAATAAACTCAATCCTCCAGCCCTTTCTCCTTCCTGGAGGTCAAGGAATGGGGCTAAAAATTCCAGTAATCACACCATTGGTTCCCTTAGCAACCAGCATCCCCCTCCCCATCCTCAGGAGCTTTCCCCCAAATCCTAAAATTTATCATAAACTCTAGTGTGGTTGAAAGCACCTCTTCCGAATAACAAAACGTGCTCCTTTCACTACTTCTGTCTCTGGAGCTGGTTTAGGAGACTGGGACCAAATCCAACTACTACCACAAAAGATACTGTCGCTTTTATCACTTAGGAAATTACAAGTATTGTAAGAGCTGGGATGAAGACCAGAATATGTATTTTTTATTATCATAGTGAGCATGAATTAAAAAATACTTAGAACTCTGGCAGATTGTATGTGTTTAGCAAATGTTAGTCACAATGACCACCACCACTGTCATATTGTGGAGAAAAAAAAGTCTGAAAAATTCAGAAGGTAGACATTTAAGACAAAAAAACAAAACAACCCCCCCCCCAAAAAAAAAAACATATTCCATGAAGTTACTCATTCATTTTGCAAGAGAACTTTCAAACCATAGAAGCTTGACCCTAATGAAATACTCATTCCATACATTATGTAATCCTTTGGCCAAGATATTCTAAAATATTTTAATGTATCATTAGCTCAGTCTCTAATGCACAAAACGCTTTTTATTCTTTTCGTGACACAAAAGTTCGCTGTTTTTCTCAGAGTGTATGTTTAAAAATATTTGATTTTTCTGTGATTTCTAAACTTGTCTTCTAAGTAGTTAGATATAAATAGAGCCAGTATTCGCTTTTTTGACCCTCTTTCCTTTTTCTGTATGTTCTTTCCATTAGAGATTTAAATCATTCTTATGGTTTCAATGAAAATCTCTTATTTGTAAAATTTCTAACTATCCATCTGCAGTCATGACCTCTCTCTAATTTTATCACTAATTATCTACTTGAGTGATTTGCAGTTGCCTCAGTGTCAGCCAATCTACCCAGAGATTCATCATATTTCCCCCCAGTCCTATAGATTCACATTTGTAAGAGGCAATGTGGTTTCCTGTTTAGGAGAAGGGCTCTGGGGTTAGACACAACATGACTTGCTCTGGCTCCATATTTGGTAACTGTGACTTTTGGTGCCCTAACTTCTCTAGGCCTTAATAGTTACCTTGCTGGTGAAAGGAAATTTCTAGGCGAATTAAGATGCTTAACTCAGTGTTTGGCAAAAGCAAGACCTTAATGAATTTTAGCTGTCATTATTAATGTTATCCACACAGGAGAGCCTCTACATTATAGGTATACGCAAATATCTTTGTGTCTGTAAGTGAATCTTCCTCCATTCTTCTGCTATGTCATGTTGATATTAATTCACAAGACTTAGCTCAATCATGACCTCTTTTAGCCTGCCCTCGTCTTCTCTGGCTCCCTACAATTTCATCTTTAAGAGTCCACACATGCAACACATGCAGAGGCTGGCCCACTTATGTTTCTAAGATGAAGAAGTAGGACCAGGAACTCCATTTGCGATGTCACCACCTCCCGAGCTTGCCGTGCCCTACAAATGTCACCTCCCTATTCTGAGCGTGGATCTTAGTTGTCCTACTCTTGCGTGCAGTCTGCTCCCTGTTTCTGCTATTTTTTACTAGCTGACAAGTCCCAGCTCAGGCTGGGACTTTGTGCTCAGGCAATCAGCAGATTATCAGTATTGATACTCCTAAATCTCTCTATAGCTCAGGCCTTAATAGTTCAGTTGTCTATATTTTCTGTCAGACAAATAAATCTTCATTTATTTGTCAAAACTTCATATCCTTTACTATTTCCTTCAACTTTTGAATTCAGCACCGCTGCATCTATTATGGTCTACATTTCCCATTGTTTCATTTTCTGATTACTCTGCTTTAGCTGGATTGATGTTTACTCACTGTTTTCTAACTCTGTCTTACTAGTTCATTTACTGTACCCTTGATCAAACTGCCAACATGGCACAGGACTTTGGCTCATTCTCTTTACCTATTTATGTACTTTGAGACTGTAATGTCTAGTTCAAATTCCCATGCAACTTTGCTAATCATTTTAGCTCTTGGTGTTCTTTCCGGACTCTGAATTATGATTTAACATGGGCTAAATTTATAAATGCTTGTGAACTTGAGTAGGCAGGTATCCTACTGAAATCAAAATCATCAATTAGAGAAACAGTTACATATGAAAATGGACACTCAGAAGTATATTTTTTTGAAATATTGAGGTATAAACCATAGTGCTATTCTAAATATATTTTGAAAATTTTGTGTGTATGTACCTATGCTGCAAAAATCTATGCTACACAATATGTACATACATACACATATAAGTGTACCTATATACATGTATTATCATAGATTTTTATAACATTGTAGACACCTAACTGGTTGCCATGTTAACAACCATAAAGATGATAATGATGATGATGAGATTGAAAAGAATTGGAAGTAGGGAAATGTGTTTCTTAACTTTCTTTGGTACCTATGCCACTGGGGCAGGTATACAATCAGTACCTTATATTAAACATTATGATTACAATTTATAGTATTTGCTAGGCAAGTTATTGGTGCTGTTCTGTAGTTTCTCCCTGATTAAGATTGAAAGATTCTTTTGGCTACAGTTCTCACACATGCTCTGGAAGAAAACAGAGAAGAGGAGAAGCAAAAATAAGTATTTTGCACCAGGAGAAAACAACAGTGAAGGAGCACAGCAGGCTGGCACTAGGTCCAACATCCTTCCTCTTGCCCCGCCTCACTGGCTGCTTCTGCTCTCATGAAGTCATCACTGGGAAGCAAACACTGGCAGTAGGAAAGGATATCCTGAGATCTGGCCTGCAGTCTGACAATAACTTTTTGGCACATTCTAGTGTAAAATATTCCTATTAGTACTCCACATTCGTTCTGGCGCCTGAACATGGCCAACTGCAGGAGCCAAGAGGAAATTCCCTGTTGAGGAAACACTGTGGGATACAGAGGAACAGGTGAGCACAGCAAGAAATGGAGCCATTTCTCGACCCTCAAAGAAGAATAATTTACAGAAAATTCCTTATCTACTTGGGTGTCTCCTCAGGAACAGTAAAATAGAAATGAGAATTTTCATAAGAGTAAGATGAAAAGGAAAAGCGCAAAATGGGAAGAATTGCATTAATGCATGCCACAAAAATTGTTTAGCTGGTAACAGGGAAAAATATAATTCCTGAAATCTTAGAGTTTGTATAAACCCTAGAGCTCTCGATGAAAATGTATCTCTCAGGTGGATTTTAGTACAGAAACTATTCTGGCATTGTCCCAAGTATTTTCTTTAGGATGATGTTTTGTTTTGGGGGAGGAAAATGTCTTGGGAAGGCCAGATTAAACCAATGTTAATAGATTCCCTTCATTAACGTAAATGCCTTTTTAAAATATGCTGATGTGGAGGGGCACCTGGTGGCTTAGTGAGTTAAGCATCCAACTCTTGTTTTGGCTCAGATCATGATCTCAGGATTCAGGAGTTACAGCCCTGCATCATGCCCTAGACTGACTGCAGGAGCCTGCTTGGGCTTCTCTGTCTCCCTCTCTCTGTTTCAAAAATAAATAAATATTTAAAATATGCTGATGTGGAATAAACATAGTACACATTGTTTACCATTCATCTCACCATTGATTTCCTCCAACACCTTTTTTTTTTTAATATAAAGAGAATTTTGCAGCATGAAGTAATACAGACCATATTTAGGAAAAACATGATCTATTCCATAATGAGTCCTAGACAACTTGAGATGAAAAAAAGAGTTGTAGGTTTCCTTAAATTAGCCATACTATTTTTTTCTGTAATATTCTGGAACTCCAATGGGCTGTGTACGAATTAATCTTGCCCTCAATAGAACTCATCAAGGTGTGTTGTAGCAATTTCAACTACGTGACCCAGGTTTCCTGTTACTTCCCCGTTCCAGTTTTAGTCCTGATTTCCTTATGTAACTTTTCTTTGTCTAAAAGCATGACTGAACACTTGTTATACCGTTAACTATTTGTGGGATATGTTGCATTTGGAGTCACAGGAACTGAACTTCCCACTATTCATGCCTCATAGTACTTTCCACACCTCGAATTTCTACTGTCCCTTTGACATGCTTTTACCAAGAAAATGTAAAAGAAACGATGCCATTCAATTCCAGCCTTAAACATTAAAAAGGCCCAGCATGTTTTACTTTTTTTTATTTTAGAAGTCTAGCTGGTAGAATCAGGAACCATGATACATAAAAAGAAAGATATAAATTCTCCTGATGGAGAAGACATGGACAGTTCCTCATGGGTGGGAAAACACCGAAAGAGACCAAGTGCAAGAGAAATGAGGTGCTCCAGTTGCCCACATAGCCCTCAGGCATATGAGAAAGGCTTTCTGAGACGTTTCGTTTCGGCCATCCACGGATGGAGTGCAGTCAAATACAAGTCATATCAGATGTTTGCACCCAATCAAAACCATCAAAATCAAATGAACCTTGAGGGTAGCTCTGCCTAAAATTCCAATCCATAGAAATACACAATCAAAAGAAGCCTTGTTTGATGCTATTAAATTTTAAGATGGCTTATTACGTGGCACAGATAACTGAAATAGAAGGATTTTTTTTGTATCTCTAGGTATTTGGGGAAGAAGCATAATTTCACCATACAGGTAAATACAAACCGACAGAATCATCAATATGAGGCAGAGGAGGGAAAACATTATGAGGTTGGTGTGTGTATTATTATCACAAGTTTGAAAGAGAACTCTTGGAGGAACTTCTTATTTTTGTTTGGCTTCTAAAATCAGGTAGGTTTGGTATAAAAAGGGATTCTGTAGAGGGGAGGCAATAGCCTATAAAATAGAATAGGTTGAAAAGGTATTAGCTCTGGAGAATTACACAAACACACACAAATACACATGGCTATATGTATACATGTGCACATGCATGTATAAGATATAACTATATATTTATATATAGAGAATATATAAATGCATATAAGTGTAGATATATTTGCACATAATATCACATTACTAAAGGATGTATATAAATTATATATGTATATCTAAAAATATATAAAGCGTGTATTATATATGTACACATATTATGTATATAACATATTAGATGTTTATACATATATACATATAGATATATTTGCACATAATATCACATTACTAAAGGATGTATATAAATTATATATGTATATCTAAAAATATATAAAACATGTATTATATGTACACATATTATGTATATAACACATATTAGATGTTTAGTACATATATAATACATATATACATAATACATATGACATATGTATTATACATATATAATGTAAATATATGCAACTCTATTGGATATACACACACATACACATAAGAAACCCAAATATGTGTCTGAATTTACACCAAGAAGTTTACATAATTATTTTCTCTTATGTGTATTGAAATCTATGTAACAAACTATATCACATTGCAGTGACAACATACACAGTACATCATACTGATTCAACAATTCCATACATTACTCAGTGCTCACCATAAGTGTAGTCATCTTTAACCATCTGTCACCGTATAACATTTTTACAATATTATTGACTAGATTCTCTATGCTGTGTTTTTCATTTCTGGGATATATTTATTTCATAACTGGAAGTTTGTTCCTTTTAACGCCCCTTGTCTGTTTTGCCCAGCCTCCCCACCCCCCAGAGCCATCAGTTCTCTGTATTTATGAGTCTTTTTGTTTTTTTAGATGCCATGTAGAAGTGAAATCATATGGTATTTGCCTTTCTCTGTCTGAAGTATTTCACTTAGTAGAATACCCTCTAGGCCTATGTTTTCACAGATAGCAAGATCTCATTTTTTTATGGCTGAGTTATATTCCATTGTACGTATCTTTATCCATTCATCTATTGCGGGACACTTGGATTCTTTCTGTATTTTGGCTATTGTAACTAATGCTGCAATAAACACAGTACATTTATTTTTTCAAATTATTATTTTTGTTTTCTTTGGACAAATGCCCAGCTGTGGAATTACTAGATCATGTGGTACTTCTATATTTAAATTTTTGAGGAAACTCCATACGATTTCTATAGTAGTTACACCAGTTTACATTCCTACCAACAGTGTACAAGGGTTTTCTTTTCTCTACTTTCTTGTCTACACTTGTTATTCATCTTTTTGAAACTAGCCATTTGACTAGTATAAGGTCATAGCTCACTGTGGATTTGACTTGCATTTCCTTGATAATAATGTTGAGGATCTTTTCATGTGTCCGTTGACCTCTTGTATATCATCTTTGGAAAATGTCTATTTAGGTTCCCTACACATATTTGAATTGGGATGTTCTATTGGTGTTGAGTTAGATATTAACTCCTTGTCAAATATATTATTTGCAAACATTTTCTCCCATTAAATAGATTGCCTTTTTATCCTGTTGGTTGTTTTCTTTGTAGTACATAGCTTTTTATTTTGGTGTAGCCTCAATAGTTTATTTTAGTTTTTGTTTCCCCTGCTGAGGACACACATCCATAGACATCTTGCAAAGAACAATGTCCAAGAGATTACTGCCTACATTTTCCTCTAGGAGTTTTATGGTTTCAGGTCTCACGTTTAGGTCTTTAATCCATTTTGAGTTTATTTTTGTATTTGGTTTGAGGAAGTGGTCTGTTTCATTCTTTTGCATGTAGCTGTCCAGTTTTCCCAACACCATTTGTTGAAGAGACTGTCTTTTCTGCATTGTATATTCTTGCCTGTGTTGTACGTTAATTGACCATATAACCTTGGGTTTATTTCTGGGCCCTCTATCTTGTTCCATCGATCGGTAGATCGATCGATCGATCGATTTGTGTGTGTGTGTGTGCTGGTACCATACTGTATTCTGAACTACGTTTTTGTAATGTATCTTGAAATCTGGGATTGTGATACCTCCAGTTTCATTCTTCTTTCTCAAGATTGTTTTGGTTATTGTAGGCCTTCTGTGGTTCCATACAAAACTAAGGATTATTTGTTCTACTGTGAAAAATGCTATTGGTATACTGAGATAGATAGTATTAGATTTGTAGATTGCTTCGGGTAGTATGGAAATTTTAACAATATTATTCCAAACTATGAGTATGGTGTATTTTTCAATTTGTTTGTGTTGCCTGGAATCACTTTTGTTAATGTCTTACAGTTTTCAGAATACAGATCTTTCACCTCTTGGTTGAATTTATTTCGGTATTCATTTTGGTGAAATCGTAAATGAAATTCTTAATTTCTCTTTCTGCTATTTCTTTATTAGCGTATAGAAATGCAACCGATTTCTGTACTTTAATTTTGTATCCTGCAATCTTACTGAATTCATTTGTAAATTCTAGTAGTGTTTTGGTGGAGTATTTAGAGTTATATGTATATATGTAGTATCTTGTCACCTGCAAATTATTAGTTTTATTTATTCCTCACCAATATGGATGAGTTTTATTTCTTCTCCTCGTCTAATTGCTACAGGTAGGACTTCCAGTACTACGTTGAATCAAAGTGGTGAGAATGGACATCCTTGTCTCACTCCTGACCTGAGAGGAAAAGCTCTCGGTTTTTTGCCATTAGTTTAGATTTAGCTGTGAGTCTTTCATATATGGCCTTTATTATAGGGTATATTCCCTCCAAACCCACTCTGTTTAGAGTTTTTATCATGCATGAATGTTATATTTGTGAAATGTTTTTCCTGCATCTATTGAGATGGTTGGATAGTTTTTATTCTTCTTCGTATTAATGTGGTGTATCATACTGATTGATTTCTACATATTGACCCAACCCTGGATCCCTGAATTGCCACTTGATCATATGGAATGATTTTTTAAATGTATTGTTGAATTTGATTTGCTAATATTTGTTGAGGATTTTTGGATCTATATTCCTGATATTAACTTGTAGGTCTTTTTTGTGTGTGGGGGGGGGGCGGTTTGGGAGGGGGCTAGTACCTCTGTTTGGTTTCAATATCAGGATAATGCTGACCTTGTAGAATGAATCTGGCTGCTTTCCTTCTTCAAAACTACCTTTAGTTTTTGAAATAGTTTAAGGAGAATATGTATTGATTTTTTTTTTTTTTTTTTTTTTTTATGTTTGGTAGAATTCATCTGAATTCTGGTCCTGGACTTTTGTTTGTTCATAGTTTTAATTACCACTTCAATTTCATTAGTAGTAATTGGTCTGTTCAGATTTTCTGTTTCTTCCTGATTCAGTTTTGGAAGATTTTGTTTGTAGGAATTTATCCCTCTCTTCTAGGATGTTTACTTTGTTGGCATATAATTTTTCATAACATTCTTTTATAATCCTTTTTATTTATGTGGTGTCAGTTGTCATTCTCCTTTGTATCTGATTTTGAGTCCTCTTTTTTTCATTCATGAGTATGGCTACAGGTTTATCAATTTTATTTTTTCAAGAGCCAGCTCCTGGTTTCACTGATTTTCTCTGTTTAGTTTCTATTTCATTTATTTCTACTCTAGTTTTTCATTATTTTCTTCCTTCTACTAGCTTTGGCTTCATTTTTATTGTTGGGTTTTTTGCTTTGTTTTGTTTTGTTTAGGTCTTTTTGGTAAAAGTTTAGGATATTTGAGATTTTTGTTTCTTATCTTTTTTGTTTCTTTTTTTATTTTTAAAATTATTATTTTTTATTTATTTGAGGTAGGCCTGTTTCACTATAACCTTCCCTCCTAAAACTGCTTTTGCTGTGTCCCAACAATTTTGGACCATTTTATTTTCATTTGTTTCCATACATTTTTTTTAATTTCCTCTTTGTTTTCTTTGTTGATCCATTCGTTGTATAATAAAGTAGCATGTTGTTTAGCCTCCAGTGTTTGTGTGTGTTTATTTATTTATTTTACAGATTTTTTTTCATGTGACTGATTTCTAGTTTCATATTTTTGTGGTTGGATAAGAGGCTTGATATGATTTAAATCTTCCTAAAATTATTGAGATTTATTTTATGGCCAAATTGATTTATTATTATGTTTCCTAGGTTTTTTGTAATTCTTGTCCTTCTTTTTTCTCTTGTCCTGTGATTTAATGGTTTTTGTTTTTAGTATTATGTTTGGATTTCTCTGCTTTTTATGTATCTGAATTTTGATTTGTGGTTACAACTGAGTCTTGTATCTTATGTGTCTAGCAGTCTACATTAAGTTGATGGTTATTTAAGATTGAACATATTCTTTTTTTTTTTTTTTTTTTCAACGTTTTTATTTATTTTTGGGACAGAGAGAGACAGAGCATGAACAGGGGAGGGGCAGAGAGAGAGGGAGACACAGAATCGGAAACAGGCTCCAGGCTCTGAGCCATCAGCCCAGAGCCCGACGCGGGGCTCGAACTCACGGACCGCGAGATCGTGACCTGGCTGAAGTCGGACGCTTAACCGACTGCGCCACCCAGGCGCCCCAAAGATTGAACATATTCTAAAAGCACTAAATTTTTACTCCTCTGCCATGTTTTATGTATATGATGTTATATTTTACATCTTTTTATTTTGCGTACCCCTTGATTAATTTTTGTAGATATAATTGATTTTACTATTTTCATGTTTCAATCTTTATACTGCATTAATAAGTGATTAATCTATTACATTTACTATATGTTTTTATCTGTGAATGTTTTTCATTCATAATTTTCTTCTAGTTGTGGCTTTTTGTTTTTACTGAAGAGTCCCTTTAAGGTTTCTTAGAACACTGATTTAGTGGTGATAAACTGCTTTGTTTGAGAAATTCTTCATCCCTCCTTTTCTGAATAATGACTTTGCTGGGTAGAGTATTATTGGTTGTAAGTTTTTTCTTTCAACACTTTGAATATATCATGCCACTCCCTTCTGGCCTGCAAAGTTTCTGTTATAAAACCAGATGAGGTTTGCCTTGTATATAACTGTTTTTCTTTACTCTTGCTGCTTTTAAAACTCTCACTATTTTTTGCAGTTTTAATTATGACTCTTGTGTAGCTCTCCTTGGGTTTATCTTGTTACAGGTATCTCTGTACTTCTTAGACCTGGATGTCTGTTTCCTTCCCCAATTTGGGGAAGTTTTCAGTTATTATTACTTCAAATATGTTTCTGTCTTCTTCTCGGTTACCTATAATGTAAATGTTATTATGCTTGAGGATGTTTCTGAGTTTCCTTAATCTATTCTCATTTTTTATTTTTTATTTTTTATTTTTTGCTTTTCAGCTTGGTTGCTTTTTATTGCCCTGTCTTCCTAATAGCCAATCCATTCTTCTGCATCTTTTAATGGGGCTGTTGCTTCCCTCTAGTGTATGTTTTACTTCAGTTATTAAATTCTTCATCTCTGTCTGGTTCTTTTTTATTTTTTTTAAATCTCTGTTGAGGTTCTCACCGAGCTCATTCACTCTTTTCTCAGCAAGTATCTTTTTGACCTTTATTTTGAATTCTTTGTGAAGCATTTTGCTCATCTTCGTTTCATTTTGCTCTTTTACTATGATTTTGTTTTATTCTTTCATTTGGGGCCTATTTCTCTGTCTTCTTATTTTGTCAAACTCTCATTGTTTGTTTTTGCTAATAGGGAGGTCAGCTACATCTCCTCGTCTTGAAGAAGTTGTTTTCTGGAGAAGTCCTGTGGTACCCTGTAGTGCAATTTCCCCTGGTCACCAGAAGGAGATCCTCCAGGGATGTCCCCTGTTTGGGCTGCTTGTGTCCTTCTGTTTCGCCTGAGCCACAATTGCCCTCAGCCCAGCTGTTGCAATGTCTGCTGTGGACGCAATGGGCAGGTTCTGTCCCTGTGCTGTTAAGAAGCCTTATCTGAGGCCACCACAGGCTTATTGGAGGGGAATGCTGATAATCAGACTAGCTGTCTGCAGTTAGTCACTTCCATAGCTGCAGGTGCACTGAAAGGCAGGGTATGCTCCCTGCATGGCCAACTGAGAAGCTGTCATTGGTGGGCCAGGAGCAGACAAGCTATCCATAATTACCCTCTCTGCTGTAGCTGCAATTGCACGAAATTGCAGGGCTCGTACCCTATGCAGCCAGCTAAGAGGCCTGGCTATTGGAACTGTGGCTACACTAGTGTGTGGTGTTATATCTCCCCCGCCCCAGGCCAGGAGTTACTTTGCAGTGTGGCACAGGGCCCTGCTGGGGCTGCCTGTAGGGTGTACCAGAGCAGGACCTGCTTCAGAGGAATGCCTGCAGAGGCAGACTGGATGTATGAGGTGGGTCCATAGGGGAACACCAGGGCATGTGGTGCTGGCAAGATAGGTGGAGATATTAGAACTGGCTCCTTTAAGCATTCAGCTATGTAGTCTGGGGAAGAGAAAGAGAAATCGCACCTGCCAACACTTTGTCCTGGAGAGGTCTCCTTTAGGTAGCTATCCTTCAAGGGCACATAAGATCAGTTTATAATTTTTTGTGTATACCCTAGGTGTTTTTCAAACTGTTGCTTCTGTACTGTGTCATGGGCCAAGTTGTTTATTCTGGCTCTTTAAGGGCAGGGACTCCTATTGTCCTCCAGCTCTCCTAGAGTTAAGCCCAATGATTTTTAAAGCTCCCAAAGTCCAGCTGGTTTCCAAAATCAGATGTTATGGGAACTTCTCTTCGCAGTGTGGGTCCCTGGTGCTAGGGGTATCTGGAATGGGATCTGATCCTTTTGATTCTCCATGTTTGTGATGTCCCTCCCACTTACGCTAAGACTCCCCAGGCATTTGGTTCCCAACCACACCTCTGCCACTCTTACCCTTTTTGATATAGTCTTCTATTATTAACTGTGAAGGGTGTGTTTTGTCAGTCTTCAGGTCATTTTCAGAAGTAGTTGCTTGGATGTAGTAGCTTTTTTTTTTTTTTTTTAATTGATTTTGTTTATTTTTGAGAGAGAGTGCACATGTGAGTAGGGGAGAGAGAATCTTAATCAGGCTGCCCAGGCTTAGCACAGAGCCTGACACAGGGATTGATCCCATGACCCTGGGGTCATGAGCTGAAATCAAGATTGGACGCTCAGCTCACTGAGCCACCACGGAGCTCCTAAATGTAGTTATTATCTCCGTGTGTCTACGAGACGAAGTGAGCTCAGGATCCTCCTACTCTGCCATCTTCCTGCCCTTCCTCACAAACTTACATTATTTATCTACTTTAATCCTTATACAGTACCACACACTAGGCATTACACACCCTGAATTATAGAAGAGAAAGTTGAAGTTCAAAATGTCTGTATACCTGACTCAAGTCATAAAGGATTTGACCAAGAACTAGATAATTCAAGTGCCCCTGCTGTCAGTGTTCCACTCTGTCTCTTTCAGTCAGAATGGCTGGAAAAATAATCTAATTGATGTTATTTAGCACAGATTATAAGTGGCAGCAAATCTGTACATTCTTGTGTGTGTTGTTTATGGCACTGTGAGCTGTGCCCAATCAACCCATCAAAGTCATTCCAGAATAATGGACTTTGCACACCATGAAAAGTCAAAACTCATTATAAAAGCCCTATAGATCAAGGCTTGCTTTAGACTAAGTTATCACATTGATCAGTGCTTCTCAGATGTTAATAATGCTTGGGTTTAGGATTCTTATTAAAACACAGATTAGAATTCAGTACATCTTGTATGAACACTGTGATTCTGTATTTCTAGCAAGTCCTTAGATGATGCTAACTATAGACAACACTGACTATCAAGGATCTACATAAGGTGGTTCTCACACACTTATCTCTGCATCTCCTCTCCTGACCTCCACCATTTCCTGCCAATAGGTTACCACCCTGACAAATGCCCCTGGTTCCATAGGGATTAAAATATTTTCCCATTTTCCAATCTCTTAACATTTTATTAGCCTTGTTCTTTAGTCTTTCAAATTTTCTAATTAAAATATTACCTAGTGAAGTAATTCCAGTCAGTGAAATAGTTTTAAATTCAACCCCTCCAGAAAATAGAATATGCTTAAAATAGATTTCTGTACCTTTACGCATAAAATATAATTATTGGTGAAGCATTTGTACCCAAGATAGCTTATTAGGAAACAGGATTTCTGTTGCTGTTGGTGTTTGACAGGGAACTATTTTGGTAAATATTCAATAACAGCATTAGGCATTTCCTCTTTGTTTATCCTCTTTGTTTAAATAGAAGACTAGCTATTTATTAAACTAGAATATAAGGGAGATAATACAAGCTTTATTTAATATTTTTTTCTCAACCTCTTCCTCAACTCTTAGGGTGATAAGTTTGAGAGTTGTAAAGAATTTTCTGTATATTGTGTCTTTGACTATGTCTTGTATGGTAGGATTAAGAGGTTTACATTGTGATAGGATTCTTAAGGTATGGTGAATTTTTGCTAAACTCTAAATGGTGTCATTATAACTAGGCTAAAATAGTTAGAATTTCATAGTCAGAAATTGATTCAAAAAGAGATTATACTGAACCTGCTTTCCAAAAACAATTTCCCTCAGGTTTACTCAGTAAACACTGACATAATAATAAATTGAATTTAGTATAATCTATTTGAAGAATATACGTGGTCTTTATTAAATTGTTTTGGTAATAAAAATTGCCTGCCACTCAGGAAAGAAAGGATAGACTGAACTTTCCAAACAGGTTTATTAGGGGTAAAATTATAAATACATAGGATTTTATAGGCATTGAGAAAGAGATCCAGTTGGTCAGTTTAATTCTGTAAAGAGCCTAGTAAAGTAAGATCTGTCTTTTGATACAGTTATGTGGAACTCAACTGCTTGTTTAATACTTTCCTCCTAGCTATATATTCTTTTGAAATAACATCTGTTTCAGCTTGTGCCTTGACTAATTATGAAATGTTTATCCATCATCTAAGTCCAAATATATACCCAACATGATAAGATAAATATCTCTCCTAGTCACTGGCTCAAAAAAACAAAACAAAACAAAAAACAAAAAACAAAAAAAACAAAAAAGAAAGAAAAAAAAGAAAGGATAGCTGGCTGTCTGCAATTCCAGAAAAAACAACAATAAAAAAACACCAATTAAGACATTATATTTTGGTGGGGAGTGTTGATTAAGAAAATAAGGGAGGAATAGGGCTGGGAGAATTATGAGGGTAATTCTTCAGACTTTTTTTTTAAACTTAATCTGCATGTAATTAAAGCCAAATAGAAATATGGTTCTGTTAATTCACTATATTTGTGGAGAAATTTATGTATACTTTATGAAGACTTTTGGATCCTTGGTAAAAATCACAGCACATCTTTTTTGCAAACAATAAGCATAATGTTCACAATAAAAATAGAGACCTATGGTCGATGTTCTCAAAAGCCTGGAACTAGCCTCAGAGAATGGATGAAATGGCACTTGAAGGCACCAACCAATTCTATTCACAATTGTAATGATTATCAGAAGCATATAAGAAGATTATAAACAAAAGATGCACCTGAGCCCACCAGGCTTCTTAGGGGTTCTCTTCTTCTGCATGGGGGCAGGGAAATAAAGGCAAGGTGAGGGAGAAGGTCAGGGGGCCATGAGTGCTAAAGAGTCCAACTGAGCTGAAGAAAATCTGAAACAAGGGATTTCAGAATTTTTATCCTCTTCTGCCCCCAGAAAGACTATTAAACAACTTAATGCCAAATAGAATACCATAATTCAACTTTTCAGCAAGATAACCCTATCTAAATTTAAGATCCTGATTACAGAACTATTACTGTGCCCATTAGGCCGACTTTATTTGGCACCTGAGTCACTAGTTTTTGCCTTCTCCTATTATCTGTTTCTGAAAATTTTGTTTTTCACTAAGGGGCTAACAAGAGCAGGCCTGACCATGTTTAACAAATGTCAATGTGATGGTTAATGTTACGTGTCAAATTGGTTTGATCACAGTCCCCAGGGATTTGGTCAAACATTATTCTGAATGTTTCCGTGAAAGTTTTTAGATGAGATTAACGTTTAAATCAGTAGACTTTGAGTAGGGCAGATTACTTTCTATAATGTGTGTGGGCTTTATTCAATCAGTTGAAGGTCTTAATAGAACAAAAACTGACCTCCCCTGAGCAAGAAGGAGTTCCAGCAGTCTGCCTTTGGACTCAAGCTCCCCTCCCTTACCCTGTTCCCTGAGTCTCCAGCCTGCTGCTCTACTCTACAGATTTTGGATTTACCAGCCTTTCCTATTATATAACACATTTCCTTAAAATAAATCTCCCTCTCTATGTATAAATACATCCTGTTCTGTTTTTTGGAGAACTCTAATATATACACAATAAATTTTCCTTTCATAAATCCATATTTATTAGGAAAAAGCTGTAAAACTCTAAAAGGAAGATCTCATTTAGTCATAATTGGGATTACCCTAGAAAATTGGCAAATTTCAGAGGTGCTTTAGGATGCAAAAGCAAATTAGCCCTTATAGATTATTCTTTTATTCTTTGGTCCTAATTTATAAATTTATCAAGTCTAACTTTGTTGAGTCCGACGATGACTCCAGCTACTTGTGCCATATATGTGTGCATTAAGAGAACTCAGAAAGCCCTGCCTCTGTCTGATACATCTCTTGATTGGGACTGGCAATGCAACAAACTTCTAGGTGGATATAAGATTGTTTCCCAGAATTTCTGGTGCCTAGCTAAAAAAAAATGCAATTTCTTTCTCAGAACAGGAAGAAATAATGACAAAGCTATGGAATGGTATTTCACTAGAAATAACCCTACTTTCTCCCCACCTCCAACCTTTAATACATGACTCCTTAGTGCAAAGACATACTCTAAATGGCAATCATATTTCGTCAGAATGATTGCTGTAGAGGTGTCATTCCAAGGCTCTGGCTATGCTGATTGAATTAGAACTGTCTCTCTCACATAAGTCTCTGAACTCCATGACAAATGCTTATGCTAATTATTTGATATTAACTACCTGCAATTAATGGCCTATGTCAGTTCTTTTCTGACACCACATTGAATGTTTTAATTTGGGCATGGAATTTCTTTCAAGGAAAAATAATTCATATTCTATTCGTAATTAAAGTTGTGAGCTCTTAGTCATAAATTGTGCTTTATTTTTTCATTATTTTAAAGAGAGAGCACAAGTGGGGGAAAGGGGCAGAGGGAGAAAGAGAGAATCTTAGGCAGGCTCCACTCTCAGCATGGAGAAAGTAAACTATATATATAGTAAACTATTTTACTTATAGAAAAAATACTAAAAATATCTGTATCTATATCTATATAGATATCCATATATCTACATATCTATATAGTTCATATATCTACATATCTATATCTATGTAGATCCATATATGGATCCATATATCCATCTATATGGTCCATATATGTCCATATATCTACATATCTATATATCTATATATTACAGTAGGCCTAAAAATTCTAATATGTATATATTCATATATATAGACATATACAATACATATGGGCATATACAATACATATGGGTATACATGGATATACATATCTGTGTGTGTTTATATATAGTATACATATTTATGTTTATCGGTGTGTATGTGTTTATATACAGGTGTGTGTGTGTATGGCTATATATATAAACCTATATGTAAATATATGGAAATATATATATATCCCAATAATCCTAAAATTTGTAATGCCTGTTATCATCCAAATTATAACCTAAGCACTTAGTTGTAATAAATTCCTAACTGCAGCACTATATCTAAGCAAAAAGAGAACAGAGACATATCTATATAAAAACCCTATAACCAGCAATTATAATTTTGTCTATTTGTCTTTTATCACTTTGTGCATTGTGATTCAAGATTAGAATTCAGGAGTCTACTTTTTGTTTTGTTTTACTTTTTTACTTTTTATATGCTTTAGCTCAGCAGTGATATAATTATGTGATGTCCCCATAACTGTATGATCTAGGAAGGTGGCTTTCCAAAACTGGTGGGAAATGGGAGACAATTAATATAGTTTTCCATTTCCATATTAGAGAATGCACATGTAACTACAGATATTCCTTGACGTTTGGTGGGGTTCATGTCCCAGTTAACCAACTGGAAGTTGAAAGTATCATAAGTTGAAAATTCATTTAATATTTCTAACCTGTTGAACATTATAGCTTAGCCTAGTCTACCTTAAACCCACTCAGAACATATTAGCCTCCAGTTGGGCAAAATCCTCTAAAAATAGACTATTTTATAATAAAGTATTGAACATCTCATGTAATTTATTGAATACTGTGCTGAAAGTTAGACACAAAATGGTTGTCTGGGGACAGAAGGGTTATAAGTGTACTGGTTATTTACCCTCCTGATCGCGTGGCTGATGGGAAGCCACACTGACTGGGTGGCCGCTGCCCATCATCAGAAGAGACTATCTCTACAACATATCATTGTCCCAGAAAAAGATCAAAATTCAAAATATGAAATACAATTTTTGCTGAATGCATATTGTTTTCTCACCATTGTAAAGTCAACCATAAGTTGAACCATTGTAATTTGGGGACCGTCTGTATATTAAAATTCAACATATTACTGTTATAATTATTTTATAGCATATATTAAAAGAGAAAGTTATAAAAATAAAATAATATGACATAGGTACTTTACTCAATAATACTTAAGAATCAATTCCTACTTATCGAACATGTGTTTTCTTCAGGACTTGGTAGAAACTGTTTTTGGTTCATCCTGTATTAATCCTGAATCTCTTGGTAGATGCAACATTTTAGCATTTTGTCCATGCTAAATCTTGTGTAAGATCCCTTTGGGTAAAGACCCACTTGACTGTAAATTCTGTGTTTCCGAGCTTAGTACCCCCACCCCCAAATTTTCAGTTCCCATCCCAGGAAATCAGTGTGATGACCTTGTCTGATAAAACAACACCCGGTTGAATGCCCCAATTCTTAAAAACTCAGATAACTAATCATCTCCTTTCACTTCACTCCCATGGTGGCTTTTCTCTTCTGAGGCCCCCTGGTCTTCAGTTACGCTTTATTGTCCCTTTTAGTCTGACCTCACAGACTTATCTTCTGATTCTGAAATTATTTCTAGGTTATCTGTCTGCATGGGTGTGCAAGTGCCCGATATTCATCTTCTTGTGGAGTATGTAAAAGGTTTTCATGAGACCCACAGTGAAGTCCTAGATTGAGATACTGAATCAAACCACAGTGTTGCCAACCTTTGCCTTCCTAGTATTGTGACTACTGGGAGAGTCTCCCTGCTATGCCCCTCTTGATCTGCTTGGCAGTCTATGAGTGACGATCAGAGCCTGAGTTTTCCCTCATCCTATTCACATTACTTTGAGCTGCTGAAACTCTTTCTCACAGTGTTCTGCATTTCTTGTACACCAGAGAACACAACTTCTGCACCATGGGAGTGCCCTTTTCTGTCTTTGCTTTATCTCCCAGTACCAGCTCCCTAGACACAGTTTGTCTTCCAGCCTCAGCCCACATGCATCAGATCAGTGATGTTATTCACTATTTGCTTCATCATTTCTAATAACAAAGAATCCATTGCTGAGTTCAACTGATGAACAGCTCAAAGTCACAGTAAGTTTGCCATCATAATTCACAGATGGCCTTCTTTGATTTCCCTGTATTCATTCTTATTTTATCAGGGTAATGAAAATGCATGTAGAAGAATCTGGGTATCTGCAGTCCCTCATCATAAATGACTGTGTCAATAATCTTTTTAAACTACAACATCAACAGAAGACCAAGTTCTCAAATGTAACTGTATAAATGCTTATAATGAAGTTTCTTCATCTTCTGTTATATTGGTTCACTTTGAATAAATATATATACTCACCAGGTATCTTCTGAAACCTTTATGTTCCAATAAGGATTTCCAAAAACATGCATTGTAATATCTTAGTTAAGGCTGAGTTTTGAGCTGGACTATTTGGAAATGAATCCCAGCTCAATTACTAGTGGTGTGGCAATATCCAGGTTAGCCTTTCCAGGCCACAATTTCCTCATCTATAAAGTGAGAGTGAAAATAGTAATAATAATAATACCTACATCATAAGAAGGTTATTAGAATTAGATTGATTGGCTTATGTAAGTCACTCAGGTTAATTCCCAGTAAGTGTCTTAAACCTGATAGAATTGTTTTCCTTTGAGACAGTCTCCTGTTACTGCTTTCAACTAATATAATTATACTTTTTATAATTGATGTGACCTAAGTTTATGTCCAGTTTTTAAGAAGGTGTTTAACTGATAGTATGTTTAAAGTTAAATAAAACGCCTAGGTTTATTTACTCGAGTTGCCCTTATATTTTGAGAGATCTGTTTTCTTGCTTTCCAGCTCCTTTATGTAACTATAGGACTACAACTTTATGCTTGTGAAAACATACCTGGGATTCATCCAGCATAGTAGTGTATTTGTCCTCAAGTTTTTTATTTGTGAATTTTGCAACATACCTTTTATGTTATTATATGTCATTAATAAAACAGCATAGTAATTCAAGTTCAAAGTCAGAACCTTGGGATAAGAGCCATTCAATCGGGATAACATTCACTTATTTAGCAATTAGTTTATTTATCTATACTTCCTGTGAATCACACAATTTTACCTGCCATTCCAGCCAGACCTATTTGGTTTGTCCACAAGGAGACCATAAGGTGTCTGCTAAATCCTTCTACAGTCTGATCACTCCCTAACTTCATAGCTATATCTCCTTCAATCTCACCTACGCCATCGCTGGTCTCGTTTGTTGGTCTTCGTGTTTCCACATTTACCCCTGAAGTCTATTATCAATACAAAGTAGCGTGTTTAAAACCTAAGTCTGATTATGCCATTCTTCTGCCCATAACCCTCTTATCCCTCCCTATTCTTCTCAGAGAAAAAGCCAGGATGCTTGCTACTATGTGTAATGTACCTAACCTGACTCAATTTACTCTCTGATTCCCTATTCTGTTCTAGCCTATCTGTACCATCTCCTGCCCAGCCCTGCCCCTCACTGCTCTATAAACTTCTACCTTCACCATGTAAGCATGCTGATGGCTTTCCTCTCTGTCTGGAACACTGTCTCCAGTATTTCTAGGTCCCCAGCATATTCTCCTTGTTTTTGTTCAAATATTCCATTTTTAGTAAAACTGACCATGACCAATGATGGCTACACTCGTTATGGCATGATATTTAATAAGACTATGCCTTCTTATTATTTTTTCTTTAATAAAAAAATATTCTCAATATAATGGAGGAGCATATTATATCCAAAGACTAGGCAGTCTTGTGGCAGATAGACACATGAAATATTTGTCTTATTTCTGTATATTAGAAAATCTTCCCCTGATGAATATCAAGGACATTTTCTAGGTAGTGTTGGCTTCTGCTCCTTCTCATAAGCAAGGAACCAAAAAGATTAAGTATAGAGTACAATTATAAGATGAAGTTTGTCAATATAATTAATTGCCGAAGTCAATTCTATTGGCTCAGGTGGGTACAACTTTCAGAGCTGACTCAGTAATTGGCAATGTATCAGGCATATTAGGTTTTTAGAAAACACATTTCATAAATGATAATCATAATTATGTTGATCCTGGAACTGGAAGCCGAGATTTACTAGAAATTAATTTCGACTCACTAAAGTGCAATTATAAGTATGACTAAATTAGTTTTGAACAATCCCCCTTTTCTGTTACTTTGGTTTAAATACATCTATGCTATGAAAAGCAAATGGAGAGTTTTACTCCTGTGGACTAAAATATTAGGGCTTTCTGTGTATGCTTTTATGATTATCAGAATGAAATATGCTACTGCCATTTTTAGCCTGCCATTATCTGTGATGTATGTCATCCTAACACAATTGCTTGTACAGCATATGTCAGAAATAAGTCACACCTGTCTAAAACAGCTATTTCACTAGGCAAATCTCTCTTGGCTATGTTCTGCATGTGAGTCTCAAAATGCTTTAAACATAGAAAATGAAGAACTAAAAATAATGCAAATAAAAAGCTTCGATTAGAAAAAAGGTATAGGTAGACCTATTACTCTTATTGTCATTTAGCATAGACCATATAGGAAAATGAATCTTACATACTTAGTTCTGCATAATAATAGGATCAAAGCAAAGTTTTTTATGTTTTGACTTTTGTTATTTTGTTTCTCACCACCCTCCCAAGGGATTTTAATGTATCTTATAACCCATTTTCTAAAATCATACATTTGCCATTCAAGAGAACTTTGCTTTACCTAGCCGTACCTCTTATGAGGGAACAAATACAGTAAGAAATTGTTCAAAATCAAACTATTTTTTTTATTCCAGTTAGTGATAACGTTGCATTGAAAACAGACACGGTTAGAAACTTACACATTGCGTTTAGCACTTAGCCCAGTCTGACAAAGACTCTCTAATTTATGGTGTAATTAACTCAAGAAATAAGTAAATGCATTAAATTTTCCAAATTGTATATGCAGCAGTTAGGGGTGATCTTAAAATGTGAAACGGAAAATGACATTTTCTTAAGACTCTTCTGTAGCTCCCTATTGCACACAAACTAAAATACAAATTTTTCCTTTCCCTAGACTCATGAAATCTACTCAAACTGACTCTTTTTCCTTCCACCTCATCTGGACCATTACTAAGCTCTAAAATGAGTAGTGGCCTTTCAATTATTTGCCCAACCAAACCCTTTCCCAACACAGAGATTTCATAAATGTTATTCTCTCTACCGAGAAACCTTTTTTCTCATTTAAAAAAAAAAAAAAAAAGAGTATAGGCATTTCAGGTCTCAGCCTAATGTCCTCTGAGAGTGCTGATCCCGCCCCACTTGCCTGCCATGGTGCAGATAGTCCTGCCCATTATTCTCTATTTCAGCATCCTGTTTATTTCCTTCAAGGCACATAGGGTTTTTAATAATGTTTTATTGACCTGATTTTGGTCTTTCACATAAAGTAAAAAGTAAGTTCCATGTCAGCATAGCTCATGCCTGAATAATCAGCTTTGAATCCCCACACCTGGCACAAAGAATTTGAATAAAAACTGATATTTGTCTTTATATTTTTAATCCTTTTAATCACAAAATGTTCAAAAATGCACAAATTTAGGGAACTAGTGAAATGCGCATCCTCCATATTTAAAACTTACCCAAATTTTGCCACTTTTCCTTCCCTTGTATTTTTTTACACGGTTCTGTATTTTCCTTTGATAAAATAAGATTGTAGACACTATGTCACTTTGACATACATTTCTAAAACATACCTGTAATTATTCAAATCCTCAGGAAATATTTTTACCAGTAGAATTTTTTTAATCCGGGAAATTAGATTTGTAGTTGAATTGTGCCTAGATTGTGATTTGTTTGTACTGTTTGGAAAAATGTGCATTTTCTACCATAATTACGATGCCACAATCACAACACATACAAATTAACAATGGTCTTTTGGTAACGTTAATACCAAGTTCAAGCCAGATTTCCTTTATCACCTCATATATATCTATTCAGTTTATTTATTCAGATATATATTAAAGCCCAAGGTGTGCATTAGTTTATAAATCTGTACCTATATCCATATCTGAAGTCTTTTTAAACCTAGATCTAACCTCCTTTTTGTCCCCTGTCACTGTCTTACACAGCAGAGCTTGTATAGTGTCCCATATCTGGTAGCTCTTTTCTCCCTTGTGGCATCATCCAACCTGTTTTCCTACCCCTCATGTACCCCAAGAATGGATGTTATCTCTAGAAGTTAAATTCAGGTTTCAATTTTGATAAGATTGCTCTATAGAAGGGACCATGTGCTTTAAATTGCTTCATGTCAAAAGGCACAGAATGATTAGTTACCCTGTGAGGCCAACATGAAAGCTGGATTCGGGTGTTGGCAGCCTACTTAGCTTTTCCTATCAAACGTTTTTACTAGTGGGGCACCTGGGTGGCCCAGTTGGTTGCGTATCTGACTTGGCTTCAGCTAAGTTCATGATCTCATGGTTTGTGAGTTCAAACCCCACACCCGGCTCTGTGCTGATGGTTCAGAGCCTGGGTGGGATTCTCTCTCTCTTCCTTTCTCTCTGCCCCTCCCACGAGCACACTTTCTCAAAGAGCGAGAAAAGAAACAAAACAAATTTTTCACTAGTGAGATCGTTGCTGGTGATTGTTACCAAAATTAATTGCAGTAGGGTGTCAACATGGAGATTTTTCTAAATCTATCTTTTTAAAAAATTTTTTTTAAATACATTTATTTATTTTTGATAGAGACAGAGCACAAGCGGGGGAGGGGCAGAGAGAGAAGGAGACACAGAATCCGAAGCAGGCTCTAGGCTCCCAGCTGTCAGCCCAGAGCCCTACGCAGGCCTCGAACTCACAAACAACGAGATCATGACCTGAGCCAAAGTCAGACGCTTAACCCACTGAGCCACTCTAAATCTATCTTTACCTGTGCATTTGTTAGCTGAGATTATTCTGAGTCTGCTCTCGGTGGTCACTGGGCCTCATTTGCTCGTTTTATGAGGTTTGTGGGTTTACTATTGTCTAGCTTTGTTGAGATTATCCACGTGTTATTTTTCTCTGATTTTTTTCTCTCTTTTGGTCTTTCTGCTTAGCCCTCATTGGGTTTGGTTGTCTAGAGGGAATTCTGAGGAGATTAAAACAAATTATGTTGTTGGCAGTGATCACCTCTATGTCCCCTTCCTTCATAGTTTAAAGTCTTCTTTTACCTACTTTCTGTGTGCATCCCCCATCTCCATTTCTGTTCTCTTTCTTCCCTTCTAAACATTTCTGGTCTAATTAGCAATTTAGTTTTTCAGAGCTGATTTTGCATGTATAAACTGTAGTTAATTACACAGCTGTGTGCTGGAATTATACAGGCTCTTCTCTGTGAAAAAATCTAAAACTTCTCAGTTTAAAAAACTATCCCTAATGTCATGTTAATTTATGAAAGGACCCAGAATAAGTTCTGGTCTCAGTCTGTCCCAAGGTATTTCTCGAAGCCAGTTCTCTTTGTCTTTTACTTATTTTCACTGGAAAGAGCACTTTGTTCTTTCCCTGATAGTCCTTGGTAATGTAAGAACGTCCTCTAAAATTCCTTGAAACTTACTCGGATTCTCAGGAGATGTTTCATTTGTGGAGTTAGATTTCTAGTTCAGTAGTATATGGATTGTGATCATTTGTATTGTTCAGGTTTCAGTCTTTTACGGTGTTGAAATGTGTGTATCCCCACCCCCAAGCCCAACCTGTGCTATTCACCTTGGGTGAAAAACACTACTGATTCACAGCAGAGCTTCTCACCTCATTAATACCGACTTCTTCTACTAGGGACTGGGTACTCCTATCTAAATCACCCCAAGCACCCAAGGAACGAGGCAAGGCCTACAATTAGATGTGGTGGGAACAGCTGGAAATATTTTATATTTGTTTCTATAAACTGCCTCCTTCCTAAGGGCAGAGTAAATGTTATTAAACAAGGCCTTTGGAATGAGAAGGAATTTTGCCATTTACGTTGGGTTTCAGGATCACATTATAATTACTGGACCCACATTCATATTCTTTCCTTCCTATCAGATAAAAGTTACTGTGCTGTATATTTGGACTTGCAAGATGTAGGCAACTTTTACCAAATTAAACTAAATGGTTACAGAGAGTAGCCAATAAAGCTCATTTAAGAATAACCTGGAGGGGCGCCTGGGTGGCTCAGGCAGTTGAGTGTCAGACTTTGGCTCAAGTCACAATCTCAAGGTTCGTGAGTTCGAGCCCCATGTCGGGTTCTGTGCTGACAGCTCAGAGCCTGGAACCTGCTTCGGATTCTGTGTCTCCCTCTCTCTCTCTCTGCCCCTCCCCTGCTTGCACTCTGTCTCTCAAAAATGAATAAATGTTAAAAAACATTAAAAAAAAAAAGAATAACGTGGAGTTAGTTATAGGTTACAGTGTTGGTTTTCACTGCAGAAGAAATATTGACATTAGAAGGTAACTGAAAGCCCAATAGGCTTCCTCCAGCAAAGTGTGATTTGAAAGATGTACTAAAACCAAAGTTACATCAAAATATCTCAGCCTCAGGTGACCGCTCAGCCTTTCCTGAACTGAAATTCTTACCAGGTTTCACCAGCATCTGCCTTTTCCACATGGCCCATCTAAAGATATTGAGACCCTTCACCCAATATTATCTTTATTATAATTATGTAACTATAATTATGTATTGCATGATAATTATAAAAATATTTTATTAAACCACAAAGGAGAATTATTTCAATACACTTTAATTTATCCCTAGTTATACATTAAAGAGAAGAAGAACTTCAATGAACTATAAAACAGTATTCAGCAGGACACTGATATTTTCAATAATAACATGGGTACTGTCATAATGAAACTATTATACATATATTATAGGATGAGGCAAATAAGTACACTAATGGCACATGCAACCAACGTTTAACAGACAAATAGATGCAAACAAGAAATATTTATTTTATATTTGTAATTTTTTAAGTTGTAAGAAATATATTTATTTAAATCAATAATGATATCAGGAGTAGAATTTAGTGATTCATCATGTACATATAACGCCCGGTGGCTCATCCCAACAAGTGCCCTCCTTAATGCCCATCACCCATTTATCCCGTCCCCCCACCCACCTCCCCTGAAGCAACCCTCAGTTTGTTCTCTATTTAAGAGTCTCTTACTGTTTGCCTCCCTCTGTTTATATCTTATTTTTCCTTCCCCTTCCCTTCATCTGTTGTGTTTCTTAAATTCCACATATGAGTGAAATCATAGGATACTTATATTTCTCTGACTTGCTTAGCATTATACCCTCTAGTTCAATCCATATTTTAGCAAATGGCAAGATTTCATTCTTTTTGATTCCTGAGTAACTCAAACGCACACACACACACACCACATCTTCTTTATCCATTCATCAGTCAATGGACATTTGGGCTCTTTCCACAATTTGGCTATTGTTGATAGCGCTGCTATAAACATTGGGGTGCATGTTTGTTTTCATGCATGTTTGTTTCATGCTGTTTGTTTCAGCATTTTCGTATCTTTTGGATAAATACCTAGTAGGGCAATTGCTGGATCATAGGGTAATTCTCTTTTTAATTTTTTGAGGGACCTCCACACTGTTTTTCAGAGTGGCTGCACCAGTTTGCATTCCCACCAACAGTGCGAGAGGGTTCCCCTTTCTCTGCATCCTCTCCAGCATCTATAGTCTCCTGATTTGTTCATTTTAGCCATTCTGACTGGTGTGAGGTGGTATCTGAGTGTGATTTTGATTTACATTTCCCTGAGGAAATATTTTAAATAGTTGATCAGAATGTCTGTATCCTTAAACTTAAAAATATCAGTGTAAACTCTTAATCTGCAAAAAAAAAATTTCTTTATTGATCTTGATGGCTGAAAAGGTCTGGTATCCCAATCCACTAACAATGATTATCTCTCACCTAGATATGGTCTCCTAATTCTGTTTTTTATAGAAAGCAAGCAGAGTGGCCCAAAGACATGGTTGGTCTTAGATCTGGCTAGGCAGAAAATATAGAGTGTTAACACCAGAAAGCAAATAATTTATCAAATACTGCTGGTACTGTGCTAAATGGAAACAAGCCAATTTGAAAGGATATCTCCGGTTAAAATGGAAAATTTGAAGGGTGCCTGCATGGGTCAATTGATTAAGCATCCAACTCTTGATTTCCGCTCAGGCGTGATCTCAGGGTTCATGAGTTGGAGCCCCACCTGGGGCTCTGTGCTGTCAGCACTGAGTCTGCTGCTCTCTTGTCCTCCCTCTCTGCCCCTCCCCCACTCACACACATAGTCTCTAAGTAAACATGAAAACATTTTTTTTAATGGAAAATTTGAGTACCACAAAGAATAATGACTGAAATGGATTGAAATCCATCAAATATGTTAAAAGTCCATAATTTCAAAATGAAAATAAAACAAATTGGTCATCTTGAAATTTTTCTAGCACATCAATTTCTTATTGTTCTGAAAGGTAGTACATAGGGGCACAGAATCAACACATCCTGCCAATACTATACCGCCTGCTCCTCATGATGGACAGTTGCTCTTAGAAAATAATTCCTACTAACGAACTCAAAACATTTTTAAACTCAACAGTAGAGATGGTGACATTGAGCAGGGATGATACGCAAAGCAAATTTTGCTATCAAACATTTATATGATGAAATGTTTAAAATGTCAAAGCAAATACTAGAAATTGTGAGGGACTAGGGAGGGAGAAGGTGTTGGTTCTGTCTGTCTAGGGGGTAGAGTGTGATTTATGAATGGAACAGATTAAAGACAGAATAAGGATATTCTATCTTTAGATATGTTTAGAGGTTTGACTTTATTTATACACTGAGTAGCCATAAAAGGTTTTTGAGAAATGGATGTAAATATTTCCACCTGTGTTTTACAACTGCATTTCTGTTGGTAAAATGGAATATGTGGATTGAGAGGTGAAACCTTGCTGGCAGAGAAGTTAGTTGGTATATTAGGAGATGGTTCCAGAACAGAATGAGTGGATAAACAAGTACAGTTAAGTGGGACTGCCAAGGAGACAATGAATATGCAAGAAACTGGAGCTTTAGAAACATCAAAATGACAGGACCAGTTGAATGTGGAAGAATGGAGGGAAGTAAAACACACCTATATATGTTTATTGAAACTCCTTAAGAGAAAAGGGATTTTTAACAAAATTCGTATAATGAGACTTTTCTCTTTGATATCTTTAACCAAGTGTGTGTGTGTGTGTGTGTGTGTGTGTGTGTTATTTTTTATATCATTTACTCTTCTTATCCACCATTATGCTAAAAGTAGCCTGAGAATGAGGTTAGCTCACCATTTGCTTTTGCTCAAGGCTACATCCAGTAAATTAATTCTTCCTCCAGTTCAGAAGAGAAATAAATCAATTACCCTTGCTGAAGGGTGGCTATCTTGAGTGATTTTAAGAAAAACTCAGGTCATTCTAAAGAAATGTCCGAAATAGCTACAGAAAGTTAAGAGCAAGATAAGCACTAATTTGCGATCTCCTTCATTCCAGTGATGGTGAGCTTAATAGAGGACAAATTTTATCACCAGGTCTTTTCAGGGTCAAACTGATATTTTAGTATTTCTATGAATATGCTTCACTGTCTGAGATGAAGTCTGTGTTTGTGAGATAGGTCTAAGGCTGAACCTTAGCACTAAAAGGACAACAATATCCATTTTACTCCCGAGAAAGCTCTTTGTACCTTAAATCTTCCTGATTCCCTTTCCCCCTATTTCTTTGTATATATTGTCTTTCATAAATGAGAACCTAAGGGACAGTGGGACAATGGACTACGAACTGATTGAGGACAATTGATTTTTAATTACTTGGATAAACTAGGCATCTATTTAGTGATTAGTAAGTTACCTTGAAAAGGAAGAGGAAAGCAAGTGGTTAAGTTTGTTTACACATAGGAAAATATGAATAAAGCCAGATTTTTTTCCTGTTTTGCTCTATCTCTGGGAAAGCCTGGACGCCTGTCTTTAACTCTTGGCTAAGCTAAGAACAATAGGAGTTATGATGTGTTCTGTGTGATGTATGAAGTCTGACATCTTCCTGGCAACCACCAGGGGCAGTTTGCTTACTAATAATTTTTACCTGGCATAACCAGTTAGATAGTCTGGCTTGATGAAGTGACCATGTGGGCATAAAAACACCACTGGGAACTCCCGCCTTGAGTATGAGTGAGTGTGTATCTGAGAAGTCTCATGAGTGCTTTCAAATAATGAAACTTAAAAACTTTGCAAAGTACATTCTTGGCAAAAGAACATTAGGTAGGCAAGGGGACAAAAGAGAGAAACTGGGAGATGTAGTAAGCTGGGGATTTGAGAAAGGACTGCTTCAGCTTTAGGTATTTAGAGCTATTTTGAATGGTGCATAATTCACTTAAATTAAGTTCAAGATTGATGAAGAGCTATCACTGAACTCACTAGTAAGTGCTCATGAGATCTCCTATTTTCATTATTTTTTTCCTTAGGATGTACTGCAATAAGATAATAAATCAAGCCCTGAACATTGCTGAAGTATGTCCAGAAAGGGAGTAGGATACCAAACAGACAAAAACAAGAACAATGTAGTCCAGGGTCAATGAAGACATGGAATGTGCTGCCTTCCATGCCCTTCACTGTGAGGCATTCGAAACCGAAGTTCTCTATTGTCTCTAAAAACTGATAAGAATTATCATATGAACCAATGAGCAGACAGGATACTGGTTTGAAAAGCTCTTATAATTCTGTCACATTTGAGTTTAGGTCTAAAATTATGAGTCTCTTACCTTCTGTTTCCAGGAAAAGAGAAAATCTTGTCAAATCTCACATGATTTATGCATGCTGACCTCGCTTGAAAAATCAGACTTAATGCCAGGTTATTAATGTTTGAAATTGGGTTAACAGACATTTCATTCTGGACCCACATTTTAGTGCTATATACTGTTTTTTTATAGCCCAGGCTGCACACGAGCAGATATTACTCATCACTTTTTGGAACTATTACCTTTTTCACATTTTCAATTAAAAAATTCCATCACTTCCAAATGATCAACTAAAACTCCACTGTAAAATAATAACAATTCTCCATTTGACTCTCTAGAATCAATATGCAGTCAGAAAAACAAATGGCAAATGACAATTCTCAAAGGTTTAAACTATGGAAAGGCAGAAGGAAACATTTTTAAAATTTCAAATTCCAATCTGAAATATAACTTTTTTTTTACAGTGAGCAGAAGCATGCAAATTTTGAATCATAGACTGGGAACTAGCTTCTTGTCACATCCACTGTATTCTTTGGGTCCAATCAAGTTAGATAATCCAGACTCAAGGGAGAAGATGCTATCCTCTGTCTCTTGATGTGAGAATCTGTAAAGTCACATTATAAAGGGAATGGGAACAGGGTTGACTGAAGGCTTGTGGTCATTTTTGGCATTTAACACACCAGGAAAATTCAAATAAAAATAAAGTGTCAGAGGCATTGAACTAGATGGCTTAAGATCCAGTCCAATTTTCTACTGTCTAAACAGGTAAAAAATGTTTACTTTGAAAAAAAAAATTCTTGTGAAGGAAATTTGTTAGAATACTGCTTAACATTTTAGCATAAATGAATTCAATTCTTAGAGATGTGTAGAGAACTCTATATAATATTTTAATATTCTTAGTATTATATAAGGACATCATTACAATAACCCTGTGTTCTGATTTTTCTATTATAATCCCATAGTGTTTAAATGTTTTATCATTTTCTACATTCTATTCCATATCCTCCAAATCTAGTCTATTTTTGACAGGTATTGTGTCCTCATTTTTATTCTGGGAAATGTCATTCTTGTATGAAAAGCTTACTTTAAAATGTGTATGTATGTTTATACATATTAATTGGACTTAGTTAATAGAGAATAGAGAAAATTGGTTAATAGGTATACAAGTCTGATAGATGGCTAGAAAGAGGCCATATAAATGTTGGGGAATATCTAGCAGTACATAGCAAAATCTATTCTCGAGAACTTCAGCAAGCACAGAGTAGGCATTACCTGGAGAGTTGCCAGAAACGCATTCATCATAGTTAAGTCAGTGACCTAGGGCAGTTAGTTATCTGGGAGACACGGGACTATCTAGGAGGGCACTTGTTACGATGAGCACTGGGTGTAGAATGTATGTGAACTAAATAGAATTTAAAAAGTTGAAAAAAAAGAAAGTATCAGTGATCACAGAGTAGATCAAGCAAGGGAAAGACTGAACACACTGAGTGTGGACCAAAGCCTGTGTGCTGGCACTCTGTAACAGCTAGCCTCCCTCCGTGCATCAACAATATCAATGCAGTGCAGAATGAAGTCCTGTGGTGGGGCCTTCCCAGATCCTGCAGGTGGAAATGTAGGTGAAAGGGGAGAAGATTACAATGAGTCAGCATATCTGGGAGAAATAGTTCACACATGTTCTTTTTGAAAAAAAGTCTGCTGGGGCGCCTGGGTGGCTCAGTCGGTTGAGCGTCCAGCTTCGGCTCAGGTCATGGTCTCACAGTCCGTGAGTTCGAGCCCCGCGTCGGGCTCTGTGCTGACAGCGCAGAGCCTGGAGCCTGCTTCAGATTCTGTGTCTCCCTCTCTCTCTGCCCCTCCCCTGCTCATGCTCTGCCTCTCTCTGTCTCCAAAATAAATAAAAACATTAAAAAAATTTTTTTTAAAAGTCTGTAGTAATTAGGACTATATGACTTGTTGGGCATTTATATTTGCCAATCATTAACTGTGTAACTTTGGATGTTACTTAACCTTGTTGTTTCTGTTTCCCATTATATGAAGTAAGAATACTGAGGTACTGCTAAGCACCTGATTCAGACGGTTATTGTGAGAATTAAATAAACTTGTATAGGTATTTGGTAACGAGTCATTTCAAAACTTAGTGGCTTAAAACAATGGCAGGATTTATTTTGTTCAGAAATTTGTAATTGGTGCAGGGATAACTTATCTCTGGTCCCCTCATCATCACCTGGTGTATAAAGGCCATTCACTCAGAGTCTGTGCCTCCCTGTGAACTCACCAGCAGAGCCCAATTCTCAGAAGGAAGACCTATGAGTGAGATTTTTACCACCAACCCCCCAAAAAATGATTTTTTGCAGTCCAAGAGCTTTTGCTCCAGATTCTGAACTCCTAGATGAAGATAATTAGTAATATAAATCTTTAAAATTTATTTTTTCCAGTTTGTCTTGGCCACACTTGTCAACTTTGGTAATGAAGCATATACTGAGGATTGTGATTGCTTTGAATACATTGTGATGTTACAATTTTCAAAGCAGAGATAGATGTTCTTGGAACAACTGTAAATACTATCATTAAGAAAAATGGCTTTCTGGGGCACCTGGGTGACTCAAGTCAGTTAAGCATCCAACTCTTGAATTCGGTTCCAGTAATGATCACACAGCTCATGGGATTGCGCCCTGTGTCAGGCTCCTCACAGAGCATGGACCCTGCTTAAGATTCCATCTCTCTCTGCCCCTCCTCTGCTCACACATTCTCTCAAAAAAAAAAAAAATGCTTTCGTGGTGATGATTGCTAGATAATCTATAAAAATACAACAGATTTTCATACTGATCCTACATCCAGTGATTTACTAACTTTACTTTTTATATAATAAATGAATCAAAGTATTAGAAACAAGTTTTATTCTTTTGGATATTCTTATATATGCGATAATGCCAACTATTATATAAATTTTATTTTTTTCTTAAGCCTTATAACTTTCTTCTTACCTTATTATCCTAAAACTTTGAATAGTAAGTAAAAGGCAATCATGAGAGCAGACATCCTTTTTAGGAGAGTGCTTTCAATATTCCTATATTATACTAAGAAAGTTCTGGGGCACCTGGGTGGCTCAGTTGGTTAAGCATCCCACTCTTAATTTCAGCTCTGGTTATGATCTCACAGTTCGTGATTTCAAGCCCCACATCAGGCTTTGTGCTGACAGTGTGGAGCCTGCTTGGGATTCTCTCTCTGTACCCCCCATGCTCTCTCTCTCTCTCAAAATAAATACAATAGACTTTTAAAAAAATTAAGAAAGCTCTATTCACTGCTAATTGAATTTTGATTATGAATCTATTTTGACTTTTATCAAAAACATTTTTTGCATCTATAAAGATCATTGTATTTTTCTCCTTTACTCTGTAAGTGTAAGTGGAACTCATTGGTTTATTTTCAGATGCTAAACTACCTTACCTTTTTGAACAAGTCCAAATTTTGTATCCTATTATAAATTTGCATATAATTCTTTTATATGTCATTTGATCAGTAACTTTGTTTAGAATTTGTGTATGTATGTCTATAAAAGAGAATACCCTCTATAACTTCCCTTAAAATATCCTTGAGAAGATTTTTGTAAGGTTATGTAGATTCGTTTTATAAAATATATTGGGAAGTATTATTTTTGTCTTCTGGAAATATTTGTATACAATTAGCCTTAAGTATTTAAAATAATACATTGGTGAGGGTATTTGGATACGGAGTTACTCCTTTATGGAAACTTCGATTGTACAAATGTGCTACTTCTCCTTGGTAAGTTGTTTTTCAAGATTTATGTCTACTGTGTTAAAAAGGATCTGGTATCTTTTCCTTTTATATTACTTGTCTTTCTCTTTCTTCTAGCTTTGACCAGTCTTGTCAGACTAATAGTTAATATTATATATTCCAGTGCATATTTAATTTCTTCTATTCTTCATTGGTATTTCCTAATTCTTAAAAAGTAGACTTAGAACATCAAATTCCCTTTTATTCTTTTCTTACATGCACATTTAAGTCTACACATTATTCTGTAAGTACCTCCTTGGTTATATTTCAAAGCTTTTGGATGCATATTTTGTTTTTTAATTTTTTTTAATGTTTTTATTTATTTTTGAGACAGAGAGAGACAGAGCATGAACGGGGGAGGGTCAGAGAGAGAGGGAGACACAGAATCGGAAGCAGGCTCCAGGCTCTGAGCCATCAGCCCAGAGCCAGACGCGGGGCTCGAACTCACGGACCGCGAGATCGTGACCTGGCTGAAGTCGGACGCTCAACCGACTGCGCCACCCAGGCGCCCCTGGATGCATATTTTTATTGTATGTCAATTCAAACATTTTTTATGTTTGAGAGAGAGCAAGCACACAAGCTAGGGAGGGGCAGAGAGAGACAGGGAGACAGAGGATCTGAAGCAGGTTCTGCACTATCATTGCAGAACCTGATGTGGGGCTCAAACTCATGAAATGTGACATCACAGCCTGAGCCAAAGTTGGATGCTTAACTGGCTGAGCCACCCAGTGCCTCTAAATATTTTTTTAATTTCTATTGTGACATCTTTGATCCATAAGCTATGCATTATTTATAAGTGAATTAATACCCTCACATTTCAGGGTTTTAAAAATACAAATAATTATTATTTAATTGCTTAAAATGTGCTCAAAGACCATTCTCTAATGTCCATTTAGAACTCCATAAGGCTATCAGCTGATTTAACAGCAGAAATTTTACAGGCTAGGAGAGAATGGCATGACATATTCAAAGTGCTAAAGGAAAATGCCTACAACCACGAATACTCTCTTTCTCCTCAATTCTGATTGATAGCCTTGTTAGGTAAATTGGCCTTAAAAGAAATGTTTAAATACCTTTTTAAGTAGAAAATAAAAGATCATAACTAAAAGAAAAAAAAAAAGAAAATGGGTAAAAGCAAATATACAGTAAAGGCAGTAGATCAACCATTTATAAAGTTTCTATAAAGGTTAAAAGACAAGATAAAAAGACCTAAAATATGACATCCTCTACATAAAATAAACGGGAAGGGAGTAAAAATTTAGAGATTTTAGCACGTGTTTGCCAAAAGTGACCATCAACTTAACATACTTTGCCATATGTAGGATAATATACATAAACCTCGTGGAAACCACACACCAAAATCCTATAATAGATATACAAAAAAATAAAGGGAAAGGAATCCAAACATAACACTAAAGAAGGTCACCGAGTCATAGGGGAAGAGAGCAAGAGAAGAAAGGAACAAAGAAGTACTACAAAACAAGAAAAAATTAACAAAATGGCAATAAGTACATACAAATTGATAACTACTTTAAATGTAAATGGACTAAATGCTCTAATCAAAAGACATTGGGTGAATTAATGGATAAAACAAGATCCATATAAGTTACCTATAAGAGACTCCCTTCCTACCTAAAGATACATACAGAACAAAAGTGAAAAGATATTCCATGGAAATAAAAGCTAGGTTAGCAATACTAAAATATCAAACCAAATAGACTTTAAAACAGAGAAAAGCACTGTGTAATTATAAATGGAACAACGCAACAAGAAGATAAAACAATTGTAAAGATCTATGCATGCAATATAGGAGCATCCAAAGCTATGAAGCAAATATTAACAGACATTAAGGGAGAAACTTACAGTATTACAAAAATAGTAGAGGAATTTAACACCCTACTTGCATCAATGAAAAAATAAACAGTGAACAACACATTCGACCACAGGGACTTAACAAATGTATACAGAACATTCCATTCCAAAACTACAGAATACACTCCTCCTCCTCCCCCCCCCCCCCCCCCCCCCCCCTGCCCAGGACACATGGAACATTCTGTATTAGCCCACTAAAAATCCTCAATAAATTTGAAAAGTTTGAAGTCTTAAGCATCTTTTTGGACCACAATGGTAAGAAAATAGAGATCAATTACAAGAAATAAACTGAAAAAACACGAACCCATGGAGCCTAAACAATATGCTACTGAACAACCAATGGGTCAATAAAGAAATCAAAGAGTAAATGACAATATACCTTGATACAAATGGAAACACAATGGCTCAAAATCTTTAGTATTCAACAAAAGCAATTCTAAAAGGGAAGTTAATAGCAATATAGGCCTATCAAAAAAAAAAAAAGAAAAAGAAAAATCTCAATCTAACTGAATGCTTAAAGGAAGCTGAGAGGGGAAAAACAAAGAAAACCCAAAGTAGAAGAAAGAAAGAAAGTAGAGATTAGAATGGAAATAAATGTAAACTTACAAAAGAATAGAAAATATCAATGAAACCAAGAGCATTTTCTTGGTAAAGATAAATCAGAAGTGAAAGAGAAGTTATACCCAACATGATAGATATACAAATTATTGTAAAAAAATAACTACAAAAATTATGCCAACAAACTGGACAACCTAGAAGAAATTAATAAATTCCTACAAACATGATTTTTAAGACTGAATAAGTGAGAAATAGAAAATATGAACAGACCAATTACTAGTAAAAAAAAATTTGAATTGATAGTTAAAAAATCCCAACAAAGAAAAGTTAATACGTATTCTCCTCAACCCTCCTAGAAGAGGAAGAAATGATTCCAAATACATTCTAGGAGGACAGAAAAACCACACCAAGACACTACAAAAAAACTACAGGCCAATATCCCTCATTAACATAGATACCAAAACATTAAACCAAATTCAACAATACAGTAAAACGTTCATTCACAGTGATTGAGATTTAATCCATGGATGCAAAGCTGGTTCAATATTCAGAAATCAATCCACATGATATGCTACATTAACAAAATGAAGAATACAAATCATATGATCTCAATAGATGTAAAAAAGGCATTTGACATAATTCAATATCTATTCATGCTAAAAATGCTCAATAAAGTAGGGTTGGTGGGAACATAATAAAGCCCATATATGACAACTCAATAGATAATCTCATGCTCAATGAGGAAAAACAGAACTTGTACTTTAAGTCAGGAACAAGATAAAGATGTCCACTGACCCCATTTTTATTCAATACAATACCGAAAGTCCTAGCCATAGAAATCAGGCAAGAAAAAGAAATGTCATCTCAATTGGTGAGAAGTGGCTCAGTTGGTTGAGCATCCAACTCCTGATTTCTGCTCAGGTTATGATCACAGGGTCATGGGATTCAGCCCTGCATTAGGGCAGATTCTTTCTCTGTCCCTCCCCCTGGTTAGCACACTCTCTCTCCCTAAAATAATGTTTTTAAATGGTGAGGAAAAAGTAAAACTGTCACTATTTTCAGATTACATGACCCTATACAAACTAAATTTGATAAATGAATTCAATAAAGTTGCAGGATATAAAATTAATGTACAGAAATCTGTTACATTCTTCACTAACAACAAAGTAAAAAATTAAGAAAATAATTTCATTTATAATTGCACCAAAAAAGAATAACATGCCTAGGAATTAGCACCAATAAAAGAAACTGAAGACAACACAAACAAATGAGAAGATATCCCATGCTCATGGACTAGAAGCATTAGTGTTAAGATGTCCGTACTACCCAATGTAATCTATAGAATCAGTGCAATCCCTGTCAAAATTCCAATAGAATTTTTCACAGAACTAGAACAAATAATCCTAAAATCTATATGGAACCACAGAAGACTTGTAATGAGCAAAGCAATCTTGAAAAAAAGAACAAAGCCAGAGATACAATCCCAGATTCAAAGATACACTAGAAATTTATAATAATCAAAACAGTATGGTTAGTGGCACAAAAATACACATGTAGATCAATAGAACAGGATAGAGCGCCCAGAAATAAACTCACACCTCTATCGTCAATCTACAACAAAAGAGGTACAAATATACAACGAGAAGTCTTTTCAACAAATGGTATTGGGAAAACTAGACCACTTTCTTACACCACACACAAAAATAAACCCCAAATGGATTAAAGACCTAAAGAGGAGACCTAAAATCAAAATATCCTAAAAGAAAATATAGACAACAATTACTTTGACATTAGATATAGAAACATTTTTCTAGATATGTCTCTCCAGGCAAAGGAAACAAAAACTATTGGGACTATACCAAAATAAAAAGCGTTTGCATATCAAAGGAAACCATCAGTAAAATGAAAAGGCAACCTACTGAATGAGAGAAGATATGGGATTAATATCCAAAATATATAAAGAGCTTATATAACTGAAAACACACACACACACACACACACACACACACACACAACCAATCTGATTTTAGAATGAGAAAACTTGAATAGACATTTGTCCAAAAAAGATGCTCAAAATCACCAATCAGGAAAATGCATATCAATACGACAACGAAATCACCTCACACCTGTCAGAATGGCTAGAATCAAAATGACAAGAAATAACAAGTGTTGGCAAGGATGTATAGTCACTGTAGAAAACTATTATGGGGGTTCCTCCAAAAAAATTAAAAATAGAAATATCATATGATCCAGTAATTTCACTTCCAGGTGGAATTTACTAAAAAATACGAATCTGAAGAGATATATGCACCCCTATGTTTACTGCAGCATTATATACAATAGCCAAGATACGGAAGCAACTTAATTATCCATCAATGAATGGACAAAGATGTGGTACGTATGTGTGTGAATAAAAAACCATAAAAAAGAATGAGATCTTGCCATTTGTGACAACATGGATGGTCCTAGAGGGCATTATGCTAAGTGAAGTCAAAGACAAACACCACATGATTTCCTTCATACGTGGAATTTAAGAAGCAAAACAAACCACTGAAAAGCAGAAATAGCCCTATAAATAGAGTCAAAACTGGCAGTTGCCAGAGGGCAAGGAGTGGGGAGATGGGTAAAGTGGGAGATACAGGCTACCAGTTATGGAATGCTTAAGTCACAGGGAAGAAAGGTACAGCACAGGGTACATAGTTGATGATACTGAAATAGCATCGTATGGTGACAGATGGTAGCTGCGTTTGTGAACACAGCAGAAAGTATAGAGTTGTTGAAGAGTGAAGGTGTACATCTGAGACTAATATAACATTGTGTGTCAACTATACTTCATTATATAATAATAAAGCCCCCAAATTCTTCTAGCTTGACAGAAGAATTCTGTCACAGCTATACTCAATTCACATTCCCGCACAGATTGTGAAGAGAATCCAGTAACTCGTTAAATTAACTCCTTTAAGAACAAAAGAAACTTCTGCCTTGAAGTCAGCATTTTCCATCCAAGAAAACAGAAACTACTTGAAACTTCCAATAACAGATACTTTGCTTACGTTATGATTTTTCTGTGACCTTCTCTGTCATATTCCTTCAAATAATTGGATTTAAAGATTTCCTAAAGGGGGTGAGAGTACATTTCATGAGTTATCCTGTATTTGGAAGCAGCATATTAATAATTCCCATTAGTATTTTCCATTTTTATAAGATGCTAAGAAAATAGAAGAGATACCTAAAGAAAGATTTATTTTCTCTAGATGTGGATCTATACCTACCCCTCCATTATACTTTATTTACATTAATAAAGAGAAAAGTCTACCAGTCGCCTCATTTTTTTTCTCAATTTTAGAATTGAGTTTTAGGAAACAAATACAAGAAAGATGTTGCATCCTTAAGGATACAAATAAAAAATATTCTAAGGAAAACAACGCCTTTTCATGGTAAAACAAAAACATTATAAAATATTAAGTCCTAAGAAGATAAAATTAGGTTCAATGAAGAGATCTTTATTGGAGTGACATAGAACTAATTGAGCAGATATTTTAATTTTCATTATTTGTTTAAATACTGAGCTGGTCACAATAATCAAAGTAACACAAACGTGACATAAACTTTTAAAATAAATGCTGTTGGAGATTGTAACCCATACCATTATTTTACTATTTTCCCCTTTGGTTCCATTAATACTTGGTTTATATACTTGCTCTGCTATTTGGTACCTATACATTTGTAACTATTATATCTTTCTGGTGAATTGACACTTTTCTCATTATGTAATGTCCCTTTTTGTCCCCTATAACATTTTCTGACTCGTGTATTTTGTCTGATACAAGTATAGCTACACCTGGTCTCTATTGTTTATCATTTCAATGAAATCTCTTTCTCCATCCCTGAACTTGCCACAGCTTATGTGTGACCTTACATCTAAAGTGAGTTTCTTATAGCTGGTTCTTGTTTTATTACCCATTCAGACACTCTTGTGCCTTTTGAGTGGGGACTTTATTCAATTTAAATTTAAAGTTTTTTTTATTTTTTAATCAACTGGAAGCTTGTACCTCTTGACCCTTCACTCTCCACTGCACTCTCTGTGAAAGTTGTTATTGATAGGGAAGGATTTGCTAATCCCATTTGTTCATGGTTTTCTCTGTTTTGTAGTTCTTTTGTTCCTCTTTTCCTCTCTTGCTATCTTCTTTTGTGTTTCACTGACTTTTTGTGGTAATATTCTTTGATTCCTTTCTCTGTTGCGTATTTTCAGCATTTTTGTATGGGGGAGGTGGGTATCACGAGCACAGCTGTATTGTAAATTTTTAAAACTTCGCATTTTCCTTGATGCCTCAACATCCCCATGAACAGGCTCTGAGTATCCTGCCTAGGTGCCAGGCATACCAACGTCCCTTTCCCTTCTTGCCCTCCCCTGACTGTGACCTAGTGACAAAAGGCAACGATGAAATCCCCCACCCGGACCCCCAGTAAAGACACTTATCCTCATTCTCTTGCTGGGCTCTGCTCCTGCTGGGTTGAGCCTGCTCCATTGGAGATTCTCCCATATGGCCCCTGTACAGCACACTTTCTTTTCTCTTCTCAGAACTGTGAGTATGATAAATCTCACTTTCATGTTCCTCTCCACAGTGTTATTTCATGTCCACACCTGACTAATTAAAAGATTTTTAAAGTAGCATAATTACTTCTTACTTACTTACTTATCAGAGTACTTTCAGCTAATAATTTTAATTACATACAAAAACGCTACACTTCTACTTCCCTCCTCCTTCACCTTGTTATTTTTGTGACTAAATAAGTTAATGAAACTAAATGTCGTTGCAGAGCATATTGGTAATAATTCACATTCAGAACAATTTCATCTGCTGGCACATCTGATGTCGTGGGTAGCGCTTTCATCTGAAGGTAATAGTTGGGGAGATTTCTCTCACCATTTCTGGACCAGCACGGTAGTGCACAGAGTCAGGAGGGGTTAGGCTGACTACTGAGAACTGCTTGCTATCTAGTCACTAAATGAAAACTGGTGGGGAAATTGGATCTGACACTAATGCTGAGTATTTGTTTACTTATGTGAAAATATTTAATTTTTGTGTCTCAACTATTTTTTTTAATTTTTTTAACATTTATTTATTTTTGAGACAGAGAGAGACAGAGCATGAATGGGGGAGGGTCAGACAGAGGGAGACACAGAATCTGAAACAGGCTCCAGGCTCTGAGCGTCAGCACAGAGCCCGACGCAGGGCTAGAACTCAAGGACCGCGAGATCATGACCTGGGCCGAAGTCGGTTGGCCGCTTAACCGAATGAGCCACCCAGGCGCCCCTGTGTTTCCAAACTTTTTAAGCAATTAATAATGCATCTCATAAGTACAGAAGTAACTGGGGAAGGATCTTTTTTGTTGCAGTTGGTTTTGTTTGGTTTTTGATTATTTGTTTTTAAGCATACATGAAGGTTCTGTCCTCCAGAGAGTCTGCTTCTATTGACCTCAGTTCCTTTGCCTGTATATTTGAAGAAATTCTACCAGTGATTCTAATGGCTGTCCCTGGCTAGACACCACGGATTTAGCAATTTATGTAAAATTAGGCATGCTAGCCAACGATAATAAAAACCACATACGATCAGATTATTCTAAATCCTCAAAATGTGATGCCTTGCAAGATTTGTGTTAAATAAGTGTCAAGAATGTTCTTTAAATACTATTTTTAATCTCATATTCAAATGAGAATCCTGTGTGACATGTCTTAAGTGTTTGAGAAAATCAGCCCTATCAGAAGCAAGTCCAATGGTTCAGCTACAATTCCCACTGTTACATTCTTTCTGCTTGCAAATTTTAAAGGCTAGGAGGGAAGGGTCTCAGGCCAATAGAGCTGAAATGTAGTGAGCCAACTGAAACTTTCAAAAGTTATTAATTTCATAACTTTCCATTGTAAATAATCTTGGAGGGAAAATTTTTCTCTCTCGACCTATCTTGGTTTCCTTTCTCTTTTGATCTTGTGTCTGCAAATTTACTTAAAAGATAGTTTTTAGAATTAAAAAGGTACACATTTTAATATAATTATGTTGTAGCACTTCCAAGCTTTACAACATAGTACAAGTCAAACTACTGATATTGAATGTTTTCATTTATGAAATAATGAGAGATTATGTGAACAAATTATATGCAATTTTCAAACGGCGATTGTATTAATACAAATACATAGTTTTAAGAAAAAGATAATGTCACATTATTGCATTATAAAAACAAAAGAGAATCAAAGTTTACCTGGTGTTATGTATCCTCTACTCAGAAAAGAATTGTTCTTACATTAAGAAATACAATATAAAGAACATAATATATAGAAATTTTTCTTTAATAAAAGTACCTTTTTCCACATAGTCTAATCGCTTCCATAAATTTTCTCTATTTCATCACCAAGTTGTTTTTGAGTAGTAATCCTGGCCCATTCTCTATATTTTAGAACTATTAAAAAAAAAAAAGTAAAGACAAAGATTGCCAACAGACATTAGGGATAATATCTGAATTGGAAACATTGACAAGGACTTATAACCACAGTTGCTACCTGACAGTTCAGAGATTTGGATCGGGTTTATTCAGTTTTGGGGGAAGGAAAATAACAATCATTTGCTTGGAGTTTACCTAATCCTAACCTCTAATGACTATCTCTTATGGACAAAAGATTTCCTATACACTAACAAATTCCAAATTCTTTGAGGTTTTCAAATTCAGTGCAAGCTTTTGAAAAAAAAATCTGATTTTTTCAATCAGTCAAGACTAAGGAAAGCAGATTCAATATGAGCGTTATGGCATTAAGGCATTTGTTACAGTAAGTAGATATGACAGGATTCTAGGAAGAGATGGTGATGTGAAGTTCCTCAGAATTGAACAAAGAAAAGATCACACTAACCAGCCTTACTAAAACACTGGCTTGAGTGGACAATTTACAGCTTGCAGGAAAATGCAAGGTTAATTTGATATATATATTGATATATATATATATATATATATATATATATATATATACACATACATACACACACACACACATACATACACACATACACATAATATATTACATATTAATTATAAATTATGAGATATAATTTAAATATAAAATTAATATAAATATAGATAAATATAAAATATATAAAATATAAAAATTAAATAAATATAAATATAAAATATAAATATAAAATAATTATATAAAGTATAAATATAATTATTAACTATTATATATTAACATGTTGTATATTATCTTAATATATATTATTTATTTATATATATCTTGAGCAGGCTCCATGCTCAGCTCAGAGCTTGACACTGCTCGTGACGCAGGGTTCCATCTTACAACCCAGGATCACGACGTGAGCCAAAATCAAGAATGGGACACTCAGCTAACTGAACCACCCAGGTGACCCAAGAAAATGAAGATTCTTAGACTCCAAAGTGGGACCCTGACAAGGAGACGTGTGGTCTATGGGAAGCTGTTATCTCCGTGTAGCTACTGCTGTTGCGGGTCTGTTACTAAGCATCTGCACACGGGCCTGGGTGCTGCAATTTGCAAGCACACGCAAGTCAAGACGCAATCATTTTAAAGTTACAACAGTGTTTTACTTACATAGACAGTGAAAGGCAAAACAGCCCAAAGCAGGAACTCCCTTGGCTCCACACACCAGCAAGGACAACAGTGAAACAAAAGGAGCCACGTGACCGCAGTGTAAGTTGTGGGGTGTATTTGTTGCTGACGGGCTGGTTTTAAACTGCCCCTGAGAGGTCTCAGTCTGCAGCTCTTTGCTGAGGGGACAGAGCAGGAAGCCCCATCCCTCATCAGACTCGCAGGGCAATGAGAAATGGTCTCATGACAGCCTCCCAGGGGTGTAGGGAGGTGACTGTCAGATAACATCAGGATTGGCTCACCATCCTCTCTTATTCTGGGAGGGTCACAAGACATTCTGCCAAACCCCGGATAAGCTGCAACTGAAGGCTTTACTTGATTTTTTTTTTTTTTTTTAATAATAGCTACAAAGTATGCTACTCTGATTGCCTACCTGTTCCAAGTCCTTGGGGATTTGTGCCTGGGTCCTGAGCCTGGGTCCTGAGGAGAGGGTTCTGCAGAGAAAGCCTGAAGTGCTGTTACCACCAAAATCTCTCTAAGAAATGAAAGTAAAAGACAAACCTACTTTGTGAAGATTTGATAATCTACAGAAGGATGATATTCCCCTAAAGCCAGCAGCAAGAATGGGAGGGAGAAAATGGTGAATATCAGAGGCAGGCAGAGGAAATTGATTCAATTTAACATTAGTGCCTGGAGACTTTCTGAACTAATTTGGAGGGATGTCAGCACCGCTAGCCCCCTCAATTGTGATGGTTGATAAGAGAGTTTTATTGCTATTATATTGTGGCTTCTGTATCCTGAGACGTGTGTTAGAGAAATTATCCATGCTTTTATTTTTCAAAGTCCAGAGTGCTAACCATTACACAATGGGACCCCATGCTTTTATTTTTCTAAAAGAATAGCTTAGGACTTAAAATGTTAAACATTGAAAGTAGCATATGAAAGCTTAAGTAGACATTTTTATTCAATGTTTACACCATGTAAATTTATGATTATTAATTAGTAGATAAAAATGAAGGGCATAGTTGGTGAGCACGGGTACGACATGTAAATGTCTGTCTGATATGTAAGTAGGTGCCAACACAGCCTTTTAATTTGAACAACAAGCTGTGTAAATTAAGCATAAAGTTTAGGGTTCACACCAAATAACTGCCTCAAAGTTAATTAGCGTGAATTTAACACAGAGCTGGACTTGAAAAGAATTTTAGGCAGTAGTACATAGATTTTGTAGCAATAGCTTTAGCACCATCTAATCGGCTATCCCACTTCAACTAAAGATTGACCTTATTTTCTACAACCATCCCCACTCCTTGTGCTGAGAGACTGAATGTACAACCAGACAATGCCCAGCCCATATACTAAAATAGAACGCTGACCCAAGCCTGCAGCAATCAGCAGGGGAAGCCAACCTACAACCTCTGGAGCAATTGACCCCAAATGGTCAGGACATGATGGATAACTGACAGCTTCCCTAATCTTTTCTCTTACTTCCAACTTCCAACTAACCAGGAAAGCCAAGTGTACTCCCCTAAAGAATCATACAGGCTGTCTCACTTCTAGTTAGCCTGTCTCCAGCTTCTGCATGTCTCTACTCACGGAATATCTGAAGCTTTCTCTTTTGTTCACTGTATAGCTTTTACGCTCCTCGGACTGCCTGTCTTTGAGTCTCAGCTTGTAAAACCAAGTGATGCTGGCTGCCTGCCTTGCTACAGCAAGCTCTAAATAAACAGCCTCTGCTTATTCTCCCCGAGTGGTCTTCGTCTATTTCGCAATGCTTATATACTTACTTAGTGTGGATAGTTTATGTGACTCAAGACTAGTGGATGACTTTGAAATAAACAACTAGAATCTTTATTTCGAGGTGAATTGACATAGTGACATAAAAACAGAATCTCCTCAAATATCTGATATTTATAAGCTGGTACTGCTGGTGACCATATTCCAACCCCTGTGCTAGATGCATCCCATGTCTAACCTCAGTTCATTATTTCAACAGTTCTGAAGAGCAGCTGTTTACGGGTTAAGGAATCAAGGCACAGAGAGGCTAAGGTCCTTGCCCAAATCAAGAAACCAATGGAAATGGATTTCAAACCCATACGCATCACTGTCCCCAGCCCAGCCTTCTTCCCCTGGACTACGTTACTTTCAGGGTTCCGGACATAGTGCTGATTTCCTCAATAGCTACCAGACTTGAGAAGCTAATATGAACTGCTTATTGAACCCTCACTTGGTACCTCTGTAGTTCTCAGTCCAAGAAGATACGGTAAAAGCAACTTAGCCTTGGCCCTTGAGAGCTCATTTCGTGGTACAAGGAATAAAATGAAATAAAACATGCCACAAATTTACTTGGATCACAGGTTATTAAATCAGTAGTAATTGAGATTGTAAGCTTTGACAATAGTAGGAGTATAAGGGTGGGACTAATGGGGTGAACTCAGATCACAACTATGGAATGAATGAAGAACAGTCTGACACACGTACTCATCAAAAGTCTTAGCAAGTAAATTCAAAGGAGGTGTTCTTGCTTCCCCAGCACTTAGTTTACCTGTGTCCGGCGATGATTTCCCTAACATACAAGTCCTCGTACCAATGCTGGCTTGTGAACCCCCAATTCAGGAACTTCTTTTTTTAATGTTTCTTTACTTTTGAGGGAGAGACACAGTGCAAGTGGGGTGGGGTGCAGAGAGAGAGGGAGACACAGAATCTGAAGCAGGCTCCAGGCTCTTAGCTGTCTGCACAGAGCCTGACATGGGGTCGAACCCACAAACTGTGAGATCATGACCTGATCCAAAGTTGGATGCTTACCTGACTGAGCCACCCAGGTGCCACCATGAGCTTCTTTATTAATTGTAGACAGAACGGTAAGCAGGGTGTCAAAAAACCAAGATTCCAATCCAGTGGTTCTCAATTCATGCTTCCTTGGCTAAACCCTGTGCCACATAAATTGCATCTCTGAAAAGAGATGAAAGCTACAAGTTGAAAACTGATATTTTAGATATTTATGTATTTTAGACCTGAAGAGGCTTTTTCATATTATGTATAAGGCAATATTTAAAGGTCAGTATGATTTCTATTTGTGATACAAATAATCACTTGAAGTCCCAATTGAATGCATTTGACAACATATATTCAACTAAAAATAACAATGATTCCATTTCATCCTGAAGTACCCCAAAGGTAAATAACTTTACATTATTCAGTCTTCCAAGAATTGGAAACTTACTGCTAATATGTCTTTGATATCTCACTATTGATTACTTGAATGTGATAATAAATTATTATGTACAAAAATGTTCCATTCAGTATTTCAACGTTTATTTATTTTTGGGACAGAGAGAGACAGAGCATGAACAGGGGAGGGGCAGAGAGAGAGGGAGACACAGAATCGGAAACAGGCTCCAGGCTCTGAGCCATCAGCCCAGAGCCTGACGCGGGGCTCGAACTCCCGGACCGCGAGATCGTGACCTGGCTGAAGTCGGACGCTTAACTGCGCCACCCAGGCGCCCCTCCATTCAATATTTTATGGTCAGAATGGAAGGTTTATTTTGTGGCACAGAGATACATCAACAGTGTTAGAGGATAGAGACCGAGATGGATGAAAATGACTTACTCTATTAGATTTGATGGTGAGCAAGGGCCTCTGACAAGAGTGTATTCCCCTCTGACACGTTGCAGAGGACCGTGCCTGCAGATATCTGGCAGGAGAGAATTCTGTTCGGGAAGAATAGGCAACAATTCAAAAGGTAGGGACATGACTGGTCAATTTCATGAGTAACAAGGAAGCCAATTTGTGGAAAGTGAAAGAACAGGTAGAGGGTGGCTAGAATAATGGCACAGAAGTAGCCTGGGCCAGATCTTACAGAGCTTATGGGTTATGGGAAGGATGTTAAATTTTATTTTGATAGGGATGGGAAGTATTGGAAGATTCTGAGCAGAGGAGAAAAAAAATGACCTGGCTTTATTTTGAAAGGATCATTGTAGCCTTTTTTTTTTTTTTTTCAAATTAATAAACTTAATTTTTGGCACGTTTTAGGTTCACAGCCAAATGTACTGGGAAGTACAAAGAGTTCTAGGACGCCATGGGTCCCTCCACATACACAGCCTTCTCTGCTACTGACATCCCACACCACTGTGGTATTTTGTCCCTGTGGCTTTTTTTTTTTTTTTTTTTATGAGGTAAAGGCCTTAGGTAGACTAGTTAGAAGGCTGTTATTCTAGTGTAGTGTAGTCATTTTCTAGTCTGGTCAAAAGAGAATGATTGCTTCAATGAACTTGGTAAAGGTAGAGGGAAGTTTTGTATTTGAAATGTCTACTAATTGGAATATTAAGAATGCTAACAAAACACCAAAGAGGGAAAAATTGGTTTCATTGCATGTTGTACATGTTGAGTAGCACTGATTTCACCCCTCAATTTTCCCACTACTCAATTTTTACTCAGTTGGCTATCCTTGTAACAAGATCAGAGCTTCTCACTGGCTTCTATGGAACTAAATAACATAAGGCAGAATATATTAAAGGGTTCATTATGAGATCACATTTTCATCTTTGAGTAAATATTTATTCAAAACAGCTTTTTGGTTTGAAGCTGGGCTTGACAATTTTACGTTTTCTATCAGCGAAAGGCTGGACACTAATGAAATTCATTCTCAGCTACTCTCTGTTAACCACTCTATAAACCAGTCATACCTCAGCTCTTCCCATTCTGCCGAATGACCAGTTCTCTTGAAGAGGAGAAAGTCAGGCTCCTCTATGCCAAAATTAAAGTGACTCATAGTTCATTTTTCACCTGGAGAAATCAGCACTTTATGATTAAGAATATTTTTAAAAAAAAACATTACACTTGGGAAAATGTCAGATTGCTTCTTGGAAGCAAATCTTTCCTCAGCTGAGTTTTAAGATGACTGCAGCTCAGACGGTGGGACTACAGCCCATGGGAACCCCTGAACTAGAGGCCCCATTTGCTTTACCCAGATTACTGACCAACAGAACCATGGGATTAAAATGTGCTTTGTTTTAAGCCACTGTGTCTTTGGATAATTTATTACATAGCAGTAGCTAACTAATGCAGGTCATCTACCCCTACCTGCATGGAGTCAATCTTGGCACCCTGGGAAGGGAATGAAGTTGGTATTTGTTTAAATGGGGATTGCCAAATAGATCATCACTTCAGATATCTGCACAGGACTATGGTCCCCTCAATCAAATATTTAGCAATGTGTAGCAAAAGATTAAATATAATAGCTTTGCCCAAAAATACTTTAGTGTCTTTTCCCCTAACATGGACATCTTCATAAATAATGCGGCCATTTCTTCATATGGACATTTTATTCGCCCTTTTTTTTAACTTGTACATTAGGCTAAGGAAGAAGAGTCAAATGTAAAGGATTTTGTGAATTTTAAGTGTCTATAAGTTCTTGTTTTAGCGGTTAGAGAGCCATCTAATAAATTCCACTATAAACACAAAGACCTGAAAATAAAGCCTATTTTGTTTTCATTCTGCTTCATACAATTGTGACTCAAGACAGCAGAAGACAAATCAACAGATTGGTAAATTGTTGACCCTAAAAAAACAAAAATTAAGCCCATTTGGCTTGTCCTGTGCCTGAACCCCTGCTATTGGATTCTACTCCTTTGAATGCTATGATGCTTTATCAATAGGGGAGGAAAAAGAAAGAAAACAAACTGTCTTATCAAGGTCTAAAGGATTGTGCAGCAGAAATGGGGCCCATCAAGGTAGTCTGTTCTTAAAGTGACAGAGTGACTTCCCATGTGACAATGAGAAATCACATTGAAGTAATTTGAGAGTCAGAAAAGTCCTTCTGCCAAAGTGATATCTGCTCTACTCATTCTCTACTAATATAAGTACCTGTTTTTGAATCTCAAACTCCTTTTAAGCATCCCCAATTACAATGCAAAGTATACTTGAGTCTTATTTTTTATCAATAAAAAGTAGAAAGTAACTAGAATGGGTCATCAAATCATGTTCTAGGACACATCATCAGAAGCAGCTGGTATCTAAATATCTTCCCCTAAGCCATGGCCATGGGAAAGGACTATCATCAACACTAAAAGCGCACAAGGTATACTGACATCTAGTAACTGTCAATTCTACTGTTACAAATTTTGCAGCCACATATAAACTTAAGCCTACATTCACATTATACTAACATTCAACTGCATACGCACTATCCTTTTCAGTTGGCTCATTTCTATGAACCAATATGCTGCCACAACACAGAGCTACAGAGTTCCTTAGAGGAATAGAAGAAACTGAGAATACAGCAACATTGACCGTTGTTATCTAGAATCGGCTTCCAAGGATTCAGGAAGGCATTTATGAGAGGAAAAGACATGCGGCCATACTTCTCCATTCTCAAAACGGGCAAGCTAAAAAGGCTTGTGAGTACTTACACTTCTGGCTGAGAAGTGATTTTTGGCTACGAAATATAAAAAGTTTAGAAGTGATTCAGGTAAATAGAAAGCAAGTCCACACCATCATCTCCCAACCCCTCAGAGCATCTATAACATTTATTAGATGAATGATTTCTGCAATCCGAATAGTTATTATATACTGGTACTCTATTAAAAATTTTCACTGTGTAAGATTACCAGTTACATAAAGATTATCTCATAAATGGATTCTTATGGATCCAGTCATAATTGCTTTGCTGAATTCAATAGCACAATACTTTTACTCTGCAGAATCAATGATCAAGTTGTAATTTTTTTTTTTTCCAGCCTGGGAAATTAGGTCTGGGTTAGGATTCAGAAATTCTGCCTTTGTCTTGAGGCTCCTCTACTCTATAAATAGCCAGCCTTCAAGGGATTTCAATCTATTCAGGAAATTATTAGCCATTTTTAGAAACATTTAGCCTTTTATCTTAGGAAAACGTTATATTGGGTAGCATAAGAGGGACCATACTTGATTTAAGATAATACTGTCACTTCACTGAAGGCAATGAATCTGCAAAGGCAAAATGATATTAAAGCTTCAATCTTAGGAGCTAAGGTAATGTCATATTTATCTTTTTCTCTGAGGCCTTCTGCTGAGCACGAGTTCCAACTTTGATGACACTTGGGGTGCAGAGGACAGAATATAAAATTGATGACTCTCCTCAAACGGACAAGCAATAGATGAGCCGTATGCAATTCTGAGTTCTCAAAGGAGTATACCTCCCACCCACAGGGCAGAAGAAATGTATAAAACTTATTAACTAACCAAATAAGAAAAAAAATTTAAAAATCATACAGAAGAGGCCAGAAAGAAATTTTGTTTTTCTAGACCTTGGTGTTGGGTGGGAAAAGATAAAGATTCTTCCCTGAGAATCTGTAACCACAAGCTGGCATACAAGTTTCTGATGTGATTTCATGTTATACATGAGATCCAAAATATTGTCCAATGGAGAATTAATTTGTTCTGTATCCACGCTGCCCTCAAGATTTGAAATAGATCTCAAATGGAAGATTTAAAGTGGTCCCAGATTACTGGTAACCCCAGATAACTAGGAGATACAACATAAGTCTTCCCCAGAGGAACCCAGGTCTCAAAGCAAATCCACAGACCAAGAACAAGGAAAAAATACCTTCCCAGAGTAAAATCAAATTATTAAGATAAAAGCAAAAAAAAAAATACTCAAGAAAATAATGCAATATGAGTGAGAACTAGCGGAAAAAGCAGAGCAATAGAATCTGATGCCCAAAGCTTTGAGATGTTGAAATTATCACAGAATATAAAATAACCTTATATAAGTGGAAATAGAGAAAAGAGAAGCTTGAAAATATGACCAAGAAACAAAGTATAAGGAATCCATATGCAGACATCAAAAAATAATAAAGTCATACAATTAAGTAAATCCCCTTATAAAAAACTACACACATAAATTGCTGGATATAGAACAAAAATTACACTGTAGTGAAATGAGGGAAGGATTTTTTTTCAATAAATATTGTTGATACAGTTGGCTATCCATTTGGAAGAAATATATATCTAGACTTCCTCTAGACATTCTAACAAAACAATTTCAGATATTTAATAGACCTGCATGTGAAAGGCAGAATGATAAAACTTCCAGAAAATAACATAGGAAGATATATAAATTGTACTGGGATTGTGAAAGATTTTTTAAAACAAAACTAAAAAATAACTCTCCATAATGAAAAATATTGAAAAACCACATTAAAATTAAGCACTTGCATTATCCAAAGACACTACTATAAGAGTAAAAAGGCAAGATGAAACCCAGGAGAAAATATTCAGGTATATCCAACAAGGGACCCGTGTACAGAATATGTTAAAAAAAAAAATCCTACAAACTTTTAAGGAAAATAACAACCAATTTAACAAATGGTCTGAAATCTTGACTTGGCATTTCAAAGTGGAGTATATACAAGTGGCCAATAAGTATATGGAGATGTATTCGATGGTATTAATCACAAAGGAAACGCAAATCAAACCTATGTGAGGTTCTACCACAGAGCCATTGGAAAAGCTAAGATTATAAAAACTGACTATACCACTGTGTGGATAGCATAGAACAGCTTAGAATCTCATCCACTGTAGATGAATGTGTAAATTCATACAACTTCTGAAAAGTATTTGGCAGTGCTTTCTAAAGCTGAATGGGAACATACACCGTGACCCAGGAATTTATCCAACATAACTGTGCATGTGTAGACCAAAAGGCATGTACAGGAATGTTTGTATTAGGATTATTTGTAACGATAACAAAAATAATAAAAGAATTCAAATATTCACTCATGGTAAAATGGATCAATTGTGATGTATTTATCCACTAGACTAAATTGGCGTGAGAAATAAGTTATTGCTACATGTGATAGAGTATATACAATATGATTGAGTATATACAGTATGATTCCTTTCACATGGTATACAAGAAAAGGCCAAAGTTAATAATATTTAATATAGAAGTTGCCCTTTGTGGGCAATTTTCTGACTTGATTTTAGGGAGATTTTATGCATTTCTTGATCAGGTGCTGTTTTTTTATTTTATTTTTTTTATTTAGTGTTTGTTTATTTTTGAGAGAGAGAGCGACAGAGCACGAGCAGGGAAGGGGCAGAGAGAGAGGGAGGCACAGAATGCGAAGCAGGCTCCAGGCTCTGAGGTGTCAGCACAGAGACCGACAATGCGGGGCTCGAACTCATGAACTGCGAGATGATGACCTGAGCTGAAGTTGTATGCTCAACCAACTGAGCCACCCACGTGCCTTCAGGTACTGGTTTTAAGAGAGTGTTCATTCTGTACACATTCTTTGCTGTGTACTCTTAGGGTCCATGTGTTTTAAAATGTATGATCTACTTGAATAAAAATATACTAAAAATTATAACACAAACATACAAATCACTTCATCCATGTTCATCTATTAATTCTTTCAATTTGCCAGATTCCTTTTTAACTGTTTCAACTCAAATAGCGAGATGATCCACAACCCGATGCATGACTGTTTGGGCAGTCTGGCTAAGAGCAGGGCTTGAATGGTGTACTCTCTCTCTAATGTCCTCAGCCCCAGTAATTCTAAAACTAAGGGCTTACCCTGATTAACACATTGCGGCTATTCCTTACGACTCCTAAGGGCACACATTAACAACCAACTTTTGTACCATGCGTTCCTATTTGTAAAATATTTCTTTTCTCAAAGACCTTCACAAACATGTAAAGAATATTTAGTTTTTATTCTATAAGCAAGAAGACTGATGTTCCAGATAATCAAATGTCTTTTCCAAGATCATTCAGCTAATATGTGGTAGAGCATTTTCTACTTAGTTATAAAAATTTTATAAAAAATCTTAGTCATATCCACACATCCCCATGATATTTCCTCAGCTGAACTGGAAAACTCTTAGAAATGAGGCCCATAGATTTTTCTTTAGTGTCATCCAGAATATGTCATTGAGCTGTCAGCTCACAAGAGGTAATTAACAGGTGATTCTTGAGAGATGGCAATATCCTGCCGTCTTTTATTTGAGTACCTAAAAGCACATCATTCTGAGAAAGACCTGGGTAACTAACATGTCATCTCAATTCCACGAGATATCTCATGAGCATTCTGTCTCCTTTGTAAAATAGGCTTTTAACTTATTCAAAAGCCAGTTTTATGAAGGAAGGATAGGTGACACATAAGTGGGCATTAGGATAAGTAGAATCTCTTTTTTTTCATATTAATGCCACTGCTTAAAATAATAGGAAATGTTCCATGGTCTGTTTTTAGTGACTGGCAGTGATTTAAAAACATCTGCACTTTATACAGTTAGTGCTTGCACAAAGAATCCACAATTAGCACACAAACAGGCACAACAGAAAATCCAATCGAGCAATTCACCAAGGATGTGTTCTGTTTATCTAATCAGATTCATCATCTTTCAATACTATGCTATAAAAGACAGGAAGTGAGCAAGGGTGGAATTAGTCAATATTTAAAGGGGATTTTCCAAAGGTAAATTCAAGGATCAAAAACAAAAACAAAAACCTATCAAAAGAATTGACGGTATTTTCATCACTGGATCTTCTTCCTCTGAGTATAAAAATGATTTATAAGTGCCCTGAAAGTTATTTTAGTTAAGATGCTTTTTCTAAGATGAAATGTGAAAGGAACAATCCAGACATGGTGGTCATTAAATTTCATGAGATGTTCTTTCTGAAGGACAAGAAATTAAAAGCTCCCTCTCATTACCATACATAGAGCTGACTCCAAGACCAAGCAGTTATAATTGTCATTTTAAGAAATTCCTGACATACTTTAACAATTCTGAGATAGAATCAAAGTAAATATCAGTACAGACTATTCTAGATCCTCATCTACAAAGTATCACAACTCAAACATATTTCAACCACCCTGGGAGTACACAAGAGTCCTCAACCACCACCACCATACAGGTTTTCTTTTTCAATGACAGCAATGGTGGAAAAATCTAAAAATTTTCCCTAATATACAGGTTTTTATAGAAATACTGTACTCCCTGATCCATTCTCCACTATCTCATCCCTTGGGGGAAAAAAAACAACAACAACAAAAAAACCCAGCTACTCCCAGCTAGAAGCACTTCTAAGTAATAATGGAATTTAAGAAAATCTTCCAGGAAAAGCTTTGGTAACTGGTTTAGTCCTGCTTATCCAGTTTCCCCCTACAATATGTGGGGATGTAGGGTGAAAAAAAAACACAAAACTTTAAGATCATGAGAAAGAAACACACACCCACTCATATATTAGCACTTTCTAGGTAGAGTCCTTTGAATTAGTGATTATAAAACGAAAACCAGATATTTTCCCCCATAGATTTCAAAACTAATTGCCCTAGGAAACTGGGACATTTGCATTTGTTTGCATGTGTTTGCATTTGTTTTAGAGATGCCCAATTTGTATGAAGAGTCACAAGTCTCTTCTAAAATTCTCTCATTGCAATTTGCACCCAACCCAGTAAATCTTTCTTTTTTCACCTTGATTCTTTAAAAAAGCATGCATTATTTGTGATCTAGTAGACACATCAATGCAAGACAAAGAGCAGAACTGTCTTAGCTGCTACCGCTGATCAAAGCTGTTTAAGAGAAAAATCAGAAATGTGATAAGAGCACATTTAGAAGGTATTGAAGAGAGTCCTTGAGGTGGAGAGCACTCAGTTTTGTATGAAAGTGATCCAGAATGTAACCCAATGATCCCCCCTCATGAAAGGGATTTTAGAGAACCCCGAGTTTCTAAATTTATGGAAACTTAGGTTTCCCTTCCCATCTAATGACTGTTGACCTGAAGAAACTCAATCCTGCTCTATGCTGTCAGTGGATTCTGGAGCCTACATGAACAAAGGAAGGTACCTATTTACAGCCCAGAGAAATCTGGCATCATGAAGTTGTAAGAACAAACAAAAGAGCAGAGTAAGAAGAATGAGACTAAGAATTAGGCAACCTGAGATTACGAATTAGCAAAAAGACATATGATATTTCTAAGGGACAATTTTGTGTTTCAGAAGGCAACTGGACATGCATTGCTTTGGTGAAGACCTACCTAAGAATGTTGCCTGCCTGGCAACCAAGAAACTGACCCACAAAAAGACAAGGAGCATGTGGAACCTACAACTGTAAGGAACAACGGTAAAGCTCAATATGCTTCCTCGAATTTCCTCTCCTTTTATTTGTGCCATCACTCCCTCCTATGGAATTAGGATTTCTTGGCCTTTTTTTTTCTCCTTTTAAATAGCCAATTGCAAGAGTGTTGTGGAGAAATGAAAGAAAAAGGAAAACCTGTTATAAAAATATCACATCATACCCCATCTCTGTCTATGGCATTTTCCTAGGCATAAATTGGTAGGATTAAAGAGTGTTGGATTGGTTGTGAAATTGAGGTTTTGATGTAAATCTGAGATTATAATATTGATGAAAAGTAATCTAACAAGAAAGTTATGAAATCTGCTTCATGTGTTTTCCAGTGGAAAGGAAGGGGTTTCTACAGTTCACTGGCAAGCATGAATGAAAATAAATAGATACAGCGAGATTCTATGAGTCCATGGATTTTTACCCATTTAAGAATCCATTCATAGAACTATTTTGATTAAAGTATGGGTAAGTCAATCTCAACAGACTTTATGAAAGTCCCACATTTCAGAATGATTCTTTTTATACAGATACGTGTTTGGAACATGTGGAACTAAAACTGATTATGAAGCCAAGATTATGTCCACAGAGTAAGCACATTAAAGTAGTTCTGAGTATGGAATATAACTATTTGCCTAACAACAGAATATCATGAATATTATGCGAGGCAAACGCTAATGGAATTATAGAGAAAAATAGATGAATTGACTGTTATCGTTGAAAACTTTAATACCCTTCTAGCAGAAATGGGTAGATCCAACAGGCAGAAAAATCAGTAAGAACATGGTGAACTCAGTCAAGAATGTCATCAATCAAAACTGGATATAACTGAAATTTATAAACTACTTCATCCAATAAGAGAAAAATACACATTGTTCTTAAGCTTGCATGGAACATTCACCAAGATAGATCATATTTGGGGCCATAAAACAACAAATTTAAAAGACAGAAATCATACAATATTCGATCTCAAGCTACAGTGTAATTAAACTAGATATCAATAATATAAAGATGCCTGGAAAATTCCAAAATACATGGCTATTAAATAAAATACTTTTAAATAACAAATGGGTCAAAGAATAAATGTTAAAAGAAACTTTAAAATATTTTGAACTAGGGGCACCTGGGTGGCTCAGCTGGTTAAGCGGCTGACTTCAGCTCAGGTCATGATCTCGCAGTCTGTGAGTTCAAGCCCCGCATCAGGCTCTGTGCTGGCAGCTCAGAGCCTGGAGCTTGTTTCCAATTCTGTGTCTCCCTCTCTCTCTGGCCCTCCCCTGCTTGCTCTCTGTCTCTGTCTCTGTCTCTCTCAAAAATAATAAACATTAAAAAAAATTGAATATTTTGAACTAAGTAAAAAGGAAAATACAACTTATCAAAACTTGTAGGATGCTGCAAAAGCAGTGCTTGAAGGGAAATTTATAGCATTGAATATATTTATTAGAAGAGAATAAAGATCTGAAATTTCTAATCTGAGTTCCATCTAAGGAGACTAGAAAAAGAAGACCAATTTAAATCCAAAGTAAAAAGAAGCAAGGAAAAACCTAGAGTACGAAGCAATAAAATTAAAGATAGGGAATCAGTAGAGAAAAATCAATAAACCAAAAGCTGATTCTCTGAAAAAAAAAATCAGTTAAATTGATGAGCCTCTAATCAGGAAAACAAGACAAAGGAAACAAAACAGTAATATCAGGAATGAAAGGAAGGACATCACTACATGTAATCCCATGGACATTTAAAAGATAAAAAAGCATTCCTATGAACAAATCCATGACCATAAATTTCATAACCTAGATGAAGTGGACCAATTTCCAAAAGATGCAGTTTACCAAAATGCATGCAAGAGAATTAGACAATATGGATAAACCTATATCTATTAGAGAAATCAAATAAATAATTAATTTTCCAAAACAAAAGCACCAAACCTAGATGGTGAATTCTTACAAATATTTGAGGAAAAACTTAATTATGCCAGTTTTCTACAATATCTTTCAGAGGATAGAAGCAAAGGAAATACTTTCTAACAAACTCTATGAGGCCAGCCCTACCCTAATACCAAAACCAAAGACATTAAAAAAAAAAAAAAGACAGACCAATATCTTATGAACATACATGCAAAAATCCTCAACAAAATATTAGCAAATCAAATCCAACAATATATAAAAATAATTATACAAAATTATTTAGTAAGATGTATCCTAAATATGAAAATCTGGTTCAACATTTGAAAATAAATTAATGTAATTCATCACATCAATAGGTTTTTAAGAATCACATATCGGGGCGCCTGGGTGGCTCAGTCGGTTAAGCGGACGACTTCAGCTCAGGTCATGATCTTGCAGTCCGTGAGTTCGAGCCCCGCATCGGGCTCTGTGCTGACTGCTCAGAGCCTGGAGCCTGTTTCAGATTCTGTGTCTCCCTCTGTCTCTGACCCTCCCCCGTTCATGCTCTGTCTCTGTCTCAAAAATAAATAAATGTAAAAAAAAAAAAAAAAAAAAAGAATCACATAATCATAACAATAGATGCAGAAAAAGCATTTGACAAACTTCAGTATCCCCATTCATGTTAAAAACTCTCAACAAACTAGGAATAGAGGGGAACAATCTCAACTTGAAGAAAAGCTACAAAAAAACTACAGCCTACAGAAAGAAAACCTACAAAAAACATTATACTTAATGCTGAGAAACTCAAAACTTTCCCACTAAGATCAGGTACAAGGCCAGAATGTTCCCTCTCAACTTTTCAACATCAAACTGAAAGTTTAAGCTCATTCAATAAAATAAGGATATAAAACGTATACAAATTGGGAAGGAAGACATAAAAACTATTTTTGTTCACAGATGACATAATCATTTATGTACAAAATCTGAATCAACAAAAATTTCCTGGAACTAATAAGAATATGGCAAGGTTACACAATATCAGGTTAATATACAAAAGTCAATTGCTTTCTTTTATAATGGAATTGAAAAGTGGAATTTGAAATTAAAACATAATACCATTTATGCTAGCACCCCCAAAAATGAAATACTTAAATACAAATCTAACAAAATATGCACAAGATTTATACAAGAAATACTACAAAATTGTGATGAATAAAATAAAAGAATTAACTATGCTGAGTGATATTTCATGTTCATGAACAGGAAGACTCAATATGGTCAAGACTCAAATATGCTTTCCTACTGATCTATAGGATCAATAAAATCCCAGTCAAAAACAAGTTATTTTGTGGATTTCATCATACTCAAAAGTTTATGTGGAGTGGCAAAAGACCCAGAGTATTCAATACAATATTAAAGGAGAACAAAGTTGGAGGACTGACACTACCCAACTTCAAGACCTGATATAAAACTACAATAATCAAGACAGTTTGATATTGGATAAAGAGTGAACAAATAGATCAATAGAACAGTTAAGAAATAGACTCCCATAAATATAGTCAACTGATCATTGACAAAGAAGCAAATGCAATGATGTGGAGCAAAGATATTATTTTCCAAAAAATGGTGCTGGAACAATGAAACATTCACATGCAAAAAAATAATTCTGCATAAGCTCTCCTCAAAAATTAACTCAAAATGGGGTACCTGGGTGGCTCTGTCAGTTAAGCATCTGACTTCGGCTCAGGTCATGATCTCATGGTTTGCGAGTTGGAACCCTGCGTCAGGCTCTATGCTGACACCTTGGAGCCTGGAGCATTCTTCGGATTTTGTGTCTCCTCTCTCTCTGTCCCTCCCCCATGCAGGCTCTGTCTCTCTGTTTCAAAAATAAACATTAAAAAACATTAACTTAAAATGGATCATATACCTAAATGTAAGTCATAAAAATCTAAAACTCCTAGAAGATGACACTCTAGAAAACCAAGATCTTGAGTATGGTGATGGCTTTTTTAGATACAACATCAAAGACAATCCATGAAAGAAATAATTGATAAGCTAGACTTTATTAAAATTAAATCTTCTGCTCTGCCAAAAAAAAAAAAAAAACATGTCAAGAGAATGAGAAAATAAGCCATAGACTGGGAGAAAATACTTGCAAAAGATACATAAGATAAAGAACTACTATCCAAAATATATGAAAAACTCTTAAAACTCAACAAGAAAACAATCTTATTAAATATAATGGGATAAAGAACAAAATTTTCACTAAGGAAGATATACAGATAGAAAATAAGTATATGAAAAGAGGTTTCACATTACATATCATCAGGAACATAAAAATTAAAACAATGAGATACCATACACCTACTTGAATGACCAAAGTCTGGAACCCTGAAAATACCAAATGCTGGTGAGCATGTGGAGCAACATGAGCTTTCATTCATTGTTTCTGGAAATGCAAAATTTTATAGCCAATATGGAAGCTTGGCAGTTTCTTCCAATGATAAATATATTCTTACTATATCATCCAGCACTTGCCCACCCTGGTATTTATCTAATAGCCTATGTCCACACAAAAACCCACACATGGGGGTTTATAGCAGCTTGGTTCATAATTGCCCACTTTTGAAGCAACCAAGGTGTCCTTCAGTAGATGAATAGATAAGTAAACTGTAGTAGATCCAGACAATGGAATACTTTTTAGAGTTAAAAAGACATGAGGTGGCAAGATTGCATTCTTTCTCATTGCCGAGTAGTGTAACATTATATGTAACATCTTCTGGCCATTTGCAACAAGGTGGATGGAACTGGAGGGCATTATGCTAAGTGAAGTAAGTCAATCAGAGAAAGATATATGTTTTCACTCATATGTGGAATTTAAGAAATTTAACAGAAGACCATGGAGGAAGGGAAGGAAAAAAAAAATAGTTACAAGCAGAGAGGGAGGTTAACCGTAAAAGATTCTTCAACACAGAGAACTGAGGGTTGATGGGGGTGGGGAGTCAGTGGGGGCAGGGAGAATGAGTGATGGGCATTCAGGAGGGCACTTGTTGGGATGAGCACTGGGTGTTGTATGTAAGAGATGAATCATGGAAATCTACTGCCGGAGCCAAGAATACACTGTATATACTGTATGTTAGCTAACTTAATAAATTATTAAAAAAAAAAAAAAAAAAAAGAAATGAGTTATCATTGGGGTATCAAGCCTCAAGAAACTTACATGCATATCACTAGGTTGTATGAAGTCAGTCCAAAAAGACTACACTCTGTATGATTTCAACTATATGTCATGGTGGGAAAAGAATAACTATGGAGACTGTAAAAGGATTGCTACCAGCCGGGGACTGAAAGATGAGGAGGAATCAATAGGCGGAACAGTTTTTAAGAGAATGAAACTGTTGTGCATTTGTCTAAACCTACAGAATGTACGCATTAAGAGTGAACCATAAGCTATGGAATTTGGGTGATTATGATGTTCAATGTAGATTCATCAATTTGAACAAATAGATAATGTGGATGTTGAGATGCATGTATGGCAGCATGGAAAATCTCAGCATCGTCTCCTTAGTTTTGCTGTGAACCTAAACCTGATCCAAAAAATAAATTTTCATTAAAGTTTATTTTACTTATTTTGAGAGAGAGAACGGCAGAGAGAGAGAATCCCAAGCAGGCTCCATGCTGTCAGTGCAGAGCCCGATGTGGGGCTTGAACCCATGAACCATGAGATCATGACCTGAGCCAAAATCAAGAGTCAGATGCTTAACCAACTGAGCCACCCAGGCACCCCAACAACGAATTCTTAATAAAAAATAATGGAAGAAATGCAATGAAATTATTTATTTATAGTTCATCATTGCTAAGATGGATCAAAGAAATCTCATTGAAAACTACATCTAAATTAACACTGAGGTTTATCTTGGGACACTCAGCTACAGACAGATTATGTGTATTTAAAAGGAAAAAAATATCTCTTTAATATGGTTATATAACAAAGAACAAAATTAGTGTAATTTAAACATATACAATGCTAACAATTTCTAACTTCCCTATGTCTAAAACAGAGGCTGACACATCATAAAAATTCAATAAATTTTTGCCAAATGAAGAAATGAGTAATTATTTCAAGTGATCATATACTTGATAGGACATCCTAGGTTAGAATTAAAAGCTGTTATGTATATAGTATTGGAAATAGGTTAACAGGACTTTCATTGTACACTCCATTTGTAGATCTAGCTCCCTGTTTGAAAATGTCAATTATCAGAATGAAAACCTTGGTATTCTTTTCCAAAGCAATACTTATTCTGGGAGGTGATACAGGATTCCAACCAATGCAATCATTAAAAAATGGCATGGAGTCAAAAGAAACGAACTCTCCTCACATTCATTTGTGCATTTTAAGTACAAAAAGGCAAAAATTTTAAGAAGCAGTGTTTTATGAGTCAGTTTACAAAAGCTTTTAAAAGGTTTTGGGGTATTTTAGGTAAGGGGTTACAAATATTAGGCTTTTAGCTTTTTAATAGTAGATATATATTTTATATATTATATTAGATGTATTAATATATGTATATATTATTTTAAATTTGAAAAAAGTCTGAAAAGTAAATGTTACCATCAGTAAATGACAACTTTTTGAACTTAAAGAAAAACAGGAATACTGCCATAGTTAAGTAAATAGGGAAGATTTTTCTTTTTCACATAAAATTCCAATCTGTTCAGATCTCGCTAAAGTCTGATTCAGCCTCTTCTTCAAGTTTCTGCTGGTGTGTCCTTTGGAGGGGTGGTGGTAAGTGAGGTGATTCAGGGAAGGGAAAGGGGTGTTTAAAACAACCCTTTCACTTATGAATATTACAACTGTTGTATCATTATTCAGAACAAATATTTATTACTATTTACCACTGAAAACATAATTTTTAAAATTCTTACCTTGCATTTATCCAATTCTGTTTTGATAGAGGTTTTTTTGTTTGTTTATTTGTTTTAACTTTAGGTTTCCTGGAGTAATTTATAGTCTGTAAACTCTTGGAGGTACACATTTCTGGTATTTTTAACAAACATATACAAGCATTTAAATTGGATCACTAGTTCATATTGGATCACTATTTCTCCATTGTGAGTCTAGATGAATATTAATGTTAATTTTAAATTAATCAAAAAACTCTACCCTCAAAGACCAAAAAATGGTAAAAACCTGATGCCATACAAAAAGTTTCTTTAATAATAAACTATCCAGATCAGGTGGCATTTTCCTTTAGGAGGCAATGAGGTGTATGCTCAGGTTAAATTCCTGGATTGGAACTCTACCTCTAACCATGTGACCTTGAACAGGTTACCAACCTCATTATGTTCAGCTTCCTCTTCCTGGTTTGGTTGGTGATAATCTTATAGACTTCACCGGATTGTTGGGAGGAGTGAATGCATATAATGCAGTACTTATTACAGTGTCTGTAACATAGAAGCACTCAGTAAATGATAGCTATATTGTTACTATTATTTCTTGGATTGTATTGTATCTTTTGCCTACGCAATGATTTTGACATGTTTTTTGTCCTGTTTGTGACCTTTATCAACATATCAGGATGTGCTCTCTTCTCCTCTCTTTCTCCCTCCCTCCTTCACTCTCAGTCCCCCGCCCTTCCTCTCTCACACAAACACACACACAAACACACATGCACACTCTCACACATGATTAGGTATAGAAAAATGATAGATAACAGATCGTTTTCTTTGATATAATAGTAGAATTTACTGCTGTTTTAGTCTCAGGCATAGCTTCAGGCACCTACTCAAACTGAATAGAAGAGTCTTAGAATACTTAGTGTTGGCACAGGTAATTCTGAGAATTGAGGGTTATAGTTTTGACTTTCATTATAGGCTCATTTGTCAGGGCAGTAACAAAAGAATAATATTTTGGAGTTGGAAAGAACATTATGGCTTATAAAACTAAATCTCTTAAGATCTATGGTAAAAAAAAACAAAGGTTTGAACTTTTACCTAGTGTTTTAAATATGTATTTGTTTATAAATTATTGTTTTTTTTGTTAGATGCTGGGTAACAAAACTCAGCTTCTAACAGAAATTTAGGGTCCAGCTTTTAAATGTCATGTACAAAATCAAATGAGATCACAAATCTGTAGATAGATATAATCATGGTCAAAAGTGATTTTTCAATATTTCTTAAACATTTAAGTATGTGATGCATAGGTATTATATAGACATATCATAATTATAAAATATTATACAAGTACATAAAATAGTAGTAATTTAGAAAATTATATACAAGCTCTGAACATTACATTGCATCTTGCAGTTTTAAGATAACTTCTCTTTTTTTTACTTTTCAAAAAATTTTTTTTTAATGTTTATTTTTGAGAGACAGAGACAGAACGTGAGCGGGGGTAGGGCAGAGAGAGAGGCAGACACAGAATCCGAAGCAGGCTCCTGATTCTGAGCTATCAGCACAGAGGCCGGCACAGGGCTCGAACCCACAAACTGTGAAATCATGACCTGAGCCGAAGTTGGACCCTTAACCAACTGAGCCACCCAGGCACCCCATATTTTGTTTTTACTTTTCAATAAATGTTTTATTTGAGAATATATTTAGATTTTCAGAAAATTTTCAAAAATAGTACACATATTTTCCATATATTCCACATCCAATCTCCCCTATTAAGGTGTCACTACTCATGAACCAATGCTGATATTGGTTCTTATTAACTAAAGTCCATACTTTACCCATATTTACTAATTTTTATTAATATACATTTCCTGTTCCAGGATTCTATTCAGGATACCACATTATATTTGATTGTCATGTCTCCTTAGGCTCCTTTTGGTGGTGATATTTTTTCAAATTTCCTTTGATTTTGATGACTTTGGTACTTTGGAGGAGTACTTCTCAGGTATTTTGTAGAATGCTCCTCAACTGGAATTTGTCTGAGTTTTGCTTATGCTCACACTGTGGTTATGGGTTTTTGTGAAGTTGCCCATAGAGGTAAAGTATCATTTTCATCACATCCTATCAAGGATACATACTAACACATGATCTATGACTGTTGATGTTGACCTTGATAATCTGGTTGGATAGTGTTTGTCAGCTTTCGCCATTGTGACATTACTCTTTTTTTCCCCTTTTCCATACTTCGCTTTTGGGAAGGAAGTCAGTATGTGAGCCCCCACTTACAAAGTGGTAATTTATGCTTTACTTGTTTGAGGAGAAGAGTCTACACCACTTATGTGAAATTCTCCACAGGATTTATTAATATTTTAAAACCTACAGCATCACTAACTCTCAAGCAGAATCCTTGCAACATTACATCCATAATACAGAGAGACTGTAGTGCTTCAGTTTGAACCATATTCTCTGTAGCAGAAAAGTGGAATTTAGTGGCTCCAAAACGCCGGTCTACATGGGGAAGTGGAAAGATGGGTTCTTCTGGGTATGACTATACACAAGGTGACATGATTCATCCTCCCAACATTGAACTATTTTCGAAATCACTGCATAGTGTGGTATGATCTGTGTCAAAATTATCCTTAATTCATCTGGAAACTCCTAACCAGTTCAATTAAATTTTCACTTATATTGAACCTAAATTTCACACACTGTAATGTAAGCTATTTTTTTCCTTTTTTTTTTCTGTCATGATCAGATACAATTTCTTAAATATTATGAGGTGTATTTGGGTTCTCCAGAGAAACAGAATATAATATGGTTGTTCATGACCCCAGGAAAAGCCAATGTTTCAGTATGAGTCTAAAGACAGAAGGAAAAAAAAACAAACAAACAAAAACAAAAACTGATGTCTCAAGGCAGTCAAGCAGGAGGAGTTTCCTCCTACTCCAAAGTCAGGGAAAAAAAAAAAAAAAAAAAGGACACAAACAATGTTCCAGTATAAAGGCTGTGAAGCAGGAGGAATTCTTTCTTATCTGGGGGAGGATCAGCCTTTTTGTTCTATTCAGCCCTTCAAACTACTTAATGAGGATATTCCATACTAAGGAGGGCAATCTGTTTATTTAGTCTACCAATTCAGATGTTAGTCTTAATTCAAAAGCACCCTCACAGAAGAAATCAGAATGTTTCACCAAATACCTGGGCACCCTGTGGCCCAGTCAAGTTGACACATAAAACTAACCATGACATTAGAGTATTAAGATGCCAAGACACCCTGAGAGTCTATATCAATTTAAAAAATATTCCGTAACTTATGGATTTCAGATTTGAACTTCTCTTAAGAGACCTGGGTAATGTTCTTCCCCAGTAAAGGGTTACAGTAATAGATAATAGGACACTTAAAAAAAAAAAAAAAAAGAAAGATGTATTATTTTTATCCCAAATCAGGAACCAGGGATACAAACCCTCTAAAACAGAACCAAAACAAAACACAACAAAGAGAAAGGAAAGAAAAGAATAATATTATGAAATCAATGACAAGGAAACAAACCAAAAATTCCTCTCATAAGTGGATTAATTTTCCATGTTTTATTATTGATTTATTCAGTAAATATATACCAGGCACTTCTCTTGGTGCTTGGGAGAAAGCAGTAAGCAAAGCAGAGGAAAGATTTCTCACAGAGCATACATTCTCATAGAGACTGACAATAAATTAAAAAAAAAAAAAAACAACAACTACTTGTTAGCCAGTGGTAAGTATCATGGGAAAAACAAAAAGTAAAATAATTTGGTAAAAAGATGCAATTTTATTTTATTTTTTAAAATTTATTTTAATGTTTATTTTTGAGAGAGAGACCCACAGAGTGTGAGCGGGGGAGGGGCAGAGAGAGAGGGAGACAGAATCTAAATCTTATTTATTTTTGAGAGAGAGAGAGACACACACAGAGTATGAGCGGGGGAGGGGCAGAGAGAGAGGGAGACAGAATCCAGGCTCCAAGCTGTCAGCACAGAGGCCAACTCAGGGCTTGAACTCAGAAACAACTGAGATCATGACCTGAGCTGAAGTCAGCCACTTAACCGACTGAGCCACCCACGCGCCTCTGAAGATATGAAATTTTAAAAAAGGAGTAAAGATGAGCCTCATTGAGAAGGCAGTATTTGGACAAAGTCTCAAAGGCAGTGAGTGAGGTAGCCATGATATTTTAGGAAGAACATTCAGGCAGAGGGCACATTTGGAGCAAAGGAGAGAGTATAACTCACAAGTTTGGGCGAAGAGACCAGAGTGGATAGAGTGAAATAACTGTAACAGAAAGAGTAGTTGGAGACAAGATCAGAGAGATGGTGATAGTGGTGGATGTGCAGGACAAAGATCATGTGGGTCTTTGTAAGCCATTAAAAGTACTGCTCCTTTCAAATGTCATTCACTCTCAAATGTTTGTGCTTATCTAAGAGACTGGTGCTTTGCATATCTGGGGTTTGGGTATCACGCTGTGATATATCCAGAGAATATATTATGAGATTTAGCTTCATTTATGTTTGATTTGAGGCTAAATCTCATAATATATTCTATGGATTTATTTATCATATATAAACTTAGATGTGAAAAAAAATGTCACCACATATTGGAGTAGGAAGAAGGAAAGGGGAATAATAGAACCCTAGGATTTATAGTAAAGCCATGCAAAACCATAGGTTGCTTATTCCATTTACATGCACAAAACTGATTCCTGGGACTTGCATTTTTTGTAATATGCTGAAATTTAATTTGAATTTTAGGGATCCATTTCCACCACATTAAATAACTAATCTTCATCATTAACATTTAAAAGTTAATTTTTTTGTGTGTGAGGAATCAACTAGGTGTTAGGGTAAAAAAGAAAAACCAATCACCAGTTCATTTGAAAATCCAACCGTAAATCAAAAGTAACTATAGTTGGGGCACTTGGGTGGCTCAGTCAGTTAAGCGTCTGACTTTGGCTCAGGTCATGATTTCATGGCTTGTGGGTTCAAGCCCTGTGTAAACAACATGGATGGAGCTAAATAGTATGATGCTAAGTGAAATAAGTCAGAGAAAGAGAAATGCCATATAATTTCACTCATATGTGGAATTTAAGAAACAAATGAGCAAAGGAAAACAGAGAGAGAGAAAGCAAGACAGACTCTTAACCACATAGAACTGATGGTTACCAGAGGGGAGGTGGGTGGGGAGACGGGTGAAATAGGGAATGGGTACTAAGGAGTGCACTTGTCATGATGAGCACGGGGGGATGTATAGAATTGTTGAATCACTATATTGCACACCTGAAACTAATATAATACGATATATATGTATACTATATATACTATATATACTATATATATATAGTATAGTATATATATACTATACTATATATATATCGTATATACTATACCATACCATAGCATACTATGAGTATAGTGAGTAGCTGTTTATACATATTAAAATTTTTTCTATGCGAATTGAGTGAAATGTATGTAATTTAAATTTTTTTAAGTGGGAAAATGTGATGACAGATAAACTGTTGATGAATAGCAATTCTCAAAGGAAAATTATTATAAATAGAGTTTTTCTAACAGCTGAGACTCTTTAATACTGCTGGAATAGTGTAATTGAATTTATTTCCAAGGGAAAGCTATTCAGATTAATCAGATACTCTTTACTAGTTTGGTCAGTTTTCTGAAGAAGATACATTATCAAGTCCTCTGTTTGTGAAACAGAAAATGCTGCAATTCCCTAAAGGACAAAATACCTTAAAGTTATCACCATTGCTTGTATCCATATACAACTTGCTAGTTGACAAGATGTTTTATACACGTTTTCTAATCTGAATCACAACACCTTCAAGGCAAGACAGATATTATCTCCATTTTGCAGATTAATTGACAGAGATTTTTTCACCTTTCCAAAATTACATTATTTGTAGGAGAATTGGCTCAAAAACAGATCTAAAACATTTAGGCTCTTGGACTTTTTTTTTTTCCTTTCTAAACAATTATTCTAATAACCACTTGATTTTTTAAAAAAGAACTTTCTAACCCCATTTGACTCATACCCATTGATTCCCCTCACACCTCTTGCTGGCTCATGCCTTGGTTAGATAAAACAAAACAAAACAAAAACCAACCAACCAACGAAACAAAAAAAAAACCCACACACTTTACAGAGAACTACTAACATTGTTAACAGGTTTGTGAATATGGAGGTAGCATAGCCTCTCTGCAATGATCGGTTTGGGATATACACCAGGATAATAGATAGCCATACACATGTTAATCACTGACTAAGGGATACATAGTATGTTTAGATGCTGAGGTTTTTTTCTTGTTTCTTTTTTTTTCTAAAGGCGGCATGCCTGTATATAATCCAGTTCATATACATCCGGTTCAGTTGTTCAAGATAGCATGTAGAGGAAAGCAATCTGGGGGCAATAAAACACTGTATTAGGAGAAAGAAACTGCATCAAAATAATTGCTGAGTAAAGTAAAAATGCTGTTTCATGGGCAATATCCCAAAACTGTTGAATCAAAATCTCTCTGCTATGTCCAGTCCAGGAATATGGGCTTTAAACAAATTCTCCAAGACATTCTTATTGAAATTGAAGTTAAGGAATATTAAACCAGTAATCTGATATGAGTATTGAGTATCTGTGCCTATTTTTACTGAATATGACAAGAATGCAAGTCCCTAATCATTCTTTATCCAGTCCATTTCTAGGGTTGTGTCTCTACCAAGACAAACAGCAGTCTTACAATGGAAGCAGTGACTTCCTAAGCATAGAGTTTCTGGACTGCAATGCAAACCTACTGCATGTATAGCATCCAGCCAGGTTAGTCCCCACCACTCCGTGGGACTTGACAGCATGCTTGCTATGCTGTAAGAAAAGTCCATTGTCTCTGATCTTGGAGTTTCATGTCATCTCTCAGCATCCACAAAGTCCTAAGAAAGTAACTTATTATCCTGTACGTAGGGGAAACTATCACATCCTGGTAGAGAACTATTGCATCATTCAGACATAAGTGAATTAAAGCCCAAACCTGTTTTTAAGGGAACAGTTAATTGAAATACAGTGTAAATTCCCAAATATTTAACATGGAAAGCATGTATGAGCTTGTCTACAGGAGCCAATTGTGCCTTTTGTTTCAACCTTCTACCTTATTTTATAGTATTTAAAGAGAGAAGGCTTCACTCAATTTAATTAGCTTCTCTCTATCCGTACTAAGAACCAGAGAAAATCCAAAAGATTTTAACAACACCCGCAAAGAAAAAGGAATAGTGTAGAAAATTAGTACAAACTGAAAATTCTCATAGATATGCCCACAGTGTTTTTTTTAGTTTATTTATTTATTTTGAGAGACAGCAAGTGAGCACATATGTACTCATGCATGCACACAAGCAGGAGAGGAGCAGAGAGAGAGAGAGAGAGAGAGAATCCTAAGCAGGCTCTGTGCTATAAGCACAGAGCCTGATACAGCTGGATACCATGAACTACCAGGAGATCATGACCTGAGCCCAAATCAAGAATGGGATGCTTAACCAACTGAGCCACCCAGGTGCCCCTTGTATGTTTTTGAAAGTATTCCACTGAACAGTAAGAACAAAAGAGAACTGAAATGGTCTCATTGCCCATAATGATAAGCTAGCACCCCATCACCAGGAAAGACAGGAATCTCTGCTACAGTCAACAGCACAGTGATCTCAATGTGCTCAATCAGATGTAGGATGTAGTTGTAGGGAGTTCTGGTAGCCATTATCTTGATATTCTAGATTCTTATTACTAGGGAAATAAGAGTAGTCCTTCAGAGAAGACTCCAGTGATAAAGGAGAAATTAAATGCCAGTCCATAATGAGGAGAAGAATCTAAGATAGCTCTGAAGAACATGGGGTGGAGGGGAGTGAGGAATAAAGAGAGATTTAAGGAGGACAAGAATACAGGCACTCACACCCGGAAGGAACTTTACCGAATTAGAATCCTGATGCACAATGAAATCTGGAAAACTGCTAGGGGAGGAGGGGGAGACAGAATGAAGATTAGAATTAAGGCAAAGATGGATAACAGATTCCCACTAGCAAACAGGCCTCTTTTCTAATGGAGAGAGCAAAAATCAGACTAGGATATTCCGTTACGGAACTGTTGGCATGTCAGAAAGAGGTACAGGAATTTCAATTACTCAAGCTCATGTCACATCTGAGACTTCAGTGGAAGGCAAGCACTGATGTATTGAAAATACAACATTTGGAACTGTCTATACTGGAAACAAAAGGACAAACTACGGTTGCTTGCTAAGCTGAGGGAAGAAATTAGATAATCAGGAGGCGATTGCAACTGGTTATATACTGAGTGCAATGGGCAATGGAAAAGAAATTGAGCATATAGTCTCTGTCCTCACATGACCCTTAGCTTCAGAAATCAAGATTGACAAACAGGAAATCACCACCATCGCCACCATCATCACCACCATCACCACCACCAACATTATTTGAAGGTAAGGTAGATGTATAATAGCTTACAAAAGAAACTGCATATTATAAGTTACGGTAGTAGAGGCTACCACTCACTGTTAGAGGGGCTGGGATAGGACGTGGAGAAAGGTGTCTTGAATAGGCAGAAGGGGAATATTGGAGAACACAATAAAAAAAAAGACATCCAGATGAGAAGTGGTTTGCAGACAAGTAGACATGCAGAACACAGGAATAGTTGTATTTTAAGGTATTATGGCATAGGAAGAAACGAGGCTGAGTGGGAAGGAGAAGGATGAAAATAATGTAGTCCAGACATGTGCATATACATTTGATATCAGTTCAGTGTAGAAATATTATAACCTCTAAAATAAAAGAAGACAGAAAACACCTGCCCGAGTCCTGATGTTTGAGAGTATACTCAGGAAAACAGAATATACACTAGGCACCATGCGAGAGTAGATTCAATCTAGGATATTAAGTAAGTTGTTATTTGCAAGGGTGGGCGGCGGTGAAGGAGCAAAAAGTGAATTCTGGGGTGCCTAAGAAAAGAACTTTGGGGTAGAGAGCGTTTAATATTCCATAGGAATATTAGGAAAGGAAAACAATTTGGAAAGGATTGGGTTCCAGAAATCGGGGAAGGGCAGGTGAGATGATCTCAAACCAAAAAGGAGAGAACATTAGCCAGTGACTGTTGTGTACTGTGGGGAGCTTGGTTCTAGGAGTGGTAAAAGAAGCTGGAGCCAGGGGCCAACTGTTGGCATTGGATTAAGGACACAGGGAGAGTAGAAACAGGAAGCTAGACCCACTGAAGCCCACCATTCCTAGAACCTAACAAAACTTCAGCTAACAAAAAAATCTGAACTGTAGCCCCAGCTGCAGAGAACAGAGTGTAAAATGTTGGCTTTGGCTGAAAGACGACGATGGATAAGTGACAGTTGTGTTCAACTCCTTTCTTTACTTCTTTAATGATTCGATGTCGACAAAAACACCGTGGGAAAGCATTAAAAATTAAATGCATTATTTACAATTGATTTTCATTATACCACTGAGGACTCCAAGGAAGTGGGCCATTGCTTCCTGGCTTGGCTGAAGTTTCTGATGTGTTTTCAAGGTTTATTTCAGACAGGAAAACAACTGTGAAGGATACCAATTTAAAAAAAAAATCCCTAACTTAAGGATTTTCTCTTCTTTTTCTCTTCCTCAGCCTGGGAATTTTTTTTTAAATCTCTCTGACCTCCTTCCCCATCCACCAATATGAGTGGAGGCATTCTATTGATTCCCATTTAATAACCAGCAGCATGGATTGATGGCCACATTAGAAGTATGCACCTCAGAGCAAAGTAGTGGGAACAGTAGCACTAGGCAATTATGGCCAAAAAGAAATAGTTTATTACTGTCTCTATGTTACTTTTATTTCTATAGTGGAAACCCATTAGAAAAACAAAGTGTTAATATATGAGGGTGTTAAACAAACCATTATATCTAGATATTAGCCTCTAGACAAATGCATGCCTGCCTGCCTTCCTGTTTTTCCTCTTTATCTGTCTTTCTGACTTACCTTAGCAACTATACTGAAAACCCTATGCTAGGGACCATGGAAATAGGGATGAATAAGAATGATCCCTAATCAAAATGACCTTACAGCATTATTGGGTTAAAAGGTTTGTAACCAGTAAATGAGTATGTGTTGCTCATGCAAGTTACTACAAAGACACAGACTATGAGAGATGAGGTCTGAGGTCTGAAAGATGGGTGGGCACGAAGCATGGAGGCAAGAAGTGAGAACTGAGGCTGAAAGATGAACAGAATAATGGTTCTGCTGAATTAGACATTACCCTGAAAGCAACTGGTCTCATTGAGGGATCTTGAGCCAAAGAGTAATAAAAAGAGATGTGTAGTAGAGAAAGACAATTCCAACTGAGAGAAGCATGGACCAGAATGAGTGAGACCAGAGGCAGAGAGTTCAGCAGAAGGACCATTATAAAAATTCAGGCAAACTGCAAATTTCATTGCAGTGTTCCACGCTAGCCTCAAGTGCGAACTGTTCACTCTAGCCTTGAATAGTGCTCGATACATGCAGCTTGCAATCTCTAAGTCATGTATTTGCTGTGGCCTATGTATGGGGAAGAAGAAGCAATAAAAGGGCTAAGTTTCCTGCCAGCCTATGGGTGATGTCAAAAGGCAAACCATTGATAGGGCAATAGTACATTTCCCGTGCACTGCTGCGCAGAGCATCGTGACATGAGGCTCCCCTGCAGAGAGAACCATGGGGAGGGAAATAGGATTTTCAAATCTCAGGGGTTTTGGTACTTGCATTTTACTTGTGACTTGGGAACCAGCACTCGGGCAGAGTGGCATTTTCTGAGAGGAGTAACAGCAGACTACAGCTGTTGCCTGTGACACCCAGGGCTGGAATATACTCCCGGTACATATATCAGAGGCTCTGCTCTCTTAGCAGGAGAATCCAAGTAGTCTGCAGGGGAAGATTTCTTTGAGAACACACATAAGATACCCTCTAAAGACTACCCAAAATATGTAGAGACTGAGACTATTTTTAATAAACATCCCAGATGATTCTTCTAGGCATTATAATTTGAAAACCACTGTCCTAGGCTTTTTCTGCCATTGAAATAAATCTTTTTTTTCCCTGGTATCTCTTTTGCCTTTTGTGTTGAAATAATAGCAGCAGTAGTATCCAGACTTTTCTGGGCACTTCGTGTTCTAACTTTTGTCTTTTAATCACCTGTTCCTGATGGGAGAGGCCCTTCTATCTGACTTCCAAAAAGAAAGTCCCCAGGGACCATGTAAAATATCTTTAACTCATCTATAGATCCCAAGTCATGATTCTTTTTCTAGTTTATTTCTTGAGGCCGAAGTACAGATCCAATGTATCCATACCCGGTGACGTATGATAATGCACTAAGGGAGCATAGATAGTTTATCAAACTACCGCTAGAACCTACAATTGTAAGCCTATTGTTACAAGCATAGTTGGTACTCAAATAATGTCTCTTGGTTTTTACAAGTAATCTCATCTATTTTAAGTAGCAAGTATATGAATTTGCTACCATTGCTTTTGAAAAAACCCATGTTGGAAAAGTCAACACACATAACCTGGAGAGAAGGGCAGAGGTGATATATGGCATATAAGGCATAGAGTATAGGACATATACTTAAAACGACAGAGTTCCGGGGCGCCTGGGTGGCGCAGTTGGTTAAGCGTCCGACTTCAGCCAGGTCACGATCTCGCGGTCCGTGAGTTCGAGCCCCGCGTCGGGCTCTGGGCTGATGGCTCAGAGCCTGGAGCCTGTTTCCGATTCTGTGTCTCCCTCTCTCTCTGCCCCTCCCCCGTTCATGCTCTGTCTCTCTCTGTCCCAAAAATAAATAAACGTTGAAAAAAAAAAAAAATGACAGAGTTCCTTAGAAGCTAGGCAGGAAGTTAAAAGAGGAGGCTCACACTTTGAGATTCCTCTGTGTTCTCTAATCAACTGAGATGGCGAAAAAGGAAAGAGTTGCAAGACAAAAGCAGTGGTGGACAGTGCCAGAAACTTCAGCGAGTTGAGAAGAAGGTCTGAAAAATGCTCATTTATTCAGCAAATGGGAAATCATTATCGACCTGGAGTAACACAGTTTACATGAAATGGAAAGAACAACAGGGAGAAAGCAGGGGTTTGAGAATGTACTTAGGAATGCGAAAGTAGAAGCAGTAATTATTTTACTCCATTATGAAAGACCTGAATAAATAATAATAATAGATAATAACAGCTAAGAGGTGTGTTGGGTCGTATCTTCTTTAAACCTTTCTGCAATCCTAGGACAACTGTACTATAATTATCTCTATTTTTAAATGAGCAACAGGAAAATTATAGCTAGCTACTTTGCTCATGATCCCAAAACAATTACATGGACTATTAAGAATATAACCCGAGTGTATTTGAGGTTTTTAACCACCATGACATTAACACCATAAAAATCTGGAACGGCTTTTAATTTTGATACTCATTTGGAAACTTATTTGCTCTTCCCTACTGTGAAGGAGATTGTCTGTATTTCTTACTTTCCCTGACAGAAGAGTAGTGCAACAGACAGAAAGGTTCCCTAAGTCTTATACATAAAAGCACTTAATAATAAAACTATTAAATCTACTAGAAAAATAAATGCATTTTTCCCCTACAAGTTTTCTGACAAGAACTTTAACGTGACTGGTGCCTGTGCATTTGTATCCCATCATCATGTGCTATTTTCTTGTTAAAACCTGTTCTCTACTCACTACAAAGCTATATCTGAAGAGGCTGTCCCGAGTCATGTTAACAAGGGAAAGAAAAGTTCCCATCAAACAGGCGTTTATACTTGTACATGGAACTATTAATCCCCCATATCAGAAAGGGCCTGGAAGAGAAAAACAGACAACAAAAATACCTGTTACAGAAGGAAAAAGAAGAGTGATTTTTCAGGAGCTGAGGTGAAGAGATGCTTCACGGTGAAAGAAAAGTATTGAATTTCTCATTAGTCTTAAGAAATGGAGAAAATTCTTTCGGTGTTTTCCCCTCAGATGTGAAGGCATTTCAGTCTTTCTCAAAGCATTGGACTTCCAAAAACATAGCCCTGACTGAAGTCAGGGAAAAACAAGTACTGTATTCTACTTATATGTGGAATCTAAAAAGGTCCAACTTGTAAAAAACAGAGAATAAGATGGTTACTAGGAGTGGGGGTGGGGAGATAGGACAGATGTTGCTTAAGGATACAAACTTGGAACACGTAGGGGATAAGTCCTAAGAATCTAACACACAGTATATTGAACAGAGGCAATAATACTGAGGTATGATCATCAAGCTTACTAACAGACTAGAACTTAACTATTCCAGCCACTAAAAAGAAAGGATAATCATGTAATGCGATCCAGGTGCTAGTTATAGCTACAGTGACAATCATATCACAATATATACATGTATCAAATTAACATAGTTTACACCTTAAATTTACAAAATGTTACATGTGAAATATATTTTAATTGAAAAAAAGGAAGAAAAATAAAGTACAGTCTTTCTTGTTCCTTCCATAATGGAAATCAGAGAGAAATTAGATCCAGCGTGACATTAGGAAAGTCAAAAGGTAAAAATAGCATGGTTTCTCAAAACTGCTTACTCTCCGTGACTGTGCACACACAAACCATTATAAATATTGTTCCTTAGAAGAAAACAGAAGTTGGGACGCCTGGGTGGCTCAGTTGGTGAAGCATCCCACTTCGGTTCAGGTCACAATCTCCCCATTCCCAAGTTTGAGCCGCCCATCATCAGGCTCTGACAGCTTGGAGCCTGGAGCCTGCTTTGGATTTTAGGTCTCCTCTCTCTGTCCCTCCCCCACTCATGGGCGCGCATGCACATGCGCGCTCTTTCTCTCTCTCTCTCTCTCTCTCTCTCTCAAAAATAAATAACATTTAAAAAAAAAAAAAAAGGAAACAAAATGTTCCAATCAAAGAGAAACTAAAGATTACCCAAAATGACAGGAAACACGAGCGAGGGGCTGGGGTGCCTTAAAAATACAACTAGATGAGCAAAAACAACAAACAAAACATTGATTTCATACCAACTTGTGATATAAATTTGAATCTCAGAGACACTATATATGAAAGTATGAGATCATCAGCTTGCTCAGTGAAACCATCAGATTACCTCAAGATCCAGAGGAGGAAGATTAGATTTCAAAAATACCTCAAAAGCACTATCTCATACTCAAGTTAGTTCTTGAGTTTAATACATCAGTGCAGTGCAGATGAACCCTCCATCCCCAAGAATGCCTTAAGACCTGATTCTTTTGTATCCTTGTCCCATAGTCTTTCAAACTACCTGGAAAAGAAAGCACTTTGATTTTTTGCTGTGCTTATAGTAAAATATTAAAGAAAGGCTTAAAAAATAATAGTGACTATCCCAAGGAAACCAGAGAGAAGTAGTACCATTTCCTCTGTAGTCATCCCCTAATAATTAGAGTCTACTGTTTGAAATTTACCAACCTTCATTGTGTTAACTGCAATTGTATCTAATGCCGATGACTTCTTTGAACAATTAAGCCTAGAAAGTAACTTATTTCAGAGCTTTTAAATAGTGTGTTATTCACTCCTTGAGATTATTTTATCACTGGGTACTAACTCATGGTAAATGAATATAGTTAACTCTTATGGAAAAAAAAACTTAAAGGCTCCAATTTGCTAAACCATAAAAGAAGGCAAAGAAATAAAACAGCCTTTAAAAACATTTTGATGAATCAAGTTTACCTTATATTGAATCTTGAGGTAAATTAGATTGCTGGCATTGCTGAGTGCTGGTAAAACACCTTTGGATCAATATGAATTTGTTTAACTATGGATTGCACCTTATAAAGTCGCCCATGGTGAGATGAATTGCATCTTTGCTTTCTTTTATCATGTTCATACAGTTATTCAGCAGTTTTGAAATTATTTTTTTCATGACAGATGTCAATCCCCAAATATCATATAACTTGATAACCTCACAGTGGCTGGTCATCTCATATACCACTAAAACTTATTTATACAAAACATAAATTACAGATACATATGAGGACTCTCAGTATTTTTTTTTACTATATGGGAGAGGTGAATGAAGCAGTCTGGGGGCATATAGTTTACCGCAAGGATATTTTTTTAACATAAGCAGAACCTACCTCCTTTTTCTTTGGGGGGAAGTAAAGGAATGGGAAGATTAGATTTTTTTCAACTTTACCTTGGTCCCCATATAACACTTTTAAAATGATCATTTAATTTTATGTATTATAATTGTTTTTGTGGGAGTAGGAGGATTTCAACCCATCGGAGCAGAAATAGAATATTTTAGAAATCTAAAAGAAAGCCAATGTACTATTCTTTGTGCTATTAAGTCACATTAATGGTTTAAATCATAATCAAATATGTGCGTTTTATTCTAATTTTAATCTATGATATATGAATAAAGCTATACTCATTTGCCCTTTATTTTCTTCCCGCAATCTATCAATATGTGCATCTCAATCATGTAGATTCAGCAAAAAAAATACATCATGTTTTTAAATATACAGAGATGAGACTTTGTGTGTGTGTGTGTGTGTGTGTGTGTGTGTGTGCGTGTGTGTGTATGTGTGTGTGCGTGCATGCAAACTTAGTTGACTTTTAAATACTACCTTTTGGGTGCTTACATAGACAATCTAATCATACTCTTAATCTTTATGCAATTTAACAGATGTCCACACTTGGGCTCAGAGTACTTATATGACCTTCTAAAGGACTCTCTCAGACCAAAATACACTCTAAGAAAATTGAATGTATGTACCTCTTCCATCTACTTTACCCCATTTGCTCCCAGAAAGAAGTGTCCTGGGAGCTCTTCCTGTTATGGGGAAGACTGTTCATGCATTCATTTACTCTCTTTCTTCCCACTTTATTGATCTCTTTGGTGAGAATCATTTTAAAAGACTACTGGAAGAGAAGAAACCTTGCACAAACCAGAGAGCAGATACAGTACTAAAGGGGATAATTCATCAGTTACAGGGTTGCTATTAACCAAATGTCTGAATGATATTTTTTTTCTTTTGTATTATACATATACACATAGATACATATGTATTCATACACACACGCACACACACACACACACACACACACACACGTATGTATGCTTACATCTTCCTCTCTTTTTTTTCCCTTTCTTTAGCATTGTTTCCTTGACCTAGATTTATTAACCTATCAAGTTAATCCTTGGAAAAGAGTTCTAAAGAAACTCATCCCATCTCTATATCTCCAACTAAACTCTTGAAAACACATATTAGAAATTTATTATACTTTAAAAAAGAGTTTAAGTTTGAATGAACAGCAACCCTAGTTCAAATCTATCTCTGCCTCTTACCTAGCTCCCTGGCCATATGGTTGATGGGTGCATGGGTAGGTGGATGGGTGGATAGATGGATGGAAGGAAGGAAGGAAGGAAGGAAGGAAGGAAGGATAGAACATGTTGTTCCTGACACATTCTCTTTTTCCTCTTTTAATCAAGCAGATCTACTAAATGTTTACCTAAAAGAGATAAAGCATACTGTACTTTTATTATATCAGTACTTCTTATTTGGATTCTTTCTCCTCTCCTGTGTATCTTAATTACAGTAATCCTTCAGGCCTGAGTTTAAGCCCTGCCTCTTTCAGGAGGCCCTATGAGACGTTCTTGGTCTGCAGAATATTTGCTGTTTCCTTCTAGATTTTTTTCCAATTATTTTATCTCATTTGTCATTAACTGTAGCCTACTTTACCTGAATTTTTGTTTTCAGATATAGGTTTGTTCTCTCCCCCTAAATTATAATGCTTTCAGGGCAATACTGTGATTTCTATTTTTGTTATATCCAACATCATGTGTAATAGAGGTGTCTGTACATCTTGAATTAAAAATAAATGTTTTCTAATTGTAGAGGCCACTTTGTTTGTCTCTGCTTTGTTCCTGCTGCTCTCTTGCAGCATATTCAATAAGATTTACCTTCTTTGTTCTGCCTTGGGTGAATATACGTTTTCAGTAAAAGAAGGTGTAAAGAATGGAAATACATCTTTTTGGTAAGGGATTAAAAAAAAAGAAAGTAATATTGTTCTAAAATAAAGTGATTTTTCCAGAATAAGAGTGGAAAAATATAGGACAAAACCTAAATAGTTATAATAAGTTGTAGATGTAAATGGAAAAGGAATATGGAGAAAGAAATTTTATATATGGTCAAGTTGACTAAAAATTAAATTGTTATTATGGGATTTTAAAATTCAACTTTAATACCAATAGTGTACTTTCATAAACCAAAAAAATTCTTTTATCTGTTAAAAGGGTAAAGTTTTCTTGGAGTATTGGTCTGCTTTTGATAAGTTGTTATGAAAGATCTTCCTGACCTTTAAAATAATCTACTTAGAAGAAAAAAAGATTTTGCGTTTTATCAAAATAATTCTTGTGCTTCATGTTATCTTTATCATAAGATCTTTGATTGCTCAAGTATACAGAAACTTCTAGGTATTAAACGAGATAGATTTTGCTCAGAACTATATAACCTTCTATATTTGCCTTTGACATTCTTTTGTCAACTTTGGTTGAATGGAAAACTGAATATCGTATCATATTTACCTGTGTTAGAACCTTTGATATTTTTGACAGGCTTCCCAAAATCAATTTCTGAACAAAATCTTTCTTCCTTAGAAAAACTTTAAGATATGAGATATTTCAGAGTGTCCCTGGAACATCTCAGAAGATTTATTCGGTCTCGTCATGAAAAGAGAGATTTTGAAATAATTAGGCTTATTTGGTACGTTAAATTGCATGAAAAGCACTGTCAAATAATTGATGCTAAATCTTCTTAGATTTTACTTGTATAGATATATGTTATTAACATAAAATCCTAGAAATTATATAAAATTTCTAAAAATCTGATATATCCTGGTATAATGTTATCAGTCATAATTCTATTTATGATACTGAAATGTTTTATATTACAGAAATAACCAAATTTCCTTGTCAATTACATCCTAATGAACTCTCATCAGATCTCTATTGCGATTTTTAAGTCTGTGCCATTTACAGAGTTATTATTTTAAGTGCTTCACCTTCAAAGAGATTCATGAAAAAGACTGTGGTAACTACTCTATAAGGACTCTTGGTTTTCATACATTTAAGATAACACTGAACTTGGGTAAGAATTTCTAAAGCTCTAGTGGAAAATTAATTGTTTAATGTTTTGTTTTTCAGATTTAAAAGACCTCTTTTCCTTTTCTAAGCTATCTGTAACTTACAGCAATTTGGTAAAGTGTATTTTTACAATAAAAGTTTAAGCACTTATCTTTTTCTCCCTACCTGATCCTATTAGAATTCTGAAAGTCTTATTAAATGCTCTTATTTTTCAGGACAACGTGTATATTTGCATATGTTCAATAATACTCTTTCCTTTTTGTAACAGGACATCCAATGCACCTAGTCCCTTCTTTTGATCCACAGCTGATATAAAGGATTTATACGACAATATTGTAAAGACCCAATTGTTTATATTGAAAACAGCATTAGTAGAAAGGTCTTTTCACAGTGTGATCCTGGGAGACAAAGACCTTAAACATCATACCTTGCAACCTGGTACTTCATCTATTGGAAAAGACATCTCTAAGAAGACTATCAATTCTGTTGGAAAGACTCCTATCAGGTAATGTTAACCAACTCTTGTGCTGCCAAACTCCAGGGAATAAACTCCTGGATTCGTGTATCACACCTAAAAAAAAGGGGGGGGGGAAACTAAAGCCAGACTGGGCCTGCACTGGTGACCTGGTGACATGAAAGTAAAGATTTCCAGGAACTGAAGGGGATGACGGCTGAAACAGAGAGCTTTGCCGACATAATGCAGCAGGCCTGCATATCTTTTTCTTGGTGCTGGTTCTTACCTTGTTTTTTCTCTCATTTTCTTGGAGAAATAGGGGTCTTATCCACATTTCTCAGTCTGTGGCAAAAGGGGGAAATCTCTCTGACTGATCTGTCCCTAGAAACTTCCAATTGTTTATGATATTGGAGACCCCTTGGTCTTCCCTATAACTAATTTATCTTTATTCCCTAATGTCATTGCCTATTATACCCACATGCCTATAGATATTGCCTAGTGGGTTACGCTGTTATGACCAGGTGTCCCCCTACCTTATTTCACTCTTTCCCATTGTAACCATACTAGCTCAACTAAACACAACCCTTTAGTCAATCATATGACCCTTGTCCCCCCCAGTCTTCTCCTTACCTAAATATGATCTATTCCATGGCACCAATAGGAAAATACAAAAATATTTTACTTTTTTTGGTGAGGTTTGTAGAAAAGAACCATTTAGGAAGGAAATCTTCTAACAGAATGTCATCCGAGCTCCGCCAACTGACTGTGGCTTCAAAGGGTCTGTCGGGAAATTGCATCCCACAAATCTATTGATTATCAGACCTTAGCTGCAATCCTCTACACTCAACTTAGTTTCATTTTTGTTTGTGGTGGAGAGCATTTCTCAAAAGCATATGAATGTTTAGATAGCTGATGAATCAAGGTAAAATGCCACTGAATGTAAGATCAAAAAGTTCTCCCTAATATTAGGAGAGCTAGCGGACTTCACAACCAAAGCAATAATAGCCTAGCAAAGATCACTTAATTCATTTGTTAAAGTAATTGTGGATAATCACAGAGTCCTTGATTACTTGCTGAACAAGGAGGCATTTGTGTACGAGTGAATACCATCTGTTGCACTCACATGGTTAAATTTCTCTAGAGAAGTAGAAACCTGATTGCATGGTATCAGAAAACAAGCACATTGGCTACAATGAATTCTGTATAACAATCCATAGTCCTTCGATCTATTTAGCTGGTTACCCTCAGGTTTGGGCTCCTGATTTAGGACTATTTGATAAACTGGGATCATCATCTGTTCCTCATCTTATTTTGTATAATCATTTTTAAGCTTCTCTACCTATCACTTGTAAAAACTTTGCAGAAGCAAAGTACCCAATAGACTGATGCCAACTCAGTACTTTGTGATCTTCAGTGTTTATGACCTTGATAAGGTATAGACTTTAGATGAAAAGTGCTTGAGAGTTCTCCCTTCTACCCTTCATTGTACTCAATGTGCCTCAATGTTTTCCAACCTGTGCACATTCCCTCTCATGTGGGACGTGACAATCAGGACAGTACCCTCTTGATTCAACTGCTAAGGATAAATGAGCTATTAAAATATACCACAGAATCGAATTGTTAGCAGTGTTTTTATATCCTGATTTTGAGTTTACTTGCATGGTTTCACACAAGGACAATTGTAAATTCACTTTACTACTTGGAAACTACAGCAAAGACACAGTCCAAAAATAAATGGACAATGCAGTTCTGGTGTCTTATGAGAGATTATAATTACAAATGATTTTTTCTACAATAGAAATTTATTTTAAAAATATACAAAATAAGAAATGATAAGGGAGGAATAACCATTAAAAGATGTGAAATTTTCAAAATCATAATGGACTACTTTGCATAACTATATAATTTGAAAACCAAGATCAGGTGAAGTAAATAATTTTGTCAGAAATTTAGTTTGAAAAAAATTATTGTGATAGAGCTAGAAACTCTAAACCAATCAATTTCCATAGAAGAAATTGAAAAGTAAATAACTATCCTACAAAAAAAGTCTGAGGCCAGGTAATTTCCTAGGAAATTCTACCAAATATCTAAAGACCAGATAATCAAAATACTACATATATTGTTCCAGAAAATGGGAGAGCAAAATTGACAATCTCAAAACATTTTTATGAAGCTAGTATACAGTGATACCTAGATCAGATAAAGATAGCATAAACAAAAGAATCTACAGATAAATTATTAGACATAATACTTGAGGCAAACACATAAAATATAATGGTATTTCTATATATCTGCAAATGTGTATTAATATCACATGCAAAAACATCAAAATTATCAAACACATATAAATATATCTAACAAAGAATATACAAAATTCTAAGCAAAAAATAAAGTATAAAGAAATATTGAGAGTTTTAGATGCTGAAAAATAAACCAGAGATTGGGAGAAAATATCTTTCAAACTGATATGGTAAAGAACATATGTATCCAAAATATACAAAGAACTCTTAAACTCAATTAAAAAACAACATAAATAAACAGTTGGCTAAAGATCTAAATCAACACTCTTTAAAGAAAATATATAGCAAATAAACATATGAAAGGTATATCAATATCATATGTAATTATGTATTGCAAAATAAGACAATGAGGTATCACCATATATCCATTAGAATGAGAAGAAAAACAAGAACAAAACAAACAAAAAACAGAAAACCATACGAAATACTGCAAGTGTGTGGAGAGATAGGAACTCTCATTCATTGCTTAGAAGATCACAAGTTGGTACAACTATTCTGGAAATTTCTTTGATATTAACTACTAAACTAAAAATAGGTTACAACATGGCCAAACTATTTTACTCTTGATTATATATCCAACATAAATGTTATCCCAAGAGTCATGTACAAGAATGTTTATAGCCACTGTTTAATGGCCTCAAACTGTAAACTTAAATATCCTTTAACAGCAAGTGTATAAACTGTAGTATATTCATTTACACATTGGAATTCTGTAATGAAAATAAACAAAGTATAGCTATGTAGCAACATAGATGACTTTCATAAACACAATGTTGGGCAATAAAAGCCACACATTAAAGAGTACATGCTATATCACTCCATTTATATAAAGTTCAAAACTTATGTAAAACTAAACTACAATGCTTTGATGGGAAGAAAAGCAGAAAAGTAATTATCCTGGTTGTCAAGATTATGGTTGTCTCTGGAGAAGATAAGGGTAGTGTCTGGTTGGATGCACAGAGCAGCTTCCAGATCACAGGATTTCATTTGTTCCTTTGAGTGGTAGTTAACATAGGTGCTCATTTTGTGATATATCACTGAGCTGTACTTTTCCTGGTTTGTACAAGTTCTAAACTTATTATCCAAACTGATCACCCAGTTGTGCCATGAGTATAACAGTGGGGCTACCTTTACATGAATTCATTCGTTCATTCTTCATATATTGATCATTCATATATTAAGCACCAACTATGTTCAAGACCAAGTGATAGAAGCTGAAGTTATGGTAAGCAAAGCAGGCAATCCCTACCCTCCAGGAATCCAATCTTCGATAATGACTAACCTGTTCTCCCTTTCTTTCTTCCTTTTTTTTTTTTTCCACTTTGAGAATGTTATATAAATGTAATCATATAGTATGTTACTTTTGGGGATTGTCTTTTTCATTAATCATAATTCTTTACAGAGTAGTTCAACTTGTTGCATGCATCAATAGTTTGCTCCTTTTTATTATTGAGTAGTATTCCATGGGACAAATATACTACAGTTGAACCATTTATTTTTTGAAAGACATCTGGCTGGTTCCTGTTTGGGACTATTACAAATGAAAAATAGAGACAACTAACTGTAAATTCCCTCACGACACGGAAACTATACAGTAAGGACATAGATCAAAAATAAATGGACAAAGCAGTCCTAGTGCCTTTTGAGAAATTATAATTACAAAAGAATTTTATAAATAATAATTTGAAAGAGGAGTAACTAAGAGCTTTGTGATTTCACATTTCAAGTATCTTTTTATCTGGACTGCATTGAATCACATATTCACAGCCTCCGAATAATATCCTGATATTTTTAATTCAAATGAAAGAAAATATTTTTTCTATTAGCTGGAGGCATTTTTTTTAAAAAAAATTATTTATTTATTTTGAGAGATAGAGTGTGAGCAGGGGAACAGCAGAGAGAAAGAGGGAATCTCAAGCAGGCTCTGTGCTGACAAACAGCCTCTGCGCTGTCAGAGCAGAGCCTGATGCAGGGCTCCATCTCACAAAGCATTGATCGTGACCTGAGCTGAAATCAAGAGCCAGATGCTTAGCCAACTGAGCCACCCAGGTGCCCCAGCTGAAGGCATTTTTTTTTAAGTGAAAAGGTAGAGTACCTATAAAAAGAAGAACTCACAATTTGCAGTTTCCTACAGTGAAGTCTCAAAGTCACCATCAGGTTGTATCATCATTATTGTCATCTCCTCAAGTTATAGAAATAAACTGTTTTAGCGTTTGTGGAACGGGATGTTAATCGTTTCATTGAACCTTCAAAATAACCTTAGGATGTAGGTGTTTTAGCAAGCATGCTTTTTTCCCCCTGATGAGGAAAACAAGGCTCATAGAAAGTAGCTTATGCCAAATCATAAAGGCAGATGGCTAGAGAACCTGGAATCCCATCCACATGCAATCCTTGTTTACCAAGCCTTTGAAAATTAAAAGAGCTGGGAAAGCATCCAATAGGGAAGAATTGGGAAAATATCTAATGGGAAAGAAGTCAAACTAAACAAAACTAAATGAAACAAAACATACACACATATCTTCATAAACAAACAAGTGTATTTTACATCAAGTTAATAAGCGTGGCATTGGAAATCAATGGAACACCAGTATACTTTGAAATAACAGTAGTAAAACATGATAGGATAGTAATTAAGAGCATGAGCTTTGAAAATAAATAAGCCTTTGTTAAAATCTTGGGGTTTTTTTTTTGAGGGGTGGTGCCTGGGTGGCTCAGTGGTGCTTGAGCATCCGACTTTGGCTTAGGTCATGATCTCAGGGTTCTTGAGTTCAAGCCTTGCATCGGGCTCTGTGCTGACAGCTCAGAGCCTGGAGCCTGCTTCAGATTCTGTGTCTCCCTCTCTCTCTGCCCCATCCCCACTCATGCTCTGTCTCTCTCTGTCTTAAAAATAAATAAAAATGGCACAAAAACAGACACATAGACCAATGGAATAGAATAGAAACCTCAGAATTACCCACAAAAGTATGGCCAACTAATCTTTGACAAAGCAGGAAAGAATATCCAATGGAAAAAAGACAGTCTCTTTAACAAATGGTGGTGGGAGAACTGAGCAGCAAGGATGAAACTAGACTACTTTCTTTACACCATTCACACAAATAAAATGGATAAAGGACCTGAATGTGAGAAAGGAAACCATCAAAATCCTAGAGGAGAAAGCAGGAAAAGACCTCTCTGACCTCAGCCGTAGCAATTTCTTACTTGACACATCCCCAAAGGCAAGGGAATTAAAAGCAAAAATGAACTATTGGGACCTCATGAAGATAAAAAGCTTCTGCACTGCCAAGGAAACAATCAACAAAACTAAAAGGCAACCAACGGAATGGGAAAGGATATTTGCAAATGACATATCGGACAAAGGGCTAGTATCCAAAATCTATAAAGAGTTCATCAAACTCCACACTGGAAAAACAAATAATCCAGTGAAGAAATGGGCAGAAAACATGAATAGACACTTCTCTAAAGAAGACATCTGGGTGGCCAACAGGCACATGAAAAGATGCTCAACGTTGCTCCTCATCAGGGAAATACAAATCAAAACCACACTCAGATACCACCTCATGCCAGTCAGAGTGGCTAAAATGAACAAATCAGGAGACTATAGATGCTGGAGAGGATGTGGAGAAACGGGAACCCTCTTGCACTGTTGGTGGTAATGCAAACTGGTGCAGCCACTCTGGAAAACAGTGTGTAGGTTCCTCAAAAAATTAAAAATAGATGTACCCTATGATCCAGCAATAGCACTGCTAGGAATTTACCCAAGGGATACAGGACTGCTGATTCACAGGGGCACTTATACCCCAATGTTTATAGCAGCACTCTCAACAATAGCCAAATTATGGAAAGAGCCTAAATGTCCACCAACTGATGAATGGATAAAGAAATTGTGGTTTACATAGACAATGGAATACTACTTGCAATGGGAAAGAATGAAATATGGCCTTTTGTGGCAACCTGGATGGAACTGGAGAGTGTTATGCTAAGTGAAATAAGTTATAGAAAGAAAGACAAATACCATATGTTTTCACTCTTATGTGGATCCTGAGAAACTCAACAGAAGACCATGGGGGAGGGGAAGGAAAAAAAAAAGGTTAGAGAGGGAGGGAGCCAAAACATAAGAGACTCTTGAAAACTGAGAACAAACTGAGTTGTTGATGGGGGGTGGGTAATGGGTATGAAGGAGGGCACCTGTTGGAATGAGCACTGGGTGTTGTATGGAAACCAATCTGACAATAAATTTCATAATAAATAAATAAATAAATAAATAACATTAAAAATTTTTTAAAAATCTTGGTTTTTTTTTCCTCCCTCATCTTCAATATTTTATATACTTATCAGCTGAGGGTCTTTTGCCAATTATTTAAACTCTTTGAGATTCAGTTTCCTGAGTTCTAAAATTGACATAAAATTATATGTAGCACAAAGTTACGCAAGTATTAAGATAATGTATAAAAAGTCCATAGTCTGGGATAGCAAAATAAGCTCAATAAATGGTGTTCATAAGGATCCACTCTTTTCCTATAAAGTGTGGAGGGTTGGTGGAGGAAGAGAAAATCTAATAAAGTGGGAAATAAAGCAGTAGATATTTTACAAAGGACTGAGGTTGGAGGACAAATTTGTCAGCATTTATTGGGTTGGCCCATAGACCGATATTGTTATTTGTAATGAATAATAGCTTTGTGGTCTTCATCCTTGGTCCTGTCACAGAGCTCCTAACACCCTTGAAATTTCCTAAGTTATGAAAGCAATAAAGGAGTCTTATTATATTAATGAGGTGATTTTTGGAAAGCCCCCAAGTAAACTACAAATGGGAGGGGTTGCCAGGGATACCAACTTTGTAATTAGATGGTGGGAACCATCTTTATTCCCACCTCTTTACCTTTGGGGAGGGAGAAAGGGCTGGAGATTCAGTTCAGTCACTAATGGCCAATGATTTAATCAATCGTACCTATGCAATAATACAGCCTCCATAAATCCCCACAAGGATGGAGTTAGAATTTCTGGGTTGGTGAATGCCTGGAGATTCAAGGAGAATGCCTTGCTCAATGTATGGAACTTCTGTATTCCTTCCCACATAACTTGCCCTATGTATCTCTTCCATCTGACTGTCCTTGAGTTACATTCTTTTATTTATTTTATTTTAATTATTTTTTTTTTTATTTTAGAGAGAGAGCATGAGTGGGTGAGTGGGGGAGGGAGAGAGAGTCTTAAGCAGACTCTGGGCTCAGCACTGAGCCCAGTGTGGGGTTCAGTCCCATGACCCTGGGATCATGATCTGAGCTGCAATCGAGAGTCAAATGCTCAACCCAATAAGCCACCCAGGCACCCCATTATCCTTTTTGATAAACTGGTAATCTAGTAAATTTTCTTCGGTTCTGTGAGCTGCCCTAGCAAATCAACCAAACCCAAGGAGGGGTCATTGGAACCTCCCATTTATTGCCAGCCAGTCAGAAGCACAGGTGACAACCTGGACTTGTAATTAGCATCTAAAGTGGGGTGGAGGGTAATTTTGTAGGACTGCGCCCCTACGGCATCATGCACTATCTTCATACAGATTTTGCCAGAATTGAGTTTATTGCTTGGTGATGAGGGAAAAACTCACACGTTGGAATTGGTGTCGGAATCATATAGACTGTCTCTGGAGCAGCTGAACAGTATTTGAGAAGTGAACAAGAAGGAAAGGGGACCTAACTCTTGTTTCTCTTTGAAGTCTTGATAATTGTATTGCATTCAGTGTTTTGAGAAACTGCAAGCAAGTAGTTATTTTCAAATTACTTCTCAGCTACTGGTCTGTGTTTCTCCAGCAGAACACAATACTGAGCCACGGATCAGGAAGGCCATAGACTCAGAGGGGAACATTATTATTGAGGAATCTCAGGAAATGCCTAATTTCTGGTTGTGCATTTTGTTTTGTCCATGGGGAAGATTCCGCAGAGAGAAAAAAATGATGACCTAAATGTTAGGGCTTTTTACATGTTATTTCACTATTCTTTGCTCCAATCTCCAACTATCACAGGATTATTATCCCCATACCAACAATAGGAAAATTGATGTGCTGAGAGCTTAAATTACTTGTTTGTAGTTCCACAGTCTATAAGGGACTAAAATTATACCCAATACATGTTTGATCAACAAAACTCTTGCTTTCTCTTACATCCTCCAGTCAACAAAAGATAAGCAGTACAATATCTAGAGAACAAAATACATTGATTCATCCCAGTTTTCATGGTAAGCATAAAATATTCTTTAAAATACAATTTTCTTTCAGGGAACCTAGATGGCTCAGTCGGCTGAGTGTCTGACTTCAGCTCAGGTCATGATCTCATGGTTTGTGAGTTTGAGACCCACATGGGGCTCACTGCTGTCAGCAAAGAGCCCACTTCAGATCCTCTGTCCCCCTCTCTCTCTGTCCCTACACCGCTCTCTCTCTCAAAAATAAATAAAACATTTTTAAGAATGAAAAAAAAAATACAATTTTCTCTCACCGACTTCATGTTTAATAGACGTTCTTATGATTTTTAAATTTAAATTCATTTATATGCATATGATTTTTTTTTTTAAACTTGGGTTCATTTATTAAACCCTTTGGGATGAGAGTGTCAAATACCTGATATCCAAGTATGTTCATGTGTTTGTGTGTAAATGTATGCTTGTGTGTCTGTATTAATGTGTATGTATTTATGTGTGTATATGTCTATGTGTAATCTTTAGCAATTAAAAATGGATTTCTAAAGCCTTGCAAATGTGGGACCCCAGAGACTAGATATATCCAAATTATCTCAATATTTACAACAACTTTATAAATTAGGAAACATTAATGGTTGAAGAAATTTAGAATTAGAATACAAATAAAAATAAATCATAGATTAGATCAAACCTTGTGCTCCTCCTCTCATTCCCAGAAGACATGAACCCAGTTTACTAATTCTATATACCTGTGTATAGTTCCAAACCCAACACATATCAGAAAATTAGTAAATTTCGCTCTAAAAATGAATGAATGAGCAAATGAAGGATTTAGACTCCATGCAGGGGGAAAGTTTCTGCATGTGTCGATGTGTGTTTCACACTTTCAGTCAATCCTGTTATTTGCAACTTGCTCCCATCCATTCCCAAGCCTCATGTTACATGGTTTTTGAACCAATGGTAGTATCTCTCCTTCCTATGAATAAGAGGCATTCGACCAGAAGTACACTTTGATAAATCACTCTAATATTAAATAAAACATAATTATTACAAATAGATTGTTGCCTAGCGACTTCTCCAAGTGGAGGAAATAGCAGGCATGGCACAAGATGGAGTTTCTTTTCCTCTTTATTTTGTATAGCCTTCCTCAGAAGCCATACACATTTAGCTATGTCTAGGATGTTTTCCAATGGATAACTAGCAGAAATTCAAATTAAGAAATAATTCTTTACCAATGTTTTTAAAGATGTAGTTGACTGACAAGAAATTAAAAAAAATATTTAGAGACTTTAAGCACAAAGGTCAATAAGGAAAATATAAATCTTTATGCTTTAGAAGCATTAAGGATTTCCCAGACTCTTATCAAAAAGCTTCAGAAGTCAAATGCTAAGGGAGTCCAAGGAAGGACATTACTATGGTTTCACAAGGAGAGCATGGTAAAGTCAGGGGTAGAACAAAGACCTCCTCACTCCCAATTAGGTTCCTATTATCAATCTACCACTGGCTATTAGCCAATTTGTTGGGCTGTTAGTTTCCTCCTAGAACTACTCCCTGTCTCAATAAAATACTCCCTGTCTTCCTAGTTCTACAGGCATGACAAAAAGAAAAGTCACTGTAGACAAAAACTTTACCCACCACAAAATCCTCAAGGTATAACATATGCCTTGGAAGTATGTGGTGCTGAAAAATTTATTGACTAGGTGGTTTTCCTTGAGAGTAGAAAATGACAGGAGAAAGAAAAAGAAAATGACATGAAAATCTGAAAAAAAAGGCACCAATTGGACACATGAAAAAGCTGAATTATATTTCGATTCTATCTTATTGATTTGCCTGGAGGAAACAAAACAAAACAGAATAAATCTTACTCCTTCATAATGTGTCTTACTAAGGGCGGGGGGGGGGCTGGTGAGTAGGATCCTAAATGTGATATTTAAATCGAATCTCAATTACTCAGAATATAAAGTTGTCTATGCCCCAGTGATTGTGGGAGCTATTCTATAGCACATGTGTAATACAATAATAGCATCACAGCTGAATCAGCACCGTGGGCTGGGCAAACTAAAATGAAGTTACATATGGTTCTAACTGTATTTGCTTTGAGAAGGTGCAGGTACTTGGCCAGGAAATCACTTCAGACACTAAACTGATGGTAGTAGGAATGATCGAAACTCTGTAGTCAGATTGCATGGGTCTGCTCTCGAATATATTTCTTTCTAACTATGTAATCTTCAAATCACTTCATATCCCTGGGGTTCAGTTTCCATATCTGTAAATGAAATGCAATGGTCATCTGTTGCAGAGGTCATTTTGAGGATAAAATCAAGCAAGGTATACAGAATGTATACAGTAAAAACACAATAGGTTAATTAGAATAACTAATGCTATAGTGGTAATCATTTTGCAATCTACAAATGTATCAATCACCAAGTTGTAGCCTTCCACTTACTCCCGTATGTCAATTATATGTCGGTAAAGATGGAAAAAATATTGGTGCAGGCCATATTAAAAATAAAAAAAAAAGAACAGCAAAATATAAGGATCAGTGATGTGGGAGTCAGGAAAATTGCATTTAAATCATATTCTGACACTAACCTGTGGCATAACTGGATAATTACTGAGCTGAACAGTATCTCCTTAAAATTTCCTTTTAATTAAATCTCCCCAAACCTCTATTTTATGTTATTTCTTTTCTTTAGGGAAGCAGGGTAATTGTATGTTTTTCATCTACGAATAAAGAAACGCTCTGAAGTGGGAAAGTGTGATGACGGAACAACACTCTAGAGTTAGGTATTTAAGAAAAGCAAGTTAATGCTCAATCTTTCAACTTTATCTCATTTAAATGTCCCATCTACTGTGGCACTCAAGTATCCAAAACTAAAATAGTAAACATGGGAGCACTCTCTCATCAGAGATACTAATAGAAAGGTAAATTAAGATTTAGAGCAAAAATGAAGCAGGGCAGTCCTATTTTCTAGGAAGTCTCATAATTTTCTGAAGTGTTGAAAAAAATCAGATAGAATATGATAAATATGGCAGATCTGTTCTGCCTTAAATGTATCAAGGAATAATAACTCAGAAAGATAGGGGATTTTGTACTTCAAAGAAGATCTTTGATGTCAACATTTCCTTTTAAATAAACCTAGCAAAGTGTGAAATTGCTACTAATATATTTATACTTTAGAACTTTAATTCCCATAGACTTCCATAAAGCTGATTAATGCTAGTCAGGAATTTGCCGTCCAAATAATACTATTTCCTTTACTAAGTGTCTTTTTTAAATCAAATATTACACCACCGTTTAGGCATTCACATCCAAACAGATACATTTTAAGTAAAAATTTCACGAAATATTTTCAGAGTTCCAAATCATTAATCTTATTATCCATTTGCGTAGATCTTCCTCACTCTCTTTCCAATGAATTTATTGAGCAACTGTCCTTGTGAAATCAAACAACGAGACAGCTGCTTTCAAGTGAACTGAACATTCAGTGGAAAAGAGCCATATATTTAGGTGACATTGAATTGATTTAATTTTGCATCTGTGTCCACAGTGCTAGTATCACATCTCTTGGTGCAGCTGGAAATTTAGCAGCCAGGTTCTGTTGGCAAAGTGGAATGATATATTCTGTATTTCTATCTGTCGTTATTTGATTGATATGGAAGATACCTCAGAATTCCTAGATTTGCCTTACAGAATATTCAATCCCACTACAGATCCACTCTATCTCTAAGCCCAGAACACCTTGGCCTAAAAGGTCTCAAATTGTTTCAGACATAAAGACAGACATCATAACCTTGAACATATGAGTCCAGGACCATGGTGATGAGTAATTCCTAGGAGCTCTGTAATTCTAAATTCATTCAGAAGTCTAAAAATCTTGGACTGTGATAGGCTGAATTGTGCTCCCCTGCCCAAATTCATATATGTATAATATGTATATATACACATACATACACATATATATATTATTTAATTTTTAATATTTGTTTATTTTTCACACACACACACACACACACACACACACACAGAGTCTGAGTTGGGGAGGGGCAGAGAGAGAGGGAGTCACAGAATCCAAAGCAGGCTCCTGGCTCTGAGCTGTCAGCACAGAGCCTGATGTGGGGCTCAAACCCAGGAATGCAAGATCATGACCTGAGCCAAAGTCAGATGCTTAACCGACTGAGCCACCCAGGCACGGCCCAAAATCATATATTGAAATCTTAACCCCTAGTACTTCAGAATGTGACTCTATTTGGAGACTGTGCCTTTAAAGAGATAGTTAACATAAAATTGGGTCATATGAATGGGATCTAATTCAATATGACTGGTGTCCTTATAAAAATATATTAAAACACATGCATGCACAGGGAAAGACGGTGTGATGACAAAGGAAGAAAAAACAGCCAGTAAAGCCAAAAAGAGGCCCTCAGAAGAAATAAACCCAGCTGAAACCTTGATCTTGGACTTTTAGCTTTCAGAATCATGAAAAAATAAATTTCTGTCTTTTAACCCACCCAGTCTGTGTTACCTAGTTATGGCAGCACTAGCAAATGAGTACTGGGTTCGGATTCTGGATATTTCTGGAATTTATCTACCCTCTTGAAGAGATAGGCCTCCTGGAACTCTTTTTTACTTAAAACCCTCCCTCATAACAACCTCTGGAAACTAATTTGCCCAAGACTATTTTAAAATCTGAGTTTAATAAAAAAAATATATTTCATTCATGCTAATATTTAGCTCTCAGGGTCACTAAAATTTTGTGATGCCTGGATTTTCTGTCTTACTCTGTGCAGGGCCACACATTTGAGATGGAAAGATGGGCTCAGCTTCCCTATTCAAAAGATGAGGACCTAGATCTCATGAGCATCCATCACTCTAAGGAAGACAGCTTTGCGGAGCTTTGTGAAAATAATTGTCTATATGAAGTGTGGGTAGGGTGATAACAGCTGTCATTTACCATCAGGTCATATTCCCAGGAACCAGAATTTCATTTAATATTGAGAAGATAAGCCTTTTTTAAAAGGAAAAGGAGAGAATCTATCACTTAATATTTTCTACTTACTAAAGCAGGAGGAATGAATATTTATTTCTTGTTTTTGTTTTGTTTTTCTCATTGTTCCTGGAAGATAACAGAATGGGCTGCATCTAATAGAAACAGAAAAGTAGGGCCTTCTGTTATGTGCCCCCGGAGCATCATATCTATGACCTTACTGACTTAGTAACTCAGATATTTTATAATTCATATTTTCCCATATTTATCATCTCTGAAATCTGGAAGCATTTTACAATTGTTTGTGTAGTACATTCTAAATGGCAGCAATTTTTTTTCTTAGAAATCTCTTAAAATCAATAACGTCTAAATTTCATGAACTATATAAAAGTATTTCTGAATAGTAAAACTATCAGTTGGGTTAAAAGAAAACAAATGTGTCTGACTTATACTTGGTAAAATCACCATATACCTTTTACTTTTAATTGTAAACCACTTAATCATTCTCCTTTAGAAGCCGTACATTTCCAACACCACCATCTTCAAACTCCTCCTGATATTAGTGGAAAAGTGATTTCCCAATCACTGCTTGCTCTGGGCACAAAAGAAAACTTAGGATTCAATTTAACAATGACCTAACAGAGCTACTTTCTAGCCATCCTAATAAGGAACAGTTACTGTATCTAAAATATTAGGAAGTCCTGGGTCTCCATATCCTACATTCTATCTAAGTTCATTTAGAAGACTAAATGCCTTACCAAAAAGAATGAAATTTTGCCATTTGCAACTATGTGGATGGAAGTAGAGGGTATTACGCTAAGCAAAATCAGAGAAAAACAAATATCCTATGACTTCATTCATACGAGGACTTTAAGACGTTAGAGTGGGAGAGAGCCAAAGCATAAGAGACTGTTAAAAACTGAGAACAAACTGAGGGTTGATGGGTGGTGGGAGGGAGGTGAGGGTGGGTGATGGGTATTGAGGAGGGCACCTTTTGGGATGAGCACTGGGTGTTTTATGGAAACCAATTTGACAATAAATTTCATATAATAAAAAAAATAAAATAAAATAAAATAAAAAAAAAAGAAAGACACAGAATGGATGAACACAAGAGAAGGGAAGCAAAAAGAATATAAAAACAGGGAAGGGGACAAAACCTAAGAGACTCTTAAATATGGAGAACAAACAGAGGGTTACTGGAGGGGTTGTGGGAGGGGGGAATGGGCTTAAATGGGTAAGAGGCATTAAGGAATCTACTCATGAAATCATTGTTGCACTATATGCTAACTAACTTGGATGTAAATTTAAAAAAATATATATAATAATAATAATAATAATAATAATAAAAACAAAGAAGACTAAATGCCTAGGGAATTTTTATGGGCTGATTTGTAACCCCTATTTGTAACTGGTCATCTGTTAATAACACTTATTCTTTTAGTTTCACTTCTCAGCCTTGGACCACCTTTCAGACTAATTGATGAGCAATCAATCAGCCATTCTGAATTCTTATATTAAGTGCCTTATAATTACAAATAGTCCCACACCAAGAGGCATTATATGCTCTACAAATCTGAAAGGAATTCATATTGACATAATCAGCTGAAAGCTCTCACCAGACAACCCTCTTCTTTGGGCAACAATTTTATCCACACAGTAAGAATAGGTTTGCTTGTTTGTTTGGTTTTTAAACACAAAAGCTGTATTTGATAATTTCCAGAGGATGGTTAACTCTTTTTTTTTTTTAATTTTTTTTTCAACGTTTATTTATTTTTGGGACAGAGAGAGACAGAGCATGAATGGGGGAGGGTCAGAGAGAGAGGGAGACACAGAATCGGAAACAGGCTCCAGGCTCTGAGCCATCAGCCCAGAGCCTGACTCGGGGCTCGAACTCACGGACCGCGAGATCGTGACCTGGCTGAAGTCGGACGCTTAACCGACTGCGCCACCCAGGCGCCCCAAGGATAGTTAACTCTTAAAGAACTATTTTGTTTTTAAATTTTATTAGGAACTTAAAACTATTAAGCCTAATCATAGATAAATTAAAAGTCGGTAATTCTTTATAGCGTGTGGATTTAAAAAATGTGCTATAATATACTCACACACTTCACAAATATTTCCTGAGCACTGATCATATGTGGGGCTTTAGAGACACAATATTTAAGATATCTTACAATGGTAAAATCAAAATATCGGCCAGGGCCGAGGGCCCATCTGGAGATTCAACTGGGGAGAATCCACTTTCAGGCTCACACGGTCGTTGGCAGAATTCAGTTCCTCCTGGGTTGGACTGAGGGTCGCAGTTCTTACCTCAGCTTTGGATGGAGACTACCCTGAGTTCTTTGCCTTTTCAAACTGGCAGCTTGTTTCATCAAAGGATACAAGCTTAGAAAGCCAGTCTCCTAGCAAGATGGAAGATACAATCTTTTGTACTGTAATAACAGATCCGAAATCTTTCAATGTTGCCATCCCTTTTGTCAGAAGCAAGTTACTCCTGAGTAAGGGTTACACTATGCCATTAATCCCAGGAGGCAGGGATCATTGCAGACCATCTTACAGTCAGCCTATTATATATTTAAATCAATCAATCATACTACCAATTAAAATTCAAAACTAGAGGGTTTTTACTTCTATACTATACCTTTCTACATACTTTCTTCTACAAAGCTAATCCTGATTTTCAAGGACACAAGGAATGATAGGATATCCCATTTACTTTACCATGTATTAAACACACAATAGCACCAAAAAGTGTTATTATTATCATTGACATCAGTATGAATAGTGACAAAGGTTAATTTGTTTACATTTTTCCCATGTACCTCCATATTTTTAAAATTTTTTAAAGTTTTTCTTTTTAACATTTATTTATTATTGAGAGACAGAGAGACACAGAGTGTGAGCAGGGGAGGGGTAGAGAGAGGGAAAGACACAGAATCTGAAGCAGGCTCCAGGCCCTGAGCTTTCAGCACAGAGCCCGACATGGGGCTCGAACTCACAAACTACAAGATCATGACGTGAGCTGAAGCAGGTCGCCTAACCAACTGAGCCATCCAGGTGCCCCTACCTCCATATTTTAATAGTTGTACTTTATCTACATTGAATATAGAACCACTGCAAACTACACATTCTCTTGTAACTCTCATGTAGTGTCATTTCTACAAGTCACTTTTATTAAACCCTTACCTCCATGCCTAGAATTTAAAACTGGTATTTTCCCAATTAGTTTGGTTTTTGCACAGCTTGTTCTCTAGTTGATTTCTCAAGAGGTGCTTACTGGAGTTATATTCCCAGCGTTCTTACATGCTGACAACAATTTCTTTGCATCCTTAACACTTGATTGTCAGTTTTTCTCATGTAAAATTCTTGGCACACATTTTCTTTCATTTTTTCTAGCATAAAGTGTTACTGCCAAAATGTCTGTGCAATCCAATTTTCTTTCTATTATAAGTTATTTTCTCTTTTTGCCTAGCTGACCAAGTGATTTTTGTTTTGTTTAATGTTCAGTAATTGAAAAAATAATAATAAAGTTCAGTAATTTAACAAGAGTATGTTTGGCTATTGATCTTTCTAGGTTTCTAGTCTCAAGTGTAAAGTATGTTATTTCAACTTACAGTTTTAAGTGTTTATTGTTACCTTGCTTTGATTTCCTTCTTCAGGAATCCTTATAATCCATATACTGTTTTTTGACTACTCTGCATATATTTCACTTTAAAAAAACTTTATACACTTAAAATTTTTAATGTTTATTTTTGAGACAGAGACAGAGCATGATTGGGGGAGGGCCAGAGAGAGAGTGAGACACAGAACCTGAAGCAGGCTTCAGGCTCTGAGCTGTCAGCACAGAGCCTGATGCGGGGCTTGAACCCATGAACCGCATGGTCATGACCTAAGCTGAAGTTGTATGCTTAACCGACTAAACCCAGGCTCCCCCAAACTTTAAACACTTTTTAAAATGTTTCCTCCCTCTCATTTTGTATTTCTCTTAAGGGATTATCTGTTTTATTTCCTCTCTGTTTCTCCTAAATCAGAATTTAACTGTGAATTGTTTTTTTTTTTAAATTCATACCTAAGTTATTACATATCATCTGTGAGATTTCTTTTTAATTTTTCAAAGTATTTTGCTTTTTCATGTCATATCATTTTTCTTATTCTATTTTATATCATTTAGAAATAGTAGGTTAGACTTTTGATCTGTTTTGTAGGCATACCTTTCTAGCACACTATCATTGACCATTGCAGTGGTATTCAGCCCCTATTCTCTTCTTTGTCTTTCTTAGAATTTGACAGTCATGTTTTCCGTTGCTCATCTTGTACCAAATTATCTTATCTAAACTTTTAAAAGATTCAAGATACATTTTCTAATTTTACATAATTCCAATTATGCTATTGTGGAGATGTATTTAAAAATACAGCAGCTTGCTTTCTGAGATTCCCTGGCTCTGTTCTTCTCTTCCATGTTTATCTAGAACTCCTTCTTTTCTTCATCTCTATTGTCCCTCTTCTGTTTCATTGCAATTCCTCTCCTCAGCATTAGGCTGTGTCCTGGACAGTAGCTTTATCTGGTCAGTTTCAAGACATGGTGTGGCTCAGACTGCTCCAGGACCTACAAGAAGTTACTCAGGAACCTTCACACTCTCTTGCTATAAGTATAGCAAAACCCAATAGCTCCTGGAATTTTCACATTGTCCTAGAGGCCTTTTGGTAAATGCCTGTTGATTCCCTGGGAAGGCTGAGTTCTCATTTAGAGGTTCTGAGGAAAAATCTAATTTCAAGCTGACTCTTGATATTGGAAGCATTCACTTTCTGGTTGTACAACTAACTTTGCTATTTCCTTTCTTGCTCTTATCTGGGGCAACCCTCATCTCCAAGCGACTTAACACACTCCTTGCCATGTGGCCCCCTCCATCTTAAAACCAGTAATGGAACATCAAATCTTTCTCATGTTTTGAAACATTTTCTCCTATTTTCTCTGACCACTAGTTTAAGATTTGTGGGGCTCATGTGATAGTCAGACCAACCTGGATAATCTCCCTAACTTAAAGTCAAGTGATTTGGGACCTCAATTAATTATAAAAATTTCCTTTTGAAATATAGGGTTCATCATTATGGGAGTAAAAGCCAATGTTTTCAGCCCCTAGGATTATGCTTATACAACACAAAGCAAGGATATTGAAGGCTGTCCTAAAATTGTGCTTACAAGTGCACTTCAGTTCATATAGTATCTTCTTCAAGTTGGTGTTTCCAGTGTGCTTTTAATAGACTATTGAAAAACCAGCAACTCTGGGCAGTGTCGTACAGGGTAGGACTAGTAGAGTCTGTGATTTTGTGGTCACACCTATATCTCTTTTGCAATAAAATAGATCCCATAGTCTGAGTTACGTTACTTAGGGTGTATCACATGACAGAAGATCAAACCTATTTTATGACATTGGAAGGAATACTGGCTAAGGTCCTGCATGCAGGAAAGGCAAACCCATAAATGGAACATAAGTTAATGCAGTCAAAAAGAATTACTTACTTTTCCAGGGTATATGGGATCTAATGGAATCAACTTGGCACCAAGCACCTGATTCCTCTAGAGATATTCTACTGGGGACTTAGCTTGAACATCTGTGAATGTTATCTTTTGTGAAAAGAGTCTCTGCAGATGTGATTGAGTTAAGGATCTTGACGTGAGGACACTGTCTTGAACTATCTGGGCCCTAATCCAGTAAGCTGGAAGAGATGCACAGAGGAGAAGACAAACAGAAGACAAGATGTGTGGAGAAGCCAACGAGACCAGGAAGGAAGAGATTGGAGCAGTATTGCCACAGTTCAAGGCATTTAAATAGGCACCAGAAGCTAAAAAAAAACAAAGTTAAATTCTCCCTAATGGCCCACAGAGAGAGTACGATCCTGCTGACACTTTGATTTGGGGCTTCCAGCTTCCATTAACCGTGAGAGAATAAATTCCTGATGGGGTAACTTGTTACAGCAGTCCTGGGAATCTAGTATACACAATTTTCCTTATCTTCCAATATTTCCTAGATCCCTGATGAACCAAAGTATTTCTTTCTACAAAAAGTAGATGATCAGGTACCCCACCCATGCTCGGTCTTTAGGAGAATTTTTCTTCACTATGCTTTCCAGTGTCATTCCTGAATGGAATAGTAGTGCAAGTGTAATTCACTGCCCATGCCATATGTTCAAGCAGCAGGGCCACTTGCTCTGTAGCATAGTCTTGCAGCAGACTCCTTTCCTGTGCGGAGCTTCACTCTAAGCGAGCAGTCTTTTATGAGATCTAGTTAATGGGTTGGAACAAGTGTGGAATATGTTGCCTTGTAGAACCCAAGGAAGCTTACAAGGCATCGTGTTCCCTTCTTAGGGGAGATGTGGGATTCAACCATGTGCTCTGTATTTGGAGAAGATGCCTTCGCATTTCCCAGATCACTGGTCTCCGAAAAACTTCACTGACATTGCTAGCCCTTGAGTCTTCACAGGTTTTAACTCCCACGCTCTGGAGTATGTGTGGCTTACTGAAACCTCCAACAGACTTGTCACTTTGTGCTCATCTTGTTCTAATAAAAATCTGTTCAATACACTGTTCCAACTGAGGCATTCTAAATCTAGATGTTTCTGGTCCCCTCTGATGAGACGACAGGGGACAAAAACTTTACATAGCCCTGGAGCAAAACCATACCTGTATTTGGGCATCTAACTGAGGAGAAAGCCAACTGTTTCTGACCCTCTTCTCTGATAGGTGGGAAAAAGAAGGTGTGAACCAGCTCAGGGGCCAAATACCATACACCCGACATCATGTTAATTTACTTTAGCAAAGATAACACATCTGGCATGGCAGCTGCAATGGTAGCTACCACTCAGTTGACTTTGTGATAGTCCACTATCATTTTACAGGTTCTGCCTAACTTCTGTGGTGGCCAAGTAGTGAATTAAAAGGGAACATCATAGGAAGCACCACTATCACACGCTTTAGGTCTTAAAGGTTGGCACTAGTTTCTATTGCTGCTACGATGTGATATAATTTTTATTAATACCTTGCTGAGATGAAGTTTTAGTTTTTTTTCTACGTACCTTTCCCTACTATAATAGCCCTTACCCCACAAACCAAACAATCAATGTGAAGTTTCTGTCAGTTACAAGTATGTTCACTCTAATTAACACATGCAGATGGGATATGACCACGAGGTGGGATCACTGATCTAATGTACTGAGTCCAGGCGTCCATTGATAAACTAGTCCTCCAAAGCCTCCACTTTAAAAGTGGAGCGATGGTGGGGTGCCTGGGTGGCTTAGTTGGTTAAGTGTCCAACTCTTGGTTTTGGCTCAGGTCGTGATCTCACAGTCCGTGGGATTGAGCCCCACATCATGGAGCTTGCCTAAGATTCTCTCTCCCTCTCCCTCTTCTCCTCCCCCACTTGTACTCTCTCTCTTTCTCTCAAAATAAACATTAAAAGTAGAGTCATTAATGTCAGCTTCACTTTTGCCAAAAGGTCTTCAAAATGTTTGTGTATCAGACTTTGTCTAGGTATAGTTAGCCAAATAAATGGTTATACGTATCTTTTGTGGAAGGCTGCAGAAATCATTACTGTATCTCTACAGTATGCACACAGAAATCATTATCCTATCTATACACTTGCTGTGATATTGTTGGGACATTCCTCCCAGGGATTTGTAGATTGAGCAACACCCGTGTTGGTGGCCCATCTAACTTGCCTCTGTAGATACTATGCTCTATTAACTATTTCCACAGCTCTCTGTGGGACAGCCTGACTCCCAGATGACTCTTTGATGTTAGTAGTCATTACTATAATTGCACCTATCTTGTTTGAGTAAACACCACCATCTGCCTAGTCATTCTTAGTACTATTTAATATCCAACGCAATCAGAGAGCCCTTTTATTTAACAGCATCTCTTACCATAAGCCTGTCCTACAGGGGACAGCCACCAGTGTAATTCTCAATGATGCCAGTTTCTCTCTCCTAGAGCTGTGGTAAATGAGTACCCCATAGGAAATCCCAGAGAACATATCATCTTGTTTTGTTTTTTTTTTTTTTTTCTGGCCTTAACTCTAAATATTGGTGTGGTGGCCAGGAGGGACGTTACAGTGGATCTGAAGATGACAAGTGTCTTGCAAGACAGAAACCTCTGTTCTCCTTCAAACAAATGGAGAATTCAAGTCTTTCACAGGGATGAATGGGCCAAATTTGGCAATGTCAGTTAGATTTTTGTTGGTATCACTGTTCCATGCCTTAGCATTCCACATTTTCTTAATCAGGGACCCTACCTTGATCTGGCAGAACTCTGACCTTTGAGAATTTAAATACCTTAAGTGCTCTGCTACTTTTATAATTAAATTTTAGGCTACATCCCAAGCGTTGTCTATCTTCTGATTGCAGGCGATGAGAATCTCTTTATATACCTTTAATTATTTAAGTGGTGTGGGCCTTTACATTGAATGCCTCCAATATTTCGATGCTCTAATTCCTCACTCTTCATTATTACAATTTCTTTCATATTTCCCAAACACCTGAAACATTTCATGTGCTGGTACATTTTTTTCCATCATCCCAGTTAAATTCTACGTGGAGATATAAAATTGGAGCAGTACCATCCACTATGGGCTATTCGTGTTCCACCTACCACTAGTGCTGGAGTTCTCCTTTCTGCTGAGCTGGTGGTTGATCGAGCTTCAAGATGCTATTATCAGACCTGTTCTCTTGGACTATTTCTGGTACCAACTGTCTCAGTCCAGGTTTCCTAGGAGGTAGGCTCAGCTAGAGATTTTCAACTAAGATGTTTATTATGAACACTCTCGAGATCAACACACTTAAGGGAATGAAGGATGCAGGTTTATGAAGAAGTGATAACTGAATCGTGATAAAGTTGAAACAAAGTGCTCAACTGATCGTATGGAGATAACTAGAACTGAGCTGGCTCTTTGGGGTTGTCCAGAACTAAGGAATTGGTCTGAGACTTTATTCCTCTGCAGCTACCCTGAAGCTATATGTAACCTTGAATGAAATAGCTCTGTTCAGCCAAGTACCAGAGAGATATTCAGCTAACAGTTATCAGCTACCATTATTTTTGCAGCTCCAGCAATGAATACCTCAGTCTTGGGGAGGGAGTGCTGGAGGAACATAATATTTTCTACACCTACAGTTTAGAATTATAATCAGTTATTCACTTTTCTTTGTATTCTTTCCCCCTACCCCCCACCAATACACATGCTTGCTCACTTCCTATAAGCTTTACTGAGGACAACCTAAAGCTTAGGTATGCATGTTATTATCCAAAAATGGTATTGTGTCATCATTTTCTTCAAATATATGACAGCTTTAAGACTATTATATAAACATGGAGGAAGCAGTATGGACATATGGAAGCTAGATCATGAGACAAGATAGAAAGTTGGATAATGGGTGGAATACACACCCCCACTCACCCAACAAAAAATGGCACAAATTCCACTTACAGACTTAAGCCCCTTACTACTTTATGTTGTAGTATAATTGATTGACATCTCTAAGAAATAAATTGATATATAGCATGTTTACAATATTATCTTGGTCTGGGGAAGAGAAAGAAGCCTGCCTAATTTATGTAAATCATCTTTGGAAGGTGAACCATTTGACCAACTTATGAAAATTATTGTTTCAAATAACTGGAAGAAACCAAATCTTTTTATTTTTCTCTTTTGATGACATTGTTACTCCTGAGGGTGGTTTATATATTCTTCTCACATAATTCCTCACACTGAGAACAGCAGAGATCTCAATGTCGAATCAAATAAAAATTTAAAAAAAATTTAATTTGATTGCATTTATTACATGCATCTGTGAAGAGATTTATCTTCAGATGCCAGATGCCTTTTCCAGGATACTTTTTTTGCAGTTTCTTTAGTGAAACTATGAACTCCATATTTTTGATATTTATGTGCCTGCTTTTATCCTTGACCTTATTTAATCCTATAACATTTTTATGTTTCCTGCTTTCTTGTTTTTCCCTTCCATGCTTCCTATTTATTCACTTCTGCTAAGAAAAATTGTCCGCATACTTCTATGTCTCATATATTGATTAAAAAATGATGAGACAGTCTCTATGATTGATGCAAAAATATATATTAATGTAAGAACAAAAGTTTGTAGGTTAACCTAAGTATTGATTCCTTGGGACTAGATAATTTATTTTCAGAGTCCTTTAGCTCTTCTGAGAGGGCAGTGTCTCATACTGGGGCATTTTCAAAACAAAGTCATAGGTGTCCCTGCTAAAACCAAAACAACAACATTGAAAACAAAATCCTTCCATTGTCTTTCAATGGAGTTTACATTTTTCCAAGAGGCCAACTGTGAAAAAAATATATTGCTCTTTTCTGTTTTTTATTGTGAAATATTACATGAATATTAATGAGCACATAGAAACTCTCTATATTCTTTATACTTTATCCCGTTCTTTACCTAGACACATTTTTTCAGTTTTTCCAAAAACCCCCACAAAATTTGTTTTATATTCTCTATTGTAAAGTTATTCTTAAATAGATGTTGCTTCTTGAAAGTTTCCTTTCTTGTACTTTCTTCAGATATATTTTTTTCTAATTTTTTAATATAATTTATGTCAAGTTAGCTAACATACTGTGTATACAGTGTGCTCTTGGTTTTGGGGGTGGATTCCCGTGATTCATTGCTTACATACAACACCCAGTGCTCTTGAAATCCTAGTTCATTTGATTTCAGTTTTTTCCTCTTTTTCCTTTCTTTTTTGCATTTGAGTATCCAGTTATCTCAGCAACATTTGATTAAAAAAATCCTATCCATGTTGAATTAATATGGCTCTGTTGTCAAAAATCACTTGACCTTAAATGTTTATTTCTAGACTCATTTCTGTCGACTGATCATGTCTATCCTTGCCACACTACTGTGATTATTACTTTATACAGTATTTTTTTTTTTAATCAGGGGGTTTAAGAGCTTCACTTTTGGTCTTATTTTTCAAAACTGAGCTGGTTATTACAGGTCTTTTTCATTCCATATATTTATGTCAATTAATAGGGGGAGGAAGTCTGCTGTGATGTTGCTAAAAATGGAATTGAATCTATAGATATACATATTTGGGGCATATTGACATTTAACAATTCTGAAATATATAGTCATGAATGTATTTATCTATTGGCTTTGATCTTTCATTTCTTTCAGCATGAATTTTGTGGTTACCTTTTGTTAAATTTATAATTGTTTTATTCTTCTTGTTGCCAATGGAACTATTTTGCTTTTATAATTTCATTTTACCTTGTTAATTATTAAGTCATAAAAAATGTAGTTGATTTTTTATATACTCATCTTTAACTCTGAGACCTTGCTGAACTGGCTAATTAGTTCAAGGAATCATTTTTATAAAAACTTAGATTACTTAGGATTTTATACAAACAAAATGAGGTCAACTATGAATAAAATAGCCTTACATCTTCAGTTCTAGTCTGGCATATGTCTTTCATTTCCTTTCCTTTCTTTTTACACAGTTCAAAATCTCTAGTATATAGAATAAGAGTATGGGCAGCAAATCTGCCTGAATTTAAACTGCCGAACCTATCTTTCCTTATAATGTGTAGGCTCTGATACTCATATTCAGATTTTTACATATTTACTTTTTTTTTTTATTTGTTTTTCAACGTTTATTTATTTTTGGGACAGAGAGAGACAGAGCATGAACGGGGGAGGGGCAGGGAGAGAGGGAGACACAGAATCGGAAGCAGGCTCCAGGCTCCGAGACATCAGCCCAGAGCCCGACGCGGGGCTCGAACTCCCGGACCGCGAGATCGTGACCTGGCTGAAGTCGGAGGCTTAACCAACTACGCCACCCAGGCGCCCCTACATATTTACTTTATATTTTAAGCCTGGCTTCCCGGAGATCACCAGTGCTTCTACATAGATTACCGTTTAGGCAATGTAAAACAATTGTTCTCAACCTTCTCAAGTTTTATAGGTCCACCCTGTGCCAACTGACATATGTTGGGGAATGCACTGAAAGTTCAACTCGTTTTAAAACTTTCCTTTACTTCAACTTTATAATGGGCTATCTTAAATCTAGTTCCACATTTAGCCAAGGATACATGGAAAGCTGGTCTAACTCTTCTACTGCAATCTCATTTTTGGGTCACTTCAATAAATTTCAGACTGATCCACTCCTCGTTACAACTAAAACTACAGGTTACAAGCTCTGGGTTTTTCCCACTTAAATTCACAATTTTAGCTGATAAGGCCTTAGGTTCCCATGCTTCCTTCTTCTAGTTAAGTCTTTACCTCTAGCTAAAGAGCAACACTTAGGACCACATCAGTGTTGGTAAAATGATCAATTTCATCAACTCAATTCAGTAAAAGTACCATTCATGGTAATTAAATGGTAGAGTGGGGAGATAGGAGTGGCTCCAGGTAATAAGATTATAATCTCTGTTCTTACAAGGTCTGTTACACTTTTCTCTCTGTTCTTACAAAATATGTTGCACTTTTTAAAGAATAAATACTGCTCAATTTCTTTTACGCCATTCAGAGTCCTGAAAGTGTTGCTTTGGACAATTATGCCCATTAGTATACATATTTTATTTTGTACAGTATATTCACCAACTTCTTCAGAAATCTCTTTCACTTGGGAAATATACTAATTGACTCATAAATCTTAACTTGGTCTTGTATTTCTAGGATAAACTCCATTTATTATTATTATTAATGTATTAAATTTTTGCTATATACTGTGGAATTTGTCTTGCTGAAATTTTGCTAAGGAACTTTGCCTAGAGCTATCATGATTATTACCATGCTCTGAACAAATCAAGCCACATTGAGAAAAAGTATATGTGCTATGGTTTGCTATTCTTCAAGTCCAGAGACAAACTTACGAGTGGATAAGTCTTCAGATGATAATAATGCCCTGCCCTTGAATCACCTCTGCCTATACATCCTCTGAGCTGGTATCTTAGACATTCTGGAGCAGACACAAGTGACCCAATATGCTCTTTCTGAATCCTTAAACAATAAAACTTGTGACATAATAAAATGATTATTTTACACTACCAAGTTTGGAGAGGGGTGATACATCAAGACATAACCAGAATAGGAGAATTATGATTAATGCTATTTCCTCCATCTTGTTAGAGTAATTATGGCAATACCAAAATTCATTGAATGCTTAATATGTCATTCATTGTGCTAAGCACTTAACATACGCTATCTTATTTAATGCACAAAATAATCTTTTCTCATATTTTGCGGAGAAATAAACATAGACTTACAGAAATTATGTTATGTACCAAGGCTAGCCATATTATCTGTGGTTTGGTTGAATGATACAGAATTGATTCTAGTGAAGTTAAGTAAAAAAGTAATTGATTAATGGCATAATAAATGGCTAACAGCATTGAGAGGGTTAAAGAAACAGACCATTGCTAAACTTTAAGATGAATCCTACAGGCAACATACCAAAACCAGCTTACCAGGGGAGCGTATGTGTCTGCCATGGAGCCCACCTACTCAATATTCAACCCAACTTTCAACCTGCTTACTCTATAAGAAAGTGATTATAGAGCTGATCGCTTCAAAACGTGGATCCATTTTCTTTCTCTTTCTCTCTCTTTCACTCTTGCCTTCTCTTGCTTTCACTGTGTGTATGCAGGAGGTGGGGGGTGCAGGTATGTGCATGTGCACATGTTTTCCTGCTCCTCTAGAAGGAAGGATTTGGTCAAGCCTCTTTTTCCTCAGATGTCTATCTTCATCATCATCGTCATCATCTAATACTAGGATTTAGAGGAGGAAGAAGAGACCTACAGTAAGCATCTCTTCAACTTAAAATTCAGAACCCCAGCAGCTGTTGTACTCCACTGCAGTAATGACAGGAAAAATGGAAGCTAGGGTACTCCATCTTGATATGCTATCAAATATTTGGCAAAGTGCCAGAGTTTGAGAGCACTTCTGAGTTCATCTGGTTCAACTCTGCATGCTCTGGATGAGAAGACTGAGGTACAGCAAGAGAACATAATTTTATTTTTTTTTAATTTTTTTTTTTGCAAGAGAACATAATTTTAATAAACGAAACAGAGTCCAGAGAAGTGAGATCTTCTTTCCCCCAACCAAGTTTTTTTTACTTCTCCCAATCCCACTTCTTAAACTCAAATGCAGCTATGATTCTTCAGGGATAAAGGAGAATATTTTTCATGCTAATTTTGAGCAAGGAGCAAAGTAAGTTATTTCCATAATAGCAGCTATTTTTTAAGACTGCTTTATAAATTATCAGGTCACCCTGGTAACCTTAGATATTAAATGGGCACATTTACCAAAATTATTTTCTAGTATTTTACAGAAAGGCTTGCAGCAGAATTTGGCTGTATCATTCCAAATCCTCCAGAGCTTAATGGAAAAAAAAATTGTGTCGTCTCCAGCTTAATGTAAAGCAAATGATATAGCTACGTGGCTTGTGTAACGTGCCTCCTTAGCTCATGGTGGACTTCAAGTTAAGAACACTGACCAAAGGGTTCAAACTGACAATATTTGCCCTCCCATGTGCCAAAGATGTTGCTGTTATTGTAATTCACTTCTCTCATCTGCCACGAATCATTTTACACTCTTTCCTTCTCTTTCTAACCTTTCTAAAACTATTTTGTTTTTCTAAAAGGAGGTTTTCTATGCCATTAGATGCAAAAATACTTCATTCTTATTATTTTTTTAAATGCTGCTTGCCAGTGAATATTGATCTCTATCACTTCAGCACCCTTTTAAAAAAAATCATTTATTTTAAGGGGGAGGGGTGCAGAGAGAGAGGGAGAAAGAGAGAATTTCAAGCAGGCTCTGCACTGCCAGCATGGAGACCAACACAGGGCTCGAACTCACAAACTGTGAGATCATGACCTGACCCAAAATCAAGAGTTGGATGTTTGAGCCTCCCAGGAGCCCCTAAAAAGACTTTAATTAAAGTGTTTGTATATGGGCAATACACACCTGGGGATGGATAATAAAACATTAAAAATCATGCCATGTGATTGCAGAAACACTTCTTGAAAAAACTGCTATTTAAGGAGATGTATCCATGGAAACATTCTGATAGATACACAAATCTGATGGATTTCTGATGGATACACAAGGTAACCTACAAGCTACTGGGTGCTTTGCAATTACATTGACAAGAAGATGCCTGCGTTAAGATTTGCCTTTTCCTTTTACTATTTGCCAAATGAAAGGGCTTCTTTGTTCCAAAATGCCGTTAGTATCCATAAACAAAGATGATTTGAAAAGTGTTTGGATCCATTTCTTGGAACCAAGAGAACAAGGATTTTCCCTGAAAAGGGTAGTCATTATACTTCTCAAAAAACTATTCTTACTTCATATATGACAACTGGCAAAGAAATCACCATTAATACAAAGTTTTTCCATTGTAGAGAATAGGTGAAGACAATCCTTTTCATAAGAAACTAACAGAAAGTCAAAGAAACTAGATACTATTTCTTTTATCTGAATATTTTGCAGTATAATGTTAGCTAAATCCTTTCACTTTTCTCCCCCCCACACTGCCCATTTGTAAGATGCAAATCACTCTTTTAACCTTTTTTCTGGAAGGTCTTAACACATGGCCACAACTGACCCAATAGCAAAATAATTGATTCAGAAGAAAACAATAGCAAAACAAGAAAGATAAGGAAACGATGTAAAACAACTAGTTGCTTAATATATGTGGTTCCAAATAACTGATCTGATCGTTGAGCATGATTTTTTTTCCACTGAGTTTTTGGGTTGGCAGATTATTGTACAAAACAATAAACACAAAATAATTTCACACCATAGCATAAAGCACTAAAAATATATTCAGCAATCAGTTGAGACTTAAAAATCAGTTGTTTGATTCTATAGCAAATGTCTAAACATACTATATTTCTATAATAGAAGCTATATAATTGGAGGTACTTTTTAATAAAAAGACTGTGCTTTTGTATTCAAGGTATAATATGAAATGTGGGTGCCCTTTTAACAATTACAGTAATTTAGGCAATCTTTTAATAGCCCTGTGCCTCCTCTCCATTTCATAGGTTCTTATGATTTAAAAAAATCGGATGGTGTATACACAACACCTTAATGATGACTGGTACACAGTAATGCATAATTGTCACTTCCTTATAAATGTTATTTCCAAATATCTAGAAAATTAAAGAGTACGAAAATAAATTATCAGCTGAAAAATTTCAGAAGAAGGGTGTCCAACTTCCATACATATAAAAACCAAAAAAAGAATATGTTAAAAAATACACAAAGATACCAAAAAAGCACCCATTTAAGTTAATGCCTTTCTTATAACCTTCATTGGGAAATCATAATTGCATCTGACGTTCACACATAAACAAACCTCTTCTTTCCTAGAATTGGCTTAGCTTTTCAAGATCCAGTATAAACACAATATAATAACCTATCTGCATTTAATTTTTTTCAGATAATTTCTTATTTAATATAAAAGGGAAAATACAGTTTATCTTAGAAGGGTTAGAAGAGATAGCAAAGTATCTCTCTGTTGACCATGTCTAGCTCTGCAACAAATCAACGTTTTACCTGACACTAAAGAAATAACTTTGGCTATTCTTTAGGGAGAAATTATTCTAGATGCCTGTCATTTCCTTGTACAAGTATGCTGGAGATATTCCAGAGGCATATGACTGAACTTCTGCAAGGTCTTTTTAAAAAAGAAAACTAAACAAAATAAAATAGGGGCAAGCATTTACAATTAGCCTCTTTGGCATATCTGAAAAACAATGTTTGCCTTCCATTGCATTTTGGGTAGGGGATTTAATATATCCAGAGGGTAAGTATGGACCTAGAGAAAGGTGTTCAGAATTGATTATCCTGACTTTGATCTGTGGTAGAAAATGGTATCCAGGCCAATGTTCAATGAAGAACTGGAGTTTTGTGTTGAAATCATTTTGGTATAGTGATTTATTTATGTATTTATTATTTATGTATTTATTATTTATTTTTTTTTTTTTTAAAGAGAGAGAGTGCACATGAGAGGGTGAGAGGGGCAGAGGAAGGCGGGGGGGGCGGGGAGAGAGAACGAAAGAGAGAGAGAGAGAGGGAGAGAAAGAGAATCTTAAGCAGGCTCCACTCCCAGCATGGAGCTCCATATGGGCCTGATGTGGGGCTGATCCCATGACCTTGGGATCATGACCTGACCCAAAATCAAGAGTGTGACACTCAACCAACTGGGCCACCCAGGTGTCCCTGTACAGGGTCTATTTAAAAAAAAAATTACGTTTATTTATTTCTGAGACAGAAAGAGACAGAGCATGAGTGGGAGAGGGGCAGAGAGAGAGGGAGACACAGAATCTGAAGCAGGCTCCGGCGCTGAGCTCTCAGCACAGAGCCCGACGTGGGGCTCAAACTCACAAACCGTGAGATCATGACCTGAGCGAAAGTCAGATGCTCAACCAACTGAACCACCCAGGCCCCCCATGTATAGGGTCTATTTTAAAGTCTCACGTGCTCCAAATTGTGTTTTGATGAACTCTTTAATGAATATGTGAGTGCTGTATCAAATCTGCCCCTGTTGAGTGGTTGTCTTGCAATGTGGCAAGGTCCAGCGTAAAGATTTCTAAGATTCTCCTGGAAACATACATTTCAGAAATTCTAAGTTAACGTTACCGACTAAAGACTATTTATTGGCTGCTATTTATTTTAATTTTGTTTAGTAGTAAAAATAAAATTTACCTTCATTTTTAAGAAATCTTGGTAGCCCTTTACATATTTTCATTAAAAAAGGTAGGTAAAAACTGGTATCATGATTCATTTATTATGTATATACATATGTATATATACATATAAGATTATGTATATATGTATTATGTATATGTATATGTAATATATGTATGTATATATATTATATATATACATAAATACACGTATATATACACACACACATATATTTATAAACGTTTATTTCTTTTGAGAAAGAGAGAACGAGCGAGCAGGGGGTGGGCAGAGAGAGTGGAAGAGAGAGAATCCCAAGCAGGCTCTGTGCTCAGCACAGTGCTGGATGTGGAGCTGGATCCCACAACCGTGAGATCACAACCTGATCCGATATCAAGAGTCCATCGCTTAAACGACTGAGCTGCCACCCGGGTGCCCCTAAACTGGTATCAGTTTAAATCAAACCTCAAGTGCTATCTGAACACAAGTATTATCTTGGAAAGATCCATGAAGCCTACAGTGTTAAAGCACGAGGACCATCAGTCAAAGGCTTTTGGAAAAACAAAGGTTTGTATCACTGCAATGAATTCTCTTCTACATAACTGCTACAAAATGTATAGATGACAACACACACTTCATGGCAAATTCTATTTAAATCTCCATCTGGAAACCTTGATAGATTGTATTTGTTTGAGATTTTTACAGTTTATTTTGAGTTACTTTAGATTAATAATTTAGATTATAGATTATAAAGGACGCTTTTGTAGAATCAGCTTGGGCCTTAAGAAGATTTGTGAATATGATCACTTCTGTAGGGATCAGGCCAGGGTGCTTTTCTTGCATCCATTAACCTCTACCCTTTTTGAGCCATCAGTTTGTGCCAAGCCCTTTGTCAGGCTGTGGAGCCCTTCATTCCCTTTCTAAGGGATAATACAGAGGCTTTAGTACTGGTATCCAGTGAGTCATTTTTCATTGTCTTTGCTGTGGGTTGCTCTGAACTTCAACCTGGCTCCTGCTCCTGGATCCTTGCCTTATTCCTCATTACCAGAAACTCAGCCACTGGCTAATAGGTGGGTTCCTATCTTGGTTTCAAGAGTCCTATGTTTTAAAATCTTGCTTCCAAATGTTTTTGTCAGTCCTTCCCAATATTAGCTGACAGGCTGAATGAATTTACTCTTTCTTCCTGTGAATAAGATGTCCATAAATTCAGAACTCTCTGATGTCTTCTAACATCTCATGTAGAAGCTACTTTCGATTGTATATAAGCCATTATACACCTTATTCTATTCAGAAAATTTTTAAATGAATAAATTGGTATAATTTGCCAAGTCTTTAAATCAAAAATTCAAGGTCACATCCAAATCAATAAAATTATATCCTCATTACTATGTTTCATATAGTATAAATTCATAGACCTGCCCATATCTTTCTTTCTCTGAATCTCTCTCTCCTTTTTCTGATCCTCTTTGTCCACCTCATCCTCTCTTTGTTCCTTCCTCCTCCTCCAGCTACTTCTTCTTGCAAAATCACAGGAAAATACATAGAAATTCATGGGACTCCAGATAGCTAGATGGTTAACCTTCATACAAAAGCAACTTACATAATGTCATCAAAACAGCATGGGGATTTGGCTTTAGAAGAACCTATGTCTAAACCTCAGATGAATCCCTAACATACTTTGTGGTATATAATATTTCTTACTTATTTTTTCATCTATAAAATACACATAAACATATCCATCACTCAGATTTTATAAAGATCAAATGAAATAGTAGACACAATATTCATAGCATAGTATCTGGCATAAAGTAGGTGCTCAGGAAATTTTATTTTGTTACTTTCCTAATTTCCTTCTTGTTGATAATTATATATAGTAATGAATGATTATATGTATACCTTACTTATTTGCACTAATGACGTGGCATTTAATTTTTCTGATAGCCCCAAATATATATTTATTAATAGGTAAACTTAGGAAAAAATTATTTACTATGTTACTGTATACTGTTAAGTATATTTCATTATGGTAAGAGGGGCTAGCATTAGTTTTCAGCCAGTAAGAATGTGTAAAGCAGATGGTGTTCTACATTCTTTACTGATGAGCATTGCTATACCACCATATGGTCAATATTTTTAGCCAACAATTTGGATACTCTATCCAAAATAAGCACGATCAGCAATGTATACTGTTTATTTAATGCAGGATCCTTTCTTTCTTATATTTATCTGATATTCTATATTTATTTGATATTCTACTATTAACCCATAATGGCTGACTACTCATGTACAAATTAAAATGCTAAAGAAAAAATGCCAAAGAATAAAAATAACAACAATATAATGAGTAATAAAAACACACATGAGATTTGGATATTCTCAAGGTGCATCCAATAAACTATTCTAGAAAATAGAGAACAAAAATTAGCTGGTAGAACATGATTGTTGAACATCCTTTGATGGTATAAGTGTTAGGATGAATCTGGCTACAATCTATTAGGATAGATCAACTATTCACTGAACACTAGTTAGAAGAAAACACAGCTTGAGAATGTCACAAATCCACACAATTAAAAGTGATGGGCACTTCTAATTTTCAATGCTGGAAATGTATTTTAAAAATAAGAATTATACAACAATTCTGTGTGGTTCTGATTCACTTAATGCTTTGTTGTCTGGAATGCTTCCAATTATATGTCACCGTCGTAAAATTGGAAAGAAAGTTGCAGAACATTAAACCCAACTTCCAACCTAATAGAGATAGTTTTATACATCATAGACAAATAATCCTTAATTTTCCATCTGAAACATTTTAATATTGGAGCCCTGAGTGGCTCAGTCGGTTAAGCGTCCAACTTCGGGTCAGGTCATGATCTAGCAGTCCCTGAGTTTGAGCCTTGGGTTGGGCTCTGTGCTGACAGCTCAGAGCCTGGAGCCTGCTTCAGATTCTTTCTTTCTCTCTGTCCCTCACCTGCTTGCTCTTTCAAAAATAAATATTAAAAAAATTTTTTTAACTTTAAATAAAAAGAAAAATTTTTAATATTAAGGAGTTCACTACTTCACACATTAGCCTCTGGAATTTTACAAGCTAAGTCATCAGAAGGAAAGAGAGCACATTCAAGAATCTTAACTAACAAATTTTAATGTAGGTGCTAGTTACGAAGGTGTTGGTAGAGTTAATAGAATTGTTAAGAAATGGGGAGGAACCCAACAATGAGCAACAGTGGGAAACTTTTGCCACCTCTAAGCCTGAAGGGTCAGATCTCCTTTCATTCTCACTCTTAGACAATCTTTATTATGCCCTCTGTAAAAACTCTTGAGTATATATCTCATGCCATTTGTGGATCTCCAAGGAACTGTAATTCAATCCTTGGTAAAAGTTTTAATTTTTATATTATTGTTATCCTAAAACTGGTATTCATCTTAGTCGGTAAGATGAATCTTCTAACACCTTACTTCTCGGTTTTCGAAATCTTTCTCCCCAAAGATTCTGATATCCACCCTCCCTCATCCACTCACACTCTCATAGTATTAGCCTCGTCCTTGACACCACAAATTACCTCTCATAACCTCAGTTTCACTTCACACTAATTCTTATTTTTCCAAGTCACTGTACCAGTCAACTCCAACAATATCATTTCCAAGTTGAGCTGGGGGATCCCATACCTATTCTGAAGGATGAGCTTTCTGTGCTTTCTGAAATCAACCCACTCACTTTTGCACTAGATCCTACCCCTCTTCTGCATCAAAGGCCATTACTCCAGTAGTTTTCCCTCCTGGTATCTACTGTTACTCACTTTTTTTTTTTAATTTTTTCAATTGTTCTCATCACCATACAAATATGCTCTTATTTCTTCTATCTTAAAAACCAAACAAAACACATTCTTTTATTTCCATTTCGCTTAACACCAGATCTTTCTTTACGTTAAAACGCCTCTAAAGACTTGACTCCATTGTTCCTCTGATGAAAGTGTTTTTTTTTTTTTATTTTTTTAAATTTTTTTTTTCAACGTTTATTTATTTTTGGGACAGAGAGAGACAGAGCATGAATGGGGGAGGGTCAGAGAGAGAGGGAGACACAGAATCGGAAACAGGCTCCAGGCTCTGAGCCATCAGCCCAGAGCCCGACGCGGGGCTCGAACTCACGGGACCGCGAGATCGTGACCTGGCTGAAGTCGGACGCTTAACCGACTGCGCCACCCAGGCGCCCCGCTGATGAAAGTGTTTTAATGGGTTCCTATGTCAGTCAGGGTAAAGAACAAGTTCTTATAATGGATCAAAAGATCTTACAGGATTTGGCTTCCTGGTTCATTGCTAAAGGCCTTCTCGCGGCTGTCCTGGTACTGTGCTTAGCCCACACAGACATATAGTATCCTGGCATTCCTTAAAGACTATAGCAGTCTCCTCTTATCCTCAGGAGATACGTTACAAGACCCCTCATGGATGCCTGAAACTATGGAAGGTAAGAAACCCTGTGTATACTATACTTTTTTCCTACACATATATACCTATGATAAAGTTTAATTTATAAAATAGGCACAGTAAGAGATTAACAACAATAATGGATAATAGAACAATTATAATAATATTCTGTAATAAAAGTTATTTTAATGTGGTCTTTCTCTCTCTCAAAATATCTTAGCGTATTGTACTCACCTTTCTTCTTCTTGTGATGATGTGAGATAATAAAATACTCATATAATGAGATGAAGTGAGGTGAATGATGTAGGCATTGTGACACAGCGTTGGACCACCATTGACCTTGTGATAATACATCAGGAGGAACATCTCTTTCTGGCCTGTGACTGACCACAAGTAACTGAAACCACAGAAAATAAAATCACAGGTAAGGGGGACTCTTCTACAGACACACTCTTCCTTTAAGGCTATCTCTTCCTAGAATACTCATTCCCAATGTATACACAGGCCCACCTCTCTTCTTTCAAATCTTTGTCATTTTCTCAATGAAGCTTACCCTTACTGTACTATCTAAAATTTCATCTTGTCCCACCAGACTCACATTCCTCAACTTTCTAAACTTAACTCCACTTTTTCTTTTTTTTTTTCATAACACTTCCTTAGCATAATATAAAATGTACTTATTTGATATGCTATGTTTATTGGCTGTCTCTATTTCTTGAAAGAAATGTCCATGAGGACAGAAATGGTTCTGATTTATGTATTGATATAACCCCAAAAAACTAGAGTAGTCTGCACATAGTAGGGATTCAGTATTTGCTGAATGAATAAATAAGTGTTAGAATTTAATTTACATGTGATTTCATTTACATGTAAGTAAATGACTATAAAAGAATGCTCCTTTAGGGCTCAGTGAGAGAGGTATTGAAAAGAAGGCTAGCTTGCCCTGTAAGGAAAGAGAAAGGCAGCTGCTTATAGTTTGAAGGCCTTAGGCCAAATATCTATCAGATCTTGAAGACTTGGTCTAAGGACTCTCTCTCTATGTAAATATTTCTAGAAATGACAGCTGATAAAATTGGAGGTTCCTAAGACTATTTACCTATTCAAGCAAAATTTCTGATTTGGGGTCCATGAATCTATACTTTAACAATCCTCTTTAGTGATACTTATGTACAATACCTTTTAGAAATGCTATCTTGAGTACTTATAAATAATATATCACTGGCAAACATATATCTTAACAGTTTGAGGAATGGCGCAGAATAGGCATCTGCTTGGGTGCAGAATAATGAGAGAGAGAAAAACAATACCTGAATGAAAATGCCTTGGCATAAAGATCAATAAACCAGTAAAAGTAACAAAGGCAAACTATAAGTTTGTTCTTTCCCACAGGGGCATGGTTCAAGTGCAGTGGAGAACATATTGGAATCTGGGGGAAATCAGTGTCTTAGAAACAATCATATTTTATATTAAATATTACCCATTTGCACACATGATAATTAAACATACTTATAATCCAAATTTTTCAGGAGATATGATCACATTTTTCAGAAGACTATTAGGAAAACAATAATTTCCAGTGTTTTTATACCTATCAAAAATGTGCTTTTAATGGAACTCACAGTTGAGAAATCAAGAAAGGATTAAATAATTATTTTTGTTATTTCCCTGACTACATATAATATAGACACCCTTGTATGCACACCAGCATCCCCGGGAATTGCTACTGAAAATGAGCATTATGTCATTGCCTTACCTTGCTATTTCAAAACCACACAAACCCCAAACACATTCCATATTAAAGATCATAGAGTTACCTTATTTCAGCTGGTTGCCATTTAACAGAGGGGGCTATAAATAAGATTACTATCTGCCAGATTGGCAAATTGGGGAAGAGATTTCCCACTGAAGACAGAGAGATTACGTGGGGTTAATGAGGATTTTTTTAAACAAATTGTATTCTTCAGCCTTTAGTCAAAACTCCCAGCTTCAAATACAAAAGAAGTCTCACATTGCCTCTGAAAATACAGCACAAAAGGTATTCTGAAGAGCCTAACCATAAGGTTATGAAAGCACTTTTGAGCTGCCATCCTGGCGAACTCAAGGTGATACTGACATTCTTTTTTTTTTAATCTCAAATCCAGTGGGAAAATATACAAAAGGTAAATAAAAAGAGAATTCGGACATAAAAACTGGTGTATCTAAACCAAAGCTCCCCAAAACATTTAACTCAAGGTGTTTAAATCACTATATATTTATATTCAAGTTAGAAAGTAATGTTTCATATTCTATGGTTTCTAAATGAGTCTTAAAGATAGTCTTCTGTCACAGAAGGTATGATTCTTTTAAACAGATCCCTCTTTGTCACTATGTCATTAATCCAAAGGGTAGGATCACAGAGGTATCTTTCTAATAAGTGCTCAATAATCAGCAAAACCAGGTAGATCTTAGGAGAAAGTACTGAAACCAAGAAAGATAGTAAAAAATTAAAATGTTCTCAGAGAGGAGGGGAAAGATGGTAGTGGAGCAGGAAGACTGTAGGCTCGCCTTATCCCACAGACGCAACTAGGTAACTACCAAATCATCTGAAACACCCCAGAAATCGACTTGGAGACTGGAAGAACAAACTCCATAACTAAAGGTAGAGAACAGGCTACGCCAATGAAGGTAGGAAGTTCGGAAACACCACTTGGGAGATGAATGGAATCTGGCTAGTGTGTTAGGGAGGGAGCCGCGGATACAAAGAAGGGCTAGAGACAGACTAGCACGCTGGGAAGCACATAAGGAAGATGAATCCCCAGAGCAATTTCCTTGGAAAACAAGAGGTCCCAAATTTCATGAGTTCTTGCAACCAGTAGAGCTTTAAGTCTAGAGTTCTAAAAGTCAGCAGGATTGGCTCCGCAAGAGCCTGGAGGCTCTGGGGCTACTCTTAGACAAAAGGCAGGGCAAACAGTCTGGAACATACAGTATGGAAATAGGAATCTGATGAGTGCCTGGGTACACAGTGAAGAGGTTATTTGCTCATCAAAGAGTGTGTCCCAGAGAGGCAGCTTTCACAGAGAGATACCCTCTGGGAACAAAGGAACTGGTAGGTGACCCATCCCTCAGCATAAATACGAAGAGACCTGCAGGAATCAGCACAGCACCAAAAGTCCATGCCTAACTTGCTTACACCAAACACGCCTACCCCACCATGCTCTGGTGAAACCAGCCTTCCCAGTAACACTTGCCTCAGTTCCAGGGCAGCAGGTTGCCAGCCCAAACCCCTGACAACACTGTATCTCCTGACCTGGGAGTTTTGTGAGGTCTCAATTCCAGTGACAGCAGTGACAGGTCTTATATCACAAGCAGACTAGAGCACACCTAGATAAAATTCACCACATTTCAGGCCAGGGACCAAACATTGCCCACAACAGGCAAAGAGAGCCTCTGCAGATGATGGGCCCAAAAGATAAAATGGGCCGGACACAACACCAGAGTGCATGCAGCACACATGGGAGACACTCCCATAAGCACTAGACCCTGGGAATTAGGGGACACTATACTGCAGGGCATTACAGGACTTTTTCTTCATAAATCCATTACCTGCAAACAGGAGACATCACTGACTAACACAGAGAGTCTCTATGTGCAGAGACTTAGACAAAATGAGGGCAGAATTCGTCCCAAATGAAAGAAGAGAATATGGCCACAGCAGAAGACCTAAGCAAAAATAAGTAACATATCTGATAGACAAGTTAAAACAATGATAATAAGGATACTCACTGGACTTGAGAAAAGAGTGCAAGTCTTCAGTGAGAACTTTAACACAGAGATAAGGCATAACAAAGCAGAGATAAAGGGCTCAATAAACAAAGTGAGAAATATGATGGATGGAATGAACAGCAGACGGGAAGAAGCAGAAGAACAAACTAATGACTTAGAAGACGGACTAACAAAAGTAATCAAGCTGAATAAAAGAAAAAAAGGATGGAATAAAATGAGATTAGACTAAGGGAACTCAGTGATGTCAAGTGTAATAACATTCTAGGAGTCCCAGAAGAAGGAGAGAGAGAAAAGGGGGCAGATAATTTATTTTAAGAAATAATAGCTGAAAACTTTCCTAATCTGGGAGGTGTGGAAACAGATGCCCAGATCTATGAGGGACAGAGGACCCCCAACAAAATCGACAAAAGCAGATCCACGCCAAAACATATTGTAATTGAAATAGAAAGATATAGTGATAAAGAAAAAAATATAAAAGCAACAAGTAATATGAGTATGAGATTTATCTATGTTGTTTCGTGAAGCTATAGTTGGAATTTTTTCATTGTTTTATATTAATTATCCCATTGCATGAATTTGCCAAAATATTTATTTTTTGCGAAAACATTGAATTACATTGGAATTGTCCCAAGTTTTCAACTTTATGAATAATGTTGCCATAAATCTTGTTCATAAGTCTATTGATGTCCATATATATATATATATATATAGAGAGAGAGAGAGATATAGATATAGATATAGATATATAGATAGAGAGATATATATCTATCTTACTGTGGAGGCTATTTCTAAGAGTGGAATTACTGGATATATAACTCAGCCATTGTATTGCTAAACAGTTTTCTGAAGTGTTTGTACAAATGCGTATACTCTCCGGAAGTGTATGAGAATGCCAATTACTCCACTTTCTTGCAAATATGTGTTATTGTCACTTAAAACAACATAGATATTCTGATGGAAGTTCAGTGAAGATTTACTGTAATTTTAAAATGAATTGCCTGAATAATTAGGGTGTTAAGATCTTTTTTTTTTTCCATTTTCATAAGTCTTTTAGCTATTCAGGTTTTCTTTTCCTTTGAAGAGTGATTTCAGCTCTTTTGACAATTTTTATTTTATTTTATTATTTGATTATTTTTTTAAAATTTATATTCAAGTTAGTTAACATACAGTGCAGTCTTGGCTTCAGGAGTAGAACCCAGTGATTCATCTCTTACATATGACACCCAGTGCTCTTCCTAAAAAGCGTCCTCCTTAATGCCCATTACCCATTTAACCTCCCCCCCAACAACATTCCTCGGTTTGTTCTCTGTATTTAAGAGTCTTTTATAGTTTGTTTCCCTCTCTGTTTTTATTTTATTTTTCCTTCCCTTCCTCTATGTTCCTCTGTTGAGTTTTTCAAATTCCACATATGAGTGAAATAATATGATATCTGTCTTTCTCTAACTTATTTCGCTTAGCATAATACCCACCGGTTCCATTCACATTGTTGCAAATGGCAAGATTTCATTCTTTTTCATCGCCAAGTAGTATTCCTCTGGTTTAATCTAATAGTTTATCTATAGACTCTTATGATTTCCTGTATACATAACCAATCAACTGTGATATGATTTTATTTCATTCTTCTTATATATTTTTTTGTTTCCTTTGGTTGTTTTATTCAAGTATCTGTGACTTCCAGCATAATTCTTGATGGAAGAGGGGATTCTTGTTTTCTGTCCCACGTCAAGAAAAATACTTTCGCCAATAAATATGAAATTTCTATAGGTTATAAAATATATCTTTTAACAGATTAAGGAAACCACCTTTTATTCCTATTTTTCTGAGAAATTTTTTAAATTATTAAATCTAAATATATGTTAAATCTTATGAAATGCCCATACAATTGTATTAAAATAACATTGTGATAGCTAACTATATATGTAACCTTACAAAGGCAAATACATGCCTAGATAACTGGGTAAAACATTGTGTTTGGATGTGTCTGTGAAGGTGTTTCTGGAAAAGATTAGCATTTGTGTCAATAGTCTAAGAAATACAGATTGCTCTCACCAATGCAGATGAGTATTATTCTATCAGCTTAGGGTCTGAATAGAACAAAAAGGTGGAGGAAGGACAACATTCCTTTTTGCTTGAGCTGGAACATCTATCTTCTCCTGCTCTGGAACATGAGAACTCATGGTTCTTGGGAATTTGGACTCAGGCTGGGACTTACACTATCAGTTCCTGTGGTTCTCAGGCATTAGGACTTGAATTGAATTACACCACCAGGTTTCTTGATTCTCCAGCTTACAAGCAGCAAGTCATAGAACTTCTTGGCCTCCATAAGATGAACAATCTTTAGATATAGATAAGGATATAGATGGTATAGGTAGATAGATATAGATATAGATTAGATATAGATATATAGATATATATATAGATCTCAATCTCCAATTGGTTCTTTGGAGAACCCTAATACATATTTTGGTACTGAAAACAGAATGTTGTGGTAACAAATAACTAAAAATGTGGAAGTGGCTTTGAAGTGGGCAATGGGTAGACATTATGAGTTTTCAAGGGTATGCTATAGAAAAAAACGGCACTACCACGAATGGACAATTCTTGTGAGGACTCAAAAAGAAAAGAAGAGAGCTGTAGATGAAGCCTCCATATTCTAGGAGAATACATAAGTAATCTGGACAGTATATGAGTAGACATATGGACAGTAAAAATCATTCCAGTGACAACTCAGGTTTATTAGAAACTGGAGGAAAGGGGGGTGACTTGGTGTCTCAGTTTGTTAAATGTCTGACTTTGGCTCAGGTCATGATTTCGCGGTTAGTGAGTTTGAGCCCTTCAACAGGCTCTGTGCTGATAGCTCAGAGCCTGGAACCTGCTTCACATGTGTGTCTCCCTCTCTCTCTCTCTGTGCCCCTCCCTGCTTGCACTCTCTCTCTCTCAAAAATAAACATCAAAAATTTTTTTTAAAATAAAAGAAACTGGAGGAAAGGCAATTTTCACTATAAAGTGACAAAGTACATGGCTGAATTCTGTTAGTGTCCTAGTGTTTTTTGGAAGATAGAATGTGTAAGTGATGAAATTGGATATTTAGCTGAAGCTCCTTCTAAGCAATGTGGTAGAGGAAAGGTCTGGTTACTCTCGACTACTACAGTAAAATTTAAAGTCAGAAATGACTTTAAGACCTGTTTATTAACCAGAAGGGAAGTAAGACAAAAGATTTGGAAAATTCTCAGCCTATCTATATTAAAAACAAGAAAGCCTGTTCCGGAGAAAACATGAAGGGTATGACCAGGAGATGTTTGATAAGGTTAGTTTAACCATCTCAACAGAAACCATGAGCTATTGTTCAGCACAAGGAAAGAATATACGGATCGCCATCACCTATGGGACCTCAGCTCACTGTGTACAACCACCTGAGTGCTCCCCATTCCATGAACTGGTGTTGGCTTCTCAGCTGCCCCAGGTGTGGCTTTAGTAGGTCCCAATGAAGCACAGGACATCGTGACTGTCCCTCTGAGGGTATAGATGAAAAATTGGTAGTGTCTACACTATGCCGTCTCTGCAGTATGCAGAGTATACAAGTTTTCAAAAAGTACTTAGGCAGAGAACCCCCATGGAGCTGTCCAGCCAAACTGTGGGCGCAAGGCCATCTGGAGCTGTAAGGGCCCAACCCCTGCTCCGCCAATCTGAAGCGGCAGGACCACTGCTCAGTGGGCCTGCAGGACAGACCACTGAGACAAAGAGGATCATTTTCAAGCTTTAAATTCTATTAGAATTTGCCCCATTGGGTTTGGGATTTACTCAGAACATGTTACTTTTTTTTTTTTTCGTTCATTTTTCTGCCATTTGGAGGGAATGTCCAGTCAATGTGTGTTCCACCACTACATTTTACAAGTAAATTACGTATTTGATTTCACAGTTTCAGAGCTGCAGAGGAATTTGCCTCAGGCTAAATTGTGCCCAAGTCTTATGCATATCTGTGTAAGATGGCACTTAAATGCGCCTTTGAATTTAGACTTTGAAGTTGATGCTGGAATATTTTAAGAGTTTTGAGACTATTGGGATGGAATGACTATTTTTTGCATATAAGAATGACATGGATTTGGGGGGTCGGGGGTAGAATACTACAGATTTAATGTGTGTGTTCTCCACAAATTCATATGTTTAAACCTAATCTCCAATGTGAAGGTATTTGGATGTAGGGGCTTTGGGAGATGATTAGGTTGTGAGGATGCAGCAGTCATGAATGTGATTAATGTCTTTGTAAAGGAAGCCCCAGAGAGTTCTCTCGCTGCTTCCACCTTTGAGGACACAGTGAGAAAACAGCCATCTATATCACCCTCACCAAGTATTAGTAGGCACCCCTTGACTGCTTCCCCTTGACATTCAGTGGTACGTTCTAGTGAATTACCAATGAGGATTTTTTATGTGTGCCTGTGGTTTGTTCTCAGCTTCACTCTGCCAGCAATTCAAAAAGGTATTACTTCCTGTTTGTCAGTACTAGCCCTGGTTTTGTTCTGTACCCTCAAAGGATTTTTCCTGCTTCCTCAACAACTGTGGATAAAATCTGACCTAGATTACCCACCCACCTCTACCATCACAGGTCTGTAATCACGTTTTCTCTAAGGAGATCTGAATTCAAGCCTTGATATTTATCTTTTTTTTTTTTTTTAAAGGATAGTCTCCCTTAGTCCCAGGATGGGGGTTCTTTAGATCACTCTTTAGTCCTTTATAGAAAATCCTTTGTTATCATTAATGATTCTTTATATTAAACACATTCTTCTCAAAGTACTGTGTGATGTCTGTCCCGTGATTGAATCCTGACTAGAAGAAGAAACAAATATCGAAATTTTTCCATGGCCTCTGTATTACCAAGTGGAATTGTTGAAGGTGAAGTATATCAACCTTGGAAGTTTATCTCTTAGTATATTTTTTTCTGAAATTACATCCCAAAGAAATTCATCAAGCAATAAAAGTTAAGGGATAAACATATAATTATATAGTTAATGTCCAGAGCAATTACATTTATAATTGAACTAAAAGGAGGTTAAAATAAGACATTTGTCTTCATACTTATAATACAAGACAAAGTCCACACCATCTGAATTTTTAAATAGTGATAAGTAGGGGCACCTGGGTGGCTCAGTCGGTTGAGCGTCCGACTTCGGCTCAGGTCATAATCTCACAGTTCGTGAGTTCAAGCCCCACATCGGGCTCTGTATAGACAGCTCGGAGCCTGGAGCCTGCTTTGGATTCTGTGTCTCCCTCTCTCTCTCTGCTCCTGCCCAGCTTGCACTCTGTCTCTCCCTCTCTCAAAAATAAATAAACATTAAAATTAAAAATAAAAATAAAAATAAATCAATAGTGATAAGTAATAGAGATGATTTTCTAGCCAATGAAAAATAACTTTCATGAGCACTGATCAAATAGCATATTGTAAAGGTTGGTTAACAGGACATCACATTTACATAATTTTATTGGCAGTACAATTTTACCACATTTTGACATTACTATTAAGAATATTATCTACATTTTTCATGGAAAATTCTTCTTTTGGAAATGAGTACTTAGAGAGATTTTATATATGTTATGTTCTTGTTATATATGTTATGTTTCTCCCACAGTAACATTATTGACTTTTTGATGTGTAAGAAAAGACTGTTGTAAGCCAACCAAGAATATCAAAATGGCATGCATATAACTCAAGTATGCAAAGTAAGACTAATATTGGTGTGAACAAAGATAGAAAAAAAAAACACTGCCAAGTATCTCCCAGGTTTTCTCAGCTTTTACATAGCTGTCAGTTGGGGGTTACTGGACAAAATGTTTTTCTTTTTCTTTTTTTTTTAATTTTTTTAATGTTTATTTATTTTTGAAAGAGAAAAAGAGTGCAAGTGGGGAAGAGGCAGAGGGAAAGGGAGACACAGAATCCAAAGCAGGCTCCAGTCTCTGAGCTGTCAGCACAGGGCCTGATGAGGGGCTCCAACTCACGAACCCACAATATTATGTATGACCTGAGCCAAAGTTGTACACTTGACTGACTTAGCCATCCATGTGCCCCTGGACAAAATGTTTTTCTGATAATGTAATCTTTCCTACCTTCTTGTTAATTCTTCTTGTCCTTTTCTGGTAAAACAGCAGGGTTGAAAGGGAAAAATAGTCTATTGTTTGAAGAGAAAATTAAAGGACCTGATAGCATTGATTAACTTGTGAAGTATCTAATTTAGCTCTGGACTGCTTACCTTTGGAGTTCTTGTTAGCTGAGGATATTTGCTTTGTTTCTGATATATGCAACTTGGTGTTTTTCTAAATCAATACAGTTATCAAATACCATAACTGAAATCAGGGCAAACTCTAGGTCAGTAGAAAATTACTAACATTGAAGGTATATACTGTGTTTTTCAAACCTGGTTGCACATTAAAATAAACTGGGGAGTTAAAAAAAAACAGTGGCAACAACAGTGGGGACTAAACCAACATTAAAAAAAATTGTTTGTGGCAAAGTCCATTAAGATATTTTTGAAAAGCTCTCCAGAGTTTAATATTCAACCAGTGTATAGCTGGTTGTTGGATGTTATATGGATGTTATATTCTGAATAAATCCTTGTGGATTAATTGAGTCTGATTGCTTCTGAATATTAGGTTGAGGTTCAGAAAGATTAAGGTGCACCAATGAACTGTTTTTGAGAATTTTCTTTCTAATCCAACTTTAAAACATAAGTATTGCTTCATCAAAAATGAGCACACCTTGACTTTCGCCTGTGGAGATCCATTTCAGATTTCTGACCTCCAGAACTGTAAAATTTATAATGTTATAAGCCACTAAGTTTGTAGTAATGTGTTAAAGCAGCCATAGGAAAATGTTGAAAGCAGAGAAAAAAACAAACAAACAAAACCAAGTATACAGATTCAGCAGAAAACAATTTAAGCCTCTTCAACCTATTCTCTCAACTTTTAATCTGAAAGATTTTTTTCCATCATAAAAATATTCTTTTTTTCACAATGGTGGTTGGTTTATTACAAGTTCTAAATCCATGATACTGGAAAAAAACTATGCCTGTGATGGAAGTGCCTCCTTCTAAATGGTTGTTTCCTTGTTGTTTCTGGATTTCTAACATACAATGATTAGGTACTTCCTGGTAAATGTCGCAGTGTACTTATTAGACTCAAAAATATTAAAAGGCTCTTTCTTTGAATAGCTAACTTTCCACACACATTTTTCCATGATTTACATTTTCTCTTTCTCTCTGTCTCTCTCTCTCTCCATCATCTCTCTCTCTCTCTCTCTCTCTCTCTCACACACACACACACGAGATTAATGTTTCAGCCAAATAATTAAAGTTTCTTGAGCAGGGGAGTAACATAAGCATTCGCTGTTGGGTAGAAAGAAATTAAATAAACCAATATAGAAGGTGCAGTTCAGAGGAGGAAGATTTTAAAATAATGAATCAAGGGAGCAGATAAATGTGTGAAAAATGAAAAGTGGAGAATGATAAGAATTGGGCTCAGAGATATGGGGGTGATATTTTAAGAAGAAGAAAATAGGATACTATTCTAAATGAGTGAACGCAATAAAGGAATAAAAAAGCATTTTTAGTCTTGAGCTCAAGGGGCTGAGATAGGGGATAATTTCATGAATGGGGGTCTTAGATAATGAATACTAGGAGAAGGAGATGCTATAGGCACAACTACTTAAAATGAAAGCTGCAGTGTGGATGTGGCAGTTTTTATGCCCTTTGATAAGTTAAGGTTTTCTATATTGTGATAGGCCATCCATGTAAGCACATCATCATGCAATATCAGAAATCCAAGGAGAGAATAAGCACTTTCCCAATGAACCAGAACAACTGAACCAACCATTCTTAGTTATCCATGAGGAAAATAGGATAAAGGAAACAATTAAGAAATCCCTTTTCTTATAAAAAAGAACCAGTCAGAAATGAAAAACTCAGTAACTGAAATAAAAAATACACTAGAATCAGTAGCAGATTAGAAGGTGCAGAAGAATGGATCAACGATCTGGAAGTCAGAGTAGGAAAACCAACCAAGCTGAACATCACAAAGAAAAGATTAACAAAGAATGAGAATAGATTAAGGGAACTCAGTAACATCATGAAGTGGAATAATATTTGCATGATAGGAATCCCAGGGAGAGAAAATAGAAGGGGGTAGAAAAAAATGTTTGAAAGAATAATAACTGAAAATGTTCCTAATTTGAGGAAGGAAGCAGATATTCAGGTCCAGGAAACACAGAAAGCCCCTAAGAAGATAAACCTCAAAGAGTCAACAGTAAGACAAATGATAATGAAAATGGCAAAAAGTAATGACCAAGAGAGAATTTTAGAAGAGAAAAGAAAAAAGTTACATACAAAGGAAACTGCATACAGCTATCAGCTGATTTTTTTCAGCAGAAATTTCGCAGGCCAGAGGAAAGTGGCATGATATACTTAAGTGCTGAAATGAAGAAAAAAAAAAAAAGAAAAGAAACAAAACCTGCAAACAAGAATATGCTACCTGGCAGTATTATCATCCAGAATGGAAAGAGATAAAGAGTTTCTCAGAAAAACAAAAGTTAGAGGAGTTCATCACCACTAGACAAGCCTTATAAGAAATGGTAAAGGGAATTCATTGAGTAAAGGATAGGCCATAATCATAAGTAACAAAATTAATAAGGGAAAAATTTCACACCTAAATGCAAACATATAATAAAGGTAGCAATGTAATAACTTATAAAACCAGTATGGAAGTTAAAGCAAAGCAATAAAATCATTTATGCCTATAAAAATCAACCAAAGAATTCACAAAATAAAAGGATGTAAAGTATGACATAAAGTATGTGTGTGGAGGGGGGAGTAAACATTTAGTGTTTAGTATGGGTTCAAACTTAGGTGACTATAATATAGACTGCTATATACATAAGGTGCTATATATGAACCTAAAGGTAACCACAAATTCAAAACCTATAACAGATAAGCCAAAAGATAAAGAAAAAGTAATCCAAATATAACACTAAGGAAAGACATCAAACCACAAAGGAAGAAAGAAAGAGAAGAAAGGAACTGAAACGAACTAAAAAACAAAAACAAAACAAAGCAAAAAACCATAAAACAAGTATCAAAATGGCAATAAGTACACACTTAACAACAGCTACTTTGAATGTAAATGGAATAAAGGCTACAACCAAAAGACAGAGTGACTGTATGAAAGAAGACCCATCTATGTGCTGCCCTCAAGAGTATACAGACCTAAAGACATATGCAGAAAGAAAGCGAAGGGACATTAAAACATTTGCTATGCAAATTGAAGTGAAAAGAAAACTGAGGGGGCTTATATAGGACAAAATGCACTTTGAAACAAAGACTATAATAAGAAAGACACTATATAATGATAAAGGAAGCAATCCTACAAGAGGATATGAGGATTATAAATATCTATACACCCAACATTGGAGCAATAATATACATACAACAACTATTAACAGTCATAAAGTAAGAAATTTAATGTAACACAATAAAAGTAGAGAAATTTAGCACCCCACTTATATCAACAGATAGGACAGTCAGACAGAAAATCAACAAGAAAACAGTAGCTTTAATAATGCACTACCCCAATTGGATCTATAGATATATTCAGGATATTCCATTAAAAAAAAAGCATTTTACATGTTTTTCTCCAGTGGATACAGAACATTTTCCAGAAAAGATCATGTTAGGTCACAGAACAATTCTCAATACATTGAAGAAGATTAAAATAATATCTTTTTTTTTTTTAGATCATGACAATATGAAACTAGAAATCAATCACAAGAAAAAATATGGAATGAACACAAATACAGGGGGAATAAATAACATGCTACCAAACAATAAGAGGAAATCAAAATTACATGGAAATAAATAAAAATGAAAACACGATGGTCTAAAATCTTTGTGATGCAGCAAAAGCAGTTCTAAGAGGGAGGTTCATAGAAATACAGGCTCACCTCAAGAAACAAGAAAAATCCCAAACAACATAACCTCACGCCTAAAGGAGTTAGAAAAAGAGCAAAGAAAGCCCAAAACCAGTAGAAGAAAGGAAATAAAGATTAGACCAGAAATAAGTGAAATAGAGCCAAAATATATATATATATATAGAATGGGTTGGTGAAACCAGAAGCTGATTCTTTGGAAAGATATAAAATGATAAACTTTTAACCATATTCACCAAGAAAAAAAGAGAAGACTCAAATACCTAAAATGAGAAATAAATGAGAAATAATAATGAACACCCCAGAAATACAAAGGATTGTGAGATTATAAAAATTTTTATGCTAACAAATTGGACAAGGTACAAGAAATGGGTAATTTCTAGAAACACACAATCTCCTAAAACTGAATCAGAAGTAGAAAATTTGAATTAACCAATTACTAGCAATTATATTGAATCAGTAATAATAAAACAAACAAACAAACAAAAACCTCCCAACAAACAAAAGTCCAGGACCAGATGGCTTCACAGGTGAATTCTACCAAACATTTAACGAGGAGTTACTGCCTATTCTTTTCAAACTTACAAAAAATATAAGAGGAAGGAAATCTTCCAAATTTATTGTATGAGGCTAGCACTGCCCTCATACCAAACCCAGATAAAGGCATTACAGGAACGAGAAGAAGAAGAAAAATATGAGGAGGAAGAGGAAGAAGGGGAAGGGGGAGGGGAGGATGCGAGAGAGAGGAGGATGGAGAGAAAGAAGAAAAGACTGCCAATATCTCTGATGAACATAGATGCAAAAATCCTCAACAAAATATTAGCAAACCAAATTCAACAATACATTAAAACAAGTATTCTTACACTTAAATGAGATTTATTCCAGGGATGCAAAGGTGGTTCACTATTTGCAAATCAATCGATGTGATATGTCACATTAACAAGAGAAATAACAAATACTATGTACTATCTCAGTAGATGCAGAAAAAAGCATTTGAGGAAGTACAACATCCATCCATTGGTGGTAAAAACAAAACAAAACAAAACAAAAAAACAACTCTCAACAAAGTAGGTTTAAAGGAAACAACTCAACATAATAAAGGCCACAAATGAAAAAAAAAAGTAACTGTCACACTCAATGGTGAAAAACTGAGAATGTTTTCTCTAAGAACAGGTATAAGACAAGAATGTTGTCTCTCATCATTTTTTTCAATATAGTACTGAAAGTCCTAGGCATAGCAATCAAACAAGAAAAAGAAATAAAACACATCTAAATTGGTACAAAATAAGTAAGTAATAAGTAAAGAAATAAGTAAAGTAAATAAGAAATAAGGAAATAAGGAAATACGTAATAAGAAAGAAATAAGTAAAACAAGAAATAAGTAAAACTCATTATCTGCAGACAACATGGTACTATATATAGCACACCCTAAAGACATTGCCAAAAAACTACTAGAAATTATATATAAAATTAATATACAGAAATTCATTGCATTTCTATATACTAATAATGAAGTAGCACACGGAAAAATTAAGAAAAAAATCCATTTACAATTGCACCAAAAAGAATAAAATACCTAGGAATAAACTTAAGGAAGTGAAAGCTGTATACCCTGAAACTATAAATGTCTGATGAAGGGAACTGAAGATGATACAAGCAAATGGAAAGAAATTCTATGCTGATGAACAGGAAAAAAAAATATTGTTAAAATGTCCTTATTACCCAAAGCAATCTACAGATTGTATGCAATCCCTATGAAAATACTGACAAAATTTTTCACAGAACGAGACAAAGAATGTTAAAATTTGTATGGAACCACAAAGACACTGAATAGCCAAAGCAATCTTGAGAAAGAACAAAGCTGGATGCATCACAATCTTAGAATTCAAATTATACTATAAAGCTATAATAATCAAAACAGTATAATACTGGCACAAAAATAGACACATATGTCAATGAAACAGAATAGAAAGTCCAGAAATAAACCCATGCTTATATGTTCAAATAATTTACAACAAAGGAGACAAGAATATACAATAGGGAAATACAGTGTCTTCAACAAATGGTGCTGGGAAAACTGGATAGCTACACACAAAAGAATAAAACTGGATCACTTTCTGATTTTACACACAAAAATAAACTCAAAATGAATTAAAGACCGAACTGTGAGACTTGAAACTATAACCATCCTCAAAGAAAACATGCAATTTTTCCAGATCTGTCTCCTCAGGCAAGGGAAACAAAAGCAGTATTAAACTATTGCAACTGTACCTAAATCAAAAAGCTTCTGCACAGCAAAGGAAACCATCAACAAAACAACAAGGCAACCTAGTGAATGGGAGAAGGCATTTGTAAATGCTGTACCCAGAAAGAGTTTAATACTCAAAATATATATGAAACATATAACTTAACACCTCCCCTCAAGATAATAATCTGATTAAAACAGGCAGAGGACCTAAATAGACATTTTTCCAAAGAAGATATCCAAATGGTCAACAGACACCTGAAAATGTGCTCAACTTCACTGATAATTAGAGAAATGCAAATCAAAACCACAATGAGATGCTCTCACACCTGTCTCACACCAATGAGATGCTGGAATAAAAAAAAAAAAAAAAAAAAAAAAAAAACAAGAGATAACTAGTGCTGGCAAGGATGTGGAGAAAAAGGAACCCTCATGCACTGCTGGTGGGAATGCAAATTGGTGCAGCCACTGAAGAAGACAGTATGAAGCTTCCACAGCAAAATAAAAATAGAATTATTATGTGATCCAGTAATTCCAATACTGGGTTCCATTACTTAAACAGAATGAAAACACTAATTTGAAAAAATATATTCATCCTTATGTTTACTGCAGCATTAGTTACAATAGCCAAGATATGGAAGCAGCCCAAGCATCTATCCATAGATAAATGGATACAGAAGTATTGTATTTATACAATGGAAAATTACTTGGCCACAAAAAATAATGAGATATTGCCATTTGTGGCAACATGGATGGTCCTAAAGTGCATAAACAAATAAATAAGTAAAATAAATCAGACAGAGAAAGACAAACACTGTATAAATTCATGCATATGTGGAATTTAACAAAATAAATGGATGAAGGGATAAACAGAGACAAACAAAAAATTAGACTCTTAAATACAGAGAACAAGCTGGTGTTTGGCAGAGGGGTGGTAGCCAGGGAGATAGGTGAAATGGATAAAGTGGATTAAGAGTACATTTACTATAATGAGCACCGAGTAACGTATAGAGTTGTTGAATCATTCTATTGTACTTCTCAGTTAATGACATTCACTGAGAGACTAGAGCTAGCATAGTGCTTTCTCTTATTTACCTCAATGTGGCTAATCCAGACAACCTAAGGAGATAGGTTTTTATTAGTACTACTTTATCTATGTGAGATAACAGAAAACATATGTATTGGTCTTTGCCCCTGGTTCTTGGCACACAACTCTTAAAACCCTTTGTAATTTTCTGATGGCAAGAGAATCTTTTATTCTAATATTTGGTCTGTGACCCCATCCCTGACACAGGGCCCCTAAAACCCTTGTGATTTCCTAAGTAATAAAACACTAGGAATGTCTTTTATTCTTCTGAGGTAACTCTGGGTGAGCTCCTAGATGGTTCCAGGATGAGGTCTGGTCACCAAAAGACCAAATCATGATTAGAAGCTTAGAATTTTCAGCCCATCCTCCAGGGAGGAGAGAGGGGCTGGAAATGGAGTTAATAATTGATCATTTAGAAGAGGCCTACATGAAGAGGCCTCTATAAAATCCCAACAGTAGTGGGTTTGGAGAGCTTCCAGGTTGGTGAACACATCCACATGCCAGGGAGGTGAGATACCTCAACTCCATGGGGACAGAAGCCCCCACACTCAGATCTTTCCCAGACCTCACCCTATGCATCTCTTCATATGGCCGCTCAGCTTTATCCTTTCTCATATTTTTCAATAAACTGATAAACATAAGTAAGTGTTTTCTCTGTGTTCTGTGAGCTGAGCTGCTTTAGTAAATAATCAAATACAAGGAGAGGAGATCATGAGAACCTCTTTTTTGTAGCCAGGTCAGATAGATATGGTGGGTAACCTGGGGATCTATTACTTATAACTGGCATCTGAAAAGGGGGGCAGTCTCATGGGATTGAATCCTTAACCTGCAGGATCTGAAGCTATCTTCAGGTAAGAATTGAGTTAAATAGACACCTAGCTTGTGTCAGATAATTACTTGCTGTGTGTGTGGGGCGGGGGGGGGGGGGGGAGGGGGGACATACACATTTGGTGACAGGAAGTGTCAGAAGTGAAGTCTTCTGTGTGAGAGTAAAAGAAGGACACACAGGAGGAGAACTGAAGTTTTCCCAGTACATCCTATTAGGAAACTAATGGTTTTGAATGTTACAGCAAATGCGCTGTGAATTCATAGTATAAATGTGCCAAATTTGGGGTCTAAAAAAGGTATTTCCAATTCTGATACTCCTACAGATTTTCCAAATACCCCTTGTCACTCAGTCTTACTTCATCACTTGGCTAGGGGCTGGCTTTGGCTTCGATCATAAAATTCATCCGACAAGAATTTTTTACCACATTCATATGTTTGCAAACCCAAGGAAAGTAGAACAGTGAGCAGCTGAGGGAGCTCTTTTAAAGCAGGTGGATGCTGAATTTGGAAAAGTAACTGTTCTTTGCCCACTAAAATCATGACAGTTTTCAAAGACTCAAGAATCCAGTACCTCATGGATATTAAAGCTGGCCTTCGGATAAAAGCCAGAAATAACTTTAAAGAAAATTAGTGATAGTCTTCAGGCTCATGGCCATGAGATATGTGACCATCTATAGCCTTTCCGGGCACTGTAAGAAGAGGGACTTTCACCACCTTGAGAAAATATATATGAGCAGAAGAACAATTTCCTTTTAAATAATAAAAACTGCCCTACAATGTAGTTTAATGACAATCCAATTAATAAAGCACAGCACTGCCACTTAAAATACAGTAAGTTGAATGGCTACAAAAAGTAAAAAAAAAAAAAAAAAAACAAAAAACAGTTTTTAAACAGAACTTTTCAGTTGTACAACTTTCAGCAATGTGTTAAGAGACAGGAATAGAAAGGTGGTAGGAGATGGGGTGAAAGCCTAAAATTCATGGTTTCACTGGAGAGGTAATTGGTGTCTTTAAAAACTGCATATTTTGCATGAAAATAGCAGAAAACATGTCAGTTTTTTTTTTTTTTAAATAAATGCTTTATCTTTTATCATGCTGACTCTGGCTGTGATAAGTAACTTTTCTGCAGACTGTGAAATAACTCACCCCATGCTAAGGTAACAGAGAATGATTCTCTCACACCTCAGTCCTCAAAATAGGATGTTCCCATATGGATCTCTGAGTTGGCACGGACAAGGACCGACCTTGAAAATATATGCAGGAGGACAGACTCTGAAAGTGCGGAAGAGAGAATTCTGTACTTGTCTTCCCACATCTTTTAGAGTCGTGTTTGAAATCAGTGGTCCTCAAGCCACAATATTGTTGTATGTGGTAAGCAGAGTATTTTCCAAAAAGTCTAAATGTCAATATCTGTTGTTGTAAAACCTGTCGTGGCCAAGCTATCACTCTTTTACTCTGATTCAAACATTTATTTTACATGTCTGACTCCCAAAGGCCTGTGAATTTGAGTCCATATATTTATCTAATAGAAGATAGAAACTGTCTCAAGATTTATAGAATCATCTATCAACAATGTAAAAGTTGGAAAATGTATGGTACCGGTAAGAGTGTGAGACAGTAGCCAGGGGGGCATAACTGCAGGTAGGACAACAAAAATGTAAAACAGGGGCGCCTGGGTGGCTCAGTCGGTTAAGCGGCCGACTTCAGCTCAGGTCACGATCTCGCGGTCCGTGAGTTCGAGCCCCGCGTCGGGCTCTGGGCTGATGGCTCAGAGCCTGGAGCCTGCTTCCAATTCTGTGTCTCCCTCTCTCTCTGCCCCTCCCCCGTTCATGCTCTGTCTCTCTCTGTCTCAAAAATAAATAACACATTAAAAAAAAATTTTAAAAAAATGTAAAACAATTTTTTGGAGGGCAATTAGATGGACAGTATGTATCAGAAAATAAAATGTATGTGTATTTGATACAATGCCTTAAATTCTACCTTAAAGGAATACTTCATCATAACTTCAATATTTAAGTTTAAGGATGTTCGTTGCAAATTTGTTTAAAACATAAAAACATGAACTTGATGTGAATATCCATCTCTGAGAGAGTGGTTATGCAGGTATGATAAAGCTATATCGTGCAGGAAATTATGCAGCCATTAAAAGGAAGGTAGGCCTGTGTATTCCTCCTTGGGAAATGTGCCAACACACACAGCTGCATCAAAGCATCAAATCAGACCAAATGTATTAAATGGATCAATTTATCGGAAGTATGCTTCTGTGTGTATTTACATGTATTTGTGCATACATGTAGCATTAACCCGAGAAATGAAAAATACATAGCAAAATCTTATCTATAAACTGAGGTGCAAATGGACATTTTCTGTATTTCTGTCCTACCACTAAATTTTCTTGAAACTTTTAGAATGATAATTTACACATAAGCTGATTTTTAAAATGATAATGGTAATGGCAGCGATAATAAACTATAGAAGGAATAGCAATGTATTTATTTACTTATTTATTCCAATCTTAATGTGTCTCCTTTTCTTAAAACCCTCTCCCCAAGTCCCCTCTCCTATCACTGTCTTCCCAACAATTCATTATTTCTCAGATAATGTAAGCCTGAGGACACAAAACATTTAAAGCAGTCTGAAAATTCAATACAATTTCTTTCTTTTAAATCAGTTTCTTAAGCAGGGGAGGAAAAAAAACAAGATTCTCTTGTCAAAACCTCAGGATTATGTTCTCATTCACATTCAAGCGATCATATTGCTTTTATTCATATATTTAGCTGAGTAATTTTATTTAGTGCTTCATTCCATTCTAAAATATGCTGTACTCAGCAAAATACTTGTGCTTGTTGTTTTTTCGAATATCATATGCCTTTAAGCTATTTATTTCAAAACTCTACTAGCAAAATTTTTATTGCAGTTTTTCTGACCCTCAGAGACCTATTCAGTTTTTATAGGGTTTGACCATGAGATTATATCTAATCTATACATGCTATTTATTTTTATCTGCCACTTCTCTAAATATGGCTGTTTATCATAATTACTGTATCACATGCCAGTCAGATTATAGCAGAAGCTGGCTAACAAGTGCTTTCACCTGATGTTATGAAGGCAGAATATCCATTCATCTTTCCTACATCCCTAATGAAGTTCACCCATGTCTCCAGTATGCACGCAAGCTCTTCTTGTTAAATGCAACATAATAACCCAGGGATCGTATGTTTTCAACACTACAACGAATGTCCCAAAGTTGTTTTCTTCCAGCTTATTCCAACTTGTACACCTCGGTTAACAAATAAATACATTTTTTCTTATAGACACAGTTTTATCTATTACTAATTTTTCATTGAATTGATGGTGTCGATAGCCCAAAACAAAATAATTTAGTTCAGTCATCTCTCAGATAACACTGTTTACACTTAGCTCAGTCACAAAGTTAGGTAGTAAATTTAAAGCTGATAACACAAAACTAATGTGAAAGTTATTTTGGATTAGTAGAACAATTTTTCACGTATGAATTATTGTCACTTCATAAGTTAAAAAAAAAGCCTAATTTTAACAATAAGGAAAAAAAAACAGGAATGGAGAGATAAAGGCATGGAGAAGTTAAAATTTAAGTTCTCTAAGAGTGAAGGAACAATACACCTACCAATTCTGGCAATCATCAGAAAGAAAATTAATAGTTTATAAGATTCAAAACTTGACATGCTCCTTTTCTTTGAAAAATAAATATACACTCATAATCCTAAAGGTAAAATGCATTAGTCTGTCAGTGTTGATTTAAAGTACCCTATCATTTAAAGAGTTTCTTTCATAACTTTAAAAAATAATACATTAATTTGGAGAAGTCATCAAACTGAAATACTTTTATCTTCATGTCAGAGTTCAATATACAGAGTTCAATATGCAGAGAGAGAATAGAGGGAAAATATCAAAGTTGGTGAATTTCTTATCAGGCTATTGTCTTTTTTAAAAAATTCTTTTTTAACGTTTATTCATTTTTGAGAGACAGAGAGACAGAGTGCAAGTGGAGGAGGGGCAGAGAGAGAGGGAGACGCAGAATCTGAAGCAGGATCCAGGCCCTAAGCTGTCAGCACAAGCCCGATGCGGAGCTCTAACTCACCAACTGTGAGATCATGACCTGAGCCGAGGTTACATGCTAACTGAGCCACCCAGGCGCCCCGTCAGTTTATTGTTTTCTGAATGAATTTGGAGTCATGTAAATAGACATTTTTCTGGACTGAAGTCATGCCAAGGACTGTGCTTTATAACCAAATACAATGGTGTGAAGAGTATTATTTTTCTGCACAAACTTCCTGGTGTAGGCCATAATTAAACACCAGATAAATAGAATAAAAGATTATGTGATATTCAGGCCCATCTGCTGCCTTTGGAAATAAAACTATGGTATAGTCTAGAATGACTATAGATCCACTTATCTTATATTTCCAGGATATTTATTTTCCGTAAGAAAAAAAATGTTCCTTGAATTAATTTTGTTTTAAAAATAGAGATCAAGAACACATAGCCATACTGTGAAATCACTTATCTCTGAATATATAGTCAAAAGTGAGAAATACTGTTGATACAACTAAACTTTTTACAGAAACTCTGAGATAATACAGACATTTTATATAATTCAACTGTATAAAATCCAAAGAATCTCAGTAGAAGCATTCTCTAGCAGATTATTTTACAAAGATTATTCTGTGGAGGTTTTGGTGTGTGTATGTATATGTGTGTTTGTATATATATGTGTATATATTTATATATGTATTTGATGTGTATATACATAATGTGTATATATATAGGTGCATATATACATAATGTGTATATATGTGTGTGTCTGTGTATATAAAACTTTTCAAGTAAGATGTTTTATTGAATAAATTTAATGAAAAATTTGAAAGCATGTACACTGAAAGTTACATGTCATTGAAAGAAATTAAAGACCCAAATGAATAGAATATTCCAGGTTCATGGATTAAAAAAAGTAATACTAGGTATTATTAAACATGAAATATTTGAAAGATGAAATTTATACATGTTTCCAGATTGTCCAATTTATACTGAATGTATATGTCAATCATTTTATAAGATTCAGTCAAATATAGAGTAATATCCTTAATTGTTCTTACTGGCATTTGATAATTAATTACCTTGAATTTGTAACAACCCATTGTTTTAAAAATGGATGTTTTATTTTATTTTGGATCATTGCAATTATTTTTAAGTATAAATGACATACAATATTCTATTAGTTTCAGGTATACATATTTATTTTATGTGTTTACACATTTTGAAACGATCTCCATGATACATCAAGTTAGTATCTGTCACCACACAAACTTACTATATTATTAATGGCTATATTCCCTATGCTGTGCTTTCCATCCCCATGACTTATTTATTTTGTACCTGAAAGTTTGTACCTATTAATTACCTTCACCCATTTCACCTGACCCTTCAAATGATCCCCTTCTGGTAACCAACAGTTTGTTTCATGTATCTATGAGTATGCTTCTGGGTTTTTTGTTGTTATTTGTCTTGTTCTATTTGTTTTGTGTTGTTTTTTTTTTTTTTCATTTTATTTGATTTTCTTGTTTTAATATACTCTTTTTTTTACTTTTTATAGTATAAATTCTTGTGTTAAAAAATTAGTTCAAATAAATATTATACCACAAGAAACTATAAAAAGAAGAAATTTACCTGAAATTTAGTGGAGGAAGAAAATAATAAATAAATAAACAAACAAACAAACAAATAAATAAATAAATAAATAAAATCCATGGGTTGTTAGTCCTGAAGGAGATACTTAGAGAAGTGATGCATAATGCAATTTTGAAATGCTTTATTTCAAGTAAATTGGATCTAAGCCTTTTTTACAGCTGTATTGAAGTAAAATGAATATAAGCTATGGTCTAAATGTTTGTGTCTTTCCCAAACTCATGTGTTAAAATCCTGAACCCCCAAAGTTGCACCTGGAGGTGGGACATTTGGGAGGTCCCTAAGTCATGAGTGCGAAACCCTCATAGATGGAATTAGTGCCTTATAAAAGAGGCTCCCAAGAAATCCTTAGCCCTTTCTCCATCTGAGGGCACAGGGAGAAGGCACCAGCTGTCAACCAGGAAGCAGGCCTTTACCAGAATATGACCTTACTATTGCCTTGATCATGGATTTCCCAGCTTCCAGAACTGTGACTTGTTTATACAGTAAAATATAAACAAACAAAAAATAGATAAAATAGACACTAGAATAGACAATAACATAACATTGAAAATAATGACCAATTAAAAAAAAATAAAATTGGCAATGCTTTAACTACATTAACTAAGAAAACAAAGAGAGAAGACAAAAAAAAAAAAAAAAACAAAATTAGAAATGGAACAGAAAACAATATAAAAGGTACCACAGAAATACATAGTGTGATAACAGATTACTATACACAATAATATACTAACACATCAGAAAACTTAGGAAAAAAACAAGAAGATAATTCCTAAAAATGCACAAGTTACCAATACTGAATTGTGAATCTTGAATCCAAGACATAGAGACCAAAAATAAGAATGAAAGTTGAATTAAGAACCAAGAATGTCCCAGTACAGAAAAGCCCAAGACTACATTGTTTTATTGGTGAATTCTACCAAGCATTTCAAAAAATGACAATATTTATTAAAATCTTACAAATTGAATAGAAGGAACACATTCAAAATGATTCTATAAAGCCCTGACACCAAGTCAGGATAAAAACAATACAAGAACATTTTACAAGATGGCCGTGGAGTTGGAGGTCCCTATGCTCGTCTTGTCCCATAAACACAACTAGATAACTATCAAATCATCCTAAATAACCAAGAAATTGACTTGAACACTAAAAGAACATACTCCACAACTAAAGGGAGATAAGAGGCCAAATCTAAGACGGTAGGAAATGGAGATGTGGTGTAGGGGAGAATGGATTGCTGGTGCTGTGGATGGAAGGGAGCTATGGTCATGGAGAAGGGCAAGAGAGAATGCACAGGGGAATGCATAAGGAGAATGTTTCCCCAAAGCCATTAGCTTGGAAAATGAGAAGGGCTAAATTTTTTGAGTTCTTGCAACCAATGGGGCCTAAAGACTGATGTTTTAAAATCAGCAGCCTTGGCTGGGATAGAGACCAGGGGGAATTGTGCTGCTCCTGGAGAGGAATCAGGCATTTCCAGAGGCAAACAGCATAGAAACAGAGATCTGAAAAAAACCTGGGACACACAGTGGGGAGATGATTATTCACTTTTCTCAGAGCATGTCTCTGAGAGGCATCATTCACAGAGACACTTCTATGGGAACAAAAGAACTGGCTGGTGCTATTTTCCACCTCTGCCCTTCAGCAGAAATGCAGAACCAACCCCCTGAGGGAAGCAGATCAGTGAGGACACTGGCTGCCTATCCTGATTACACCATTCCCCACCCCCATTGTGCTCTGGGGGATGGCATTTCTCAATCAAGCTTGCCTCAGTCCCAGTGTGGTGGGCCTCTCCCCCAGAAGACCAGTACAAATCCCTGCCCACACTATGTCTCCTGATCAGAGAGCTCTGCAGGGCCTCAGTTCTGGTAGGGTTGGTGTCAGGTCTCATTTCACAAGCAGACCAGCGCACAACAAGTTAAAACTCACCACATTCAGGCCAGAGACCAAACACTGCTCACAACAGGTGAGAAAGCCTCTTCAGGTGACTGGCTTGAAGGATAGAGCAGCCAAAACACAATAACAAAACACACTTAGCACACAATGGAGACACTCCCTGAAGCACCAGGTGTTGGGCATTACTTGATCTCTTCTCCATAAGGTCATTATTCCAGGAGCAAGAGACATAACAGGCTTTTCTAACACAGAAAAGACGGCAGAGTCCTGGATAAAATGCCAAGATGAAAGAATTTATCTCAAATGAAAGAACAAAATAAGGTGATGGCCAGGGATCTAAGCAAAACAGATGTAAGCAACATGCCTGATGGAGAATTTAAAGCAACAGTCATAAAGATCTTCACTGGGATTGAGAAGAGAATAGAAGACACCAGTGAGACCCTTACCATGGAGATTAAAGAGTTAAAAAAGAATCAATCAGAAATGAAGAATGCAATAAATGAGATTGGAAACAGGCTTGATGCAATGAACAGCAGGCATGCAGAAGCAGAGGAACGAATTAGTGACCTGGAAGACAAAATAATAGAAAATAATGAAGTTGAACAAAAGAAAGAAAGAATTATGCAATATGAAAATAGACTTAGGGAACTCAGTGACTCTGTCTAACATAATAACATTTATATTAGAGGAGTCCCAGAAAAAGAAGAAGAGAGAAAAGGGGGTAGAAAATTTATTGGAAGAAATAATAGCTGAAAACTTCCCTAATCTATGGAAGAAAATAGATATCCAAATCCTGGAGGCACAGAGAACTTGCATCAAAATCAACAAAAGAAGGCCAACAATAAGACATACTGTAATTAAATTTGCAAAATATAGTGATAAAGAAAAAAATCTTACAAGCAGCAAGACAAAAGTAGTCCTTAACTTACAAAGAAAGACCCATAAGGCTAGCTGAAGATTTCTCAACAGAAACTTGGCAAACCAGAAGGGAGTGGCATGATGTATTCAAAGTGCTGAATGGGAAAAATCTGCAGTCAAGAACACTCTATCCAGAAAGGCTATCATTCAGAAGGAGAGATAAAGAGTTTTTCAGACAAAAACTAAAGCAGTTTGTAATGAGTGAACCAGCCCTGCAAGAAACAATAAGGGGACTCTGAGTGCAAAGGAAAGATCAAAAGTGACAAAGATAAGAAATGATCAGAGAAAATATGCAGAAACGATAAAATGAGTAATAAAATAGCAATAAAAGCATATCTATCAATAATTACTTTGAATGTAAATGGACTAGATGCTCCAATCAAAAGACACAGGGTGTCAGAATGGAAAACAACAACAACAACAACAAGACCTATCTATATGCTGCCAAGAAGAGACTCATTTTAGACCTAAAGACACCTATAGATTCAAAACAAGGGGGTGGAGAAATATTTATCATGCAAATCAATGCTAAAAGAAAGTCAGAGTAGCAATACTTAAATCAGAAAAACTACAAGGGCACTTGGTAGCTCAGTCAGTTAAGTGTCCAACTCTTGGTTTCATCGCAGGCCATGATCTCATGGACCATGTGTTCATGCCCCAAATCGGGCTCTGTGCTGGCGGTGCAGAGCCTGCTTAGGATTCTCTCTCCCTCCCTCTCTGCTCCCCCACCCCACCACTTTCTTGTTCTCTCAAAATAAATATATAAACTTCTCAAAAAGAAAAGCAACGCAAAACTAGCCTTTTTCCACATATTTTTAATATGTGTTACTTGAGAAGCAAGTTTTTGAAGATCACATATATTTGGGTAAAAATGGATTAGAAAAAGATAAATGGAGTTTTAACTGCAGGACTCATCAGAATCCTTAATGTGCTAATAGTGGTATTATCTCCTCAGAAAGGAATATATCCAACAATGTTTCCTTCAAGTACCTAAGGATAGAACACTTTTTCCCATAAAATATTTGACAACACTGGCGCTTCAACAAGCATATTTTGATAAACATTGATCCCCATAAGTAAGAAGAATAATTTATTCTTTATGCATTTTAGCTGCTTCTAGATTTGAGGTGAAATGGTAAAAGGCAATTGATTGTTTCATTAGGAGTTTGGCATTATACAGGATTCTACAAATCATTAAGTTTCTCATTTTTATTTGAGAAGTGAAGACAGTGAGAAATGAAGTGATTTACTGAGGTTTATAAGAGTAAGCTTCATAATCTTCAATTCTAAATGATTCTAAAATGAGTAAACAGTTTTTCATATTTTCAGTACTTTTCTTGAAAAGAATACCAAGAGTAATGATGAAGAGGTAATAGAATTATTTTAGTAAGTTTTTATTTAGGTTTAATATTTCCTACACAGTCTTCTGGGTTATGCTAAATGACAAATATTACATAATGTCCCAGAGTCTTTGGATAAATACAAATATTTTGTAGGAAAGTATTCTGAAGGGCTAAAAACATGTGATCTCAAATTTAGGTTTCTTTAATATTTAATCCGTACAAACAGTTTTCCATTAAAATGGGATTTTACAACATTTCACTGTACTCTTGCCTAAAACTTACTTGACGATTGATACATGGAGAAAATTGGTATGTGGAGAAGAGAAAAATACCAGTGATGAAGTCCAACAAGTATAAATTTTTTATAGACATATTCTAATAACTGCACACATACCACCAGAGCTAAGGTAAAACATAAATCTAATTTAATAAATGGATCTACAATACAGGAGGCAGCCGCCAAGAAGGCATCTGTCTTTTCCAATTGTAAAATTATACACTTTAGTTTAAAAGAAAGAAACATCCATCAGAGCAGTAGGATTTCCATCAGGACCTGCTGATTAGGACTTCTGCAAAAATCACATCTTACAAAGTTGACTAGATATATTTTTTACTCCTTTGCCAAATCAGCATCCTTAGCAAAATGTTTCTCAAGATTTGAATCTGTATCGAAAATTAAGTCAGCGACAGCCTGAGTTTATTTTTCACTTATTATTAGTAATAAAAACATCAGAGAATATGGTGTCCGAGCTTCTAATTTTAAAGATGAATAGGTTGAAACAAAAGAAACTAAAATTCAGATTCAAGCATACTACTTTTGTTTCCTGTCTGTCAAGTTGTTGCATTTTGCCATTGCAGTTGTCAATTATAAATATCTAATTTTATGACACACTTAGTAGTTGGATTTTTCAAAGTTCTTACAACAAAAAGCATAGTGTCTTACTAACCAGGGACTGAAATTTCTGGGCTTGGAAGAAGGGCAACCAAGTACTATGTCTAAAGACACTTGAGGAGCACCTGGGTAGCTGAGTCGGTTATGCAGTCGACACTTGGTTTCTGCTTAGGTCATGATCTCACGGTTCGTGAGTTCAAACCCTGCATCGGGTTCTGCTCTTCCAGTGCAGAGCCTGCTTAGGATTCTCTTTCCCCTCTCTCTCTGCCCCTCCCCTGCTCTCTCTCTCTTTCTTTCAAAAATAAATAAATGTTAAAAAAATAAAAAAATAAAGACACTTGTGTAATTATATCCCAAACTCGCTCATCAGCAGGTGAATACATACTCTCATCATTAGATTACTAGTAAGTCCTTCCTTTTCTAGGAATTACCTTTCTAAATACTTACAAGAACCTGGGCTGTGTGCTTGGACTCAGCCTCAGCTAAAAGCATGATTTTCCTCCGTTACTATTGGAGAAACTCAAGTCTTTAAGACTTAATACGGTTGTGTCAAGTCAACTATATTTTTGTACTGAGGTTGACAAAAAAAAGAAAAAAAATATATATTAATTGTTCCCTTCAACTGTGGCTCACATATGCAGCACTATTTATGGTCTGTAACCAATGCGGATTTTTCTTTGGAGTCTTCATTTGGGGTATCTCTCAGATTCAAAGCTGCTGCCTGCATGCCTGCTATGCCTCTCTGTGCCTACTGTGGCTCTACTCGTTGTAGACCATTGCCTATACTCCTTACGTGAATTTTCATACTACCAACAGAATTCTGTTATTTCCACTACCAACCTGTTTATACATCTATGGTATCAACTTCCTCAGCCAATTGTGAAAAGACTCATTTCTTGTGCCTAGCTCCTCCAGTGTAGTGTTTCAGACAGAGAACTTTTATTTTTACCGCGATCATCTTCTTTCAGAAGTGCATAGGCACAGGGGTGTGACAGTTTTCTCACCCAGCTCTGTCATGTCTATTTATTCAAATACCCAGGCTCTGAGGCAAAGCCTGCCTGACTCTGACTGAAGTATTCTTCACTCATGGTACATTTCTCTGATGAGTCTTATTATCCCAATAATCTGGCTTTTTATGGTACCAGCATTGGGTAAACATTTTTCAGGTTGAAAACCTGAAATTAAGCTACCTTAAATAAAAAGAAAACCAAAATTAAGCTACCTTAAATAAAAAGTAGAGTCCACAAGGGAGTTCAGGAAAGATGACAGAGTAGGAAGATGCCGAGCTAACCTCATCTCACTATCATACTCAGATAACAGCTATGACATATATGTAACTAACTATGCAAACAACCTGAAGACTTGGAGAACAGACCTTTCACAGTTAATTGCAGGAGGAGGCCTTAATGAAAAGAGTAGGAGGGGCAGAAATGTGGCTGGGAACTACAACCCTGTTGAGACTAGCCACCTATGGGAGGGACACCACAAGCAATGAGAAGTAAAAGAATCACATCCCACACAAGGAGCCCCAGCAGTGGGGACCTGCACTGCGAAGACAAATCCCTGTAACATCTGGACTTGAAAAACAGTAGGATTTAACTTCAGAAGCTTTACAGATTAATGGGGTTTAATTCCAGGTACTTTAAAAACCAGTGGGCTTAACTCCAGGAGAACTGGAGGGTGACAGGAAGTTGAGTCCCCACCATTAAAGCGCAAGCATAACTTGGCCCAAGACACATCACAGAAGCAGCAGTCTGAAAAGTGCCTGAGGTATGCATGAAGATTTATTAACTATTCTCAGTGTGTATGCTAGAGGGGTAGGGATTGCCAGTAGATCTCTCTGGGACCAAACGTACTGGGGGCTCCATTTCTCTTCCCCTCCCCAACCTACATAGCTGGAAGCTTGCAGGGGCCAGCAGTAACACTCCATCTTACCTTGCTGACACTATATGTCCCGTTAGCATGTTCCCCTGCAGACCCACCCTATTCAGCCCACCTTGCTTGGCAGGCATCCCTCCATAGTGACTCCTGTCCTACCACATCCTGAAAGCACAGTCCCCTTGACAGGGACCAGCATCTCTAAAGTGACTCTTGTCCTGGGGAAAAGGGGAGATATCCCACACACCAGCACACCCAGTTTCTGCAGCCCGGCGTCTTAGCTGGCTGTGAAAAGAGCAAGCACTGCCCTTTCATACATGTGCAACTGTGGTACAGACGAAAATTGTAGACACTTAGTTTGTCTGTCAACCCTGCCCACAAACGAGGCCTCAGTGGCCTCAAGTAGGACACTCTACCTACCCTGCCCAGTGCACCAACAGCAGGGCCACCTGGGCTAAGGCCAATGTGGCTCAGCCACAATAGCAGGACACACACAACATTCATAAGAGATACCCCAGGAGTGTTTGGTTCTGTTTACCATGGGGGATTGTGCTACAAGGAACAAGAAGATCTCTTCTAAACAAGGCCACTACTTTTAAAACCAGGAAACATAGCTCACCACCTTAAAATAGAAAAAAAAATACAGAGCATTAAACAAAATGAGACAAATAAATATGTCCCAAATTAAAGAAAGAGAAAAATCACAGTAAAATAGCTAAATGAAACAGAGGTATGAAATAGGCCTGATAAAAAATTCAAAATAATGGTCATAGAGACACTCACTGGATTTGAGAAAAAAGCACATTAACTTAGTGAGAACTTCAATGGAAAGACAGAAAATATAAAAGAGAACCAGTCAGAGATAGAAAAAATCAGTAACTAATATGAAAAATACACTGGAGGGAATGGGCAACAGATTAGAAGACATAGAATGGATCTGCAATTTGGAAGGCAGGGTAATGGAAAGCAACCAAGCAGAACTGTGAAAAGAAAAAAAAAAAAAAAGAATAATATAAAAAATAAGAGTACACCGAGAGAACTTAGTGATATCATCAAGCATTATAACATTGACATTACAGGGATTCAAGAAGAAGAAGATATAGAAAGGGTCAGAAAACTTATTTAGTAGAGAAATAATAGCTGAGAACTTCCTAAAGTTGGTGAAAGTAACAGACATTCAGGTCCAGTAAACAAAAAGTCCCTAAGAAGATCAACCCAAAGAGGTCAATAACAAGGCACATAATAATTAAAATGGCAAAAAGCAATGATAATAAGAATTTAAGACGTAGCAAGAAAAAAAACAGTTACATAATACAAGGGAAACCTCAAAAGGCTATCAGCTGATTTTTTTTAGCCGAAACACTGCAGTCAAGAAGGGAGCGACATGATATATTCAAAACGCTGAAAGGAAAAGAACAGCTACCAAAAATATTCTAACCAGAAAGGTTCTCATTTAGAACAGAAGAGAAATAAAAATTTTCCAGACCAAAAAAAAAAAAAAAAATTAAAGGATTTCATCACTAAACAAGACTTAAATATTAAAAAAAAATTCTTTGAGTGAAAAAAAAGAAAAGCTTTAACTAGAGTACAAAACATATATAAAAGGGGAAAATTTCACAGGTAAAAACAAACATACAGTAAAGGTAGTAGATTAATTATTTATAAAGCCAGTATGGATGTTAAAATACAAAACTGGTAAAATTATATCTATAAAAATTAGTCAAGGAATACACAAAATAAAAAGTTGCACAATATGACATTATATATATAAAATGTAGAGGAAGTAGTAAAAATGTAATGCTTTTAAAATGTGTTTGAATGTAGGTTTAGTTGGTTAAGTGCCCAGCTCTTAATTTCGGCCTAGGTCATGATTTCACAGCCTGTGGGTTCAAGCCCTACATCAGGCTCTGTGCTGGCAGTGCAGAGCTTGCTTGGGATCCTCTCTCTTCCTCTCTGTCTGCCCTTCCCTCTCGTGCACTTGCATGCATGCGCTCTCTCTCTCTCTCTCTCTCAAAATAAATAATAAGTAAACATAAGAAACATGTTTGAATTTAAGCAACCATCTACTTAATATAGACTACTACATATATAAGAGGTCACAGAAGAACCCAATAGTAATCATAAATCAAAAGCTTATAATAGATAAAAAAAATAAAAAGAAAGGAATCCAAACATAACTAAACAAAGCCATCAAACCACAAGGAAAGAGAGCAAAAGAAAAGACAGAGAAGAATTACAAAAACATGAGAAAACAATTAACAAAATGGCAATAAATGCATATCTATCAACAATTACTTAAATATAAGTGGATTAAATACTCCAATCAAAAGGCATAGGGTGAATGAACAAACAAAAACAATACTTATCTATATTCTGTCATTAAAAGACTTGCTTTAGACCAAAAGACATATACAGAGTGAAAATGAAGGGATGGGAAAACATACTATACAAATGGAAGGAAAAAAAGCCATATTAGTAATACTTGTATCAGGAAAAAACATATAGAGATTTTAAAATAAGGACTGTAGCAAGAGACAAAGAAAAGCACAGCATAATAATAAAGGGATTAACCCAACAAAAGGAAATAAAAATTGTAAATATATATGTACCCAAAATAGAAGCACCTAAATACATAAAGCAAATATTAACAGACATAAAGAAATAAATTGACAGTAATACAATAATAGTAAGGGATTTTACCACCCCATTTACATCAATGGATACATCACCCAGACAAAAAATCAACGAGGAAGCAGCAGCTCTGAATTACACATTAGACCAGAGGGACCTGATATATACAAAACACTACATTCAACAACAGAAGAATAAACATTTTTTTCAAGTGTACATGGAACATCCTCCAGGTTATTTCACATGTTAGACCACAAAATAAGTCCAAGTCTAAAAAAATTTAAGAAGACTGAAATCCTATCATGCGTATTTTTACCATAATGTTATGAAACTAGAAGTCAATTACAAGAAGAAAATCTAGACAAAACACAAATATATGGAGGGTAAACAATACATTACTATCTAATGCATGGGTCAAACAAGATATCTAAGAGAAAACTTAAAAATTATATAAAGAAAAATGAAAATGAAAATCACAATGATCAAAAAATTTGAATGTAGCAAAACAGTTCTAAGAGGTAAATTTTTAGCAGTACTGGCCTATTTCAAGAAACAGAAAAAAATATCAAATAAACAACCTAACCCTATACTTAAAGGAATTAAAAAGTAAACTAACAAAAAAGAACAAAGCTCAAAGGTAGTCAAAGAAAGGGAATAATAAAGATTAGAATCGAAGTAAAGAAAATGAGAATTACAAAAGTAAAAAGAGCAATGAAACGAAGAGCTATTTGAACATATAAACAAAATTGATAAACCTTTAGCCAGAATCATCATGGAAAGATAGATAAAACTCAAATGAAATCAAAGGGAGGAGAAATAACAACTGACACCACAGAACTACAAAGAATTAGAAGAGAATATTGTGAAAAAATTATATGCTAACAAATTGGACAACCTGGAAGAAATGGATAAATTCCTAGCAACATACAATCTCCAAAAACTTAATCAGGAAGAAGCAGAAAATCTGAACAGACTGATTACTAGTAAGGGGAAATAATTTGGCAAGCAAAAAACTCCCAAGAAACAAAAATCTGCAACCAGATAGCTTGTTAGGTGAATTGTATGAAACATTTAAAAAAGAGTTAACATCTATTCTTCTGAAACTCTTCAAAAATAAAAGAGAAAGAAAAACTTCCAAATTCATCCTATGAGGCTAGCATTACTCACACTAAAACCAGATAAAACCACTACAAACAAAGAAAACTACAGGCCAGTATCGGTGATTAATGTGTATACAGAAATCCTCAAGAAAATATTAGAAGACCAAGTTCAACAATACATAAAAAATTATCCCTCATAATCAAGTGGGATTTATTCCAGGGATGCAACAATGGTTCAATATTCACAAATCAATGTGATGCATCATGTTAACAAGAAAATAATAAAAGTCACATGATCATCTCAGAAGATGCAGAACAAGCACTTGACAAAGGGCAACATCCATTCATGATGGAAACTCTCAACAAAGTAGGGTTAGAAGGAACATACCTCAACATAACAAAGCCCATGTATAAAAAACCCAAAGCTAACAGCATACTCAATGGTGGAAAACTGAAAGTTTTTCCTACAAGATCAGGAACAAGACAAGGATGTCCTCTCTCACCACTTGTATTCAACATAATACTGGAAGTCCTAGCTACAGAAATCAGACAGAAATAAAGGCATCCAAAATGGTAAGGAAGAAGTAATACTGTTAGAATTTGCATATAGCATGGTATTATATATAGAAAACCCACTAGAACTGATAAATAAAGTCAGCAAAGTCACAGTATACCAAATTAATATACAGAAATTTGTTGCATACACTAATAATAAAACAGCAAAAAGCAATAAAGAAAACAATCTCATTTACAAGAAATCACAGTATTGTCCAGAAAGTCGATATAAGGGAACCCTCAGGCACTATGGGTGGGAATAAAAATGGTGCATCCACATGGAAAACAGCATGGAGATTCCTTAACAACTTAAAAATGAAATACTACGATTCAGTAATTCCACCATTGAGTATTTATTCAAATTAAACAAAAACATTAAAACAAAAAGATATATGCATCCCTATGTTTATTGCAGCATCATTTACAAGAGATAAGATATGGAAGCAACCTAAGTGTCCATTAAGAGATGAATGGATTAAGAAGATGTGGGATATGTACACACATACAAACACACGTGCACACACACATACACACAATGAAATGTTACCTATAAAAAATGAGATCTTGCCATTTTTTTTGTCACATGGCAAGATCCACATGGATAGATCTAGAGTGAAATAAGACAGAGAATTCAAATACCATATGACTTCACTTATGCTGGAAGGTAAAACCCGAAACAAAAGAATAACTATGCAAAAAAAACCAGAAACAGACACATAAGTACAGAAAACAACCTGAGCGTTGTCAGACGGTGGGGGTGGGGATGATAAAAATAAGTGGAAGGGGACTGGGATATGTGGGCTTCCAGTTATGGAGTGAACAGGTCATAGAGATAAAGGATACAGCATGAGGAATGTCGTTGGTGGTGCTGTAATAGCATTCACTGTATGGTGACAGATGGTAGCTACACTTGTGGTCATAGAATAACATATACACTTGTCACATCAGTGTGTTGTATATCTGAGACTGTTGTAACATTGTATGTCAACTATTCTACAATAAAAATTTAAAATACTATCAAGTTTACTGAACTGTGCACAGGCACACATGCCACTTTAAAAATACACACACACATACACACATACACACACACAGAAAAAGCAGAATAAGTGTTTAAGAGAAAAATAGGAAAAAAGAATGAGGGCAATAAATAGACCACAGTAACAAACATGGCAGGTAGTAACACAATAATATCAATAATTACCTTAAACATCAATGATCTATATACATCAATTAGAAGATAGATTGTCAGTATGAATCAAAAAACAAGAAACTCACTTTAAATACCCATATGGATTTAAAATAAAAGGGACGGAGAAAAATATATCATGTTAACACTAATCAAAAGAAAGTAGTGGTAGCCATATTCATTTCAGACAGAGCAGACTACATGCCAAGAAATGTTATCAAAGATAGAGATATTACATAATAATAAAGGAATCAACAATTCAATAAGACATAACAATCCTTAATATGTATGTGCCTAACAGAGTGGCAACATATCTGAGGCAAAATAAATTGAGTTGCAAAGAGAAATTGATGAATCCACTATCATACTTGAAGTCTTTAATATCCTTCTATCACAGAAGGACAAATACAGCAGCCAGAAACTCAGTAAGGACATTGTTGAACTCAACAGCACCATAAACCACTTAACTGAAGTCTATAGACTACACAAAACAACAAATTATGTATTGTTTTCAAGTTCACATAAAATATTTACCAAGACAGATCATATCTGGGGCCTAAAAACATACCTTAATAATTGTAAAAGAATAAAAGTCACACAACACTAGCTTTCAGACCACAATAATATTAAACTAGAAATAAATGACAGAAAGCTGAAAAAAAAAACAAAATAACAGGGTATTAAATAATATACTTTCAAATAACAAATAAATTCAAGATGAAATCTCAAGATAAATTTAAAAGTATTTTGAACTAAAGAAAAATGAAAACACAACTTATCAAATATGTGAAATTCAGTGAGAGTAGTGCCTTGAGGGAAATTTATAGCATTGATTGTAATTTTAGAAAAGAAAAAAAGATCTAAAATCAATAATGTAGTCTTCTACTTTAGGAAACTAGAAACAAGAGATCAAGTTAAATACAAAGTAAGTCCCAAAAATAATAATAATTACAGTAGGAATCAATGAAACTGAAAAGTAGGAGTCCATAGAGAAAATCAACAAAGTCAGAAGCTCATTTTTTGGAAAAGATTAATAAAATTGGTAAGCCTCCAGTTACACTAATTATGAAGAAAAAAGAAGACATAAATGACTAATATCAGAAAGGAAAGAGAGGTGTCACCACAGATCTCATGGACTTTAAAAGGATTCATTTAAAAGGAATAAATATTGTGAACAACTGTAAGCCCACATTTGATAACTTAGATGAAATGGACCAGTTCCTTGAAAGATGTAATCTGTTAAAACTCACACAAGAAAATATAGATACAATCTAGACAAGTTTGCATCTATTAAAGAATTTGAAGCAATAATTAAACCTCTTAAAACAAAAAACACAAGGCCCAGATGGTTTCACTGGTGAATTCTACCAAACATTTAAGGAACAACATTATACCAATTCTCATGGTATCATCATAAATAACAACAAAAATATTTTCTAATCCATTCAATGAAACCAACATTACAAAAATCAGACAAGGGAATACAAAACTACAGACCAGTATTTCTTATAAACATAGATACAAAATACTCAAACCACATTAAATCAATCCCATTATTTGATGTATAAAGAAATCATATGCCATGACCATGTGGGAATTATCACAGATATGCAAAGCTGGTTCAATATCTGAAAATCAAATTGTGTAATACATCACAGTGGGCTAAAAAATAAATATCACATGATTATATCAAGATACATAAAAAAGCATTTACCAAAAATCTAAGTTAACTTCACACTTAATATAGATAAACTCAAATTTTCTCACTAACATCAGGAATAAGGTAAGGATGTCTCCTCTCACTACTACTTTTCCAACTTGTCCTGGAAGTCCTAATCAATGCAAAAAGAAAAGAAAAAAACATATAGTGTATACAGATAATGAAAGAAGAAATAAAACCCCATTTTTGTTCACAGATGACATGATTTTCTATGTAAAAAAAATCTAATGAATCAACAGCAATAAACTTTTCTGAAACTAATTAGCTACTTAAAAAGGCTGTAGAACACAATATTAATATACAAAAGTCAATTACCTTTTTATATACCAGCAAAGAACAGGTAGAATTTGAAATTAAAAACATGCTTATTTACAGTTTTAGTGAATTCCCGTCAAAATCTCGGCAAGTTATTTTGTGGATATTGATAAATTGATTCTAAAGTTGATATGAACAGACCAGGATAGCCAACTCAATATTGAAACAGAAAAACAAAGTTGGAGGACCGATTCTATCTAAATTCTAGACTTAATGTAAAGCTACATTTACATTTTTAGAAAATAAAAAAAAGATATAAAATCAATACTGCAGTCTTCTACTTTAGGAATGTATAAAAGGAGATCAAATTAAATACAAAGTAGGCATAAGAAATAATAATAATTACAGTAGTAATCAATGACACTGAAAATTGGGATCCATAGAGAAGATCGATAAAGTCAGAAGCTCATTTTTTGTTTTTTTATTTATTTTTTTTTTAATTTTTTTTTTCAACGTTTATTTATTTTTGGGACAGAGAGAGACAGAGCATGAACGGGGGAGGGGCAGAGAGAGAGGGAGACACAGAATCAGAAACAGGCTCCAGGCTCTGAGCCATCAGCCCAGAGCCTGATGCGGGGCTCGAACTCCCGGACCGCGAGATCGTGACCTGGCTGAAGTCGGACCCTTAACCGACTGCACCACCCAGGCGCCCAGAAGCTCATTTTTTGGAAAGGATTAATAAAGTTAATAAGCCTCTAGTTAGACTAATTAAGAAAAAAAAAGACATAAATGACTACTAGAACATAAATAGATCAATAGATTCTGAACTCTAGAATTGAGTTCAGAAAAGACCTACATAAATACAGTCAACTGGCGTTTGAAAAAAGAACAAAGGCAATACACGGAGAAGAGATAGTCTTCATCAAATGGTGCTGGAACAACTGGACAGCCAGAGGCCAAAAAAAAAAAAAAAAAAAATTCTAGACACAGAATTAACTCACCCTTCACAAAGAATAACTCAAAGTAGATCATAGACCAAAGCAAAATGCAAAACTATGCAAAACTCCTAGAAGATAACATAGTAGGAATCCTAGATGACTTTGGGATGATGATGTCTTTTTAGATCCTGCAATGAAGTCATGATTATTGATATAAATAATTGATAATCTGTACTTCATGAAAATCAGAATCTACTCTGTGAAAGGCAATGTCAAGAAAATGAGAAAACATGCCACAGAATGGGAGAAAATATTTGCAAACAATATATCTGATACAGGACCTTCCACCCCTGATGTACAAAGAACTCTAAAAACTCAAAAATAAAACAAAAAATATTGATTAAAAAATAAGCAAAAGATCCGAAAAGACATCTCAACAAATCTATGTAGAGCTAGCAAGTAAACATTTGAAAATATGTTTATCATTACATGTCATTAGGGACGTGTAAATTAAAACATTGAGATACCCCTATTAAAATGGCCAAAATTAAAGCACTGATAACGCCAAATGCTGACAAGAATGCAGACCAATAGAAACTGTCATGTTTTGGCAGCGGGAATGGTACATTTTGGAACATAGTTTTCGGTTTGCTTATAAAACTAAGCACACTCACTAAGCAAAATGATACATTTTGGAAGACAGTTTTCTGTTTTCTTATAAAACTAAGCACACTCTCACCATATAATTTAGCAATCATACTCCTTAGTGTTTACAAAAGGAATTGAAAATTTATGACCACACAAAAACATGCACACAGATATTAATAGCAGCTTTGCTTATAAATTTGCTCATTGATCTTTGCTCAATCAAGATGCCCTTCACCCATAGGTGAGTGGATAAACTGTGGTATGTACAGACAATGGAATATTATTCTGTATTAAAACAAAATGAGCCGTTGAGCCATAGACAGACATGGAGGAACCTTAAATGTATATTACTCATGAACAAACAAACAAACAAAAAACAATGTAAAGGCTATACACTATATGATTCCAACTATATGACATTCTGGAAAAGACAAAACTATGGAGACAACAAATGGATCAATGGTTGTCAGGGGTTGGGGGAAAGGGAAGGATGTACTAGTAAGCAGAGTACAGAGCATTTTTAAAGCTGCAAAACTATTCTGTATTGTAGATATATGCCATTATACATTTTTCCCAAACTAATAGAATGTACTCTAGCAAGAGTGAACCCTAACATAAACTATGTACTATGGGTATTAGTGATGGGTTAATCTAGTTCATTGATCACAACAAATGTACCGCTCTGGTGCAGGATGTTGATGGGGAGGTTGTATGTGTGTAGGGACAGTGGTTACATTTGAATTCCTATACTTTACTTTCAATTTTGTTGTGAACTCAAAGTACTCTAAAAATAAATTTTATTAGAAAAAAAAATATTAAAAAAAATTTAGACCCCTGGGTCCTATCTCCAGGTACTTATTCAAAACTTTGAAGTTGAAACCCAGACCTCTGCATGCTGAGTTTCTCACATTTATACTTAGCGTAACAGTCACTACACTAATGAGATCCAGCAGAATCTCTAAAACCCCATATGATCATGAAGTACAGACAGATAATTATAAACCTTTGTCCTTCCTGTGTTATGAAACTACTGAAACTGGCAACTATGAGATAAGAAATAAATTCAATTTCCCACAAGCATAGTGTCTATTTCCCAGTTATCATTTTGACAGGAGCTGTTCAAAATCTGGAAGTCGCTCTGTCATGACATCTGGAAGTTGCTTTCAGAGGTTTCCAGCTGTGTTTGCAAATTGAAACTTCAGTTTGGTCAGATAATGTCGATAACTTCTATGCTTCTAAGCAGTTTCATGGTTTGCAAAATTATTTTTGGCATAGAATCAGCTTTTCTGCCAGAAACTTAACCAAATTTAGTGCAATCATATAGGAAGGTCTTTTATCAAACAGTCAAAATAACAACAACAATTTCACACTTTGCTCAGAGCTAAAAATCAGTCTTATAAAATATGGAAAAGCAATGCTTCAGAAATAATTTCCTACCTGGTAAAATATATTTGATGCTATTTATACTAGGGTCATAGACTGTTAAACCTTCTCCGAGGCTGAGAGAGTAGTTTTCTTTTGGTGACACTAATTCATAATAATAGGCATTAAATTTTCTAAGGACTATTTTTTAGGAACATCATGGGCTATTCAGTCATATGTTTTAGTGTTTCTAGAATATCCCTGGTCATTGTTTCTAAATTTAATTTATAATACAATGACACTCCAGTAGGAACGAAAACAAGTAGAAAAAATTTCAACAGTATTAATTAAGGGAATTGATCATTAAGGGAATGAAGAGATATTAGGCACGAAGCTGTGGAATTGTACTATGTTAGTGTGTCATATCACAGTTGGGAAGCATCGTATTAGATCATAATTTTAGATTTTATCGTAGCTCCTTATTGCCTATAGCAATGCTGTAATTTTAAGTCTTGTTTATTTAAACCTTAGTTTGGTGGAATTCTGCTATAGTACATGGTTATGTTAATTTTTTAATGCTTTTTCACCTTATATGACGCTTCCTTTTGACTGTCCAAGGAAACTCCTGATTGTTCTAACATTTCACAAGCACCTTAAAGAGTAATCATTAGTTGAGCAACCATAATTTATTGAATGCATAAACCAACAGTAGGCACTATCAAGAATGCAGTAGAAATAAGTATCAGATGGGAAGTTTTCAACTGCGAGGACCAGATTATTTAATTAAGTGTCAAACAGAAAAAAAGACTGTGAGAGCATACATTTTGTTTTGTTGACACCAGCTGATAAATATCCTCAGTGACCACGTTCCATTCTTTGTTCCATTGCATGACCCTCTCCCTCATTTGCAAGATAAGTACCGCAGTCCTAGATACCACATTCTCACACAACACCATCTTAAGACAGAAAAACACAAGGGTCATACTATCTTTGCACACTTCTTTGTTGAGAAAGAAAACCTCTCCAGAAATCTTTTTTTTTCCTTTTGCAGTTTTTCTTATTCATTCCATTGACCAGGATTGCATCACGTGTACATGCTGGCTACAAGTGAAGCTGGGAAGGCATGGATCCCTGGGATGCATTGTGCAATTGGGTGTGGAGGGGGAAAGCAAGATGCCAAATTAGTACATAATATCTGTCTCACAATATTAACCTTTTAAAAACCCTCAATGATAACTATGGTTTTTGCTTGTTATTTACGAAGTATTTTCAAGCAAGTTATTTCAATCCTTAAAATAAGCATGTCTAATATAAACATTAATCCACCTCCATTTTTGTATATGAGAAATATCAGTGTCCCAAAAGATAATGAGGAGCAAGATGGAACAATTTATGCTTTCTTATCTATAGCCGTACAAGTATGAAACAGCTCAGGATAAAGGGATACTAGTAAGGGTATTTATGTTCAGTGTGTTAAAATAAATAAATATAGTACTGGAGTAACTGACTGGAAAAGGAAGATGAATCTGGCAGAAAGATACAGGATGAACTTCTAAGGGCAGAAAAAGACTGAGGGAGAAAGACTAACTACCAGCTAAGTCAGAAGCCAACGTTTTATGATCTATCTGTCTTTAAATAAAAGGTTAAAGATATAGATGAGCCCATGGTGACTAAATTAAAGGAATGGGTAATGCAAAAATATTTAAGAAGGAAAAAAAGAGGTATGATTAGATAGAAGAGATTGAAGAAAGACAAAACTTAAAAAAAACCCAAAACCAAAAAAACCCAGGATGCCCTGCTCTGTAATAGAACAGTCACAATGTCACAGAAAAGGCACTATTGAAGGAAACTAATTTGGAAAGATCATATAGTGTCAAGTTTGAGATAAACAAATTTGAAGAGATGAGGGAAGTTTCGATTACAAACATGATAAACAAACATGGAAATCATGTAGAAATGAAGTCAAGAGTAAAACTCTCCGGGAGTTGTCTATGAAGGCAATATTTTTTAGAGGGATGTAAGATAAGAGAATGTAAGCATGACATAAGCATGGCAGAGGACACACTCATATTGACAAATCTTTGGGTTATATAGTTGTGTCTCTATCAGTGCTAATTTAAACCTGTCAAAATCTGTAGCTCATCAGTTTACTTTCAGCAAATATAGGAATCTAATAGAAAAAAATGAGTAAGGGTCAAATACCACGGAGGGTTTTAAAGCAAGAGCACGGTACAGGCACCTAGTATTCTCCCCTTACTACACTCTGCTCCCACTGCATTGGCCTTCTTTCTGAAACTCCAAACTTGTGGCACTTGCTTTTGTACTAGCTGTTTTCCTACCTGAATTCTCTGCTTTGAATCCCAGAATTGCTTTCTAGCTGTGTGGCTTTAGGGAAGTTAATTAACATCTGGGTGCCTCATTCTCTAAATTTGTAAAGTAAGGATTCTATATGTTTAATATCTACCTTAATTAATACACGGAAGCTTCCCAAAGAGGCATCTACACAAGAATTCTCTGATATGACCTTATTGTGCAGTGGATCATCCCTGGATCAAAATTTCAAAAAGTTTAGAAAAATCCAACTTTGAAAGAGTCTCAGATTGGTCTTTCTTGTCAATATAGTGTGACATGTCTCATGTCAAACTTTCCCTGCTTCTACCCACGCCCCCACAACCCCAAACAGTTCTTCCTAATTACTGTCTCATCTATGACTAGCCAGGCTGGAATTGATTCCTCTCATGACAGAAACCATACAAAAGTCCAGAGCCCACGGCAATGCTCTGCCTCCTTTGTCAGTGTTCTTTCTTGTTACCAGCGACTTATGTCTATTTCTATGCTTCACTTGCCCTGCTCACTCAGTTTCTGCACACCGCCTGGTTCTTGTTTGTCCAGTCTTGAAAAAACATTTGGCATTTTGGTGTCTAGGACAGCCTGGTCACTAATTGGTTTGCACAGCTGCTGCTAAACTTTGAACATCATCCCTTTTGTGTGACCTGATTCTGACATCTGTACCTGGATGAACCCTCCTTTAGATTACTTCAAGGATTTCAGACATTAACGTCTGCTTTGATGACAGGTTTCTAGTCTAAGTCCAAATCATAACCATATCTATTTCTTATCAAAATGGTGTTTAGTTCTTAAAAGTCATCGTGGATTTTTTTGTTTGTTTTGGTTATTATTTTTCTTATCATGTGTCTATGCATGCTTAACTGACTCATTCCCCTTTTTGTGAAGTGTAAGTAGAAACTAGTATACAAAAGATAAATACACTTCTCTACTTGAATCTTGAGGAGATGGTTGGGGATTTTGTGATCTCATTTCGTCTTTCCCACAGTAAATTCTTCTGATATTCCTAATTATTAAGGGAAAAGTTGGCAAAGCCTGGCTCTCCCACAAGTATTTTAAATATGGTAATATACCTATAACAGCAAAAATATTCATATTTTTTTCAAGTACACTATCTCATTTAGTTTCTACAAATGCCCTACTCATTTATTCATTCAGTGACTATTTATTGAGGTCCTGATACATACCGGATATCATTCTAGAAGCTGGTTGTATGGAATTGAGGCCTTTATGAGTCAGGTATGGAGGTTGTATTGTCTCCTTTGACAGACAATGTAATTGTGGCTCACCGGAGTTGCATAACTTACCCAATTTCATATAGCAAGTGTGCAGCCGAACCAGAAATGTTCCTTCTGAAGCCTTGTTCTATTCTCTTTGTGCTACAGATATAATACAAAGCCTTTCAAATTCACAAGTAATTTATATTTGCATTATTGCTAACCCTTTTTGAAGTCTATTGATATTTCAGATACCCTTATATGGCTGTAAATAATACTATAATTTAGGATAAATTGAATCAACAGCTTAGCAGGATCCTAAGTAAATACTCATATTTACTTATATGCATTATCAAGGTTATAATCATACTGAATCAACAAATGACAAAAATCAAATTTGAAAATTTATGTGTCATTTCTCTCATTATTATATTTTAAATGGAACAGCTAATTTTTAAGTTGTGCTTTGATTATTTGGCAACACTGATTAAAAGTTTACATTGATAAATAAGCTTCAATGTCAGCCTATTTTTCTTATAACAACAAATGAAAATAAAGTAATACTTTCATTTAGAATCACCTACGAACAATCTTACTTGCCAAAGGATATTTGGCGATGTGGAGACACGTTTGGGCTCTGCTGACATCTAGTGAATGGAGGCTAGGGATGATCCTAAAGAGAACAGCTCCCGCGACAAGCAATTATTCTACCTAGAATGGCAGCGGTGCGTATTAAGAAATCCTTATCTAGTACGTGTCTGATAAATTGTGTGAAAAGCCTAAATTAACAAAATACTAATCTTAATAAAGCTTCATTTGTAAATAGCATTTGGCAAAATAACTCATTATTTTTGTTACAGACAGCCATCATTCGATCTTCAGCTAGAAATGATTTACACATAATAGTTATAAGTTTGTTTGGGTTTATTACAGCATTTTTAGTAGTAAAATGGAATAGAATAAATGGTCATCAGTAGTAAAATGGTTAACCGAATTGTGATATAACCACATCATGGATTATCATTTGACCCTTAAAACAGGAATTAGATCTATACAACTTAAAAATGGTGTAATTATTATAATATGAGCACCTTGGGGCGCCTGGGTGGCTCAGTCGGTTAAGCGTCCGACTTCCGCTCAGGTCATGATCTCACGGTCCTGGGTTCGAGCCCAGCGTCGGGCTCTGTGCTGACAGCTCAGAGCCTGGAGCCTGTTTCAGATTCTGTGTCTCCCTCTCTCTCTGCCCCTCCCCCGTGCATACTCTGTCTCTCTCTGTCCCAAAAATAAATAAACATTAAAAAAAATAAAAATAAAAAATAATATGAGCACCTTTTCCTCACTTCCTTTCCCTCTTTTTTCAAACTTTTGATTTTGAACTCATTTTGGAATTACAGAAAAATTACCAAATAATGCAGCACAATATTCATATATTGTCTCACCCAGCTTTCTCTAATACTAATATCTTACTTTACCACAGTATAATTATCAAAAGCAAGAAATGAACATTGGTATAATAGTATTAACTAAATCAGAGATCAGAAAGCTTCTACAATAAATACTGGAGGCTTTTCAGGCCATACAATCTCTGTTGCAACTACTCAACTCAGACATTGAGGAATGAAAGCAGTCACAGCCAGTATTTAAGTGAAAGACTGTGATTATATTCCAATAAAACCTTATTTACAAAGACAGGCAACAAGGCATCTGATCCCTGAACTAAAGACATTATTTAACTTCAAAAGTTTTTCCTCTAATATTTTTTTTTTCATTCTAGGATACTACCCAGAATCCTACATTGCATTTATTTATTTATATTTAAACCACTGCTGTCAGTAAAAGCTTCTTAGTCTTTTCTTTCCTTGAAAGTTTTAAAGAGTGTTGATCAGTTGTTTTTGTCAAATGTCCTTCAAATGTCAAATGCCCTTGTATTTATTTGATGTTTTCTCATTATTACAGTATTTACCAAGAAGTGGTTTTCTATTTCCTTTATTCCATCTACATTTACTAGTTGGAATTCTACTATAAGGAAGGGCTCTTTCTTCTCATTCATTTATTTGATTATTTGTATCAGAATTGACTCATGGATATTTATTCTATGGTTTATTCATTGATTTATAATTTATTTACTTATTCAGATTTTTTAGGTTGGCTTCTGTATTTTTTCAACAAGCTCCATTTTTCCAAATCTCTTCTTTACATTGTGACCTCACAAATATTTCAAACTTGCCTTGTATTTTCCCTAATCTGGCTTTAGGATTAAACTCTTCTCCAAGGAGCCTTGGTTTCTTTTCTTAGAGAATGGTAATAGAAACCAAGATTTGAGCACTAAGTTTTCTCATTGCTATTAGTGTGCCATGACTTCTAAGTCTCTTAAGAGACAATTCTAGGAAATAAATGTTTGAGAACTAACCCACATAAGCAGGTCCATTTATTGATTTCAATCCAAAACCACAGACCTCAGTTTAGCTTTCTCCTTTATGGTATTTGTAACTTCTTTTCCATTGTTGTGGGATGGGCTCTTATTATCTGTACTATATTTATGCATTTGCTCATCCTGGCACACATATAAAATAGTTTAAAAATTGGTAACACCCTTGTGAGAAACATTCATTAAATAGATTATATTATTTATTAATAATTATTTTTGTCTTTAGATTTACAATGTCCAGACAAGGTATTGTTTTGTAAAGTTACTCAGGTTAGTTCTTTATACCTCACTACTTTTAGTGTGTTTATGTTTTTCATTTTTAACACAATTAAGGTTCATTTGTTATTGTTTGTATTCACATTCCATATGACATCCACATCCTAGTTTTTTTTTTTATTTGTGAAGACTGTGTGGAATATTAATACATTTGTAAGAATTGTAGCCATTTAAAAAGATATATTCAAAAAGTGCCACTCCCTTTTTATTCCTGCTATCTGCAACCTATCTTACTTCTACTCTTTACCCATCTACCCCTTGTAAGTATCCAGTTTTTAGGTTTCATGTTTATCCTTTGTATTTATTTTATACAAATGTATATAACATGTGTATTTTAATATATATACTTCTACCTTACTTTAAGAATAGCATACCAGAGATGGAGGGGAAGATGGCAGCAGAGTAGGAGGAGCCTAAGCTTGTCCTGTACCAAGAATACAATTAGATAACTATCATATCATCCTAAACACTCCAGAAATTGACCTGAAGACTGGCAGGATAACCCCATGACTAAAGGTAGAGAAGATGCCACATCAAAGAAGGTAGGAAGTAAGGACACACTTTGGGAGGGAAGCAGATCTTGGCTGTTGAAGTGGGCAGGGGGCCACGGTTGTGGAGAAAGGCAAGACAGACTAACACATAGGGAGGTGCACAGAGTAGAAGAATCTTGATAGCAACTGGCTTGGAAAGCAAGAGTGGCTGAATTTTGTGAGTTCTTGCAACCAGCGGGGCTTAAAGTCTACAGTTTTAAAGGTCAGCAGACATGACTTGGGAAATCCTGGAGGTCACTGGGGCTGCTCTTGGAGAAAAAGAAAGGCAAATAGCCTGTGGACATACAGCATAAAAATAGCCATCTGAAGAACGCCTAAGGCACAGAGTGAGAAGGTTATTTTCTCACCTTAGAACATGTCCTAAAGAGACAGAAGTCAGAGAAAGACCACTCCAGAAACTAAGGATCTAGCCAGTGTCATTTCTCTCCTCAACCCCTGATCATAAACACAGGGCCACCTGTGGGAACCAGCAGAGTGCCAAAACTTGCTACCTAACTTGCTTACATAAGCCCTGCCTGTCCATGCTTAGGTGGAACTGTCCTTCCTAGTCACCCTTTCCTCTGTCCCCCTCCCACAGAAGAGGAGCCCAAACCCCTCTCCACATAGTGTCCCCTCCTGGGAATCCCGCAGGGCCTCAATTTCAGCAGTGGTGGTAAAAGATTTAGTTTCGTAAGCACACCAGAGCACATCTAGTTAAAACTCACCACTCTCAGTCCAGGGGCCAAACACTGCCCACAACAGATACACAGCCTAAGCAGATGATTGGCCTGAAGGATAAAGAGGCCAGGACACAACATCAGAGCACATGCAACATACATTGAAGTATCAGGCCTTGGGGAAGAGAGAATACTACACGGCAAGGCACTAAAGAACCTCTTCCTCATTAGACCATTACCCTTAGAAGCGGGATACACAGCTGACTTTCCTGAACAGAGAAAGCAAGCACAGAGACTAAGATAAAATGGGAAGACAGAGGAATCTGTCGCAAATGAAAGAGCAGGACAAGGCCATGGCAAGACACCCAAGTGAAACAGATATAATTAACATGTTTGAGAAAATTTAAAGTAATAATCATAAAGATACTCACTGGACTTGAAAAGAGTGGAATGTATCAGTGAGACCCTTAACACAGAAATATGGAATAATGTAACTGAGATAAAAGGCTCAATAAACAAAATAGAAAACAGCTTGATGGAAGGAACTGAAGGATGAAAGAAGCAGAGGAATGAATCAATAACCTAGAAGAAACATAATCAAGATGAATAAAATCAAGATGAATAAAAGAGAGAAAAAAAAGTGATAAAAAATGAGAATAGATCTAGGGAGCTTAAGGACTCCATCAAACTTAAGAACATTCATGTTACAGGAGCCCCAGAAGAAGAAGGGAGAGGAAAGGGGGCAGAAAGTTTATTTGAAGAAATAATGGCTGAAAATTTTCCTAACCTGGGGAAGAAAACAGATATCCAGATCTAGGAGGCACAGTGGAAGTTCAACAAAATAAACAAAAGCAGATCCACACCAAATGTTGCAATTGAAATGGCAAAATATAGTGATGAAAAAAATATATTTAAAGTAGCAAGACAAAACAACACAATTACAGACAAGGGAAACCCATAATGCTATCACAATATTTTTCAGCAGAAACTTTCCAAGCCAGAAGGGACCAGCATAATATATTCAAAGTGATAAATCAGAAAATCTTGTAGCTAAGAATACTCTATACAGCAAGGCCATCATTTACAATAGAGAAGAGAAAGTTTCCTAGACAAAAACTAAAGGAGGTCATGACCAATAAATGAGCCCTGCAAGAAATATTAAGGAGTCTCTTTGAGTGGAAAGAAAAGACCAAAAGTGGCAGTATAAAGATAAGAGACACAAAGAAGTAAAAATAAATATTTCTGTAAAAAAAATAGTCAAGGAACTCACACACATACACACAAAAGATGTAAAATATAATACCATAAACCTAAAATGTGGGAGGAGTAAAGAATGAGTTCAAACTTAAATGACGATTAAGTGAATACAGAGTGCTATATGCAGAAGAGGTTATATACAAACCTAATTATAACCAGAAATAGAATATTACTAAAAATATGCAGAGAATAAGGAGAAAGAAATCCACATGTATAACTAAGGAAAATTAGCAAACCACGAAAGACAGAAATACAAGAAAGGATCAAAGAAAATCTGCAGAAACAACCACAAAACAAGTAACAAAATGGCAATAAATACATATCAATAATTACTTTGACTGCAAATGGACTGAGTGCTCCAATAAAAACATATAAGTGACAGAATGGATAAAGAAAGTATCCTATAAGAGTCTTGTATAACATGGAAAGACACCTGTGTTTTGAATATGAGGGGATGGAGAAACATTTATCATGAAAATGGATGTCAAAAGAAAGACAGAGTAGCAATACTTATATTGGACAAAATAGATTTTAAAACAAAGACTGGAACAAGAGACAAAGAAGGACACCACATAAAAATAAAAGGGAAAACCCAACAAGAAAGTATAATAATTGTAAACATTTATTCACCCAACATAGCTGCACCTAAATACATAAAACAGTTAATAATAAACATAAACTAGTTGATAATGATACAATAATAATAGTGGACTTTAACACCCTACTTAAATTGATAGAACATCTAAACTGAAAATCAACCAGGAAACTATGACTTTGAATGACACACTAGGATAGATGGATTTAGCAGATATATTCAGACCATTTCTCCCTAACAGCAGAATAAACATCTTTTTCAAGGGCACACAGAACAATATCCAGAATAGATCACATATCAGCTCACAAAACAAGCCTCAACAAATGTAAGAAGATGAAAGTCATACCATGCATCTTTTCTGACCACTATGGAACTATGAGACCATAAGTTAACCACAAGAAAACAATCCGGAAAGGTCACAAATACATGGAATTTAAATAACATGGTACTAAATAATGAATGTGTCAAACAGGAAGAAGAATAAATTACAAAGTACATGGAAACAAATGAAAATGAAAACCCAATGGTCTAAAACATTTGGGGTCCTGAAGAGGGAAGTTTATAGCAATTATAGGTCTACATCAAGAAGTAAAAAAAAAAACTTAAATAAACAACGTAGATTTACACTTACAGGAGCTAGAAATAGAACAATAAACAAAACCTAAAACCAGCAGAAGAAAGGAAATAATAAAGATTAGGTCGGAAATTAGTGATACAGAAACTAAAAAAAGAAATAGGAAAGGTCAATGAAACTGAGAGATGGTTCTTTAAAAAAATTAATAAAATTGATAAACCTCCAGCCAGACTTATCATGAAAAATAAAATAAAATCACAAATGAGAGAGGAGAAATAACAACTAACACCATAGAAATATAAGCAATTTTAAAAGACTATTATGAAAAACTACATGCCAACAAACTGGATAATCTAGAAGAAATAGATAAATTCATAGAAACATAAACTACCAAAGCTTAAACAGAAAGAAATAGAAAATTTGAACAGACTGATAACCAGCAAAGAAATTTAATCAGTAATCAAAAAAATTCCCAAGAAACCAAAATCCAGGTCCAGATAGCTTCAGAAGTGAATTCTACCAAACATTTAAAGAAGAGTCAATACCTATTCTTCTCAAAATACAAAAAATAGAAGAGAAAAACTTCCAAATTCATTCAATGAGGCCAGAATTACCCTGCTACCAAAACCAGATTAAGACACCACTAAAAAAGAGAACTACAGGCCAAAAACTACAGATGCAAAAATCATCGACAAAATACTGGCAAATTGAATCCAACAATACATTTAAAAAATCATTTACCAAGATCAAGTGGGATTTTTTCCTAGTTTGCAAGGGTGGTTTAACATTCAGAGATCAATCAACTTGATACATCACATCAATAAAAGAAAAGAATCATGTGATCATTTCAATTGATGCAGAAAAAGCATTTGACAAAGTACAACATCCATTTATGATAAAATCCTTTAACAGATAAGTTTAGAGGGAACACATCTCAACATAACAATGGTCATATATGAAAGATCCACAGCTAACATTATTATTTTTTTTTAATTTTTATTTATGCTTGAGAGAGAGAGAGTGAGCGCAGTGTAGGGGCAGAGAGGAGACACAGAATCTGAGGCAGGCTCCAGGCTCTGAGCTGTCAGCACAAAATCCAACGCGGGGCTCAAACTCACAAACCATAAGATCATGACCTGAGCTGAAGTTAGACACTTAACAGACTGAGCCACCAGCATGCCCCTCCAGTTAACATCATTCTTAATGGGGAAAAAAAAACTGATAGATTTTCCCCTAAGTTCAGGAATAAGACAAGGATGTCTACCCTCACCACTTTTATTCAACATAGTCCTGGCAGTCTAGCCACAGCAATCAGACAACAAAAAGAAATAAAACGTATCCAAATCAATAAGGAAGAAGTAAAACTTTCACTATTTGCAGATGATATGATACTCTACATAGAGAACCTAAAAGATGCTACCAAAAAAACTGCCAGAACTGATAAACAGATTCAGTAAAGTCACAGGATACAAAATCAATATACAGAAATCTTTTGTATTTCTATACGCTAATAATGAACAGCAGAAAGTTAAATTAGGAAAACAACCCAATTTACAATTGCACCCAAAATAATAATTTACCTAGTAATAAATCTAACCAAAGAGATGAAAGACCTCTACTCTTAAAACTATAAAACAGTGAGAAAAGAAATTCAAGATGACACAGAGATGGGAAGACATTCCATACTCATCAGAACAAGTGTTGTTAAAATGTCCATACTACCCAAAGCAATCTACAAATTTCATGCAATAGCCATCAAAATACCACCAGCATTTTTCACACAGCTAGAACAAACAATCCTAAAACTTGTATGGAACCCCAAAAGGCCCTGAATTGCCAAAGCAATCTTGAAAAAGAAAGCAAAGCTGGGGAGATCACAATTCTGGACTTCAAATTATATTACAAAGTGACAGTAATCAAGACAGTATGGTAATGGCACAGAAATAGGCAAATAGATCAATGCAACAACATGGGAATTCAAGAAATAATCCTATAACTAAATGGCCAATAAATCTTCAATAAAGCAGGAAAGAATATAAAATGGGAAAGAGAAAGTCTCTTCAACAAATGGTGTTTAAAAAAACTAGATAGCAACATGCAGAAGGAAGAAACTGAACCACCTTTTCTCACCATATGCAAAAATAAACTCAAAATAGATTAAAGACCTAAATGTGAGACCCGAAACCATAAAAGTCATAGAAAATAGCACAAGCAATAATCTTTGACATCGGCCATAGCAACTTTTTTCTAGATTGGTCCCTTGAAGCAAGGAAAACAAAACCAAAAATGAACTATTGGTACTACATCAAAATAAAAAGCTTCTGCACAACAAAGAAACAATTAAAACTAAAAGGCAAGCTACCCTGTTGGAGAGATATCTGCAAATGGCATATCCAAAATGGGTTAGTATTCAAAATATATAAACTACTTATAAAACTCAACACCCGGAAAACAAATAATCCAATTAAAAATTAGATAAAAGACCTGAACAGGCATTTCTCCAAAGAAAACATCCAAATGACCAACAGACACATGAAAAGATGTTCATCACTTACCATCAAGGAAATGCAAATCAAAAGTACAACGAGACATGACCTCACACTTACAAGAACGGCTAAAATGAACAAAACAAGAAACAACACATGTTTCAGATTTGGCAAGGATGTGGAAAAAAAGGAATACTCATCCCCTGTTGGTCAGAAAGCAAACTGGTGTAGCCACTGTGAAAGATAGTATGGAGGTTCCTTAAAAAGTTAAAAACAGAACTATCCTATGATCCAGAATTGCACAACTGGGTATTTACCCAAATGATACAAAAGCACTAATTCAAAGGGTACATATATCCCTATGTTGATAGCAGCATTATTTACAATAGGCAGGTTATGGAATGGATATAGAAGATGTGGTGTGTGTGTGTGTGTGTGTGTGTGTACATATACAATGAAATATGTGTACAGAATATTATTCAGCCATAAAAAGGGTGAAATCTTGCCATTTTCAGTGGCATGAATGGAGCTAGAGAATATATTGCTAAGCAAAATTAAGTCAATCAGTCAAATACCCTATGATTTCACTTATATGTGGAATTTAAAAAACAAAACAAATTACCAAAGGGAAAAAGGTGAGAGAGACGAGAGAGAGAAAGAGACAGAGAGAGAGAGAGTAAGAAAGACAAAGAGAGATTGAGATCACCAAACAGGCACCTAATTATAAAGAACAAACTGATTGTTACCAGAGGGGAGGTGGGTGGGGGAATGAATTAAATAAGTAATGGGGATTAAGGAGTGCACTTGTCATGATGAGCACTGGGTGATGTATACAATTGCTGAATCACTATATCATACACTGAAACTAATATAACACTGTATGTTAACTGGAATTAAAATAAAAATGTAAAAAAAACCCCACACAGTAGCATACCAAAGATTGTCTCCTGTAGTCTAATAGTCATACTTAAGAAGATAATTTTAACTCATAATTAGGCAATGCACTCAGTAGAAAAACTGTCAAGAAAATGTGAGGTTATCTTTTTAGGGAAGGAAAAGTTCCTGATAGAGACCTAGACACAGAAACAATCTTAAGCTTAGATGAAAATTTTGTGGTAAGCATACCAATAAAATGATAAGCAAAAGGTACAGACAATTGAAGAAAGAATAAAAGGTCTAAACATATAATAAAAGATTCTAAAATCAGTCTCACATACGCATTTTGAAACACTGTTTTTGTCCTTTAAGTAGTAATAGGTAAAAGGAAAGATTGATAATGTCCAGTGATAGATAAATATGTGGAAATTACTATTTACTACTAGTGGAATTTCACACTGGCACAATGTTTTTTGTTTGTAATTTAAATTTCTACCAAATTATAAAGTATACAAATGCATTGATTAGGCGACTTCATGTTGGCAAATCAGTTCTAACAATATGTTATATATGTGAATGAAAATAGAAGTATTCATTCCATCTTTAATAGCAAAATATTTAAAATATAAATGTTTGTAAAATAAGGTCTACATAATGTTGGCACTATGGAATGTTATGCAACAGGAAAAAATTGAGATGTCTATAAATACTAACTTATAAAAATATTGAAGATGTGCTTTTAATGTTTTTAATTTAGCTTGGCAGTGATTTAATTTCTAAACAACAGTAATCAATCTATATGGGTAATACATATTTTTAAATGTTCTTTTTAATGTCTAGAAATATATACATTTATACATACATACTTGGTTACTGGACAATAATAAATAAATTGTGAACCGGCAGAGAGGACTATTTTAATTTTTTTACCTATATACTTACCTATATTTTCTTTAAGCTAGCTTATATTAATGTATATGCTGTGTAATTTCATACAAAGGATCTGTATCAGTAGGGTAGTTTTGACCAAGAAAGTTTATACCTGGAAGAAGCATGGCTAGACTAATGTGGGAAAGTATCAGACAGGTAATAACAGCCTGATCTAGGGGCGTCTGGGTGGGTCAGTAGGTTAAGCATCAGACCCTTGATTTTGGCTCAGGTCATGATCCCAGGGTCTTGGGATCACGCCCCATGTCAGGTTCCATGCTGAGTGTGGAGTCTGCTTAAGATTCTTTCTTTCTCTCTCCTACACTGCCTTTGCCCTTCTCCTCTGTTCATGTCTCCTCTCTCTCTCTCTCTCTCTCTCTCTCTCTCTGTAAAAAAGAGTCAGATTTAAAAGATCAAGGAGAGGTAGCAAAAAGTGGAATGTTGTCTCAGGATGATCAGGGACACTATAACTCTGGGGTAAAAAGTCTGAATTCCTGGCAGACTTGGTCCAGAGATTTGGAGGTGCATCTGTGTTAATTTCCTTTGATCTTTATGTGAGACTATTAAACTACAATGAAGAAGAAGAGCAAGGTAGTCACCATGCATTTAACTCCTCTAACCTTCAAAAATATATAGTGTTCTGAACTTGTTCTACTGAGTTTCTGTCAGATCCTTTGCACTTGATTGGATGCTCTCCTTTATTCTGATCCCAGATGGACAAGTCTCCTACCTCTTCTAGACTAGAATGGAAAAAAAAATTCTTTTTTCCCCTCTGGATTAAGACATATGAAAACAATGCTAGCTGTTTTCACAAGACAGGGAAATTCATGAGGAGATAGGGCAAGTGAGAGAGAAATCCCATCTAACAGAGTAGCAGGAAAAGGTACACATGTACTGAGACAGGTTCCCAGGAAGAATAACCTGCCTGAGACCCTAGAATGTTCTGCGAGAAAGAAGTTAATATGGCACAAGATAAGAGGAAATCCAGGATTATAAAATAGACTCAACCATAAAAAAAGAATGAAATCTCACTACTTGTAACAGCATGGATGGACTGAGTGTTATGATAAGTGAAATGGTCAGAGAAAGAGAAACACCATATGATTTCACTTATATATGGAATATGAAAAACAAAAACAAACTAATAAAATAGAAACATATCCATAAATATAGAGAATGGTGGTTGCCAGAGCAGAGGATGTTGGCGAGATGGGGAAAATAGGTGAAGGTGATTAAGACATACAGTCTTCCAGTTAGAGAATAAACAAGTCATGGGGATGTAATGTACACTATAGAGAATAAAGTCAATAATATTGTAATGACTTTAGATGGTGACAGATGGTAACTAGATTTCTCATGGGGATCATTTCATAATGTATAAAAATATCTAATCACTATGATGTGCACCTGAAACTAATAGGATATTGTATGCCAATTATACTTAAAAAAATAAACAAGCAAACTTCAGTTTTACCACTTTGAAGGCAAGTTATGGACCCAAAGTTCTTAAAGAGTATTTTCAGAGGATGAAAATAAGCTAATTTGTTTCAAATTCTCAGAGTTAACCAATACATTCCTCTACCTCTTCTTTCCCTTTCCATACTCTTATCTCCTTTTTGACTGAGGGGTTATACACAATCTGTAGTGCCTTATTCACCTGCCTTCTCCATGCATGTAGGATTCTCATTAGTGAAAATTATTCACTCACTAGGAGACTGGCCAAGTAGTCACTGTTTATCTTCGTAGTGCTTTTGGCAGCTACGTATCCTCAGGTGTTGTGCAGTTTCTGGAGAGGGTTATAATAGGCTGGTAAAGAACACCACAGTGTTCATATTTTAGGTAACTCGGTCTTATAAACTTGAATTTCCATCAGTTTATATTTTAGGGTTTAATCTGGGTTGGAGTTCTGATAGAAGGCTTAGCCATGTAATTTAGCACCTTGTCAGAGTGCAGGATATATAAAAAATAGGCACAAATTATATTTATTCCATTATGAAACTTTTTTGTCACTATCTTTCAATTTTATTTGGTATTTCTGGGAAAATGCAATATAGAGAGGAACTCTGCATGAATATGCTGTAGGTGGGTTCTTATGAAAACAATGCAAAATAAAAAGTAGTTGCATCTACTTGTAAATGGAAATAGATGTGGATATTTTATAGCTAGATAAATCTTAAATGACTGAAAATTTTATTTAAGCTAAATAAAGTCACAGTTGAGGGTTTTCCTCTTGAAACCTAAAAAGTAACTTTATCCTGACTTATAAGCAACTTTCTCCAGTGAACAGGACAAATACTATGACTGGCCTGAAAAACACTTCAAAACAGATGACTTCTACTTTTTGATTCTAAATTCTTTTCAGAAAGCACTCTAAAATGAGACTTTCATAAGAAGGGATCATAAACAGAAGCAATGACAAGAGGTGTCTTGTCTTTCTTTTAGTGTTCATTGCCATTGTGTGACCTTCAAGCATATGGAGAGAATCTGGATTTGTGGTCTGTACCCTTTGACATAAACTATACTGAACACATGGCCTTTCCAAAAATACTTCAGGGGACAGTTCTCTGAGTATCATTCATCATCTCTTGCCACAATGACATCTCATTGAAAAGAAAAGTGAAAATTGTTGCTATAAGATGGAAAGTTGACGGAGAGGGAGAATAGAAAAAGTTAACTTGGTAGCAGTAAAGGACATCTGGAGATACTTGTCAATGATATTAATATATTTCATTTATAACTCATGCACCAGAGTTGATATGGAAACCTGAGCTTTGTGAACACAAGCAGAAGGACATGAATGCTGTCTTTCTTGGGACTTGTCATTTATGTTTGTGATAATTATTCTGGTGACAAAGGGGATATGTTCAAATATATTTATTAAAATTAGTTTTAATGTCCTATTTATTGTTGATTTCCATATGTATACAATGCATACCTTGATTAAATCAATCATATACCTTATATGTTAGTATCCTTTAGATCTTCAGTGGACAAAGTAATAAAATAAATTATTTCCTTTCAGTTTAAATTAAGTACATAATCTTATTTTGGACACATTTGCATAACCTAGATTTATTTTTTCCTATAAAAAGTAAAAATTATATTTTTGAATAATTATCATGTGATACATTCTTCAATCTATTTACTTTTATTGATAGTCATTATACACCTTCAAATTAAGGATCAAGATATTAAACAGGATCAAAGAGGTGGTCAATGACCCAACAAGTACTAAATAGTAGCGGTAGAACTTGAACCTAGATCTGTATGGTGCCTAAATCTTTACTCTGTCCATAATATTGTCATAGAGGCAGATCTGTGAAACTCTGTTTTGTGTTTATAATAAATGAGATCCAGAGAAATGTTTTGGCCAAGGGACCAAATACATGAGTGAGAAAATATTAGTTCTCAATTTGAAAGAGAATCTCAAAATTAGAGAAAATTATAGGGCCCAATAACTGTATCCAGAACATTTTTTTCCTGTAATGGACTTGGAACAAAACCATACAATCAACAGCGATTACAATTGTTGCCTAGGCTTCCTTTCTTCCATGCCCTTTGATTATACCCACCAGTTTCTTTGTACATATTTCTTGATTACATTTGCAAATGAAGTTAAAATACAAACAACTCTGCAATCATATAGACATCAATTTAAACATTTCTTATTGAGGTATCAACATCATATTAGACCCTTAAATGCAAATAAATGTTGATGAAGTACTGATTATAATGTTTTGATATTTTCCCTGGTTCAAGGGTTTGCTAGAACTGAGTAGATAGAGAGATACGTGTCTAGAAAGAATACAAATATCATACTACTTGATTGTTTCCATAAAAAAAAAAACATTCTCAGATTAATACCCTACCTCTCAAGGTCAAGCTTTGCAGTTAAGTCATCAACATATATGGTAGTGATCCAGAAAACTCACATATTCTGAGGGAAAAAAAAATGATGTTTATAGACTCTTCTCCAAGGTGGAAAGGGTACATACAGAGTAGCCAATAAGTGAATTTTAAGTGACAACTCAGAACTAAACAAATGAGTACAGAGCATTGTCTTGATTTTCTCTAAAAATCAAGTTTTGAAATACCAGAGGTCAACCAGGGATATTTCAAATCTTTTTTTAAAATATCTATTTTTTCCTTTTTAAAAATTTTAGACATATACTTATTTAATTTTTATGTTATTTTATTGACGTTACCTCTTCACCAATTAATCATTCAATCAAAAAGAATGTATGTATCATTACAAACTAGGAAAGTAGGAGAAACTGTCAGTCTGGAGGAACCTAAGAGAACATAACAACCGAATATAATATGGTATCTTAGATAGAATCCTGGGACAAAAACATAGATTTTGGTAATATCTGAAAAAAAGCTGAGTGAAGTGTGAAACTTCATTAATAATAATTCATCAATATTGGTTCATTTTTTGTGACAAATGAACCATAGTTATATAAAATATTAACAATGGGGAAAACTAAGTACAGGGATACAGAATTCTTTGTTTCTTTATAACTTTCCCATAACTCTAAAACTATTCTAAAATTAAAATTTTACTATTAACATTAAGAATGACTAGTCAGAGTGGGGAGATATAGTGGGAAAAACAAAGTCTGTTTAGTAAAGCAAAACTAAAATACAGAGCAATCAAATTATTTCACTGAGAAAATTAAAAAAGAAGTTGCAATAAATCTTTGTCCTCCTTTTAAGCCTCCCTTTCTCCATTCTTTCAAATTACATTGCTTTTCAAATAATGTTGCTAACTCAGGTCCAATATGGTGTGTGTTTATTTTTTTGCCCTATTCATGGAGATAGTTTGATAACCATGCAATCACTCCCTTACTCAAATTGCCTCATGAGGGATGGTTTGCCCAGTCAATGTTCCTCAGATAGATGTGGGGTCAAGTGGATCAAAAAACTGGAAATAGATAAGGGCTACCATGTGGAAGTCATTTTCCAGTGCTCAGCATGATCAACAAACAGTTCTAAAAGGCTAAGCTAACAAACTGTCCATTATGCCTTCTCATCATCACAATTAACAGGTAGAAATACCCAAGTTCAACCTGAGAAGGTTGAAAAGAGCAGTGGGCAGCACCATGATTTCCTTTAATTCTGCAGCCTTCACTCTCCAATGAACAACTTCAGTCTGAAAAATGGCATACTTTTACATAGCTAATTTGACGTTTTAAAAAGTCTATATACTTACATAGAAAGAAAGAAAGAAAAGAAAGAAAGAAAGAAAGAAAGCAAGCAAGCAAGCAAGCAAGCAAGCAAGCAGTTTCGGGCAAACATTGTTTCAGGAAGCAATCACTTGAAATATATCCTAAATATAATTTGTCATAAACCAATATTCTGAATAAAGGAATATGGGGAAAAAAGCAAAGCCAGATTCCCTCATCTTTTACTAAAGATTATTATTTATTGCTTTCTTCTTAAAAGTAGGAAATGAGTCAATATTAGTCCATCTCACTTAATTTGGAACGACTTCATAGTACTTGCATGTGTTACTGAGAACATGATGTAACGTAGGCAAGGCTATTTCTGATGCCTTTTGACCTTCTCCAGTAAGATGGTTTAAACTTAATAATGTCTGTCTTCCAAAGCCTCTAATTCTGTTGCTTTCTTTGCCTTTTGCTCACATATTATTACCCTTCCTCATTACTCACCTTTTCTGAACTCACCTGTTAGCAACACCTAACATTTTCTCTTGTTTTCTTGCTGTGGCACCTTTGGTTTTACGATAACTTATGTAAACCAGACAGTGGTTCATGGTGCATTTTTTCCCTCGAAATTGCTTTCAATTCCATTGAAGAATGTTAGACCACACCTCAAATCTCATACAGTAGATTGAAAATTTCATGAAGCAAGTCTTTTTTCATATTATAACATTTCCCAAAGTGTTATTTTACAACGGCCTAACCCCCATCTGGGCAAGAGGCTTCTGGCATTTTGATTTATAGCATCGCCAGTTAGGGTGTCAAAATCCAGGCTCACTAATTGCTCTGATATTTTTGTAAATAAATTATAAACAACTGCGCATATAGGAAAGCTTTAAAACATACCTTTACCTATGTCCTATTCTATGGGGTTGTAATCATTATTCTGCCTCATAATCACCTAGGGAAGCTTATTAAACATATAGATACTATAGACCCAAAGCATGGGGATTTTGATTAGATTGGGATAGAATGGAGGAATCTGAATTTCAATAAGCATTCCAGGAAATTAAGAAGCAGATGGTCAATGGAATATGCCTCTGGATATTACCTCCTTTCTAATGTCTTAGACCTAAGGTAAAAGAAAATTCAAAACATTTCCCAAAGAGTTTTGCTTTAGGCCATGATACAGTAAGAAGCATGCTTACTCTTTCCTTTAAACAACTATCAGAATTTGGAAAAAAACAATAAAAAGTATATTTGTTCAGAGTTTTGACAACAGGCAAAGTAAGCCTATAAACACTGAGCTAACAGAAATAAAACAAACTTTAAAATATCTTTGTTTTCTCCCTGGAACTAATTTTTGAATGGTGGACCAAGGAAGGAGGGATACATTTAGATCCTGACCTGGGATCTCAAGAGATGTAAATTATTATTTTTAAAATATAATTTATTGTCAAATTGGTGTCCATACAACACCCAGTGCTCATCCCAATAAGTTGCCTCCTCAATGCCCATCACCCATTTTTTCCCTCTCTCCCACCCCCAATCAAACCTCAGTTTGTTCTCTATTTTAGAGTCTCTTATGGTTTGCCTCCCTCCCTGTCTGTAACTTTTTTTTTCCTCCTTCCCCTCCCCCATGGTCTTCTGTTTCTCAAGATCCACATATAAGTGAAAACATATGGTATCTGTCTTTCTCTGACTAACTTATTTCACTTAGCATAATACCCTCCAATTCCATCCACATTGCTGCAAATGGCCAAATTTCATTCTTTATCATTTCCAAATAGTATTCCATTGTATATTAAAAGTTTGGGGTTGGTGGGCATTGTGGAACAGAGTTCTAGAAACAAAGGGGCTATTTAGAAAAATTATCCCCAGAACACTGTATAGAATCCCTTTTAGAGTCTGCTAAATAAAAGACTGCATATTTGTAGCACTAAACTGTACAAATAAAAACTGGAGGGTAGAAACCAAAAAATTCCCAGAGAATAAAGATTGTTCCTCTCCAGCCAGCCAGAGTAGAGAATGATTAGTGATTACCTAGGGCGTTCAGTGGAGTTCCCAGAGGAGTTAGGGGGCTAGTATTATCCTTAGTAGGGGACTCAACTATTCTTAAAGTGAAGGATACTCTTGACCCACTCAGTTAAAATGTTTGAACACACAAGCAAACTTTAAAATAAGGTCTCAGATGGATGAAATTCATCCACAAGTAACCAGTTTGTGTGATGTTAGTTGTATAGCATGTAAACCTTATTTCTGGTCCTTATAAAGATTATGTTATACATAATTTTACATAATTTTATCTAACAAAATTTTTGTTTCAAGTAACTAACATGAACTTTATGTCTGAGACCAACGAATTGGCCATATATACACACACCTCATTTCCTATCATTAACTTTATGCTGAAGCTGTATCAACTGCCTCTGGTACTTTGTGTCATGCTTCTCATACCTCTGTGCATAGCATATACCATTCCCTCACAGAAGACCTTTTAGCCACTCATTAAGACTTTATTCAACTGATGTCTCCTCACTGGAGTATATTTTCTTCTTTAGAATTTAATTTCTCTGCTTGCAGGTAAAGTCTCTTCAGTATATACTCTGTATAATTTATTACTTCTCTCCTTTTTTAAAAAAATTTTTTTAAATATTTTTATTTATTTTTGAAATAGAGAGAGACACAGCATGAGCAGGAGAGGGGCAGAGAGAGAGGGAGACACAGAATTTGAAGTAGGCTCCAGGCTCTGAGCTGTCAGCACAGAGCCTGATGCGGGGCTTGAACCATAAACTGTGGGATCATGACCGAAGCCAAAGTTGGACGCTTAATCGACTGAGCCACCCAGGCGCCCCATTACTTTTCTCCTTTATAGTAGCAATTATGATATTCATTCCTGTATCATTTATTTTTAATTATTGTGTTAGGTTATTAGGTGGCTCTGGTTCTTTGTTTCTTAGTCAAGTTTCTTTTTTTATGCCCAATTCAATATTTTTATTCAATTTGTGTTTAATTTCATAATGTACATTTTCAACTATATACAGTCAGCATGAAATAAAGCTAAATAAGTAAAAGCTTCAATTTGTGTTTCCTATTATAGATATTTTAAAAATATCCTCTCTTTTATAAATTATTATTATTTTTTGAATTTATTATTTGGGAGGCTGCAGAGAAAGAGGGAGAGTAAGAATCCCAAACAGGCTCCATGTTGTCAGTATGGAGCCAGATGCAGGGCTCAATCTCATGAACCCTTCATAACCTAAGCTGAAATCAAGAGTCAGAAGCTTAACCGACTGAGCCACCCAGGTGCCCCCATATAAATTATTTTTAATTCTTTTATGTGGCAGTATCCTTTTAAGGGTCCAATATTCTTTTATTCTCTGTTTTATTTCTTTTTCTAATCTTTGACACTGAAAATGTATAGGCTTGCAATTTGCTCTTCAGATTTCTTTAGGTTCCCTTAACATCTACTTAAATATACATAGAATTATTATTTTAGAAATTAAACTCTTTGTTGATTGCTGTTAATTTATTCTACTATGCTAGTGATTCCACATCCTGAAAGATTAACAAGGAGCCTGGTGCCATAAGGACTAGAGATACTTTAGAGTCTCTGTATTTTCTTCTTTAAGTTTGGGGAAGTGGTGACCCTGAGACCAATATTTCACGTTCACCTGACCTTTTGACCTGATCTCCATCTCAGGGGCCTGCTTAGTACTGCAACTCTGGGCTTATGATTGTGTTCTGCCACACGAGGGAGAATAAACTCATTTTCCACCCCCTACTCCTCCCACACTTTTGTATTTGGAGCACTCACAATTTTTCTTTAGGGTTCCAATCCCAATATAGTTCCTTTCAAATGATATGATATTGATTTATGGTGGCAAGAACTATTATGTGTGTCTCCTATCCATTTGGGTGTTTCTCCCCAAAAAAGGACCATGAATTTCTAAAGACTGTGGGTCAAGTACTTTTATTCCTTGAATACTTACCAGCTAACGAACTGTCCTCAATGGAAAAAAAAATTATGTGTCTACTAAATGTTGATTGCTGAAACAAAGACATTTTTACTGTAGAATCAAGAACATAATTTAATGTTTCTTAGTAGTGTTAAGAATAAAACCAATAATTCTTTGTGTTTTCTTCAATTTCTTTCATAAGTTTTCTATAGTTTTCAGCATACATATCTTTTACATCTTTGGTTAGGTTCAGTCCTAGCTATTCTATGGTTCTTGGAGCAATTGTAAACGGGATCAATTTCTCTTCCTGTTGCTCAATTGGCTCATGGATTGGAAGAATAAATATTGCTAAAATTTCAATACTACCCAAAGCAATCTACACATTCAATGCAGTCTGAATCAACATTGCACCAGCATTCTTCTCAAAGCTAGAACGAACAATCCTAAAATTTGTATGGAACCAGAAAAGACCCCAAATAGCCAAAGTAATGTTGAAAAAGAAGACCAAAGCAGGAAGCATCACAATATCAGACTTTAGACTCTACTACAAAGCTGTAGTCATCAAAACAGTATGGTTTTGGCCCCAAAACAGATACATAGACCAATGGAATAGAATAAAGAACCCAGAATTGGACCCACAAATGTATGGCCAACTAATCTTTGACAAAGCAGGAAAGAATACCCGATGGAACAAAAGACAGTCTCTTAAACAAATGGTGCTGGGAGAACTGAACAACAACATGCAGAAGAATGAAACTGGACCACTTTCTTACACCATACACAAAAATAAACTCAAAATGGATGAAAGACCTAAATGTGAGACAGGAAACCATCAAAACCCTAGAGGAGAAAACATGCAACAATCTCTTTGACCTCTGCCATGGCAATTTCTTCCTTGACACGTCTCTGAAGGCAAGGGAAATAAAGGCAAAAATGAACTCTTGGAACCTCATCAAGATAAAAAAGCTTCTGCACTGCAAAGGAAACAATCAACAAAACTAAAAGGCAACCGACAGAATGGGAGAAGATATTTGCAAATTACATGTCGGATAAAGGGCTAGTATCCAAAATCTATAAAGAACTTCTCAAACTCAACACCCAAAAAACAAATAATCCAGTGAATAAATAGGCAGAAGACATGAATAGACACTTTTTCAAAGAAAACATTCAGATGGTCAACCGACACATGAAAAGATGCTCAACATCACTCCTCATCAGGGAAATACAAATCAAAACCACACTGAGATACCACCTCACACCAGTCAGAGTGGCTAACATTAACAACTCAGGAAACAACGGATGTTGGCGAGGATGTGGAAAAATGGGAACCCTCTTGCACTGTTGGTGGGCATGCAAACTGGTACAGCTGCTCTGGAAAACAGTGTGAAGTTTCCTCAAAATATTAAAGACAGAACTACCCTACAACTTAGCAATAGCACTACTAGGAATTTACCCAAGGGATACAGGAGGGCTGACGCATAGGGGCACATGCATCCCAATGTTTATAGCAGCACTGTCAACAATAGCCAAATTATGGAAAGAGCACAAGTGTCCATAAACAGATGAATGGATAAAGAAGATGTGACTTATATATACAATGGAATACTACTTGGTAATAAGAAAGAATGAAATCCTGCCATTTGCAACAATGTGGAGGGGACTGGAGGGTATCATGCTAAGTGAAATAAGTCAGAGAAAGACAGATATCATATATTTTCACTCATATGTGGAACTTGAGAAACTTAACAGAAGATCATGGGGGAAGGGAAGGTGAAATTAGTTTCAAACAGAGAGGGAGGCAAACCCTAAGAGACTCTTAAATACAGAGAACAACTGAGGGTTGATGGCGGGGGGTGAAAAATGGGTGATGGGAATTGAGGAGGGCACTTATTGGGATGAGCACTGAGTGTTGTATGTAATCGATGAATCAGGGGAATCTACCCTGAAAACCAAAAGCGCACGGTATACACTGTAAGCTAATTTGACAATAAATTATATTTTAAAAAAAGAAAAAAAAAAAGAATAAAACCAATACAAGCCAGCCAGTTTATGATGTTGGTGTTCTTATTTTGTTTTATTTTTTTTCCTTTTTCTTTTTTTCATCTTATTTTCCCCTTTGTTGTTTTTATTTAGTTTTTAGTTTTGTTTCTCCTAGGTATTCTAGTCCACTACACTTGTTACTAAAATTACTAGAACTGAAACTAACTGAATACATTAAATTATACTAAGTTTTTTTAAGGTAGCTTATAACTTCCTAAACTTTAATACTCGTAAATAGCCAGAATTTGATATAAATCCTTTTTTATTGATCCTTAATATTCATTGTTTCCTGAGTCCAGCAAAGATGAATCACTGAATATGTAGATGTTTACACCCAGTAAAAATATTTTACTGCCTTTAAAGTATTATTGTATTGCCATATAACTGAGGGCCAAAATTGGAACAAAACATTCAATTAATTCCATGTCAGTTCAGCCTAAAATATTGATGATTTGCTATAATACATCTGGCATACCAGAAGGAATGAGAAGAAAATATTCATGATATACCTGCAGAGAGAGGAAAGGTTATGAATAAACTGAATAATGACTTGCCTGTAGTTTCTAAAAAAACACCTTAGATAAAATTATACATTTATATTATTCCTAACTTTATATGCCAAAGAGTAACACTTTTCAGAGTACAGATGGGGAGATTTACCATTTAAAAATACTGAATGTAGAAAGTTCTTAATTGTAATTTTACCACCGCAAAATATAAAACTATGCTAATGCCAGTTGAAAATGAAGCAATTTCAAACTATTCCCCTTAAAATCCTCTTTAATGATAGTTTGTTTCCACATGAATTTTATCAAATTGGCTATATAAAGTTGCTATTTTTATAAATAAAACAGTTAAATATTGATAATTTCATATGGTTCGAACGAAAGATACATTTATAATCTGAACCTTATAACCAGCCAAATGTAGCTTCTTATTTTCAAATATTTTCCAGCTAAAACTGCACAAAACACATTAGAAGAATTTGAAATTTGCTACAAGAGAACTTAAATATTCTCGCCAAAAAAAGGGCGGGGGAGTGATATGTAGGATGATGAATGTGTCAATTAATTTACTTAATGGGGAATCCTTTCACAGTGCATAGGTATATGAAATCATCGTGTTTTAGATTTCAAATATCTGACAATATTATTTACTATGTCTCAAAAAGCTGAAAAGATCAAGTAACTTTTTTTCACCAGAAATGTAGTATTTTGTTCAAAAGGTTTAAAAAAAAAAAGTCAATATGGCAGAAAATGCTAATTACCTGGAGAATATCCAGCACTCCCCTCTACCTGCATTTATTGAAGTTTAAGAAAAATTAATTAGTCATTCTTCTATGCCCTCTAAGCTCTGAACCAAGAGAGAGGCAGATATGAGAGTCAATAAACAATCTAAGTGTTGGGTTTTTTCATGTTAAAGGTGGATTGGGAATATTTCTTGGAAATTGTTTAAATGTCCTTTCCACTCCCCTTATTCTGCCCCTACAACTGAAAGGACACACACACGGGTAGATTAAGCAGCTAAAAACCTGAGGCCTCTGCAACATGGGTAAGGTCTGCCTAGGTAGGGAAGAGATGAGGAGGCAGACTTGTGAACCAGTGAAGCATACAGTTTCATTACCCACAAAGGAAAGCATGGATGCCTTAGATGTTGGTATTTGGTGACCCTCCCCCCTCCCCACCTCATATAACCAATCAGATAAAGCAGTTCTTTTCTGTGGAGAGAAAAAAGAGAGGAGAAAAGTAGTAGAAGTTTTCTACCAATATAGTTTCTTCCAGGAGAAGATTAGATGATACCCTACCACAGTGAAAATGTAAAAAAATGGGTGTAAAAAAAAACATCCTGAATGTCTCTGAAATATAATTCTAATTTATAAAAGACAGTATACTCTATATTTTAACTTAAAAGAGTTTGAGAAAGGAAGGCCATATGCCTTTCAATAATTTAGATAGATAGAAACATAGCAATATATAAATTGGACTTAAAAGAAATTCTGATACAAGGAAACCAAGTTAAATATCTTTTTTTCCCCCAATGATTTACATTCAGTTGGCTTTAGATTGGTGTGTATATATATTGAAAATGGTCTTTTTGTTATCAAACTCCAAAACAATCAAGTACCACATGCATAGGAATTAAAATTAGTTGAGCCACCATCTACATGAAGAGTATAACCCAACTGATTTATTTAAGAGCTCAATTACTTACTCAATGGATATTTAGATAATACCTGTCAGGTGTAAAGAATGGTATTGCATGATGTGCCCAGTACTGTAGAAGTTATAAAATGAATAAAGCATATCCCATGCTCTACAAAATCCTTCTAAATCAAGTAAAGGAAACATGATATGTCAATAAATTATCCTAATAAAAGTAATTCTTGAAAGCTCTATGAGAGAGACACAGGGTATCACAGTGTTCCACATAGAGCTAGTTTGTTATAAATTAACCAGAACAAGGTACATGGAAGGCAGTGGACCTAGAAAGGTATGTAAAATTACAATATGCCAAAAGGAAAGTTCTGGGTATTAGAGAAGTTAGCAGCATGAGTAAAATTACGGAGGCTACTTATATAATAGTCTATTTTGGATAAAGTGTTTAGTTTTTGTTTTTTGTTTATTCAGAGTGGGTGAACAAGTATGTTCAGGGACTGGCTTCAACAACACTCACGGAAGATGAACCAGGCAATGCTGTGGTATATGAACATAAGAGCTATAGAGAAGAGACCTGTTAGGTAGTTCTTGCAATAGTTCACATGAGGCAGATACCACAAGTTACCACCAGCATTCATTTTTCTCCCCCCACCCCCGTAATGTCAGAGTTTATTGTTTGAACATATCATATCTAGAAAGAAGACTTTATTCCCCAGATGTCTGAGATGCAAATGGATGTGACCATGTAATCAAGTGCAGGTTATCAGGATGGAATCAGAGATACTCCTGTCTAGCTAATGAAAAGTGGTCTTAGAGAGGGGTACACCCTTGTGCATCGGTGCTGCTTTGTGGTATGGAATGTAGGCATGAAAGCTAGCACTGGGAAAGCCATTTTGGACCACCAAGCAACAAATATATAGAGGAGAAGGCAGAGAGACAAGAAAGAATTCTCTTGCATCTCTGAGACCACATAACATTTTACCAACCCTGGACTACCTATCTTGTTTAAGTCATAGTCATTTGAGTTTTCGGTCACAGGAAGCCAAACACAGTATCAACTGCTATACCAGTTATGCCAAACATATTAAACAGTTCTTAACTGCAAACAATGCAAATCTGTGGGCAGGTATTTATATATTGGCTTCTTTTTCCACGTATGACCTTTGGTTATAACAACACAACAATTACGTAAAACACATTATGATAAAATTGATGCCACTGAAACCATCCTAGTTATACTTTGTTTACATTCTTTCGGGATGCAACTTGATCAAATTGATTAATAGTAGAAGGATTAGAGACACCCTGGCCTTGATTTAGAGATTTAAGAAACACTCTGTATCACTGAAAAACTATTTTTAGAGTAAGTAATGTTTCAGAGACTGATCCTGTATTTACCATTGATTGTCACTACTTTCTCAGGGAAAATGTAACATTTGGGATTTTTTTTTATCTAGGATCTGGAAATGCACCTAACTTTTCTACTTTTTTCTATAAATTCCAACAAGCCATCATGCACTTTAAGTAAATAATGCTATGGAATGATGGCAAAGTTCTAATCTGGGGGTGTTTCTTGGATGCCCATCACCATTACCACCACACATGCACAAGTTTATCTTCTTTGCTGAGTTGGGAGGCGTGGTTCCACTGCAATGTGTTTTGAGCATGTGATAACTGGTAGGAGCTAGCTTCAATTAAATGAGAATCACAAAAATAGTCACACAAAAACATTAGGAACCTAGAAGAATAAGTCGTCAAATAGGAGCTCACATTTGACACTAGATCAGTTGGGTAGTTAATGAAGGACTAGGGATGCATGGCATTTAATGAAAAGAAGGAAAAATAGGGGAAATAGCAGAAAGGAGAATCTTTCCCCTAAATTAATAAGTGTTTCTAACAAAGTTATATGAGATGACATATAAAGAACATACATTTGAGCTTGAGGAATAGATGGCAGCTTTGTACTAGTGGAAAGTGCTACATAATACACAATAACAAATATTCAATTTCCATTTAGCATTCTGATGTGGGGGAAGAATCAAGATAGATGTTGACAGTGTGAAATGTGTTCCCTTATCTTTAAAGAATTTGAGGCATAGATAACCTGGGTGATTACCCAAATATGACATAATTAAATAAAAACTGTTATATGGAAATATATCTCTGGAATATTCCAGTCTGGAACTCTTTCTAAAAAAAAAAAAAAATCATTTTCCCCCCAAAGAGTTTTGGCAGAAGTTCAGATGTTGATACAGTTTAAGACTCTGTAAATGACTTTGTGACACCAGATTGCTGACCTCCAGGGATAAGTTTTTGATTTTGATCAAAGTCTACAGAAAGCTGAATTTCATGGTCTATTTGTAATACTCCTGGAAATACTTGGGAGTCTCTACAGTTCACTGTGCCTGTAGTTTTGAGACCCCATCTATTATTGCCACAACTTCCATTCAAGTATACTGCTCTCTGATCTTGTCAGCAGACAGTGAAGACCTGAACTGCAGTCTGATCAAAGCAGTATTTGAAGAAAGGGTAGGTGATGCCTGACCTGAGTAACAATGACACTCAGTTGTGGCCATCTCAGATATGCCTTTTAGATTTACTAATCCTGGGTGATGTAGAGTCATACAAATCTTATGATGACTTTGGGAACTGTAATTATGCTCTAAAAAACTAGAATCTAAAAAAAAATTGCATATAGGCAATTGAATTGATATGTAGCTATTTAACGTCAAATAAAGTTAAATGTTTCCAAATGATTCTCCTCTTATCTCTTAAATTTTGGCTTCTCTTCTGCCTGAAACCAAGATGCACAGTGGTCTGAATTGCATGAATGTGTCGTTCTTGATAAATGGAAACCTTTGGACAGGGAGTGAGAACCCCTTCTGTTCTAGACTCAGTTTGGTATGCAGAACTGAAGATGACCCTCAAGATTCTCATTCCTGATGTGCATACCTTATACAGTCTTCTCTCCTTGAGAGTGGGTGGGTCCAACTTAATCAGGTAAGCCCATTTAAAAGTGAATGCAGAGACCACAGATGGCAGAGGTCTACAAACTGCCATGTTTTGGAGCGGGCCACATGTTTGGGAATGGTAGGCAGTCTTTAGGAGCTGCTAATGGCCTCTGGTTGACAGTTAGCAAGAAAGCACTGATCAAGTCCTATACATATAAAAAATCGAATGCTGGCAATAATCCATGAACTTGGAAGAGGCATCAAGCCTCAGATAAGATTGAACTTTTGTGTAGCCCCTTAATTTCAGACTTTGGAGATCCTGAAGAGAGAACCCAATCATGTTGTGTCCTGACTTCTCATCTGCAGAAACTGTCAGATAATAAATGGGTAGTGTTTTAACCCTCTAAGTTTTTGATAATTTGTTACACATCAGTAGAAAACTAGCAATTAACTACTAATTAGTTATCAAGGGAGTTTTGCATTGAAATTCCAGGAGACCTCTCTGTCAAAAAGAGATGAGAAAAGTGTTTATGTTTTGATCCATTAAATGTTTATTTTATCATCAGTGTGCTTTGGGATAGACTTTCTTTATAAGACAGATATTTCATTTTTATTTTTTACTGTGCTCATTGGGTTGATAATTTTTTAAGTAGCCATATTTATGCATACTAGTGTATTTTTTAGTATAAAATGTAATGAATGCTCTACATAAATGAGGAGTTTTTGTTAACTTTTTGATGTAAAAACCCCACTAAGCATGTAAGCTCTGTTATTTCATATACACTAAAATATAAACCATAACAGACAAATACTCATCTCAGAATAAGCCCAGATTCATTCACATGACATCAAAGAAATGAGTTGGGTCACTGAGTCAGAGTAGCTGAACTAATGGAGCAAGACTTTCTCGGATTAAGATATATCAGCAACAGAATAAATATGAAATTTGGTAATTGCCATTTTCTCATGAAATCTGTAATAACTCAGACACGTTTATTGTGAAGCATCTAACAAAAATGTTGTTTACTCTTCCAATGTGGAATCAATTACCTGCTAGTCATAGGAACATACCACTGGGTTTATTGAAGTTACTTAATAATTTAATGAAGTTTTCTCCTAAAACAATGCCACAGTGACACAGAAGCTGGTATAATGAAAAGAGCTGAAAGCCTTTGAGAGATAAGAGATTCATTATGAAATCCATCAAGTATAGCTATTTTGCTTTGGATAAAGAAGTATTTATTTTGCTTTAATTCCCTAGGATGTGGTCTGAGTCCATATAGCATTCACAATGCCCTTAGAAATGAGAAAATATTTTGATTGATGCACAAAACGCATAGTTGATAATTGTTTATAAGTGAAATTAATTTATATACTCCTTTGTTCATTCAATTAATGTCCCTTTACTGACTACATTCTCCATAGATCACTGTGATATGTTTTGGAGAGCACACAACACACAGTACATGTCTTTCCATTTACAAATGTATGGTATAAGTGGGGACAGAGTAGTTGAGGAGACATATGGAGAAATGACAGTGCATCTTTATGAATTAAATAATTTATTTTGAACAATAAACCCAGAAATCCCTCTGTCTAGCTTTTATTTATTAAATTGATGGCTAATTCCAAGTTGGCTTGCAGGAAGTAGGAATTCTGAGACCAGAATTGAGATGAATACTTGGTCCCAAAATAACCTATTAATCATCAAAAGAGTCATAATAGATGCCACTATAAGATATATTAATTAAGAGGAAGTGATCCTTAAGAGATTAAAACATGGAATGTCAAAAAAAGTACTATAGGCAAGACTATTGTCAGGGACAGGAGGAGAAAAAGGAAGCCATATGTAAAATATCATGAGGCTTTACAAGGAAGAGAAGGATCCCAGAATAATAAGGGATTCAAGGAGATTTTTTTTTTCAAGGAAAATCTGGTCAAAAGTAATCAAATCTTGCAAGAAAATTTAGCAGAAAAAAATGTCACAAGAGGTCAATAATTTGGAGAAAGGAGTGTCAAAAATAAGGCTGCTTTATTATCCTCCCAGATGGTTACCGTAGACTGAAAGCTGATTACAGTCTAGAGGAGAGGTCAAGATGGAGACAATGGCTAAGAACTGGAATGTGAAAGATGGACAGCATGTTGAATGAGTTCCTCTCCTCTTCCCCCTGCCAGGTGTGGAAGCAGTGAACAAGTTGCAAGTCAGAAACACAATAAAGTAAGCAATTATATATAATAGAGATAAGGAAGAAGAGTCATGATAATTTTTTATGTGTGTGTGAATGGTATATAAATAGTATTTTTTGGATATATTACATTGGCTGTTGCTAGAATTAAGTAAAATAAGCAAATAAAAAGAAGCACAGTGACTAACACAGAGAGGTCACTCAAAAAAGGATAACTTGGATTATTACTCTTATTTACTTACTCTGATCCTTTAATACTTGGATCCTTATGTCTCACATTATTTGTTACCATGTTGTAATCTCCAACTATTGTCCATTCCATGAGTGGTAACCAGGTAACGAAAATAAAACTTACACATCTACACAAAAACACAGTAATCCTCCATCGGTAACATAAATTGACCCACAGTCCTTCATTAAAATATTCTTAAACCTCAAAAATTCAAAATTACCACCTGTGACAGAATAAGGGAGGGCTCAACAGGTGGGATGGCGTCAGCAAAAATATACCTGTGGAGAGTTTATAAGAATCTTGATTTCACCCCAATTTATTTCACCCCCAAAAGCTCAATTCTCTAATGTTTTCCAGAAATTCCAGAAACCCTGGCAAGAGATGAAAACATAAATAATCTGGATTGCTAAGGCCTAAAAACTGGTGAACAAAATAAAACGACATAAGTCTCAGGTTAAAGAATGGTCACAATTGATGGATTTTGTATTTACTTTTTCAACCTTCTGAAACTTGACTGCTTATTTGGGAGAGTAATTTCCCCCATATTTGACAGAATTTTGAGACCTTTTTTTTCTCTTTTTGAGAGACAGAGAGAGAAAGTGCATGCGAGCAGCAGAGAGGCAAAAGGAAAGGGAGAGAGAATATTAAGCAGGCTCCATGCTGCAACATGTCAGCCTGATGCAGGGCTAGATCCCACGACTGTGAAATCATGACATGAGCAGAAAACAAGAGTAAATGCTTAACCAAATGAACCACTCACGTGCCCCAAAATTTATAATTTTAGTCACTTCGTCTCCAACTCATAAAAAAATCTCACCTATGATTAAGATCATAGACAAAGCCAACCTAAAATCAAAATCATAACTTGTAATCATTTCAACACTAATAGACACCCAGCTGAATATTTTGACAAGGATTTTCTGATGGAATGACTACATGTCCAAAGCCGAATTCATTTCTTCTTTAAAAACACAAGAAACTTAATAGAAACCCATGGAGGAGGGGAAGGGAAAAAAAAAAAAAAAAGAGGTTAGAGTGGGAGAGAGCCAAAGCATAAGAGACTCTTAAAAACTGAGAACAAACTGAGGGTTGATGGGAGGTGGGAGGGAGGGGAGGGTGGGTGACAGGTATTGAGGAGGGCACCTTTTGGGATGAGCACTGGGTGTTGTATGGAAACCAATTTGACAATAAACTTCATATATTGATAAATAAATAAATAAATAAATAAATAAATAAATAAATAAATAAAACACAAGCTTTTCTCATTTCTTTATAATTCTTCCAGTAAGCTAGTTCTAAATTGGGATCATTTTTATTATTTTTTTTCCCCTATGATTCAACCACCTGCCCAGCCTGATTATTCCACATTCACGGTATTTTTTCATTTACTCTACTTCTTCTTATTTTTACTGATATGATCCTAGTTTGAGTTCCTGATGTCTTTTGCTAACACTATTCAATGAACAGTACAGGATTGGAATTCCAACTATAAAAGTGAAGTCGTCTTGAATGTAGAGTTTCACAAGTTTTCGATCTCATTTTTCCTGTTCCTCTCTTTCCCTTACCTCAGGGAAGGCCAATTAACAATTAATGACACAAACAGTACAGGGTCAAAGCTGGGCAACATTTTGCAAATCACCTCTTCAGCTCTTTCAAAGTCCCCATTGCGTTTGCTTTCTTACTGACATATGTTAAATAAAATATCACCAAAATGAGATGTTGATGAAACCACCATTTGAGGGATGGGTGGAGAACATTTTATTGCAAGCATGAGGGCATACATATTTTATAGCATCTTCTAACTCACTTCTTAGACAGAAAGAACGAGTAATTCATGAAGTTTGTACAAAACTGTTATGTTCCTTATGAGTCAAATATTATGAGAAGACAATATGAATATGAATATGACAATATTGTCATATGAAGTATCTTCATCATTCTGGATAGCTCTAAGGTGGTCTTTTTAAAAAAATAAATGGGTATTTTCAGTCTCAAAGAAAGATAAATAAAAACAGCTATTAATAAAGTTTTGAAGTTTGATTCTATATTCAAATATTATGTAAAATCTGACAAATGTGTCTGTTAAACCAGGAGTTTTTAATAATGGTAAGAGTCTGATTTATTAATACATCACAGTCTTAAATGTGTATGCACCTAATATACATGAAAGAACATTGAGAAAAATAAAAAAGAGACATTAAATGAGTTAAATGACCATAACAATACTATACACCAAAGCAGAGTTAATGCAGCTATAGCAGTGCTTAAAAAAAACAGTTTTTGGGGTGCGTGGATGGCCAAGTCGGATAGGCATCCCACTATTGATCTCAGATCAGGTCATGACCTCACAGTTTGTGAGTTTGAACCCCAGGTCAGGCTCTACACTGACAGTGTGGAGCCTGCTTGGAGTTCTCTCTCCCCATCTCTCTGCCCCTACCTCATTCGTGCACTTTCTCTCTCTCAAAATAAATAAATAAACTTTAAAAATTAAAAAAAAAGACTTTTAAATGACTATATAATAAAGAAACTTATCAACAATGATGTGTGCTGTGAACAATTTATATTTAGAAACTGCAAATTAAATTTAAAGCAGAAAGCAGAGTAAAAAACAACTGTAAGTGAAAAATATTAAATAGAATATAAAAAGGAATTTTAAAAAAGTCAAAATATGAGTGAAAACACTAAACATACATAAACTCAAGCAAAAATGATCAAAAGACGAAAGAAATTTCAACTCATCAATATCAGTTGAAATGGGATTATCACTCAGATCCTGCAGAGTTAAAAATCAGTAAGAAAAATTATGACACCTTATACAAATAAATTTAATAAAGAAAATGAACAAATTCCCTGAGAAACACAACTTAAAAAACTGATAATAGAATGAATAGAAAATAACCTTATAGGTCTTTAAAACAACTGATACAGGGGCGCCTGGGTAGCTCAGTCAGTTGAGCGTCTGACTTCGGCTCAGGTCATGATCTCACAGTCTGTGAGTTCGAGCCCCGCATCAGGCTCTGTGCTGACATCTCGGAGCCTGGAGCCTGCTTCGGATTCTGTGTCTCCCTCTCTCTGACTCTCCCCCTGTTCGCTCTCTGTCTTTCTCTGTCTCAGAAATAAATAAACATTAAAAAAAATGATACATAAATCAAAAACCATTTGTATCCAAAACTCTAGGCCCAGATGACTTTGACATTTCATGCACACATACACACATAACATACACAAAAGATAAATATGTGACATGAATGACATGTTAGCTAAGTAGATGGTGAGGATTCTTTCTATATATGTGTATATGTATATAAGTATGTATGTGTATATATAATATGTATCTATACGCTCCTATCTACCTATCTATTCATCTATCATCCTCATCCCAATGTACACTTTAAATACCTTATACCTTTACAATTATACTTAAGCAAAACTGAAAAAAAATACAAATTTGATTGCTGTCAAATCTATAAGAAAGAACTAGTGCCATTATAACCTAAACTCTTTCAGAAAATAGAGGGCAAAGGGGTCATTTCTCAAGGAATTTTTTATAAGATCAGCCTAATACTTATATTTTTCTTTACCATTTTAAGCTATAATTAGAATATATAAGCTAATATGGAATATTCTAATATCCTACAAATGTAAGAATAAAATTATTCAACACAATATTATCAACTTATTTCCCAAAATATAATATTTATTTACAATTCAAAAGTAAAATAATATATTTTGCCATATCAAAAGAATAAAGGACTAAAATCTTATGATAAAGTAGATAAAGTAAATAGTAGAATACTTATAAAATCATTGAGACAATTCAGTGACCTTCACAATTAAAAAAAATGTTCTCAGAACACTAGGATTAGAAATCTTTTTTTGTATAATAAAGAACATCTGGAAAACCTAAAGCTAAAAATCATAGTAGAGAAATGTCGAGTCTTTTTTTCCTAGAATTAGAAACAAGACACACATGTCTACTTTTACTACTTATTTTCCACATTTCAATTAAAATTCTAGACACTGCAATAAGTAAAACAAATAAAAAGTATGAAGATTAGAAAGACAAGTAAAACCGATTCATTTTAGAGGATATAATTACATACATTAAAAAAGACAGAAATTATTGAAATGGACATATGCATTTAGCAATATTGTAGGTTACAGAGTCAATATGCAAGGGTAATAGCGTTTCCATATGATGGCAATTACATATTTGTACAAAAGCTTCAAAATACCTAGTAATGTATCCATTTCAAGATGTGAAATATACCTGCAAAACATAAATGACAAATAAATGCAGAAACACTGTGGAGGGGTCAATTCTCTTTAAACTAATGTTTATCTTCAATTTTCTGTTGTTTGAAGATGATATGAGTTGGTATAGCTTTTTCAGTTTTTATTCTGCTTGATGTTCTTCTCTGAGCTTCCTTAGATCTGTGATTTGGTCTGATGTTAATTTGGGGAAATTTTCAGTCATTATTTCAAATATTTCTTCTGTTCCTTTCTTTCCTTTCTTTGTAGTATTCCTATTATGCATGTTATACTCTTTGTAGTTGTCTCATAGATTTTGGACATTCCCTTTTTTTCTTTCTGGTTTTCTTTACCTTTGCATTTTGAGAATTTTATTGGTTCTCTAGCTCAGAGATTCTTTCTTTCCTTGGCCTCATTCAGTTTGCTAATGAGCCCCTCAGAGGCATTTATTTTTCTTACAATGTTTTTTATCTTTAACATTTCTTTTCTGGTTCCTTCAAAGGATTTTTACCTCTGTGCTTCCTTAGTTCACCTGTTCTTCCATATAGTTTGTTTTATCCATTAGAGCCTATAGCACATTAGTCATAGTTGTTTTGAATTCCTGTTCTGATAATTCTAATAGCTCTGCCATGTCTGATTCTGATATTTGCTCTTTCTCTTCAAGTTGTAATTCTGATTGATTGATTGATTGATTGTGTCTTTTGGTATGCCTTGTGATTTTTTCTGGCTAGCCAGACATAACATACTGGGTAAAAGAAACTACTACTATAAATAGGTTTTCATTAATGTGGTGGTGAGGTGTGTGTGTCAGGGGATAAGCGTTCTATAGTTCTATCCTTAGATTTCTGTCTTTTAGTGAGTCTATGCCTCTGGACTGTGAACTTGAGAGTCTTTCTTTTTTTCCCCTTCTCCTTTATTTGGGACAGCATGGCTAGGGATAGCTGGAATTCATATTTCTCTTCCCCAGGCTAATTGATCTGTGATAGTATCTCAGCAGTTTAGGCTCTGGTTAACTATTTTCCCATGAGGGTAGGACTTGTAGAGAATGAGAGTGCTCTGGCATATTTCAAAGTGTTTCCTTTTCCTCTCCTCCTGCCAGAAGCCCAAGGGGATTTTTTCCCCAAATTTACTTTAGGGATCTTGTCATTATCCTAGAGTTACATTTCACATATTGTTGGGGATCCCCTGTTACTGAGTCCCTCTTAAGTTTTTAACTTTCAAATTTGTCTACGGTGAGCCTCCGGCAATTTGTCAGTTACAGTTCAGGCTTTCTTACCCGGGCACTGTAACAGGGAAGGTTTCAACTTGTGAGTTTCTCTTTAGCCATAACTCACTATATTCACCTGTCTGTCTCTCCAATTTGTTTGACTACTATTTGCCTTATGTCTTCAACTCTCTTATAGATCCAAGAAGAGTTGTTAATTTTTTGTCTGTTAAGCTTTTCACTTCTTGTCAGGATGGGGTGACAACTTCCAAGTTCCTTATATGCAGAACTGAAACCCAAAAGTTTTGATTCAATATGTTTTACACAAAGCTGACTTGTGAAAACAAATGGTGTTTTAAGCAGAGGTGGTAGAATAACTAAATATCCAAAGGAAAAATAATAATTCTATTTCACTTCACATATAAAAGTTATTTTGAGATGAATCATAAACTTCTATTTCAAAGTAAAAAAAATATAGTCTTTAGAAGAAAGATAGGAAATTATCATTGTGACCTTGGAGGGTCGCTAAATTTTACTGGAGAATATGTCAAAATAGGTATTGTTAAAGAAAAGAAAGAAATAAAATATAACTGGAGCCCATACAAATTAAAATTAATTTTTTAAAAAAGTTATGAAAATGAATTTTAGTGACCTACAAACTGGCTAGTATATGTATGTATGATAATCAAGAATATGTCAATTACAGGCACAGAGAGTCTAGGTAACTAGCCCAAGGTCACAAGAATAGTAAGTAGTGGAGACTAGATTTAATCAGGATGTCTGACTCCCTTGTTAGTACTCTTAATGACTTTATTATGTTACTTCTCAGATTTAACTTTAATAGCATGTTTCCAAATGTGGTCAACTTTCTAGTACCAACCCCAACAATTAAGGCGGAGGACTGAATTAAAGTAAACTATTATTCTCAGGCAGAGTATTAAAAAATCTGACTCATTTATCTGTTAATAGATTTTCATTGATCTTATCTATCAAGGAACAAACTATAAACTGGAGAGTCATTTGTTAGAGTGGGTAGAAAACTCAAACCAAAGAACACTCAAATGGAGAAAGACAAAATATTTACTGGTTCATGAGCCTAAGTATGGTGACCATGAGCTAGGCACAGACAGATGGAATGGACAAGCAACTGAGGGGAACAAAAAGATAATTTTAACTATAGAATTCATGGACAAAGTCTTAAAGAATATAGAGAAGTATTTTGGGGAGTGAATGTTTCAGAAGTGATTTGATCATTATTATGTTCTACTATGGGTTGGCAAACTCAGCTTATAGGCTAAATTCAGTCTGCAACATGTTCTTGTAAATAAAAAATTTTTTGGAACATAAAAAATTTTTAAGTTTGTTGATCAAGAATATAAAGTATTTTACAACCTTATAGTAAAAATAATGAGGCACAAACTTCCAACTAAAGAAATATTGGGTAAAGATATGAGCACTTCTCAGAAGATAGATGAATGGTCAACAAGCACATGAAAAGGTGTTCAACATAATTAATCATCAATGAAATAAAAATAAAGCCACATGAGACACAGTTCGCAACTACTGGAATGAATAAAATACCCCCCAAATAATATCAAAATACTCCAAAATACTAGATGTTGAGGAGGGTATTGGCTAATTGTAATTTACTCTTGCATCCTAACAGTTTAAAATGGTTTATTTAGAAACTTTACCATTTTCTTATGAAAATTACACATGCAGCTATACTATGCCCTGGCAATTCACTTCCAAATATTTACCCAAGAGAAATAACATGCACAATAATGTACACAGCAGCCTTATCATAATAGCCCTAAACTAGAAAAAAAAATCCATCAGCAGATGAATAGATTTAAAAATATATGGTATCTTACTAAATAATAACAAAATGGATTACTGATACATGAAAAAAAACACCATGAATAGATCTCAGAAACATTATGTTGAAGGAAAGAATCCAAACAATGTTACCTATAGTATAATTACATTAATGCTAATTTCAAAAACATGAAAATCTAATTTTTGCTTCTGGGGTACAGGATATCAACTGGAAAGGTACATCAGGAACTCCCTGGTAGGATGGAAATGTTCTTTATCCTTTTATGGGGATTTTTACAAGGGAAATTATCATTGTCAAATTTCATAGAACACTTAAAATTTGTGTATTGTATTATACATAAATTATACCTTGCCTTTTTAAAGTTCCAGCACACCTGTTAGAGGTTGTCTTTAGATTGTACTTTCCTGTAAGGGAATGCAAACTGGAACCTCTAGATGAAAATGACAAAAATGTTCAAATGGTGTATTACTTTACCTATAGGCTGCTTTAGTTGGAGTGTGAAATTATGGCGGGGGGAGAGTTAAAACTAATTCTATTTGCAAATGAAGTTTCATTAACATCTGAGATACACATTACATCTTGATTATAAGTATATTATCAGATATAAAAGCCTACATTTTCTCCATTCCTAGCACCCCCCTTTTTTGTCTTTGGGGATATCACTTTATGTTGGCTGATAATGTTGCCTCACGGAGGAAGCAAGAGATGAGAGCTAAATAAATATTTATAGCTTTAAATTTATTCTATCAGGGATTTACTATATTAAGAGCTACAAGCTCTGTCACAAGTAGTTATTGATAAGTGAAGATAATGCTTTAGTTTATTACTACTATACATCTGCTCCTAGTAAATCAGGAGGCTTCCTGGACTATTATTTAGTTATCTTATGAATGTCATATATACAGAATTTTATATTTGATATGACTGTTATTTACTATATGTGAGCACTCAAGTCTCCCTAGGAATATTTTTTTCTGTGTATTAAATGTCATAAAGAACACTATTTTATGTTCCCTTTGTGGCATACAGGTATACCTCATTTCTTCTTCTTCTCCGTTGTGTTTTGTAGATATATAAATATATATACTTATATACAAATATATATATATATATATATATTTTTTTTTTTTTTTTGCAAATTTAAGTTATGTAATAACCTTGTGTTGGATAAGTCTATAGGTGTGATTTTACCAACAACATTTTCCTCATGTCTGTGTCCCATTTTGATCATTCTTGGAATATTTCATATTTTTTCATTATTGTTCTAATATGGTGATCGGTGACAGCATTCCTTGATGTTACTATTGTAATTGTTTTAGGGTACTATGAACCCCACCCACGTAAGATGGCAAACTTAATCCGTAAATGTTGTGTGTGTTCTGACTGTTCCACTGGTGTGTCATTTCCCCATCTCTCTCTATCTCCACAGGCCTCCCTATTCCCTGAGATACAATAATATTGAAATTAGACCAATTAATAATCCTGTAATGGCCTCTAAGTGTTCAAGTGAAAGAAAGAGTTGTACATCTCTCATTTTATTTTTCTTAATTTTTTAAAAAAATTTATTTCAGAGAGAGAGTGCATGAGCATGGGAGAGGGGCAAAGGGAGAGAGAGAAAGAATCTCAAGCAGGATCCATGATACCTGGAGCCTGACACAGGGCTTAATCCCATGACCCTGGGAACATGACCTGGGCTGAAATAAAGAGTAGGACACTCAACCAACTGAGCCACCCAGGCACCCCAGCACATCTCTCGTCTTAAACCCAAAACTAGAAATGATTACTCTTAGTGAAGGAAGTATATCAAAAGTCCAGAGAAGCCAGGGGAGACTGGGTGCCTCAGTCGATTAAGCATCCAACTCCAGGTTGGGTCATGATCTCATGGTTTGTGAGTTCAAGACCTGTGTGGGGCTCTGTGCTGACAGCTCAGAGCCTGGAGCCTGCTTCAGATTGTGTGTCTCCCTCTCTTTCTCTGCCCCTCCCCTGCTCATGCTCTGTCTGTCTGTCTGTCTCCCACTCTCTCTCTCTCAAAAATAAATAAACTTTAAGAAAAATTCCAGAGAGCCCAAAAGCTATACTTTTTGCACCAGTTAGCTGAATTGTGAAGGCAAGGGACAAGTTCTTGAAGGAAATTAAAAGTGCTTCATTGTGAACACATGGATGATAAGAGAGTGAAACAGCTTTGTTGCTAATATGGAGAAAACTTCAGCAGTCTGAATAGCAGATCAAATTAGCTACAACATTCCCATAAGCCAAAGCCTAATCCGGAGCAAGACCCTAATTGTCTTCAATTCTATGAAGGCTGAGAGAGGTGAGGAAGTGGCAGATGTCTGAAGCTAGCAGAGGTTGGTTCATGAGGTTTAAAGAAAGATGCCATCTCCGTAACTGAAGACTGCAAGGCAAAGCAGCAAGTGCTGATGTAGAAGCTGCAGCAACTTATCCAGGAGATCTGGCTGAGAAAATGAATGAATGCAGCTAAACTAAACACCAGCTTTGCACTGTAGATGAAACAGCCTTCTATTGGAAGAAGCTGCCATCTAGTATCTTCACAGCTAGAGAAGTTGGTGTCCAGCTTCAAAGCTTCAAAGGACAGGGTGACTCTCTTATTAGGGCTCATGCAACTGAAGACCTTAAGTTGAAACCAATGCTCATTTACCTCTATGAAAATCCTACGGTCCTTAAGAATGATGTTAAATCTACTCTGCCTGTGCTTTATCAAGGGAACAACAAAGCCTAGATGGCAGCACATCTGTTTTCAACATGGTTGAAACCTACAACTTCCCCCTCAGAAAAAGATTCCTTTAAAAATATTACTGTTCATTGACAATACACCCAAGAGCTATGATGGAGAGGTACAAGATTGATGTTGTTTCCATTCCTGCTAACACAATGTCCATTTTGCATCCCATGGATCGAGGACCAATTTAAACTTTCAAATCTTATTATTTAAGACATGCATGTTATAAATCTATAGCTGCCATAAATAGTATTTCTTCTGATGGAGCTGGGCAAGTAAGTTGAAAATCTTCTGGAAAAGACTCACCATTCTAGATGCCATTAGGAATATTCATGATTTTTGAGAAGAGGTCAAAATATCAACATTAACAGGAGTTTGGAAGAATTGGATTCCAACCATCATGGCAGACTTTGAGGGGTTCAAGACTTCAGTGGAGGAAGCAACCGCAGATGTAGAAATAGTAAGAGAACTAGAATTAAAGGTGGTGCCTGAGAATGTTCCTGAATTGCTACAATCTTATGATCAAACTTGAACAGATGAGGAGCTGCTTCTTATGGATGAGCAAAGAAAGTGGGTTCTCGAGATGAAATCCACTCCTGGTGAAGATGCTGTGAAGATTGTTGAAGTGACAAAAAGGATTTAGAATATTACATAAACTTAGTTGATAAAGCAGTGGCAGGTTTTAAGCAGAGTGAAGGAGTTCAAGTTTGGACAATTTCAAAAAAAATTTGAAAGCAGTTCTACTGTGGGTAAAATGCTGTCAAGCAGCATCACAGAGTATAGAGAAAGAGTTTGTGAAAGGAAAAGTCAATTGATGCATCAAGTTTCATTGTTGTCTTATTTTCAGAAGCCACCACAGCCACCTCAATCTTCAGCCACCACCACCCTGATCAGTCAGCAGCCATCGAGGCAAGACTTTCCACCGCAAAAAGATCATGACCTGCTGAAAGCTGATGATGATTAACAGTTTTTAGCAATAAAGTATTTTTATTTTTTATGTATTTGTAATTTTTATTTCAGAGAGAGAGAATGTGAGCGGGGAGGGACAGAGGTAAAGAAAAAGAGAGGGAGGTTGGAAGAGAGAGAAAGAGAGAGAGAGAGAGAGAGAGAGAGAGAGAGAGAGAGAGAATCTTAAGCAGGCAGCACACTCAGTGTGGAGCCTGATTCGGGGCTCAATCCCAGTGCCCTGAGATCATGACCTGAGCTGAAATCGAGTCAGATATTCAACCAACTGAGCCACCCAGGTACTCCAGCAATGAAGTATTTTTAATTATGGTATATACATGTTTGGTTTTTTTTTAGACATAATGCTGTTGCACACTTAACAGACTATAGTATAGCATAAATATAACTTTTATATGCACTGGGAAACCAAAAGAAAAAAAAAATTCATTTGCTTTGTTGTGCTGTTTGCTTTATTGAGGGAGTCTGGAACAAACCCACAATCTCTTCTCAGGGAGGCCTTTAACCATCTTTTTCTTCAAATTATTTACATTTTCAAGATAAATGTGCTGTTAATTTCACTGAGTACATGTTTTAAAGCTCATACACACTGACATATAAGCCTATTATAGGTACTCAAATAATCAGTTTTGAGTTATAGGTATGAGATTTATATGTATTTTTTAAGATTTTTAAAATAGAAAAATGTAATTAAATAGTATTTCAAGGATTATTTTTAGAACATAATGTAATTAATGCATCAGATTAAAATAGATGCCAATCTAGATAAAAGTTCATCTATCTCAATGCTAATCCATTTACAGAATGACTTGAATTTGGGTCAAATTGTGTAACCAAAAATGCACCAGTTAATGCTGTACCTTCCAATTTTCCAAAGCATAAAATTGCAGTCAAAAGATGAATTTTAATTTTGTCCTATTTGCTAATTATTTACTACATATCTATGTACAAGCTGTTGTCAGCCATAAGCTTCAATTTTCAACATTTATATAATGAGGAGAACTAAATCTACCTTGCTGAAGTGCTGTGATTACATTACATCCTTCTGGTAAATTGCTGAATACACAGTAGGTACTCAGTAAAAATGAAGCCATCGTCCCTTCTATATCAAGATGCCTCAGTGTTGTATTGTTTCTATACATGGGTGTGCAATTTTTCAGTAATTCTGTGGTCTTCAGTATCCAGACAGAATAATTACAATTGTGTTTACATAATTATTTCATAATTACATAACTGGGGTAGTTGTGGCAAAGCATTAAAAGCTGAGTCAATCTTACACCCTTAACATGCCTAAAAAATATTATTTACTGGACTAATTTCTATCTCTTACCTCTACGAGGAATGTACTTTACATTATTAGTTTATGCTTCATTCCAAAACAACTATTTGCTCCTTAGAACTTTAAGATAGAAAGAATGCCATGTCATTGAAGTAGGATGGGGTAAAATAATAATGTGAGATAAAAATAGCAAATACTGTGTGCCAGACATCATTATGAAAGTGTCACATGCATTAACTCATTTAATCCTCATACCAAATATATGAATTACATACTTTAATTGTAAATTTGACCCAAGACAGAAGAGTATTTTACTTATACACATATATAATTAGTAGTACAAATATTATGGTATGTAATGTTATACAGATTTTCCATTTTTACTTAATATATTACACATATCGATTCTTATCACATATAATTCTAGCTTATGTTTATAATGTATTGTTAGATTGTTTTTAAAAATACAATGGTTGGGGCACCTGGGTGGCTCAGTTAGTTAAGCATCCAACTTTGGCTTAGGTCATGATCTCACGGTTTGTGGGCTCGAGCCTCACGTCAGGCTCTGCGTTGACAGCACAGAGCCTGCTTTGAATTCTCGGTCTCCCTCTCTCTCTACCCTTCTGCTCTCATGCTCTCTCTCTCAAAAATAAATAAATATTAAAAAAATACAATAGGTTATTTACCAGGCTTCTATTGCTAGGAATTTAAATTGTTTCCCATTTTCAGGTATACCAACAGTGTTTTTAGGAATATTGCCGAAGTAACCTTTCTTTTTTAGAATAAAATTGGCATTTGGAATTGTTGGAAAATATATATAATTATTTTTGTTGCTACAGCAACTGGTTTTTATAGAAGCTATATTAATTTCCTTCCCATCTAAAAATGAGATTGTCATACCATGAGTAAAAGGCATGGCTATCAATTGTTACCAGAAGTTTCTTCTATTTTCCTCCCCTTCTTCAACAGCAATAGAATTTTAGTCAAGAAAATGAATTTCCATATTAAATACTACATTTCTCAGCAGCCTGTGGAGCTAGATTCAGCCACCTTACAAAGTTCTGGGCAATGGATGTTAGCATAGCAATTCTGTAGCAGTCCTGGGAATCTTCTTTACATAATAGCTAAGATGTATCTTTTTTCCTCCTTCCAGTATCCTACTGTGGGGAATGTAGATGCCCACAAACCACAGCTCCCAATTCTGAAGGAGCTATTTCCTGGTAAGGGAAGCCTGAGCCAGAGCTTTAGATGCCCTCACTGAGTAACATTATTCTACCAGTCCTGGATTGCAGATCTCTGGTCTTTACAGAGCAAAGAAAAAATTTCAATCTTTCTTACATCTCTATTGTTTCTGTGTTCTTCTGCTACCAAACAAATCTTAGCATGAGTGATAACAATAGAATCGTGTTATTTTACTTCACATTTATTGGCTATTAGTGATATTAAGAACATTTCACATGTTTTTAGGCCATCCATATCTCTAATGTCAATTATCAATTCCTATATTTTGTCCATGTTTTGTGATTATTTGTCTTATACTTTGGTGTATAAAAAGGTTTTTGTTTGTTTGTTTGTTTTATGCAGGCCTATACTGTTTGTCTTTTTTTTCAGGGTTCTTAGTTTTGATATTTGCATAGTCTTTGAATGGAAGATTATGTCTGAGTAGAAAATACGAAGAATGAAAAGTCTGACTCTAGGACCCATTTCATTTTTTGTGTGTTTTCCTCCTTTTCCTATCAAGCTTCTAATTTGGATTTCCCTATAGAATATGTCCTATCAAAATAGTTTGACTTTGTTGGCAAGGCTGAGGATGTTACACAGCACAAAATCTCTTTTATATTTAAAATGTCTATGGTTCATCCTATACAATGTTTCAATGTATTTATTTTATTATTATTATTATTTTATTTTTTTGCTATGTGCCATGTGGAGAGTGTTACAAATATGCACAGCTTATTGTCCATATCCTCAAAAGTCTCCCCATGTTTGTTCTAGCAGTGAAATGAAAAAACATGTGCTCAAAGGAGGTGAGCAACGTTTTCATATCCTCCTTAAGTTTCTTCTATTTAAAAGATAAAAACAGGGGTGCCTGGGTAGTCCAGTTGGTCAAGTGTCAGACTCTTGATTTTTGACTCAGATCATGATCTCACAGTCATGGAATTGAGCCCTATGTCACGCTCTGCACCAAGTGCGGGGACTACTTGAGTTTCTCTCTCTCTCTCTCTCTCTCTCTCCCTCTGTCCTTCCCCCATTCACACTTTCTCTCAAAAAAAAAATTTAAAAAATATATAAATAAGAGCTGTGTGTTCTAAAACTATTGGTATTTTATAGGAAACCTGAAGAAGCAACTGGGATTAATGCATGATTTACATGTAAATGGACTTAGGGTCTTGTAAGACATGATTACAAAGATCTAGGAAGCATTAATAAGATTCTACATAACTATTTAAGGGTCTACCTTAAAACTTTGATCTTAGCCAAAAGCCAAACATTGTGTTGCTGCAAATATATTATGATAGCCCCTTCTTTCTAGATCTATGTTCTAGATTTTTGGTTTTTTCCTCTTCTCATCTTTTTCTACATTTTCTCCCTCACAGAGCTTATCTAGTTTCACTGGTATGATGAAAGCGGACACTTCCCCATGCCCATGCTTGGATTCTCTTCTGAGCTCCACACTCACACCCAATTGCCTCAATAATATCTCTTAAATATTTAGTAAACATCTCAAACAACCTGATCACAACAATAGTGATCAAACAACAAAAGTCTCCCCCTTAAGAGCAAATAGTACCACCATTTATCAAATTACTCAGGACGAATCCTAGATATTATTTTGTCTTTTTTTTTTCCTGATACAGCTATACACAATTCACCAATAAGTCCTTTCTACTCTAACACCAACAAATATTTCAAATCTTATCCCTTCTAATCATCTCCATTGCTAAAACCATAGTTATAGCCACCATTATTTCTTGATTGGATTAATACAATAACCTTCAACCACAATTCTCTGTTTCCACACTTGCCCTTATAATTCGTCTTCACAGACTAGTATTAAAATGTATCCAATAGAGCATATTGGCCCTCTGCTTACAACACCTGAAATACTTCTAGCACACTCACAATATATTCCTAATGTAATCCCAGAGCCAGCAAGAACCAAATAAGTTGGATCCTGCCTACCTTACCTCTTACCTCTCTGATCTTATTATCTTCCACTGCTCCTTTGTTTGCTTTGGTCGCTCTAGTTTTCCATATATCCATTGAGTATGCTGAGTTTATTCTACTCTCAAGGTCTCTACATCCACTGTTAAGGGGCTGGGAGGACTACTTCAAGCAGAAGAAAGACAACTCTGGTTAAAGCAATTCTACACACATTTGTTGGCCAGAACAAATCACATAGCTACACATGTGCCTAACTTTAAGAAGGAGGGGAACCACACTCTGACTATGAGCTCTTAAGGAAAGAAAAAGTATAAATCAATGAACAGTATTGATGGCTTTTATATAAGATTGGAGAAGTACAGGCACATTTGAAGATATAAAAGCAGAAATTAAAAAAATAAATAGAATTAAGTATTATCATGATAGAATGAATGAACTATCTATGTTGGTGAAGTATCCCCAATACAAAAGAATACCTAGAACTCCCTCAAAATAAATATGGAATAATGAACATATGGAAATCACTTATTTAAAGTAGCCATAATTACTAAATCAAATATAAATAAAAGGACAATAAATCTGGTTATCTCTACTCAAGGGTTATTTCCCTATTTAGAGGAATTAAAATCATTTAGTGTTAAAATATAATGATAAGAGTCAAAGTAAGAGAATTCAAGTTTGAGATGCATAATTAGGAGGGACACAAAGCAGTCACAGCTTTAAAAATTTGTTCATGACATTTAGCAGTGTTTTCTTTTACTCTGCTCTTAGTATATAGATTTATCTTCAATTATAGATTTTTTAAAGCACTAATTTTTTGAAAAAATTATTTCAACCATATATTAACATGAAAATTTGCATAGAAAAGCCTTAGCAAGTATTACAATGATCTTTATTCCTAGTTTCAATAAATAATAAATAAAATTGACATATATTTAGTTACTCTTTAGTTTGTTTTTTATGCAAAATGATACTTGAATTAAATGAGACAAATAGAATGTTATCAGTAATTACAAATAATCCAGTCAAATATTAATATCTGTAGATAATTAAATGACCCTTGGGGGTTAGAGGTACCAAGCCCCCACACAGTTGAAAACCTACCTATAACTTCTGATTCTTTCAAAACATAACTACTAATAGACTAGTGTTGATCAGAAGCCTTACTGGTAACATAGTCAACACATATTTTGTATGTTATATGTATTTTATACTATATTCTTTTTTTAAATGTTTGTTTATTTTTGAGAGAAAGAGAGAGAGAGTGTGTGAACAGAGGAGGGGCAGAGAGAGAGGGAGACACAGAATCCGAAGCAGGCTCTGAGCTGTCAGCACAGAGCCTGACACAGGACTCGAACTCATGAACTGTGAGATCGTGACCTGAGCTGAAGTTGGACACCTAACCGACTGAGCCACCCAGGCACCTCTATGCTATATTCTTAAAAAAAAAAAAAATTTTTTCTTAAAGAGTATCTAATGGAAAAAAGACAGTCTCTAACAAATGGTGCTGGGAGAACTGGACAGCAACATGCAGAAGAATGAAACTAGACCACTTTCTTATACCATTCACAAAAATAAACTCAAATGGATGAACGACCTAAATGTGAGACAGGAAACCATCAAAACCCTAGAGGAAAAAGCAGGCAACAACCTCTGTGACCTCAGCCACAGCAATTTCTTACTCAACACATCTCCAAAGGCAAGGGAATTTTAATGTTTATTTATTTTTGAGAGAGAGAAAGACAGAGGATGAACAGGGGAGAGGCATAGAGAGAGGGAGACACAGAATCCGAAGAAGGCTCCAGGCTCTGAGCTGTCATGAGAGAGCCAGACGCGGGGCTCAAACTCATGAATTGGGAGATCATGACCTGAGCCAAAGTCTAATGCTCAAATGACTGAGCCACCCAGGCGCCCCTATACTATATTCTTACAATAAAACAAGTGAACGATAAAGAGAAAACATCAAAAAAATCATAAGAGGACACACATTTACATCACTATACTGTATTTATTTTAAAAAATCTGTGGGACACCTGAGTGTTCAGTCATTTGAGCATCAGACTTCGGCTCAGGTCATGATCTCACAGTTCGTGAGTTCGAGCCCCACATCAGGCTGACAGTGCTGAGCCTACTTCAGATTCTTTGTCTCCCTCTCTTTCTCTGCCCCTCCCCTGCTGTGTACACTCTCTTGCTCTCTCAAAACCAAACAGCAATTTTTTTTTAATTAAAGAATAAAAACATCTGCACATAAGTGGACTGCACCATTCAAACCTGTGTTGTTCAAGGGTCAACTGCGTGCAATTTTGTTTTATTGAACATATTTTTTTCCACTATATATTCTTGCACAAAATTATAATAATTTACAACTCATATTACTAATTGCAGCATTTCTGAGGTTGGAAATTGTACATACATACGCAGAAAGTTACATTAACTACTAGTTAGTGAAGTGTATAGAATCCTATTAGATGTAAGGTAGTCACATGCAGCAGCAGGAGAGGTCACATACCTCAGTGTGCAAGTGAGGACTTGCCTTTGTCCCCAGAGTTGCTAGAAGGACAGCCAACTACTAGTGACTAAACATGCCAGGTAGTGTCTTTTTGGCTCAACAATTCAGTCTTTGACATCCACATTCGTAGTCTGAAATTACATCACCATTATAGCAGAGCCAACATAAAAGTTCATTTGTGTCTCTTTAAGGAAATATTTATAACCAGTTGAATACCATCTAGCTCTTTTGTCTGTGGTCAATAAAGGCCATTTTGAAGGGACTTGATTTCCAACTCTGGTATAATTTTTCAACTCTAATATAAAAATATGCCTTGAAAAAAAACCCTATATTTAATAATGGCATCCAACTTGAATGCTATTTGCAGTGAAACCAAATTTGCTTAATTTCTACCTCCCTACCAAGAAATTCAACCCCTAGCCTGTTTTTGTTTGGACTGTGAACTGTTTTTTTTTTTTTTTTTAATTTTTAAAGGATTGTTAAAAAACAATAAAGAGAAAAAGAAAACAAAAAAGAATATTATGACAAAGATAGGATGAGACCTGCAAAGCCTAAAATATTTGCTACACGGTATTTTACTGAAAAGGTTTCCAGCTCTTCCTCTAGTTCATCATTTAGGGGTACATAATTATTGCATTTATATTTACAGTCTCCTAGTTATGTGTGCATGAAAACGCAAATACATACGAATGTTAGATTCCCTTTTATAGTCACACGTAGGCAAATCTATGGAATCTCAATTGTAGTCAGAACTTATCACGGAGAGTCACACAAGCATGCACAGGGTACAGACCCTCCAATACCAAGTGCAAGGTAGGCTGCTGGCAGATATTTCAGGGAAACGGAGATGAAGTTCCCAGCAATGCTAAAGGCTCACCATTCACTTTCCAGCCATATTTTAACGCTTAATAAACACACAATCGTGTGTTTACTTAATGTTTTTCCTCCCCCAACCCTCATACCACCTCAAATTACCCATAACACCTCCCTCAATGAAAGAAGCATTAGCTTCTGGGTCTTAAGGATGAGACCTCTGCATTTTCTTTGCTTGTTTAGGGCAAGAAATGAAGTGCTGCCTCTTTAATTGGCAGAAGCATGCAGGAGGAGCGTACCTTTAATTTAGTGCTGGGATACCTCACTTGCACCCTGGCTGTTGTCTTATTGGAGACGGCAGCCTGCCTGAGATCCTCTAGCACTGAAATAATATCATCCAGCACGCATTTCTTATCCTGATTTTTCAACACACACAGATGGGAAAAAGTATAATTATAGCCCTTGTGGTTCACCTTCATTTCCAGCACGGCTCGGTGGGTCTGCAGGATCCCCTCAGCCTGGAGCAAAATATTGTTCCCGGGTGGGGAGAGGAGGATCACCCTGCCATACCTCCCAGGGGTGTGTAAGTCCGAATAGAGCTGGCTTTTGGACTGGTCCAGGGGGAAAAGGCTGCTGGCCAGGCTGCGCTCGACCTTGGCCAGGCACTCCAGGTCGCCCTCGGGCTGGAAGCGGTTGAGCGCCCTGAGGCCGAAGGTGACGGTCAGGGCTGTGGGCACGGGTGAGGAAAAAGACGGGGTGCCGGTTGACGCACAAGCCCAGCCTGTGGCGGAACGACTGGAGCCCTCTGCGAAGCACCTGCCACAGTATCATCTACCAAGTCTGGCACAGTAACAGGTGCAGCATCAGACCCCCCGCACTTCTCACGGTCACCTGCCCAACTGATAGCCAACCTCGCAGCGCTATAGTGGTCACCCTAGAGGTCGCCCCCTTTCCCCCAACCCCTCCCCTTTCGCAGGCCCTTCATCGCACACACAGTCTCTTAGGCAAGTGCTTCCCAGGCGCACTCCCCGTGCCCTTTCCACTTTTCAAACACTGCTGCAGGTGTTACAAGACAGCAAATACTGAAAGCAGGTAACTTCTGTCTGCCTACCACCCTTCCCCTTTTCTTTCACTCCTCCTGTGGTCCTCTTCTCTAAGCCTTCCTGGCAGTGTGGCAGCACCCACACCCACTCCACCTGCCCACCCCCAGCCACCTCAGTGGAGGTGACCCCAGAGGAGCCCTTCCACCTATGTGTATTTTCTCTGTGCCCTGAAGAATTATGGTTCCTAACTTGAAGGTCTGTAAAAATGAGATACGTGCCTTTGTGTCCCACTAGATGAGTCAGAGTGAAGGGGTGGTAAAACAAGGAGGAATATTTTCCTTGAGACACATTTTGTTGTTGCTGTCCCCATCCCTTCCTTAAGCAAGAGTAGGGAGGAGGTAGTCAAGGGGAGACAGTGATAGCTCCCTAAACTGGGGTCTATTTAGAGCCAGAAAAGCTGGGAATATGGATTTGAGAAGGCAACTGTACACTGTCCAATATCCTTCCACTCACTAATTTTGGTTTGGGTTGATGAAACAAAGCAGAGAAGGCTATGTTGCCTTTCTACTGCATCAGTGGCCTTGGGCTCTTTGCAACACACCTCTCAAAACCTGCTGCTAAGGCTGCAGAGAAGCAAAGTCTCTGCAGGGCCCCTGGGTTCTTCACGGAGGAGAGAGGGGCCTGCCTTGGCTGGCCGTGCTGGCTATCCACCCTCTGCCGACGCGCAAAAACAAAACAAAAACAAAAAAGTTGCTCAAGCTGAACAGTACCCTACCACGCCACATCAGAGTTTTACCCCTACCCCCACTCCCAACGTGTTTGACTCCCTGGAGGTGGCCAGACAAATGTGTCTGAGATGTTGTGCTACTTTCCTTCTCTGAGCTGAAGTCCAGCGGCAAACTGATGACATTCTGGTTATCTACACTGTGTTTTTTTTTTTTTTCCTCGAGACAGGAGGAAAGACGGTAGTGTAAAGGAGGCTGTTACATTTGACTGACGTGGGAAACAGGAGATGCATTTATTTTATGAGAAAAGAAAACTAAAACTTCCAGAAAGTTCAGTCACTTCAACCTTGGCAGAACTCCTTCTAAAGTACTGGAAGGGGGTGCTCTGGACATTGGTGGATTTAAGTTTTAACTCTTCTGAGGTATCCAGTGGTGTGCTATTCTGTTTAAATATTTGAAATTTCTTACCATAAAAGTTAAAGAAGGGATATATGTGTTTCTACACATATAGAAAAATCTACATATATATATATATGTAGATTCAAAAGTATATAGATGTAAGCAAATATATAACATATATATATACATGCATGTATAAAATATACATATACACACATTTACATACACACACATACACACATAAATTAATTATAATGCAGTCCTTGGAAACTTTCACAAGCTCATGCCACAAGAGGAAGATAAATTGAGAGCCAAATCTAAGATGAGAAATTACTCTGTAATTAGCTCTTTTTAAAGTTTCATACTAACCTCTTTACTTATTTACAAGGTATGACCTGTTATCTGATATAATTTAAATATTGTATCAAGTATCCAAAAAACATTTACATACAAAAGTTCTCAAATGTGACTTTAGATTCTGTCTCCCTGATTTGTTACTTCAATCTGCATGCCCCCAAATCTAATCCAAACATGATTCTTACTCTAAAAGTTTCGCAATATCCATGGTCAGTATTTGAAAAAGAGAAAAATAAAAGAGTCTATGTGTACATTTCGTTGAACCTTTGCAGTGCATTTTGCTAGTCTTGATATTTTCAAAGAAGAAAAGAAAAATCTAGATATCCTCTCTCTTGTCTCAAGAAACAACCAATATATATAATTTTTTTTCTGCACATGCCATATATCAATATGGTATTATAGCATTTATCATACTTCAGTAAGAACAGATTTTTAAAGATTAAACATATTTTTTTTCAAGTATTTGAAACCATTTCCCACTAGTTCTCACCATCTATAAACCTCCTTCCCTGAACTCCCAGGTTGAGCATCATGGACCTTCCCAACTTTCCCATGACACGTGGAGCATAACTTATCTTCTTATACTGATACTTGGTCACATCTGTTTTCTGAACTGGAATGATTCCTGGGTAGTGTCTATAGTGTCTAAATTTGCATTGGGGCTCTTCATACAACACTTAGCAAAATAACTGTAAAGTAAAATAAACTAAATTCTAGGCCTGATCCATTCTGCCACAGAAAAAATACAACTATTAAGGATAACTCAGCCATTGGCTTAGATACCAAGGTTGCACTCTGTGGCTGGTGCAATCTGTCTCTTTTCCTGTTTGCCTTGTGCCCATTCTTTCTTAGTTTCCAAGTACCTCTGGGAGTCTGACTCTTGTCCAGTCCTCTTTGTCAGGTCTCTTCTCCTTACCTTTTCTGCTACTTAAAGACAATCTGCCACTCCTCATTCTGTCCTGCACTTCTGCAATGGATGGAATTTTTATGGTTTTTCTCTTCTTAATTCTTTTTAAGAACAGGTGCCATATAGGTTGCAAGGTCATGCATGAAAACAAAGAAGTAGTTGTAAAAATAAGTGGCTGTGGAAAGTATGCTTCTTTAAGATATTTAACAATTGGTTTATTGTTCACAAGCTTTGTGAAGAAGGCCTTGGAATGGGGAGAAGTAGTCCATATAATCAGTGAGTTTACAATAACGTTAAATTTGGGGGCTGCATCTAATGGTCCACATGGAGAAAGTGAAGGAGTCTAAGTATTAGTGACAGGGTAAGATTTACACAGGGGAAGGGAAGGAAAAATAAGATAAAAACAGAGAAGGAGGCAGACCATAAGACTCTTAATTACAGAGAACAAACTGAGGGTTGCTGGTGGGGTGTGGGGTAGGGGGATGGGCTAAATGGGTGATGGGCACTTGTGAAGATGAGCACCGGGTGTTCTATGTAAGTGATGAAGCACTAAACTCTACTGAACTATTATTACACTATATATTAAACTAACTTGGATTTAAATAAAATTTTAAAAATATTTACATTTTAGAAAGAAAAGGTGTGCTGCAATAAAAGAATTATCTGGAAGATGTCAAACAGGAGATGAGAATGCCAGTGTGGAGGCTCATAGTTAGTTTTAGAAAAAGTTGATGATTCAGGGAATTAGAGGGGAAAAAGAACTGCAAGGACATGTGGGTTATATAAGAGCAACGTGGCCAGGACTTGGAGATGACTACGTGTGAATGCGCTAAAAGTGAACCACAGTCATTCTTTTTTTTTATTCTTTTTTTTATGTTTATTTATTTATTTTTGAGAGAGAGAGATGTGGAGAGAGAGGGAGACAGAGTATCCCTAGCGTGCTCTGCGCTCACAGCGCAGGGCTCGAACCCACAAACCATGAGATCATGACCTGAGACGAAATCAAGAGTCAGAATCTTAACCGACTGAGCCACCCAGGCGCCCCAAACCATGGTACTTCTTGGGTGCTCAACTTGTATACATAAGAATAAAAACATCATTATTAATATTCTAGCTTCAATATCCGTCATAGCAGTAAAACAGGTATTTAAGAGTAGACAACTTTGCAAGCAAACACACATGGTTTAAATACAGATGTTTGTGCTCTGTGTAGCAGTGGCTAAATCATGCGGCTATTCTAATTTTCAGTTTCCTCAGCCTTAAGGACACAATAACAATGTTTACTTCTTATAGCAATGCCAAGGAACAAAATGAGGTACTGTACTTAAAGAATTTAGGACAGTACATGGCAGATGATAAATACTCAAACATGTTATTGTTTTGCTATTGCCTTCTAGATAGATACTTAATAGCTACAATGGGAAAAGGTGCATGTGTAGGCATGTATATACACGTGTGTATGTACATGAAGATGTATATCAATGTATCAAATGTTTTGTAATAATTTGATCAAATTTTTGATAAATAATTCATGAAAGAAAAGATTAAAACAAAGCCTGTCTATATATTCAATAGTTGTATATGGATAGATACAAACAGGTTTGTTAATTACTTTTAAGAATTTTTATGGATTTTGGAGAGGTTTTCAATTCTGAGTAGAGTTTTGAGGACATAAACTAGTGACTAAATTCAAATTTGTGAAATGTTTAGCATTTATCAGATTTTGTGTTCCTGCTTCATACACACTACCCCCATTTAATTCTGACTAAAACACCTATTGCATGGACTTTATCATCTAAATTGTATAGATTTTTAAATGCTTATTTATTTTTGAGAGACAGAGCATGAGTGGGAGAGGGACTGAGTGGGGGGGGCAGAGGATCTGAATCGGGCTCTGCTCTGACAGCAAAGAGCTCAGTGTGGGGCTCGAATTCACAAACCGTGAGATCATGACCTGAGCAGAAGTCAAACACTTAACCAACTGAGCCAAACAGGTGCCCCAGATTTTACAGATTTTTCTACATTTCTTAGAAATTCACTTGCCTATGGTTCCTTAGCCAGGAAAGATTCATAACTTAGTTTGTCTAATGCCCAAGCCAGTCTTTTTACTATATCAGAATGTGTGAATCAGAATAAAGTGATGGGAGTTCTTGTATGCTAGCATATTATTTGTATCCATTAGTATTAAAAATAATTTTTCTCAGGGTGCCTGGGTAGCTCAGTAGGTTAAGCATCCGACTCTTGGTTTCAGCTCAGGTCATGATGCCACGGTTTGTGGGGTGGGTTCGAGCCCCACGTCAGGCTCCACACTGACATCACTGAGGCTGCTTTGGATTCTCTCTTTCCCCACCCTTCTGTCACTCCCCCACTCATGCTCACTTTCTCTCAAAATAAATAAACTTAATTTAAAAAAATACTCAAAAAAGTTTTTCTCTCATATATTCTTGCATTTATTATCCACCTATCTAAGTGTTTCCTGGGTTCTGTCAGTTTAGTCCTTTTGTACAATTGCCAATAAAGTTGCCAACCTGTAATGGGGGCTTTTCTTTAATTGGTAGCATTTATAACTCAACTCTTCAGAAAGTAAACAAGGCAGGAGATGCTACATCAATATGTCTTTGCAATGAAAAACATAGAAAAAATAGCTAAAATAATAGCAATACCATATATATATTTCTTGGAATTGTCAACCGTTTTTTAGCACTTTACATTTATTAATAAATATAAGTCCTGTCACATTCCATTCCACTTAAACTACATCAGAATGTGCGCCCTCTAGTGTTTGTTCAAAGGAAACGATTCAATTAACTATTAATGAGCGCCTGCAACTTTGTAATTATATTACTCAAATTTACAGCAAAATGTGGTTTCCGGGAAAAAAAAGAATGCCCTCCAAATCATTTTTAATTAAAATTTTAATGGCTTTTTAAATTTTTTATCAAAATCAAATCAAATAAGTGCATGAGGGGGTGTCATGAAAAATAATTGCCCTGCTCCACCCATTCCCATCACCATCCTCTCTCCCAAGAATAAACATTCTAAAATGCTTAGACGTTTATTTGTTTAGTTACTACAATGTTGCTAAGAGTTATATTTCTGTATCTATACTCACTAATTTAGACCAAGTCTTTTCAATTATTTTTTTTTTTTTAAGTAGGCTCACAACTCTGGGCTTGAACTCATGACCCTGACATAATGATTATCACTGCTTGGCACTTTGTATGTTCAAAGTTTGAAATGAGCCCTTCGTAGACATTTTTTTACTTTAGTGCACACATGAAGCCTGTGAAGCTCAAAACAAAAGGAAATCCAGGCTCTGGGATATTAAACTACTCATTTAAATGCTAGTTTAAGTGATGGAATCAATATTGGAAAACATTTCATTTTGACTCCAAGTTCTATGTGCTCAATTTCTGAACTCTACAGGAGCTGCACAAAAGCAAAAGGGGGAAAATAAACAGGAATTATTATTGACCCAACCAGAGGAAATGTTTTAACACTTTGTATACCCTCCCATGATTTTTGTCTATGCATAAATGAGGGTAGTCATGGTATAGCCTGTTTTTCATACACAAAATATGTACTGAACAATTTTTCATGTTGGTATTTTCTTTTGCATCTTCATAGGCAATAGCCACATGTTACCTTTCATTATATGGGTGTGTCCTAATGTATCTAACTGTTATCTCCTTTGGGAATATTCTGTTTTCTATTTTCTGTGGTAGTAAAGAATGCTGAGTGAGTTTAATTCTAGCTAGATCCCCAGATATCTATAAATAATTCTCTCATAGAAATTACTGGAAGTGTCACTGCTGCATCACCACATAGGCATGTTATATGTTGCCAGACTGAACTATTATACCACCGTTCCCCTGTACTACCAGGATATTCTAATAATTATTTTTTCACATAACCTAAGACCTGGATGAGAGCCACTAAGCATTCTCATTACTCTTTTATTAAACACACTTCATTGTAGCACTACTGGAGAAAAGTGTGGTTTGGCAGAGAGAGAGAGAGAGAGAGAGAGAGAGAGAGAGAAGGAGGGAGAGAGTGAGCTCACTATGTATCTACTTTCAAGTTTTTGTGGCTATCCTGTGTAACAAAAGACTAAGAATTTTGCATCTAATTTCAACAGTGTGCAGTAGGGTCAAGGGTATGAAAGGAGTATTTGGAATTGCTTTCCCTCTTAGTTTTTATTCTTTTGTAACAAACTGTATTTATAGGAGACTCACTCTCTCTGTCACACAGACTTTCTCTCTCTCTCTCTTTTTAATAAAGTTTACTTATTTATTTTGAGAGAGAGAAAGCGCAAGTTGGGGAGGGGAGGAGAGAGAGAGAATCCCAAGTAGGCTCCACACTGCCAGCAAAGCCTGACATGGGGCTCGAATCCACAAAACTGTGAGATCATGACCTGAGCCAAAACCAAGAGTCAGATGCTTAAACGAGTGAGCCACCCAGGCCCCCCCCCCCCTTTCTTAACCAGAAGTCACGCAGTCCTAGTGCATGAATACCTTTAAATAAGAATTGTTTTTGTTTCATTTCTGTTGTTTGCTGATCTCCCTGCCTTGCTTCCCTCTTTGGGCCTCTCTGATACCATGAGGAGTTGTATCCTTCTATTTGTCCTTCCCTTCTCTTTCTGGCTTTATCTGTTTCAGAACTTCTCTGTGTTAGTCAAGGTCATCAAAAGGACACGACTGCTAGTTGACCTTCAAATTGGACCTGGGCACTCAGAGGCCCCTCACTGCCTCCCCTGTCCTTGGAATATGGGTTCCAATCGACTTTCCTGCTCCCAGAGGCAGGTCCAAGGACATAGCCTTGAGATAGTGAAATGGTGTTGAGAAAGCCTGAATGGTGTATGTGACTGAACCCAGTTAAGACCTCTACATAAACTTTTCCTATTTGGTGGGTGGAGGGATCCACTCCTATTGCTGCCACCAAAGACCAGCTTGGCAAGTAAGTTCCCTTTGCTTATTCAAATTTCTATAGATCAACTTGGCATAGCCTGTGTCTTTCTTGTCTCTCCCTGCCCTATGAATACAGGAGCTGGTTTAAGATTTCAACTGAGAAACTCCCAAGGGTGTTGTTAATCAACACCCTGTGCTCTCACAAGGATAACATAGTTAATCCCATAATGTGCATGGTGCTGTTAAAACAGTAACTACCTTTAAGCAATGGCGATAGGATATGTGAAAGGCCAATTAGTATATGAAAAGGTGCTCAACATAATGTTATTAGGACAAGGCAAATTAAAATGATTTACTACTACATATCTACTAGAATGGCTCAAATCCAACACACTAAGAGCAGCAAATGCAGATGAGGATGTGAAAGAATAGGAATCCTCATTCATGAAAAATGGTACAGCCACACTGGAAGACAGTGCATAATTTCTTACACAGCTAAAGGCAGTCTTATCATATGATCTATCAATCTTATACTCTTGTGTTCCTAGGTATTTACCCAAATTAGTTGAAAACTTGTGTCTACACAAATACCTGAACGCAAATATGTATAGCAAGTTTATTCATAATCGCAAAATTCTGAAGCAACCTAGGTTACTTTAACAAGTGATGGACAAACTGTGACACACTCGTGCAATGGAATATTATTCAATGACAAAAAGAAATACACTATCTAGCCATGAAAAGACATGTAGGAACCTAAACTGCATATTGCTAAGTAAGAAAAGTCAATCTGAAAAGGCTTTATTCTGTATGGTTACAGAATAGGACATTCTGGAAAAAGCATAACTACAGAGACTATAAAAGGATCCGTGGTTGTCAGGGGCTATGGGCCCCTGTCAGGGGCTAGAAGAAAGTGATGAATATGTGAACAGAGGGCATTTTAGGACGGTGAAACAAGTCTATACAATTTTGAATACATTATGTTATGCATTTGTCAAAACCTGTAGAAATGCACAACACAGAGTGAGCCCTAATGTAAACTGTGGACTTTAGTTAATAATAATGTATCAACAGTAGTTCATCATTTACAAAAAAATATATCATACCAAAGAAAGATATTAATAACAGGAGAAACCATGAGGCAGAGAGGGAGTATATAGGAATTCTCTTTAGTTTCTGCTCAATTTTGTATAAACCTAACTGCTCAGAGAAATAAAACCTAATACTTAAAAAATTTGAGGAATTTTATGATGTTGGTAATGATGGTGTTATCTCACATTTAACAAGTTTCTGTATTATGGGGTATGAAATTTAAATGTATATATTATTATTTTTATTTTTATTTTTATTTTTATTTTTATTTTTATTATCATTCCATTAGCCATTATTATACTGAAATTCATATAGGATTTAAAACTTATATATAGCCATAAACTAGTAGTTGGAAAAGGCTGGTCTTATATCTATTGTTATCCAAGCTCCATATACATTTAATCCTACAAAACCCACCTCACTTGTTGGTAGTTTTTTGGTTTTGTTTGTTTTTTTTGTGTTTGTTTACTTGAGCTAAAGTTAACACCCCTATCTTTAATGCCTTACTCTTTAATTCTTTAATAATGAAAAGATATGCTAGACTATAAAGCACCTAAGAGGAATCTAAATTTTAACTCTTGTACTCTACATCTGGGCATCCATCAAAATAAAACCCTCAGGCTAAAAGCTAACTTTAATATGAGCTTATCTCTACAATTCTTGCTTTCTTTTTGCCTTTGTCCTTTATAGATTTCTTACTATTATAGCTATTCATACAGACACATATACACACACACACAGCTATAATACTGTCCTACACAGCGTGGGCTGCTACAAAAAAAAAAAAAAAAAAAACATTATAGTCTGGGTAGATTAAACAATATACATTTATTTCTCACAGTTCTTGAAGCTGGGAAGTCCAAGACTTATTAGTGAGAGCCATCTTCTTAGCTTGCAGATGACTGCCTTCTTTCTGTGCCCTCATATGGCAGAGAGGGATGAGAGAGTGAGCAAGCTAGCTCTGATCTCTCTTTTTCTCCTTATAAGGACACTAATTCCATCACCAGGCCCCACCCTAAGGACCCCATTTAAATGTAATTACCTCCTAAAGTCCCCGCGTCCAAATATTATCACATTCATGTTTAGTGCTTCAACATGAGGATTTGGGGAAGCGGGGCACAAACATTTAGTCCATAACGAATCGTATTTTATATCTAATGCTTGCACTGGAAGTATCTTTCATGGTATCTCCTATAACACTGTGAAAGGTGAAATGAAATGGGGTCACTTATGTACAAATGTTTTAAAACTGAGCCGGGAAGCTGTTAAGGAAATGGGCCTAATGCACCTTCCTACTAGACGGAACCATGAACTTTTGAACTGTGCCACACCGCAAATATTTTAAGGACTCATCCTGAACACTGACAATTTGTTACATTAAGATACTTTGCTATTGACCGCCTTAGTAACCAGCAATATTCAGCCATGATTAATTTTCTGCCGCTAACAACAATCAAATTCTTTGTAAACAACAAAAGTAGGCATTCCCTCTTGTGTTCAAAAACCTTTGGCTTTTGCTCCCTGAGGAGGTGGGGGGCACTATTTGGGTTGCTTCCCAAACCTGTGTCCCTTGAATTGTAATTCTGAGACCCTAAATAAATGTTTTTGTTTTTATTTTAGCTCATCTTCTTTTCTCAATTGACAACATCTTGCTGGAAACACAAGTGCACTGTCAATTTTATATTAAATTCTCCAAATTAAATATGTAGTGGATTTTTAATTTCTTACTTTAAAATGGATGGAATGTTGTTTCTAGTCTATAGCTTCCATTGAGCAAGCTTATTTCTTCAAAATGCATAAAATATGAAGATACTTTTTATGAGTAGCTGACCCACAAATGTTACTTTAATACTTGCAATAATACTTCCATTCTTCTTGTTCCATAGGATTTAGCATGTTTTTCTGTATTTTAAATGAGTTCAGACACTAAAAAAATATAGACCAAATTGTATTAAAACTGACCATATACCCTTTATCCAGATTCCCACATATCAACATTCTGCTACACTTGTTTTGTCATTCTGTATGTGTGTGATCATATTCAGATGTATACATGTAGATATACAGAGATAAAGATGTAAATGTAGGTAAAGATATATTTGAGGTGTTTCAGTAAGAGGCAGACAAAATGCTCCTTACTTCCAAATATTTCACTGTGTATTTTCTTTTTTTTTTTTTATTTATTTTTTATTTTTTTTATTATTTTTTTTTTAAATTTTTTTTTCAACCTTTATTTATTTTTGGGACAGAGAGAGACAGAGCATAAACGGGGGAGGGGCAGAGAGAGAGGGAGACACAGAATCGGAAACAGGCTCCAGGCTCTGAGCCGTCAGCCCAGAGCCTGACGCGGGGCTCGAACTCACGGACTGCGAGATCGTGACCTGGCTGAAGTCGGGCGCTTAACCGACTGCGCCACCCAGGTGCCCCAATTCACTGTGTATTTTCTAAAAATGAGGGTATTCTCTGTAAACACATGACACTTAACAAAATCAGGAAATTTATATTGATGTAATACTATTATCTACTCTACACACTGTTGAAATTTCATTGATTTTCCCAGTAAGGCCCTTTCATTGGTTTGGGATTAAATTCTGGATATCATGTCTTATTTAGTAGTCATGTTTCATTATTCTCCTTTAATCTGGAACTGTCCCCTAAATCTTTATCTTTTTTTAATTTAAATAGTTTTGAAGATTACTGAGCTGTATTTTATAGACCATTCCTCAATTTGGACTTCCTCACCATAAAACATTGGGGGAAAATTACATCATTATTTCAAATCTCAAAACTGTATACTGAGTAGGCATTATAAATCATAAAACTTTGAAGAAACTTTTTTATTACCATTATCCCTAGAGAGTGTCCCATGTTAATTCCCAGTCAAGCCAATCCCTAAGCACGGGAGGCAACAGCTTCTGATCTTTTCCCACAACAGATGATTTTTCCTATAATAGAATTTCTCTTTTAAGTAAAGTTTTTATCCTATCTGTACATTCTTCCATGAGAACTAGAAAAATGTTTAAATGTTCATGTGCATGTGTTATCAATTTCTGGTTTTTAATATAAGGGTTGAATATACTTTCCATCTACTCTAATCCCCCTCTTGGTTCACAATATTTTCTTTTTCTTAGGGTCAGCCCTGAACACAGGTAAAGCTCAGCATGACACTGACTACAGCTATCCCCAGGCAAAGCACTTTTATGACATGCTTCATTACATAAAAAATAGTTTCTGAAACTAGTATAAAAGTTTTCAACCTTACGGGGCGCCTGGGTGGCACAGTCGGTTAAGCGTCCGGCTTCAGCCAGGTCACGATCTCGCAGTCCGTGAGTTTGAGCCCCGCGTCGGGCTCTGGGCTGATGGCTCAGAGCCTGGAGCCTGTTTCCGATTCTGTGTCTCCCTCTCTCTCTGCCCCTCCCCCGTTCATGCTCTGTCTCTCTCTGTCCCAAAAATAAATAAACGTTGAAAAAAAAAATTTAAAAAAAAAAGTTTTCAACCTTGAATCTTAAATTATCTTACAAACATTAATTCTTTCAGAACTGATGCAAGACACATACTATTGAATCACAGATTTATGGGGTCTTGGAGATGAATGGGACTTCAGAAGATATCTAGCCCAATTTCCAGATTTTAAAGATAACTAACACTGAGAGCAAGTCAGGTGAAATAACCTGCCCAAATCAACCCTTACCATCTTGGCTCAAAGACAGTAAAGCAAAAATACCAATCCATAGAAAATACTTCTGATTTAACTATAAATTAATTTTGTGTGCCACTTTCCAGTTTTAATGGTGAATCCACATGCATTATGTGGAAGTGGGACTGAGGAATGGGGCGGATGTCATAGGGGAAAACTGGTTTGTGATGTGATGCGTCAGGTATAGGCATCCTTTAGGGCAGTTCAAATTTAAGAGTTGCTGTATCTGAAGAAATTAACAGTTAAGTCCATGTTCTTCCTTATAAAGCTTGGTGATAAGGAATTTCCTCAGACATGTCTGTTTATCAAATCTGACTCTCTCCTGTCATTTTCAAATTACTATCTGAACATCCTCCTTTCTTTCTTCTTCTTCCTTCCCTTACCCACACATGTAAGTCGCCCAACATTTATAACATTTATGAAAGAAGAAATAAAGGAAAAATGATGAAGAATATGGAAAGGAACTATTAAAAAAACAGTTTTGACAGGAGCACCTGGGTGGCTCAGTGGATTAAGCTTCTGACTTTGGCTCAGGTCATGGTTTCATGGTTCGTGGGTTTGAGACCCTCGTGCGGCTCTGTGCTCACAGCCTGGAGTCTGCTTTGGGTTTTGTGTCGCTATCGCTCCCTACCCCTCCCCCGCTTGGACTCTGTCTCTCTCTCAAAAACAAACAAACAAACAGACAGACAGACATTTAAAAAAAAAAACAGTTGTGACAGTGGTTAAGACACGATAGAAACTTTTGTATCTCTTGAGAGTAACAAGCATAAATATTCCTGAAAAGATAATCTTTATTGAACTTTTATTTCAAGTTAGTGATGTGTAGGTACTGTGGTCAAGGCACTTGCAAGTTTTAAGGAAAAACAATCTTAGTAATGAGCAGAGAGTGCTGAGTGCCTGAATCATGGTGGTAGTGGGTGGTGGTGGGAAACTGATTAATGTTGAAGATATTTGGAACAGTACCCAAAGCAAGTGTTTATCCAAAGACCACAATGGATTTCTCTAAAATCAAGTAATAGTAGGCTAAATAGAATACCACAAGAGTCATTGCAAAAATATTAAAATTGTAGAGAATAATACAATGGTTTCTCTTTTCTGGAATTCTGGTAGTGTCTTTCTATACCTCTATGTGTGTCTTTATTCCAAAAGATCTAATTAACATGGGAAAGGCTACAAAAATGAAGAACAGTGATTAATAAGGTAGGGATACGAAGGGTTACAATAATATAATAAATTACATGTATGAAGAACCAAGGGTAATAGTTTAAGTAACTCATAAATAGAATACCTTCTTCTGGAAATCCTATCACATAAGAGATAGCATTGTTTTAGAGTGATAAATCCAGGCACTGGTGATACAGGTGAGAAAATTTAGCTCAACAGAGGTTGAGTGACTTGCTCAAGATCACAAGGGAAAATATTCCATCTCAAATTTCTCATTTCTTCACAAAAACCCTGAAGTATTATAGGACCCTCATATCCAGCTATTCTAATAGACTTATCCACCTGCAAGGCAATAATCTCCAAAAACATGCCCACATCTAACTCATTATGTTCCCAGCCTTTAACCTGCTTCTTCTGCAATCTCAATGAAGATTAAAGAAGACCATTTTCCCCTGTCTAAGAGAAAACACTACCAGTTATGTTGGGCCCTGATTTCTCATGTACGCTATTAATTATGGTAGCCTAGAATTTGAAGTCAGAAAAAAAAAATGACAGAATTTAAGTTTCCATGTTCTCTGCAAGGATAAGCACTGGATACATATCTATTTCAGATGCTTAAGATGGAATGCTCAAATCAAATGCATATCCACAAAACTATATTTTATGGATGGTATAAAGTTTTTCACTTATTTTATACTATGTAACTAGAGCACTTAGTATACAAAATGGTGTAGAATTTCCTCAGGATCATAATTAATTGGCATTTTATAACTGGCAGAGTTTGTTTAAACAATTCTCCAAAATATATCGTAAATTCATTCTTTAAAAACAGGCAGAGAGGCGACTGCGTGGCTCAGTTGGTTAAGTGTCTGACTTCAGCTCAGGTCATGATCTCATGGCTCGTTGGTTTGAGCCCCATATCGGGCTTTGTACTGACAGCTCAGAGCCAGAAGCCTGCTTCACATTCTGTGTTTCCCTCTCTCTCTGCTCCTCCCCCACTCACACTCAGTCTGTCCCTCTAAAAAATGAATATTAAAAAATTTTTTAAAAAAACAGGCAGAAAATTTTTCTTGAATAATATTAAAAAACAACTAATTCCATAGTTTTAATAAAGTGAAATAAAAAATTTAAAAACTTTCTTTTCTTGAACACATATATGTAAAGGACTGAATATCTACCTTTTTATAAGTTAGAAGAATTAACATTTGAATTATTAATATGTGGCAAGTTGCCAAAAGAGGAGATAGATATTCACATTTAAAAGATGATAAAAGGGGCGCCTGGGTGGCGCAGTCGGTTGGGCGTCCGACTTCAGCCAGGTCACGATCTCGCGGTCAGTGAGTTCGAGCCCCGCGTCAGGCTCTGGGCTGATGGTTCAGAGCCTGGAGCCTGTTTCCAATTCTGTGTCTCCCTCTCTCTCTGCCCCCTCCCCCGTTCATGCTCTGTCTCTCTCTGTCCCAAAAATAAATAAACGTAAAAAAAAAAAAAAAAAAAAGAAAGAAAATAAAAGATGATAAAAATGAAGTTCAGAGGGGGGTGCCTCAATAGCTCAGTAGGCAGCCTTACTGAGTAGTTATGCGTTCCACTCTGGCTCAGGTCATGATCTCCAGGTCCATTGGTTCAAGTCCCGAGTCAGTTTCTGTGCTGGCAGCTTGGAACCCGGAGCCTGAGGCGGATTCCATGCTGCCCTCTCTCTCTCTGCCCCTTCCCTGCTCATTCTCTCTCTCTCTCTCTCTCTCTCTCTCTCTCCCCAAAATAAATAAACTAAAACAAAATTTAAAACAAATGAAAGTCACAGAATTCAAGTTATATGGAAACACTTGAGGTCGGGAATAAATCAAATCTATATGATTATAAAACTCATGCTCTTTCTGCTATACTTAATAATTCACCAGTTAAAAAGCCATTAATGAGGTAAAATTAATCTGATGCTCTTCAGAACATGTGGATCTTTGAATCATTCGGTTTAGCAAGCATTTATTGACTCCCTCCAATGGACCAGGTGCTGTTTAAGATAAAAAATGTAATCAGTTCAGTTTGTGCCCTCTAGGAGCTCACACTGCGGCAAGAAAAATGGACTCATGATAGGAATCGACTATAACAGTGAACAGAGGTTGAAAGTATAGTGTCAAAGGAAGGAAAAGAAGACCAAAAGTTAATTGAGAATTAATTAATTAAGATTGAAATCTTCCCTGATGCGATATTTAACAGCCCAAATTTCTGTAAATCCTTAAATAGGAGTAGTCATTCTGAATAAACCCTGAGGCAGGAAGAAGGCAAAGGCGCCTTTAGTGCACATTCCTGAGCACAGAGAAATGAAGAGAAAGCCCATCACACTGAGTGCCTGACAAGAAGCTGAGGTTCTGAACGGCATCCATCGGAAGAGAGAAGCCAGGTACACAGGACTTCCCTGACTGGAATGGCCTGAATCCATTTGGGGGGGTGAACCATTTATAATTTTCCCTCTAGTCAATATTTCACAACATTATGGGCAAGTACAGAGAGAATATCCAAAAAACAGAAATTAAAATAAGTGATGTTTTAGATCAAAGAAACCACTAAAATAGGAACAAGCTAAATTGATAGAGGGAGGTAAATGGAAATCTCTCAACTGTGAAATTGCCATCCTTTATCCAAAATATAGTAGCCTTTAGAACTGTAAATTGCCACCTAGTACTGACTGAAGGAATAATTGTCTTAACAAAAAAACAGTCACTCTGTTCTTCACTAACCTTGGTTCTATCCAAATAACGCCTGAATAGCTATGAGGCCAGAGGAGGCTTTTAAATTCTACAAATAAAACATATCATATAAGCTATATGCTATATGTGATAAGCAATATGTTATATATTATGTAATATATATATGTGATATATATATTATTATATAATATTATAATATTATGCAATATAAGCTATATGTGAACATTGGGAGTTAAACTAAAGACTCTGTGGCAAAAATGGTCAGTAAGGTTGCTTTAGAATGGTAGAATATGTTTATAGTCCCATTGCAGTTGGTAGATATATATTTTTTTCATAAAAAGATACTTTAATGTAATTTTTTCCTCCCCGATTAAAAAACATTTTCAGCTCTTTTTAGTCCTCAATTAACTTGGAGGACAAAGACTCCTTCTCCTTCACTTGAGAGGATGCTTCCTTCCTGGCAATAATGAGATGAACATAGCTAGAGTATAGGGAATTCTTACTATGCACGCTTATGAGGACTTTGCATGCCCTGCGTTCCCAGGAATATTGTACCAATTCACACAAGCCTAGTCCAAAGAGGAAGAGCTTTCAGGTCCAATGGGTGTTTCGTGGGCATTCGGTCAGAAATCTCTCAGTGAACATGTTCTGTGCGTGCATAACACATTACTACAGTGGCTGAAACTCCTAACAACATTGCCAATCAACCACGGCTTTTCTCAAAGATGTCTCAAATCAGCTCTTTTTCTTCCTTTCCAAACCATGGTAGCAGGGTACCAATTTCTGGTACCTTTTACACATGATGACAGAAAAATGCCATTTATAGGAGAGACCTGTTAGAGGAGTAGGGAGAGAATAGGACTGAAGATGGGAAGAACTAAATTAGTCCCATCTCCACCATGTGCTCCGATCTTTGGTGCAAAGAACCCCCCTTCACTGTGACAGATGCATTTTGCTATTGGATACAGAGGTTAGGGAACCAAGTACAATAAAAGAAGCATCAATTTCAAGTCATCAATTTCAAGACGTGCCGTCATGGGACTGCTACAGGTGTTATCACAAATGAGGTTTGTTACTGTGTGCAAATCCCTTTGCTTCTGTAGAATTCACCCTCTGTGTCACCATAAAGTGAAGACAAAGAGAATTCCAAGGTACTGTTTACTTACAAAACGACATTTATCTATTCTTGAGGATATATAAGGATCAGAGAGTCGATGCCTCTAAATTCTATAGATTTGTAATGAAAAATTCTTAACAGATTGAATTTAAGAGGGAAAAAACCCACATATGTTTGAGTTACACTAATATTGCACTATTATGGTTATAGTTAAAGTATTTTTCAAAAGTATAATTACGAATTGTATAAATATTGATAATATACAAGTATATTTCCTAGAGATTACTTCAATAATGGTTTTTCTAAATGTTAAAGAAACACCAAAATGGAAGCTAAGGCTAGAATATACCCTTAGGATCATACATACACCCATAGCCACATAACCAAAACTTGAAACTATCCTGACTTCCCTGAAATGCTAACTCTGAGAATAATCCCAGATGATATTTTTGGAGATTCACAGGGATTTTCTATGTACCAGTCATGTCAACCGAAACTTCTACTTCTTCCTCTTTTTGTTCCTTCCCAGTCTTTGTGCTTTTTATTTTTCTTGCTTTAATCCACTGGCTAAGAACTCCAGTAAAATATTAAATACAAGTAATTGGAGTGTACATCACTGAATATTTCCAAACATAGGGGGAAACCATTATTCTTTCACCATTATATATTACCTGTAGATTTTTCATAGATATTGCTGAATAAGCAATTCCCCATCACACATAATTAGCTGATTTTTTTTTTTTTATCATGAATTGGTGCCAATTCTTCTAAATCACCCACTCAAAATGTACCTTTATTTCCTTTTTATTAAGAAGCTGAATAACAGAAATTGATATTCAAATATTAAATCAACATCCAATTACATTGCTAGGATAAAACCCAGTTGGCCAATATATATTACATTTAGATAATGCTATTTTGAATTATTAATATTTAATTAATAATATTTCTGTGCATGAGGAATATTTGTCTTAACTTTTCTTTTCTTAAAATGTCATATTTTAGTATCAGAGTTGGGCTGGATGCAAAAGATGAAGTGATGAATTTTCTCTTTTCAATTTTTTCAAAAATAATGTGTGGAAGTTTTGTGTTTTTTCTTATTTAAATGTTGACATCCTTCTAAGAAACTGATTCTTTAATCGTTATGAAATGCCTCTCATAATCTTTGATAATGCACCTTAAATTTTATTTTGTTAGATATTAAAAAGACTATATTAGTTTCATTGTATTTATACCTCAAGGTATATCTTTTGCTGTCTACTTTCAATCTCCCTGAGCACTTAAAAGTGCATCTCTTGTAGATAACAAAGTTGGATTTTTCTCTTTTTCAATGTGAGAATGTCTACCTTTAATTAGCTTGTTTAAGCCACTTATATTTAATGTAATCATTGATATGGTTGAGTTTAAATTCACCATTGTACTAATATTTTTCTATTATTGTAGCTGTTTGCTGTGTCATTTCCTCCCTAATTTCCAATATTTGGGGCTTGAATTTTTTTTTTTAATTTTTTTTTCAACGTTTATTTATTTTTTTGGGGGGACAGAGAGAGACAGAGCATGAACGGGGGAGGGGCAGAGAGAGAGGGAGACACAGAATCGGAAACAGGCTCCAGGCTCTGAGCCATCAGCCCAGAGCCCGATGCGGGGCTCGAACTCCCGGACCGCAAGATCGTGACCTGGCTGAAGTCGGACGCTTAACCGACTGCGCCACCCAGGCGCCCCAGCTTGAATTTTTTTTTAATATTTCATTTAAATTATTGGATTTTTAGCTCTTCCTCTTTATATTATTTTTAAGTGGTTTCTCTAGGAATTGCAATACACATCTTTAGCATCTCCTACTCTATATAGAATTAATATCATACCAATGAAGTTTTGGGGTGATGGTGGGGAGGTCTGGAGCCGACAACCAAGAAAGAATTCTTGAAGATGTCTTTGGTGCAAAAAGGTGATTTTATTAAAGCATGGGGACAGGACCCATGGGCAGGAAGAACTGCAGTGGGATTGTGACAGGTAACTCATTACATACCCTCAGGTTGGGAGGGTGTTAAGAGTAAATCTTTAAGGTATTTTGGAAGCAAGGTTTCCAGGACCTTGAGGGCTAGCTGTTGCTAGGGAAATGCCACTTATTACCGTTTAATAAAACCTCAGCCATGAGATCCTTCAGGTGTATATCAGGAGGCCATAAGCTTGGAGTATGATTGCCAGCCTATATCTTGGGGCAGTTGAGATAAAGGAAGTAGACTTACAGTATCCTTGAGGTTGAGATAATGTTAAGTCAGGGTTCTCTTTTGCCCCTAGCAAAGTGTCATCATCAAAGTAACTGAGCTCCTAGAGGGAGGTCACTCTGACGGTTTCAAGGACTTGTCAATGGACTGTAGGCAGTAAGGAAATTTAATTTTTCATTTGCCTTAATTTCCCACATTACCATAGCAAGCACTTAAACCCCTTTCCTTTGTTCTTGGGTAGTCAGGAATGTCTGAGGAATATCACACATATTCCACCTGGGATGGGGCAGGTGGGTGCCAGACTGTATTTTGCCCTCAGCTTGCTCCAAGCTGTCTCATCAATGCCACTTCATTTAAAATGCATTAAGTTTACAATAGCATAATGACATTTACCCTTTCATCCTTTGTAAAGATGTTATCATAGATTTCCTTTTATATGCATTATAAACTACCCAATAATCTTTGCTTGTTTGCACTATACAGTTATTTTATAAAGAAACAAAATAAAGAAAAATAGTCATGTGCTTATAAAATACTTAATATTTCTTTTTTTAATGTTTAGTGTATCTGATGCTCTTTATTTCATTTTATAGATTTGAGTTTTCAAATAGAATTATTTTCTTCAGCTTCAGAAATTTCTTGTAATATTTCATTTAGAGAAAATCTGCTATCAACACATTCTTACAGCTTTTATTTTGTTTAAACAAAATATTTCACCCACCTTTTGAAGGATAGTTTCAGCAGATATATAACTCTAGGTTGATTTTTTTTTCATCTTCTGAAATATTTTCTTCCATTTTTATCTGGTTCTTCTTTTTTCCAGATAAGAAATTAACTATCATGTATGTCTTTTTTTTTCCTCTAGTTCATAATATGTCTTTACTTCTCTTGTTGCTTTCAACATTTCCTCTTTATTTGTGGTTTTCATCAGCTTGACTGTGATGTACCCAAGTGATTTTTTCTACATATTAATTTTTGAGTTGTTCTGAACTTCATGGATATGTATATTAATATTTTCACCAAAGCTTCAAAGTTTTAAACTGCTATTATTCTCCAGTACATATACATTACCAATATATACCATATCTATTAGTATTTCTTCTTCTAATGTTTTGCATTTATGATGCTCTTCATTTCATTTTTCAAGTAGTATTATTTTTTCAGCTTCAGGAACCTCAATATTCCATTTAGAGTAAGCCTGCTGTCAACAGGAGATAGATATAGACATAGACACAGACATAGATATAGATATGTAATTTTTTTTTGGCCTATCCTTCTGGGACTCCAGTTGCACCATTACAGCACAGATTATTGAGACCATTCATTGTTTTTTTTTCCCGATTCTCAGAAAACTTCTATTGATTTCTTTTTAAGTTTGCTAACCTTTTTTTTCCTCTGTAATTTCTAATATGTTTACTATGCCGACCCAGGACAATTTTCATGTCCAATATTGTACATTTTAGCTGCAGAATTTCCATTTGGTTCTTTCTTCTTTGCGTTTTGCAATTATCTGCTGAAATTCCCCCCCATACTTTCTCATTATATCTGCCTTTCTTCTTGGTGATCTATAGCCCTTAACGTATTCATAGTCTGTTTTACAGTCCTTGTTTGTTAGTTCCAATAACTTGGTCATTTCATGGTCAGTTTCAACTGACCAGGTTGTACTTAATGTTACTTAATTTTGGAGTCCTATCTTCTAGGTTGTTTTTTTCCCGCATATGTCTGGTGATTTTTATTGCATATTGGAAATTGTGAATATACAGGGTAAGAAATTTGGATAATGTTATCTTTCTTCATGTGTGTTATATTTATTTCTGGTTGTTTGTTAAACCACTGGTGTATGCTTTTAATCTTATTAAGCCCAATTTTATTCTCTGTTAGGGAACATCTATTCATCTCTGTTTTAAGCTTTGGGCATGTATCTTACTCTGTAGCATAATCGTTACTTTCAAATTGTGAACTTACAGGGCTTTCTGCTGATGGCAGAAATACACAGCACAGTGTCTCTACTGGAGGTAGTTGACACTGCAGTTTCCTAGTACTGCATGTCTTTTCACATGATGGGCATGAACCAGATACTCTGCGAGGGTTTCCAAATCTTGTCCTGCACACCTAAAACTCAGCCCTGAGTTTGCCCTGCAAATTTTAATTTCTCGACATCACTAAAACATCAGAAATTCTTACTACTCATTATAAATGTATAGGAAAATGGAAAAATAGTAAAAGTAGCATTTATTTAGTATGTAATTTAAAACACTAGAAATATTGACAATAAAAGGGTTTTTTTATTCCCTTTAAATTTAGCAGAAGTTGTGAGCATTTTCTCTATGCCTTAATGAATTATCATTGGCATACTCCTTTCTAAGTTGGTCCAATGGACTGAATGTTTATGTCACCCAAAATGTATGTTGAAATACTACTCCCACTGTTATTGGGTTCCAAAGTGGGGCCTTTAGGGGATAATTAAGTCATGGTAATGAGGACCTATAATCTTGAATAGGATTAATGCTTTTATAAGACGAGGCCAAAGAGTCATGGGAGGATACAAGAAGTCACCCACTTGCAACCCAAAAAAGGGTACACACCATGCTATCACCCTGATCTTGGACTTCCAGCCTCCAGAACTATTAGAAATTAATTTCTGTTGATTACAAACCACCCAAGTATTTATATGAAAGCCCAAGCTAAGACAGTTGGAATCAGCTTCTAATGTTTTATATTTTATACTTTTAATGTTGTAAACTATCTGTCAGAATTCCTTTAGTTATGAAGGTTTGGGCCAGTACCAATTTCCCCATAAAATATTTAGCCTTACACCACGACCACTTTCCTCATTTTTCTCAATAAATTCAGCTTTACCAAACTCCTCCATATGTCTACTGTCTATCAAAGGAAAACTACATTAACATTCCCTCTGTTGGTTATTTCTTCTGTAACTCCATGGGTGTGCAATTTGAGTTTCACTTCCAGCATTACCACTTTTTGTTTCTTTTCAGCACTCTTTCTTTGTTGGGCAACCTGTCTTTCAATTTACATTTTTGGAAAGTGCCATATGGGTTTATCACTGGGGGCCAAGGAGGAAATGTAATTTTATGTTTTGCTGTCTGTACATAAACTGAATAACAGATATGCAAGGACCAGTCACTGACAGATTTTAGGGGGAAAAAACACAAAAACAAAAACAAACAAAGAAAAACACAAGCCATACGTTATTCACATAGTTGTGTGTGTATTGAAGATTTAGCAGCAATGTTTGTACTTTGTGTAATTCTTCACAGTTAATACATAGTAGTAACTGAAACATAAACCATGTTTTTGGAGACTGGTGTTATTGAACTAATTTCAGCGATAACTGGAATTTTTGCATAGCAAAACTGTGAGAAATGAGGACTGTCTCTACTAAATTCTGTGTTTGTAAAAAGATACAGTTCCTGCCTTCAGAAGGGAAGAAGCAAAAATTAAGTAAAACAAGAACAAAAACAAACACCCAACTAATTACACATTGTAGCAAGTTCTCTGAAGGAAAAATTAAAGGAGGCAGAAAGAGCCTATGGTACTGGGAAATTATGTATTCAAAGATGGGATCAGGAAAAAGTTTGCTGATGAAGGGTTATCTGAGTTGGTATCTAAAAGATGAATGTTAATTAATGTACCAAACAGAATATATGCATATGGATAAGCAAAGAGCATAGAACAGTAAGTATGATTTTGAAAATGAAGAAAAAAAAAGGAAGAACCTATTTTACTTGATTTCAAGACATAAAGTTATAGTAACCAACACAGTCTGGTATTAGAGTAAAGACAAATACATAGATCAAAGGAATAGAAGAGTCTAGAAATACACACATATAATCAACTGATTGTTAATAAAAGTACCAAGGCAATTCAATGGGATAAATTATAATCTTGTTTCAAAAAGATACTGGTTCCAAAGAAATAAGCTTAAACCTTACCTGACACTATATATAATAATTAATTAAACATGGATCACACAACATTCCCATACAACAATGTAACAGCTATGCCTATGAAATTTCTAGAAGAAACTAGAAACTAGGTAAAACTCTAAGTAACTATTTTCTTGCCCAAAATTCTTAAGTACTAACTAAAGGAAAATAAATCAATAAATTGGACTTCATCAAAATGAGAACTTTGTTCCTTATATTTTTATTTAAAATTTTTTTACGTTTATTTCTGACAGAGAGGGGAGAGAGATAGATAGATAGAGAAAGAGAGAGAGAGAGAGAGAGAGAGAGAGAGAGAGAGAAAACACAACTGGGGAAGGGGCAGAGAGAGAGGGAGACACAGAATCCGAAGCAGGCTCCAGGCTCTGAGCTGTTAGCACTGAGCCTGACATAGGGCTCGAACCCACAAACTATGAGATCATTACCTGGGCCTAAGTAGGATGCTTAATCAACTGTGACACCCAGGAACCTCCAAAATTGTGTTCTTTAAAGGACACTAATATAACTGTAACAACAAAATTATATTTTATATAATAGAAAAGCAGGCTACAGACTGGTAGCAAATATTTACAAAACATGTATCTCTCAAAAGAAGTCTATCTAGAGTATATAGATAACTTGAACAACTCAAATTTAAGAAAAATAGAACCAATTTTTAAAATGTAGGTGAAAGACTTGAAAGAATATTCCACTAAAAAAGATATGGGCGGAAAACAATCACATGAAAAGACTTTTCAATATCACCACTAGAGAAACACAAATTGAAACCACAATAAGATACTAAATCACACACAGAATAATATTTGAGGTTAAAAAGACTAAGTATATTAAGTATTGGTGAGGATGTGAAGCCAATAGAAATTTCACTTTTGGCTGTTTGGAATGTATCATACAATTACTTTGGAAAGCACTTTTGTAGTACCTTAAAAAGTGAAATATAAGGCTACCCTATGACCTATGCATTCTGCTTCTAGGTATTATTTACCCAGATAAATGTATATTCAGAGAGAATTTTACATAGTGTTCATTGCAGCTATACTTATAATAGCCCCAAACTGGAAGCATCTCAAATATCCGTCAACAGGTAAATGGATAAAAAAGCTACACAAAGTGATATAGCTACGCAAAGGAATATTACTCATCAATACAAAGGAATACTTTATTGTTAGTGTAACATAGATAATCTCAAAATAATTAGGCTAAATAAGTAAAGCCAGACAGAAGAGTATACGCCTTATGGTTCCATATATATGGAATTCTAGAAAGCCCCAACAAATTTATTGTGACAGAAAGCAGCTCAGCAGTTGCCTAGAGCAAGGAGTGTAGATAAGGAGGGGAATAAGACAAGGAGTACAAGGGGCAGAAGGAAATTTTGTATGGTTTGTTCATTATCAGGTTTTTTTTTCTGTAATTTTGGGGATTACACATATGTCAACACTTATTAAATTTTACATGTTATATGGGCAGCTTATATTCTATAAGTATGTGCAGTTTATTCTATGTCAATTATCTCATATTAAAGTTATCTATAAGTAAGGAAAGAAAGAACATTTTCTGTTTGTATTTTTTAGTTTCCTTACAAAGAATGGACTGAAAGGGGGAAGGAATGGAAGGAATGGGAGAGGTTAGAAAGCTTCTGAACCTTGGGAATGTGGCAGAAGTTATTGATTGCAAAGGCATATACAGAATTGAGAGATATTTAAGAGGTAAAATATATAGCCCTCAATGCCAGATTGGATATAAGGAGGTGAGGGAAAAGAAGAGAGAAGACGGAAGCAGGACTCCTGGGTTTTTGTCTTGTTCAACTATTAATGGAGATTCCTTTACATGCTATAGGGAAACTTGGAGCAGAACCAGGTTTATAGGAAGAAACCATTCAGTTCAACTTTAGCAACGCTGAGTTTGAGGGGTTTTATAAACTTTACAATTCCAAGGGAATACAATTTTGGACCTCATGAGAGTGGTTTGGAGGTAAAATTTTGGGAGTCATGAAACAGCTGATGGTAAACGAAGCTTTAAAAATATTAAGGAGGGGCTCCTGGGTGGTTCAGTCAGTTAAGTGTCAACTCAGCTCCTGTCATGACTTGCAGTTTGTAAGTTCGAGCCTTGCACTGAGCTGTCAGCACAGAGCCTGCCTTGGATTCTGTGTCTCCCTCTCTCTCTGCCCCTCCCCCACTTGTGCTCTGTCTCTTTCTCTCTCTCAAAAATAAACAAACATTAAAAAAATAATTTAAAAAAATGTTAAGGAGCAAAAAGTAAATGGAGAAATATTTTTTTGAAAAGACAAGAAACCTCGGAAAGAGACTTGGCAAAACCTTATCTATGAAAATGAATGGACAAGGAGACTAAAAGGAATCTCTAGGGTATTACAGGGACCATAATTCACATTTGTGCTCAATTAATAATGACACTTCCCATATCTCTTTGTTGCAGTCCACCACCACTCCCTACAAGTTGTAGAGAGCTAATGATATCATCTTTCCTCAAAAGTAGAATTAGTGACTGTTGATGAATAATTTCAGAGTCTCCTTACAACCAAAGGGTTACCATTAACTACAATTTCAAATTAGATATAGAGCCCTTTTAGATAAAGTCTTTAGACCATCTGTTATATTAGAAATCTATATATACAAATACATTTCCTGGGAAAATTCACTTTTCAACACAATTATTTACATCTGCATTGAATAAATCAAAAACTATATTAACTTTAGAGAAGCATTTTGAGAAGGAGAAAAGAGAAGAAACCACCATGAAAAAGTAAAATAAAAAGGAGTGAAATCAGGATGATTCACATTGCCTTATACCTAGATGTGCACCTAATAATCTGACTCTTCAAAGACTCTGTAAAAGGTGTCATATAGATGTAGATACCTAATAATGAATGACTCATAATTAACAGCAGTTCTAAATATCACCACTACCAAAGAGGATCCAAGACAAAAATTCCACAATTTGTTTACAGGAAGCAAAAACTTGCATACATGCTTCACTACGGTGAGCATTTCTCACAATCACTTTTATTTTTGGAGAGATCTAAAATCTAGAAGAGAAACTAATATGTATTGATCCTTCACTAATATTCCAAATGCTCCAAATGGTTTACTTGTATTGATCCATTTAGTATTCACCAGAGTCCATTGTACTTTTTTTGGTTAAGACAATGGGATACACAAGGTTGAAAAATCAAGCCCAAGATTATACACCTAGGTAAAGAAGACTAGATTTTTTTAATGTTTGTTTATTTCTGAGAGAGAGTGAGCAAGCATGAGCACAGGAGGGGTAGAGAGGGAGGGAGACACAGAATCTGAAGCAGGCTCCAGGCTCTGAGCTGTCAGCACAGAGCCCGACACGGGGCTTGAACTCACAGACTGCAAGATCATGACCTGAGCCGAAGTCAGATGCTTAACCAGCTGAGCCACCCAGGTGCCCTGAAGGAGACTAGATGAAACCTAAGCAGTCTGGCTCCAGAGCTTTCCCACTTTGCTGCTCTACCATGCAGTTTCTTATTACACAAAATGTCTCACTCCTACCGAATCATTGGTCATAGCTCAGCCCTCTGGAGCAGAACAACACAAGTGTGTTCTCCCTCAGGGCTTTTCAGATGTTTGATTCTGACTCTCAGTTATTCTCTTCATTTTCTCCTTTTCAGAATTGATAGCTCCAGGTCCTTCATACTTATTTATACATCCTGGATTCCAGATCACCATTGAAATGCAACCTGTTGTATTCAAACAATGTGCCTTGAATCTAAATCAAGCCTCCATATTTGGCTACCCTCTCCAAAATAGTGAAGAACGATTAGTTTTATTGATCTAGTGAATGTCCTTTTATTAAAGCAATCTCAAAATCACATGTGGGTTTTGACAAGTTCTGCCTCAATATTTGCTCCAGTAGAATTTGTGGTCGTTAAAATCTCCTGGCCACATTAATGTGGACACTGAAGGCAGACCACCACAGTCATCTGAGAAGCTGTTTGTATTTTAATCTAAATGCAAGCCTTAATTTTTATACCTGGTAAATCCCATCACATTATCATTTACCCAGTATTTGAAAACACTATCTTTTAAAAGGATACTAGTGTTCCTTTCCACTTTATTTCAATTCTATATTTGAATATTATTCTTTTTACATCTCCATTCATGTAAGTGACACTATTATTAGAGAGGACAAAGTCAAATGGCATTTTCATAGACCCATTGCAATTATCAATATCTTCTCCTAGTATCTTTCTTGTAGTATATATTTAAATACGGGGAATATTCAATTTTACATAATAAAGTCTTTAATATGAATTTTTGTTGATTAAGGAGTTCTGTGGCCACAGTTTGCAAGGAAATCAGCATTTTTTAAAACATCTGAAATCTTACAGTAATATGGATATATTATTAATAAACGACTATATCTGGTGGAAATTTTCTTTATATAATTTCGAAATGTATTAGTTTGTATTATCACCTAACAACTCGTGTGTTTATGTTTCGGTTTTCCACTTTTAAAGTGAAACTCAGAAACATTGCGTCAAACTAACTACTTGGCATAAGGGCATGTTTTACAATTGCATTTAAGCTTTTCTTAAAAAGATTACATCAGATGCCTTTGAATGAAGAGAGTTAAGGGTATAAATGATTCCAGGTTTCTCTTGGATTCTGGTTTCCATCACTAAGTCTCACCTTGTTTATTTATATTTATTTATTTATAACTAGCCAATTGATTATATAGTTGTCCTCTCTAAGAACTTTTTGTAACACTGTTCCAGAGCCTTCTCCAGTTTGAATAAATGTTCTTGGTGCTACGCAGCCTTTTCTCATCAGTATGCAAACTCAATGACCAACTATGACAGAGAAAACTCAAAAGACATAAAAGATGGGAAATATTAAATGACAGAGGTGGATTTTCCTGTACTAACAGGGAATCAAATGACTGTCTAGGTACCTGCTTGTGCTTTTCTTCTAGGAAATTTACTAGCAGTTAAGATAAGCAACTAAATTTATCCAAAGACATACCTAAAAGACATATACGTTAAGATCACCTGTCTTTAAAGATCATATACAGTGCTCACTTTGGCATCGCATACACTAAAATTGGAGCGATCCAGAGAAGGTTGGCCTGGCTCCTGTGCAAGGATGACACACACATGTGTGAAACATTCCATATTTTTATCTGTATCTTAGGAGTTCGAGAAGAAGCAGAGAGAGAGAAAGGGGCAAAAGGTTTACTTGAACAAATTATAGCTGAGAACTTCCCTAATCTGGGGAAGGAAGAAGACATCCAAATCCAGGAGGCACAGAGAACTCCCTTCAGATTCAACAAGAATAGGTCTTCACCATGGCATATCATAATGAAACTGGAACAATACAAAGATAAAGAGAGAATTCTGAAAGCAGCTAGGGAAAAATGGGCCTTCACCTACAAGTGTAGACACATAAGGGTAGTAGCAGACCTGTCCACTGAAACTTGGCAGGCCAGAAGGGTGTGGCAAGAAATATTCAATGTGATGAATAGAAAAAATATGCAGCCAAGAATCTTTTATCCAGAAAAGTTGTCATTCAGAATAGAAGGAGAGATAAAGTTCTTCCCAAACAAACAAAAACTGAAGGAATTCATCACCACTAAACCAGCCCTGCAAGAGATCCTAAGGGGGATCCTGTGAGTGAAATGTTGCAAGGACCACAAAGTACCAGAGATACCACTACAAGCAAGAAACATACAGATATCACAATCACTCTAAATCCATGTCTTTCAATAATAACTCTGAATGTAAATGGACTAAATGCTCCAATTAAAAGACACAGGGTATCAGAATGAATAAAAAACAAGATCCATCTATAAGTTGTCTATAAGAGACTCATTTTAGACCTGAGGAACCTTCAGATTGAAAGTGAGGGGATGGAGAACCATCTATCATGCTACTGGAAGTCAAAAGAAAGCTGGAGTAGCCATACTTATATCACACAAACTAGATTTTAAACTAAAGGCTATAACAAAAGATGAAGAAGGGCATTATATCATAATTACAGGGGTCTATCTATCAAGAAGAGCTAACAATTATAAATGTTGATGCCCTGGACTTGGTACATCCATATATATAAATAAATTAATCACAAACATAAGCAATCTTATTGGTAAGAATACAGTAATTGCAGGGGACGTTAATACTCCACTTATAACAAAGGACAGATCATCTAGGCAGAAAATCCATAAAGAAATAATGGCCTTGAATGATACTCTGGACCAGATGGACTTGAAAGATATATTCAGAACTTTTCACCCAAAAGCAGCAGAATACACATTCCTCTTGAGTATACATAGAACATTCTCCAAGATAGACCACATACTGGGGCACAAAACAGCCCTCAATAAATATAAAATAATTTAAATCATACCATGCATATTTTCATATCACAACGCTATGAAACTTGAAATCAACCACAAGAAAAAATTTGGAAAGCCTCCGGATGCATGGAGGTTAAAGAACATACTACTAGGGAATGAATTAATGGGTCAACCAGGCAATTAAAGAATAAATTAAAAATCTATGGAAGAAAATGAAAAGGAAAACATGACAGTCCAAACCCCTTGGACTGCAACAAAGGCAGCCCTAAGGGGAAGATACATTGCAATCCAGGCCTATCTCAAGAAACAAGAAAAATCTCACACACAAAACCTAACCGCACAACTAATAAAACTAGAAGGAGAACAGAAAAGAAATCCCAAAACCAGCAGAAGAAAATAAATAATAAAGATTAGAGATGAAATAAACAATATAAAATAAAAAAAAAAACAGTAAAACAGATAAATGAATCTAAGAGCTAGTTTTAAAAAAAAAATAAACAAAATTTATAAACTCCTAGCCATACTTTTCAAAAAGAAAAGAGAGAGAATCCAAATAGATAAAATGAAGAATTAAAGAGGCGAGATCACAACCAACACCACAGAAATACGAACAAGTATTAGAGAATACTATGAAAATTATTTGTCAACAAACTGGACAACCTGGAAGAAATGGACAAATTCCTAGAAACCCACATACTACCAAAACTCAAATGGGAAAAAATAAAAAATTTGAACAGACCTATAACCAGTGAATAAATTGAATCAGTTATCAAAAATCTCTCAACAAGTAAGAGTCCTGGGCCAGATGGCTTCCCAGGGGAATTCTACCAAAAATTTAAAGCAGACTTAGTACCTATTCTTCTCAAGCTGTTCCAAAAAATAGAAACGAAAGGAAAGCCTCTGGACTCATTCTATGAAGCCAGCGTTACCTTGATTCCCTAACCACACAGACACCCCACTAAAAAGGAGAATTACAGGCCAATATCCCCGATGAACATGAATGCAAAAATTCTCAACAAGATACTAGCAAATCATATGCAACAGTATACTAAAAGAATTATTCACCATGGTCAAGTAGGATTCATTCCTAGGCTGCAGGGCTACTTCAATATTCACAAATCAATCAATGTGATACCTCCCATTAGTAGAAGAAAAGATAAGAACCATAAGATCCTGCCAATAAATGCAGAAAAAGCATTTGACAAAATGTAGCATCCTTTCTTAATAAAAACCCTCAAGAAAGTCAGGATAGAAGGAATACACCTTAACATCATAAAAGCCTTATATGAAAAGCCCACAGCTAATGTCAAATGGGGAAAAAGAGAGCTTTTCCCCTGCAATCAGGAACATGACATGAAGGTCCACTCTCACCATTGTGAAGAACATAGTGAAGGAAGTCCTAGCCTCAGCAATCAGGCAACAAGATGAAATAAAATGCATCCAAATTGGCAAAGAAGAAGTCATACTTTCACTTTTTGCAGATGACATGATATTCCACATGGAAAACATGAAGGACTCCACCAAAAAGATGCTAGAACTGATACATAAATTCAGGAAAGTCTCAGGATATAAAATCAATGTAGAGAAGCTGGTTGCATTTCTATACACCAATAATGAAGCAACAGAAAGAGAAATCAAGAAATAGATCCCATTTAGAATTGCACCCAGAACCATAAAATACCTGGGAATAAATCTAACCAAAGATGTGAAAGATCTGTATGCTGAAAACTATAGGAAGTTTATGAAGGAAATTGAAGAAGACACAAAGAAATGGAAAAACACCCCATGCTCATGGAATCGAAGAACAAATATTGTTAAAATCTCAATACTACCCAAAGCAATACACACATTCAATGCAATCCCAATCAAAATTGCACCGGCATTCTTATCAAAGCTAGAACAATCCTAAAATTTATCTGGAAACAGAAGAGACCCCAAATAGCCAAAGTAACATTGAAAAAGAAAACCAAAGCAGGAAGCATCACAATCCCAGACTTTAGCCTCTACTATAAAGTTGTAATCATCAAGACAGCATGGTATTGGCACAAAACAGACACATAGGCCAGTGGAATAGAATAGAGAACCCAGAATTGGAGCCACAAATGTATGCCCAACTAATCTTTGACAAGCAGGAAAGAATATCCAATGGAAAAGAGACAGTCTCTTTAGTAAAGGGTCCTGGGAGAACTGGACAGAAACATGCAGAAGAATGTAACTGGACTACTTTCTTACACCATACACAAAAATAAACTCAAAATGGATGAAAGACCTAAATGTGAGACAGGAAACCACCAAACTATCCCCCAGAGGAGAAAACAGGCAACAACCTCTTTGATCTCATCGCAGCAACTTCTTGACAGGTATACAAAGGCAAGGGAAATAAAAACAAGAATGAACTATTGGGACCTCATCAAGATTAAAAGCTTCTGCACTGCAGAGGAAATGATCAATAAAACTAAAAGGCAACTGACAGAATGAGAGAAGATATTTACAGATGACATATCAGACAAAGGGTTAGTATCCAAAATCTATAAAGAACTTACCAAACTCAAAACCCCAAAAACAAATAATCCAGTGAAGAAATAGGCAGAAGACGTGAATAGACACTTTTCCAAAGAGGACATCCAGATGACCAACAGACACATGAAAAGATGCTTAACTTCACTCATCACCAGGGAAATACAAATCAAAACCACATTGAGATACCATCTCACACATGTCAGAATGGCTAACATTAACAACTCAGGTAACAACAAATGTTGCAAGGATGTGGAGAACAGGGAACCTTATTGTACTGTTGGTGGGGATGCAAATTAGTGCAGCCACTCTGAAAAACAGTGTGGAGGTTCCTCAAAAAATTAAAAATAGAACTACCCTATGACCCAGCCATAGCACTACTAGGGATTTATCCAAAGGATACAGGAGTGCTAATGCATAGGGGCATTTGTATCCCAATGTTTATAGCAGCACTTTCAACAATAGCCAAATTATGGAAAGAGCCTAAATGTCCATCAACTGATGAATGGGTAAAGAAGATGTGATTTATATACACAATGGAATACTACTTGGCAATGAGAAAGAATGAAGTCCTGCCATTTGCAACAATGTAGATGGAAGTGGAGGGTATTATGCTAAGTGAAATAAGTCAGTCAGGGAAAGACAGACATATGCTTTCACTCATATATGGAACTTGAGAAACTTAACAGAAGATCATGGGAGAAGGGGAAAAAATAGTTTCAAACAGAGAGGGAGGCAAACCCAGGAGACTCTTAAATACAGAGAACAAACTCAGGGTTGTTGGCGGGCAGTGGGGGAGAGGGGAAAATGGGTGATGGACATTGAGGAGGGCATTTGTTGCAATGAGCACGGGGTGTTGTATGGAAGTGATGAATCACGGGAATCTATCCCCGAAACCAAGAGCACACTATATATACTGTATGTTGGCTAACTTGGCAATAAATTTTATATATATAAGAAATAAATTATAATATATAAAAATATATAATATATATTTAGTATATATATATATAAGTCCCATGATTCATCACTTACATATATATAATATTTATATAAATCAATAAATTTTATATAGATAGATAGATGGATAGATATATAAGAAAAGCTTTTAAGCATTTGGGAAACTATCATATCAAGCTCCCGGTGATAAATACAATCTTTCCAAAATTCTAATTTTTGCCTGAAAGCTCAAATTTTACAACTGGCAACAAATACCATCAGTTATTTTTTCTTGAAGTAAAGTTCATCCATTTGTAACAAAAGAGCAGCCAAAGACTCAATTCTGAGTAACCATAGCATTTCTGTCAGTTTTACTTTGTTTTATATTTTAAAACATTTTTTAAGTTTATTTTTTTTTTTTTTTGAGAGAGAGGTAGAAAGACCAAGTGCAAGCAGGGGAGGGGCAGAGAGAGACAGAGAGAGAGAGAGAGAGAGAGAGAGAGAGAGAGAGAGAGAATCTGAAGCAGGCTCCAGGCTCTGAACTATTAACACAGAGCCCAATGCAGGGCTTGAACCCACAAACTGTGAGATCATGACCTGAGCCGAAGTTGGAGCTTTAGCCAACTGAGCCACCCAGGCGCCCCTGTCAGTTTTACTTTTAAATAAAAATGATATTCTGTGATATTCTGTGTGAAATATATATATTTCCTCTTTGATTCCTTCATTGACCCTTTGGTAGTTAGTAACATATGATTTAGCCTACACGTGTTTGTATTTCTTCTAGTTTTTTTCCTATAATCAATTTCTGATTTCATTGCATTATTGTCATAAAATATGCTTGATGTGATTTAAATCTTCTTAAATATATTGAGAATTGTTTCGTGGTTAACATGTAGTCTCTTCTAGAGAATATTCCATGTTCACTTGAAAAGTAAAGAGCATATATATTGATCTTATCTTCAGCATATGAAAAATAAAATATATGGCATTTTGAGAAAAAGCTAAATGCTACAAGAAATACCATTCCACCATTAATCTATAATCAATCTTGAGGTCTATTAATCAATAGATACACAAGGAGACCTAAGATGAGAAATGAAAAGTTTCTCGTTAACTAACTTGGTAACTTAGGGCTCTTGAGATTCACTTTTTTTCTTTTATATTTGTTTGGGTGTTTGAATTTCTAGCATGTAGATGAAGCTAATAATTTTTATTGTAACATACATATTCCTTTTTGTCTATTATTGGTAGGGCTCTAAGTTTAATGAGGAGATAAAAATAGAAGGTTTTGATAGGATCAGTCTGATAAAAAGCAGTAAAAAATAAGGCCAAGAATAAGGTCCTAAAGTTTAGAAAATTATATTAATTTTAAGTCTATATAAGATGTGCATGTGTATTTCTCTTAGAGAATGCTCAGATCTCTAGAACACAAACTGTAGATTCTCCCTTAAAACAATGTATAAAAAACACAAGACTGGTGCACAGCACAAGTTTATACAGGTGGTTTTAATCCCATTTATCCAATGGATCATTTACCTTCTAATAATTTCCAAACATAATTTATATTGCCCTCTTTACAATTTTGCAGCAAAATTCATGGAAAATCTAGTCTGCTAGATTAAGACCAATAAAAGTCTAACTGTTGTATGAAATTGAAATAAAAATCATTTTCCTAAATAAAATAAGCCAGAAGAGGAAGACAATCTCATAGGCTAAAGAAATTCACAAAACTAACAAAATGTCTGTGGGAGGATCCTTTGAGAACCCCTGGCTTATAGGGTTACTATGTGAGTCTCCATGTAATACATGAATGATTTTTAGTTTTATTTGTAAGGCAGGGAAACATACTTTGAAGCCAGTCTTAAGCAGAATTCCTACATGAGAAAGAGTTAAACGGCAGAGTTCCTCCCTAATGGGAATAAAGGTCTAATCCACCTTTTTGCTCCTTCATTGTGCACAGCTGTATACCCTCCCAATCAATGTTATCGAACAGCATTGATATGCCAACTGGCGATGGTCTGCAAAACGTTGATCACTGTCTGACATGATGCACAGAATTTAAGAGTAATCATTTAGAAATTGTATAGCAATTGAAGAAAGTAACTTTATGCCTGTTAAATCTATTAATAACAAAGTGGGAATTGAATTTTGTGTCTTTTCATTTTTTTCTAATTTGTTTTTATTGTATTTTACAAATGCATTGGCCAATGACTGATGGGGAAAAATAGTTTGCCCCTCACCCCCACATAATTGAGACACATCCTCCTGGACAACAGCTGTGGCTGCATTTCAGAAAGAACTTCTAGATAGCTGGGAAGATGTAAAACTGTTGCTCTAGTGGTTTATGCAATTCAAATTTTCTTTATGTCAATGGGGAAACAGATACAATATGTCTCTATGGATGTAGTTCCATTACCGCTAAAAATAAGTCCTAAAAAAAAAGTACAGAGGCAAAAGACAACCTGTATTTTCCCCATCTCTTTTATATTTGTTGAGGGCTGAAGATTCTCTTTCTCACATGTATCTAGAATTGGCCTTTCCCATCCCCATTTGATGTCTTACTCAGATCTCTGCTCACCAACAAGTTACCATATTCCATAATTAGTCTTCAATACTTACTATCTATGTAATTGGTTGTATATTCAAAACTGGTAAATAGGTGATTATAAGAAATCAGTAAATATCAAGTTACAAATGACAATGTGTTTACATTTCTATGAGCACTTTCCTTTTTAAAAAAAGAAATCTCAGCATTCTACAGTAGTGTATCTTTATTGGGACAACTTAGTAGGGTCTATAAACAACTAGGAATATGATATTAAGTGCCCTTAAATGACACCATCCTTAAATTCCCCCCATAGGCCTCTTTCCTTTCTCCCTACATTTATGTTTAAATCTGTTTCTTTTTCTCTTTCTGCAAAAAGCATACCACCAGTAGTATTAGCAGAGTACTGCAAGGGATGTTCTCATTTTCTTTTCAAATGTAAGTGAGGGCATTAGGAAAGGTGTGCTATGTATATTACAAAGGGAAATTCCAGGATGGTAGTTACTAACAAACTGGTATTTGTAGACTATAACACAAATCTTACATTATGTTGGAATGTCCCTGGGAAGCCAATAACATTTTAGAGTTTGTGGACTCTGAAGAAGTGTGTGGTGTGTGTGTGTGTGTGTGTGTGAGAGAGAGAGAGAGAGAGAGAGAGAGAGAGAGAGAGAGAGAGAGAGAAGGAAGAAGGAGGGAGGAGGGAGGGAGAGGGAGAGAGAAACAAAATGCCAACTCCCAACATTTCACAGCTTTAGGGGATGTTTGGGCCTTTGGGACCCATATATTACATTACATTCATTAAATCCCAGAGGTTAAGAATTCCTTTTCTACACTACCAAAAGGAGGACAACGGCCTTGAGGAGATAATGCTATGGAAAAAGAAATTGTCATCTATTCAGAATACTTTTAAAATCAATAAACTGTAGATAAGTTGTCATTAATAACATACGCAAAAGACCCACAACCCTCCACAAAGTTTTGTTGCTGAAGAAATTAGGCTATGATAAAAACAACTTTATAAATTGGTACCATTTAGCAGCAGTGATGGTAGGATGGATATAGGTGAATCCGTGTAAGAAAAGATGTGGTTTAGGAACATAGACTTTATGCTTGTAAATTACACCCCCCCCTTTTTTTTCAATAAAAATAGGGACACCATGAAGAAATCCTTGTGCACTGATTAGCATGTCAATGACTGGATATAACATCCCACTTTAATAAGCTTTATTGAGAGTGACACAAATAGAGCTCTGGATAAAATGACATGCTGTATCTTCTAAGCTAGAGATTGAAAAGGAAGAACAAAGGATGGTATAATATAGAATGCTCACAACTTTATTTCTCTGTTTAAAAAGTGTATTATAGTATGGCTTCTGTGAATCCAGTAACCCACTGTTATATATTTTCATTCTATAAAATGCCCCATTGCTTCTGTAAGATCCAGTAAATGATAACAAAATTAAATCACTTCAGATTCCATAGGCCTAGAAGTCTCACACGGAAAAAGTTGCAAACATCTGCTGAAAGGTTAAGTCCCCTTTAAAGACTTACCTGTATATTCAGATATTTCAGAAAGAGATTTGAGAACTCTGTAATGTTGATTATTGTGTATGTGTGTCTGTGTCTGTGTGTGTGTGTGTGTGTGTGTGTGTGTGTGTGTATTTAATATTGGATATTGATATATCAAGCTTAACAGGGTTAGCAGTATGCCAAAAATGGCGCCTAAAGTGAAGGGAACATATTGAGGTAGTGTCCAGGGGGAAAATAATGCATCTCTTCCCTATAGACTTTTCCACAGAAGATTCTATTATTTCCTGATATACTTTAGCTTGATCTCCATTATTTCATCAAAACAAGATGTAAATCATCCAATATTGACATCTGTAATTTAAATTGTTACCTGAAGGACAATTATACAAAATTCTAAAGTCCTTCTTCACTGTTATACCTAAAATCCATGCAAAAAATAAACCTTAACAAAATAATATAGGCTATTCAGGTAAGTAGCAAGTATTTCGTAGGAGTGCACCCTTCATAACTACCAATTTTTAATTTTCTCATAATAAACCTTAATTCTTTAAATTCTTCCCTTTTAACCTTATACTATTAAGGGTTCACCTTTATTTCCTTGTATCAAATATGTTTCAGTCTCATTAAAAATTATGATCATCTATTTTTGATCTCTGCATACTGAATTTCTCAAAAGCTTAGTTCTGCCCTACTATCCTTTTTTTATATTCACTTTTTAAAATCTTTTCCAGTTGTATCTGTTACCATATCAATGTCAGTAATTCTATCATGAATATCTCCTGTAAAGATCATTCAGTGAAGCCCAGATTTATACATCTAACCCCACTGGATGGTTTTATTTCACTAGAAAATATATTAACATCAGTATGTGGCAAAGTGAAACTCTGGTAATACTTCCAAAACTTGCTCACCCTTAGCCTCCTCAGTCTCAATGTCACCCTGTCTTTCCAGTGGATTGACCTGTTTCACTTTTATTCTCTTATACCTCCATCTAACCCAACAGGAAATGCTGTTGAAATACCTTAAAAATAGACCCAGAATCATTTCCTACTCTTTACCACTTTTACCATGAACCTTCTAGAGAGTGTCAACAATATCACTTACTTTAGTAACTTTAACAGTTTCCTACATAATCTCTCTGATTTGTTTTTTAACTTTCTTTAATCTATTCCTCATAGAAGAGCCACTGTGTAGATTGTATTTTAACATAAAAGTTGTTTTTTAACATACAAGTTGTATTTTAACATACAAGTCTTTCAACTTAAGGAAAAGGAGTGTTTTACCTAATCCATAGAAACAAACAAAGTCAACCAATATGGGGAGAGAGGAATATGCTCCAAAAGAAAGAACAAGAAAATAGCTCAGAAAAAGAACTAAATGAAACAGAGATGAGCAATATGCCTGAAAAATAATTTAAAGTAATGATCATAAAGATACTTGCTGGGCTGGAGAAAAGAATTCAAGAACTCAGTGAGACATTTAGTAAAGAGTTAGAAAATATTATAAAGAACCATCAGAGTTGAAGATTACAATAACTAAAACAAAAACACACTAGAGAAAATCAACAGGAGATTAGAGGATGCAGAAGAAGATATCAGTGATCTGGAAGACAGGGTAATGGAAAGCATACAAGCTAAACAACAAAAAGGGAAAAGAATTTAAAAATTGAGGATAGATTAAAAGATCTCTAGACAACATCAAGTGGACAAACATTTGTATCATAGGGTGCCCCAGAAGAAGAGAGGTGTAGAAAACTTACTTGAAGAAATAATTGAAAACTCGCCTAACCTAGGGAGGGAAATAGACATCCAAATCCAAGAATCACAGAGACTTCCAAACAAGATGAACCAAGAAGATCCACACCATGGCACATAATAATAAAAATGTCAAAGGTTAAAAAAAAAAGTCAAAGGTTAAATACAAAGAATCCTAAAAGCAGCAAGAGAGAAAAAAAAGTTACCTGCAAGAGAAACATAAGGTTACCAGCTGATTTTCCAGCAGAAATTTTGCAAGCCAGAAGGGGGTGGCATGATATATTCAAAGTTCTGAAAGACGAAAAAACCTACAACCAAGGATATTCTACCTACCAAGGTTATCATTCAGATTTGAAGGAGAGATAGAGAGTTCTCCAAACAAACAAAAGACAAAGGAGTTTATCACTACTAAACCATTCTTACAAGAAATTTTGAAGGGACTTCTTTAAGTACAAAAGAAATGGCCATATACATAAGAAAAAATATGAATAACATTTTTAAAAATATAACAACATATACATAAAACATGGAAAAGGGAGTAAGAATGGAAGAGTAGGAAAATAATAAAATAATTTCTATTTTTTTAAGAATGTGTTTGAACATAAGTGATCATCAAATGAATATGGACTCTATTTACTTATGGTATTATATATGAATGTCATGGTAACCACAAATCCAAAACCTACCTAGAGGCAAAAAAAAAAGAGCGTACACGTGCCAAACAAAAACTATTGATACTCATTGATTGCAAAGAAAGAGAGCAAGAGAAGAAGAAACAAAGAACTCCAAAAACAACCAGAAAACAAATGTAAAAAATCAAGGTAAGTACATACCTATCAAATATTATTCTAAATATAAGTGGTATAGATGCTCTAAGCAAAAGACACAGAGTGGTGAAATGAATAAATAAACAAAATCTATCTATGTACTATCTATGAGAGACTCACTTCAGACCTAAAGACAAATACTGACTTAAAGTGAAAACATGGAAAAACATTTGCCATGTAAATAAATGGAAGTGGCAAAAAAATATAGCCAGAGTAGCAATACTTACATCACACAGAAGACTTTAAAACAAAGACACTAACAGGGAGCCTGGGTGGCTCGGTTGGTTAAGCCTCCAACTTCAGCTCAAATCAGGATCTCACAGTTCATGAGTTCAAGCCCTGCATCAGGCTCTGTGCCGACAGTTCAGAGCCTGAAGCCTGCTTCGGATTCTGTGTCTCCCTCTCTCTCTGTCCCTCCCCTGCTCATGCTCTGTTTTTCTTTGTCTCAAAAATAAACACATATCTTAAAAATTAAAAAACAAAATCTAAGACACTAACAAGAGACAAAGAAGGATGTTACATATTGACGAAGAGATCAATCTAACAACAGGATATGATAATTGTAAATGTGAACCCAACACTAGATCACCTAAATACATAAAAAATATATTAACAGATATAAAGAGAGAAACTGATGATAATATAATATAATATAGTAGGTGACTCTAACACTCCACTTATCAATGGATAGATCATTCAGACAGAAAATCCATAAGGAAACATGTCTTTGAATGACACATTAAACCAGATAGGATATTCCATACAAAAACATCAGCATACACATTGTTTTCCAGTGTACATGGAAAATTCTCCAGAAGAGATCACATATTAGGCCATAAAATAAGCCTCAATACATTTAAGAAGACAGAAATCATACCATGCATCTTTTCTGACCACAACAGTATAAAACTACAAATAAATCACAAGAAAAAAAAACTGGAAAAAAACAAACAGATGGAAAGCAAACCACATGATACTAAACAACCAATGGGTCAATGAAGCAATGAAAAAAAAAATCCAAAAATACCTGGAGATAAATGAAAATGAAAAAAATGTGGTCACAAATTCCTGGGGCACAGTGAAAGCAGTTCTAAGAAGAAAGTGTATAGCAATACAGGCCTACCACAAGAAATAAGAAAAGACACATAAACAATCTAACCTTATCTAAAAGAACTAGAAAAATAATAAAAAAAAAAAGCCTAAAGCTAGTAGAAGAAAATATATAATAAAGATCAGAGGAGAAATAAATGATGTAGAGAATTAAAAAAATGAAAGGAAAAAATCAATTAATCTAAGAGCTGGCTCTTTGAAAAGATAAACAAAATTGACAAACCCTTAGCCACACTCATCAAGAGAAAAAAAAAAAAAACAAAGACCAAAATAAACAAAATCAGAAATGACAAAGGAAAAGTAACAACTGACACCACAGAATTACAAAGGATTATAAGAGAATACTATGAAAAATTATATGCCAACAAAATGGACAACTTAGGAATTATGGATACATTCTTAGAAACATACAGTCTTCCAACACCGAACAAGGAAGAAATAGAAAATCTCAGCAGACCGATTACAAGTAATGAAAGTGAATCAGTAATTAAAAACAACCAAAAATAAAAATCCAAGGTCAGGTGGATTCACAATTCAATTCTACTAGACATTTAAAGAGGAGTTAATATTTTTTCTCTTCAAATCATTCCAAAAAAATAAATGAATAAAAGTTTCCAAAAGCATTCTATGAGGCCAGCATTGCACCAAAGATACCACAAAAAATAATACCACAGGACAATATCCTTGATAAACGTAGATGAAGAAATCCAAAATATTAGCAAATCATGTACCCAGAAACCCATAGCATTTCCATACACGAACAATAAAGTCCAGAAAGAGAAATTTAAAAAACAACACCATTTATAACTGTACCAAAAAGAATAACTAGGAATAAACTTAACCAAAGAGGTGAAAGACTTGTACTCTGAAAACTATAAAACACTCAAAAAAGGGATTGAAGATGACACAAACATATGGAAAGATATGCCATGCTCCTGGATTCAAAGAATTTATTATCAAAATGTCCATATTACCCAAAGAAATCTATAGATTCAATGCAATCCCTATCAAAATACCAGTAGTATTTTTCACAAAACTAGAACAAGGAATACTAAAGTCTATACAGAATCACAGAAGACCCCAAATAGCCACAGCAATCCTGAGAAAGAAGAACAAATCTGGAGTTATTATAATCCCAGATATCAAGATAAACTACAAATCTGTAGTGATCAATAGAGTATGTACTGGTACAAAAACAGACACATAGATCAACAGAACAAGACAGAGGCCTCAGAAATAAACCCACATTTATATGGTCAATTAATCCCTGACAAAAGAAATAAGAATATGCAATGGAAAAACATAGTTTTTTTTTTTTTAAATAAATGGTGTTAAGAAAACGGGATAGCTGTATGTAAAAGAATGAAACTATTTTAACACCATACACAAAAATAAGCTCAAAATGGACTAAAGATCCACATAAATCCTAGAAGACAACACAGGTAGTAAGTTTTCTGACATTAGCCAAAGCAACATTCTTCCAGGTATGGCTCTAAAAACAATGGAAACAAAAGCAAAACAAAAACAAACAAACAAATGAAAAACCCACAAAAAACAAAACAAAACAGAAAAACTATTGAGATTACATCAAAATAAAAGGCTTTTGCACAGCAAAGGAAGCCATCAAGAAAACAGGAAAATAATATACTGAATGAGTGAAGATAGTTGTAAATGATATATCTGATAACGGGTTAATATTCAAAATATATAATGAGCTCCTACAACATAACACCAAAAAAAAAAACCTGCTTAAAAAAATGGGCAGAGAACCTAAATAGAAATTTTTCCCAAAGGAGACATACAGATATCCAGCAGATACATGAAAAGATACTCCTCACTGATCATCAGGGAAATGAAAATCAAAACCACACTGAGATATGAGATATCACCTTACACCTGTTAGAATGGCTAAAACCAAGAAGACAAAAAACAACAAAAGTTGGTGAGGATGTGTAGAAAAATAAATCATGCACTGCTGGTGAGAATTCAAGCTGGAGCAGCCACTGTGGAAAAGAGTATGGAGATTCCTCAAAAATCTAAAGTAGAAAAATCAATATAATCTGATAATTCTATTGAAAATTTCTATTCTATACTATTGGGTATTTGCCCAGGGAAAACAAAAACACTAACTCAAAAAGACACATGCACCCCTCTGTTTATTGTAGCATTATTTACAATAACCAAGAAATGGAAACAACCTAAGTGTCCCTCAATAGATGAATGGACAGGGAAAATGTGGTATATATAAACAATGGAATATCATGCAGCCATAAACAAGGATGAGATCATGGAATTTAAGACAACATGGATGGACCAGAGAGTATTATGGTAAGTGAAATAAGTCAGACTGAAAAAGACAAATACCATATGATCCCTTGCGAATGGAATATAAAAATAAAACAAAAAACAAAAAGCAGGATCAGAACTATAAATACAGAGAACAAACTGATGGTTGCCAGTGGGGAGAGGTTTGGGGGTTGTACAAAATGGGTGAAAGGGAGAAAGAGATATAGGCCTTCAGTTATGGAATGAGTAAGCATAGGAATAAAATGCACAGTGTAAGAAATACAGTCAGTGAGAGGAGCCAAAATGGCGGAACAGCCTGGAATTTTTTTGTGTGTCTTGTGTCTGTAAAATACAGCCAGACCAATGCTAAACCATCCTGCACACCTAGAAAGCTGATCTGAGGATTAACGCAACAATCTGCACAATGCGAAACCAAAGAATTCAGCAGGTATGCAGTATGGAGAGGTGAACTTGGGGAGAGAGAAGCTGCAGAGGGCAGGGAGCCACTTTTCCTTGTGGAGAGAGGATGGAGATGTGGGAGGAGGATACAGGAAAAGCACCCCTCCCCAAAAGCAGCTGGAGAGAGTGGAAAATTGGAAAAAGCCACAGAGACTGAAAAAAAAAGGGAGGAAGGAGAAAGGAGAGGGTTTAAATTCCATTAAGACTGTAAACGGTGGAGCGCAGAGTCAGAAACTCTGCAGATGGATAACTGGCAGTGCTCTGGTGGGAAGGGTGAATCCCCAGGAGCAGAGTGAGGTCTGGGAGCTTCTTGGGCCACAGGGGGAAAAGTGGTTCCACTGATGGAAGGACATTTGGTAGAGGCTCTAAGGTCACCTGGACCCAGCAGACCCCCAGAGAATGGCCACATTCGCTGGTGCTGGAGCAAGGGGGTAAAGCCTGGTGCCAGATGTGTGTTGTGATTTTCCATAATCCCTGAGGCGCTGCTGCTACACTGTCTCGCAAACTTTTTCTGGGGAGGGCTGGCACCTGGCCACAGTCTCTGGGCATTGGCAGCAGCACAGTCCTGTGAACATTCCTGAGTGCAGCTGGCACCCAGCCATTGCTTGGTGAGACCCTCTTTCAGAGGGTCAGAATGGGTCAAAGCAGCAGTCCCTCAGAAGTGAGGGGTCGGGAAACACAGCCACATCTGATATAAAACACACGAGGGAGGAGTTGCCTAGCAATCTGACAGCTTAGTCACAGACAGTGTAAAAGCGGGGAATGGATGGAAGCTGGAGACAAAGGACAGGTGCATGACTGCTGATCAGGGACAACAGAGTTCAATACTAGAGACTGGGTAGCTGGGTGATGCCATTTTCACCACTCCCGCACATGCGCATAGGCACCTACAAGCACCACAACAATCCACCCTAATAGGCTAGCAGTGCCATTTAGTGGAGAATGGAGACATTACACTAAGCCCCGCCCAACTGGGCCAACCTACACTCTTCAAGAACACAAGTCTCACCACCTGCTTTGTTTATAGACTATAAAACGCTTCATAGTTTGAGTTCTAAGGGAAAACGAAGTAATTTCAGTCATATTTCAGTCTGTTAGCCAGTCCATCTATTCAATTTTATTTCTTTCTTTTTCTTTTCTTTCTCTCTTTAATTTATTTTCTTTTTCTTGAATACAAAAAGAGAAAAAATTCATTTTTATTTTCAGTTTTTATTAAAAATATTTTTTATTTTTTTCTACTATATTTTTTACTTTGGTGTATATTTTTCAAATTCTATTTCACTTCCATCATTTCATTTTAGTCTATTTCAGTGTATTCATTTTTCAAATTTTCAAACAATTTCCTTTTTTCCCCACCTTTTTTCTCTATCAAGCCACTTTCAACACCCAGACAAAAATACACCTAGGATCTAGCATCACTTATTCCATTTGTGTGTGTGTGTGTGTGTGTGTGTGTGTGTGTGTGTGTGCGTGTGTGTTTCTTTTTAATTTTTTAATTTTAATATTTTTTAATTTTAATTTTTTTAACTTTAATTTTTTCTACCTCATTAATTCCTTTTCTCCCTTCAAAATGACGAAACAAAGGAATTCACCCCAAAAGAAAGACAAGGAAGAAACGACAGCCAGGGACTTAAACAACACAGATACAAGCAAGATGTCTCAACCAGAATTTAGAATCACAATAATAAGAATATTAGCTGGAGTCAAAAATAGATTAGATTCCCTTTCTGTGGAGATAAAAGAAGTAAAAAATAGAATGAAATTAAAAATTCTATAACTGAGCTGCAATCTCAAATGGATGCTGCGGCAGCAAGGATGGATGAGGCAGAACAGAGAATCAATGATATAGAGGACAAACTTATGGAGAATAATGAAGCAGAAAAAAAGAGGGAGATTAAGGATTAAGAGTGTGATTTAAGAATTAGAGAAATTAGTGACTCATTAAAAAGGAACGACATCAGAATCATAGGGGTTGCAGAAGAGGAAGAGAGAGAAATAAGGGTAGAAGGGTTATGTGGAAAACTTTCCTAACCTGTGGAAAGACACATATCAAAATCCAGGGAGCACAGAGGACTCCCATTAAATTCAACCAAAACCAACCATCAACAAGGCATATCATATTTCAATTCACTAAATACTCAGGCAAGGAGATATCATGAAAGCAGCAAGGGAAAACAGTCCCTAACCTACAAGGGAAGAGAGATCAGGTTTGCAGCAGACCTATCCACAGAAACTTGTCAGGCCAGAGAGGAGTGGCAGGATATATCCAATGTGCTGAATCAGAAAAATATGCAGCCAAGAATTCTTTATCCAGCAAAGCTGTCCTTTAAAATAGAAGGAGAGATAAAAAGTTTCCAAGACAAACAAAAATTAAAGGAGTTTGTGACCACTAAACCAGTCCTGCAAGAAATTTTAAGGGGGACGCTCTGAGGGGAGAAAAGGTGAATGAATGAATGAATGAATGAATAAATCCCAAAAGCAACAAAGATTAGAAAGGACCAGAGAACATCATGAGAAACTCCAACTCTACAAGCAACATAATGGCAATAAATTCATATCTTTCAGTACTCACTCTAAATGTCAGTGGACTAAATGCTCCAATCAAAAGACATAGGGAAACAGAATGGATAAGAAAACAAGATCCAATCTATATGTTCTTTACAAGAGACCCACATTAGACCTAAAGACACCTTCAGATTGAAAGTAAGGGGATAGTGAACCAGCTATCAAGCTAATGGTCAACAAAAGAAAGCCAGAGTAGCCATACTTATATCAGACAATCTAGACTTTAAAATAGAGACTGTATCACGAGATGAAGAAGGGCATCAATTCATAATTAAGGGGTCTATCCACCAAGAAGACATAACAGTTGTAAACATTTATGTGCCAAATGTGAGAGTACCCAAATATATAAGTCAATTACACAAACATAAAGAAACTCATTGATAGTAATACCATAATAGTAGAAGACTTCAAAATCCCACTCACAGCAATGGACAGATCATCTAATCAAAAAACCAACAAGGAAACAATAGCTTGGAATGACACACTGGACCAGATGGACTTAACAGATATATTCAGAACATTTCATACTAAAGTAGTAGGATACCCATTCTTCTCCAGTGCACATGGAACATTCTCCAGAATACACCACATACTGGGACACAAATCAGCCATCAGCAAGTACAAAAATATTGAGATCATACCATGCATATTTTCAGACCACAATGCTATGAAACTCAAAATCAACCACAAGAAAAAAATTGGAAAAGTAACAAATACTTGGAGACTAAAGAACATCCTACTAAAGAATGAACGGGCCAACCAAGAAGTTAAACAGGAAATGAAAAAGTATATGGAAGCCAATGAAAATGGTAACACCACAGACCAAAACTTCTGGGATGCAACACAGGTGGTCATAAGAGGAAAGTACATAGCAATCCAGGCCTTCCTAAAGAAGGAAGAAAGATCTCAGATACACAACCTAACCTTATACCTTAAAGAGCTGGAAAATGAACAGCAAATAAAACCCAAAACAAGCAGAAGACAGGAAATAATAAAGATTAGAGCAGAAATTAATGCTATTGAAACCAAAAAAACAGTAGAACAGATCAATGAAACCAGAAGCTGGTTCTTTGAAAGAATTAACAAAATTGATAAACCCCAAGCCAGTTTGATCAAAAAGAAAAAGGAGAGGACCCAAACAAATAAAAACAAGAATGAAAGGGAGAGATCACAACCAACACAACAGAAACAAAAGCAATAAGAGAATGTTATGAGCAATTATACACCAATAAAATGGGCAATCTGGAAGAAATGGACAAATTCCTAGAAACATATAAACTACCAAAACTGAAACAGGAAGAAATAGAAAATTTGAACAGACCCATAACCAGTAACGAAACTGAATTAGTAATCAAAAATTTCCCAAAAAACAAGGGTCCAGAGCGAGATGGCTTTTCAGGAGGAATTCTACCAAACATTTAAGGAAGAGTTAAGACCTATTCCCTTGAAACTCTTCCAAAAAATAGAAATGGAAGGAAAACGTCCCTACTCTTTCTATGAAGCCACCATTATCTTGATTCCAAAACCAGACAAAGACCCCACTAAAAAGGAGAACTATAGACCAATTTCCCTGATGAACATGGATACAATAATTTAAAAAATTATTCACCATGACCAAGTGGGATTTATACCTAGGATGCAGGGCTGGTTCAATATCTGCAAAACAATTAACGTGATTCATCACATCAATAAAAGAAAGTACAAGAACCATATGATCCTCTCAATAGATGCAGAAAAAGCATTTGACAAAATACAGCATCCTTTCTTGATAAAAACCCTCAAGAAAGTAGGGATAGAAGGATCACACCTGCAGATCATAAAAGCCATATATGAACAACCCAATGCTAATATCATCCTCAATGAGGAAAAACTGAGAGCTTTCCCCCTCAGGTCAGGAACATGACAGGGATGTCCACTCTTGCCACTGTTATTCAACACAGTATTGGAAGTCTTAGCCTCTGCAATCAGACAACACAAAGAAATAAAAGGCATTCAAATCGGCCAAGAGGAGGTCAAACTTTCACTCTTTGCAGATGACATGATACTCTATATGTAAAAACAAAAGATTTCACCAAAACCTGCTAGAACTGGCCCATAAATTCAGCAAAGTTGTAGGATATAAAATCAATACACAGAAATTAGTTGCATTCCTATTCACCAATAATGAAGCAACAGAAAGAGAAATCAAGGAATCAATCCCATTTACAATTGCACCAAAACCCATAAAATAACTAGTAATAAATCTAACCAAAGAGGTTATAAATCTATACACTGAAAACTATAGAAAGCTTAAGAAAGAAATTTAAGCTTAAGAAGAAGACACAAAAAATGTAAAAAGATTCCATGCTCCTGGATAGGATGAACAAATATTGTTAAAATGTCAATACGACACAAAGGAATCTACATATTCAATGCAATACCTATCAAAATAACACCATCATTCTTCACAGAGCTAGAACACACAATCCTAAAATTTGTATGGAACCAGAAAAGACCCTGAATAGCCAAAGCAATCTTGGGGGAAAAAAGCAGGGGGCATCACAATCCTGGACTTCAAGGATTACAAAGTTGTAATCATCAGGACAGTATGGTACTCACCCAAGAAGAGACACTCAGATCAATGGAACAGAATAGAGAACCCAGAAATGGATCCACAAACATATGGCCAACTCATCTTTGACAAAGCAGGAAAGAATATCCAGTGGAATAAAGACAGTCTCTTCAGCAAGTGGTGCTGGGAAAACTGGACAGCGACATGCAGAAGAATGAACCTGGACCACTTTCTTACACCATACATAAAAAATAAACTCAAAATGGATGAAAGACCTAAATGCAAGACAGGAAGCCAGCAAAATCCTGGAGGAGAAAGCAGGCAAAAACGTCTTTGATCCAGGCTGCGGCAACTTCTTACTCAACACGTCTCTGGAGGCAAGGGAAACAAGCAAAAATGAACTACTGGGACCTCATCAAAATAAAAAACTTCTGCACAGCTAAGGAAACAATCATCAAAACTAAAAGACAACAGACAGAATGGGAGAGGATATTTGCAAATGGCATATCAGATAAAGGGTTAGTATCCAAAATCTATAAAGAATTTATCAAACTCAACACCCAAAACACAAATAATCCAATGAAGAAATGGGCAAAAGACATGAAAGACACCTCTCCAAAGAAGACATCCAGATGGCCAACTGACACATGAAAAAATGCTCAACGTCACTCATTATCTGGGAAATACAAATCAAAACCACAATGAGATACCACCTCACACCTGTCAGCATGGCTAACATTAACAACTCAGGCAACAACAGATGTTGGCGAGGATGGGAAGAAAGAGTATCTCTTTTGCATTGTTGGTGGCAATGCAAGCTGGTGCAGCCACTCTGGAAAACAATCTGGAGGTTCCTCAAAAAATTAAAAATAAAACTATCCCATGACCCAGCAATTGCACTACTAGGCATTTGTCCAAGGGATACATGTGTGCTGTTTTGAAGGGACACATGCACCCCAATGTTTATAGCACCACTATCAACAATAGCCAAAGTATGGAAAGAGCCCAAATGTCCATCAATGGATGAATGGATCAAGAAGATGTGGTATCTATGCACACACACACACACACACACACACACACACACACAATGGAGTATTACTCGGCAAGCAAAAAGAATGACATCTTGCCATTTGCAACTACATGGATGGAACTGGAGGGTATTATGCTAAGTGAAATTAGTCAGAGAAAGACAAAAATCATATGACTTCACTCATATGAGGACTTTAAGAGACAAAGCAGATGAACATAAGGGACGGGAAACAAAAATAATATAAATACAGGGAGGGGGACAAAACAGAAGAGACTCATAAATATGGAGAACATACTGAGGGTTACTGGAGAGGTTGTGGGAGGGGGGATGGGCTAAATGGGTAAGGGGCACTAAGGAATCTACTCCTGAAATCATTGTTGCACTATATGCTAACTAATTTGGATGTAAATTTAAAAAAAAAAGAAAAAGAAAAAGTTTATCAACACAAACCCTGAGATACTTTCAGGTGTTTTAAATCAAACAGTTTTATTTTTTAATAGTTATGTGTTTATTTCAATATTTATTATACCTGCCAAATATGTATTTTTGCATATGATGTTGTTGAGGGCAAACTAAAGAATATATATTGGGAAAACATTAAGTTAATTTAAGGAAAAATACAAAATAATACTATAATAAAATATGATGGCTGTAAGCAAAACTCTTATATTTAAAAAATAGACATACTGGGCATCAAAACACTTTTTTTGGTTTTTATATTAAAACTAGACCCAAGAAAACTTGGTCTAAGAGAAGTTTTTAACAAGTAAAAAAAGAAAAGGAAACACAGTCAGTGATATTGTAATAGCAATATAATAGGACAGATGGTAACTATACCTGTGGTGAACATAGCGTAATGTATAAACTTGTCAAATCAGTAAGTTGTACACCTAAAACTAATGTAACGTTTTATGTCAACTATGCTCAAATTAAAAAAAAAAAAAATACAATTTGTGCCTCTAGATAGTCACCATGCATGCCAAATCATCTTCCACTTGTCCTTTTTCATCATTCTTTAGTACTTTACCTTTTCAAACTTACTACCAAATACACTTATTTTTGGGTTTATCCCTTACTGTCTTTCCACGTATGAACTGATATACAATCTGTCTGAGGACAGGGATTTTCTTCTGTTGCATGTGTCACAAGCATTTAAACAGATGCTGCATATGAGATACTAAGTAAGTATTTTCTACTCGTAACTTCCTTATATAGCTTATTATGTTTTAAAGGAAGGCATTATTTTTTTTTCTGTTAAATACCTGAGAAAGGAAATCAGACATTATGGGAAGGATAGCAGCAACAGTGTATGAGAACTGAACAGTAAAAATAAATGATGTCACAGTCAGACTTCTTAATAGACCAGTTAAATGGCTCCATATTTGCCTTAGTCAATTTACTGATACCTCATGAAACATTTATAGCACACACTTCAATTCCATGTTCTGAAATGGGGGTGTCTGTCATACCAAGGACTCCGCCAAAATTTGCAAGACGTACTCAGACTACCAAATAAATCTGATCCATTTCATCTGAGGCGATTTCATGTGGAAACTTTGCATAAAAACGTATTTTATACATGAGCAAATGTAATTGTTAAAAGTAGAACAAATGTATTTCCTTTCTTTAAATATGAAGAACTCAAAAAACAAAGAAATTTTACTCTTCCACCTCAGTCCAAACAATCAGAACCTAGTGATGTGTGGTTCAATCCTTTCTGCCATTAAATGCATTAGAGATTGAGAATACCAATTCAGGTAAGAAAATTTTTGACTTTGGTATTTTGACACCTATTATAGCCTAAGTACCTAACAGTTGGCTTTTTTTTATTGTAATATAAGTGCTTGACATTAAGCTTTTGATTCCTGAGGCATCCATTTCAAAGGCACTCATCTTGAATAAACCCATCGTCTGCTATTCAACTAGATAAACAGCCATGCCATCCCAACCCTGAAATACTCCTCATTTTAGAGAGCTCTGGTCCATAGACCTGTCAGTTTGACCACTTGCCTTTCCCTTCCCACACATTATTTCTTGCTCTTATGTTTTAAATTTACCAACAAAGAATGAACCCATGAGACCTGAGGTGCCCCATCATTGACCACAAAAGGCAGAACCCCAGATTCACACTCTCTAACACAGACCTTGCTGTTTTGTCCTGGTCATGGCATGTACCCTCCAGGACGTGTGAGTCATGATGCTTGTTTTTTCAAAATGCTCCGATGGTTGTTGCTGAGGTGTATCTTGAAATCACAGTAAGAACCACTAGGGCAAGTCCAGCCACAAGATTGGTTTTCAAAGGTGATGTGACTGTAGGGGTTCACCATAAGTATTATGGGCCCAGGTGACTGACCCAGGCATTTCTAGCAGATAGCCTAACTACAGAAAGGCTGAGATGATTCAAACACTTATTTTCTTCTAAAGGTGAACTGTATTTTATGCTTTACTTTTTTTTTAATCCAAGTTTTTCAGGTATTAGTCTTTCACAGAGATATTAAAGAAATGTTTGCTATTGCTGACACAATCTTGTTTTGAGAATATTAAGCATTGGAGAGTGAATAAAATAAATGAACTTCAATATTTTACACCTTATTGACCATAAAATGTAGCTTATTGTTGAGGTAAAATGCCTCATTTTAATTATGAATAGTGTGAGCAAAATAAATGTTATTTTTAATACATTCATTATTAAGTATATCAAAATTAATATAAATTCAAGCCTCAAGATCCATTATCTCTCACTAAATAAACACCAACATTTAATTTTACACTGAAGATAGCTTCCTGTTGATGAAATAGATTTAATCATAAAGTAATATTTAAGCCATGAAATTACCAAAAACTAAGTAGTGAGTTGCTCGTTTTGGTCCCCAAATCATTTTACTTTTAACTCATCCTAATCATATAGTATATATCCAGTCCAAGAAACTGTCTTTTGCTTCTTAGAAACAGATCCTCTTTGAAGGATTCCTAAGAATTAAGAGTTTAGTTCTGTTGGTTTTATATGTGCCACAAGAGTGTCAAAATAAATTTATGCTTTATAGCTTGATGAACCAAACTGCTCTGAGAAACTTTTGCATCTTTAGTCACAGAGGAATTAGACATAAGCTGTTATTCAAATCTCATTTAGAAAATACGTATCTCTTCTAAAATAACTCCTTCAAACTTGTGGTACACCTTTCTGCATCCTTATAAGTAAGACACAAAAGTGCATCCAGGCTCTGTCCTCCAGGAACTTACTTTCCAAAATAAGAGGATGAAACAAAGTAAGCAGTCACACTTTAGCAGACATGACAAATCACATAGATTCTCTATTGGTATCTTGGATATGCTTTATATTCTTTCAGGATAAATAAGTAAAAAAAAACCAAAAACAACAGAAGAAATATTCACTTATTTCTGCTTACTGAAGGAATGTATCAGGTATATAGCAGATTCACACAGATGTGTAGTTTGCAATTTTTATGATGTGTATCCCTGAGAAATTCTTCTAAAGAGATCACTCAGTGACTATGCAGACCAAAAGTATTTTATAACATTAATAATATATTCTGACAATGTTTTTTTTTTCCATCATTAGGTAATTTCTAATAAGGACAACATGGAAATACACAATGTTTCTGGCTGTGAATACTTTGAGTATCTAAGAGTAGACCACAAATTCAAAAACTTGAGAGGAGAGGAGATCCTGATCAAGAGAGCAGAATAGGAGGACCCCGTGCTCCCCTCCTCCCATGGACACAACAAGGCTTCAACTCTGTAGAGATCAACTCTGAGATCTATCTGGAGACTAGTAGAACAGCTATCCCACAGCTAAAGACATAAAGGAAAAGCTACATCGAGAAGGTTAGGAGGGGCAGAAACATGGTCTGGTTGAGACCCACGCACCCAGCAGAGTGACTCCCAAGCTAGGGAGATATCACAGGGATTGGGGTCCTCTCCGAAGAGTAAGAGGTTCAAGCCATACACTGGGCATGCCCCACCCTGGAAATGCTCACTGGGAAGACAAGCCAATCAGGTCTGGCTTTGAAAATCAGTGAGACTTTACTGTAGAGGAACTTTGTATATTGCATGTCAACTACACTTTAATTAAAACAAATAAAAAACTTGAGAGGAAATTGCTATGGGTTCCTGAAGGAAAAGATTCTGTCTATTTGATTCAACTTAAAGATGAAGACTATAGACTTAGTTTTTCTAATATGGAACATGCATACATAATGCAGTTTAAGCATGTTGAGATTTTCCTCCCCTTATCCCCAGAGATCCAATTTTCCCAATATTTTTCCAAAGAACAGAAATGAGAAGGGTATTTTAGGCATAGTTGGACACAAATGACAGGATATGGAGTCAATAAAATAGGGATAAATTTGATTTTAATTTAGGAAGATAAAGCCAGTGAGTTGGGGGGACAATGACAGAACAAGAGAGTCTGTAAAGGATGAGACAAATCACCAGAGACTTTTATATGGAGGTGAGAATATAGATGCAGAGCTGAAATCCAAGAACCAGAGTCATTCTAATACTGCTCCATCATTTAGATAACTATAAAATCATAACAAAATAAGACCAAAATGCCAGTGTCATTCACTCTCTCATTGGGAAAACAAGCTATTTAGAATCTAAAATATGAAAAAATTAAGGCCATTTACAGGACTTCCAATTCTGTAGATACTATTTCTTAAAGCCGAACTATAGATATTAGACTTTCATGCAAAATAATTTTATTCCAGGTTACATAAAAAGGCAAATAGTTTGTCTATCACAAATCTTATTATGGTGACTTGCCCCATGCTGTCAACTCTTCTTGGTTGCCAACCAAAGAGAAGACTTATGGTAGACACTATAATGCTCATCAAACATTCCATCTGCTTTCCCATATTTCTCATCTCCCCATTAGGTGGGGGCAAAAAAAATTAGTTCTGATTAATGGGCTGTGGGTAGAAGTGTTGTGTGTTATTTCCATTGCAAAGCACATATGAACTAGAATGCCACTCTTGATCTATTTCTTCTCCTGCCAAATCAACCACTGATATTCCAGATGCTGGGTTGTTCATCAGACTGGATCCCTTAGTGATTGTACTACCATAGAGTACAACATGCAACCATCATGGTACATATACACAAACACATGTACACATTAACCTTTATCTGACATATAGTATGTGCAGGCAACACATGTCCTATTAAGCCACTGAGATCTGAGGTTGTTTGCTACTGAGATCTGAGATCTGAGGTTGTTTGTTTTGCTATCTTGTTACTGTAAAATATCTTTCTAAACCGTATTAGTGTTAAACTAGAAGCCACTATATATTGATGGCTCAATATACTCAGGAGATGTTTTTTTTTTTTTTTTTCAGGCACATTCCAGAAGTAAATTTTAACTAGATTGTTTCACAATCTTTGGGCTGTGTTCGGCTGATGAGATAAATGGTAATATCAGTGAATACTATGAAATTATTGTTTATTTTACTATTAAATGAATTTCTTCAGAAGGAATTTTTAGTGACTGGCACAGGATGACATGTTACCCAGCATTCCCAGGGATGATAGTTGTGGAGGAAACATAATTGGTAGAGGAAGCAGTTCAAATCTAATTAAGAGAAAAGCATTTTACTATGTTGATATTTCTACACCATATTTGGGAGTTGAATTGACTTGCTCCAATGTAGAAACCATATTTAAAGCTGCAAATTCAAATACAGTTACTGAGCTATTCAACTGATGACAATCTACTGTCATTTCTGACACTTACCTCCTTTTACTGATGACTTTGATATTTGGTTCAGTCTCTTCTTATCACAAGTGCTGTCATCATCCTGAGACATGGTTCCAACCATCTATTCTTTCAGCGTGTTTATACCCTCAGCTTCCCCAACCAACACCTTTGTTCTGTTTCAGCCACAAGTAAATTGGCACCACCTAGAATGTTAAATTCAAACAGCAATCATTCTTGACACAATGTATTTTCTTTCTTCTTGTTATTTCCATGCATATATTCTTTTACATTAGTGACTCATCAGTCACTACTTTCTCATTACATATAAGCACTACTTTACCTATCACTTTCTTCTTATCTCATTAGAGCTTCAAAAACCCCCACAAAACTTTACGTAGTTTCTTTCCAATATCTTTATTTCCTTTACATCAGAAAACAAAATAAAATGAAACAAAACAGGCCCATCCATGGAATAATAAAATCATCTGGTTTATTTCCTCCTACACCTGGGATGTGAGATGTTTCAAAAGAAAATAACAAAACAAACAGGTAGAGATGTGTATAAGATTCATGGTCTGTAAAAGTGTCTGTGTATTTAATGAAACCCGGAATATTTTCAGTGAGTTTCAAGTAATTTCTTTCGCTGTTTCTACTAGTGATTATTTTAAATAGCTTTTGTTCTCCTGAAAAGAAAATCGCCACTCTTCTCAGCAATTTCCCACTCTCCTTCATATATGTGCAATTGGACTTAAACGCCTTCAAAGTTTTTCATTATAGAGCTTTTTTCCAACAATAGATTGTTTCAAAAAAGCACAGATATCTAAACTCTTGCTCAGAGGCACTGATAAGACCTAATTATAACTCGAATATCTCATTTCAGGCAGTTTGATTGACAGTTTCCTCTTTGTATTTCAGTAGCAAGATAAAACAAATTAAGTATAATTTTCATGCAAAGATATTTCCTGTAAGAATTTTCAAAAGTTCTGTATGTTCTTGGGGCGCCTGGGTGGCGCAGTCGGTTAAGCGTCCGACTTCAGCCAGGTCACGATCTCGCGGCCCGTGAGTTCGAGCCCCGCGTCAGGCTCTGGGCTGATGGCTCAGAGCCTGGAGCCTGTTTCCGATTCTGTGTCTCCCTCTCTCTCTGCCCCTCCCCCGTTCATGCTCTGTCTCTCTCTGTCCCAAAAATAAATAAACGTTGAAAAAAAAAAAAAAATTAAAAAAAAAAAAAAAAAAAGTTCTGTATGTTCTTTATTTCAGTGTGTGAAATATTTGATGGTGGTGATATATTTCTCACTGTGTCTAGCTAAATAAGCACAGATTTTTCTTTTTTATAAAACAGAAGAAAATGTAACGATAGATGAGTATAAGATTTTGGAACTATAAAGGGAAATTTTTATTGTTTCCTAGAACACTAGCCAGGTAAACTATTTGCACTGGGGAGATAGTACAGTCTTTGGAGGCAGATAATTTGAATCGGAATCCTGGTTCCAGTTAAATATATTTGGGCCTAGTTTGCTTTAGCTGCCTGAGTTTCAGTAGTCCTCTTTGTAAAAAGTATCTAATGACACTTTTTTCATCAGATTGTCCTTAAAGACTAAACAGATTTATATGTGCAAATCACATAGTTGGCGCCCCATATATGAAGGGTTTTTGGTTTTTAAACGCAGGTAAAGGTTGAAGTAACAAAGTTGAAGTGAAATGATGAGAACATATTATCTTGGACAAAGATCTCAGTTGCAAATCTGACTACCTGAAACATACACTTTCAAGAAAATTTAGGCAAGTCCAACAACCTGCTTACTAACATTCTCATCTTCTATCAGCTGATAAGAAGTCTATGGTTACAGTCCCAATTTTAACCCTAAGATAGTATTTGACACTAGTTAAAAACAGATGGACAAGGGCTAATATAGCATTATTCTGTGTGTGTTCAGATTGTAGCAATAATATTTACTAGGGAAAATTTATACATTGTGGCAAAACATAAGGATCAATATTTAAATTACATACAAACCCTCTACCTAGTAATAACCACAGCTAACATTTGCTTAACATTTGCTTTACATTTTAATGGGATTTAAAAATATATTTAGTGGTATTCATCTAAAGACTAGTAACATCTACATGATATTTCACTATTTGAATATACCACAATTTACCAAAATACTGTAGGTGGGCATTCCAGGTATTTTTTTGTTTGTTTGTGACACTAATAAATAATAAAACAATGAAGTAATTTTCATTGATCTCTGACAATTTAGGTACCAAACCATTGTGTCAAAAAGTTTGAATATTTTTGCACCTTTTGTTGTGCATTGCTAAACCGCACTCTCTTATAAGTGAAGTAAAGAACCGGAGGGCAAGATTTCATTCAGTGAAAGGAAGGAAGGCAATAGAACAGGGATCTTAAAACCTTAAAGAATAAGTTGAAATGTGGTGGATCAAAAACCTAGGTTTTTCCTAGTCCTATGAAATATTCCAGACTGCTTAGGGGTAGCCTGCTTTGTGCAAGGACTGAATAATAAGCCATGTCTCAGTCAAGCAAGTGTATTTAGTGGATTCTGTTCATTACTTGTCTTCTATTGAAAAACTGTCCATTTTTCTAGACACAAATATACATCCTCTTCCTATTAATATTATGTGATAAAAGTAAACTATGCTTAATGGTTCTTTCTCATGGTCTGTTTAATAAAAGCCACCAAGCTTTTATCAAAAGAGCATATACAATAGAAAACAAGTGACCAGTGCACTCATCCTGGTACTAAAGAGGATAAAATGTCTTATTTTGTTCTTGCTGGTCAGAGTTTGTGGATGATCAAATATCAATTCCTCTGGGAAACTTTGGCTTATTTTCTAGGAAAAGCTCCTTTCCTCTCTACACTTAGAGCATGATTTGTATACTACGATTACTACTTTTACCGTGCATTCTGTGTTTCCTTTGTTTCTACCTCAAATAAATATTAACTTAGAGTGAACAATTATTGAGACCTTCTTGCCAGCCAGAGGATAATCCTTCTATGCATGAGTTTTTTGTTCCCATCTCAGCATCCAGTTCTGTGCTCAGCACATACATAAAAAATGCTCAGAATTACTTGAATAAATAAAGGGATAATGCAATAAAACAAAGATACATCTTTCAAGTGCAGAGTGTTATTGAAATAAGTAATGGGCCATGCAAAGTGGACTCATTGCATCAATTACTCTGAATCACAGTTATTCTTTATCTCAAAGGGTCTCCGGTTCGTGTGTGTCCCATCATGGGGCAGAATCCTAGTGTACTCTACAAATAGCATCCTTGATGGATGAGATTGGGATACATTATTAAATTTGGAAAATTCTAAGCATACTGAATATAAAGATCACTGAATTTGAAAAATTCCTAAAGGTCTGACTTTCTTTGAAGAACTGTTGTCTTCCAGTGAGTGTTGACAATGTTTAGCCTGATACATAAATATCAAGAGAGAGTATCTTCATCCAGCCTGTTTGTAGAGGATGTCACCCTCTGCCTTGATAGGAAGTCTATATATGAAAGAATTACATCTAATGGTGCCTGTTGCTACAGCAGATCAGACTGTATGCTACTAGAGGTAATCACTGTTTGGGTTGTATGCAAGTTACCAATATTAATTCTATTTTTGATGTTATTCGCCAATTGTGCAAACCTGTGTAGTTTTTATTGCATGGAGCTATTGGCTTGCAAAGTAGAAAAGTAGGAATAAATATACCAGATAATTTATATTTCACAATGCTTAGGAGATGGAATAATGGGATATACAGTTAATAAACAAATGTTCTAATCATTATACACACATATGTGTGTGCATATATATATATATGTATATGTATTTGTATTTTACAAATGTATGTATGTATGTATATGTGTATATGTATATATATTTTATGTATATGTATATATATTTTACTTTAGTTATCTAACCTAATTGGAACTCAGACTCATCACTAAGATGAAGGTTTGTCGGAGCATTTCTTTCATTTCTAAAATGCTATTTTTGTGTATAGAAATGGTAGGCATTGTCCAGATCTAGCCCTGAACTCTAATAACAGCATTTCTATTATCAAAGAGAACATTGGAACTGACAAGAATAAATGCTGGAGAAGCCAATTCCTATGAATGTTATCTATTCCATTATGAAAAACAGAAGACCCTGGTTTGTTTTGGAAGCACAACAAACTACCTTGACTAGGAAATTATCTCTACTAAAATCTGTCCCTTTTGAACTATTATTCTCTGTTTAATTTTATCTGAGTTTCATTTTTCCAGATTTTCTGTAGCTGGTAATAAGTAAATGTCCACAAATGTTCAAGGCTCTTTTGTTCTCTTATCAGCACTGTATATTTCCCAAAATAAAACAATGGAGAGGCCAAAATCCAGATCCTTATAACCTTGCTTCCTACATAGGCACTAAACATGCATTCAACATTAGATTGCAGCTGGATACACTTTGTTTGGTTAACACTGATTTAAAGTTTTTGGTTATGAATACTAACAGGCAGACAAGAGGTCTGTTTCTCTGTTCCCCCACTAATTCTTTCACCGCACCTTGTATTTTACTCCTCTTTACTATTTGTATGGTTTCTGAAAGTATTTACCACTGGGTCCCCTGACTTGGGGATTAGCTGTGCTTATTTGTTTACTTGTTTGAATTAGATTTGCTTGTTTTTCGTTACTTTTAATTATCTTGACTGCAATTTTCTGCCACCTTAGAGGGTAATAAAATGTCTGGCCTGAGATTTAAGCAACTGGATATAGGGATCCCAGCGATTTCTGTTTATGGTGTCACACACCGAAGTGTGGGGTAGAGTGTGTAAAAAAACTGATGCAGAGTTGTCTATTTGGAAAATGACCCGCAGTGTAGAGAAAATATGAAACCATTATCTGCCTTCCTAATATAAACATTAAAAGACAGAAAACCTAAAGTCATTTAAACTCAATGTAGACTGGTGGGGGTTTCCAGCTATGCACATGAGTCACCGTGCAAAGTGTTGATCTAATAAAGAAAAAATATCCACTGATTTGGTAAAATTTCAAACGTTAACAGCACATCATGTATAATCCATGTAGTTCTTTCTTTCTTATCACCACCAAGCATGTAAGGTCAGAAAAATGGAGAATAGATAAGCATGTCAATGAAGCACTACATCTTTTCTTGCTGTTTATCCTCAAGAGAATTATAATTCACCACATAATGAATACATTCTGAATCAGGGAAAGTGGAGGGAAAACAAGTGTAAGCTGTTTTCTTTAATAAAGGAGATAATCTGTATATTACCATATTTCAAACATGTCCTAAGACACACAGTATTAACTTCAGATCACTTGGAAAGCAATATGATTATCTGGATTTTCTTGAGTTAGATGACCTTTTTTTCCATGGTATTTAGAAGGGATTGCGTTTCACCAAATGGTAGCTGACTCCCACGCAAGAAACCTTGCAAACAATAGCAAGTATAGCTCAAGGGAGCCACCTGCTGCTGGAGGGATATCCAGGGCAGAGAAAACTCCGTGGTACAACATTAGCATCCATTTAACACTGGTATGGCTGTGTTGAAACTATAGTCAGTAAAACAAGAAATAACCAGTGAGGTTTTAAACTCTTTGAGCTTCACCTGCCTCATTACATTTTCTGAGGGACTTATCAAAAGCATTAATTATTAAGAAATGCGTGAAATCGCCCTAAATTGTATATTTCAGTTCTAGACTCTTCCCTTTCATATTATCATAGAAACTTCCTGTGGCTGCCATTCCAAAAAAATAAATAAACAAAAGAAAAAGAAAATACAAAACAGAGAATGTAACCTATACCTTAAAACAAAGGCTTTGAAGGTTTAGCCAATGGCGGTGACAGGCTAAACTTGGAATGAGGATCCATCCTGGGATTATCAATTTTATCTGTGTGGCCAATGGCTCCAATTTGGAGAGTGTTCTAGATTGCAAATACATTATCTCGTGTTGCTTTCACAACAATCATTTAGTTCTCTTATATTTGAAAAATCTGAAGCACACAAAGTTGAATTAATTTATTGAAAGTCATATTGCTACTTAGGGCCAGTGTATGACTAGGATCCATGATTCTTGATGCTTTCTCCATTGTGTGTTAGTACATCACTGTGCCCACCATATTCTTCTCAGTTAACTATCCATTAACCACTTCTGACCTGTAGGATTATGGGTGAAGTGATGTTGAGAAATGCCAAGAGGGAGGGAGCCTCAAGCATCACTGAGTCAAAGATCCTAGATGTGAGGCACACAAAGCTGAATTCAGATCTCAGATTTACTTTCTAACATGCTGACGATGAGAATTTCATCAAGGGTTTTAAACTTTGTGAACTTGGGTTTCCTAAAATGTAGAGGAAAAAAATGACATGTACCTATACAATTATTTTAAATATTCTATAAATGCATCTTAAAATGCTTTGGTCAAGTGACTGGCACATATTAGTAGTAGTAAATAACTATAATGTCAGATTTTTAAAAATAAGAAGCACAAAAAGTACACTCGCTACTGATATTTGATAGGCAAATATTAATATTATGCAATTATTTATACTATATATTTCTCCCTGCTTAGAAACACAGACTCTCTGGGTCAGAATGCACAATAAAGTTTAATTCAAACATCATTATTACAGCTGTGGGGCTTAGGGTTTTTTCCTTGTGATTTAACATTTTCCCCTATAGGACCCATATTGCTTTTCAGCAGTAATTTTTCATTTCTTTATTCCACAAATGAAGTAGTGAACAAAACAAAACAAAATCCTATTTTACCAGCACACAGTACTCACTCTAACAGTAACTACACATTAACTCCATTTCCTTAAATATCTTGAAACATAAGCCACCAGTGACACAAGAACCTATTAGGTGTGTATTGAAAATACTAATCACATCAATATTGTTACTGTTATACCATTATCTAACACTGTTATCTAATATTACAGATATAATTTCAAATTTTATGTGGAAATATGTGTGAGATTAAGATTTTATTCATTAATCTTCAGAAACAAAACTAATATATAAGGAAATATATAATAATATATAGGGAAAAATTGTTCCAATGACTTTGAGATAACATTTTTTAAAATCATTTGCTAAAGGTTTATGAAATATTTAACACTTCATGTAGTAATATTCTTTAACCCTTGACTAATTTTTCTTGCTTTAATAGGTGTTTCTAACAATATGTACATAAATACAGAATCACCTTTTTTTTGTTTGTTTGGTCTCGTTGAAAATTATTCCTTCTAATTCAATTTACATTTCAGCCTTCACCATTGAATGGTGTGAAAACTATTATTAAATGTTAGGTAATTATAACTAGGAGGTTAGTAAAAAAAATCCTATGGGAGCAAATATATTTAAAATAAAAGGCCTACAACTGGTTTGCAATTAAAATGAAATCGGATGAAAACGATTTACAAACCATGCATTACATAAATAAAAACATTCTAAAGTGCATTTCTATTAATACAGCCCCATCCTTTAAGTATACTAAAGACATTATACCCAATGTCACAAATGGTGCAATTAGGAGAATAGGCACTGGGAGAGAAGATGGCTGACCTTCCTATGAGTTTTTAATTGTTATTAGCTACCACTTATTATTATATATTTTAAGGTGGAAGTGGTGGTGATGGTGGTATGGATAGTGGTAGCTGTGGTGTCTGCTCAACTCATTGTGGAAAAAAAATGAGAGAGTTGCAGAATAATTTGCTTAAGTACATTTCAATCATAAGAGGAAAACAACCCCCTCTTAAAAGTATGGACTTGGAGTAACCTGACTTCATAATGTTAATGAGAAGTGCCAAAGGTGTCTGGTGGTGCAGACAGAATCACCTGGAAGCATATGATCTTCAGGTCCCTCTTTTTGACTTTAAATCACTGATGGAACATTGACAACATCAAAACTGTCAGCTATCAATCTACAATTTTCTGCCTTCCAGAGATGACAAGGAACTAGACCAGAGAGCTCTTCCTGCTGAAATAATAAACCATCCTCTCCATTATTAAGCTGACTGATTTGATTTGGTTTGATAAGACAAGGAGAACACAAGCGGAGGAGAGGGGAGAGGGAGAGAGAATCTTAAGCAGGCTCCATGCTCAGTGCTGAGCCCAACACAGAGCTTGATCCTATGACCTTGGGATCGCAACCTGAGCAGAAATCAAGAGATGGACACTCAGCTGACTGAGCCACCAAGGCACCCCTAGGCAGATTTTTAAAAGTAGGAAAAGTGACAATTAAGTACAAAGACTAAAGTGTCAATCACAATTATTGGATAAATACTTTTTTGAAAAGTTTGGAAAGGTACTTATAAAGTAGAGAACATGATGGAATTAGTTTAAGTCAAATCCTCTGCTTCTGGAGCCTGAGCCCCATTGTCATGTCTCTTTGGACAAGATGAGGAAAGATAAATTGTGTAGAAAATATGATAGTCACCGTCTTTCCAACCTTATGAATTTGTAAATATATAGCAAATCCTATGAGAAAATTGATTATATATTACAGTTTTATATGAAGAGGTACTGATCTCATTCCCTCTCTCAATTTCATTATAAGCATAATAAGTACTTCCCTGTATCTTTGCATAGCACTGATGTTAGGTTCATAGAAATTGAAAATAACATTAAAAAGTCTAGTCTTAGCCACACATTTTTAATGGTACACTTCTCTTACGACACTTAATAAGTTTATATATCTATCCCTTTCTCAAACTGTTCAGTAAGAAGAAACCATCAGCTAAAGCACTCAAGGGAATATTGTAAAAGACACAGTTTCTACTTGATACCATTGTTTTGTTCTTATCTTAGTTTTTGCTTTGTTTGCTCCCATAAATCTCACTGTGCACAATATACACACTTTAACTATTTCAGGTAACCCAATGTTGCCTAATTTTCCCCATTTTTTTCTTGGCTACAGAAAACCAATAATACATATATATATATATATATATATATATATATATATATATATAATCTGAAATATAATTTCAGATTGCAACATAGAACAAGTTAATCATAAGTTAATGTCTATTCTTTTCAAAGTATTCCAAAAATCATGGAAATGGAAGAAAAACTTCCAAATTCATTGTATGAGACCAGCATTACTCCGATACAAAAACCAGATAAACGTCTCCACCAAAAAAAGGGAACTATAGGCCAATATCCCTGATGAATATGGATGCAAAAATTCTCAATAAAATACTCGCAAACAAAATCCAACAGTACATTAAAAGAATCATTCACCACTATCAAGTGGGATTTATTCCTGGGCTGCAAGGGTGGGGCAATACTTTCAAATCAGTCAATGGTGAGCCATATGACCCTTTCAATAAATCCATCTAACTTGATTTTTTTAATGCAACTTCTAAATAATGCAGACCAAATATACTGTGAATTATGTTTTGATTGTTTCTAGCAGATTCTTTTAACAGTTAAATTGTTCTTTCTAACTGAAATTTCCAGCTGAAAAACTTGAGATCTTACAGTAGTGTTTTGGAGGGAGAGGTTTAAGATTGGAGTACACATTTATGATATGTGGATATACACTTTCATTCCATTGTCTCCTATGTCACCAATGACATTTTATTTGTGAGGAGTAAAGTAGAAAGCTAAGGAAAAAAGAAAGCATGTTCAAAAAAAAACTTTATAAGATGTTGCAACAAAATAAATATTATCTAGGATAGCACCCATAAAAAAAGAAGTCAATAAATCCTCTGAAATGCCATCAGAAGGTGAAAATGATAAAAGAGGAAGAGCATAGAGAAAGACAAATACCATATAATTTCACCCATATGTGGAATTTAAGAAAAAAAAATGAGCAAAGGGAAAAAAAGAAAGAGAGAAAGAGGCAAACCAAAAAATAGACTTATAACTATAGAGAACAAATTGATGGTTCCCAAAGGGAAGGGAGGGGGGAGATGGGCTAAGTAGGTGATGGAGATTAAGGAGTGCACTTGTGATGAGCACCAGGTGTGGTATGGAAGTGTTGAATCACTATATTGTACACCTGAAACTAATATTACACTGTATGTTAACTGGAATTTAAATAAAAACTTAAAAAATAGAAGAACTTAGCAGATTGAGAGAAGAAAACATGTAACAACTTTACAAAAGTAGCATATATGGTGATCATAAGAAACACGCTTTTTATTTTTTAAAATTAATTTTAATTTGTTGAATAAAGCATTTTACATGATTCAAAAGTAAACATTATGTAAAAAGGCACATACAGAGAAGTCTTGTCTTAAATACTACCACTTCTTGTCTCTAACCACCAACTGCCTTCATGTGACCATTTTTCAATAACTTGAAAATATTTTTTTGCAAATTTTGTGTACCATTTAATTCATCCTTTTCAAGGGTGCAATTCGAGTTCTTAGAAAATTTACTAAGATGTGCAACCAGGGCTATAATCCGTTTGAGAAGATTCCATCATCCCAACAAAATTCCTCATGCACATTTCAGTTAATCTAACCACTAATCTATCTCAAGCTACCACTAATCTACTTTTTGTCCCTATACCTTTGCCTTTTCTGAATATTTTATATAAATGGAATCATACAATATGCAATCTCTTAAGTCTCACTACTCTAAACACATTTATGAGGTTTATTCATGTTGTAGTATGCACCTGTAGTCCCTTCCTTTTATTGCTGTATAGTATTAAATTGTGGGCATAATATCCCATTCTGTCTATGCATGCACCAGGTGATGGACACTTAGACTGTGACCAATTTGGGGCCATTTTGAATACTTCTATGAATATCCACATACAAGTTTTTGTGTGGATAAGTGTTTTTATTTCTCTTGGATAGATACTTAAGAGGGGAAATGCTGTGTCATCCAGTGAATTTATGTTTAACATTTTGAGGGACTGCCAAAATGTTTTGTAAAGTGACTACAGCCTCTTAAATTCCCACCTACAAAGTATCAGGATTTGCATTTCTCCTTATCCTTCCCAACATTTGTTATGTCACTTGTCCTTTAAATTATGATTATATTCATTCTAGTGGGTATGGAATTGTGGCTCATTGTGATTTTAATTTGCATTTCCCTAATGATTAATGATACTGAAAAAAAACTTTTCATGTGATTAATGTCCATTTGCATATCTTCTCTGGTGGAAAGTTACTAGGATCTTTTGCTTATTTGTTAATTGGGCTGTTTCTTGATGAAACATACATTTTATTTGTGTACTTTAGATATAAGTTCTTCATAGAGTTTTGCAAATATTTTCTCTCAATCTGTTGCCTATCTTTTCATTTTCTTAATGGTGTTTTTTAAAGCTTAATATTTCTGAATTTTCCTTTTTTTAAATTTTTTTTTTATTTTTTTAAAATGTTTATTTATTTTTGAGACAGAGAGAGAACATGAACGGGGGAGGGTCAGAGAGAGAGGGAGACACAGAATCCGAAGCAGGCTCCAGGCTCTGAGCTGTCAGCACAGAGCCCGACGCGGGGCTCGGACTCACCAACCATGAGATCATGACCTGAGCTGAAGTCAGACGCTTTACCGACTGAGCCACCCAGGCGCCCCAATATTTCTGAATTTTCATGAGGTCACATTTATCAATTTTCTTTTCTTTTCTGAACATTGCTTTTGTGTCCTATCTAAGGAATATTTGTCTCACCCAAGGTCTCAAAGATTTTCTCCTATAGTTTTCTTGAAAAACTGTTTTTGTTTTAACTCTTACACTAGCTGACCCTTTTTATTAGTTTTTTGCCCTTCAAATGAGTGTGTGCACATGCACATACTTGCATACACATGCACGTGCACAGGGTCTGTAAACTTGTATAAATATATATATATATATATATATATATATATATTACTAATTTCTCACTGTATTCACTATTAACTTATGTTACAAGTGAAGGTAACAAAACCATAGTAGTATTAGCAGTCCCTGTGAATTTGTTCCCAGTAGAGGTCAGAGATATTTTTATATCACGTTACAGTTGTTGCATTTAACTCATAACATTTGTACATTTTAATACTCAAAATTAAAATGGTTATTGCTACACCTTAATTAATATGCTAATAAAGTAAATCTAACATTTTAATATTTTAAAAATATTTTAAATTATATTTTAATATATTTGGTTTCCTTTGTAATACTAATATTTTACATTATGAATAAATTTATACTATTTTCCTAAAATGAGGTCCATGGATCCAATTGTGAAAGGGGCCTTAGCAAGAACAAAAGTCTAAGATCTTCTATAAAGGTGTCTTTTAAAGATATTTTCTGCTATTTCCTATTGTTGAAATGTCTCATTTTCCTGTATGATCAGTAACAATGATATATAGAAGGGAGTGAAAGATTTTGGCAGAAAAATTGAAATTTTTAGTCAAGACTGCTAGCCTTTGTTGGTGTAGTAAAGTTCAACTTCTTTCATTCAAATACTGTTTGAATGTAGGAGGGAGTTGGTGTGTGTTCTGACCTTATGGGTTTTTGTTTCTTTGCTTGTTTGTTTCTGCAGAATAATGTCTTCTTCTTCTTTCATATACTTATCTTAAAGTCTGAACAGGCACCTCCTCTTTTCCAGCTGCCTTTTTTCTCTCCTTAAGGGAAACATTCGTGAGGCTGCTACCTCTGACCCTGTACATTTCCAAGCCCCCTTTTTGTTCCTTAGCAGCCAATGCTTTGATCTACCAAGCACCAGACCTTTGGAGAGATTTTGTGTTAACTATTCCTAGGCTGAATCTTCATCTGTACTTTTAGTGGTGCAATTTCTGTTGAATCTTTGTGACAGTTTGGGTTTTTCTAGATTCATATAATTAAACTTTTATTTTTTTGTTTTGTCTTCTAGTGAATTTGCATGCACAGGTTATGGGTTATTTTATTTGCTGTCATAGTTGATGTGTATGGACATTTCCTTCCTCCTATCCTTCTCCTCTCACCTTTGTGCCTCTCCTCCCACTCTTTCCCCTTTTTTTTTTCTTTTGATAATATGTGAAGAGATTTGGATTTAGGTGGTTGTCATCACCTTTGGGATATAAGAACATTCAATTTAAGAATATGTTCTTAATTATATTACTACTTCTGAATATAGTGCCTAACATATAGGGGTTGTTTAATAAATGTTAACCAGATAAATTCATCTAAAGAATTCTGTAACTGGGGTGCCTGGGTGGCTCAGTCAGTTAAGCTTCCAACTCTTGATTTCGGCTCAGGTCATGATCTCACAATTTGTGAGTTAGAGCCCCATGTGGGGCTCTGAGCTGACAGCACAGAGCATGCTTGGGATTCTCTCTTTCCCTCTCTCTCTGACCCTCCCCAGCTAATGTTCTCCTTATTTCTCTCAAAATAAATAAAATCTTTAAAAAGGAAGAACTCTGCAGCTATCATCCCAATCAATAAGAAACTTCAATGACTCATCTTACCTAAAATGGAAGCCTCCACAAAAAAACGGAACCCCATTTTTTTTTCTATGACATTTTAGTACTTTTAGAACATTATTCAGTTGTATTAAATGAATTTACGTTCAAGTCCTCTTCTTTACAAACCTCCATTGCACTTAAAATAGTCGATACATTTTCCTCTATATGAGGTATATTTATTTCTTCCAATTTCTTCTCAAAACTCTCCTTCCAGAAAAATAATCTTTCTCCAATACTGTTATTTATATTTTACCATTTGCTAGGTGTCAGGTTAGGTTTCAGTTCTTGAAATTTCCACTAACCTTCACATATTCCTTTGGTATTTTTTCCTTTTCACAATTTGAGCAAAACTTAATGCTAAAATTTCCCACCTGGAAATTAGTCTTTATGATGATAGTTTATGATCTCCACAGGCCCTCCACTGCCAAAGCAAACCATCACTGGACATATGACATCTCTCAACGAACTAAGGAAGACCTAGGACTAAATCATGACCTTTATAAGGAAGTTCATTTAAACCTCAGGGTATTAAGTCACACATACAAGTCTTGTGTTTTATCATCTAAAAAATACATCATTTTCAGGGTGCCTGGGTGGATCAGTCAGTTAAGCATCTGACTCTTGATTTCGACTCATCATGATCTCATGGTTTGTGGGATTGAGCCCCCTGTCGGGCTCTGTACTGACACTGCGGAACCTGCTTGGGATTCTCTCTCTCACTTTCTCTCTGCCCCTCCCCTGCATGTGCGTGCTCTCTCTCTCTCTCAAAAATAAACTTAGAAAAGTAAATAAACACATAAAACATACAGCATTTTCAAAGCCAGTATAGCCCAAAAGCTATGTTGTGGTGGCAAATGGAATGTCCCTCTATTTCACGTTTAAATAGTTTGAGTATGATAAAGACAATATTCTCTTTACACGTATGTTGCTTGGATTCTGAAGCTTTTGCCCATTAACTCAAACCATCACTGAATACTGTTTCACCTATTTCATGTATCCTCACCTTCTGGGTTTGAATTGCATTTATATATCTCCCACACTGAAAATAAGCGGAAAGTATAGACAAAATAGGCACATCTTCCAACTGTGAACATAAAGATTGAGAAGCTAAGAAGCCGAACAAGATTTCTACACATTCTTCAGCTTTAGGGCACAATTGGAGCTGCAGCCACCCCATGTGGGAAGAGCTCTGGTGAATATCCAGGCTCTTCACTGGAACACACAGAAAGCTACCACCTGGGAGTAACATTGTACAGAAATTATACCAGACCTCACAATGAGTGCTATCCAGCTTTGAATCACTGAACTCCAAGATTCAGTTGTTATGGAATTGATAGATATGCTTGAATAACGGCCTTCCAGAAGCAAACTAAATCCTCTCTAAAGGAAGATACATATTCCAGAGTCTCAAACTCTCTCCCTACATTTTTTTACAAAACCAGGTAAGATAACCACATGTATGAATGATAAGTCATGCTTGAATAAAAACTTACAAGGAGGCGATAAAAATGGCCCAACAGGGGATATAAAAACTTGATCAGGGGTGGATTTTTAAAACTTTTGATTAATTTTTTAATAAAAGATAATAGCGGAGAAAATTTTAAAGACAATTAAAGTTCATGGGCAAAAGATTTAGAACCAAAGAAGGATAAATGTGAAATATAGTTAAGTACATCTCACTAAAAGTACTGAATATTACGGAAAAACAAGAGGGGAGGTGAGATCCAGAAAAGTATCTCAAAACTATATATCCCTGTGGCTAAGGAGGAGCACTTTGATTATTGGGTCTTCTTACTAGTGAACTATTTTTTTAATGTTTATTTATTTTGAGAGAGAGAGAGCTTATGTGTGAGTCAGGGAGGAACAGAGAGAAGGAGGTAGAGAATCCCAAGCAGGCTCTGTGTTGTCAGTGCAGAGCCTGACAAAGGGCTGGATCCCAGGAACCATGAGATCAAGAGTCAGACGCTTAACCAATTGAGCCACCCAGGTGCTCCACTGGCGAACTTCTTAAAACTTTCTATGCATTTATTTATTCATATAAATTTCTGGGCCTTAAATGAGGCTCTTATATTTACATAAGGGTTTCAGCCTCATGTGAATGAGCCCAAGGATTTCTTCCTTTTACCAGATAAGCAACAAAACCTGAGCACCTAATTAAATATAAACCAAATGATGAGGAGGAATTTTATGGTGATAAAATAGGCTAAATTTTGTGAGCATTAGTTACTATGTGGCAAATAACCTTTCTACATGGCTCAGAGTTTATTCCATTTAATACACACGCACACACACACACACACACACCAAGAAAATCCTGAGTAAAATTCTATGAATTTCTTCATTAAAGAAGGAAATTAAAAATTTAAGTTAGGAAGGAAATTAAAAATAAATTGCTTGAGCATATACTAATGGTATGAGTTGGAGTCACTGTTTGAAACCAATATTTCACAGTCCACATTTTTAACCAACATGCCATATCATTTACTTCATTTCAAGATGGCCTTGAAAACTCAATTCAGTATTATGCAAAAGGCATCTAAGTAATAGGAAAGAATAGAATTAGATGCGCGGTACATCCATGTATCATCTGATTACAAATCTGAAAATTATCTTATCCCCATATATACTATAGAGATGATATGACACTAGTTAATAATTCTTTTACTTCATTTCTCTGCCTGTAGTTTATTTCCTTTTGTCAACCACTTGAAGGTTTTTAATAAAGCAAAATAATATATTTTAAGGGATTACATGTCAATAAAATTTGATAAAATAAAACAGTGAACATAATCAACATATGTTTCCTAAAAGCATTACATTTTTTGTTGACATTGTAAATTAATCTTAATTTTTTACCATTATTAACCATGAAAACAATAAATAAATAATTGGTTTTATGAAAGAAACCAAGTAAAATAAAAAATTGTTACAGGTGAGGAATGCCATATGTGAAGTGACAGTTCACTGCGGGACAGGGCTTTAATTGCTTTCTTAATGTACTTGGTTCCGCCTGTGTTATAAAGGACATATGGCGCATTTCCCTGGGAATGAGAACTGCTTTAGGATTTTTATTATTTTTCAATAGAATTCAGAATTTAAATGTGAGCTTTCCTCAATTTAATCCATTGTACAATTGACATTCTATTTTCTTGTGACTTTTTAAACCAAAGGAATCACCATCTAAGATGTTGGCATTCAGAGTCATCAAAGGTTAATGTCCTTTTGCAAAGTCACAAAGCAATCATTTTGTAAATTTTGTCCTTCCAAAGATTTCTAACTAAATCTGAAGATGAAAATGCCTTCTTCAGTGTTATCAGCAGAGTAGATTGTTCTCCTGCCAATGTTTGTCATTTAAAATATTATTTCGTCAACACTGAAAGTCAATTTTTCTAAAGCCCTAGGACCAGGCAAAGTTAGTAAGTGTTTTCACTCTCATTCTATGAGTGAAATGAAATATGCCAAGAGTCATTTTGGGTGCTTTCACTTCATGTTTTGTTTTGGAATTTACGTATAAATTGGCAATTAATTCATAGGAAACAAAATAGTTTTCTTTGAAATGCAAATTTCTATAAGCTATAAGGTTGTGAGAGATTAGTCCTATTTAAAATGTATGAGAAATTTCCAGCACATCATTATTATTTCTCACAGGACCGTCTTGGAATTTAATATAATTTTTTTAAATCTGTGCACAAGGGTATGCCTATAGATTTGGAGTCAGAAGACATACTTCCAAATCACTGCTCATTACAACCTAATTTCATTCTATTCAGCAATATAATTAACCCACCTAAGCATCAAATCTTTTATCATAAAATGGAGAGTAATATAAAACTTATCCAATAGAGTTGTTGTATAGATTAAATGGGATATTGTATTTGAATGTTTTTTTGAATAAGAAAACAAATCTGTACAAATTTTAATTACAAATTCAATAGCCTATGACCCATGTGCCCTAAGACATCATCCCAAATAACTCAGTAGCAGAAGCCAGGTTTGTATAGTGTTCTCTTGATGTAAATTTTCAATGCTTTTCAAAGCCTGTATGATTTTTTGCTTCCAGGTTTCAAGAAGAAATTTTGTGTCTAAACTCAACTTCCCTGAGGTTAAAATGCTTTGGCTATTTCCTTGGATTGACAGAGGAAATGATATGGGGGGAAAATGCATGATGGAAAAATTCAAATGATTATCTCAATTGTGTATCTTGCAAATTATCTTTACGTATTTATGAAAAGCAGTATCATAATTACACTTTTCATTATATTGAATTGTTTCAGCAACCATTTTGAATATATTGCCTTTCTTTAACTTCATATCCATGATTTTTGCAATCAATCATACATTTTCCCTATCTTACTGACATCCAAACTATTATTTCTGCAATTTCTCAGGAACCAGATGCAACTCTGAATCTATGCTATTAATGTGGAAGTGAGGGATATAAACCACCACCAAGGTAAAGCAGATGATGAGCTTAGATTTTCCTCAGTGTGTTGATCTTTAAATGAATTGCAGTTTTGGTATTAATAATTATCTCCATTAGTTACCATCTCTATAAATTTGCTTTACACAGTTGGCCCTAGTCTTGGAGTAATATAGGACAAATAAATCCTATTTCTACTGCTGATATTCACAGGAGTCATACATTAACCATACACATGCATTATATAAAATGTGTGTGTGTGTGTGTGTGTGTGTGTGTGTGTGTGTGTGTGTGTATAGCCAAGAAAATAATGCTGAGCTAAACACCCTTAGAGTCAAATGCAAGCATGTATTTGCAAAGCCTCACTTAGTGACGGGAGATGCTATTTGAACCAATAAGCTAAGGATAATGTCTGATGCCTCTGAGACAAGAGAAACCATACTTAAAGAAATGTGGGTCCCTAGGGGCACCTGGGTAGCTCAGTTGGTTAAGCATCTGACTTTGGCTCAGGTCATGATCTCACGGGTTGTGGGTTTGAGCCCCACATCGGGCTCTGTGCTGACAGCTTGGAGCCTAGAGCCTGCTTCGGATTCGGTGTCTCCCTCTATCTCTGCCCCTCTGCCCCCTCTCAAAAATAAATAAACATTAATTTTTTTAAAGGAAATGTATCCTTTAAAAGTGTTAGTTGGATGTGGCTAGTGAGTAGTCAAAGCAGTAGATCAAGGTGAGACTGAAGAAGGAAGAAGGAGGGCAGACATAGCTCACCACATATTTTCAAATCTGAGAAAGGGAGTTGTGGAGGAGGGGAAATGGAGCTGTAGTTCTGGAAGATGAAGTTTTTATTCAGACAACACTGATAGACATCTGGAGCAATGTGGAGATGCTGTAAGGGGTGAAGGTTTTCATTATTTTTCTTTTGGGCTGCTACTTTTGTTTTCTAAGTATCATTTTTGAACAATGTAGGGTGGTTGACAGTGTTCCTACTTTAGGGTTATGTCTTTTGTTACTGGAATATAACATAGCATGTGGTATTTTATATCTCATTGTAGCCCATGCTCATATCCTTATCCTTTTTTCTTGGTTTTCCCCTTTGCAGAGTGGCTTTGCATGTTTTCAGAGCTTGTGGTGGGAATATACACTCACTGGTGATATAGATGTTATCCTAACAATAGTCACAACAGAGACACATCTCTGAAATTGGGTCCAAGATCAGCTTGTTGCTTCAGCCATCTGCCTGCCCTGAAGTGAAATGGCATATCAAGAGTCTCCAAGAAAGAGAAACATGCCTCTGAAACACTTTGCTCTACTGAAACATTGTCTTGAAAAAGGGGATACCTATTAGGGAGGTCACAGAATCTCTGTATTTCTATAAACAAACTTTGATACCAAGAAAAACACCAAACAATGTTAAAAGAGACTTTTCCAGGGAGAAAGCTTTGCCAGTGCCAACCCGTACTTAAGACACTCAGAAAAGAGGCCAGAATATATACCATCAAAGAACTCAAAGCATTTTCCTTCAACCTTCTCAGAAGATCATGGCCATGACCCAAAAATAGTCTCTTGTAAATTTAATTTCCATTTGAGAATTTCACATTTGCAAACTTCACTACATGCCTATACTGTAGTTTCAAGATAGTCTGAGTAAATGAAATAGCTTCCTGTGTCTATGACAGAATCTTAATGCTAAAGATTTTAAAAATATAGGAGAAATATTCACCGTACCCTTATCCACATGCTTATCACTTCTATCTATACATGGGCACAGCCCAACCATGCTCACTGTAACACCACTCTCCAGCTCAGTGGTGCTTCCAGACCCTCATGGGGAACAGACCAGCTGCTGATAGCAATGCCTCCTCCAAAACTCAATTCAAGCATATTTTGTTAGCACATTTCCCTGCACAGTGACCACTGGGATACTGGAAAATTTAAATGAACTCTTTCTCTGGGGCGCCTGGGTGGCACAGTCGGTTAAGCGTCCGACTTCAGCCAGGTCACGATCTCGCGGTCCGGGAGTTCGAGCCCGCGTCAGGCTCTGGGCTGATGGCTCAGAGCCTGGAGCCTGTTTCCGATTCTGTGTCTCCCTCTCTCTCTGCCCCTCCCCCGTTCATGCTCTGTCTCTCTCTGTCCCAAAAATAAATAAACGTTGAAAAAAAAATTTTTTTTAAATGAACTCTTTCTCATTAAAATTGTAGAAACTTTGTCCTATAATCTTATAATCACCACAACGGTTTAACTGTTAGGTTGCTTTATTTATTTCATATTTATAAATTACATTATGTCAATGCAATTTTTTGCTTATATTCCAATCCTAAGGTGAATCTATGCCAATCCATCCCAAACTTTGAAATAGGACAAACTATCCAAAGTATGCATGGAAATAATTTTCCAGGTTAAGCTTATTTGTTTGCCCTGATGGGAGATGATAATAATCCTAATGTGGAACAGAAACATCTACATTTGCACCAATCCTAATTCTAATCTTTGTAGCCAATAAAAATGATCACATCCATTTTGTATATGATAACTCTTAATTATAAATGTTTAATCTTTCTCCCTATAGGTCTAACATGCTCTCTTCTCCAAATATTTCATTAGTTACTACTTTCACTTCGATTCTCACGGCTATTTTTCTGTTCCCCTTCCAGAGCACAACTCTCAGAATGAAATGTAATGAAACCATTTCCTTTTCTTTTCCTCCAAGGTATCCTAACTGATTCAGGGCACTTCGTAGGTGCTTAATAAACTTTGGGATTTTCTTTACTGGAAACATGATTACATTTAGAAAACCATTGCATTAAGACCAAGTGACAGAATATGCATATATTGTTTGCTTTGTACTCTAAAGTAGATGCCTATACCATGCATGTCTATCTTCCATCTCCTTTTGTACCCTTCTCCAATATATTCATTTGCTTATTAAATACATAGTTTGAAGCACAAACCTCCTAGAGATTTTGGTCATGTTGTTTTATAGTGTTTGATGTACTTTTAAGACTGATTTTGCTACGTGGAAAGGAAAGATAGAAGCAATAATACATAACCACCCCTGCAAGGGAAGATATCTTACATCAATGACCATCTATGACATTGTCTGGCTCCTTGGGCAACATACAAATAGTCACAAAATTTACTTGTGACATTACACAATATTTGTAATCGAGAGAGTCCCCACTTCCTGAACCCAAACATACTCTCTGCCTCACATTTTAATATACAATTTTGACACCATATCTGTATGCTTGAAATGAATAATTCATTTCCCTGATAGGTCTGGAAGAATGTTGGAAAAGAGGGTACTCTCAAGAAATTAAAATTTGTATCAAGAAAAAAATTCCAGAGTTTGAAGTTCAAAAGATAATGTGGGATGCAGCAAGTGTTAGATAGGGAGATGAGAGAAATGCGAATGGGTAACAATGAGTTTTGAAAGATATACTCACAAAAATATTAGTTACTATGGCAGCCCTAGTGCAATATTTAGACTTTATAACTGACTTTAAAGTGTGGCATCATATAAAGACATACATAATTTAACTCCCAGATCCACTCTATTCTTATGATCAAAAAAGCCTTAAAATCTTGTATTTTGATTGATGTGAAGAAAAAACAAACAGCAAGAATATAGTTTAAGGTACTGAAGTTACTTAAAATAAAATGGGATTATGTGAGATAGTATGTACCAAGAATCTTTAAAAGTAAAGTGTCTTAAAAATGCAAGGTATCATAATCACATATGACAGGGAGAATGGCCTTGCATATGTCTCTCAGTTGTGGTCAATCACTGGACGTGGTATCTTTCTGAGGGCTATAATAATTTCATAGAAGGACGGACTTTTATCCCACAAAAGTATCGTTTTAGTATATCCTCCAAAGCTTTTCCAGCTATTTCCATTTAGGCAATGCTTTGTCTCCATATCTTTGATATTTTAGGAGTTTACTTTTTTCCAATGTGATTCACATTCCAAAAAACATGAATAATTCAATAGTGACAACATTTGAGTTTCCAATTCTCATTATTTTTTTTTCAATATATGAAATTATTGTCAAATTGGTTTCCATACAACACCCAGTGCTCATCCCAAAAGGTGCCCTCCTCAATACCCATCACCCACCCTCCCCTCCCTCCCACCCCCCATCAACCCTCAGTTTGTTCTCAGTTTTTAAGAGTCTCTTATGCTTTGGCTCTCTCCCACTCTAACCTCTTTTTTTTTCTTTTTCCAATTCTCATTATTTTTTAAGGTTGCATGGTATTCCATCATGTAGATATGCCACATTTATTCAACCCATTTCTTATGTATGGGCATTAAAGGTGATTTCCGAAATTTTGCAATTATAAGCAATGCTGCAATGAATAACGAGCCTATTAATTTATACGTATCATTGGAAATATGCTGTCAGAATAAATTATCTGAAGTAGAATTACTGAGCCAAAAGACATTAGTTCACTCCTCTATTTGAAATGTGTTCTGACACACACAATGATGTATGGATCAAATTTTATATTTTTTCAAAGAGATACCCAGTCCACTATATATGCCAACACAAAGTCTATTTTTATATTAGTAAATTGATTTGTCTTTTTACTACATTTCTGTTTATACTTGGCTCAATTTCTTGACCTCTTATCTATGCACCAATGTTTCTAGTTATGTACTCAGTACCACACATAAATACAGAAGTTTTATAATATATTTTAGCATATGGTAAGCTTCCAATTCTTGTATATCATTTTTACATGAATTTTAGAATGAAAATAGCTAGCTCCACAAAATAGCTTTTGGATGTATTTGGTTTCATTAAACATATAAATTACTTATGGAAAACTAATATATTTATGATGGTGAATTTTCCCATCCAAGTACTAGTAATGCTTTTCTATTTGTTCAAGTTACTTTTATTTACATCTTTCAGGACTATTATAATCTTTTCTCCTATAGGTTCTGCACAGTTATTGATAAAATTCTTCCCAAGTATTTAATGTCTCTTTTGTTATTGTAAATGACATTTAACATTGTATTTTCTTAATATTTTTTAATGTTTATTTATATATTTTGAGAAAGAGCACGACCAGGGGAGGGGCAGAGAGAGGGAGAGAGAATCCCAAGCAGACTCTGCACTGTCAGCACAGAACCCAACATGAGGCTCGAACTCATGAACTGGGAAATCATGACCTGAGCCAAAATCAAGAGTCAGATATTCAACCGACTGAGTCACCCAGGTGCCCCAACATTGTATTTTCTAACTTGTAATAATTTATGCATATAAAGTATATTGAATTATCTATGCTAATTTTACACTTTGCTAGCTTAATAATTCTTTTGCCATTGTGTTAGTTTCATAATGGATTTTCTGAGATTTTTTTTTAGGTGTACCATCATATCATATGCAAATGCAAATAGAGACAGTTTCCATTCTTATTTTCCTAATTAATTTATGTTGTATAAATACAATGACTAGTACAAATCACTTTTGATCATATTGGAGATACTGGGCTTTTTTGCTTTGTTCTCAACCTTAATGGAGATTTATTTTGTGTTTTCCTGTTAAGTGAGATGATGGCTTTATGATTAGTAAGTTCATATGTATAATTAGTGTTAAGAACATGTCAAAAAAATGCTGAGTGTTTTTGTTTGTTTTTGTTTTAGTATTTTAATCAGGAATGCATGTAGCCAACAATTTTCCTACATGTCAAGTTTATCATATTAAATCATATCTTCTTAGATCTCTGAATTTAGTGATGTATTTTTAAAATATTGTGCATGTAAAATTACAAAATATTGTGGGGAAAGATCTGACTGAATAGAGCGATATACCATATTCATGAATTAGAAGACTGAATGTTTCTAAAACATCCGTTCTCCCCAAGTTTATCTACAGATTTAAAGAACTCCCCAAAAAAATCCCAAAAACTAAATTTGCTTATTTTTGTAGAATTTGATAAGCTGATTCTAAAAATTACATGAAAATTTAAGTTACATATACTATCCAAAACATTTTGAAGAACAACAGTTAGGGAACTTAAGATGATTTCAACACTTACAGTAATAAGGGGTGCCTGGGTGGCCCAGTCTGTTGAGCAACTAACTCTTGAATTCAGATGAGGTCATGGTCCCGGGGTCATGGGATTAATCAATGGGTCAGGCTCCACGCTGGGCATGGAGCTTGCTTGAGATTCTCTCTCTTTCTCCCTTTCCCCTCTCCCCCACTTGTGCTCTCTCTCTCTCTCTCTCTCTCGCTCTAAAATAAAATTAAAAAAAATAAGCAAAAGACTTACAGCAATCAAAACAGTGTAGTATTGGTGGAAGAATACATTTACGGCCAGTGAAGCAAAATATAATGTCCTTAGATAGAGTCACACGTTTGGTCAATTGATTTTCAATGAAGATGCTAAGGTAACTCAATGGAGAAAAGAAAGGCATTTCAACAAATAGTGCTGAAATAATTGGATATACATATGCATGCAAATAAATGAACCCCACTCTTGACACAACACTGTGCACAAAAAAATTTAAATAAAGTCCTACTCATAAAAGCCAAAGCAATAAAACTCCCCAAAAATGCATATGAAAAGTCAAGAGAGAATAGGTAAACAAAATGTTTATCAGAAAGTGTACTGTTACTCAATAATAAAAAATAAACATGCAGCACAGATAAAACTCAAAAACATTATGGTGAGCAAAAGAAGTCAGATACAAAATGTACAACTATATATGCCCATTTATGTGAAAGTTTATAAAAAATAAATCAATGAGCAAGGGCAGAAAGAACAGATGTTGGCTGGACTCAGGAGTAGAGGTTATAGTTGATTTCAAATGAGCTTAAAGAAATTTTCTACTGTGTATTCAGTGTTTTCTCTTTTAATTGTTGTGTCTAAAACTCTTGAAGGGTACATTTAAGATGGAAATATTTATTATATGTAAATTATTTAACAATATTGATTTAAAAAAAGAAATAGGCAATTTTTGAGATCTTTCTTCACGATCTTTCTTGAATTAAAAAAGTAGAAAACAGCTAGTGAATCAATTCATGCAAAATCAAATATCTAAAGATCATTCACTATCTTAACTACAAAGATAGTTTTGTAACATGCTTCAGTGGAAATACGTACTTTCTTCAGCAGCCTTTACTTATACATACAATTCTCGCTGACTGACCATTTCATTCTAATAAATTAAAAAAAAAATAATGTTTATTTATCTTTGAGAGAGACAGAGAAAGACAGCATGAGTAGGGGAGGAGCAGAGAGAGAGGGAGACACAGAATCTGAAGCAGGCTCCAGGCTCTGAGCTGTCAGCACAGAGCCCCACGTGGGGCTTGAACTCACAAACTGTGAGATCATGACCTGAGCCGAAGCCGGATGCTTAACAACTAAGCCACCCAGGCCCCTCATTCTAATAATTGTTTAGTGAATTTTTTTTAAGTCTCATGAAATCATTTTTGTTTTTATGTCATCTTTTATTCACTCTCAAGTCCTTTATACAACTTAGGTTTTAGTCCATCTACATCAAATACATTTGTAATATTTGCAATTTGTTCTTTTTGTGAACCTCAAAACTCCATATATGTGTAGTTGATAATAAAAACATGCATGTGGGCTATTTGAGGAAGATGGTGGCATAGGAGGACACTGGGCTCACCTTGTTCTGCTGACTGCTTAGATTCCACCCACATTTGCCTAAATAACGCAGAAAACCACCAGAAGATTAGCAGAATGGACTCTCCAGAGCCAAGCATAGATAAGAGGCCCATGGAAGAGGGTAGGTGGGGCAGAGAGGCAATGTGTGCTACACAGATTGGCAGGAGGGAGCCAGGGGTGGTGGAGGGACAGCCCACCCAGCAAGGCAGAGCCCCCATAGTCTGGTTTGCAAAAGTGGAGGGGCCAGACTCCATGAGTTCTAACAGCCATCGGGACTTAACATCTGGAATGTTACAAGTCAATAGCTCTGCTCTTGGAGAGCGGGGAGGGCGAGAAGATGCCGGGAGGGAGGGTAGTTGAGCCCGGGGAAGACAAAGCTCAGCTAGGCAGGGAACAAAGGCACTGACAAGGGCCATCTCCCTCTCCCATCCCCCAGCCAAAATCCCAAAGGGAACCAGTTGCCATCATCAAGCATGCTTGCACCGCGCAAACACCCAATGCTGTGCTTCTGTGGATCCATCCCTCCGAAGGGTCTGCCTCCCTCCGGGTGCTGCAGGGCCCCTCCTGCAGGGGACCATTGATGGTAAAGCGAGCTAAGCCTGCCCCTCCCGCCCCTGTTCACCTTGCGGATCCACCCCAGCTAATACACCAGATCCCATCAAAGCAGCCCCACAAGCCTGGCAGTGTGCAAGTAGCCCAGACAGGGGCCACACCACTCCACAGTGAGTCCTGCCCCTGTGAGAGGGGAAGGTAAGGTACACACCAGTCTGACTGTGGCCCCAGCGGTGGCCTGAGAAACTTAACAGAAGACCATGGGGGAGGGGAAGGGAAAAAAAAGTTATAGAGGGAAAGAGACGAACCATAAGAGACTCTTAAAAACTGAGAATAAACTGAGGGTTGATGGGCGGTGGGAGGGAGGGGGGTTGGGTGATGGGCATTGAGGAAGGCACCTGTTGGGATGAGCCCTGGGTGTTGTATGGAAACCAATTTGACAATAAATTTTATATTTAAAAAAATCGTGCATGTGCATTAATCTTATTGTTTATAAAAGTCTAGTTTATTCCTAAAACATTAAATTTAAATGAATGTATATTTTAATTAATGTAAAAAAATATAGATATCCTATTTTCATGAGAGGAAATGTCTTTTATAAATTTAAAATCTCAAGGAAAACAGTATTTGTGAACCTAATACCTGTTCAGGACTTGGAAATAATAAAATACAAATTAATGTCCCTTTACACATATCAGAATCTGAGAAAATGTTTTCAAAGTATATCCCATTCAAACTCTGTTATATTGATGAAACAGCTAACAAATGACGGTGAAGGTAGTATTTATATGTTTATATGTTATTTACATGTTATATGGACATTTCTAAAAGCTGCTGCACTCTGAAGTCTTGCTGTCTTACACTATGATAAAATATGTAAAGAAATGTGCGGTGATTGGTAATTGTATTCATGGTACAGAAAAACATCCTGAGATTGGCTTTTGATGGTCAGTTTAAGAATTTGTTGTCTGAATGAAAATAAAATGCTGTGTCTAATATTTGAAACTTGTAGCAATATCCAACCACATTTTTCTTCAAATAATGTGTGTGTAGCTTTGTGAAAACACAGCATTGGGATGTTTTAGTGTCACGTTCGGCTTAAATGGAAAACCGAGACGTATTTGGTGAAATATAAGTAGATTCTTGGGAAGAATTTCCCAGCCTCTATGACTGATTAGAACTATGAAATATTTATGACTTCTAAGTTCTTTTATAGCAGTGAGAACAATAACATTTCTATAAACAGGGAAAAGTAAAATTATTAAACGTATAAACAGAACTTAATACTTCCCCAATATATTTGGTCATGAATCATAAAGGGACATTTGACAAATGAAAATATATTCTCAGAGGTTTGACAGAACTCCATCTGAGTTAATTAAATTCTTTTGCTTGTGTTTACATTTTTCTGTACCAATTTTGGGACACTGTTATCTTCCCAGATGAAATATTAATGATGCATATATACAGCCTGGCAAAATAAGTTTTTGTTGTTGTTGTTGTTATAAGCTAAGGAGCTTAAAAAGCTTATAGCAGCAAAATATCTGGAATGTAAAATTAAATGAGATTTTGGGGACATAAAATTTATCATGTAGCTGCAAACTCTGATTACGTCCTTGAAGTTCATTCTTTTGTTCCACAAATATTCTCTTAACTACTGTCTCTAAAATGTATTTAAAATGCCTTGTTAAATGTGTGGGCAATTAAGTGACTAAGAAGATTAATCTTTGCCTGGAAATAATTCAGTGAGATTTAACCAACAGTTTCTGTAGCATGTTCTGTCTCCACATGAATATTAATCCCTTAGAGCCCCATGATAGGGCAGAAGCACCTTAGAGGCAGCAAAGATGCTCAGTGAATGGAATTTTCCTATTCTGCTTTCTTTGCTATTCTTTCTTTCTTTGGAGTTCTTTTTTTCCTATTCTGCTTTCTTTGCTATTCTTTCTTTCTTTGGAGTTCTTTCTTTCCTATTCTGCTTTCTTTGCTGTACTAATTTAGCCAGAAGTGTTCTACTTTTCTCCTTTTATGTAGGGGTATCAACAAAAGTTTTTGTTTGATAAATCTGCTCAATTTCTAATGAAAAAAAAATTAAATCCTTCCCATGGAACCTCATATAAGTATTAAAATAAAAGGTTTATTCAGACGTCATATATTTATTCATTATTTCAATAGATACTTATTGAGTTTCTAAAAATGTGAGATGTTTATTAATATTTTATATGTTTACTTTGTCCTAAATCCCATGTAATCTCCTAATCTTAGTAAAGAGTTGACTTTATGTACTCCCCAACCAACATTTGAGAGGCCCAATTTAAAGTAGCCTATTCTACAACTTTGACATTTCTCCTTTCCGCTGTAGTGATTATGTAGTTTCCCATAGTGTGAATAAAATGGAAAGAAAACTCAAAGCCACATTCTTCTGCATGGCCTTAATCTGCTCTTTTTTTCTAAATTACTTCTCTGGAGAGAAAAATAAATCATTTATCTTCCTTCCTATAAACTCATCACCACCACAGATCCTAAAACCCCTTCATAATTTTATTTTTAATTTTTGCCTTTAAAAAATTGTACAGATTTAAAAAATCTATATCATCTATATCTACATCTACATCTATATCTATATCATCTATATCTATATCTATATCTATATCTATATCTATATCTATATCTATATCTATCTATAGATAGATACTAGTATTCCCCCAATTGAGAGGCTTTCTTAAAGTTGAACGTGGATTGCTCCTAAATTCTCATATCCTATCCTACATGTTCCCCTGTGAAAAGGTACCTGCTGACATGGTCTCTACAGTTTCATGACAAGATCATGTTTTCAGAACAAGATCATGTGTTCAGAAAAATCTATTTGCTAAAGAAATCTAATATAGAACCCAATATATTAAACAAGTAGCAGTAAAGCTCATTTGTCCCCTTGGCTTTCTCAACCTTTACCAAGTATCAAAATACAGATAAAAGCCACTGGTTTTTGTGTTCTAATATCCCTGTGTTGTAGATAAATTCAGTGAATTCTGACACATTAGATATTATCTTGTTCAGGTCATATGGCTGGTCTACCTCTGATACTTGGTCTCCCTTTGTGTTCTAAAGCTAAACATCCATGAACTAATCTTTGTTCAAAAAGAATGGAGTTACTATTATTTTTTAACTTATACCCAATTCTATTAGTCTATTTTTATCCATTAAAAGTTACACTAAGATTTGTGGCTTAATTAACTTTTACAAATGTCTGTCTAATTTTATAAGGCAAATACTTCCTAATATGTTTCTAACATCTTTGGATTAGCTCAGTGTGAATATGGAGATCCCTATTTTAGAGTTGTGCTTTCTAAAACAGAAAATGATTTTGGAACGCACTTTAAAAGATCACATCAAGATTTATAAATAGATATGGAAAGGTTTTTCACATTGAATAGAGAAATGCTGAACCAAATAGGTTGAGTCAACTGAGGAAAGTGTGAAAATTTTTCAGTAGTCGCAATAATGCACTATTTTACTATTGATCTAATTTTCACTAGATGTTAGAATTAAAGCATAGTTTTTGGATTCATAGTGTATTTATAAGGACTATGGATCATACCACATTTATATCTTATGATTATACTAATTAAATTGTCTATTTGAGTTATTTTCAAATAATTAAATATCAGTTCCAAATCAACTAAACACTGAGAAATTTTAAATGATTCATTTTTTAAGACTTTTTTAAGTTTACTTTTGAGAGAGAGAGAGAGAGAGAGCGCACGTGTGTGAGTGGGGAGGGGCAGCAATCACTTCTTAAGTTATTAATGACTATCCAGCAACACTGCCCTTGGTTTCCCAAGCAGAAAACTTTGACCCAGATATTTGGAAACGAGTAGGGAAAACATGAAAGTCTCAGGATTCTGAGGGAGCTAATGTTTTCCCTGAGGTAATCCTTACTTGGCCCATTGTCCTTACTGCCCTCTGCCCTTGAGCTCAGATGATGTGTATGAAGATGTAGGCTTACCCAAAAGAGAGGAAAGCCCTGAGCCTTTTTATAGTCAGCCTGTGCCTTAGGCTGGGGGGGGGGGGGAGGGGGGGAGGGGGGGGCTACTCCCCCTCCCCCCAAAAGGTGGGAGGAGCTTCTAAAAACCTCACCAACAGGTTCTGATAAGGTCCTGTCATCAATGCAAAAGTGCCTTAAGGAAACGCATAAGGCTGATGAATTCCACCTACTTCCCTTTGTCAAGCAAAATGGACAGTACATCTACAAAGGCCTACTCTTTCAAATAGTAAAAGAATTGCAAAAATCAGTCCAACTATATGCCTCCACAGCCCTTTTACGTCGGTATTTTAGAAACCATCTGTGGCACTTAACTCCATCTGTGCCTGAAACTGGGGCTCTCCTATAAAAATCATTTTGATCCCAGCCCAATAGGCTGTTTATGCCCAAGAATTTTATGACGTTTGTGTGGCTTGCATTATGCAGAATCTAAATGTCGCTGTCCCAATGTCCTTCAAACGATTGTTGAGCACAGGGCAATAGGTCCAACCAAGACAATAAGCCCGGGTCCAATCATTGCCAGAGAATAATGCACGGAAATACTGGGACGTATCTTACACAGGCCATCCCTAATGAAGGGGACTCTAACTCTCTGTTTCTCCTAATACACTCTGGCTACTCTAACTGTATGTGGGGGCTTCTCCCTCATTCATTTCCTGGGTCGATGTCTTTGATAATTAGAACCGTCTCTGGTTAGTCTACCTTGGGATGGAGACTTTAAGAAATATTCCCAAGCAGCTGCCAAAAGTCCTTTTGTTTCGAGGAACTTCCCTGTCTTCTCTAGCCAGACATGAACTGCCTAATTCCACTTGGTGGAGAAAAAAAAAATCTGTATCTGCTCATCTGTCTAAACCGACAGGCTTTGAGACCAGAACTCCTTCTCTGCCCTCTGTGCTTTTATCTGCCTCCAGGCTTCTTGGAGGTACCTCACCTCTTCTCCCTTTCCCCTCCTCCGTTTCTGCACCACCTGGGGTGCAACCGCACAACTGGCCTTCAAAACCTCAGGCACTATCAGCTGCTCCTCTCTACATTGTCAAGGAGCAAAAACCACCCCCTAAGATTTCAGATTTCCTCACTGGTTCCCTGGGAAAAAAATTGACAATGGTAAACTTTTAAGGAGACACAGATGAAATGTAATTAAGATAGACATGTCTTTTAAATTATCAGTATTAAATAATAAAATTTTATCCTACCCAGGTTTACTAAAGTTCAAATAATCTCATAAATATCTCTGTTGCAATTAGTTAACAAAAAAAAAATGGCTTAAAATAGTGGTTAATTTTGTCTCGAAGATTTCATGGGTAATTGTTAATATAGCTTTCAGGGTCTTTGATAACCTGAAACTTTACGTTTTTGCTTAGATGATAAATTGAATTAAATTCATGGGACATGTAGGCCTCTTCCAAATCAAATGGAATGCCGAAGCAGTGCTTGCTAAACATAGGTTTGCGCTCTTGGCTTCTTATGGCCAAAACACTAAGGATATTTAAATCTATTTAAAAAAAAAAAACACGCTTTATACTTAATGGATTCAGAAATTTGCCACCTAAAAAATTTCTGATGTAACAGTTCACAACTGGTTACCACGTAGTTTTCACTGGAGACTAAGGTTTCTAGGTTAAATTTCTGCTATAGGTATTTAGGACTAATGGAAATAAAAAAACGTAACTCTGTATATTAAAAAAATAGGAGATATATAAAAAAGATACAAAAAAAGAAACGCAATTTTATCAAAGATAATCCTCTAGTAGACAAAGTCATTTCCTAAGAATGTTACTCACTTTTTGAAGCCAGAGCCTCCCGCAATCTTTAGCATCCAAACTGGCCAGCTTTAACCAATTTGACCTTATGGTAAATGAGGCCAAACAGATCATTGGCCCCTGCCCAAACTGTCAATTGCTTTCCCCTGTTTCCTTCCCAGCAGAAACAAACCCCCAGGGCCTCACACCTGATGAAATTTGGCAAAGGCAAGTTACAGTTTACCTTGTGTTTGGTAAACACAAATATATACATATATCTATAGATACCTAGTCAGGTATTATTTTTGCCTCAGCTCATACAAAAGAAAACACCAAAGCAGCTATTCAACACCTTTTCCATGCTATAGCAGTTGGGGGCTTCCCTCACACAGTCAAGACAGATAATGACCCAGCCTGTCTTGTCTTCATTTCATGACTTCTGCGCCCTATGGAACATCTGACATTATTACAGGTATCCCTTATAATCCACAAGGTCAAGCAATTGTAAAACAAGCACACAATATGCCCAAAAACATGTTAAAAAAGCCAAAAAGGGGGAATTATCCCTGGCTATCTACATTACAAATCTCCATTCCTCCTGGACCATGCTGTGATCACTATTAATTTTTTAAACCTTAATTCTCAAGGACTGACCACAGCTGAGCAACATTCTTCAAAACCAGATAAACCCTTTCACCCTATGGTGCTATACAAAACTCCTGAAGGGGGGCCCACATGGACTGGGCCCACTAAACTTCTCACTTGGGGTAGAGGATATGCTTGTGTTCTTTCAGATTCTAGACCTCTGTGCATTCTCTCTCAGTTAGTGAAGCCATACCATGGCATGGTGGAGACCCCCAGGATTTCTTCAAATGAACCACAACCTCCAGAGAATGACTCTGAATGAGCAACCACCACCCCATTTTTCAAGACGGAAGAAGTCTCTTCACTGACCCCTCATCCTGAAGCCACTCCACAAACGCAAGTCCTTGCCCCTGACATAACATGGGGAAGCCTTAAATGCCTCTTTTTTTTTTTTTTTTTTTTTTTTTTTTAAATTTTTTTTTTTTCCGTTTATTTATTTTTGGGACAGAGAGAGACAGAGCATGAACGGGGGAGGGGCAGAGAGAGAGGGAGACACAGAATCGGAAACAGGCTCCAGGCTCTGAGCCATCAGCCCAGAGCCTGACGCGGGGCTCGAACTCCCGGACCGCGAGATCGTGACCTGGCTGAAGTCGGACGCTTAACCGACTGCGCCACCCAGGCACCCCTTAAATGCCTCTTTAATCAGGCCCGCGTCCTCTTACAACACAATGATATTGCATATACTCCTGAGTTCCATCTGATGTCCATGATCTCCATCACTGACAGGAATTCGATACGAGTAATCCTGATTCTTCTTCTAACCCTCTTTTGTCCAGGCCAAGCTCAATATTCATATCAGGCTCATCTCCTTAATCTACCTATATTTGACAGCCTAACACTCCTAGGCCAGGATATTCCTATTAGCAATAATGACACTGAGTTCATGAGAGGAGCCAACCTTAACCCGCCTTTCCAAACTAAACAAGAGCATTGGCTTGCTATGCCCAGACCTCAATGGTGGCTTATTCTAGCACCTCCCATGTGTGTTACCGGACTCAGCAACTTACCTGCTTGTCTCAAACCAAGAATCAACTGGCTTTTACATGTACAGCCCAAAACCTCTACAAGGTCAGAAATTTTTTTTTTCTCAGCCACAAGTTTTGAGATACCTAAAAAAACAAACATATCTCACATTCCTAATGTTCTAGCTTGTTCTATTTTCAAGTATTCAGACCACCCCTGGAATAATATTCCTTGGATAACCTATTATGGAGGGACTGAGCATAATCTTACAGATGCTAAAAAACAAAAAAGGGGGAATTACCCCTGGCTGTCTACCTTACAATTGCTGGGACAATTGGACTATTATTGACAGGGGTCCTAGAGGACATCTTGAAACAAAATATTTGAATAAGACCTTATCCTTTGACCAATATCGTAGGGAGAGTATTTTATGAAAGATGGAGGCATGTCTGACCCCATAATTTCTGCACATAATGAGAAATTAAAAGGACCTTGACTTGTTAATCTTTAGAAACTAGGCCTTCCCTTCTTAACTTGTACTGTTAGCCACGGCATATTTCATGTAAATTGAAATATCAACATGTCTTGGGCCTCCAAGTTGTGTACAACCATCATTTTGCATGAACCACTATTTGTGTCCCTTCTCCCTATGTTCTCTTTGCTACTTCTACTTCACAGATCAAACAAATAAGAAATAATTGTAACATCTCTACCTCTCAAGGCTGGTTCATGTTCTGTGTACATAATAATATTACCCAATTAAATATTTCTTCTTTAGTAGTACTTAGTGCATCTTGGCCTGGGTTCCTATTTTTTGAAAAAAATTTTTTTCACATTTATTTATGACAGAGCAAGACAGAGAGTGAGTGGTGGAGGGGCAGAGAGAGAGGGAGACACAGAATCTGAAGCAGGCTCCAGGCTCTGAGACTTCAGCACAGAGCCTGATGTGGGGCTCAAACTCACGGGCCAGACCGTGAGATCATGACCTAAGCCAAAGTCCAACGTTTAACCAACTAAGCCACCCAGGCGCTCCCTGGTTTCTAGTAATAGCTTTGAGCCCTATATGCATCCATAGGGACTAGGCGTTCTTTCCAAGCTTGTTCAACACTGGTACCCAACTAAAAGGCAAAAACGATTTGTTGAACTGTTGATCAAGGGCATCTTAGCAGCAGTAGGCATTATTGCCTCTGCCACTGTCACTGGAATCAGTTTACATCATACTATCCAAACAGCCCGTGCCCTTAATAAATTTATGGTCAACACTACCAAAGAGCTAACAAGCCAAACTTCTATTGATGGACAAGTTCTGGGCCACCTCGAAGCACTTGAGGCTATAGTGGAATTTATTGAAAAAAAAAGCAAGAGTTCTTCATCCTCTGCTCTAAACTGCCCTGTGACCCTAACTACCAACATGTTTGTGTGACCGGCATTCCTTATAATCACTCCCAATCTTGGGATGCTGTCCAGACACACCTCCGCAGTGGTTTTCTTCCAACCTCTCTGACAATATAGACAATTTAGATGTAACTCCATACCAAGAGCTACAATATGCAGAAGACCAACTTAAAAATGAATGGGCTGATTCCTGGGCAATGTGGCACAACCTAAATCCTTTCTCCCTTAAACCAGAACCCATCTTCTCTGGGCTAATGGCTCAGAGCCTGGAGCCTGTTTCCGATTCTGTGTCTCCCTCTCTCTCTGCCCCTCCCCCGTTCATGCTCTGTCTCTCTCTGTCCCAAAAATAAACGTTGAAAAAAAAAAAAAATTAAAAAAAAAAAAACCAGAACCCATCTCAAATTCTGGATAACTCTGAGAAGCAGAATACTCTTTTACTGTGTCTTTTTTATGTCTTTGAAGAATCACCCTCCAAGCTACCTGATGACATAAGAAGATCAGGAGCTCATCATGAAGGTCCTCACACACAAGACTATAAAAACCAAGAAAAACAAAAAAGGAGGAACTGTGGGAAATAAGTTTTAGAATTCTGTACACGTGCACCAGTGGGTTAACAAGGCTTAGTGGGGGAAGCCCACAGGGCAAAAGCACCCAATGCTAGTCAAGAAAGCCCCTGAAGGGCGAAAGCACCCGGGGTTAGCTAGTGAACAGGATGCCTCATTAGTCTTAAGTCAGTATGCTCCAACAATGTTAAACTTTGGAGATAACAGCTACTTAGCTGTATGGCCTACAGAGAAACACTGTCCATCTTGCATGTGGTGCCGGTCTATCATTGTGCTTTAATCTCAACTTCAAACACCACTTGCCCCCAAACCCTTTGCTTCTTACACACACAAGTTCATGGTCACTCTCTTATTGTTTTCTTCTGCATGTTCACCACGTATGTAACACCTTGAGAGCTCAATACATACAGAGACAAAACTCCTGTTTGGGGCTCTTGTCTCCTCCTGGACATTAGTCTCTCTCTTTTTTCATTTCTGCGTTCTCTCTCTTGCTGGACAAAAGAGAACTCCAGACTCATGGTCTGTGACAAAGAAAGACAGAGAATCCCAAGCAAGCTCTCTGCTGCCAGCACAGAGCCCAATGTGGGGCTCAAACCCACAAGCCATGAAATCATGACCTGAGCTGAAACCAAGAGTCGAAGGCTTAACCGACTGAGCCACCCAGGCACCCTTTAAATGATTCCTTATAAATATCATGTGAACTTCGTTTAAGCAATGGCATTAAGTGCCCTCAACTTGCCAAAAAAATAAGCAGATGTTGAGATCATATTGAGCCTCTTTTGGGTAACACGATTAGTCAAGCTATAGCTGATTTCGCATCTTTATTATGGATGGTAGTCAAGGTTTGTTGGGAGTGTTGAAATAGTAAATCACAACGAGGTGTTTCCAGGGCTGCTAATCTTCATACACAAAATGTCATGTGAGTGAAATATAGAGACAGTAAAAGGAGAAAAAAATCAGATGAACATTTAGTTAGCTGTCAGTTACATGTTCAATTGTTATCACATATCTAGAAGGTGAGGGGCAGTTGGAAGACAATTGTTTCTAATCTCTTGCTACCAACTGTCCATTATGAAAATGTTCCTGCATCGCTGTTTGAAAAAAATAGAAACAGAAAATTATCTATTTCTTAATTACTGATCCTTTCCAACTTTCAGTAATTCCTCCACCCTTCTTCTGCAACATTTATGTTTCCCCATTCAAAAGAAAGGATTAAAAATGAATATTTTCTTATTGACTGTAACCTCTCTTCTTCCCTCTGAATCCCATATTTTTCTTCTCTCTTCTCCAAGAGTTTCCCCTCAATCTGCAAAACTCACATGAAGGTATCAATCCTGTATTTTTTTTTTTTTTGAAGGAGAGGGAGAGAGAGAGAGAGCAACCAGGGGAGGGGCAGAGAGAGAGGGGGAGAGAGAATCCCAAGTAGGCTCTGTGCTGACAGCACATGCGGAGCTCAAACCCATGAACCATGATATCATGACCTGAGTCGGATGCTTAACCAACCGAGCCACCCAGGTGCCCCCTCTATCATTCTTAAATAGTCATTGCTAGACTAATCAAATGATGCATTTGTTATTTATAAAGTTCAGTGTGTTTCTGAATCACCTGTGGTGAGGGAGGAGGTATAAAAATAAAGATCCCTAGGCTCAATCTTTCAAGATTTGTATTTAATATGTTTGGTTAGGGTTTAGAAATCTACATGAAAAAAAAAAAAAAAAAACAACTCACCTGGAGAATGAAGTAGATGGACTCCAATCAGATTTTGAGAAATACTATCAGAAAATTTCAAAGCCCTTTGAAATCAATCTGTTTTCAATATCTGAAGGAAAGAGGGTTTTCTCAGTGTTCCCTTCACCTCACATTCTATGGTGGGAGGGTAATTTCTTCAGCAATTAATCATTAATGTGTTTTAATATTTTTAAATGGACTTTCACATCCATTGACATAGGCACTTGGTAAGCTATTTCAGTCTGTAGGCACATATTACTTCTCAATTCTGAGACTCTAAAAAACATTGAAAAAGTAGATATGGATCATTCCTCCCATGGCAAACATGAAAATATTTCTAACATGTCTCATATAATAGCAGATCATTATAGATATGGCAAATTTTGACAGTGTTCAGCAATTGATTTAGGTATCGGGTGAGGAGGTCTGACAATATATACCAGCCTGAAACAAATATTAAATTGTGCTCATAACATATTCATCATCATAGAATTTCAGTTCTTCTAGTAGCCATAGCTATGCCTCAGTTTGCTTTCGATTAATGACCAAAAGAACAGAATTAGTAACTTACTTGGAATATGCTTTCCTAGAACAATCCTACATCTTCTGTACATACAAAGAAAATGCCCCCAAAATAATATAATACTAATATAAAATATTCGCATTATGATGCATATTTTCATTTTATTATATTAATCAGACCTTGCTGAGGTTTAGTCCACTGCCCTGGAATTATCTCCAGAACTTATAAAAATGACTCAAACATATATTAGGCAACTTCTCTCCAAAATATAGCAAGTACTATCATATTAATATAAAAAGTTGTAGACTCCTCATAAATTCAGATAATGTATTAATGAAAATTCTGCATGTCTATTCAACTTCCCTAAATTGCTCCCAGTCTATTCCTTTTATATTCAATAACAAATCAAATAATAATAGTAATAATACCATAGTAATTTATTTGATTTTTTTGATACTGAGTCTTGAAAAAAAAAAAGACAACTATTGGAATGATGCAATTTTTTTTGCCTGTGCATTTCAGTTCTTTTTATGTCATATCTGAATAGATATTCTGCATAAAAATATGCTAATCTAATTGAGAATTAGGAAATTGACATTTTAATATGCTATACAGCATTTATTTTTAACTCCTTTATTGTTCTTATGTAAATATAAAATGGACTATTTCTCCCATAGTCATTATTTGGAATTATCTCTATTCATCTGTCCCCTCTGTACATAATAGAGAAAAATATTGTGCTATTTGCTTTGAGAAATTTTTCCAAGTATCTTTTAAATTTTGTTTGTTACTGGGTACAGTTGAGAACAAAGAAGGCATTTGCTTGGCATATAGGAAAGATGAGGAACAATTTTAAACATAAGCATCTTCTTGTCGCTATTCTGTCAATGTACTCTCTGGCTTGTTGATTACCCAGTAATTGTTATTCCTGTGTTTTGTCAGAATGCTTTCATGCACCTACCTTCGCAAATATAGTTCTTTCTCTCTGTACACATGGGGACCCTTTCAGTGTTTTAGTATATTCGTGGTAGTCCAGGTATTAGACTTGATTAATGTCTTTATTTATAAAGGAAATGGAATATGTTAAAAAAAACATTAGATTCATAAGTTTCATAAAATATGTGAAGGGAAAAGTGGAAACATTTGTGCCTGCAGTTTGCAGGATAATGAACTACAACAGTAGGACAAGAATGCAGTTGCTAGGAGAGCAGATGTGGACAGCTTAACTTCCTTGAAAAGACCTGCAGAGTTTAAATTCTAAAATGAACTAATGGATGATTTTGAGTAAAGCCTTTCCTCTTACTAGCTGAGCAGAAATATATGTTGTTCAAATAATACTAAGAGGGCTTGCTTATCTGGAAAGCCATGAACAGTACTGTTTCTTTCAAGTTCTCACTGAAGGGAATCTGGGAATTCTTTGGTGGAGATGAATATCCTAATTAGCTTGACTGTAGTAATCGCTTCACTATGCGTACATATATCAAAACCTCATTCTGCATACCTTAAATATAGACAATTTTTATTACAAAATAAAATGAAAATAAACTGATATCTTATAAGGTATTTCACTAGGCTGTCAGATTTGAAACAATCTGGTCTTGCATAATGCTGGTCTAAAAAGTAAACTCCTGCAGTCCTGAGGTCTTATAGTCATTTTAATTTTAGAAAGTTGAATGGAGTAAAGAGGACTTAGATTCACATTCTTTAGTGTCTCTATATCTCATTCTCCTTTTTCCTTAGAGAAGTTCACAATAGAGATATTTTATAAAGACATGAACACTCTCTGGTTCTTTGGCGAACATCCTTTATGGACAGAAGAGATGACAGAATATTCCATAACAGAATATCTTAGTTCCTTTCTCCAGGCACTATAGCCATAGAGCTGTAACAGAGAATTTACTGAGCTTATTCATGTTCTAATATTTCACTTACTTCTGCATGGGAATGTCTGGGATATGTACTTTCCCTGTAAACCTTTGAATATTTCTAAGTAATTAGCTATAAATTTGCATATTTTACTGATATGACCTCTGAAAATATATCTTCTTCTCAGAATGCTGCCACTTGAATAAAAAAGACCAGATAATAAATGGCTGAAATCATATCACAAGAGGAGATAGACACATGTACACACTGTGGTATTTATTATTCTGTAATTTGTTGATAACCTTTATGCCATTCTTGGATCTAAATATCAGCTTTGCTTCTTTTACTAACTTTAGGAAATTATGAAAATGCTCTGAGCAGCAATTTAGCTAACTAAAAAGGGAGGGATATTTGAGAACATTCCTCACTTGGTTATTGAGAGGAGACATGAGAGAACACATGTAAAGTGCTTAGCAAAGTGCACAGCAAGGAGCAGACAACCAATGTGAATTTTATTATGATTGCTGTTGATTCAAAATGGAGAAAAGGCTGTTCACACAGATATTTTGGTAAAATGGTTGAGACCCCGTTCTGAGATTAAATCTTTCTGGATTCAAATCTCATTTATAATACTAATTAGTATTTTGGCCCCTAAATAAGTTATTTAAACTTTGTGCATCAGCTATTCCCTTCAACAAAAAAAGATTCTAAGAATGTTTCATTTGTAGAATTGTTAACAGGAGTAAATGTATGGCCTCAGGTCAGTCCCTTATAACAGTGTAAATGTTGTTGCTATTTTCATTCTCTTTTCAGTTTTGGGAAAACACTACATTTGTTTGTAAAAATAATCTTGATAAGGATTAAGATTGAACAGAAACTTCCCCTAGCTTCCATTATCAGGATCTGGGTGTTGTTGGTGACATGGCTTCAGAGGAAGGGGATCGAAAGCTGCAATATAGAAGCAACAAAAACTCCAGGAGTGGAGTAATCTAAGAGGGGGACGTAAAGTAAATGGATGTGAATGAGGAGACAAGAACATGAAGTTGAACAGATCATTAAAGGTGTGTGTTTCCTGCAAATAATTTTTTTTTAAATAAAACTCAGAATATTGATCAGCTTTCTCTAAAACCAACAAGTTCTTGGTGAGATGGATTTTTTTCTTTTAACTCAACTCAAAAAGAACTATACAATACTGTAGGTGAATGGGTGAATCAGCAAATCAGCTTCTATGGAAGAAGTTTAACTGCAAGAATTCTCAGCTGATAACTGCAAACCAATGCTTTCATACAACTAATATTTGTTGTGTGCCTTCTATGTGGCAGACATTATGCAAAAGGATCATTGTAATGTTATGGAGGGTTCTCAGGAAAAATCCCATTTGGGACTCAAATTTCCCCTGAAGCTGGCTTTTGAATTTTCCTTCTTAAGGATAGGAGATTTTCTAAAATTACAGGCATTCTTCTTATGTGTGGTAGGCCAATAGCCACATGACACTTCCTCATCAGAATGCTTTTGCACAGTTATAATAAAGAAAAAAAAAAAAACTAGTGTAGGTAAATCTGATATTTGGCTTGTTTTTCCTGATACCTAGCTCTTTATTATATCTGTATGATTTCATAAATATGTAAAGGATATTTTTTTGTATCCCAAAAAGAAAAAAAATAAAATAAATGATTTGTAAACCATAACCACGATGTAGGATCTTGTTGGTAGGATTTGTAACCAGAATGACTGAGGTTAGTATCTCAGCCCCAGGCAAAGTAATCTAACAGGCCAGTGTCTCTTTCCTCTTTTCCCCTTTATATAGGAAAGATTTATAAAGCTGGCTGAGCCTTGATTGATTATAATCGCTGGGCTAAACACCACCTCTTTGTTCATCCAGTCTAAAGAACCAAGGCAAAGGGGCCAGCTCTGGACTGCAGAAACTTTTAGAGTTTTTACAACAAACACATTCAGGCAGTGAAAGAACTGGGACTCCTATCTAAACATTTTTGAACTTTTTCTGCAATATGAAATAGACTAGATGAAACTTTCTGACCAGTTTCTATCTAATGATTTCCTGAATTTTTTCATGCCAGTTAAGGAATTCACATAAGGGGACATTCTATCTCTTCATAGTTTCTAAAGTATATATTCAGAGACACAGTCTTAGCGTATTTCTACTCTAAATTGGTAAAAGGAGATTCCAGAGATAGACAGACATGTAGAGTGTTTTGTCTAAAGATTTTTGACATTAAAATTTTATTAATTAAATTGGAGTTAAAACATTTTCTAGCAATTGCAGGTGTGTAAAAGGTGATCACAGTTAGTGTGAACATATATGGTAATTGAAAATAAGACTCATATGAAAAGGGACAGTGACATATACCCATATCATTTTATTTCCTGATACATTGGTCTATTCTACTGGTGGTCTCATAAAATCTTCTCATTTAAAAATGGTTTTTACTTTTATTTATTTATTTATTTATTTATTCATTTATGATTTTTTAAATGTTTATTCATTTTTGAGAGGGAGAGAGAGAGAGAGAGAGAGGGAGAGGGAGACACACAATCCAAAGTGGCTCCAGGCTCTGAGCTGGAGCCTGACATGGGGCTTGAACCCACAGACCAGGAAATCATGACCTGAGCCAAAGTCGGATGCTTAATTGACCAAGCCATCCAGTCACCCCTAAAAATGGTTTTTAAAAAATCCCTTTTTAAAAATGAAAATATATCCATGTAGAATTAGCAAAAGCTAATTCTTCCTATTTATTAATTGACCCTAACACAATAAACAGGATACTTTTTTTGCTTCAGGGATATGTACATTAGATTATAAATCATATCTACTTTAACACACTCTCACTGGTATTTTATTAGTGGATGTATATTTAAAATTTTTGATCTGGAATTTATAATATTTTATAAAACATTAAAATCATTTCAAAATTGTACATTATACTTAATGACTTGGAAATTGTTTCAACCTTTTGTTTTACATTTCTTTGTGAACCATATTTTCTTTTTCTTAGTTGAGAAAAAAATTTCTCTACAATTGCTGAGGTTTTTGATAAGCTTACTAGTACTTTTAAGTTAAGATATTAATTCTGTTTTTCTTTTTGCATGAAAGTATGTAAATATTTCAGTCTAGATATTTTCATAGATATCATTTCTCATACCCATGTAGGTATCTATTTATGAAAGTGCTTTTATAACCAAAACTTGTTAAATAAGTTGCTTCTATTTAATGATATTTTGCAATTGTTTGCCCTATTTAGATGATGCAAAAGTTATAAACCTTTTGATTTTATTCTCTTCGAGTAGAAATTATAAATTTATCTAAAATATGGGCTCAATGTGTTTGAACATAAACAACCATCAAGTTAATATAGGCTGCTATACACCTACGGTGTTATAGAAAAACTCGATGATAACCACAAACCAAAAACTTACAATAGATACAAAAACAATAAAGAGAAAGAAATTCAAGCACAACACTAAAGAAAGCCATCAACCCACAAGTGAAAACAGCAGGAGAACAGAGAATCGGTCCCATAAATGACTTCCAGGGAATATGGTGGAATAGAAGGAAACTATGCACACCTCATCCAATGGATACAACTAGATAACTCCCCAAATGACTGGAAGACTGACAGAACAAGCTCCACAACTAAATGTAGAGAAGAGGCCACATTGAAGACTGTAGGAAGAGTAGAGATGTTGTCACGTGTTAAACAGACCCACGGGACTGTCCACAGGAGGGAGGGATGCTCAGAGACAGAGAGTAGAGAAAACCAAATGATCACACTGGGAAGCCCACATGAGGACTATAAATCCCCATAATATTTGGCTTTGAAAACTACAGAGGCCAAATTGCATGAGTTCTTACAACCAGTGGGACTTAAAACCTGGTACTTTAAAAATCAGCTGGTTTGGCTCTGGGAAAGCCTGCAGAGCAAGATGAAACTGAGTCCCTGCTCTTAAATAGACAGCCTATAAAACAGTCTGCAGAGATAGAGCATAGAAGCAGTGGTTTGAAAACTGCCTGAGGCACACAGAAGGGAGAGTTATTTACTAATTTCAGGGACAGAGTACTTTGGGAGATTTCTTCAGAAACAAAGGAGCTGACAGTCACCATTTCCCTCCCCTGTCCCCCAGCATAGAAAATGTGAACATCTGAAAGAAACAGCATGACACTGACACTAACTAACTTTACATAACTTGCTAAAAGTCCTGCTGTGCCCCCACACTCACTGCCCTTCAGTGGACTGCACCCTATAGTCAGGCATGCATCAGTCCCAACACTGGAGGGTCCCTCCTGCAGAGGACAAGCAGCAAACAACCTTGCTAACACTCCCACACCCCACACATTGCAGATCTGCTCCCTCCAATACACTCTCATCCAGAGCCTGGGCAAGGTAGTGCCACAGGACTGGCAATGTACAAGCAGCCCCAACAGGAGCCAGAACCACTCCAAAGTAACTCCTTCCCTAGAGACAAGGGAAGATAACCACACACACCAGTATGACTGTGGACCCAGCAGTTGGGGTGGAGACAGACAGTTAGTCTGACTGCAGCCCCTGCACACCAATGAAAGTTTCTAAGGGGACAACACAGAAAAAAGCACGCTGCAATTTGCTGCTATTGCATCTCTGGCAAATGCCCAGCCTGATGAAACTGAAGACCAAGGTGACTCCAGTCTGTCCTACTAAACCACAGAGATCAAACACTTCCCACAACAGTCAAAGAGAGCCATTGCAGATGACTGTACTGAAGAAAAAATGGCTCAGACATAACAAGAACAGGGTGCACACAACACACATAAGAGGCAGTCCTGAGGGACGCCTGGGTGGCGCAGTCGGTTAAGCGTCCAACTTCAGCCAGGTCACGATCTCGCGGTCCGGGAGTTCGAGCCCCGCGTCAGGCTCTGGGCTGATGGCTCAGAGCCTGGAGCCTGTTTCCGATTCTGTGTCTCCCTCTCTCTCTGCCCCTCCCCCGTTCATGCTCTGTCTCTCTCTGTCCCAAAAATAAACGTTGAAAAAAAAAATTAAAAAAAAAAAAAAAAAAGAGGCAGTCCTGAAATGCTAGGTTCTGGTTAACAGAGGACACCGAAAGGCACAGCACTACAGGACCTCTTCTTCATAAAGCTATTACCTTCAAGAACAGGGGATGTGGCTGACCTTCCTAACACATAGAATTGGACACAGAAATTCATACAAAATGAGAAGACAGAGGAATATGTCCCAAATGAAAGTATAGAACAAAATCACAGCAAGAGGCCTAAGCAAAATGAAGATAAATAATATGCCTGATAGAGAATTTTAAGTAATGACATTAAGATACTGATTGGACTTGAGAAAAGAGTGGAGGACCTCAGTGAAAACTTTAACAAAGAAATAAAAAAGAGTCGGAAAAGAAGAACACGATAAATGAAATTAAAAATACATTAGGTGGAATAAATACTAGATTAAAGGAAGGAGAAGAGTGAATCAGTGACAGTAACATGGAGGACAGAGTAACAGAAAGTAATCAAGCTGAGCAGATGAAAAAATAAAAATAAGCAATGAGAATAGACTTAGGGGACTCAGCAACACCATCAAGAGTAATAACATTCACATTATAGGGATACCAGAAGGAGAAAAGAGAGAGAGAGAATGCCCAGGAAATTTGTTGGAAGAAATAATAGCTCAACCCACAGAGGTCCATACCAAGACATGTAGTAATTGTAATGGCAAAAAATAATTATAAGAGAGAATTTTAAGAGTGCCAAGAGAAAACAGTTATATACAAGGGATACCCATAAGTCTATCAGCTAATGTTTTAGCAGAAAATTTCCAGGCCAGAAAGAAATGGCATGATATATTCAAAATGATGAAAGGACAAAATCTATAGTCAAGAATACTCTATTGAGCAAGGCTATTATTTTATTTTATTTTTTAAATTTTTTTCATGTTTACTCATGTTTTGAGAGACAGAGACAGTGTGAGCAGGGGAGGGGCAGAGAGAGAGGGAGACAGATCTGAAGCAGGCTCCAGGCTCTGAGCTGTCAACACAGAGCCCAACGTGGGGACTCGAACCATGGACCATGAGATCATGACCTGAGCCGAAGTCAGACGTTCAACTGTCTGAGCCACCCAGGCTCCCCAAGGCTATTATTTTAAATGGAAGGAAAGATAAAGTTTTCAAGACAAATAGAAGTTAAAGGAATTCATCACCCCTAAAACAACTTACAAAATATTAAAGAGGACTCTTTGAGTAGAAAAGAAAACCCGTAAGCAAGAGTAAGGAAAGTAGGAAGCACAAAAGCAGTAAAAATAAGTATATTTGTAAAAATCAGTCAAGGGACTCACAAAATAAAAGAATGTAAAGTATACCCATATACCTAAAATGTGGGAGGAGTAAAGAATGGGTTCAAACTTAAGACAGACTGCTATAAAAAAAGATGTTATATGCAAAGCAAACGATAACTACAAATCAAAAACAAAAGACAGATATGTAAAAAAACAAAGAGAAAGGAATCCAAGTGTATCACTGAAGAAAGCCAACTAATCAAGAAGACAAGAGAAGAAAAGAATAAAGGAAAACTACAAAAACAACCATAAAACAACTAATAAAAATGGCGATAAGTACATATCTATCAGTAATTACTCTGAATGTAAATGGGCTAAATGCTGCAAAGACACAGGATAACAGAATGAATAAAAAAGCAAGACTTAACCTATATGCTGCATATAAGAGATTCATTGTAGAACTAAACACACATGCATATTTTTTTAAGTAGGCTCCATACCCAATGGGGGCTTCAACTCATGACCCTGAGATCAAGACTACTGACTAAGCCAGGCAAGCACCCTGACACATGCATACTAAAAGTTAAGTGAGGAAGGATCATTCATTATGCAAATGAATGTTAAAAGAAAGCTGGGGTAGCAATACTTACATCAGGCAAAATAGACTTTAAAAGAAAGAATGTAGGGATGTCTAATAGTTAACACCTATTCTCTTGAAGCTGTTCCAAAAAATAGAAATGGAAGGAAAAAATCCAAACTCATTCTATGAGACCAGCATTACCTAGATTTCAAAACCAGACAGCGACCCCACTAAAAAGGAAAACTATAGACCAATTTCCCTGATGAACATGGATGCAAAAATTGTCAACAAGATATTAGCCAACTGGATCCAACAATACATTAAAAAAATTATTCATCACGACCAAGTGGGATTTATATCTGGGATGCAGGGCTGGTTCAATATTGCAAAAACAATTAACATGATTCATCACATCAATAAAAGAAAGGAAAAGAACCATATGATCCTCTCAATAGATGCAGAGAAAGCATTTGATAAAATACAGCATCCTTTCTTGATAAAAACCCTCAAGAAAGTAGGGATAGAAGGAGTATACCTCCAGATCATAAAAGCCATATGTGAACGAGCCAATGCTAATATCATCCTCAAAGGAGAAAAAACTGAGCGTTTTCCCCCTAAGGTCAGGAACAACACAGGGATGTCCACTCTCACCACTGTTATTCAACATAGTATTGGGAATCTTAGCCTCTGCAATCAGACAACACAAAGAAATAAAAGGCATCCAAATCGGCCAGGAGGAGGTCAAACTTTCACTCTTTGCAGATGACATGATACTCTATATGGAAAACCCAAAAGATTCCATCAAAGAACTGATAGAACTGATCCATGAATTCAGCAAAGTCTCAGGATATAAAATCAATGCACAGAAATTGGTTGCATTTCTATACACCAACAATGAAGCAACAGAAAGAAAAATCAAGGAATCAATCCCATTTACAATTACACCAAAAAACATAAGATAGCTAGGAATAAATCTAACAAAAGAGGTGGAAAATCTATACACTGAAAACTATAGACAGCTTATGAAAGAAATTGAAGAAGACACAAAAATAATGGAAAAAGATTGCATACTCCCAGAGAGGAAGAACAAATACTGTTAAAATGTTGACACTCCCCAAAGCAATCTACATATTCAATGCAATCCCTATCATAATAACACCAGCACTCTTCACAGAGCTAGAACAAACAATCCTAAAATTTGTATGGAACCAGAAAAGACCCTGAATAGCCAAAGCAATCTTGAAAAAAAAAAAAAAGCAGGAGGCATCACAATCCCAGACTTCAAGCTATACTACAAAGCTGTAATCATCAAGACAGTATGGTAGCGGCACAAGAACAGACACTCAGGTAAATGGAACAGAATAGAGAACCCAGAAATGGACCCACAAACGTATGGCCAACTCATCTTTGACAAAGCAGGAAAGAATATCCAATGGAATAAAGACAGTCTCTTCAGCAAGTGGTGCTGGGAAAACTGGACAGCGACATGCGGAAGAATGAACCTGGACCACTTTCTTACACCACACACAAAAGTAAACACAAAATGGATGAAAGACCTCAGTGTAAGACAGAAAGCCAGCAAAATCCTTGAGGAGAAAGCAGGCAAAAACGCCTTTGATCTGGGCCGCGGCAACTTCTTACTCAACACGTCTCCGGAGGCAAGGGAAACAAAAGCAAAAATGAACTACTGGGACCTCATCAAAATAAAAACTTCTGCACAGCTAAGGAAACAATCAGCAAAACTAAAAGACAACAGACAGAATGGGAGAGGATATTTGCAAATGGCATATCAGATAAAGGGTTAGTATCCAAAATCTATAAAGAATTTATCAAACTCAACACCCAAAACACAAATAATCCAATGAAGAGATGGGCAAAAGACATGAAAGACACCTCTCCAAAGAAGACATCCAGATGGCCAACTGACACATGAAAAAATGCTCAACGTCACTCATCATCTGGGAAATACAAATCAAAACCACAATGAGATACTACCTCACACCTGTCAGAATGGCTAACATTAACAACTCAGGCAACAACAGATGTTGGTGAGGATGGGGAGAAAGAGGATTTCTTTTGCATTGCTGGTGGGAATGCAAAGTGGTGCAGCCCCTCTGGAAAACAGTATGGAGGTTTCTCAGAAAACTAAAAATAGAACTACCCTATGACCCAGCAACTGCACTACTAGGTATTTATCCAAGGGATACAGGTATGCTGTTTCGAAGGGACACATGCACCACCTGTTTATAGCAGCAGTATCAACAATAGCCAAAGTATGGAAAGAGCCCAAATGTCCATTGATGGATGAATGGATAAAGAAGATGTGGTGTATATATATACAATAGAGTATTACTCAGCAGTCAAAAAGAATGAAATCTTGCCACTTGCAACTATGTAGATGGAACTGGAGGGTATTATGCTAAGCGAAATTAGTCAGAGAAAGACAAATATTGTATGACGTCACTCATATGAGGACTTTAAGAGACAAAACAGATGAACATAAGAGAGGAAACAAAAATAATATAAAAACAGTGAGGGGAACAAAACATAAGAGACTCATAAATATGGAGAACAAACAGTGGGCTACTGGAGGGGGTGTGGGAGGGGGGATGGGCTAAATGGGTAAGGGTGTATTAAGGAATCAACTCCTGAAATCATTGTTGCCCTATATGCTAATTTGGATGTAAATTAAAAAATAAATAAATAAAAATAAATAAAGTAAAAAAAAGAAGTAAAAAGAACGAGGAAATAATAAACATATAACCTTCCAAAATTAAATCAGGATGAAATAGAATTTGAACAGACCAATTACAAGCAATGAAATACAATCAGTAATAAAAAAATAAATAAATTTGCAACAAACTAAAGCCCAGGAACAGATAGCTTCATAGTTGAATTCAACCAAACATGTAAGAAGAGTTAATACCTATTCTTTTCAAACTCTTCCACAAAACAGAAGAGGAAGGAAAACTTCCAAATGAATTCTATGAGGCCAACATTACCCTGATTCCAAAACCATATAAAAACACTACAAAAAAGAGAACTTCAGGAAAATATTTTTGATAAACTTAGATGCAAAAATAGCCCCAAATTATTAGCAAATAGAATTCAACAATACATTTAAAAACATCATTCACCACAATCAAGTGAGATTTATTCCTGGGATTCAAGGTAGTTCAATATTTGCTAAATCAATCATGATACATCACATCAATAAGAGAAAGTATGAAAATCATATGATTATTTCAACAGATACAAAAAAGAACCACTTGAAAACAAAATATCCATTCATCATAAAAACCCTCAATAAGTAGATTTATAGAGAACATAACTCAACAAAGAAGGCCATATATGGAAAAACTCAGCTAACATCACACTTAATATTGAAAAGCTGATATCATATCCCCTAGGGTCAGGAACAAGACAAAATATCCATTCTCACCATCTTTTTTCAACATAGTATTTAAAGTCCTAGCCACAGCAATTAGATAAGCAAAAGGAATAAATGAAAACCAAACTGGTAAGAAAGAAGCAAAATTTTCATAATTTTCAGAAGACATGATATATAGACAACCCTAAAGCCTCCACCAAAATACTACTAGAAATGATTAATGATTAAGTAAGGTCAAAGGAGAAAAAATCAATGTACAGAGATCTGGTGCATTCCTATACACTAATAATGAAGCAGCAGAAAGAAAGATTAAAAAAATCCCATTTACAATTGTACCAAAAGTATTAAGATGCCTTGGGATAAAAGTAATCGAGGAAGTAAAAGATCTGTACTCCGAAAATTATAAAAAAAAAAAACGACAAAAGAAATTAAAGATGACACGAAGAATTGAAAGACATACCATGTTCATGGTTTGGAAGAAAAGAATATTGTTAAAATATCTATGGTACCCAAAACAATCTATCCATTTAATACAATCCCTGTGAAAATACCAACAGCATTTTTCAAAGAAGAAACAAATGTATAATTTGTATAGAACCACTGAAGACCCCAAACAGCCAAAGCAATCTTGAAAAGCAAAACCGGAGGCATCACAATTCCAGATTTTAGGTTATACTACAAAGCTGTAGTAATCAAAACACTGTGGTACTGGCACAAATATAATCACATGGATAAATGAAATAGCATAGAAAACCCAGGGGGGAAAAATATGATCAATTAATCTTTGACATGGAGGCAAGAATATACGATGGAAAAAACAAAAGACAGTCTCTTCAGCAAGTGGTGCTGGGAAAACTGGACAGCGACATGCAGAAGAATGAACCTGGACCACTTTCTTACTCCATATACAAAAATAAACTCAAAATGGATTAAGAGTCTAAATGTGAAACCTTAAACCATAAAAATCCTAGAAGAGTGCAGAGGCAGTAATCTTTCTGACATTGGCCATAGATATTTTTCTAGATATATCTCCTAAAGAAAGGGAAACAAAAGCAAAATGAACTATTGGCACTGCATTAAAATAAAAGGCTTATGTAAATAAAGGAAACACCAACAAAATAAAAGACACCCTACTGAATGGGAAAAGATATTTACAAATGACATATCTAATAAAGGCTTGGCATCCAAAATACATAAAGAACTGATACAACACAACACACAAAATAATAATAATAATAATCCATTTAAAAATGGGCAGAAGTTATGAACAGACATTTTTTCAAAGACAACCAAATGGCCAACAGACACATGAAAATATGCTCAACATCACTCACCAGGGAAATTTTAAATCAATACTACAATGAGATATCGCCTCACACTTGTCAGAATAATTAAAATAAAAAACACAAGAATCAAGAAGTATTGGAAAGAATGTGGAGAAAAGGAATTTTTATGCCCTGTTGGTGGGAATGCAAACTGATACAGCCATCATAGATGACACTATGGATGTTCCTCAAAAAATTAAAAATGGGTTTACCTTATAATCCAGTAATCCTACTACTGGGTATTTACCGAAAGAATATGAAAACACTAATTCAAAAAAATGCATGCACCCCTATGTTTAATGAAACATCTACAACAGTAAAATTATGGAAACAGTGCAACTGTCCATTGACTGATGAATGAATAAATAAAAGGTGGTGTGTGTGCATACACAATGGAATATTACTCAGCCATAAAAAAGAATGAAGTCTTACCATGTATGATGACGTGTATCCAGCTAGAGAGTATAATGCTAGGTGAAATAAGTCAGTCAGAGAAAGACAGATACCATATGATTTCACTTATATGTGGAATTTAAGAAACAAAACAAGTGAACAAAGGGGGGTGGGGGTGGGGAAACCCGAACCGAGACAGATTCTTAACTGTAGAGAACAAACAGACAAACAGATGGTTACCAGAAAGGAGGTGGGTGGGGGGATGGGTGACATAGGTGAAGGGGATTAAGAATACACTTATCTCGAGAAGTACCTGGGGATACATGAATTGTTGAATCAATACATTGTACACCTGAAACTAATATAACTCTATATGTTAACTACACTGGAATTAAAAAATAATATAAGCTCAATCAAAAGACTATCCCTAACCTGAAGACATTCCCAAGTACATTTAACAAATTATGATTCTATATTTTGTACACCACTTTAATTCTTTTTATTGAGTGCTTATTCTTCTGTTTCTAACTTTCATTTGAAGTTCAAAATCTTGCTGTTAGCAATGTTTGTTTCCCTAAAAAATATTTTTTAAAATATTTACAACACCATCAAACTAAATACAATCAAACTTGAAGGTACACCTTACCTGAAACTAACATATATGTCAAGTACACACATATATATATACACACACATATATACACATATATATATTCAATATATATTCAATATATATATACTATATATATATATTCTATATATATATTCTATACATATATTCTATATATTCTATATATATTCAATATATATATTCAATATATATATTGATACAGTTTTGATTGTATATTGAATATGTATTGTATATAGAATATATATATTCAATATATGTATAGAATATATAGAATATATATAGAATATATACATTGAATATATATATTATATACATTATATATATATACACACATACATACTAAGGTACACCTTTACAATAGTTTCAAAACAAGAACATAATGCTTATGATGATTTACAAAGAATTGCTCAAAGCCTCAAGCATTTCTAAAATGTGATTAATAAAGGGTAAAGAAAGTACATACTGCTTTAAAATGTTTTTTAAGGGGCTCCTGGGTGGCGCAGTCGGTTAAGTGTCCAACTTCAGCCAGGTCACGATCTCGCGGTCTGTGAGTTCAAGCCCCGCGTCAGGCTCTGGGCTGATGGCTCAGAGCCTGGAGCCTGTTTCCGATTCTGTGTCTCCCTCTCTCTCTGCCCCTCCCCCGTTCATGCTCTGTCTCTCTCTGTCCCAAAAATAAATAAACGTTGAAAAAAAAAAATTCTTAAAATGTTTTTTAAGTTCAATATTATCTCCATCTCAGGACATAATTTAACTATGTATACATCTATCTATGTGTGTCCGTGTATGTATATCCAATATTTGCTAACTAATTACAAATTTTATTTTTAAATAGTGTAGCGTGTTTGTAAATATATATTTATTACTTGTGAACATAATCACTTCCAAGTACATTTTAGTTCCATGCTTTCTCAATTTAGTGAGAACATTATTTTTACCATGACTATGTTCTATAAAAATTTATGTTCCTATGATCACTGCAAAACAAAAACAAAACAATCAAAAACTTCAATAGAGAATATCTAAACTTAGTCTACCCTACTATTCACACTCTTTTACCTTCAGTGAAATAAGCTTCCAAAGTATTTCTTTTGATTTCAAGATTGATTGAAAAAAAATTGAAAGCTTCTCAGAATTAACAACATAGTCTTCAAAATAAGTGCATAATGACCCTAACATAAAACTTGGCCTGTTTAACTCTGCAAAATTCCATTTCTGCTAATAACGTTAACACATTAAGAGTTATAGCTTCATAGTACATATTTGAACAAAAACGAACTTAGAATAAAAAAATGAGTAATGTTAAATTAGAAAACTCATTTGATGTGAATGAAAAGTCATGCCTTGCTTGGATGATGTATAAGCCTACTTTCTGAAGCTCCAAGAAGTAGCCATCTTTGAGCAAAGTCTTCTTAAATAACCGTTAATTTTTCAAGACTGTTATATTACACAATCCTTCCTCGTTTTATGTGGTCTATATGATTGTGGCTTCTTTGGTGAGATGTTATTTGTCAACATTCTCTGCAAAGTACACATCTATTAAAATTCTTGAGTAGCAGAAATTCAGCATTTATTTTTTCATTACCATGAGATTTTCTTATCTTTTAATTTGTTTGTGCAAAACTACTTTGTCACAGAATAAAAGCATTATCAAACAATACATCAAAAGAATTATTTTACTTTTACACATCCCATTAAATTGCAAAAATCCAGTAAGTCAGTCGTTCAGACTATCCCTGTCCTAAGGCAGGGCTGCTCATCCTTGCTTGCTTCTGTTTCACAAAGACCTAAGCTATAATTTCCATCATGCTACATGGTTTAGAAGGACTGACAGCCTGGAGACCAGGCATCTTGCAGATTGCTGCCATAGGGAGGGCACAACTGCCTGTTACAGCAAGTGGCCATCTGGCACGGGCTAGATTACTTTTCTTATCACTGAAGGAGACTGGAAAGAGTTATTTCACTTCAGTCCTGTCCAACCATAGTTTATTTGTGCATCCCTTGCATACTGTCCTTTAAAGTGAGAGGCTAATTTTAATCTGTCTAGAAAGGTAAGAAAAAAAAAAAGGTTACCCCTGTTGGCTTTCAGTCTCTGTCACATGTTAAAGTATGAAGGTTGTTCATCATCCATGCATCTCACACTACTAGATAAGAACTTTGCACAAGCTAGTAGAAAAAACGATGGAGTTATACCAAGCTTATCTGGGTGTATTTTAATGCACCTATTAATAACAGTATAATAAAATTTAAAATTCTGGAAAAATGCTAAATTTGATGTAGTGCTGGGTCAACAGGCATGAACTGAGACTGACAACCTGTGTGCCAAACCCAGACATGTGTCACCCTAGCTGTAGGATAAAATCAGAATGGACATTTAAGTTTTAAAAGAAAGTAAAATGTATAAATGTTGTCTAACATTTTTATAGGTTCATATGACTGAGAGTATGTAAATACAAGGTTGAAGGTAAGTTTTTTTAAATAAGACTATAACTTCCTCTTCAAGACCCCCTAGGGAGAGCATCATTTTGCCAGAAGCTCTTCAATATCTTAGTTGCTGTCTAATCCACTTGAATTATCAAGAAGTCAAGGGAACAGAGTTATTTGACTAAGATATTTTCTGAATTTGCATAGGTTGGCCCACAGATTTAGGCTCATACATCAATAAGTTTTATTTTTAAAGTCAGAGAGTCTGGCAAAACTGGTGTAGCAATATGAGAATACAGTCATATGCAGACATAAGTTTGGCTCAAGTTCTTTATCTGAAAATATAGGAAGAAGTTAATGAAGTAGCATGAAACATAAACAAGGTATAAAATAAAATAAAGGCTGTATTGAGGACAGCTATACAAATGTGAAGTGGCTGGAAGTCAGAATTTCTGCAAAGAGGCAGAGTAAAAGAGTCTAGGGAAAGCACATCTGCCATGAGAAAGTAAATCCCTAGTGTCAATCATGGTATCAGTACAATCAAGTAAGAAATTTTTTTTTCATTTGACTTGACAAATATATCTGGGTGCTGCACTCAATGGGTGTAATGATGTGAGGAGAAAACAGAACACTCACTCAGCAGTAACAATTTCAGCTCTGCAGAGGCCGATGTGCCCCAGCCTGCTTATCACGATGACTTTCTTCAGCTATTTTAGAGAATAATTTACACTGGTCTGTAGAATGATGAGCATGCCAAAGATAACCTATAAAAAGGGGGGCTTTCTCCCTTCTTTAACTGGGACATGTGAGTGGAGATTTATATAATACAAATGTGGTGTTTGGAGGTGCAGCCAGATTCTACTACCTGAGGAGTAGTGGGATGGGGGATGGAGTGGCCAGCCTGGGAGTGAAATTTCACATTTGCTGGTGGGTTAACAGCAAGTGAGCACCCCAACTCCACCTTCTCTGCTTGTCTCCCAGCCCTGTTTTCACAGTGTGATGATTAATGTCTTCCAATCAAAGTGCTAATAACTGTAACTTCAACATACTATCTTTAAGGATGATGAAATGGCGGTGAATGTGAAAAAAGTGTTCAGAGAGGGCAATCACTCCATTTGGTCCCAGCCTACTTGTACTTCTGGTTGTGTCTAGCACATTAACACAGAGGCAGAGATGCTGCTTCTAGTGAATACTCTTCCTGGTAGTTGCCTATCGTTCCTGGTCTTATCCCTGAAGATGTAAATGTGTAATTATTCTGGAGCTGACCGTTATTGCTCAGGTCTTTTGCTCCAGGAGGAGAAATATTTCTGGCTGCTTTTATTTTTGCAAATGAGCCTTCTGAGAATTTCATTAGCATTGGAAGCAGGAAGTCCAGATACATAATAACTAGATGGGCAGATAGATGATTGATAGACAGATGTATGACATACATGTATATATGTAAGTATGATTTTATTTTTTTTGAACGTACCACGGCAGGTCCAATTTGTGTTCATGTGTACTAAGTGGACAAATATCCTATAAAATACTTTAGAAAAAAATTACTCAGCTGTTTTTATAGGCAGCAGAAGACTGAGGTAAGGTGAGTTATCTATATCCATGAAGCCAGTAATAAGGACATTTCTTGGGTTTAGTTCTTGGGGCTTAGAGACTGCCAAAGATGCACAGTTGCTAAAGGGTCACTTTGTAGTTTTACAGAGACCAAGCTGTTTTGTGAGTGTTACAGGGAGGAGGTGGTAAACAGGGCAAAGAAGAGAAAGGAAACAACTTCTAAACTAGGAGGGGAACCTCTTGCTCCCACAGTATCCACTCATGGTGTGAAGGAGAAGAAGTGATGGAAACCAACTCCTCTCTCTATTGGCCCTTGTTATCCACCAGTTCCCTTGTCCAGCATTTATGCCCATTTTGGCAGGATTCCTTCAAAATTCCTCTTGTTACCCAAATTTTCAAAATTCAGATATCAGTCTTAGCTAGAAAGCCTATGAAATGACAGCTATAGCTGCCTAATTTGTGTTAGGTCTACTCTTGACTTCACACAGAATCTCAGCTGGAAGACATCACTACCTGGAATGAAGATGGGAGGGGAATAATTACATATCTGCAGTATCCCTTTCCTTAGTACAGTTTAATATGTAAGTACCTATAATCTCTCCTATTTGTAATATTTCATTTCATTATTAACAATCCTGAAGTCCAATCTGAATCTGAAGCCACTTGGTGTGGAGAAAAGAGAGGACAGAAAAACCCTTACCCGAGGCTCTTAGGTGGTCCAGAAAGCAAGAGCACCCTCTACGATGCCCTCAACAAAGACAAAGTCTGCCGAGGAAGAAGCTGACTTATTGTCAGGGTAAATCTTTCTAAATGAAAAATCTACTGTCTTTTTCCAAGGAGATATCTTTTTTCTCTAAAGTTGTTTTTTTCAAGGTAACATCTGTTTAATGAGATTCTCTGACTTTATTGATCTATGGGTGACTATTGTATATTTATTATGATGTCAGCTCCTTTGTGTCCAAAAATTTTGTTCTGAAAAGCACCTCCTCAAGCACTTTCATATTAAGATGCTCAGTGAGAACCCATCAATAATTCCATTGGCTTTCTGCCTAAATCCTTCCATTGAGCAATCCTCCTGCAGTGCGGGATCCTGTCCATATAGTGGTAGATCTCACAGTGTGCCTGCCAATCACAAGTCCATATCTTATATCCTGTTTATGTTATTTCTTTATTTTTTTTTCTTCTTATATTCTTTAGGCTGCAAGAATTTAATACTCAGAAGAATTTCCAAATTATCTTTGATTTAGTCAAATAAAAACCTTTCCCTGTTTCCCTTCCCTATCTCCTTAAATATTGTGTGCCATGAGAAAATGCATTTAAAGAAAATTTAGCTACAATATTGAATCAGGGTATGAGGTTAGAGAGTGTCCACAGAAACCACAGGAAATAATGGAGTAAAGGACATCTTTGAAGGGTACACTGTGTTGTGGGCAAGTGAAATTTGTTCAACAGAACATTAAGTACACCTCTGAAGGAGCTACAAGGTGGCTGCTCTTTTGTGGAAGGATATGATTTACTAAATTGCAGTCTATAACTGCAAGCTTCTTTAGTCTTTAAAAAAGGCAGGCATCCTCTTCCTCCCAACATCTGGTTGTCAAACCAGTCACTTCAATCAGTGCTTTAAGAATACATTTTATAAAGGCTACAGTGAGTAAAGTATTTATTCTTTCTTTCTTTAGATACACACCTTTGCCTAGTTGTTAATTGTAAAATTCGTCAAGGATTATAGACCCTCTTATTGTTCTTCCACTCTATAATTTCAATTAAGCATATATTGAAGAGTCCAAATTTGCAAACATTTTCAGCCCTGAATTCTCTTTGCTCCAGGGTTTAGCACATGATGTTTTTTCCTACAGTGGATTCCTTTTTCATATTTCCATTTCAGTGAATGGTATCACTATTCATCCAGTTGTGCAAGTGAGAACCCAAAAGACCTTCTCCACCACCCCAAAATCCAGTTGATCTTACTTCTAAATTATCTCTTGAGTCTGCCTAAGCTCCTTCATCTGCCATGAGAAACTCATCCTCTTACTTCAATGTAGGAAGAATTTAGTTATGTATTATCTACCCAGTTCAGGGCAAACTCTGCATGTCCAAAAGCTCACTAAGGGCCTTGATAAATAAGAAAATTACCTACTCTAGACCATATCCACTAGAAATCAGAAAAGTTTCAAAGGTATGTTTTTTCACCTGTTCAACCATACTTGTCTCTGTCAGTAGAAGGGAACAGTACCAAGATCTAATTTTCTCCTCTTTTTGTTAATGATACCATGCCCTCTTAGATTTTAAGTGGATTTTTCCTTTAGCTATATTCTTATAAAGTCTAATACATAGTTATGTGTTCCTTCCTCCTACCCCAAAACTGAACAATATCTTATTTCTCTTTATCAACATTAGTGAATGCTCCCTTTTCTGTTTATATCTAAATGGAAGACATAAAGACATACTTAACAGGACACAAGTTAGTGATGTTAAGGTTTTTAATTTTATAGTTTCATACTTGTGATATTGTAACCTTATGGCAAATGAAATGGGATTGTTTTCTATGGTACAGGCTGAGATTCTACACGTATTGCATAAAATATATAAAATACAAGTAAAGATGAGATAAAATTAGTATGGTATAGAATAAGGATGAGTCATTAGATAAATAACTAGTTCATCTAATTAAGAAAAAAAAAACTGTCAAAAGAATATGTATACAAAGGTTTCTTAGATAGACAAAGCTTGGAAATGAATAGAGGAAACTGGTTATTCCAACATGAAATCTCATTTGGAAAAGCTTCAGAGATGCCAGTGACTTGACTAATTAAAAGAGGAATGGAACAACACTGCTTTGGAAGGGAAAAATAAAACTTAGCTATAGTATGACCTAATGTGGTATATTTTGATGGAGAAGTTGTAAAGAATATAGAAGATTCATTACCTTAAAGTTCTTATCATTTTGTCAGATAACAAGATGTACGAGGGGATAATTAATTTTAAAAAATAAAACTTGAGGGGCATCTGAGATGGTGGTACAGGAACTGAACTCATCTCCTCGTACCGACATACCAAATATACAGCTACGTATGGATCATTTCCCTTGAAAAGATCTGAAAGCTAAATTAACTGCTCTCCACAAGAAAGGATAAAACGATCATATCAATAAGGGTAGGAGAGGCAGAGACATGGTCTCATAACTCACCACTGCCCAAGTGGCAACACACAGTAGGGAGGGATCTCACCAGACTGATGCTTCTCTGAGAAAAATAAGGGGTTAATGGCCAACATTGACCACCCTGGACCTGGGATCTATACTAGAAAGATGAATCCCCAGAACACGTAGCTTGGAAAACCAACAGATCTGATGTCCAAGGGTTTCCAAAGTGCTACAGGAAACAGATTCCTTTCTTGGAGGGCTTGCATGTGGTCTCACTCACCAAGACCCCGCAAAAAAAAAAAAAAAATTAGCAATTTGAAAAGGTCCTAGATTATATGTGAGGGACATTCATTTGCTGATTTGGGGGTATTAGCCAGAGGACTTGGGGAAAGTTGAAATGCTCCCCAAAGATAAAGATACTGGTATATGCATTGTGTCACTCTCCATGTAGTCTGCCAGCACAGGCTGATGAGCTCAAATGTGGTACTTTTCTACCATATTGCTGGATGGGTAGGGACAAGTGGTTGCAGCATTTGCTGAGACAGAGAGTATGAGAAGTTGCAGTGCTCTCCCCTCCCTGGTTGAGGCTGGTGAACATGAGCACTTGTAACACCCTCCCATTTCCAGCCTAAAGGAAGTTCATGCACACAGACAAAACTCCCTCTTATTACACTGCTGAAGCCCAGGGGCACACAAAAACATGACATTTTCCCCATGTCTTCTGAAACCAGTGAGTATACTTCACACCTTGATAAAGCCAAAAGGCATGCACAATCCACACAGAGGATACCACTTAATCATATGCCTCTGGAGGCCAAAAAGGTAGCATTCCAGAGTTCCTTGGGACTATAACAATCAGAAAGACATCTCTTGGCAATTCAGTACTCCCAGAAGGCTACATAAGTAACAGACTGAAGCACAACCCATTTTTCAATGAAAAAAAGCCTATTTACTTAGTGTGGAGTTTCAGCCAGGCTTCAGGTTTCACACATATCTAGAGTCTAAGGAGAAACTTCCAGGAAACGAGCAGTGAGACACCATTCTTGCACAAACCCTTGGCCTCACTATTACTTGTGAAGATTTCTCAAAAAGAACTTCAACACTTGTCTGGAGCTTTGATTTTTGCAACAATTACCTAGGGGACACCTTAAGCTCTCCTGGCCTGGAGGCCAACAGGAATTAAAATTGTGGCCTCACAGAACAGTATACTTTTGCATACTTCAAAAGCTGCTGTCTGAAGGTCTTGCTTCCAATAAGCCTAAAACTAGGTGCTAAATAAAATTCCTCCCTTCAGATCACTCACATATCTTGACACACCTTCAATAATAGGATCATATCAATAATAAATCATAAGGTAACAACAATCACAAAGGTTTGAGAGATAACCAAGAGCTAGGGAAAAGTTGAACAAGAACAATCATCGCTTAACAAAGCTAGTCCTTCAAGATAAAGAGAGGTAGCTATTTCACCTAATACATAGAAATGAACCCAAAGAGAAACAAAATGAGGAAACAGAGAAATAGGTTCCAAACAAACAAAAAAAACCCAATACCAAATCTCACAAAAAGATCTAAATGATACAGAGATAAATAATCTATGTCATAAAGAATTCAAAGTAATGGTCATAAAGATGCATACTGAACTTGAAAGAAGGGATGAATCCAGTGAGAATTTCAACAAAGAGATAGAAAACATAAATAAGTACCAAAATGAAGTCACAGAGCTGAAGAACACAGTAACCAAACTGAAAAATACACTAAGAAAGCTTTAACATCAGATTGGATAAAGTATAAGTAAGGATCAGTGAGCAATGGGACTCACCAGATAAAGCAGCAGAAACAAACAATAATGAAGAAAAAAGTAAATGTAACTGAAGAGATTTTTGGGGCAATAGCAAGTGGAACAATATGTGCGTTGTAGGGGTCCCAGAAGAAGAAGAGAGAAAGAGGCAGAAAACTCATCTGAAAAAAAGTAATAGTTTAATACTTCTGGAAGGAAACAGATATTCAGATTAAGGAATCCCAAAGAGTTCCAAGCAAAATGAACCCAAAAAAGGCCACACTATAATTAAAATGTCAAAGTTAAACATAAAGAGAGACTCTTAAAAGCAATAAGAGAAAAACAAGTTATTATGTACAAAAGAAATCCCACAAGGCTATATGAAGATTCCTCAGCAGAAACTTTGCAGGCCAGAAAGGAGTGGCATGACATATTCAAAGTGCTGAAAGGAGGGGGGCCTGGGTGGCTCAGTCAGTTAAGCGTCCGACTTCAGCTCAGGTCATGATCTCACACTCCGTGAGTTCAAGCCCTGCGTCGGGCTCTGTGCTGACAGCTCAGAGCCTGGAGCCTGTTTCAGATTCTGTGTCTCCCTCTCCCTCTGACCCTCCCCCATTCATGCTCTGTCTCTCTCTGTCTCAAAAAAAAAAAAAAAAAAAAAAAAAAAAAAAAACACAAAGTGCTGAAAGGAACAAACAAACAAACAGAAAACAAACAACCAAACAAACTTTCAACCAAGAATACTCTACCCAGTAAGATTATCATTCAGAGTTGAAAAAGAGAAAAAGTTATCCAGACAACCAAAAACTAAAGGCGTTTATCAGTACTGAACCATATGAAAAACATTTCTTTAATCTGAAAAGAAATAGTACAAATTAATAAGAAAAAAAACCCATGAAAGTAAAAATCTCACCAAAAAAGTAAATATATGGTAAAAGCATTGGATTAATTATGAAGCTACTAAGAAGGTTAAAAGACAAAAGTAGTAAAATTAACTACAATACTTTAAATAGTTAAGGGATGCATGAAACTTTTAAAAAATGTATAAAGTGACATCAAAAAACATAAAACTTGAAAAGGGTAACTAAAAATGTAGAGTTTTGGAATGTGCTCACATTTAGGTTGGCATCAACTCAAAAGACTGAAATATATATATGTGTGTGTGTGTGTGTGTGTGTGTGTGTGTGTGTGTGTGTATGATGATATATGCAAACCTCATGGTAACCAAAAGAGCAAAAACTTATTGTAAATATACACACAAAAGAAAATAGGAAAGTAATCTAAACATAATGCTAAATAAAGTCATCACATCACAAGAAAGAAAAAGGAATAGAAACAATAAAATCAGCCCCAAATCAGTGAACAAAATGGCAGTAGATACACACCTATCAATATGTATACTAAATGTACATGGACTAAATGTTCCAGTCAAAAGACATAGAGTGGCTGAGTGGATTAAAACACAAAACAAGACAAGACTCCTCTATATACTTCCTACAAGAGATTTACTTCAGAAGCAAGGATACACACAGACTGAAAATGAAGGTATGTAAAAAAAAATCAATACAAATAGAAACAAAAAGAGGGTTGGTGTAGCTATACCCATATTAGATAAAACAGAATTTAAAACACAGAATAGGATAGGGTACTACATAATGGTAAATGAGGCAATCCATCAAGAAAATATAATATTTGTCAATATATATGCACACAACATAGAACACCAAAAATACATAAAGCAAATATTAACAGACCTAAAGGTAGAATTGACAGTGATACAATAATAGTAGGGAACTTTAGACCTCACTTACATCAATGGATAGATCATCTAGACAGAAAACCAATTAGGAAAATCAGCCTTAACAGACACATTAGACCAGCTAGCCTTAACAGATGTATATAGAATTTTCCATCCAAAGCAGTATATGCATTCTTCTCAAACTGCACATGAAAAATTCTCCAGGACTAATCACATATTAGGCCTACCAAACAAGACTTAATAAATTAAAGAAGATTAAAATAATATCAAGCATCTTCTCCTACCACAATGGTATAAAATTAGAAATGAATTTTAAGAAAAAATAAACTACAAATACATGGAAATTAAAAACACAAACCAACATGTTACTGAACAACTAATGGGTTACAGAAGAAATGAAAATAGAAATAGAGGTACCAAAAGACAAATGAAAACATAAATAAATCATACCAAAATTTATGGGATCAGAAAAAGCAGTTATAAGAGTGAAGTTCATAGCAATATAGGCCTACCTAAAGAAACAAGAGAAATCTCATTTTAACTTTACACCTAAAAACCTCTAGAAAAAGATGAACAAACAAAACTCCAAGTTACTAGAAGAAAGTAAATGAAGACCAGAGTGGAAATAAATGAAAGAGATTAAATATGACAATAGAAAAATCAATGAAACTAAGACTTGGTTCTTTGAAAAGATAAAAGATAAAATTGACAAACGTTGAGCTAGACTCACTAAGAAGAAAAAAGAGAGATAGTCCAAATACATAACATCAGAAATGAAAGAGGAAAAGTTACAACTGATATCACAGAAATACAAAGGATAATAAGAGATGACTATGAGCAATTATACTCCAAAAAATTGGACAACTTAGAAGAAATGGATAAAGTCCCAGAAATTTACAATCTCTGAGACTAAATCAGAAAGAAAGAAAATCTGAAATGAAAGTTACTAGTGAGATTAAATTGGTAATCAAAAACCTCCCAACAAACAAACAGGACCAGACAGCTTCACTGGTGAATTCTACCAAACACTTAATAAAGAGTTAATATTTATACTTCTCAAACTTTTTCAAAAACTTGAAGAGTAAGAAAAACTTATTTTATGAAGTCAGTATTCTGCTGATACCAAAACCAGAGAAGGACATAATACAAAAATAAAATTACAGGCCAATATCCCTGAGAAACAGTGGTGCAAAGATCTCCAACAAAATATTAACAAACTAAATTCAACAACTATTAAAAGGATCATACACCATGATCAAGTGGTATTTATTTCACGGATGCAAGGATGGTTCAACATCTACAAATCATCAATGTGATACACCACCTTAACAAAATAAGAGCTAGAAATTATATGATCAACTCGGATGCAAAAATGGCATTTGGCAAAATTTGACATTCATTTATAACTGTCAACAAAGCGGGTAGAGAGATAATGTACCTCAACATAATAAAGGCCATATATGACAAACCCACAGTTAATATACTCGATGGTGAAAAGTTAAACCTTTTACTCTAGAAACAGGTAAAGAAAAGGATGGGCACTATCCCCATTTTCATTCAACATAGTATTGGAAGTCAGGGGGTGGGATTAGGCAAAATGGGTGAAGGAGATTAATAATACGAAAGAGTAGTTAAATAAACCTTTTATAATTAACCTAACTCATAATCAATCACATCTTTGTTTATGGATTCTCAGCACTTCTGAGCAATTCATTCAAATTTGAGAGTAGATTTCCCTATTTTAGTCACTGACTGGATCTCAAGCTTACTGAGTGTGAACTATGTGTTATAGGAGAGTATTTTTAAAGTACTTTATATAAATATTTGAGATTAATAAATAACTAATAAACTAATGACTTTGAAGAAAAACAGTTGAGAGACAAAGCTGGAAAAGTAATTTTAAGGTTCAATTTCCTCTTTAAAATTACATTTAAAACATGTAGTTCATCATATAGGGAGAGGGCCAGATAATACATAAAGAACTTTACAAAGTGAACCAAACACAAAAGGAAACCAAATTAGGTTCAAAAGGGTAGGATTCACACAAAAATTTTAAAACATCACACACACATAAACATGCATGTGTGTGTACATGCATTGTTTGTGACCAAGGAGAAAGAAACACTCACACCAAATCTACTTGCAGTCATTAACAGAACATTTCTGATAATGGAAGGTCTTCCATCTTAAAAACACTTGCTTTAGCTGTTCTCAGTTCTCTAGCTGTCTGTGACATAGTTATCGTATATACATAGTCATCACTAATTTTTACAGAGAGCTTAATATGATCATATATGTCATATTGTCCCTTGGCTTAACCAACAATTATTTAGCTACCAACCCAAGATATTTAACCAGAGAGAAAAATCTATTTGATTATATTATCATTTAAATATGCTATTTTCAAAATAGTCCTCAGGGCGCCTGGGTGGCTCCGTCGGTTGAGCGTCCGACTTCGGCTCAGGTCATGATCTCACAGTCTGTGAGTTCAAGCCCCGCGTCGAACTCTGAGCTGAGCGCTCGGAGCCTGGAGCCTGGAGCCTGCTTCGGATTCTGGGTCTCCCTCTTTCTCTGTCCCTCTCCCACTCACACTCTGTCTCTCTCCCTCTCTCAAAAATAAATAAACGTTAAAAAAAATAGTCCTCAGTATAATATTAACTCAATCTATTAAAGTAAGAACAAAATTTATCGTAAACATTAAAATGCTGAATTCTAACTTTCTAAAGTAATTTTACATATTTGGAAGTTTATTATAATCTTTTCATACATTACGTATGACATCAGTTACAAATCCTGTAAGAATTTAATGAATCAATATTTTGCATTATAAGTTTTTTTATACTTCTTCCACAAAATGGAAAAAAAAAAGAATGCTGAAGTAAAATGTACTTCATTTGTCATATCAAGGTAAGCATTGTGATGTGCTAAAAAGCATAAAATATTTCTTAAGTATATAATGAACAACGGATGCAGAAAGATATCTGGGGTACTAAATAGCAAGTTTAGAAAAACTTATCAATGGAAATGAGAGTCTTTATAAACAATAAGAAACAAAAAGTTTAGGTAGGGTTTACAAAAGTCATCAAAGTAGAATTGTAGACAACCAGAGGTTGACCAACTGAAAATTTATGAGCAAACATTAATACTTCAGAAATTAGATAGATGTAATACAATATTCTTCAAAAATAATTATTAAAATGAAACATTAAGTAATGAAAGGAGAATATGCCCATGGAAAAATAGTAAGGTAAAGAAAATAGACACGGAAAGAAATAGTAAGGTGAAGAAAAAGACATGGAAAAATAGTAAGGTAAAGAAAATAGAGTATTCCAAGATTAGTTGAATGCATAGCTGCCAATATAAACTGAAATGGGAAAAGATGACTAATAGTCTTTAATAATAAAATAGACATTTTAAAAAGGAAGTATTTACAAATGTTCAAACTAATAAATTTATATTAATATATTGAATATTGATAAGATAATGCTGATATATTTCTTTTTATATATAAATATTTTAATAAAGAAAAAGTGATTATAGACAAGAAATAAAAGGCATTCAAATCGGCCAGAAGGAGATCAAACTTTCACTCTTTCAGATGACATGAAACTCTATATGGAAAACCCAAAAGATTCCACCAAAAAGTTGTTAGAACTGATCCATGAATTCAGCAAAGTCGCAGGATATAAAATCAATGCACGGAAATTGGTTGCATTCCTATACACCAATAATGAAGCAACAGAAAGAGAAATCAAGGAATCGATTCCATTTACAATTGAACCAAAACCCATTAAATACCTAGGAATAAACCTAGCCAAAGAGGTGAAAAATCTATATACTGAAAACTACAGGAAGCTTATGAAAGAAATTGAAGAAGACACAAAAATATGGAAAAATATCCCATGCTCCTGGATAGGAAGAACAAATATTGTTAAAATTTCAATACTACCCAAAGCAATCTATATATTCAATGCAATACCTACCAAAATAACACCAGCATTCTTCACAGAGCGAGAACAAAGAATTCTAAAATTTGTATGGAATCAGAAAAGACCCTGAATGGCCAAAGCAATGTTGAAAATGAAAAACTAAAGCTGGAGGCATCACAATCCTGGAGTTCAAGCTGTATTACAAAGCTGTAATCATCAAGACAGTATGGTACTAGGGGCACCTGGGTGGCTCAGTCAGTTGGGCATCTGACTTCAGCTCAGGTCATGATCTCACAGTTCGTGAGTTCGAGCCCCGCATCGGGCTCCATGCTGACAGCTCAGAGCCTGGAGTCTGCTTCGGATTCTGTGTCTCCCTCTCTCTCTGTTCTTCCCCTGCTTGCACTCTGTCTCTCTTGCTTTCAAAAATAAATAAACATTAAAAAAAATTTAAAAAGACAGTATGGTACTGGCACAAAAACAGACACTCAGATCAATAGAACAGAATAGAGAACCCAGAAATTGACCCATAAACGTATGGCCAATTCATCTTTGACAAAGCAGGAAACAATATCCAATGGAATAAAGACAGTCTCTTCAGCAAGTGGTGCTGGGAAAACTGGACAGCGACATGCAGAAGAATGAACCTGGACCACTTTCTTACACCACACAAAAAAGTAAACTCAAAATGGATGAAAGACCTCAATGTAAGACAGGAAACCAGCAAAATCCTTGAGGAGAAAGCAGGCAAAAATGTCTTTGATCTGGGCCGCAGCAACTTCTTACTCAACACGTCTCTGGAGGCAAGGGAAACAAAAGCAAAAATGAACTACTGGGACCTCATGAAAATAAAAACTTCTGCACAGCAAAGTAAAACAATCAGCAAAACTAAAAGGCAACCAACAGAATGCGAGAAGATATTTGCAAACAACAATCAGATAAAGGGTTAGTATTCAAAATCTATAAAGAACTTATCAAACTCAACACCCAAAAAAGAAATAATCCAGCGAAGACATGGGCAAAAGACATGAATAGACACCTCTCCAAAGAAGACATCAAGATGGCCAACCGACACATGAAAAAAATGTTCAACATCACTCATCATCAGGAAAATACAAATCAAAACCACAAAGAGATACCACCTCACACCTGTCAGAATGGCTAACATTAACAACTCAGGCAACAACAGATGTTGGCAAGAATGGGGAGAAAGAGGATCTCTTTTGCACTGTTAGTGGGAATGCAAGCTGGTGCAGCCAGTCTCGAGAACAGTATGGAGGTTCCTCAAAAAACTAAAAATAGAACTACCCTACGACCCAGCAATTGCACTACTAGGCATGTATCCAAGGGATACAGGTGTGCTGTTTTGAAGGGACACATGCACCCAATGTTTACAGCAGCACTATCAACAATAACCAAAGTATGGAAAGAGCCCAAATATCCACTGATGGATGAATGGATAAAGAAAGAGGTGGTATATATACACATGTATATGTGGTTACAGGTGAGAGTACAGCTCTAGATAACCAAGGAGGGCAAGAACACACACTAAAATTATAAAGATCAGAATAGAAGAAGTAAAACTTACTTTAAGCAGAAAACCCAAAAGACTACAAACCATTAGAATTACCAAGTGAATTTAGCAATCTTCTAGATTCAGTCAATATACAAAAATCAGTTGTTTTTTTATCATAGCAACAAATAAGTGGAAAATAAAAAAAAAATCAATTAAAAATCAGGAATATTGAATACAGAGCAACAAATGTAATACAATAATGGTAAATCTTCAATGCTCAAAACTAAATATTGCTAACAGCAATTAAAACAAAAACAAGGAGACATCTATGATGCTCAAGAATTGAAAAGACTCCATGTTATGAGATGGGTCCACACATTTAATGTGTTCCCTTTCAAAATTCCAAGTTTTTCTTTTTGTGGAAATTGACACATTGTATTCCAAAATTTCTGTGAAAATATAAGTGATCTAAAATACCTAAGACATTCTTGAAACCAAAAACAAAGTAAGAAGAAAATAGCATTCAGGAAAGGGCTTGAGTGAAATTCAGTTGGCAAAATATGTTTTTAAACAATTATAAAATACCCATTTAAATATTGTAAATTCTTATTCCCATCTCATGTCATACAAAAGTATATATATTTATATAAAAGAAAATAAATAGATCTAAATCTCTAAATATAAAAAAGTACATATAACCTAAATGTGAAAAAAATTAATAAAAACAATAATGTAAATAAAAATATAAAAATAATAATAACAATATGGCTTAAAGAAGAAATTATAGGATAATATCTTCATGCTCTTGGGCAGGCAAAGATTTATTCCAGAGAATGTAAAATGCACTACTCATTAAAAAAAGGAGTAATGACTTGGACTCACTAAAGTTAAGAACGTTTGCTTGTAAAATTTGTAAAAAGTGTTTGCAATACATATAATCCGTAAAAAATGGATATGTGGAGAATATAATTAACTTCCACAAATCAATAAGACAAAAACAAATAACCCAATAATAAATACAGAAATACCCTGAATAGGTACTTGACAAATATCAAGAGAGCCAAAAAGCATATGAAAATGTATTCAGTATCTCAACTCTCAGACTGACAGTATCAGATGCCTCACAACATACTGTGTTAAAAGAGTCTGTTAGAAGCTGTGTACACCCTGACATGATTGCAAATGGTACGACTGCTACAAAGAGAAATTTAGCAATGCATAACAAATCTACAAGGTATTCATATAGTTTTGGCTTTTGGAAGATGTTAATATCGTACATCTTAAAAATATTTACATCGGCACATAAGAGGTAATTTTAAAATCTGAATACAAAGAGAAGAGTAAATGATACTTAACATTAACACACAGAAGAAAGCAACATCCAGGTATTCTATGAGGACCACACTATGGCTATACACTTAGGTGGATATATTCTAAGAACAAAATCATCTTTAAAATCCTGCAATTAACTTAGTTTCTTTCTTATTGGTAGTGCAATTGGTGTCGTAATTCTCAAGTTGTTTTGTGTGCAAAATATGATTTAGTAAATAAATAGATATATTAGTGTTTTTGGAAGCCAGTTTTCTCACTGTAAGAAAAGGGAGCTAGAAATAGGGAATAGAAATAAGAAAACTCTCTAGTAACATATTGGAATTTTAGGTATCAGTATAAACTTAGTTTTTTTTTAATATATCTCCTAGCTCTTTGTATTGAAACAGCTTAGAGGCTATCACACCTCAGTGGAAATAGGTACATATAGAACTCAGTTTTCAATTCCAAAAACTGAAGGAATTTAGTTTAGAGGAGCAAGTTTTCTGGAAAAGTGGCTGATTTCAAATCTGGCCATGCCAAGGAGAAGTTGAGTTTAAAACATCATGCTGAGTCAGAAAACAGGCTCAAAAATTGATATAAACATGTCAAAAAGACAAGAACTGGTCAAGTTTGTTTCTACTGGCAAAGTTTGAGACAAATTCATCATTAAAACTCATAATGACAGAAAGAATTAAAGCATATATATTTTTTTATTTCTTAGTGATTCTTACACACAGAGAACAAATAATGTGGAAGCACGAGAGAAATGAAAATTTTTCCTTACCTAAAAAAAGGGTAAATAAGAATTTTTTAAAAAATACTAGAAAAATCGACATTTTTTTGAAAAATTATAAAATTTAGACATTTGTAGAATTAGATCCAAACCAAAAGTGTGATACGTGAATATTTATGACCTAAATGATTCAATATCAAATATAAATCAATTCTCTTCAATATATTTCAAACCTCATGTCATTTCCAGTAAAGAATCAATAGTCTCTTTTCAAGAAACTAGACAGATCATATAATAAGATTGATATGAAACAAGAAGAGGACAAGAATATCTATGGCATTTACAATGTAAAAACAAAAACAAAAACAAAACAAACAGTAAAGTCAAGAGGAAACTATTGCCAGAGATGAACATTACAGCTATAACAATGAAAATAGCAAAAGCAGCTGGCACAATGTTTAAAGATCAGTTACGAACTGAGAGAAGATACTTGAAACTACATGTTATTTGAATATACTACAATTAGATAATATGTTAGTTTTCATAATATATAATGGATCCTTGAAGTAAGGAAGAAAAAATATATCCAATTTAATGGAAACATTAACAAATGATATAAAGCAATTCCTTAGTAGGAGATACTTCAGAGAATCTTTGGATAGCCATTTGTAGGATTGGAAAGACACCATTTCTCATCAGAAATCAAAGAAATTCTGGTAAACAAAATGAGTTATCACTTGCATACAAAATGATGAGGGCAACAAAGATAAGAAAAATGCAGTTTAAGTTAAATTCCCTTACAGCTAGAAGCCCACTGATAGATGCAGGAGACCTGTAGTGTGTAACACTCCTCAAGAAGTTTATGGCTGCCTTAATGCCTTAATGTTTACACGTCCTTAAAAACTAAAGGCACCCAACCTTATCTTGACAATAGCTAAGGTCCTGTAAGACCTTGCTTTCAGCATACAGAAATTCCTTAGAAACTAACTTTATCTTTATCCCCTCGTCCCTCCACAAACTTAAAAGTATATAATCAGTTGCTCCTCACAATCCTAGTGCAGCTCTTTCTGCCCAGGGGTCCTGTCCCCTTAATTTAATAAAATCACCTTTTGCAGCAAAGATGTCTCAAGAATTCTTTCTTAGCCATTTGCTCACAAACCCCACTTCAAATTCCATCAAGAGAATAGGCAAACAAAGAGTCTGATATTATGTAATTTTTATAAGGATAAAGTCAAAATGGGACCCCAATATACTACTGATTACCATTTAGGGTAATTCAGCAATATATAGCAAATTAGCGTATAAGCCTCTCCAAAACAATATTGTGAAATAAAATTAACTTTACATGACAGATTAATCAGATTAACATCATATATCTAATTATGGTATATGCCAAGGGAAGAATCATCACTTCCATAATATTTTTGCCAAAAACTTTTAATCTGTACCTAACACGAATAAAATAGTGGAAACAAACCTAAATTAAGTGACTCCCTAAAAACAAACAAAATCTTACCCAGATTTTCAAAAATGCCATTATTTATATTAAAGACAAAATAAAGTAGACAGTGATCTAGATTAAGGTAGAGGCACAACAACAAAATACACAAAACATAAAATTGGTGTATGGATTAAAGAATAACAACTATCAAAAATATACTTGGGAAAATTGTAGAAACTTAAATAGGAACTGAATTTTAGGTAATAGCATAACACTAGTAAATGTAATTCAGTTTTCTAATTTTATTATGGTTTCAACAGAGAATGTTAAAGGAGACAGAACTTGCCACCTCAAAATACATCTCTTTGGTATAATGATTATTTTATGCTGGTTATTTTTAAGAAATAGCAGGCACAGGAAAAAGCCTGAAAACAAAGTAGAACTTATCCTTTCATAACAGAAATTTACATTTATAAAGGAAGTCTACATTTTTAAGGGTGTCTCCTTCTTTTTACAGGAAAAGGAAAACTGAATCTCAAGGAACATAATGAAAAAAGCATACCAATCCTATCCTTTAGGGATTTCCTTTTAGGGTTAGCAAATCCTATTTTCTAGAGTAAGGTAAAATGGCTAAAGCTGAGTTAGAAGACTGTGATTGTTGTATGTCAAGATTTCTTGACAGATATATCCCTATATGTAGGCTGACTTAGGTCTACATTTGTGATGTGCACTGGCCCACTGGGACAGCCTTCATTTTGTGAGCTCCAATATACAAACTAATTTTATATGTCTAATTTAATCTACCATCAGGTATATATTAACATTTGTATTTGGAGAGAAATAAAGCAAATGTGGCAAAACAGAAATTGTTTAACCTAAGTAAAGATTTATAGATATCTACTGAACTACTTGAAAGTTTTAGTAGATTTCAAAATTTTCAAAGTAACAATCTGGAAAAAAATAAAAAAATACAACTGAAAAGTAAATTAAAAACAAATGACAGTAACAAAAAGAATGATTAAGATCCCTTATGATGAATTTTAACAAGTCTTCTGTTTCCTACCAGAAAGCTAAAAATAAATTCAGTTATTTAAAGAGTTAGTATTATTCCTCAATTGTCCAGATAGAGCTACTAGAATTATAAAATCTTTATTTCTTCTTACTGATATAGCCATTGCTCTCAGAACAGCCAAAGCAGTCAGCTTAATCACTCAATTATGCATCCCTTTCAGATTCATGGAACATGTAACACCTCCCCTTATTGAGCCATTTCTAACTTTAAAACTCTTGAATATAAGAATTCTGGATGAGTTTATTGACTGTTCATTGATTCATCTCAAAGTTGTTCAGGAGTTGTAGGTAAAACTATCAGGAAGCTTATTAGGTTTGACAATGCTAATTCAAAAACAGCAGGCAGCCATTTTCATACAGTGGTTGTGCCTTTGTTTGAGTGAAATTGGAGTCTTTTATAGCCATTACAAAATTGACTCCTAATTTTCCTTTTCCTGTCACAAGTGCTATTGAATGGATGAAATATCTTTTATAAATGTTGAGGCTCATAAAAGAAAGAGAAGGTGATGGAAATAAAGGTGACAGAAACAAAAGAAATAAATGACTTAAACAAAAGGTAAAGGTTCTTTTACTAAGAACAAAATTTTTAAACTTCCATTAAGACCAAGTTAATTTGTTCTACCATGCAGACATTCTTTATATACCCCTACATCACTTGGGCAGCCACGTCTTTCTCTTCCTTATTAAAATGGCTCTTGGAAAGTGCTCTTCCCTGGGGAAGACAGCAGAGTAAGAGGACTCTAAGCTCACCTTGTTCCATAAATACAACTAGATAACACATCAGCATAAATAACCCAGAAAATGACCCAAAGACTGACAGAACAAACTCTACATTTAAAGGTAGAAATGTGGACAGATTCAAGAGTTTAGGAAGAATGAAGATGGAATAGAGAAGAACACAGACCATAGCTACCCAAGGTAGGAGGTGCAGGGAGCTGTGGGTACAGAAAAGGACAAGAAACAGGCTATCACATTGGGGAACCTGCATGGAGAAGACAGATCCCCATAATATTAGGCTTTGAAAGTGAGAGGAGCTGAATTTCATGAGTTCTTACAACTAGTAATGAAAAACTCCTAACAAACAAAACTCCAGGAACAGATGGTGATCCTACCAAACATTTATAGAATTAACACCTATTCTTCTCAAACTACTCCAAAAAATAGAAGAGGAAGGAAAACTTCCAAATTCATTCTATGAGGCCAGCATTATTCTGATTCTAAAACCAGTAAAAAAAAAACACCACAGAGAAAGAAAACTACAGGCCAATATCTCATGAACATAGAGGCAAAAATACTCAACAAAATATTGGCAAACTGCATACAACAATATATTTTAAAAAATCATTCACCACAATCAAGTGGGATTTACTCCTTCCAGGGATACGAGGGTGGTTTAATATTCACAAATCAATCAACAGGATACTTCACATCAATACAAGAAATGATAAAAACTATATGATCATTTGAATAGATGCAGACAAAGCATTTGACAAAACATTCATTCCAAATAAAAACCCTCACCAGAGTAGGTTTAGAGGAAACATACCTCAAAATATGAAAGGCCTTATATGAAAAACCCACAACTAACATCTTACTCAGTAGGGAAAAACTAAGAGCTTTTTACCTAAGGTCAGGAACAAGACAAAGATATTCACTTATACCACTTTTTTTTTTAAACATAGTACTAGAAGTCCTACCCACAGCAGTCAGACAACAAAAAGGAATAAAAACATCCAGACAGGTAAGGAAAAAGCAAAACGTTCACTATTTGCAAATGATACTCTATATAGAAAACCGTAAAGTCTCCACCAAAAAGTCTTCATCAAAAAACTAGAAGTGATAAATGAATTCAATAAGGTTACAAGAAACAAAATCAGCATACAGAAATCCATTACATTTCTATACACCAAATGTGAAGCAGCAAAAAGAGAAATTAAGAAAACAATCCCATTTTCAATTACACCAAATAATAAGATATGTAGGAATAAACTTAACCGAGGAGATAAAGACCTCTATTCTGAAAACTATAAACCACCAGTGAACAAAATTAAAGATAATATAAATAAATGAAAACACATTCCACGCTCATGGATTGGAGGAACAGGTATTAAAATGTCCATACTACCTAGAGCAATCTACAGATATAATGCAATCCCTAACAAAATACCAAGAGCATTTATCACAGAACTAGAACAAAGAATCATAAAATATGTATGGAAACACAAAACACCTTGAAAAACCAAAGCAATTTTGAAAAAGAAAAACAAAACTGGAGATATAACAATTCCAGTCTTCAAGTTATATTACAAAGCTGTAGTGATCAAGACAGTATGGTACTGGTGCAAAAATAGATACATATATAAATGGAACAGAAGAGGGAGCCCATAAGCAAATCCACAATTATATGGCAACTAATCTTAGACAAAGGAGGAAAGAATATGCAATAGGAAAAAGTCAGTCTCTTCAACAAATAGTGTTGTGAAAACTGGACAGCAACATGCAAAAGAATGAAACTGGTCTTTTTCCTTACTTCAAACACAAAAATGAACTAAAAATGGAGTAAGGATCTAACTGTGAAACCTATAAAAATCCCAGAAGAGAGCACAGGCAGTAATTTTTCTGACACTAGTGATAGCAAATCTTTCTAGATATGTCTCCTGAGGCAAAAAAAAAGAAGCAAAAATAATCTATTTGGACTACATCAAAATAAAAAGCTTCTACACAGCAAAAGAAACAATGAACAAATCTAAAAGACAACCTACTGAATGGGAGAAGATATTTTCAAATGACATATCCAATAAAGGGTTAGCATCCAAAATATATAAAAAACTTATATAACTTAACACCCAAAGAATTAATAATCCAATTTAAAAATGGGCAGAAGACATGAACAGTTTTTTTAAAGAAGACATCCAGATGACCAACAGACATATGAAAAGATACTCAACATCATTCCTCATTTGAGAAATTCAAATCAAAACTATAACGGGATATCACCTCACACCTATCAGAAAGGCTAAAACAAACAAACAAACAAACAAACAAACAAACAAAAAAGTCCCGCTGACGATTGGGAGAAAAATGATCCTTTTGCCCTGTACGTAGGAATGCAAACTGGTACAGCCATGATGGAAGACAGTATGGAGGTTTCTAAACAAATTAAAAAAGGTCGGAAGATGGCAGCGTAGGAGGACGCTGGGCTCACCGCGTCCTTCTGATCACTTAGATTCCACCTACACCTGCCTAAATAACCCGGAAAACCGCCAGAAGACTAGCAGAACAGAGTCTCCAGAGCCAAGCGCAGATAGATGAAAGGCCCGCAGAATAGGGTAGGAAGGGCAGACAGGCAGTGCTCCAAGGACTGGCGGGAGGGAGCCGGGGCCGAGGGTTGACCCGCTGGCCAAGCAGAGCCCCGAGTCTGGCTTGCAAAAGCAGAGGGGCCGGACAGAGTGTGTTTGGACAGCGAGCAGGACTACACATCTGGAAGGTTATAAGTTAACAGATCTGCTCGGAGAGCGGGAAGGCTGGAGGACAACGGGAGGGAGAGTTGTTGAGCCCTGGACGACAGAGATCAGCTTGGCCGGGAACAAAGGCGCTCACCAGCGCCATCTCCCTCACCCATCGCCCAGCCAAAAGCCCAAAGGGAACCAGTTCCTGCCAGCGAACTTGCTTGCACCTCGCAAACACCCAAGGCTGTGCTTCTGCGGATCCATCCCTCCGATGGGTCTGACTCCCTCCCAGTGCCGCAGGGCCCCTCCTGAAGTGAATCTCCGAAGAAAAAGCTAGCTAAGCCTGCCCCTCCCGCCCCTGTGCACCTTGTGGATCCACCCCAGCTAATACACCAGATCCCCAGCACCACAAGCCTGGCAGTGTGCAAGTAGCCCAGATGGGCCACGCCACCCCACAGTGAATCCCGCCCCTAGGAGAGGGGAAGAGAAGGCACACACCAGTCTGACTGTGGCCCCAGCGGTGGGCTGGGAGCAGACATCAGGTCTGACTGAGGCCCCACCCACCAACGTGAGTTATTCCAGACAGCACAGGGGAAATGCCTTACAGTTCCACACCACTCCAGGGACTATCCAAAATGACGAAACGGAAGAATTCCCCTCAAAAGAATCTCCAGGAAATAACAACAGTTAACAAACTGATCAAAAAGGATTTAAACAATATAACAGAAAGTGAATTTAGAATAATAGTCATAAAATTAATTGCTGGGCTTGAAAATAGTATAGACGACAGCAGAGAATCTCTTGCTACAGAGATCAAGGGACTAAGGAATAGTCAGGAGGAGCTAAAAAATGTGATAAACGAGTTGCAAAATAAAATGGAAACAACCACGGCTTGGATTGAAGTGGCAGAGGAGAGAATAGGTGAACTAGAAGATAAAATTATGGAAAAAGAGGAAGCTGAGAAAAAGAGATAAAAAAAATCCCGGAGTATGAGGGGAAAATTAGAGAACTAAGTGATGCACTAAAGAGAAATAATATACGCTTAATTGGTATTCCAGAGGAGGAAGAAAGAGGGAAAGGTGCTGAAGGTGTACTTGAAGAAATAATAGCTGAGAACTTCCCTGATCTGGGGAAGGAAAAAGGCATAGAAATCCAAGAGACACAGAGAACTCCCTTCAGACGTAACATGAATCGATCTTCTGCATGACATATCATAGTGAAACTGGCAAAATACAAGGATAAAGAGAAAATTCTGAAAGCAGCGAGGGATAAATGTGCTCTAACATATAAAGGAAGACCTATAAGACTCGTGACTGATCTCTCTTCTGAAACTTGGCAGGCCAGAAAGGAATGGCAGGAGATCTTCAATGTGCTGAACAGAAAAAATATGCAGCCGAGAATCCTTTATCCAGCAAGTCTGTCATTTAGAATAGAAGGAGAGATAAAGGTCTTCCCAAACAAAAACTGAAGGAATTTGTCACCACTAAACCAGCCCTACAAGAGATCCTAAGGGGGATCCTGTGAGACAAAGTACCAGAGACATTGCTACCAGCATAAAACATACACACATCACAATGACTCTAAACCCGTATCTTTCTATAATAACACTGAATGTAAATGGACTAAATGCAACAACCAAAAGACATAGGGTATCAGAATGGATAAAAAAACAAGACCCATCTATTTGCTGTCTACAAGAGACTCATTTTAGACCTGAGGACACCTTTAGATTGAGAGTGAGGGGATGGAGAACTATTTATCATGCCACTGGAAGTCAAAAGAAAGCTGGAGTAGCCATACTTATATCAGACAAACTAGACTTTAAATTAAAGGCTGTAACAAGAGATGAAGAAGGGCATTATATAATCACAGGGTCTATCCATCAGGAAGAGCTAACAATTATAAATGTCTATGTGCTGAATACCAGAGCCCCCAAATACATAAAACAATTACTCACAAACATAAGCAACCTTATGGATAAGAATATGGTAATTGCAGGGGACTGTAACACTCCACTTACAGAAATGGATAGATCATCTAGACACATGATCAATAAAGAAACAAGGGCCCTGAATGAGACATTGGATCAGATGGACTTGACAGATATATTTAGAACTCTGCATCCCAAAGCAACAGAATATACTTTCTTCTCGAGTGCACATGGAACATTCTCCAAGATAGATCGCATACTGGGTCACCAAACAGCCCTTCATAAGTATACAAGAATTGAAATCATACCATGCATACTTTCAGACCACAATGCTATGAAGCTTGAAATCAACCACAGGAAAAAGTCTGGGAAACCTCCAAAGCATGGAGGCTAAAGAACACCCTACTAATGAATGAGTGGGTCAACCAGGCAATTAGAGAAGAAATTAAAAAATATATGGAAACAAATGAAAATGAAAATACAACAATCCAAACGCTTTGGGATGCAGCGAAGGCAGTCCTGAGAGGAAAATACATTGCAATCCAGGCCTATCTCAAGAAACAAGAAAAATCCCAAATACAAAATCTAACAGCACACCTAAAGGAAATAGAAGCAGAACAGCAAAGGCAGCCTAAACCCAGCAGAAGAAGAGAAATAATAAAGATATGAGCAGAAATAAACAATATAGAATCTAAAAAAACCGTAGAGCAGATCAATGAAACCAAGAGTTGGTTTTTTGAAAAAATAAACAAAATTGATAAACCTCTAGCCAGGCTTCTCAAAAAGAAAAGGGAGATGACCCAAATAGATAAAATCATGAATGAAAATGGATTTGTTACAACCAATCCCTCAGAGATACAAGCAATTATCAGGGAATACTATGAAAAATTATATGCCAACAAACTGGACAACCTGGAAGAAATGGACAAATTCCTAAACACCCACACGCTTCCAAAACTCAATCAGGAGGAAAGAGAAAGCTTGAACAGACCCATAACCAGCAAATAAATTGAATCAGTTATCAAAAATCTCCCAACAAATAAGAGTCCAGGACCAGATGGCTTCCCAGGGGAGTTCTACCAGACGTTTAAAGCAGAGATAATACCTATCCTTCTCAAGCTATTCCAAGAAATAGGAAGGGAAGGAAAACTTCCAGACTCATTCTATGAAGCCAGGATTACTTTGATTCCTAAACCAGACAGAGACCCACTAAAAAAAGAGAACTACAGGCCAATATCCCTGATGAATATGGAAGCAAAAATTCTCAATAAGATACTAGCAAATCGAATTCAACAGCATATAAAAAGAATTATTCACCATGATCAAGTGGGATTCATTCCTGGGATGCAGGGCTGGTTCAACATTCGCAAATCAATCAACGTGATACATCACATTAATAAAAGAAAAGAACCATATGATCCTGTCAATCAATGCAGAAAAGGCATTTGACAAAATTCAGCAACCTTCTTAATAAAAACCCTCGAGAAAGTCAGGATAGAAGGAACATACTTAAAGATCATAAAAGCCATTTATGAAAAGCCCACAGGGAAAAATGAGAGCTTTTTCCCTGAGATCAGGAACACGACAGGGATGTCCACTCTCACCACTGTTGTTTAACATAGTGTTGGAAGTTCTAGCATCAGGAATCAGACAACAAAAGGAAATCAAAGGCATCAAAATTGGCAAAGATGAAGTTAAGCTTTCACTTTTTGCAGATGACATGATATTATACATGGAAAATCCGATAGACTCCACCAAAAGTCTGCTAGAACTGATACATGAATTCAGCAAAGTTGCAGGATACAAAATCAATGTACAGAAATCAGTTGCATTCTTATACACTAACAATGAAGCAACAGAAAGACAAATAAAGAAACTGATCCCATTCACAATTGCACCAAGAAGCATAAAATACCTAGGAATAAATCTAACCAAAGATGTAAAAGATCTGTATGCTGAAAACTATAGAAAGCTTATGAAGGAAATTGAAGAAGATATAAAGAATTGGAAAAACATTCCATGCTCATGGATTGGAAGAATAAATATTGTCAAAATGTCAATACTACCCAAAGCTATCTACACATTCAATGCAATCCCAATCAAAATTGCACGAGCATTCTTCTCGAAACTACAACAAGCAATCCTAAAATTCATATGGAACCACAAAAGGCTCCGAATAGCCAAAGTAATTTTGAAGAAGAAGACCAAAGCAGGAGGCATCACAATCCCAGACTTTAGCCTCTACTACAAAGCTGTAATCATCAAGACAGCATGGTTTTGGCACAAAAACAGACACATAGACCAATGGAATAGAATAGAAACCCCAGAACTAGACCCACAAAAGTATGGCCAACTAATCTTTGATAAAGCAGGAAAGAACATCCAATGGAAAAAAGACAGTCTCTTTGACAAATGGTGCTGGGAGAACTGGACAGCAACATGCAGAAGGTTGAAACTAGACCACTTTGTCACACCATTCACAAAAATAAACTCAAAATGGATAAAGGACCTGAATGTGAGACAGGAAACCATCAAAACCCTAGAGGAGAAAGCAGGAAAAGACCTCTCTGACCTCAGCCGTAGCAATCTCTTACTCGACACATCCCCAAAGGCAAGGGAATTAAAAGCAAAAATGAACTACTGGGACCTTATGAAGATAAAAAGCTTCTGCACAGCAAAGGAAACAACCAACAAAACTAAAAGGCAACCAACGGAATGGGAAAAGATATTTGCAAATGACATATCAGACAAAGGGCTAGTATCCAAAATCTATAAAGAGCTCACCAAACTCCATACCCGAAAAACAAATAACCCAGTGAAGAAATGGGCAGAAAACATGAATAGACACTTCTCTAAAGAAGACATCCGGATGGCCAACAGGCACATGAAAAGATGCTCAACGTCGCTCCTCATCTGGGAAATACAAATCATAACCACACTCAGATATCACCTCACGCCAGTCAGAGTGGCCAAAATGAACAAATCAGGAGACTATAGATGCTGGTGAGGATGTGTAGAAACGGGAACCCTCTTGCACTGTTGGTGGGAATGCAAATTGGTGCAGCCACTCTGGTAAACAGTGTGGAGGTTCCTCACAAAATTAAAAATAGATCTATCCTATGACCCAGCAATAGCACTGCTAGGAATTTACCCAAGGGATACAGGAGTACTGATGCATAGGGGCATTTGTACCCCAATGTTTATAGCGGCACTCTCAACAATAGCCAAATTATGGAAAGAGCCTAAATGTCCATCAACTGATGAATGGATAAAGAAATTGTGGTTTATATACACAATGGAGTACTATGTGGCAATGAGAAAGAATGAAATATGGCCCTTTGTAGCAACGTGGATGGAACTGAAGAGTGTGATGCTAAGTGAAATAAGCCATACAGAGAAAGACAGATACCGTATGGTTTCACTCTTATGTGGATCCTGAGAAACTTAACAGAAACCCATGGGGGAGGGGAAGGAAAAAAAAAAAAAAAAGAGGTTAGAGTGGGAGAGAGCCAAAGCATAAGAGACTCTTAAAAACTGAGAACAAACTGAGGGTTGATGGGGGGTGGGAGGGAGGGGAGGGGGGGTGATGGGTATTGAGGAGGGCACCTTTTGGGATGAGCACTGGGTGTTGTATGGAAACCAATTTAACAATAAATTTCATATATTGAAAAAAAATAAAATAAAATATGTCACCTCAAAAAAAATAAATAAACAAATTAAAAAATAGAAGTATCCTTTTATCCAGGAATTACACTACTGGATACTGACATCCAAAATATGAAAACACTAATTTAAAGGAATATATGCACTTCTATGTTTACTGCATTATTTACAATAGCCAAATTATGGAAGCAGCCTAAATGTCCATTGATAGATGAATGGATAAAGAAGATATGGTATACATATACAATAGATTATTATTCAGCCTTAAAAAGAATGAAATCTTGCCATTTGCAACAACATGGATAGATCTAGAGAGCATAATGCTAAGTGAAATAAGTCAGTAAGAGAAAGACAACTGATTTCACACATGTGGAATTTAAGACACAAAACAAACAAAAGGGAATAAAGAGAGATAGGCAAACCAAGAAACAGACTTTTAACTATAGATACCAAATTGATGGTTATCAGAGGGGAGGTGGGTGGGTGGATGGGTGAAATAGGTGAAGGGGACTAAGAGTACAGTTACTTTTAATGAGCCCTAAGTGATATATGGAAGTGTTGAATCACCATATTGTGCATCTGGAACTAATGTAACACTGGAATTAAAAAAAGACAACAAAATAATAATAATAATAATAATAATAATAATAATAATAAGAAGAAGAAGAAGAAGAAGAAGAAGAAATAATAATAATAATAATAATAATAATAATAATAATAATAAAATGGTCTTTGGAAGTGACCTTGAGAGTTTCAGATCTTTTAGTGGCAGATTCTTCTCTTTAGAATATTTGTAATGCTGATTAGTGAATAACTACTAGATACTACAAAAAGAGCATTTCCCCTCCTGTTTTAGTTAGCATGGGATGTGCCCTCATTTACATGGTCCATCCATAGTGCCTGTCTTTTTATTGGTGAAATTTATGGTTTTTGCAATATATTTATGAGGTGATAGACTTAACTATTGTTTTGGGGACTTTTTCTATTTTCATAAAGAACCTCAGAGCCTTCCCAATCTTCACATTTGTTATCTCAAATATATGGATACTCACGGAAGATAACTCTTCACTTTGTGACCAGAAAAACAGCCACTTCTTAACCTCAGACACTATAATGCCCTCAAAGAACACCAATTATTTTTACAGCTATTTACAGAGCATTTTAATCTGATCTCTCAACCCCAGATACAAAGGAGCCCAAGACATTGGAGTTAACAAATATTTAGTCACACGAGAGTGAGTTAGGTTTATATAGTCCAGGTTAAGTGGTTCAATTTTAACTTCAAGAGTGCAGATCGGTTCTAAAATAGAAGCATTATTTGTAATAGTCCCAAAGTGGAAACAACCCATATGTTCATCAATTAATGAATGAAACAAAATGTAGCATATCCACACAATTGAATAATATTAAACAATAAAAATAAAAGAATTGATAACACTACAACATGGGATAAGCCTTGAAAACATTAGGATAATTGAAAGAAGTCACAAAAAACAACAACAAAAACACAATGATACGATTCCATTTACATGAAGTGTCCATAACAGGCACATCTATAGACACAGGAAGTTCATTAGTGGGTGCCTAAGGCTAGATGGTTTGGTGGGAAATGGTCAATGGCTACTGATGGGTAAGGCGAAATGTTCAAAAAATGATTGTTGTCATGTTTGCTCAGTTCTGTGAACATACTAAAAACTGATGAATTGTGGAATTAAAATGGGTAAATTATATGATATATGAATTATATTTTAATAATGTTTTTTAAGAAAAGAATGGACAATTTGGCTAAAAAGAAACTCTGCACTAAAACGTTAACCAATGATATATAAATTCAGGGAAAATTAAACACACATACACACACACACACACAAACACACACACACACAGCATGAATCTAATTAAATAAGTGCTTAAATATATGACAATGGTAGGGAAAATGCTTGCTATACTGGATATTTAAAATTTAAAATTTTCCTTTTCAGTTTAAATGTGTAAGCAGTGGCCCAATACTTATTTAATCCATTAAATAAAGCACACTAGTAAAAGGGCCCTGTAATAACTTGGCAAACATTAGATTCCTGATTATAGTTAATCAGCTTTATGACAGTGGTAGTAAATGTTACAGAGCTGGAATACATTAGCACCAACCACTCATAGACCAGCCTTCTTCAACACCTCATTTTCTCTTCTCTAAAAGGTATTTTTTTTTACTATCAACCCAATTCCTTCCTTGTGATAGAAGATTCTTCTTTCTTTTACTTTTCTAATTATCTTAAGAACTTTATAAGACTGCCAATTTCCTTTTTATTTTATGCTACTTATTGAAAATAAATCTTATTTATCCTGGTTTTTATCTTGAAAATAATTTAACTCTAGCTTTTATTGAAGGAATCTACTGATCCTAGTATTTTAGGTTCCAATAAATAATCCATAATATACAGGCTATATTCAGAGGAAGTAAAGGTAAAGAATAAAAACTAAACAGGCTATTCAACAGTCCTTTCTTGTCAATGGGTTCTTCCACCCCGACCCCCAGGAGTGGCTACTAAACCAGATAAAAATTCTAAAATTACTCTGTGACTCTCTGGGGAAGAACTTTTGTTGAAGAGATACTAAAGCTGATGTTTAAAATGAATCCAGAGAGTTCCATGGACTAGATTAGGTTTAGGGATATTTGGTTTTAAGTTTCAAAATCCTAACCCCAGCCAGAATCTGAGTACCATTACTAAAAGGAACTGCTAAATAAATGCTTGTCCTCATTTAAGTGATGGCAAATGAATTGTGCCAAGTCATTAAGTCATTTTTCCCAGCCAATGGCTAGAACTCAGGAGTTCTCAGTCAATCAGTTGTGCAGTTTCACTGTACAACACAAAGTAGAGCTAACACTTTACATCATACTTTGTAAAATGAATTCCACATTCCTGGTATACTTTCATAAAAATAGGAATATTGTGCAACAGATGAGAAACGTAAGAAATGAGTAAATGGAACCTTAGAGATGTTGACAGTACAAGTGTTCTCAGAAGTTAGTCCTTAGACTTGAGTCTTCTGATTTCCAGTAAGATATTGATGGGATTCAGGACAGGGCATCCCTACTGGGCCATGTTGGCATGTGGTTTGTTGCTTGCTGAAAATAATTAAGGCCCAACCCATTCAGAAAGAACATTCTACCTCCCTGTCAACTGCATATAAGAATTTAGATAGAAGGCCTATACCAGGAAAGAGCTATAGAGATAACTTTTTGATCAGACTTTTCCACATGGCATGGCAAACTTTTGTTTCCCAAACTTTTGTTCTTCCAATCATCCTATGAATTTTATTCTCCTTTGAAATCCCATATTTCTACTCCCCTTCTCTTTAGCTCAGAATGGCATTTAAAACTTAGCTGCCTGGCTGTTGGAGAGCCTCTCATACCTTTATGAGGCCCCTGTATGTACATAATTAAATTTGTTTTTATCACGCTAATCTCCTTGTCTCAATTTAATTATTAGGTGAGCCAAGGAACCTAGAAAGGAAGAAGGAAGATTTTCCTCCCCTACAATGTTTCATTGGGCTTGTTGTCAAAATCACAGTCTCATGTAAATCAGAGGTAAGGTCATGCACTTATTTTTAACTATACACATTCTAAAGTGTTGGCTTTTCACTTGAAGTGAATTTGACCTAATTTATTTTTCTTTTAATGTTTTTTTTTTGTGTGTAATTACTGTTACTGTTGGTTTTCCTTTATGTCTAAAATACAGAAATAATAAGGATTTCTGTTTTCTCCTCCAGGATATGCTAAACATTGATTTAAGAACAGAAAAAGATCCTCCACTTCTTGATGGAAATTTAACCTAAATTGGATTTGGACCACGTTTTGGATTTTTGTATTACCACGTCTCTCAAAATAAGTCATATGATAACATTTATTCATTAAATATTTATTTACTGTTCTTTATGTGTGCTGGGCTCTGTTCTTAATTTTGAATATATGATAAAAGGATGATTACATCAGTCATCACCAAGTGAAAGGAACAATCCAAATGACAGCCCTACCTTAGTTTAAAGCTAGGTTCTCTTTTCTGCTTATTATGGATCTTTGATAAGAAATACAATTGCTGAGAAGTCTGTTTTGCTTGCTGTTTGCTACGAGCATTGTGAGACCTTTCCTGAATGTAACCCGCTGTGTAGTAGAATGGGTTGTAAACCTTCCTAAACATAGTCTGATATGTAAGGGAATGAGTGATTGTACATAAACTAACTGGCATTTCTCGCTTCTGTAAACCTGCTTGCTTAGCACATTCCTCACCTACCCCCTTCCCCCTTTTTTCCTCCCGCCACAAGTAACGGACAAAGCCTTCCCGCCAAAGGACAGACAAAGGACGCCCAATCAGAGAACAACAAATGTCCTTACTTTAAAATCAACTAATCAGGCCCCTCATAATTTGAAACCTCACCTGTGCTATTTGTCTCTGTCTATAAAAACGCTGTACCAACCCTGATCGAGGCCTCTTGCGTCACCGGCGATGAGTGCGCAGAGGACCAGGTTCGAACCTGCAATAAACGACCCTTGCCGCTTGGCTTTGACTTACGACTCTGGTGGACTTTTGTGGGAGGTTTCGGATCTTCGGGCATTACACAAGGAAACTTTTATTGTTTTCGCATAAACAGAAAAACTAAGTAACACAGAGAATACACACAGCATATCATTTTCTTGTTGATCCTGGTGTTTGATGGTCCTCACTCTTGACTCCATAATGAGTTCAATAATCAATTGCCTCTGGCCAGAAAAAAGATATAACTGACAACAAATTGCAATCTATTTGGTTTCTGCTACCTATATATTAAAGATGGGCTTGATCATTGCCACATCAGTGCCTCAGAGGAAAACACTACTTTGGAGTACTGTACTATGTAAGACTGAATGTAAACTGATTTAACTGGGGTAATGGCTAATTTCCTCCCAGCTGGAGAAGTCTCTGATTAACAATCAACTTGTAATTGCTTTCTTTATTTACCAATCAAAGGGTATTAGGACAATGCAATGTAATGAATAAATTAAGACAGTGACTTTCAGTGCTTAAGGGAAAGTATGGCTTTTGTTAGATCATAGGAGGTAGTAGCTACTCTCCTTCCATAGACACTGTACCTGGAAGGCCTAGGAATGGAATGAGAAAGAGCATGTGTTAGGGAATAAATAAATAAATAAGTAAATATAAAAACAATGTTTCCATATGAAAAAGAGTCTGAGCCCTTGATCTTAACTTTAGAAAACAATATTATTTTTTTTTTAAACACTTTTTTTTTTTTCAACGTTTATTTATTTTTGGGACAGAGAGAGACAGAGCATGAGCAGGGGAGGGGCAGAGAGAGAGGGAGACACAGAATCGGAAACAGGCTCCAGGCTCCGAGCCATCAGCCCAGAGCCCGACGCGGGGCTCGAACTCACGGACCGCGAGATCGTGACCTGGCTGAAGTCGGACGCTTAACCGACTGCGCCACCCAGGTGCCCCGAAAACAATATTATTTTTACAAAGTTTTCTCCATCCACTAGAAGTTTTCTGTGGCCCTACCATGTGACCGATGCTGATCTACATGTCAGATTTATGGCACAGCTCTTGCCCCCCAGGAATGGGAAAAGCATGTGGGTCAGAGTCCATGTCATTTAGCAGTTGTGTGACAGAACTCAGGTGTCTTTTCTCTGATTCTAAATGTCTCACTATTAAAACTGTGGATGGGAAAATGTAATTCCAGCTTTGGGAAATTGTTTTATTAAGTCTACTATGAGTAAAATACATAATTGGCCACAGAATTCATACACAAACATACATTTCAAAAAAAAAAGATATTTGGTATCCTCAATTTATAAACCATAATTTGGTAAAATGGAAAGCTATTCAAAGCTTATTCTATGTCATTTTGTGATTGAAGACTATGGGGCAAAAGTGAATACACCTAGGCTTTAGAGTGAAAGCATGGTGAGTAGTCACAAACCATCTCTTATTAGTTGTGTAATCATGGGAATATCATTTAATTCTAGCTTCAAAATGAGATTAATAATTATTTTAGAGGAAAGAGTAGGAATTTAATCGTATTAAATGGTATGATGGCAATAAATTCCCTAATCTAAATGTGATTGGTGGTATATAACATATTTTGGTCCATACTTCATATTAATATATATAAAGACAACAGAATAGCATCGGTAAGTAATGAGGGTAGGTGAGGTTGAAGTGTCCACGCATTTTATTTTAGCAACATGTTTTTCCTGCTTCCACTATGTGAAATAAACAAAAAGAACTAATGTATTTCTGAGCTAACCTTGTCTTCTTCCGTGAAAGAGTAAGCTTGCATTTCCCTTAACCCAGATCTGACAACTTGGGTGGGCTTTGGCACTTTTTTTTTTTTCCTTTTGAAAGGAGACATGGCATAGTACACTAAAGAGTGTCTACATCAAAAAAAAATTTTTCCTGACTATATACAGAAAAAATAAAAGAAACCAAAACAGCAAGCAGAAATATAGTTAAAAGTCTATAAATTGTATCTCATCTAAATGATAATTTGCTATATGTGAGTGATTGGATATGATTGTTTCCAGTTACATAATCTTTTGAGTTTGGTATCTGGTTGTCATTTAAAACAATAACTGATTTTAAGCTTTATCCAATGATGTAGGAGGGAGAAAAAAAAAACTCGTCCTAAGAAAGCAAGAGATATAATATACCCAACCATGAGTGACTCTATGATGTATACTTCATAGTTAAGTCAATTAACATTGATCCAAATGCATTTAATCAGAGTTCAGCAATGCCAGCAATCCAATTAAGGTAAATTTTTAGCTGCATAAGAGCTAAATTTTATTAATCAAATGACACTTAAAGTTGCTTTATTTTCTTCTTACTTTCTGAGGAAAAACGTTACAAATTTGGAGGTTTTCCAGAAATTTAAAATATTCAATGTCAAATGAGTTATTATTTACTGATAAAAATTTGAGTGCAGCATAATATTTTAGAACATGCTCTGACATAACTAAATGCCACATATATTTTGCTATAAAAAATCAATTAAAATTAGATGCCTTTTTAAAGTAACGTATCTGTTGAGAAGGAAAAATTTCTATCTATCCTTCATGATTCTTCTGGCTAGTCTAAGAATTAAATTGATAATAGAGTGATTAACAGGAGAGAATCAAAATTAATTATGTATGTGGAATCCACATAAATATGAGGGATTCCAAATACAGGTAAAATTAGGTATATATATCATTCTGGCTAAGGACAAGTGGGTTAGGGATCTGGGGCCAGAAAGGAAAGGAAGGCAATTCACAGGAAGCATGGAAAAAGTAAATGTTTGGGAAACAAATGTTTGCCAGGTCATCCAGAAAACGATGGAAAATAGAGAGGACTTTGATCCAACAGGCGTTGCTATGTTCTTCCCTGTCTACCATACTTAACTCATATTATACCATAGTTATTTATGGTGATAACTCCCTTCCTGAAATAAGTTCTCTAAGTTCTTTTATGCAGTTGTGGAGGTAGGGAAGAGGCAAAAATTAAACTTGAGTTTTCTGTTCCTTAAAAATAATTAGCTTAAAATAAGTGATACAAACATTATTTCATAGTATATTTTATATTTTAATATACACATAACAAAATAAAATTTCCTACCTTTGCAAGTAGTTTCAAAACTTGAAAGAGAATGGATACAACAGAATCATGTTGTAAAAATTTTCTAATGAGTAATTTTTAACCTATTGGGATGCTACAAATAAATGAACAAACTCAAGAAAATGAATATCAAAAATTATTTATGTTGCTTAAGTCATCAAAACAAATGGTGATACTAAATTTAAGAAAATGTTTTCATTACATTGTGATGATTTGGGAGATTTTTGAAGCCTGATTCCCAGCCCTATGACTACTTGAATAGTTTCAGGATAAGAACAGCAGTACCCAGAGAAAGTATCCACTATGGCCCTTATGGGGGCAGTGGAATGTTTTTGGTGATTTGCAAGTCATATACACAGCATAAATTTATTCTCTATCTCATTCCACAGAGCCCCATTCAAAATTGTTATTTTTTTTCTTAAAATACACAATTGTCATTGTAAATTTATATCATGTGTTATTAAGTAGTCTCTTTGTAAAGAGATTGATTTATAAAATTATTAAACATTCAAAAGTTATCATTGCCTCTTTTTCCTCCCCCTCCTTTTCCTCCTTCTTCTTCAGATATACAGCTTTTTAAATAGCAGCAAGTCAGTATACATGTCCCTACCCACTGAGCATAGGTATCATTGTGGTAAAGGAAGCATACTTTTTATTGCCTTAGGTAATTTCAAGAACAATATTCAGTTAATCATTCGTGCTTACTATTTCTCCTTTTGTTCCTGGTGGAAAAATGAATATATTCAACTAATTTATACTGAATATTAAGAATTCAGTCTCAATAAATGTTTATTATTACTATTATTATTATTATTATTATTATTATTATTAACTGATATCCATGTTTTAGTAATGGTATAATACATTTATTTTCTCACCACATTCCTTTGCCAGAGAAACATCAGTGAGAAAAAGGAAGTACTCTATGTACAGAAGACTATTAAATGCCCCCTGAAGTGTAACCCTGCTTTTATTCTTGTTATCATTGCTGCATTGTAGTTAGACATTTATAAGCACATTTCTCTTTACCGTACTATAAAGTTAATTTGAGCAAAGACTGTGCTTTGCGATCTATATTTTTTATGGCCTCCAGGACAGAGCTTCTAGCACTAAAGTTCAAGGAATAAGGAAGGAAGGGAGGGAGGGAGGAAGAGAGGAGGGTAAAAAGGAAGAAAACACAATAAAGGAAAGAAATGGTAGGAAGAATAATGGTACTAGGATAAAAATCTGGAAAGAGATTGTTTCAACTATATATTGCTGCATAACAAAATTCCTTACAATGTAGTGACTAAAACCAATACCTAGTTATCTATTTGTGCATAATTTTCGATTTGTATAGAACTGAGCAGAGACTGATCATTTTTGCTCTACGTTGTATTGGCTGAGAGTTTGTTTGGAGCTAGAGACTCCAAGATGGCTCTCCTCATATGTTTGGCCTCTTAGCTTGGATGGCAGGAAAAGGTAGGACCTGGCTGGGTTACTCTATCTCCCTTTGTATTCTTATCCTCCAAAGCCACCTTCCCTTCATGGGAACTCTCTCCAGCAAGTTAGTTGTTCTTGATGTGGTGGCTGTTTTGAAAACAAAAACAAAAAAAACAAAAACAAAAACAAAAACAAAAAACAAAAACAAACACAAAAATAACGAAGACAAAAAACCAAAAAAACAAAAAAGGAAGCTGTAAGGCCTCTTAAGACTTCACTGTCACTTTTGGGGCGCCTGGGTGGCGCAGTCGGTTAAGCGTCCGACTTCAGCCAGGTCACGATCTCGCGGTTCCTGAGTTCGAGCCCCGCGTCAGGCTCTGGGCTGATGGCTCAGAGCCTGGAGCCTGTTTCCGATTCTGTGTCTCCCTCTCTCTCTGCCCCTCCCCCGTTCATGCTCTGTCTCTCTCTGTCCCAAAAATAAATAAACGTTGAAGACTTCACTGTCACTTTCACCATATTCTGTGAATCAAAAGAAGGTGCAAGAGAGCTTGGATTTCAAAGGAAGAGTACAAGATTGATTTGACAGGGAGAGCAGCAGGTGCATATAGGTGTGGGAGGAAGTGTCGGTAGTCCTCTTTGCAGAAATCTACTACAAGTGGTAACAGCCTGTTACTGGAGTGTCATAGAAAACTATTTTTGAAACTGAACTGAGGAAGTATAATTTGGCAGAGTTTTTGCCCCATTATTTTATTGCTTTTTTAAAGAGCACATAAAATACTTGCTGTAAGACCCCAGCCTGACCAAAACCTTAATCACATGTATCCTAAAAGTATTTAGGATAATTTTAATCATGTCTAAAAGCAACTATAAATGTCTATATTAATTCATGATGAAATATTTTAGATAAATTGTACATTGCCACATAATATAAAGCTAGTCACAAAACTAATTATTGTAACTGTGAACTAATTTATAGAAGGGTCATGCACTGTCCTTCTAAGCTTAGAAACTTAGCCTATTTTTCTGGAGCACAGAGCTAGCTGAAGGGTGGGGTGATGGGCCATTTTAAACACACAGTTGACTCTCAAACAATGTGGGGGTTAGGGGCACTGACCATCTGCACAGTGGAAAACCCACACAATTTTGACTCCCACAAAACTACTACTAGTCTACCGTTGACCAGAAGCCTTACTAATAACATAAATGGTCTGTAAACACATAGTTTGCATGTTAGATGTATTGTATACTGTATTCTTAAAATAAGCTAAAGAAAATGTTAAGAAAATCATGAGGCACAGGAAATAGTTACAGTACCTTACAGTAAAAAATCGAGGCATAAGTGGACCCATGCAGTTCAAAGGTTCAAAGGTTAACTGTAACATTTTTCTTTTGAAATATAATTAGATTTATTTAAATGGATTTGTGCATATTTTTACACAATGAAATTTGTGTAGATAATTTGGTAGGTGATAGAAAACCTACCTACAATACAATGGAAGTTTTCCTTCATTGTTCCTTCTTTTTTTAAGTTTATTGTAACTATATGAAATTTGCTGTGTCACTAAAAGGAATTACACACACATACAGCATCATAAAGATGTGAAAACATATGATATTGTATTTCTATCAGATCAGCATTTCAGTTAGAATATAATCTGATTCTAATAAGATTGGCTTTCTTTTGTGAGCATGCACTCCACTGGGTTGAGAAAATATATCTAATATAGAGGATTGTTACAAAGGAGATGTCAACCCACAAATTGATATCCATTACTGGTCACCTGAGTGGTGGAAATGTTCACTGTGGTTTTACTTCATATTTTTAAGAGAATACTTTTTAAAATACGTAGTGAACTATTAAAAAATTAATTTAATTTCAGGGGCACCTGGGTGGTTCAGTTGGTTAAGCATCGGACTCTTGATTTTGGCTCAGGTCATGATCTCAATGTTGGTGAGCTCAAGACCCACATTGGGCTCTGCCTCTGATGGTGCAGAGCCTGCTTGGGATACTGTTTTTCTGTGTCCCTCCCACACTTTTTCTCTCTCTGTCTCTCAAAAAAAAAAAAAAAATAGGGGCGCCTGGGTGGCGCAGTCGGTTAAGCGTCCGACTTCAGCCAGGTCACGATCTCGCGGTCCGTGAGTTTGAGCCCCGCGTCAGGCTCTGGGCTGATGGCTCAGAGCCTGGAGCCTGCTTCCGATTCTGTGTCTCCCTCTCTCTCTGCCCCTTCCCCGTTCATGCTCTGTCTCTCTCTGTCCCCCAAAAAAATAAATAAACGTTGAAAAAAAAATTAAAAAAAAATATATATACATATATATATATATGTATATATATATATATTTTAGTTTCAGAAGCTTTTTAATAAAATTTCTGGCAGTAATGTTTAAAACATTGAAAATATATTTACTTAGAGTCTCTTTTGAATGACGCTAAAGTCATTAAGTCATTGGAAAAGCCTGAGTATGCTGTGTAGTCTTCTGGAGATATAAATGATCATTAATATGTATCTTCCTAATATGAAAGGATTCTGTAGCTAATTTTATTAATTATACTATTTTTAGAATTCTAGTGCCATAGGTTTGTTAGGAAGCAAACACTTCAAGGTCAAACTTTGTTCAATAGCCTCATATAATCATTTCCCACTTTTGGTAACTAAGCTACTGAGAAAACAAACAAAATAACATATGGACAGTAGATGCTATTTCTGCTCGGCTGCAACTGCCCAGAGCTTCTTATTTCAACTTTTTTCCTCTGAGGGAGTTGCAGCTAATGGACAATCAATCCATCTGTGCTTCTGGTCATTAAAGGAGAACCAGACAGCCTCTTTAATCAATCAATTTTGCTGTGCCAAGAAGTGGTGGAAGTTGAGGGGAGAGGTAGTGAATTACCTTAACTCTTAGGTCAGTGATATTCTTTGCAGGAGGAGGCACCTTAGGAATCTATAACCTAAGGTGAGTATTTATTGGTTTCCTTCGATTTGTCTTTATTCTGAAATGACCTTGAGACAAAATCAGATAATTTAGGCATCTCAGGAAGCAATAGCCCATTTCCTCAGAATTCTTAGAATGGAAGCACATCCCTTGTAGGTAATACATTTTATTTGCACCACTTTCCACAGTTTAACCTTAATCAGCTTATAGATAACCTCCTAATCTAATTTTTCCAAAGATTGAGGTGTGTATGTGTGTGTGTGTGTGCGCGTGCGCGCGTGTGTGTGTGTGTGTGGGAGAGAGAGAGAGAGAGAGAGAGAGAGAGAAATTTCAAGCAACTCCTTTCCAGTCAGGAGAAGTAGAGTTTCTTTTGACTTTGGTTAGAATCCTAGTCAAGGACTCCTGTTTGGAAACCCACGTGCTTTTGTCTGGCTGTCACAGTTACCCCCTTAATCATTCATGAAGAACTTTACTCCAACCTCTAACATACAGTTCTCACTGTACTCGTCCTGGTTTTCTTCATGTCACACATAAGATCCATTTCTATTTCCACTTTGAGGTCTTTGCTGTTGCTATTCCCTTAGCTTTGGAATTGCCTGAACCCTTTTACTCATTGCTATGTAGAATGTAATCTGTCTCTCAAGATCAACTCAGTCTTTCTACCAGTCTTATCCAATAAAGTCACAACCCTCCTTCCCCTCACAATACTTTTTTTCTGAGCTAAAGCAATTGCACTCAGTTTCACAAATGATTGCATAATGACTTATCTAAGATTTTTATGATGTTTCGTCTGTCCATTTGTCTTGCAAAATTATAAAATTGAAATTGAGGACTATATTCCTGCACATATATCAGTGAGTTAGGGGCTCTGGGGCGCTTTATTGACAGACTGATTGATTTCTGTTAGTCACTTGACAACGCGAGATTAATCTCTTCTCACTTTGTAAGATGCCACATGTCGCTAAAGGGAAAAATAGTTTTCCTTCCATATGGCAGACAAGTTTTTTAAGAATATATATTTTAGGGAATCGGAGTGGCTCAGTTGGTTAAGTGTGGGACTCAATTTGGGCTCAGGTCATGATCTCATGGTTCATAGGTTTGAGCCCTGCGTTGGGCTCCACACTAGCAGTGCAGAGCCTTCTTGGGATTCTCTCCCTCTCCTCTCTCTGTCCCTCTCCCGCTCTCACTCCCTCAAAGTAAACAAACTTGTACATATGTCATATATATATATGACAATAAGTGGCATATTCCATGTAAGATCATTTTGCCATGTTTATTTATATTGTTTTTCTTTGCTGCTGCTGTGATTCTCTAATATTCCCTAGCCTACCCTGTTTTCATAGTTAAAATTTTGTTCATATGCAAGCATTGCCGTGACGGGAACTCATAACTTGATTTTTGCTGCTTCAACTAAAAAATATCTGCATTGCTTATGGATAACAAGTTAGGATAAGGAGAGCTTCTTTGCTCCAATTTTTGTATTCACAATTTATCCCTCCCTAATTGTTTCATATCGTCTGTCCTTATCAGGTTTCTAATTACATGAAGTACAGTAGTAGAATGGGAAAAAATGGTCCTTTAATCTAAAACTGCTCTCTGTCAGGAACACTTCGTTCCAAGACACTATAATATGGTGAGAAAGAAGTCTATTTAACAATGCAATTGCCATTCTTGTCTATGTAACGTTATTTAATATGAGAACACGTTCTGATTTGCTTTTTACAAAATGATAATTTTTCCAGCATTTAAAAATGGCAACGGCAAATTACAGCTACAAACACCAAGCCGCCTCAAATGCTGTCATTCTTGTGCCAAACTAAAAGTATTTCATATTGTGGTTTGTAGGAAATGGCTATTAAAAGTAACTGTTTTATAAGTGAAACTGAGAGTAGATGATAAACCACGTAGTGGATCGCAAGCCACGTGTTTTGTGTAAGACACCCACTTAACAACATGTCTGGATGTCTACAAACAGAAACTGATTGGCAGCAAGTTGGTATGTCAAGGGATAAAGAAAGCTCGTACAGTCAGACAAATGCTACTGCTGATGTTTTCAAATGAAACACTATTTGAGCAGAATAATTCTTGGGATTGATTAGGAATTAGTGCAAATAAATAGAAAAGCACTACACTGATGTGCTTGTCCTTGTTAACTTTGCCCCCCCCCCCTCCCCGACTCCTCACAGGTGTACTAAATCTGTTCTTCTTTCCTGCTTCAGATTCAGTGCCACAGTGGTTCTTGCAAACCTGACAAGCAGGCTCTGGCAGTGTCCCCATGGGATTAGAATTAATTTAAGAACGCATGATGGAGCCCATGACTCAGTCCTGGTGGCAGCCTGTCTTAGGATCTGCTTCTTTCTGGGGGTGGGGGGGGGGCTTCTTTCTGGGACATCTGCACTCCTTTCTCAAACATCTTACTGACCTCCCTATCAGAGTTTTTCTGCCTGTGTCATGATTCCAACAGATAATTAAGTTATTCTTTAGTTCTGAAAGCCATTTTTAGAAATCTTCATCTCCTTTGGGCACACCTGGATGGCTTAGTTGGTTAAGTGTCTGACTCTTGGTTTCAGCTCAGGTCATGATCTCATGGTTCCTGGGATTGAGCCCCATGTTAGGCTCTGTGCTGACAGCATGGAGCCAACTTGGGATTCTCTCTCTCTCTCTCTCTCTCTCTCTCTCTCTCTCTCTCTTCTCCTGTCCCACTCTCACTCACTCTAAATAAATAAATAAATAAACTTTTAACAAACTATAATAAAATAAAATCTTAATCCCCCAAATTGGGATTTTATCACTTGGTACAGATATTTACTACAGATTTAGGTACAGATATGTGCCTGGATGGCTTGTTTCTAAATACTGCATTCCTAATTTAATGCCCTACTTCTGGAATGATGGAAGAGCCCTGGAGCTGCTTTGTTCTGGGTGATGATCTAGTTCCCTGTGGATTATAAATCTATCTCATTTTATGATATTTCCTAATTGTCAGTAGAAAAATACCAGAATATTTATAGGGAAGTAAAGAGCTACAGAGAAGATCTTAGATATATTAGACATCTTCCTATGTCAGGTTAGTATGACAAAATTTTCTGTAGGGATTGAACCAACTGCCTCTGCATCCTATTATCTGTAGCGTTTCTCTTTGACAACTTAACAATCCCAGTAAGAGACTCAACCTTTTCACTTAACAATGTGAAGGTCATGGGCCTTTTGACCCTTGGAACTTCAAACACGTATCTCTGAAATTAATTTTCTTATGAGATTCATAGAAGACAATCATAAGATACATCAATTTATCTCTCATCGAAGAGAAATTTAATTGTTTTAAGTTTATGTGAATTTCTGTCCAGAACTGTAGTCACCTTCATGCATGTTGATCTGATAATGCTTATTCAATATTAAATATTTCTTCTTTCTTCTATATTGGTACAGAGAGGTGTTCTGTTGACAAGATTGCTTTATTTGACCAATACCTATATCTTAAAATTTTTTAAAGATTTCCTGGGGCACCTGAGTCACTCAGTTGGTTACACATCCAACTCCTGATTTCACCTCAGGTCACGATCTCACAGTTCCTGAAATCAAGTCCTTCGTCAGGTTCTGCACTGACAGCACAGACCTGTCTGGGATTCTTTGTCTCCCTCTGTCTCTGTCCCTACCCTGTTCATGCTTCCTCTCTCTCTCTTTCTTCTTCTCTCTCTCTCTTTCAAAAAATAAAAAAAAATAAAATAAACATTTAAGAAAAATAAATTTTTAAAGATTTACTAATTAAAAATAATTAACATGTATGAATTTTTATTTGTATTTTTATTTTAAATAAATATATATTGAGCGCTCAATAAATATTACTCTCTTCCAACTCTTCCCATCATATTTGCTTATTCTTATCATGAGAAACATTTTCTATCCAAATAGTTTTTCTTTAGAGAAAACCTGAATATATTACATCCAGAATAAGATGATTTTAGGTTCAGTACATCAAGCTCAAGAGGAAAAATGGCAAACTAGGGTTGTTGTTTTTTTCCTCATTAATATTGAAAGTTTAGAGAGCTTTGCCTTCCAGTCCTTAATATATGTGAACTTTAACCCTAACTAAATATTCAACTACATCTATCTTCTCTAATAAGGCCTTCCCAGTTCACCATAAACCACTTAATTACTCCTCTTTCTTAGCTTTCAAAACACATTTTTGTTTCAATCTCTAATTTGGCATTGATTTTATTAGGAACTTACATTATTTTTCAAGTATATGTTATATCTCAAGTGAGAATATAATGGGCTTAAAGCAGGGCTATTCTTGGGGCATCTGGGTCACTCAGTTGGTTAAGAGTCTGACTTGATTGCAGCTCAGGTCATGATTTCATGATTTGTGAGTTCAAGCCCTGCATTGGGCTCTGAACTGCTGGTGCAGAATCTGCTTAGGATTCTCTCTCTCTCTCTCTCTGTCTCTCTCTCTCTCTCCTTCTTTCTCTCTGCCCCTCTCCTGCTCATACTCTCTCCCAAATAAATAAATAAACTTTAAAAAAAGGTATTTCTCTAGTCCTTGTCTATTCTCACAAAACCTTACACAAGGTAGGTAATTTTAACAATTGAAAAAAACATTCTGAATGTGCAAACTTTAAAGTCATTTACTTCCATTACATTTCTCTTTTGTACTACATTCTACCTTTGGATTTATGATATATTCATAGAAATATTTTCAGAGATATCCACTGTTATTTTACTGGCTAGTCTCTGTTGGCCTAGCACACAAGAGAACATGAATATCTGAAGATGCGAATAAAATCTTTTCTAATTGAAGTTTTCACAGGTGAAGGGAAATTTAAGAGTTTGAAATAAGAGGATTATTGGATATCCTTTAAGAGCAATACTGGAGCCTCTGAAGATTATCTGATTCTACAGCCTATTCAGGATTGTCTTCTTTCAGCTATCTTACAACTCTGTAGAGATTAGAGCTAAATTGTAGAGAACTGACGGCAACACAAATGGATTGTATTCAGCGGTGGAACAATTTACCCTCCTGTGCAAAAGCCAGTCTTACAACCATTTGCAAGTTCATTTCAATACTCTTGGTCTATAAACGTTATCTATTCTTTGGATTCTCCACTGATCCAGTTATAATATCTGTCTGGTTTCCTCATTCAATCATTGAGTTAAGTAATATCTTTGACATATTTATTTTAGGTTTATATGAGTAATTATTTTACATTGTTCAAAATCATGATCAAAGTCATGATTTTACTTTGTTTTGAAAATTATGTTTTAAAAGTACTTAGTCTCCTAACAAGTGCATTCTGAAGAATGGAGTATCTCAGTAAAAAAAAAAAAAAAAAAAAAGAAAAACAATAAAACAACAACAACGACAACGAAACAATTACTTCAAATATATTTTGGTCATAGTTCTTGTGTTTTTTAGTTTATTGATGATGTTTCTCATTCTTAGCAGAAATATGAAGCTGAAGTAATTTAATTCAATAAATCCTTCTATCTCTGTAGCAGCTATGGAAAGAATTATAGGAAGAGCTTAAAGGAACTAACTAAATATTTCATAAATCATGAGCAGAAAAGCATTGCAGTACCAGATTTCCTGGAGACTCTCTGGATTTTAATTATCCATTTTGTCTTTTAGCTAGTGTCTATGTATCCTCTTCTAATGCATAGTTTTAAACTATTATTACCTTTTTATTCTTTTTTAAGCAAAATTAACAAGTGGCACCAATAACAACAACAAAAGATAAACTTTCTTCTCCTGGCATTCAAAATGCCACTCTCAGCTTGTCTTTTCTGTCTTATCTTTAACCACCATTAAAATATACACCATATATGTCCTAAATTTTCTCTTCCTACATGTTATAATGTATTTCCTAGTATGTCTCTTCATTCCATTGTTCCTTCCTTACATTTCTTCAGGCTCCAGTTTCACTTAGCCCTTCTAGTTCAGTTCAAGTTACCCTTTCTCCACTGGACCTCTTACCTGATTTAATCTATTTCCTACAGAAGCCTATAGAAAACTTTCGGGAAAGTCAGTCTCATGCCTACAAGTCTTTCTGCCCCATTTGACCACATAAGCATGGGCCTGTGACTTGGAACAGTTTCCCCAAAGTAGGGAGACCATTCAGCCTGTGCCAGGTTTAGCACATGCATGGGAATATATTTGCCTGTTTTGGGTTCAATAAATGTTCTTTTGCTCAAAGCATATGTGCCATGTGAAACTTAGCCAATCCCGATGTTATATCTGCCCTCGAAGAGAAGGGGGTAGGATCCTTGTACTATGGCACAAGAGGGGTGTGCATAGGCAATTTGTTCTTTGTTGGCTGCTAGGATTGACTCACCGGCCAAGGGGGACAAATGCTCACTACTGAAGATGATCTTACCCTGTTTCTTCTCTATATGAGTAAAGCATTGTTCCATCCAGTACTTGACTGTGTTCCTGTTGGCTTCAATACTAAGATACAGTGGGCAGAAGTGTTTGGACTACATTCCTGGTATTTGACAATCTTTGCTATCCCCCATATACATATCTCCCCTGGGATATGTAACTGGGACACAGTGCCCTACTCCCTTAGGATTGATAAGTGATAATCTGCTCAACAAAAAACACTTGCAATTTTCCTATATTATTAATCATACACAGCATGATGAACTACTTCAGGAAGTTCTAATACAGGGTCAGGTTTAAATAACTGTTTAATATTACAGATAAAATTAAACAGTAAATGAGTAATTATGGCAATATTCCACCATATGATTTAACTATAGAATTTCCAGCAGTATTCTAACAAACCCCTAATAAAAATAATCTCAGGGGTGCCTGGGTGGCTCAGTCGGTTAAGCATCCAACTTCAGCTCAGGTTCTGATCTCACAGCTCATGGGTTTGAGCCCCACATCAGGCTCTGTGCTGACAGCTTGGAGCCTGGAGCCTGCTTCAGGTTCTGTGCCTCCCTCTCTCTGCCCCTAACCCATTCATATTCTGTCTCTGTCTCTCTCAAAAATAAATAAACATTGGGGCGCCTGGGTGGCGCAGTCGGTTAAGCGTCCGACTTCAGCCAGGTCACGATCTCGCGGTCCGTGAGTTCGAGCCCCGCGTCAGGCTCTGGGCTGATGGCTCAGAGCCTGGAGCCTGTTTCCGATTCTGTGTCTCCCTCTCTCTCTGCCCCTCCCCCGTTCATGCTCTGTCTCTCTCTGTCCCAAAAATAAATAAACATTGAAAAAAAAAATTAAAAAAAAAAAAAGAAAAAAAAGAAATAAATAAATAAACATTAAAAAAAATTAAAAAATAGTCTCAGAAGAAATTAAAATAGATTATTTTTAAATAAATGGAAGTCTTATTAGGAAATCAGTGGAGTTTACTACTGTAATTAATCTATCTTACATATGGGTTTTCTTGCCACCACAAAACTATGTTTAAAATTAAATTTAATCTCTATTCTATCTCCTGATATAGCACCTCAATCCACCCAGATTCACAACTCTAAAAATGAGAAGCTATCTCTAAATCATTTTATAAGCTTCGCTATTTCCATCAATAAACCCCATGTAGTACTCTACTTCTGAAATATAACTAGAAAATAAATATTTCTCATGACATCCACATTTAACATCCTAGACTATATTACCATTAATTAATTGTCTCTTGAAATAATACAAAGGTCTTACATTTGGTTCCACTGTTTCTCTCTCTCTCTCTCTCTCTCTCTCTCTATATATATATATATATATGTACATATATGTACATACATACTCTCTCTATGCATATGTATATATACATACATATTTAAGTGGTTATATATATATATATATATATATATTCCCAAAGCAGATATGCAGACATATCATTTTTTGCCATATGTTTTCCTACATTCTAAACTCTGGAATGGCATCCAATGTTCTTGTTAGGATCCACAAAGCCATGCACAAGAGTGACCCTGGCTAATTCTTGGACTTCAGTGCCAAATATTACCCTCTCACTAATTATACTCCCTACTCCTTGATGATTTTGAATACTTCAAGCTCAGTCCTTCCTCCAGAATTTTGACTTCCTCTTTCCTCTGCCTGGAATATTCTCTGCAAGATATTTCCTTGGCTTATAATCAGCAGTGTCTATCATCTACAAAGGAAATACCAAAAACTGATTCAAAAAGACTTCCTAAGTACTTGCTTTATGTCAGGCACCACGTCTTGGTGCTGGGAACGCAAATATAATCTTAACCTCTAGGCCCTTTGTGTCCTAGTAACAGAGATGATTTATGTAAATATATGTAAGAACAGGTAAATAAGCAAATACCACAAATGAATAAATAACACAAGAACAAGGAAAATGTTGTAAATCATTTGATGAGGCATTTTAGGAGCTATGAGATGATAGTTAAATTCTATAGAGAAATTAATATTGGTTTCATGAAAGATTTGTACTAAATCAGAAACATTTTATTTGTAACTATGTAACTTCTTTCTGTGATAATCAGTATTCTGGAGAATTTCCTAAATACACAGCTATCCTTGATGTGGCATGAGCATATTATGTATTTAAGTAGCATACTGACACTATGCTTTCAACACATATTTGTTTCATCTCAAAATCTGAACATTAGCAAGCTTCTTGGGGAATTAAATTTGGAATGAGTGATAAACTGTTTAATTTCTGTGCATTCCAAGAAAAGTTTGAGTTGTGTCTACTTAAAATCAAACACGTATCTTTGTTCATTCAAAACTTCACCAATGAACTGTACATGTATAAATATAAAACAGCTTTAAAATATGTTTTATTAATATTGTCACAGAGCCTTTGTGATTCAGATCATGCCCTCCAATTATGTCAGGTGTTTCTTTGCTCCAAAATGAGCACACTTATGAAGGTCATATATAAATAGTTGTAGTAGTATTACGTTTGTACTTAATAATTATAATTATTATAAATATAAAATATAATAATTATAATGAAACACACACATATATGTATATGTGTATATATATGTATATATATAAATATATACATATGTATATATATTTTAGAGAGAGACAATGAACTTGGGAGTGGGGGAGAGGGGCAGAGAGAGAGAGAGATTGAATCTTAAGCAGGCTCCATGCTCATCGCCAAGCCTGATTCAGGGCTTGATCCCACCAACCTGAGATCATGACCTGAGCTGAATCAAGATTTCAGCTCAAATCAACCAACCTAGGCACTCAGTGCTCTATAATGAAACATATTTGAATTTTGTGATACGACAGGATATCAACATGGCAATTAGGACTGCAGACTGTGTCGCCAGAATACCTAAATTTGAATCCTGGACCTGGCACTTCCAGCTATGTGAGTGATTTTGACCAATCATCTTAAGAACATGAGCCTCAGTTCTTTACCTGCAAAGTGGTAATGACAGTATTTTTTTTGTCCTGTAGGCTTTTTAGTTAAGATAACACCTTAGATTAGTGCTTTGTTTATAATATGTATTCAATATTTGGGGATTTGTTAAGTGCTATTTTTTTTAACACCTACCATGTAACCTGGAATAGAAAAATAAACTAGCAATTGAAAAACAGGAGACATTTCCATTATTGCTAACACTTGATTTTTCCGTTTCCATGAACGTCTTTCTTTCAAGAAAGTGCCATTTGGAATGAGGTCATAATTATTAAATATGAGCTTCACTTGGTCATAGGAAAGCAGGTGGTTTAATTTTAATAGGACTATTAAGGGAGGCAGCAGCTTGAAGACCAATAATTTGAAGCAGTTGAAAAACAAGTTAAAAAAAATGTATGGTTGTGGTAGATAGATCAACACCATTTCATAAAAAATGTAGATGGGCTTTTTTCTTGCACTGCCATAATGTGAAAACGCCCACAACATGTCTAAAAAAAATATTTTTTTTTCTACAAAGGGCAATAAAAATAGACAATTAAAATACTTTCATTTACAATAAAATTGTTCGTGCTATGTATAGACAATGATTTTGTTTCTTTAAAAAGTGAAGAATCTGAAAAAAATGTCAAGAATCTAAATGATTATACATTTGTATATGGAAAAAAACAAACATGACATAGAGGAAGTCAACGTGTTTATGTTTCTCTGAGCTTTCTTGAACATTTATCCAGATTTGCATTCTCCCAAAGAGATTTGCTTCATTCTGTTGGAATTATTTTTAAAAAATTTTTTAATGCTTATTTTTTGAGAGAGACAGAGAGAGAGAGACAGAGCAAGAGCGGGGGAGGGGCAGAGAGAGAGGGAGATACAGAATCCAAAGCAGTCTCCAGGCTCTGAGCTGTCAGCACAGAGCCCCACATGGAGCTCTAACCCACGAACTGTGAGATCATGACCTGAGCTGAAGTCGGATGCTTAACTGACTGAGCCACCCAGGTGCCCCTAAATATATGCATTTTTAGCCAGATGTAAGTATTCACTGAAATAATGCTTAATATCTTAAGAACACAGAATTTACATTTTACACATTCCTTCCTTCATTTTATCTTCCCATTTGTAGATTGTCATCTTTTCCGCCTTGAGTTTTTGCTCAGCCCTTAGAAAAGGAACCTGTGTTAAGGTACAAGCTCCGCTATTTTTCACAGGAGGAAATCATTCATCTGATTGAGAAAACTGAAGGAAAGCTTATTGATCCTGCTTGCCCACCCTCTAGCTCAAACTCTCTAACTCATCTATCCCTCCCATTATTTATTGTTGCTTAACAGACTTCACACTTAGTGACTTAAAACAACACTACTTTGTTACGTGTGCTGGTTCTGTTGGTCATGGTTTGTATCTGCTCTACAAGGTCTTGGGCCTCCAGCCAGAAAGACCCAATGGGCTGAGGACAACTGGGATATACAGAAGCTATTTTGCTCACATATGTGGTGCCTAGGAGAGGATTCTTGAAAGCTGAGTTCAGCTGGCACTGTTAACAAGCCTATGTGATTTGGGCTTCTCATACGACATTGGCCACAGAATAGCTGGAATTGCTTTTTAAAGTAATGTCTACACCCAACGCAGGGCTCCAATACTCAACCCCAAGATCAAGAGTCGCGGGCTTTATCAATTGAGCTAGCTAGCCAGGTGCCCCAGAATAGCGAGAATTCTTACACATCATAACAGGACTCTAAAAGTGAGTTTCCAGTGAACAAAAGGGAACCTGAATGGACTTTTATGACCTCGCCTCAGAAGTCATATCGCATTACTTCTGCCATTCTCTAATAACCAAAGAAGTCATAAAACTGCTCATAATCCCAGAGGAGGAAATGTCGTCTGTACTTTTTGCTGGGATAAGTGTCAAAACTGTTGCTGCCATGTTTTGCAATGTGTCAAATTATGGACTTTCAGCTCTTTTTCCTCCCGACGTATGTGTGTGTATAGCTCACAGGTGCAGGTATGTGTCTTTCACTTATAAGACTGACATTCTTATTGGCTTTTTCTATCCTGCATTCAAGGAATATGAGTCAGGACACGTTTTTCAATGGAGCTGGCCAGGTAAATTTCTACATTAAGATCCACTATTCCCTAGAGTGAGTTTTAAGTTCTAGTTTGGGGACAGGAAATGAGAAGGGGTTAAAAGTCAAATTTTGTTTTTTGGCTAAGTCATATTTTTCCATTAAGCTTCACCAGCAATAAAACGGAAGGGTTCAGTTGGTTAAGTGTCAGCCTCTTGATTTCAGGTCATGATCTCAGGGTCGTGGGATGGACCCTGCTTGGGATTCTCTCTCTCTCCTTCTACTGCTCATGCATACTTTCTCTTTGTCTTGATCTGTCTCTCTCAAAAAATAAGAAACAAAAAATAAATGCAAGAAAAAAGATGTTGTAATTTAATGGAACTGTAATTTACCGGAACAATTTGTTTTTACATATTTTTTTCTCTGGACGTCTAACACAGAGGCCGACACGCTGTATTATGTAGGCTCCCCTGCCACTTGGATTCTGGTTAGGTTCTACCAAGGGGAATAACTCAAGACATATCTGAAGGCTGAAGAGAGATAGAAGTCATGCTGTTTTGTTTCTAGGGTTCATCTATGAAAGCAGCAGTAGTTACTCTGCTTTGGTGGCTGAGATTCCAGTCCCATTAGCAGCAGTGGCTCAGGGATGCACCAATGCTGGCAATGGAGGCTCTGGCACCATACGCAGAAGGAAACTGCTAGTCTAGCAGTGGCAGTGGTGGTTTATGCACAGAAGCAGCTGCTACAATCCTAAGTAGCATTGGTGAATGTACATGTGTACTTGAAACAAATGTGAACTATGGAATTCTTGGCTTTAGTGTTCCATAATGCTCCTTAGGCCAACATGGTTGATAGTGTTGTTTTGATATTTTAGGATTTCACCCTGCTTTTTTATTTTTTGGGGAAATATTAGTAGTTGACAGGAGAATTAAATTTTCAATTCTGTGGAATTGTTTCTTTCTTTAATTCTGTCAATTAAAGTATTAATAGGTGAGGCATGTCTGGTAAGAAGTTGCCACAGCTGAGGTCAAAGAGGTTGCTGCCTGTTTTCTCCTCTAGGATTTTGATGGTTTCGTGTCTTACATTTAGGTATTTCATCCATTTTCAATTTATTTTTGTGTATGGTGTAAGAAAGTGGTCCAGTTTCATTCTTCTGCATTGTCCAGTTTTCCCAGCATCATTTACTGAAAAGACTTTTTTTCCATTGGATACTCTTTACTGCTTTGTCAAAGATTAGTTGGCCATATATTTGTGGGTCCACTTCTGGGTTGTCTATTCTGTTCCATTGATCTATGTATCTGTTTTTGTGCCAGTACCATACTGTCTTGATGATTACAGCTTATTAATACAGCTTGAAGTCCAGAATTGTGATGTCTTCTTTCTAAACATTAGTTTGTCTATTTGGGGTCTTTTCTGGTTCCACACAAATTTTAGGATTGTTTGCTCCAGCTCTGTGAAGAACGCTGGCGTTATTTTGATAAGGATTTCATTGAATGTGTAGATCACTTTAGGTAGTATCAACATTTTAACAATATTCTTCCAATCCATGAGCGTGGAATACTCCTCCATTTCTTTGTGTCTTCTTCAATTTCTTTTATAAGCTTTCTACAGTTTTCTTACCTCCCTGGTTAGGTTTATTCCTAGGTACCTTATAATTTATGGTGCAATTGTAAATAAAATCAATTCCTTGATTTCTCTTTCTGCTGCTTCATTATTGGTATATAGAAATGCAACCGGTTTCTGTATGTTGATTTCATATCCTGCGACTTTGCTGAATTCCCTGATTTTATATCCTGTGACTTTGCTGAATTCCCATATCAGTTCTAGCAGTTTTTTGGCGGAGTCTTTCGGGTTTTCCATGTAGAGTATCACGTCATTTGCAAAAAGTAGAAGTTTGACTTTTTTGACATTTTGGATGCCTTTTATTTCTTTTTGTTGTCTGATCACTGAGGCTAGGACTTCCAGTATTATGTTGAACAACAGTGATGAAGGCAGACATCCCTGTCATGTTCCTGATCTTAGGTGGAAAGCTCTCAGTCTTTCCCCACTAAGGATGATATCAGCTGTGAGCCTTTCATATATGGCTTTCATGATGTTGAGGAATATTCTCTCTATCCCTACTTTGTTGAGGGTTTTTATCAGGAAAGGGTGCTGTATTTTGCCAAATGCTTTTTCTGTATCTATTGAAAAGGTCACATGGTTCTTAATCTTTCTTTTATTAATGTGCTGTATCATACTGATTGATTTGTGAATATTGAATCATCCCTGAGACCCACGAGGTGGGTGGGCTAAATGGGTGATGGGCATTAAGGAGGGCACTTGCTGGGATGAACACTGGGTGTTGTATGTAAATGATGAATCACTGGGTTCTACTCCTGAAACCAATACTACACTGTATGTTAACTAACTTGAATTTAAATAAATAAATTCAAAAAAACTAATAGGTGAGGCAAGCATATATGAAACATGTATTTTTAAACACTGTTATTGGGAACATACACATGTATAATTTGTCACCCTGATAGATTGATATTTTTACCATTATGAAACTATTTCTAATGATAATTCTTTATTAAAAGTCAGTTGATCTAAAACTAATACAGACACTGTAGAATTCTTATGCTTACTATTTGAATATGTATTTTTCTGTCCATTTATTTTCAATTTATCTATATATTTTTATTAAAGGTACATCTTTTGTAGAGAGCATACAGTTGGGAATTATTTCTATTTTCAATTTGAATAATTTCTATCTTTGAATTGGGGTATTTAGTTGATTAATATTTATTGTAATTATCATATGGCTGAACTTAGGTCTACCATTTTACTATTTGTTTTCTTTTTACGTTCTGCTTTTTGTTCTTTTTTGCTAAACCATGTTGTTTATGTTTAGTGATTGTTTTAAGGATTACAATATCCATTCCTAAATTTTACATTCTACTTCCAATTAATATGCAAAATGTAGAGATGTGGATCTACTCAATAACCCACATTCTTTATGCAATGATTTTCATATGTATGACATCTATAAGCATTATCAACTCTATAGTAAAATGCTAAAAGTTTGTTTTATTTTTTTTAATGTTTATTTTTGAGAGAGAGAGAGAGAGAGAGCTTGAGCATGGAAAGGGCAGAGAGAGAGGGAGACAGAATCTGAAGTAGGCTTCAGGTTCCGAGCTATCAGCACAGAACCTGGTGTGGGCCTCCAACCCACAAACTGTGAAATCATGACCTGAGCTGAAGTTGGATGCTTAACTGACTGAGCCACCCAGGCATCCCTAAAAGTTTGTTTTAAAATATCATCTGCATTTGAAAAAATTAAAAGGAAAGTAATATTTTATGTTAATCAACAAATTTGTAATTTCTGATGCCCTTTATTCCTTTCTGAGACTGTGAATTTCTACTTGGTAATATTTCCCTTGAGTCTGAAGAATTGCTGTGATCATATCTTATATTGAAGGTTTACAGCTAGCAAATTATCCAAGATTATTTTGTAAATAAGTCTTATTTTGTTTTTATCCTTGAGGGATATTTCATTAGATACAAAATTCTGGAAAGGATTTTTTTTTTCTGTCAGCATTTTAATATGTGTTTCACTCTATTCTTTCTATTGTTTCCGGTATGAATTTAGTAGTCACTGGGATAACATTACTTATCATTAGGGAAATACAAATCAAAACTACAAAACTGCCTCACACCTGTCAAAATTACTAAAATTAACAACTCAGGAAACAACAGATGTTGGCAAGGATGCAGAGGAAGGAGAACCCTCTTACACTGTTGGTAGGAATGCAAACTGGCAGTCACTCTGGAAAACAGTATGGAGTTTCCTCAGAAATTTAAAGATAGAACTACCCTACAATTCAGCAACTGCACTACTATTGATCCAGGATACAAAAATACTGATTTGAAGGGGTACATGCATCCAGTGGTTACAGCAGCATTATCAATAATAGCCAAAATATGGCAAGAGCCCAAATTCCCATCAACTGATGAATGGATAAAGAAGAGGTAGTGTGTGTGTCTGTACATATAATGGAATATTACTCAGCCATCAAAAGAGAATTAAATCTTGTCGCTTGCAACAACATGGGTGGAAAAAGTTCAACAAGTCAGAGCGAGACAAATACCATATGATTTCACTCATATGTGGAATTTAAGAAACAAAACATATGAACATAGGGGAAGGGAAGAAAAATAAGATAAAAACAGAGATATGCCTGGGTAGCTCTCAGTTGGTTAAGCATCCAACTCTTGATTTCAGCTCAGGTCATGATCTCACAGTTCTTGAGTTCAAATACTACACCAGGCTCTGTGCTGACAGTGCGGAGCCTGCCTGGGATTTTGTCTGTATCTCTCTTTGCCTCTCTCCTGCTTGTGCATTCTCTCTCTCTCTCTCTCTCTCTCTCTCTCTCTCTCTCTCAAAATCAATAAAAACACACTTCAAAAAAAACAGAGAGCGAGACATACCATAAGAGACTCTTATGTCTCATATATATATATATATATATATATATATAACTTTTTGTATCTCCACTTGATTCTTTTAAAAATTGCTTTTATTCCTTTGCTGAAATTTTCTGCTTTTAATTCCTTATGCTTATGTTTTTTCTTTGTCTTTTAGCCTAATTAGAAAAGCCATCTAAAACCATTGTTTGCTAAGTCTAACATCTCTGTCATCTCTGAGTCTCTCCATTGAGTTCTCAACCAGGTGCCAGTAAACTATACCCCACAGGTCAAATTCAATTTCCCACATGATTTTCTAAATAATATTTATTAGAACACATCTATGCCCCTTCATTTACCTGTTGTCTATGGCTGCTTTCGCACGACAATCGGCAGAGTTGAATATTTGTAAGACAGACTGTGGAGCCTCAAACCCTAAAATATCCACTATATCATCCTTCACAGAAAAAGTTTCCCAACTCCTGTGCTTATGCTACTATTTTTTTCACTTACTGAGTAATTTTGGATTGCATCCTGGGGCAGTAATGATGATATTCTGTGGTTTATGTTTCTGTATACAACAACAACAACAAAAACCACATAGGCAATAGGCAGTTCATGCCATTAAATCCAACCTGCAAACTCTGCTTCTGCACTTTTGGGCAGCAGCTGAAATCTTAGCTGTTCTTTTAGACTTTTAGACTTTTAGACTTAGCTGGGCTGCTTGATACTTGCCTCACATGTGTCTAGTTCAGGGTTCCCCAGAAATGTAGGTGGTGTTTATTTACATACTTTGAAGCTCTGCAGTGCTCTCTTTTTCTTCCATTTTCCCCTTACTTTCCAGCCGTTGTGGCTGCCCTGACCTGCCCCCTAGTTTCTCCAAAGCAGCAAGAAGGTGTTTTTTATGCTAGAGTCAAAGCTGCCACGTGTGGCACTGCTCTGGCTAAAAAGGTGACCAATAGGAATCTTACCCCGTGTGGTTTCTTTCTTCTAAGTGTTGACTCTCCTCCAGTATCTGCCTATTTCTGTCCACTCTCCAGTGCTTTCAGGTAGCTGTATTTGTTTTGGGGTTTGTGCATAGATACGTTTATGGTTGATCTCTGTGGAAAGATCGTTCAGATGAGAACCGATCCTGCAGTAGCTTTGGTGGGAGTGAGCCCAACACAGTCGAAAGCAGCCATGGAGCTTCTTACTGAGTAGCAGGGGCTGGAGTTGTAGCAGCAGCCAGGGCAAGTGTGACTCATGCATTTATTTCAAGGGGAGATAGTGTCACTGTATTTTCTGATGGATACCATCATCTCTCTTTCTTCCTTCTTTCCTGGAGAAATAGAAACTTCCTGATATTGAGCTGTTGCTCCCTTTTCTGTACCAGCTATCCCAATTTTTTTTTTCCTTCCCTATATTTCCTGCATTCAATTCCCCTGCTTGAACTATCTAGGGAGCTTTCTGTTTATTGACTAAACAATAATGCATATACATGATTGATGATAAATCAGTATCAACAGTGAACACTAATTCACTATTAGTAGAGGGAAGATTTAAGATAAACTCTTTTGATTTTTATTTGCTAGGTATTATTCTAGGGATGTGGACAAAATGTCTAACATTTTTAACATTATCTTTTTCGCCCAGTACCATTATTACCCTCTTAAGTGTTTCCTTAATAAGTATCTATTGAATAAATAAATGAATGAATCAATACATGGCTAGAGGTTCAAAAAAAATTTCCTAGTCTTTGAGTAATTTATAGTACAGTGAAGTACTTTTCAAAGTTTTCTTTTTAATGTTTATATTTATTTTTGAGAGAGAGGGAGAGAGAGACAGAGTGTGAGAGGGGGAGGGGCAGAGAGAGAGAGGGAGACACAGAATTTGAAGCAGGCTCTAGGCTCTGAGCTGTCAGCACAGAGCCTGATGTGGGACTCGAACTCCCAGACCACGAGATCATGACCTGAGCCGAGGTCAGAGGCTTAACCGACTCAGCCTCCCAGGCACCCACAAAATTTTCTCTTAATCTGAAACCAAAGCAGAACAGAGGAATTGGGAACCAATTATAGGATGTATCTAGAAGTATGGAAGTAGAAAAACAGCTGTTGGTACAGATCAGAGGTGCCCTAGTAGGCTCTAGTGCCATCAAAGGATGGGGACTCAAAGAAACTGAGCCTACCATAAGACCCAAGCAGAAGAGAGTCCATATAAGTATGAACCCTTCCCCATGGAAATGGGAGGCACTGGTATTGATAAAACCACAGAACTTCCAAGGTGCTTGGGTGGCTCAGTCGGTTGAGCATCCGACTTTGGCTCAGGTCATGATCTCAGGGTCTGTGAGTTCAAGCCCTGCGTCGGGCTCTGTGCCAACAGCTCAGAGCCTGGAGCCTGTTTTGGATTCTGTGTCTCCCTCTCTCTCTGACCCTCCCCCATTCATGCTCTGTCTCTCTCTGTCTCAAAAATAATAATAAATAAAGGTTAAAAAAATTTTTTAAAAAAACCACAGAACTTCCTTTTGCTACTATCATAAGTATAAAATCATCTGGAGGCTTTGTTGGTTGTCTAGATGAGAACAGGTTATATACTGACTCATGATCTCAGTTGGAACTATAAACCTGCATATATATAACTGGACACTGATTAACAATAAAATTAAGGATACAGTGATAAAGATAATAGAAACTGCACATGTACAAAATGCTTAAGTGTGCTATAATTCTAAAAGAAAATAACAGGAATGTAATTATGGCTTAATCTTTCATGTTCAAGTCCTCTAAAAACAGGATACTGACACATAGGAAACAAGGAGCATGCACTCAAAGATCCATAAAGTGTCTCTGTGGTGAGGAAGGGATTGTGACCTGGGAGAAGGTCAGAGGCAAATAAATATCTTCTATCTGATAATAATGGGTAGATACTTAAATTGTAAATGTGATGTGAACCAAAAAAAGAGAACTGATAGAGATGCTGATTTTGACCTACCATAGAGAGAATACAAAAAGAAATTTCTTTTGATTTGCAAAAGCAAAACAAATTATCATTAATGTGAATTGCATACCAGCAATGCCAATTCACAGGTAGTGCATGATGTGTATATTATGTCATATTAACTTTATGTATACTTTATTATACCCCTAAACTATTTATGCATGTTTAGCTCTCACTTTTTGTTGCTCAGTGTTAGAGAAGCATTAGCAATATACATTTATGTTTAATTCAGTCCTTCCCTCTTAATCGTATATAATAAACACATATTTGCTTAGAAATATATGTAATTGTCAATACAATTTTTACCTTGTCTTTTACATGTTATATTCAAATTAATTAACAAACCCCATTCTTTTCTCCTAGAAAACATGTTTATGTAACTCTTATAACATAGAGTTATAACATTACAAATGGAGGCAGCAAAGTGTCACAAACTAGTTGGAGATGTCCCATAGGTCAACATAGACCTTCTAGCCACTCTATGATAACCACCTTTTTTCATCTTTTCTCCTGAAGGCTAAGAGTATAAGGTTGTCTCTACGTTGTACATTGCTTTAGCACAATGTTCTGGCTACTATGGAGCAGTTCACTGCTTTGCAAATTACCACGGAGTTCATTTAACCCAAACAGGGCTAACAGGGCTTACCTGTGTAATGGGCTCACTTTGAAGTATGGCCTACTCGTTGTATTTCATACATGAATCTCAGAGGTCATTCGTCTTTTTTTATAATGTTGCTAGATATCCCTTAGGACCTCAACATAAATTCAGAGGACCTCATTTTCGAAGCAATTTGAGTGACATCCTCTGTGCTGTAATACAAATCTAAGCCCCTCTTTAAATGTGGCTCCCAGTTCTTGTTTTGGCCAAAGATGTATGTTACTATACTCTACCCTTCAGAAAAGTTGCTTCCATAAAAGTTTCTCTTTAGAAAATAGACAAGAGCAGTACCATTTTTTACTAATCCATTCAATATCCTGCACCAGTGGCAGGAATTAAAGGTTGAAAAACAGGAAAAAAAAATCATATATTTTATTTTCCAAAACTTGGATGATATGGCTAGTTATTTTAGCACCAATCTTAGATGGTTAGTCTTAAGATGATCGTTATTTGCTATTTTTTATTGCAAAATAACTTCTACAATGGTTGCTTGACATCTCTGGGAATTTGGAGTGTGTTTTTTTTTTTGTTTTTGTTTTTGTTTTTGTTTTTGTTTTTGTTTTACTGTAGTGTTAAAATATTAGGGGGAGCTATATAACCATAGAGTAATGGTGTCTGTCTACCCTGCCTTTGAAACTAGGTTGAGTTTTGTAACTAACTTGACCAATAGAATATGGCAGAAGTGGTCGCCATTCGCTTCTAGTTTTTCCTCTTAGGATGAGAAGAGGAGCAGAAATATGCCACCCCAAGTCTCTCTTTGACACAAGAATTATTCCAAGATGATCATTTTTATGAAACTGCAAACACAGGAGAAGCTCAGAAAATAATACAAATTAGCCTTTTATAAGACACATTTACATTTATAAGGGAAATCTCCATGTGTAAGGATGTCTCTTTCTCTGTATTAGGAAGAGAAGAATAACTAACTCTCTAGAAAGATTTATCAACAATTATGAGGAAGGCAACAACTTAGATCTGCTTAACAACCTTACCTGTGTTTATTGTGTTTTTTCCTGGTAACCTCCCATAACTGTCCTCCCCACTTCCCAACATCTTCTTTTTCTTTAGCTGGAGATGCTATTTACAATAGTGGCTTCAGCTAAGTTGGAGAGTTACTCAATTTTCCTGGGTATCTCCCATGTACACAGGAGGTATATATGTCATTAAACTTTTTCTTTTTCCTGTTAATCTGTTTATTACACAGGGGTGAGGGGGGGAGCTTAGCCAAGAACCTAGAAATGTAGAGGAAAAATTATTTTCCTCCTCTACAGACACTTACTATCAGAACCTAATTACTGTGGTGTGAGAAGGTCGTGTTCACAAGGAAAAACCTCATGTATCAGCTGAGGTTCTAGCCGATAGCTACCATTAATTGCCAGATATGTGAATAAAAGAGCCTTCAGATTATTTCAGCCCCTACAAAATGAGTTACCACCAGCCTCTGAGCAGCTTCTGCATGGAAAAGAAGAGAGCTTTCCCTGGTGAGCCCTGCCCAAATTGCAGATTTATGAGCAAAATAAATCATTGTTGCTGTTTTAAACCACTTAGTTGGGGTAGTGTTTTATGCAGCAATAAATTACTACAATAGGCACTATTTATTATTTAATTTAAGAACATAAAGGATGCAATTTTTCTTTCTAGATTTCTTCTCTAACATTTAAATATGGGCTATTAAAAAACATCTATCTCATAAATATATTATTTTGGGTGGGGAAGGCATTTGACATAAACCATAATTAATCTGGAAAAAAATATATCCACATCCAAAGATTATATTACAGCCCAAATGTTAGAGGCAGTAAACTCTACTTTAGAGTTCTTTATTTTACTAGATTTTGTAATTTAAGTTCTAATAAATATTATTAACATTGTGTAAGTAAAGTATTAACATCCAAATTAAGTTTTATCTCTTCATTCTTACTTAAAAATATCATCATGGGCACCTGGGTAGCTCAGTTGGTTAAACATCCAACTCTTGATTTCAGTTCAGGTCATGATCTCATGGTTTGTGAGGTCAAGCCCCGTGGAACTCTGCACTGGCAGCATGGAACCTGCTTGGGGTTTTCTCTCCTTCTCTCTGCCCCTCCCCTCTCTCAAAATAAATAAATAAACACTTTTTAAAAATCATCAAAATTTATTCAAGGATATAGCATAGAGGGGACACAGGCCAGTCATCACAACCTAGTTATAATCTGTGTAAGATATAGAAATACCAAACTTTTTGTTCGGTACACTGGAAAAAAACATATGTTTTTCTACTAGTACCATTTATGCATTCAGTGAAAAAATTGAAATTTTCCTTGGAGCTGATTCTTACTCTGCATTATAGTCAACCCTTTAGTGAAAATTTTGGTTATGCAGTTATATATCTATCACTATTTTCATGAAAACCATGAATTCACAGAAGTCCTACAAAAGTACATGATTCATAATGAAGGAATACTTTCTATTTCGTGGTATAAATTGAATGTTACTGTGGCAGATGTATCCCTCTACAAAGAAGGTGAATTTATTTTCTTAATCTAATCCCGATGTTTTTATAATTATTCTTGTAGACTGATCTATAAAGGAAAGACTTGGGATTTCTAGTCACTGACACTGGAAAAAAGAATATAAGAGCCAGATGGTATCTGGTGCATCAGAATCCAGACTAACCTCTTGTTGTTTTCAAGAGGACTAAGTAAAATGTCCAAATAATGTGAAATGCGCTGTTATAATTAAGATACTTGATTAATTACAACTTAAGATAGAGCACTAACTGACACTTTCGAGAATTAAGCATTCTAGAGAATGGGAAGGATAATCCACTGTTTGTCTTCCTCAGAATATCTTAATCCTGGAACCGGATATAAAATGCTAACTGAAGTATGAAAGAAAATCTTTCTGAAGGGTAGGTCAAGTTGAAGTAGAACTCTAAGGGATAGCAATGTGGGAACATTTCTGGTGGTGGAAGTGAGTTAGCAATTGAAACAGGAGCAAGTAATTGCTAAGCCAGAAATTGAATTGGTAAGGGATTCTGAATTCAGTCTATGGAATATTAGAATAAACTCTAGCAACTGTTTTATTTCCATTAGGTTGTCTGATTTACTTACTTTATGCCTAACCTTTAATAAAGTCTACCTGAAATTATATACGGGTCTTAGTCTTGGTGGAGAAAATTAGGAAGATTCACATTCTTCAGAACTCATTCCTATGAGCTGCACAGAATCATGTCACTATACTAGCATGGAGACTTACCTGAGTCACCACTAGAGTCAAAACGGTAGTTTATATTTTAGTGGCATTGCCAGTTCTCCTAACTTCCCTGGGTCTTTCTTTCTATATTTAGGGAAATAAATTAAAACATAATACTGACAACTCTACTACAATTTATGTGGCATAAAGAAGCCACAATTCCTCAAGGAGTCTATAAAGAGAAGAGTTGCCCTTTTCAGGAGGCCAGCTAAAAGAAATGATGGTAGAGTCAGGTATGCAGTAAGTGTGTGCCCTTCTGAAATACTGTGGTTTATAGCAATGATATCATTGGCCAGATGACCAAAGTATATTTCTTATATATTTGGTCTTTGTCTGTGCTTCCTGGCTCACAACTCCCAAACCCTTGGAACTTCCTGAGCCTGGGAGCATCTTTTGTCTTACCAAAATGTGTAAAAGAAACATTATTTAAAATGGAGCAGGGGAGGCCCAAAGAAGTGCACATACCTCTCGTTGCAGCCTGGACAACCACCGGAAGGAAGAGAAGCAGAAAATTATTTTACAAAGGGAGGATATTTTTCCATAAGAATTGTATCTCCTGCTAACAACGGCTGGCAGCCAGTGAGAAACCATCAGAACTTCAAACTCTTGTTCTTCTTCAGTAAACTTCTGTTCAAAGGATTCTCATCAATTTCCTCCTAAAATCTAATAAAAGCCGACCTTCCCCTTGTCTCTTCGGACATGTCTATGCTTCATCACAGCTTGCTTCTCCCAAGTTGCTATTCCCAAATAAACTCGTTTTGCCGCTAAAATGACTATACTGTTTCTTAAGGTTGACAGTCCTAATATTTGGTCTCTTGTCCTCAGTTGAAATTGTTTTCGAACCATAAAGGTGAAATAGGTGTCTTGTTATTTATAACAAGCCACGCTACCCCACAACTGGGTTATGTTCATGAGGTGACTTTTGGAAAGCACCTAAGCATGCAGGCCTATTGACAAGGGATCCAGCCCTGAATACCAGATGGTATTTGGTATAGAGGGTTGGAACCTTCGGTCTCATTCCCTGATTTCCAGATTGAATCGCCAATGACCAATGATCTAAGTGATCATGCCTATATAATTAAGCCTCCCTTAAAAACTCAAAAAGACGGGGTTCAGAGGGCTTCCCAGTTAGTGAACACATGTAGATTTGGGGAGAAAGGCACACCTGGGGAGGGCATAGAAGCTCCTTACCCTTTCCCCATACCTTGCCTTATGACCTCTTTCATCTGAGTGTTACTGAGTTATATCCCAGTATATAGCCCAGAATTCTAGAAAAACCCAGTATTCTAGCAAGTAAAATGTTTATTTAAATTCTATGAGCTATTCTAGCAAATTAATTGAATCTAAGGAGGGGGTAATTGGAACTGGTCATCTCTAGCACATTGGGTCAGAAGCAGATGTTATAACCTGGACTTGCAATTGGCCTCTTAAGTGTGTGTGTGAGTGTGTGCGCGCACGCGTTCACGTGCGCCTGTGTGTGGCTGGGCGGGGGTGAGGGAGGATTCCCTGAGGGACTGAACCCTTAACCTGTGGACTCTGATGCTATCTCCAGGTAGTTAGTGTCAAAATTAAGTTGAATTCTAGGACACCCAGTTGATTTCATGAGAATTGTTGGACATGGGAAAATGCTTACCCCCACTCATACTGGAATTGGTATTAGAACATTTTACCTTCTTTATCTTTCCCCAGTGTGGTTGGTGAACATGGACTGGCACCAGCTATAGCCCTCTCATGCCCCCCTCTAAAATCAAGTATAGCAATAGGCTCTTTTTCTATGGTATTTACCTACTCATAGGCATTTCTCTCTTTAACGTAATGCTCACCATGACTACTGAAGAGTTTTTCTGTTTCTTAGAGGTCACCCAGCACTGTATCTTGCCCAATCAATAGTGGCCACAGAATAAACATTTGTTAATTGACTCAGGTATTTACTGAATACATATTCTCTACATAGTAAACACAGTGTAAGAACCAAAATGAAGATCTTTTCCTTCTTTGGGTACCTAAAAATATCTAGGTATAGATTATACATAATGTATAATTTATATATATATATATATATATATATACATATATATATGTATATGTATATATAGGTAAGTATATATATAAAAATATACATATATATATATATATATATATGATCTGTCAGTATAGTTGACACAATGTTACATTAGTTTCAGTTGTACAACACAGAGATTTAACAAGTATATTAGGTATAGAGTTTTGAACATCAATGAACACATGATATATCAATTGAAAATAGAATACAAGTAAGTTAAAATATAAGTTAAAACAAAATGGAACAAAAAACCAGATCTTCTCATAAAGCTAGTAGTGGTTAATGGAAGTGTCAAATCAGTCACGTAGCCTGAGTTTTCTAACATATTTTGTGGCAGGCACATAACAAAATTATACTGTTTGTATGCCAGGCAATATCTAACTTTCTCAAAGGTAAACCTGCAACTCATTTTCAGCACACTGGGAACCTCTCAATCAAGACCTATTAGAAGGGAAATACTTTAAATAGTCTAGAACTATCACAGAATATGATCATAAGTAAATGTATTAAGGTCGTTTGTAAATATTTTAAGAAATTATGTTGGTGATGCTGAAGTATGTCAACCAAAACCGGGTCGCAAGCAGGGTGATGAAAGTGAAGGACTTGCCTTGGAAACAAAATCTGAAGAGCCAAACTGAGTTCTTAAAATAAATAACATTTATTGCTCTATTAAAAAAAACAAAAACAAGGGGCTCCTGGGTGACTCAGTCAGTTAAGCATCCAACTCTTAATTTCGGCTCAGGTCACAATCTCATGAACCATGAGACTAAGCCCCACGTCAGGCTCCGTGGTGACAACATGGAGCCTACTTGGGATTCTCTCTCTCTCCTTCTCTATGTGCTTCCACTTCAAAATAAAAAAAAAATAAACTTAAAAAAAATAAGCAACATCAATGCAAAAAAGCCAAAATGTACAAAATATCAAAATTTTATACAGACATGATCCCACTCTTCACTTGCACGACCCTGCTCCTCTAACCTCAACTTAATTCTAGCCCTGGTTCAAATAAAAACTTTGTTTACAACAGCAGACAGTGGACCTTTGGGCTGCAGCTTGCCATTTTTTGTCTTTCTGTTTTGCTTTGTTTTAATATAGCATAAATATTACCTATCTTAGTTACTAAGGTTTCGTTTTTTTGAGGGGGTGTTCCTGAAATTTGTGCCTGATGCCAGTGCCCCACTCCACTCACCAGTGTCACTCTAGCTGGACCAGCCCCAAAAGATCACAAATGATGCCTTCAATACACATTTATGCTATTTAAACATTTACTACCAGACTCAAAAATGAGGGAGAGTTCAACAAATGTAAATTAGGGTTTGGCAAAATATGGCCTGGCCTGTGGTCCAAAACCAGTCCACCATCTGTTTTTTTATAAATAATAAATACAGCTGAATGGGAACATGGCCATGCTCATTCATTTATGCCAATTTTATGCTACAATGGTAGGGCTGATCAGTGATGGAGACCATACAGCCCACAAAACATACAACAGTTACTCTCTGGCCCTTTACAGAAAACATTTGCCAACTTTTGATGTAGACCATAGAAGATGGGCCTAAATTTTAAATTCTATTGATATCTTTATCTAACGTAATTCTAACATCATTATATTTTAATATAAATTGCTTTGGACAGAGTCATAAATAACTTCCAGGTTAGCATGCCCTCTTTTCTTCCCAATGATAACTGGCATAATTTGAGATAAACTAAATCTATGTGTACCACAGAATTATATAAATAAGAAAAGCTTAATTTAATTTTATTTTTCAAGAATATTTATTTATTTATTTACTTATTTTGAGAAAGCACACACACTAGCAGGGGGAGTGGGAGGGAGAGAGGAAAGAGGGAATCCCAAGCAGGTTCCCTGTTGTCAGGGCAAGACTGACATGGGGTTCAATCTCAGGAACCACAAAATCACGACCTGAGCTGAAACCAAGAGTTGGCTGCTTAACCAACTGAGCCACCCAGGGGCCCCAGAAAAGCTTGATTTTCAAGTCATCCTATGAAATAGTAATGATTCCCCCCTTCATGACTAACCAATAAAAATTATTGATATGATAAAAGTATCCAAGATTGCTTATATGTCTAAATATGTGGAGATACTTCATATTTGTAATTTGATGTATGACAAGCGCTGTGAGGTGGTTATTTATTTGTTTTCTTCTGGAATCCCTAAGCTAAATAACTAATCATTTGTCAGTTCATTTAATGTGGCTGTACTCTACGATCTCTTGGGGAGTTTTCCAAAGATTCCAATATCCTGGCTCTACCATATTAAATCCAAATCTCAGAGTGGGGATTGGGGAATCTAGCTTTCAGGTCAAAGTTAGGATTAGGGTGAGGGAAACACTGGTTGCCCAAGTGTGAATTCCAGTTCACCTCTCCTTTTCTTGGCTTTCTCTGAATATAGGACTCTCTGTCAAAGCTTTTAGAATTTATTGTTTTTATTTGATGCAGGGCTACTGATGATAATTTCTTTTTCTTTAGCTACTTTGGCTAATTAGGCCAGAAACTGAAACAATGGGAACAAAGCTAATTGCTGTAGTTCTCTAAAAAATGCTTTAACCAATTTATGCATTATGTAATTTTCCCTTCCCACTTTTGTGGTTTATAGTAACCCAATAAGTGCTTTCCTGGTTGGAGAGCAACAGGAGTACCAAATGATTAACTACTTTACAAATATTTGCATCCATTTGATGTCATCCAGCTCCCTTATTTATTAATGAACTTGTAGGCAAAACATTTACAGTGATAAAATCTGACTGAAAATTTGCTATACCAGTCTTAGCTACCTGCCTGCTGCAGTGTCTAGCAGAAATCAAACATTTTCAGAAGAAAAAAAATAATAATCATATTAAAAAATATGCATATTAATGGCCAAAAAACCTTTCACTAAAAAAATATATATATGTATGTGCATATATGTATATATTTATGTGTGTATTTATATGTGTGTGTATATGTACATATATATGTATATATTTAGCAAAACAATGATTATTCTCCCTTATTTTACTGAAGTGCTCCCTCTATGCCCTAAACATAGAAAACAGAATCCAAGTCACTGTGTTAATAGTTCTAACTACAACTTTTTCTAATTCCTTATCTATGACTGAGACATGTCTATTGAATGAATGAATAGATGGATGGATAGATAGATAGATAGATAGATAGATAGATAGATATAGATAGATAGATAGATAGATTTGACAAATGGAGTCAGTCTGAATGGACTGGGTAGCTGCTTATAAACAACAGAAATTTATTCCTCATAGTTCTGGAGGCTGGAAATTCTAAGATCCAAGGCACATTTGTTACCTGGTGAAAGCCTGCTTCCTGGTCCATAGGTGACTGTGTCTTCACATGGGGGAAGGGGGAGGCTTCCTTTCTGGGGTCTCTTTTATAACAGCACTAATCTAATCCACGCGAGCACTGCCTTTATAACCTAATCACCTCCAAAATGTCCTACCTCCAAATACCATCATGTTTGAGACTAGGCTTTCAATACAGGAATGTGGGAAAGACACAAACATTCAGACTATGGCCACAAACATATATAAGGTGATTTGTTTTGTGATTTTTTTAAAGTTTCTTTATTTTGAGAGAGAGAGAGAGCAAGCATGAGTGGGGATAGAGAGAGAGGAGAGAATCCCAAGGAGGCTCTGCACTGTCAGTGTGGAGCCCGATAAGAGGCTCCGTCTCATCACCAATGGCGAGATCATGACCTGAGCCGAAATCAAGAGTCAGATGCTTAACTGACTAAGCCACCCAGTCGCCCCTGTTTTGTGGTCATTTAAAAATTACAATCTAGGTCCATCATGTTTTATACATTGGACAGAGCCTTGTGACTTGTGAGTATTTGAAGGTGTAACATTATTTAAAGTTAGATAATGCCTCTGTTTTATAAAAAAGGAAGTGAATGACTCCCCCTTTAATTCTCAAAAATGACAAACATATACTTTAAAATGATAAATGTCAAAAGAAACTGTGTTATATAGCACACTTATTTTTAAAATATTTTTAATGTTTTTCTTTTATTTTTGAGAGAGACAGAGTGTGAGTAGGGGAGGGGAAGAGAGAAAGGGAGACACAGAATCAGAAGCGGGCTTCAGGCTCTGAGCTATCAGTGCAGACCCCGATGTGGGGCTCGAACTCAAGGAATGTGAGATCACCACCAGACATGAATTCAGATGCCCAACTGACTGAGCCACTCAGGTGCCCCACACTTATTTTGTTTAAATATAGAATACAGCAAAACTGTGTTTGTTTCCCAGATGCAAATGTGGTGAAATGGTATAAAAAGAAAATTATAGGGGTGCCTGGGTGGCTCAGTCAGTTAAGCGTCCAACTTCAGCTCAGGTCGTGATCTCACTACTCACGAGTTCGAGCCCTGCATCAGGCTCTTTGCTGACAGCTCACAGCTCAGATCCTGGAGCCTGATTCAGATTCTATCTCTGTCTCTCTGTCCCTCGCCTGCTCACGCTCTGTCTCTCTCTCTCTCTCTCTCTCTCTGTCTATCTCGCTAATATAAAAACTAAACATTAAAAAAAATTTAAAAAAGAAAATTATAGTGGAAGGAGCATAATTTAATGGGACGTGAGGTTGGAAATTGAAGACTTATACCATACTCCCAACATGTATACCAAACTACGTTTGTGATTATAACATAAATTGGTAAGTATAGTCTTTTCACATTGTCAGAAGCAATCTTGAAGGCACTATAAATCATGCCATATGGAGAATAACTGAAGCAGTTTGGAAGGTGAGACTAATGAAGAAGATACATTATCACATTGTTGTGATTATTTGAAGAATTATCTTATAACAAGGGATTCTATTTGCTTTTGTTTTACAGAATTAAGAAAAAGGGCAATACATTAGGAAAAGACAGGAGTTCAATAGGAGGAAAAGGCTTTTAATAAAATTGTTAAAAAGTGAAAACCAAAGCTTTAGAGAGTTCCAGTTTGAGACCTTGGTTCCTAAACAAAAGAAGGCATTTACAAAAAAAACCAAAAAAAAAACAAACAAACAAACAAACAAAAAAAACCCACAAAAAACAAAAAACAAAAAAACAAGAAAACAAAACAAAACAAAACAAAACAAAACAAAAAAACCCTCTTGTACTTTTTTTAAAAAATGCACATTTCTAGTCCTGCTCCCTGATATTCTTCTTCGTTGGCCATGCTTGAGCACAGGATTCTGTTTTACACTCTGACAGATGATTCTGCTACTAGTGGCTCAATTAGGCTCCTCCTTTTGGTTGCTGAGATTCTAAGACAACGACTAAGACTTTTTCTGAGGTAGAACTTTCAAGGTAACAATGACCACAAATAATTTGATTTGATCAAATTTTAAATTGGATAATTTTGGAATTTGTATTTGAATTTCCAAAAGTTCCTCAGGCCCTGGTCCCTCTGTTTTCTGTTACACATAACTGGGAGTCTACTCCTACTGTTTTAGAAGCTCAAGATTAAGAAGGGCTTTGAAAATAAAGGACCTGGAAAATACATTAATCAGATAACAAATCACTTAATGAGAGAGAGTGGGTTATGATCCCATGTTCCAAACTCAAGTGAACATGGACCTTGGACTACATTCCTAAAAAGATACGGGGCACTTGATTCTCAAAAGAGTCACCTTATGCCTCACCTAGGAATACAACAGACATTCCCTGGTCACATAAGGCATTTTCTTCTTTAGAGCCACTGTCTTATTTGAAATGTACAATCCCATCTTTTCTAAAATACTGTCACTTCTCTAATAATTACCCATAATGCAGTTAGAACCAGTAACGACAACCCAGAAAGAATAAGGGCTTACTTGTTACTTTTCAAGTGGAGCGTAAACTGATTTATTTGTCATCTCTTTAGGGATGACTCTTAGTCACGCATGAAGCCCACAAGTTTGTTTCACTGATGCACATCCATAACAACACAGTAGCTGAGACTGAAATGGTTCCTCTTTTCTCTTAGTCTCTCAATTCCTCTCCCAATCTCCTCCTTCCATCTCTTTCTCACTCTTTCTCCCACCTTTTTTCTAATTGCTCCCTTTGCCTCCATTTCATTTTTTTAAATTTATTTTTTATGTAACTTATTGTCAAATGGGCTTCCATATGACACCCAGTGCTCATCCATTTTCTTCTTGAGGCATCGATCTAATCACCTTTAACAATCCACCTTTATATTTGAGTAGCGGTTTCTCCATGTCTTTCCCTCTACTTTCTTTCCTATGTTACCAGTTTAATCCGTTGACTTTTTTCTGTGTTCTAAATAATGGAAATTAAAAATCAACCATCTCGGGGCGCCTGGGTGGCTCAGTCGGTTAAGCGTCAGACTTCAGCTCAGGTCATGATCTCACAGTTTGTGGGTTCGAGCCACGCGTGGGGCTCTGTGCTGACAGCACAGAGCCTGGAGCCTATGTCTTCAGATTCTGTGTCTCCTTCTCTCTTTGCCTCTCCCTGTCTGTGTTCTCTCTCTGTGCTCTGTCTCTCTCTGTCTCTCAAAAATAAATAAATGTAAAAAAAAAAAAATTAATCATCTCACTTCCTTCCCTTTCCTTCCTTCCTAAAATCAGCAGTTAATCACCAGTAGGCCACAAAAATAAAGAAAATATTGTTAATGGTATCCCAGGTCACACAGCTGAACATTCCTCTTTCCTCTACGTCACTGAATTAAAAATCCCTATATGCAATCAGATAATGGAAAAATTTCAGGAAGCTTTGAGTAGAAAGAGATCAGACCTGAGACCACAGAAGGAATTATACTCTCCAGAACTAATGTTTAATCCCAGTTCTGCTCTATCCAATATTAATTTCTAGACTTTACAGAATTATACACTATTCATATACATGATGAATTTAAAAATCTTTTTTTGAAAATATTAGGTGATACATTTTGTGCTCTATTAATCGTATCTATCACTTTAGGGCAAGATCCTTAATTGGGCTTACTGTGTTTTTAATTTTAGAAATAAAACTCAGATATGTTGAAGTCATCATTAAATTACACACTTAAGCAAGTTTCTATCCAAACTCAGGGAAGTAATAATCTTGCTGAATGTGGAATTTAGCAAAAGACCAGGTGCTTGCTTTAGGTGATTCGCAGTCTCTTTTTGCAAGAACAATGCATGAGAAAGGTAAATAAAACATGAGGATGCATGAAGTTCCAAAGAACAGTCTCTACGTACGTTACAGGTTCATCATTGTTCTATTCGTAAAATGCACTAAACCTGTTTGGAGTCATTTTAGTCCTTTCTTTAAAATTTTTCCTTCTATATTCAATTAGTCAACAAAGTCTGCAGTGTCTACTTGACAACTCCTCTCACATCATTCCCACCTGTTTCGCTATGACTCTAGCAGTTTTACTTCAGGCTCCCATAGTTTTCTTTTCTTTTGTTTTGTTTTCCAGATAATGTCCTAGCTTGTACTTGACAGCAAAATCTCACCTCTCCAATTCATTTTACCCAATCAAGAGAGTTACAGCTGTAAACACTTAAAATAATTTTAATACTTATCAAAGCAGATGATTTGCTAGCTATTTAAATTCCTTATTTTGGTATTTAATGTTTTCTCCCAAATTTGACTCCAAAACTTAATTTTCTTGGTACAAGTCCTTGAGCACCTCTATGTCTCAGCTCCAAGGACATAATGGTAAGCATAGATAAAATCCTGACTTATATGGAGTTTATTTCCAAAGGGAAAACAGTCATTAATTTCAGATGCAAAAAAAAATAGGAAGTTTCAATTATTATAACTGCTGAAAATAACTAGCATGTAGTGCTCTGAGAATATCTATGAGAGAGATTATGCACTCAAGGGCTAACTGAAGCCTGCCCTGGGAAAGTGATACCAGAACTCAGGTAAGAATAACTGATAGAAATTAAATAAGTTAAGAGGAGTACCTGCATTTTAGGCAGAAAAAAGAGTAGGTGCAAAAGCCCTGTGACACAGGTACTTAAGGACAAGAAACTGAAAGAGGTTCATCTCATCTGGAATGGGGAGAACACGAGGGGTAAGGACATGGTAAAGATGAGGCTGGAGAGGTAAGCAAGGGATTGATATGTGGGTTGCCTTCGGGGCCATATTAAGGATGTTTGATTCAGATTAAAGGGCAGACAGGGAAGTATCCATTAGGAAACAATTGCTGATAAGGACACAGGACCAACATCTTGGTTGACGGTAGTAAAGACAGAATATTAGATTCATTCAACAGGAAATTAATTTAGTAGGAAAGGAAATACCTTCAGGATTTAGAAAATAAATTCTACAGAACTTGATAATAGATTGAATATAAAAGGTGAAAGGGCAAGAAGGGTTAAGATTGATTCTTAGGTATCTGGCTAGTGCAACCGGAGGGATTAGCAGGCCTTGTTCTGCAAAAGAGAACATTAACAATAGATCATATTTGTGGGAGAAAATCATGAGTATGAAGATGGACTGAGGTTGAGGTGCCTTTGAATCAACCAATGAGATATATTTGCTGTTAGACTTAGGAAATTTTCTATCTAAATTATTACTACACTTCCACACATACTATAAATTAATCACATAGAGTTATTTTCTATTGCCTGGACTTACCATAGATCTTCCTAGCAGAATGTTCTTACCACACACCAAAATTCTATTCGTATTTCTGTCTTTTATAGATACACTAATGGACATTTTACATGAGTTTATAGTCTACTAGATATTGGGCTTGCAGTAAGTGCTTACAATTAATCATCTGGATTTCCCCCACCTAAAGAGTTTTAATATAAGAATATATATTTATCTATATGTCCACACACACTCACACTCTTCCTCAAAACTGTAATTAGAAATGTCCTTCTAGGACTAAGAAAGGGTACATAAAGCATGTAACATAAGCTGAGTCTTGAGGAATAAAGAAATGTTCATCACATAAACTAGTGGATAAGATATGGTATTCTAAATTACCACACTGTTTAGCTCATTTTACCCACACATCCCCTAAAATATATACACTAAAACAATTATTTTCTTCCTTCTCACTGTTTTCTTCAAATGTCTTGACAATGAGATAATTGCTAATTATTTATTTCCCTCACTAAATAATATGCACTATATGTTCAGGAATTGTTTCTTTGGGTTCTCAATTACATTTGATACTTAGAATAATGTTCTACATATAGTAGGCAACCAATTAATATTTCATTGAAGGAAAGGATATAAGAAGAAAACACTGACACACAAAGTTCTTAAGTGTGTGTAGTATGGGAAATATTTTCTAATAAAACTAGGGAAAGTCTCAAGATAATCTGGGAAGTGGGGCACCTGGGTGGCTCAGTCAGTTAAGAGTCTGACTCCAGCTCAGGTCATGATCTCATGGCTCGTGAGTTCTAGCCCCGTGTTGGGCTCTGTGCTGACAGCTGAACAGGAGACATAGTTGACTTTTCTAACACATAGAAACAGACACAGAGAGTTAGACAAAATGAGGAGACAAAGGAATATGTTCCAAATGAAAGAACAGGACAAAATCACAGCAAGAGACTTAAATGAATCAAAGATGAATGATATACCTGGTAGAAAACCCAAAGTATTGGTCATAATGGTTCTGCCAGCCTTTGGGTTATTTTCTTTATGAGAAAAGAGTGGGGACCTCAGTGAGACCCTTAACAAAGACACAGAAATCCAGATCCAGGAGGCATAGAGAGCCCTCACCAAAATCAAACCAAGGAGGCTCACACCAAGACACATAGGAATTAAAATGGCAAAAAGTAGTGATAAAGGGAGAATTTTACAGCAGTAAGAGAAAAATACAATAGGAAAGACAAGAGAAACCCCATAAGGTTATCAGATGATTTTTCAGCAGAAACGTTGCAGGCTAGAAGGGAGTGGCATGATATAGTCAAGTGCTGAAAGAAAACAACCTGCAGTCAAGAATACTCTACTCAGGGGCGCCTGGGTGGTTCAGTCAGTTAAGCATCTGACTTCAGCATAGATCATGATCTTATGGGTCATGGGTTCAAGCCCCGCATTGTACTCTACACTAAAAGCACAGCACGGAGCCTGAAGCCTGCTTCAGATTCTGTGTTTCTCTCTCTCTCTCTCTCTCTCTCCCCCCCTTCCCCTGCTTATTCTCTCTCTCTCACTCTCTCTCTCTCAAAAATAATAAACAAATAAACATTAAAAAAAAAGAATACTCTATCCAGCAAAGCTAACATTTAGAATAGAACAAGAGATAAAGAGTTTCCTAGACAAACAAAAGTTAAAGGGATTGATCACCAGTAAGCCAACTCTATGAGACATGTTAAATGTAACTCTTTGAGCAGAAAAGAAAAGAGCATACATGGGAATAAGAAAAGTAAGAAGCAAAAAGCAGTAAAATTAAGTATATCTATAAAAATGACTCTAGGAGTTTACAAAATGAAAGGATATAAAGTATGATACCATATATGTAAAATGGGGGGTGGGTATGAATGGATTCAAACTTAAGCTACCATTAACTTCACACAGACTGCTAGATGGATAAGATGTTATATACAAACCTAATGGTAACCACAAATCAAAAGTTGGTAACAGAAAGGTAGCAAACCATGAAAGAAGACAAAAAAAGGAACAGAGCTACAAAAAACAACTATAAAACAAGTAACAAAATGGTAATAAATACACAACTATAAATAACTGCTATAACTTAAATTGACTAAATGCTCCAATCAAAAGACATAGTGTGACAGAATACATGAAAAAAGCAAGACTAATCAAGATGCTGCCTACAAGAGACTCATTTCAGACCCGAAGATACATGCAGACTGAAGGTGAAAGGATGGAGAAGAATTTATCATGCAAATTGATGTGCAAAGAAAGATGGAGTAGCAATACTTATTTGGACAAACTAGATTTTAAAAGAAAGACTGTAAAAAGAAACAAAAAGATACTATATAATCAGAAAGGGGGCAATCCAACAAGAAGATCTAACAATTGTAAATATTTACACACCCAACGTGGATTCATCCAAATATTTAAAACAATTAATAACAAACAAAGTAACTAATTGATAATCATGCAATAATAGTAAAGGGTTATAACACCCTAATTACATCAATAGAAGGATTATCTAAACAGAAAATAAAGAAGGAAACAAGCAAACAAGGACTTTGAACAACACGCTGGACCAGATGGACTTAACAGATATATTCAGAACATTCCATCCTAAAACAGCAGAATACACTGCACTTTCTTTTGAAGTGCAGATGGAACATTCTCCAGAATAGATTATATATTAGGTCGCAAAACAGGCCTCAACAAATACACAAAGACTGAAGTCACACCGTGCACATTTTCTGACCACAACACTACAAAACTAGAAGTCAACCACAAGGGGAAAACATATTGAAAGATGAAAATACATGAAAGATAAACAACATGCCAGTAAAAATGAATGGGTCAATGAGGAAATCAAAGAAGAAATTTAAAAAAAAAACATGGATACAATGAAAATGAAAACACAATGGTCCAAAACTTTGAGATGCAGCAAAAGCAGTTCTAAGAGGGAAGTATATACAATACAGGCCTACCTGAAGAAGCAAGAAAAATCTCAAATAAACAACCTAACCTCACACTTAAAGGAGCCAGAAAAAAGAAACAAATGATGTCTAAACCAGCAGAAGGATGGAATGACAAAGATTAGAGCAAAAATAAATGATATAGAGACTAGAAAAGAAAACAGAACAGATTAATGAAACAAGGAACTGGCTTTTTGAAAAAAAAAAAAAAGTAATAAAATTGATAAATCCCTAGCCAGACTTAACAACAACAACAACAAAAAAACAAAAACAAAGAGAAAGGACCCAAATAAATAAAATCACAAATGAGATAGGAGGAAGAACAACCAACACCATAGAAATACAAATAATCATAAGTGAATATTATGAAAAACTATATGCCAAGAAATTGGGCAATCTGGAGGAAATGGATAAATTCCTAGAAATGTATAAATTCCAAAACTGAAACAGGAAGAAACAGAAAACTTGAACAGACTGATAACCAGCAAAGAAATTGAATCAGTAATCAAAATTTCCTAACAAATAAAAGTTCAGGGCCAAATGGCTTTACAGATGAATTGTATTAAACATTTCCAGAAGAGTTAATGCCTATTCATCTCAACTATTCAAAAAAACAAAAGAAAAAGAAAAAAAGAAAGGAAAACTTCCAAATTCATTCTATGAGTCCAGCATTACCTTGATACCCAAACCAGGTAAGTACTTCACTAAAAAGGAAAACTACAGGCCAATAGACCTAATAAACATGGGTTCAAAAATTCTCAATAAAATACTAGCAAAAATGAAGGCAACACTACATTAAAGAATCATTCACCACGATCAAGTGTGAATTTATTCCTGGGCTGCAAGGGTGCCTCAATATTCACAAATCAATCAATATGATATACCACATTAATAAAAGAAAGGAGAACTGTATGATCCTCTCAATAGATGCAGAGAAAGCACTTGACAAAGAACCACATCCATTCATTATAAAAATCCTCAACAGAATATAGGGTTGGAGGGAACATACCTCAACATAATGAAGAACATATACAAAAAACCCTACAGCTAATATCATCCTCAATAGGAAAAAATTGAGAGCTTCTCCCCTAAGGTCATAAATAAGACAGGATGTCCACTTTCACCTCTATTATTTAACATAGTATTGGAAGTACTACCTACAGAAAACACAAAAAAAAGGCATCCAAAATGACAACCAAGAAGTAGATGCAAAAATTTTCAATAAAATACTAGCAAACTGAATCTGACAATATATTTCAAAAAATCATCATGAACAAGTGGGATTTATTCATGGATTTCAAGTGTGGTTCAATATTTGCAAATCGATAAATATCAAGCATCACATTAATAAAAGAACCTTATGATAATTTCAATAGGCACAGAAAAAGCATTTGACAAAGTACTGCATACATTCATGATAAAAACCCCCAATAAAGCAGGTGTAAAGGGAACATACTTCAACATAATAACAAACACAAATATGAAAAACCCGCAGCTAAAGCCACTACTTGCAGATTTGAAACAAGATATAAAAAACTCAAGAAACTTCACCAAAAAACTGCTAGATGGATAAATGAATTCAATAAAGTTGCAGGATATAAAATCAACATAGAGAAACCTGTTGTATTTCTATACACCAACAACGAAGCAGCAGAAAGAGAAAATAAGGAATCAAATGCACTTGCAATTACACCAAAAACAGTAAGACTCCTAGGAATAAACCTAACCAGAGGTGAAAGACCTGTATTCTGAAAACTATAAAAAAGTGATTAAAGAAATTGAAAATGACACAAAGAAATGGAAAGACATTCCATGCTCATGGGTTGGAAAAACAAATATTGTGAAATGTCTATACTGTACAAAGAAATCTACACATTTAAGGCAATCCCTATCAAAATACCAACAACATTCTTCACAGAACTAGAAAATATAATCCTAAAATTTGTATGGAACCATAAAAGACCCTGAATATCCAAAGCAATCCTGAAAAAGAATAATAAAACCAGACGTATCATAATCCCAGATATCAAGATATATATAGAGATGTAGTAATTAACACAGTATGGAATTGGCACAGAAAGAGACATATAGAAGAATAGAAAAGAATAATTAATTGGCCCAGAAACAAACCCACAATTATATAGTCAATTAAGTTAGGATGAAGAAAGAATAAACATAGAACAGGGAAAAAGATGGTCTCTTCAACAAATGGTGTTGGGGAAACTGGACTACTTTCTCACACCATACACAAAAATAAACACAAAATGGATTAAGAACCTAAGTATGAAACGTGAAGCCATAAAAATCTTAAAAGAGAACATGGAATATAACTTCTTTGAAATCAGCCATAGCAGTATTTTTCTAGGGATGTGTCCTGAGGCAAGGGAAACAAATGCAAAAATGAACTACTGGGACTACATCAAAAGAAAAGCCTTCTGCGCAGCAAAGAAAACATTCAACAAAACAAAAAGACAACCTACTGAATGAGAGAAGATATTTGCAAATCACATATCTGATAAAGTGTTAGTATCCATAATAAGTAAAGAACTTATACAACTCAACACCCAATATACAAATAATCCAACAGACACATAATAATGCAAATGGCCAACGGACACATGAAAAGATGCTCAATATCACTGATCATGAGGGAAATGCAAATCAAAACAACAATGAGCTATTACCTCACACTTTTCAGAATGGCTAAAATAAAAACAGGAAACAACAAGTGTCGGTGAGGATACGGAGAAAAAGGAACCCTCATGCACTGTTGGTAGGAATGCAAACTGGTGTAACCCCTCTGAAGACATTATGGACATTCCTCAAAAGCTTAAAAATAGAACTATCCTATGATCCAGAAATCACACTACTAGGTATTTACCCAAAGGATACAAAAACACTGATTTGAAAAATATGCACCCTGATGTTTATTGCAGAATTATTTACAATAGCTAAATTATGTACCAGCTGAACTGTTCATCAATAGATGAATGGATAAAGATGTAAGATACACACACACACACACACACACACACACACACACACACACAAACACACACTGGAATATTGCTCAACCATAAAAATGAATGAAATATTGTCTTTTGCAACAACATGGATGGAACTAGGGACCATTATGCTAAGTAAAATAAGCCATAGAAAGACAAACATCATATGTTTCACTTACATGTGGAATTTAAGAAACAAAACACAGTAACAAATAAAAAAGAGACAAACCAAAAAACAGACTCTTAACTCTAGAGAATTGATGGTTACCAGAGGGGTGGTGGGTGGCGGGATGGGTGAAATAGGTGAAGGAGATCAGAAGTATACTTATAATGAGCACTGAGTTATATGCGGAATTGTCAAATTACTATACTGTACACCTTAAACTAATATAACACTGTATATTAACCAAACTGAAATTAAAATTAAAAAAATATATATAACTTTAGTCATTAGTACTAAGATTTGAGGAAAGAAGAGAGGGGATAAGGAGGAAAGTCTCATTTCATTATTGTTTATATGAAACATCCCTAGAAGAACTATAGAGTAAGAAATATATAAATGCATATATAATACAAAAAGGATAATATATACATGTTACTATATACATGCACACATATATTATATAAAAGAGTTAATATAAATTATATACCCACACACATATGTACACAGGTACTTCCACAATATAAAGGGAATCTTAAAGTTAACCACTAGCATAAATATACTTAATTCCTATTTATTTATTTATTTATTTATTTATTTATTCACAAGTTATATAACATTCAGTATAGTCTTGGCCTCAGGAGTAGATTTCCATGATTTATCACTTACATGTAACACCCAGTGCTCGTGCCCTCTTCAATGCCCATCACCCATTTCCTCCACCCCCACAAATCCCCACCCCCCATCAATCCTCAGTTTGATCTCTGTATTTAAGACTCATGGTTTGCCTCCCTCTCTGTTTTTATCTTATTTTTCCTTCCCTTCCCTTATGGTCATCTGTTAAGTTTGTTATATTCCACATATGAGTGAAATCATACGATATCTGTCTTTCTCTGACTGACTTATTTTGCTTAACATAATACCCTCCGGTTCCATCCACATTGTTGCAAATAGCAAGATTTCATTATTTTTCATCACCAAGTAGTTTTCCATTGTATGTATGTATGTATGTATATATACAATGTACATACATACAATGGAAAACTACTATGTACATATACACATCTTCCTTTTCCATTCATCAGTTGATAGACATTTGGGCTCTTTCCATAATTTGGCTGTTGTTGATAGCACTGCTGTAAACATTGGGGTGCATATGCCCCTTCAAATCAGCACTCCTGTATCCCTTGGATAAATTCCTACTAGTGCAACTTCTGGGTCATAAGGTAAATCTATTTTTAAATTTTTGAGGAACCCTCCACACTGTTTTCCAGAATGGCTGCATCAGTTTATATCCCACCAACAGTGCGAGAAGGTTCCTCTTTCTCCACATCCTTGCCAACACCTGTTGTTTCCTCAGTTTTTAATTTTAGCTACTCTGACTGGTGTGAGGTGGTATCTCAATGTGGTTTTGATTTGTATTTCCCTGATCATGAGCGATGTTGAGCATCTTTTCATGTGTCTGTTGGCCATCTGGATGTCTTCTTTGGAAAAGTGTCTATTCATGTATTCTGCCCATTTCTTCACTGGATTATTTGTTTTTTTGGGTGTTGACTTTGGTAAGGTCTTTATACATTTTGGATACTAACCCTTTATCCAATTTGTAATTTGCAAATATCTTCTCCCATTCCATCAGTTGCCTTTTGGTTTTATTGTTTCCTTTGCCATGAAGAAGCTTTTTTTGATGAGGTTCAAATAGTTCATTTTTGCTTTTATTTCCCTTGCCTTCGGAGACATGTCAAGTAAGAAGTTGCTATGGCTGAGGTCAAAGAGGTTGCAGCCTGTTTTCTCCTGTAGGATTTTGATGGTTTCTTGTCTGACATTTAGGTTTTCATCCATTTTGAAGTTATTTTTGTGTATCGTGTAAGAACACAGTCCAGTTTCATTCTTCTGCATGATGCTGTCCAGTTCTCCCAGCAACATTTGCTAAAGAGACTGTCTTTTTTCCATTGGATACTCTTTCCTGCTTTGTTGAAGATTAGTTGGCCATATATTTGTGGGTCCATTTCTGGGTTCTCTATTCTATTCCATTAATCTATGTGTCTGTTTTTGTGCCAATACCATACTGTCTTGATGACTACAGCTTTGTAATACAGGCTAAAGTCTGGGATTGTGATGTCTCCAGCTTTGGTTTCATTTCAACATTACTTTGGCTATTCAGGGTCTTTGTGGTTCCATACAAATTTTAGGAGTGTTTGGTCCAGTTCTGTAAGGAATGCTGGTGCTATTTTGATTGAGATTGTATTGAATGTGTAGATTGCTTTGGGTAGTATCGACATTTTAACAATATTTATCCTTCCAATCCATGAGCATTGAGTGTTTCCCCATTTCTTTGTATCTTCTTTAATTTCTTTCATAAGCTTTCTATAGTTTTCAGCATATAGATCCCTTACCTCCATGGCTAGTTTATTCTTAGGTATTTTATGGTTCTTGGTGCAATTGTAAATGGGACCAGTGCCTTGATACCTCTTTCTGTTGCTTCACTATTGGTGTATGGAAATGCAACAGATTTCTGTACGTTGATTTTACATCCTGTGACTTTGCTGAATTCATGGATCAGCTCTAGCAGTTTTTTTTTGGGGAGTCTTTCAGGTTTTCCATGTAGAGTATCATGTCATCTGTGAAGAGTGAAAGTTTGAATTCTTTGCAAATTTGGATGCCTTTTATTTCATTTTGTTGCCTGATTGCTGATGCTGTGACTTCCAATACCATGTTAAACAACAGTGGTGAGAGTGGACATCCCTGTTGTGTTCCTGATCTCAGGGGGAAAGATCTCAGTTTTTCCACATTGAGGATGATATTAGCTATGGGTCTTTCATATATGGCTTTTGGATGTTAAGGCATGTTCCTTTTATCCCAACTTTCTTGAGGGTTTTATTAAGAAAGGCTGCTGTATTTTGTCAAATGCTTTTTCTTCATCTATTGACAGAATCATATTTCTCTTATCCTTTCTTCTATTAATGTGATGTATCATGTTGGTTGATTTGCAAATATTGAACCAGCCCTGTATCCCAGGAATGAATCCTACTTGATCATGGTGAATAATTCTTTTAATATACTGTTGAATTTGATTTGCTAGTATCTTGTTGGGAATTTTTGCATCGATGTTCATCAGGGATATTGGCTTGTAATTCTCCTTTTTAGTGGGGGCTTTGTCTGATTTTGGAATCAAAGTAATGCTGGCTTCATAGAATGAGTCCAGAAGCTTTCCTTCAGTTTCTATTTTTTGGAACAGCTTGAGAAGAATAGGTATTAACTGTGCTTTAAATGTCTGGTAGAATTCCCCTGGTAAGCCCTCTGGCCAGGAGTCTTATTTGTTGAGAGATTTTTGATAACTGATTCAATTTCTTCACTAGTTATGGGTCTGTTCAAATTTTCTATTTTTTCCCATTTGAGTTTTTGTAGTATGTGGATGTCTAGGAATTTGTCCACTTCTTCCATATTGTGCAGTTTATTGGCACAATATTTTTCATAGTATTCTGTAATAATTGTTGTATTTCTATGGTGCTGGTTGTGATATATCCTCTTTCATTGGTGATTTTATTTATTTGGATCCTCTCTCTTTTCTTTTTGAGAAATCTGGCTAGGGGGTTATTAATTTGGTTTATTCTTTAAAATAACCAGTTCTTGGATTCATCAATCTGTTCTATTGGTTTGTTGTTGTTCTTGTTTGTTTGTTTGTGTGTGTGTGTGTTTATTCTATATTGTTTATTTCTGCTCTAATCTTTATTATTTCTCTTCTTCTTCTGGCTTTGGACTTTCTTCACTGCTGCCTTTCTAGTTCCTTTTGGTGTGGGGTTAGGTTGTTTATTTGGGACTTTTCTTGACTCTTGGGCTAGGCCTGAATTGCAATGTATTTTTCCCTTAGGACTGCCTTTGCTGCATCCCAAAGGGCTTGTACTGTTATGTTTTCATTTTAATTTGCTTCCATATAATTTTTAATTTCTTCTTTAATTTCCTGGTTGGCCCATTCATTCTTTAGGAGAATTTTCTTTAATCTCCATGTATTTGGGGGCTTTCCAAATATTTTCTCATGGTTTAAGTTCCATAGCATTGTAATCTGAAAATATGCATGGTATGATCTCAATCCTTTTATACTTATTGAGAGCTCTTTTGTGACCCAGTATGTGATCTATTTTGGAGAAGGTTCCATGTGCACTCAAGAAGAATGTGTATTCTGCTGCTTTAGAATGAAAAGTTCTGAATATACGTGTTAAGTCCATCTGGTCCAATACGTCATTCAGAGACATTGTTTTCTTATTGATTTCTGCCTACATGATCTGTCCATTGTTGTACATGGAGTATTAAAGTCCCCTACAATCAGGGTTTTATTATCTATACATTTATTTATGTTTATGATTAATTGATTTATATATTGGGTGTGCCATGTTGGGGGCATAAACATTTACAATTGTTAGCTCTTCTTGATGGAAAGACCACTCAATTATGATATATAATGCTCTTCTTCATCTCTTGTTACAGTCTTTGTTTTGAAATCTAATTTGTCTGATATAAGTATGGCTACTCCAGCTTTTTTTTGTTGTTTTTTGTTTTTGTTTTTGTTTTACTTCCAGTGGCATGATAGATGGTTTTCCATCCCCTCACTTTCAATCTGAATGTGTCCTCAGGTCTAAAATGAGTCTCTTGGGGCACCTGGGTGGCTCAGTCGGTTAAGCGGCCGACTTCGGCTCAGGTCATGATCTTGCGGTCCGTGGGTTCCTGCCCCGCATCGGGCTCTGTGCGGACAGCTCAGAGCCTGGAGCCTGTTTCAGATTCTGTGTCTCCCTCTCTCTGACCCTCCTCCTTTCATGCTGTGTCTCTCTCTGTCTCAAAAATAAATAAACGTTAAAAAAAATTAAAAAAAATAAATAAAATGAGTCTCTTGTATGGCAGCATTTAGATGGATGTTGTTTTGTTTTGTTTTGTTTTGTTTGTTGATACATTCTGATACCCTATGTCTTTTGATTGGGGCATTTAATCCATTTACATTCAGAGTGATTATTGAATAGGGATTTAGGGTCATTGTGTTATCTGTAGTTTTGGCTTTTTTTGGTTTTTGTTTTTTTTGCTTGTGTTGATATATCTAGTGCTTTGTAGTCTTTGCTGCTTTCCACTCACAGAATCCCTTTAGGATCTCCTGCAGGGCTGGTTTATTGGTCATGAACTCCTTTGGCTTTGTTTGTCTGGGAAAGCATTTATTTCTCTTTCTATTCTGAATGACAGCTTTGCTGGATAAAGAATTCTTGGCTGCATATTTTTCCCATTCAGCACATTGAATATTTCCTTCCACTCCCTTCTGGCCTGCTAAATGTCAGTGAACAGGTCTGCTACCACCATTATGTGTCTACCCTTGTAGGCTAAGGACCATTTTTCCCTAGCTGCTTTCAGAATTGTTTATATTTGTATTTTGTCAGCTTCACTATGATATGTCATGATGTTGACCTGTTTTTGTTGATTTTGAAGGGAGTTCTCTGTGCCTTTTGGATTTGGATGTCTGCTTCCTTCCCCAGATTATTGAAATTCTCAGCTATAATTTATTCAAATAACCCTTTTGCTCTTTTCTCTCTCTTCTTCTTCTGGAACTCCTATGATATGGATATCATTTCATTTGATTGAATCACTTAGATCTCTCATTCTCCCCTCATGGTCTAGTAACTTCCTTTCCCTCTTTTTTTTTCAGCTTCATCATTTTCCATAATTTTATCTCCTATTTCACTTATTCTCTCCTCTTTTTCTTCCATCTTGGCTGTCACTGTATCTAGTCTATTTTACATCTCATTTACAGCATTTCTTAATTCATTGTGACTATTTCTTAGGCCTTTGATCTCTGTATCAATAGATTATCTGTTGTCTTTTATGCTTTTTTCAAGCCCAGCTATTAGTCTTATGACTGTTATTCTAGATTCTTGTTCAGATATATTGTTTATATATGTTTTGAGCAATTCTCTGTCCGTGATTTCTTCCTGGATTTTCTTTTGAGGATAATTCTCCTGTTTCATCATTTTGGCTAGGTTTCTGTATTTTATCTGCTTTAATAGCATGTTATGTGTCTTGCACCTGCCAGTACTACTATATTAAAAGGATCATACACTGTCCAGGGCCTGGTACTTCAGGAAGTGTTTTTGGAGTGTTTTATGTGCATTCTGTTGGTGCATATTTGGCTGCTCTATCCCACTGGTCAGTCCTCTACAAAGCCTCTCCTTGCTTGTAATGGTGGATTGTTTGGATCTCCCACCAGGTGTGCTTTGATTTGTTTGTTGAGGAACCCTGGGGGAAAAAAAAAAGGGCAAGGAGCCTGATCCCACACAAAGAGAAAAACAAAAGGGGCAAAACAAAGACCAAGCAGGGAATCAAAGGAACTCTAAGGCTTAATCCAGAGAGAAAGAAAGAAAAATAAAGAAGGAAGAGATATAGAAAAGGTGTAAAAAGAATAGAGTAAAAATGCCTGGTTAAACAAACAAGCAAAACAGAAAAAAATACATATATATGGTAAGAATTGACCAATAATCAAATCATAAACTATGAGTCTGATTTCAAAGGAAAAAAAAAAAAAAGAAGAGGGTAGAAAGAAAAGAGAAGAAAAGAGGGAGAGGGAAAAAAGAGAAACAGATTAACACAAAACCACAGGACAGTTGTCTATTGTTGCCTGGGACTGGTGGCTGTGCTGGTCTGGAAGAGGAGTCATCTGGTTTGGTCAGTGTCAATCTCACTCCAGTAGATAAGCAGTTACTAGGCATGGAAGGGCAGGTTTTGGTGTAAGCATGTCCGCCTCCACCGGGGGCTGCTATCCTCTTCACTGAAGCCCCACTGTGTTGGTGATGGGGAGAAAAATGGTGACACCCCATTCTCTCCTCCCCAGAGCGGGTGTCTCAAACCATGCTATTCAGGCAGTCCTCACAGAGTAGCACTTGTCCTGCTCCACAGTCTCCCTCACCTCCTAGGCATTCGGTTGGGATTCAAAACTGGAGGTCTTAAGGGGCCCAGCACCATGCAGATTCTGTTCTGGTGTAGTACCACTCAGCCCTGCCAATAAAGGGCCTTTGGCTGGTGTCTGAACGGTCTTTTGTCCTGGGGGAGGGAGGGCAATAAACCCTCTTCCCATAGTACTGGAGGGAGGGGACTGTTCTCTCCCAGTGTGCCCCTGAGACTGCTACCATGCCCAGGGGCTGGCTCCTTCCCACCAAGGCACAATGCACATGGCCAGGCTTGGTTCTGGAGAAAGTCATGCACTTTTGAAAATTCCAATCTTCAGCTCCTAAAGCTGTTTGCAAAGTAGAAACTGGCACTTGCCGTATTTCCCATTCCCCAGTCTGTGGTCCGGAAAGGTGTTTGTCTTGTACTAACTCAATACTGCAATCCACAGCCTCTCTTTTTCTCCTTTTTGTCTCTCCACAGAAGGGGTTCCCTCTCCTCCATGCCTATGCTGTTTTATCTCCCACAACTCATATACCTGCACCTCTGTCCTACCAAGCTATCTCCCTCCACCTGTGGAAATCGTTCTGTCACTCTGCAGATTGATTTCCTGGGTGTTTCAAGAGTTCTGACTTCACTATAGCTGTGTTTGAGGGACAAGGGAAATCCCAGTACCCCCTACTCCTCTGCCATCTTACCTCCTCTGACCATATACTTATTTTCTTAAATGTCCAAGGAACCAAGCACTTATTATATACATGCACCTGAACACACACACATTAAAAAAAAAAAAAAAAAAAAAGACCACTTGGTAAAGAATTTAAAAAAAAAATCCAAACAAGAAACATAATGTCAGAATGGAGATAAACCCCATATGTTATCTCATCTAATGTAAATGGGCCTATCTCCCTAATTAAACACTGAACCAAAAAGCAGAGCCCAGTTATTTATACAAACAAGCATCATAATCTAAGCAGCATGACTCAAAAAAGTTGAAAATGAAAGTAAGTGGAAGTACTCCAAGAAAACGCATATTTAAGTAAAGCAGAGGCAGAAATCCTGTTTTTAAATAATTTTTAAGTTTATTTTACTTACTTTGAGAGAGAGAGAGCACAGGAAGGGCAGAGAGAGAGGGAGGGAGAGAGAAAGAGAGGGAGAGAGTCCCAAGCAGGCTCTTTACTGTCAGCACAGAAACCAAGGAGGGGCTTGAACTCACGAACCATGAGATCATGACCTGAGCCAGTATCAAGAGTCGGATGCTTAATCAACAAAGCCACCCAGGTGCCCCAAGGCAGCAATCTTAATATCAGAGTAGGTACAATAGCTAATTCAGTTCCTAATGAATATTAAATGTGAGTAGAATTCTGTCTCCTATAACAAGATTTATGGTAATAAACATAGAGACTTTTGACATGAAGATAAACTATAGGAATATATAACCTAGAAACTGATGCTTGTACATGTGAAAGCTTAATTTAAAGCTGAGCAGCCACCAAAATTTATTGAATGACTGATTCTGTAATAGATTTTTTATTAAAATGCATTATTAAAATTATTAATTTTATTAAATGTGTATTTAATTACATGCAATTTACTATTTTTTACAACACTTAAATATAAAAGGCAAATCTATAAACTTTATGAAGCAAATGTAAAAAAAATATATATATAATCAGGTTGGGAAAATATGTTCTTTCACTGAGTGAGAAGAGTTTAAGCTATGAAAATGAATTTGTAAATTTAACTACCTTCTGGAAGAGATGAAGATAATGGTTATCGGGCTTCTCTTACACTGTACAATTGAATTTTTTCTGGAGTACTAAAACACTTATGTCATAGAAAACCCACCACCATGCCGTGTCATTCCTTGTCCTACACCTTCCTCAGTATATTGCCAGATGGAGTGTAGGCATGGCCAGTGTTTGTTCTGCATGACAAGTGTATCACATGCACACAATTAAATTAAGGTGTCAAGTAGGTTCTCATGTTTCTGACTTCCAGGCCTTTTCTTCTTATCTCCAAAAGAAATAAGTAAGAATTTAGGAAAACGTCTTTGGAAGGAAACTGATAAATATGTTCTCATATGTTATTTTATAGAAAAAAGAAGAAAACGTGTAAGATGCTTTCCTAACACTGTACTGCTTTATGATTTTGTACATAAGTCTTTTCCCCCCAAAGTGAGATTTACAGTTAACTCGTCTACTCTGTCCATTTCAGTTTTGGATTTTTCTGCTGTATCGCCTTCTTATTAGTCAGCACATAAGCTTAAATGGCAACCTGCTTCCAAAGAGCATGGAGGTGCTATCAGGTATCAGATGAACAGTGTTTTGAAGCAGTAATGCACTTGATGTTCAAAAACTGATTGCAGATTTGAGCCCTGGCTCAGCATTTACCATCTGTGCAAAATTGGGCAAGTTATATGCCTTGTCTTTGTCTCAGTTTCCTTATCTGCAAAATAAGTGATAATAGTATTTAATTCACAGGTTGTCTTGAGGGTTCATAAAATACCTAGACCAGGTCTAAGATCAGTGTAAATGCTAGCTCGCTTTTACCATGAGCAGTAACTCACAAAATCATATGAGAGAATGGACTATAAATAATCTTAGAATACTTCTCTCAGGATGATCCATATTTCAATTACCATAAAAGCCACCCTGTTTTCTAAAATTGATTGACAAATCCACAGGCAAATGTTATTACTGATACAAATTGGTAATCCAAATGGCTTTTGAACCAAGAACACGAAATGCACTTAATTTCCATGTCAATGTTTTTAGGGTAAAAGAGTTATGCATTCTTTATTTAATGTTTATTTATTTATTTTTAAGAGAAAGAGAGAGGGGGGAAAGGCAGAGAAAGAGGGAGACAGAAAATCCAAAGCAGGCTCCGTGCTGTCAGTGCAGAGCCCGATATGGCCCCCAGGTACCCCAAGCCATATTTTAGAAAAGGATGGCTTAGGCAAATCTCACTCTAAAACTATTTCTATATAAATAGAATGTGAGCTGTACAAGTTCAGCAAAATCTATAACACATCAAAAATCTAATCATACTTTAAACTTTAGGATCCAATATTACAAGACATATTATAGTATTCTCTAACCTAGCCTGTAAAATCCTGGGGGACAGTTTGAATATGTTTTGTACCTGTCCATTTTCCAGATACAGGGATAGACCTATCTTAAAAGATCTCTAATAAATATGATTTGATTCTTATCAAAAGGTTCTCCTGTAGAAATTCTTTCCCAATGTTCTAACTCTATTTGGAATCACTACTACTCCTATTTACTGATTTTGATTGAGACAGAAAATACAAAATAAAAGATTATCACCAAAAAAGATTATAAACTCTGACTGGAATTAGCGTACCACATAATCATTCACCCACCTATGTCTGAAAGACTAAGCATAGGAAATTAGGTTTTGCTGCAAGGGAAACGGGGAAGAAAATATTCTACTTGGCTAGGAACTATACTACAGATTATGTTATAGTTTAGGAGACACAAAATTAACAAAAGGTGTGGAGATATTTAGGCAGGGAGTAAATAAAGGGGGATGGTTTGGGAAGGTAGGGCTGAGTGAAGCTAGAAATACAGGGTTATAGAGCATAGAAAGAACAGTGGAATGGAGAGGAGACACGGTGAGTTTTCAGAGGGAGCAAGAGAATCAGAAGAAGTCAGAGGATTTCTCAAAGCTATTTTAACTGTTGACCACAAAGATGGACATAAGCCACACAGATTAATGCTTATTGGTTTTCAGAGCTTTCACAAAATTATGTCGATTGAACTTAGTATCAATTGATTATGATCAGTGTCATTAAGACTGACAAGAGAGGCACTATTACCCAGAGCAGCTGTTTTCAACATTGACTTCATATTATAATCATCTGGGAACATTTATATCTTAAAATTTTCAATGGAAGTAACTTTCTTGGGATAAGAAGAAATAACTACTTCTTTAATAAATTGTTTTCAGAGGTAGGTGAAATGTTGGTTAATTTTAATTTTGCTTTTATTTTTTTGAGTATAGTTGACACATGGTGTTAGTTTCAGTACACAACAACTGTATACATTAATCTGTGCTCACAAGTCACCTGTCACCATGCAACTCTATTATAGGACCACTGACTATATTCCCTATACTGTGCATTTTGTTCCCATGACTTACTTATTCCATACTGGAAACCTGTATCTCTCACTGCCTTTCACATATTCTGCCTGTTTCCCTCTATCTCCCTCCCCTCTAGCAACCATCAGTTTGTTTTCTGTATTTATAGGTCTCATTCTGCTTTTTGTTTATTCACTTTTTGGTTCATTTCACATAAAAAGAACACATCTATGTAACATCTACACAGATCTAGAAGGGAATAGCACTGCCAACCCAAAACCTCAGTCAAGCTCTCTATCTCTACCCTCTTCTCTTCATCATCCAATGGTTACCAATATAATGACTTCTTATACTATATTAAATATTCTTATACCTCTTTTAACTTTGTAAAAGTGGAATCACCTAGCATACATTTTTTGTGGTCTGGCCATTTTTGCTCAAAAGAATGTTTATGAGATTCATTTTATTGTTAGCAATAGTGTATTTTTGTGCTCTATAATATGCCATTGTGCAAATATTTCACAACTTTCATCCATTTTTCTCTTGATGGACATTTAGGTAGTTTTCAATCTAGGATTATTAGGAATATTGCTTGCATGCATGGTCTTTCTTGGGCATATGAATGTATTTCTGTGTAAATGCGACTAGAAGTGGTATTGCTGAGGTAAATACTACTAGGCAAATTTCCAAATTAGTAGGAACAATTTAGACCTCTAAGCTAATCATTCCAATTTCTCTCCATTATCACCAATACTAGATACAGTAAAATAATTTAATATTCTGACTAGTGCATAGTGTTTTCTCACTGTGGTTTTAGTTTGCATATGTATTTCTAGGATGACTAATGATATTGAGTACTTTTTTATTTTTCATGGTCATTAAATAAATTCTTTATTTAAGCACTGAATCAAGTTTCATTCCCAAATTATTTCCGCTGATGTGTAGGAAATCTGTATATATGCTAAACACGAATCCTGTTTGCTGTATGTTTTGCAGATGTTGTGCCTTTTCACTCAGCTGAAGTGGTCTTTTGATGAACATAAATTCTTATTTTATTTTATTTTATTTTATTTTATTTTTATTTTTTTTAGTTTTTTAAAAATGTTTATTTGTTCTTGAGAGACAGAGAGACAGAGCACGAGTGGGGGAGGGGCAGAGAGAGAGAGAGAGAGAGAGAGAGAGAGACAGAATCTGAAGCAGGCTCCAGACTCTGAGCAGTCAGCACAGAGCCCGACGCGGGGCTCGAACTCACAAACTGTGAGATCATGACCTGAGCTGTAGTCAGACGCTCAACCGACTGAGCCACCCAGGCGCTCCCATAAATTCTTATTTTAATATAGACCAAAATATCAAGTATCCTTTATGATTAAGACTTTGTTTATAAAACTAAACATCTTGAAGATTTAAAAAAATATTTTCTTATAGGACATACATATTATTTTGTCATGCAAATTAAGATCTACAATGCACCTGAAATTGCTTCTAGTATGAAGGAGTGTTTAAGAAGATTTTTTCCCTCTCCCTATGCATATCCAACTGAACAACCACTTTTGTTGAGACACCATTATTTTGCTATAGATTTGTAGAGCCAACTTTGTAACAAATCAGACTATTATATTTGTATGAGTCTATATTTGGAAGCTCCGTTCTTATGACTGGTCTGCTTTGCAACTGTTACACAATTATCACACTATCACTGTAACTGTATGATAAAGCTTGATATCCAATAGAGTGATTCCTCCTACCTTATTCTTCAAAATTGCCTTGCATATTCATAAACTTGGAGTCAGCATGTCAATTATGATAAAGAGAAACATGCTGAAATATTGGTTAGGATTTTATTAGTTTTATAGATCAGCTTAGGCGGAATTGACTTTATCACCATATTGAGTCTTCCAAACTATAAATATTACACATTCTTTCACTTATTTAAGTAATCTTTAGCTTCTCTTAATAGTGTTTCATAGTTTTAGGTGTAAGTGTTTACAACAGATTCGTTTTTACTCAATTTTTTGATATTGTATCTTTGAGATTAATTTTTTAAAATTATTTATGCTAATCTAAATAGATTCTTGTCTTACACTAAATCTAGCAGTCTTAGTTTGCTTGTGTTTTTAATTTTTTTTTAATGTATACTTTTGAGAGAGAGAGAGAAACAGAGCACGAGTGGGAGAGGGGCAGAGAGAGAGAATCAGACGCTAGGCTCTGAACTGTCAGCACAGAGCCTGATGTGGGGCTTGAACTTAGGAACTGTGAGATCGTGATCTGAGCTGAAGTTGGATGCTTAACCGACTGAGTCACCCAGGCACCCCATCAGCAGTCTTATTAAACTATAAATTCTATATATCTGTGGATAATTTAGATTTTATTCATACACATTTATGTTATAGGTGAATATGATATTTCTTGCTTTCTGGTCTTTCATACTTTTTATTCCTTTCCTTTGATTTAGTAAATTAGTTAGTAACCCCCTGTATTGCAGAGTAGAAATGAAGAAGCTGGCATTATTGTCTCATTTCTAACTAAGGTAACAACATTTTTTATAATACCCTTTACTTCACCAAATTAGAAAGTTCTTTTATGTTTCAAAGTTACTAAAACTTTTTTTTATCATGAATGGATTTTAAATTTTATCAAAGACTTTTTATTCTAAATATGCTGTCATGATTTTTCTCATTTAGTATGTTAATGTGGAGAATGACATTGATTTTCAAATGTTAAACCAAACTTTCATCCCAAGAATAAATTAATCTTAGCTGTGATGTGTATTATATATTGTATTCTTACAATAAAGAAAAGTTACTAAGAAAACTTTAAAGAAGAGAAAATATATTTAAAATACTGAACTGTATTTACCTAAAAAATCTATGTATGAGTGAGCCCACACAGTCCAAACCTGTGCTCTTCAAGGGTCAACTATACACTGGACAAGAGCTCAGGAGACATGAACAAATTAGTTGTGTAGTTAGAGGATGAGGTTAACTTGGAATAAACCTGAAACTGTCACAGGAAAGGATCCAGTTTCTACATGGATCTTAGATGTGTGTGTGTGTGTGTGTGTGTGTGTGTGTGTGTATGTGTGTATGTGTGTGTGTGTGTGTGTGTGTGTGTGTGTGTGTGTAAGAGAGAGACACAGAGAGAGAAAGAGAGGGAGCAAAAGGCAGAAATAGATAAGGTGTTCCAACAACAACAAAGAAGAAACTATAAAAGGAAAAAAAAAAGATGCCTTAAGAGACTTTGTCTTTTAAAACCTATGCCAAACTGTGTGATATATACAATGTGCACCTGAAATATGAGCACTTTGCACCTGAAACAAATTATTATTCTGGAATAAAAAAAATTGTGTACAGAACAAGGTTCTGAATATGTTGTGTTGTAGAAGACATTTTACCTTGTAGAAGAAGATGAAAGAATTGAATTTAATTGAAAGGAAGAATTAAAAGATATTACCTTAAATTTATGCAGTACATTGTTAAACCAAAATTAAGTACTCACTAGTAAAGCTGTTTGATTTTTGATCTGCTTTTATTAAGGTTAAAATGTTTTGGAGACTTTGAACATATTTTTATATTATGGATGATTTCAGAAAAATAAATTATTCAAAGCAGATATTGAGAACCTCTGGCAGCTTGAGGGTATCCTATATTTCCAGTAGGTAATTTCTATTTATTTGCCTTGTCTTTATGAAATATTTAACAGATCTGCCATAGTTATTCTCAGTTTCTCTATGATAAGTTTAGTAAATTTCCAAGCAGCTGGAGTTATATCTCACTATTTGAAAAGAGGTTGTGTTGATGGCATGCATGTCTTAATAACAAGACATATTTTACCCAACATGAGAACATTTATGAAAGACAAGAATCCTAATTCCTTAGCTTTTTTGACATGAACCCCAATATTTAGAAAAGTTGAAGGAGGGGCGCCTGGGTGACGCAGTCGGTTAAAGCATCCGACTTCAGCCAGGTCACGATCTCGCGGTCCGTGAGTTCGAGCCCCGCATCACGCCCTGGGCTGATGGCTCAGAGCCTGGAGCCTGTTTCCGATTCTGTGTCTCCCTCTCTCTCTCTCTCTCTGCCCCTCCCCCATTCATGCTCTGTCTCTCTCTGTCCCAAAAATAAATAAATGTTGAAAAAAAAAATTTAAGAAAAGTTGAAGGATGAGAATTTTTAGAGCGCGTCAGATTACCTCTCTATCTACCAAACCAGAGAGTAGTTAATACTATTTGGATTATTTGGAAAGTGATTATAGAAAACACAAAGTTGTATGCTTACACACACACGCAGTGAACTAGTAGGAAAGAAATATAGTTTCACTTATCAAGATTAACTTTTTAAAAATTTTTTAACATTTATTTATTTTTGAGACAGAGACAGAGCATGAACGAGGGAGGGTCAGAGAGAGAGGGAGACACAGAATCCGAAACAGGCTCCAGGCTCTGAGCTGTCAGCACAGAGCCCGATGAGGGGCTTGAAATCACGGACTGCGAGATCATGACCTGAGCTGAAGTCGGACGCTTAACCGACTGAGCCACCCAGGCGCCCCAAGATTAACTTTTTAAATATTTACTTCTTAAAGCAATTAAGCCTTTAAATACTTTCATTATTAACATTTTCCTGTCATAATGTGATAAGAGATTGCTTATTACAACATGTTGGGAGCTCTTTTTTATTATTGGCGGGTGGCAGAGAAAAGTTTTGCGTATGTTTTGTTTAGAGTTTAGCAGACATTTCTTTAACCTTGGTTTATCAAGTGCTCAAGAAGGTCCTGGTTGTGTGAAGCTGAGGGAAGGCATGATTTCTTGTGCAGTTTTCTACACTCCATTTCTCTGGTCCTATCTAGTCAACCTGGTTCACAAAGTTTTAAAATGAGACCTGGAAAAATTCTCAGTGCATTCCCTTCTCTTTGTTTTTGCCTTACCCACCCCCCCCCCCATTACATCATCAGACACTGGTGATTGCTATCAAAGTCATCAAAAAGAACAGGTTCTTAAACAGCAGAGGTCAAAATATGACAGGTTTCTACTTCTAAGAAAGTTTTCCCTCCAAACATATTATCTCTAAGTAATTTGTGTGATATAAAGATCAGTGAAAACTTCAACCAGGCAAAGTTGTAAAAGCATGTTATATAATATGAATTAACATTAGCAGTATCTTAATTAAGCTAAAAGGAGGTTTTAACAAGGTTAACCACAAACACCTTAATTATATATATTTTTTCTGTAGCTCAGAAAAACTTGAAGAGAATAATTTTTAAAGACCCAAATAATGTCATAACTAATGATTATATAAAGTCAATATCTCCCAGTGTTGAGAAAGTCAATAAACCATTAGCAACAATAAAACATATTAATAATAGAGTCTGTGGTATGAAAATTAAAAAAAAAGTTTAACTCTGTATCCCCTTATATCATTTTTTATGAAATACTAATTGATGAAAAACCAAAGCTTGAAAATAGCAGCTTATTTTGATTGCAATTTAAGATAAACTCTTTAAACTGATTTTTATATATATTCCTGATTCTTATGTACACTTACAATTGACAGTAGAATTTTTTATTACAATCTAAAGACTGTAATCTCTATGTATTTATTCCTAGGCTGTATATTATAAAAAACTAATCAAAGATGTATTTATCCTTTTATTTTTATCTTAATTTTTCACATGTTTTTCTCTTTCTGAATTGAAAGGTTACTTTTGGTTGCCTGGACAATATACTCTTAATTTAAATTGAACTCACATATGTGACCAATAATAACCAATAATAATAACTAATAGCAAGATGTCCTGATTAAACCTAAAAACAGACAATAAACAAGGGCTTATTTTAGTCCTATCACAAAACACAAGTCAATTCAGAGCATTCGGGGAAGTCTGTTTACACGTGCTTTAATAAGGAACAGAACATGAAATTTGCCATTCAATGTTGGTCCTTACTCTTTGTCTTGAGAGCAATAAAGGTCTACCATATCTCCGAAAGAAAACGTAGAAAAAGCAGAGATGGTTGAGATATTAATAGTTATTCTCAGTGCACAGACAAGTTCAAGAAAGGCACATAGAAGAGACAAAAATAATTTTTTTAAATGGTAAATATTCTACCAAAAAAATACACCTGGTTCTCTGACCTAAACACACACATGTGCATACATGGCCTACACAGGCAGGGTGTGCTGAAGCTGTCTGGATGATCTAGACCTGATTGTGAAGTGCACGGACATTATACACACTGGCTGCTAAACTCTTGATAGTTCAAAATTGGTCCTGGTGAGAGTATTTATGACAGAAATTGTCAAATGCTACATAACGCATTTTTTTTGATAAGCCATTTTAACAATACATCGCTGCCTACAAGGCCCTCATTTCCTTGTTTTTTTTTTTTTTTTTTTTTTTGTTCTTTATTCCTTGTTCTTTAATATTTTTGTTTCTTGGGGAAGCCAAGCAAAGTAACTTACTCATTTTCTCCCCGTATATATTCACTTCTTCATAGAGACAAGTAGACTATATGTTTATTCATCCTCTTCACATCCCACCCCAACAGAGAAGACTCTTCCAACAGGAGGTGAATCAATGGTACTTTAACATTTGCCAAATATATACAAAACAGAAAAACTGGCAAGCATGCGCAGAGAGATACTTTGGCCACAAAGGGTCTTCTCCAACTTGTCATAAGCTATATGATAAGGAGTCGAAAATCTTGGAAAGAAAGAAGAAAGTTCTTTTTGATTATACAGTCCTATTAAGGCTTTCTATAGATCCCAATGGAAAAGAAAAAAAAAAGAGTTGGGCTAAATATGAGATCCAACTTCTTCTCCCCTTTCTCCTACTGGCTCAGCTAGTGATTCTAACAGATTCTGCAGCAACAGTTGATAATATAAATAGCTGGGGTTCTAAAAATCCAACTCTACCTGGGTGAAATAATCAGGGTGCAGACATCAGTTAGAAGCCACCTGGGCTTTTTAGTGCTTCAGACTATTTCTAAGGATCACTGACCAGAGGAACAAGCATGATATAAAGTTAAACGATCAGTTGATGTTTTTACAACTACTAAGAATGTTTCCAGATACTACAATCAACTAAAAAGAAAACAACAACAACAAGACTATCCTAACTGCTAATTCCAATGCACCAGATCTTTATTCCATCCAGTATCTGTGTATTATTTGACATTACTAACATTGCCTCTCTTGAGAAAATTTCCCTCTTTGTCCTCAAAGGTACTCACGTTGTACTCATTTATACCCATGTTGATGGTTCTTGTTCTCCTATATTAACTCTTGTTTATCCATCCAGTAAATTCTGCTCTGTTATGCGTTTACATCTGTGAACTTGACCTTAACAAACAATACAGGTAAAGGGCCTAGTGTAGTATCTTTAAATTTTTTTAATGTTTATTTATTTTTGAGACAGAGAGAGACAGAGCATGAGTGGGGGAGGGGCAGTGAGAGAGGGAGACACAGAATCCCAGGCAGTCTCCAGGCTCTGAGCTGTCAGCACACAGCCTGACTCGGGGCTTGAACTCCTCAACTGCAAGATCATGACCTGCGCTCAACTGAATGAGCTACCTAGTGTCTTTTATACAGTGGTAAATAGAGAAATGTCCTCTTCCCTCTGCTCCTTCCAAAACTAAAATCCCCTTGTACGTTTTATTCTACACTTTCCTCCATCTCCATGAATAGTATTTTTTCACTTGTGATGAAAATAAGAAAGATCAGAGACATCTTTAATTTTCTCCCTTCTTTGCTCAAAACCTTCAATTTATACTTACGTTCTGCCAATTTTATAATCAATCCCCAAACTGAGTCACACCAATCAACCTCTGTTTTGAGGAAATATCCAGTGTTTCTTTCTTTGAATTCATTTACTTCACCTAATTAACATATTTACTTCTTAAAACAACCCTGTGTAGTAGGTACTAGTAATATACCCATTTTACAGAGAAGTAAACTGAGGCACAGGATGGTTAATTGACTTGCACAGAACATAACTCGTCAGTATTTCACCCAGGAGATGAACCCAGGCTCACCCTGATTCCATATCCCATGTTCTCCCTTGCTGTGCTTTCACTAGCAGATGAGAATCATACACAAAAGTAATGCATTAGTAAGCACAACAGCAAATGAAGGAGAAATTCATTGAAATTGATTTCAAGACCAGAAGGCCACTCAGAATACATTCATTTGTGAGCAGGGCTCTGAGCCTCCGTCACTTTAGTGGCAGATCATGGCCCTGTGGGCCTCCTCCCTGTTCACTTTATGTTCCCCACTGACCCCTGACCCAACAGCAACCTCATTTGCTGTCATTTCTGCCAACATCTCGCAGGGTGGTGGACACTTCCACACTCCTTGCAACTACTGAAGAATATGATTATATCAGATGGCATGACAACACCACTGGCAGCTTATGTAAGAATGTATGTTCCCTTAGCTTTATAACAAAATGCTACTGACTTAGTATTTCTTAACTCAGTGTGTTATCAGCAGATAATTGAAGATCACTCTAATATTCATACCATTTTATAGTCACATAGGAACCCTGACTCTCCCTCCCAAGGAAGTACTTCAAGCTTTATTACTTATGTTTTGTGAACAAATGCCAGTTTTTTGACTGAATATTGCCTAAACCCCAAAAACTTTGAAGTGAGATATTTTATTTTAGCTCTGGTAAATAGTAAGTAATGATATTCACACACACACACGCACACATGCATTTGCTAATGCATTTATTTTAGCTAGAATCCAAATTCTTTTCTTCTAATAAATCTCCCAAGGATTGCTCACCTTTTGTCCTTCTCTATCTGCTGGAAGAAAAAGGAAAAGCAAAAATGTCCTCTAATGCTGATCTCTTAAGCTGTATAAACAGCAAATTGATTCATCTTTTATTTAATCACTACAAATCTAGCAGAATATTTTTAGAGAAGGGATAAAGGGACTATGTTTTGAGCTGATTAAATCTCTTCCTCCTCCCTCCCCATCACTTCACAAACCTCTCACCTATAATCAGTGCACTGATGAAATCATAGGTCCAGCATTAAGTACTTCACTAAATTAAAAGAAAAAAAAATGATCTAAATTCTTGAGTCATTAGTAGAAAAGAAAACAGGGAAATATGTTGTGCTTTTTAGGTAACCCTAAATCAGTGATAACTGATTTACAATATTTTTTGAAATGCCATAAACCTTTTTTATAACCCCAATGTATTGAAACTCTTCAAAGAGTATTATCTGAGGTCTCCTCACTCTTCTCCTGCCATTAACTTTCCCAAAAGGAAAATTTCATAAAAATTAAAAATGTAATCTTATTTAAAAATAATTTTCAGTTTATTTATTTTGAGGAAGAGACAGAGCACAAGCAAGGGAGGGAAAGAGAGACAGAGAGAGAGAGAGAGAATACAAAGTAGTCTCTATGCTTTCAGCACAGAACCTATTGTGGGGCTTGAACCCATGAACCATGAGAACATGACCTGAGTCCAAGAGTTGGACGCTTAACCGGCTGAGCCACCCACATGCCCCCAAAAATGTAATCTTATTGGAGACAATGAAATATTTAATAAAACTTCTCTAAGGATTTATAAACAAGTGTGCCTCTGACTATTACTTGTACATCGTCTATGGTTAAGATATGACCTTGAACCTCAGTATTTTTCAACTATAATATGGGGTGGTGAGCAATCACACTGACTTTAGGGTTCCGAGGAAAGCATTTAACATCACAGTGCCTGCATAATGAGTTTGCTATTTAGGCTACTAATTTAGCAAGAGGAGTATGAAGAAGTACATGAAAATAATCATCAAATGAGTCTATTGTGATAATTAAACAAGCTGACAGATTTAAAATCAGTAGGCTAATACCTGGTAATTAATAATTATTTAACCTAAATGAACTTGATTATCCTCCGTCATTCCCCAATTAGAAAATAAAGGGTTATTCTCTCAAATGAACAAGTGGAATCTTGTTTCTAATTCACCTTGTATTTCCTAAGCCACTTGTCAGAAGTTATGTCCAAGGCCTTATTAGGCACTGAATTTCCTATTGGAAAAACTATGCCTTGGTCACCTGTATATTCCTTCAGCTTGCAATAGCACTTGGAAGGCCTTTAACCTTCTAGTTTTTTTATGTTTGGGAAATGTTTGAGATGAGGGCTGGGTTCCTGGAAAAAGGAGAGAGAGGGAAAATATGCACTATCAAAACTGGCTTAGCCTGAGGTGTTGGCATTCAAAACCAAACTTTATCTATTTTGTATTTTTTCAGTATGCAATTGATGGGGAGAGAGTGTGAGAGTGCTAGTGTATGTATGTGAAGAGAGGAGTGTGCATAGCATTTTTTTAAAATAACCCATTGCATATTTGTGGTGCACTATTCATTGTGTTTCCTCTCTCTGCATCTGGAAACACAGTCTATAAATTGAGAGCCAAGCTACAAGTCTTCCTTGCAAAGTTTTTTGTCTTGTGTTTGTGTGTGTGTGTGTGTGTGTATGTGTATGTGTATGTATATATACATATATATATATATATATTTTTTTTTTTTAAGATGCATTGTATTCAGACTTCCTCCCAGCTCAAAACAAAGGGAGCCAATATACTGACTGTACCCTTGCTACCCAGGAGTTTTCCAGAGAATGAACAGGACACAAATCTAATGCAATCAATTTTGATAACGTGACCAAAGCAAATAGAGAAAAAAATTCAAACTGCACTGATTTGCATAGCGGTGCCTCAGGCCAAGACAAGACAGACCAATCAGGGATGACCTGGATTCCAAGACTGGAGGAAGAATGGAATCAAATAGCAAAAATAATCATGGTGTTTAGTGCAGTGATAAGCGGTTCTATTAGAGTGCATTGATCTACGCAGGGTACTCTTTTTCCAAAGGTAGCCAGTTATAAATCTTTCAAACAAAGCTCCTTATCAACTTCAAACTCCTATCACTTGGTAGAGGTTTTATGCAAGTGAACAGTGAGTGACACTTCATAGCACAGACTTTAAGGTTTTACATTAATATGCTTAAGATTTTTCACTTCCATATTCTCTGCACATTGTTCAATTTTCTTTTCCAACTGTAGTCAACACTTTTTCACATTGACTAAAACAACTATTGGCATGGATTTGCCTGCTATAATTTATTAAAATTCACTTTAACATACAATACCGTATTCACCAGCACAAGAATTCTGTGAAATAACAAGGGCTAGTATTTCTCTTCGAAACATTTAGATGAAAGACTGAAACTCGGATTACCAACTCATGTGAAATAACTCAGCCAACATTTGACATCTCTGCTCTTTACAGTCCTGTGTTCTTTCCAACTTCAGTTTTGTCCTCAGTGTTGGTCTAAACAATCACTTTACCTGTCCCGGTCACCTTCCTCCTTCATTCTCCATACCTACTGTATTAAAAATTCCTAACTTTCCTCAAACCTCAAAGATCTATCTCCTCCTCCACCTCAACAGAACAGATGGTCAATTACATAGAAAAATAAATAAATAAGCATCTCAGACATAAACAGCCTCATTGTCCCATTTCATCATCATTTACCTCCACCCACATGCTCATGTCTTTTCCATTGCAAGATAAGCTTACATCCATTTGATTAATCAGTTCGTCTGCTTGTTCCTCTAATTGTGTTCCCTTGTGCCAATTCTGAAGCCTTCTACCAAATGCTATTGTGTCTCTTGTCTGTCTCAGTTCGAGGCATGTACTTAGGAGGCTTTCTTTTTTTTTTTTTTTTCTTTTTTCAGTTTTTTTTTTTTTTAATAATATATGAAATTTATTGTCAAATTGGTTTCCATAAAACACCCAGTGCTCATCCCAAAAGGTACCCTCCTCAATACCCATCACCCACCCTCTCCTCTTAGGAGGCTTTCTAAGGACTACTCTGAGGCTCAACCCCTGTGAGGCATGTAGCAAGCAAGATGAAACAGAAGTGAAACTTCAAAGCCGTGGCGGCAAAGCCTCCACATATCCCGTAGGAGGCTCTGGAGCTGACGGCTTGTCAAAGTTGTCTCAAGCGAGGCAGAGGTGAACTCGGTAGCCCTTTATCAACCAGTCATGGAATGTGGGGTGTCCCACGGGAATGGGTGTAATCTTGTAAGAAAGCTCCTTTCAGCCAACAACAAATCTGGGAAGGAAACTCAGTTCTGAGTTGTGGTAGTACCCTGGCACACAAGGGACATACAACGTCCACTATACCCTTTGTCTCCCATTGAGATACATATTCTAATTCAAGCCACTCACATATCACAGAAAAAGAGGGGAAGGAACCTCCATTTTTTCTAAATATTATTCTAGTTGCAATACTCTTTCTCATTTCTTTTTAAAAAGTTGTCTCTTTTTATTTTAAGTTCATTTATTTCGAGAGAAAGAGTGCACACATGTGAAGGGAAGGAGGGGGGGGTTGTGGAGGGAGAGAGGGAGGATCCCAAGCAGGCTCCTCGCTGTCAGCACAGAGCCCTCTGTGGGGCTCACGAACCATGAGATCATGACCTGAGCCAAAATCAGGAGCTGGATGCTTAACTGACTGAGCCACCCAGGCATCTCATCTCTCTCTTTTTTCTCAAACAGCCTATTTTCAGTGACTCTCCTTTCTGCTTTTTTTCCCCCTTCCCATCTCTTAACTCTCAAAAAATCTTATTCTACGTGTTCTCCTAAATACTTTTACATATTATTACTACAATAGCTATTAGCTATAGTCTGATGGCTCCCAAACCTATACCTTTAATATAGATTCCTCTGGAGGAGGCCCAAAGGTTCTAAAGTATTTGCCAATTGGCAAGCTCTCCCTGGACACTGCACAACCTTATAAACTCATAATGTCCCAAACTGAAATGGAAGCAGACACGGTCTGTCCCCTTAGGCAAAAGCAGCCAAATATCCAAGACTTAATACAATGTCGCCATTAACATCTTACTCATGATATACATCAATGTGTTGCATAAAAAAAAAAAAAAAAACATAGGAATGTGTGAAACAAGGATATAGGGCTTCTACACAAACATATATACACATACGCACAATCAATATCAAGAATTAAGGATGGGCTAGGGAAGTGTTTCATTCCCATTAGCATTCAATTATATAAGCGGATATGGTTTGGCCAGCCAACCAATTTTTCCTCCCACCCAATTCCATTGCTTAATACAAATTAAAAGTTTGTATCTGCTCATGCCATATGTCCTACCCAAAATGTTAGAGGACTGCTCTATACTCTCACTCAGGAACCTATGGATAAAGGCACCAGCAACTTTTATCTGAAAATATAACCATCTTGGTCACTATGTAAGAGGAAAGAAGAGATTAGGGAAACATGAATTTTATTTTATTTTCTACCACCAAGCTATGGTAAATATCATTTGTATTCACATTTTATAATGCACATAGGCTAATAATCCCATTACTTACTCAATGGCAAGTGGTCTGAAAAGTGCAGTTTCCCATGTGCCTGAAAGGAGAAGAGAACCAGATATCAGTGTATGATTGTAATGTACAGTAATATTTAGTAAATGTTACAAGTATTCATAAGGGATGACAATCTATATTACTTTAGCTTTATTAGAAAACAGGATATGGAAAATAAAATAGTAAAAAGGAAGCTAAGCAGTGAGTCTCAAAAAAGCGTTATTATTTTTCTTTGTTATCTCCTATTTCTAAATCCTGCTCATGCCCTCTGTCTACAAGAAGAAATATTCCTATTAGCTGCTCATTTCTAAAGCATCAAAAATGAGAAAGTCTTTACAATGTTTATGTTGCTGTTGTTTGTTTTCATAGAGAATCAGTTGGGTAATGAATGACTCTTGGAGACAATTATTAAAAAAATATTAATTTTTATTGCCCTAACTTGTGTATCTGTGTGAAAAATTTTTGCAACCATAATAAATCATGAAAATACTGTTCACAATAACCCATTTTCTGCTGTGTGCAAAGAAAAACCAATGAATATAAATTCTGATTTTCTTGCTTATGTGAGTACAGGCTTGGTAATGGACTTGTAAACAGGAGCTAAATTTCTTCTGATATCTTCACAACTGAGCAGAGTAATTCTTACATCACTTACCTTTTTGCAGTTTTACCCCATATAAGTGAATAAATTTTAAGATGAATGGGCCTCAATTCAATAAACCTCAAAGTCTAGTAGGATGTTTTTTTTCCCCTTTCTCATAGTTTAATCTTAAATGCTTATCCATTATCATTGTCCTTAGCCAAAAATAAACAAACATGTAAAAAGGTTGATTGTAGCAGCTCCATGAATACTCTAATGTTTCTATACTCTCAGTGGCAACAGCCTTTTAATATCTGAAAATGTATCCCCCCCTTTTTTATTCTTCCCTATCAGTGAACATTCATAGATCCCATAAGCTTATAATTTCTATACATATATTCTTGGTAAGTTTTATTCTGTATAGTATGCAAATAGAGAATGAAATTTTTGAGTTATAAATCTGCTGCATAACATTGTAAGTAAACATTATAGTAATGAATTTTATGTCAACCGTAGACTTTATGACGCAAAGATCATTGCCTAAAATGATGCGAGGACTTTTATAATATTTAGATCTCATAAATAGGTGTTTTAGTATCACAACCAAACTTACTAATATCGTATGCCCTTAGCTCAATGCCCCCTTGAGGGAAAAAATCATATCTGTGTGTTGACAACCCACTTATTTCTTCAAACAGAATACCTACTCTTTTGTTTGTTTTAATAATGTGAAATTCTAGCTAAATCCTAAAAGGCACATATCCAGTGTTTGGATTAGTTAGGTTGTTTTAAGGTGTAAATAGTAAGTAATGAAAATAAAATGTGCATGAATAATAAGGAAAGAATACTCTTTGTTGTAACTATAGGTGCGTGGTGCACACAGGCATGAACAATTGGCTAAATGATATCACCAAAGATCTGGTTTAATTCAGTCTCTCCAATCTCTTTCCTTGAGAATTTTCTTATTCTAGCAGCACCTAATTTCACCATGTCAGTATGACTGTCAGCAAGTAGCTAGTCAACTGTATGTAGCAGTAAAGAATTCTTCCCTCGCTCTCTATAAGTATCTGTGCATACTTGTATACACCTCTATACATATCTAGACAGTGAGATATCCTCACGAGGAAGAAAGAGCAGATCTCTGATAATCTGTCTTCAAAGGCAAATAAGTCACCCGGCATCATGTCTTCAGAGGATTCAGTATACTCTTTTTTGTAAGGTCTATGAATAACTTGAGGCTATACTTCTGAAGATTTGTTTTTCTTCATTTTTTCACCTAGCATTCAAGCAAATATTTGGCTTAATTCTTGAAATACAGAATTTAAACCTAGGTACTTCCCTCCATTCAAAAGTAGAACTAAGAGGGAAGTTTGTAGCAATACAGGCCTACTTCACGTGGCAAGAAAATTCTCATAAAAATTATCTAATTTTATACCTAAAAAAGCTAAGAAAAGAAAAATGAAGAAAACCCCAAACCAGTAGAAGGAATGAAAAAAAATTAAAAAGAGGACAAATAAACAAAATAGAAACTAAAATAATAGATGAAACCAGAAGTTGGTCCTTTGAAAAGATAAACAAAATTGATAAAACTTTAGCCATATTCATAAAAAAAGACTCAAATAAACAAAATCAGAAAGAACCCAGAAGAAATACCAACTGATATCACAGAAATACAAAGGATTGTAAGAGAATATTATGAAAAATTATATGCCAATAAATTAGGCAGCCTTGACAAATGGATACATTTCTAGAAACATAATTTTCCAAAATTAAATCAGGAAGGAATAGAAAGAAAATGTGAACAGACCAACACCAACAATGAAATTGAATCAGAAAAAAACAAAACCCTCTCAATACACAAAAGTCCAGGACCAGAACACTTTGCAGGTAAATTCTACCAAGTATTTAAGGAAGAGTTAATACCCAGTCTTATCAAATCATTGCAAAAAAAATAGAATAGAAAGGAAAACTTCCAAATTCATTCTATGAGGGCAGCATTATCCTGATAACAAAACCAGGTAAAGACACTATAAAAAGAAAGAGAGAGAAAGAGAGAGAGAGAGAGAGAGAGAGAGAACTGTAGGCCAATATCTCTGATGCACACAGATGCAAAAATCTTCAACAAAATATTAGCAAGCCACATCCACAATACATTTAAAGAAATCATTCACCATGATCAAGTGGGATTTCTTCCTGGGATGCAAGGGTGGTTCACATTTGCAAATCAATCATGATGCATCACATCAAGAGAAAGGATAAAAACCATATGACCATTTCAACAGATGCAGAAATAGCATGGGACAGCGTACACTATCTATTCATGATAAAAAAACTATACACAAAGTAAGTTTAAGGGGAATAAAATTCAATACAATAAAGGCCATATATGAAATACCCACAGTGAATATCATGCTCAATGGGGAAAAATGGAGAATTTTCCCCTAAGTTCAGGAACAAGACAACTCTCAACACTTTTACTCAATAAGCTACTAGAATTCCTAGCTACAGCAATCAGACAAAGAAAAGAAATAAAAGGCATCAATATTGGTAAGAAAGAAGTAAAACTTTTACTATTTGCAGATGACAGCATACTATATATAGAAAACTCTAAAACTCTAAAAGCTCCACCAAAAAAAAAAAAAATATATATATATATGTGTATATATATATATATATATATATATATATATATATACATATATGAATGAACTGATAAATGAATTCAGTAAGATCTCAGGATACAAAATCAATATACAGAAATCCATTGCATTTTTATACCTAACAATGAAGTAGCAGAAAGAGAAATTAAGAAAACAATCCTGTTTACAATTGCACCAAAAAGAATAATTATCTATAAATAAACTTAATTAAGGAGGTGAGAAACTTGCACTCTGAAAACTATAAAACACTGATTAAAGAAATTAACACAAATGGAAATATGTTTTATGCTCATGGACTGGAAGAACCAATATTGTTAAAATGTCTATACTACCCAAAGCAATCTATAGATTTAATACAATTCCTATCAAAATACCAAGAGCATTTTTCACAGAACTAGAACACATAATCCTTTTCCTTTTTTTTTTTTTAATTTTCTTTTTAACATTTATTTATTTTTGAGACAGAGAGAGACGGAGCATGAACAAGGGAGGGGCAGAGAGAGAGGGAGACACAGAATCTGAAACAGGCTCCAGGCTCTGAGCGGTCAGCACAGAGCCCGACGCGGGCTTGAACTCCCAGACTGTGAGATCATGACCTGGGCCGAAGTCGGACGCTTAACCGACCGAGCCACCCAGGCTCCCCCACATAATCCTTTTTCATAAAATTATTTTAAAATGTTTATATGGGGCACCTGGGTGGCTCAGTTGGTTGAGTGTCCAACTTGGGTCAGGTCACAATCTCACAGTTTGGGGGTTTGAGCCCTGCGTTGGGCTCTGTGCTGACAGCTTGGAGCCTGGAGCCTGCTTCCGATTCTGTGTCTCCCTCTCTCTTTGTCCCTCTCCTGCTTGTGCTCTGTCTCTCTCAAAAATAAACAATTTTTTTGATAAATAAATAAATAAAATAAAATTTGTATGGAACAACAAAAGACCCCAAATAGCCAAATCAGTCTTGAAAAAAGAAAACAAAACCAGAGGTCTCACAATCCTAGATTTCAAGATATACTTTATAAAGTTAGTAATCAAAACAGTATGGTACTGACTCAAAAATAGATACATAGATCAATGAAATAGAAGAAAAAGCCCAGAAATAAACTGACAACCATATGGTCAATTATTCTTCAACAACAACAACAACAAAAGAATATGCAATGGGGGAAAAATAGTCTTTTCAATAAGTGGTGTTGGGAAAACTGTATAGCTATATGCAAAAGAGTGACACTGGACCACTTTCCTATAAGCTACACAACAATAAACTCCAAATGGATTAAAGACCTAAATGTGAGAGCTGAACCAAAAAAAAAAAAAAATTCAATCCAATTAAAAAGGGTAGACATTTCTCCACTAACAGACTAACACTAACAGACATTTCTCCAAAGACATCCAGATGGCCAATAGACATGAAAAGATGCCCAACAGCATTCATCATCAGGGAAATTCATACCAAAATTATATAGAGATATTACCTTGCACATGTCAGAATGACTAAAATCAAAAACACGAGAAAGAAGAGTTGGTGAGGATGTGGAGAAAAAGGAACAGTCATGCTCTGGTGGTGGGAATGCAAATGAGTACAGCCACTATGGAAGACAGTATGGAGGTTCCTCAAAAAATGTAAAATAGAATTATCATATGATGCAGTAATTCCTCTACTGGGTATTTACCCAAAGAATATAAAAACACTAATTCAAAAAGATATGCACTCCTATGTTTATTGAAGCATTATTTACAATAGGAAAATTATGGAAGCAACCCAAGTGTCCATCAATAGATGAATGGATAAGAAAGATATTGTACACATAAACAATGGGATATTACTCAGTCATGAGAAAGAATGAAATCTTCCTATTTGCAACAGCATGGATGGATCTAGAAGTTATAATGCTAAGTGAAATAAGTCAATCAGAGAAAGACAAACACTATATGATTCCACACACATGAGGAATTTAAGAAACAAACCAACAGGGGAGACGGAGGGAAGATGGCGGCGTAGGAGGACGCTGGGCTCACCGCACGTCCTGCTGATCAATTAGATTCCACCTACACCTGCCTAAATAACCCAGAAAACCGCCAGAGGATTAGCAGAACGGAGTCGCCGGAGCCAAGCACAGACGAGAGGCCCACGGAAGAGGGTAGGAAGGGCGGCGAGGCGGTGCTCGCTCCACGGACTGGCGGGAGGGAGCCGGGGCGGAGGGGCGACTCGCTGGCCAAGCAGAGCCCCGGAGTCTGGCTTGCAAAAGCGGAGGGGCCTGATGGACTGTGTTCCGACAGCAAGCGCGACTTAGCCTCTGGGAGGTCATAAGTTAACAGCTCTGCTCGGAAAGCGGGAAGGCTGGAGGACAAAGGGAGGTAGAGCTGCTGAGCCCCCGGACAACAGAGCTCAGTTTGGTGGGGAACAAAGGCGCTCGCCAGCGCCATCTTCCTCGCCCATCCCTCAGCCAAAATCCCAAAGAGAACCAGTTCCTGCCAGGGAACTTGCTCACTCTGCGCAAACACCCAACTCTGTGCTTCTGCGCAGCCAAACCTCCAGCAGCGGATCTGACTCCCTCCCGCTGCCACAGGGCCCCTCCTGAAGTGGATCACCTAAGGAGAAGCGAGCTAAGCCTGCCCCTCCTGCCCCTGTGCACCTTGCCTACCCACCCCAGCTAATACGCCAGATCCCCAGCATCACAAGCCTGGCAGTGTGCAAGTAGCCCAGACGGGCCACACCACCCCACAGTGAATCCCGCCCCTAGGAGAGGGGAAGAGAAGGCACACACCAGTCTGACTGTGGCCCCAGCGGTGGGCTGGGGGCAGACATCAGGTCTGACTGCGACTCCGCCCACCAACTCCAGTTGTACACCACAGCACAGGAGAAGTGCCCTGCAGGTCCTCACCACGCCAGGGACTATCCAAAATGACCAAGCGGAAGAATTCCCCTCAGAAGAATCTCCAGGAAATAACAGCTAATGAGCTGATCAAAAAGGATTTAAATAATATAACAGAAAGTGAATTTAGAATAATAGTCATAAAATTATTCGCCGGGCTTGAAAACAGTATACAGGACAGCAGAGAATCCCTTGCTACAGAGATCAAGGGACTAAGGCACAGTCACAAGGAGCTGAAAAACGCTTTAAATGAAATGCAAAACAAAATGGAGACCACCACGGCTCGGATTGAAGAGGCAGAGGAGAGAATAGGTGAACTAGAAGATAAAGTTATGGAAAAAGAGGAAGCTGAGAAAAAGAGAGATAAAAAAATCCAGGAGTATGAGGGGAAAATTAGAGAACTAAGTGATACACTAAAAAGAAATAATATACGCATAATTGGTATCCCAGAGGAGGAAGAGAGAGGGAAAGGTGCTGAAGGGGTACTTGAAGAAATAATAGCTGAGAACTTCCCTGAACTGGGGAAGGAAAAAGCCATTGAAATCCAAGAGGCACAGAGAACTCCCTTCAGACGGAACTTGAATCGATCTTCTGCACGACATATCATAGTGAAACTGGCAAAATACAAGGATAAAGAGAAAATTCTGAAAGCAGCAAGAGGTAAACGTGCCCTCACATATAAAGGGAGACCCATAAGACTCGTGATGGATCTCTCTTTTGAAACTTGGCAGGCCAGAAAGAATTGGCACGAGATTTTCAGTGTGCTAGACAGAAAAAATATGCAGCCGAGAATCCTTTATCCAGCAAGTCTGTCATTTAGAATAGAAAGAGAGATAAAGGTCTTCCCAAACAAACAAAAACTGAAGGAATTTGTCACCACTAAACCAGCCCTACAAGAGATCCTAAGGGGGACCCTGTGAGACAAAATACCAGAGACATCACTACAAGCATAAAACATACAGACATCACAATGACTCTAAACCCGTATCTTTCTATAATAACACTGAATGTAAATGGATTAAATGCGCCAACCAAAAGACATAGGGTATCAGAATGGATAAAAAAACAAGACCCATCTATTTGCTGTCTACAAGAGACTCATTTTAGACCTGAGGACACCTTTAGATTGAGAGTGAGGGGATGGAGAACTATTTATCATGCTACTGGAAGCCAAAAGAAAGCTGGAGTAGCCATACTTCTATCAGACAAACTAGACTTTAAATTAAAGGCTGTAACAAGAGATGAAGAAGGACATTATATAATAGTTACAGGGTCTATTCATCAGGAAGAGCTAACAATTATTAATGTCTATGCGCCGAATACCGGAGCCCCCAAATATATAAAACAACTACTCATAAACATAAGCAACCTTATTGATAAGAATGTGGTAATTGCAGGGGACTTTAACACCCCACTTACAGAAATGGATAGATCATCTAGACACACGATCAATAAAGAAACAAGGGCCCTGAATGAGACATTGGATCAGATGGACTTGACAGATATATTTAGAACTCTGCATCCCAAAGCAACAGAATATACGTTCTTCTCGAGTGCACATGGAACATTCTCCAAGATAGATCATATACTGGGTCACAAAACAGCCCTCCATAAGTTTACCAGAATTGAAATTATACCATGCATACTTTCAGACCACAATGCTATGAAGCTTGAAATCAACCACAGAAAAAAGTCTGGAAAACCTCCAAAAGCATGGAGGTTAAAGAACACCCTACTAACGAATGAGTGGGTCAACCAGGCAATTAGAGAAGAAATTAAAAAATATATGGAAACAAACGAAAATGAAAATACAACAATCCAAACGCTTTGGGACGCAGCGAAGGCAGTCCTGAGAGGAAAATACATTGCAATCCAGGCCTATCTCAAGAAACAAGAAAAATCCCAAATACAAAATCTAACAGCACACCTAAAGGAAATAGAAGCAGAACAGCAAAGGCAGCCTAAACCCAGCAGAAGAAGAGAAATAATAAAGATATGAGCAGAAATAAACAATATAGAGTCTAAAAAAACTGTAGAGCAGATCAACGAAACCAAGAGTTGGTTTTTTGAAAAAATAAACAAAATTGACAAACCTCTAGCCAGGCTTCTCAAAAAGAAAAGGGAGATGACCCAAATAGATAAAATCATGAATGAAAATGGAATTATTATAACCAATCCCTCAGAGATACAAACAATTATCAGGGAATACTATGAAAAATTATATGCCAACAAATTGGACAACCTGGAAGAAATGGACAAATTCCTGAACACCCACACTCTTCCAAAACTCAATCAGGAGGAAATAGAAAGCTTGAACAGACCCACAACCAGCGAAGCAATTGAATCAGTTATCAAAAATCTCCCAACAAATAAGAGTCCAGGACCAGATGGCTTCCCAGGGGAGTTCTACCAGACGTTTAAAGCAGAGATAATACCTATCCTTCTCAAGCTATTCCAAGAAATAGAAAGGGAAGGAAAACTTCCAGACTCATTCTATGAAGCCAGTATTACTTTGATTTAAACCAGACAGAGACCCAGTAAAAAAAGAGAACTACCGGCCAATATCCCTGATGAATATGGATGCAAAAATTCTCAATAAGATACTAGCAAATCGAATTCAACGGCATATAAAAAGAATTATTCACCATGATCAAGTGGGATTCATTCCTGGGATGCAGGGCTGGTTCAACATTCGCAAATCAATCAACGTGATACATCACATTAACAAAAAAAAAGAAAAGAACCATATGATCCTGTCAATCGATGCAGAAAAGGCCTTTGACAAAATCCAGAACCCTTTCTTAATAAAAACCCTTGAGAAAGTCGGGATAGAAGGAACATACTTAAAGATCATAAAAGCCATTTATGAAAAGCCCACAGCTAACATCATCCTCAACGGGGAAAAACTGAGAGCTTTTTCCCTGAGATCAGGAACACGACAGGGATGCCCACTCTCACCGCTGTTGTTTAACATAGTGCTGGAAGTTCTAGCATCAGCAATCAGACAACAAAAGGAAATCAAAGGCATCCAAATTGGCAAAGATGAAGTCAAGCTTTCGCTTTTTGCAGATGACATGATATTATACATGGAAAATCCGATAGACTCCACCAAAAGTCTGCTAGAATTGATACATGAATTCAGCAAAGTCGCAGGATACAAAATCAATGTACAGAAATCAGTTGCATTCTTATACACTAACAATGAAGCAACAGAAAGACAAATAAAGAAAATGATCCCATTCACAATTGCACCAAGAAGCATAAAATACCTAGGAATAAATCTAACCAAAGATGTAAAGGATCTGTATGCTGAAAACTATAGACAGCTTATGAAGGTAATTGAAGAAGATTTAAAGAAATGGAAAGACATTCCCTGCTCATGGATTGGAAAAATAAATATTGTCAAAATGTCAATACTACCCAAAGCTATCTACACATTCAATGCAATCCCAATCAAAATTGCACCAGCATTCTTCTCGAAACTAGAACAAGCAATCCTAAAATTCATATGGAACCACAAAAGGCCCCGAATAGCCAAAGGAATTTTGAAGAAGAAGACCAAAGCAGGAGGCATCACAATCCCAGACTTTAGCCTCTACTACAAAGCTGTCATCATCAAGACAGCATGGTATTGGCACAGAAACAGACACATAGACCAATGGAATAGAATAGAAACCCCAGAACTAGACCCACAAACGTATGGTCAACTCATCTTTGACAAAGCAGGAAAGAACATCCAATGGAAAAAAGACAGCCTCTTTAACAAATGGTGCTGGGAGAACTGGACAGCAACATGCAGAAGGTTGAAACTAGACCACTTTCTCACACCATTCACAAAAATAAACTCAAAATGGATAAAGGACCTGAATGTGAGACAGGAAACCATCAAAACCTTAGAGGAGAAAACAGGAAAAGACTTCTCTGACCTCAGCCGTAGCAATCTCTTACTCGACACATCCCCAAAGGCAAGGGAATTAAAAGCAAAAGTGAATTACTGGGACCTTATGAAGATAAAAAGCTTCTGCACAGCAAAGGAAACAACCAACAAAACTAAAAGGCAACCAATGGAATGGGAAAAGATATTTGCAAATGACATATCGGACAAAGGGCTAGTATCCAGAATCTATAAAGAGCTCACCAAACTCCACACCCGAAAAACAAATAACCCAGTGAAGAAATGGGCAGAAAACATGAATAGACACTTCTCTAAAGAAGACATCCGGATGGCCAACAGGCACATGAAAAGATGTTCAGCGTCGCTCCTTATCAGGGAAATACAAATCAAAACCACACTCAGGTATCACCTCACGCCAGTCAGAGTGGCCAAAATGAACAAATCAGGAGACCATAGATGCTGGCGAGGATGTGGAGAAACGGGAACGCTCTTGCACTGTTGGTGGGAATGCAAATTGGTGCAGCCGCTCTGGAAAGCAGTGTGGAGGTTCCTCAGAAAATTAAAAATAGACCTACCCTATGACCCAGCAATAGCACTGCTAGGAATTTATCCAAGGGATACAGGAGTACTGATGCATAGGGGCACTTGTACCCCAATGTTCAGAGCAGCACTCTCAACAATAGCCAAAGTATGGAAAGAGCCTAAATGTCCATCAAGTGATGAATGGATAAAGAAATTGTGGTTTATATACACAATGGAATACTACGTGGCAATGAGAAAAAATGAAATATGGCCTTTTGTAGCAACGTGGATGGAACTGGAGAGTGTGATGCTAAGTGAAATAAGCCATACAGAGAAAGACAGATACCATATGGTTTCACTCTTATGTGGATCCTGAGAAACGTAACAGGAACCCATGGGGGAGGGGGAGGAAAAAAAGAAAAGAAAAAAAAAAAAAAAAAAAAAAGAGGTTAGAGTGGGAGAGAGCCAAAGCATAAGAGACTGTTAAAAACTGAGAACAAACTGAGGGTTGATGGGGGGTGGGAGGGAGGAGAGGGTGGGTGATGGGTATTGAGGAGGGCACCTTTTGGGATGAGCACTGGGTGTTTTATGGAAACCAATTTGACAATAAATTTCATATATTATAAAAAAAAAATAAAAAAAATAAAAAGTTATACAAGAAAAAAAAAAAAAAAAAAAAGAAACAAACCAACAAAGAAAAAAAGAGACAAACCAAAACCAGACTCTTAACTAAAGACAACCTGATGATTACCAGAGGGGAGGTCAGTAGGGGGATGGGTGAAATAAGTAAATGTGATAAAGAGTATACTTACCATTATGAGAATGAGTAATGTATAGAATTGTTTAATCACTATATTATCCACTTGAAACTAATGTAACACTGTATGTTAACTATGCTTGAACTGAAAAAAAGAAAAGAAAGAAGATATAGAAAAAACAGAAATAGAAGATATTAGAAAGGTAAAAACAAACTGCCATTATTTGTAGATGCACAGATGATATGATTATGTACAGGGGAAAGTAGAAAAGAATCAGCAAAAGAATTATGAAAAATTATGAGTGTATACAAGTTACTTGAATACAAATTCAACATATAAAATTATTTTTCTGTATACCAGCAACAATGTGTAAAAAAAAAATAAAATGTTTTTAAAATAAAATTTTAAAATAAAATATTTTAAATTTAAATAAATAAAATAAAATAAAATTTTAAAAATATTTTTTAAAATAAATAAATATTAAATATTTAATAATAAAATAAATTTTTAAATAAAATTTAAAATAAATATTTAAAATTTAAATATTTAAAAATTTAAAAATTCTATCATTTTCCAAAAACAAAAACAAATACTGAGCTACAAACAATAACAAAAAAACCTTCATAAAGAAATTGATAGCATTTTATTGAAAGATATTATTAAAATCTACAATTAAATGAAGAAATCATAGTTATATACTGAAAATTAAGAAATTTGAAGATAACAGATCTCCCCAAATTTATTTACAATATAAGCAAGATATTGATATTTTTGTGGTGGATCTTGACAAATGGATTAAGAGTTGTTTGTGAAAATGCAAAGAAACAAGAGGAATCGAGATGCTTTATGAAAATAATAAGGACAGGATAGAAGAATCATGCCACTTAATAACGGGATAAAATGTAAATGTAGCCTAAATAATATAAGGAGCCTAGAAATGTGTTCATGAAAATATTAACATTTGGTAAATGACAGAGTTGATAAAAAGGGAAGTGAAGATATAATGGTTTTGTCAATAAATGGTAGCAAAAAACTGGTTAGCCTTATCAAGAAAAAGAAAAATTTCATCCTTAGGTGGATTGAACTAAACCAAAAAGAAAATCTCTAACATTAAAATATCATGTAAGAGAAGGTCTTCATTATCTTGGGAAGGAAGATTTCTTAAGCAAAGCACTAAGGTAAAAATAGATCACATTAACTTCTTACAAAAGACATCATAAAGACAATGAGAAAATAAGCCACCACATAGAAGAATTTTGGAGATTTCACCGCACATATTGTTGACAAAAGACCAGTATTCAAAACATACAAAAGGAACTCCTGCAAATCAACAGTAAAGAAATAATTTTAAAAGGTAGAGAAGTTTTAACACAAATTTCACAAAAGAGGAAACTACAGTGATTACTCAACCCCAGTAGCAATTTGGGAAGTGCAAATTAAAACCTTATTGGAAAATAATCACACACACTGCTTTAGAAAATGTTAAAATATTTAAAAACTCAGAGTTGTTGAGAGTCTGGGTCGAAGGAGCTCTTGAACACTTCTGGTGATACGTAAATTTGTGTAATTCCCTTTGAGAGCAGTGCATCATTACTTGGTAATGTCAAAATATGATCAATCCATTTCTCCCATAGTTGTATACAGTTGACCCTGGAATGACATCGATTTGAACTACATGGATCCACTTACATGCAGATTTTTTTTATAAGTTACCGTAAATATATTTCTCCTCCTTAGCATTTTCTTATCATTTTCTTTTCTCCAGCTTAATTTATATAAGAATGCAGTATATAATACATAAAACATATAAAATTTGTGTTAATTGGTTGTTCATGTTACCAGTTAGGCTTTGGTCAAAAGTAGCCTATTATTATTTAACCGTTGGGGGAGTCAAAAGTTATACTCGGATTTTCAACTGTGGGGGGGGGTGGGATCAGCACCCTAATCTCCATACTGTTCAAAGGTTAACTGTATATCCTCAAGGATCTCTTCAAATAGCTATCAGCAGACACTAGAATGTTCACAGGAGCAATGTGAAAACAGGTAAAAGTAGAACCAACACAAATGTCCAATAAGACAAGTATAGTCAGATATGTTGTGGTAAATTCATATAGTAGTACACCATACAGAACTAAAAAATAGGAATAGATCCCACCAAAAAGGTAAAGTGAAAGAAGCAAGTTACAAAACAATAAAGTCTTCCATACATATAAATTATGAAAACAACTAACATATAGTTTATTAATGTATATATAGATTAAAAACACTAAAAGACACGCCAAGGAATGATTTTACCAGTGTCAGGATGGTACCTAGTTCTGGGAAGTGGAGATACGCTAGGGAGAGCCAAACAGTATCTACAATGCAGGCAATATTTAATTCCTTCTCTGGGTGGGATTTGCCGGTTGATTTTTTAAATGTGCACCGATGCTCTATATGTTTATGCACTACTTACTTCATAAAGCTTTTTTTTTTTAAGTTTTCAAAGGAGACTATCAAGTATGCAGCCTGTCTGTAAATTTACCTAAAGAGAAGCATCTCAGAATGACTGAAGAGTGGTCTAAATTCTTACAAAGGAGGATTAGGGTTGTGAGAAGACACTGATAGTAAGGACTACAATTCTTTTAATTCTGTTTCCCATTTCTGGGACCCATTGGCCACCAGGGGGCCAGAGTACATCGATTCAACTCCACTTCTTACAACCAAGAAGGCCTGAACGAATGCGGACATAACGAAAGTGTAGTCAGCAGCAGTGTTCTCAGAGTGGAACCACCCACCTTAGTACCTCTCAAAATAAGCACTTTCCCTTTCCTTTCTGTCATCCAAAGTAGTCTGGATTTAGGCATTCCCTGGGCTTTGATAAAACCTCTATTCATTATACCTACATGCCATTCAAATTGGCTTAAGAACCACCCTGGCTTTGATAATGTTTTCTTGGAAAGCAGGAGAGAGGTGGGGAAGCATGTTTGCGATTGTCTAGAACTTTTGTCTAACCTTTGCACATCACGCGTGTCTTCTGTGGCCCTGGACAGAAAGCAGCCTTCCTGAGATGCTGAAAATCATTAATAAAGGGATGGCTAAGTGACTGCTTTTTATGTGCTATAATTCAAATATAAACTGACTATGAATCAACAAGAAAATGCAGACCTGCAACATCTCCCAGCTACGTAAGAGTACTATTTCCTAACTATACTAGAAAATGCAATATCTTTAATGATTTTACAGTGGCAGTGGGATAAGTCTATGTGCTAATGGGCCTTTTTAGACTATTATTTTCTGAGTAAGTAAAATTCCATAGCTAAAGCAGAAGACAGAAGTGTTTGTTTGTCTTTATTTTTATTTTTATTTTTCCTTATTTGTTTTTAATTATGAAACCAACAAACAGAGGCTATATCTCTACAATTTATTCTATTTTACTATCTAACTATAATAATAAGATTAATGTAGTAACACAACATACTTGAAGCAAAAAGAGGGTATAAAAATAGAAAAAAAATATAATGGTTTCACTAAAATGAGTTTCAGTGCCTTAGGAAAAACATTAAGGTGTGCATGGGTGGCTCAGTCAGTTAAGCGTCTGGCTTTAGCTCAGGTCATGATCTCACGGTTCATGAGTTCGAGCCCTGCATCAGGCTCTATGCTGACAGCTCAGAGCCTGGAGCCTGCTTCGGATTCTGTGTGTCTCTCCCATTCCCACTCATGCCCTCTTTCTCTCTCCTTTCCCTCTCTCACTCACTCTCTTTCTCTCCCTCTCTCTCTCAGAAATAAACATTAATTTTTTAAATTAACTATAAACTAAAGCTGGTGACTCAGATAATTTTTTTTTCATTAACATTACATAAAAATAACTTTGTATACTAGCTTTCTTACTGTGTGAGAAGTATGCATGAACTAGTTCGTGGTATATCTGTAGGAAAGCTCAAGGGCATTTCCTTAATCATTATAAACTAACATTTTGTGACTGGATACATTCAATTTAATTCAAAAAGTATCCAATAAAGAACACCTATTTTGTACAGTGTCTGGATACTCTAAGCAAGTCAAGGATGAGTAAATATCCTGTCAAGGAGATGGAGCATAAATTAATCAATGAACAGAAAGTCCTTTGGCGCCCTTGTTAGACCAAACACTTAGCCACACAAATTGGTACTGAAAAAAAAAAAAATGCACACACTCATCCATGTGTATATACATTTGTGTGTGTTTGTACATATGATATTATGACTTCAGAAAAATGCACACACTCATCCATGTGTGTATGTATTTGTGTTTGTATATATGATCTTATGACTTCAGATAATTTAGCATCTAGTAAAGAAAAAAGGTAAAAGAGAAAATCAACTCTAATCGGGTTGTAAAACTACTAGTTGTAAAACTGGTAGAGACCGTTAGTGAGCAATCTAGCACTCAATTTTAGAGTATATGCACTTATTTTTTAGGTTTTTAATGAGAAAAAGATGAGTGTGGACTGAGATACTTGGAAATAGCAGAAATTTTCATCTGAGTATTAGGTGATATATAGAATTTACACAGGTGAAGAGAAGATGACAAATATATCCAGGCAACTGAAAAAGCAAGATTAAAGACATTGAAGCGAGAAGCATGGCATTCGGAAGGAATAGTAAGGAAAAGCCTGGGATTTGAAAAAAATAAATAAATAAATAGAGAACTTCTGGAGAGAAAACATAGCAGGCTGCAGAAGTGTCAAAGACTGGGCAACAGAGACTGAAAGTTTACCCCCCTGCCTGGCTCTGCCCCCTGCTGGCTTTCTGAGGGGGTTAGGGCATTTAGTGAGTCAGAGCTCACTCACTATCCATGAGGACAAGATAAACCCTGCCTCTGCCGTTTATAAAAATTAAATGAGATGACCTCTATGGAAGTGTGTTTTAACCTATAAATATCTAAACAAAGGGGATATTATTAAAGGTAAAAATAAGTATCCCTTTTTTCATTTGATATGTGCTCCTACATGTGGAACATGTTACTGCAGACAAGATGAGGTTTGTAGTTGTATTAATTAGCTGTGTGTGGTAGGTTGCTGCATAGTTAGGGTTGATAACAAAGTAAAGGCAATTTCTCTCTTTATGTAGAAGAATGTGCCCAGATGCCTTCACATAAAATAGACAAGTTAGTCCTGCTGCAGGGGCCACTTGATTGTTTTGTGGTTTTGCTTCCTGTTTTATTTTCTTCTGTATCATTTGTTTTCCTGGAGACCATGGAGATGTCCAAGAAAGTATATGACATCTATGGTAGAAAGAAATCTGTATTCCTGACTGTTGTGGGTTGAATTGCATCCCCTAAACATTTATACATTGAAGTCCTAAACTTTAGGACCTCAGACTATGACCTTACTTGGAAATAGGGTCTTGTGGATGTAGTTAGCTGATGTCATGCTGGAAGATAGGAGACAGGCATGGAACAGATTCCCCCTTGCAACCCTCACGAGGAACTAACCCGACTGACATCTTGACCTCATACTTGTAGCCTCCAGAGATATTAAACAATGAATTTCTGTTGTTTAAAGCACCTAGTTTGTAGTACTTTGATATGGCAGCCCCAGGAATCTAATACAAGAGAATCAGATCCAGAGTCAAACACTGTATTAGCTTTATTCTCTACTAACTATGTTATCTTAACCATGGCACACGGTATCTTCGAGTCCATTTTTTAAAATATTTATTTATTTATTTTGGGAGAGAGAGGGAGAGAAAGTGAGCAAGAACATGGGTGGGGGGAGTGGCAGAGAGAGAGGGAAAGAGAATCCCAAGCAGGTTCCACACTGTCAACATACAGCCTGATGTGGGGCTCAATCTCACAAGCCATGAGATCATGACATGAGCTAAAACCAAGAGTTGGATGCTTAACCACCTGAGCCACTCAGGCACTCTTGAGTCTGTTTTCTTAAGCCAACAGCCACCTTTCCTACCTCACGCCTTTGCATGGACCAAGTACATAATATGTAAACAGTCTATAAATGAGAAAGTGTTATAAACATTTTCTATGGATGGTCATGTGAACATATGAGAACTGAAATTGCTTATCAGTTAATTCCCATTAATTTACAATGCTTTGTCAAAACTATAGAAGGTGTATATTACATATAAATATGGCTGAATACAATTCATCTTTTAGATGTGTTAGACACCTTTAGGAACAAATTTATAGGTATTCTGTATACAGGGACCCATGTGATATAGTCATGGATAATTTAACACAATTTGATCCCTTTTTTCCAGATGATGATGTGGAACACATTATTATAGCCACTGCAGTTGGGTACTGAGATTGAAGACATTCTTGTAGCTTTATTATATAATGGACAATTATATTTATACATACATATATACAAATGTATAATTATATATAATATATAATAGGCATATATAAATGTATACACACACACTACTCACACAGGTATAGGAAGATGACAGAAATATCCAGGAAAATGAAAAAATAAATAAATAATATCAAAGACATTGTTTGAAGGGAAATATATATATATGTGGGGGAGGGAGGAAAGGAGTGAGGAGAGGGAGTGGGTCATGGTCAATAACTGTTTTAAATACATATGCAATTTCATCACAGAATTTACCTAATCAGAGAAATCTTAGAGTTCTTACAAATCTTAGAATCATTATATCTGAGACCTTTAATCTGTCTTTCCTATTAACATTCTTACTGTGACAGGATTTCTTCCTTTTTCACGTTATCAAATAGACATTGTTCTCTTTGGCATTAATTCCATACTGTAGCTGTTCTAATTCCAACTCCAATTATACAAAATACCTATTTTCAGAAGGTCTCAGGCCATCACTGTACTGATAACAAACATTCCCCACAATAACCTTCACCAGAGCGGTGCTTCTCAGTCACAGGGCTTATCTTAGTCAATCAGTCACAGTTACTCCAGAGGGATGAACTCATTAACTTGCATATCAGACAGAGGGAAGGCAGCACCCTTTGACTTTTCTTTTTATCCCCAACACCTTTTTTTCTTTTAATGCCAGCATAAGGATTATACTATAACACTATTTGTTTTTCAGGCAATATTCAGTTGTTTCTGTAGAACATCACAGTGTTTCTTCCTGTGTGGGTCAGGACATGATGTAACGAAAATATATTTGTAGTAATTGTTTTCCACTCCTTAGAATCACAAGAACACTGGTCACATATGAAGGCCTGGCAGAGGCAGGATACAACTGTGTACCCATAATAGGCTATTAAAGAGTTACATGTCAACTAAAAACTAATAAGGCATTAAAACTATAGTATCAATAAAAAAATTAAAAAAACAAAACGGGGCACCTGGGTGACTCAGTCGGTTGAGTGTCCGACTTCGGCTCAGGTCATGATCTCTCTGTTTGTTAGTTCGAGCCCCACATTGGGCTCTGTGCTGACAGCTCAGTGCCTGGAGCCTGCTTCAGATTCTGTGTCTCCCTCTCTCTCAGACCCTCCCCAACTCATGCTCTGTCTCTCTCTCTCTCTCTCCAACATAAATAAAACATTTAAAAAATTAAAAAAAAAAAAACCTATAGTATCAAAATAACAGGAAACCAATCATGAGATGCTCATGAGTTGAACTGTTGGTCTCTAGAGGTGCAAATGAGTTTATGTACGTTTATATAACAGAGCTGATAGCTGGGAAATGTTATGCCTTTTAAGTATGTATAAACATTCTGGAAACACTGATTAGCTGATAATTCCCCTGATAAAAATAAGTCCCTCTTTTATCTCCTTCAGAATTTGCTAATTCATTGCCATTTTTATTGTGTATTCATCTAGATAATCCCTTTCTTTCCCTTTTAAATTTCCTAGTGTAAGGATTCTCAAAGTGTGGTCTGGAGATTCCAATACAGAGGACCTGGAAGATGAAAACTATCTTCATAATAATACTAAAACATAATTTACCTTTTCAATCCTATTTTCTCACTAATATATGGTGGAATTTTCTACAGGTGACCTAGTATGTGATACTGGTAAGTGAATACCTACTAATAAGGTTTGCAAAAATATAAAAAAACATTCTTCTAATATTTTTATTGTTTTGAAAAACAAACATTTATTAAAAGCAGATTGATCATATTAACAAGTAATAGATTTTATGTTAGATGAGTATTTTTTTTTTTTAATTCTCTGTTTTAGTTTCTAATATAGGAGATATAGCTGAAATTTTTTTGGTTTCTTAGTTGTTGCAGAATTTTTGCAACTATTATTGCAGGATTTTTTACTATAATACCTGGGATTCGTTGCTTCAAAGAATGAAATGAGCAGCAGGCAAAAGTTTATTGGAATGTAAGAGTATAAAGGAAGAATAGTAGGAAAGTTCTCTTTACAGAGAGGGGACTCTTGAAAGTGAATGTCTGTGGCCTATAGACTATAAAACAAGGGCCTTTGTTGTATAAGGTTCTGGTCACCCCCTCCCTTCCTTTCCTCCTGGTTCTTCTCAGTTCTACCCTTACTGGCTTGATAGTTCTAGGTGCTATGTGTCCATTCGTGATTGGCTCATTTCCATTGTATGAGGGGTGGTCTATGCCATACTTAGGTCTTTCGTTAAATTCCTGAGGTAAACCTGAGGGGGAGTAGGTGGGTCTGTTACATTCTTAAGAGGAACTTTATGCTTGAGGGGGTTTGCTGTGGTCTGACATTCCCAGCATCGTTCCAAAATAGGGTTTTTCTCTACCCAGGAAGCTCAGGTCCTGATCTTTCCCTCTCTGCCTACTGAATCCTATCTTCTCCTATCATACTATTTTATATTATAAAGAATACCCAGATTAAAATGTTCGAGAACTGTTGTTAGAGAATACACGACAGAGGTTTTATATTTCTTACTATGTCCCCAGAGAGTCATAAGCTGAGGAACAGTTAGCCTAAATAAATAAAATCACTGTTCCTCCCTCTCCCCTATTCTGACCCCAGCATTGGGAGAAAAAGAGAGTTAAACATTGACATGTATCTTTGAGAGAGTATCAGGAGACCTTCCCTTTTGCTCTTATTTCCTTCATATGAGTTCCAATGGGGGTCAGAGCACTGGTAAAAACCCTAGATAAATTTGAGGTGGTGGTGAATTCCACCATGAGGGTTTCTGTTTTGACTTCACTCAATTTATATACTCCTCATACCCTTTTAATTTAATGTCAATGCTATCACAGTATTTTGGGGTTAGACTAATGCAATACCCTACTATATGGCCTAAAATCTCTTCCCTCTCATCCAGAAAAATTACTCCAAACTGTACTTTGTCAGAGACATCCTCATTCAGAAATATCTATCATCCCTCCCACCCCCCAATGCCTGCAGTTAAAGTCTAAATATCTTGGAATCTTAGGATCACAGACTTTTCAATCTTTAAGGGAACACATATCATCAGATCTAAGCCCCCATGCTCATTTGAAACCCACAACTGATATAATTCCATTATGGTAATATAAGCAGTAGCAATATAATCAAAATGGGGATTGTGGTTGAGTCTGCATCTGACATTTGTGGTACTACAAAATATCCTAATTCATATTTCCAAGAATATCTACTTATCAATATAGTATTTCTACTTCAGCTGCACGATTCTCATTGTCCTCGAAACATCCTATGTAAATTTCTGCTACTGTAATCTTGCCCATTTAAGTCTCCCAGATGTGATAGTCTCCTTTACTCTCTATACCACCTTTCAGGACTCCTCCAAGTTACATCCTTCCTGTATGATTGTCTTGGATCAATTCAACTCACAAAATCTCTTCCTGGTGTTTTGCTTATATTTTTCTATGAATAGCACTTCTTGTATCCCTATAATATATTGCCATGCCCAATGCTTTATTTCTCACCATATCATTTCTTAAGTTTGCCTTTTAAATGTTATTTCATATTGAGTACATGCAGGATACTTAATTATATCAGTTAATTACTATAGAGGTTTTTCTCAACAACATTGGAGGGCAAATAATGTATTGATTACATCTTTTCATTTATAAGAATGTATTTACTATCTTATCAAAAAAGATGAGATAAATAGCATTCAGAAAGTCTACAATTGACTTCCTTAAAGATTTCTGGAGCATATTTTAGTCTCATTGATCTTTATGTCATTCCTAAGGTTACCTCAACATGCAAAATCAATTCAAGGGCAGTGATGAGTGAGGTTTAAAACCATTAAACAGGGGCGCCTGGGTGGCGCAGTCGGTTAAGCGTCCGACTTCAGCCAGGTCACGATCTCGCGGTCGGTGAGTTCGAGCCCCGCGTCAGGCTCTGGGCTGATGGCTCAGAGCCTGGAGCCTGTTTCCGATTCTGTGTCTCCCTCTCTCTCTGCCCCTCCCCCGTTCATGCTGTGTCTCTCTCTGTCCCAAAAATAAATAAAACGTTGAAAAAAAAATTAAAAAATAAAAAAATAAAACCATTAAACAAATATGAAAGAAGTTTGAGTTAGCCTGATCTGATTTTGGAAGATTATGACAATGTGAAGACAGAGGGAGGATTTTATAGTTCAGAGGGGATGAGCACATATTTATTTTCAAAAGAAATCACTTGAGAGATACAGGAAAATGAAGGTGAGTATCTAATTCAAGTTCACTGTATCACCTAACAGTGAGCTATTAAATGAGAATCTTAATCCCTCTGCCTATCCCCCCTCATTCTATCCATCTGGATACTCCACAGTGCTACAGAGCACCTTGACTGGCCCTAGTGCCCTTTCTCCAATTCTGCTCAAAGGTGCAAAATAAACATCAGGAAGTATACGAGTCTAGTCAAGGGAAGGACAAGATGGACTATTCTGCACAATCTCTGCCTTATTCTTGCCAGCTTTCTCATTGATTTATTGCTCATTTCAACAAATATGCAATTATTCCTAATTATAAACATGATGAAATAATTGCCTCATTAAGAGCATAAAATATAAGTACTTTTTTATTCTTCCCCAAAGTTAAATTTGCTAAATATTTTATTGCAATAAATAATGATGCTTACCTCACAGAGAAAATTTTTAATATTAAAATACAATTGTCATTTCTCTGCAGAACTGGTGTGCCGTAGAAGAAAGATCATTGACTTAGGGGCTAGATAGTTCTAAATTTAAAGCCTTCCTCCCCAGCTTGCAAGGTGCATTACCTTGGGCAAATTTCTTTCCACCCAATTACCTACCTCTTTATCTGAAATAATGCTGATTTCATAAAGTGTTGCTTGGGGAAATATGGTAGATAATAAAAGTAAAGCAGTTGGCACAAAGGAATATTTTGATAAATAGTAATCGCTCTCCCTTATACCAATCACTGCCCATCACTCGGATCCTACACTAAACATGACCTTTTTTTAACAATAAAATATATCATATCTGAAAACGTCATAGGGCACTACATTCGGTTCCAAAAGAAAACTGATATCATGTAGGGAAACTTTCAATCACAGTTCATTACAACAGTCCAACCTAGTTTTGTCAATTTTGAGGAATGAGCACTGTGCTGAACTTTTGATTATAGAAGATCAATGGAATCTTTAATGTATGCTTAATATCTTCAGGTTCCATAAGTTACTGATTTTCTCTGAAAATCAGTAGAAGCTATTCATCAAGGCCCAAAGACGTGTAGAGCTACAAGAAAAAGGAGGCTTCAGGGGACTGATTCTGACACGAAATCATCACTAATTCCTTCCTCGGAAAATGTGAAAATTTCTGAAATGTGTTTAATACTGTTATAGGCTGATGCCATCCTTTATGGTTGAGTAGATTATTCTACCAATAGTGAGTATTCCTCCTAATTTTCAGGAAAAATTGAGGTCTAAACAGGCATGTTGCTTACAGAGTCCATTTTCTGTTATCTGTGTCCTTAATTAAGGTACTTCTCGGACTATTGTAACAAAAGTATTTGTCATTTATCTCCCAGACCTTTTTAAATTTAATTGACAGATACTACAAAATTCAGTATATGTGTGTTCATTATTATGTGGATTTAAGATACTTCACTGTAAGTTCCACTGACATCAATGGAGTAAAATAACCTGATACAGAGACCTGACTTCAATTTAGTCATAGTCTAATGATTCAGTTTGATGTCATGCCATTTATTCTTCTATTTAAAAAGAGCATTCAGGGAACCTGGGTGACTCAGTCAGTTAATCATCCAACCCTTGGTTTCAGCTCAGGTCGTGATCTCACAATTCACAGGATAGAGCCCTGCCTGCATTGGGTTCTGCACTGACAGCACAGAGCCTGCTTGGGATTCTCTCTCCCTCCCTCTGCCCCTCTTCCATTCATGCACTTGCTCTCTCTCTCTCTCTCTCTCTCTCTCTCAAAATTAATAAACTTAAAAAAAAGTCTTTAGAATTTTGTGATTTGGAATCCAATGGGCTAGTTACCTGGTATGCTGGTCCAGTCTTATTTTCTTCCATTCATTTTAAAATATATTTCATTAACATGTACCTAACAAAGAACTTGTAATTTTCTATTTCACACATTTCTAATCTATGTGCAGTAAGACTGGTATGCCATGCTGTTTAGTTATCTGCAGAGGGGTGTTAATAAAGTTCATGTAATAATTTCACTCCCTACACGGAACATAAAAAATAACATATTTGTGTTCCAAAGACCTACTGCAGGTGTAACCATAGCCAGATATGTGATATGACAGGAGGCCACGCAATTAAAACTTTCACTTTTATGAGAAAAATCACTCAAGTGTATATCCTGCTGATCAGGATCATCAGTATGCATGAACAGTAGACTCCTCAAAAATGGAGCAGTGTCAAAGTTTTTGGATGAAGTTCTTCCTCAAAATGAGACCTGAAATTTCCTTCATAGGATGCTGGGTCATTCATTACAAATTTAAAGATAAAATTAAATGGCAGATTCCTTCTGGGAGAAGAAGCACAGGGACCAAGTCATTTCACATACCCATTGATTTCAAACACCTGACAAACTAGAGAGACAAAGCCACTGAGCCAAGGTACAGAAAGATACATCCCACACTGGGGATGGGAGAAGATGTAATATATATGCCATTCAGTGCTTTTACTATTACTCAGTAAAAAGGGCATTCAACTTATTTTCTAGTAACTCAATTTACAATAATAAAACTGGTATTACAAACTGAATTTTTAAACAGCTATGATTTATCAGTTGTACACTCTTTTTTTTTTAATGTTTATTTATTTTTAAGACAGAGAGACAGCACACACAAGCAGGGGAGGGGCAGAGAGAGAGGGACAGAGGATCTGAAGCAGGCTCTGCACTGACATCAGTGATCCCAATGTGGGGCTTGAACTCATAAACTGAGAGATCATGACCTGAGCCAAAGTCAGACACTCAACTGACTGAGTGGCCCAGATGCTCCAATCAGTTGTACTCTTAAGCCTATATCCATTGAAAATGCCTGTGCGTGTTCACTAAAAAAACATGTACAAGAATGTACATCAGTAACATAGTTGCATCCTAATGACAAAAAATTCGAAACACCAAAAGTGTCCAGCAAACTTAGAATGGCATATTCATAAAATGGGATATTCTACAACAGTGAAAGTGATATACCTAACAATTTGAAAAAAAAAATTATATACATAATGCTGACCAAAGCAAGAACCACATACAATATAATGTATTTGTACAAAATTCAAAATATCTACAACTATACTATGCTACTTAAGGTTGAAAGTTTAGGAAATAAAATGCTGAGTATTTTCTAGAATTGTATGAAAATAGAGAACTCAGATTATTGGTGGAGGAAGGGTAGTGATTGGAAGAGGATATAATGAAAGATTTTGAGATTCTGCAATAACTTCTTTTGTTAGACTAATTGTGTCCATGTAGTATTCACTTTGTGGTCTATCGTTGAGCTATATTTTTTGAGCTGGATTTTTCTAAGGGTGTGACATATTTCACATATCTAAAGCATAACAAATGTTCATATATTTATTTTCAAAAATCCCTTCAGAGCTGAGGGTTGGTCTATGAAGGGTTTGCATTTGCAGAGAAAACGGGAAAAAGAAGAAACATACTATATAGAAGGGTAATAAAATATTTTATGTTGTTCAAGTGCCATGCAAAATTTCAAATCCTATGTTTGTGTGCATGCACATGCATGTGTGTATATAAACGGTACTATTTGGTAACTTCATATCTGAATGATTTGTAGCTTAAGCAGAATTTTAGAACTACTATCAGAACTCTATCATGTTATAGAGTCTAATTTAAAGTGATCAGACAACTATGTCACAGAACTTTCCTACGAAATAATTTTCATGTATAAAGAAACTCTTACTGTGGGTTCATATTTTACTCAAATTGAGATAGACTGTGATATTATGTTTTTTTCTCACTGATATGTGCTAAACCCTGCCAGTTTTCCTTGTCTGACATGATAGTTGACTTCTTATAAGCTTTTACTATGAGGTTATTTTTATTTTTTGAAAATCAAGTTGGTGTGGCTCAGAATAGAAACAAAACAATAACTTAGAAATTCAGAGTCAACTTCGTGTCATGTTTCCTGAAGTAGGAGGTAAAGAGCAGTATCGCACTGATGTACTCCATATTGACCTTCCAGTGCTTATCAGTCACATCCATATTTATGTCTGCTTTCATTGCCTCTTCAGGGGCATCTACATCTCTAAATATGGCCTCCCTATCTCTGAAACTCCTATTGACTTTTCCTAATCTTATTATTTCTGCTGATATTACTCTGCATGCCATTTCTGCTTTCCTGGCACTATACGTTGAAGTTCACCCCTGAGAAATCTTTACATTACCAGCCTACACAAATGAAATTAGGGAAGCAAGGTGGACAGACCTAGATCCTAACTCAACAGAAGAACAAGCATTTACCTGGAGGACACAGTAAAGAATTTAAACTGAGATAAGCATCTAAAGACAGCATTGACCATAATGATACAAGACTGGTTTTGCTTTTTTTTTTTTTTTTAATAAGGTACTTAGTTTAACCATAAGGGGAAATCAACAAATAAAAATCTTATAATAAAACCAAAAATCTATTTTTTTTAACAATTTGGTGAAGAGCAAAGACAAATCAAAATCTTTGATTTCAGACAGGACTAGGATCACATTCAATCTTCAACATTTATTAGTCTTATCTTAACATCCATAAACCCTAGTGTATTTATATGTAAAGTAGCTAATAATCCTTGAGAGTTTATCCTTAAACAAGATTTTGAATATAAAGTGCCCTGCATTATTTGACATTAATGAATGTTAACTGTTATTATTGCCACCACTGTCTTATTTTCTTTGACACTCCCATCATTGGTATCTGATCTTCCTTTTCCCCCACAACAAGGGAAGTCATAGAAGTTTTCATTTTCTTTGCAATGGGTATAGAAAAAGCACTGGCTTCCTAAGGCTTTCACAATACATCCTAAGTCAATGAAATGGAGGAAGGAGTGAAGACAGGATAAAGAAAAGAAGATGAGGCTGCAAGAGGATGGTAAAAGTGGGCAGATAGATGGATAAGTGTAAATAGATTAAAAAAATAAATAAAAAATAAAAGCTGTGTGTGTATCTCCTGCTAAGAGAGACTTATGCTGAAAGGTGACTTTGATTTCTGTATTTGAAGGCTGAAAATCCCCCAAATCCATATTCACATTTGAATTCAGGAAATGATTAAGCAAACTGTTTTTTTTGAATTACTTAGCCAATGCCTTTATATGTGAGTGAGAGTTTTGAGAGAATGACCTTGTAACCATATTTTTAAGGTATAAAATCCATAAAAATATTAAAATGATACCAAATGACTTGTAATGGAAAACAATGTCTTCTCACCGCACTCTTCCCTATCTCCAGTTTTATTTTCTGAAAATAAACAGTTATTTTAAATATTTCCTCTGATGCGTACTTCAGTATTTAATAGTATTTATATCCCCCCATTTGATTTCTCAATTTTAGTCACATATATTCTTCATCCTACTGCTCTTTAGAGTTTAGGTCACTCATAATGCCATCTCTACCATCCCTCCATTTTCCTTCCAAATAGTCATATTATTGCTTTTAGGTCCATTATGGGTTACTTTCGTAACACTTGTATTTTTATTATTTTGTATATCCCAACTATTTAGAGTCCTAGATTTTTTCTTATCTTTCCTTTCTCCCTTCTTCAGATATTCCTAATTACCGACAAGTTTGTTTCATGTTTAAAGACAAAGCAACAAAGAAGATAATTGTGAGATATAGTTGTATGGATGAGGTTTGTTAACTAACGGATTTTGATGACTTTCTGAATGAAGAATCCTTCCATTTTCATAAGCCATAGCTCCCCCTCATTCACTTCTCGTTCCTTAGATAGGAGTTGAAATTCCTTGTCTACTATTTACCACTTTCTATTCCATTTTGCTGTAGAAATATCCTTATTTCTTTATCATTTTAATTGGGTAACTGGTGGGAGTGGAGATTAATGTTTATGATAAAGCTATTACTTGAAATTCAAAATCACTAAAGTATTTTAATGTTAGCATGGCTGGTAATTAAGAAAAATATTGTTAAATATAAAACCAGTGGAGCCTTTAGGTTATTATTCATTTACTACACATTTTACATGTAATTTATTTTAGTGTTTATTATTCCTAAATTCCAAGAAAGAAAATGAGGCTCCCAGAGATTACATAAATTCATCAAATTCACAGCACTAAATGATAGGTCTGGGATTCTAACTCAGTTTTATTTCCATGAAAAGTCCTAGCTTTTTTTACCTTCCCAAACAGTTGTATATGCACCACCCTTGAGAAACACTGCTGTCATTTTGAGTGGGGTTTGGGGATTCTACCACCATGGAACATTTAACAATTTCTTAAGATATTTTTTATTGTCAAAACTGTGGGATTATTCTAGCATCTAGTGTGTAAAGGCTTGGGATGCTGCTAAATACCTACAATGCCCAAAATAATAATCCATCCCAAAACATCAACTGTGTTGAGGTCAACATATCTTGGTTTAGCTAGAATGCAGAATTTTTATGGAAATTAGAATTTATAGCAACAAAATGAACCTCCAAATTATTGCAACTTTTATTCTTTAGAACTATAACGCAATATGGTAAACATATAAACCACTTTGTTGGGGGAAAGTCACTTAAAAAACTCATGGTAGTGACCCAGATTTTTTGATGATGGTATATAATATATAAAGTTCTGGAGATACTGCAGACTTAAAATCATATGAGTAAATTCTATGACCTTCCCCCTTTTAAATATGGTCTTTTTCTTTGATGATACTACATAATTAGAGAAGCCATGAGAGTGAGGATCTGAGGAAAGACTTTGTGCTATTTTACTAATATTATACCTAAAGAAAGCCATCAAGAGTTACCATACTTCCTGGTTTAAAGATGTCAAAAATAATGACAAGATATATGCCGTATTTCCCCTTCTCTCACCTCTAATGCTATAGGAGAATCTAAATCTCTCTAAAACTGTCAACTCTACCATGAATTCTATAGCTAACGTTCCATTTCCCACAACTGCCTGTGCAGTTTCTACATAACACAGAGCTAAAATCTGCCTGCTTGATGTTTTGTCACCCAAGGTAGAAAGCCAGCTTCCCAAAGAGCAAGTCCCACTTTAATGAGGGGAAGCTGTATCTACCAAACTGTACATCTGGCAGAGCTGTTCAGCTGTCTTCAGGCCTTGTACAAATGTTCATTCCACACAGCTCCAGTTTGGAGGGGGAAAAAATAAAAGTCTTTAGCAGAGGATTTTTAAAAAATAGCATAATTTTAAGCAGGTCAAAAATGAATTTCCATTAAATTCTACAAAGAGCCACTTTCAGGTTTCTGAGAGTTACACTGTCTGGAAATTCTTATGTCATAAGCTTAGTGTCTGCCCTAAGCTATTTTTGAGGAATCTATATTTTAAGAATTTTATGATTCATATTAAAGATTTGGTTAAATATGTCTATTAAGTTATTTTTTAACTTATGTTTCTTAAAATAGGCTTTAGAAAAATGAAGAAGGTATTATTTATGTTGGTTTTTTTTTTTTTTACCTCAAAGCTGTAATTAATTCATGAAAAGTATTTTCTTCACATGGTTTATGGGCAATTTAAGCAGATAGAGTGGGGGAAAATCTTAGAGGACTATGTATTAATGCTACATAAGCAGTGGTGTGAAACAGGAAAGATACAGGGGAGAGGTATTAATCTATCCCTGGAGGATAAGTGAAGTCTTCTAAGAGATAATCATTGAACAGAATCATAAAGAGTATGTGGGACTTAGATGGTCAGAACAAAAGGAAAATAAATTTTAGGTCATATAAACAGCAAGAACAAAGGCACAACACACTACAGCATAATATTTTAACTCTGACATTGAGGAATGGGTTTATTTCTGGGGTGAATTCATAATTATTATCTGTGTAACACATACAACAAGCACCTTCAATGCCAAAAATATCCCTCTCCTTTTTTGTCTATTGTCTTCAATAATTTGGGGTCTGTAATGATATACATTTGTCATGCTGTATAATATGCTTACACTTATTAAATTTTGAAACAGTAGATGAAAGATAGATTGCTGGTCAATAATGAGTTTGCTCTCCATTATACACTATTTACAAGTACAGCATTTATTTTTAGAAGGTTTGTTAATGTGTCCTGAATTACCAGTGAAATTTACATGTCAAACTTATGGCTAAATTATTTCTGCTAAAACAAAGAATGACAAGCTACAGAAAAATCTTGCTTGAAACTACATACTGGTGGCTTCAAATTCTTTTTCCTGAGACCATTCTTAAGCTTGTTAGAATGAAAAAAATACATATATCTTAATAAAAAAAATTCTAATTTTATAGTTGAGACATTCTGTTTTGTGAATAATTTTAAGAACATAAAATTTACATCTATATATTCATGATGTGACACCTAACCATCAGGTTGTCCTTGAATGACCTTGTTTTTTAGTTTTACAGAGGTTTAACTTAAATGCAATAAACTGAACATAAGTATACAATTTGATAAGGTTTAGCTTGTGTATGTATCTGTGAAACTATCACCATTATCAAAAGACAATATCCATTGGTCCAAAGAAAATTCCTTTTATTTTTTGCAATTCCTTCCTCTTCTTCATTGCCAAGAGTTCATAATTACCATAAATTGGCTGTTATAAAAGATATCTTTTCATTTTCTAAAATTTTATATTCATGGCATCATATACTGTGTACTTTTTTGGAAAGGGTTAGATTTTTTTCACTCAAAATAATTATTTTGATATTAATTCATACTGTAGCATGGATGAATAATCTCTTTTTAGAGCTAAAAAAAATTATATTTTTTATCCATTCACCTGTAGATGGACATTTGTGCTGTTTCTAGTTTTGATTATAACTGCTATGAACATTTGTGTACAAGTATTCATATGAACAAATTCTTCCATTTCTTTTGGGCAGATAGCTAGGACTGCAATAGATCAGATGGTAACATATACTTAATTTTTTAACAAGTTACCAAAATGCTTTCCAAAGTAGTTTACCACTTAAAATTCCTACGAGCAAAGCATTAGAATTCCCATTCCTCTATGTCTTTGCCAACATTTGGCACAGTGAGTTTTTCAATTTTAATCATTCTAATAGTTTTCCAAGAGTATGTCTTTGTAGTTTTCATTGGCACTTCCCTAATGACTACTGCTACTGAGAATATTTTAATTTACATATTTGATTTTGCTATATTTTCTTTGGTGAGGTGTTAAGTATTTTGTACATTAAAAGATCATGTTTTCTTACTATTGAGTATACACATGTATATAAACTGTGTGTGTTTGTGCGTGCATATGTGTGTGTATGAATATACATATACAAGTGCTTAATCATATATATGATTTTAATATCATATATATTATTGTCATCCAGGCCATAGTTATCTTTTTAGGTCTTCAACAAAACTGTTTGAAGAATACAATTTCTTAAAATTTTGATAAAGTTTGATTTATCAAATTGCTCCTTTATGTATTATGTTTTTGGTATTGAGTTGAAGAAAACTGCCTCAAAGAAGACTAATATTTTATTAATTTTTCTTATGAGAGGTCTAGATCCAAGTTTTTATTATTAAACAATTATAGAGATAATTAAATATTCCAGCAAAATTTTTGGAAAAGATCATTCTTTGTCAACTAAATTGCATTTACACTATTACTAATAATTAAATATCCACACATGTTCCGGTCTATTTCTGGAATCTGTATTTTATATTATGGATCTGTTTGCATATCTTTATGTCAATATGCCAAAGTCCTGAAAATTGCAGTGTTCACATTCTAATTTCAATCTTTTCTGAAGCATTTCGACTACTCTAGCCTTTAACTTTTATATAAATTTTAAAATTGGCTTGTCATTTGTTGCAAAAATGCCTGCTATGATTGGGATTGAAACTGTATTGAATCTGTAGATTAAGGTCTTTTACCCATGAACCAAGTTTTATGTTGATCCCTTTAATTAAAGTTTTTCTTTTAATTTCCTTCATGTGTGTTTTGTAGTTTTTGGTGGACAGGTCTTTCACACCTTTGTCACATTTATATGTAAGTATTTCATCTTTCTGATGTTATTTTAATTTTTAATATGTGTTTTAGTTTCTGATTGTTTCATGCTAGTGTACAGGGATTCAATTGATTTTGGTATATTTACCTTGTATCTGATAGACGTGTAAGCTCATTTATTATTTCTAGAAACATTTTTTTAATTAAAAGTTTACAAAGATAATTCCATGTCATCTGTGAAGCAAATCTATTTTACTTCTTCCTTTCCAATCAACATGTTTTTTATTTATTTTTCTTACTTCACTGGCTAAAATGTCCTATATGATTGAAAAGAAGTGGTAAGAATGACATCCTTGTCTTGTTTCTAATTTTTGGGAGAAAATACTCATTCTTTCATCATCATAGAGGAGGCAGTGGTCCCCCACCACCACCAAAATTCAACCCAAAGAGGTCCAGAGCAAGACACATAATAATTAAAATGGCATAAAGCAGCAAACAAAACAAAACAAAACAAAATTAAAAGCAGGAAGAGAAAAGAAGCCAGTTACATATAAGGGAAACCCCAAAAGGATCTCAGTGGATTTTTCAGGAGAAACTTTCCAGGCTAGAAGGGACTGTCATGATAACTTCGAAGTGTTGAATGGGGGAGAAACCTGCAGCCAAGAATACTTTATCCAGCAAGGTTATCACACTCACAGTAGAAGGAGAGATAAAGAACTTCCTAGACAAAAAATAAAGGATTTCATGGCCACTAAACCAGCCATACAAGAAATAATAAAGGGGACTCTCTGAGTGGAAAGGAAATATCATAAGTGATAGTATGAAAAGTTAAAAAAAAACACTAAAACAGTAAAAATAAATATTCCCTTAAAAACAAGTCAAGGGGTTCATAAAATAAAAAGATGTAAAATATGATACCATATACCTAAAACATGGGAAGGAGTAAAAAAATGAGTTTGAACTTAAGTGACCATCAGCTTAATATAGGCTGCTGCTATCTGTATGCATAAGTTGTTATATATAAACTGAATGGTAACCACAAATCAAAAAACAGTAATAAATATGCAAAGAATAAAGAAAAAGGAATCCATATATATCAAGGAAGAAAACCAACAAACCATGAAAGAGCGCAGAGAAAAAAGAATCAGAAAATCTGTAGAAACAACCACAAAACAAGTAACAAAATGGTAATAAATATATATCTATCAATAAGTACTTTGAATATAAGTGGACTAAAAGCTCTACTCTAAAAACATATGGTAACAGAGTAAATTAAAAAAAAATAAATAAACAGACCCATCTATATGCTGCCTGCAAGATTCTTTTCAGACCTAAAGACACTGGTCTATTCAAAGTGAGGGCATAGAAAAACACTTATCATGAAAATTGATGCCAAAAGAAAGTCAGGGTAGTAATACTTATATGAAGCAAAAAAGACTTTAAAACAAAGACTAACAAGAAACAAAGACAGACATTATATAATAATAAAAAGGACAATCCACCAAGAGGATATAGCAATTTAAAATATGCAATGTGGGATCACCCAAATACATAAAACAATGTACAACAAACATAAAGGAAATAATCAATAATAATATAATAATAGTAGGGGTCTTGAACACCCCACTCACATCGATGGATAGATCATCCAAACTGAAAATTAACAAAGAAAGAGTGGCTTTGAATGGCACATGAGACCAGATGGATTTATAAGACACATTCAGAACTTCCCATCCTAAAATAGCAGAGTATACATTGTTTTCAAGTACATAGGAAACATTCTCCAGAATAGATCACATATTAGTCCACAAAACAAGTCTCAAAAGATGATAAGAAAAAAAGTAAAAGTCATACCATGCATCTTTCCTGACCACAACTATGAAACTAAAAATCAACCACAAGAAGAAAATCTGGAAAGATGACAAATACATGAGGGTAAAGTAACATGCTACTAAACAATGAATAGATCAACCAATAATCAAAAAAATAAAAAATAAAAAAATTACATGGAAACAAATGAAAATGAAAAAACAATGGTCCAACACTTCCAGATGCAGTAAAAGTGGTTCTAAGAGGGAAGTTTATAGCAAAACAAACCTACCTCAAAAGCAAGAAAAATCTCAAATAAATAACATAACCTTACATCAGAATGAACTAGAAAATGAAGAACAAACAATACCCAAGCCCAGCAAAAGGAAGGCAATAATAAAGATTAGAGCAGAAATAAATAATATAAAAACTAAAAACAAAACAAAACAAAACAAAACAATAATTAAACAGATCAACAAAACCAGGAGCTGTTTCTTTGATAAGATCTACAAAATTGATCAACCTCTAGTAAGACTCATTAAAAAAGAGAGGACACAAATAAACAAAATTACTAATAAAAGAGGAGAAATAATGACCAACATCACAGAAATACAAACAATTATAATAGAATATAATGAAAACCTATATGCCAACAAATTGGACAACTTGGAAGAAATTGTTAAATCCCTAGAAACATATAACCTACCAAAACTAAAGCTAAAAGAAATAGAAAATTTGAGCAGATCAATCACCAGCAATGAAACTCAATCATTAACAAAAATGTTAAAAAATCCCAACAAACAAAAGTCCAGGTCCAGATGGTTTCACAGGCAAGTTCTACCAAACATTTAAAGAAGAAAACATAAGGGGGATCCTGGGAAGATGGCGGCATAGGAGGACGCTGGGCTCACCGCGCATCCTGCTGATCATTTAGATTCCACCTACACCTGCCTAACTAACCCAGAAAACCCCCAGAAGACTACCAGAACATTGTCTCCGGAGCCAAGCGCAGACAAGAGGCCCACGGAAGAGGGGCTCCTCCCGAAACGGAGCTCCAAAGGAAAAGCAAACTGAGCCTGCCCCTTCCGCCCCTGTGCACCTTGCTGATCCACCCCAGCTAATACGCCAGATCCCCAGCACCACAAGAATGGCAGTGTGCAAGTAGCCGAGACGGGCCTCACCACCCCACAGTGAATCCCGCCCCTAGGAGAGGGGAAGAGAAGGCACACACCAGTCTGACTGTGGCCCCAGCGGTGGGCTGGGGGCAGACATCAGGTCTGACTACAGCCCACCCACCAACCCAAGTTATTCAAGACAGCACAGGGGAAGTGCCCTGCAGTCCCGCACCACTCCAGGGACTATCCAAAATGAGAAACAGAAGAATTCCCCTCAGAAAAACGTCCAGGAAACAACAACAGCTAACGAACTGATCAAAAATGATTTAAACAATATAACAGAAAGTGAATTTAGAATAATAGTCATAAAATCAATCGCTGGTCTTGAAAATAGTATAAAGGACAGCAGAGAATCTCTTGCTACAGAGATCAAGGGACTAAGGAACAGCAAGGAGGAGTTAAAAAATGCTATCAACGAGCTACAAAATAAAATGGAGACAACTACAGCTCAGATTGAAGAGGCAGAGGAGAGAATAGGTGAACTAGAAGATAAAATTATGGAAAAAGAAGAAGCTGAGAAAAAGAGATAAAAAAAATCCCGGAGTATGAGGGGAAAATTAGAGAACTAAGTGATGCACTAAAAATATAATCTACGCATAATTGGTATTCCAGAGGAAGAAGAGAGAGGGAAAGGGGCTGAAGGTGTACTTGAAGAAATAATAGCTGAGAACTTCTGGGATCTGGGGAAGGAAAAAGGCATTGAAATCCAAGAGGCACAGAGAACTCATTTCAGACGTAACTTGAATCAATCTTCTGCACGACATATCATAGTGAAACTGGCAAAATACAAGGATAAAGAGAAAATTCTGAAAGCAGCTAGAGATAACCATGCTCTAACATATAAAGGGAGACCTATAAGACTCATGACCGATCTCTCTACTGAAACTTGGCAGGCCAGAAAGGCATGGCAGGAGATCTTCAATGTGATGACCAGAAAAAAATACGCAGCCGAGAATCCTTTATCCAGCAAGTCTGTCATTTAGAATAGAAGGAGAGATAAAGGTCTTCCCAAACAAACCAAAACTGAAGGAATTTGTCACCACTAAACCAGCCCTACAAGAGATCCTAAGGGGGATCCTGTAGGACAAAGTACCAGAGACATCGCTACAAGCATGAAACCTACAGACATCACAATGATTCTAAACCCATATCTTTCTATAATAACACTGAATGTAAATGGACTAAATGCGCCAACCAAAAGACATAGGGTATCAGAATGGAAAAAAAACAAGACCCATCTATTTGCTGCCTACAAGAGACTCATTTTAAACCTGAGGACACCTTCATATTGAGAGTGAGGGGAGGGAGAACTATTTATCATGCCACTGGAAGTCAAAAGAAAGCTGGAGTAGCCATACTTATATCAGACAAACTACACTTTAAATTAAAGGCTGTAACAAGAGATGAAGAAGGGCATTATATAATAATCACAGGGTCTATCCATCAGGAAGAGCTAACAGTTATAAATGTCTATGCGCCGAATACAGGAGCCCCCAAATATATAAAACAATTACTCACAAACATAAGCAACCTTATTGATAAAAATGTGGTAATTGCAGGGGACTTTAACACTCCACTTACAGAAATGGATAGATCATCTAGACACACGGTCAATAAAGAAACAAGGGCCCTGAATGAGACATTGGATCAGATGGACTTGACAGATATATTTAGAACTCTGCATCCCAAAGCAACAGATTATACTTTCTTCTCAAGTGCACATGGAACATTCTCCAAGATAGATCACATACTGGGTCACAAAACAGCCCTCCATAAGTATACAAGAATTGAAATCATACCATGCATACTTTCAGACCACAATGCTATGAAGCTTGAAATCAACCACAGAAAAAAGTCTGGAAAACCTCCAAAAGCATGGAGGTTAAAGAACACCCTAGTAAAGAATGAATGGGTCAACCAGGCAATTAGAGAAGAAATTAAAAAATATGTGGAAACAAATGAAAATGAAAATACAACAATCCAAATGCTTTGGGATGCAGTGAAGGCAGTCCTGAGAGGAAAATACATTGCAATCCAGGTATATCTCAAGAAAAAAGAAAAATCTCAAATACAAAATCTAACAGCACACCTAAAGGAAATAGAAGCAGAACAGCAAAGGCAGCCTAAACCCAGCAGAAGAAGAGAAATAAGATAGAGCAGAAATAAACAATATAGAATCTAAAAAAAACTGTAGAGGAGATCAACGAAACCAAGAGTTGTTTTTTGAAAAAATAAACAAAATTGACAAACCTCTAGCCAGGCTTCTCAAAAAGAAGAGGGAGATGACCCAAATAGATAAAATCATGAATGAAAATGGAATTATTACAACCAATCCCTCAGAGATACAAGCAATTATCAGGGAATACTATGAAAAATTATATGCCAACAAACTGGACAACCTGGAAGAAATGGACAAATTCCTAAACACCCACACTCTTCCAAAACTCAATCAGGAGGAAAGAGAAAGCTTGAACAGACCCATAACCAGTGAAGAAATTGAATCAGTTATCAAAAATCTCCCAACAAATAAGAGTCCAGGACCAGATGGCTACCCAAGGGAGTTCTACCAGACATTTAAAGCAGAGATAATACCTATCCTTCTCAAGCTATTCCAAAAAATAGAAAGGGAAGGAAAACTTTCAGACTCATTCTATGAAGCCAGTATTACTTTGATTCCTAAACCAGACAAAGACCCACTAAAAAAAGAGAACTACAGGCCAATATCCGTGATGAGTATGGATGCAAAAATTCTCAATAAGATACTAGCAAATCAAATTCAACAGCATATAAAAAGAATTATTCACCATGATCAAGTGGGATTCATTCCTGGGATGCAGGGCTGGTTGAACATTCGCAAATCAATCAACGTGATACATCACATTAATAAAAGAAAAGATAAGAACCATATGGTCCTGTCAATCGATGCAGAAAAGGCCTTTGACAAAATTCAGCAACCTTTCTTAATCAATACCCTCGAGAAAGTTGGGATAGAAGGAACATACTTAAAGATCATAAAAGCCACTTATGAAAAGCCCACAGCTAACATCATCCTCAATGGGGAAAAACTGAGAGCTTTTTCCCTGAGATCAGGAACATGACAGGGATGCCCACTCTCACCGCTGTTGTTTAACATAGTGTTGGAAGTTCTAGCATCAGCAATCAGACAACAAAAGGAAATCAAAGGCATCAAAATTGGCAAAGATGAAGTCAAGCTTTCACTTTTTGCAGATGACATGATATTATACATGGAAAATCTGATAGACTACACCAGAAGTCTGCTAGAACTGATACATGAATTTAGCAAAGTTGCAGGATACAAAATCAATGTACAGAAATCAGTTGCATTCTTATACACTACAATGAAGCAACAGAAAGACAAATAAAGAAACTGATCCCATTCACAATTGCACCAAGAAGCATAAAATACCTAGGAATAAATCTAACCAAAGACGTAAAAGATCTGTATGCTGAAAACTAGAGAAAGCTTATGAAGGAAATTGAAGAAGATATAAAGAAATGGAAAGACATTCCTTGCTCATGGATTGGAAGGATAAATATTGTCAAAATGTCAATACTACCCAAAGCTATCTACACATTCAATGCAGTCCCAATCAAAATTGCACCAGCATTCTTCTCGAAACTAGAAAAGCAATTCTTATATTCATATGGAACCACAAAAGGCCCTGAATAGCCAAAGGAATTTTGAAGAAGACCACCAAAGCAGGAGGCATCACAATCCCAGACTTTAGCCTCTACTACAAAGCTGTCATCATCAAGACAGCATGGTATTGGCACAAAAACAGACACATAGACCAATGGAATAGAATAGAAACCCCAGAACCAGACCCACAAACGTATGGCCAACTAATCTTTGATAAAGCAGGAAAGAACATCCAATGGAAAAAAGACAGTCTCTTTGACAAATGGTGCTGGGAGAACTGGACAGCAACATGCAGAAGATTGAAACTAGACCACTTTCTCACACCATTCACAAAATAAATTCAAAATGGATAAAGGACCTGAATGTGAGGCAGGAAACCATCATAATCCTAGAGGAGAAAGCAGGAAAAGACCTCTCTGAACTCAGGCGTAGCAATTTCTTACTTGACATATCCCCAAAGGCAAGGAAATTAAAAGCAAAAATGAATTACTGGGACCTTATGAAGATAAAAAGCTTCTGCACAGCAAAGGAAACAACCAACAAAACTAAAAGGCAACCAATGGAATAGGAAAAGATATTTGCAAATGACATATCGGACAAAGGGCTAGTATCCAAAATCTATAAAGAGCTCACCAAACTCCACACCAGAAAGACAAAGAACCCAGTGAAGAAATGGGCAGAAAACATGAATAGACACTTCTCTAAAGAAGACATCCGGATGGCCAACAGGCACATGAAAAGAACCTCAATGTCGCTCCTTATCAGGGAAACATAAATCAAAACCACACTCAGATATCACCTCACACCAGTCAGAGTGGCCAAAATGAACAAATCAGGAGACTATAGATGCTGGAGAGGATGTGGAGAAACGGGAACCCTCTTGTACTGTTTGTGGGAATGCAAATTGGTGCAGCCACTCTGGAAAACAGTGTGGAGGTTCCTCAGAAAATTAAAAATAGACCTACCCTATGACCCAGAAATAGCACTGCTAGGAATTTACCCAAGGGATACAGGAGTACTGATGCATAGGGGCACTTGTACCCCAATGTTTATAGCAGCACTCTCAACAATAGCCAAATTATGGAAAGAGCCTAAATGTCCATCAACTGATGAATGGATAAAAAAATTGTGGTTTATATATACAATGGAATACTACGTGGCAATGAGAAAGAATGAAATATGGCCCTTTGTAGCAACATGGATGGAACTGGCGAGTGTGATGCTAAGTGAAATAAGCCATACAGAGAAAGACAGATACCATATGGTTTCACTCTTATGTGGATCCTGAGAAACTTAACAGAAACCCATGGTGGAGGGGAAGGAAAAAAAAAAGAGGTAAGTGTGGAAGAGAGCCAAAGCATGAGAGACTCTTAAAAACTGAGAACAAACTGAGGGTTGATGGGGCATGGGAGGGAGAGGAGGGTGGGTGACGGGTATTGAGGAGGGCACCTTTTGGGATGAGCACTGGGTGTTGTATGGAAACCAATTTGACAATAAACTTCATATATTGAAAAAAAATAAAGAAGAAAACATAAGAGGAAGGAAAACCTCCAAATTCATTCTATGGAGCCAGGATCACCATGACACCAAAAACAGATAAAGACACCACAATAAAAGGAAACTACTGGCCAGTATCTCTGATGAACATAGATGCTAAAATCCTCGACAAAATATTAGCTAACTACATCCAACAATATATTAAGAAATCCATATACCACAATCAAGTGGGTTTTATTACAGGGATGCAGGAGTGGTTTATATTAACAAAAACAATTAACATGATACATCACATCAAGAGAAAGGATAAAAACTATCTGGTCATTTTAATAGATGCAGAAAAGAATTTGGCCAAGTACAACATCCATTCATGATGAAAACCACCAAGAAAGTACGTTTAGAGGAAACACACCTCAATGTAATAAAAGCCTCATATAAAAAACCCACAGCCAACATCATACTCAATGTGAAAAAAAACAATGATTTTCTCTAAGATCAGGAAGAAAATAAGGATGTCCACCCTCACCACTTTTATTCAACATAGTATGGGAAGTCCTAACCACAACAATTAGACAGCATAAAGAAATAAAAGATACCCAAACTGGTAAGGAAGAAATAAAACTGTCACTATTTTCACATGAAATAATACTATATATAGAAAATCCTAAAGACTCCACCAAAAAAACTAAAAAAACAAAACAAAAAACTGATCAATAGATTCAGTAAAGTTGCAAGATACAAAATCAATGTACAGAAATTTGTTGCATTTCTATACACTAATAATGAAGTAGCAAAAGTGACGTTAAGAAAAGAATACCATTTACAATTGCTCCAAAAGCAATAAAATACCTAGGAATAAACTTAGCCAAAGGGGTAAAATACCTGTACTCTGAATAATATAAAACAAAACAACACCAAGAAATACAAAGACATACCATGCTCATGGTTGAAAGAGAAAATGTTGTTCAAATGCCTATACTACCCAAAGCAATCCATAGATTTAATGCAATCTCTATCAAAATACCAATGGCATTTTTCACATAGCTAGAACAAACAATCCTAAGATTTGTATGGAACTGCAAAAGACCCCAAATAGCCAAAGCAATCTTGAAAAAGAAAAACAAAACTGGAGGTATCACAATTTCATATTTCAAGTTATATTCTAAAGCATTAATAATTAAAACAGTATGGTATTGGCATAAAAATAGACATACAAATCAATGGAATAGAACAGAAAACCCAGAGAGAAAACCACAACCATATGGTCAATTAATCTTTGACAAGAGGGTTGAATATACAATGGGAAAAAGTTTCTTCAACAAATGGTGTTGGGAAAACTGGATAGCAATATGCAAAAGAATGAAACTGGACCACTTTATTTCACAATATGCATAGATAAACTCCAAATGAATTCAAGACACAAATGTGAGACCTAAAACCATAAAAATCCTAGAAGAGAGCATAGGCAGTAATATCTCTGACATCAGCCATAGCAACATTTTTCTAGATATGTCTCTTGAGGCAAGGAAGATAAAACTTTTTACATCAAAGTAAAAAGTTTCTGCACAGTGAAGGAAACCATCAGCAAAACTAAAAGGCAGCCTACTGAATGGGAGAAGATATCTGCAAATGACATATCTGATAAAGGGTTGGTGTCAAAATGTACAAAGAATTTATAAATCTCAAGCCCCAAAAAACAAATAATCCAACTAAAAATGGGCAGAAGACATGAACAGACATTTCTCCAAAGAAGACATCAGATGTACAACAGACACATGAAAAGGTACTCATCACTCATTATCAGAGAAGTGCAAATCAAAACTACAATGAGATAGCACCTTATACCTGTCAGAATGACTAAAATAAAAAAAAAAAAAAAACACAAGAAATAAGTGTTGTTGAGGATGCAGAGGAAAAGGAAACTTCTTGCACTGTTGGTGGGACTATAAACTTGTGCAGTCATTGTGGAAAATGGAGGTTCCAAGAAATTAAAATAGAACTACTCTGTGATCCAGTAATTGCACTAAAGTGTATTTCCCCCCAAATACAAAAACACTCATCTGAGGGGATACATGCACCCTGTTGCTTATTGCAGCATTATTTACGATAGCCAAAGTATGGAAGAAGCTTAAGTTTCCATTGATTGGTGAATGGATAAAGATGTCATTCATATATATATATATATATACATATATATATATACATATATATATATGTGTATATATATATATATATACATATACATGTATATATATATATACATGTATATATATGTGTATATATATATATATATATAATGGAATATTACTCAGCCATAAAAAAGAATGAAATCTTGCCATTCGCAACACCATGGATAGAACTAAACAGTATAAGGTTAAGTGAAATATGTTGTCAGAGAAAGACAAATAACATATGGTCTCATTCATATGTGGAATTTAAGAAACAAAACGAGTACAGGAAAACAAAAAGGAGAGAAATAAAACAAGAAACAAACTCTTTTAAGTATAGACAACAAACTGATAGTTATCAAAGGGTAGTTAGGTGGGAAGATAAGGGAAATAGAAGATGAGGATTAAAGAGTACACTTATCAAGATGGAAAAAAAAATGATAAGAAAACTAAAAATAAAAATTCCCTAAGCAAAAGAAAAAAAAAAAAAGAAATTAATCCTAGAGGAATTAAATAGTAGTTTGTAAAGCACAATGAAATAAGTATAGAGATATAGAGAATTAGTGAAATAGCTAGTATTTAGTTAGTCCTTTTAGTATTCCAAACATATTAATATTTCCTTAGCTTTACTCTTTACAACAAAGGGGATGGAGTGGGGGGGGGGGGAGAATCCTTTCAGGCAAACTTGGATGCTAGAAGTTACTAGAGAAAATTGTCTTAACATACTGAGTAAAAATAACTTCCACTCTATATATCTATACTCAAGCAGATTATCAAACAAGTGTATGATAGATAAAGAATATTTTCTCAAATAAAAAGCTGCAGATAATTGGTCTCATAAGAATGAGGAAAACAAAGTACTTCTTAAGCAAGACAGGTCATTGGACTCAGAAAACAGGTGCCCAGTGCAGAAAAGTGGTGAGTGCAAGTTCCATTTTGACAGTTCTCTGTCAGTTCTCCAGGGAAGCCTGTTCAGATAGGAGTAGGAGAGCAGGGAGGGCCCTGGTTGATAGGATATAGAGAAAACAGGATTTCAGATTATCTGATGTGTTTTATTTTTTGGGAAAAATAGTATTAAGCTGATTTGTATCAGCATTTAGAAAAGATGATTAAAAGAAACTTACAAAGCTGAGCAAATGAAAATGAAAGGATTTTATTACATATATATGTATATATACACACACACACACACATATATATGTATATACATATGTATACATATATAAGGAAGATAGGAATGTCATTAAATGGCTACTGTACTAACTGACTTTATGCTGACTAGGGGACAAAGCAGTTGAGTGAGTTACTACAGGAGATGTGGATAAAACAGAGCTCACAAAGGCCTAAGTACCTATAATTGAGGATATCATCATTGTTTCATTTTAAGGGAAACAGAGTGATCCAGAAAAAAAGTGTACTTTTATGCTCCATTCCCAAATTAGTTTTGCCATAAAACCCTTCCCTGAATTACCAGGAAAACTACCACGCATTGAGAGTCCTGTCTTTTTCATTTCTTTTTCTTTCTAAATGACACTATTTCAGATCAACTCAATGATCATTTTTATACATTCAAAGAGCCTAGAAATCCATTGTGAAAAATAGGAGAGAGAAACCAAAGATTTAGATTTTAGTTATGAGAAGGATTCAATTTTAAGAGTATTATTTTAAATATATGTCAATACAGGGAAATAATACTTTACATAGACTATCAGTTCTCACTCCGACTTCAAATTTTGTTTCATTCTTGTATTTTATACTCTCCCTCTGTACTTCCCATGTCCCCCCAGGAGAGATAAATAACCCAGAGAAAATTAGAATTTACTAGGGTAGCTGGGGCAATGAATGGAAAAGTATTGCTTTCTCAGCATGTCAGTAGTAAGATAGAAACATATTAGCAATAGGCTCCTAGACAACAAGGAAAAAGGCAACAAGAATTTGAAAGAAGTATAAAGATTCGTTTTGCCAGAAGGAATGTGAAAACAAAACGAAACTTTCCCAAAATGAATTGCTAATTTAATTAGTGCTTTCTGACCCTACAAGCAGGGACATTTCTAATTCCTAAATAGCAGTTTTTACTGTTACCCAAAGAAACTGCATACGTTTTTAAAAGTGATTTAAGAACAGATTAAACCTGAAAATCCAATCTCATTTTGACATCTGGAACTAAGCCAAAGAATTGTTTCCTCAAGGGGATAAATGTAACAGCATTGCTATGTGCCCAGAATACCAGATCTCCATACATGATTTCTAACAAGTACAGTCATATTTTAAAATATGAGCCACCCTTCCGAGCAATATTTTAGGGACAGGGAGTAAAAACAGACATTTTCATTAAGTTCAAGTTTTGTTAAAACAAGAAAAAGCAATAAGTACCCAAAGCCATGTCAGTGACAGCTCTGTTCAAGCATCTGTGCTGAGTAGATACAAGAGGAAAGAAACATTAAGCACAAAAATGTATAAAGATACGTAGGCCAAAATAGAAAGGCAAGGGTAATATAAAATACTATCAGAGAGAGTAAGAACCAGCAGCAAAAGGAAAAATATGCTCGGAATAATCAAACTTCTAAGGAAACAGAACATATCCTAGGAAAAACCGAAGGAAGGAGAGATTTATTTTTCTCATTTTGTTAGTCAACACTACTAATTCATGCTCCTTAATATAACATAATTTGTAAAGAAATGACATGATTTATAAAGAAATATATACACACACATATATACATATCTTTAAATATGTTCTATTTTAAGAATACAATAAAGATATAATGTATAATTTATATAGTGTATACACATCTATATTTTTAAAATATATTTTTTCTTTAATAACTTAATTTACAGCCCATTTGAAAATACTTTTTATGTTTAAATATATTGTCTTCAATATTTTGTATTTCCCAAAGACAGATAATGTACATAAAAGAACCTGTTTACCATCTATAATATGGGTAAATGCTTTCCTTCTTTTCTACTCTCTAGTTCGGGAGGAGTTAGCATAACTGAAGCCCTCAGCTATTTCCATTGCAAAAGTACTTCAAAATAATAGAAGAATCGGGAAAAAAGAACACAAGTGTTTACAAGAACCTTTATCTTTGGTGACACAGGTCATCTGCTTAGACCTGTTGTAGAGTTTTTTCTAAACAGATATTCTTAGCTTATATGGACACAGGGATAAATTTTGGTTGTCGAGTAGGAGTTTGAATATCCAATTATGTTGATATTTATGCAAAATTCTGAGGAAAAAGTGGTGGTTATCGGATTCTTATATATCTGCGATTAACAAAAGAAATTAACATATCTACCCCACAGGGCTTGACATCCGGAACCATGCGCCAGAGACCCAGCCCTCGTTAAATCTAATTTCTGCACAAGAGGCAGTAGGGGAGCATCAGATCATGAGAGTTTGATTCCAGTCTAATGCTACCCCTTGACAAATGGTTTTTAAGTTACTTCACCTCCCAGAGATTCCTTTTCTACATGTTTAAGAACAATACTTTGAGGTAAGAAAAGGTTTCAAAGAGTATACCTAATTCTAAGGATTCTCTCCTCTCACCTTTTCTTAATGTATTAGGGACTTTTAACTCAGTGTTGCAAGCCGATGAGGACCTGGAATATTAGCATTTCCGCTCTCATTTAAGAAAGTATTTTTTGCCCAGAGAGTGCTTGTTTGGTGGCACTAATCCTGTATGTTTAGTGTGCATAATTTAATTAGAAATTAAAGGGGCGCCTGGGTGGCGCAGTCGGTTAAGCGTCCGACTTCATCCAGGTCACGATCTCGCGGTCCGTGAGTTCGAGCCCCGCGTCGGGCTCTGGGCTGATGGCTCGGAGCCTGGAGCCTGTTTCCGATTCTGTGTCTCCCTCTCTCTCTGCCCCTCCCCCGTTCATGCTCTGTCTCTCTCTGTCCCAAAAATAAACGTTGAAAAAAAAAATTAAAAAAAAAAAAAAGAAATTAAATATGAGCTTCTGATTTCCTTTTCAAGATGGTAAATTAAGCATACTTTGCAACTTGCCTTTTTGGCATCAAATTCCTAGAAGTGGTTTTAAATGTGAACGAATAAAGCTGAGCTTGAAAACAAAGATAGTGTTCCATGGAGTAGGCATTCTAAGGAATACATGGGAGAAGAAAACTAGAATTTTATTTTATTTTATTTTTTAATTGTTTTTAATATTTATTTTTGAGAGAGAGAGAGAGAGAGAGGGAGCGGATGAGCACAAGCAGGGGAGGGCCAAAGAGAGAGGGAGACACAGAATCCAAAGAAGTCTCCAGGCTCTGAGCTGTCAACATAGAGCCCAACGTGGGGCTCGAACCCATGAACCACGAGATCATGACCTGATCCGAAGTCAGATGCTTAAGTGACTGAGTCACCCAGGCACCCCAGAAAACTGGAATTTTAATTGAACATTATTTATTATTATTAAATTTAAGCTGAATTTCCTAATAATGATGTGAAAAATCATTACTAGTAAAATAGGTATAAAATATTTTATTTTATAAAATAAAAAAGTAAAATAGGTATAAAAATTAGAAAAGGGTATCACTACAATTATTTGCAGATATACAACTATCTATGTAGACAATCCAGAATATTTACTTGATAAATTATTATATCAAATAATTGAAACTATTGTTGAATACTAGGGAAAAACACAAAACTTAATAATGTTATAATTAAGACAAACAGAAACAGCAAAAAAAAAAAAAAATAACTATCTAGAGATTAATGACAAATATCCAAGGAGTTTTTAGAGAGAAAAAGTCAACTCAAACTTACCCTTGTACCCCAAAGCTACAAAATGTATTCTTTTTGCCAATAAAATACATGTATAAATCTTTTGAAGTACACATGAGCTGAATGAACAGACAAGGTCATTGAATAAGAAGAAACAAAGTGAAAAGGTCAGTTCTCTTCAATTTAATAAGTGAATTCAAAAAATTTCCATGCATTCTTAATATTTTTCTCCAGGAATTTGTACAGAATGATTTTTAAATGCATATGAAAGTGAAATGGGAGAGGATGGCCAATAATTCTGACTAAAGAGAACGTAACCAGAGGTTGGCCCCAGATGGCAATGTATGAAGGTCCTGAACTCACCTCTTCCATAGACACACAAAATGTATACTTAAATACAGAGCAATTCCTCTGAAGAATAACTGAGTGCTGACTGAACAGCTTGTACACAATAAATTATACAAGGACCGTAGAGAGAACATCAGAGGGATAGAGACATGATAACCTAAGAACCTCAGCCCCAACAACGGGGATCGTAGTAAGGAGGGACAGTACATGGGAACTGGTACCTACACCATGGGACACAGAAGAAAAAAAAATTATGGTTTAAAAGGCAACCAAAATTTGGGATGCCTGTGTGGCTCAGTTGGCTAAGCATTGGACTCTTGATTTCAGCTCAGGTCATGAACTCACAGTGAGTTTGAGCCCCACTTCAGGCTGTCTGCCGTCTTCTAGGATTCTCACTCTCTCCTCCTCTCCCTCTCTGCCCCCATCTTGCTCATGCTGTCTCTGTCTCAAAATAAATAAACATTAAAAATAAATGAATGAATAAAGAAATAAATAGATAAATAGCAACTAAAATTTAAACAAACCAGGCCTGGAGTGTCTGTGAAGTGATAAGAGACCTGTGGAACACTCTCCAGGGTTGGAGGGTCTAGTGAACACCACTGTTTATTCTCCACTCCGCTCTGATAACACAGGTGGGAGCAGGGTACAGGCAACCTGGCCATCTGGCTACCTCAGTGAGCCCTGAGCAGCTTGACCACACCAGCCCTTACTGTCTCTAAGGAGGTTCCTTCGAATAATCTGAACCCAAAACAGCCCAAGCACAGTGCACACCAGCACACCTCCAGAAAGCACCCAGTATGCATCCAGCCATCTTACCAATGTAACACAGGAACAGAGCACCCAGGGATACAACAGGCTTATACTCTCTTCAGTTCCAGATGACCTGCAAGCGTACCCCCTGATTAGAGCACCCCAGCAACTCCCAGCCCATACGTGTTTCAGCTCCAGGTGTCCCATGAGGACAGCCCCTGTGTGGAATACCCCAAGCCCTCCCAACCTGTGCCTGCCTCAGTTCTAGCCATCCCAGTAGGGTGCCCCCTGCATGAAGCACATGAACCACAAGGACTGAGCCTGTTTCAGCTCCAGCTGTCCTGCTAGGGTACTCCCTTCATGGAACACATCAACAACTGTGCCTCACTTGCTTCAGTTCCAGCTGCCCCACCAGGGCATACTCTGCATGGACCACACCAACCACCAGGCCTGTGCCTGCTTCAGCTCCAGCTGTTCTGTTAGTATACCACTGTTCAGAGCACCTTGGAACCCCTAGCCCACCCTCCCTCTTCAGCTCTAGCCATTCTACCAAAGTGGCCCAGGAGCAGAGTTCTAAGACAACCCGCTCATACCCACTATATCTCCCAGCTCCAGCCAGCCAGCGAGCCAAAGCTTCCAGGCATACCCAGCCTACACAGGGAACTTTTCCACCCAAGACTTTTCTTTCAAGTCTAGGAGAAGAAGCTCTTTCGTGAAATTCACAGAAACAAACCCAAAGTCAAATAAAATGAGAAGATAGAGAAATATGTTCCAAATGAAAGAACAAGGCAAAACTCCAGAAAAAAAAGAACTAAATAAAACAGAGATAAGCAATATAACTGATAAGGAGTTCAATAAAATATTTATAAAGATGGCCAAAGGACTTGAAAGAAGAGTATATGAACTCATCAAGAATTTCAACCAAGAGAGAGAAAATGTAAAAAAGAACCAATCAGAATCGGAGAATATAATAACAAAAATGAAAAACACAGAAGGGGAAATGAACATATTAGAGGATGCAGAAGTATGAATCAGTGATCTGAAAGATTATTAGAAAGTATCCACATTGAACAGCAAAAAGGAAAAAAAAATAAAAGTAAGCATAGGTTAAGAGATCACGGGGATAACATTAATCTATTAACATTCATGTTATAGGGTTTCCAGAAGAAGGGAGAGAGAATGGGGCAGAAAACTCATTGAAGTTAGCTGAAACTTATTTGAATAAAACTTACTTGAACAATAGCTGAAAACTTTCCAACCCGTGGAAGGAAATCAATATCTAGGCCCAGGATTTGCAGAGCTCCAAACAAGATGAACCCACAGAAGTCCATACCAAGACACATAATCCTTAAAATGTCAAACATTAAAGATAAAAAGAGGATCATAAAAACAGTGAGAGAAAAGCATCTAGTTATATACAGGAAAAAACCCATAAGGTGATAAGCTGATTTTTCAGCAGAAAATTTGCAGGCCAGGAGGGAATGATGTAATATATTCTAAGTATTATAGATTATTTCTATAACCAAGAACACGCTACCCAGCAAGGTTATCATTCAGATGTGAAGGTTCCCAGATAAACTAAAGTAGTTTACCACCACAAAAATGACCTTAGAAAAAAAATGATAAAGGGACTTCTTTAAGCAAAAAAGGCTCTAACTGGAAGGAAAATATTTTTAAAGATTGACAAAAGCAAATATACAATAAAGGTAAGACATCACTTATAAAGCTAGTATGGAGGTTGAAAGACAAAAGTAGTAACACCAATTATATCTACAAAAATTAGCCAAGAAATACCCAAAATAAACATTAGTAAAGTATAACATCATATACATAAAACATGGAAAGAAGAGTAAAAATGCAGTACTTTAGGAATATTTTCTAAATAAACCACCATCAACTTAATCAACTCTGAAGCCACCATCAACTTAATATTGATCACTATGTATTTAGGATGTTACGTATAAAACTCACGGAAACCACAAGTCAAAAAACCATAATAGATACAAATATAATGATAAAGAACTCCAAGCATAACACTAAATAAAGTCATCAAACAGAAGGGGATAGAGCAAGAGAATAAAGGGAACAGAGAAGGCCTATAAAAACCACAGAAAACAATTAACAAAATAGCAATAAGATCACACCTATTAAAATTACTTTATGTGTAAAAGATCTAAACACTCCATTCAAAAGCCATAGAGTGACTGAATAATTTTTTTAAAAGATGCATGTATATGTTGTCTATAAGAGACTCACTGCAGATCTGAAGATCGTATGGACAGAAAGTGAAGGGATAGAAAAAGTTATTCCAAGCAAATGGAAGGAACAAAGAAAAGTCAAAGCAGCAATACTTATATTCAATAAAATAGACTTTAAAGGAAGACTGTTACAAGACACAAAGAAGGGAATTAATGATAAATAATAAAGTGATTAATCCAACCAAAAGATATAAATATTGTAAGTATCTATGCACCCAATATAGAACCAATTAAATGCATAGAACAATGGCATAAAAACAGACACTCAGATCAAGGGAACAGAATAGAGAACCCAGAAATGGACCCACAAACGTATGGCCAGCTAATCTTTGACAAAGCAGGAAAGAATATCCAATGGAATAAAGACAGTCTCTTCAGCAAGTGGTGCTGGGAAAACTGGACAACAACATGTAGAAAAATGAACGTGGACCACTTTCTCAGACCATACACAAAAATAAACTCAAAATGGATAAAAGACCTAAATGTAAGACAGGAAGCTGTCAAAATCCTTGAAGAGAAAGCAGGCAAAAACCTCTTTGACCTTGGCTGCAGCAACTTCTTACTCAAAACGTCCCTGGAGGCAAGGGAAACAAAAGCAAACATGAACTACTGGGACCTCATCAAAATAAAAAGCTTCTGCAAAGTGAAGGAAACCATCAGCAAAACTAAAAGGCAACCAACAGAATGGGAGAAGATATTTGCAAACAACATATCAGATAAAGGGTTAGTATCCAAAATCTATAAAGAACTTCTCAAACTCAACACCCAAAAAAACCAAATAATCCAGTGAAGAAATGGGCAAAAGACATGAATAGACACATCTCCAAAGAAGACATCCAGATGGATGGTGGTGATGATTAGTGTTAAAAATCCAGTTGGAAAATATCTTCTACCTGGTGAGTTTACACTTATATGTATTTTTACTATTGCTACATTTCAATTGTTTCTACTACCTTATGATTGTACTGTCTCACATATCATGCATTTTTAAACATTTTTAAATTTATAATTCTTTCTTGATTTTTCTTTTTTGTATTTCAATTGTTTTGAATTCTATTTCTTTTAATGTTTAAGACAAACTCTTACCATGCAAATGTAACATATTTAAATATACATCTTAGCCTTATCCTTAACATTTAACATACACATTATTGATAATCATTGTTTTATATAGACAATGTTAGATTAAATTCAGCTCAAATATTTACCAATTTCTTTACTCACCATACTCTATTGTAACCTAGGCCCTGATTTGGGGATTTTTTCCTTTTTCTTGAAAGTACTTCAAGATTAGAATTTTCTTTTTTGAAGATAATTCTCTCAGTTTGTATTATAAACATCTTTATTTTTACATTATACCTTATTTTTCTTTGTCAATTTTTATTTAAATTCCAATTAGTTAACATACAGTGTATTATCAGCATCGGGTGTAGACTTTAGCAATTCATCAGTTACATACAACACCCAGCATTCATCACAACAAACGCCCTCCTTAATCTCCATCACTTATTTAACCCATCCCCACCCCCCCACCTCCCCTCCAGTAACCCTCAGTTTGATCTCTATAGTTGAGAGTCTGTTTTCTGGTTTGCCTCTCTCTCTGTTTTTTCCCCCTTGTTCATCTACTTTGTTTCTTACATTCATAGTATTTGTCTTTCTCTGACTTATTTCACATAGCATAATACTCTCTAACTCTATCCATGTCACTAGAAATGGCAAGATTTCGGAACAGACTAGAGAACCCAGAAATGGACCCACAAATGTATGGCCAACTAATCTTTGACAAAGAAGGAAAGAATATCCAATGGAATAAAGACAGTCTCTTCAGCAAGTGGTGCTGGGAAAACTGGACAGCGACACACAGAACAATAAACCCGGACCACTTTCTTATACTATACACAAAAATAAACTAAAAATGGATGAAAGACCTAAATTTAAGACAGGAAGCCAGCAAAATCCTCGAGGAGAAAGCAGGCAAAAACCTCTTTGATCTTGCCCGCAGCAACTTCTTACTCAACACGTCTCTGGAGGCAAGGGAAACAAAAGCAAACATGAACTACTGGGACCTCATCAAAATAAAAAAGCTTCTGCACAGGAAGAAAACCATCAGCAAAACTAAAAGGCAACCAACAGAATGGGAGAAGATATTTGCAAACAATGTATCAGATAAAGATCTTATAAATCTATAAAGAACTTCTCAAACTCAACACCCAAAAAAAACAAATAATCCAGTGAAGAAATGGGCAAAAGACATGAATAGACACTTCTCCAAAGAAGACATCCAATGGCCAACCGACACATGAAAAAATGCTCAACAGCACTCATTATCAGGGAAATACAAATCAAGACCACAATGAGATACCAACTTGCACCTGTCAGAATGGCTAACATTAACAACTCAGACAACAATAGATGTTGGCGAGGATGCAGAGAAAGAGGATCTCTTTTGCACTGTTGGTGGGAATGCAAACTGGTGTAGCCACTCTGGAAAACAGTATGGAGGTTGTTCTTCAAAAAATTAAAAATAGAACTACCCAATGACCCAGCAATTGCACTACTAGGTATTTATCCAAGGGACACAGGTATGCTGTTTCGAAGGGATACATGCATCCCAATGTTTATAGCAGCACTATCAACAATAGCCAAAGTATAGAAAGAGCCCAAATGTCCACTGATGGATGAATGGAAGAAGAAGATGTGGTGTGTGTGTGTGTGTGTGTGTGTGTGTGTGTGTGTATATATATATATATATATATATATATATATTTATGCACAATGGGGTATTACTTGGCAATCAAAAAGAATGAAATCTTGCCATTTGCAACCATGTGGATGGAACTAGAGGTTATTATGCTAAGCGAAATTAGAGAAAGACAAATATCATATGACTTCACTCATACGAGGACTTTAAGATACAAAACATAAGGGAAGGGAAGCAAAAATAATATAAAAACAGGGAGGGGGCCAAAACATAAGAGACTCTTAAATATGGAGAACAAATAGAGGGTTGCTGGAGGGTTTGTGGGAGGGGAGATGGGCTAAATGGGTAAGGAGCATTAAGGAATCTTCTCCTGAAATCATTGTTGCACTATATGCTAACTTGGATGCAAATGTAAAAAATAAATTAAATAAAAATAAACGCATAGAGCAAATGTTAATAGACACAAAGGGAGAAATTAAGAGTAATACAATAATAATAGGACACTTTAATACCCTACTTATACCAATGGATAGATCATCCTTGCAAAAAGTAATAAGGAAACAGTGGCTTTGAATGACACACCTGACCAGATGGACTTAAATATATACAGAATATTTCATCCCAAAACAGCAGAATATATGTTTTTTACAAGTGGTCATGAAACATTCACTAGGATAAATTACATTCTAGGCCACAAATATATCTCAAAAAAATTAAAAACCTCACAGTCATATCAAATATCTTTTTTAACCAGAACAACATAAAACTAGAAATCTACTACAGGAAAAACCCTGGAAAAAAACCCCAAACATGTGTAGGATAAACAATATGTTACTAAACAACCAATGGCTCCATGAAGAAATCAAAGAGCAAATTTAAAAATATATAGAGTTGGGGCACCTGGGTGGATCAGTCATTTATGTTTCCAACTCTTAATTTCAGTTCAAGCCTTGATGTCACTGTTCTTGAGTTCAAGCCCCGCAGTGGCCTCTACACTGGCAGTGGGGAGCCTGCTTAGGTTTCTCTCACTCTCTCTCTCCCTGCCCCATCCCTGCTTGTTCTGCCTCTCTCTCTAAATCAATAAACATTAAAAAAAATAAAAAATATATGGAGACAAATGAAATGAAAACACAACAGTCCAAAATCTTTACAACACAACAAAAGAAATCCTAAGAGGCAAGTTTATAGCAATTCAAGTCGACCTCCAGGAATAAGAAAAATCTCAAATAACCTAAACTTACACTTTAAAGGAATTAGAAAGAGAAAACAAACCCCAAAGTTAGTAGAAAGAAGGAAATAATAAACATAGAGCAGAAATAAATAAAAACTAAAATTTAAAAAAAAGAAAAGAAGAACAGATCAAGGAAGCCAACTGCTGGTTCTTTGAAAAAATAAACAAAATTGATAAACCATTAGCCAAACTGATCAAGAAAAACAAGAGGAGAACCTAAGTAACAGCCAACACCGCAGGGTAACAAAAAAATTTTAAGAGACTACTCTGAAAAATTATAGGCCAACAAATAGGAAAATATAGAACAAATATATACATTTCTAAAAACTAAATCTAAACCAGAAAGAAATGGAAATCTATACAGGCTGATTACCAGTAAGGTAAATATATCAGTAATCAAAAAACTCACAACAAACAAAAGTTCAGGACTAGATGGCTTCACAGGTGAATTTTACCAAACATTTAAAGAGTGCTTTTCAAAATATCCCCACCCCCAGAACAATAGTGGAAGGAATGCTTCCAAATTCATTATATGAAGCCGCCATAATCTTGAGACTCAAACCAGATGGGACATTGTAAAGAAAACCACAGGCCAATATCTCTGATGAACAAAGAGGCAAAAACCCTGATCAAAATATTAGCAAGCCAAAGTCAACATTATTTTAAAAGTACTATTCACCACAGTCACCTGGGATTTATTCTAGGAATGTAAGAATGTTTCAATATCAATCAATCAATGTGATACAACACATTAACAGAATGAAGGATACAAAGCATATGATTATCACAATAGATGCAGAAGATGTAGTGGACAAAATTCAATATACATGATAAAAACTATCTATAAAGTAGGTTAAAGGCCCTATGTGAAAAACCCACAGTAAATATCATACTTAATAGTGAAAAACAAAGTTTTTTCTTAAATTCAGGAACAAAGAGACCATTCTCACCATTTTTATTCTATGTAGTACTGGAAATCCTAGTCACAGCAATCAGACAATAAGAAATAAAAAGCATCCAAATCAATAAGGAAGAAATAAAACTTTCACCATTTGCAGATGACATGATCGTATATATAAAAAATTCTAAAGACCCCACCAAAAACTATTAGAATAAATGAATTCAGTAAAGTTGCAGGATACAAAATTAAAATATAGAAATCTGTTGCATTTCTGTACACTAATAATAAAGTAGCAGAAAGATAAAGAAAACAATCCCAGTTACAACTGCATTGAAAAGAATAAACTGCCTAGAAATAAGTTTCACCAAGAAGATAACTTATACTCTGGAAACTATAAGAGACTGATGAAAGAAATTGAATATGAAATCAAATATGTACCATGCTCATGGTTTGGAGAATACTGGTAAAAATCTTCATACTACATAAAGCAATGTGCAAATTTAATGCAATCTCTATTTAAATACCAACAGTATTTTTCACAGACCTAGAACAAGTGATCCTAAAGTCCATATGAAACCACAAAAAACCTGGAATGGCCAAAGCAATCCTGAGAAAGAAGAACAAAGTTGATGATAGCGTAATCCTAGATATCAAGATGTACAACCAAACTATAGTAAGCAAAGAGAATAGTACCGGCACAAAAGTGGACACATAGACCAGTGGAACAGGAGAAAACACCCAGAAATAAACTGATACTTATATGGTCAATTAATTTACAACAAAGGAGGTAGGAATATAAATGGTAAAAAAGAAAGTCTCTTCAATTAATGATGCTGAGAATGACAGCGGACCATTTTCTTATACACACACAAATATAAACTCAAAATGGATTAAAGACCTAAATGTGAAAGTGGACACCACCACAGAACTCCTGAAAGAAAATACAGGCATTAATCTCTTGGACATTGGCATTAGCAACATAGTTGTGGACATGTCACCTCAGGCAAAGAAAAAAAAGAAAATAAACTATTGGGACTACACCAACATTAAAATCTTTTGCAAAGCAGAGGAAACTTACAACTAAATGAAAAGGCAACCTAATGAATGGGAGAAAATATTTACAAAATTTTTCTGATATAGGATTAATATCAAAAATATATAAGAAACTATTACAACACCAAAAAAAAAATCCAGTTAAAAATGGGCAAAGGACCTGAGTGGTCACTTTTCCAAAGACATACAAATGGCCACCAGACACATGAAAAGACACTCAACATCACCAGTCATCAGGGAAATGCAAATAAAAACCACAATGGTTAGCATCAAAAAGGCAAGCAATAGTAAGTGTTGACAAGGATGTGGAGAAAAGGGAACTGTCATGTATTTTTGGTGGCAATGTAAATTGGTACAGCCACTGTGGAAATCAGTATGGATTTTCCTCAAAAATTTAAAAATAGAAATACCATGTGATCCAGTAATTCCAGTAATGGGTATTTATCATAGAAAATTAAAACACTAATTTGAAAAAAAATATATGCACCCCCGTGTTCTTTGCAGCATCACTTACCATAACCAAGACACGAAAGCAGCCAAAGCAGTCATCAGTAAATAAATGGGTTAAGAAGATGTGGTATACAAAAGACCCAAAATATCCAAAGCCATCTTGAAAAAGAAAAGAAAAGTCGGAGGCATCACAATACTGGACTTCAAGTTACATTACAAAGCTGTAGTTATCAAGAGAGTATGGTACTGGCATAGATACACATGTAGATGAATAGAACACAATAGAAAATTCAGAAATGGAACCACAACAATATGGCCAATTAATCTTCAACAAAGCAGGAAATAATATCCAATGATAAAAAGACAGTCTCTTCAACAAATGGTGTTGGGAAAACTGGACAGCAACATGCACAAGAATGAAGCTGGGCCACTTTTTTAAAATACACAAAATAAATTCAAAATGGATGAAAGACCTAAATGTGAGACAGGAAACCATTAAAATCTTAGAGGAGAACACAAGCAGTAACTTCTTTGACATGAGCTGTAGCAACTTCCTTCTAGATATATCTCCTGAGGCAAGAGAAACAAAAGCAAAGATAAACTATTTGATACATCAAAATAAAAAGCTTCTGGGGCACCTGGGTGGCTCAGTTAAACTTCTCACTTAGGCTCAGGTCATGATCTCGTGGTCCATATGTTCGAGCCACACATTGGGCTCTGTGCTGAGCTCTGTGCTCAGAGTCTGGAGCCTGCTTAAGATTCTGTATATCCCTTTCTCTCTGTGCCTCTGTCTGTGTCTCTTGAAAATGAATTAACTTCAAAAAAGTTTTTAAGAAAACAGAAAGCTTTGGCACAGCAAACAATCAACAAGACTAAAAGGCAACCTATGGAATGGGAGAAGATATCTGCGAAAGACATACCTTATAAAGGGTTATTATCCCAAAATACATAAAGAATTTCTAAATCTCAACACACACAAAAAAAACAATAATCAAGTTAAAAAGTGGGCAGAAGACATGAACATACTTTTTTCCAAAGAAGACATAAAAATGACCAACAGATACGTGGAAGAGGCTCAACATCACTTGTCATCAGGGAAATACAAATCAAAGCAACAATGAGATATCACCTCTTACCTGACAGAATGGCTAAAGTCAAAAACAGAACAAGGATTGCCAAGGATATAGGAAAAAAGGAACCCTCTTGCAATGTTGGTGGGAATGAATGAAAACTGGTGCAACCACTGTGAAAAACAGAATGGGGATTCTTCAAAAAATTAAAACTAGAAGGAATCACACTCCTGGATATTTACCTCCAAATTACCAAAACACTAATTCAAAGGGAAACATGGAATGTTTATAGCAGCATTATATATAGTAGCCAAACTATGGACAGCCCAGTGTGCATCAACTGATGAATGGATAAAGATGTGGGGTGTGTGTGTGTGTGTGTGTGTGTACATAAACTGTGTACATAAACACAAACACACACACACACACACATATACCTACACACACAATGGAATATTAGCCATAAAAAATGAGGGCTTGCTATTTGCAAGGTCATGAATGGAGCTAGAGAGTATTATGCTAAGAAAATAAGTCAGAATAAGATGAATACTATATTATCTCACACAGATGTGGAATTTAAGGAACAAAACAAAACAAATGAGCAAAAGGGAAAAAAATGAGAGAGGGAGAGAGAGAGAGAGAGGAGAAAGAAGAGAAAGAGAAACCAAGAAACAGACTCTTAACTATAGAGAACAAACTGATGGTTACCAGAGGGGAGAGGGGGATGGGTGAAATAGGTGATGGGGATTAAGGAGTGCACTCATTGTGATGAGCACTGGGAATTGTATGGAAGTGTTGAATCACATATTATAAACCTGACATTAACATACTGTACGTTACCTAACTGAAATTTAAATAAAATATTTAGGAGTCCATGTTCACAGTTTTGGAAAATGCATAAAGGACTTGCATTATTTTGAATTAATTTTTGTTTTAGTGTACTGTGTTCTTTTGACCACAAAATTTCTCAAGGACTATATCACAAAAATTTTGCTTCTGTAAAAAACAAACAAACAAAAAAAGATGTGGTATATGTACACAGTGGAATATTATTCAGTCCTAAAAAGTTAGATCTTGGGGAGCCTGGGTGGCTCAGTCAGTAAGCGGCTGACTCTTGATTATAGCTCAGATCATAATCTCCAGGTTCATGAGTTTGAGTCCTTCACCAGACTCTGTGGTGACAGTGCGGGGCTCAAACTCTCCTCTCTCTCTTCTGGCCTCTCTGTCCCTCCCCAATGTGCATGCATCAATTCTCTCTCAAAATTAATAAATAAATTTTGGGGACACCTGGGTAACTCAGTTGATTAAGCATCTGACTTTGGCTCAGGTCATAATCTCACGGTTCATTTGTGAGTTCAAGCCCCACGTCAGGCTCTGTGCTGACAGCTCAGAGCCTGGAGCCTGCTTTGGATTCTGGGTCTCCCTTTCTCTCTGCCCCTACCCCACTCATGCTCTGTCTTGCTCTGTCTCTCTCTGTCTCTCTCTCAAAAATAAATAAGCATTAAAAAAAATAAAAATAAATAAACTTTAGAAAAAAAAATTTTTAATGAGATCTTGCCTTTTGTGACATCAGGGATACATCTAGAGGGTAGTATGCTAAGTGAAATATGTCAGTCAAAGAAAGAAAAATATCATTTGATTTCACTTACATATGAAATTCAAAAGTAAAGCAAATGGACAAACAAAAACAGTCATAAGTACAGAGAACTGGTGATTGCCAGAGCGGAGCTGGTATGGAGATGGATGAAATAAGTGAAAGGGATTAATACATACAAACTTCTGTTCTAAAATAAACATGTCAGGAAATCAAAAGTATAGTACTGGGAATATGGTCAATAACATTGCAATAATATTGTATGGTGACAGATAGTAACTATACTTTTCATGATGAGCATTGTGTAATGTACAGAATTGTTGAATCACTATGTCGTGTACCTAAAAAATAAAACATTGTATATCAATTATATTTAAATATTATCTTAAAAAAGAACATAACAGAGGAATGTCAGAAGACATTATAAAGATAAAGTAATACCATCTAGAATAGATAAGTATATCAATGGAAAAGATATGTGGGTCAATTATATATGTAAATTTATAATGTGATATTTAAAATGCATGGATAAAAACCAAAGCATTTAATAAGGAAATTGGGGAGCTGATTAGATTTTCTGTAAAATAAGTTACATTTTTATCTGTTAGTAAAAATGCCAGATTCACCAATAACTTAAATATATAATACAACACAATAAAAGTTTTATAATAAATACAAAGTACATTTCTAGGACACTTGGGATGGAAAATACTTATGAATAAGATTCGGAACTCACAAGCTATGATGGAAAATATGAATAAATTAGAGCACATCAGAATCAAACAAGTTGATGACAAAATGCATGAAAAACAAAGCTAAAAGATGACAAACATAAGAAAATATGTATAGATAGAATATAAAATGCAAGGAGAACTATATATATTTTAACTCACTAAAATACAGGACAATTTATTAAAGAAATACCAATTTTTAGTATATTTATTTTTTAAAAGAAATTATCAGATTTGATAAGATTGTGAACGAGGGTAAACTCTCATGCATTCCTTTGAGCATGGATCGCAATTTGAAATATATATACTACATACCTAAGCATTATCAGTTCTTATTTTTCCTCCATACAAGTACCTGAATATATTAATAAGAAAACAAACATTAATATTTACCCAATCATTTAAATAAGTATTTAGTGGGGTGCCTGGGTGGCTCAGTCGGTTAAGCAGCCGACTTCGGCTCAGGTCATGATCTCGCGGTCCATGAGTTCGAGCTCCGCATCGGGCTCTGTGCTGACAGTTCAGAACCTGGAGCCTGTTTCAGATTCTGTGTCTCCCTCTCTCTGACCCTCCCCTGTTCATGCTCTGTCTCTCCCTGTCTCAAAAATAAATAAAATGTAAAAAAAAAAAATTTAAAAATAAATAAATAAGCATTTAGTCTGCTTCTCCATGACTTTGGCACAATGTTAGACATCATTTTCTTCCTTGTAACATCCCTTGTTACCATTGCTAAAGACAAAGTATTTAGCTGAAATACTGATTTCAGTCATCCTATTATCTCATCTCATATCATAACTCTTAGCTCCATTCAGTGTCTCAAGTGTATCCAGTATACTAATTTGGATTTTTGTTTTTTTATCCCACTGAGACCCACAACCCATTGACCCCTTGATCTCTTCCTGCTTTCAGGCTCCTGTATTCCCTTTTCCGTTTAGATGAAATGAACCACTTTTATATTATCAGTCTAGTGTCATTGTCCTGTCATAACCCAAACCCAGAATGAATCATAGAGCATAGCTGAAGAGAAGCCTACAATTCTGTAGATGGAGGTCATACTAAATTCAGGATCTACGACCTTAAATATTAAGTTTTCAATATTCTCCAAATGCCACAATCTTTCCCACATTTGCCCTCTGACTTTCAACATTTTAATTTTCAATTCCTATAAACTCCCTGAAAACTGGAGCCCTTTTCCTAACCCCTACACTCTCCTCTATTTCACCAAAATAGACCTTCAGAGGAAATAATGCAAGCCAGCAGACTACAACTCTTTTCCTTTTCCACCTGCTCAGTCCATAAATGTCCCTAGACCCAGAATTTTTCTTCTTCCCTCTGTCAATGATACTCTGACTCTACCTGTGTCAGGGACCTCCACGTCCACCCCCAGGATTTATGACTCATGAGAATGGCTCAAAAAACTCAGAAAAAAAAAAACTATGATGAACACAGTTATAGTTTATCTTAGCAAAAGAATACAGATTAAACTCAGCAAAGGGAGATGAAGGAAGCCAAGTGTAGGAAAAATCACATGTGAGCTAACAGTTATCTTATCCCAGTAGACTAGCACAGGAGGCTTTTCATTTCTCAACAATGTATGATAATACATGGGGCCAACCAGGAGGGCTCACCTGAGCATTGTGTCCAGAGTGTTTATTGGGGCTCAGTTATACGGGCCCGTAGTTATATAGGCACTTGCACGACACATTTAGCTATTCAGACTCCAGCCTCCCAAATGTCACCCTGATAGAGCATGCCCCAAAGCCTCAGAAATAGGTGTTCACCATAAACCACATTGTTAGCATGAAGTATCTGAACTGGCCCAAGGCCTCAAGTATACAGATACTCTTCTAAGGCAGAATAATCCAAGGGTGCAGAGGTCATCTCCCAGGAGCTGAAAACAGGGCAAGTGCTGAAGACTTGGGGAATGTGTGGTTTGAGCAGCCCAGGCCAACATAACCCTTTTCTGCACAGCTCCTTCGATTGTTCCATACTTGATTCAATTAAATTATCCTTATTATCTCTTCTGTATTTTCAATCTCTCCTGACCTAGCCTTCATATCTGGGGACTTTTTCCTCCTTCCTCACACATATAATCATCCTGTCCCCTTTGTTAGGTGATTTCATACCTGCCACTCCTTCCTTAACTCACTCTATTGTAATGGCTTCTCTGTCTACATCCCCTTTTAGAGTTCAAGATCCTCAAGGGCAGAAATCTGATCCTATCTAATTTTCTAATTAGTCATGCTTGGCTCATAGGAGAATGTTAAAAATATTACAAAAATTACTGAAAACATATGCCTAATGAATTGGGCTGTGTGGAACAGCTGCTCTGTTTCAAATATATTCTTAGTGTAATCATTTTTCTGTTTCCATTCAAAATCACCATTCCTTGTGTCCAACAATTCTGCCTCTGTCGTGTGTGGAACTGAGGGAATCACTAGTTACTGTATTAAAAGGACTTCCTTGGGGCGCCTGGGTGGCGCAGTCGGTTAAGCGTCCGACTTCAGCCAGGTCACGATCTCGCGGTCTGTGAGTTCGAGCCCCGCGTCGGGCTCTGGGCTGATGGCTCAGAGCCTGGAGCCTGTTTCTGATTCTGTGTCTCCCTCTCTCTCTTCCCCTCCCCCGTTCATGCTCTGTCTCTCTCTGTCCCAAAAATAAATAAACGTTGAAAAAAAAAATTAAAAAATAAATAAAAAATAAAATTAAAAAAAAAATAAAATAAAAGGACTTCCTAGGATCTGTGCAATGAGGCTGTTAACATCTAGTGTTTTTCTACCCACAGGAATCCATCCAGGCAATGTAAATTTTCCAGCCCAAGAAAACTTCCTGTTATCTAATATTTTAACTAATAAGTAAAAAAAAATCTAGAGCCACAATCATGCAAATAGGCTTCTTTCTTACTAGTAAATAAATGAGTGTATTATGACGTACTTTTTTGCCTCGTTTCTAGATAATCATCTCCTAACTATTGCCGATTCTTCTCTTTCTTATGTTTCTCAGTTCTGACTCCTTACCTGCACTCCTCTCCTGACATCATCAGATCGAACTTGCTTTCCATTTTAGGATCCCAACCTGAAAATAAGTGGCACTACATGAAAGAAGATCCAAATAAATCATCTGTTTGGAGTTAAAATTTGTATTAAAGTAGTATTTTTTCTTAAAAGTGTTAATTGTGACTTGATCCTGTTGCTTTAATGAATGTTAGCACAATCCCAAATGATACACTTTAGAAGGTAAAAAAAAAAAAAAATTAAAGATGATTTCTACATAAATATATGATACCTACTCCCCTGGCTTAATTGACGACTTTACCCTTATTTATTTATTTGTTTGTTTGTTTATTTATTTTTAATGTTTATTTACTTTGAGAAAGAGACAGAGACAGAGACAGAGCGTGAGTGGGGGGAGCAGAGAGAGAGAGGGAGACACAGAATCTTAAGCAGGCTCCAGTCTCTGAGCTGTCAGTACAGAGCCCGACGCAGGGCTGGAACCCATGAACCGTGAGATCGTCACCTGAGCTGAAGTCCGACGCTTAACTGACTGAGCCACCCAGGCACCCTGAGGGCTTTACCTTTAAAAGATAATTTACATGCCATATATGGATGAATCTAAAATATAGAATGCTAAGTAAAAGTGGACTTTTTCCATTCTGAGTGTTTCCACTCATATGACATTCTTATAAAAGTAAAACAAAAAGGGGACAGAAACGAGATTCGTGGTTGTCAAGCACTGGTACTGGATTGCTGGGAAACTTCTGGATGTGTTGCAACTGTTCTGTACTTTGAGTTGTATGTTCATAACTATATACATGTGTCAAAACTCACAGAACTGGACATTAAAATAATTAATGTTCTGCATATAAATTACTAATATTTAAAAAATTGGAAAAAAAATCAGGGATTAAAAAGTTGGGGGTAGTGCATTCTTTGCACAAACAAGTATTGAGTGCCTTTTAGTTTCTAGATATTATCCTTGCTGCTAGTGAGATAGTGCTGAAGAGAGCCAATGAAGAATAGTAAAGTGATAGAAAGGTCATGTGATAGCAGCCAATCTACTTCATCAAGACTTTTGTGAGGGTCCACACTGTGCAAAATGTCCTAGGAGGCTGGACAAAAGGTACAGAAAAGTCCCATCAGGAATGGAGATTCAGGACAGACGTTCATCAGTCCCATCTATGCCCAGACAATTGCCCTACTTACTAATGAAAGAAACATCTGGGGAAGAGCCACCTTTACCAGAACTGGTGTAAAATTTTACTATCCATTGGACACATAGTTATCATATAAAAAATGTTAACTTTAAAGAAGTACGTTTCCAAATATTGATATTTTAAATGGTGACATAGCTCCTTATACTCATACGCCTTGGTCTTTAAGGCATAAACTGAAACCTAAAAGGAAAAATAAAAACCGAAACGTAAACTGAGACTCTCTGCTTTCTCTCATGTTTCTAAGCAATTTATTACTTCCTTCATGGACACACACTTGATGCATTAGAAGAGCTCTTGCCTCTCAGCATGCCTCAGTAATTTTCTGCTGCAGCTAGCTATCACAGAAAAGATTTCTATTGTTAAAAGAAATTCACTGATTTGTCTTACTGTTGCCGCAGACTTACATTAGTTATCTTTCATGCTTATGTTTTTGATATCCAAGTGTTTATTTTACACTTCATAAAAATTCCTCTGACATTACATTTTTGAGGCCTATCCAGAGATCACAGGGAGTCACATATGATTATATGACCTTGCGAAGAGAAAAACTGGCATTTTTAACACAGAGACCAAAGCATCCATCTAGATACTGAATATTTAGTATAATCAGGAAAACGTATAGTAATCATTGTATATCTTTAAGGTTGTAATTGATATAAACTTATGTTTCAAATTAGTCTTTGATAATTTCTATTGTGTAGGAAATGTGCGTGGGAGGTGAGATTATAGTTGCCGAGAAATACTGGGATTAACATTATGTTTATAAATAATACATATATATGAATGGCAAGGACTAGGCTCATATCTCTTCATCTCTGTTTCAGAGCCAATGTGACAATAGCTCATAAAATTGAAGCTATACCTACTTGCTTTAGTATGAGTTTTACCACTACTCTGTTTTATGTCATTAGCCAAGTTACTTGAATTCTAATGTGTTTTTTTTTCCCTCCACTGTAGATTAGAAGAACTGTATTACATGATTTCTAAGGTTGTGCTTTCTTAATTTGGATTCCCTTATCAGAAAACCTTGAAACGAGGGCCTAGGTGCAGGTAGTTTGGGGATTAATTCAAAGAAGCAGGAGTTGGGGAGCAGGAAGAGAGACCAGAGAAAGAAACTATAATAAAAATGTACAATCAAGACTAATACTGTATCAACTTCATACCCCTGAACACTGAAAATGTCTCCGTGATACGATTGTGCAAAAGATGGTCATACTATTATTCCCTATTGGATGAGGACTTTCCCTGAATGAGTTAACACTCCCCCACATCTGGGCTGCTCCTGGGCTCTGACTGGAGCCAAGAAGGAACCCATGGCTTTAGAGAAAGCTATGAAAGAGAAGAGCAAAGCCATGTACAGTGGGTGCATATTACAGTCATGTCTATGCTTGGTGAGTGCGATGGCGTTGGAGGAGGTCACTGAGAGGATGTGGCCTTCAGCTGAACTGAGGACTGAACACAGGTAATCAGAGGCTCCTCAGCACCCTTCCTGTATTTGGAATGTGTCTTTCGCTTGCTTTCCCCAGTTTCTGAAGTGGCCCAATGACACAGTCTTGGGATAGTAATGTGGTATTGTGACTTTCTGGATGGTACACATGACGGAACCCCATTAAAGTCTCTCTCTATGTAAACTTTTACGATTTGGTGGACAGGTGCAGAGATCTACTCATCTCGTCGACACCCAAGACAAGCTTTGTAAACATGTTCCCTTGCTTATAAACACTGCTATCTACTGACCTGGAGGGGTCTGCCTCTTTCTTTGGTCTCTCCTTGCCCTCCACGTTCAATGTCGAGTTTTGGAGCCAGTAACTGGTGAGGCAGGCAGGAGACCAAAGAAATGGTTTTTGGAAAAGAGGCATCTGTGGGGGAAATTCTGACTTGTTTATAGACCTTTGTGTAGGGAAGAGTGGCCCACATGGAAGATGGTAGTGGACCACCACATGAAGGTCAGAACACCCTAATAATGCCAGGTGCGTTAATGTACTTTTTTTGAAGGACTGCAAATAGCATATTGTGTCAAAGAGAAATGACTGCTTGCCACAGTGGGCTGGCCTCTACTGTGGGAAGTTCAGCCAGACACCAATACCCAACTAAAGGCTAAATCTTGAGTTGGAAATTGGAAGAGCTGAGATTAGGGAAGAATGTGCTGTTGTCCCTCATTCTGCTAGCCTCAGGATTGGCAGTCAAAGTCGAATAGCAGGATAATAAATTGGAGACCTTAGCATCAGCCATTTTGCAAAGTTAGGAGGGCTCAAAACGCCACAGATTAAGATTCAAGCACTAATGACAAAGCCTGATTAGGATGCTAAGAGATGGAATCCCTGGGAAAGTGAGATTAAAGGGAAGAATGTTGTGGCGACTGACAGTGAAACAAACAAAATTCCTCAGGCTGTCTGACCCCTGAAACAAAAGAAATTTAAAATAGCAATTACCCTAGACTTCTGATAATACAGAAATATACCCCAAATGCCTAGGAGAAAACTTGCATCCTTTCTCTGCCTCTTGAAATTGTAAATCTCTTGTCTGTGAAATGTAAACACTGCCCACAGAGACTGAGGAAAACAAAACAGAGAGGGAAAGAGGCTTTGTAAAATACAATCGCTGTAGAAGTTCCCTTGTACAAGATCTAATTCACAGCTTCCAGAAGATTGTTTACCAAGGGCAAATACAAATCTTGAAATCCTTCTCCACAAATACTATAATAAAAGTATTTAGCCATGTGTGTGGGTACCTAAATCATAGCCAAAGTTTTAGAATGAAAGCCATGGTGCATCCGTTTGTGTGGTTTTATGTTTGTCTAGGGTTATATATTACATATATGTGATATTTTTCTACCTTTGGAGAGTATTACCAAAATTGAATGAGCTCTATTTAATTGATTTAAAAATGCTTTAATATCGGGGCGCCTGGGTGACTCAGTTGGCTAAGCATCCGACTTTGGCTCAGGTCATGATCGCACGTTCGTGAGTTTGAGCCCAATCTCAGGGTTTGTGAGTTCAAGCCCTGCATTGGGCTCTGTGCTGACAGCTTGGAGCCTGGAGCCTGCTTCAGATTCTGTGTCTCCCCCTTTCTCACCCCTCCCCCTCCCATGCTCTATGTCTCTTGAAAATGAATACACATTAAATTTTTTAAAAATGTCTTAAGATCAAGGTGTAGTTATATAAAACAAATTTAATTTTCTTCTATCTGCTAAAGGATAAAGTTTTTTTGGACTATTGGTCTATTCTTGTGGGATTATGAAAGGTTGCTTTCTCAAAATAATTCCCTGTGATTCACATTGCTTTAGCAGGTTTTTGATTACTTAATAAAATGGAATATATTCTATTAAAAGTTTTTTTATACTTATGTAACTTCCTGTATTTGCCTTTGAGGTATTTGTTATTTTGGTTAAACAAGTATTTATGTTCCTATATAATCAAGTGTTTTAACCCTTTTGATATTTGTGACAAAGTTCCCAAAAATCAAATTGTAAGTGAAGTCTTGTTGACCTTGAACTAACTTTGGGAAATTCCAGAGGGTCCCTGAAACATCTCAAAAGATGTGTTCTCTTTACAAAACAGATATATTAAACTAATTGGGCTCACTTCATATATTAAATTACATGGCAAGCATGTCAAATAGATAATGCTATACTGTTTTAGGGTATGATTATATGAAATTCCTAAGAAAATTGATCTGTCCTGGTATAAGGTTATCAGTCATAATTTTAAAATGTCACAAAAATAACCATATTTCCTTGCAAATTAAATTCTAATAAAATTTATCAGAAAATTAAATAACAAGAATTTTTCATTCTTTTGTCACTTACAGAGCTCCTATTTCACTCTGACACTTCTGCAAAAGTGCTTCATCTTTAAGGAGTTTCATAGAAAAGACTGACAACTTCAAGTCCCTGATAACTAAGATTACTAAGATCGGTTTGCCTTCACATGATTGGGCAACAATGGACTCTGCAAATGCATCCCCAAGGCTACATGCTCAGCCATACCATGTTATGGGATCGTAAACAGATCTGGCCCTATTCTCCTTCCCACTTCAGTAAAATAGGTCCATTACTTTGACAATACAATGTTAACATGTGAAGGGTTGCCTCTCCTGCAGGCCACATGCGGGTTTTGCTGAAACATCTATGATGGAGAGGATGGGAATTAAACCTGTAGGCAATTCAAGGCTCAGACTTCACTGTAAAGTTTTCGGACATCATTTGGTTATGTAAAATGTGTGTTGTCCCAGAAGTTGTGATTGATAAGGTATAAATCTAACCTCTAAGAAGATGAAAAAGATGCAAGCCTTTGTATGGTTTTGGAGGTTTTAGAGGACTTTTTTATTCCCCATCTGGCATAGTGCCTTCATCCGTTACCACCAGGAAAGAAAGGGCACATGTGAGACTAGGAGGTTGAAACAGCAAGCTACCTTTGAGAAGGCAAAAATACTAGCGAAGCAAATTAAAGCTCTGAGCATCATCTAAGCAGGGCTACCATTTGAGTTAGATGCATATTTGACTTGAGAAGTATGAGTTGAGAGCTGTGACAGAGACACCAGAAGGAGAGGACCCTTAGGATTTTGGTCCCAGCTCTAGAAGGGATCAGAAACCCAATATACTTCCATAAATTAATAGCTCCTAGAAGTGTACACAGCATTTCTCCACGAAGAGCCTCTCACACAGTAGCCAGTGGACTAAATGCAGAGTGATTTGGCTGTTCATCACTCATGAGCCCTGGCCATTAACCCTTTACATGGACAATTGGGCTGTTCTAAAGTGATTATTCCTAAGGCTTGTACAACGGCAAGCCAAGGGAAGCATGATCATCAGTGGGCCCTTTTGAGGTCAGGATATGTGTGAGGACATTTAGGTTCACCTGCAAAAGCAGAAAGTATTCCTGTCTTCCATGTCCTAGATCATAAGGCACTGACACCCCCTGGCGATCAGGAATCTGATGCTCTAGCCTGGGTGAAAACTCTAACAAGTGACCCTTCAGAAGATATAGTAGACGGGTGCCCAAGTGGCCACTATTGTGCCTGTGTGGGATGGTTTATTGACAAGGATACTGGATTGTCCTTGAAATACACTGACTTGGTTAACACAATAACAGTAGGCTGTGTGTTCTACACAACATTCATGGCAACTACCAAAGATGTCGGAGGTCATCCATCGGAGTTCCCAACAGGTGAAGGATTGAAAGATGGATTATATTAGCATTCTCTCTTCATGTGAATGTTCTAAACATATCCTGGTTTGTACAGACACTGAGTCTGACTTAATCCAAGCTTCCCCCTATTGCCACACAAGCCAGGATGGTACCATTAGGGGATTAGAGAAGCTGAATACCATTTACAGATATCCTTGTCAAATAGACTGTGATCAGGGGGCCAATTTCAAAGGTCATGATATGCAAGACTGGGCAAAAGAACATGACATTAAATGAAGAGTTTTTATCTCCCTTGGAACCCGCATGAGCAGGGTTGGTAAAAAAGGAAAAAATGGAATATTAAAGCAACAGATAAAACTGATGATAGAAAAAATCATCTTGGCTCTGGTGGCTAGAGTACTCTGAGGTTTTAATACATTTGAATGATCAATTAGTAGGGCCTATACATATGCCAGACTGGGGATCACTGTTGTACCATAGTACCATAAAATATGGAAGTCAAGAGAAACAGCCATTGTTCCAATTCTCAATGTGGAACAACATGGTATGTTGCTGAGAACACCAAGCTCCATCACTCCTGAGAAAGGCATCATCTACTGAAATTTGCATTGGGACATCCCACTAGGATGGGTGAGTTATTTTACTTCCCTCAGCTAGGGAGAACTATTCAATTTCTACTGGAATCCCACTGTCCTGCTGCAAGCTGTTGAAACGCACCATGCCTAGAACAGAACATATACCATTGAAAGAGGGGAAAAGGTAGGGGTTCTGGTCTGGCATATCCCACCACCTGACCATTCGCTCATGCCTAAGACTACTCACTTTGGCAATGTGTATGGCATGCACAACCAGGTCAGGTTCCTACAACTGACAACTTCTATATCCTTCAAGGCCATTTGCACATGTTCTGTTTTCCACTGGTATTATCATTTGGTAGCCGTCTTTGTTCCCTCCATTGACCTGGAGGATATCAGAGCACACACAGAAGTCCTTACTAAATTCAACCAACAAGTCTTAAATGATAGCCAAAAGAGCCTGTCCTTATTGAACAGTGAAATGTCTCTAATGAGAGAAGCTGTCCTCCAAAATAGTATGGCTTTGGATATTATTACTGCCTCACAACGAGGCACCTGTGCCATTACCCAAACAGAATGTTATGTGTTCATATCTGATGAGTCTGCTAATGTGTCATCTTTATTAAAACACATAACAACACAAGTAAATGCCCTAAGTGTGCCCACCCTCAGGCTAGGAAAATTAATAAATCAGTGGTTGGTATCATGGGGATCTTGGTGGAAAAAGTTGCCACTGATTTTAGGAATTAGTGTCTGACTATGTTTCTCTTACATATGACTGTATTGTTGTGGCATTTGCCTCCAGTGGAGCCAGAGAGCCACCAAATGAGCCACCTCCATTCTAATAAAATCCTCTGATTACTTAAGGCACACTGCAGAAGGAGGAGATCTATGAGATTGTAAGAACTGGTCAGGAGAAATGAAATGCCAGAGGAGGTCACTGAGAGGATATGATTGCCAGTTGACCACTAGCAAGCTGGACTCAGGCAATCAGAGTCTCCTCACCACCTCCTCTCCTTGGAATGCACCTCCACCTGTCTTCCCTGCATTGTAATCTGCCCCTAGACATAGCATTGTGATAGTAATGTGTGGTTGAGGCCACCTGGATACTATATATGACTGATACCCAGGTAAGGCCTCCATTTAACTTTTAAGATTCCAGTAGATCAACACAGAGACCTACTCCTTTTGTAGCCACCTAAAATGAGCCTCCAAAGTTCCATTGCTTACTAAAATGCCACCTGACCAGTCAGGAGTGCTCTGCCTCTTTCTTTGATCTCTCTTTGACCTGAGTATATGGTATTCAGTTTGCAAACATATGAGACTCTCACTAGGTACAGAATGGAACTATTAACAAGAGCAGTAGCTAAACTCAGAAGTATTTTGAGAGACTATGGTGGTGGTACCAGAAGTATTCAATACTCTTTCAGAGCTAAAAGCTATGGTTCTAAAGTCTGTATTTTCTGAGTTGAATTGAATATTATGATCATATGAGAAACAAATAAGAGTAGATAATAAAAATCCATAAAAAGTATGGTGATTCTCATGGTATCTGTAAAGAGAAAATGGAGGACTATCAAGGAATTTCACGTTACACTTTGATAATATCTGTGGAAAAAGATTATATATATATAATCTATATTATATATATTTTACATAAATAAAATATATGTAATTACACTATATATGAATATATATTAAGTATTTGTATATTTAAACAGCATGGTAGGTTGAAATCTGTGTTAGGGAATAGTGACTCACCAATATCAGTTTTACAGAATATCAGTCTTATGAAAATATTTTAAGGGCATCTGTCTACTACTCAGAAAGTTCTTACTTAGCTAGCAGCTTTCTTCTTAGTGATAAAGTTTTCCAGGTGCCAAGATATTGGGAAAGGAATAGCTTCCTAAAGATTTAGATATATGTCCCATTGTGAATAATAAATAGATTTCCTGATACATAAATCACTTTTGTTTTTAGTCATTGTAAGTCAACACATGGTAGAAAGTAACATTTGAATGAGGGAGTTTTAAAATGTGCAGGTCTCAGAATTAGACCCTGTATAATGATGTGATAAAATACAGAACGCTTATAGAGCTCAGTATTTAGTATAGGGTACAGTTGGGAGTGTGTGTAGGGTGCGATATGTACATACATATATACATATTAGACCAAGCATCACATTATTAACTCTCACACTCTCTAATGTTCATCTGAGCCTGATGTGTGAAAATGCTTTATGTCTTAGGAGACACAGGTGAGGCTTCTGAATAGATTTCAATTGGTTATGGACTCTTCTATGGAGCTAAGAAAGTAAAGTGCAATTTAACCATGAAAAGCTAATGGGTATGAAGTGCTGAATGTGTCAGATAAAGCTACATCTAAAGATTGCTTTTAGCATACCAAATGAAAGGAAGGACTTGTGAAGGAATATTTAGCATTGTGGCAAAGGTATTCAAGATGAGACAGACGGGAAGAGAGTGTTCGTGGTACGTGGGCTTTCCTATCACTTTAATGCACAACCAAACGTTTAAAGACACAAGTATACTAGTTGTCCACTATTCTTTTTTCCTACTTTCCCCAATGATATGATAATACGTTTCATCACTTTGTCAGTTCTTCTCCTGGTTCTTTTACATAAATCTGCACACATTTCTGAAAATTTTCATGTTCACCCTGAGGCAAAGCAAACTCAATCTTTATTTTCTCTATCTAATAGCATTCTTTTGGCTTCAGATGTTTTCTAATAGTTGATAGGAGTGGGAAATTCAGTGAGGAATAAGGGGATACAAATAAGAATGTGGGGGTGGAGAAAAAACAGAAAAATAAAACAGAAGTAAAGAAGTTATTCAGTCAATTCACACTACACAGTATATTTTAGAGGCTTAGTCCATGGTAGATTGGGAATGTAACATAATCAAGTATGATGATTAACAAAAAAATTTCACAAGAAGAAACATAAAGGCTCAAATGGATAGTGCATCTGGAATTATTGGGAACTTATTACGTTTTCATAAAATGTATTCTATATTATTACATTCTACTTTAAAATTATCTCTAATTATCAAAAATGTTTAAAACAAAAAAAGGGGGGTGCCTAGGTGGCTCAGTCAGTTAAGTATCCAACTCTTGATTTTGGCTCTGGTCATGATCTCTAGGTCATGGGATGAGCCCTGTCAAGCACTCCTTGCTGGGCATGGAGTTTACTTAAGATTATCTCTCTCCATCTCTCTCTGCCCCTCCCCTGCTCTCTCTCCCTCTCTCTCAAAAATAAATAAATAAATAAGTAAATAAATAAATAAATAAACAAATAAATGAAATATTTAATAAAAAAGTAAATAAAGAAAAAGGTAATAAAATAAAATTATTTCTAACTAAACAAGAAAATTCAAGGTAAATACCACCTGTGATAGTTTGTATGCAACCCAGAAAACCAACCAAAAACAACTACGTAATGTACGTCACATCATAAGGTACAGCTACAAAATTACTAGTCATGTTATAAGAAGCACATCACAACTTACATGTCTGATCAAGTGTTCTATCTCATGGTAGTCTCATTTTTAGCGACTACTTTATGCTATTTTGATTAAGCTTTCTCTGGAACTTTACCATGTAGATGGACTCCGGAAATTAAATTGTCACAGAAAATCTTTGATCTCATTATTTATAGATTTGTTTTGTTTTGGTTTATTTTCATGATTTATCTTTCATCCATATATACTTTATTTACCAGTGTTGGGCCCTGCAAATTTTGACTATTCCTAAACATAAATTCCACCTGCTAAAAAAAAAAAAAAAAAAAAAAAAAAAAAAAAAAGACATTGCCATCACTGTAGATATTTAAAATTATGCTAATACTTCTCCAAAGTTTTCTAAAATAAAGTTAAGAAAATATTTAGGCCATTGTTATAATAAATTTATAGACCCATGCGGTGAATTGAAAAATTAAGTATCATCCATTTTCCCATTGCATTCATAAATTAGGGGGAAAAGAGTATTAAATATACTGTGCTTGGAACTGGGAGATTTCTGGAGACAATTCTGAAAGTCTTATTTTCAATAATGTCAGCCTAGAAGTGCTAGAATGACTTGGCAAGTAGGTAACTTAACTCTGTTATAGGTATGACAAAAATTACAACTAAAAACAATTTACTAGATTGCTATATCCGAAAATGACAGAAATATTGGTATTAGTAGTAATTGAGAATATATCCATAACATCCTACTGTTAAGGTTTCTCTTAGCCAATAAACTAAAGATAATTGGGTATTTGTACTTCAACTATTGTACAAAATATTTTTAGGTTTCAAGTATCAGTTTATTGAAGGAATTTCTCTGAATGAGAGAAAAGTGGTGGAATATAACGATCCTGAGTACACCTCCTCCCACAGACACACCAAGGCTGCAACTGCACATCAAGCAACTCTCTCTGAGAATGACAGGAAGACTAGCAGGACAACTTTTCCACAGCTAAAGCTCTGAAGAAAAAGACACACTGAAAAGGTCGGGGGCAGAGACATGGTCTGACCCTGAGCAGAGCAACCTACAAGTGGGAGGGATATCACAGGCACAGAAGTTCTCCTTGAAGAACAGGCATCTGAGTACCCTATTGGGCACCTTCTGCCATGGGGATCAGCATCATGAAGATAAGCCCCCCAGACATTTGGCTTTGAAAATCAGTGGGCCCTAACTCTGGGAAAGTTGGAGGGTTGTATGAAACTGGAATGCCATTCTTAGTGTGCCTACACACAATCTATAAGGCTCCAAGACCCAACATAGAGGCAGCAGTTTGAAAAGTAGTTGGACCATATGTGAAGGACATCTACTGACTAATTTTAGAGTGTGGGCTAGAGGAACAGAGACTTGTAGGAACTTTCTCTGGGAACAGAAGAGCTGGCAGAAGTTATTTTTCTTGCCCTCCTCTAGCCTAGCTAGTCTGACATAGGTAGGTAGCAGTCCATTTACCTTATTAGCAGAGCTCACCCTGCCACTGTATCCCTTTGTGAATGTACCTTGCCCAAACTGTCCACAGGTACTACTTTGAAGCCAATTCATACCTGGGCATGGGGGGAACCCCATCCATCAATATGTCTACAACAGTCGCAGCCCAGTCACAACAGGAGAATGCATCAGTCCAGACAGGGGACACTCCTGGAAAATCTGGTCCCCAAATTATACTTTCTGCATAAGACCACTACTTTCAAGACCAGGAGATAGAGTTCATCTACCTAAAATATAGAAACAAAAAATTGAGACCCAGACAAAATGAGGATACACAGGAATATATTCCAAATAAAAGAAGAAGAAAAAACCTTAGAGAAAAAAAAAAACTAAATGAAACAGAAATAAGTAATCTAACTGATTAAAAGTTCAAAATAATGGCCACAAAATTTATCACCAAATTTGGGTGAAGGGTGGACTTACTCAATGAAAATGCCAATAATGAGAGAGGAAAAAAACCAAAACAAAACATTAGAGTGTATCAAGAGCAGTTTAGAGGATACAGTGATCTGGAAGGCAGGTATAAATCATCCAAGCTCAACAGCAAAAGGAAAAAAATAATTAAAAAAAAAAGGATAGGTTAAGGAAACCATAGGACAAAGGGAACTAATACTCACAGTACAGAAGTTCTAGAAGGGGAAGGGAGAGAAAAGAAGCAGGACACTTATTTGAAGAAACAATAGCTGAAATATTCCCTAACCTGGGGAAGAAAACAGATATACAGGTCTTGGAAACCCAGAGAAACCAAAGAGGACCACACTACAATACATAATAATTAAAATCTCAAAATTAAAGGTAAAGAAAAAAAATTAAATGTAATAAGAGAAAAGCAATTAGTTACCTATAAGGGAATAGTCATAATATTATTGCGTATTTTTCAGCAGAAACTTTGAAGGCTAGAAGGGAATGATATGATACAGTCAAATTGCTGAAAGGAAAAACAAACAAACAAACAAACAAACAAAAAACCTATACCAATATACTATAACCATCAATGTTATTATTCAGAATTGAAGAAAAGAGTTTCCCAGACAAACAAAAGTTAAAGGAGTTCATTACCACTAAACCAGCCATATAAGAAATATTGAAGCGAGTTCTTTAAGCAGAAAGAAGAAAATTATAAAAGAAAATTTTCACTGGTAAAAAGAAATACAAAGGTGGTAGATCACTTATAAAGCTAGTATAAAGGCCAAAAGACAAAAGTAGTAAAGTTAACTTTATCTACAATTAGTTAAGTTAAAAAAAATAAAAATATGTAAGATATGATGTTGAATACAGAAATGTGGGTAAGGGGAGTAAAAATGTAGTACTTTCAGGTGTGTTTAACTTTAACAATCATCAATTTAAACTGTCCACTATATACATAGGACACTTTATATGAACCTCAAGGTAATGACAAACCACAAACCTATAATAGACAAAAAAAAAAAAAAAAAAAAAAAAATGAAGTGAAAGAAATCCAAGTAAAATGCTAAAGTCATCAAATTATAAGAGAAGAAAGAAAGGGAAGAATGGAACAGAGAGGAACTACAAAAACCACCAGGAAACAACAAAATGGCAATAAGTTTATTACTATCAGTAATTACTTTAAATGCAAATGAACTGATGCTCTAATCAAAAGACACAGGATGGTTAAATGGCTTAAAAAATGACCATTCCATATGCTGCCTATAAGAGACTCACTTCAGACCTGAAAACAATTACAGACTGAAAGTAAAGGGATGGAAAAAGATATTCCATGCAATGGAAGTGAAAAAAAAAGGCTAGGGTAGCAATACTTCTATTAGACTATATAGACTAAAGTAACACCTGTAATAATACACAAAGAAGGGCACTACAGAATGATAAAGGGAACAACACAACAAGAGGATATAATATCTGTAAAGATCTACACACTCAATATAGGAGCACATTATAAAGCAAATATTAACAGACATAAAGAGAGAAATTTCAAGTAATACAATAATAGTGGGTACTTTATCACCCCACTTAAATCAATGGACAGATTATCCAGACAAAAATATCAATAAGGAAAATGTGGATTTGAACAACATATTAGACCAGATAGACTGACACATATATAGAGACCATTCCAAATAAAAACAGCAGAACAAAAATTCTTTTCAAGTGCACATTTTGAAAAATTCTTTTCAAAATTCTTTTCAATTCTATAGGATAGCTCACGTTAGGCTACAAAATAAGTCTCAATGAATTTGATTTGATATATAATGTATCTTTGCTGACCACAGCAGTATGCAATTAGAAATCAATTAAAAGAAAAAAAAATGGAAAACACAGAAATATGTAGAGGCTAAGCAGCATGTTCCTAAACAACCAATAGATTAACAAAGAAGTCAAAGAGGAACTCAACAAATATATGGAAGCAGATGAAAATGAAAACACAACAGTCCAAAATCTTTGGGACAAAGCAAAAGCAATTCTAAAAGTGATGTTTATATTGATACAGATGGACATCAAGAAACAAGAATAATTTTAAATAAACAAATTAAACTTACACTTATGTTAGAAAAAAAAGCCCAATGTTAGAATAAAAAAATAAAGATCGGAGCAGAATAAAAACAAAAACAAACAAACAAATGAAAAAGGCCAATATCTAAAATTAATATAAAGGCAAAATCCCCAACAAAATATTGGCAAACCAAATTTGATTTTACGTTAAAATATCATTCACCATGACCAAATGTGATTTTCCCAAGGATGCAAACATGGTTTGATATCCACAAACCAATCAATGTTATCTACATTAAAAAATTAAAGATAATTATATAACTATTATAAAAGACATAGAAAAAGCATTAGAAAAAAATGAATGTCCATTCATGAAAAAAATGTCAACAAAGTGGGTTTAGAGGGGACATATCTCCCCTTATAAAGGGGGGGGACATATCTCCGCAGAATAAAGCCCATGAATGATAAACATATATTTAACATCATACTCTATGGTGAAAAACTGAAAGCTTTTCCTGTAAGATCAGGAAATAAGGATGTCTACTTTCACCACTTTTATTCACCATAGTGCTGGAAGTCCTACCCACAATAATCAGATAACAGAAGGCATACAAACTGATAAGGAAAACATAAAATTTTCACTATTTATAGATGATGCTAAATATATAGAAAATCCTAAAATCTCCACCAAAAAGCTATTAGAATAAATGAGTTCAGTAAACTTGCATAATCCAAATTGTACAGAAATCTGTTGTGTATATATACACTAATAATCTAACAATAACAGAAATTAAGAAAGCAATACCACTTAGAATTGTATCAAAAATAATGACATACTTAAGAATAAATTTAATAAAGGAGGTGAAAACTGGTACTGTAAAAACTATAAGACACTGATGAAAAAAATGGAAAATGACACAAATAAATGAAACGATACATCATGTTTATGGACTGGAAGAATTAATTTTGCTAAAATGTTCATACTGCCCAATGCAATCTACAGATTCAATACAATTTATCAAAATACCAGTAGTATTTTTTACAGAACCAGAACAAATAATACTAAAAATTGTATGGAACCATAAAACACCCTGAATAGCCAAAGCAATCTTGAGAAAGAAAAACAAATCTAGAGGCATCACAATCCTAAATTTCAAGATGTACTACAAAGATATAAATATCAAAACAGTGTTGTACCGGCCTCAGAACAGACACACAGATCAATGGATTAAAATAGAGATCCCGGGAAAAAAATGAGGTTCTATGGTCAATTCCATTATAGGAGGCAAGAAAATACAATGGAGAAAATATCATTTCTTTAATAAATAGTGTTGCAAAACTGGACCACTTTCTTACACCACATACAGTATAAACTCAAAATGAATTAAAGACTTAAATTTAAGACCTGAAACTATAAAACTCCAAAAGAAAATATATGCATCATGCTTAGCAATGTTATTTTCTTTTTCTTTCTTTTTTTTTCTTTCTTTTTTTCTTTTTTTTTTTTTTTTTTTTTTTTTTTTTTTTTGGATCTGTCTCTTTATGTTGCATGGGCAACAAAAGCAAAACCATGAAATTAGGACTATATCAAACTAAAATGATTTTGCACAGTTAAGGAAAATATAAACAAAATGAACAAGCTACTGAATGGAAGCCTATATTTGCAACTGATATATTCATTAAATGTTAATATCCAAAATAGAATCATACACATCAACACTAAAAACAAACCAATGAAAAAATGGACAAAGGATCTGAATAGACATTTTGCCCAAAGAAGACATAGAGATGGCTAACATAAGAAATTACTCAATATCACTATTCATCAGAGAAATGCAAATCAAGCCAGAATGAGAGATCACTTCACACCAGTCCAAATGACTAATATCAAAAAGACAAGTAATAAAAAGTGTTGGTGAAGATGTGGAGAAAATGGAACCCTCGTGCACTATTGGTAGGCATAAAAATTGGTGCAGTTGCTATGAAAAACAGTATGAAGTTTCCTAAAAAAATTGAAAACAGAAATAACTTAAGATCCAATAATTCTACTTCTGGGTATTTACCTGAATAAAATGAAAATAGTAATTCAAAATGATACATGCCTCTTGTTTTGCAGCATATGCAAAATATGGAAACAACCTCAATGTCCATCCGTAGACAAATGGATAAGAAGATATTACATATATATATACACACACACACAATGGAATATTACCCAGCCATGGAAAGAATGAAATATTACTATTTGCAAGATGGATAGACATGGAGAATTATGCTAAGTGAATTAAATCAGACATAGACAAATACCATACGATTCATGTCCATGTGGAATCTTTAAAGCAAAACAGAAGGACAAATAAAACAAAAACAGACTTATAAATACAGAAAACAAAGTTTTCTGAAGGGAGGGGTGTGAGTAGGTGAAGAGGATTAAGAGGTACAAACTTCTTGTCATAAAATAATTAAGTCAGGTAAGTAAAGTAGTGCATAGGGAATATTGTCAATAATATTGTAATAACTTTGTAAGGTAACAGATGGTAACTAAATTTAATGTGGTGATCCTTTCATAATGTATATAGATGTTGAGTCATTATGCTGTACACCTGAAACTAATATAATATTGTATGTCAACTATACTTCAATTAAAAAAATGTCAGTTTATAATGGTCCTTTTTATAGAGATATATTTGAATTATAGAATGCTGGGCACAAACAACTGGAACTGGAAAAGGGCCAATTGTTTAATTATTTTCCAAATAACCAGAAGTAAGTCTCTTTAAATAAGAAAAAATAAAAATCTGAGACTTTTCTATCGGGCATATACCGAAAGGAGGGAGTTTTGAATCATATGTACTTCTATATTTAGTTTTTTGAACTCCATACTGGTTTCCATAATGCATGCATCAATTTACATTCCTACCAACAGTAAACAAGGGTTTGTTTTTTTTTTTCCCACCACATCCTCATCGACACTTTAAAAAATATATATTATAGACATCTTAACAGGTATGGTATTTCATCATGTTTATCATTTGCACTTCCAAAATGATTATTAATGTTAGGAATGTTTTCATACAGCTGTTGGCCATTTGTATGTCTTCTTGGGAAAAATGTCTATTCAGATCCTTTTGCCCATTTTTAATAGAGTTGTTTTTATTCTACTCAGTTTTATGAGTTCCTTTTATATTTTATTTATTTAAAAAGTTTATTTGTTCATTTTGAGAGAGAGAGTGCAGGCAGGGGAGGGACAGAGAAGGAGGGAGAGATAGAACGCCAAGCAGGCCCTACACTGTCAGTACAGAGCCAGATGCAAGGCTATAGCTTATGAACCATGAGATAATGACCTGAGCCAAAATGAAGAGTCAGACGCTTAACTGACTGAGCTACCTGGATGCCTCAAGTTCCTTTATATTTTAGATAGTCACCCCTTCCCAGATATATGGCTTGCAATTATTTTCCCTCCATTCATAAGGCTACTTTTCACTTTGTTCATTATTTCCTTTGCTGTGCAGAAGCTTTTAGTTTGATGTCATCCCACTTGTTTAATTTTGTTTTGTTGCCTGAAATTTACATGTGATGGCCAAAAATCATTGCTAAGTCCAAATACGTACCTTGAAGAGATATCTGTGTTCTCATGTTTGTTGCAGCATTACTCGAAATACCCAAGATATGGAAACAAACTAATTGTCCATTGACAGAATAGATGTGCGATATACATATATAGAAATATTATGTTATTCATAAAAAAAAACCTTGCCATTTGTAACAACATGGATGAACTTGGAAAACGTTAGGCTAAGGGAAATAAGCCAGACACAAAAAGAAGCTTCACGCTCTCACTTACATGTGAAATCTAAAGAAGTCAAATACATAGAAGCAGAGAGAACAGTAGTTACCAGGAAAAGGGAGAGGGGAGAAAGGAAGAGATAATTTGTCAACGAGTACAAAGTTTCAGTATGTAGGGCAAATAAGTCTAGAAATCTCATGTATAGCATGATGGTTGTAGTTAGTAATACATTATTAAATAGTGGAAATTTGCTAAGAGTAAATTTCATGTGCCATCATCTCACACACACAGAAACAGTAACTTTGTGAAAAGATACATTAACTTGACTACAATAACCATTTTACTACATATGCCAAAACATGTTGTACACCTTAAATATATGCAATTTTTATTAAAAATAAAATTAAAGTAGGGGATCAACATGATTAGTAAAAATTAGAGCTCCCAGGCTTTATGTCTGAGACACGAATGTGTAATATCAGTGTCATTTATGTAAATAAATGAATCCAGGCAAGATCATTTTTATCTTGGTCTCAAACTGATGTGTCCCTGAGAGTGGACATGAAATGGTTACTTTTTTTTATGTTATTTTCATTTATTTTTAGAGAGAGAAAGAATGGCCAGGGAAGGGGCAGAGAGAGAGAGGGATAGAGAGAATCCCAAGCAGGCTCCACACGCTGTCAGCACAGAGCCCAATGTGGGCTCATGAAATGGGAGATCATGACCTGAGCTGAAATCAAGATTCAGGTGCTTCACCAACTGAACCACCCAGTCACCCTGAAATGATTACATTTTAAAATAATATAGGACTCTAGCCAATGGGCTGTTTGCTTAATATTGCCTACTGGAATTACAAAAATCTTTATAATAAGAGAAGAGTTTCATTCATTGGTATGGTTGCACTTCAAATAGAACACAGATAACTTTAAAGTCCTAATTTTATTTTTTTAACATCTGCATTGTTTTATTATGTAACACGACTCTCTCTTATCAGGCTGCTCTTCTCAGGGTAGCTGCCACATTTACTTCCCCACCTGCCTACTTTGACATCGTGCATTCAGGTATCATATTTCTTCCACTTATATGGCACCCTCTCTTTTTGAACTCATCTATCATCCATAATTCAAGGTTTAATTACAGTTCTTTGTTTATAGAACTCCAGTTATTCTAAGCTACAAGAATTATATTCCTTGCACCGCTAATGAACTTTTATGCTATATAAAACTAATTAGCATATATCTACTATGTTATTAAATGATTGATAGTTTTAGAGCCCTAAATAGATTAAAAACTCCACCATCAAGACACTGGGATACACAGATAAGCCATGGCAAAGGACAGAGTACATAGTGGTAACACAGAAACACAGTAAACAATAGTTTATTGGCTCAGTAATTCATTTATTCACTAATTCACACCATTTCTGGCAGTGGTGATGCAAATTTACATTTTCTGTATATCAAAAGTTGTGTAGAAATTTCTGGTTCTGGTAGCAAAGAAATGGGACCAGACTTACTCTTTCGCATTAAACAAGTAGAAAACCAGATACAACTTACATAAAACTTTTTTTTTGTTTGTTTGTGTTTTCAGATACTGAACAACTGAGAGAAAGGAAATATGACCTTTGAGAAAAGATAATTACCTAATTGCCCGGGGTACTTTCCAGACCACAAGGGAGAAAAAAGAAACAGGCAATCTTGCTGAGTCAAAGAGACAGAGATTCAAATTCAGGGAGCCCAGCTTGCCTAGAATTTGTAGGCAGAATCTCTGAGAGAAGGAAACTGCAAAGAGAGATCTTAGAGATATTTAGAGGGTTCTCCTTGAGTCTCATGCTGAGTACTGATCTGTACTGAATGCCACTGGTGAGCAGTAAGCCAAACAATTTCCTGAGTTTTGACAGGAATGGGAACAGTTTGTGTTTATACTGGTCAGGATAGAAAAGCTCCTTAATATATAGATCATTGAGCAGAGTCCCCAAACTGAGATTGTTCTAGAGTGAGACAATTAGCCATATATTAAATAAAAACTGTGTCCCATAACACAGTCCATCAGTGATTTAAGAAAGCAAACACCAAGGGTGCCTGGGTGGCTCAGTCAGTTGTACATCTGACTTCTGCTCAGGTCATTATCTCATGGTTTATGAGCTCCGGCCCTGCATTGGGCTCACTGCTATCAGCACAAAGCCCACTTTGGATCCTCTGTCCTCCTCTCTCTCTGCCCCTCATCCCCACCTCTCTCCCTCAAAAACAAACAAACAAAAAACATAAAAAAACTTTAAAAAATAAAAGAAAAACCTGACACCCAGGACCCAGCAAAGTAAAATGCACAGTGCACAGCAACCAGTTGAAAGAAAGAAAGAAAGAAAGAAAGAAAGAAAGAAAGAAAGAAAGAACCAGGAAGGCAAAGAAGTGGGAAATGATAAACTCTACTCTGAAGAAAACTCAATAAACAAAAGGACACATAAGTGACAAATGCGATGCATTTAATAAGAAAGTAAAACTTTATGATTAATATGATCTATATTTTAAGTATAGATGAAAATATGCAAATGTCAGGAGATAAATTAAAAATATAAAATAAATCCAAATGAACTATAACAGATAAAAGCATCTTCTCTGAAATATAAAATACACTTTATTTTTTACATATGGTATGAGGAACTGGTTGAGGTTTCCCTTTTTTTCATATAGCTGTGTAATTGTCTCAGAGCCATTTGTTACAAAGACTATTGTTTCCACTATTGACTTGCCTTTGCATCTTTACTGAAAATCAACTAATCATATATAAATTATGTCATATATAGCATACATGTCTATATGTCTATCAAAAATGCCTATATGTCACTGGAATCTATTGTTGGAATTGATTTATATGACTATTGTTTCTCCAATACCATACTTACATGATTATTGTAGCTCTAAGATTTGAAAACAGCTACTTTGAATCCCTTATTTTGAATGGTGTTTCAATCTTTACAGCATTCCAAAATTTCAATGCACAAATGCAAAAAAAAAAAAAAACCTGACATATACGTGCTCAGAAAATATGGTTTCTCTTAGCTTACTAACCCTCAGAAAAGTCTAAGATTAAAAGGAAAAGTTCCGTTAAAAACACAAAAATTGGTTTTGATCTGAGTGGGATTCTTTCAAATATCTATTTGCTGATTTTTTTTTCAGTTTTCTCTCAAGTGAGAAAAGCATATTAATTTTTTCAAGCTTATTTTATCTTTGATATTTATGTTTATTATTTTTCTTATACTTTTCATTCCCAATATATACCCCAAGATGGTTTCACACCGAGTTTTCTTCCTAGTATATTATTGAATGCTTCATTTTCACAATCTTGCAATGTCATACTAATTGCTGTCATTAACGTATCATTTACATATCTACTAATTCTTACAGGATCTAAAGGCTGAGAAATGAGTAACTGTCTTGAGAAAAGGAAGATGATTGTAATAAGACCAATGACAAAATTTCTTATGTGAATTTAAAATAAATGAAAACTTAATTATAGCACATAAATTTATGTAAGAAGCATGAAATGACTAGGCTGTCATTGTAAACAACAAAATATAAAACCAATGGCTTTGTTTTATTCATTTATTTATAAGTGGTTTTGCAGCAAATATATTAAAACCAAGTTCTATTTTCTATAAAATTTATACCTGGCCCATTACATTACATTTAACAATAATGCTATATAATATTGAAAAAAAAATATTCTTAATTATTGAGTACCCAAAAAAATGCTGGTTTTAGCACCATGCTTTAAAGCATTTTTTTTTTTAATTTTTTTTTCAACGTTTATTTATTTTTGGGACAGAGAGAGACAGAGCATGAACGGGGTAGGGGCAGAGAGAGAGGGAGACACAGAATCAGAAACAGGCTCCAGGCTCTGAGCCATCAGCCCAGAGCCCGACGCGGGGCTCGAACTCACGGACCGCGAGATCATGACCTGGCTGAAGTCGGATGCTTAACCGACTGCACCACCCAGGCGCCCCTAAAGCATTTTTTTAATGTTTACTTATTTATTTGACGGGGGTGGGCAAAGATAGAGGGAAACGGAATCCCAAGCAGGCTCTGTGCTGTCGGTGCAGAGAACCCCCATGCAGGGCTCAAACTCACAAACTGTGACATCATGACCTGAGCTAAAACGAAGAGTCAGATGCTTAACCAAGTGAGCCATCCATGTGCACCTTAGCACCATGCTTTATTTTTTTTTTAATTTTTAAAAAGTGTTTATTTATTTTTGAGAGAGACAGAGAGACAGAGCATGAGTAGGGGAGGAACAGAGAGAAAGGGAGACAGAATCCGAAGCAGGCTCTAGGCTCTGAGCTGTCAGCGCAAAGCCTGATGCGGGGCTCAAACTCACAAACCATGAGATCGTGACCTGAGCCAAAGTCGGATGCTTAGCCGACTGAGCCACCCAGGCACCCCAGCACCATGCTTTAAAATAGGAATCCCTTATAGAAAAAAACAAACAAAACAAAACAAAAAACAAAAAACCCCAACTATCTCAGGGTGCCTGGGTGGCTCAGTCCGTTAAGCATCTGACTCCTGATTTGGGCTCAGGTCATGATCTCATGGTTTGTGAGTCTAAGCTCTACATCAGGCTGTCTACTGTCAGCGTAGAGCTTGCTTGGAATTTTCTGTCCGCCCCTCTCTCTCTGTTCCTCCCCTGCTCATGCTCTCTGTCTCTCTCTCTCTCAAAAATAAATAAAATTTTTTTTAAAAAAAGGAAGAAATTAAATTTGTAAGCAGAAAGTAGAGCCAGAGCAGAATTCTCATGCTCAATTTTTGTTGTTGTTGTTGTTTCTTGGTCTTTTCAATTACCCTCCAATTTCTAGCCTCAACTTTGAACCATAAATCAACAGCACTCACTCAAGGTCTAGAATCACTGAAAAATAAAACTGGTGAATCTTTATCTTCCTTAATATTGAGGCTGTGTTATAATAAGCTTTCCTTCTATGTTTCTTCAACACCTACATGTTAGATCTTTAGTTTTTAGAGAATTTTTCTATACCTTAGGCGTTCAGGAACTTTTAAATTTCTCTTACCATTTTGCTTTTTCTCAAAATATTTTATTTTTACCCCTCTGGTTAACTTTAAATTTTTGAAATATTTCTTATTTGATTTTAGTGTTTAGTTTTATACATTTTCTACAACCATAGAGTTACAGAATTCAGTAACAGGTGTTTGATAGAACACTAGCAATTAGCAGGGACATTTTGGCATTTGCTGTAATAGGTAAAATATTTGAACAGACACCTCAAGAATTATATACCTCAGGAAGATATACAATTTGTCAGTAAATACATTTTTAAAAGATGCTCAACATTGGTAGTCTTCAGGAAAATGTGAAGACCTTTGTGAAATTCCACTATGCACATATTAGTATGACTTTAAAAATTTTTGGAAATAATGTAGAGGAATTGTAAACAGTATACATTGCTGATGAGAGTGTAAAATGGTACAACCAGTTTTGAAAATTGACAGTTACCTATTTAATTCAACATACACTTACCATATGAGCCAGGAATTTTATTCCTAGGTTTCAGCCAAGAGAAATAAAATTTGTATCAACACAAGGATATGCATACCTAAATAGTAATTGCAGCATGATTTATAATAACTCAGAACTGAAAACTATGGTATATCCACAAAGCTAACACCACTTAGAAATAAGGAGAAGCAAACTATTGATATATGCAACAAGATGCATGAATTTGAAAAGCATTTTGACAAAATAAAGCCAATTCAAAAGGATATTTAGGGTAGGATTCCGCTTATTTGAAATTATAAGGCAGGACAAACCAACTGATAATCCCAGAGAAAAGATGAGATATTACCTGGGGTTGGTACTTGTTTGGGTTCACTGAAAAAGGACCGTAGAGATATTTTAGGGGCAATAAAAATATTGATTAAAAAGGTACATATGTTTCCCAAAGTTTATCAAACTCCACATTTATAATGAATGTACTGAGATCCAGGGAAGATGGCAAAGAAAGAGGACCTTACTAAGCTTGCCTCATCCCATGGACTCAAGTAGATAACCCAGAAAATGATCCAAAGGTTGGCAGAACAAACTCCACAATTAAATATAGAGAAAAGACCACATCGAAGAGGCTAGGAACGAAGGGTAGAGATGCAGTGGGAAGCTAAACTAACTAGGAGGGCTGTCCACAGAAAGGAAGGAAGCCTTGGAACAGAGAGGGGAGAGAAACAGGCCCTCACACTAAGCAGCCCACGCAGGGAAGGCAAATCCCCATATCATTTGATTTTGAAAACCAGAGGGGCCAAACTTTGTGAGTTCTTATAATCAATGGTACTTCAAACTCAGCATTTTTTGTAAATGTCTATTTATTTTTGAGAGCGAGAGTGTGAACGGGGGAGGGGCAGAGAAAGAGAGGGGGACAGAAGATCTGAAGTGGGCTCTGCACTGACGGCAGCAAGCCTGATTCAGGGCTTGAACTCCCAAACTGAACCACGAGATCATGACCTGAGCTGAAGTAGGACACTTAACTGACCGAGCCACCCAGTCACCCCAAAACCCAGAATTTCAAAAATCAATGACCTCCACTTTGGGGGAGTTGGGAGGGTGAGAGGAAACTGCATCCCTGCCCTTAAAGAAACAACACAAAAGAGCCCAAAAAGATATACCATAGCAGCAGCTATTTGAAAAATGCCTGGGGTGTATGGGGGAAAGAGTGGTTTGCTAACCTCAGAGCCTGTTCTGGAGGGACAAAGATCCTTGGGAGATTCCTCCAGAAACAAAGGAGATGGCAGGTGCCATTTCACACTCCCATATAAGTATATGTATATATATTTATATACATATATATATATACACACACCCGCATATAAGTACACAGCCATCTGAGGGAAACAGTGCAATGTCAACACTTGACACAAACACCATACATTTCACCACAACCACTGCCCCCCCTCCACCGTCGGGGTTGGGCAGATGTCACCCTAGCTGCCCCAGCGAGGCTTGCCTCAGTCCCTGCACTGTAGGCTCCTTCCCCACCAGAAGACACAAACCTTGCTTACAGCACACCTCCTACAACATGAACATTGCAGATTTGCCCCTGCCAATATGCCCTTGGTCAGCCCATCCAAAGTGGTCGCACAAGCCTGGCAGTGTGCAAGCAGCCCCGACAGGGACCATCACCACACTAAGGTAACTCCCACCCCAGGGAGATGGGAAAATAACCACACACACCAAGATGACTGCAGCCACAGCAGTGGGATGAAGGCAGGACTGCTGGCCTTGCCCACAAGAGAAAGCTTCTCAGGGGATGACACAGGAAAATTCCCCTCTAGTTTGGTGCTACATTTCTGGCAAATGCTTCATCTGATGCAACTCAAGCCCAAAGCAGCTCCAGACTGGCCCACTAACACCATGAGACCAAAGAATGCCTACAACAGGCAAAGAGAACCACTGCAGATGACTGGCCTGAAGGGAAAAAACAAAAACAAAAACAAAAACAGCTCAGCCACAACAGCAGAGTACACACAATCCACATATAGAGACACCCCTGAAGCAGCAGGTTCTGGAGAACAAGGGACACTACATAGCAGGGCACCACAGGACCTCTTATTTATAAACTAATTACTTTCAAGTCCAGGAGATGTAACTGACTTTCCTACACATAGAAACAGGCACAGAGAGTTAGACAAATGAGAAAATAGAGAAATATGTCTCAAATGAAAGAACAAGACAAAATCACAGCAGGAGACCTAAGTGAAACTGAGGTACGTAATATGCTTGACGGAGAATTTAAAATAATGACCAAAAGATACTGGATTTGAAAAAAAGAATGGAAGACCTCAGTGAGACCTCTAAGAAAGAGATTAAGAAAAGAACCAATCAGAGGTGAAGAACACAATAAGTGAATTTTAAAAATATGTATAAATGGAATAAAGAGTAGACTAGAACAAGCAGAAGAACAAATCAATGACATGTAGGACAGATAAATGGAAAATAATTAAACTCAGAAAATGAGAGAAAAAGAATTATGCAAATAAGAATAGGTTAGGGATTTCAGCAACACCATTAAGTGTAATAATATCCCCATTATAGGAATCCCAGAAGAAAAAGAAGAGAGAAAAGGGGAAAGAAAAATTGAAGTAATAATGGCTGGAAACTTTCCAAATCTGGGAAAGGAAAAATAAATTCAGATCTAGAAGGCACAGAGATCCCCCAACAAAATCAACTCAAGTAGGTCCACACAAAGCCATGTAGTAATTAAAATGGCAAAAAGTAGTTATAAAAAAATTTTTTTAAGCAGCAAGAGAAAAAAAATGTTCAATACAAGGGAAACCCAATAAGGCTATCAGAGGATTTTTTTAGCAGAAATTTTGCAGGCGTGAGGCGGTGACATGATATATTTAAATGCTGAAAGGAAAAAATCTGCAGCCAAGAATACTCTATGCAGCAAAGCCATCATTCAGAATAGAAGGAGAGATAAGGAGTTTCCCAGACAAACAAAAGTTAGAGAAATTCATCACCACTAAACCAGCCTTATATGAAATGTTTAATGGGACTCTGAGTGGAAAGGAAAGACTATAAGTAAGAATAAGAAAAGTAGGAAGCACAAAAGCTGCAAAAATAAGTATATCTGCAAAAATCAGTGAAAGAACTCACAAAATAAAAGGGAGTAGACTATGACACCATATGCCCAAAACATGATGGGGGAGACGGGTAAATAATGGGTTCAACTCAATATAGACTGCCATATGCAGAAGATATTACACACAAACTGAATGGTAACCACAAATCAAAAACCAGGAACAGGCAAAAAGTAAAGAGAAAGTAATCCAAATATTTCACTAAGAAAGGCAATTAATCATCAGGGAAGATGACAAAACAAGAAAGGAACAGAAAAACTACAAAAACAATAAAATAAGTAATAAAATCACAATAATTCTTACTATCAATAATTTCTTTGAATGTAAATGGACTAAATGCTCCAGTCAAAAGACATAGGGTGAAGGAATGGATAAAAAAGCAAGATTCTTATATAGTACCTACAAGGGACTCATTTCAGACCTAAAGATACATGCAAATTGAAAGTAAATGGATGGATAAGAATTTATCTTGCAAATGATATCAAAAAAAAAAAGCTGGAGTAGCAATACTTATATTGGAAAAAATAGATTTTAAAACAAAGAGTGTAATGAGAGACAAAAAAAGACCCTATATAATCATAAAGGGAAAAATTAAACAAGAAAATATAACAATTGTAAATATTCATCTCACATGGGAGCACACAAACACAAAAAGCAGTTAATAACAAACATACAGTAATCAGTAGAATACAGTAATAGCAAGGGACTTTATCAACCCACTTACATCGGTGGTAGATCATCCAAACAGAAAACCAACAAAGAAACAGTGGCTTTGAATGACACAATGGGCCAGATGGATCTAAAAGATATATTCAGAATATTCCAACCTAAAACAGCAGAATACGCATTCTTTTCAAGAGCCCATGGAACATTCTCCAGAATAGATCCCATTATAGGCCACAAAATAAGTCAAAATATTTAAATATTTTGAAGTCATACAATGCATCTTTTCAGACCACAACACTATGAAACTAGAAATCAGAGGAAGATGGCGGCGTAGGAGGACGCTGGGCTCACCGCGCGTCCTGCTGATCAATTAGATTCCACCTACACCTGCCTAAATAACCCAGAAAACCGCCAGAGGATTAGCAGAACGGAGTCGCCGGAGCCAAGCCCAGATGAGAGGCCCACGGAAGAGGGTAGGAAGGGCGGCGGGGCGGTGCGTGCTCCACGGACTGGCGGGAGGGAGCCGGGGCGGAGGGGCGGCTCGCCGGCCAAGCAGAGCCCCGGAGTCTGGCCTGCAAAAGCGGAGGGGCCTGACGGACTGTGTTCCGACAGCAAGCGCGACTTAGCATCTGGGAGGTCATAAGTTAACAGCTCTGCTCAGAAAGCGGGAAGGCTGGAGGACAAAGGGAGGGAGAGCTGCTGAGCCCCCGGACGACAGAGCTCAGTTTGGTGGGGAACAAAGGTGCTCGCCAGCGCCATCTCCCCCGCCCATCCCCCAGCCAAAATCCCAAAGAGAACCAGTTCCTGCCAGGGAACTTCCTCGCTCCGCGCAAACACCCAACTCTGTGCTTCTGCGGAGCCAAACCTCCGGCAGCGGATCTGACTCCCTCCCGCTGCCACAGGGCCCCTCCTGAAGTGGATCACCTAAGGAGAAGCTAGCTAAGCCTGCCCCTCCTGCCCCTGTGCACCTTGCCTACCCACCCCAGCTAATACGCCAGATCCCCAGCATCACAAGCCTGGCAGTGTGCAAGTAGCCCAAACGGGCCACGCCACCCCACAGTGAATCCCGCCCCTAGGAGAGGGGAAGAGAAGGCACACACCAGTCGGACTGTGGCCCCAGCGGTGGGCCGGGGGCAGACATCAGGTCGGAGTGCGGCCCCGCCCACCAACTCCAGTTATACACCACAGCACAGGGGAAGTGCCCTGCAGGTCCTCACCACGCTAGGGACTATCCAAAAGGACCAAGCGGAAGAATTCCCCTCAGAAGAATCTCCAGGAAATAACAGCTAATGAGCTGATCAAAAAGGATTTAAATAATATAACAGAAAGTGAATTTAGAATAATAGTCATAAAATTAATCGCCGGGCTTGAAAACAGTATACAGGACAGCAGAGAATCCCTTGCTACAGAGATCAAGGGACTAAGGAACAGTCACGAGGAGCTGAAAAACGCTTTAAATGAAATGCAAAACAAAATGGAGACCACCACAGCTCGGATTGAAGAGGCAGAGGAGAGAATAGGTGAACTAGAAGATAAAGTTATGGAAAAAGAGGAAGCTGAGAGAAAGAGAGATAAAAAAATCCAGGAGTATGAGGGGAAAATTAGAGAACTAAGTGATGCACTAAAAAGAAATAATATACGCATAATTGGTATCCCAGAGGAGGAAGAGAGAGGGAAAGGTGCTGAAGGGGTACTTGAAGAAATAATAGCTGAGAAATTCCCTGAACTGGGGAAGGAAAAAGGCATTGAAATCCAAGAGGCACAGAGAACTCCCTTCAGACGTAACTTGAATCGATCTGCACGACATATCATAGTGAAACTGGCAAAATACAAGGATAAAGAGAAAATTCTGAAAGCAGCAAGGGGTAAACGTGCCCTCACATATAAAGGGAGACCTATAAGACTCGTGACTGATCTCTCTTTTGAAACTTGGCAGGCCAGAAAGAATTGGCACGAGATTTTCAGTGTGCTAGACAGAAAAAATATGCAGCCGAGAATCCTTTATCCAGCAAGTCTGTCATTTAGAATAGAAGGAGAGATAAAGGTCTTCCCAAACAAACAAAAACTGAAGGAGTTTGTCACCACTAAACCAGCCCTACAAGAGATCCTAAGGGGGACCCTGTGAGACAAAATACCAGAGACATCACTACAAGCATAAAACATACAGACATCACAATGACTCTAAACTCATATCTTTCTATAATAACACTGAATGTAAATGGATTAAATGCGCCAACCAAAAGACATAGGGTATCAGAATGGATAAAAAAACAAGACCCATCTATTTGCTGTCTACAAGAGACTCATTTTACCTGAGGACACCTTTAGATTGAGAGTGAGGGGATGGAGAACTATTTATCATGCTACTGGAAGCCAAAAGAAAGCTGGAGTAGCCATACTTATATCAGACAAACTAGACTTTAAATTAAAGGCTGTAACAAGAGATGAAGAAGGACATTATATAATAGTTACAGGGTCTATCCATCAGGAAGAGCTAACAATTATAAATGTCTATGCGCCGAATACTGGAGCCCCCAAATATATAAAACAACTAGTCATAAACATAAGCAACCTTATTGATAAGAATGTGGTAATTGCAGGGGACTTTAACACCCCACTTACAGAAATGGATAGATCATCTAGACACAAGGTCAATAAAGAAACAAGGGCCCTGAATGAGACATTGGATCAGATGGACTTGACAGATATATTTAGAACTCTGCATCCCAAAGCAACAGAATATACTTTCTTCTCGAGTGCACATGGAACATTCTCCAAGATAGATCATATACTGGGTCACAAAACAGCCCTCCATAAGTTTACCAGAATTGAAATTATACCATGCATACTTTCAGACCACAATGCTATGAAGCTTGAAATCAACCACAGAAAAAAGTCTGGAAAACCTCCAAAAGCATGGAGGTTAAAGAGCACCCTACTAACGAATGAGTGGGTCAACCAGGCAATTAGAGAAGAAATTAAAAAATATATGGAAACAAACGAAAATGAAAATACAACAATCCAAATGCTTTGGGATGCAGCGAAGGCAGTCCTGAGAGGAAAATACATTGCAATCCAGGCCTATCTCAAGAAACAAGAAAAATCCCAAATACAAAATCTAACAGCACACCTAAAGGAAATGGAAGCAGAACAGCAAAGGCAGCCTAAACCCAGCAGAAGAAGAGAAATAATAAAGATCAGAGCAGAAATAAACAATATAGAGTCTAAAAAAACTGTAGAGCAGATCAACGAAACCAAGAGTTGGTTTTTTGAAAAAATAAACAAAATTGACAAACCTCTAGCCAGGCTTCTCCAAAAGAAAAGGGAGATGACCCAAATAGATAAAATCATGAATGAAAATGGAATTATTACAACCAATCCCTCAGAGATACAAACAATTATCAGGGAATACTATGAAAAATTATATGCCAACAAATTGGACAACCTGGAAGAAATGGACAAATTCCTGAACACCCACACTCTTCCAAAACTCAACCAGGAGGAAATAGAAAGCTTGAACAGACCCATAACCAGCGAAGAAATTGAATCGGTTATTAAAAATCTCCCAACAAATAAGAGTCCAGGACCAGATGGCTTCCCAGGGGAGTTCTACCAGACGTTTAAAGCAGAGATAATACCTATCCTTCTCAAGCTATTCCAAGAAATAGAAAGGGAAGGAAAACTTCCAGACTCATTCTATGAAGCCAGTATTACTTTGATTCCTAAACCAGATAGAGACCCAGTAAAAAAAGAGAACTACCGGCCAATATCCCTGATGAATACGGATGCAAAAATTCTCAATAAGATACTAGCAAATCGAATTTAACGGCATATAAAAAGAATTATTCACCATGATCAAGTGGGATTCATTCCTGGGATGCAGGGCTGGTTCAACATTCGCAAATCAATCAACGTGATACATCACATTAACAAAAAAAAAGAGAAGAACCATATGATCCTGTCAATCGATGCAGAAAAGGCCTTTGACAAAATCCAGCAACGTTTCTTAATAAAAACCCTTGAGAAAGTCGGGATAGAAGGAACATACTTAAAGATCATAAAAGCCATTTATGAAAAGCCCACAGCTAACATCATCCTCAACGGGGAAAAACTGAGAGCTTTTTCCCTGAGATCAGGAACACGACAGGGATGCCCACTCTCACCGCTGTTGTTTAACATAGTGCTGGAAGTTCTAGCATCAGCAATCAGACAACAAAAGGAAATCAAAGGCATCAAAATCGGCAAAGATGAAGTCAAGCTTTCGCTTTTTGCAGATGCCATGATATTATACATGGAAAATCCGATAGACTCCACCAAAAGTCTGCTAGAATTGATACATGAATTCAGCAAAGTCGCAGGATACAAAATCAATGTACAGAAATCAGTTGCATTCTTATACACTAACAATGAAGCAACAGAAAGACAACTAAAGAAACTGATCCCATTCACAATTGCACCAAGAAGCATAAAATACCTAGGAATAAATCTAACCAAAGATGTAAAGGATCTGTATGCTGAAAACTAGAGAAAGCTTACGAAGGAAATTGAAGAAGATTTAAAGAAATGGAAAGACATTCCCTGCTCATGGATTGGAAAAATAAATATTGTCAAAATGTCAATACTACCCAAAGCTATCTACACATTCAATGCAATCCCAATCAAAATTGCACCAGCATTCTTCTCGAAACTAGAACAAGCAATCCTAAAATTCATATGGAACCACAAAAGGCCCCGAATAGCCAAAGGAATTTTGAAGAAGAAGACCAAAGCAGGAGGCATCACAATCCCAGACTTTAGCCTCTACTACAAAGCTGTCATCATCAAGACAGCATGGTATTGGCACAAAAACAGACACATAGACCAATGGAATAGAATAGAAACCCCAGAACTAGACCCACAAACGTATGGTCAACTCATCTTTGACAAAGCAGGAAAGAACATCCAATGGAAAAAAGACAGCCTCTTTAACAAATGGTGCTGGGAGAACTGGACAGCAACATGCAGAAGGTTGAAACTAGACCACTTTCTCACACCATTCACAAAAATAAACTCAAAATGGATAAAGGACCTGAATGTGAGACAGGAAACCATCAAAACCTTAGAGGAGAAAGCAGGAAAAGACCTCTCTGACCTCAGCTGTAGCAATCTCTTACTCGACACATCCCCAAAGGCAAGGGAATTAAAAGCAAAAGTGAATTACTGGGACTTTATGAAGATAAAAAGCTTCTGCACAGCAAAGGAAACAACCAACAAAACTAAAAGGCAACCAACGGAATGGGAAAAGATATTTGCAAATGACATTTCGGACAAAGGGCTAATATCCAGAATCTATAAAGAGCTCACCAAACTCCACACCCGAAAAACAAATAACCCAGTGAAGAAATGGGCAGAAAACATGAATAGACACTTCTCTAAAGAAGACATCCGGATGGCCAACAGGCACATGAAAAGATGTTCAGCGTCGCTCCTTATCAGGGAAATACAAATCAAAACCACACTCAGGTATCACCTCACGCCAGTCAGAGTGGCCAAAATGAACAAATCAGGAGACTATAGATGCTGGCGAGGATGTGGAGAAACGGGAACCCTCTTGCACTGTTGGTGGGAATGCAAATTGGTGCAGCCGCTCTGGAAAACAGTGTGGAGGTTCCTCAGAAAATTAAAAATAGACCTACCCTATGACCCAGCAATAGCACTGCTGGGAATTTATCCAAGGGATACAGGAGTACTGATGCATAGGGGCACTTGTACCCCAATGTTCATAGCAGCACTCTCAACAATAGCCAAATTATGGAAAGAGACTAAATGTCCATCAACTGATGAATGGATAAAGAAATTGTGGTTTATATACACAATGGAATACTACGTGGCAATGAGAAAAAATGAAATATGGCCTTTTGTAGCAACGTGGATGTAACTGGAGAGTGTGATGCTAAGTGAAATAAGCCATACAGAGAAAGACAGATACCATATGGTTTCACTCTTATGTGGACCCTGAGAAACGTAACAGGAACCCGTGGGGGAGGGGGAGGAAAAAAGGAAAAAAAAAAAAAAAAAAAAAAAGAGGTTAGAGTGGGAGAGAGCCAAAGCATAAGAGACTGTTAAAAACTGAGAACAAACTGAGGGTTGATGGGGGGTGGGAGGGAGGAGAGGGTGGGTGATGGGTATTGAGGAGGGCACCTTTTGGGATGAGCACTGGGTGTTTTATGGAAACCAATTTGGACAATGAATTTCATATATTATAAAAAATAAAAAAAAAAAATGAAACTAGAAATCAACCTATAGGGAAAAATCTGGAAACTGCAAAATATCTTAAATAACATGATATTAAACAATGAATGATTCAACCAAGACATCAAAGAGACATTCAAAAAATACATGGAGAAAAATGAAAATGAAAACCCAATGGTCCAAACCTTTAGGATGCAGCAAAAATGGTTCTAAGAATGAAGTTTATAGAAATAGGGGTCTCCCTCAAGGAGCAAGAAAAATCTCAAATAAGCAACCTATCATTACACATAAAGGAGCTAGAAAAAGAAGAAACAAAAATCCAAAACCAGTAGAAGGAATGAAATAATAAAGATTAGAGCAGAAATAAACAAAATAGAAAGTTAAAACAACAATAACAACAACAAAAGCAACACTAGAACAGATCAATGGCTATTTAAAAAGGTAAACAAAATTGATAAACCTATAACCATACTCATCAGGGAGAGAGAAAGAGAGAGAGAGAGAGAGAGGACTCAAAATCAGAAATAAAAGATATAAAAACTGATAACACATAAATATAAAGGATTATAAGAGAATATTGTGAAAACTTATAGTCAACAAATTCGACAACATAGAAGAATGATAAATTTCTAGAAACATAACCTATCAAACTGAAGCAGGAAAACATAGAAAATTTGAACAGACTGATCACCAGCAATAAAATTGAATCGGTAATCAAAAAACTCACAACATACAAAAGTACAGGACCAGATGGCTTTACAGGTGAATGCTACCAAACATTTAAAGAAGAGTTAATATCTATTCTTCTCAAACTATTCCAAAAAATAGAAGAGGAAGAAATACTTTGAAATTCATTCTATGAGGCTACCATTACCCTGATACCAAAACAAGATAAAGACATTGCAAAAAAAAAAAAAAAAAAGAGAGAGAGAGAGAGAGAGGGACAGAGACAGAGAAAGAGAACTAGGGCCTATTTTCTCTGGTGAACATAGATGCAAAAATTTTCAACAAAATATTAGCAAACTGAATACAGCAATATATTAAAAAATTCATTCACCACAATTGAGTGGGATTTATTCCAGGATACAAGGATGGTTCAATATTTGCAAATCAATCAACATGATACATCATGTTAATAAGAAAAAGGAAGGGCACCTGGCTGGCTCATTCAGCTGAGATTCTGACTCTTGGTTTCAGCTCAGGTCATGATTTCACAGTTCATGAGTTCGGGCCCACATCAGGCTCCACGCTGAAAGTATGAAGTCTGCTTGGATTCTCTCTTTCTCTGACCCTCCCATGACCACTCTCTCTGTCTCCCTCTCAAAATAAATAAATAAACTCAATTATTTTTTAATTAAAATGTAAGAGAAAGGATAAAAACTGTGGATCATCTTAACAGATACAGAAAAAGCATTTGACAAAGTCTAACATCCATTCATGATTAAAAAAAAAAAATTAACAAAGTAGATGTAGAGGGAATATACCTCAACATAATAGAGATCACATATAAAAAACTCACAGCTAACAGCAACTGAATGGTGAAAGACTGAGAGCTTTTCCTCTATAGTTAGAAACAAAAGGATGTCCACTCTCACCACTTTTATTCATCACAGTTCTGGAAGCCCTAGCCACAGCAATCAGAAAACAAAAAGAAATAAAATGAACCCAAACCGATAAGGAAGTTATAAAACTGTGCCTATTTCCAGATGACAGGATACTATATATAGAAAATGCTAAAGACTCCACCAAAGAATTATTAGAACTTCTTAATGAATTCAGTGATGTTGCAGAATACAAAATCAAGGTACAGAAATCCATTGCATTTATATACTCTAATAATGAAGCAGCAGAAAGAAATTAAGAAAGCAATCCCACTTGCAACTGCACCAAAAATAATAAGATATCCAGGAACAAACTTAACCAAGGAGGTAAAAGACCTTGGGAAACTATAAAACACTGATGAAAAAAATTGAAGATGACACAAAGAAATGGAAGGATATTCCATGTTCATGGATTGGAAGAACAAATATTGTTAAATGTCTATACTGCCCAAAGTAATCTACAGATTTACTGCATTCCCTATCAAAATACTAACGGTATTTTTGAAAGAACTAGTATAGCAACACTAAAATTTGTATAGAACCACAAAAGACCAGAATATCCAAAGCAATCTTGAAAAAGTAAAACAAAGCTGGAGGTATCACAATACCAGATCTCAAGTTATACTACAAAACTTCAGTAACCTGTAGTATAGTACTGACACAAAACCAGACACGTAGATCAATACAAAAGACTAGAAAGCTGAAAATGAAACCCATGAGCATATGGTCAATTAAATCGTCAACAAAGGATGAAAGAGTATGCAATGGAAAAAGACAGTCTCCTCAACAAATCGTGCTGGGAAAATTGGATGTCTACATGCAAAAGCATGAAACTAGACCACTTTCTTACACCATAAACAAAAATAAATTCAAAGTGGATTAAAGACCTAAATGTGGGATCTGAAATCATAAAATTCCTAAAAGACCACAGGAATTACTTACTCTGATACCAGCCATAGCAACATTTATCTAGCAACAATCTTCTGACTCAAGGTAGACAAAAGCAAAAATAAACTATTGTTGACTACGTCAAAATGAAAAGCATTTTGGGGCGCCTGGGTGGCGCAGTCGGTTAAGCGTCCGACTTCAGCCAGGTCACGATCTCACGGTCCGTGAGTTCGAGCCCTGCGTCAGGCTCTGGGCTGATGGCTCAGAGCCTGGAGCCTGTTTCCGGTTCTGTGTCTCCCTCTCTCTCTGCCCCTCCCCTGTTCATGCTCTGTCTCTCTCTGTCCCAAAAATAAATAAACGTTGGAAAAAAAAAATGAAAAGCATTTTCACAGCAATAAACAAAACTAAAAGATAACCTATGGAATTGGAGAAGATATTTGCAAATGGCATATGTGGTAAAAGGTTAGCATCCAAAATATATAAAGAACCTACACAACTCAACACCAAAAAAATCAAATAATCCACTTAAAAAATGGGCAGAAGACATGTACAGACATTTATTCTAAGAAGACATCCAGATGGCCTACAGACACATGAAAAGATACTCCACATCATTCATCATCAGGGAACTACAAGTCAAAACTTCAATGAGATATCATCTCACACCTGTCAGAATGGCTAAAATCAACAACACAAGAAAGAACAAGTGTTGGCAAAGATGTGGAGAAAAAGGAACTCTTGTGTCCTTTTGGTGGGGATGCATACTGGTGCAGCCACTCTGGAAAACAGTATGAGGGCCCTTCCAAAAATTAAAAATAGAACTGTCATATGATCCAGTAATTGCACTACTGGGTATTTACCCAAAGAATATGAAAATACTAATTCAAAATGATATATGCACCCATATGTTTACTGCAGCATTATTCACAATAGCCAAAATATAGAGACAAACCCAAGTGTCTATGAATAGATGAATAAAGAAAATGTGGTGTATACACACACACAAATATTATTCTTCCATAAAAAGAATAAAATCTTGCCATTTGTAATAACACAGATGGATCTATTGAATATCAAGCTAACTGAGTAAGTCAGAGAAAGACAAATAACCATATGATTTCACTCATATGTGAAATTTAACAAACAAAACAAGGGCGGGGGGGAAACAAACCAAAAAACAGACTTAACTACAGGGAACAAAATAGATGGTTACCAGAGGGGAGGTCAGTGGTGGGATGGGGGAAAAGGTGAAGGGAATTAAGAGTACATTTATCTTGATAAACCCTAAGTAATATATACAGTTGTTGAACCATTATATTGTACATCTGAAATTAATATAACACTGTATGTTACCTGTACTGGAATTTTTAAAATTCCAACAAAAAAAAATAAATAAAATTAATGTATTTATTTTTGTATTTTTAAAAAAAAAATTAATGTTTATTTATTTTTGAGACAGAGAAAGACAGAGCATGAGTGGGGGAAGGGTAGAGAGAGAGGGAGACACAGAATCTGAAGCAGGCTCCAGGCTCTGAGCCATCAGCACAGAGCCTGATGCGGGGCTTGAACCATTAAGCTGTGAGATCTTAATGACCTGAGCTGAAGTTGGATGCTCAACCAACTGAGCCACCCAGGCAACCTTATTTTTGTATTTTTGAATGACACTTTCTGAAAGAAGACATACAGATGTCCAAAAGACTCATGAAAAGATTCTCAATATCACAAATCATCAGAAAATCAAATCCAAATTGAAGTGAAATATCATGTCACAGTAGTCAGAAGGGCTAGTATCAAAAGAAAAAAAAAAGAAAAAGAAAAACAAGAAATAAGTATTGGGGACGATGTGGAGAAAAGAGAACCTTTATGTACTGTTAGCGGGAATGTAAATTGGTGCAGCCACTACAAATAACAGTATGAGGCTTACTCAAATAACTAGAAATACCTTAATATTCAGTTATTCCACTACTGGGTGTTAACCCAAGTAAAGGAGAAACGCTAATTCACTTATTCGAAAGACATATGCACTCTTATGCTTATTGCAGAATTATTTATAATAGCCAAGATATGTAAACAATCCAAATGTCTATGGGTAAATAGCTAAAGAAGATGTGGATAGATAGATATGCATGTATGTATATATATGACACAGGCATAAAAAAGATGAGACTGTGCCATTTGCAACAACATGGATAGATCTAGAGGATATTATGCTAAATGAACTGAGTCTGACATAAAAATACAAATGCCATACGATGTCACTTATATGCAGAATCTAAAAAACAAAACAAGTGAATAAATAAACAAAAAACAGAATCAGACCTATAAAAACAGAACAAACTGACAGCTGCCAGAGGGAAGGAGAATGGAGGGATAGGAAAAACTAGTGAAGGGGAATGAATAAGTCTTGAGAATAAAAGGTATGCCTAGGGAATACAGTCAGTGGTATTGTAATAGTGTTGCATTGTGACAGATGGTAACTACACTTGTGGTGAGCACAGCATCCATCGCATATAGAGTTGTTGAATCACTATGTTGTAAACCTAAAACTAATATAACCTCATGTGTCAACGATACTAAAAAATATGGCTATGAGAATGCACAAAGGAAACTGCCTCCCTTTTTGAAAGCTAAGTTGAAAATACTAGCAGAGATTTATACCATAGGCTTTAAGAGTAGTACATCAATGACAATGACTACATATTTTTCTGTCTGTTATGTAGCTCCTCAGAAATATTCTTGAGATTGGATTTTTCCAAGGACTACTGAAAATCTAAAACACAAGAAAAGGCAGGAGAGTTTTCAGTTCACAGATAAGAAAATACACTCCAAATACAAGCAGCTCATCTTGTCATTAGCTGTCACACTATTGCTTTGGACATTCTTGATTAGAGCTAAGGAAGTTGAAGGCTAGCCTACCAATAAGCATATTTTCATGGCAAACCGACAACTCTAAGGTCTGTATTTTTGCAGAGCATACTATTTTGCAAAACTATGCAAAACAGAATGTTTTTATAGAAAATGAAAACTAACCAAGGCTCCTAAATAAAGGAATATAATTGCAACCTCCCCAGACTTTCCCAGGTTGCATATTTATTATTTTTAGAAAAAAGCACCCATATGTAATACAACAAAAAATAAGATTCATTGGATTAAAAAAAATGTTTTAATGACTTCAGAAAAAAAAAGAATCAATATGGAAAGACTGGCCATTTTTTTAAATTTTTTAATGTTTTACGTATTTTTGACAGAGAGAGAGAGAGAGAGACAGAGCATGAGCCGGGAAGGGGCAGAGAGTGAGGGAAACACAGAATCCAAAGCAGGCTCCAAGCTCCAAGCTGTCAGCACAGAGCCGGATGAGGGGCTCGAACTCACAGACTGTCAGATCATGACCTGAGCCGAAGTCAGACGATCATCTGACTGAGCTACCCAGGAGCCCCAAGACTGTCCATTTTTTTAAAAAACGTTCTTTGGAAGTGCTTTAATATTTCAGAGACTCCCAGTCAAAAGTAAGATAAATGAAAAAATAAAGAAGTTGATGAAATTTGCCTTTGTCATCCTTACCCCTAACTTTTAGCGTTATTTTCCCACTTCACATTGCTCTAACCCTCGTTTCTTTACGCTTTCTTGTACCTACCTGTAAACACTTATTGTAATATTCTACTTATTTCTCTGCGCTTAAGACATTTAAACCCTGTTAAGATACTGGCCCTCCTTTTTTTTCCAATTAAAGTAAAACTAAGGAGATTTAGCCTGGGTTTAGTATTTTCACTGTAGATGTTCTTTCGTAAACTGGGAGACAGCCCCACTTTAATGGGTATTAATAGCTGAGTTAGGAAAATATATTTTCATAAAATTTCTCATGGAAATGAAATTTGTGCTGAGACACAGAAAATATTGTAGGTAAGCGATGATGGGGCCAGATGTAGGTACTAACCACCAGTAAGAAAAGGTGGGGAAGGGATATAGAGAAATAAAGGATTCAGCTTCTAGCTAGTGAATCACCTATACTGTTTATTGTCTTTCTTCTTTGGAATGTGTGGATGGGATAAATTCTAAATGATACCTCCTACAGCTTGGCTTTGACCTCATCATCTTCAAATAATTGTCCTTTCTTCCTCTTATGTTAGTCACCCAAAGCTGCAGTCATTCTTTTGGCTTTGCCATTTCCCAAAATTGTACCACCATTGAAATCTCAATTTCAAGCACTCTATTTTCTGTCACTGCTATCCTTTCAACTACTTTTTGCCCTATTTTAACAACTCTCTATTCAAGTGGTTTGCCTCCTACTTCCCTGAAAAAATAGGAGCAATTTGTTGTGAATTCCCATTATGGATTTACTACCAAATTCATTAATCTTTCAGCATCTGTACTGAAATCCCTGCTTCTATCAAAGTTCCAACCCCTTTTTGGTCTCATTCCCATTTCCTTATGGCCCATTTTATGCACATATTCCCCCATTCACTACATTGTCTATTTACAACTATTTACTTATTTGTTTCAAAATTTTCCCTTCAATAAGAGTTGTCTGTAACAATATTTAATAACTAAATCTGAGGCAAGGTGATGTTATTTTATAGTTGAAAGGGTCAAGTCTCACCTTAGTCTGATAAAATAATTATTTGGTATATTCATGTTAGCCTGTTTATTGATGACCAAATCAACAGATTTATATTTAACTTAAGCATAAAGTTATCTTCATATAAGTATGAATACTGACATTTATTGAAACACAAATCTAACTCCATAGTAAGAATGTTTATAGGATACTGAAATAAACAGCTTAATTTGATGTAAAATTTCTCAGAGCTTTTAAAAAAAATATGTTGGTATACAGCCAAAATGTGGCAGCTATCTAAGTGTCTATTGACAGATGAACTTATAAACAAAATGTGCTGTAGATATATATACACATAATGAAACATCACTCAGACTTAAAAAAGAAAGAAATTCTGACACATGACATAATACGGATGAACCTTGAGGATATTATGTTAAGTGAATAACGTACACACAAAAGAGCATGCACTGTATGATTCCACTTTAAGAAGAACACAGAATAGGGGTGCCTGGGTGGCTCATTTGGTTAAGCCTCTGACTTAGGCTCAGGTCATGATCTCACAGCTTGTGGGTTCAAGTTCCACATTGGGCTCTGTGCTGACAGCTCCGAGATAGGAGCCTACTTCGGATTCTGTGTCTCTCTCCTTCTCTCTGCACCCCCCCCCCAAATAAAAAGACATTTTAAAAAAAGCACAGCAACACAGATCAGTCAAATTCAGACAGAACATAAAATGGAGATTCTCAAGGGCTAGGTGACAGGAATAATGAAGAGTTGCAGTATAATAGGTATAGTTTTACTTTTATAAGTTGAAAAGAATTCTGGAGATTGGTTGTACAGAAATGTCAACTTAAGACTACTGAACTATACCCTTAAAAATTGGCCAAGATGATACATTGTGTTATATGTATCTTATAATATTCAATTACATATCTAGGGGTGCCTGGATGGCTCACTCCGTTAAGCATATGACTCTTTGTTTCAGCTCAGGTTATGATCTCATGGTTTATGAGTTTCAGCCACACATTGGGCTCTGCACTGATGGCATGGAGCCTGCTTGGGATTCTCTTTGGCTTTCCCTCATTCTCTGCCTCTCTCTCTCACACACGCGCACACACACTCTCAAAAATAAATAAATAAACTTAAAAAATCTTTTCTAAATATATATCTATGTATGTGTATGTACACACACACACACACACACACACTTATTTAGTGATGTGTATTAATTTCTCCAATAAGGAAATCTGCTGCAACTCCCTTAGTACACAATTCTAATTCATTTCATTTTCACTTACTGGGGTGAAATTGATCTTCCATTCCAGAGTCTGTGAGGATTATGCAGATGAGAATATAAATGAAAACCAATTTCAAGAAAACTGAACTTTTTATCAAATTGCAAATTAAAAGAAAGGATCAAGGGGTGCCTGGGTGGCTCAGTCAGTTAAATGGCCGGCTTTGGCTCAGGTCATGATCTCATGGTTCGTGGGTTTGAGCCCTATGTCTGGCTCTATGCTGACAGCTCAGAGCCTGGAGCCCACTTCGGATTCTGTGTCTCCCTCCCTCTCTCTCTGACCCTCCTTCACTCTCACTCTGTCTCTCTCTCTCTCAAAAATAAGTAAACATTAAATTTTTTAAAAAATAAAAGAAAACAAAATCTGTGGGGGAAAAACAAAGACTAAAAGTTCTTTTCCTTGTATGTCTCTACAAAATAATTAATTTAGCTTGCTTTCTGTCTATTGCTCTGCCAATGTTGTCACGTTCCCAGTCATAAAGAACTAGGGGCAAGGCAGAACAATTGGGATTAGAGAAAGATGGGGGGAGTGTTGCTGGGGAATGATAAACCTCAATTGTCTCTTAAATACTCTTCAAAATTCAGCCTGGAGTTAGTACTCTACTCATTTAAATATCCAGATGGTGAAAAATCTACAGGATCAGGCAAAGGCAGGCAGATCCCTCAATGTAGGAAGGAAATGAGAAGACTAACTTGTTAGAAAATATCAGGTCACCATTTCTGCCTGTCCTTCTGAGTTAAGAAAGGAGTTGAGTGGAAGGTAGACACCATACTGTCATACAACTAAAGCACCAATAACTACCTTTGCTTTCCCAAATCCGAAGTCTGGCAATTCTGGGTTTAGTGGATTGATGCTTCACTCTGATATGCAAATTTAATGACTTTTCTATGTTCTGGTTAAGATATTTTAGACAAGGAGGGCAGAATCTCTAATTCTTACCTCTTTGGATTACTATCCACCAAAACACTCACCTTTATGCAGACATGAACTTCTTGAAGGCAGGGTTATTTTATATTATGATATTTCCTTTCACCTTCTACTCAGCCACTAGTGCTCTTTTGTGTAAGTGAAAAGTTGGAAAGAAAAGGAGGTGGAGCACAGAAAAAGAGATGAGAAGACTGCCACATACAGAGATAAGCAGGATGTATTGGACTAGGGATTTTGTTCATTAAACCTTAGTGAAAGAAACTTGGATTTACATCCAAGTTTTGTTGTCTGGTAGCACGCACTAGCTTCAGTCCCCAAGTTTGTAACAGGATATGAAAATAGTTACTACATTATTTTGATGGTCAAACAAAATAACCTAAGTGAAATTCCTTGGTAAAACTTATAATAATACTTGAAATTTATAGAAAGAAATTTCAAGTATTATTATAAAGCCCATGCTGGAGGTTATCTAAATGTTATAGCTTTAATTCCTCATGGTTTGATATATCTTTATAATTTGAGCCCTGAGATAAAATATCATTCTTTCCAAGGAAGTCAAGAGACTGAAAACCTTTATCAACTGTTAATTGGGACTAATAGGAACGGTTGGGGATACTGGTGAGATCTCTTCATCTCACCAGATACAGGCAAGCTATCTCATGATTTGAACAATGCAAGTATGTATGAGGTATAACATAGGAAACATGGGTTGTAGGGAGTTTAGGCTTGTCTTAAAAAATGAGAGGATTATTCAAAATACACCTCAAGTCTAATTCAGTTATTTCCCTATTCAATACTTACATTTGTCCAATTTTCCCTAAACTTTCCTTAAAGTGAAAAATGTCTATATAAAATGTTAATATTTTTGAGAACAATTTTAAAATACTTTCAAGAAACTTTATTAAACAAATAAAAGCAGGATCAGAGTAGGTTTCACTAAGCTGGAAAATTATTTTGTAAGCAAATTACAAAGGAAAACATGGATTTAATTGCGTATGCATTTTGGAAAACTGTAGAGATAAAATGCAAGGTATGGGAGCCCTTCAGCAGCTATTGTTTCCCTGTTGACTTTTTTCAGGGAATCTCCTTGTGAAACTTTCCACTGACTAGTGTATTTATAAATAGTACTAAATCCTAAATCATATGCAGGATTTTCTCCCTCTTTCCAGAGATTAGTAATTTCAGGTTTTCTCTCTTTGACCAAAGCAAACAGATGCTGATCCAAAGTAAATCATTTCCTCCACTTAATGAATCCTTGACTATTAATAATGTTTAATTAACTGTTGATTCATTTTAACACTCCAAGCAATAGCACGTTGTATTTAATTCTTAAAAGCTTTCATAATGGCTTCTTCATTCTCCTTTCTCTCTTTCTTCTCCCTCTCCTCTTATCTTTCCTTTCTTCTCTTTTTCATTTTTATTTTCAAAACATAACAAGAACATATTCTTGCCCCAATTGTAACTGAGTACCCTGAGGCTCAGGAAATATATATGATTTTCTCCCTCTGGCCCCAGGTCACATTATTTAGATTGCCAGATTATAATGAGGCCTTTAGTCTTCTATATTTTTATTCATGCAAGAAATATTGAATTTCCACAGGTACCCAGAACTCTGAAAGGAAGTGGAGAGGGGTTATTGAATGAGAGAGACAGGCTTCACCCTCCAACAGTCAAGCCAGTCAGAGAAGCAATGAACAGGCAACTGAGAGGGCAAGAAAAATTGTGAAGGAAATTAGAAAGTACATTGTGAGTAAATTGGGATGGGATTAAACAGGTCTCTGGAATCATAAAGTTATTTATCTCTGAAAAAAGTGGTGTTTGAGACCTGAGGGGAAAAAAAGGAGACATTAGATAAAAATGAGTATGGAGAATGGATGTTAAATTTAAGGAAAAAGAAAGTGATATGAATACCTGGAGCATTTGGAAATGGAATGATTCAGGCTAAACAAAATTACAGCGGGAGGTGTCTCAGGACTTGATCTTTGTTTTTCCCTCTGTCTAAATATTCTGTCCCAAGATATTCTTGGGGCCTACTGCTTCTCATTCAGATCTTGGCTCCAACGTGACCTTCTCAGTGCAGTCTTCTTTGACCACATGATTTTAAATTGAACACCCTCTAGAGGGTTCCTGGAAAAATGGGAAAGCAGGAGGATCCTAAGCTTACCTTGTCCCACAGCCACACCTAACAACAACCACATCAGTCATCCAAGCCAGAAAACAACCTGAAGACTAGCAGAACAGACTTTCCACAGTTAATCATAGAGAGGAGGACACATTCAAAAGGGCATCAGGGGTGGAAACATGGTGGGGAACCAAACTCCCAGCAAGACTAACTTACAAATGGGAGAGACACCATAAGCGTGGAGAGAGAAGCAGATGACGCACCAGACACCCCAGACATGAAGGACCTATACTATAAAGACTGGTCCCCATAACATTTGGCTTTGAAAACTAATGCAGCTTAACTTCATGGGTTTTTATAACCAGTGGGGCTTAAGTCAAGGTACTTCAAATATCAATGGGCTCAGCTCTGGGAAAGCCAGAGAGGAATAGAAAACTGAGTCCCCACCCTTAAAGAGACAATATAATAAACAACCCCACCAAGATGGAGCATAGAAGCAGCAGTTAAAAAAAAGCCAGAGTTGTAGAAAGGAGATTTATTTAGTAATCCCAGAACATGTGATAAAGGGGCAGGGATCTTTAGGAAACTTCTCCCAGAATTTACAAAACTGGCAAACACCATTTCTCTCCCCACCCTTAGGCCTAGACAGGTGGGAACCTGTGGGAAACAGCATGAACACTCTCCACCTACCTTTCTAACACTGTGTGCTCTGCTCCTATATTCTCCTTCAAATCCACCCCATCCAACCTGCCACTCTTAACAGGAGTCCCTCCAAAGCAGCTCCTGCCACATCTCATCCTATAAGCAGCCATAGCAGGAACTGGAACTGCACTGAAGTGACTCCTGCCCTCAGGAAAGGGGAAGATAAGCACACACACATCAGTACACCCCAAATCCCAAAGACCAAACCTTGTAACTGTCAGTACAGAGAGAATGCCTGCCTATCAGTGCATCTGCTGCTATGGCAGGCATCTGGCCTGACTTCCAGCCCTGCCCACCATAGAAAGCCTCTCAGGGGACAAGGCAGGAAGAGCATCCTGAAGTTTGGTGCAACTACAGCCTCAGCAAACTGGCTGAGTGCAGGTATGTGGTCTGACTGCTGACACCACCCAACTACATGCCCACGATGGACATCTTAATAGCAAAGGAAGTAAACCCAGCCCATAATAGGTAAAGTGGGCCATTTTCACTAGCTGGACTGAAGGCAAACAAGACTCTGTTACAACAGTAGGGCACACACAACCACATAAAAGACATTTTTGATGTGCCTGGTTCTGGTGAACAAAGGACATTGCACTATAGAGCACCAGGAGACATTGTCTTCATAAGGTCACTATTTTCAAAATCAAGAGACATAACTGACTATCCTAATACATAGAAATAAACACAAATAGACACAGAGTTAGACAAAATGATGACACAGAAGAATATGTTCCAAATGAATGAATAGATAAAACTATAGCAAAAGAGCTATGTGAGATGGGCATAAGCAATATGCCTGACAAAGAATTCAAAGTAACGGTCATTAAGATACTTATTGAACTTGAGAAGAGTGAAGCATCTCAGTGAGACATTCAACAAAGAGAAAAAAGTTATTTGGAGGTGAAGAACTCAAGAACTAAAAATTAAAAACACACTAAAGGAAATAAATAGCAGAAGAACGTATCAGTGAACTGGAAGACAGAGTACTGCAAAGCAACCAAGCTGAAGAGCAAAAAGGAAAAAATGAGAATAGGTTAAGGGAACTCTGCAACATTATCAGGGATAATAACATTCTCACTAGAGGGATGCCAGAAGAAGAGAGAGAAAAAGAAGCAGAAAATTTATTTGAAGGAACAGTAGCTGAAAAATTCTCCAATTTGGGGAAGGAAAGAGACATCCAGGTCCAGGAGGTACAAAGAGCCCTCAACAAAATCAACTCAAGGAGGTTAACATCAAGACACATATTTAAAATGTCCAAAAGTAATGATAAAGAAAAATTAAAAAACAGCAAGAGAGAAAAAAACAGTTACATACAAGGGAAACCCCATAAGGATACCAGTTTACTTTTCAGCAGAAACTTTGCAGACCAGAAGAGAGTGGCATGATATATTAACAGTGCTGAAAGGAAAAAGAAAAAGAAATAAAAAAACTTGCAACAAGAATACAAGAATACTATGCCCCAAAAGCCTATCATTCAGAATAGAAAGAGAGATAAGGAGTTTCCCAGACAAAAAATGAAAGAGTTCATTACCACTGAGCCAGGCTCACAAGAAACCAGTTTAAGGGAATTCTTTGAGAGGAAAGAAAAAGCCATATCAGGAATGAGAAAATTAAGAAAGAAAAAAAACACAAGTAAATGCAAACATAATAAAAGTAACAGATTAATCACTTATATAACCTGTATGGTAGTTAAAGCAAAAGCAGTAAAATCAAATATATCTATAATCAGTCAAAGGATTCACAAAATAAAAGGATGTAAATTACAACATCATATATATAAAATATGGGAGGGGTGAGTAAAAATCTAGTGCTTTTAGAATTGGTTCAAACTTAATTATCAATTTAACATAGACTGCTGTGTGCATAGGATGTTATTTTTGAGCCAAATGGTAACCATAAATCAAAAATCTGTAATAGATATGCAAACAATAAAGACAAAGAATCCAAATATATCACTAAAGAAAGCCATCACACGATAAGGGAAGAGAGCAAGAGAAGAAAGGAACTGAGAAGAACTATAAAAAACAACTATAAAATAGGTAATAAAATGACAATAAGTATGTACCTATCAATAATTACTTTGAATGTAAATGCTCCAATCAAAAGACACTAGGTGACAAAATGGATTTAAAAAAAAAAAGAGGAACCATTTATATGCTGCCTATAGGAGACTTGTTTCATACCTAAAGACATGTGCAGATTTAGAGTGAAGGTATGAGAAAACATTTATATGCAAATGGAAACAGAAAGAAAGCAGGAGTAGTAATACAGACATCAGACAAAGTAGACTTTAAAACAAAGACTGTAACAAAAGACAAAAAAAGGACACCACATAATGATAAAGGGAACAACCCAACAAGATGGTGATGTAACAATTGTAAATATCTATGTACACAACGTGGGAGTACCCAAATACATACATAAACTATTAGCGTGCATTACAAAAGAAATTGACAATAATACATTAATAGTAGAAAATATCTTTAACACCCCACTTACACCAATGAATAGATCATTCAGATAGAAAATCAACAAAAACAACAGTGGCTTCGAATGACATACTAGACCAGATTGGTCTAACAGACATATTCAGAATATTCCATCCAAACCCAGCAAAATACATATTCTTTAATTGCACATGGAACATTCTTCAGAATAGATCACACATTAGGCCTATTAAACAAGGTCCTAATAAGTTCAAAGACTGAAATCATGTCATGCATGATTTCTTACCAGAATAGTATGAAACTAGATACCAACTACAAGAAAATATCTGGAAAGGACACAAATACATGGAAGGTAAAGAATATGCTTCTAAACAATTAATGTGTGGGGAGAGCCTGGTGGCTCAGTTGGTTGAGTGTCTGACTTCAGCTCAGGACATGATCTCTCAGTTTGTGAGTTCAAGCCCTGTGTCAGGCTCTGTGCTGACAGCTCAGAGCCTGGAGTCTGCTTCAGATTCTGTTTCTCCCTCTCTCTGCCCCTCCCATGCTCATGCTCTGTCTGTCTGTCTCTCTCTCAAAAATAAACATCAAAACAATTAAACAATGTATCAATCAAGAAATAAAGAGGAAATAAAAAATACATGAGACAGTTAAAAATAGAAACACAATGGTCCAAAATCTTTGAGATGCAGCAACAGTTGTTCTAAGAGGCAAATTTATAGCAATATAGGCCTGCATCAAAAAACAAGAAAAATCTCAAACAATGTAACATTACATGTAAGGAATTAGAAAAAGAACAAGCAAAACCCAATGGTAGTACAAAAGAAAGAAAGAATAAAGATCACAGCAGAAACAAATGAATAGAGACGTAAAACATAATAAAACAGATCAGTGAAACTGAGATGTGGTTCTTTTAAAAGATTAGCAAAACTGATAAACCTTTAGCCAGATCACCAAAAAGAGCAGAGGATTAAAGTAAAATTAAAAATGAAAGCGAAAAAAACTGACACCACAGAAATACAAAGGATTATAAGAGAATACTATGAAAAATTATGCCAACAAAATGGACAAATGGGAAGAAATGGACAAATTACTAGAAACCTATAACCTGGCAAAATTTAACCAGGAAATAAAGAGAAAATTTGAACACACTATTAGCCATGAAATTGAATTAGTAATCAAAAAACTATCAGACAAAATTCTAAGACCAGATGTCTTCACAGGTGAATTCTACCAAACATTTAAAGAAGAGTTAATATTTATTTTTCTTGAACTATTCCAAAGTCATTCTATGAGACCAGCATTATCCTGATATCAAAAACAATAAAGACACTACAAAAAATAAAAAAAAAAAAACTTTATAGGGCTAATATGTCTGATGAATATATATTTAAAAATGCTCAACAAAAATTAGCAAACAAAATCAGCAGTATATTAAAGAAATCATTCACCACAATTAAGGGGGATGTACTCCCAGGTTGGGAGGGGTGGTTCAATATCACAAATCAATCAATGTGATACACCACATCAATAAGAGAAAGGATAAAAACCGTATGATGCTCTCAATAAATGCAAAAAAAAAACCGTTTTAAAAACTATATCCATTTATGATAAAAATCTCAACAAAGTAGGGTTACAGGGACCACAGCTCTATATAATAAAGACCATGTAAGAAATCCCATAGATTATACTCAATGGTTAAAAACTGAAAACTTTCCCTCTAAGATCAAGAGCAAGATAAGGATGTCCAATTTCACCACTTTTATTCAACATATTACTAGAAGTCCTAGCCACAGAAATCAAAGAAAAAGAAATAAGAAGCATCCAAATTGGTAAAGAACACTTAAAACTTTCTCTGTTTGCAGATGAGAGCATACTATGTATAGAAAACCCTAAACACTTCATTCAAAAAAAAACTATTAGAACTGACAAATGGATTCAGTAAGGTCACAGGATACAAAATTAATGTACAGAAATCTGTTGCATTTCTATACACTAATAATGAAGCAACAACAACAAAAAAGAAATTAAGAAAATAATCTCACTTACAACTGCATGTAAAATAACATACTCAGGAATAAATTTAACCAAAAAAGTAAAAGATCTGTACACCAAAAACTATGAAACATTGATAAAAGTAACTGAAAATGACATAGACAAATGGAAAGATATTCCACGTACCTGGATCAGAAGAACCAATGTTGCTAAAATGTCCACACTACCCAAAACAACCTAGAGATTTAATGCAATCCCTACCAAAATACTAACATTTCTCACAGAACTAAAACCGTTAATCCTATAATGTATATGGAACCACAAAAGACTCAATATAGCCAAAGCAATCTTGGAAAAAAAAAAAAAAAGAACAAACCTGGAGGCATCACAATCAGATGTATATATTAATGGAACAGAATAGAGAGTCCATAAATAAACCTAACCTTTTATGCTCAACTAATCTATGACAAAGGAGGCAAGAATACAGAATCTTTTCTAAGAAAAGATAGTCTCTTCAACAAATGGTGTCCAGAAAACTGGACAATGACATTCAAAATAATGAATTGGGCCACTTTCTTACACCATCCAAAAAAATATACTCAAAAAGATTAAAGACCTACAAGTGAGAACTGAAACCATAAAACTCCCAGAAGAAAACGTAGATAGTAATTTCTTTGATATCAGCTATAGAAGCATTTTTCTAGATATGACCCTGTGGCAAGGGAAACAAAAGCAAAATTAAACTATTGGGACTACACTAAAATAAGTATTATCTGTACAGTAAAGGAAACAATCAACAAAATAAAAAGGCAACCTAGTGAATGGGAGAAGGTTTTTGCAAATGATATATCTGATAAGGGGATAATATTCAAAATACGTAAAAAACTTATTCAACACCAAAAAACCCCACTCCAATTAAAAATGAGAAGACAGGAACACACCTTTTTCCAAAGAAGACATGCAGATGGCCAAGAGACACATGAAAAGATTCTCAACATAATTCATCACGAGGGAAATGCAAATTAAAACCACAATGAGATATCACCTTATACCTGTCTGAATGTCTAAACTAAAAAATACAAGAAATAACAAGTGTTAGCAAGGATGTGGAGAAAAGGAACGCTTGTGCACTGCTGGTAGGAATGTAAATTAGTAAAGCCACTGTGGAAAACAGCATGGAGATACCCTCCAATATTTTTAAATATGATCCAGTAATGATCCCTATGATCCGGTATTCCTACTATTGGGTATTTACATAAAGCAGAAGACAATATCAACTCACAAAGATATATGCACCTCTATGTTAACTGCAGCATGATTTACAACAGCCACGATATGGAAGCAACCAAGTATCCATCAATAAATAAATGGATAAAGAATATGTGCACGCATGAACACACACACTCACACACACAATATTAGTCATCCACAAAAAAGAGTGAAATCTTGCCATTTTTGACTACATGGATGGGCCTGAAAGGTATAATGCTAAGTGAAATAAGTCAGTCAGAGAAAGATAAATACCATATGATTTCATTCATATGTAGAATTTAAGAGGCAAACAAGCAAACAAAACATCAGACAAATACAAAGAACAAACAGATGGTCACCAGAAAGGTGGTGGGTGGTAGGATGGGTGAAATAAAGGAGTAAACTTATCTTGATGAGAAATGAGAAGTGTATAGAATTGTGGAATCATTTTATTGTACACATAAAACTAACATCACTTTTTGTTAATTATACTCAAATTAAAAATGGTTAAAAAATGATAAAATTGAGCACTGTCAGCATTCCCTATTCTCCTTTAGAACTTTCTTTTCCTCTCTTGCATTACCATTGCGGCTGTACTCTCTGCTTTTGTCTCTCCCTCTTATCTAGAATTTAAGTCCAATGAGAACAGGGCTATTAATTGTTTCATTCCCCACAATGTGAAGAACTAGCACATGGTAGTCAGTAGGTGGTATCTTAAGTAAAAGATAAAGGAGGTAGTAGAAAAAGAACAGCAAAAAGCAGGGGCAAATATTTCAGGATGTCCTAGGCCATGAAACATAATTTTTTTTATCCTAATAATAATGAAAAGGCTGTGGATAGATTTAAATAAGGAAATGATTTGTGTTTTTAAAAAAGAATACTTTGATTTAATGTAGAAACTAGCTTGAAAAGGGGAGAAGTGGACATAGGGTGAGGATCAGGGAATTCATTGTAGTAATTGAAACTACAAACATTAAGAGTGTGTGTTAAAAAGTTGTAGATAGTGACCTAGGATCACTGAATAGGGTCTTGTGCACAATTACAGAAATTGAACTTAATTTTGCATATAGCTGTTCTAGGTGACTGACTCTATTAGGAGTATAAAATTTTGTGCTTTGGAAAGAGGATTCTGACAGCAGTATCTAGAAAGTTGAATCCAGGGATTGATATGAATCAATGTGCCAATTGGAGGGTGACTTATTCAAGGTTACATGACCAAGAGATAGCAGTGTTGAAATTCTGGCTTCAAAAGTAATGTTATTATCACTAAACTATAACCTTTTTGCTATAATGATATTAGTTGATAATAGTTATAGTTGACAGTAATAGTTGATAATATTATATCCACTTGGATGGAAAATTGTATATACATACATACGTACATATGTATGTACATACATACATACACACATATGTATGTACATACATACATACATACATATGAGATCTTATGTATTCTGTGCAGTAATCCTGTTAATTATTATATGTATATAACTATTGTAATATATAACTATTATATATATATATATATATAATATGCATACCCATACCCACCTACCTACCCTAACTCAGTGATGCAAAAACCATGGTCTTTTAGCTTCACTCCAGAAGACCCACAACACTGTTCAATGGCCCTTTCTTCCTACTCATCACAATTCCTCCCTGAAGATAAAGCTAGTATTTCCTGCTTTTGTTTATTTTCTCTCTACAGCCTTCTCATTCCCCTTATTGAGGAAGACATGTCTTTTGGGGTTTCTTTTGATCCAACAGCCTAAATACTCATTCCCTGGCAGTTTAAATCTTGGAGAATTTATAGGACTGATCAAACACATACTGTTTAGTGATATTTGAATTTTTATTACATGGAAGTTGACATAACAGGCAAAAGCCTGTGGGCCACAGGAAGCTATCTCATGGAGAACAAAATAGAATAGTTCAGAGGAAAAAAAAGAACTTAAGGCATGCAAAACAATCCCACCCACACACCCAAAAAACAATCAAGTTCTTTTTTATGTGAAGATCTATAATCTTTTCATCATGTCAATTTACTTGCATAATATTCTCTTGCAAAGTTAGTTAAAAGTATAACACCTTTGGGAAACATTTAGGATTGCTTCAAAATGGAAAGTTTCTGTTATAAGGAAAATTTATATTAAGTATTATATTCCAATTCAGACTGGATTATTGAAGGAAAATGCTTACACAAACATCACATTTGTGAAACTAAATGTGTATCCACTTAGAGCAAAAAGGAGAAATCTTACAAAATAACTCCATGTTTCCATTTTCATGGGAGTTGAGATGATGATGCAATAGAGTATTAGTTCTTGCTTACATAACTCAGCCTCTATGGGAAGGCAAGATTTTGATAGCTAGGCCAATCACATTTGCCCAGAAACTATTTCAGGAAATTCCTCTAACTCTTGATGTAATTCTCCAGTTCACACACCTTAGTGTTTACCGTGAATGAGTCTCACTTTTTATTGAGGCACTGACTGCTCACTACAAAATTAGTTTGGGTTCTGTAAAGTTGTCGTTATTTAAAAAACATTGACACCTGTTCAGAGATCAAAGCACAAAAATAATTTGGCTTCTGTGCATGTGCCCAAGATAATTAGTTATAAACAGATTTCACCTCTTTGATTGGCAGAGTGAGCCTAGCAGGGATCTCAAAAGCCTATGGCAGCCAAGTAAAATGGAGCCATATTTGTCATGTACAAAGATGCCAAGCCTGGAAAGTGGATAGAGGCTGAAACACAGCCAACACTCAGCCTGCAGGTATCCAGAGAAGGTAACTTTCCCAATTTTCCCCAGTCATGTATAGCCTGGCTGAGGTTGAGGAACTGTGTGACCTTGGGCAGCACTCTCAAGGCATATGTACATAATTTACATTGTAAATTCTATATTCAGGCATATGTGTATTTTTGTTCACAATTTTAATGTGATTGACCTTTTTCCTAAATATGTCCTGTCTCTCTTAAGAAAAAAACTGTCAGAAAATAATTAGTAATATATCATTAACTGATAATTATTTTCTAGTAAAACCAGTTCTGTTACAAATTTATTAAAATGGACACCATTTAAAAAAATTATTTTGGTAAATGCTAGTACCATGAATAATTTATGAACAAATTAGCTCAAAAGATTAAAAAAAAGGCATATATCAGAGATATTATGGGTTCTATTCTAGATGACTGCAACAAAGCAAATATTGGAAGGAAGGAAGTCAAATAAATTGGTTGGTTTTCCAGTGCATATAAAAGTTTCGTTTACATTATACTGTAGTCTATTAAATGTGCAATAGCATTAGGTCTTAAAATAACGTCCATACCTTAATTTTAAAGTACTCTATTGCTTTAAAAATGCTAACCATTATTTGAGCTTTCAATGAGTCAATATTTTTGCTGGTGGAAGGTCATACCTGGATATTGCTAGCTGCTGACACACCAGAGTGGTGGTTGCTGAAGGTCAGGGCAGCTGTGGGAATTTTTTAAATTAAGACAATGAAGGTTGTCACATTCACTGACTCTTTTAAGAACATTTTTTCTCTGTAGCATGAGATGTTATTTTATACCATTTTACCCATAGTAGAATTTCTTTCAAAATTGAAATCAATCCTCTCAAACCCTGCCACTGCTTTATCAACCAAGTGTATGTAATATTCTAAATCTTGTGTTGTCATTTCAACAATCTTCACAGCACCTTCACCAGGATATTTCATTTCAAGAAATAATTTTCTGTGCACATCCATGAGAAGCAACTCCTTATCTGTTCAAGTTTGATCATTGGATTGTAACAATTTTCTCCCATCTTCAGGCTACCCTTCTAACTCTAGCTTTCTTGCTATTTCCACCACATATGAAGTTATTTCCTTAACTGAAGTCTTGAAACCCTCAAAGTCTTCCATGAAGTTGGAATCAACTTCTTCCAAACTCCTGTTAGTGTTGATATTTTGACCTCTTCTCAAGAATCACAAATGTTCTTAATGACATCTAGAATGGTGAGTCCTTACCAGAAGATTTTCAATTTACTTTGCCTAGATCCATCAGACGATCAGAGGAATCGCTCTCTGTGGCATCTATAGCCTTACAAAATGTAGCTCTTAAATAGTAAGACGTGAAAGCAGAAACTACTCCTTGATCCATAGGTGTAGAATGGATGGTAGTTAGCAGACATGAAAATATTAATCTCATTGTGTATCTCCACCAGAACACTTAGTTATCAGCACTTGTAAGCAGATGTGCTTTGTTTTTCCATTGAGAGAGCACAGGTAAAGTAGATTTGGTATAATTCTTAAGGGCCCTAGGATTTTCAGTATATTAAATAAGCATTGGCTTCAACTTAAGGTCACTAGTTGAATGAGACCATAGCAAGAGCATCAACCTGTCCTTTCAATGTTTGAAGCCAGGCATTGACTTCTCTTCTCTGTGAAAAGTCCTAGGTGGCATCTTCTTCTAATACAAAGCTGTTTTATCTACACTGAAAATATGTTTAGTGTAGCCACTTTTAATTGTCTTAGCCAGACCTGGATAACTTGCTGCTGTACCTTACACTTCTATGTAATGGAGATGGCTTCTTTCGTTAAACTTCATGAATTAACGACCTCTTCTGGCTTCAGACTTTTCTTCTTACCTCTCTCAACTTTCACAGAATTGAAGAAAGTTGGAGTCTTTATATTGCGTTTTGGCTTAAGGTGATGTTGTGGCTGGTTTGATTTTCTATCTCATCCACCAAAACTTTCTCCATGTCAGCAATAAGGCTGTTTCATTTATCATTTGAGTGTTCACTGAAGTACCATATTTAAGTTCCTTTAAGAACTTTTATTTGCATTCACAACATGGCGATTTGGTGCAAGCTTTCAATATGCCTTCCTTACTATGGTTGATCATTTCTAACTTTTGATTTCAAGTGAGAGATGTGTGCCTCTTCAATGAAGAGTGTCATTTGAACACTTAGAGGCCACTGCAGGTTTGTTAATTGACCTAATTTCAATACCATTGTGTCTTGGGGAGTAGGGAGGTCTGAGGAAGAAGAGAGACAGACAGAGGAGTGGCCAGTTGGTGAAGCAGCCAGAACACACCCAACATTTATCAATTAAGTTCACCATCTTCTATGGGCACAATTCATGGCCAAAACAATTGCATCTGTAATTGTTGCAATTACAACATAACATCAAAGATCCCTCATCACAGATCACCATAACAAATACGATAATAAAAATATATGGAATATACGAGAATTACAAGAATGTGACACAGAGACATGAAATGAGCCAATGCTATTTGGGAAAATGGTGCTGATAGACTTGCTCAGTGCAGGGTTTGACGCAAAATTTAATTTTAAAATTTGAAAAACATAGTATCTATGAAGTACAATAAAGTGAAATACCATAAAACAAGGTAGGCTTGTGCTTAGAAATAAATTTTAAGATGTTTCTAACATACCTTTGATTTGGTTAGAAACATAAGGTGTAGTTTAGTAATTGTTCAAATGCATGTGGTAAATAAAAGCTACAATGTAAATTTCTCTTAATTTTCTACATATTAATGCATCCCTAAGTGGGCACTCCTTTTCCCACTTTGTACAAGCCTAACAGAAATCAGTGCATACTCCTATCGCCCAGAAATAATCCATTCAAATAATCCATCAGTGATTTATTAAGGTTTCATTGAAAATAATTGAGGTTTCTAAGATGTATACATCACATTGCACCACAACAAAACTTCTTTAAATAGAAATGTTTGGCTCCCAAACTCTAGTCTCCAGAAGATTGTCAATAGGATTAACCTAGTTCAGTTCCACACCCCATGCAGACCCTCCAAGATTTCTCAGTCTCCCATCTCCTTTCTCCTCACTTCCCAAACTGTAATCACATCCTTACTTTATTATACAGAACAATTCTGCACACCTACACCTACTCTACAACTCTCTGAGCAAGGACATTCCTTATTTCATTATAAAGAACAAATGTGCACACCCACACCTTTTCTACAGCTCTCTGAGCAAGGACATTCCATTTTTAAGGACCCATTTCTCCCTAAAATGTCACAGGAAATGATGATAATGATACAGTCTTGATACTTAGATACATGAATTTTCCTACTTTATTCATTGGACAAGATTTTGTCAAGTGTTTACCTTTATTTTCTGAAGCCCACCTGGCAATCCCTAAAAGGCAACATAGCATGTGAATTTTAAATGTATTTCTGCTATGTTTATTCTTTTACATACAGTGGCTTTCTTCAAACACTTCAAAAAATCAGGCAGTGTGAACTTGGTAGTCTGCTTGCAGTGACCTACAACTGTAGAATGTGGGGTTTTGGAAACTTCTATAAACCAGGAGGCTCTTTGGATCACCTGGTCCCTTACTGCCTGTCCCAAGAATTTCCCCATACCTGGGAAGTCAGAGGATATATTTGGGTATAGAGGGCAGAAAAGGTGTTGGCACTTTTTATATCCATCCACTAGATATTTTTTCCCCAAAAAGAAAAAAGAAACAGAAAATTAAAGTATTACTCAGGGGACTTTACACATGAATGTTCAGCAGTAAAATGTTAAGCTGGTTGAACCAGGACAGAGATGGTGGTGGTATAAAAAAGGTTTATCCATGTTATATACACACTTGATCTGTTTTTACCTACATTTATGCACAGACACATTTGTTTTATAAAAGGGGAGAAAATACAAGATTTTTCTTGCCCCCAAGGCCAGGGGAAAATTAAGGGAGGGTGTATGTATGTGTGCATAGCTAGGTGAGGGCAGGTTATGCCAAATTACGAGACTTGGTGTACAAGCAGAAGTGCTTTGTGACCTAGCAAATAACATGGCCAATAGCTTGTAAAGAGGAAGCTTTTTTCTCTGGCCCGCAACCCAAAACTCTGTTGGCATGGTGAAGATATGAGTTGAGAACATGTAAAAAAGCACATGTAACCAAAAAAAGGGGCCATGATGCGGATTCTTGGAGAAGCTTTTTACTTAGTGAATAAAGATAACAAAATGGTTGATAACATTTCTTGATCTAAAGCCGCAAAGTGGCAAAGTGGAGAGATCAGCACCCAGACCCTCTGAAGAATACTGATGTCCACTTGCAATTGGGAAAGTAGGTCCATGGGCAGTGGGAGGAGAAGGCTTAGGGTTGTATCAGTTTCCCTGGAGAGGACTTACAGCTCCAAACTGATCTCATTTACACCTTTACCTCCTCAATTGTATTTTCTCAGGATGCGGAGGCCTAGAAAAATATGTGTTACTTGGGTTTTAGGTAAAATTGCTAACTAGATTTATGAACAGAGCCCAGGTAAACAATGATAGTCCATTAGATAAATGAAATAAAATATGCCTCCTTCTCCTTGGAGCCGGTCTCACTGACTGCTCACAAGATAGCTTGTGATTTCAAAATGAAAAATCACCTTAGAAGTAAAAATCATTTTTACTAAGATTGAGGACTATAGCTTTGGTTATTGCAACCCAACTAATATTGAACTTGTAGAAAAAGCCAGGAAAGCAATTTTTCCAAAAGACATAAGATACAGTGAGGCTGTTTTCTTTGGTCTGTACTTCTTCCATATATCTCTATATTAACCATTTTAAAGTTAAAATATTAATGTTCATTTTTTCCTTATATTTTATCAAATATTAAAGCCCTAGGCAATAAACTTTTTCTTAATACTTCTGGTATATTTAATTTACAAAAAAAATTATAAATTATGGTTATGGGTAAGAATTTGTCCTAAATTTGATTTGGGATAGAAACTCATTGCTTAATGTAATTAATATACTTTTCTTGGCAAGTGAAATGTATAAATTATCTAATATATTTTCTGTAGTTGTCAAAGATGGGGGGGGGTAGAGGGTGGGAGAAATTAATAAAGGAGGCCAAAGGTAAAACTAAAAGTTTTAAAATGCCAACCACATAGGCAGTCGTATATACACACGTTCACAAAAATAAAATTAGCACCAAATATTTTGATGTCAAAAAAAAAAGAAAAGAAAAAGAAATCAAAGAAATGATGACTCAGTGTATGAAGTTTCTTGGCAAAGTTGTGACATCAATCAAGATTGCCATTATAATAACAACCTTATTCATTTGGCTTTTGCCTATTCAGATTTTGTGTGGGTAGAAAAGTGCTTGGGCTGGAATGTACCTTTGCAGTACTTGTAGTTTCCAAAGCAAATCAATGAACTTAGGATATTGCCCAGGAAATTTACGTTACATAATGAAAGATGGCTTGAAATTATCCCAGTACTCCCACTGACATACAATTGATTTGAAAATTAGAAATCAGTTTTATCTATCCACTTATATAATCCATATTCAATTTATGATTAGGATTGCCAAGGCTTCATTGCTCTAGGAACATGTAGTTCAGAATTATTTTTGTATTTAGGTAGAATTTTCACTCACGCTGTCCAAACAACTAGTTTTGTTTTAATGTAAATTACATCTACTGATCATTTCCTATTAGTTTCATGCCCAGGATTATTTGGGGGCACTGGTATTTTTTTGTATGGAGTGGACACTAGAAATCTGGGTATCCAGTTAAAAAAACAGTAGCCTTCAAAGAGGTTCTTTTCATTTTTCTCACAAAGCAGTTGAGATGTTACTTTCCCTTGGGGGAAAAAAAAAAAAGTTCTGTGCTTAAAATTTTTCTAAAGTAAAACATCCCACAAGGTAAAGGGTTTAATAAATCTAGGTCATGCTGGGGTGCCTGGGTGGCTCATTTGGTTAAACGACCTACTCTTGATTTCAGCTAAGGTCATGATCTCATAGTTTGTGAATTCGGTTTGTGAGTTCAAGCCCCAGGTTGGGCTCCACACTGACAGTGCAGATCGTGCTTGGGATTTTCTCTTCCCCCCACTCCCTATAGCTCCACCACTCACACACTCTCTCTGGCTCTCAAAATCTCCCTCTCAAAATAAATAAACTTAAACAAAAATCTAGGCCATGCTTATTCAATGAAAAGGAAAAAATGTGTACTTCATTAAGATTAAAATTTGTTCAGGGAGACCAATTATCCCACCCACCCTTCTATCAGTCAAGAGTCTAGAGATCTTTAATTGACATTTTTTCTTGCGGTAACTACTCAGGCAATGTTTATCTTGCAAAATCTTGTCCCTGAAAAGATCCCTACCAAGAAGAAAATCATTTATTTAATCTATTGCACTATAAGTCTGTAATACACCTTTGATATGTTCAGCAAAATAAATTGCCCGAAATTATTGTTTAACAGATGTTCATGTGTCTGACATTACCCATGCACATGTACACAGGTTGGCTCCACTCACAGTATGGATATATATTAATAGTTAGGAAAATAAGCTGGGAAAGAAGGTAGGGGTTACTTCTTAGAACCCCAGGCTTTTTTCAGGCGGTGGTGGTGGCGACAGCTGCTGCTGCTTCTGCTGCTGCTTCTTTCTTCTTCTTCTTCTTCTTCTTCTTCTTCTTCTTCTTCTTCTTCTTCTTCTTCTTCAAGACGTTATCTTTCACATTTTTAGTTTCCTCTTAATGGGTTTGCAGTTTGAGTTAATTTGTCCCTCAAAAAGAAAGTTTTGATTATTTCCGCCCATAAAATATAAAAACGGTCTTCTGCAGCGCTCTCATGAGGTCCTACTTGTGAAACTGTAAAGTTTGTGTTTGGAGAGCCAGGCTCCAGGGGCCAGTCTTTGAGGAACAGTCTCAATGTAAGGCCATGATAATCTCGAGGGGAACAAATCTGTATGAACGCCCATAAACAAACAAAAGCCTAGGAAGAGGAAGTGAAAGAGGAAAGCCAATCAAAGAGGCATGGAGGGATGTGTAGTCAAGCTGATTATCTGGAGCCATTGATCTTAATCCACAGATGATAGAATATCTGGCCTCACTAGAATAACTGATTTCTCTATAAAAAATGTTTATGTCCTGCTGATTAAATAATACAAGAATATTTTTAAAGATGATTAGATAAGTTTTCTGAGAATACCTTGATAATAATTGATTCTATGATTCTAATTACTGTCTAAGTTGATCTATTTTCTACTTCCTCATTTAATTAAGGAAGTTTTACATAAAAAATAGAAAAGAAAAATGCCCCTATTGTAGCTACTGTGAATGTATTAAAAAATATATATCATACTATTTTGCTGAATCTTGATTATTCAGAGAAGGGTTATAATTTCTGAATTATTGGTGCTCTTTTAAAAAGTCTCTCCTGTAGTATAATCCTCAAACCAGCCTGTGAAATAAACAATATTCTCTCACTTTAAAGATGAGAAAAATAAGGTTTAGATAGGATAAGAGACCTTCTAAGGATCTCAAAGCTAATAGGTAGAAGAGGGAAGACTTGAACACTGGCCTGCTGCTTTTAGTCCTCCAGAGACTCAAAGATACATTGCAGGAGCAGATGCGAAGCTGGAAGGCCTTCAGAAGAGGTAGGAGAAACAAAAATCAAAGAGGAGCACCTCTTTCTGTGAAAACTTGGTAAGTGTGTCCACCACAGTCTACTGTGAACTGAGCCTAGAATTCACTTCTGGCAGGAGATCTTAATGATAGAGTAAAATAGGCACAGCCCTTCAACGATCAAGAACATTTAGAAAAAAATGTTAAGAGTAGATTAAAAGTAGAAGAAAACTATAAATGAGATACAGAGAGATTTCTCAGCTTTTCGAGAAGGGCAACTTAGGCAAATGGTGAATGGATACAAATTACTAGGGAAAAACAAAACAAAACAAAACTACCCAGAAGTAAGAGATGTTTCCAAATCAGAATAAACTCCTAGGACTTGTCACCATACTCTCCTCTTGCACGACTAGTGCCCAGATGTTGCCTTACAGCTCTACAGCAATACAGAGTTTAGGTCTTTGAGCTAACTGCCTAAGTACATGTTCAAATGACTTACTACAAAGAAGGGATAAAGTGGATTTAAAAAGTAGCAAAAAAAACCCACAAACCCATCTTCCTAATTTTGTAAACTCAAAATTTGGGAACCTCAACTTTGAAATGCTCTTCAAATGTAATTTTAATAACTATATTAACATTTGTGTACATGGTACATTTCCCTCATTTCCATATATGTTCTTTTTTGTTTTAGCATTAAGGAATATTAAATGCATACTCCTCATCCTGATGGATAAGGGAATAAGGTTTTCTGAATTAATTCCATGCCATGGCAGGTAAATATCATATACAAATGCTAATACTTATCGCCAACTTATGTTCCACTTTCTCTGTCATCTGAGAATTCATTCATTCACTCACTCAAAAAATAGTTATTGGGCACACAATATAGATGTTAGAAACTAGGATAAAAGATAGTGTGGTGAGACATCATGAGATTAATCATGGCTCATGCCTTCATGGCCCTCAACCCATAAGGAAGGATGTGTCTTTCTCCATTCTATCCACTGTAGACCATATTGCTTTCCTTTTCTCTGAACTCTTACTTGCAACTGGTACTACAAAGTTTAGTAATTATTTTGCTGGTATAGCCACCAAAATAAATTGTAAAACAAACATAGAACAAGTATATTTCTCCATTTAAATTCCCTTGATACCATGCACAGTTCTGACAACACAACCTAACAGTATTTATAGACTAAACGATGGATATGTGAATTACTTAGTATTGACAATTGTAATAGATTTCTTCACAGAAACATTAGCTATTATAAAATTCTTTAAAACAAGAGGCAATATATAAATGACTTTTAAAAGGTAACGGTTTTTGAGGTTGCTGGGGAAGAGTAATATGTAATATGTGCAAAGATATTGAGGCATAAAATGGCATATGATTTAATAACTATTTAGTGGCTACTCTGTACCAAGTACAGCACATTCATTCTATGTGCTTATGTATACTGACTCATCTAATCCTCATAACCTTTCTGTAAGATAGTACTAATTATTCCAATTTTAAAAATTAGAAATTAGAAGTACAAAGAGCCTAGGTACCTTGCTCAAATCACAGAATTACCAAGTGGCATAACACAATTTTGAACCAAGACATCCAGTTCCATAGTCCATGTTCTCAGACAATCTATAATACATCTCAAAGGAAAAGGGCTTGTCATTCAAATATGTTATAAATAATATAACATCAGAATTGAGGGACCAGCTGGGGTCAGATTCTAATAATCAATTACAACATGCAAGGTAGAATAGAAGTAATATTTTAAACATAAGGATTTATGAAAATATAAGGATCTAAGAGAAAGGATGCAGACATTAAATTCTTAAAGGAAACACTTCTGCAGGACTATATAAAATGAACTGAGTTTGTAAGGTATGTGGAGGGTTTTTAAACAACAAGGAGGTAACATGATAATATTTAAAAACTATGAACTGTAGAATCAGTAGCACAAATACTGGCTGGGTAATCATTAGTGTTGTTTACTGAAATTTCTAGTTCTCCTTCCAGGTATACCTCTTTGTCCCCATTAAGTTAAGAAACTGAGGTGTATTGCTTTGACCAAAGAAATGCGTACACAAGTTCTTTCTGGGTGGAAAACTTTAACATACAATGCATGATTTGCCAGTTCTCCTAATTCCTAAGGTGGGACGTTCATTTTCAATGTTCTCATCTTGAGATTTTGGTGTTTATTACTACAGAATAACCTATACTATCCTGAAAGACACACAGGCTTTAGCACTTAATAGTTCATTTTAATTTATTTTACAACTCTAAACCTCCATCTCCTCACATAATATTGGTATGATGAGGATACCTGGGTTTTAATGTTGTTGTTGCTCTTGTATTTTGTTTGGCTTATTCTTTTTCTTCATGCCTGACATAAAGGTGTTAATTGGCAGATGCTAATTCATAGGGAATCAACTAAACAAGTAACAGAAGTACAAACATGAGGATTCTAAAGACAGTTTTGAGGCAAATGAACAGAATTTGTGTCCAATTTGGTACATAGAATATTAAGAAAAAAAAGAAAAGGAAATGAAGATGATTCCAAGTTTCCAATTTACAGAATATAAGGTGAATAAAATAAAATAAAATACCAAGGAGGTGCTGTTGAAAGAGTAATATACTTCAGTTATCTGAGACAAGACATTTATATGTACTAATTTTGCATTGGAGGCTCTGAAACTAAGAGTATAGATTCAATCTAAAGTTATGATTTTAAAAACAATCATCATGTAAATAATTGAACAGTTGGGAGATTGTGGTCATAGGAAACTTAAGAGATTAAAAGCCTAAAGAACAAAACTTTTAGGTCAGGATTGGTAGGAGGAGCCAAGCTAAAAGACTAAATGTGCTGAAATAGCAAGAAAAATTGTTTCCTGGACATGAAGGGGTGGGGGGAGTCAGAAAATATAGTGGAGTCCTCACTATAAATACTTTGAAGATGTTAAGTTTAATAACAGAGGTTTCTATAGTTACTAGAATGTCACAATATGGTTATTGCTTTACTTGTGTAGATATTTTTTTAAAATTTTTCTTCTGCTCATTATTGGAAGAAATGTTGATGGGAAACAATCATGAAGTAAAGACCAGAACCCAAGTAAGAATAAAAAGAAAAAGAAAGGAGTTTCTCTTTATTTTTCCCTAAATTAAGGTGCCTAAAATGTTGAAAAATCTGCTACGGGCTACTGAAACCCACTGACCTGTCATTGTGAACATTCCAGACACAGAACAAAATGATGACATAGATTAATTTTTCCTATTGTTCTTTTACTTCCTCCTTCAGTATCTTGCCCTTGGAATTACCTTTGGTCAAGTGAAATTAAGGGAAAATATTGGAAACAGGATTCTAGCACTGTTTTAGAAACTAAATTCATGTAAGTTATTTAAATCTCAGACTCTCATGGTCCTCAAATGGAAAAGAAATGAAATAATAGAATGTAACCCGTGAAATTGTTCAAAGTTTAATTGTGATAATATATGTTAAATGTTCACAAAACTTCAGATCAGAAACTGTAAGTGTGTTTCCTTGTCTCTTCCTTTTATTAATTGTAGTTTTTCAATTTTCAGAGGAACATTTTCACCTGGCTATCATAAAATTCTCTTTGTATTTTATTCCTTCCAGAGAAGATTTTGCTTCTGGAAAATAAATAATATTTCAGAAGATAATTTAAAAAGAAAGAATTTTTAATAGACTTAATTCTACAGTTTAACAAAATCGAAGGCATATATTTGTAGAACATTTCTATTCTGAGACAACTGCATTTAAAACAAAAGTTCTCAGCTATTTTGTATGGAGCTAGGAAAGATGATGGAGTAGGAGGACCCTGAACTCAACCCACATTTTCAACTAGATCATCTATATCCAAGTCAATAAACCACAGAGTGATCTGAAGACTGGCAGAACAAACTCTAAAACTAAATATAGGGAAGAAGCTGCATCTGAAAGGTTAGGAAGGTCAGTAAAGTAGAAGGAGCTGCACACAGAGAAGGCAGAGAAATGGGCCCTTGCACACCAGGGAGCTCACCAAGGGAAGACTACTCTCCATAATGTTTGGCTTTAAAAGCCAGAGGGGCTGAATTCCATGAGTTTGTAAAACCAGTGGGACTTGGAACTTGGAGGTTTAAAAGTCAACAGATTCAACAGTAGGCAAGTTGTAAGGACTAGAGATACCCCTTAAAGAAACAGTAGTCTGCATGGAGAGGCAACATAAAAATGACAATTTAGACAAGCTGGGAGAAAATGGGAGACAGATCTGTTAATACTTATTTCAGAGCATGTTGAGAGACTTCTACAAAAATGAGGGAATTGACAGGTGCCATTTTCCTTCCCTGACCCCCAACATAAAAACAGGGACATCTGTGGAGGTAGGCTTATGGAGACACTTGCTACATAAACCACTAGCATTATGCCATACCCACAAGTTCTTCTGAGGGCTCGCCTATTCCAAGCCTTCTAGCCTTAGCCCTGGGCTCAGAGCAGATTTTGTTAAAGCCACACATGTGCCTTACCCAGGTACCAGGTGCACAGCTGACACTAAAGGCCACACAATTCACTGCACTGCACCGAGCCATGGATCCCCAGATGTCATCATGCATGGAGCCCAGCCACACAACCCTAGCCACTGTTGTCCATCTAACCCTACTTTACCCAACCATTGTAGCATGCTGTGCCCATCATGCTCCCAGCCACACTGGCATGCAACCCTCATCCACTACAGCTTTTCATAAGATCTGGCATAGGACTAGTGGCCCATATCAAATTTTGCTAACACTGCCACCCTGCTTTCAAGTTTCCCAGTCGGCACACCCCATCAGAACTGGACTGCCTGGGCCCCACTAAAAATATAGAGACTAAGTGCAACCTATAAAAGGGAGAGTGCATTCAGATGACTGCAGTGAAAGGAAAAGGGACTAAAACAACAGTAGGGTGCAAGCAACACACACAGGATACTCTCCTGAAGTACCAGGTTCTGATGAACATGGCACTGAAGGGCACTCCAGGACCTATTCTTCATAAACAGCACTAGTTTTAAGTACAGAAGACACAGGGGACTTTCTTACCAGACAGAAACAGACACAGAGAGACATAAAATTAAAAGACAAAGAAATCTATCCCAAATGAAAGAATAGGAAAAGGCCATGGCCACAGATCTAATAACATAACTGAGAGGGAACTTAAAGCATTGATCACAAGGATACTCCGTGGACTTGAGAAAAAAGTGGATAAGATATGTGAGACCCTTAACATAGAGATAAGGAGTAACAGCAGAGAAAAAGTGTATAATAAACAAAATGAGAAACACACTTGATGGAAGAAAGAGCAGGATGGAAGAAACAGAGGATGAATTAGTGACCTAAAAGAGTAATGGAAAGTAATCAAGTTGAACAAAAGAGAGAGAAAAGAATTATACAAAAAAAGAATACACTCCATGACTCCATAAAAAATAATAACATTCTTATTATAGGAGTCCTAAAAGAGGAAAAGAGAGAAAAGGAGGCAGAAAATTTATATGAAGAAATAATAGCTGAAAACCTCTCTAATCTGGGGAAAGAAACAGATATCCAGATCTAGGAGAACATAGAGAACGAATAAACATCAACAAAAGTAGATGTGCACCAAGATATAATTAAATTTGCAAACTATAGCGAAAAAGAAAAAAAAATGAAAGCAGAAAGACAAACAAAAAAAAAGCCATTAACTTGAAAGGGAAAACTCCTCAGCTAGCAGAAGATTTTTCAACATAAACTTTAAACCAGAAAAGAGGGCATGATATATTAAAAGTGCTGAATGGGAAAAACCATCAGCCAAAAATATTATATCCAGCAAGGCTATCATTCAGAATAAAAGTAAAATCAAGAGTTTTCCAGACAATCAAAAGTTAAAGGGATTAATGACCATTAAACCAGCTCTTCAAGAAATATTAAAAGGTACACTGTAGGACACCAGAGTGGTTCCATCGGTTGAGCATGTGACTCTTGATTTCCACTCCGGTCATGATCCCAGGGTCTTGGACTCAAGCCCTGTGTCAGGTTCTGTACTGAGCATGGAGCCTGCTTAAGACTCTCTTTGTCTTTCTTTCTGTCCCTCTCCTCTGCTCACATGCTCTCTCTCTGAGAAAAGAAAAAGAAAAGAAAAGAAAAAGAAAAGACAAAGAAAGAGACACTAAGAAAGAAGAACACTCTGAGTGAAAAGGAAAGACTAAAAGTGACCCTGTATAGAGGTGGGAAACACAAAAGCAGTACAAATTAATATCATTTCTGTAAAAAATTAGTCAAGGAACTCAGAAAAAAAAAAGAGATATGAAATAAAAGAACATATACCTAACATGTGGGGATAAAAGGAGTAAAGTATGAGTACAAACTTCAACGACCATCAACTTAATATGGACTGCTACATGCAGAACAGGTTATATATAAACCTAATGGTAACCATATATCAAAAACCACTAATAAATATGCAAAGAATAACAAAGAAAATCAGCAAACCATGAAAGAGGAAACACAAGAAGGAATCAGAGAAAATCTCAGGAAATAACAACAGATAATAAAATGACGAGAAATCCATATCAGTAATCACTTTGAATATAAATGGACTAAATGCTCCAATCAAAAGACATAGGGTGGGGGGAGGCAGTTGAGATGGTAGGGCACATTGGAGACCCTGAGCTTGTCCCCTCCCTGAAACGCAGCCATATCAGGACCAAACCATTTTGAACACCTAGGAAATTGATATGAGAATAAACACAATGATCTGCATAACTTTAGCCACAGAACTCAGCAGCTATATGGTGTGGAATGGTGAACAGGGGGAGAGAAAAGTCGTGAAGGGTAGGGAGCTGTTTTTGTAGAGAGAACAGAGAAAGATAAAGAGGGAGAATGCAGTGCACTGGGAGAGTGCAAGAAAAGCATGCCCCCAAAAGTAGCTGGAGAGAAAGAGTGAAAGCAATGGTAGGGGACTGAATAAGTAATCTGTTCCCCAAAACTATTGACAGAAAGAAAGGAGAGGTTTTCAATACCACCAGGATGCTATAAACATTGCAGCATAGAGTCTGAAGTTTTGGAGCTCAGTGCTTGGTGGTGCTCTAGTGAGGAAGCAGAGTGAATCCCCAGGAGCAGGCAGCAGGATATGAAGTGTCCATGTGCCAAATGGGGAGAAGCAGTTCCCCTGCTTGGAGTGCATTTGGTAGAAGCCTTGTGGCCTCCCTACGGGCAAAGGTCCCAACAGATCCCAGAGAACAGCCACGTTTTGCTGGTATCAGGACAAAGACACTGGTATTGGGACAAAGATGTCAGAATGTAGGGAAACCTGGCACTGGCTGTGTATTGTAGTTTGCCATAATCTCTGAACCTCTGCCACTGCATGATTGCAAGAACGTTTTCTGGGGCAAGTCAGCACCAGCCATTGCTTAGTGCCCCCAGAGAGTCAGCGTAGGTCCAAGCCATAGGGGTCTCTGAAGTGTGGAGTTTTGAAACACAACCCCATCTGAGATAAAACTCTGGAGGCAGGTGCCACCTGGAAGGCTGATGGCTTGGACATGAACAGGGTAGAGGCAAGGAGTAGATGGAAGCCTGTGACAAAGGAGGGGTGATTGATCGTGGGGCAGTGAGAACATGAAGTTCCTGTGCCAGAGACTATAAAGTTGGGTGAAGCCATTTCCACTTCTCATGTGCACCACCCTGATTCACCCCAGTAAGGTAAGCAGGGCCACCTAGTGGAGAACAGAGCCATTACACCAAACCCCGCCCAACTGTGTCTTCCAAGCACATTCCCTAGAAGACCAGCACAAGTGACTCCACCTGTTTAGTGTACAGGTATAGAAGGCTTCATAGTTTCAGTTCTAGGGGAAACTGGATGTAAATTCATTCTGTTTTCAGTATTCATTCTGTTTGCTAGTTCATTTTGTTCATTTTCTTCTATTTTTGCTTAAATTGTTTTTCTTTTTTTCTTTTTTTAAAAATTTATTTTCTTCTTCATTCTTGGATACCGAAAGAGAAAATTTTGTTTTCATTTTTTAAATTTTTTTACCTCAGTTTTTAATTTTTTATTCTATTTCATTTTCTTTATTTCACTTTATTCTATTTTATTATATATATATATATATATATATATATACACATATATTTATTTTTAAAATTTTTTTTACCTTTTTCTTTTCTTTTCCTTCTTTCTCTATTCTGTCAACCTTCCTTCAACAAGCAGACCAAAACACACCTAGGATCCAGCTTCCTTTATATATATTTTTTGTTTTATTTTTAATTTTTAAATTTTTTATTTTTTATTTAATTAATTTTTTTCTTCCTGCAAAATAGCAAAATGAAGGTATTTACCCAAAAGAAAGAAGAGGAAGAAATGACAGCCAGTGGCTTAATCAACACAGGTATAAGGGAGATGCCTAAAAATTACAACAACAGTAAAAAGAATACGAGGTGGGGTTGAAAAAGCAAAGAATCCCTTTCTGCAGAGATAAAAGAAATAAAATCTAGTCAGGATGAAATTAAACATGCTGAACTAAGAGGCAAACTTGGATGGATGCCATGACTGCAAGGATAGATGAAGCAGAGCAGCAAACCAGCAATATAGAAAATAAAATTATTGAGAATAATGAAAAAGAAAAAAAGAATGAAACAAAGGCAAAAGAGCATGACACAAGACTTAGAGAACTCAGTAATTTATTAAAAACGAGTAACATCCAAATTATATGAGTCCCAGAAGATGAAGAGAGAAAAAGGGGCAGAAGTTTTATGTTAGCAAATTATACTGGAAAACGTTTCTGATCTGGGGAAGAACACAGATATCAAAATCAAAGAAGCACAAAGAACTCCGATTAGATTCAACAAAAACCGACCATCACTAAGGCATATCATAGTCAAATTCACAAAATACACAGATAACAGAGGATTTTGAACAGAGCAATGGAAAAAAAAAGGTCCCTTAACCTATAAGGGAAAACAGATCAGGTTCACAACAGACCTATCCACAGGAACGTGGCAGGCCAGAAAGGAGTGGCAGGATATATTCAATGTGCTGAATTGGAAAAATATACAGCCAAGAATTCTTTATCCAGCAAGGCTGTCATTCAGAATAGGAGAGATAAAATGTTTCCCAAACAAAAAGTAAAGGAGTTCATGAAAGCCATCTCTACGTGAAATTTTAAGGGGGACCCTTTGAGGGAGAAAAGACAAAACAAAACAAAAAAGACCAAAAGCAACAAAGACTAGAAAGGACAAGAGAACATCACCAGAAACCAACGCAACAGGCAACACAATGGCACTAAACTCATATTTTTCAGTACTCATTCTAAATGTCAATGGACTAAATGCTCCAATCAAAAGAAAATGGGTATAAGAATGGATAAGAAAATAATACCCATCTATGTGCTGCTTACAAGAGACTCATTTTAGACCTAAAGACACCTGCACATTGAAAGTAAGGGGATGGAGAATCATCTATCATGCTAATGGAGATCAAAAAAAAAAAAAAGCTGGAGTAGCCATACTTACATCAGACAAATTAAATTTTAAAATAAAGACTGTAACAGGAGATGAGGAAGGGCATTATATCATAATTAAGGGATCTATCCACCAAGAAGATTAAACAATTGTAAATATTTATGCCCCCAACGTGAAACACCCAAATATACAAACAGTTAATCACAAACATAAAAAAAAAAATATTCATTGATATCAATACCATAATAGGAGAATTCAACACCCCAATTACAGCAATGGACAGATCATCTAAGCATAACATCAACAAAGAAACGATGGCTTTGAATGACATGCTGGATGGATGGACTAATAGATATATTCAGAATATTTCATCCTAAAGCTGTAGAATACACATTCTTCTCAAGGCCGCATGGAACATTCTCTAGAATAGATCACATCCTGGGTCCCAAATGAGCCCTCAATAAGATCAAAAAGATCGGGATCATACTTTGCATATTTTCAGACCATAAAGCAATGAAACTCAAAATCAGCCACCAAGAAAAAAACTGGGAAGACCGTGAATACTTGGAAATTAAAGAACATCCTACTAAAGAATGAATGGGTTCACCACAAAATTAAAGAGGAAATTAAAAAGTACATGGAAGCCAATGAAAATGAAACATGACAGCCCAAAACCTCTGGGATGCAACCAGAGCAGTCATAAGAGGGATGTATATAGCAATCCATCTCTTCATAAAGAAGGAAAAAAGCTCTCAAATATACAACCTAATCTTACACCTAAAGGGGTTGGTAAAAGAACAGCAAATAAAGCCCAAAAACAGCAGAAGAAGCGAAATAATAAAGATTAGAGCAGAAATCAATGATATTGAGACAAACAAACAAACAAAACAAAACAAAATAAAACAAAACAAAACAAAAAACAGAAGAAGAAATCAATGAAACCAGGATCTGGTTTTTTGAAAGAATTAACAGAATTGATAAACACCTAGCCAGATTGATCAAAAAGAAAAAAAACAAAGGACCCAAATAAATAAAATCACTAATGAATGAGGAGAAATCACAACAAACACTGCAGAAATACAAACAATATTGTGAGCAATTATATGCCAACAAATTGGCAAACTTGAAGAAATGAACAGAATCCTAGAAACATATAAACTACCAAAATGAAACAGGAAGAAATGGGAAATTTGAATAGACCCATAACCAGTAAAGAAATTGAATCAGTAATCAAAAATTTCCCAACAAACAAGATTCCAGGGCTGGATGGTTTTCCAGAGGAATTCGAACAAACATTTAAAGAAGAGTTAACACCTATTCTTTTTAAGGTGTTCAAAAAAATAGAGATGGAAGGAAAAAATTCCACACTACTTCTACAAGCCAGCATTCCCTTGATTCTAAAACCAGAAAAAGACCCCCCCAAAAAAAGGGAAACTACAGACCAGTTTCCCTGATGAACATGGATGCAAAAATTCTCAACAGGATGCTAACAAAACAGGTCCAACGATACATTAAAGGAATTATTCACCATGATCAAGTGGGATTTATTGCTGGGATGCTGGGCTGGTTCAATACCTGCAAATCAAACAATCGGATACATCACATTAATAAAAGAAAGGATAAGAACCCAAGATCCTCTCAACAGATACTGAAAAAGCATTTGACAAAATACAGCATCATTTCTTGATAAAAAACCTCAAGATAAAAATCTCTCAAGGGATAGAAGATCATACCTCAAGATCATAAAGGCCATAGACAAAAACCCACCTCTAATATCATCCTCAATGGGAAAACTCTCAGAGCTTTCCTGCTAAGGTCAGGAACACAACAAAAGGATGTTCACTCTCACCACTGTTACTCAAAATAGTGTTGGAAGTCCTAGCCTCAGCAATCAGACAACACAAATAAAAGTCATCCAAATTGGCAAGGAGGAAGTCAAACTTTCACTCTTCACAGATGACGTGATACTCTATGTAGAAAACCCAAAAGACTCCACCAAATAAAAACTGTTAGAACTGGTCCACAAATTCAGCAAAATCGTGGGATACAAAATCAATGTACAGAAATCAGTTCCATTTCCATACACCAATAATGAAGCTGCAGGAGGAATCAAGAAATTGATCCCATTTACAACTGCACCAGAAAGCATTAAATACCTAGCAATCAACCTCACCAAAGAGGTGAAAATCTATACACTGAAAATTATAGAAAGCTTATGAAAGAAATTGAAGACACAAAAGAATGGAAAAAATATTGCATACTCATGGACTGGAAGAAAAAAATATTGTTAAAATGTCAATACTACCCAAAGCAATGTACATATTCAATGAAATCCCTATCAAAACCATACCAGCATTCTTTACAGAGCTAAAACAAACAATCTTAAAATTAGTGTGGAACCAGAAAATACCCCAAATAGCCAAAGTAATGTTGAAAAAGAAAACCAAAGCAGGAGGCATCACAATCCCGAACTTCAAACTATACTACAAAGCTGTAATCATCAAGACAGTATAGTACTGGCACAAGATCAGACAGAGAGATCAATGGAACAGAATAGAGAACCCAGAAATTGACCCACAAACATATGGCCAACTAATCTTTGACAAAGCAGGAAAGAATACCTAATGGGAAAAAAAGAGAGTCTCTTCAGCAAATAGTGCTGGGAAAACTGGACAGCGACAGGCAGAAGAATGAACCTAGACCACTTTCTTACACCATACACAAAAATAAACTCAAAATGGATGAAAGACCTAAATATAAGACAGGAAGATATAAAAATCCTCGAGGAGAAAACAGGCAACAGCTTCTTTGACCTTACCCACATCTTACTTAATATGTCTCTAGAAGCAAGGGAGCAAAAGCAAAAATGAACTACTGGCGGGAGGGAAGATGGCGGCGTAGGAGGACGCTGGGCTCACCGCGCGTCCTGCTGATCACTTAGATTCCACCTACACCTGCCTAAATAACCCAGAAAACCGCCAGAGGATTAGCAGAACGGAGTCGCCGGAGCCAAGTGCAGACGAGAGGCCCACGGAAGAGGGTAGGAAGGGCGGCGAGGCGGTGCGCGCTCCACGGACTGGCGGGAGGGAGCCGGGGCGGAGGGGCGGCTCGCCGGCCAAGCAGAGCCCCCGAGTCTGGCGGGCAAAAGCGGAGGGGCCTGACGGACTGTGTTCCGACAGCAAGCGCGACTTAGCGTCTGGGAGGTCATAAGTTAACAGCTCTGCTCGGAAAGCGGGAAGGCTGGAGGACAAAGGGAGGGAGAGCTGCTGAGCCCCCGGACGACAGAGCTCAGTTTGGTGGGGAACAAAGGCGCTCGCCAGCGCCATCTCCCCCGCCCATCCCCCAGCCAAAATCCCAAAGAGAACCAGTTCCTGCCAGGGAACTTCCTCACTCCTTGCAAACACCCAACTCTGTGCTTCTGCGGAGCCAAACCTCCGGCAGCGGATCTGACTCCCTCCCGCTGCCACAGGGCCCCTCCTGAAGTGGATCACCTAAGGAGAAGCGAGCTAAGCCTGCCCCTCCTGCCCCTGTGCACCTTGCCTACCCACCCCAGCTAATACGCCAGATCCCCAGCATCACAAGCCTGGCAGTGTGCAAGTAGCCCAGACGGGCCACGCCACCCCACAGTGAATCCCGCCCCTAGGAGAGGGGAAGAGAAGGCACACACCAGTCTGACTGTGGCCCCAGCGGTGGGCCGGGGGCAGACATCAGGTCTGACTGTGACTCCGCCCACCAACTCCAGTTATACACCACAGCACAGGGGAAGTGACCTGCAGGTCCTCACCACGCCAGGGACTATCCAAAATGACCAAGCGGAAGAATTCCCCTCAGAAGAATCTCCAGGAAATAACAACAGCTAATGAACTGATCAAAAAGGATTTAAATAATATAACAGAAAGTGAATTTAGAATAATAGTCATAAAATTAATCGCTGGGCTTGAAAACAGTATAGAGGACAGAAGGGAATCTCTTGCTAGAGAGATCAAGGGACTAAGGAACAGTCACGAGGAGCTGAAAAACGCTTTAAATGAAATGCAAAACAAAATGGAAACCACCACGGCTCGGATTGAAGAGGCAGAGGAGAGAATAGGTGAACTAGAAGATAAAGTTATGGAAAAAGAGGAAGCTGAGAAAAAGAGAGATAAAAAAATCCAGGAGTATGAGGGGAAAATTAGAGAACTAAGTGATACACTAAAAAGAAATAATATATGCATAATTGGTATCCCAGAGGAGGAAGAGAGAGGGAAAGGTGCTGAAGGGGTACTTGAAGAAATAATAGCTGAGAACTTCCCTGAACTGGGGAAGGAAAAAGCCATTGAAATCCAAGAGGCACAGAGAACTCCCTTCAGACGGAACTTGAATCGATCTTCTGCACGACATATCATAGTGAAACTGGCAAAATACAAGGATAAAGAGAAAATTCTGAAAGCAGCAAGGGGTAAACGTGCCCTCACATATAAAGGGAGACCTATAAGACTCGTGACTGATCTCTCTTTTGAAACTTGGCAGGCCAGAAAGAATTGGCACGAGATTTTCAGTGTGCTAGACAGAAAAAATATGCAGCCGAGAATCCTTTATCCAGCAAGTCTGTCATTTAGAATAGAAGGAGAGATAAAGGTCTTCCCAAACAAACAAAAACTGAAGGAATTTGTCACCACTAAACCAGCCCTACAAGAGATCCTAAGGGGGACCCCGTGAGACAAAGTACCAGAGACAAAACTACAAGCATAAAACATACAGACATCACAATGACTCTAAACCCATATCTTTCTATAATAACACTGAATGTAAATGGATTAAATGCGCCAACCAAAAGACATAGGGTATCAGAATGGATAAAAAAACAAGACCCATCTATTTGCTGTCTACAAGAGACTCATTTTAGACCTGAGGACACCTTTAGATTGAGAGTGAGGGGATGGAGAACTATTTATCATGCTACCGGAAGACAAAAGAAAGCTGGAGTAGCCATACTTATATCAGACAAACTAGACTTTAAATTAAAGGCTGTAATAAGAGATGAAGAAGGACATTATATAATAGTTACAGGGTCTATTCATCAGGAAGAGCTAACAATTATAAATGTCTATGTGCCGAATACAGGAGCTCCCAAATACATAAAACAACTACTCATAAACATAAGCAACCTTATTGATAAGAATGTGGTAATTGCAGGGGACTTTAACACCCCACTTACAGAAATGGATAGATCATCTAGACACACGATCAATAAAGAAACAAGGGCCCTGAATGACACATTGCATCAGATGGACTTGACAGATATATTTAGAACTCTGCATCCCAAAGCAACAGAATATACTTTCTTCTCGAGTGCACATGGAACATTCTCCAAGATAGATCATATACTGGGTCACAAAACAGCCCTTCATAAGTTTACAAGAATTGAAATCATACCATGCATACTTTCAGACCACAATGCTATGAAGCTTGAAATCAACCACAGGAAAAAGTCTGGAAAACCTCCAAAAGCATGGAGGTTAAAGAACACCCTACTAACGAATGAGTGGGTCAACCAGGCAATTAGAGAAGAAATTAAAAAATATATGGAAACAAACGAAAATGAAAATACAACAATCCAAACGCTTTGGGATGCAGCGAAGGCAGTCCTGAGAGGAAAATACATTGCAATCCAGGCCTATCTCAAGAAACAAGAAAAATCCCAAATACAAAATCTAACAGCACACCTAAAGGAAATAGAAGCAGAACAGCAAAGACACCCCAAACCCAGCAGAAGAAGAGAAATAATAAAGATCAGAGCAGAAATAAACAATATAGAGTCTAAAAAAACTGTAGAGCAGATCAACGAAACCAAGAGTTGGTTTTTTGAAAAAATAAACAAAATTGACAAACCTCTAGCCAGGCTTCTCAAAAAGAAAAGGGAGATGACCCAAATAGATAAAATCATGAATGAAAATGGAATTATTATAACCAATCCCTCAGAGATACAAACAATTATCAGGGAATACTATGAAAAATTATATGCCAACAAATTGGACAACCTGGAAGAAATGGACAAATTCCTGAACACCCACACTCTTCCAAAACTCAATCAGGAGGAAATAGAAAGCTTGAACAGACCCACAACCAGCGAAGCAATTGAATCAGTTATCAAAAATCTCCCAACAAATAAGAGTCCAGGACCAGATGGCTTCCCAGGGGAGTTCTACCAGACGTTTAAAGCAGAGATAATACCTATCCTTCTCAAGCTATTCCAAGAAATAGAAAGGGAAGGAAAACTTCCAGACTCATTCTATGAAGCCAGTATTACTTTGATTTAAACCAGACAGAGACCCAGTAAAAAAAGAGAACTACCGGCCAATATCCCTGATGAATATGGATGCAAAAATTCTCAATAAGATACTAGCAAATCGAATTCAACGGCATATAAAAAGAATTATTCACCATGATCAAGTGGGATTCATTCCTGGGATGCAGGGCTGGTTCAACATTCGCAAATCAATCAATGTGATACATCACATTAACAAAAAAAAAAAGAGAAGAACCATATGATCCTGTCAATCGATGCAGAAAAGGCCTTTGACAAAATCCAGCACCCTTTCTTAATAAAAACCCTTGAGAAAGTCGGGATAGAAGGAACATACTTAAAGATCATAAAAGCCATTTATGAAAAGCCCACAGCTAACATCATCCTCAACGGGGAAAAACTGAGAGCTTTTTCCCTGAGATCAGGAACACGACAGGGATGCCCACTCTCACCGCTGTTGTTTAACATAGTGCTGGAAGTGCTAGCATCAGCAATCAGACAACAAAAGGAAATCAAAGGCATCAAAATTGGCAAAGATGAAATCAAGCTTTCGCTTTTTGCAGATGACATGATATTATACATGGAAAATCCGATAGACTCCACCAAAAGTCTGCTAGAATTGATACATGAATTCAGCAAAGTTGCAGGATACAAAATCAATGTACAGAAATCAGTTGCATTCTTATACACTAACAATGAAGCAACAGAAAGACAAATAAAGAAACTGATCCCATTCACAATTGCACCAAGAAGCATAAAATACCTAGGAATAAATCTAACCAAAGATGTAAAGGATCTGTATGCTGAAAACTATAGACAGCTTATGAAGGTAATTGAAGAAGATTTAAAGAAATGGAAAGACATTCCCTGCTCATGGATTGGAAAAATAAATATTGTCAAAATGTCAATACTACCCAAAGCTATCTACACATTCAATGCAATCCCAATCCAAATTGCACCAGCATTCTTCTCGAAACTAGAACAAGCAATCCTAAAATTCATATGGAACCACAAAAGGCCCCGAATAGCCAAAGGAATTTTGAAGAAGAAGACCAAAGCAGGAGGCATCACAATCCCAGACTTTAGCCTCGACTACAAAGCTGTCATCATCAAGACAGCATGGTATTGGCACAAAAACAGACACATAGACCAATGGAATAGAATAGAAACCCCAGAACTAGATCCACAAACGTATGGCCAACTCATCTTTGACAAAGCAGGAAAGAACATCCAATGGAAAAAAGACAGCCTCTTTAACAAATGGTGCTGGGAGAACTGGACAGCAACATGCAGAAGGTTGAAACTAGACCACTTTCTCACACCATTCACAAAAATAAACTCAAACTGGATAAAGGACCTGAACGTGAGACAGGAAACCATCAAAACCTTAGAGGAGAAAGCAGGAAAAGACCTCTCTGACCTCAGCCGTAGCAATCTCTTACTCGACACATCCCCAAAGGCAAGGGAATTAAAAGCAAAAATGAATTACTGGGACCTTATGAAGGAAACGACCAACAAAACTAAAAGGCAACCAATGGAATGGGAAAAGATATTTGCAAATGACATATTGGACAAAGGGCTAGTATCCAAAATCTATAAAGAGCTCACCAAACTCCACACCCGAAAAACAAATAACCCAGTGAAGAAATGGGCAGAAAACATGAATAGACACTTCTCTAAAGAAGACATCCAGATGGCCAACAGGCACATGAAAAGATGTTCAGCGTCGCTCCTTATCAGGGAAATACAAATCAAAACCACACTCAGGTATCACCTCACACCAGTCAGAGTGGCCAAAAGGAACAAACCAGGAGACTCTAGATGCTGGAGAGGATGTGGAGAAACGGGAACCCTCTTGCACTGTTGGTGGGAATGCAAATTGGTGCAGCCGCTCTGGAAAGCAGTGTGGAGGTTCCTCAGAAAATTAAAAATAGACCTACCCTATGACCCAGCAATAGCACTGCTAGGAATTTACCCAAGGGATACAGGAGTACTGATGCATAGGGGCACTTGTACCCCAATGTTCATAGCAGCACTCTCAACAATAGCCAAATTATGGAAAGAGCCTAAATGTCCATCAACTGATGAATGGATAAAGAAATTGTGGTTTATATACACAATGGAATACTACGTGGCAATGAGAAAAAATGAAATATGGCCTTTTGTAGCAGCGTGGATGGAACTGGAGAGTGTGATGCTAAGTGAAATAAGCCATACAGAGAAAGACAGATACCATATGGTATCACTCTTATGTGGATCCTGAGAAACTTCACAGGAACCCATGGGGGAGGGGGTGAAAAAAGAAAAAAAAAAAAAGAGGGTAGAGTGGAAGAGAGCCAAAGCATAAGAGACTGTTAAAAACTGAGAACAAACTGAGGGTTGATGGGGGGTGGGAGGGAGGAGAGGGTGGGTGATGGGTATTGAGGAGGGCACATTTTGGGATGAGCACTGGGTGTTGTATGGAAACCAATTTGACAATAAATTTCATATAATAAAAAAAAATGAACTATTGGCAACTCATCAATATAAAAAGCTTCTGCACAGCAAAGGAAACAAACAGCAAAACTAAGAGGCAACTAACAGAATGGGAGAAGATATCTGCAAGTGACATATCAGATAAAGGGTTAGTATCCAAAATCTATAAAGAACTTATCAACTCAACACCCCAAAACAATTCAGTGAACAAAAGGGCAGAAGACATGATTAGACCAAAACATCCAGATGGGCTAACAGACACATGAAAAAAAATGCTCAATATAACTCATCATCAGGGAAATACAAATCAAAACCACACTTTAGTGGTTTATTTAGTTTATTTACTTATTTTTTGAGAAAGAGTGAATAGGGGAGGGGCAGAGAGAGAGAGGAAGAGAGAGAATCCTAAGCAGGCTCTACACTGTCAGCACAGAGCCCAATGTGGGGCTTGAACTCATGAACCATGAAATCATGACCTGAGCTGAAATCAGAAGTTGGATACTTAACTGACTGAGCCACCGAGGTGCCCCAGAAACCCTTAGAGGTTTTGCAGTTACAGCATCCTTCTGGATTTTGCAAAACAAGACTGAATGCAAAAAAAAAGTGAGGTAGTAGGGTAACCGAGTCAGAGTCAAAAGCTAAAAATTTATGTTATCTACTACCAAACATGGTTCTAAGTGCTGCGAGATGAAATTTAAAAAAAAACACAATTTGGCTTCTTAAGGAATGTATAATCTTGCAGAACACACATCAGATCCCTATGAAAATACAATTAGCATTAGCGATTGAAAGTGGTAAGTATGAGATAAATAGAGATTTGTTATAAATGCTATGGAAAGAAGAGAACATGGGATTAAGTTCTGTCACTGTTAAGTGCCATGTTTCAGGTACCGCATTAAGGTCTACTTATCTCACAGAACTATCCATTTCAGTCATTCCTTGATAACAATGAAAGTTTGCCTAAGATTTGGCTAGTGTTTCCCTAAGCCTCAAACACCTTTTTGACATGTGTATTTTCCTACTTAATTCTGTAATCAAAGAAGTTGAATTCCAGTGATCATAGGATACTTGTATGTGTTCGTAAAAAGATTAAATGAAAGAAGTAGGATTTGAAACCAAATTTGGCTCACTCCAAAACTCTTTTCACTTGGCTACTCTCCCCTGTGCTCCTTCACCTATGTCCCTATAGCATTGTAAGATACATGCTTTTTAGATACAGAATCAAGAATATTAAAATAATTAAGCATGGAAATTACTACTTTTCATTTTGTCCTTTCCCAATAATCCTAAGAAAGTCAATTCAGTATCTTTATGGTTCATAAAGTAATGATAATTACTTTTAGTTATTAGATCATAAGTGTTTTCTAAAATATCTGTTGCCAGACTGTGAGCTCCATGACAGCACAATGTCTTATTCATCATTGTATCTGTAAGTTTAGCATAATTCTGGTTCCATAATAGGTACTTTATAAATTATATTGCATTGAATCCTTCAACCTATCTTTTCATCTTCTCTGATAGCAATACAAATAGACAAAATGTTATTACATATTTATATACATATTTTGTAAGAATCTCAGGTAGACTCTAGGTATAATAATATATAAAGTGCTTTGAATCTGTATCATATATATGGAAGTATAGATTCCATAATATACTTCTATAAAAAGCCACGGCACTGTTTTGTTCATAGCAGCTCTAATGACATAAAATTTACACGTCACTCAACTCACCTTTTATTCTTATGGCAAAGCAGTTAAGTGATAAGAATGTCACCTGAGCACTTATTATGTTACCTCCATTAATTCTCATAACATCAAGGCAAAGTAATCTGTATCCTGATTTCAAAAATGAGAGCGACTTTTACAAAAAGGTAGTAACATGACCATTTAAATAGTAAATAACAAGACTAGAATTTAACTTTAAGCTTTGTTACCAAATCTCCCCCTCTCAAAGATGCCTATATTAAGAGGGGATCCTTCCTAAATAAATTCTATGGGAGCTAAAAAAAATTGCATTTGATTTCTTATATGTCTAAGAACCCTAATATTAAGGCCCCACTCTGTACAAATTCCCCTTTAACATCTCTGTATAGACAATGAAAAATACAGTTTAATGTGTATGCTGAATTTTGGTAGACCTTGTGTTTAGAAACATCCAATCCTGAGATTAGGGTTGATGAAGGGAATAGGCAATAGTATTGAAAAGGTGGTGCTTGTGGCATAAATGCTATAAAACCCACTCTTGAGATTTAGGCATTGAACAAATCTCAGGAGCCACACCGAAAAAATTACCACAAAAATTGTATAATCTATCAAAAATTCAAACACCATCAGATGTAGCCCAAACTTAAAAGGATACCTGAATCATTTATATCCCAGTTCCAGCGAGAAGTGGCCTGAACTCTCTTAATCTTCTAGCAAAGGTAATGTTTAGGTAATGCAGTCTGATTAAAGATAACCTGTTTTAGCATAGGTATGAAGGAAAGCAAAAAAGATTCAAGAAGGTAGGTAAGTGTCTATTTCTGTATCTCCATTTTCTAGAACACAGCAAACACTTATTTGTTGAATGAACGTATGCCAATTGAAATAGAAGGAAAATGCTATTGGTGGGAATGTAAATTGGTATAGCCATGTGGAAAACCATATAAAGATTTGTCAAAAAATTTTTAAAAATAGAAATACCATATGATCCAGTAATTACACTACTGGATATTTACCCAAAGGGGAAAAACACTCACTAATTTGAAAAGATACATCAACCTCTATGTTTATTGAAACATTACATATAATGGGCCAAGATATAGAAGCAATCCAAGTGTCCATTGATGGATGGATAAAGAAGAGCTGGTGTATTACTCAGCCATAAAAAAGAATGAGATCTTCCTGTTTGTAACAATATGGATGGACCTAGAGGGTATTATGCTTTGTGAAATAAGCCAGGCATAAAAAAGACAAATACCATATGATTTTACTTACAAGTGGAATCTAAAGAAAAAACAAAATCAGACTCAAAAATACAGAGAACAAATTGGTGTTGGCCAGAGGGAGGGTGGGTGGGAGAATGGGCAAAATAAATAGGACTAAGAGGTATAAACTTCTAGTTATAAAACAAATAAGTCAGACAATAAGTGTAACATAGGGGATACAGTCAATAATACTATAATAACTTTGTATGGTGACAGATGGTGACTACACTTATGAGGAGCATCACACGATGTATATAAATGTCAAATCGCTATGTTGTACATCTGAAACTAACAATGTATGACAATTATACTTTAATATCTTTTAAAAATAAAAAAGCCACCACAACAACAGAAAGAAAGAAAGAAAGAAAGAAAGAAAGAAAGAAAGAAAGAGAGAAAAGAAAAGAAAGGAACGGAAAGGAAAGAGAAAAGAAAAGAAAAGAAAAGAAAAGAAAAGAAAAGAAAAGAAAAGAAAGGAAGATAAGAAAAGAAAAGAAGAAAAGAAAAGAAAAGAAGAGAAAAGAAAAGAAAATGAAGGTACGGAGCAAGAGCAAGTAAATATTTTGTGCTACTCCTATTTTGGGTTGTGCTTGAGTTCTCAGATTGACCAATGATAGACTAAAGAGGAGATTTTCCCACCATCCACTGACTGAAATAGCTTAACAAATTTTCATTAATTCAGCTTCAGCTAAGTCAAATTATAAATAAGATGAAGTTGTTCTCATCAAGTTCATGAATGGCCAGTGCCTAAAAACTACAGTGAAGTAAATTTTCAGTGCACAAATGGAGAGATCCGTCTGTGAATAAGACTAGTTGCTTCTCCATAGTAAACTTGGCTATGACCAAGGATGATGGGCAGAGAGAACAAACTCATACTCAAAAGACTTTGTTACAAACAGTTACATCTTTGATAAATTTTGCTTTTCAGAGCATAGAGGCCTGGTGATTTTCAATCTCAGCAACTTCAGAGAAATTTTACCACCCTCACAGTATGGTAAGGGGAGGTTCAGTTTATACAACTTATATAATATATTACTATGTTCAGGTGCTACACCAAGAAAGGGAGTCTTAGCTTATCTTAGAGAGTATAGGCCAAAAGAACATAGAAATTTAAATGTGTAAATGCTTTGACAACTCACTTTTCAATCTTTAACTTTAATTTATCTCTCTAGAGAGAAAAATCATTTATTTTATTTTTAAAGCTTATTTATTTATTTTGATAGAGAGAGAGAGAGCAGGAGGGCCAGAGAGAGAGGGAGAGAGAGAGAATCCCAAGCAGGCTCCACACTGTCAGTGCAGAGCCCCTGGCAGGACTTGAACTCACAAACCGTGAGATTATGACCTGAGCTGAAACTCAGTCAGACATGTCGACTGACCCACCCAGGTGCCCCATCTCACTAGCCATTTCTAAAATAAAAAAAAGAATTTTCTCTATTATGTATATGTAGGTATACACCCACACACATACCTAATTCCTTCCTAACTTTCCAAACTTAAAAAAAAATGCCAAAGTATTAATTTTAAAGTGTTCCACATATTCTAGACAGGGAAATGTTATAAACATGGTTAAAATTAATTTATAACCTGAAAATTACATCTTACACAAGATGTGTCCCTTCAGGCCATGTTAGAGTACCTAATGGAATTGGCTCAAATTGGCCTTATCAAGTTCAAAAGCCTCTGAATTATTGCCCTAGGGAGTAACACAACTGAGACTAGTAATTCTGAACAAAATGCTAGCTTGAATTACTTTATTATTTTTGAAATACATTCCTTGCACATCACCCAAACCACTGCTGGCATTTCACAGGCAGCTGAAATATTCTTGGGGGCTAATACAGTACAGTGAAAGCAAGAGGCAATTTTTATTTAAAAACTCGAATAATTCCAAAATATTTACAACTTGGAGTCATGGTCTTTACAGTATTGGGTGACAGCCAGGTACATAAAAGTTTTATGTTCCCCCCCTTACTTTAATTCTTGCTCATGCCAAAATTTTCACAATCAAGAATTTATAAATTTAGCTAGAGGCTTTGATCTTTATTAGAATGCAAAATCCCCAGGGTTAGTCTTTTTTTTTTTTTTTTAATTTTTTTTTTTTCAACGTTTATTTATTTTTGGGACAGAGAGAGGCAGAGCATGAACAGGGGAGGGGCAGAGAGAGAGGGAGACACAGAATCAGAAACAGGCTCCAGGCTCTGAGCCACCAGCCCAGAGCCCGACACGGGGCTCGAACTCACGGACCGCGAGATCGTGACCTGGCTGAAGTCGGACGCTTAACCGACTGCGCCACCCAGGCGCCCCACCCCAGGGTTAGTCTTAACTCTGGTAGTTACGTTAGTCTTTATTGAAGAAGGAAGATTTTGACAAGAGCCAGGGAAGAAGTTAAGGCTATCATCACTGAAGATGTCACTTCCGTATTAAATATGGACATGACCCCAAAGGTCACAAAGGGTTCATCTTAAGTTTAGCCTTAACAATGTATATGAGGCATCAACTGTTTGAACAACACCATCTAAGCACTGGTACGACATTTTATTATACCAGCCTTCAAAGAAAACATAGTCTACTCAGGCAGAACCCAATTTAAAATATGAGAAATTCCAAATGAATACCAAATGAATTCCCATTTTGTATTTCCTTTCACTTAAGTGTTTAAAAAAATTGTCTGAGTTAAAGTATTATCTCAGAATTGTTGGCAAAATCCCTAACAGTCCCTAGAATTTATATATAACTACTAACATTATTAAGGAAATATAAATAGGAGTTAACATTAGGAACTATGTCCTAAATAAGCCAATGTCTACATTATGCCAAAATAATCCATTCCATTTTTTAAATATCTTCTTTATTTTTAAAATATCCATCAAAATTTCATTTATCATTTCATAAAGGCATGAGATAGATCATTGAAGAACAAAGGAAAATGTATTAGATTAGGTGTTTTGTTTCTAGCCCTGTGTCTATATAAATGCTATTGGATCATCTTGTATCCCCCATCTTTTTTTTCTTATCAATTAACAGAAAAAGATTATTTTTAAATACTTTTTTTAAGTTTATTTATTTATTTTGGGAGAGAGAGAGAGATTGAGAGAGACAGACAGACAGACAGCATGAGCAGGATGAGAAAGAAAGGGAGAGAGAAAATCCCAAGCATCGATGTGGGCATCGATCCATATCATGAACCATAAGATCATGACCTGAGCCAAAATCAAGAGTCGGACACAACTGACTGCACCACTCAGGCACCCCAGAAACAGATTATTTTAAAGTTTTATCTAAGTCTAACTTTATTTGATAATATTATATTCTATAAGGTTTAGGCTATTGGTTTTAATAGGTAGACTGATTTATTTGTAAATTATGCTGAATGGATCAGGAATGAGAGACTCTCATAGGGAGAGACAAGAAAAAAGTCACATATCTTCACGTTTAGTGCTTACTATAAATGTATGTGTGGAGTTACTCACTGAGCTTTGAGAAAGTGACATTCAAGTAAGAGTTTACAGGTAAGTGGGTTTTAACATAAGAAATTAGGTGTTAGGGGTGCCTGGGTGGCTCAGTCGGTTGGGTGTCTGACTTTGGCTCAGGTCATGACCTCATGGTTCGATTCGTGAGTTCGAGCCCCGCGTTGGGCTCTGTGCTGACAGCTCAGAGCCTGGAGCCTGTTTTGGATTCTGTGTCTCCCTCTGCCCCTTCCCTGCTTGTGCTCTGTCTCTCAAAAATAAATGAACATTAAAAAAAATTTTTTTAAAAAGTTCAGTGTTAAAAGGTACTGAGATCTTATTTAATATATTAATGCTTTTCTGATTTGGGGGATGGGTTCATTGTTCTAGATTTTTCTATTTAGTGCAAATCTGACTTCCATTCTCTCATCTTGTGCTAGAACTGTAATTGTAGAACTTTTATTGCCACATTATAATAAGACCACATTCATTAGAGGACTTTTTTAGAATTTTCAAAGTAGGCATCTTTATCATATGCAGGAGTAAGAGTTGGTAAAATACCAGACAAAAGTACTTTAAGGAGTCCTTTCTACTTTACAGAGAATTTCAATGTAAAATGTGACTATTTTAAAATCTTTCCTTTTATTTAGAATTAATCAATTCCTTTGTTATGAGCTTTTATTAAACAATAATCAACTGACCTGGACCAAAGTTTAACTATAACATTTATGAATTGATTTTTAGTCTTGGAACTATAAATTCAGGTTTTCCAGCCTTGGCAAAATATAGTAGTATTTGAAAATTTTAAATATATTTGAGGAATATTTAAATAGAATGGAGGATTTCTATAATTCAAGTAGAATATTTTTATTTCTATTTCTCAGAAAAGCTCATATAAACACTATATGAAAGAAAGAAAACTGTGTAACTAAGGGGCATTCTAACTGGTATAAAAGCATTAAAAATAAAATGTGATCGAATGTCTTATTTGTGGGCTTTAATATTTACCTAATATAGGTTTTATTGTGTTTGGGGTTTTTTTGTTTGCTTGTTTTTTTTGAATTTTTTAACGTTTTTATTTATTTTTGAGAGACAGAGAGAAAACATGAGTGGGAGAGGGGCAGAGAGAGAGGGAGACACAAAATCTGAAGCAGGCTCCAGCCTCTGAGCTGTCAGCACAGGGCCTGATGCGGGGCTCGAACTCACGAACTGTGAGGTCATGACCTGAGCCAAAGTCAAAGTCTTAACTGACTAAGCCACCCACGTGCCCCTACCATGTTTGTTTGTTTTTAATTTTAGATTAGATTACATGTTGTGCTAGAGGAAAGGATGTACTCAGTCTACAGAAAACGCTTTCAAATATTTATGTCTTTTTTTACACATTAATAATTCTTTTCCTATGAACCTCAGGATTTAGACATAGTACTTTAATCCATTAAGGAGCAAATTCCCTTCTTAGAAAATTATGCTAGGAGCCCCCCTCTATACCCAGCTCTGGTACTAAAGAGAGACAAAGTCTGTAACTGCCTGGTGAGCTGAGCAATGTGTGTGGAATATAGGTTCTTGATATACACAAACTGTTTAAGAACAACAAGAAAATCTGGTCATGCCCGCAAATTGAGAGTTGAGTAATCATTTAAATGAGAACTGCGTTTTTGTTTTTTTGTTTTTTTTTTCTCTCCAAACATTTGGAGTATGTGCTTCGCTGGGGGAAAGCTACCATCTGTGGGGTTATGACTGAATGTGTCTAAATCAGAATCCCACCCAGACAGGACCATAGAGCAGTGGCACAGCATCTTGGTTAGCCTGGCATAGCCAGCCCCCCACTGTCCAGCCAGCAGCCTTCCCTGAGTGCCCTGTACGGCATGACATGGCCCACCAGATGAAGCCAGTGCAGAAAGCCCCTCCAGCCTCTACTGGGTGTGGCTGGAAAGGAGGCTGCCCAAGTCGCACACATTGGTAGGGAACCTGGTAATAAACCATCCCAAGACAACCTGCTTCTGGGCCGGGGTTTCATATTTAGTAGAGCAGCTCCCTCGCTGTGATCTATTGAAAGGCAGCCCTTGATAAAAGGGTTTGAAGGACCAAAAAAAAAAAAAAAAGTCATAAAAAAAGAAAAACCTTAAGAATGTAAAAAACAAAAAATGAAAACTGCTTTTTAAAAAATGTTAGAACCTACAAAAGTCCTCTTTTTGATGAAATGCCTCCTCATGACTAAGGTTATACAAAGGTCTAAAGTGCTACAGCACTCAATATAAACTCAAGCTATTATTCCATAATTATGAAACTAAAGTACCTCCTATTACTGAGGCTATTTTTAAATTGTAGTGCATTTTTTCATGTTTTCTAATTTAATCCCATTGATTTTTCATAGCATTGAGCCATTTTCACCTTTAAAACTGCTCATTTAAGCAGCTCTCCCATGAGTGTTTTTATACCATGAATCCTTTTCCGTCCAGTAAGTGGCAAAAAAAAAAAAGATTTTATAAAAACAGCTAACTTTACTGCATGATGGATACGGATAGATTTCTGGAAAATTTATCTATGATGCTGACATTTCTAATTATGCCAGTCTTTCAGACTAAAGACTTCATTGGCAGATATCTTCTCCTGAGCAAAAGTGGATTCCAGTAAAGATTGTTCATTATGACTCCCTCACCCCCTCCTCAACTATACATTTGGAATACTCCCGCCCCTTCTCCCAACAGAATTACAGAGTTTCCACTTTACTTTATGTCTTTAAAATTCTGGAACTTTCCCAAATGCAAATTCCATTTACTTTGTGGGCCTCTCTCCCCAACACAGTGCAAAAACAGGCAACAAAACGTTTTTGTTAATTTCTGATAGGATATGAAACTGAGCTGAAACTGAACAACAGATCAGGTTTGAAATACTTAGTGGCACATCCTATTTACAAAGACTGTGATTCCTCTGAGAATTTTTACACCAGTGAATGTTAGGGTAATCTAGGTGTGCATAGTTATACAAAAATATGAGGCAGATATCTCTGTTCCTGCTTCGTTTTGCTGCACAACTGATTTTGGAAGATCATGCTACAATCAGTTCCTGGCAAAGTTGTATTGTTTACATTTAAATATTAGAGTTCATAACAAAGCAGAGATGGAGTCTACAGAGGGAAGGTAAATATTAAGTTTACAGAACATGGAGATTTACTTAAATGGGAAGGAACACTTTTAAAACATGTGGTTTCTAAATATCAAATTATTTTCTCTGTAAAATTGGTCATATTTTCCATATGAAACCACCAACCTAGGGATTCTCTAGATACTTCTAATTAAAGATCTAAGAGTCTCGATCAATCCATATTTTTTAAGCATTGATAAAGTGTCCTGTACTGCCTTCTGCTGCACTATAGAATGTACAAAAGTGGCAGCAAATTTAATTCTGGCTGCTGTGCTCTAGAAGAGACAAAGCCAATCTGGAATATATTAAAAAATGTTAATAGTACAAGAAATTAAGCTTTCATTTTCTGAGCATCTGTTTGGAGAGTGAATGTGTTTAACTTAAAGAAAGGGGAATAAAACACTGTTGGTAAATACATGTCCAAGAGAACAAGATACAAGGTAGTGAAACAAGATCGTGAAATTTAATATTTTAAAGATGTTCTTATAGGAAAAACAAGTAGAATTCATCAGTCTGGCCTGTGGGCTAGAATTAGGGTGGAAATGGAGATATTACAGTTAGCAATATTTTAACTTCACATTAAGGAATTTATTAAAGAACTTTGCAATACCAAGTGAGCTACCTCAACAAGAACTTAATTGCCCTTGAACATAAATAGCTTTTAAAAAAAGTAGCAGTTATTCTACGGAGCATGTGTAAGTAAAAGGTGACTTTCAGGATGTAGATAATCTTTGACTGAATGAATACTGAATCCAAACAGTAGGACCCTTGAAGTAACATATGTAAGAGGTTAATACACTAATATAAATGATGCACTAAATGATAACTTAAATTTACGTTCATTGTGATACTGTCACTCAAAGGATTGTCACTCAGAGAATGGATATCATGTAGGAATGGCTCTGAGATTTGAACATATTTTGACTGTCTCCAAATTCCATATTCATCTCTCTCCATATATTGTCTCAAGAAATAAAGGTAGAGACCATGAACGTCCTGCAGGGAATGATAATGACACGTTGGTGAGCAGTTATGCTTATTTAATTCAACAAAACTCCCACATACGTATAGATAAATTAATTGGTATTTCTTTCTTCCCCCTTAAAACTTGACTGTTGGATGGAACACCTTGGTGGCTCAGTCAGTTAAGTGTTTAACTCTTGATTTCAGCTCAGGTCATGATCTCACGGTCATGGAATCAAGCCCTGTATTGGGCTTGGCTCACAGTGCAGAGCCTGCTTAAGAGTCTCTCTCTCTCTACCCTGCTACCCCTCTCCCCTGTTTGTGCTCTGTCTCTAAAATAAAGAAAAAAAGAGAGAGAGAAAATGACTGTTGGTAGGTTCCTCCTGTTTTTCTAAAATACACTGGGAAATACCAACAAAAATGACTGTTTGTAACCCTTTTGATTTGCTTCATGGAATTAAAATGAAACCCTGTATATATGTTAATTTCATTTTAGCGTACTGGGTGTTATATTAATACAATAATATATGAAGTAAAAATAATTCTTTGTCAGACAATGATCTCTGTTGATAACAGTTAGAAAAGCAACTGCACTTGAATATTCTTATTGAGAAGTCTCTGTAAAAGATGTAACTTTCAAAACTGTTGTACTGTAATACAAATGTAACATCTGGCCCCTAATGAATTCAAATACTAAATGCTTAGATTCTGGTTCCTTTAGTCTACACAGACACAACTGAATAGACTGCCAGTTGTGCAAAGGGGTAAATTACAATAAGTTTACATTCCAAACTCTGAATTTCATTTAAATTATAATCCCATCAACTTTCTAAGAACCAGAAAAGTGTACCACATACCCACAAATATCTCAGTTGAGCCGAGACTATTAATCTGCTGTCCTGTGGTTCCTTTACTCCTTACCCATAACATTTTTTTTCTGTTTTTTTTTTTTTTTTTTATTGCTATCATCCCAGCTGTTTATTTGCAGGATCATATTCGTTTGGTAATACAAAAATGTAATGGGCACTCTTCTAGGCTCTGGGATTGTGACTGTATCTCAGGAAAGAAAACTAACATGGGACACTGGATGCCTACCTGAACCCAACCCTGATGAATTTAAGAACTTAATATAACCCTGTAATAAATCCTTCGAGGAACGGAGAATATGTAGATAGAAGGATGTGTGTGTGGCAAAGGCCAATGAAAACTTAGAGCAAGAGAACGCTTTGGTAGTGCCATTTGTCTCTCTGCATTGTTCTGGGTAGATCTTTCCCCACTCTGACTATTCTGGGGTCAGGCAGGCAGCCAGTAAGAGATGGCATGGTCATATGGGGCAAGCTGTTGTCCAGTTATGACAAGAAGCATGTACCACATTGCTGGCAGATGATCAGTGGGCCCCTGAGCGTTCATTCCTTCCCCTGGGCCCACACCAGTCCTTCTCAAACTCTTCCAAATAACTGAAGACAAAGAAACACTTAAACTTATTTTATGAAGCCAGCATTATCCTGATAATAACTCTAAATAAGGACTTTAAAAGAAAATATGTCAGTATCCCTGAATGCAAAAATTCACAACAAAATACTAGCAAACTGAATTCAACAGGACATTGAAAAAGATCATGGGGTACTTGGGTGGCTCAGTCAGTTAAGCATCACACTCTTGACTTTGGCTCAGTTTATTATCTCACGGTTCATGAATTTGAGTCCATGTCAGGCTCCGGGCTGACAGTGTGGAGCTTGTTTGGGATTCTCTCTCTCTCCCTTTCCCTCCCTCCCTCTCTCTCCCTCTCTCTCTGCCCCTCCCTCACTCAGGCACACTATCTCTCAAAATAAATAAACTTTAAAAGAAAAAAAAAAGATCATACACTAAAACCAAATAGGATTTATGCCTGGAATGCAAGTATGATTCAACATATGCAAAACAATAAATGCGATACACCACATTAGTAGAAAGGATAAAAATCATGATCTCAATAGATAGAGGGAAAAAAACAGAAAAATATTTGTAATACAACCTTCTTTCATGATAAAAGGGGTCAACAAATTTGGTACTGAAGAAACATACCTCAACATAATAAAGGCCACATATGACAGACCAACAACTAGTATCATATCCAGTGGCAAATGCTGAAAGCTTTTCCCTTAAAATCAGGAACCAGACAATGGTGCCCACTCTCACCACTCCTATTCAACTTTTACTGGAAGTCCTGGCAAGAAGAATTAGGCAAGAAAAAGAAATAAAAGGTAGCTAACCCAGAAAGGAAAAAGAAAAATTGTCTGTTTGCAGATGACATGATTTTAGATACAGAAAATCCTAATAATTCAATCAAAAACTGTTAGACCGAATAAATTCAGGAAAGGTGCAGAACACACAATCAACATAAAAATATTAGTTGCTTTTCATAACTAAAAATTTCTAAATGATCAAGAAAACAATCTTATTTGTAATAACATCAGAAATAATAATATACTTAGGAATAAATGTAACCATTGAAGTGAAAGATCTGTATACTGAAAACTGGAAGACATTGATGAAAGAAATTGAATAAAACACAAATAAATGGAAAGATATCCATGTTCATGGATCATAAGAATATTGTTAAAAGGCCCATGCTACTCAAAGCCAATTATAGATTCAGTGTAATCTCTATAAAAATTCCAATGGAATTTTTCAGAAATAGAAAACACAATCATAAAATTCATATCAAACCATAAAAGACCCTGAATAGCCAAAGCATTGCTGAGAAAGCATAAACCAGGAAGCATCACACTTTCTGATTTCAAACTACACAACAAGGCTAGTAATCAAGAAATAATACTGGCATAAAAACAAATAGAACAATGGGATATCATAGAGGGTCCACACAGACACCCATTCATATACAGTCAACTCATTTAAAAATTTTTTTTTACCTTTATTTATTTTTGGGAGACAGAGTGCAAGCAGGGGAGGAACCGAGAGAGGGAGACACAGAATCTGAAGCAGGCTCCAGGCTCTGAGCTGTCAGTACAGAGCCAGATGTGGGGTTCAAACTCACAAACCATGAGATCATGGCCTGAGCCAAAGTTGGACGCTTAACCGACTAAGCCACTCAGGCGCCCCATACAGTCAACTCGTTTTTAATAAGGGAGCCAATACTTAACAGGGAAAAGATAATCTTTTCAATAATGGTGCTGGGAAAACTGGATATTCACATGCAAAATGCAGTGGATCTCTATCACAACCCTCACTAAAAATTATGTTTAAATATATTAAAGACAAAGTAATACATAAACATATAGAAATCTTAGAAGAAACATATGAAAAGGCTTTATGGCATAGATAGAACAATTTTTTGGAGATGGTGCCAGAAGTACAAGCAATACAAGCAACACTAAGCAATATTGCATCAAATTTAAATGCTTCTGCATAGCAAATGAAATGAGCAACAAAATGAAAGGCAATGTATGGAATGGGAGAAAATATTTGCGAAGCATAGAGTAGATAAGAGGTTAATATCCGAAATCACAGAGAACTCCTAAAACTCAATAGCCAAAAAAAAAAAAAAAAAAAAAAAAAAGCAAGTAATCCAATAGAAAATGGACAGTCTTCTGAATAGACATGTTTATTGGGTTGATAAATGGAACTACATTAAAATTAAAAATTTCTGTTCTGCAAAAGTATCAAGAAAGTGAGAAAACAAGCCACAGACGAGAAATGTTTAGAAAGGACATATCTGATAAGAGTGTGTTATCAAAAAACATACAAAAAACACCTAAAATGAAACACTAAGGAAACATACAACCCAATGTAAACATGGGCTAAAAACCTTAATACGAACCTTCCCAAAGAAGATATACAGATGGAAAACAAGCGTTTGTAAAGATGCACCACATCCTATATCATCAGGGAAATGCGAATTAAAACAGTGATACACTACAATATACCTATTAGAATAGCCACAATCCAGAACATTGACAACACCAAATATGGGGAGAATGTGGAGCAACCAAAATTCTCATTCTTTGCTGATGGAAATCTATTAACCATATGCATGCTTGTAAAGACCATTTGGAAGGTTCTTATAAAACTAAACATACACATACCACATGATTCACCAATCACACTCCTTAATATTTACCCACAGGAGCCAAAAACTTAGGTCTACACAAAATCTGCAGTACCGATACTTACATTTTTATTCATAATTGCCAAAACTTGGAAGTAACCACGATGTCCTTCACTAGGTAAGTGGATAAATAAACTGTTAAATCTAAAAAAGCAGATTATTCAGTGTTAAAAAGAAATGAGCTATGAAGCCATAAGAAGACATGGGGAAATCATAAACGCATATCACAAAGTGAAAGAAACCAATCTGAAAGGGCCACATACCATATGATTCCAGTTATTCGACATTCAAAAAAGGCAAAACTATGGAGACAATAAAAAGATAAGTCGTTGTTAATGTTGGAGGTGAAGCGAATGTAGGACAAATAGGTGAAGTACAAAGGATTTTTAGGGAAGTAAAAATATTATGTATGTTATGTCTGTATGATACACACAGAACGTCCCTTTCATGAATCACCCTGACATTGGAGCTTCCCTCTCTTCTCCCTGCTTTACTGTTTTGTTCAGTTTTGCTCCAATTCACTAAGAGAAATGGCATTCTTGTAATGTTGCTATTCCACAAGCAATTTTTTATGTGCCCTGAATAAGAAAAATCCATTTGCTAGAAACAATCGGTCCAATTTAAAACCACTGTTTTTCTTCAAACTAAAGCTTTCATACATAGATACAAAAGAAAGATTTGCCCAAATGGGAACTAGTCCCAGGACTCACATCGACAAGGTGTTCATCAAACCTATGTTAATGTGACATGACCAAACAATAGCCAAATGCTTTGTAGTGATTTCAGTTTATTTTCCCAATATTTGATCACTTTGAAATGTACCATTTTAATTACTCTTTGCTAAAATACAACAGCATAAATTATTTTAATACTGCTGTATAAGAATTTTACTTTTGGGGCGCCTGGGTGGCGCAGTCGGTTAAGCGTCCGACTTCAGCCAGGTCACGATCTCGCGGTCCGTGAGTTTGAGCCCCACGTCAGGCTCTGGGCTGATGGCTCAGAGCCTGGAGCCTGTTTCCGATTCTGTGTATCCCTCTCTCTCTGCCCCTCCCCCGTTCATGCTCTGTCTCTCTCTGTCCCAAAATAAATAAACGTTGAAAAAAAAATTAAAAAAAAAAAGAATTTTACTTTTATTATGTAAACTAGAGTCCCAATATTAGATGCACAAGAACTCAAAGATGGAATTTGGGCAAACCTATTCCTAGGAGTCACTACTGTCATCTTTATCTCCTTCACTTGACAAAGATGTAATTGCTTCATAATGAACCAACAAGAAAAACAATTCCAAGTGAACTGCTGCCAAGTTAAACTAATTCATTTAACTGGTATTTGGGAAGATACTTTCTGACTATCTGCTAAAGGCTATGCTCAGGTATGGATGAAAACTTCCCCATATTTGAATAGGACTACAGTTATTTTTTTTTCAGAGAATGGAAAATGCATGGACTTTGAAGTAAGGCAGACATACAGTACGTTATTTTATCAACCTTAGTCACAGTTTGGTCATTTGTAAGATAGGAATAATTAAATTTATTTTGAAGTATTGCTGTTAGTACCATTTATAAGATATATAAATTTTATGTTACATTGTTTGACATAAAGTCGACAGTCAATAAATAGTACCATCAAGAGTGAAACTTCTTTGAATAATGAAGCATAGGGACGCCTGGGTGGCTCAGTCGGTTAAGCTTCTAGCTTTGGATTTTGGCTCAGGTAATGATCTCACAGTTCATGAGATTGAGCCCCATATCAGGCTCGATGCTGACAGTGTGGAGCCTGCTTGGAATTCTCTCTCTCCTTCTCTCTGCCACTCCCCCAAAGTAATAAAAAAAAAAAAAAACTAAAAAAAAAAAAAAAGAAAGAAATAATACCTTCCCCCCAAACCAACTTTGGCCCTTTATTTTTTTTAAGGTTTATTTATTTATTTTTGAGAGGGGGGCAGTGGCAGAGAAAGGAGACAGACAATCCCAAGTGGGCTCCGCACTGTCAGCCCAAAACGGGGCTCAAACCCACCAACCCTGAGATCATGACCCAAGGCGAATTCAGGAGTCAGATGCTTAAGCAACTGAACCACCCAGGTGCCCCAAAAGAAAGCGTTTAAAAAAATATATTGTTATTCTCATATTTACAACTCTTCCATGATTCCCCATAACCTATGAAAGAAAAGCCATATTTCTTAGGACAACATCTGAGCCTTCCCATGATCTAGAAACCTGCCTTTCCAAAGCTAATTCTCTACACACAATGGTCCACATGTATCTATACTACCACAATAACAAACTAACTTTTTCTCCAAAATCTAACTCATACTGAGGAAAGGATTCCTTGTATGTAGTAGGTTGAGTTGCGTGACTTCCAAAACATATTTGTTGAAATTCTAACCCCCAGTACCTCAGAATATAACCATATCTGAAAACAGGAACATTGTAGATATAATGGAGTAAGGTAGATCCCTAATTTAATATGGCCGATATCTTTATAAAATGGCCATGTGAAAATACAGAGACACAAGGAGAACCCCCTACAGTGACAGAGACAGAGATTGTCAAGTCAAGAAAGGCCAAGGATTGACAGCAACACCACAGCAAAGAGACAGGTAGGGGAGAGACTCTGCTCTAAAACTTTCAAGATAGCATAGCCCTGTCAGGAACTTAACTTTGAACTCTGACCTCCAGAACTATGAGAGGACGTATTTCTGTTGTTTTAAGCGACCTAATTTGTGGTGATTTGCTAGAGGAATCCTAGAAAACTAATACACTGTCCCTTTAAGAACTTCAGTAATCTAGTGTTCTATATTCTTTCAAGCATGGTTTGGCACATGAAGTTACCCCTAGCTCCATGAGGAAACCTCCATCATTTTTGATGTCAAAAAGAAAAAGTCAGCTGCTGTTTTCACATCCTAGTACCTTGATTTTACTCACTCTAGCATGTCTGATTTAATGACAGACTTCATTGGAATCAAATACTTCTGATAATTTGAAAACACTATCAACAGAAAGAATAGATAAGCCACAAATAGGAGACAGTGATAGAAACATCTAGATCTTTAAAAAAAGTCTCATATTCAAAATATTTAAAGAACTATTACAACTCAATAATAAATAAACATATGACCCAATATAAGCAAAAATTTAAAACAAATTCTATACACAAGCATTTACTCAAATGGTCAATGAGCATATGAAAAGATGTCCACAGCAGTGGTTCATAAGAAAAAGTAAATTAAAATCACAATAAGATACCACCACATGCCCTTTTCAATGGTTAAAATTCAAAAGATTGAAAATATCAGACATAAGAGAGGATGCAGAACAACAAAAACTTTCACACATTGCTGAGAGAGGGTAAAATATAACCTCACTGGCCAACTGCTCAGCAGTTTCTTAAATGGTCAAATAGCAACTTTAATCATAATAGACAAAAACTGGAAACAATGCAGAGATCCATTGACAGGAAAACTTATAAACTGTGTCATATTCACAAAATGGAATACTACTCAATATTTAATGGAAATAAACTACTGATGCATGCAAAAATACAACATGGGTCAAACTCAAGAAATTTATGCTGAATGAAAAAAGCTGGACACAAAAAGTACATGACTCTATGTATGAGAAATTTAAGAGTCAGGAAAAATAATTTTTGAAAATAGATATCACATCAGCAGTTACTTTTGGGATGAGAGAATAGATTAACAGAAGGAATGAGTAAACCTGTCAGGGTGATGAAAATGTTTCAATCTTAATATGCATTTGTCAAAATTGACTGAAAGTTACATTTAAGATATGCATTAAATATATAATGTATAAATTACATTTAAATTATTAAATCAATAAAATAATCAATGACATTAAAATAAAACAAAAAAACACATGTAAAGAATTTTATTAAAAAACATCTTAAGGGGCGCCTGGGTGGCGCAGTCAGTTAAGCGTCCGACTTCAGCCAGGTCACGATCTCGCGGTCCGTGAGTTCGAGCCCCGCGTCAGGCTCTGGGCTGATGGCTCAGAGCCTGGAGCCTGTTTCCGATTCTGTGTCTCCCTCTCTCTCTGCCCCTCCCCCACTCATGCTCTGTCTCTCTCTGTCCCAAAAATAAATAAACGTTGAAAAAAAAAATAAAAAAATAAAAAAATAAAAAAACATCTTAAGTTGTTGAAAAAAAGAAAAAGTACAAAGGTGTTAAAATGTTTCAATAATGCAATTTTCTGGCACATAGTGAATTGTAAACGACAAACTCTTTAGATTATGGTGTTTTCCAACACCAATAGCAAATTCTATGATTCTCTGGGCACCAGCTTGGGAATTCAGCAATTCAATTCAATTCTGACACAATCTACCTGGAGTTAGAGTCAGGTCTCACAAAGTTAAGGAGCTCAGCACTACAAGACTATCACCATTAAAGATGCCAATCACAGGTCCTGGGCCAAATGTAGTTCCAACTGACTGGCTAAAAATCAGGAGTTTCCAAGCTCCTAACGTTGTATAACTTGCTAGAATGGCTCACAGAACACACTTTAGTTATGTTAATCAGATATTATAAAGGATACAAATGAACAGCTAGAGGAAGAGATACATAGGGAGAAGTTTAGAAGGATGCCCAGTGCAGGAATGTCTATGTGCAGAGTTGGGACATGACACCCACGCTGCAAGTGGATGCAGTAACCATCCCCAAACCCAGTAGTTTAAGGATCTTTGTGATATTTCATCACATAGCATGATAGATTTTTAATTCAGTCTCCAATCTGTCTCCCCTTCCCTAAGATTGGGAATTTGGTGGGGCTTAAAGTTCTAGCCTCCTGATCAAGTCTTGATCTTTCTGGTGACCAGCCTAGGACCCACCAAGAGTCACCATTTGAGAACAAAAGATGTTTCTATCACCCAGGAAATTTATAGGGAATGTAGGAGCTCTATCAGGAGCCAGAGACCAAGACAAAATATGAGCACAAAAGGCTCATATCAAACCTATCACTCAGGAAATTATAAGGGTTTTAGGAGCTCTTTGTCAGGAACTAAGGCAAATACCAATTATATATTTCTGTTTATGCTACAGGAATGAAGAAAATTTTTTATGACTTGGTAAATTTTAAGATTAATCTAAGGAAGAAAATAATTTATTCTTATGTTTGCCTAGAATAAAAGTAACTATTACCAGATATATAACTATAATAAAATGAAGTGCTATAAATGCTGGGGATGAAGTGGCAATAAGAGAGACTGGAGTTCCTAAGAAGTAGAAATTATGAAGGACTTAGAAAACTAGCAAAGGATAAAAGAAGAAATTTTACATGGGTAGAAATGAAAAAAAAAAAGAAAGAAAAATGGAGAAAGAGTTTCTGGCAAGGGTTTGCCCTGATCATAGATTTTAAATAATGAATATAGCATATTCAAAGGACAGTGAAGAGACACATTTCCATGAGGTGGGAGATTTGTTGAAAAGACAAAACTGAACAAAATATTTTAAAAATAAAATACAGCCAAATTGTTAAGAAAGTCAATAATCAAGACAGACTTTATCTTTTGAGGGACAACGAAAAATTCTTGAACATTTTATAATAATTATGATTATTTTATTTTAATCATGATAAATGTACTCTAATCCCCATCACCTATTTCACCCATCCCCCCACCCACCTCCCCTTGGGTAACCATCAGTTTGTTCTCTGTAGTTAAGAGTCTGAAAAATACATTCAAAATGGATGAAAGACCTAAATGTGAGACAGGAAACCATCAAAACCCTAGAGGAGAAAACAGGTTACAACCTCTTTGACCTCAGCGCCAGCAACTTCTTACTAGATATGTCTCCCAAGGCAAGGGAAATAAAAGCAAAAATGAACTATAGGGACCTCATCAAGATAAAAAGCTTCTGCACAATGAAGGAAACAATTAATAAAACTAAAAGGCAACTGATAGAATGATATTTGCAAATGACATATCAGATAAAGGGGTAGTATCCAAAATCTATAAAGGACTTATCAAACTCAATACCCAAGAAACAAATAATCCAGTGAAGAAAAGGGCAAAAGACATGAACAGATACTTCTTCAAAGAAAACAACCAGATGACCAAGAGTTACATGAAAAGATGCTCAACATCACTCCTCATCAGGGAAATACAAATCAAAACCACAATGAGATATGACCTTACACCTGTCAGAATGGCTAAAAATTACAACTCAGGAAACAACAGATGTTGATAAGGATGCAGAAAAGGGGGAATCCTTTTGCACTAATGGTGGGAATTCAAACTGGTGCAGACACTCTGGAAAACAGTATGGAGGTTCCTTAAAAAGTTAAAAATAGAACTACCCTATGACCCAGTAATTATGCTACTATTTATGCAAAGGATACAAAAATGCTGATTTGAAGGGGAACGTTCACCTCAATGTTTATAGAAGCATTATCAACAATAGCCAAATTTCAGAAAGAGTCCAAATGTCCATCAGCTGACAAATGGATAAAGAAGATAATACACACACACATATATATACATATACATACATGTACATACATACATATACATACATACATACATATACATGTATATATGTATATATGTATTCATATGTGTGTGTAATGGAATATTACTTGGCGATCAAAAAAAGAGTGAAATCTTGCCATTTTCCACAATGTGGACAGAACTAGAATGCATTATCCTAAGCAAAATAAGTCAGCAAAGGACAAATATCAAAAGATTCACTCATATTTGGAATTTAAGAAACAAAACAAATGAACACAGGAGAAGGGAAGGAGAAACAAGATAAAAACAGAGAATGAGACAAACCATAAGAGACTCCTAAATACAGAGGGTCGCTGGAGGGGTGTTGGGTGGGGGGATGGGCTCTATGGGTGATGGGCATTAAGGAAGGCATTTGTTGGGATGACCTCTGGGTGTTATAGGTAAGTGATGAATCACTAAATTCTACTCCTGAAACCATTATTACACTATATGTTAACCCAGATGGATTTAAATAAATTTTAAAAATAAAAAGTCTGTTTCTTGGTATCTCTCTTTTTCATATGTTCTTCTGTTTTATTTCTTAAATTCCACATGAGTGAGATCGCTCTATCCATGTTGCTGAAAATACCAAGATTTCTTTTTATGGCTGGATAATATTCCATTGTATATATAGTCTACATCTTTTTTTTCAAGGTTAATTTTACTTCCAGGTAGTGGTGGGGGATATATATATATATATATATATATATATATATACACACACACGCGTATATAATATACACATCATATATTCTTTATCCATTCATCAGTCAGTGGACACTTAGGCTGTGTCCATAATTTGACTATTGTAGATAATGCTGCTATAAACATTATGGTGCATATATCCCTTTGAATTAGTGTTTTTGTATTTTGGAGGCAATTACCCAGAAATGAGATTCCTGTATAGTAGGGTATTTCTGTTTTTAATATTTTGGAGGAAGCTCCATACTATTTTCTATACTGGCTGCAGCAGTTTGCATTCCCACCAACAATACACTAGAGTTCCTTTTTCTCCACGTCCTCACCAACACTTGTTTCTTATGTGTTTGACTGTAGCCATTCTAACATGTGTGGGTGATATCTCATTGTGGTTTTGATTTGCAGTCCCCCAATGATCAGTGATGTTGAGCATCTTTTCATATGTCTGTTGAACATCTGGATGTCTTCTTTGAAGAAATGTCTGCTCATGTCTTCTGCCCCTTTCTAAATTGGATTAATTTTTGGATGTTGAGTTGTATCAATTCTTTATATGTTCCGGATACTAAATTTTTATCAGATATGTCATTTGCAAATATCTTCTCCCATTCATTAGGTTGCCTTTTAGTTTTATTGATGGTTTCCTTCCCTGTGCAGAAACCTTTTATTTTGATGTATTCTCGATACGTTATGTTTGCTTTTTTATTTCCCTTGTCTTAGGAGACAGATTAGAAAAATGTTGCTATGGTTGATGTCAGAGATATCACTGTCTATGTTCTCTTCAAGGATTTTTGTAGTTTTAGGTCTCACATTGAAGTCTTTAATGTTTGAGGTTTGAAGTTTGTTTTTGTATGTAGTTAAAGAAAGTAGCCCAGTTTCATTCTTTTGCATGTTGCTGTCCAGTTTCCCCAATGGTATTTGTTGAAGAGACCGTCTTTTTTCCCACTGGATATTTATTCCTCCTTTGTTGAAGATTAACTGACCATATAATTATGAGTCTATTTCTGGATTTTCTATTCTATTCCATTGATATATTTGTCTATTTTTACGCCAGTGTCATACTGTTTTAGTTACTGCTGCTTTGTAATATAATTTTGAAATCAGGAATTGTGATATACTTCTAGTGTTTTTTTTTTCTATTTTAAGATTGCTTTGGTTATTCAAGGTCTTTTGTGGTTCCACACAAATTTTAGAATATTTGTTCTAGTTCTGTGAAGAATGCTGTTGGTATTTTGATAGAGATTGTATTAAATCTATAGATTGCTTTGGGTAGTATAGACATTTTAACAATATTTGTTCTTGCAATCCATGAGCATGAAATGTCTTTCCATTTTTTTTTCCATCGTCTGGTGATTCTTTCATCAATGTTTTATGGTTTTCAGAGTACAAGTTTTTCACCTCTTTGGTTAGTTTTATCCCTAGATATTTTGTTTTGGGTACAATTGTAAATGGGATTATTTTCTTAATTTCACTTTCTGCTGTTTCATTATTAGTTTATAGAAATGCAACAGATTTGTGTGCCGTGGTTTTGTATGCCGTGATTTTATTGCATTTGTGTATCAGATATAGCAGTATTTTGGTAGAGTCTTTAGGGTTTTCAATATATAGTATCATGTCATCTAAAAATAGAGTTTTACTGCTTCCTAAACATTTTGGATGTCTTTTCTTTTTGTTGTCTAATTGCTGTGGCTAGGACTTTCAGTACTATCTTGAATAAAAGTAGTTAGAATGGGCATTCTTGCCTTGCTTCTAAACTTAGGGAAAAAGCTTTCAGTTTTTCCCCACTGAGTATGATGTTTGCTCTGGGTTTTTCATATAAGTCATTTTATTATGTTGAGGTATGTTCCCTCTTGATCTACTTTGCAGAGGGTTTTTTTTTTTTCATAAATGGATGTTGTACTTTGTCAGATGCTTTTTCTGCATCTACTTAAATGATCATATGGTTCTTACCCTTTCTCTTATTGATATGGTGTATCATATTAATTGTTTTGCAAATATTGAACCACACTTGCATCCCAAGAATAAATCCCACTTGATCTGGGTGTAGATTTTTTAATGTATTATTGTATTCAGTTGGCTAATATTTTGTTGAGAATTTTTGCTCCTATATTCATGAGAGATATTGGCTGGTAGTTTTGTGTGTGTCTGTGTGTGTGCGCGCACGCACGTGGTTTCTTTATCTGGTTTTGGTATCAGGGAGATGCTGGCCTCTTAGAATGAATTTGGAAGTTTTCCTTCTTTATTTGGAATACTTTGAGAAGAATAGGTATTAATTCTTCTCTAAATGTTTAAATGTTTAACATTCACCTTTGATGCCATCTGGTCCTGGACTTTTGTTTGTTGGGAGTTTTTTCATTACTGATTCAATTTATTTGCAGGTAACTGGTCTGTTCAAATTTTCTATTTCTTCCTGCTTTAGTTTTGGTAGGTTATATTATTCTAGGAATTTACCCATTTCTTCTAGGTTGTCCCATTTGTTGGCATATAGGTTTTCAGAATCCTTGAATATTTTTAATTGGAATGATTATAATGATGCATTCTCTTGGAAAGATTAATTGATTCTACAAATGTGAAATATTCTATATTATGCACGATTCTTAGAATTCTGGAAATGTAATTAATGATAGAGATTTTGAGTTGAAATAGATTATTTTCATAGATAGTAATTTGTATTCTTGAGCTAAAAATTGATCCTCATTATGTTAGTCCATCCTTTTCATTTACTACTCTTCTCTAATTTGTATTTAGCACTTTATCAAGAAGAGTTTGGTTTGAAAAACAGAAATCATGTTTTTATCTACATACCTATTTTCCATACACTTTGTTAATAATCTTCCAATAATGTTCACTCCAAGTTTTAATAATTCAGGAAAACTGCTAGTCATGGCCCTTGAATCAATCAATATATGTAACTAAAGTCAAGCTACAATAGAAAGACATATAACATGAGGGACAGTGGGCACCATGAGACGAAGATGCACACTTCCTTCGACCAACCAGCAGCCACTCACTCTGCTGCCTCCATGCTATTTACAGGGGGAGAAAGCAGCAGCAGTAAAATGAGAATTTGGAAAAAATATGCATTTTTAAAAATTATGCAAAGTAATAAATGAGTAATGGATTTAGATTGTCTTTATATTGAAAAAAAATGTCCTAATATAAAACTTAACAATGATTTGGGAGGCAAAATGGCAGTAGTGAAAGCATAGCCTTTTTCTTTTTTAATCCTTCTAAACAGGAGTAAAAATATGACTGAATTAGATGCCAATCACAGTACAAAAATCAGATGTATATACTATGTAATTTGATAAATCCTTACCATGAACACTGGTAGATTTTATGATGTATAAAGCAATATTTTAAGTTTTTGTTTGTTTGTTTTACAACCAACTTGTGGGGATAATGTGAGACACAGTAGAAACCTCAGAGAGAGAGAGAGAGGGAAACTTTTCCTGAAAGGACACAAGAAAGTTGAAATAGGTAGTAAGATTAGAAAATGTGTTTCCTTCTAATTCGAGATTCTCAAAGCCATTGAAAGCACGTGTAGTATAAAGGTTGTATGCTAAAAGTTGTATATTACATTTTAAAAGGTATTTCCTTAATTCTATCAGGCTTTGTCCTAATTTTTTTTCTTGTCTTATTTCACCAATAATGATATAAATTAATACATATTTAAGAGCTGCTCTTGGCCACGTATTTTGTGGTACTTCTTTTAATGTTTATCTATTTTTTGAGGGAGGGAGAGAAGGAAAGGGAGAGGGAGATCATGACCTGAGCCAAAGTTGGACACTTAACCTACTGAGCCATCCAGGTGCCCTATGTGTGGTACTTTTGCGTGTGTGTGTGAAAATATTTCTTTATTGGAGAAACACGTTCCAATGTTAAAAATTGTATAATTATTAGAAACATCTTTTATTCATGTGACTCTATAGTCACTCCATTCAACAATGTTGTAAACACATCTTTAAAAGAAGTAACAGTGCAGTAATTCATATACAATGCTAGCATCCTTAAAAACCTCTTTCATGAGGCTTTAGAATGTGTTTTATTTATTTTATTCTAATTTTGTATAGTTAACACAGAGTGTTATATTAGTTTCAGATGTACGATTTAGTGACTCAGTACTTCCATACAACACCCAGTGCTCATCACGACAAGTGCATTCCTTAATCTCCATCACCTATTAAACATCTTCCCAATCCCTTTCTCTCTGGTAACTGTCAGTTTATTCTCTATAGTTAATTTCTCCCTCTCCCTCTCCCCCCCCTTTCTATCTCTCTCCTTTTTTGTACATTTTTATAAACATTATTTCTGGTCTTTAAAAGGCTTCTGAAATATGCATAGTATCATCTTCATTGCCCAGATGAGGAAATTAAGTTCAGAGATACTGAACCTTTTGTCCAAGGAGTTAGAATAGGACATGGTACTTGAATATGATCTACAGCTACAATACCTGGAAGGATCATGGGTTCGAATTTCACAAATCTAAGATCATACAAGTCTTGTTGTCTTCATTTATCCCCTAAGAACCTCACACAATGCTCTCTATCTTGTAGGTGATCAGTTAACATTTATTTATCTGACATGAATTTGATAAGGCATTTTAATCATGTGCAACCAAGAATTCTGGTTCTAATTAATTGTAAGAATCACCAATTAAGCATAAGAATATGTCATCAAATCACTAGTAGCTTCAATTTCCTCAGTTATAACATGAAGATTACAAAGTTGTAAGAATTAAATGATAGCAAAACCAGTACTAAAACCAATACTTTAAGTGACTGTAAAATCAGTCTACATTCACACATAATGCTGTCACCTCACCAGCCAGGTTAATACAGCATTTAACCATGAAGCACATTGGTTCATCATTCTGAATTTCTTCTACTGAGTAAAAATTTCTATCCTGTCTTTTTCTGTCTATTCATAAAATGGCAGTCCTAGGGGATTTTTTGTAACAGTGGTAGAAAGAAATATAGGCGTTAGGATATAATCTGTTATTTAGGCCACAAATGAACACGTTTTTATTCTCCAATCTTTACTTTTGGTAAGTCTCACAGGCAGTAGTATATCAATGAATTTAAAACCATCTCCTGTTACTCATTTTTTTATTGGCTAATACTTCCTAGCTCAACCCTACGGTATGTGTTAGGCTTGCCAAAAATATTAAATTGTCTGGACAATTTTATGGGGTAATGGAAATGTATTTTCTCTCTTCTTGATTCTATAAAAGCAATAAGTGATTTGCTTGAGCTGTACATTATATGACACAGGATATGCCCAGGGTACTATTATCATAGTTTATGGGGCTGGTCTGGATAGCTATCTCCTGTGACTAGAATGAAAGACAGAAGTAAGAAGGACAAAGTGACCTACAGAAAATTTGTAATTGTATGTCAAAATGTTCAAATAGGAAGGCAATGTATCTTTTAAAATACTCTGAAAATATACTAAGGGAGAAATTTAACCCTGTAGTGAAGACCAAGAAAAGCATCAAGCTTCCTAATACAACATTACATGGTGACTTTAAAATCATCTTCAGGAAAAAATGATTAGAGGATTAAACGTTTCTTGAAAATCTTCTTTTATATAGCTTGATATATTTCCCCAAGCTTAAGCACTTACATGCTTGACTATGATAGGAAATATAGTGCTAAAATAATTCTATCTAACTTGCTAATATTTGAGGCCTGAAACCCTGTTGGTGCTACTGTGCATGTTATGGTACCCCAGTGTTGTTTTTTTTAATATAATTTATTGTCAGATTGGCTAACATACAGTGTGTAAAGTGAAGTGTTTTCTTGGTTTTGGGGGTAGATTCCCATAGTTCATCACTTACATTCAACCCAGTCAATGACATTCTTCTCAAAGCTAGAACAAACACAAAAGACCCTGAATAGCCAAAGTAATATTAAAAAAGAAAACCAAAGCGGGAGGCATCACAATCCCAGACTTTAGCCTCTACTACAAAGCTGTAATCATCAAGATACTATGGTACTGCACAAAAACAGACTCATAGACCAATGTAATAGAGAACCCAGAATTGGACCCACAAATGTATGGCCAACTAATCTTTGACAAAGAAGAAAAGAGTATCCAATGGAAAAGAGACAGTCTCTTTAGCAAATCATGCTGGGAGAACTGGGCAGCATCATACAGAAGAATGAAACTAGACCACTTTCTTACACCATACATAAAAATAAACTCAAAATGGATGAAAGACCTAAATGTGATACAGGAAACCATCAAAACCCAAGAGGAGAAAGCAGGCAACAACCTCTTTGACCTCAGCCACAGCAATTTCTTGCTCAACACACATCCAAAGGCAAGGAAATTAAAAGCAAAAATGAACTATTGGGACCTCATCAAGATAAAAAGCTTCTTCACTGCAAAGGAAACAATCAACAAAACTAAAAGGCAACCTACAGAATGGGAAAAGATAATTGCAAATGACATACTGGATAAAGGGTTAGTATCCAAAATCTATAAAAAACTTACCAAACTCAACACCCAAAAAAACAATTAATCCAGTGAAGAAATGGGCAGAAGATATGAATAGACATTTTTCCAGAAGATATCCAGATGCCCCAGTGTTTAAATTAAAAGATTATGTTCTTGTTTTTTTAATGTTTTATTTATTTTAGGGAGAGCACAAGCAGGGGAGAACAGAGGATCTGAAGTGGGCTGTGCATTGACAGTGGTGAGCCTGATGTGGGGCTTGAACTCACAAACCGCGAGATCATGACCTGAGCCAAAGTCTGACGTTCAACCAACTGAGCCACCCAGGTGCCCCTAAGTTAAAATGTTATAACTTTAAGATAGTGGACATGATTTTAGGAACATAGAGAACAATTTTACCTTTTATCTGTGCTGACAAATCCACTCTGTACTTTTCTTTACCCCTGTTTCTTCCATTTTTACATTGTGCTTATTTATCAAACATGTCAGGTGATCAACTATGTCCATTTTTGTCCAAGAACTGTTATCTATTTAACTGTCCAGACATACTTACCTTGGATACTGATTTGATAAATTGTTAAAAAGATATTAGTTTCATTGCTTTATTGTAAAACTTTAAGACTCAGGTCATTTTGGTCACAGAGTCTTTATGTATGCAATGGTTAAATTATTTATTTCCATACAATAAAATCTGTTAACTGCTATGGGAGAAAACTTGCTGTCAAGTTAGTTAAAACAAATATTTTAAAACAAGAAACCATAGGGGCACCTGGGTGGCTCAGTCAGTTAAGCGTCCAACTTCAGCTCAGGTGATGATCTTGCAGTTCAGAAGTTCGAGACCTGCATCAGGCTCTGTGCAGACAGCTCATAGCCTGGAGCCTGCTTAGGATTCTGTGTCTCCCTCTTTCTCTGCCTCTCCCTCACTCGTATTCTGTCTCTCTTTATCTCAAAAACGAACATTAAAAAATGTTTAAAAAATATAAACCATATTATGATTGTAGTAAATCACATATCTGAAAAGCATCTACTCTCCAGAATATACAAAGAATACTTCCAACTCAATGACAAAATATAAACAATTAAATTATAAAATGGGCTAAGAACCTTGAATAAACATTTTTTCCAAAGAAGATATACATGTGCCCAACAAAAATATCAGAAAATTTTCCAACATCATTAGTAATTGGGGATTACAAATCAAAACCACGATGTGGTACCACTTCAACCTACTAGAATAGCTATAAAAAAAATAAAGAGAAAATTTTAAGTGTTGGTGAGAGTGTAGAGAAATTAGAACCTTCATACATCGATGGTGGGAATATACAAAGGAAACAATTCAGCTTTTCCTCAAAAAGTTAAGTATATAATTATCATGTGACCTAGCAATTCTACTGCTATATTTATTTCCCAAATAACTGAAAGCTAATATTCAAACAAATATTTCATGTTAGTACTATTCACAATAGCCAAAAGGTGGAAACAACCCAATGTCTTTAATTTATAAACAGATAGGAGGAAGATGGCGGCAGAGGAGGACGCTGGGCTCACCGCGCGTCCTGCTGATCACTTAGATTCCACCTACACCTGCCTAAATAACCCAGAAAACCACCAGAAGACTAGCAGAACGGAGTATCCGGAGCCCAGGGCTCCTGACAAGAGGCCCACGGAAGAGGGTAGGAAGGAAGGGCGGCGAGGCAGTGCGCGCTCCACGGACTGGCAGGAGGGAGCCGGGGCGGAGGGGCGGCTCACAGGCCAAGCAGAGCCCCCGAGTCTGGCTGGCAAAAGCGGAGGGGCTGGATGGAGTGTGTTCTGATAGCAAGCGGGACTTAGCATCTGGGAGGTCATAAGTTAACAACTCTGCTCAGAAAGTGGGAAGGATGGAAAACAAAGGGAGGGAGAGTTGCTGAGCCCCGGGATGACAGAGCTCAGTTTGGTGGGGAACAAAGGCGCTCGCCAGCGCCATCTCCCTCGCCCATCCCCCAGCCAAAATCCCAAAGGGAACCAGTTCCTACCAGGGAACTTGCTCGCTCAGCGCAAATACCCAAGGCTGTGGTTCTGCGGAGCCACCCCTCTGACAGCGGGTCTGACTCCCTCCGGCTGCCACAGGGCCCCTCCTGAAGTGGATCACCTAAGGAGAAGTAGGCTAAGCCTGCCCCTCCTGCCCCCGTGCACCTTGCCTACCCACCCCAGCTAATACGCCAGATCCCCAGCATCACAAGCCTGGCAGTGTGCAAGTAGCCCAGACGGGCCACGCCACCCCACAGTGAATCCCGCCCCTAGGAGAGGGGAAGAGAAGGCACACACCAGTCTGACTGTGGCCCCAGCGGTGGGCTGGGGGTAGACATCAGGTCTGACTGTGGCTCCACCCACCAGCTCCAGTTATACACCACAACACAGGGGAAGTGCCCTGCAGGGCTGCACCACCCCAGGGACTATCCAAAATGACCAAACGGAAGAATTCCCCTCAGAAGAATCTCCAGGAAATAACAACAGCTAATGAACTGATCAAAAAGGATTTAAATAATATAACAGAAAGTGAATTTAGAATAATAGTCATAAAATTAATCGCTGGGCTTGAAAACAGTATAGAGGACAGCAGAGAATCTCTTGCTACAGAGATCAAGGGACTAAGGAGCAGTCATGAGGAGCTGAAAAATGCTTTAAACGAAATGCAAAACAAAATGGAAACCACGACGGCTCGGATTGAAGAGGCAGAGGAGAGAATAGGTGAACTAGAAGATAAAGTTATGGAAAAAGAGGAAGCTGAGAAAAAGAGACATAAAAAAATCCAGGAGTATGAGGGGAAAATTAGAGAACTAAGTGATGCACTAAAGAGAAATAATATACGCATAATTGGTATCCCAGAGGAGGAAGAGAGAGGGAAAGGTGCTGAAGGGGTACTTGAAGAAATAATAGCTGAGAACTTCCCTGAACTGGGGAAGGAAAAAGGCATTGAATACCAAGAGGCACAGAGAACTCCCTTCAGACGTAACTTGAATCGATCTGCACGACATATCATAGTGAAACTGGCAAAATACAAGGATAAAGAGAAAATTCTGAAAGCAGCAAGGGGTAAACATGCCTTAATATATAAAGGGAGACCTATAAGACTCGTGACTGATCTCTCTTTTGAAACTTGGCAGGCCAAAAGGGATTGGCACGAGATCTTTAATTTGCTGAACAGGAAAAATATGTAGCCAAGAATCCTTATCCAGCAAGTCTGTCATTTAGAATATAAGGAGAGATAAAGGTCTTCCCAAACAAACAAAAACTGAAGGAATTTGTCACCACTAAACCAGCCCTATGAGAGATCCTAATGGGGATCCTGTGAGACAAAGTACCAGAGACATCACTACAGGCATAAAGCATACAGACATCACAATGACTATAAACCCGTATCTTTCTATAATAACACTGAATGTAAATGGATTAAATGCACCAACCAAAAGACATAGGGTATCAGAATGGATAAAAAAAACAAGACCCATCTATTTGCTGTCTACAAGAGACTCATTTTAGACCTGAGGACACCTTTAGATTGAGAGTGAGGGGATGGAGAACTATTTATCATGCTACCGGAAGCCAAAAGAAAGCTGGAGTAGCCATACTTCTATCAGACAAACTAGACTTTAAATTAAAGGCTGTAACAAGAGATGAAGAAGGACATTGTATAATAATTACAGGGTCTATCCACCAGGAAGAGCTAACAATTATAAATGTCTATGTGCCGAATACCAGAGCCCCCAAATATATAAAACAATTACTCATAAACATAAGCAACCTGATTGATAAGAATGTGGTAATTGCAGGGGACTTTAACACTCCACTTACAGAAATGGATAGATCATCTAGACACATGGTCAATAAAGAAACAAGGGCCCTGAATGACACATTGGATCAGATGGACTTGAGAGATATATTTAGAACTCTGCATCCCAAAGCAACAGAATATACTTTCTTCTCGAGTGTACATGGAACATTCTCCAAGACATATCATATAATGGGTCACAAAACAGCCCTTCATAAGTATACAAGAATTGAAATCATATCATGCATACTTTCAGACCACAATGCTATGAAGCTTGACATCAACCACAGGAAAAAGTCTGGGAAACCTCCAAAAGCATGGAGGCTAAAGAACACCCTACTAACGAATGAGTGGGTCAACCAGGCAATTAGAGAAGAAATTAAAAAATATATGGAAACAAACGAAAATGAAAATACAACAATCCAAACGCTTTGGGACGCAGCGAAGGCAGTCCTGAGAGGAAAATACATTGCAATCCAGGCCTATCTCAAGAAACAAGAAAAATCCCAAATACAAAATCTAACAGCACACCTAAAGGAAATAGAAGCAGAACAGCAAAGGCAGCCTAAACCCAGCAGAAGAAGAGAAATAATAAAGATCAGAGCAGAAATAAACAATATAGAGTCTAAAAAAACTGTAGAGCAGATCAACGAAACCAAGAGTTGGTTTTTTGAAAAAATAAACAAAATTGACAAACCTCTAGCCAGGCTTCTCAAAAAGAAACGGGAGATGACCCAAATAGATAAAATCATGAATGAAAATGGAATTATTACAACCAATCCCGCAGAGATACAAACATTTATCAGGGAATACTATGAAAAATTATATGCCAACAAATTGGACAACCTGGAAGAAATGGACAAATTCCTAAACACCCACACGCTTCCAAAACTCAATCAGGAGGAAAGAGAAAGCTTGAACAGACCCATAACCAGCGAAGAAATTGAATCAGTTATCAAAAATCTCCCAACAAATAAGAGTCCAGGACCAGATGGCTTCCCAGGGGAGTTCTACCAGACGTTTAAAGCAGAGATAATACCTATCCTTCTCAAGCTATTCCAAGAAATAGAAAGGGAAGGAAAACTTCCAGACTCATTCTATGAAGCCAGTATTACTTTGATTCCTAAACCAGACAAAACCCACTAAAAAAAGAGAACTACAGGCCAATATCCCTGATGAATATGGACGCAAAAATTCTCAATAAGATACTAGCAAATCGAATTCAACAGCATATAAAAAGAATTATTCACCATGATCAAGTGGGATTCATTCCTGGGATGCAGGGCTGGTTCAACATTCACAAATCAATCAATGTGATACATCACATTAATAAAAGAAAAGATAAGAAGCATATGATCCTGTCAATCGATGCAGAAAAGACCTTTGACAAAATCCAGGACCCTTTCTTAATAAAAACCCTTGAGAAAGTCGGGGTAGAAGGAACATACTTACACATGATAAAAGCCATTTATGAAAAGCCCACAGCTAACATCATCCTCATTGGGGAAAAACTGAGAGCTTTTTCCCTGAGATCAGGAACACGACAGGGATGCCCACTCTCACCGCTGTTGTTTAACATAGTGCTGGAAGTGCTAGCATCAGCAATCAGACAACAAAAGGAAATCAAAGGCATCCAAATTGGCAAAGATGAAGTCAAGCTTTCGCTTTTTGCAGATGACATGATATTATACATGGAAAATCCGATAGACTCCACCAAAAGTCTGCTAGAACTGATACATGAATTCAGCAAAGTTGCAGGATACAAAATCAATGTACAGAAATGAGTTGCATTCTTATACACTAACAATGAAGCAACAGAAAGACAAATAAAGAAACTGATCCCATTCACAATTGCACCAAGAAGCATAAAATACCTAGGAATAAATCTAACCAAAGATGTCAAAGATCTGTATGCTGAAAACTATAGAAAGCTTATGATGGTAATTGAAGAAGATATAAAGAAATGGAAAGACATTCCCTGCTCATGGATTGGAAAAATAAATATTGTCAAAATGTCAATACTACCCAAAGCTATCTACACATACAATGCAGTCCCAATCAAAATTGCACCAGCATTCTTCTCGAAACTAGAACAAGCAATTCTAAAATTCATATGGAACCACAAAAGGCCCCGAATAGCCAAAGGAATTTTGAAGAAGAAGACCAAAGCAGGAGGCATCACAATCCCAGACTTTAGCCTCTACTACAAAGCTGTCATCATCAAGACAGCATGGTATTGGCACAAAAACAGACACATAGACCAATGGAATAGAATAGAAACCCCAGAACTAGACCCACAAACATATGACCAACTAATCTTTGACAAAGCAGGAAAGAGCATCCAATGGAAAAAAGACAGTCTCTTCAACAAATGGTGCTGGGAGAACTGGACAGCAACATGCAGAAGGTTGAAACTAGACCACTTTGTCACACCGTTCACAAAAATAAACTCAAAATGGATAAAGGACCTGAATGTGAGACAGGAAACCATCAAAACCCTAGAGGAGAAAACAGGAAAGACCTCTCTGACCTCAGCCATAGCAATCTCTTACTCGACACATCCCCAAAGGCAAGGGAATTAAAAGCAAAAGTGAATTACTGGGACCTTATGAAGATAAAAAGCTTCTGCACAGCAAAGGAAACAACCAACAAAACTAAAAGGCAACCAACGGAATGGGAAAAGATATTTGCAAATGACATATCGGACAAAGGGCTAGTATCCAAAATCTATAAAGAGCTCACCAAACTCCACACCCGAAAAACAAATAACCCAGTGAAGAAATGGGCAGAAAACATGAATAGACACTTCTCTAAAGAAGACATCCGGATGGCCAACAGGCACATGAAAAGATGTTCAGTGTCGCTCCTTATCAGGGAAATACAAATCAAAACCACACTCAGATATCACCTCACGCCAGTCAGAGTGGCCAAAATGAACAAATCAGGAGACTATAGATGCTGGCCAGGATGTGGAGAAACGGGAACCCTCTTGCACTGTTGGTGGGAATGCAAATTGGTGCAGCCACTCTGGAAAGCTGTGTGGAGGTTCCTCAGAAAATTAAAAATAGACCTACCCTATGACCCAGCAATAGCACTGCTAGGAATTTACCCAAGGGATACAGGAGTACTGATGCATAGGGGCACTTGTACCCCAATGTTTATAGCAGCACTCTCAACAATAGCCAAATTATGGAAAGAGCCTAAATGTCCATCAACTGATGAATGGATAAAGAAATTGTGGTTTGTATACACAATGGAGTACTACATGGCAATGAGAAAGAATGAAATATGGCCCTTTGTAGCAACGTGGATGGAACTGGAGAGTGTGATGCTAAGTGAAATAATCCAGACAGAGAAAGACAGATACCATATGTTTTCACTCTTATGTGGATCCTGAGAAACTTAACAGAAATCCGTGGGGGAGGGGAAGGAAAAAAAAAAAGAGGTTAGAGTGGGAGAGAGCCAAAGCATAAGAGACTGTTAAAAACTGAAAACAAACTGAGGGTTGATGGGGGGTGGGAGGGAGGGGAGGGTGGGTGATGGGTATTGAGGAGGGCACCTTTTGGGATGAGCACTGGGTGTTGTATGGAAACCAATTTGACAATAAATTTCATATATTGAAAAATAAGTAAATAAATAAACAGATAAAATGTAGCATATACACACAATGGAATATTATTTGGCCGTACAAATGATGGAAGTAGATGATGTAGCATGATACACACTACAGTGTCAACAAACCTCAAAAACATTGTGTTAAATGAACGAGGCTAGACCCAAAATGTCACATATTCTCCTTTTTATGAAATATCAAGAATAGGTAAATCTATTGAGACGAGTGCATTGATGCTTACCAGGGTCTGAGGAATGGGGAAATGGTGAGTATTTTCAGACTTTTTGGTAAAGTAACAAAAATAGTTTACAATTTTATAGAGGTGGTTGCACAACATTGTGAATATACTAAATGCCCCTGAATTGTATACTTTATAATAGTTAATTCTGTTATGGGGAATTTCACCTCCATTAAATTTTTTGAATGAAAATAATAGAGCCCGGTACTTGTGCAGGGCTAACAATAGCCCCCATTCCCATCATCCAAACTGGAAAACCTCAAGATTCACAAAGTATTAGAGTATGTAGAAAAGTGTTGTCTCAGAAGAGGGAAATAATTAGCCTTAGATTGAGCAAAGCTTCTCTCTTGCCACTTAACAAAAACAAAACCCAAACAGATAAAATTTATGGAGAACTGTAGTTCATAACAAAGCTCAAGAATACTTACATGAATACAAATATACACAGCACTCAACAAAGATAAAACTCACAATGTCTACATTCCATTGAAAAATTACCAGGTGTGTAAATAAAACATGACACTTCATGGAGAGCAAAATAAATTCCTAAAAATTAACCTTAACTGGCATAGATGTTAGAATTAGTAGTTAGAATTAAAAGTTGTTATTATTATGCTAGAATTAAAAGCTATAACTTCCTATCATGCAATCAGAGTTAATCATAGATATGAAAGACAAATGAAACTCCTAGAGATAAAAATCACACTGCCTACGGTGCCTGGGTGGCTCAGTCAGTTGAGTGTCCAACTCTTGACTTCAGCTCAGCTCATGATCTCGGGTTTTGTGGGGCTTAGCCCGGTGTCAGGCTCTGCTCTGGCAGTGCGGAGCTTGCTTAAGATTCTCTCTTTCCCTCTCTCTCTCTCCGTCTCTCTCTGCTCCTCCCCTGCTCATATTCTCTCTGTCTCTCTCAAAATAAATAAACTTAAAAAAATTCATTTGTTTAAAAAAAAATTCCAGTGTCTAAGATGTAAACACACTAGATGGGATTAATAGAAAATTAAACACTGCAGAGGAAAATATTAGCAAATTGAAGATAATAGTCATTAAAACTATACAAAGACACGTTTAGAAAATAAAATATTTAAAAAGTGGATAGGGCATCAATGAATTGGGAAATAATGTTAAACAGCAACATACATGTAATCGGAGGCCTTAAAGGAGAGGAGAGCAAGGATAAAATACAGAAAATATTTGAAGAGGAAACAACCAAAAATTTTCCAAATTTGATTAAAAAATATAACTCCTCAGATCTAAAAGCCCCCCAAAAATTTGAACATAAGAAATATGACAAAAATTATGGCATATCAAAATCAAATTTCTCAAAACCAGTAAAAGTACAAAGTATCCAAAGGAAAAACACATGGACCTGCAGAGGTTTAAAAAAAAATGTTTGGCATATTTTTCACTGAAAATAATGCAATTGAGGAGAATATTGAACATTATTAAAGCACTGGGAAAAAAATAAAATAGCTGACAATATAGGATTCTATACCCTGTGAAAATATCTTTCAAACAAAGGTAAGATAAGGACTTCTTCAGACATATAATAGATGAAAGAATCTGTCACTAGCTGACCCACACTACAAGAAATGTAATAGGAAGTCCTTCAGGCAGAAAAATTACATTAGATGGAAATACATAGCTACACAATGGGATGACAAGTACCAGAAATGGTAACTATGTAAAAAGTGTGAGAATATTTTCTATTATTAAAATTTCTTTGAAAGATAATTGACTTTTAAACAAAAATAATACCAATGTAGTTTGGAGTTTACAACTTGCATAAAAGTAAAATATATGCCAGCAAATGCATAAAAGTAAAGAGTGGAAGAATGGAAGTCTACTGTGTGAGGTTATCATGGCTGAAGTGGTATACTAACACAGGAATGTAGACTGGTGAGTTAAGGATACATGGCTATAACACATAAAGCAATAAACCATAAAGCAATTTCTAAAGTAATAAAATAAAGAATTATAAATAGTAAGTTAACTAAGAAAATAAAATAATGACATGACAAATGGCTAAAATTAATAAAAATAATAGATAAATAACACAAAGTGTTGGAGAGAACATGGGGCAATAGAAACTTTCAGACACTACAACTAGTATATGTTGTGTTATCACTTCTAAAAATGTTTCAGAGTATTTAATAAATCTGAACATATGCACACTGTATGGTGATATAATTTCACCCTTATATATACCCATATGTATATAACTATACATATATGTGAAATTGATGAGTCTGTTAAGAAAGAAACAAGAAGTTAAAAAAAGGAGAAAATATTCATCAATATTATAATGAGGAAAGTGAAACATATTTATATAATAGGATATTGTAAAGCAATGAGAATAAATAAAGCATACTACATGCAATAATATGGATTTCATAAACATATTATTGAGCTAAAGATGCCACAGACATGAAACATATCTAGTATTATTTGCTTTATGTATGATTCTATGGTGCTAGAAGTCAGGATAGTGATTATCTTTTGGGTTCGTTATAACTGGATTTCAGAAAGAGGACTTCCAAGATGCTTGTAGTGGTCTATTTCCTGAAATGAATGGTCATTATACGGAAGTATTCACTTTGTGGTAATTTATTATTTATGGTATATGCTTTTATTTATGTGCATATATTATACTTTTTAAAACTGCACTTAAAATTACATAGTGTGAGTTGTATATCCTGAGAGGAAATGTAATTTAAACTTTCAAGCCTTGGGGTGCCTGGATGGCTCAGTTGGTTGAACATCTATCTGACTCTTGATTTCGGCTCAGGTCATGATCCCAGGGTTCGGAGATTGAGCCGCATGTCAGGCTTCATGCTGAGTGTGAAGCCTGCTTAGGATTCTCTGCCTCTGCCCCTCTACCCCGCTCTCTCTCAAATAAAAAATAAATAAGTAAAATAAACCTCCAAGGCTTTCCAGTTTTCAAGGTCTTTCAAATGCAAAAAGCTCCTATTACAATGCTACCTAGTCCTATATACTTGAAGACTTGAGATGTCGAAGATAGGGTAGGTATGATGGTGAAGGTGATGGGAAAAAGAATGTTTCCTTTTGTTAAGAACTATGATGTAATTTTGCAATTCTTAAAAAAAAGTGTAGAAAGAAAAGAAATTTGAAAAAGTTAACCTTAATCTTTCTACCCAAAGTGAACCAACGATGTTTTTGTTGCATTTACTTCCAGAGTTTTGTGTATGTGTTTGTGTTATGTGTGCGTAGATGGTTTTATGTTTTGATTTATCTTGTTTTTCTATATAGATGGAAATAACAAACACATTGTTTTAAATGCATTTTTGGTCATTTAGTAACACACATTGAACATTTTTTTTCCATTTCAATAATTATACTCCTATCATATTACTTTAAATGATGATAACTGCAGCCTACTTTACATAAAGACACAAAGATTTCCCCTTAGTATTTAACAATTGGGTGGGCACTAATAGGGAAGGAACAAAAATTAAAGATTTTATAAGTCAGTACTCAAAAAAGTCGACTTCCAGGATACACATAGTGAATATCAAAATATACCATTAATAATCTATTTGTTTTTTAATGCCATCTCTGCATGATTTGAATTTTTAAATTAAATATATGACAGTTGACAAAACTGTCATTCATCTAACAATTTAAAGTGTATATTTCTGTCTATATTACACCTTTTAGCAGTGAGGTCAGGGAAGTAAAATTGGTGTGTACTAGGAGAGACTCTTCCGTACTTTCCAGTGGAATTTAGGTAAGAAGAAGATACTTGCTGTGTTGAACTAGATAGAACTTACTGCTTTAAGTTCTCTCAAGAATTTTTTTTTTTCTGGGATTGCTGAGGTTATTTGGTCCTGTCTATAAATTGTCTGTATTCTGCAAATAAATCAGTATTAAATCTTAAACATGAGGTGCATATATGATGAGCTGCCTCTTTGGAAACTGGTTCAGTGAAATTCCAAATTTGTAGCTCAGATATCTAAATATAACCAACTTCAACTTTTTGAGTAGGGCTTGGATTTTTAGCAACAGTATAACTATTAGTTATGATTGGGCTAGAGCTCTATGGCTTAATGTAGCTCTCTGCTGCTTGAGCATGCAGGACTGGCTAGATATTGAGTAAAATTGGGTCATGGTGAACTCTTTGCCCTTGGACAACAGCATTCATAGAGTAAGCTTTCTCTTTTTGAGAGAGTTGAATTAGGAACAATGAGGATCACTTCACTGCATTGTTTTTTTGTTTTTTTCTTAACAAGCTGCAGCTTTCAAGTTGCATCTTGTCAGTTCCCAGAGCTTATTTGAATCGCTGATACTCATTAGTATAAGTGTAAAATCTTAGGTCATCATTATGCAAGTTAGCTGTCAGGTGAATCTCTATCAGTTTGCATTTTCTATATAAATCAAAAAGAACTAATTTAGCAGCATTATCTGTCAGTATACTGCAACCACACAGCCAACACACAGAAATTATTGCCATCAACTCTAATTGGTGCTAAGTTATAGAAATCACAGCCTATTTTCCATAGGACCACCGTGGTTTCTTTAGGAGCAGAAGTCCATTCCTTAATCTGGAAAATAATCAGAGAGAATTTTGTTTTCACAGTAACCACATCTCTAGGCCCTATTTCAGATTGCAATACAATAGGGACTTTTTTTTTTTTAATTTTTTTTTCAACGTTTTTATTTATTTTTGGGACAGAGAGAGACAGAGCATGAACGGGGGAGGGGCAGAGAGAGAGGAAGACACAGAATCGGAAACAGGCTCTCGGAAACAGGCTCTTGGAAACAGGCTCCAGGCTCTGAGCCATCAGCCCAGAGCCTGATGCGGGGCTCGAACTCACAGAGCGCCAGATCGTGACCTGGCTGAAGTCGGACGCTTAACCGACTGCGCCACCCAGGCGCCCCATACAATTGGGACTTTTAACGTGGTTTATAGATCCATTGAGTTGGATTGACAGGCATCATGAAGTCCCAAAAATGTCCATACATTGCCCACATTGTAACTTGCATATTTTATATATAAAATAAAAAAAGTTCTGTAACTTTCACAAGATTTACAGAAAATTCCACAAATCTGTAAGATTCACATAGACCCATTTCTAAGGTAATGACATTGTACTATACCAGTGAAATGTAGTGCTGTAAACAAGTTCCAGATCTTGTCTCCTTTTCCCTCTTAATGTATGTCTATTTCATGCATTCCTCCTATCCCATCTCACCTGCAAATTCTGAGTGCCCCCCCCCTTTTTTGTAGCTGAGCTGCAGGATCCTAGATTTCCCAGCTCTGTTTATTGATAAAATTCAATGAGTATTTGTTGAATATATGTAGTACACCAACATTATACTGGGCCCCCTTAGCATACATGGCCAAGTAGAATCGGAGCTGCACATATTAGCAGAAAAAGTTGGCAAACACCTGTGTAGTCAGATTTTCAATATATCTGAAACAATGCTGTGACCTAAAATACAATTTGCAATCTCATGCAAATTTTACAAGGGAAGACTCAGGACTTGCATCTATTTTTAAGAGGCAACTGTTCTAGAAAATAAAACAAGACAGTAATCATTTGAATAATGAATAATAATGAAATAATTATTTCATACAATAAGATTTCTTTCCTCTATACAGCAAATTAAGACAGTAGTCATTCATTTGAAGCATGCGGCATGAATAAGAATGGGCAAATTTCAGCATGATATATACTAGGAGTGGAAGACGGCAGATCTTATCAACTATAGGCTGTAGAGAATTTCTAAGCATTAAGAAAAGAAAGAAGTGGCCGGGAAAGAAGAGATGTAACCAGAAAGGAAAGAAAGTCAATTCTCTCAGCCTCCTTCATAATTTTGTGATATCTAACTCTGAATACATACGGGAAAAGTCAAAATGGGCTTCCATATTACAGAAATAACTCTGGGCAATAGTCTTCATGCTGAGCACTGTGTACATGTCCATGGTCTTTTCTGAAAAGAAGGGATGTCAGAGAAGCAGGGTATAAAGGTGAGGCTAGGACTCGGGGAGCCTGAGGCTTTATCTTGACACAAGAGAAGTTCTGCATTAATTTATTTTAAATGTTATTCCTTAGCTTCTGAATAATGGATTCCACTATATAAGCGATAGAGAGATTATTGATAGGTTGATAATGAATGGATGGATGGATTAAAAAAATTGAAATGTATAGGTACAAAGACAATACCTGATTCTTGTGAGTGACCCTCTAATCCCTGTGCTTTGAATCAGTCTCCTCTTCTTCTATCTTTCCTCAGGTATGGCTCTATAATCAATTGCTTGGAGCAACAAAGTATTACTCAAGCATAATTTCTGAATATGTCCTATATAATCACAATAGAAATGAAATATAGTCATCTCACTTCTATTACTACTCTTCTATTTACCCTGGCAAATCCATTCATATAACTCTTCTAATTTTCTTCCCAAACTCAACAGCCCTATGAAATGAAAACGAAAAATCCTAAAAACCAGTAAGTTATAAGGAAAGTAATAGTTTCACATTATATTCATTTACAGGAAGAACTAATGATAAAGAATGAAAACAAATATATAGGGTAAGGGTAAAACAAAGGGTAACAGCCAAAGTTTACGATCAGTAAAAGTTTTCATTTCTCTTTTTCAATGTTGAACAAAAATAATGTTTAAGTATTTAAGCCCTTGGCACTTTTCTTCTCTAAAAATACCCTTCTTCAGAAGTCAAGGGTAAATTTCATATACACTCTGTGAAAGACTGTCAACTGATCTCAATGTGAATGAATTTTCTAGATTTTTTTTGGTTGTTTGCCTTACCTGGTAGGGAAATTCCTGGAATGAGGAATAAAAATAGATATTCAGAGATCGGTATAGTTATTTGATTCATCACCTTGTCACCAGAGGAAAATTCACATAATTTAATTCCCCACCCTCCTGTCTCTGTATTTTCTCTGCTGTCTGTCACAGGAGGGCAATGCGGATGCATATTAATGAGACCAGGCTAGGCAGCCACCCAAGGCATTTTTCTCAGTCTAGAAAAAGTGTCGCAATGATATTTACAAAAGTCTCTGAGAGGACAGTTACATAAGAAATTGTCAACCTTAAGGGAGTTTAGGAGACAAAAAACAGAGGCAAGGTGAGATGTAGAGGTGGTCCTAAAAATCATGGCAAACAGTATTTATTTTTCATAGTCTAAAGTCAGATGATAGGATATAATATGAGCTTTGCAATATTGATCTATTTGTAAGGAAATGCCCTTGATCTAGACAGCATTTTATTACAACTGTCATTTGAATATTAATGACATAGAACAACTAAATGAAGATATTTATTCAGAATTAGAAGAAAAATCTATTCATGAATCACTTACCATCACAGACTTTATGTTAATAGGGATATATTTAAGAGTAATTGAGGTGGAGAGAGAAGATACATTATATTTCACAGGATCAATCAAGAATCTGCTCCCTCCCCGCCCCTTGAAAAAGATTAGATTCACATTAGAACTTACTATACTAACTTGATATAAAAAATAGTATAATTTTCTGCAAAAGTTTTAAAAGCTTAGAAATATATAATAAATAGAATGGTTAGTAAGTATACCTAATAAGTTACTTTTTAATCCACTTAGATTTATTTAATAACAATGCCATTACTTGTACAAAAAATTTAAAAAAAGGAATAATTACCAAATCCATGAGTGCCTTATAAATGAAGAGAGATGTGGCATGAGGTTTTAAAAGCCCAAAGTTCAAAATTATGTCAATCATCTGTAATTGCTGGATAAAAAAACTGAAAGATGACACTGAAGTTATAAAGAAAAGGCTGCCTTCGTGTGTGTGTGTGTGTGTGTGTGTGTGCGTGTGTGTGTGAGCCTGCCTTACTCCCTTTCAGAAGCCATCATTTAAATTCGCTTCCCTACTTGATTGTAACCTAATCTCAGTAAAGTGCCGTATAAACACATTGCAACCTACGTTATAAACATACTGGACTCAAACAACACCAACTTTGAACTTTACAAGCCCACTTATAGGGAGATTTTTTACTGCAAAATACTGTAAATGTATTTCTGTCCCTTATAATTTTCTTAATAACATTTAACCTTATTTTATTATAAGAATACAATAGATAATACTTATGCAAAATATGTGTTAACCGACTGTTATCAGTAAGGCTTCAACAGTAGGCTATTAGTAGTTAGGTTTGGGGGGAATCAAAAGTCATAGGCAAATTTTGACTGTGTGGGGTTCAGTGCCTCTAACTCCCATATTGTTCAAGAATCAACTGTAAATAGTTGCTGGTTAAGTGGAGATGGTGCCTATGAGTTTTTGCATGTTGACGGATGTTCTAACTTGAAATTTGGGAGAAAGGCAACCTTTATTTTTGCGTGTGGGGAAACATTCCCAAAAGCCCATTAATAATATTGCATGTGAGGCTGGATAATCCATCTATCAGTACAGAAAGCATAATATCGCTAGACTACTGGGTCAGGGAATAATGGATCCCACTCAGATGGGCCCAAGACAAAGGCATTAAAAAACTGAGTAATTTGGTAGTATTGACATTTTAACAATATTTGTTCTTTCTATCCAGGAGCATGGAATTTTTTTCCATTTTTTTGTGTGTGTCTTCTTCAATTTCTTTTATAAGCTTGTATAGTTTTTGGTGTATAGATTTTTCACCTCTTTGGTTAGATTTATTCCTAGGTATTTTATGGGTTTTGGTGCAATTGTAAATGGGATCGACTCCTTGATTTCTCTTTCTGTTGCTTCACTGTTGGTGAATAGGAATGCAACCAATTTCTGTGCATTGATTTTATATCCTGCAACGTTGCTGAATTCATGAATCAGTTCTAGCAGTTTTTTGTTGGAATCTTTAGGGTTTTCCATATAGAGTATAATGTTATCTGTGAAGAGTGAACGTTTGACCTCTTCCTGGCCAATTTGGATGCCTTTTATTTCTTTGTGTTGTTTGATTGCAGAGGCTAAGACTTCCAATACTATGTTGAATAACAGTGGCAAGAGTGGACATCCCTGTCTTGTTCCTGACTTTAGGGGGAAAGCTCTCAGTTTTTCCACATTGAGGATGATATTGCGTTGGTTCATTCATATATGGATTTTATGATCTCAAGGTATGATCTTTCTATCCCTACTTTCTTGAGGGTTTTTATCAAGAAAGGATACCTTACACCTGTCAGAATGGCTAACATTAACAACTCAGGCAACAACAGATGTTGGTGAGGATGCGGAGAAAAAGAATTTCTTTTGCATTGTTGGTGGCAATGCAAGCTGGTGCAGCCACTCTGGAAAACAGTATGGAGGTTCCTCAAAAAACTAAAAGTAGAACTACTCTATGACCCAGCAATTGCACTACTAGGTATTTATCCAAGAGATACAGGTATGCTGTTTCAAAAGGATACATGCACCCCAATCTTTATAGCAGCATTATCAACAATAGCCAAAGTATGAAAAGAGCCCAAATGTCCATCGATGGGTGAATGGATAAAGAAAATGTGGTGTGTACACACACACACACACACACACACACACACACAATGTGTATTACTCCGCAATCAAAAAGAATGAAATCTTGCCATTTGCAACTACGTGGATGGAACTAGAGGGTATTATGCTAAGTGAAATTAGAGAAAGACAAATATCATATGACTTCACTCATATCAGGACTTTAAGAAACAAAACAGATGAACATAAGGGAAGCGAAACAAAAATAATATAAAAACAGGGAGGGGGACAAAACATAAGACTCATAAATATGGAGAACAAACAGAGGGTTACTGGAGGGGGGTGGTGTGGGAGGAAGGGTGGGCTAAATGGGTAAGGGGAATTAAGAAATCTCCTGAAATCATTGTTGCACTATATGCTAATTTAGATGTGAATTTAAAAATAAAATTAAATTAAAAATTAAAAAAAAAACTGAGTAATTCACTCAACACTGTTAAGTACCTCTAATTTAGAAAAAAAAAAAATTAACAGAATTTCAGTGTCCTTGTGTCCTATTCTTAGTCATCTCGATGGGTTCACCATCCTATACCTGACCTTTAAATTTCAAGCTCCTCAAACATCTCCCCCAACTACTTCCTCTTCTGATTCAGAATCCTCTATAGATCTTTTTGCTCTAATCCATACCATTGTCTTAAAGTACAATATGAATGCAGGTAACTTTTTCAAATTTGTATGTGTTTTCTTCTGAGTCTACACTCTTTCATCAAATTACTTTCCTAACATACCTTACTGACATGCCTTAAAGGGCACTTGATTCAGCATATCTGAAATTAAATTTACTACCTTCCCTCAAAAATATTTCTTATCCAGGGTTACATTTTTTAAAAGTTTATTTATTTTTGAGAGAGAGCACATGAGTAGGTCAGGTGGGGAGCACAGAGAGACGGAGATGGAATCCCAAGCAGGTTCCACAGTCAGTGCAGAGCCCCGTGCAAGGCTTGAACTCATGAACTGTGAGATCATGACGTGAGTCAAAATCGGATGCTCAATCGGCTGAGCCACCTAAGCACCCCCAGGATTACATTCTTAACGACTGAAACTAGAATTTGCAGAACTGTGCAAGTCAAAAATCTAGCATTTAACCCTGATCACTGCTAGTTCCTCACCATCATAACCAATACTCTTTTATTTGGTATTGATATTACCTTCTAAATATCTCTCAAAACTGTCTTTTTATCTTAACTCCTCTCTCAGTTTCACCTACTTTCTTCCCTTGCTTGGACTATTCTAATTGTTAGCTAATAGTTTTCACCTCTTTGATTTCTGCCTCCTTTGAATCCATTCTATACAAGGCAAACCAGGATGATATTTTAAAACTGAAAATCTTATTGTTCCTCAATTTCTCTCCCCAGTCCATTTTCTAGTTAAGCCCCTACAACCTCTTTCAGCTGTTAGAATATCATTTCCCCCCACAAATCAATGCCTTGGCACTTGTCCTTTCTTCCATCTCCCTAGAATATTTTATTCAAACCGTCTTTTCCTATAAAACTCCTGTTCTGCTGTCAGCTCTCAACTCACATGGCTTTTTCTTAAAATAGACTTCATTGATGTCCCATATTGAATCAGGGTCCTTCATAGGATTTTACAATATGTGTAACTTTTCAATATGTTTATTACTTTGTAAATATATTTGTATGATCACTCTATGTCTGCTTTACCCTCTATGCTATAGATCCCACAAAGGTAGGTGCCTCATATGTTTTCATGACTCACTGTGTAGTGGATATTTAGTATACTCAGTATAATTTGTATACTAGTGTATGTATATACATATACAAATTAAAAACTATGTGATGTTTGAGTAAATGAAATAATACAGGAGTAAAACCAAGTATTTAAAAGTTAAAAACCTATAAAACAAACTTGTGGAGTATTAAAAAAAGGTTTTGCTTTATTTGTGCTATTGGTATTTAACTGTATTAACAGTTAAATCTTACTATTAATTCCTCAATTTCATTGGGGAGCAATGTAATTTGTCTAACTTTATTTGAGAGAATTTTCTATGAAATCAAGGATAGGAAGTTTAAATTGATTAGGCATTGAACAAGATACTCCTTGGAACATCTTTAAGATTTCCCTCAATATCTGACCAGTTCATTGTCATTTGTAGACCCACTCTTAAGAATATGCTATTGGGGCGCCTGGGTGGCGCAGTCGGTTAAGCGTCCGACTTCAGCCAGGTCACGATCTCGCGGTCCGTGAGTTCGAGCCCCGCGTCGGGCTCTGGGCTGATGGCTCAGCGCCTGGAGCCTGTTTCCAATTCTGTGTCTCCCTCTCTCTCTGCCCTTCCCCCATTCATGCTGTGTCTCTCTCTGTCCCAAAAATAAATAAACGTTGAAAAAAAAAAATTTTAAAAAAAGAATATGCTATGGATTGGATAAAGGAGCTTGAATACAAAAGAGATTTTTAAAATCACTTTTCCCTCAAGATATTTATGTATTTAATGACATTTGTGCACAATCCTTTGTCCTTTATGTTTTTATATGAGAGAGACACCATTCCTCTTTCTCATTTTAAAAATCTAACACATATTCTACTGTATGGTCCCTTTATAATATGCTTGCACATATGCAAAATAGAAATTATATATATATACATATATATATATACATATATATATACTGTCTTGATTATGATTCAGTGGAAAACTCTTAATACACCGAACATTAATGGCTACAGGACTACTTATACTTTACATTCAGGTACACGAAGTGGTTGAATGTAAAAGAATGAATAAATATCCCTCATACAAACATTAACCATAGTACTAATATAGTGACTTTACTAATATGAATCAGAATTTACTTGATTTTTTTACAATGTTAATAGAAAAAAAGAGGGGTGTGTTATGATTAAAATGATAGCCAATTCATAAGGAAGTAAAGCAACTGCAAACACATACACACCTGAAAACAGCACAAAAAATGCAGGATATGAAGCAAAAACTAACAGAATTGAAAAGAGGAGATAATACAACAAAATTAGTTGGAGACTTCAGTAACCCATTCCCAATAGCTGACTGAATAGCTAGACAGAAAATCAGTAAGCATAAAGAAGACACAAATAACACTGTCAGTCAACTTGACTTAACTTACATCTATAGAACACTCTACTGCAACACCAGAAAAAAAATTCATTACAAGTGTGCAAGGAACACTCCCAGAATAAGTCATAGGCTCGTCCAAAGAAAAGTCTCAATATGTTGGTAAGAACTGGATTCATACAAAATGTATTTCTTGACCAAAATGGAATTAAAATAGAAATCAAAAACAAAATTTGAAAAAAGTCACAAATATGTGGTAAATAAATAACACATTTCTAAATAGCCCATTGCTCAAAAAATAAATCACAATGCATATTTTAACTTAATGAAAATAAAATAAAAAATATCAAAATTTATAGTATTAATCTAAAGCAGTACTATAGAGAAATTTAGAGTCTTAATTGCCTATCTTAGAAAAAAAGAACATAAAATAGATAACTTAATCTTCTACATTAAGGAAATTGAACAAAGGAATGGCAAATTAAACCAAAAGCAAGCAAAGGAAAAATTAATAAAGATTAGGATGGAAATGAATGAACGAGAAAACAGAAAAACAATGGAGAAAATCAACAAAAGCAAAGGTTGGTTCTTTCAAAGATTGGCAAATGTTTAGCTAGACTGTCAAGAAGAAAATAGAGAAGACTCAAATTATTAAAATTAAGAATGAAAAAGGAAATATTACTACTGATCTTTCAGATCTTAAAAAAAAATATGAGCAGGGTGGGGTAGGGATGCCTGGGTAGTTCAGAAAGTTAAGTGTCTGACTCCTGATTTTAGCTCAGACCATGATCTCATGGTTCGTGAGTCCGAGCCCTGTGTCTCAGTGCTGAGAACATGGAGCCTGCTTGGGATTTTTCTCTCCTCCTCTCTGTGCCCTTCCACTGCATGTGCTTTCTCTCTCAAAATTAATAAATAAACTTTTAAAATGTTTTTAAGAAAATTATAAAGGTACTATACACATACAATTTACATTAATTAGAAAAGTTCCTAGAAAGACAGTAATTACTAGAACTAACTCAAAAGAAATGAAACTTCTGAAAGAAAAATAACAGGTAAAGAAGTTGAAGTACCAATTTTAAAATTTCCAAAATAAAATGTCCAGGCCTGGATAGGAGAAAACAATCCTCAACTCATTTTATGAGGCCAACATTTGGTGATACCAAAACACCAGGTGAAGATAAGAAAGCTACAAGCCAACATCCCTTATGAACACAGACACAAAATGCTCAACACAACAGTAACAAAGCAATTCCAACATCTAAGAACACAATGAGTATTTACAATTTAAAGGACAAAAACATATGTCCAGACAAAAGTTTGCTAACTTTTGAGTTTCTGGCTCATTCTATCACCCATAATGGAATCACTAAAAATCTTGATTCTCTCTCTCTCTCTCTCTCTCTCTCTCTCTCTCTCTCTCTGCCCATCCCCTACTCTCTCTCTCTCTTTCTCTCTCTCTCTCAAATAAATAAACTTAAAAAAAGAAACCGATTTTAAGAGATAATTTATCCTCTATTTCCTGCCTCAGGACTTGACTAGTTTTGTATGAAATATTTTTAGAAATGGGAAGTGTTTTCTAATACCAAATTTACTCTTCAAGATTTTTAGTGATTCCATTGTGGGTGATAGAATGAGCCATAACCATAAGAGAAAGTGGCTTCCCCCAACTTTCTATCTTTCACAACACTGAACTCAGATTTGGTTTGCCACATTCCCTTTCCTGTTTTGTTTTGTTTTGTTTTCCCCCCCCAATCTGGGTAAACTGTCTCTTGATAAACAAAATGTTCCAGATGTGTTATGAAAAGGCCTGTCAGAGACCCACACACTGAATCCCCAGCAGTGAAAGATAAGTCAGCCCTCAAGTCACTTCCGTGCCAAACCCTCTAGGAGCGAGTTTTCAGGTATGTGCATCAAGGAAGCTCCTTTCTCCCTTCCCCTTCTAGAGAGAGTAGCTACTCCCCTCCCCTGATTGCAGGTCCATTCAGGACCAGATTCATAATTGGCAGGTGCATAATAAAAACGCTGGGTTTCTTGTTCAAAAAATCACTAAGAATTTCAAAACAGTGAGAGCAGAGCATTAAATCAAGTGTCGGGCCCTTGTTGTAAGGGGCCTGTGTGACTACACAGGTCACAGGTCCCTGAAACCTGTCCTGGTTCCAACTGTTGACTTGGTAGCAGATATTCTTTCAAGCACTCAAATCCTCACGATTAGCACTTGTTATCCTGATTCTGCAGTTTGAAGAATGCTCTTAAGTGAGCACTAAAGTCTTGATTGGGAATGAGTCAGCAATGCTTACCTAATTACTGTCAAGAGGAAAGCTGTCTCTCAAATAAATGAGAGGTAAATAAGCCTCTTGTCACAACAGTTAAAGATAAAAAATAAAAATAAAAATGCCATTTGATGTAAGCTAAATGACTAAAAGAAGGAACAAAATATTTCTACTTAAAAGAAACTTGCACCCAGTACCTTAGGTTTTTAAGAACATAGGACACCTTATGGTGTCTGTTAAGCATTGTCAATGCCTTCATATTTTGTGATATAGAACTTGGATTAACTCCACACTTTAGACAAATCTTAATTGGTAACATTTCTTATTTCAAAATTTTCAGCCATTCAAACAAGCTGAAAACAGGACCAGAATTTTAAAAGCGTAGATAGGAACTGTTTTTTTGTTAAATTTGCTCACTTTTAGTAAGCACTGAGTGATAGAAGATATACATACTAGCACATTTGGACAAGGCTATCTTAATTTCACAGTCAAGAGGTTCCTATTTACTTTTCTCTAGCCATTTATCCAGCACCAATTTCACTTTTTTTTTTTTCAGTTCAGCCACAAGATATTCTCTAGTTGCCTTCTGGAACTCCTGTCAATATTTTGAATTTCTTTCTTCAATTGCTCTCGGTTCTGTGTGGAATCTTGGTAATGTCTGAAAATTTCCTCAGTGCTTGTTAGGTCCTGGGATTTCTCTGATATCTGTAAATGCCATTATGAGGAATAGATTAGGTTTCCAAAGTATCTTGTATGGTTGGACTGGCAAAATGACCAAGAGGATACAAATTTTGTACCTGACTCTTCACCTGTCTTCTCTGATCTAAATGGATCTGATGTTTAGAATGTTAGCTCGCAAACTCAGCTGGTCATGGAATCTGTTTTCTACCCTGTAACATTTTTCTTTTTCAGAAACTGATTTTAAGGGGCACCTGCGTGGCTTAGTTGGTTAAGCATCTGACTCTTCATCTTGGCTCAGGCCATGATCTCATGGTTTGTGAATCTCTTTCTGCCCTTTCCTCCCTCTCCCTTTCTCACAAAATAAATAAATAAACTTAAAAAAGGAACTAATTTTAAGAGCTAATTTACCCTCTATTTCCTGCCTCAGGACTTGACTAGTTTTATATGAAAGATTTTTAGAAATGTGATAGAACTGTGTTTTCTAATACCACATTTACTCTACTTTGTAATTTATTCAAACATATCTTCCTCCCTCAAATAGGAAATATTTGCTTTTCCATTCAACTTTTAAGTTAATATCTGAAGATAACTATAGTTTTCATGAAGTTATAAGATATAATGCAGAGAATTCCCATCTATCCTTTACCCAATTTCCCCGGTGGTAACATCTGGCAAAACTACAGTACATCACATAACAAGGATTTGCATTCATACAATCTTCTGATGTTATTCAAATATCCCATTTCATGGCACTTGTGTGAGTGTGTGTGTGTGTGTGTGTGTGTGTGTGTGTGTGTGTTGAGCCCTATACAATTTTATCGTGTGTCAGTTTGTTTACTCACCACCACAGACAAGAAACAGTCTAGGTTTCTATGTCTCTGGGTTTTTGCTCGGGTTTATTCTATCTAGAAAAATATTACCATGTTGTCTACCTGATGAGCTCCTATTTCTCCTTTAAGAAACAGAAACAGTCTCAGTGTCCCCTTGGGTTACTGGATAGACCGGAAATCCTAGATAACAATTTCAAGAGGAGCAGAAGTTAGGATGCAACAATATCAAATTAAGACGTAAACATTTACCTTTTTGATTTCTAAGTAGTAAATACCCATTAGACAACAGATATGCAGTTTTGTGAATTTGTAGGATATTCACAGCAAGAAATACCAATCTGGTACTATGTGAATTTTTGACATTAGGCAAGTCTTTCAGCCTCTGATCTAAGTGTTCTCATCCATAATATGGGGAAGTCGTACTTGATGACATTTTGTGGCTGTCATCCTCAGATGACCTGGTAGACTTGTCTTCCTAGGTGCCACCTCTCAGAATCCACTGCTATGTATATCTTTTAAATGTTATTTATCTATTCTGAGAGAGAGAGAGAGAAAGCGTGAGTGAAGGGAGGGGCAAAGAAGGAGGAGAGAGAGAATCCCAAGCAGCCTCTATGTGTCAGCACAGAACCTGTTGCAGGGCTTGATCCCATGAAGCATGAGATCATGACCTGAGCTGAAATCAGAACTGAAATAAAGAGGTTTGGCACCCCTCCACTGCTATATTGACACAGAGGCCACACTTTCCATGAGCGGAGCTGAGCCAATGACTGAGCAGGATGGGAACTATTATGCCCATCCTGATGGTTTAGTCATTAGAATCTGATGATTTACTAATTCTAATGACTAATGATCTAATGACTAATGATGATTAGCTCATTCTAATGACTCAATCATTTCAAACTTGTTTGTGTGTGGTGGAGAACTCCACAAAGTCAGTAGAGTTCACTAGTTATTGCAAACTTACATTGACAACCTACAAAGGAATAATGAGAAACTAAGGGACATTAACAAGCAATTAAAAGCACTCTGTGAGAGAAAGTGGGCCTTTGGGGGGACTTAAAAGAAGCTATTATTGGCTTCTGGGGAAGAACATACATAGATAAGGAGCCAACTCAGGACCTGATAGATTTGCAAAGCTCCAAGGATATTCAAATGATCATCCAAGCCTGTTATACTAAAATCAGAGTCCATCCAAAGCACTGAGATCTTGAAAGAAGGAATAGGGATTTCTGGACAGATTCTCTGAGAATGTTGGCCCTGCAGTATCCATGAAGCTTTAGGGCTTGCAGAAAGAGCTCATCTTTCCCTAGTTGGTACTACGACATATCCCTACCACTTTAGAGGGCATTGAGGATGGTACTTCCTCACAATGAAATAGGTATCCCTTTCGGAAGCTATACCACCTCTCCTGGCTGTCATGAAGAAATCTAAGTTTAAATCCTAGCATCATCAGGCTGAGGATATAATGCACCTGAAAAGGGAGGAAAAAAAAGATTATATCCTAAATGGGGCAACAGAAATCAGCTAGTATGTTCCAGTAAGTGTCAGAATACTATCTCTAGGATTGGATTTTAGGGTGTTTATTCATGAGAGCTGGAATATAACACAGAATAAATAAGAATTCCTTACTTGGGGTACTTTATTGGAGTATAGATTATAACACCCTGGCAAAGAATCCACAGGATGAGGTAAACTCAGTGATAAGAGGATCTTATAAGTGTGGAGAAATCAATGACCTATACTGAATTACAGGAAAATGACTGAATTTCCCTGAAAGATGATGAAGAAATAGATTAAGAAAGTGGGAATGATGGAATGGATATATTATATGAAACTGTAATTCCCTTGCCTTTGTGGATCCTGAGAAACTTAACAGAAACCCATGGGGGAGGGGAAGGAAAAAAAAAAAAACGAGGTTAGAGTGGGAGAGAGCCAAAGCATAAGAGACTGTTAAAAACTGAGAACTGAGGGTTGATGGGGGGTGGGAGGGAGGGGAGGGTGGGTGATGGGTATTGAGGAGGGCACCTTTTGGGATGAGCACTGGGTGTTGTATGGAAACCAATTTGACAATAAATTTCATATATTAAAAAAAATAAAATAAAAATAAATAAAAATAAATAAAAAAAATAAAGAAACTGTAAGACACCATGAGAATATAATCCATGGGGCCCATAGGAAATACCATTTTCCAGGGCTATCAGGAATGCATTGGTGACAAAAGTACCAATGCCACTAAGAAGTTCAGTGGTGGCTCACCTCTGCAGGCCCAGGCCAGGGCCAGGCCAGAAGTCCCAGGCCAGGGCTCATTAATATTCATGGAGATAGAGCAGCCCTGAACCAATATAGACCAGGTGGTAGCATTTAACTGCCAGAAACCAGGAAGGCACAATTATCATAATAACCAGCAAGGTCAGAGGGACACCTGAGAAATCTTGGCCCACAGGGTTTTTACAGAGATGGTTAATAGTGCATGGTGTCCGTACGAGGAAAATATAGAGATCCAACAAAGCTATGGCTTAATATCTACAGCCAGAAAAAGGCAAGAATGAATGAGTAGGAGAAAGAGATATTGCCTCATTAAAAATTCATAATTTCTTTCTTAGTTCCCAGACCTGAGCTAATTTTCAGAGCTAGAACCTGTCATCTAACAAAGTGAAAGGTCCCTAAGAGGATAAATAACCCTGTAATACTGTGGCAAGTACCATTTCCCTCATTGTGCCATTAAAGAACTTACTGCTGTTTACATTTTCCAAATATATTGAAGAAAATATGACATGGAATCTAAGGTGATAGTGATACCCAGAGATTGAAAGCATTTTCATGGCTCTCCTATAGGAAGAAGTTTGCAAGGGCCAGGTAATAAAGGGAGTCAGGGTATCCTGACTGAAATGTGGATACCATTGTATCCACTGCATTCACAGACCCACCAAGTGGTCATTTCACCACTCTTGAATCTCACAGTTAAAATTTATATACTTGGAAATTAGAGCAATCCACCCCTTGGATTGCTAACCTGTGGAGTAAGAGTATGAAATAAAAAGCCAAAAGGGAACATCCTCAATTACCTTCTTCTTCTCCAAGACCAAAATAGTAATTCAGAAAAATGTTGTATCACAGGGGAAATGGTAGAATTAGTGCTTCCATTAAATACCTAAAGGATGGTGGTGGTCTTTACCAAATCTCTTTTAAATTCATCAGTCTAACCCTTTGGAAACTGTATGGATCCTAGAGAGGGACTGTAGATTACTATAAACTCAACCAACTAGATACCGTGACCCCAGCTGTTTCAGTGAACATGGTATGGTTGCTAGAATTGATTATATAGTACAAGGTCAATGATTTGCTGAATATGTTGTTTTATATCTCAGTGAGAAAAGAAGATCAGAAACAATATGTATTTATGTGTAATGGACAAATACTTATTTACAGTTTAACCTCAGAGCTGCATTACTATTCATTCACTCTGTCATAACATAGTCTGAAAATATCTGGATTCCCTAAAGATCCAACAAAATAGCACACTAAACTCTTACATTGATTACATCATTTGATCATATAGAATGGGCAGCAGATAGTTTGTACACCGCAGGTAATGCATTCTGAAAGGGCCAGTGGTTATTTTTCACAAGGATGGTTACTGAACATGTTTTTAGCTTTCCTGCCCATAGAAATCGGTAGCACCATTATCTGGGGGCTTAGAAAATGTCTGATACACAAGCACAGAACTTCAAATGAAAGAACATTGAAATAGGAGATCCACTGCATAGCAGAGCAGGTGTGGCAGTGGACTCATGACCATGGGATTCATGGATATTATCACATACTCTACTACTCAGAATTCATTGGCCTCACATTGTACTGCAACTATGAATTTAGAGTTTCAAAGGACACAACTGAAACTCCAGGTCAGAGGACACATTCTGACATGATGGTATGCCATCCTTCATAATCCAATACATACATTAACAGAATAAACATAGGAGTGTAGAAGGAGGAGTGGCCTCAGGTAATCTGCTTGGTTGCATAGCGATACTTCCTTGCCCCATTATAGCTGGTAATAGATTTATGCACCATCCTTATCTTGAGGAAGCTAGAATTATAACACAGACATCTCAGACATGTCTTTAGATTATCTGGCATCCACTAGCACCAGCTAAGTGATAGCAGTAGACATAAGAAATTTAGATTAGAAAGTAGAGGCTGATGGGACACCCGGGTGGCTCAGTCAGCTGAGTGTCCAATTCTTGACTTCAGCTCAGGTCATGATCTCATCTTTTGTGAGTTCAAGTCCCACATCAGGCTCTACATTGACAGTGCAGAGACTGCTTGAAATTCTCTCTCTCTGCCCCTCCCCCCCCATAACTCTCTCAAAAATAACTAAACATTTTAAAAAAAAAAAGAATGTAGATGCTGATGATGAGTATTAGTTGTGACCACAAGACCAACTATAGTAACAAGGATTATAGTTCATCCCATTAACTTCATTCTTCTAAGCTGCTCCTTGGGAAGTAAGACTCGTGTAGGACCAGGTTGGACATGAATGTTCGTGGAAATTATCTGTGTGGTACACGAGATGGACTAAAGTGACCATGAAAATTGCTACTCCGATATCCTACTGGACAGAGCAAAGTAGACTGATAGTCCGAGCTGTATCTCTCTGGATCCTTCATAATGTTTCGTCATGCCACACTTCCTTCATGATACTTCCAAACAGTGACTGAGTACCACAGGAATGTTAGTACATACCCATTCCTGCAGGACAGAGCACTCTTCTGAAGGGTATCTTTGCCTCAGCAATGGCCCATTGGCTTTGTCGAAATTCCCTCTAAGAGACTCCTAGAGAATGTTCCTCCCTTCCAGCTCTGCATTCACTGGTGTCAGATTGCATCACAGTCTACAGGATCACCCTGCTTCCGTCTCTCTCCTCTCTTTCATCTTTAATGGTATATCTCTTGCACGTGTCTATTCATCTTGATGTCTGCTTCTCAGATGAGTCAAATGTGCACACCTTTAAAATCAATTCTATGTTGAAGTTGCTGTGATCTGGTGGAAATTATCATGTGTCATTCTCAAGATCCCACTTTTCCCTTAAAATGTTGTCTTCTCTTTTCCCTTTTCCTTCTTTCAAAAAGTCTAAAGTGCCAGAAAACTGGTATAAATTCAGAGACTGACTAAAGAGGCTAAGAGTAAGAAAGTGGTATTTGCATTTCAGATAAAATTGGAGGAAAGTTTTCTAGATTCTATTTTTCTAAAGCTGTTACATCACTTTTCCCATCTTCAAAAATTCAAAATGAAGCAAGTGAAAATAAGTTATATTTTTATGCAATCTTGGCCTACTTTGAAATGCTTAAAGGTGTACCTGTCTTTGATAAGTCGCTTTACAAACCTACTCCTCCTCTCTAATTCACCCTGATCCTTGCTTGTTATAGTTTTGAATATACTTTCTGCACAAGGCTAAGAAGTTGCACTTTGTAGCTTAAGTACATGTATATTCTATGGTGTGGGAGCATTAATTTAATATGTTCAAGCTATAAAAAGAGGCATTAATTCAGCAAGTCACTTCATCTCTCTAGACCCACATTTCTTCATCTCTAAAAGTAGGAGTTTGACTAAATATCTTTTAATTCCTTTTTGCAAATTCTGTGACTCTGTCATCCTATAATATACACATTGCAGCACTTCTGAAAGAATTAATGTTTGTGAATTAATTTTCAACTCAAGGATGAGAGGTTTATAGTGTTGCCAAATGCTATATATCCTATTCAATAAAGCCGCAGGGAAGCTTACTTTGCCTGAAATGGGTACTGTCAGTGGCATCCCGTACTCTGCCTCTGTGCCTCTGCACAGCAGATATCTGAATAGGACAGAAGGTATAAGAATTCCCCCAATCGAGCAGCATACCATGGGAGGGGCAGTAATGAATTACATTGCTCTTTAGAGATCATCAACCCAGCAGGCTACGTTGATCAGAAGGCTATCCCTGCAGAAATTGCTTGGTTGGGGATTTCCAATGAAGTTGCTAATATAAAATCTGCTAGTACTGGAAATTTGCTGCACACCATAAGTGTGGAAATTTAACCTATGTAAAGCAAGGCATTTCAAATGTTGCAGGAGTTTCCTATTTTAAGACATAATGGGATGGATTCAGATAGAAGTTGGGGAGGTAATATATATTACATGTAGCCGGGTATAGGAGCTTAGAGATTTACGGACTCCAACTAGCTATCCACACTCATGCTGATGAGTGTATCATCATGTACGTGGATGATAAAAGGTGGGTCTATAGGTCTTGGATGACTGATGATGTGATGGACTCATCATTTGTTTCCCCTTCTAACGTTTTTATTTCCCTCCGGAATATTAGAAAAAATACCAAACTTTGAAACCAGATTAAAATACTGATTCACTCACTTACTGACAGTGTGACCCTTCTGAATTTGAATTTCTTCATTTGAAAAATATTAACCACTTGAAAGTTTGCTGTTATAATTAGAAACAACAAAAGTAGAACTTTTTCACAGGACCCCTCAGGCCAATGCGTAGTCAAATATCCAGTTATGATATAAAATCATACATACCTGTTAATAAATAATTGTTCTTTAGACAAGTATAGTGAATAGTTAAAAAAATCATAACAATTTTTGGACGTATACTTAGTCTACATACAGTTAAGCTTAGCACTTCAATAAAGTTATAAATAAACTTACATGTACAAAATTCTATATGGATTTAATGTGGTGGATAAAGCTGCTTATAAAAATAATTTGCATCTCTAAGCATTTTTAATCAAGAGTTCATAAACTATAAGAAATATGAAAATTAAAATGTTTGTATTTATATATATGCATATTATATATTTATATTACATTTAAATATTACCTAATGGCATTTATGTTATATCTAAAATATTAAATGTTTATCCATATGTAACTTTGAGTCACAAGTCTACATGATAACCTTTTTTAAAAATGTTTTTATTTATTTATTTTGAGAAAGTGTGCACATGTGCAGAGGAGGGGCAGAGAAAGAGGGAGAGAGAATCCCAAGCAGGTACCATGCTGTTAGCGCAGAGCCCGATGTGGGGCTCGACCTCATGAACCTCCAGGAGATCATGACCTGAGCCAAAATCAAGAGTAGGATGGGGAAAATGGGTGATGGGCGTTGAGGAGGGCACTTGTTGGGATGAGCACTGGGTGTTGTGTGTAAGTGATGAACCATGGGAATCTACTCCAAAACAAAAAACCACACTTTACACACTGTGTGTCAGCCAATTTGACAATATGTTAAGAAAGAAAGAAAGAAAGAAAGAAAGAAAGAAAGAAAGAAAGAAAGAAAGAAAGAAAGAAAGAAAGAAAGAAAGAAATGCTAAGTTGAGTGAGTATATGGAGGTTTGAGGTTTGAGCTCATTTTAAACTTCAAAATATTCATGGTGATCTGTAACTTTTTTTTGGCCTCTAGCACCCAAGTACCAGAAGTACAGTATCAAAACCTAAATGAAATAACTGACTTTTTAAGTGAAAAAAAAAAAAAAAAAAAGAGTGGGATGCTTAATTGACTGAGTCACCCAGGCCCCAATGATAACCTTTTTTAAATCTCTGAGAAAATACAGGAAAATCACAATATGACATCAGAAGATAGATCAAACAGAACATAGCCAAAAGTGAGACTTTATGACAGTGAAGTCCAGCAGAAAACAATGAGGAAAGAGAAGACTGTTATACATTGGGAAAGTGACAAAGTAATAAAATACAGGCAGTCAACAAGAAAAACGTCAGCGTCATCAACATGGACGGCATAACATAAATTGTATGCATTACAGCTGAGAGCCCTGCCATGCAGTATATTGAACCAAAATTAAACTATTTCTAATGGGAATTTTTGTGAAATGTTAGGTGGAAATGGAGGTTGTATGAACAGAGAGGAAACAACTCTGCCATTTTTAATAATGTGAATCAATAGATCAATATTGTGCCAGAAGAATGCTCAGGGGTCTGAGAATTCCAAGAGCTGATTGTAGTTTTGGGCTTTCCAACTAAAGTTTGGGGTAAACTAGAACAAGTTCCTTAATTTATCGTTTTCTTTTATCGCTAATTTATCTGTGTTCTTTTCTTTAAACTGGACTACATAATTTAAAATTTGCTTCCATCTCTTTAACCTTTTTAAAGAGATGGTCTCTCAGAAAGTGATCTGTAGAGTATTAAACCAATACACCTGACATATTTGCTGATCTCTTTGAGGAAGAGAAGAGAAAAAAATAAAACTTGTGATGTTTAATTGTTTTATTTTAAAGCACCAATGTCGTGACTTTGATTATATGTTGTAGGATCCGACTGCCTGGTGCAACAAGCATATTATCGTAGCTACAGAGAACATGGAAGGACCAGGTTGTATGTACTTCCAGCAAGGATATGTCAGCTGCACCTAAGTAAAGGGGGTCTAATTATGGAATGAACATGCAGGTGCAGGAATGTTCCCTTAAATTGACTGAAGGTAAGACATGTTTTCATATTCCTGTCACTTTCATAGCGTTTCCTGTGCAATTTAAATTTTCAAATGGCAAATACCTGTCTCTCAGACCCACTTATGCATTTTGTGCAGAGCCAACCAGAAGACTGAAAATCAAAGGGGTATGCCAAAAAAAAAAAAAAAAAAAAAAAGATGTATCTCCATTCACCAGGGTAGTGAAAGGAAACCCAAAGGCAGTCTCCTCCCTTATTTTCTCCCACCCTGTATGTGTCGACACTGCTTGTAAAACATGAAAGGGGCGCCTGGGTGGCGCAGTCGGTTAAGCGTCCGGCTTCAGCCAGGTCACGATCTCGCGGTCCGTGAGTTCGAGCCCCGCGTCGGGCTCTGGGCTGATGGCTCAGAGCCTGGAGCCTGTTTCCGATTCTGTGTCTCCCTCTCTCTCTCTGCCCCTGCCCCGTTCATGCTCTGTCTCTCTCTGTCCCAAAAATAAATAAACGTTGAAAAAAAAAAATTTAAAAAAAAAAAAAAAAAAACATGAAAAAACATGAAAGTACCTGTCTGGAATTAAACTGAGAAGGCTCTCTTTATCATAGTATTGTAACAAAAATATCATTCAAAGATTTTTCTGGGTATCTTAAGTTCATTTATCAAATTCATTTATCAAATTCATTTATAAAATATTTATCAAATATCATTCATTTATCAAATATCAAACACTCGTAACGAGTGATAGACTTGCTTGGTGTTGTGGGTAGTGAGATAAACAAGGAATGACCCCTGTCCTTCTTCGAAATGGAATACATAATTTTAACATTAACAGATACCATTTTGACAGCTGGTTTCTCATGCTTGGAGTAGAAACAATGATACAAATTCAAAAATCTCATTTCCTCTCCCTCCTGAGTACATATCTAAGCTGCCTCTCCCAACCTGTTTTTAATAACCTGCAGCCATATATATAATTTCTCTTCAGTGGAATATGGTGGAAGTAGTGTGTTATGCATGTAAACCTGGTTCCTACAAAACTCTTACACTTTCCTAGGTATCAGGTAAACTTCTATTCTCAATCAGGTCTCCACAACACAGGAGCAATTTTTAACTTTCCCTGCAGTGAAATGTCATCTGACAAGAGATGACGGGTGACACTTAGAGAACTGTTTCCTGAAATATACTTTGGAGATATCATATGTCCTGCCTTCTTTTGGTGAGAAATGCAGACAATAGATACAGATTCTTTCTAAATATGTGGGTATCAGGCAATGATAGGGAACCTAGAGAAACACATTTCTAATCATTGCTTATGCCTAAAATTTCATCTTATGAAAATTTCATTAGGAGGGTATTTCTCAGGTAGCCTTTAAATGATGAAGGACCATTGTCTGAATGTTTGCATTAGGGTGAGTGTATCTTAAATATCCACGGTGAAATAAGTGGGAATCTCACATAGAAAGTTGAGAAAACTAAATAAAAGACCCAAAGCTTTAGACAAAAGGCAGGCATAAGAGGCCAAAGAAGAAGAGAAAAGGATAGATTAGTGGCTCCCCTAGTGTGCATGCTTCTTTGCAAGATACATCATAATTAATTAATCTCTACAATCACACTAGAAACTTGAGTATAATTTCTCCAACTTACAAATGAGAAAATATACTCAACATGTTTACTACTTTTCCCACTCATGGTGGAACCAAAGCTCACTCCATTGGTTTGCTATTTCCTGTTTACCACATTGCTCACACTATATTTTATACTGGTACATACTCTTATTATTGTCACTGTTATTTTCAGAACGGTAGCTTTTTTTCTTCCAAATAAATATATATTCCATCTAAGATAAGATTAACCATTTATTATTTCATTCAATGGTTTAAAGAAAATTAGGATATTGCTTATTGACAAGTTAGGAAAATGGAGGATAAACTACAAGGATATAAACGTAATTTAATGAAGAAAGCCCAAATTACTCTATATATCCATTTCCTCCCTAGGAAAGTGAGGTTCATTATTGAGATAGCTTTTGCTTATTGGTGTGGGGTAGGGCTTCAGAATATTAAAGAGAATTGGGGCAGGTGGAGCTGATGTGAAGCTCAAGCAGATCTATTTGGAAACACTGAATAAGATCTTTTGGAATCTATACATCACCCGTGGATTTAGAGAGGTAATTTTCCTTTCTAGTCAAAAGACTAGAACATGCAAATCACAGTTAAATGTTAAGTATAATCACAGTTATTACTATTGTACTAACTATAACTATTGTAATACCATTAGTATTCACTAATTTTCTTATTTTAAAGTTAATATTTAGTTTGATGTGGTTTAGTAGTCTACTAAGAATTCTGAGAAAAGTAAAGAAAATTCAGAGGAATTAAATGAGAAACTCAAATTGCTCTTTAGTCACAATGAGCTCTCTTCCCACCCACACTCTGCCATAACTAGATCTCCCCAATTCCTGCCTCACCAGACCAACTATGCCAGAATTGGTCGCTGACATTATCTTATTCTCTGCAACAACACTGTCAGACATAGTCATCTTCAAACACAGGGATTGGTGGCTTTGGGTGCTTATGATCTTAGCCATGATGATAAATTCTCTTGCAACAGGAGAAAGAAATTTATTTCATTAAACCCCAGATGGCCTTAAAAAATCCTGCTTTCGCAGATAAGACATGGCCATTGGCCATGGCCCATTTCTTACTTCATTTTGAGGGACAAAGGGGTGAGAAGTTATCAAGGGTGTCCCTGGAGCATGATCCCACATGACCTGCCTGGGCCAGTGCATGCCAAAAAGATGTAAGTGAAGGAAACAGAAACTAAATATATTGTGCAGCATTTTACAGCTTGTTTTCTACCTTGAGAAATCATGCTTGTTTGCTTCTTCTTATTTCCATTAGGGGTTAAAGAACTCATCTCTCAGGGTCCCAAGTGAAAAGTTAACAGCTGTAATTTGATGCCATCATGTTTAATCATCTTATCACAAAAGAGATTCTTGGTTCAACTCACCCCTCTGTGAGCCCTGAGTCCTGACCAGAGGTGGACTTCTCCTTATCCACCCTTCTTAAGATGGAAAGAGTCTGTACTGCGTGGAAAGTAGAAACATAGAAACACAGGACAGGAACTCTTCCTACACAGCTGCCTGAGTAACCACTGAAGGAAATATATATTATTTATCTAACATTCCTTAACTCAAAAATAAAAGGAACATGTTTAAAAACAGAAAAGAAACAATAAAAAATGACTGATAGGTGTCCTCAAAATTTGAAAACTGTCACTTGCTATCTTATACCAAGAACTACATGAAAAAGACTATGGAAAAAAGGACCTTCCAATATTAAGCCAAAAACTCATAAAATACCACTTAAGATATGTTAGGCTATTCTAGGCTTGTTTTTAGAGCTTCAAGTAGCTCTAAAGCCAGAGAGTAGTAAACAAAGGATACACCCAATAGGAGAGGTTCTCTCTCAAAATGGAATGTATAGAGACTTTGCAAAACATTCAATTTCCAGTATGGAGATGCCATATGGGCTGTCAAGAGGACCAGAGCCGAATGTGGAACTATATGCCCACAGGCCATACTTCCTTCTGCTGACCCTTTTGTCTATTTTATTCAATGGAATTTGTCTAAAAGAAACTTTCATAAATGTCCAAGACACTATATTTTTCTGAAGTTTGGGAAATGATATCCAAGAGGAGAAATCGAAAGGTGGCATTGACATTTCTTTTTCAGAATTAAGATTTTACAATGGTCTGAAGATTGACACACCTAATGTTTTAGAGAGAAAGTTGTTTTCACTTTAATGAGCTCTGGTTATGGTGCAAATTAATCCAGTGTTCAAGTATTTTCTTCCCTGAAGATTCAGAAAAACGTATGTTCTTTTTCTTCCATGTTACTTTTGAATTTATTAAATGCATTATATTTCACTGTGTTTTAATTTATTTTAGTCCGCATTCATTTAATTAGTAATCCAATTGTTCAACAAATATTTAAAGAGCTTATGAGGTACTCGTCACTGTGCTTAGTAATGAGAAAACTAAAGTTGATGTATAGGCATTTCTAATTGTAATGTTTAACACATTCATTAATTCGCTCATCCGTTCATTCAGGCATTTTGCACCAATAGACTGTTTTAGAAACGGGGAAACAATGTTATATAAAATAAGAAGCCTGTATTCTTGGAACCCAAGAATTCTAACACAGTAGTTAAAAATAAAGCACATAAAATATAAAGATGAGGAAGACAGACACTGCATCTCACTTATATGTGGAGTTTAAAAACAACAACAGCAAAACCAAAGTCATACATGCAGAAAACAGATTGGTGGTTGCCAGGGGCAGGAGGTAGGAGAGTGGGAGAAGCATGTGAAGGGGGTCAAAAGGTACAAACTTTTTATTTAGACTTTTATAACTTACAGTTATAAACTAATTAAGTCATGGGGATATAATATACAGCATGGTGACTAAAGTTAATAATACCGTATTGCATATTTAAAGTTGCTAAGAGAGTAGACATTAAAAGTCCTCATCACCAGAAAGAAAAAATATATATATAGATAGATAGATATAGATATATATATAATTATGTATGATGACAGATGGTAACTAGAGTCACTATGGTGATCATTTCATAATATATACAAATATTGAATCATTATGTTGTATACCTGAAACTAATATAATGTTGTATATCAGTTATACCTCAATAAAAATATACCCACTATATACACTAATAGTAAATACCACAGAATTTAGCATTTTATTGATTTCCACTATGCTCTGGGGCCTTCTTTCTTTGTTTTTTCTATCTATAATAGTAGCTATTTTACAGTAGGGGTGATATTATGGAACAAATGCTTCCTCTTATTCCGATTTAAAGTGTATTGTCTCCAAACGCATTATTATTTATCTCTAGTCATTAGCACCGAGATTTTTATACTGTGACGTATGTAAAAACATCTTACATATGTAAAAATAGCTTAATTTTTTTTCATTCTGTGACTTAATTTTCTTATTTACAGAGCAAAATTGCAGTAATATAAATTTTTTCATGGTTAGTATGACAGCTAGGTGAAATAATATGATTGAGGTAATTTTTAAATATAAATAGGCATACAAAAACATAAGGGGTGCTGGGTGGCTCAGTCGGTTAAGTGTCTGACCAGCCCAGGTCATGATCTCATGGTTCATGAGTTCAAACCCTGTGTCTGGCTGTGGGCTGGCAGCTCAGAGCCTGGAGCCTGCTTTGCATTCTGTGTCTCTCTCTCTTTCTCTCTGCCCCTCCCCTGCTCACACTCTGTCACTTTGTCTCTCTGTCTCACTGTCTCTCTTTCTCAAAAATAAATAAACATTAAAAAAAAAAACAACTAGCACAACTTCTCATAAAAAATTAAATTATATGTCTAATACCTCTAAGCAACTTATAAGCCTTTGAAGTTAAGAAAAAGTCTTCTGCTGTTAGGTAGTTATATGTTTGTTGCCTTCCTGACAGTTACCTAAATCCCTCACCCAGTGCAGCAATTACTTCTGGTTAATGGGGCCTGTCCTCCAGTTCAGAGGGTGATACAGTCATTCTGGATGAGGAAACTAAGGAGAAAGGCCCTTGGGAGAGTTGAGGAAAAGATTCTCTCCCCTGAGAGGAGATGAGCAAAGAAAAACAACTTCATTTGTGTGTACGTGCCTGTAGCCATGGTTATATGAATATAAGATTTCCTGAGTTTTTTTGACCACCTTATAAATTGCAAAGATATAAGAGAGACCAGCCGGCTGATGTTGCCACACTGGAAAGAAAAAAAGAAAAAAACAAAAACAAAAAACCCTCTGGCTCCTTGATGATTGGAATAAGTCACTATAGCAATTCTAATTCAATTAGAATTCTAATTCTGCCTTGCTTTCAAATCTCAAGTGAGAAAATAAACTTCCTTATTGTTTAAGCCACTATTTTGCGATTTGCTTGAAAAGCATCCTAACTAATGTTCCTTCAACTATTTCCTTTACCTGGTGCAGAATACATGCGTAATGTTTTCATAGATTGTTTACAATTTTTACTCTTTATGTTATACTCATTTGCTGCTAAAGAAGCCAATATTCTTATTCATTTTGTGAGGCAAAGACATAAAATCTTAGGACACTAAAGAAACATTATCCAGGTTATATGCCAACATGCTTAATGGAATTTTACAGGCTCAAGACTTGAAGTAAACAACATTTAAATTAAAAGACAGGCTCTAAGTGAGGGAAAAAAAAACAGATATAAAGATTAAAACTGCATTTAGAGTGGATTTTTGCAATATGAGCTCTGCAGACTAGCGAAGTTTCTTAGCTTCATACTGAACGTTCTCTGTCCTGACTGCGGTTACTATGCAGGCTTTCTCTGTTGTATATTTTTTCCATCCTGATATCTTTTACTGGCAAAGGCCACACTATCAAATGTAAGGAACTTCTGGCCCACAGTGAATTTAAATTTAGAAATACTCACCTAATATATGCTCAGGAATGCTCAGATTTATGAGTAATGCTTTATTGGGGATGAGGCCTTAGATAGCCTCAACTTTATCATTATAATCTAAGTTCCTTAAATCAGTTCATCATGAGGGTTTCAGAAATTGTTTTTCAGGCTGTGATCATGATATAAATTGCATCAAATAAATTTTACCAGGTGAGCAATCAAGAGTGCTGAAGTATTGCTTTCCAATTCTATCCTAGCCAGCAATTTAGCTCTCAGCAAGAAGACACAATGTTTCTTGAATGACTGATGAATTCTCTTCTCAAATGATTGCAGGATGTTGGATGCATTGCTGGCAGGAAAGCTGGCTGGTTGTTCAGTGGCTAAAATGGTTTTATGACTCATGGAATTGATTAGGGGCATAACGGCTGTCCACAGCAGCCGGCCAAGCTAAGGTCGATCCATTTGCAGTCACAGCTGGAGGTGCTGGAAACCATCTTCCAGATGTCAGGGCAGAGAAACTTGTTCTGAATAGTTCCAGCTGAAGTGACAAGTGAATTGCAGACAGCCTAGGCACCTGCTACACTGGCCTTGTCTTTCCTCCTCTTAACACTGCCAAAGATGTACCACCATTTGGGACTGAGGTTCATAATGATGTATGGTATTCCGAAGGCTCTGTTGCATCTCTGTAACATAATCATCTTCAATTTTTTTTGTGCATAAAAATTATTCTTGGTGCTTTCTGAAGTGCAGATGGCTGGTGTTGATTCAACCTCAGAATTCAAACAGGCTGAGGTACAAATTTTAACAGTCACTTCTCCAGAAGATTCCTCATAGGTGATCTGGCTCTCTTTTCAAAAAGTATGCTTGAGTAAAGAAGGAGGTAGAGTGTGTAGAAAAATCAGTATGGTTGGTTAGGAGCTGTGGTTAACAACTGAGGGATATGTTGTGTTTACACCTACAATTTAAAGATGTAACATTAATTATAAGAAAAGTTCTGAGCATAAGGTTATAAGATTTAGCAAATAAAATTATAGAATATCAGTTAAATTTGAATTTCAGAAAAAAAGCAATGCCTTTTTTAAAGTATAAGTATGTAAAGTATAACTATGAGCAATATTTCGGACATATTTCTATTATAAACATGCTGCATTACCTAAAATTCAGGTTTAATTGGGAGTTCTGCATTTTATTCAGAAATATTCTGTAGGCAGGAAAACCTAGCTATTGTTTAGACTTCATTGGGAGTTATACTTAGCTTACTAAGAGTGAAGTTACACAAGATTATTGCTAAGATTCCTTAATGATACAGGATCTATGTTTCAGTAATTGGATCCCAGTGTTTCAAAACCCACAGAAGGTTGGATTTGCTAAACTACCTTTACTAAATTAACTATTTGAATTTAGATATCGAGGACATGTTTATCAAATATTGGCAGTCATATCCCAAGAGGTGTGTAGGCAAATTTAATATTCCTATGACAAGTTCCTCATTAAGTCTTGCCTCCTCTCTCCCTTCCCTGCACCTGCAGCAGTAAAAAATAAATCAGTTAAAATTAAGGCAAGAAGCTTTATGTGCAGTTAAATTCCAATAATTTAACACTTAATTCTTATTAAGGGATAAATAAAATTTGTTTTTCAGTGATACTACGTCAGTTTTATCCTGCTTTTCAGATTCTGTCTTTTAATTCTTTCCCCAAACCTGTACTTCTGGCCCTCTTTTAAGTCCTACTTTATTTTGCCTTCTTTCTTCTCAGTACTAAAGACTTGGGTATTGTGCTAGGCTCTAAAACAGGGTTGGCAGGCTATAGACCAGGGGCCAAACTTAAGAATATTCTATTTTGTGAATAAACTTTTATTGCATAAAGTTTTATAATTGTTTTTGTACTATAATAGGGTTGTGTGGTTGTGTCATTGTTGCTGGGACCTTATGGTCCACAAAGCCTAAAATATTCACTATCTGAGGCCCTTCACACACACACACAAGTATTACTTGCATTGCTATAATGAAACACATTATATATATAATATTTATATGTATATAATATTTCATGAGATAAATATATAAACACATTTCATGGGAGATATAGGTACACAGATCAAACATGTGTCTGTGTATATGTGTACAAATCACAATGTGTTCTTACACTTCCCGCTTCTACTTGGAAATGTAGAAAGCAAGAAAAAGCATCCTTATTATAGCAACAAAAAAGTCCAAACAAACTGCTAGTTCATCACATTTTTTGAGCCATCACATTTTTTGAGCGAGTGAAGTCTCAGGGCAAGCAAGTAGCCCAAATCCAAAGACAGATATCTGCTGGGAAAGATGGAACACAAGCTGGGCACTCGCTCATTTGGAGCATACACATCTGAACACCAGTACGAGCATTTCAGATAGAATAGCTCATGAATTCATAGAAGCTGAACGAGGGCTATGGATAAAGTATGGAGCAGACCAAGAGGGTGCAAACTTTTGTTCCTTGGACTCCAAGGGATGCTCACCAAAAAAGATTGCCAGGAGCCTGAGAAAGGGCCCACTGTATAGTCCTGGTAGAAAGGAACATCAACAGCTGAAGGATGGAAATGAAACTCTGGGTGGACCTTTCTTACATGCATTCCCTATAGAACAAATGTGTTTTTTTGTTTTGTTTTTAATTTTTTAATTTATTTTAATTTATTTTTGAGACAGAGAGAGACAGAGCATGAGCAAGGGAGGGGCAGAGAGAGAGGGAGACACAGAATCTGAAGCAGGCTCCAGGCTCCGAGCTGTCAGCACAGAGCCTGACGCGGGGCTCGAACTCACGGACTGTGAGATCATGACCTGAGCTGAAGTCGGACGCTTAACCAACTGAGCCAGCCAGGCGCCCCAGAACAAACGTTTTAATATGAGGAGGAAAGGGCAACAAAGCCTGTCACTCTTAGGTTTCTGGCAAAGACTTGCTGCAATAGGGAGAAGGGGAGAGAAAGATATCTTGTCTTCAGGTGCAGGGGCAATAATATGCTGTGGCCTAGAAGTACTGCTGAAAGAGGGATAGAACGCTGAGGGCACACCCAAGGCTTAGTGGCACATGCCTGCATAAGTCTCAGGGCTGTGAGAACAGAGAACACTGCTCTCTCACAGGTTCACCACAGACTAAACATGCATCAGTTATGGCCACTGCAATTCTGCTAGGAAAGTTAGCTGCAAAAGCATCAGACTAGGACCTGTCTGAGGCAAAGGGAATACCTAAAGCTGAGGTTGGAGCAGATAGTAAGAAATACCCACCGACAAATTAGCCCAACTCTGAACACAACGTATTGTTAGAGGAATTTGAAAACTGTACCATACCGATTGTATCCACAGAAACTTCAAACTCTGCTCAGTTCCTGCCTAGATAAATTTAAACCCTAAAGTTGTAGAAGAAAAAGACGTATGTTCATTTCCAGAAATGAAGCTTATTTAACTCAGACTCTGTCTCCCATAAGATTCCCAAGTTTCTTTTTTTTTATTTCAAAATCTCTTTATGCACTCCTGTTTGTAATTTTTTAATTATATTTTTTATTTTTTAAAATTTACATCCAAATTAGCATATAGTGCAACAATGATTTCAGAAGCAGATTCCTTAGTGTCCCTTACCCATTTAGCCCATCCCCCTTCCCACAACCCCTCCACTAACCCTCTGTTTGTTCTCCATATTTAAGAGTCTCTGATGTTTTGTCCCCCTCCCTGTTTTTATATTCTTTTTGTTTCCCTTCCCTTATGTTCATCTTTTTTGTCTCTTAAGGTCCTCATATGAGTGAAGTCATATGATTTTTGTCTTTCTCTGACTAATTTCACTTAGCATCATACCCTCCAGTTCCATCCACATAGTTGCAAATGGCAAGATTTCATTCTTTTTGACTGCCAAGTAATACTCTATTGTATATATATACCACATCTTCTTTATCCATTCATCCATTGATGGACATTTGGGCTGTGTCCATACTTTGGCTATTGTTGATAGTGCTGCTATAAACATGGGGGTGCATGTGTCCCTTCAAAACAGCACACCTGTATCCCGAGGATAAATGCATAGTAATGCAATTGCTAGGTCATAGGGTAGATCTATTTTTAGTTTTTTGAGGAACCTCCATACTGTTTTTCAGAGTGGTTGCACCAGCTTGCATTGCCAAGATTCCCAATTTTCAATAAAAAATTAACAGGCATACAGAAAGAGAAAGACAAAATATTATACTGCTATCTGACAACGAAATCAACAGAAGCTGACTCAGACGTGACACAAATACTGGAACTATGAAACAGAATGTAAAGTAACTATAAAATGAATAACAGTAAGTCAAATGACCATAAACAAAACCGCTATTAAAATACGTTAATTTCAAAAATAAAATATGTGAGTTGCATTCATAAAATTAAAATAAATTAGAGGAAAGAATTGATTGAAAATATTAGAGATGAAAGAAGAAATAATGACCAAGCTAAGGAGTGCCTTCAGCGAACTCATCAGTAGACCCAATGCAGCAATTCTGCTCCTAGGTATATGCCTGAGAGAAATGAAAACATGTCCCCACAAAAACCTCTACAAAAATGTTTATAACAGCACTATCCATATTAATGTGGAAACAATCCAAATAATCATCAACTGATGACTGGATAAACAAATATGCTAAATTCATACAGTAGGATTTTATTTAGTTATAAAAATAAGTGAAGTACTAATACATGTAACAGGGGCGCCTGGGTGGCTCAGTCGGTTAAGCGTCAGACTTCAGCTCAGGTTATGATCTCATGGTTCATGGGTTCGAGCCCCACATCAGGCTCTGTGCTGACAGCTCAGAGCTGTGTCTGTTTCAGATTCTGTGTCTCCCGCTCTTTCTGCCGCTCCCTGACTCATGCTTTGTTTGTCTCTCTCTCTCAAAAATAAACAAACATTAAAAAGAAAAAACACTAATACATGTAACAAGGATGAACCTTTAGCATGAAACGTTACGCTAAACAAAGGAAGTCAGTCACAAAAGACCACACATTATATGATTCCCTGCATATGAAAATCCAGAACAGGGAAATCTACAAAGACAGATAATAAATTAGTGGTTGTTTAGGGATGGGGTGGGAGCTGAGGATGCAAGGAAAAGAGGGTTGGTAACTAAAGGGTATGGAATTGCTTCGTGAGGTGATAAACATGTTCTAACACTGACTGTGGTGATTGTTCACACGTAACTGTGTGCACACTAACTATTGAATTGTAGCTACATTTTAATGAATGGTTTGGTCTGTGATTAACATTTTCATAAATTTGTTTAAAAAACAACTAAACTATTTCATTCTTTTGACTGCTTGTAAATGACATATTTTTAATTTCTGTCTACATGTTCATTACTCATATATAAAAATGCAATATTTTTTAAATGTTTATTTATATTTGAGAGAGAGAAAGAAAGAGAGCCCTAGTGGGGGAGGGGCAAAGAGAGGGGGAAAGAGAATCTGAAGGAGGCTCCACACTGACAGCAAAGAGCCCAAGGCAGGGCTCAAACCCACAAGCCATGAGACCATGACTTGAGCTGAAGTTGGATGTGTAACTGAGTGAGCCACCCAGGTGCCCCAAAAATACAACTTATATTTTTATACGTTTTATGTAGATAGTGACAATGCTGAACTCACCTTCCTTTAGATCTCATTACCCATTACCATATCATTGTCTTAAATATTTTCCCTACCTACAATAAATGACCACATCTTACAGTGATAAAGTCTTTAGAAAACTCAAAAAGAAAAGTAAAATGTATTATGTTTACCCATATTTTTTATTCTTTACATTATTTTCCTCACTTTTGACCATTCCAAGATTCCTGCTTTCATAATTTTCTTTTTGTTTAAGGAAATTCCCTCACTCATTCTTTTTAAGGTAGTCTGTTGACAAATTTTCTTAGCTTTTTTTTCTTCTGGGAATATGCTCATTTTCCATTCGTTCCAGAAGGATATTTTCACTGGACGTAGAATTCCAGGTTGACAGTTCTCTTTCAGCAATTGAAAGATGTTGTGATGCTTTCTTCTGGACTCCATGGTTTCTGATGAGAAATCTGTTGTCATTCGTATTGCTTTCCCCATATATAAGCAAGATACCATTTTTCTCTCACTGATTTCAAGATTTTTTTCTTTGCCATTAGAAGTTTGGCAATGATATGGTTTGGTCTGAATTTATATGAATTTCTCCTGTTTGGGTTCACTCAGCATCCTGAATCTCTAGGTTTATATATTTTGCCAAATTTGGAGAGTTTTTAGCTATTATTTCTTTGGGTACATTTTTGGCCTCACTTTCTTTCTCTTTTCTGGGACTCTCATGACACAAATGTCGGATCAGGGTGTGTGTCCTCTTTATAACATGGCTCATCAGTAACTTACATAGTAATGTAAAATGTCCCACGTGTACATAGTAAATGTTGATTGTAAAAAAAAAAAAAAACTCAGAAAAACTCACAGGCAAAAAATGGAAATGGAAATCATACCCACTGTATTTCCACCCCTCTTCTCAGACACCATGATTAGCGTTTTCATCTTTACCCTTCTCTGGAAATATACTGCCTTCTCTCTGGGAATAAATATGCCTGTAGGTATACATATATAATTATAAAAAATGAATTCACAAAGTGACTATAATGTCCTGTGATCTGCTTTTCCCACTTAACAGGGGAACTACTTTTGAGGTAAATGTCACACTTCTGTTAAACTCTTTGGAAGTCATGTGACGGTGTGGCTAGTACCAGTTGGGATGGATCTACCACCATTTTGCCCTGTAACCAACCTCCCACCTCCTGATTTGTGTCTGTTGGGGCAAATTCACTGTAGATTTCCAAGCACTGCTTTTGCCAGATTTCAAGCCCTGCCACTGCTCTCCACAGTTAGCCGCTGACTGACAAATTTTCTTCCTAAAATGCTGAATATGACTCTTGACATCTGCTCTGCTGCTGTGTCCCTGCCAGAAGAGTAAAATGAAGGGCAAATGCTCTTTTTTTTCTTTTTCTTTTTCTTTCTTTGTCTTTTCCACTGCAGCACTTAAACATGGGCGAAAAAAGACAATGTGATCTCCATCGGTACGGGAAAAAATTCCACTAATCTTCTCCTACTAAATCTGAAATCATGCAGACAGAGATACTCCGATTTTTTTAAGCTTTTAAAGTCTGTGAATAAAAAGGGTTTAGAGGGAAAGTCACCAACGCACACAGGACTATAAAAGGCCAGTTTTATTCCCTTATAAAGAAAATAGTTTTAGATTCTTTACATATTTCATTTATACAAAATTAATATTCTAATTATAATCTGTCATGTAATTTTATAAAATCAGGTTTTTACTTGATGCCACTTTTTAACATGAACCAATGTCTTAAAAATCTGAGTTCAGACTTCAACTCCTCCCTCACTTCCATACACACACATGCGCGCTCGCGCTGAAACAAGTCGCTTACATTCTTTGAGCCTTAACTTCTCCATTAAGAGAAAAAATAATTTCAACTGAACAAGATATTGGATATATTAAATTATAATATATTTAATAATGTTTTAAAATTTTCTTGTATTAGTTTAATTAAGTTCCAGTAGAAACCTCTCAAATTGTGACAACAAAACGTGCTCAGATATTTATATTTATAGGCAAATACTCCCTGTTTGAGGTCCACTCTACTAACCCATGCACAGGACCTGCATGAGAAGCCATACTTAAGCTTTCTGGGATCAGAGATACCAGGAAAATGGTACCTCCGTGAAGACCTCATAGAGTTAAGCAATCGTACATTTCTGCAGTCCACTCTGAATCAGAAACCACTGAAAGCAAATATAGAGAGAGAGCCATTGTAAAGTTTGGCCTTCATTCTGCCTCTTCCTCGATTAATCAGCTGCCCTGGAACTATTCCTGCCTTAATTTGTCTATGATACATTCAGGAAAGTAGAGCTGTTTCATGTTGAGAAAGATACTTATTAAGAAGAAATACCAGAGAAACACATATAACTGTATTGCCAAAAATAAATATAACTTTACTCATTCTTTCTAATGGCAAAATTCCTCCTAAATGGAGAGTACAACTAGTTGTACACTTAAGATTAACACAATATTGTATGTCAATCATTCTTTAAAAAAAAAAAAGGAGGGTACATCTGAATTGCATAAAACTATAAGTCAGCTATAGTATACCATGTTTGTGTCGATTAACTAGTTAAGAACACTAGTAAGGACTTCCACTTGTATAAAGCTTCACAAGTTTAGATAAGCCTTACTAGACAAATACCATATACTTTACTGTCTTTACAGAACTTTCACTTTCCTGTTTGTTGTTTCCCATAATCAAGAATGTAGCTGACCTCTTACCATCATACCTTCTAGATTTGATTCAGCTGGTGCTTATTTTACATGTTCACTTACGATTTAGAGAGAAACTGGATAGGCTTGAATAATGTTAGAGTTACGGTCAGGAAAGAGTCTTGCTAGTATTAAAAGATGAGTACTGACTAACCAAAATTATATTCCAAACACTATTGTTCTGTCCTCTTCCATATTCTTTTATCTCCTACTAATTTTATAAAGCTGCCTACAAAATACTCTTCCTGAGCCAAAGCATAAGAGACTCTTAAAAACTGAGAACAAACTGAGGGTTGATGGGGGGTGGGAGGGAGAGGAAGTTGGGTGATGGGTATTGAGGAGGGCACCTTTTGGGATAAGCACTGGGTGTTGTATGAAAACCAATTTGACAAAAAACTTCATATATAAAAAAAAATACTCTTCCTGACCACAATGTTTACATTCAAATTCTATTATTTGCATTGTCAAATACAATTTTTCATTAATTACGTGAGCATGACACCTACTGAGGGATCCTGCTTCCTCCATTTCTATCCACTCTGTTTTGGAATTCGGTTATTTGCTATCATCTGGCTGATAAAGGATTGTTCCAGATTATCAGGTTTTTGACTTAAAAGGTTTATTTGAATCTTTATCTGGCCATTTGACTCCTTTCCCAATTCCCTCCTTTATGCAAAAAAATCTACAAATATAAATATATAATTATATTACAATTCTTAAAGATATTCTATTTCAGGGGTTAGGTGACCTCCTAACCAAAACTGGCCATCTAAGGGAATATTTTATAGTAGTACCATTTAGGTAGGTTTGAGAGTCAGAAATGTCTTAAAAAGAAAAATTTCTGAAGCCTCTTCAACTTCTCTTCAGAAGACTGAGAATCTAAGTTACCTCAAATTTCACACCTGAGATGTTCTGCAAGATTTTTTTCTTACAGCTGGCTACAAAATGAACCTTGTCCATGTTTAGCCATACTTTATCCCTGTTAACATTTGTCTCCATTTTAGATATTTCCATTTGATTATTCAACATTTGGCAATCCAGAACAGAAGCTTCTATTGACTTATACTGTCCACATATGGCAGTGACTTGAGCCTGAAGTTTGATCAAAGTCATTAGGAGTAGAAATGCTCTTATTTGTTTCCTTAAAAATATATTTATAGCAGATATTGAACAGTAAATTACAAAATATCACTGAAACAGCTTTTAAAATAAATATCTAGCTAGAATAATTCTGAAAACATTAGATTTTAGTTTTACCATGATCCCATCAGCAGAATGGGAGAAACCTTTTTTATTACATGCTAAATATTAACTTAAAGTCCAATTTCCTTCAGAGTATTTGTGTCAAAAACTCTTCCTAGCCTTTTACTTTTAGTCCCAATTTGCTTGACAGGTATAGGAATTTTAAGGAAACTTTGTCAGTCCTTATCCTAAAGCATTTCCTAACGGCATTCAACACTGGTGATGACTTATTTTTTGAAAGGCCCTTTTTTCCCCTTAACTTCTATAAGGTGATGCTCTCATGATTTTCCTTCTACTTCACTATTTGTTCCTTTTCTCTCTTTGCTTCAGATTCTTCCTTATTTTCTCCAGTGTTAACTACAAGTTACTCAAGGCTGAGTCCTAGGTACTCTTCTCTTCCCAGGGTATCCTCCCCGTACATTCTCATCCACACCCATAACACTAAATATTTCTCTACGCATAGGTCCTATAATAGGTATTTCTCCCTTACAGCCCCCATTTCAGCTCCAAACCCAGATTGATGTTTTCTCCTGTACACCTCAAAGACACCTCCATTCATGTGTTCCAAAGAAGACCCACAATTGATTATTCACAACCTCACCATCCTCTCTTTTGCTATCACAATAAACAGCCAACCCATTAGTCTAGTTCCACCAGCCTCAAAAATAGAATAGTCAAGTGATTTTATTCTATCCTTGCTTCCATGTCAGATTCATCAAATCTGTCTTGTCAGTTTTACCTCTTGTCTCTTGAATCCATTTACTTGTCATCTCCATCACCACTTCCAAACTCCAAGCTAGCATAACCTGAACCACTGAACTAGCCCTAGGAAGGCAAGGAGTGAGTCTCAGGCAGAAGCACACCTTTTCCTTCCCAATGACATACACGACAATTTTTGTTGTATGGCTCCCTCTCAGCACCATACTCCTTCAATTCCATCTTTCCATAGTAACTGGTCCACTTCAACAGTTTTTCATCTCTTGTAGTCTTTGTGTAACTGTCTAGAATTTTGTGTTTGTACATGCTATTATGTTTGCCTAGAACTTTTTTGCCTCTTTTAGAAAAATTCTACTTTTCCAAAAGATCTCAGTTGATATCACACTTCTTCTGGAAGCATTCCTTAACCTCTGCAGCTGGGTTAAAATCCACTATTAGGATTTGTCACAGAATCAAGAACCTCTCCATCTAGCTTACTCACAATAATTAATTTGCATAGTTGTTTGATTGACTCTGTCTCTCTCACCTTACTGGCATTAGGAGGGCAAGGTCTGTGTCCAGAATTTACCTGGCACACAATATATGCTCAGGAAATATTTGTTGAATAAATGAATGAAACCATGAGCCACTATTAGCATTTAATCTTTTTTGACACATTATCTTTTATCTCACCAAATTGAAATGTAGGTATAGTAAAAAATTAAAGTAATTAAAATTTAGAGTAATTAAAATTATGATGAAGAGCACAAATATATGCTTATTCTATAAAAGTTGAAATTCATGGTAATAATCACCCATAATCATCCCATCTCTCATATTCAGTAATTAACATCTGTCGAATTTAATTTTGTATGTTACTTAATAGTGGTGATTTTACATAACACACTGATTTTATATGTAGCTGACAAAGGAAAACCTACATTTACTCAATGATGCATATATTTCCATTTCGTTAATAATTTTGTATTCAAGTATAATTAACATACAGTGTTATATTAGTTTTAGGTGTACAATTTGATGACTCAACATTTCTCAGTGTTCATCAAGATAAATGTAATCTTAATCTCTTTTATCTGTTTTACCCATTTCCCCCACCCCTCCCCCCTCTGGCAACCACCAGTTTGTTCTCTGTATTCAGGAGTCTGGTTTTTATGTCTCTTTACTTGTTCATTTGTTTCTTAAATTCCACATATGAGTGAAGTTATGGAACATTATGCATTAGGTCCATCCATGTTGCTGCAAATGGCAATATTTCATTATTTTTTATGCCTGATATTCCAGTGCATGCGTGTATGTGTATACATCACAGCTTTATCCACTCATATGTTAATGGATGCTTGGGTTGCTTCCTTATCTTGGGTATTATAAATAATGCTGGAGCAAACATAAGGGTATGTATATCTCTTTGAATTAATGTTTTTGTATTTTGGGAATTAAATGCCCAGTAGTGTGATTCTTGGATGGTAGGATAGTTCTATGTTTAATTTTCTGAGAAATCTCCATACTGTTTTTCCACAGTGGCTGTACCAACTTGCATTCCACCAACAAGGGCTCCTTTTTTCTCCACATCCTCACCAACACTTGTTATTTCTTGTGTTTTTGATCTTAGTCATTCTGACAGGTGTAAAGTGATATCTCATGATGGTTTTAATTTGCATTTTCTTGATGATTAGTGATGTTGATCATTTTTTCATGAGTCTTTCTTTTCTAATGTGTATGGCATAGATTGTTGTGTCAGTCATTGGAAAGGAAACATGTATATTTCTTGCTTGTGCTAAGTTATACATTTATAATATTTCAAGAAACCTGGAAATCACTGTTAGATATAATAAATTATTTTTCCTTTCTTGTTTTCATACCTTAGCACTTAAAAAAGAAGACACTAATACAATTAAATGAGACAACTTAGTCAACATATAAAAAGAAAGCTAGCTGTATATATTGTGATTTTAATAGATGGTAATAACTTATTTCAACAGTTATACTTAATTCAAAATTGCAAAACATTATTTTTTATATTATTAGTGCTACAACATTTTTTCAAGATTCTATTTGCTAATACCTACTCTATGAAGGCATGTACACAAAATATGTTAATTGTGATGTTTCATAAGTGAATTTACCTGCCTCCCCATTTATCTTCAAAAGAAGAAATGTGTTAATTTATAAGATCAGTCTATATCTCACACTTAATCTCACAATTAATTGCTATTTAGGATTGATCCGATACATAAAGAAAATATGTTCTCTTTATTAACCTGAATCAATGTTTTCCAAATGATTATTTGTGGAAGATCAATTATATGTATCAAAAGCACTCTGAGTGAACTTAAATAAACATTTGAAAAAAATAAATAAATAAAAGCATTCTGAGCTTACCAATTGTTGAGAAAGACTGGTGATGTGCTTCTTCCTATGAGACACAGAGCCAATCATGAGAACAAATGTTCTGAGTAGTCCTGCAATGAAACAGTCTGTTAAACTTTGTCGAAACCAGTGTTTTCCAGAAATATTACTTCTTCTGACCCCATTTAATGTACCATAATGGATATTATACTACCTGACATATTGCATATAATTTTATATAACATATCAATGGTTGGGAAATTACAACTTTGCTTTGGAACTGAAGCTCTTTGGTCTGTAAACAGTTGAATTATGTATAACTTTCCTCACACCTTGATGAGCCTGGTTGTTTCAACAAGTCTAACCTGTGTCTGTAGGGCTGAGTGTAAGCAGTTTCACAGCATGGCCATCTGTTCCAAATTCCTGATATAAAAATATCCATTAATCTAACTCAGGAGCATTTTCCGTACAGCAAATTAACAGACTGGAAACTCATGGTGAGTGAATTCAGGGTCATTGTGTTCCACAGAACAGCTTTCTTTCCAGGGACACAGAGAGGGCTGTATTCCATTGTCCCCTGGTCATCACTACCTGAACTCCTGAACAGAGATGTCTGGAGGTCAATTGTTAGTAGTGTTGCTAGCAGTTACAAACAGTCCTAAAAACTGTTTTTTGATCCCCAAAAATCTTCTTCTGCACAGTTCACAAACTAGCACTGAAACAAAAAACTTGAGAAAAATATAACTTAGCCTTTTATGTTTCATAGAACTAGTAATAATTCTTCAACCTTAGCTGAGTATTTGGCCTATAACCTAGATTTTAACATACTTCAAAAAATTAAAAATGTAACAGTATTTTCATCTAAAATTCATTTGAATTTTTCTGTACCTGCAAATACTCCATAAAATATTTTAGTTATTTAAAGTGTAATGTTAAAAGTAAAGCATTTAATTTTTTTTAATGTTTATTCATTTTTTGAGAAAGAGAGATGGAGTTAGAGCGTGATTGGTGGAGGGGCAGACAGAGGAGACACAGAATCTGAAGCAGGCTCCAGGCTCTGAGCTATCAGCACAGAGCTAGATGGGGAGCTCGAACCCACAAACTGCGAGATCATGACCTGAGCCAAAGTCGGGTGCTTAACCTACTGTGCCACCGAGGCAACCCAAAAGTAAAACCCAAGCTACTAATTTGTCCTAACGTATTTTATCATCCAAAACTGTAATTGCACATTTTGTTTTTCAAAAGACAGTACCAACCTTCTGAATTTCGTGACAGTCTCTTGTTAATTTTCCTTCCAGTGTATTTCTGGCCCATGACCATCCCCTTATAAATAAACATAGTCAATTTTCCATGGCCTCCACATATTGGCTTTTCCTTAATCTCCATATCAGATTATTTTATTTGAAGTTTGATTTAATATGCATACACTAAGCTAACAGTTGCTGAAAACCTCTTGATAAGCCTTTTGGCAGCAAATTTTGCTAAGGTGTCCTTATAGAAGTAGGGTGGTAACTTCTTTCATACAGGAGAAAATGTCAGAAAAGATGGTGAGAATATTCCTTTTCTAATAATTAAGGAAGCCAGAATTAAAATGTTGAGAGAATTAGATTATAAATTTCTCTGCTAGATTATGACCTACCCAAAGGCCTCATTATATACCCAATTGTGTATCACAATGTCTAACATTTTCTAAGTGGTCAATTAATGTGTGTCAAATGAATGAATGAAGTACATTATGTGGAAAGATCCATCACCCTTTGGAATTGTAGGAAATACCTTCAAGATAATTAAGCACAAAGAGGTACCTTGGAGCCCAGGACTAAGAATTAGGAACAGATAGCATAGTCCAAGCCTAAATGTAAAAGTCTAAAGTCCAAGCCTCTGAGTTAGAAACTCAAAGCTGTTGTAAAACCTCAAAAAAGTACAGTTAGGGTCAGAATTAGTATATGTTGATGCCAGCTTCTATTTCTTCCATCATGCCTCTTCCACTAATGCCACCCAAGAAAGAAAATTAGCCTCCTTTCTATGGACTAATGCAATTTTTCCACTTTGTTTTCTTCCAAAAGTTTTTATTTAAATTCCAGTTAGTTAACATACAGTATAATTTTAGTTTCACAACTAAGATTTAGTGATTCATCACTTACAGACAAGAGCTACTGCTCATCACAAGTGCCCTCTATATCAGGATCACTCATATTATCTCTCAAATATCTTAGTTTTGTAATCTTAACTATAATCATGTATCATTCTCTAATTTATATGGGCTAACCTTCTCTTCCAGTGAATCTAGCAGCCAAAGATCATGATTTTTAAGGTTTCCTGACCCATAAACACTTCAAACAATGCTTGGACCATAACTCTCTCAGTACATGTATTTTTTTAATATAATTTATTAATAAATTGGTTTACATACAACACCCAGTGCTCATCCCAACAAATGCCCTCCTCCATGCCCATCACCCACTTTCCTCTCTCCCCCAACCCCGATCAACCCTTAGTTTGTTCTCAGTATCCAAGAGTCTCTTATGGTTTGCCTTCCCCCCTTCTCTGTAACTTTTTTTCCCCTTCCCCTCCCCCATGGTCTTCTGTTAAATTTCTTAAGATCCACCTATGAATGAAAACATATGGTATCTGTCTTTCTCTGACTGACTTATTTCACTCAGGATAATACCTTCCAGTTCCATCCAGAATCAGATTGTAAACTGAGAAAGTCATATGGAAAAATATTCACAAAGTAGTCCTCAAATGCTTGATATTATCATCAACAATCAGTAACCAGTTTCTTCAAGAAAATATTGTCAGTAGGTAATAATTTTTCTTATAAAGTATTTAAAAAGGAAAAAAAAAATAGAGGACCCTCAAATGGACCTAATGCATATTAAAAGGAGCAAAGTAAATCAAAACATAGGGACACTGGCCAATGTTGAGTAGCAAGGGTCCTCCAGCTGTTTCTTCCTTGGTAGGAGAGCTGTCCCCTGGGAATTGGTGACATTCACTTGGAAGCAGTGGGAGTTAAGCATAGTATTCTACCCTCAGAGACTCAAGTGTCCATACCTGCCAGCGTTTTACTGGTGTATTTTAATTGGTATGCAAATTAATATTAGGACAAATTATACTATTTTCCTGAAATGATAAATCAAACAAAAATAGAGTAATAAGTTAGCTGTAAGAGCTAAACTCTGTCAAATCATGCACAAAACCATACTCAAATCTAGAAAAACATAATTAAAAGGATTAAAAGTAAAGTACATAAAAGACAAAGTAAAATCTTGAAATAAATAGCAGTTACAGAGAGGAAACTGAAAGAACAAGTCAGAAGAGTTTGTGCTGAGGAAGACGACAACTTTTGGAATTAAATTGAATTAGGGTTTAGTAAATAAGATATTAGACTAGATTGAGACCCATAACTATAGTTTGAAGTGGTTCTTCACTGTTCTTTCCTCCTAGGGAGTAAAAATACATAAGATACTGTAACTCCAAGTGGCCTAAATGATTTTTTTAAGTAAAACTTATATTAACTGAAAAACCTTCATCAGAGAGATAAATGAATAAATTAGTAAAGGCATATGCATATGTTCTTGTGGGGAAGAAGGATAAGATAGAAGTTAAAGTTCCTACTCAGGCATGTTGAAACTATGATGGGTGGGGTGCAATTTTTCCACTGCACTGTGTTTGGCTGGAATGGGTGGATATTGCCAAAAAGACTTTTTGGTTTGGGGCCATTATTCTCCTGATTCTTTGACTGAGGGTACAGGTTTTTCTTGGGGTCTTTGAGACTTTTTTTCTAGTGTCTATTGGCAATTTCAAGCTGGAGGTTCTACACTGACTTGTCTAGGTTATATGGGAGCAACAAGAAAACCAGTGAACTTACTACCGTCTCAGGCTTCAAGTCTTAAGGTCCTGAACTGTCTGACTTTCTACCTTTTCAAATCATCCAATACTTGTTAATGTGTGATGTCCATGGTTACTTGGTTGTAAGAGGTAGGACCTACGAGATATTTGTCTGCTTCTCCTTAGTAGATTTAGTACTATTAGAAATCTTTTAAAATTTTATCAGAGAACCCTTAAAATGAGAAGTATGTTTATGGCACAAAATATAGACTCAAAACTTATAGGGCAAATTTGTTTTTATTTTTATGTTTCAAATAAAACATAAAAATGTTTTGTTTGAAAACATCAAATAGTTAACGTACAGCATATTAGTTTCAGGAGAATTTAGTATTTCATCACTTCCATGCAACACCCAGTGCTCATCACAAGTACCCTCCCTAATGCCCATCATCCATCACCCATCTTTCCTCCAGAAACCCTCAGTTTGTGTTTTATACTTAAGAGTCTCTTATAGTGTGCCTCCCTCTTCTTTTTTTCCTTCCCCTCTGTTCATCTGTTTCTTAAATTCCACATATGAGTGAAGTCATATGGTATTTGTCTTTCTCTGACTTATTTCACTTAGCATAATACACTCTAGCTCCATCCATGTCCTTGCAAATGCAAAGATTTCATTCTTTTTTGATGGCTAATATTCCATTGTGTATATATTCCACATCATTTTTATCCATTCATAAGTCAATGGACATTTGGGATCTTTGCATAATTTGTCTATTGTTGAAATGCTGCTATAAACATCAGGGTGCACATACCCCTTCAAATAAGTATTTTTGTACCTTTTGGGTAAGTACCTGGTGGGGCAATTGCTGGGTCATAGGGTATTTCTACTTTTAGTTTTTTGAGGAAACTCAATACTGTTTTCCAGAGTAGCTATACCTGTTTGCATTCCCATCAATAGTGTAAAAGTGTTCCCCTTTATCCACATCCTTGCCAACACTTGTTTCTTGTGTTGTTAATTTTAGCCTATCTGACAGATGTGAAGTGGTATCTCATTGTGGTTTTGATTTGTATTTCCCTGATGCTGAGTGATGTTGAACATCTTTTCATGGGACTTTTAGGCATCTACATGTCTTGTTTGGAAAAGTGTCTATTCATGTCCTCTTCCCACTTCTTAAATGGATTATGTATTTTTGGGGTGTTGAGTTTGATAAGTTCTTTATAGACTTTGGATAGTAACCTTTTATAAGATATGTCATTTGAAAATATATTTCCCCATTCCAAAGGTTGTCTTCAAGTTTTCTTGACTGTTTCCTTTGTTGTGCAGAAGCTTTTATCTTGAAATCCCAATAGTTCATGTCTACTTTTGTTTCCCTTGCCTCCAGAGACACATCTAGTAAGAAGTTGCTACAGCTGAGGTTAAAGAGGCTGTTGCCTGTGTTCTCTTCTAGGATTTTGATGGTTTCCTAAATCACATTTAGGTCTTTCATCCATTTTGAACTTATTTTTGTGTTTGGTGTAAGAAAGTGGTTCAATTCTACTCTTCTGCATGTTGCTGTCAAGTTTTCCCAACACCATTTGTTGAAGAGACTTTCTTCCATTGGTTATTCTCTCATTCTTTGTTGAAGATCATATAGTTGTGAGACCATTTCTGGGTTTTGTATTCTGTTCCATTGATCTATGTGACTGTGTTTGTGCCAGCACCATACTGTCTTGATGACTACAGCTTTGTAATATAGCTTGAAGTCCAGAATTGTGATGCTTCCAGCTTTTTCCTCAAGATTGCTTTGACTATTCTGTGTCTTTGTTGTTCCATATAAATTTTAGGATTGTTTGTTCTAGCTTTTTGAAAAATGCTGGTGTTATTTTGGTACGGATTGCAGTGAATGTGTGGATTGCTTTGGGTAGTGTAGACATTTTAACCGCATTTGCTGTTCCAATTAGCATGGAATGCTTCCATTTCTTTGTGTCCTCTTCAATCTCTTTCATAAATGTTCTATAGTTTTCAGCATAAATATCTTTTACCTCTTTGGTTAAATTTATTCCTAGGTATCTTGGGTTTTGGTGCAAATGTAAATGGTATCGATTCCTTGATTTATCTTTCTGCTGCTTCATTATTGGTGTATAGAAATTCAACTGATTTCTGTACATTGATTTTTTTTATCCTGCGACTTTGCTGAATTCATGTATCAGTTCTAGCAGTTTTGGGGTGGAGTCTTTCAGGTTTTTCACACAGAAAGCCTACTTTGTTGAGGGTTTTTGTCAAGAATGGATGCTGTACTTTGTCAAATGCTTTTTGTGCATCTATTGACAGGAACATATTCTTATCATTTCCTTTATTCAAGTGGCATATCACTTTTTTATTTATTTGTGAATATCAAATTACCCTTGTAACTCATGAATAAATCCCACTTGATTGTGGTGAATTAATCTTTTAATGTACCGTTGGATATGATCTGCTAGTATTTCGTTGAGAATTTTTGCGTCCATGCTCATCAGGGATATTGGCCTGTAATTTTCCTTTTTAGTGTCTTTTTTCTGGTTTTGGAATCAAGGTGATGCTGGCCTCAGAATAAGTATGGATGTTTTCCTTCCATTTCTATTTTTGGAACAGTTTGAGAAGAATGGGTATTAACTCTTCCTTCAATGTTTTGTAGAATTCTTATAGTGGCAAATTTGAAAAAATGTTCAATCCAAGACACAAGAAAATAAGAAGTAGTAAAGTCTGTGACAAACTAAAGAATGCGTAGGATGTCTCAGGGAATTTAGATTCAAACTTTGTAAAATCACCAGGCTGGTCAGACAAAATTTAACCCGGCCTGAGAACCCTAAGTTTTAATTTTAAAGGAAGGTGAAGTTCTTGAGTCAAGTTTCTATTTTCTTCCCCCTCCCTCAATTATACTTTGATTCTAAAGAGACGTAAAGAGACATAGAAAATAACTCACTTACTAAAGGTGTAAGTTATTTCATCATGATATCAGTCAGGGTCAGGATAACAGAAAAAATATCGGACAAAAAGTATCATATGGTTTCTATTTTCATGCATAATATGTTTGTTTCAGTATCTTAGAAAGGGAAAGACATTTTTCTTCTTCAAATAAACTAGACCCCAGCCTGTTCTCCAATCTCTTCTAATTTTTAATTATTTTCCTCAGAAAAGAAAAAAATATTAGGTAGTAAAGATTTAAACTTTGCAGATATTTCATTATGTAAATTAAGCATTAATGTTTGCCTTATGAGTGGAATAAATTCATAAATTTGAGTTTTGTCCTAAATTTACAGATCATTTAAAAGAAAACATTCTTCCTGCAGAAATATTCTCCTGGACTGAAAAATTTCTCCTCAGTCCTTTCTAAACCCACTAAGGGTAGTAAGTAGTGATAGGTAAGAGCACAGTTGTGAGCCTGATGAAGAAACCTGGCCTAATTACAAATTACAATGAAAACTCTGACCTTCAGCGAATGTTTAGATTCTTGTTGCATCTAATATGTGTCCATCTTGGTCTCTACTCAAGAAGCTGATAAGTATGGACTGCATTATAATCTGCTGTTTTGCCTTCTGATTCATTTTGGCTTCAGCCATTGAGAGGCTTCTGGCAGAAGTCAAAGGTGAAGAGAAGAGTAGGGTCAGAGTATTAATTCCTTAAGCTCCTCTCTTAGTAGGACATGGGTTGATAGTGGTTATACTCCCTTATCAAAAGTCAGAACTCCCGTTAGATGATTTTCTTATAGAATTCTCTCTGGAATATGGTCCCTTTACCTAGTTGGTCATGGAGGTGTTAACTCCTCCTCTGCTATATCAGAGGTGCTTCTTCATCCCTTAAAAAAAAACGTTTAGGTCTACTAAAACCTTTATTTATAATTAGATACTCCATTTGAGTGTGTCATCTTTCCTGAAAGACCCTTTTCTGATACGCTTTTATTCCCTAAATGCATATCTTCTATGTCAGGACACTTCCACATCTCACAAAATTAAGACTGTCCAAATTTAGCTATTAACAAGCACTGTAGACTAACAGCATTTTCTTACAACTGCAGTCAAGTAAACCCCACAGTTATAAAGTAAGCAGAGTTGGACAGGAGTGCCATCTGGAGTGTCAGCACCAGCTTTGAGTCAGAAAACTGTTGTTGGAATTACATCCTCAGCATGTATTAAATAAATAATGTATAAATGGCTAAATAATGAACAATCAACCTAACCTAGCTGAGCCTCAGTTTCCCAATCTTTAGAATGGTAACAACCAAACTTACCTCACTGGCTTGTTCTGTTGATTGCATCAAACACAATACCACCATATTCTTTCTTAGTAAATACCATTAGCTTGAAGAAAGAATTCATTAATTACCTTCCCCATCTTCCCTCACCTAGGCATAATTCAGAGATTATTCTATTATTGTAAATAGCTAGGTATGCGTTCCCCTTCCTTTCCTCATCCCCTTCTGAAATTAGATAAAACCATTCTTTTGCATAATAATTTAGGGAAAATATACTCTAGCACCCTTATATTTCTTCTTGGATTTGAGTCTGATAACAAAAGAATATGCTTGATTTTTGATTCATTATCTGCATACCTTTTATGAGTTCATCGAAAGTAGGAAAGAAAATTATCTAGCTAGACATAGGTTCTCAATTTCTTCATTTTTAAAATTAGAGGAAGAGATGATGGCAACAAACCCTTCCAACTGTAAGACCCTATGAAATGCTTTAAAATATTTTTTTAAAAATTTAATATTTATTTTTGAGAGAGAGAGAGAGAGAGAGAGAGAGAATGCAAACGGAGAGGGGCAGAGAGAGAGGGATACATAGATTTTTGAGGCAGGCTCCACGCTCTGAGCTGTCAGCAGAGAGCCCAACGTGGGGCGTGAACTCACAAAACAAGAGAACATGACCTGAGCTGAAGTCAGAAATCAAACTAACTGAGCCACCCAGGCACCCCTAAAATAGGTTTTTTAAATAGTGTTAAAATCAAACAGTGATGTCGCATACAATGAATTCCTGTTTTCTTCCATGGCTGTTGGATGATCTCCAACCAGTCAGGTGAGCACACCAAAGCTTCCCAGGGTAATATGGATGGGTCACTGCTGTGCTGAGACTTTTGGCCCCATTGGTTCCTCAGAGCACACAAGTGATGTGTGATATTTGGTCAGTGACATGGCTATAAATTTCCTCTTCCATTTTACTCCAGGGTGTCATTACATATTATCCCAAGGTATTTTGTTGATGGTGGTGATGATTAGTGTTAAAAATCCAATTGGAAAATATCTTCTACCTGGTGAGTTTACATATATTTATTTTTACTATTGCTATATCTGGACTCTTTCTACCATCTTATTATTGTACTGTCTCACATAGCATGCATTTATAAACATTTTTAAGTTTATAATTCTTTCTTGGTTTTTCTTTTTTGTATTTCAATTGTTTTGAATTCTATTTCTTTTAATGTTTAAGACAAACTTTTACCATGCAAATGTAACATATTTACATATACATCTTAGCCTTATCCTTAACATTTAACATACACATTATTGATAATCATGGGTTTATATAGACAGTGTTAGATTAAATTTAGCTCAAATATTTACCAATTTCTTTACTCACCATACTCTATTGTAACCTAGGCCCTGATTTGGGAATTTTTTCCTTTTTCTTGAAAGTACTTCAAGATTAGAATTTTCCTTTTTGAAGATAATTCTCTCAGTTTGTACTATAAACATCTTTATTTTTACATTATACCTTTTGTTTCTTTGTCAATTTTTTATTTAAGTTCCAGTTAGTTAGTATACAGTGTATTATCAGCATCGGGTGTAGACTTTAGCAATTCATCAGTTACATACAACACCCAGCATTCATCACAACAAATGCCCTCCTTAATCTCCATCACTTATTTAACCCATCCCCACCCACCCACCTCCCTTCCAGTAACCCTCAGTTTGATCTCTATAGTTGAAAGTCTGTTTTCTGGTTTGCCTCTCTGTATTTTCCCCTATGCTCATCTACTTTGTTTCTTACATTCATAGTATTTGTCTTTCTCTGACTTATTTCACTTAGCATAATACTAACTCTATCCATGTCATTAGAAATGGAAAGATTTCATTCATTTTTATGGATGAGTAATATTCCACTGTGTGTGTGTGTGTGTGTGTGTGTGTGTATACACACACACACACACACACGTCTTTTTTGTCCATTCATCAGGTGACTGATGGATATGTTTACATTATCATAAAAAATAATTAGCTAAATACACAATTCTCCTTCTCTACTATTTTTGTCTTTTAATGCTGTGATTATAAATACAATATATTATTCTATTTCATTTTATACACAATTCTCCTTCCCTACTATTTTTGTCTTTAATGCTGTGATTATAAATACAATATATTATTCTATTTCATTTTATTTTTTATGTCTCTGGCTATCTATTTAGTATTTTCCATCTTGTCTGTTTTATTCTGAATTTTGAAAGTTTCTTCAGCACTATATTGCAGTTTACTTAAGTATCTTACAACTTCTGTTGTCTTATCATTGTTGCTTGCAAAGTGACAGTCATTGTGTAATTTTCACTCTCTGACAAATTGTGATATGACCAAAAAAAGCAACAGCAGCAAAACTTATAGGATGGATGTTAGTAAACTAGAAGAGAACCCAGTGAAAATATTAGGGCAGCCCATTAAGAAATACCAGACTAAAATTTTCAAGATTATACTCAGGAGACAATAGTGAAACACTTTAGATGATTAAAAACAAGTATAAAAACCAAAGGCTCTTATTTAAAAAGTGATTCAGAAGAATTGAATTCTAAATGGGAATAAGTTTTAGAAAAGTGTAAACAAATTTATTTCATCTATATTTTTTATATAAGTTTAATAGTGATAGATGATAAAAAAAAAAACCCTAGGTCTAAATACACCTAAAATACTGTGTCAATGAGTATAAAAACTTATTTCTTAATTGTACAATCAAAGGCAGTTTAGATTTGAAGTATTATGGGTATCAATACCAATAAGAATCAGATATGATCTTATAGTATTGATAGAATTGCTCACATCCCTCCAGACTAGATACCTTTTATTAGAAAGTGTTGTATGCACTCCATTACTTTTATTTTCTGACATTCATGTTAACATATCACCTCTTTAAATATGTTAAATACATTGATTGTATTCCTTGTGTTGTGGGTTTGGAAGACACAGTTTGTCTTTCCAACTTTGTGCTGATTCAATCAGTAATATTGTCAGAAACATACAATTGTATTGATCATTGCTACAAACTGAAGTCCATTTGAAAGTTGAGAGAGGGCACCTTCATAGTCATTGTGCCAGGAAAACAGGGAGGAAGAGGGAGAGGGTGAAGGAAAGAGAGAAAGAGAAAGAGAAAGAGAGAGAGTGTGTGTTATACTAATGAAGTAACACATTGACCCCAGATATACACCCAGATATTAATTTACCTAGACCAAGCAAGAAATGATGACGTAAAATTATTGAAAATTCTAGCAATAACAGAACAATGGGATTGTTTATTTTGTGTCTTCTTATTAACAAAAAATTGCTCCTGAATATGAACCGAGGTTTTCCCAATCCTCATTGTCAATCAGATTTCAAAATATTTTAATAGGTTTATAGAGAATTGACCTAAAGAAAAAAATGGTCCTAATTGCTTAAATTCCTTAGTTGAGTGAGGATAGAAACTTTTGGATCTAGATTTATTTTCTATGAAGATAAACATACCCATGTATTGAGGATTTCAGCTCCCAAGGTATACGAAAAATCCGTTTGGTTACTCATTCAACAATCCGTTTCTATTTATCTATTTACAGTGCGACCTGCAAAGCATTGAGTACTGGACATCTGAATATGAATAATATAAGATATTGCCCTCAAGTATACAATGACGAAATATTAACAGTTACAAAATAGTGCTATCAGATAGTATGTTCAATGGCAAGTATGGAAATAAATTTCAAGAGCTTAAATAAATACAATTAGTTTTCTTTCTTCTCACTAATCAGAAGTAAATATCTTGTACATCTATTCAGTGCTGTTGTCAAAGACTAATTTTTTATTTTGAAGAGAGAGCACATAAGCAGAGGTGGGGGGATACAGAGAGAAAGAAGAGAGAGAGAGAGAGAGAGAGAGCAGGAGAGGGACAGAAGGAAAAAAAGATAATCTTAAGCAGGCACCACACTCAGCACAGAGCCAAATGCAAGGCTTGATCCCACAACCCTGGGATCATGACCTGAGCAGAAATTGAGTCAGACGCTCAAGCGACTGAGCCACACAGGCACCGCAACAATGTTCTTTTTTATACTTCAAATACTTATGTTCTCTTCATGTTTCTATCCTTACAGTAAGAGGATGTTCCTTCCAACCAGAGCCACTTATCCACAAAGGAAAAAGCATGTAGAAGGAAAAAAAGGGAGTAGCAGGCCCTGAGTCAGAAAGATTTCCTTTATATCTGTCCACCTATATCTCATTCGGCAAGAATTGAAAGAATTGGATTGGGGTGCCTGGGTGGCTCAGTCGGTTGAGCTGCCAACTTCACTCAGGTCATGATCTCGCTGTCCGTGAGTTCGAGTCCCGCGTTGGGCTCTGTGCCGACAGCTCAGAGCCTGGAGCCTGTTTCAGATTCTGTGTCTCCCTCTCTCTGACCCTCCCCCATTCATGCTCTGTCTCTCTCTGTCTCAAAAATAAATAAACGTTAAAAAAATTTAAAAAAAAAAAAAAGAATTGGATGACCTACCCCGGTATCGTAAGAGCATCTGATGGAACTAATTATTTGACTGGACATATTGCTACCAGAGACAAACCCTGGGAAATTCCTTAGAAGGAAGTATATGGATGGCATTTAAGGTAAGCACCTGGCAGTGGATGATAAAATGTTAAAGTAACGTTTTTGCTACTGCAAAGCCCCCAGAGATTGAACGTCTCCCAAATATCCTCTAAGAAGCTTATTGTTTTCATGCACCACTTACTATATACATCAATTAAATTTGGAATTGCATGACTGCTACTACCATCCGAGGTACCGATGATTTTAGATGAATCTATTAATTGTAATTTTGATAAAGTTGCTTCAGTGGCTCGAATATTACTATGCCTTTCTATAAATGTCAATCTAGCGTTTGGTTTATTCACTCAAACGTAGACTTCATTGGCAAACTTTCCACCATTTAACAAAGGTGCGTTTAAATAACACTAAAGAGAATTTTTGCACGTACAAGTAAAACCAGTTCATTTCCAACTGTCTGATATATGGAAACTACAAAAAACTCATTTGATTATTTGGTCTGTCTGGCATCCTGCCCTGAGCTGCCATTGCATACGGCCAACATTCTCTGAACATGACTACTCAAGCATTTACATCGTTAATGACAGAACAGATTCTCAGAGCAGCTGAGATCCAGATGGTGGCTTAGGTGTGCCTTAGGTACACGAAAAGAATTACCTGAAGATGCTGTTTTTGAGGAAAAGGATGGAAAAGAAGTCAGTAATGAATCATTTAAAAATCCTTATCAAAATGCCCCTTCACCTTTTTGATTCTGTTGCAAATATGCCTCAGGCATCTCCAGGAGGCAGTGACATTTTATGTAACATCATACAACAGTTTATTCACTGGAAAATTTATCCTGTAGCACCACATGCCTGCAAACATGGAGAGCACTGAAAAACCCCATTTTAGATGCTGGAGCTCTGCACATAGGGAGGGTTTGCCAACTACCTTATCATAAATCAGACTTCCTAAAACAGTGGTTGAGATCTATACTATCTGTAAAACAAAGATAGAACAAACTGAGGGCTGATGGGGGGTGGGAGGGAGGGAGGGGAGGGTGGGTGATGGGTATTGAAGAGGGCATCTTTTGGGATGAGCACTGGGTGTTGTATGGAAACCAATTTGACAATAAATTTCATATGTTAAAAAAATAAAAAATAAAAAAAAGATAGTCAGGCATATATGACCATATATGAAGTAGAGCTCTTCAAAGACGAATATTTATAGTTAACTCCCATGTATTTGTTACTATGTTTTCACAGTAATTTGAATACACCCATATACGTGCATTTCTAGAACTTTTAGCATTTTGTTGGAGGAGCTGTTCTTTAATGCATAGACAACATTTCTGTTTATATACAAATAACATATTCAGAGTTATTTATAACCAATGTATTCAAAATCCACAACATCTCGAAGATGAGTCATTCTAGTTTGTTATATTTTTGCATTTGATGGGTTTATCAGATAGCACCAGTGATCCACGGTATTAATTGGAATTTATTTACAATATCTTGACCAAATAAGGATTTCTTTTTATATGATAATGTGAAATCCAAAGAATGACCAGCACTAATGAGTAGCTTCCCAATGTCCTCAATGTCCTACACTCCTTTTGTCTTTCTGTTCCACCACCCTTAGTATAGCGCTGCCATCCCCATGATAATCTCATAGTCACAAACTACTTGCTCATCATTAGCTCCCGTCTGTATTGCTGGAGGAAGGAGGACAGATTAAGGAGAGCCTAGAGGCCCCTCTATCAGAGAAGGAATCCCAGCACTGGAATCTTTACTTTGTTTGGGTAGGGTAACTGGGAAAAGTAATGTTTGTTTTAACCTGTTTTGTCATAAATTCTGAATAAAAATGGTTCTTTTCATAAGCAAGATAGAATGAATAGTACAAGATCTACTAGCAGAATCTATCAAGACGATTTTCTATTTCTATTATATCTATGTTTCCCTATATTCCTTCCCTAAAATACACATGCCATTTTGATTAATTTTGTTGATGCACAAAAGTTAATGATACATTTCTAAAGAGGTCATGGCTTTGCATTCAAAAATGGGGTTACTGAATACACATTCTTTTCAGAGACCCATTTTCAAGACAATAGCAATATTTCAATGAAAGGTGTGTCAAAATATTTACCTAACAATTATCCTAAAAAAGTGCAATGTAATCACATAGCCAATGTAAGTATAATGGCAAGTATGATGTGGTACTAAACACCCTCATATACTTATTTTTGATCATTGCCCACATAAGAGAATTAATTTTTTCTTGTACCAATGAAATCATCTTTCTCATGAGTAATTTTAAAATTAGATGCAACATATCTTATTTTGCATTCTATAAAACTATAATGGGAAAATCCCCAATTTTAATCCCCCTGCAGTTTAATTATCAAAGCGGTATCTGTGACTACATTAATGACAAGATTACTTTTTCTGATTTAATTACTTTCTGAATTACACTGGTAGGTTCTTCCAAAAGCAGAAAGCTGTGGTAGGCAAACTTCTGAGATTGTGAATTAAACTTTTTGTGAGGCACGTGTACTAATTTCTACATTAGTTCATGGCCATCATTAACATCTCCTTTACTAGAAGGTATATGAAAAAGGTAATTTTTTAGTAAGACAAATATTTAGCAGTCTTAGTCTCAAAGATTAGTTATTGGCTTTTTTTTTTCCTAAAAAGAAAGGGCGAATTTATAAGACTTAACAGAAAGATTGCAATATGACACATAATCAAGACAATATTTCCCTGGCCATCATGCTATTAAGGCAAACCTTTTTTTGATACATCATTCTACATCATACCAAATATATTAAAACGTATCCATGTATTACATATAACACAATTTCCACATGTATACTTTGCATACAATTTTCCAGCTTTTTGAGGCTGATAAAAATTCTACATATTTAAGGTTTACAGGCTGATGATTTGATAAGCCTAAATGCCTTCCATTGCCTATGATTTTGGTTATTTAAATGATTTAAGTTATTAGTAAAGTCTAATACTGGATAAGATCTCTGAGTCTGATTGAACAATCTAACTCTTTATGTTAACTCAGCTTTTCTCTGCATGAGAAAAAGTGAAAACCTGTTTGTATGTCCCAACTTAGTGAGGAACAACATACTGAAGAAATGAATGACTCTCCATAGATTCCTATTCTCTTTATTTCATAACTAAAGCAAAGTTTTCAAATTTTTCATGATTTTAAATGTAAACTTTGGCTCAGCTGCCCTAATTTACTATACATATTATTCAACCACCAAATTGGACCATGATTCTAAAAGTGATTTCCTTCTTAAAACCTGTTTGACTCAAGAAGACTTGAAGGGTATTTCAATATCTTTAACTAGACTTTTAACAATGGCCTTTTGCCATCTGTGTCAGGTGGATGCTTAATTCTTCTAAATGTTAGCTCTGGGCCTCTCAAAATCCATAAGACTTACATGATCGATACGAGTAATTATCATGTACGTGGCCAGTATTGTATAATTTATGATGCTATTGCTCAAGTGAATTTCATTTGAGCAGATATATTATTTAATAATCTAGAGGTAAAGAAAATAAATGTTTTATCTCAGATTGTAGCATCTTTTATTCATTTACATGTTCAAGAGCTATAGCATCTATATTCTTGATACATTTCAAGGACTGGCAGCAAATCATAGGGCATTTCACAACACCATATAACAATTCTAAATGGATGAGCTTATACGTATGGTACTTCTGACTAAATCAGATGGGATTACAGTGTGTAGGTCCTACAAAATGCACTTAAAAGTAAGATATAGTAATAAGTCATAGATGATTTCTATATGATGCAGATAACATAGTGTATTTATGCATCTAAAATATACTCTCTTAACAGACTATTCATCTATTATGTTGTAATTTATATAAGAAATTATTCTTATTTCAATATTCACCAAAACAGAGAGAAGAGAATGAATGTAGAGCTCTATGCTCTGAACATCCAGCTTGATATTCTCTACTTATCTATTTATAAAACTTATTTATACAGTAGTAATGGCTTTCTATTTAATAATTTCCAGGGAAATTTCTATTTAATAATAATAAATAAATAAATAAATAAATAAATAAATAAATAAATAATAAATTTCTATTTAATAATTTCCAGGGGAAAAAAAGGGGGGGCAAAATGAAGTGAGATAGATGTACCTAGTCTAAAGATAAGATAAACTGTTGCAATTTTTCTAATGAGGAAAGATAGGGAGACATCTGTCAATACCTATAACAGCCACTCTTAGGGGTAAAGCAATATGAGCTAGGTACATTATTAATACCCTTTATGAATCAACCATATATTTTATATTAAGTCGAGAGTTAACATGAAAGCAAGCTTCTGCTAAAATGCAATATAACTGTAAAAAAGCTTCTATTTGTAAACGTAGCTAAAACATCATTTTATATTGTAATAAAAAAATCACATATGTTAAATGTTCATTGCAAAAACAACTGTCCTCATTTCTCAAATGCAAACACACACATACACACACTCAAGCCTTGTCATTTAGAGTCACCCTCCTACCCCAAATCTATCCTGAAATTGCTGGCAAAATCAACATGGGCTGGATAGAGACAGTTGATGTAATAATTACCATCTGTTATGGATCTTAAAAACAATGAGATACCACCTTACACCTGTCAGAATGGCTAACATTAACAACTCAGGCAACAACAGATGTTGGTGAGGATGCAGAGAAAGAGGATCTCTTTTGCATTGTTGGTGGAAATGCAAGCTGGTGCAGCCACTCCGAAAAACTGTATGGAGGTTCCTCAAAAAACTAAAAATAGAACTACCCTACGACCCAGCAATTGCACTACTAGGCATTTATCCACGGAATACAGGTGTGCTGTTTTGAAGGGACACATGCACCCCCGTGTTTATAGCAGCACTATCAACAATAGCCAAAGTATGGAAACAGCCCAAATGTCCATCGATTGATGAATGGATAAAGATATGATACACACACACACACACACACACACACACACACACACACACAATGGAGTATTACTCATCAATCAAAAAGAATGAAATATTGCCATTTGCAACTACGTGGATGGAACTGGAGGGTATTATACTAAGTGAAATCAGTCAGTCAGAGAAAGACAAAAATCATATGACTTCACTCATGTGAGGACTTTAAGAGACAAAACAGATGAACATAAGGGAAGGGAAACAAAAATAATATAAAAACAGGGAGGGGGACAAAACAGAAGAGACTCATAAATATGGAGAACAAACTGAGGGTAACTGGAGGGGTTGTGGGGGGGGATGGGCTAAATGGGTAAGGGGCACTAAGGAATCTACTCCTGAAATCATTATTTCACTATATGCTAACTAATTTGGATGTAAATTAAAAAAAAATAAAAATTAATAAATAAATAAATAAATAAATAAAATGTAGTAACGGGAAATTTGAAATGCCCCATCTTAGTGGAAAAGTTACTGATAGAATTCATACCTCCAAAAATATTCCTGGCACGGGAGAAAAACAGTCACTCATTTATACTCTTGTTCAATTACAGTTGTCTAGTTCCATAACACAAGTATATGGCTATTCCCATTATGATGGGATAGATTATTTGGGCTATTTTTATAATACTTTGGCATTTTTATCTTTTTAAGAAAACTTGTCCCCTGTCAACTTGTAGGAAATATTCTTGTCCAAGTATTTCCCCCATTTCTCAAAATGAATGCCTTAAGGGAACCTTCCAGGTATTTAGATTATTAGTAGGTAGAGGTTAAATTATGGTTAAAAGCGTGTAGGGTAGGCAGAGGAATAGAAGAGAAGCTTTAAGTAACCACTTCACTCCTAAAAACTAAGCAATTTTCTCAGAGGAAAGTCATAGTCACTGGAGATTTGCAATGTGGTTAGAATATCTTCCTCTCTTGATATCAGTTGCCTGGAATGGAATATACAGTTATTCTCTCTCTGGTATACTGGCACAAGTACAGAGACAGCAAAGAATTTTGAAAGGATTTTTAAAAATCTCTCTTTCATAGAAAATAAGTATTCCTTCTTGTTCTAGAAAATATTAACTTTTTAACATACAACTCAAGGCAGAAAACTGTTATGGATGTCATTGCTCCTCCGCGGTACCCAGAACTTGTTTTCTTTAGCTGCATCCTGAGCTTGATATATTTTCATGTTTACGATGGATACATTCAAATCGGAAAAGGCACCAGATGTACATGACAGTATTTAAACAATCTCAAATAATTAAAAATATTGGCTTCCCTTTACTTTTGAATTTACGTTTTATACTAAACCATGTGTTTTATATGACTTATCTATTTGCATTCTCTGTATTTCAAAATAGGGCTTTTGATGTTGCAAACTGATAAAATTGAACTTGGTTTTTCATATTATTAAGTCCCCATCAAAATATTTATCACCTCCAGTAATAAGAGATATGTAGATGTTCTAATATGACATTCACCTATGACAAGTGGAAAAAGTCACAAATCGTCATGTGAATACAGGGTTTTAATTTAAACAGTATAATAGTCTTACAACCTGTTCTGCAAATTCACTGCAATGTTAATAACCTCTCCTTCCAGGCATGGGGATAGGCCCCTTGCATGAAAGATATAATACAGGCTAAAGTAGCAACGCTCTTACGTCAGAACTCAGTCATGTAAGAATCCTCTGTAGGATGCTGAATAGAGGACCAGTCAGAATCCTAAGCCTAGGGAACCATTCCAACCTATATAAGCTACTATATAGAATCCCCTAGATTCTGACACCTTATTTTTTAGGATTGAGGTTATGTGTACAATATTTTTCAGCCAACAAAACTACTTCTTCATCCATTATGCTAATTAATGAACCTACTGGTGCCTAAAAGAGATAATCATGATTGGAAATTTTGGTTAAGAGCCACTTCTGAATCTTTGAACTTTGAACAGCATCTAACACACTACCCCAGATTTTGTATTCTAAATTAGAGAACATCATGGGTTAATTAACCATTCCTAGGGTACAAGTTAAAATTAGCATATTAAAATATTGAAAAATAATTTCAAACAAGTTAGCAAGAACTTAGAACGCAAATATGTTCATATTATGGAAATTCATGTTTTGAATCAAGAATACTGAATAAACCTCATAATGTTGGATAAATGGCTTTATTAAATAAATTCCTAGGCACATTAATTAATAGCTATAGTTTATGCTCCATATATAAATGACGATTTGTTTTCTTCCATTCTCAGAATTCCTGTAATCTGAGTTCATTTAAAAAAGAAAGGAAGAGAGAGAAAATGCTGAAGAGATGATGTTACATGGTTATTGTGAACAAGGCAAGAAAGGGACAAAAAAAAAAAAAAAAAAAACTGCCTTAAAGGACAACTTGAAACATCTGTGTTATTTGCCAGACAAAAACTTCATTCGAAATGCATACAAAATCACAGAGCAATCAAGCTATTTCAGTCTGAGTCACTATCTTTGTGTAGCTGGTATTAGGAAAATTAAGTGCCTAAACATTGAAGTGTCCTAAAGACAGTGTAAATTACATTGAATTACATTGATAGAGTTGGGTAGAACACAAATGGTATATAGAAAATAGTACTTCAGCCTGTATAATTGAATCTAAAATCTTAAAAATTTATGATTTTAAGTTTTTTATTTTGTTTTTAATGGGAAGCTATAACTATGACATTGGTGATAGAGAAGGAGGAAAAATATTTAAAACCCATATAGTAATTAGTATTTAATATCATTCCAACCAGTAGATCATGTATGATAAGGGGAAATTGACAGCTTAAAATGTGTACCCTGAAGCCTTATTTGGCTAGATCAAGATTTTATTAATGGCTTACTACACTTTGGTTATGTTTTGTCCAATTATGGGATATCTAGGCAGAGAAATATTAATACTTTCTGTACATTCTTTAAAAACAGGACATTTTTCCTTTTAGATGAGGACCTTCTAAAGAATTAGTGGCAGCAACATCTCAGGAATACAAAATTGACCAGGGATGTCACTGTGCATAACTTAGAAGTAAACTCAGTTTAGATCTCTGTAGATTAGTTTTCATTCAGCATTTAATTAATACCTACTAATACAAATCATCACTAATAGCTCAGTGATCTTTGGTTATTGTCTGTTGACTCCAGATGATTATTGATTAGTTTCTCTTAGATATGAAATATTAAATAGAGGTGCCTCAGGCTAAAGGGAAAGCAAAGATGATGTTTTTATTTCTAACTCTGTGTTTCTGCTTAATGCCCACATTAAGCATGAATCTTTCTACTTTTACCTGTTTTATATAATAAAAGAATTCCCCAAAAGTGTTCATGCATTTATCAAGCACTTCTTGAGCCACTACTGAGGTGACATATCATGTCTTCTCCCTTAATTTTGCTCAAAAACCACTGAATATACCATAGTATTCCCAGATAATTTATCTTGTCCTAAGCCATTTTAAAAGTTCTCTCAGGGGCGCCTGGGTGGCTCAGTCGGTTAAGTGTCCAACTTCAGCTCAGGTCACGATCTCGCGGTCCGTGAGTTCAAGCCCGGGTCAGGCTCTGGGCTGATGGCTCAGAGCCTGGAGCCTGTTTCCGATTCTGTGTCTCCCTCTCTCTCTGCCCCTCCCCCGTTCATGCTCTGTCTCTCTCTGTCCCAAAAATAAATAAACGTTGAAACAAAAAAAAAAAAAAGTCCTCTCACCATCCATTCATTTGTGCATTTATTTAAAATTATTTAACATTATTATGACAGAGTTATCCATTGTTTTTGGTGTTCCATGGGATTTATTTACTTTCTCTGATCCCTATTTCTCTGATCTATTCTATAATTAGCCCTGTGAGGGCTAGGGATTAGAATCTTTCACCACCATTTCTAAGCATCTGTATTGTCTTTTATTTTATTTTTGAATAGTGTTAGTAATAGAAATAAAATTGCAAAAGTAATACAGAGAATTCCTGTATATTCTGAGCCCACCCTAATGTTAACATCATCTTACAAAATCACAAAATCATACTACAATTTTCAGGAGTAGGAAACTAACAATGACACAGTGTTATTAACTGAATTACAGACCTCAATAGGATTTGAGGCAACATCCTTTTTCTTTTTCAGGACCAATTCAGGATTGTACAATGTATTGAATTGTCATACCTGCTTAGTCTCCTTCAAATCATGACAGTTTTCCTGGTCTCTAATAGCCTTGACATATTGAAAAATCACTGATTAGTTATTTTGTAGATTGTTTCTGAATTTGGGTTTGTAAAGGTTTTATCATAATTAGATTGAGGTAATCCATTTTTGCAAGAATAATACAGAAGCAATATTCCCTTCTCTGTGTATTATATTAGGGGATATATAATGTCAATATCTTATTACTCCTGATGTTAACCAGATCACTCAGGATGGTTTCTCCACTAAAAGTTACTATTTTTCCTTTTGTAAGTAATAAAATCTCTTGGGGGAGATAATTTGAGACTATGTCATATCCTGTTTCTTTTCAAATGTTCACCACTAATTTAACATTCACTGGAAAATGTCTGCAACAATAATTACTGTGGTGTTTATCTACAATTTTTTATTTTTATATTTTCTCTCATGTTATTAACTAAAAATCTCCTATAAAGAAGAGTTGTTTCTCTTCCCCATTAATTTCTTCACTTATTTGCTATATCAGTTTTGACTCATAAATATTAAATTCGTTCTCTGGGCTATACTCCAGCATTATCATTGCTTTCTTGACCAAATAGTTGTATCTCTGCACATTAGGATCTCTTGTAGGCTGATCCTTTTGACCTGTTCTCATGCTTTTGGAACACCTCTTACTTTCTGAAACCACAATACATCCCAAGCTTATCTTGTGTTTTCTCTGCTCTGACACAAGACTCAACTATTTCTCCAAGGAGAGTTGATTCCTTTAATTGGCGAATAGTGTTTCCAAACAAAAATTGAAGTACTAGTTGTGCTACTAGGATATTATTGTTACTAGACTTTCACAGTAGACAAAGCTAGAAAGTATATCTTTGTATAATAGTACATGCACATACATAAACATCTATATTTATCTACATATGTGTGATGTGTACATATATGTATCTATGTATGTATATATGTATGTATGTGTATATATATATACATATATGTGTGTGTGTGTGTGTGTGTGTGTGTGTATGACCATGAGTTCATATTCATATATCTGATTCTAATTCAATACTACACGGATCATTTGGTCTCCTCCTTTTCCTTATTTGCAATTCTTTTCTCTAACATCTTACATTCATTATCATTCATCATCAATGAAACTCTATCATTGTCTACAATATATTTACTTATTTGCATAACTTTATACATAAAGCAGTTTCAGAATTTATAACCCATACCCCTATGAAAAAGAAATTTATTAACTAGATTATATTACTTTCATATAGATCATTTTTTCTTTAGCCTTAAAGTAACCAGTTAAAATACCATTTTCAAATTTACTTAGTTTTTTTCTTTCCCACCTCTTGAAGTTTTCCAAGCATTTTAATATTCCTACTTTTTCTGCCAGCTTACATCTGAGCTCTGAACCTATAAGCTTAAGTATAAGGCAATTGCAAAGCCACATTCTTCTTAATTAGGTCCTATCCAATTCTGTTCCCCTCAATTCACCTTCATCGTGGTAGCAACTATTTCTTTTCCTACAGACTTGGACTGACTCTAACCTCAATCAGGAGAAATAAAAAGTTTCTAGCTGACTGCTCAGATATCTACCAAGATTACATTGATGTCACACTACTCTGTTCTTAACTATTTTTTTCTTTCTTCCTTCCCTTCTTTCTTCTTTTTTAGTTCTTTGTTGTTTTTTATGAAATCAAGATTTCAGACAGCAGAACTTGTTCCACTGGATAGTATTTGTTATAAAAATTCAGTATGTGGTATTAGCACAGTGATAAATTAACATGCCAACGCAAAGCACAAGACTGTATAGACAAACATTAAAACTTGATTTATGATGAATTTTACTGAAGATCCTTGATGAATTTAAAGTGTGACAGGAGGATTCCAAGTTGGAATTCAAGATTCCCAGACCCTGGAGTACATATGTCTTCTTCCAGTCATTCAGTTAAATACTAATCTAGGTGCTGCTGTGAAGGGATTTTTCAAATGTAATTAAGGTTCCAAATCAGTTGACCTTAAGATATGGGTTGGCCTTACCTAACTATAGGAGCTCTTAAAAAGCAAGGTATCAGGGGCACCTGTGTGGCTCAGTCAGTTAAGCATCTGACTTTGGCTTAGGCCATGATCTCGTGGTTCATGGGTTCAAGCCCCATATCAGGCTCTGTGCTGACAGCTCAGAGCCTGAAGCCTGCTTCAGATTTTGTGTCTCCCTCTCTCTCTGTCCCTCCCCTTCTGGCACTCTGTCCAACTCTCTCTCAAAAATAAATAAACATTACAAAAAAAAATTTAAGCAAGGTATTATTTCCAATTGGTCAAACAAACATGAGGAAATCAGCAAGATGTACATTGACCTAGGAAGAAAACAAATATCCATTTTCTGAACTGCTTAATGGCACCACATGCCAAGACACTGTGGGTAACCACAAGGAACTGAGATCAGGCCCTCTGATAGTCAGCAAAGAGACAGGAATATCAGTCCTATAACCACAAGGAACTGAATTCTGCCAGCAGTTGGAATGGGCTTGGAAGAAGACCACCCCTAAGGGAAAACAATGTGTGTTACTACATGTATGTAATTTTAAGTCACTAAGTTTGTAGTAATTTGTTATGCAAAAATATTAACAGAGAAGGGCTATTCAATGGTTAATACATAAGAAATTAAGCTGCTATGAAAGAGTCTGTGAAATAGAACCACCTGCACAAAGATGGCAGATCTTGGGTTTATCAGATAAAGACTATTGTGTGTATGCCATGTTTAAAGAAAATAAGACACTAAAAAGTAGTAATAAATAAAAATTAATAATAAAAAATAAAGAAAATAAGATCTTGAAATTATGGTAAAGGAAGAAAGGTCTGTAATCAGAACAACTTTCATGGGGTGCCTGGGTGGCTCAGTAGGTTAAGCATCTGGATTTGGCTCAGGTCATGCCCTCATGGCTCTTAAATTCATGCCCTGTGTCAGGCTCTGTGCTCACAGCTTGGATCCTGGAACCTGCAACCTGCTTTGGATTCTCTCTCTCTCTCTCTCTCTCTCTCTCTCTCTGCCCACCCCCAGCTCTCAATGTTTCTCTCTCTCTCTCTCTCGAAAATAAACACTAAAAAAAAGAGCAAATTTCAAAAGTAAAGTAATATAATTTCTAGAAGTGAAATGGTAATAAATTAAAACTCAGTGGATGAGGGGCACCTGGGTAGCTCAACTGGTTAAGCGTCTAACTTTGGCTCAGGTCATGATTACCTGGACTGGTTAAGCGTCTAACTTTGGCTCAGGTCATGATTACCTGGTTTGTGAGTTCTAGCCCTGCGTTCAGCTATGTGCTGACAGTTCCAAGTCTGGAGCCTGCTTTGGACTCTGTGTCTCCCTCTCTCCCTGCCTCTCCCCCTCTCATGCTCGCTCGCTCTCTCTCTCTCTCTCTCTCTCTCTCTCTCAAAAATAAACATTAAAAAAAAACTCAATGGTGATACTGCATGAAAGTTTTACATGGTTCAATTTATTAAAGGAAAATTAATTAGGTTAAGTAAAATAAAATCTTCTCCAAAATGTAGGAGGAAAAAAACTGTTCTTATCTCCATTTTCAGGTTAAGTGAGTAAGGCTCAAGTAAGTAATTTGCAAAAGACACTGAAGCTAATAAGAGGTCAAGTGAGGATGCAAACCAGGTCAGATTTAGTCTCTTTCTCTCTTAGTTCTTTAAATATGCTTAGTGGATTATATCACACAAAGAAGATATATTTCAATTTATCTATGAAGAAGAATACTCAAAGTTTCCCACTTTTTATAAAAATAATCAAATTTATATTCAAGAAGAAGTATATGACCTATAGATTTTAACCCTTGTCCAATTCTGTTCCTACAAGTTCTGCAGGCCCTGGTTCTACCCTCACACCTACTGACTGGATCCAATCGGATTTCCTGTTACTCCGCATTTCAAACGTCTGAAATCAGGATCTATCACAGTGGCTGGCCTACCTCCTTTGACTTGGAGCTCCATTCCCACCTTCTTTTGCGTGGAAGCTGAGAAAGGACACATGGCCCTAGATGGGGAAAAGTGCAGCCCTTGGGTCTTCCTGTGCCATTTGACTTCAATGTGATTTAAGTATCCATGCTACTCTTCAGTAGGGATAGGATCAAAGGGGAAGGAGGGGACCTGAGGGAACCTCGCCTGAGGCTTCTGCTGCTGCTCTCACAGCCAGGGCAACTGCCACACTTTGTTTCTTATGGGCAGTAAATTGCCAGGGGTCTTAAGAAGAGTCTAAACTTTTTTTTTACCTTCAAAATATTATTTCACTTGGATTGTTATTGAACCCTGGGACAATCTCTCAAAGGCAGTACCCTTTCTGAGCTGACTTACTGTGAGCTTATCTGGTCTCTACTTAGATGTCAGCTCCTCCCTGAACTGCAGTTTTGCCCTGAAACCTATGCATAATGTAGGGGTTTTGAGTGAATATCTGCTAATAACCACAGTGCCACTGAGCAAGCCCGGCCTCCTGGGAAAATCTCCCCATGGTGCAATCTCCCAGCAGCCTGAGCTCAGCGTTACCTAAGTATGTGAATATGCTTGCTGATCACCAGGCATAATTTCAGCCTCCGTTTTCTTTCTGTTTTGCTTGCATAGGTTTTCCACCTCTTGTGGATTTCCAAACTAGAGCTATCGACAATGAAATGAGAATACTACCCTCCTGCTCACTGGCAGCAACCATTTAAAATGACTGGGAATTGAACCTGATTATATTACTTTCCCACTTTCCTCAACCAAAGTGACATGAAGAAGTGACTTTAAAGTCTAATTAGCTGCAACCATAAGCAAAAAATAGAGGGTTGAGAGAAAGTCTGTAGTAACCATGGGGAATCATTGGAAGCTGGGCATCCCTCCATCCCTTGTAGGGAGAGTTGTGAGGCACAGAATGTGTGTTAATAGGAACTTCAAAGGCAGCTGTGCAAGAGAAATCACAATGGTGAGAAAGGTGACCACCCGGTTGAATCAAGAGAAACAATCCTAAATGCTCATTGATGAAGCTTTTTTACAAAATAGGACGGTGAATATCACCTCTTCTCCCAACATTTGTTTTTTTTTCCTCAATTTATTTATTGTTGTTATTGTTTTTTTGGGGGGTGAGGTTTTGTGTTTTGTTTGTTTTGTTTTTTAATGAGCCCTATGCCTGATGTGGGGCTTGAACTCAGGACCCTGAGATCAAGAATCACATGCTCTACTGACCAAGCCTGCTGCTCCTGAATTTCAGATTGAGTGCCTTAATTCTGGCATGAAAGTAGTAAATTTCCCTCAGATCCCATATGATCCAAAGAAAATATCTCAATTATAGTGCTTCATGAAAGGTTCTGAGTAGGTAAGAGCCTCGCATAGAGACAGTGTACATTTCACCTGAGCAACGACCCTAGGCTTTTCTGGGTCTTCTGGTCTCCTGAGCCATTAAATGAGGGGAGGGGACATCCTCAAGTCTCTGCCTGTGACATGATAAGAAAAATATATTTGGTTTTCGTCCCCAGTTTCTGGCACAAAGCTGCTAAAACCCTTTTACTCTCCTGAGTGATGGGGTGATGGAAACATCTTCCACAGAGCTCCAAAATTCCTTGGTGTTTCCCAGATGACAGAAGCAACTTTTGTTTTAATGAGGTTGCTCTTGGTGGGCTCCTGGATGGGGCCAGGTGACCAGAAAGACTAAGTATGATTAGAGGTTGGGAACTTTCAGATACATCCCTTATACTCCAGGGAGAGGAGAGGGCCTAAAGATTGAGTTAATTATTGATCATGCCTATGTGATAAAGTCTCTATATAAAATCCCTAAGCTATGGGTTTCAGAGAGCTTCCCAGGGAGTGAACACATCAACATGCCAGGAAAGTAGTGTACCCCAATAGCATAGGTACAGAAGCTCCTACACTTAAGATACTTCCAGACCTTACCCTACATACCTCTTCATCTGGTTGTTCATCTGTATCTTTGATTATATCCTTTGTAATAAACCAGTGAAGGTAAATAAGTATTTCTCTGAGCTCCTATGAGCCATTACGGCAAGTTATCAAACCTGAGAAGTAAATTTTGGGAACTCTTGATTTACAGCTGATTGGCCAGAAGTAAAGATAACAAGTTAGGACTTGCAACAGGAGTCTAAAGCAGACAGCAGTCTTGTGGGACTGAGCTCTTGTCTGTGAGGTTTGCACTAACTCTAGATAGTGTCATGATTGAAATGTAGGGCATCCAGGGCCACCTGAGTGACTCAGTTGGTTAAGCATTTGACTCTTGATTTCGGCTTAGGTCATGATCTAGCCGTTCGTGAGATCGAGCCCCATGTTGGGTTCTGGGCTGACAGTGCGGAGTCTGCTTGGGATTCTCTCTCACTCACTCACTCTCTCTCTCTCTCTCAAAATAAATAAACATTTTTTTAATCTTAAAAACAAAAGAAATGTAGGACATCAGTTGGTGTCCAGATAGTTGCAAAATTGGTTGGTGTGGGTAAAACCCCTACATATTTGGTGCCCAAAATGTTGTAAGTAGGAAACAAGAGCTTTTTTTTCGCTTTTATTGCTCTCAGTTCTATTTTCATTTGCCAAATATACATTAATGAATCTAAAAGTTACTCTTTTAATACCAAACTTCAATATCTACACTGTATCGTCAATTCTAAGATACATTTTTCAGATTTTAACACCTCTAAAATCTGTATGAATGTTGAAATCAATATTATTCCTTTTAAGGGACACATAAAATAATGATGCATGTCAAAATCAAAGTCAGTTTACTTTTAAAGGTGTACGGAAATATATAATATGTTTGCTTAGATGTATAAGGAAAGTCAGACTTTCAAACTGAATCCCCTTTCTGTACCCCCACCCCAGAGAAAGGTACCTCCATTCCTCCAGGTACACAAGCCCTAAATCTGGAAGTCCCCTCCCACATTCTCTATTCCCACTCATCTCCTGTGTCCAGCAACTTCACGTCTTCAGTATTTAATGTTGTAATCATTTTCTTTTAATCTTTTGATTTTTAAATCACTGCCTCTTTGTTTTAATCAACCTCCATGAAGTATAATCTACATGCACACATCTGTGTTAAGTACACAATTCACTGAATCTTGACAAATACATAAACTCATGTAACTACCACCGCAATCAAGATATAGAAGTTGCCGCCAAAAAATTCTCTCTATCCATCTGTATTTATTTCCCCAGTCCACTCCTCCGCCATGGGCAACTACTGATTTCTATAAGCCTGTAAGTTATTTTTATCTCTTCTAGAATTTCATATAAACAGAATCATACGCCATAGACATTTTTGTGCCTGCCTTTTTCTAGACAGCATAATGTTTTTGAGATTCATCCACATTGAGGCATACAATAGCAATTTCTTCCTTTTTATCGATATGTAATATTCTATCATATGCCTCTAGCACAATTTCTGCTTATCATTCACCTGGTAATGGACATTTGGTAGGTTTTCAATTTTTTTGCTATTATGAATAAAGCTCATATAAACATTTATGAACAACTCTTTGTACGGTCATAGAATGAAATTTTGAAGACATATTCTAGATACATGTTTAACTTTATAAGAAACTGCCTAACCATTTTCTAAAGTGCTTATACAAAATCATCTCACTCAAAATATATTTTAAGTCATCTTTTTTTTTACTTTTCTTTTTTGTTCCAACTCTTAAATCATTTAACTCTTCCAGATACTCACTCATCAATGTGTTTTTCCATGGTTAAAGTATTCCAACAACACTTTATGGATTTCATCGTATGGATTCTGTATTTTTTAAACAATGGAAAATTTTACCATCAAGTTAATTGATTTATTTTGTATTACAAATGTTTAAAATATGCATGAAAAATCAGAGGCTGACTAACAAGTACTTAAACCCACTAACTCTACATAATAAAGAGTTTGACCTCACTTTTGATATTTGACTACTGACAGGTCTCAAGCTCCCTCCCTCTCACCCCCATCCTTTTTTGCCCCATTCCTGGGCAAATCAGTAAGAAATCCTCCTCTCCTACTTTCTCCCTCTCTCTCTGCCAAGGGAAGCTATTCTCATTTGTGGAAACCCCCACACAGATACCACCTCGTAGCCACAATTCAAGACGAAACCAGTGTACTACTCCTTTTCTTAAAGTCATCTTGGACCAGCTTGTGCAGGTCCTTCTTTCCCTAGAAGATACTTGTGTGAATGATAAACTTCTTTCCAAATGTTCTTGGTGTATGTGATATCATTAGTATCAACATGCCAACCACTAACTGAAGGAGTCTCTGTATCCCTTTATAGGGTAGCCACAAGAGTCCAAGAGCTAGTGTTAAACCCAGAGGGGGTGTTTAAGCACAGAAAAAATGCATACCCTGCTCATGATTTTGTGTTATGGTAGCATTTGCTTTCATCACAGCCATACAATTGCATAACTTCAATAATAACAAAGAACCGTATGTCCTTAACTTTCCATTTTACAAGTTTTTTTCTATATAAATAAGCCATAATATGAATTTCACAAAAATTCATAAGCATATAGGAATGTCTAGATAATTAAGATCGAAAATCTTCTGAACAAGGAAAGTTTGAATAAGCCAATGCAACATAAAGCATGGTCCCAAGCCCACCATCAACTAGGAATTTGTTAGAAATGCAAACCAATGGATAGCACTGAGTCAAAATCTTGAGAGTGGGGCCCAGAAATTTGTATTTTAACAAGCTCTCCTGATGATTCTGATGCATGTTAATTATTAAGAACTACTGCTTCAAGGGACATGAAAAGCAATTGATGGACCCAGAGTTGCCAAGTGATAAAACTTTTGAAGAGAAGAGGTTTATAAGAAGTCTCCATAGGCATGCTTTCATAATAAGATAGATCTAATAAAAGTTGTCAAAGGAAGTAAATTATGAAAACGAGACATTACTCAGAAGAAAGACTGTCTTCAATAAGAGATATTTATTATCTCTATATTAAGGGTCAGAGGAAGTAAAGAAGGTATGCTAAGGATATTTATGTGCAGTTCCTCTTGGAGTGGAAGTTTTTAAAAGGGGAGTTATGAAAGTGAATAAGGGTGATTATAAAAAAAGAGGAAAGGGGTTTAACAGTCTAATCAGCATGAAAGTAGGATTTTCAAAATTAAATATAACGATTCCAAAAATAACTATCTCAAATGTAACCATTATATATAATATAAAATAAAAACTTCTTACCATAAGCTAGAACCTCCTAGACGACCCAGACTCTGCCTATTTTTCCTATCTTATCTCACATATATCTCTGACCTTCCTCTCTCTCTTATTTTATGCCATCAGTCTATTCCTCCAAAGTTAATGGCCTCTCTCCTAGATTTGCAGGTGGGCCCTGCTCATCAGTTTCAGTGCCACAAAGGCAAAGAAAACTTTCTTGACTACTCAAACTAGTATAATGCCATTCTGTATCCTATTATCATTGTATTTTCTTCATAATACTTATAATTCCTACGAATTATTTTATTTATTCCTGTATTTATTACATCGTACACCATTAGAATGTAAAATCTAGGACAGCTAGGACCATGTGTGCCTGCAAAACTATTTCCTCAATACTTAAATAATAGAACATAGCACATCAAGGCGCCCGTGTGGCTCAGTCAGTTGAGTGTCCGACTTCAGCTCAGATCATAATCTCACAGTCTGAGTTTGAGCCCCGCATCTGGCTCTATGCTGACAACTCAGAGCCTGGAGTCTGCTTCCCATTCTGTGTCTTCTTCTCTCTCTACCCCTCCCCTTCTCCTGCTCAGTCTCTCTCTCTCTCTCTCAAAAATAAACATTAAAAAAAAACACATAAAAACTGTTCAATAAATATTTTTTGAAATATGTAAAGTTTAACACTATCCTTTTATTTTATTATCTATATGTCAACATTCTCTACTGTATTAATAGTTCTTTGAGGATTAAGTTCACATTGCTTTTCTTTGGCAGGCCCCAAAGCTAGAAAAATACATAGACTAAGGTAAAATTCTCAACACATTGATCATCATAGACAAATTTTTTGCACAACCCAATGAGTATTTATTGGTCAATAAAATAAGTTGAAACTGTCATCACTTCTGGGATTTTAGAAAATCCCATTTATTCAGCCATAAAAGGGGTCTAAAATTTATTATTATCTATTAGATAATATCTAACATTCTTTCCTTTTCAGAATATTTGTGTTATATGCAATTACTAACCCTTGCCTTTGTAGTATGAAAACAGCTATAGAATAGGAAATATGTGAGGGATTGAGTGTGTGTGCACTAATAAACTTTATTTATGAACACTGAATTTTGAATTTCATATAATTTCCATGTGTCATTATTCTTACTTTGATTCTTTTCAACCATTTAGAAATGTAAAATCTGTTCTTAGCTCTCAGATTGTATACAAACAAGCAGTGGGTGAGATTTGGCCCATAGGCCCTATTTTGCCAATCCTGGCCTAAGGAACAGGGGAATAAAAGAAAAGAATAACTTTTAGTAAATAGAGAAGAACAAATAGATCATGAGATTATTCACTGAAACTTTACTGCATTTTATTTCACTGAGACCATGTAGCCTGCAAAGTTGAAAATGTTTATCATCTGGTCTTCTGAAGAAAAAAAAATTTCAGAACACTCTTTAGACCACAACTATCACATATATACCAGTCTGCTCTTGCATTTATTCTGATCCTTTGCCCCCTGGCTGCTGACTCATATTTACATTCATAATACGCTGTACTTTCTTAACATAACCCACACAATGTTTTATTAAGAGATTGTGTTGAATTCTATTTTCTGTATTCTCTCTCTCTTGGACCATAAGCTCCACAATGGACAGAGTAGGTGTTAAAAAGTCTAGTTCATAATTATTTCCAATGAGCTAATATCTGTAGAAAGATTGAATAAAGAATTAATATGGGAACATGTATTTAAAGTACATGGATATATAAAAAAGTTTTCTTTACCATTCTAATTTCATACCATGGTAACTTCAACAAGTTTTTACATTCTTATCAAGAAGCAATACTAAAAATTTTTTTAAAAGGGGGGTTGTGCCTGGGTGGCTCAGTCAGTTAAGTATCCAACTTTGGCTCAGGTCATGATCTCAGTTAGTGGGTTCAAGCCCCACGTCTGGCTCTGTGCTGACAGGTCAGAGCCTGGAACCGGCTTCAGATTGTGTGTCTCCCTCTCCCTCTGCCCCTCCCCTGCTCACACTCTGTCTCTCTCTCTCAAAAATAAATAAACATTAAAAATTTAAAGAAAAAAAGAAGCAATACTATCTCGTCATTTAAAAAGTTCAACATTCCCTTTCATTTGTCAGGCATGGTTATTTCATTATAAAATGGAATTCCAAATTCCCTCTACATCAATATAGCTATTACATATGAAACAAAGTGCTGAAAGCCATCAGCTTAATTTCCCCATTAGGAATTCCATTCATATATATGGAATGTTTAATATCACCTTTCTTTAAGCCATTCCTAATTACAAGACACTTGCACACAAGAACTGATTGATAAGTCACTGATTATTCTCAGAGATGGCAAAGAACTGAGAGTTAAATCCCTGCAATAGAAAAATAACCCAGCGAGAATTGCAACCTGCTATTCTGTTACTAGTGTTATTATTCCTCATGGTTAGAGTTGGAAATATAATGAGTTTAGTCAATAATACAATTGAAACATAGCCTTTCACTATCCAGAGTGGCAATGAATAGTGAGGCATCTTTCAGAAAAAACTAGGGTTCATTTATAAAGGAAGAGGCGAAGTAAATAAGAGTAAATAAATCATCTTAAAATGATTCAAGAAAGAGTCAAAGACTTAGATAAATTTACCAAGGGAAGTGCAGGCCTTTGAGTTTTTTCTGACACTGAGATAAGATGTGGTACTATTACTCAGATATATGTATATATACATGTGCATCTTGGAAGCTATCTTTTTTTTTTTCTGTAGAACATTAGGTCTTTGATTTGACCTTGGGTTCTAGGGAACACTAAGTGAAAGTCTTCATTTTTCTGGATAAGATGATAGTCTATATGGGCCATTCTGTGGATTGCTAGGTATAATGTAAGAATCTTTTTTTTCCCCCTTGTGCTTTGTTTAGCATTGACATGCTCATATCCTTTGCTGTTCACCAAAATACCTACATTCTCATTGTTGACAGGAATCCCCAGCCCAGATGTATATAAGGGTAAATAATATGCAAACCTCTTACAATAGTAATTGCTACTTTCATAGAAATTTTAGATATTTCTTCTTCTTCCTAGTGAGATGAATCCTCTTAAGCTCCATGTCTGTTTCCCTAAGTAGGTGAGCTATGCATCAATGATATATCTTCAAACATTCCATCATTATAAATTTATACTGCTATATTGTGTCAAACAAGATGAATCCAAAAGAGCAATGCATTTGAATGATCCCCCTAAGAAGCAGAAAGTAGGCTGAAAGAAACCTCATCCCTCCACCCAATGAAATAGCTCTAAGCTTGTGGATTTGGTCAGAGGCAGGAAGGACTCAGTTTATTAAAACCGCAAGAAGCATGGACATATTTTACCTCCAAGAGTCAGATCAGTTTTGTAAACAAGCAGAGTGTAAGCCAGAATTCAGAGATTTACTGTTCTAAATGAACTTCAGGTCACATAACTGTGAAGATTATGTGAAGGACTTACTGACTAATTCAGTGTCACTCATCTAATAATTACATGGCTTTGGTTCTACCAAATGATCAATCTGGCATCTGACACTTCAGTATTTACAGTTTAGTGAAATAGTTGAGATAAAGGACTATGCACTTAACCATGGTGGGTATGAGCCAGGTTGAAGAGACGAGAAGACTTTCAAAATCTTCCATTCTGACCTGACAACAATTTCAAGAAACATTATATTTGTGTCTTTGGCCCACATTCTTTCTTCTGGAGACCAAGACTCTGAATGATAAACTTATAAAAGAGGCTTGGGAATGCTGATGTAGACGCAGACATTAAAAAAAAAAAAATGTTGAATGTAATATGAATGCATAGCTTCCTCCCCAGTTTCCCTGCGGGAAAACTATGTAATTCAGTTAAGAGCAACTACCCAACAAACATAGTTTTGTTTTGTTTTGTTTTAGTATCAGTGGAATTCACAAAAAAGGGAAAAGAGAAGATCTAAAAATGGTTATAGGGCTGAATGGATTGGTAATACTGAAAACATTTCTTCTGACAGTTATTTGAAAACTTTGGTTGGTTGCTTGATTTTTTGTTTGTTTGTTTGTTTGTTTGTTTGTTTTACTATAAAGACCGTGGCCTAATCTTCCTTGGGAAAGATACCTAGAGTCTCATAAACCACCAGATTTCTGACAGATTTCTGTATTTAATCAACACTAGACCTGCCTGTTGGAAATGAATGTTAAATGTATGAACATATTAGCAGTAATCTCACAGAAGCCTGATTTGTTTTAATTCCTCTACTTTAAAGCCTATGGGGAGAAAATGTTGTTCTCAATGAGTTCCCTTCCTGTAGATATAAAACTTCTGAACATTCTAATTAACTCTACCTTTGCCTATTTAAGGACTATAAAATTCTGTCTCCTCCCCCCACCCTTTTTTTTTTTTTCCTTTTAACCAAATTCTCTCTAGGGAAAGGCATGAAAACGATAAGTTTTAGGGGCTGATTTACCAAGAGTAAAGTCTAAAGTTTATCAGAAACTTTAGAAAAATGTATTACATTAAAGACCTATTTATTTTTAAACCTTAATCTCCTAGGCCTAACTAGACTCAGATTGTTACATCTCATTTAACAGAAAAAGAAAACTCCGGTAGAAAATTTGGCCAATTGTACAAAGCAACACAATTAACTACTGATAAAATTCAAGTTTCCCAACATGGAGATTGCTAACGATTATTATTACTATTATTAATTGCTAATTACCCATGTACCAATACAATATTATGTATCATCATTGGACAATATGAAGTCATGCCTGATATTTTTATTGTGTTTTATAATTTATAGTGGTAATTTAACATAATTTTTTGTTTCAAATTTTGTTTCAAATTTTGTTTCTGCAGTAAAAACTGCAGAAGAAAGTAGTTCAAATATACCATTGAATTTAATTTTATAAGAAAGAGGGGAAAAAAGGCCCAAGCAGGTTTGGTGGCCAACACTACATAGTACTTACAAGCTAGAATTATTTCTTCCTGTTTCATTTCAGTGCTGTCAGTTATACGTCTAAAACATTTATTGGATATGTATCTGGTAAGCACCTGTCATACTGGAAGTGGATCTGCTTGTCGTAAATTTTTCAAGAACCACTATATTCACTCTGTCGTGGATGTTTTCTCCCTGCCCTCCACCTCCATGAAGCTGGGTCACAGAACCAAAGGCCCCACAAAGTCAGGAAAGAAGAGCTTGCCTGTTTGTTAAGTCCAGCACTTTCCACCTGACTGGATCTCGAGTTGAGATTGAGATTTTTCTTTTTTGAATACTAATAGTACCTTTTATTTGTTTTAGCTGTTCTGAAGAAAGATCTCTTTATTTTCCTAGTATCATTTAGTAAGCCAAAGGCTATCTTTGGAAGTGAAGCCTGCTTCTCTTTCTTACTAATTTTAGAATCTTAGACAAGTTACCCACCTTCTTTAAGGCTCATTTGTCTCATCTACAAACTATGTATGTGGCTGCCTCAAAAGTTTTATTTTTTACTTTTCTTAAAAGTCTATTTATTTATTTTGAGAGAGAGCAAGGGGAGGAACAGAGAGGAAGAAAGAGAATCCCAAGCAGGCTCTGTGCTGTCAGCACAGAGGCTTGAACTCAAGAGTTGTGAGATCATGACCTGAGCCGAAACCAAGAGTCAGATGCTTAACAGAACAAGCCACCCAGGTGCCCCTCAAAAATTTTATTTAAATGAGAATATACATGAGAATATCAGTTAGAAGATACTTATAAATATTAAATAAATATATTAATCATGATGATGATAATGGAACCAAAGGAGAAGAATGTCTAACAGATAATTAAATATCGGGAATGTATAGAGTATGCCTTCTGTTCCTTTTTTCTTGACATCTTTAGATTTGTCTCCTTCAAAGTGAGCTCTAGCTAAAACTGGAATGCCTATGTCTCTAATTTGTATTTGGAAATCAAGAATTAGTTTGGGGGGTCAATAGAAGTCGTGTGTGGCATAAAAATTACAGAAAAAAAGATGCAAAAACAAATATACAAGATAGGAAATATTAACTTCTCCTCACATAATTCACAAAATGGCTCTGTCAAAGCAAACTTATTTATAAATGACTATAATGTCTCAAAAGTTAACAGGATTGTTATTGCCCATTAATTTTTGGCCAATGGTTTTTAAACATCCTTACATCAAATAAAATGAATTGAATTTAAATAGCAGTTAAATTGCTAAGGAAATTTGTTAACTGAGAATTTTTTAAAAGTTAATTACAGCTGATGGTGTATGTTAAACACTCATTTGTTCTCAATTGAAACAACAGGATTTTTCTCTGCTTCATAATTCAAATATCCTAGAAACATGTTTCTAAACATTCAGAACATAAAAAGCCACAATATATTACAATTATAAGGGCTCCAAAATTTGGAGGAGTGAATGAAAAAGAATGAATAAATGAGTCAGTGTGTTAAGATGACCCTTCATGATCTCAACTTCTCCCTAGTTGTCTTTCTGTAGTAAATACTGACTAGTTGTCTTTTTACAATGTTTACATAAAAGTAAATTTAGAATTTTTAAAAGCATTTGTTATATAGTCCTTAGAGTAAATCTGATTTTGAAATTTTATTTTGGAGAACATAGGATACATTTGACTGTAAAAATAATGAAGGATTAAATTAATGGACAGATCCCATTTCAAAAACTAAGATGTAATAGACTGAAATAAGAAAGAAAAATGCAAACTTATCTCAGATGAATGGAAAACCGATAACGAGTGGAGGGTTTTTATTCTAGTCTGGTAAATCCCATTACGTTTTCTCTCAAATTTCCTGAAATTCCCCCATACCAAGTGAATTGTAATTTATTTTAAGTTAGCGACTATTCATAAACCACAAAATATGCTTAATGAAACTAAGAACATGGTCACAAAATCAAAATGACATAAATAGGCATTTCTTCTATAAATGACATTTACAGAATGTCTCTGATAGCTAACATACCTATACCTTTCTTATGCATATGCCATATTTTAAAAAAAAATCTTCTGAATTCTAACTATTAAAAACTCCTTTGTCATACTTTTCCTGGGTTGTCATTAATGAATGAGTGGGTTGCCTGAATGATGAGATTCTTTCTAGTCACATTGTCAATTGAGATTATGATAAGACTGCCATCTAAAAGAGATAGGATTTCAAAACTGCTGAATAACAGAGGAGGAAAAACCTGGCCCAGGAAAGCACAAGATGTAATTTGTCTTAGTTGTTAGTCACTTTATGATATGCGCTTCACCCTGAAGCCATTGCAGATTGATCTAAGGGCACTCTATTCCCAGCAATGCCAGTAGATCAATTAAACTTAAGTCCATAAAAGAATAGGGGCTTTATTAATCAAGTGTATTTAAGACTGTTTTACTTCATTCTCTGCTTTTTAAAGGGTATGACAGATTGTAATCTTGAAAGTTTTCCGATAATGAAAAATATTCATTTACAAAGGAGTTGGTACCCATTGATAAAAAGCAAGGCCTTGAGAGTTAGTAAAGCTGACTTCTTGAAGACTCCAGGCAGTAATCAATAAGACTGAGCAATATTATGAGTGATAAAAATCCATGAAGACTCAGTTCTGTAGTAAAACTCAAGAATATGGCCTTTCCACCTATTGATGGAAAGTTATTTTGGCTATGGTAACTCGTGGAAGAAGAAGGCATGACAGAGATGAAAGAAAGAAATAAATGAGATTTGAGAAATCTATACAGAGATGAGCTTTGATTATGCATTTGGCTCATGTAGCCATCAGGAAAGAAATAAATCAAAAGCCAAATTAGTATTTCAGGCAATTTTATCAATAGAGAAACCATGCACATGAACTAAATAAAGTTTATGATTGTTGGAGCCTTGAAAAATTGTTATATTCATTAATGTGTTCCAGAGTAGCCTGAGAAGACATAGTTGAGAAAACTGTGTAGCCTACAGGAAGGGCTTCTTCACCTTCAGATACGGACGTGATATCTCAGATATTGATCAACCTCAGATATTGATTTGATGGGGTGGACAGGCTATTTTATTTATAAATTGTAGCATACAGGCCCATGAAGAAACACCTCCAGGTTAGAGAAAAAGAACTTCACATTCATCAGATGTTGACCCTCAATACAGAATCACAGACTACATGGGAAATTGAAGATAACCTTTCAGAAAAAAAATGAATGTTCTTTGGGGAGAAAATAAGTTGGATACCAAAAAGGTGGACTGAGGAAGAAACTGGCCAGTTAATCACAAAATAATTTCCATTCTCTCCCGGGCACAGCACTAGACCACATTTCTGACTCTTATAGAAGGAGGTACCTGGAATGAGATCTGTCCACTGGAATATGAGCTGAAGTGATGTGTGCTATTTCCACATCGGCCTATACAACACCTAGATGTTCCTCCATATTGTCTCTCTTCCTCTCCTACTGGTGGATACTAATGACCCAGGTGACCAACCTCAAAGGGCAAGTGGGAAAGATGCCCTGAATCAGTTTGTGTCCCTAATAATGCTGTGAACTAGAGTTTCCCCAAACCCTACCCTATCCATTGATTGGACATTATGTGAATGGGAAATTTTATTGTCGTATCTATCACTGACATTTTTTTTTTCCCTTAGTGAGAACTATTTCACCAGAATTAATACAAAAACAAGTCATCTGTGGTTTGGCTCACCTAGAAGAATGTGAGCATTTTGGTAATGTTAATGCCTCTCTCACCAGTATATTACTAATATCCTTGGTAGGTGGTTTGGACTCTGGACCTTATTCTTGAACATAATGTTCTGATGGGTCTCTTTGCTTCATATAATGTATCCATTTCAGAATGCCCACTCTCTGGTGCTTTTTAATCTTTCCTCCACCATCTACAAGGCAATTCTGGAAGTTCTGTCATTCACAATGGCTTATCACTTTCTCCAGGCTCCTAAGGGCCTAGGGTGAATTTACACCATCCTAGTGACCTTGTCACAGTATTAAATGTCATACCCTGAGATATTTGTTTAAAATTAAAAATTGCATAATAATGTATAATTAGTTTAAGGGATTTTAATAATGTGTCTAGAGCACTGGAATCCTTTCTGTACTACATATTTGTTTAGGGTACAGGGTAGAAGCTGAAGATTAGAATAACTACATAAAAGTGAGTCATATAATGGAATTTGATAAAGTGGAACTTAATCCATAAGGAATTGATGAGATTGCAACAGGAAACCTTTACTATCATATGAAAAAGGCTATGTGCTTGATAATTTGTTTTAACTGAGTGAACATTTAATGGACTCCTTGAAATTAGCTATATTCACTTGCATTCCAGTAAAATTTTAGTATACATTTTGTGATAGTTATGACTTTTTGTTAAATCAATAAGTCCAATTAATATTGTTATTCTATATAAACATGATTTTTCTTTTATGCCATTAATTTTCATTCTACAAACTTGTCTAACTAAAGAAGTTATCTTAGAATATTGGAAGTAGAAGGGAGATGCCAGCCCAGGGCTCAAGATCTAGTATTGATAGCTCATATTCTGTTAATAGTGTTGACATCTTTTTTAATTCTTGTTTTTAAGAGTTAAAAAAAATTCACACTACTAATTAAATTGTCTTATCCTTTCAGAAGCTGTTCTTAATTTATGAAATGTCTAACGAGGTTTTAAAAAGTATTAAACATGTCGCTTCATCAGAGCCTGTTTGTAATGAGACTAAAGCAATTAAGTAATTGGAAAAGCATGTCTGAACATGCTGAATAAGCTTTGCTGAAAGAAATAATTTATTTTAATATTAAAATATGAATATGTGGCTAATTTTGTCAACCTCACTTATTTGTTGTTTTCACTTATTTGGCAACATAAACTTGTCTTATAATACCCAAGTAGAAGTTTGGTTCACCATCCCCATATATTTATCTCACTTCAGGTACCCTTTTTTGGTTACTAAGGATACAATGTATAAACAGACATAAGCTCTTGGTGTGAATATTCAATGTTAGTATTTCAAGTCCCTCCTTCCAGGCTTATTACTGTCAAAGCAATCATCAATTCATGATCCTGGGTTTTAGATGGACATAAGGACATCCAGCTTTTAAATATTTGCCATTGTTGAGGGGAAGCAGGAATGAGGAAGAAGTGGAGAACTATCACCAAATCGGAGACAGGAATACTGTTTATGAAGAAAAGGACAGTGAGAATCTACAAAATACAAAAGTGGTTTGTTGTTCTGTTTTGTCTTTTCTGATATCCTGAAGTGGCTCTTGAACCCACATCAGAGACAGTCCTAGAAGCAAGAGTCTAGTTCTTTAATGTTGTCACCTGAACCTATTTAAGTAGGATACATTTTTTAAAATAATAGTAATTCATGTTTAAAACATAAAGTCTTAATTTCCAGGAATGACTAGGAATGATACTAAGAAGGGGTATTCTAAGGTAACAAAATGTGAGTTAAGAGCATTTAAATGTAAGACCCCCAAGGGCACTTGGGTGGCTCAGTTGGTTGAGCATCCAACTTCTGCTCAGGTCATGATCTCACAGTACTTGAGTTCAAGCCCTGCATCGTGCTGTGTGCTGACAGCTCGGAGCCTGGAGTCTGCTTCAGATTCTGTGTCTCCCTCTCTCTCTGCCCCTCCCCTTCATGCACTCTCTCTGTCTCCTTCAAAAATAAACAAACATTAAAAAAACAATTTTAACGTAAGACCCCCAATAAATGCAATTTTCCTGGAACTTCTATAAATACGAACCTGTGTAGCTCATTTTTAGAGACCACTGAGCTACGCTATAGATCCTAATAAAGAAATATCCAAGCTGGCTAACTTCTGAGGAGCGATTAGGAATCCTTGAGATAAATACAAACCATGGGTGCTTCTGGCTGTGGTAGCTGCACCATCTGATGTCCATTCACACCACACAACCCTTAGGCCTGGCAGCACAGTGGGTCTTGAGCCAATTCTCACTGAGGTAGGAACCTTCAGGGTGTCAGCCTTAGCTTCTGATGGGTTTTATATTAAATTATCCACTCAGATCTGGTGCCTGCTGACTGACATGTTCTTTGTCTTAGGCATTGCTTTCTTCTATCATAAAGGAAAAATAACTTTAGAAAAGACCAAAAAATTCCTGAAAGAAAAACTATTCCCATATTATAACCAGAATAAGATAGTATTACTTTTAGCCTCCTCTATCCTGATCAGACCTCACCCCAAACATTGTGTTAAGGGCATGATGCACCGAGGAATATTCTAAAATTTGATTTTGTTTCTACTTAAATTTGAAAGACCTCCTATGTCTAGAATGTTCTGCGGGCTTCTTGATCCAATTTGAGATTTCTCCCATTTACTAGAAGCCCAGATTCAACTGTATCTTCTGGGATTATAGGATTAGTAAGCAGAACCAGGAATGAAATATCATGGGTTTAAATGCACGATGGGAAGATGTTTACTCATGTGTTAGATCGATATTAAATACCTGTTAGGCGGAAGTCTGCAGAACAATGTTGAGAAGGGACACGCTGTGGTAATGAAATGTGAAGTAAAACTTTTTTACGTAAGACCCTCCATAAACAGATGGCTATCATGATGTGGATATTGGAAAAACAATGAAGCTAGAGTAAAAAGTATGTCTCCTGGTCAATACAGTATCATACTGCACAAGCCATCGATACTATTTTTCCCTATGTAAAATAGGTAATAACTTGCCCCCTCGAGTTGTTGAGACTAAGATAAGAATATGCATGTGAATCATTTTAGTGATTTAATAAGTAGTAAAGTCACAAAAGATAGCGAAGGTAAAAATATTTTTATCAATGTCACTGCTCCCTTTGAAAGAAAGTAACTCCTCTGATTAACAAAGGCAAGCTTAGAAACTAAAACTTGTTTGAAAATTTAACAAAGCAGCAGGTACTGAGAAGTTTCCATACTATATTATTTTAACCATTGACTATTTTATACCCAGGAACAATTTTCTATAATATACTTATATATATATATATATATATATATATATATATATATATACACACACACACACACACACACATATATACGTACACACATATATACGTATATATGTGTATATATATATATACATACATATATACGTATATATGTGTGTATATGTATATTATTTTTTTATTTAAGAGAAGGTCTCACCATAGAAAAAAAATCTCTATTATTTTCCCCCTTTGGGAATTTTCATTAATCCACAATTTATCCATGGTTACATTTTTTCTATTTTAAAAAATAAAAAGTACATAAATTCCATCAACTTAAAAACTAAATTCAGAATTCAGATATTGTCTTTCCCTAATTCTTTTACTCAAACCATTGATTTTAGAGTGCTTTTGTTTTTAACTGTTGAGCAATTTTTGCAAACATGTTACCAGATCAGTCAATGCATAGCTCAGAGCACAGAGAAGCCTTGTTACAGTAAATGTCAGACCATTCCCTGGCATCCACAGAGGAGCCTGAACAGTCCTCATCAGTCACAGGGGACAATTTCTAAGAAGGGGATGAGTCTCAAAGCAATACCATAAGCAAATGTCAATTGCCTAGCCTCAACAAGGCAGGGTCTTGTCACATTTTGAAAATTGCCTAGAGACGTGGCTTTTACAACAGGCCCAAAAGACAAATCACTTACATCTTCATGTTTATTCCCTAAACCTCTATTATATGACCCAGGTAAGGTATTTGGGGCATGGCATTCAAAAGCTAAATGAAAAAAAAAAAAAAAAAAAAAAGAAAAAAACATAAGAAAATATTCTAACAAATGTCCAGAATAAGAGCTGTCTTCATAGTAAGGTTGTCTATGAACTCAGCCACAAAAACCAAAGGCTTAACAAGAATTTGCAAAGTAGTAAGTTGATTACAGAATATCCTGTCAGCTTATATAGGAAAAAAATAATATCCAGAGAGATTTTAAAAATTTATTCAAAAATCAAAATCTCAAGAGATGTCAATCATTAATCAGTCTTTCCATTTTTTTTATGTAAAGATAATTATAAATTATCCAGTAAATTTGTAGTTTAATTTTAACATTCTGAATTCCTTAGGTGAAAATTGTTTTAAATTCTATTTCTAGGATAATATTTACATGATTTGGACTCACCTGAATATGCCATGCTAAAAAGATCAAACTTGGACCATTGAGACAGAAACTCTAATATTATACCCCAAAGTCCTTGACACTTAGTTTCAGTTTCCTCATCCATAAAAATAACAGAATAATCCCTATTTTCTGACATAATTTTGAGGCCTGCAATAATATATGTAAAGACATTTTGATCAGTGCTGGATACACTGCAAGTAATAAACAGGTGGTATTTTCCCATTTTTTTTACTCTGATGATATAATCAGAGATTTCTGTCAATAAATTCTATTATAAAGTGTAACACTACTGCAGAGTATTAGAAAAATATAAATGGCCAACAGAAGCCCTGTAAAGTAAGAAGAAAATTTAGCAAATGAAATTCAACGTAGAAAATGTTTTTTTCTGGAACCGAGATATGAGTAGCTGGGAAATAAAATTTGGCTTTCCCATGTAAGAACTCACACAACATCTCTAAAAGCTTCTTTATCAGTAAAATGGCAATTCTTTTTAAATGGCAATTCTTTATTGGTAATTCATTATTGGTAAAATGCTAATGATAATATTTAATTCTGAGGGCTGTCATCAATCTGAAATGAGAAATATGAAAGTCTTTGTTAGTTGGATATTACTATTGGGTATGATTATGTTAATTTTACCTCCAATGTTTTAAATTGCATAGTAATTGGAATTTAGGTAAAGTAGAATGAACTTCCACATTTTATATATCTGGGCTTCATAAAAATTTTCTTTAATTCACTCCATTTTTGGGAGGTTTTGTAGAACTAGAAGATAAGGGGAATATTAATATGTTTTAGAAGACCGTCCTTTATTGTATATTCCTGTAGTTCTTTATGAAAAAATATAACTCGAAATAAAGAAAAAAAATAAGTGCACTTGTGTATCTCTGCAATCTATTTCACACTCTTAAGATGTGTAGCAGATGGTCTTTTCCAAAAAAACCCACAACATTTCCATCTCATATGTTTCTTTTTACAATGTGACTTTGACCCAGCCCTATCAAAATGGGGAAGTAGGGCCCTATCTTCTTGAATCGGAGCAGTCTTGTAGCTACCTTGAGTAAAGTGGAAATGATAATGTGATTTATGAAACTAGGTCCTAAAAGGAAAGTGGCCTCTTCTTTGTCCACTTTATCTTGGAATCATAACCCCCATGGGCTCTCCAGAGGCTACCATACTGTGAGGAAGCCACATACACTGTATGAGTGTCCTGGTCAACATTACTATCCTTTGAGTCATCCTATCCTTGCCAGACATGTGAGTGAGCCTTCAGATCATCTTATCATCTAGCTGCTAAATAAGCCCCACCTTCACGTCTCCCAAATAGAGATCCTCATCACTGTAGAGCAGGAATGGGCAAACTTTGGTTTGCTCTGTTTGATTCTTTTTGCCTCAGAATCTGTGAGCCTGACAAAAACAGCTGTCTTAAACTGCTAATTTTTGGTTGCTTTGTTATGCAGCAAGAGTAACTGGAACAGGATATTTAAACATCCTAATATTCTGCTAATGAATGTAATACAAATGTACTCCTAAATTTATTAATAGAACACAAATGACTTTTACATCAGTAAGAGCTAGGTTAGGAATACATGATAACTTACTGACTGGGTTATGAGTTGTTAAAACAAATTAGAAAAAGGAATTCTGAAATAATCTAGCAAGACAAATTTGAATAACCAGATTTAAGTGCCCTCTCTGGATACATTCAAGGAATATTTTATTAGTAAAATAATAAATTCAGTTAGCTCTAATATCCTCTCCCAAGTCTGTATTCCTCTGAGTGTTAGAGGAAGTATGTCACTGATGTGTGATATTCACTAGGAATGGGGTATAACACCAAGTTTCACTGAGTGGATTAAGACCAGAAGTGTAAGATTTCCAAAACTTCATTTATGCTGTGTCCTCAGGTGTCTCAACATGTGCCTGCTGGATAATGTATAGAAGGGATTCCTTTAGGTAAGTATTTTATCCTATAGACAGGAATTGAGCTATGATTTAGATATTGCAATAAGGGAGGATCACAGATAAAAACATCCCACAAACTTCACATGGGAATTGCTAGCTCAATTTTATTTTGAAACTAATGAAATTTGTGTTTCTGATCCACAGCATAGAAGAAAATTGCTTTAGATGATGTGCATTTATTCTTTTATTCAATACTTATCCTTATTGCTACTTTCTTCCAAAATATAAGTAAAATCGTTTCTTTTATTAAGCCTTTACATTGTTTCTATTTTCACATTATAAGGCATGTTGCAAAAAATAATATTATTTTAATTATTTATTAGTGTAATCATTGGGAGGGCAATACTGGGTGTAAGCTTAATTTTTTAATTCTACCAATTTAAATATTAATTCTCAATGCTGCAAATAAATTCTGATTTATTTTTAGGGTCAAAAGCTAGTTAGAAATAGATCCCTCCACTCTGTATGTCAATGTCTACCACTTATGCTAGGTCTTGAGATTCGGGATTCATAAGTATTTATAGAATATAAACCCAAAGTTCCTACAGTCCATCCCAAAATACTGTGACCCTTCTCCCTTCTCTAATGAATGATTATATAGTGCAAACAAATATGGAATACTCATTTCTATATATTAAATCAAGGCCACAGGAATTCTGTAAGACTCTTCAATTCTATCTAACTGGGTGCTTGAAGTTTAACTGGAACTTTAATAACTGTTAAATTACATGAGAAAGAATAATTTATATATATTATATATTATACATACTATATATTAGCGAATAAAGCTAAAAATTCAGTGTCAAGATAGATACTTTTATTAACCAAAATTGTCTATATTAAAAATAAAATAGTACATATTTAAGAAGAAAAAGAAAAAAAGGAGGAAAGTGGGGAGAAGGAGAGAGGAAGAAGAAAAAGGAGGAGGTGGGGCGCCTGGGTGGCGCAGTCGGTTAAGCGTCCGACTTCAGCCAGGTCACGATCTCGCACTCCGTGAGTTCGAGCCCCGCGTCAGGCTCTGGGCTGATGGCTCAGAGCCTGGAGCCTGTTTCCGATTCTGTGTCTCCCTCTCTCTCTGCCCCTCCCCCGTTCATGCTCTGTCTCTCTCTGTCCCAAAAATAAATAAACGTTGAAAAAAAAAAATTAAAAAAAAAAAAAAGAAAGAAAAAGGAGGAGGAGAAGGAGGGGACAGGGAGGGGAATGCTAACAACAGCAATAGCAGCAACTTCTCTTCTTACCATCTGCTAGGAACTTTTCTAATCACCTGTTATGACTACCTATGTTTCTCAGAAGAGGAAACTGAGGGGCAGATAAGTTAATTTGTAAAGGTCACCCAGTTAGTAAGTAATGTGGCCTGATTTGATATTCAATAGCCAAATTTGAGACATTACATATCATGTGACACTGCCTCATGGAGGGAAAAAAATGTAAACTAACGAACCTGGAAAGTTAGTTTAAAAAATGAATTTGGTATGCAGAAATAGGTTGCATTTTATATACTAATAGTGAAGTAACAGAAAGATAACTCAAGAAAACAATCCCACTGACAATTGAACCAAAAAGAATAAAATACCTGAGAATAAAGCTAACAAGAAGGTAAAAGATCTGTACTCTGAAAACTATAAAACGATGAAAAAAATTGAAGAAAACATGAATAAATGGAAATATATTCCATGCTTATGGATTGGAACAACAAATATTTTTTAAACAGCATACGACCCAAAGCAATCTACCAATTAATGCAGTTTTTTAAAATTTTTTTAAACTTTATTTTCGAGAGAAAGAGACAGAGCGTGAGTGGGGGAGGGGCAGAGAGAGGGAGACACAGAACGGGAAGCAGGCTCCAGGCTCTGAGCACAGAGCCCAATGAGGGGCTCAAACTCACTAGCCATGAGATCATGACCTGAGGTGAGGCCGGACGCTTCAACGACTGAACCACCCAGGCGCCTCCCCCAATTAATGCTCTTTAACAGAATACCAACAACATTTTTCACAGAACAGGAACAAATAATATGAAACTTTGTATGGAACCACAAAATATCCTGGCTAGCCAAAACAATCCTGAGGAGGAAGAACAAATTGAGGTATGATAATACCAGATTTTAAGATGTACTACAAAGCTATAGTAATAAAAACAGTATGGTGCTGGCACAAACATATATCAATGGAACAGAATAGAAAGTCCAGAAATAAATGCGCATTTATACAGTCAATTAACTTACAACAAAGGAGACAACAATATACAATGGGCCACAGTCTCTTTGATAAACGGTGCTGGGAAAAGAAGACTGTTAAATGCAAAAGAATAAAACTGGACTACCTTATTAAACCATAAAATAAGTTAAAAATGAATTTAAGACCTCAATGTGGACTTAAAACCATAAAACTCCTAGAAGAAAACATAAGCAACAATTTCACTGACATCAACCATAGAATTATTTGTCTAGATATGTCTCCTCAGGCAAGGGAAACAAAAGTAAAATAAACTATTAGGACTACACCAAAATAAAAAGTTTTTGCACAGCAAAGGAAACCATTAATACAAAAAAAAAAAGGTAACCTACTGAGTGGAAAAAATATATTTGCAAATGATCTACCCAATAAGGGGTTAATAACTAATATACATATATTTTTAAAAAGTATACAACTTAATACTACTACTCATCCAATTTAAAAATGGGCAGAAGACCTGAAAAGATATTTTTTCCAAAAAATACATATAAGAGACCAAACAGATGCTCTTCACTAATCATCAGGGAAATGTAAATCAAAACCATAATGAAATGTCACCTTATACCTGTCAAAATGGCTGGAATCAAAAAGGTAAGGTAAGAAAAAAAAGTGTTGGTGAGAATGCAGAGAAAAAGAAACTCTCATGCACTGTTGGTGGGAAGGCAAGCTAGTACAGTCACTGTGAAAAACAGTATGGTGGTCCCTCAAAAAATTAAAAATAGAATTACCACATGGTTCAGTAATTCCACTACTGAGTATTTACCCAAAGAAAACAACAACACTAATTCAAAGGGATACATGCACTGCTATGTTTATAGTAGCATTATTTACAATAGCCAAGATAGGGAAGCAATCCAAGTGTCCATTGATAGAAGAATGGATAAAGAAGGTGTGGTACATATGTATACTTATATATGTGTATATGTGTGTGTGTATGTATATACATATATACACCATATTATATTCATTTCAGGTGTACAATACAATGCTTCAACATTTCTATTTGATACTCAGTGCTCATTACAGTAAGTGTACTTTTAATCCTCTTTATCCATTTCACCCATCCCCCTAGCTACCTCCCATTTGGCAACCACCAATTTGTTTTCTGTATTTAAGAGTCTGGTTGTGTGTGTACACACACACACACACACACACACACACACACACACTGGAATATTACTAAGCCATAAATAAGAATGAAATATTGGCATTTGCAACCACATATATCGACTACAATGTATTATGCTAAGTAAAATAAGTCAGACAGAGAAATACAAATACTATATGATTTCCCTCATACACAGAGTTTAACACATAGAAAAAAAAAGAAACAAACAAACAAAAAACAGACTCTTAAATACAAAGAACAAATTGGTTATTGCCAAAGGGGAGGTGGGTGGGGAGATGGGTGAAATGGATAAAAAGGATTAAGAGTACACTTATTATAATGAGCATGGAGTAATGTACAGAAATGTTGAAGGATTGTATTATAACCTGAAATGAATATAACATTGTATGTTAATTATACTTCAATAAAAATGTAAATAACAAAATAGAGGGAAAATCAGTTTAGTTACTCAGTTGGAATTGATATTTATTGAGCAAATTAAATCTTAAAGCCCCAAGTCATTCAATGATGTGATGAATTTAGTTCTATCCATTTAGAATATACTAATTATTTGTCATCTTTTTAACAAACCAAGAACATAGTCACTCAAAACACCTTTTGTGTTCTGTGCCTCAAAGAATCCTCATTGCAAAAGATTGCAGGATCTTTTGAATCAGTTTACTGATTTCTCTTTCTCTCTGTCTCTCAAAATTAACAAACATTTAAAAAATAAAAACAAAAACAAAATTAAAAAAACAAATTTTAGGAAGTTCAAGGAAGTGTGCAAACTCTTAACTAAATTGATCAAAGGAAAACAGAAGATTCAAATTATTAAAATCAAGAATATAACTCTTGATAATTCAGCAGTCCCACTACATACCCTACAGCCCTATAGTGTGTCTCAGGGTGCTCAAAGGCCCATTCCCATTGGACACATCTAACCCACAAACAATTCAAGCTCTATATTTGTAAAACTAAACTGTTGCCTCCTGATTGTACCATTTTCAAGCACTAATGTAAGTTTTAATACAGCTTAGAAGGGGCACATGTTATACAAATAGCAAGTCAATTTAAAAATTTTCAGTGGAATAGTTAAAAAATGGTGTCAGAGTAGAAGGACCCTAGGCTCACGTTGTCCCACAAATATAACTAGATAACTATCAAATCAACCTAAATACCCAGAAAATGACCTAAAACTGGCAGAACAAATTGCACAACTAAAGGTAGAAAAGAGGCACATCAAAGAAGGTAGGAAGTATAGAGACATGTCTTGGGAGAGAAATGGATTATGGCCATTGCAGTGGGATGAAAGGAGTGTTGGTTGGGAGAAGGGTAAGAGACAGATTAACACACAGGGGAGTGCATGCAGAAAATGAATTCCCATAGTAATTGGCTTATAAGTGAGAGGTGCCAGATTTGATGAATTCTGGAAACTAGCAGGACTTAAAGCATGTCGTTTTCAAGGTCACTAGGCTTGGCTGAGACAGAGTCCTGAGGGCATCATGCTGCTCTTGGAGAGAAGGCAGAAAAAGATCCCGTGGACACACAGCACAGAAAAAGTGATCTGAAGAACACCTGGGGCACACAGTGGGAAGATAATTTGCTCATCTCAGAGTGCATTACAGAGAGGTAACATTCACAGAGAGACTCTTCCAGGAACAGACTGGCATCATTTCTCTCTTCCACTCCTCAGAAAAAGCATAGGGCCATTTGTGGCAACTAGCGTAGCACTGACTAACTTGCTTACACTAAGCCCTGCCCCCCGCAGCCTCTGGGGGAACTGCCCCTCTGAGTCACAAGTGCCTCAGTACCAGCACGAGAGGCTCCCTCCCCCAGAAAACTGACCCAAATTCCTGTTCACACTGCATCTGCTGACACAGGATTTTTGCAGACTCTTGGTTCCAGCAGCAGTGGTGACAGGTCTCATTTCACAAACAGACCAGAGCACACCTAATTAAAACAAGCCACTTTTGGGGCGCCTGGGTGGCGCAGTCGGTTAAGCGTCCGACTTCAGCCAGGTCACGATCTCGCGGTCTGTGAGTTCGAGCCCCGCGTCAGGCTCTGGGCTGATGGCTCAGAGCCTGGAGCCTGTTTCCGATTCTGTGTCTCCCTCTCTCTCTGCCCCTCCCCGTTCATGCTCTGTCTCTCTCTGTCCCAAAAATAAATAAACATTGAAAAAAAAAATTAAAAATAAATAAATAAATAAAACAAGCCACTTTTAGGTCAGGGACCAAACACTGCCCACAATAGGCAATGAGAGCCTCTTAAGATTAATGGCCTGAAAGATAAATGGCCAAGACAAAACAGCAGAGCACAAGCAGCACATTGGAAAAACGGATGGAAGCGCCAGCACCTGGGAAATAGGGGGATACCATATGGCAGGGCACTACAGGACCTCTTCTTCATAAGGCCATTATCTTCAGGAATAGGAGAGGCAGCTGACTTGTCTGACACACACACACACACACACACACACACACACACACACACAGGAACAGAGACACAGACAGAATTGGAAGACACAGAAATTTATCCCTAAAGAAAGAACAGGAAAAGGCCATGGACAGAGACTTAAGTGAAACAAATATAAACAACATGCCTGATAGGGAATTTAAAATGGAGATCATAAAGATACTCACTAGACTTGAGAAAAGAATGGAAGACATGAATGAGACCCTTAACACAGAGATAAGGAATAAGAGCAGAGATAAACAGTATAATATACAAAATGGGAAAAATGCTTAATAGAATGAACAGCAGGATAGAAGAAGCAGAGGAATGAATTAGTGACCTAAAAGATAGAAATGTAATCAAGCTGAACAAGAGAAAAGAATTATGCAAAAAGAGAATAACCATAGGGAACTCAGTTACTCCATTCAACATAATAACATTCATATTGTAGGAGTCTCAGAAGAAGAAAGAGAAAAAGAGGCAAAAAAATATGTTTAAAGAAATAATAGCTCAAAACTTCACTAAATTGGGAAAGGAAACAGATACCCATATCAAGGAAGGCACAGAGAACTCCCATCAAAATCAACAAAAGCAGACACACAGCAAGAAACATTGTAATTAAAATGGCATAACATAGTATTAAAAAATTAAAGCAGGAAGACCAAAGAAGACAGCAACTAACAAGGGAAAACCCATAAGGCTAGGAGGGATTTTTTCAGCAAAAACATGGTAAGCCAGAGGGTAGTTGCATGATACATTCAAAGTGCTGAGTGGGAAAAATCTGCAGCCAAGAATATTCTATCCAGCAAAGTTATCATTCACAATAGAAGGAGAGATAGTTTACTGGGTAAGCAAAACTAAAGGAGTTCATGACCACTAAACCAGCCCTGCAAGACATAGTAAAAGGGACTCTTTAAATGGAAAGCAAAGACTAAAAGTGACAGTATGAAGGTAGTAAAAGCAAAAGAAATAAAAATTAATATTTCTATTAAAAAAATTAGTCAAGGAACTAAGAAAATAAAAGAATGTAAAATAAAACATTTACCTAAAACATGAGAAGGATAGAAGTAAGAATGAGTTCAAACTTAAATGATCATCAACTTCTATGATATGCAGAAGAGGTTATATGCAAATCTAATGGTGACCATATATAAAAAAAACACTAATAAATATGCAAGAATAAAGAGAAGGAAATCCAAACATATCACTAAAGAAAACCAGCAAACCATGAAAGAAAGGAAGGATCAGGAAAAATATTCAGAAAAAGTCACAAAACAAATAATAAAATGACAATACATACATATCTATCAATAATTACTTTGAAGTAAATGGACTAAATGATCCAATCAAAAGACACAGGGTAATAAGAATAGATTAAAAAAAAAACAAGATCCATCTATATACTGCCTACAAGAGACTCATTTTAGACCTAAAGACACCTGCAGATTGAAAGTGAGGGGACAACAAAACATCTACCATGCAAATGGATGTCAAAAAAAAACTTGGAGTAACAATACTTACATTGGACAAAACAGACTTTAAAACAGTGTAACAAGAGACAAAAAAGACATTATATAATAATAAAGGAGACAATCCAACAAGAAGATATAATGATTGTAAATATTTAGGCACCCAACATGAGAGCACTCAAATACATAAAGCAACTAGTAATAAACATAATGTAACTAATTGATAGTAATATATTAATAGTAGGTGACTTTAATGCTGTACCTATATCAATAGACAGATCATCTAAATAGATTTTACAAGTAAGCAATAGATTTGAATTATACACTAGAACAGAGGATTTAACAGATATATTCAGAACATTCCCTTTTAAAACAGCAGAATATACATCCTTTTCAAGTCCACATGGGATATTCTTCGGAATAGATCACACACTAGGCAAAAAAAAAAAAAAAAAAAAAAAAAAAAACAGCCTCAACAAATTTAAGAAGATCAAAATCATAAGATGCATCTTTTCTGACCACAATTCTATGAAACTAGAAGTCAACCACAAGAAAACATCTGGAGAGACCACAAACACATGGAATTAATTAATATGCTACTAAACATTGAATGGGTTGACCAGGAAATAAAAAAAGATAAAAAGTACACAGAAGCAAATGAAAATGAAAACACAATGGTTCGAAACTTTTGGGATGCAGACAAGGGAGTTCTAAAAGGGAAGTTCATAGCAATGTAGGCCTGCTTCAAGAAGGAAGAAAATTTTCAAATAAATAATCTAAACTTACACTTAAGGATCTAGAAAAAGAACAACAAATGAATCCTAAAGCCAGTAGAGAGAGAGAGAGACAGAGACAGAGACAGAGAAATACTAAATATTAGAGCAGAAATAAGTGATATAGAAACCAAAAAAACAATATAACAGGGGCGCTTGGGTGGCTCAGTCGGTTAAGCGTCCGACTTCAGCTCAGGTCATGATCTCATGGTCCGTGAGTTCGAGCGCTGCATCAGGCTCTGGGCTGATGGCTCAGAGCCTGGAGCCTGCATCCGATTCTGTGTCTCCCTCTCTCCCTGCCCCTCCCCATTCATGCTCTGTCTCTCTCTGTCTCAAAAATAAATAAAAACGTTAAAAAATTTTAAAAAATATATACAATATAACAGATTAAAACATTAACTGGTTCTTTGAAAAAATTAATAAAATTGATAAATCTAGCCAGACATATCAAAAAAAAAAAACAAAAACCAGAAAGGACTCAAATAAAATTACAAATGAGAGAGGAGAAAAAACAACACCACAGAAATAAAATTATAAGGGAATATTAAGAAAAACTATGTTCACAAATTGGACAACCTAGAAGAGACGGATGAATTCCTAGAAACATAAACTACCAAAACTAAAATAAGAATAGTAAATTTGAACAGATCAATTATCAGCAAGGAAATTGAATCAGTAAACAAATCAAATAACTCCCAACAAACAAAAGTCAAGTACAATATGGCTTCACTGATAAATTCTACTCAACATTTAAAGATGAATTGATACTTATCTCCTCAAACTATTCCTAAAAATAGAAAAAGGAAAACTCCCAAGCTCATTCTACAAAACCAGTATTACCCTGCTACAAAAACCAGATAAAGACACCACAAAAAGACAACTATAGGCCAATATCCCTTATGAACACAGATGCAAAAATCTTCAAGAAAATGTTAGCAAACAAAATCCAATACAATAAAAAATGACTCACATAATCAAGTGGGATTTATTCCTGGGTTGAAAGGGTGGTTCACTATTTGCAATTAATCAACATGACACATAACATCAATAAAACAAAGGATAAGAACCATACTATTATTTCAATAGATGCAGAAAAAGCACTTGAGAAAGTACAACATCCATTGATGACAAAATCATTAACAAATAGGGTTAGAGAGAATATAGTTCAACATAATAAAGCCCACACATAAAAAATTCACAGCTAACATCATCCATAATGGGGAAAAAAACAGTTTTTCCCCTAATGTCAGGAATAAGGTAAGAATGTTCACTATCACTACTTTTATTCAACATAATACTGGAAATCTAGAAATGAGATAACAACAAAAAAAAGTCTCCAAATTGGTAAGGAGGAACTAAAACTTTCACTATGTTCAGATGATATGATACTATACATAGAAAACCTAAAAGACTCCACCAAAAAAATTGACATAACTGATCAAATTCAGTAAAGTTGCAGGATACAAAATCAATGTACAGAAATCTGTTGCATATCTATACACCAATAATAAAGCAGCATAAAGAGAGCTTAAGAAAATAATCCCCCTTACAATGCCACCCAAAACAATAAGATACCTAGGAATAAATGTAGTCAAAGGTGAAAGACCTGTGCTCTGAAAACTATAAAACACTGATTTAAAAAAAAAAAATTGAAGACAACACAAAGAAATGGAAAGACATTTCATGCTCATGAATTGGAACAAATATTGTTAAAATGTCTATACTACCCAAATAAACCTACAGTTTTAATGCAATCAATAGCATTAAATACCAAGAGCATTTTTCACAGAAATAGAACAAGCAACTCTGTTATTTGTATGGAATCACAAAAGACTCTGGATAGCCAAAGCAACCTTGGAAAGGAAAGGAAAAGAAAAGAAAAGCTGGTTGCATCACAATTCTGGACTTTATATTACAAAGCTATAGTAATCAAAACTGTATGGTATTGGCACAAAAACAGACACATAGGTCAATAGAACAAATAGAAAACCCAGAGAGAAGCCCACAATCATATGGTCAATTAATCTTTGACAAAGCAGGAAAGAATATGCAATGGGAAAAAGACAATGTCTTCAACAAATGGTGTTGGGAAAACTGGACAGCTAAATGCAAAAGAATTAAATTGGACCAGTTTCTTATACCATATGCAAAAATAAATTCAAAATGGATTAAAGACCTAAGTGTGAGACCTGAAACAATAAAAATTCTAGAAGAGAATTTACTCAGCAATTTATTTGACATTGGCCAAAGCAACTTTTTTCTAGTTATGTCTCATGAGGCAAGGGAAATAAAAGCAAAAATAAACTATTGGGACTACAAAAAAGTAAAGCTTCTGCACAGCAAGAGAAGCAATAACACTAAAAGGCAACTTAGGGGAGAGGAGAGATATTTGAAAAGGACATAGCCAATAAAAGGTTGGTCTGCAAGATATATAAAGAAGTTATGAAACTCAAGATCCAAAAACAAATAATCCAATTTAAAAATAGGCAGAAGACATGAACAGACATTTCTCCACAGAAGACATACCAATGGCCAACAGACACACAAGATGTTCATCGTCACCTACAGAGAAATGGAAATCAAAACTACCATGAGGTATTACCTCACATCTGTCAAAATGGCTAAAATCAAAAACATAAAGTTCTTGTCAAACTCAACACCCAAAAAAATTAATAAATAATCCAGTGAAGAAATGGGCAAAAGACATGAACAGACACTTTTCCAAAGAAGATATCCAGATTGCCAACAGACACATGAAAAGATACTCAATATCACTCATCCTCAGGGAAATTCAAATCAAAACCATTGTGAGATACCACCCCACACCTGACAGATAGGGTAAAATTAACAACTCAGGAAACAACAGATGTTGGCAAGGATGCAAAGTAAGGGCAACACTTTTACACTGTTAGTAGGAATGCAAACTGGTGCAGCCATCTGGAAAACAGTATGGATGTTCCTTAAAAATTTTTAAATAAAGCTACCCTACAATTGTGTTTATCCAAAGTGTACAAAAATGCTGATTCCAAGGGGCACTTGTATCCCAATGTTTATAACAGCACTATCAACAATAGCCAAATTATGGAAGGAGGCCAAATATCCATTGACTGACAAATGGGTAAAGAAGATGTAGTATATATACACACACACACACACACACACACACACACACACACACACACACAATGGAATATTACTTGACAATCAAAAATGAAATCTTGCCAGTTGCAGGTTAGATCATGAGACATACATATGCAAAAGAATGAATTTAGATCCCTTCCTCATAAAATTAACTCAAAATTGATCTTGTACCTAAATGTATGAGTTAAAGCCATAAAATTGTAAGAAGAAAAGGTAAAGTCTCTTATGGTTTACCTCTCTCTCAGTTTTTATATTATTTTTCCTTCCCTTACCATATGTTCATCCATTGTGTTTCTCAAATTCCACATATGAGTGAAGTCATATGATATCTGTCTTTCTCTGACTGACTTAACCATAAGAGATTCTTAAATACAGAGAACTGAGGGTTACTAGAGGAGAGTTGGGTGGTGGGTCGAGGGATAGGCTAAATGGGTGATGGACATTAAAGAGGGCACTTTTTGGGATTGAGCACTGGGTGTCAAATGTAAGAGATGAATCAATGGGTTCTACTCCTAAAGCCAAGACTACACTGTATGTTAACTAACTTAAATTTAAATTAAAAAGAAGAACACGACAACGATGATGACAACGATGACGGAGGAGACAAAGGAGGAGACGAAGGAGGAGACGAAGGAGGAGACGAAGGAGGAGACGAAGGAGGAGACGAAGGAGGAGACGAAGGAGGAGACGAAGGAGGAGACGAAGGAGGAGACGAAGGAGGAGACGAAGGAGGAGACGAAGGAGGAGACGAAGGAGGAGACGAAGGAGGAGGAGAAGAAAGTAAACCAAGAAGTAAATCTCCATGACCTTGGATTAAGCAAGGTGTTATTAGCTGTAACACTAGAAGCACAAGTGTCAAATACATACACACACACACACACACACACACATATATATATATATATAAACACACATATATATTGGACTTTATCAAAACTAAAACCTTTTATGCTCTAAGCACCCATCGAGAAAGTGAAAAGACAACTCATAGAAGTACTTGCAAATTATATGTCTGATAAGGCTCTATTATCCAGAATATAAAAAATTCCCACAACTCAGTAATCAAAATACAACTCAAGGAAATAATGGGCGAATGACTGAAATAGGCATCTCTCCAAAGAAGATAGAGAAGTGGTCAATAAGCACATGAGAAGATGTTTAAAAATAGCATTAGCCTTTAGGGAAATGCAAATCAAAACCACAGTGTGATACTACTTTACACCCACTAGAATGGCAAAAATCATAAAAAGAGATAATAAAACATGTTGGGGAGAATGTGTAGAAGTTGGAACACTTATAAATTGGTGGTAGATATATAAAACAGTGCAACTACACTGGAAAACATTTCAGTAACTTTTCAAAATATTAAATATAAAGCTAACATTTTACCTGCTGATTCCACCCCTTGGTATATATAGTCAAGAGAAATAAAAATATGTCTATACTTAAACTTGCATAATAATGTTCATTGCCACATTATTTACAATTACCAAAAAGTGGAAATAAATGTCCATCAACTGAAAAATAAATGAAATGTGGCATATCCATACATGGAATATCCTTTGGCAAGAATGAAATACTAATATATATGCCACATCATGTATGAACCTTGAAAGCATTATGCTAAGTGAAAAAAGCTAGTCACAAACGACTGCATATGATTCCATTTACATGAAATGCTCAGAATAGACAAATTCATAGAGAAAGGAAACTGATAAATGGTTGCCAGTGATGAAGGAGAAGGGAAATGAGAAGTAAGAGTAACTGCTAACCACTATAGGTTTCTTTGGGGAATGATGAAAATGTTTTAAAAAATCAATACTTGTGATGGTTTTTAACCCCTATGAATTACTAAAGAAAGCCATGAATTATGTACTTCAAAAAGTAATATTTATGTATGCAATTTATATCTCAAATGTCATTAAAAAAAGAAAAAGTCATGCTAAAATCACTTCAAGAAGGGGGTTCTGTTTCAAGACAGCAACTTGCTGTATTGAACAGACCAAACCTATACCCAATAGAACAATTCCTCCTGAAGAAGAACTAAAGGCTGACTGAACAGCTACTAAACAAGAAAGGATAGAGAAAACAGCAAGAAATACATAGACAGGGTAATAAAGAGAACCCCCACCAACAATGCTGTGAATAGCAGTGGGAAGAATGGTACTGTGGACCTGGGAACAGATCCCTCTGTCCTTGAGCACAAGAAAAAAGCTATGGCTTAAAAGACCAACTAGCATATAAAAGAGACAACACTAAAATGCTCCCAAGTGGACGAAGAGCTGCAAAAAAGCTCTCTAGGTCAGAGGGACTTGGAGAACAATACCTTAAAAGCCTAGAATAGAATGGGGCCCAGACACCATAATGGTGGATCCCACCTTTTCAGTGACCTTGTGACTTCAGAGAGCTCAGGTCCATAAGCCCACACCAGCCCCAGCTGCATTGGGGCACAGAAAAATAAGCCAAAGTTTAAAAGAGCATAGCAGCCAAAGTTTAAAATGGCCTAGAGAACATGGGAATATTCTCTCTCCCTCCACCTTAAAAGCCCAAGACCTGAGCTGGATTGGGCTCACAATGAACTTATGAACTCACAGCACAGGGTCCATAAGCCCATCCAGCGATCCTGTGGTGCTGGTAACAGAAAATAAGCTGTGGTTTTGTGTTATTGTTGTTGTTGTTGTTATTTAATTATTTTTTTATTTTTAAATTTTGTCTTGCCTTTTTTTTTTTTTTTAATTTTTTTTTTTCAATGTTTATTTACTTTTGGGACAGAGAGAGACAGAGCATGAACGGGGGAGGGGCAGAGAGAGAGGGAGACACAGAATCGGAAACAGGCTCCAGGCTCTGAGCCATCAGCCCAGAGCCCGACGCGGGGCTCGAACTCACGGACCGCGAGATCGTGACCTGGCTGAAGTCGGACGCTTAACCAACTGCGCCACCCAGGCGCCCCTTGCCTTTTTTTTTTGTTTGTTTGTTTTTTCATTTTTTTTATTTTTTACTTTTCTTTTTTTTCTTCTTGTATTATTTTCTTTCTTCCTTTTTTAATTTATTATTCTTTCTATTAAAAGTCATGGTTTAAAAGAGTAACTAGTATACACAGCCACATCTGCAGCTAGCCATCAAAAGTCACAAAGCATATACAGCCTGCATAGGGGATACCAAACACAAGATTACTCCTTTAACTTTAGAAGAAGCCATTTTGCTTAATCCATAAAAACAAAAACAAAAAGTCAAGCAAAATGAGAAAACAAAGAAATATGCTCCAAAAGAAAGGACAAGAAAAAAAGCCTCACAAAAAAAAAAAATGAAACAAATAAGCAATATGGCTGATAAAGAATTTAAACTAATGTTCATAAAGATATTCACTGGACTGGAGAAAAGACTGGAAAATTCAGTGAGACCCTCAATAAAAAGTTAGAAAATATTAAAAAGAACTAGTCAGAATGGAAGAATGCAACAACTGAAATAAAAAACATACTAGAGGGAATCAACAAATTAGAAGATAAAGAACATATCAGTGATCTGGAAGTCAGGGTGATGGAAAGTACACAAGCTGAACAGCAAACAGAGAAAATTTTCAAGATGATGATAGATTAAGAGATCTCTTGAAGAGTATCAAGGAAACAAACATTTGCATTATAGAGGTCCCAGAAGAAGAGAGAGATAAAGGTATAGAAAACTTATTGGAAGAAATAGTAGCTGAAAACTTCATAACCTAGGAAGGGAAAGAGACATCCAAGTCCAAGAAGCACACAGGTCCAAACCAGATGAACTCAAGGAGGCTCACAGTATGGCACATTAGAATTACAGTGTTATAATGTTAAAATATAGAATCTTAAAAGCAGTAAGAGCAAAACAAAAAGGTACCTACATAAGAAAGTTTACAAGGCTGCCAGCTGATTTTTTCAGCAGAAATTTTGCAAACAAGAAGGGAATAGCATGATATATTCAAAGTGCTGAAAGGAAAAAAACCTACAATCAAGAATATCCTACCTGGCAAGGCTATTCAAATTTGAAGGAGTGAACCCAAAGCTATCTACACATTCAATGCGATCCCAATCAAAATTGCACCAGCATTCTTCTCGAAACTAGAACAAGCAATCCTAAAATTCATATGGAACCACAAAAGGCCCCGAATAGCCAAAGGAATTTTGAAGAAGAAGACCAAAGCAGGAGGCATCACAATCCCAGACTTTAGCCTCTACTACAAAGCTGTCATCATCAAGACAGCATGGTATTGGCACAAGAACAGACACATAGACCAATGGAATAGAATAGAAACCCCAGAACTAGACCCACAAACATATGGCCAACTAATCTTTGACAAAGCAGGAAAAATATCCAATGCAAAAAAGACAGTCTCTTTAACAAATGGTGCTGGGAGAACTGGACAACAACATGCAGAAGAATGAAACTAGACCACTTTCTTACACCATTCACAAAAATAAACTCAAAATGGATAAAGGACCTGAATGTGAGACAGGAAACCATCAAAACCTTAGAGGAGAAAGCAGGAAAAGACCTCTCTGACCTCAGCCGTAGCAATTTCTTACTTAACACATCCCCAAAGGCAAGGGAATTAAAAGCAAAAATGAACTACTGGGACCTTATGAAGATAAAAAGCTTCTGCACAGCAAAGGAAACAACCAACAAAACTAAAAGGCAACCAATGGAATGGGAAAAGATATTGCAAATGACATATCGGACAAAGGGCTAGTATCCAAAATCTATAAAGAGCTCACCAAACTCCACACCCAAAAAACAAATAACCCAGTGAAGAAATGGACAGAAAATATGAACAGGCACTTCTCTAAAGAAGACATCCGGATGGCCGACAGGCACATGAAAAGATGCTCAACGTCACTTCTCATCAGGGAAATACAAATCAAAACCACACTCAGATATCACTTCACGCCAGTCAGAGTGGCCAAAAGGAACAAATCAGGAGACTATAGATGCTGGCGAGGATGTGGAGAAACAGGAACCCTCTTGCACTGTTGGTGGGAATGCAAATTGGTGCAGCCACTCTGGAAAACAGTGTGGAGGTTCCTCAGAAAATTAAAAATAGACCTACCCTATGACCCAGCAATAGCACTGCTAGGAATTTACCCAAGGATACAGGAGTACTGATGCATAGGGGCACTTGTACCCCAATGTTTATAGCAGCACTCTCAACAATAGCCAAATTATGGAAAGAGCCTAAATGTCCATCAACTGATGAATGGATAAAAAAATTGTGGTTCATATACACAATGGAGTACTACGTGGCAATGAGAAAGAATGAAATATGGCCCTTTGTAGCAACATGGATGGAACTGGAGAGTGTTATGCTAAGTGAAATAAGCCATACAGAGAAAGACAGATACCATATGTTTTCACTCTTATGTGGATCCTGAGAAACTTAACAGAAACCCATGGGGAGGGGAAGGAAAAAAAAAAGAGGAAGAGAGCCAAAGCATAAGAGACTCTTAAAAAATGAGAACAAACTGGGGCGCCTGGGTGGCGCAGTCGGTTAAGCGTCCGACTTCAGCCAGGCCACGATCTCGCGGTCCATGAGTTCGAGCCCCGCGTCGGGCTCTGGGCTGATGGCTCAGAGCCTGGAGCCTGTTTCCGATTCTGTGTCTCCCTCTCTCTCTGCCCCTCCCCCGTTCATGCTCTGTCTCTCTCTGTCCCAAAAGTAAATAAACATTGAAAAAAAAAATTTTAAATAAAAAAAAAAATAAAAAAAAAATGAGAACAAACTGAGGGTTGATGGGGGGTGGGAGGGAGAGGAGGATGGGTGATGGGTATTGAGGAGGGCACCTTTTGGGATGAGCACTGGGTGTTGTATGGAAACCAATTTGACAATAAACTTCATATATTGAAAAAAAATTTTGAAGGAGTGATAAAGAGTTTTCCCAACAAACAAAAGATTAAAAAAAATTATATTACCTCAAAACCTTACAAGAAATTTAAAGGGGCTTCTTTAAGTAGAAAAGAAATGGCCATAATTAGACATAAGAAAAATATGAATAAGAAGATGTAAAACATGACAACATATACATAAAATGTGGAGAAGGGAGTTGTAAGGGAAGTAGAGGATAAAAAAGAAAGATTTTTTTTCTTTTTTGTGGTTTTAATTATTTTTATTCTTTGTTTTGTTTCAGAATGTGTTTGAACTTAAATGACCATCACATTAACATGTACTGCTATTTACTTAGGATGTTATATATGAAACTCAATGTAACCACAAACACAAAACCTATGATAGCTATAGAAAAAATAAACAGAAAGAAAGCCAACCATACAACACTATAAATACACATTGATCACAAAGAAAGAAAGCAAGGGAAGAAAGGAACAAAAATAACTACAAAACAAGAAACAAATTTTAAAAATGGCAATACTATCAATAATTACTTTAAATGTAAATACCCTAAATGCTCCAATCAAAAGACACAGAGTAGAAGAATGAATTAAAAAACAAGACCCAACTATATGTTGCCTACAATATAGAGATGGAAAGTGATGGAAAAATATTCACCATGCAAATGGAAGCTAAAAACAACAACAACAACAACAACAACAACAACAACAACAACAACTTGGGTAGCTACAATTATATGAGACAAAATAGACTTTAAAACAAAGACTGTAAGAAGAGACAAACAAGGACAATACATAATGGTAAAAGGATCAATCCAACAGAGTATATAACAATTGAAATATCTCTATACCCAGCGATGGAACACCTACGTATATAAAGAAAATATTAACAGACATAAAGAGAGAAAGTGTCAGTAATACAATAATAGTAGGTGACTTAACACTCCACATACATCAACAGATAGATCATCCAGACAGAAAATCAATAAGGAAACAATATCTTTGAATGACACATTGAACCAGATAGGCATAACAGATATATAGAGAACATTACATCGAAAAATAATAGAGTACACCTTCTTTTCAAGTGTACATAAAACATTCCCAGAACAGATCACATATTATTAGGGCATAAAAAATCCTCAATACATTTAAGAATATCAAAATAATACATCTTTCCTGACCACAATGGTATGAAACAAGAAATAAATCAAATGAAAAAACAAAAACAGAAAAAAAATTAGAGAATAAACATGATACTAAATAACCAATAGCTCAATGAAGCAAAGAAAAAAATACATGAGACAAATGAAAATGAAAACACAATGGTCCAAAATGTGTGGGACACCAAAAAATAATCAAAGAAGGAAGTATATAGCCATACAGGTTTACCTCAAAAAATAAAAAAACTCAAAAAATCTAACTTTACACCTAGAGGAATTAGGAAAAGAAGCATAAACAAAGCCCAAGGTGAGTGGAAGAAAGTAAAAAGATAAAGGTCAGAGAAGAGGAAAAAAAAGATGTAGAAACTGAAAAATGAAAGAAAATCAATTAAACCATGAAACCAAGAGCTGTTTCTTTGATAAAATAAACCAAATTAACATACCCTTATTTAGACCCATCAAAAGAGAGAGAGAGAGAGAGAGAGAGAGAGAGACCCAAATAAATAAAATCAGATACAAGAGAGAAGTAACAACCGATACCACAGAAATACCAACAGTTATAGAATACTATGAAAAGTGATATGCCAAAGCAAAAAACAAAAACAAAAAACAAACAAAAAAAGGGACTATCTAGAAGAAATGCATAAATTCCTAGAAACATACAACCTTCCAAAGCTGAACCAAAAAGAAATAGAAAATACAAAACAGACCAATTACAAGTAACAAAATTGAATCCGTAATCTAAAAGCTACCAAAAAATAAAATATCTGGACCAGATGGATTCACAAGTGAATTCTACCAGACATTTAAAGAAGAGTTAATACCTATTCTCCCTAAACCATTTCAAAGACATAGAAGAGGAAGGAAAGCTTCCAAATACATTTTATAAGGCCAATGTTATTCTGATACCAAAACCAGACAAAGATACCATGAAAAAAATAAAACTACAGGACAATATCCCTGATGATATACATGCAAATTCCTCAACAAAATATTAGCAAACCACATACGAAGATACATTAAAAAGATCACACCATGATCAGGTGAGACTTATTCCCAGGATGCAAGAATGGTTCAATATTTGCAAATCAATCAACATCATACACCACATCAACCAATGAAGGATTAAAACCATATTATTATCTCAACAGAGGTAGAAAAAAAGCATTTGACAAAATTCAACATCCATTCATGACAAAAACTGTCAACAAAATGGGGATATAGCTCAACATAATTAGAGGAAATTTACCTCAACATAATAAAGATCATATATGAAAATCTCACTACTATCATCATCCTCAACGGTGCAAAATTGAGAGCTTTCCCTGTAAGGTCAGGAATAAGACAAGGATGTCCACTCTCACCACTAGGTGATAGAAAGTCCTAGCCACAGCAATCAGAAAACAAAGTAAGAGGCATCCATATTGGTAAAGAACAAGTTAAATTGTCATCATTTACAGATGACATGATACTATACATAGAAAAAAACTACTAGAAGTAATAAATTCATTAAAGAGGTAGGATACAAAATTAATACTTAGAAATTGATAGCATTTTTATACACTAACAATGAGGTCACACATAGAGAAATTTAAAAAACAACACCGTACACAATTGCATCAAAAAAGAATACAATACCTAGGAATAAACTCAACCAAAGAAATAAAAGACCTTTCCTCTGAAAACTATAACACTGATAAAAGAGATTGAAGATGACTATATGGAAAATGGGGAAAGATATTCCATTCTCATGGATTTGAAGAATTAGCATTTCAAAATGTCCATATTACCCAAAGGATTCTACAGATTCAATACAATCCCTATCAAAATACCAACAGTATTTTTCACAAGACTAGAACAAATAATACTAAAATTTTTATGGAATCAGCAAAAACCGCAAATATCCAAAGCACTGCTGAGAAAGAGGAACAAAGCTGGAAGTATCACAATCCTAGACTTCAAGATATACTATAAGTTTGCAGTAATCCAAACAGTATAGCACTAGCACAAAAATAGACAGATCAGTGAAACAGAATAGATGCTCCAGAAACAAACTCACATTTACATGGTTATTCAATCTATGATAAAAGAGGTAAGAATATACAATGGGGAAAAGATGGTCTTTTCAATAAATGGTATTGGGAAAACTAGGTAGCTACATGTGAAAGATCACTTTCTAACACCACCAACAAAAATAAATTCAAAATGGATTAAAATGGATTAAAAGTGTGAGAGTGCTGAAACCATAAAAATCCTAGATGAGAATACAGTCTTTGTCTGACATCTGCCATAGCAAAATTATTCTAGATATATCTCCAAAGGCAAGATAAACAAAGAAAAACAAACAAACAAACAAACAGACCACCACCACCACCACCACCACCACCACCAACAACAACAACAACAACAACACTATTGGGACTACATTAAAATAAAAAGCTTCTACACAGCAAAGGAAAAAAATAGCAAAACTAAAAGACAACCTCCTGAATGGGAGAAGGTATTTACAAACAATATATCCAATAAGGGGTTGATATACAAAATATATAAAAACTTTTACAACTCAGCACAAAACAAACAAGCAAGCAATCCATTAAAAATAATGGGCAGAAGACTTGAATAGACATTTTTCCAAAGAAGACATACAGATGGGCAACAGACACATCAAAAGATACTCAACCTTACTAATCATTAGGGAAATGCAAGTCAAAACCACAATGAGATATCACCTCACACCTGTCAGAATGGCTAAAATCAAGAAAACAAGAAACAATAAATGTGAAGAAAAAGGAAACTTCATATACTGTTGGTGAGAATGTAAATTGATACAGCCATAGTGGAAAAAAATCATGGAGGCTCCTCAAAAATTGAAAATAGAAATACTGTATAATCCAATAATTTCACTGTTAGGTATTTACCCAGGGAAACTGAAAACACTAACTCAAAAAGATACATGCACCCCTAAGTTTATTGCAGCATTATTTATAATAGCCAAGACATGGAAGCAACCTAAGTGTCCTTCAACACATGAATGGACAAGAAAGTTGTGACATATATTTATCACATATATATATTTATCACACATATATATGGTATATGATATAAGATCACCTATATATATATAGATAGATCCATATGTATATGATATATAGATAGGTAGATACATAGATAACATATATATTGCAGCATTATTTACAATAGCCAAAATATGGAAGCAACCTAAGTGTCCTTCAATAGATGAATGGACAAGAAGGTTGTAATATATATATATATATATATATATATATATATATATATATATATAGAGAGAGAGAGAGAGAGAGAGAGAGAGAGAGAGAATAGAATACTACACAGCCAGAAAAAGGGATGAGATTATACATTTAAGACAAGATGGATGGACCTAGAGGGTATTATGCTAAGTGAGATAAGTCAGACTGAGAAAGACAAACGCCATATGATTCTATTCATATGTGGAATCAAAAAATAAATGAGTAAACAAACAATAAGCTGAATCATAACTAAGAATACAGAGACCAAACTGATGGTTGCCAGAGGCTGGGGCAGTAGAAGGTTGGGCAAAATGCGTAAAAGGAAGAGGGAAATACAGCCCTCCAATTATGGAATAAGTAAGTCACGGGAATAAAAAGCAGAGCATAAGAAATACAGTGACACTATAATAGTGATTTAATGGAACAGATGGTACCTACACTTGTGGTGAACATAGCATAAGGTATAAACTTGTCAAATCACTAAGTTGTATACTTGAAACTAATGTAGCATTGTGTGTTAACTATACTCAAAAAAATTGAGAATAAAACATTAGATAAAATCACAAGTTAAAGTAAATGACAACCTGTGAAATTCAATCTTACCACAGAAAATAATTATTGTCCTTAATATATAAATAACTTCTAAATTTATAGAAAAGTTAACAACTCAATAGGACATTCCAATGAAAAAGGCAAAATTCCAATTGAGTTATGAATAGATTAAGTTTACAGTAGTTCTCTCCCTTTTGGTATTGCTTAATTAGCTTTCAACTTTCTAAAGCAATAATTTCTTCCTTCTCTTTGAAATATATTATTTTTACATTTATTTTTTTTTCTTTTTAAAGTTTATTTACTTATTTTTTTTTGAGACAGAGAGACAGAGCATGAGCGGGGGAGGGTCAGAGAGAGAGGGAGACACAGAATCTGAAACAGGCTCCAAGCTCTGAGCTGTCAGTCCACAGTCCAACGCAGGGCTCAAACTCACTGAGCTGTGAGATCATACCGGAGCCAAAGTCGGACACTCAACCGACTGAGCCACCCAGGCACCTCTATTTTTACGTTTCTAATTTCTCTTATATAGTTTTGATGGAATTAGCAGCAGTTGGCCCAACTATGCTCTATTTTTGCACATCATTCACTGATGTATCTAAAACCTCATTTTAGAATGGGGACATAAGGTCCTCAACTTTGGAACTTTGGGGATTTAGCTAATTTCCAAATAGAAAATGCCCCAGAGTGCATCAAATTATATATACTTATATCAGAGGATAAACAGTGGATTCTGACACCAACCTCCTTTTTTTCCCCTAAAAATCTCCTGAAAATCTTTAGTCAGTATGATTAAGAAAACAGAATTTCTGTTGCTTTACTTTTTCCCCTTGAATTCCTAACAATAACTAAGGACATTACTATTTAATTACTTCAGGTCAAATATTATTTGGCTTATATTTATTGACTACAGAGTACAGAAAAACAAATTTTTAAACGTCAAACAAAATATCAACAGTACACCTCTGCTCTAACTATGCTTAAGTATAAACAAGGCTGAAGTATCACAAGACAATAGGCGTATCAACAAGTGCCATGCTTTTGCTTCTAGGCTCCAATGCAAATTTACTCTCCAATTTCGACTGGTCAGTTCACTGTGCCCTCCCTTTGTCTTCTGTGATGGAGTCCCCTCCACCCTTTAGGACCGAGGTGGGAAGTTCTGGACATCTCTTTCATTACTTTGTGGTTGTACCACAGCTCTTTTCAGAGTTATAGTCAAGAGCAAGATGAAGGAAAAAAAATGTGAAGGCAATTTTAAAAGGGAATGCAACACTGTATAATTGTAAAACATCATCAGTGTTCTTTTGGTCGGAAGGAAAAATAAGAAATCGGTTAGGTCACAGGGACGTGACATGGACCTTTCTTCCTGTCACTTAGCATTTCAGGGAAAAAGAACCCAAAAGTGCTTTCTGATTTTGTTAATTTTACAATATAAACATGATGAATAAAACACTTTTAAAGACCTTAGAGGATGCTTTCTAATAACCTCATAAGAAGGTTTATGATAAGGTCATATTTACAGATGTCTTCTCATCTATATGATCAATAAATGCTCATTTCACTAGCGCAGGATTGGGTTATACCGACAAAAAGCAAACCCATTAATAACTTAGGTTCCAATACTATATTTTTCCTGAAACTCCTATGAACATGCAGAACATAGATCCAATAAAAATAAGCTTGTTTTCTTAGAGTCTTGCTTTTGCACTCTTACTCCTCGTGAAAAACACGGTGGTCAAAGGTCTAAATGAATGGATAGGAGTTGGGAAGGGATTCTGGCTGCACAATGAAAGAACATTTCCAGGTGGAGAATTATTGTGGCAGATGACTTTTATGCATCTTTCAGTTTCAGTATGACTCTAAATATTGAGGTATTTTGGGGGAAGGGGAACAGAAATATTTGCATGAAAACTAAAATGGTCTAGTCACGAGTAAATTTCCACAAGAGTAATAATATTTTCATTTTGACATCATTGCACAATGCAAATATTTTTTTAACATTAAAATCAGGAAAAGATAAATTTTCACTAGACATATGTTTATAGAGGAACAGTTTAGGAAAATAATTAGGAATTACTTTTGCTCTTACAACTCAAACACAATGGATTTTCCTAGATAACTAAGATTGAGAACCTGAAAAGAGCACAGTATCCTAGATTTTTGATCTTTAAGACAATACAGCTGATCAAAAACAATTATTTCTGGGGCCATGGTATAGACAAAATGGGTTAAAAAATCAAAAGGTACAAACTTCTAGTTGCATAGCATGGTGACTACAGTTAATAATACTATATTACATATTTGAAAGTTGCTAAGAGAGTAGACCTTAAAAGAAAAACACATCACAAGAAAAAAGATTTTGTAACTATGTGTAGTGATGAATGTTAACTACACTTATTGTTGTGATTGCTTTGCATATATCAAATATTGAATAATTATATTGTACACCTGTAACTAATATGCTATATGTCAATTATACTCCAATAAAAACAAAGCAATTCAAAAATAAAAATAATAATTTCTGTTCCTCATGAAGTCTGTTCAAATTTGTACCTAAATGGGAGAAACATTTTTAAAAGGCCTGAGACAATTATCAATATTGAGATTGGAAGGCTCTTTTTCCAGATGTCTATATTTGCCTGGCAACAGTTCCAGTAGGACTTAAACATTTCTGGCAGAGGATGTTGGACAGAGGAAGGGAAAGGAATTCAGTATCTGTATAATAACCTCTGAAATGGGAAAATGTTATGGATTTATTATATAACTTAAAAATACAAAAAAAATAAGATATAAGAGAAATTTCAGAATGATTAAAGAGTGAGTCATGTGACAAAAGGATACTTTTTCTACCCTGATTTAGAGGGGTAGGAAGATGACAAGTATTTCTTAAACAATAAGGAAATATGATTAGAATTGAAAGAGGATCGCTCCTGATTGAAAAGATGTCCACATGAATTTTAATCATCATGATGCTCAGGACATTCATTTCTCAAAAAATTTGAGAGCACACATTTAACTGCAGTTACTTCTAGGATGCTAATATGTCCATACTATACTCTTATTTAAAACCGGTAGTCATAGAAATAATGTTCATGCTGTTATTTCTACCTGAAGATTTTAGTATACTTGAGTTTATCCTAGAGAAATCCTATTAAAATTCTGACCCACCTTGATTTTGATTAGTTTAAGATATTTCAAGATCATTATCTATGAAGGGTTATCTGGTTAGGAAATAAGGAAGATAGACATTTGTCAAATTACCCCAAACTGATTTTCTCTCTAGATTATCAGTTTCTTTACTGCTGGGAGTTGTTAGTGCACATACAGCAGCTATAAAATACAGTGTGCCCCACCCTCCCAAATTTTGGCCAGTCTCTGAAAAATAACTTTGAAACTATCACAATAAGCTTTGAGATTCACAAGGTCAAGTATTTATCTAACGTTAAGGGTTGAATTGTGTTTTCCCCAAATATGTTGAATTCTTACACGCCACCCCCCCCGCCCCGGTATTTGTGAACGTGGCCTTACTTTGAAACAGGATCTTTGAAGATGACCAAGTTAACATGAGTTCATTAAGGTAGATCCTAATCCAATATGACTGTGTCTTTATAAAAAAAGGAAATCTGGATACAGAAAGAGACCCACAGAGCGAGCATGCCATGTGAAGAATGGAGCAGAGACTGGGGTGATATACCTACAAAGCAAGGAACCCAAAGGTTGCAAGCAAACTACCATTGCCAAATTGTGGGAAATATAGTAAACAGAGTAAGGAGGAGCAGAGTGGGCCACCTCCAAGTGTGCCTCAGTGGCATAAGGATTATTTTAGGCTGATTATTTTCAAGAAACAGTAGACGAAGAAACAGCACTGAAAACCGAGAAGTTGCTCTTTCCTAAGTGACATTTACATTTATAAGGGAATCTCCTTTCATGAAGGTGTCTCTTTTCCTGTACCAAGAAGGGGATGACTCAATCCCTAGAGTTTTATCTGTGAAGAAGGCAACAACCAAATCCTCCTTTACTATGCTTTACCTGAAAAACTCCCATAACTGGCTCCCCCCTCCCCAACATCTTCTTTTGCCTTTAACTGGAGATGTTATTTAAGGTGGTGGTTTGGCCATTTTGGAAGAGTTAGTTGGTTTTCCTGGGTCTCTCCCATGTATACAGTAGGTATATAGGTCATTAAATTTATGTTTGTTTTTCTCCTGTTAATCTGTATTTTTATTACAAGAGTATCTCATCCAAGAACCTTAGAAAGGTACAGATAAAATTATTATTTCCCTTCCACAAAAGAAACATGGTAAATGACACAATGAGTTATAATAAAAAAATATATAGGCTATTGGAAACTCCACAGGTCCAAAAGCCCTGTTTTCAACAGATAAATTATAAGACAAAGAAAAGAGATGGATGGGAAACCTACACACTAATGAGACTTAAAAGACATATCAAATACAAAAATGGGAAAAATCATAGTATCCAGGAAGAGACATTTGTGTGATAAAACTTTAAAGAAACAAATGAAATTGATTGGCATACAGGTCAGCATAGTATAGGCTTTATGCCATTCAGCTTGGGAAAGTTTCCATAGGAACACTTTACTTTCAGACAGTGGGGTAAACCTGCAATTATTTTAGGAGGATAAAAAGAATGGTGGGGCGCCTGGGTGGTTCAGTCGGTTGAGCCTCCGACTTCGGCCAAGGGCATGATCTCAAGGTTTGTGAGCTGAGCCCCACATTGGGCTCTGTGCTGACAGCTCAGAGCCTGGAGCCTGCTTCAGATTCTGTCTCCCTCTCTCTGCCTCTTCCCCACTCACACTCTGTCTCTCTCTGTCTGAAAAATAAATAAACGTTAAAAAAATTTAAGCAAGAAAGAATGGTATGATTAAGATGGGGCATGAAGAGGAATCGGGGAGGCTGGTAAAAGTAAATTTCTTGACGTGGGTGGTGGTTATGAGAGATCTTATTTTAAAATAATTAAGCTATAAATTAGTTCTGAGTCATTTTATCTATATGTTATTGTACAATAAAATGTTTAAAAATAAAATTCATATTTCTCCCTGTCATGTCCACAGAGAAAATAAATTTATAGGAATGCTGGACTATTTCTCTGTCCAAACCAGCTTCGAATTTTAGAGTTGTAAAGCAACCAATGAGATCTACATTGGTTAACCCACGTGGGTTAAAAGGTATGTGCAGTGTCACATAGATGGATAAGAGCAGATATAAATTTCCTTTCTTCTCATTTCAGTGCTTTCCTGCCTCCCTTCGAGGTCTTTTCATCACTGCCTCACCTGGATGAGCAAGGAAAGGCTTTCTGCGGGCTAAGTGAGATTTGTGAAAATGCCTCCAAGTTCAGGGAATCCTGCTGGGCAGCCAAATGCTGAGGCCAGTCACCCACCACTGATCACACTGGCCTACTGAGAAACCAGAGGGATATTCTAATAGTTCCAGGGCTCAGCTTCACTTCACAGAGTAATAGAAGATGAGCAGCTGTTTTAATCTATGGAATCTCCGAAGCAAGACCATATTATTTGTGTAAAATGGCATCTTCGCTGAGAAAGCTATTTCCACAGGTCAGTGGGGGAAAGGAAGCATTTAAGTAGTTGTCAGGGAAAACGTGGGAGGGAAATAATGCTAGCAAACACTAGAGAGTTTCAGTTTAGGAACATTTTAACTTTCATTTTTACTTTTTTTATTGAGGCTTTGGTAAATTACTTATACCAACACCCCAAGATAATTATTTGAATTACCTTCTTGAATTCAAAATTTTCAAAATCTTGAGTATTTTCCAAATTCATATGCAGATGATCAATTTGCATCTACCTTTTCTAAACACCCGCCCTGTGTATTGTTAGCAACTTTCCTATCCCTTCTGTTTCAATATCAAGATTAGTACATGATATCTACACTGCTAACCCCTAAATGTCCATTCTGAGACTGAGAATGATGAGGCTTCCCTATCAATGCATAAACATTTAGGATGACGGAACTTTGTGTTGTATTGTCCATTATAATATATTCTTAGAAATTAAAAGGTACTCTATAAATTGTACTGATTTTAGTACATAGGTCAAAGTAGAGAAAAACTTAGGAAAAACTAGTATTTGAACAATAGCCTTTTTTTTTTTTTTGAGTCAGTTCCTGGGGTTCTGGTAAGTTTCTGAGACTATATTTAAAATACGAACTTAATGGCATAATTGTTGCCACCAGAGGGTGCAAGGGCCCTGCTCCTCCCTGCCATCAATTATCCCTCTAGTTAGAATGACTTACCCAATAGACATCGATAACTTTGGCCAGGATCCTAATTCTCATCTCCAACTAAGTGCCTTTATTTCTAAATAAAACTTGTCTTTCCTACTCCAAAAGGCTTCATTTCTGTCCAGTGAATAAACATGTTCCTTTCATTTCTTTGGTATTATCTTTAATCTCTTTTATCTCTTTCCTTCCAAACCTTGCTTAATTAAATGTTTTCTGTGGTTGAGGTGCCCGGGGTGGCCCAGTCGGTTGAGTGTCTGACTTCAGCTCAGGTCATGATCTCATAGTCCGTGGGTCCAAGCCCCGTGTTGGCCTCTGCGATGACAGCTCAGAGCCTGGAGACTGCCTCACATTCTGTGTCTCTCTGTCTGCCCCTCTCCCCCTTACGCATGCATGCTCTCTTTCTCTCAAAAATAAATATTTTTAAAAATGTTTTATGTGGTCTATTTAATGCCTCATATTCATTTAACATTCCTGTTACTGCTAAGTCCAAACTTTCAGTAACTTCCACTTAGACTTTTGCAAGAGTTTTCTCATAGATACCTGCCTCGTTCTGGCATCAACACCCCAGGTGTTTCCAAACCATTCTTTACAGAGACCCCAGATGATCTTAAAATGTTACAATGTTGGAATTCGTAGAAGAGACCATAGCAGTAAGCACCCAGAATCTGCTTTCCCACATAGACAACAATTGCACTGGCAGAATATGTCTGATGTAACCATTTCACAACTTTCAGGGGAAGGCTTGGACAGTAAATTGCTAATTAGTTTTGGTCAATTTCAGCTTCTCCCATAGTAGCAGCTACTATCGCCCACTCTAGTCCCTAGCAGGCAATTGTGCAGTTGATCATGGAGCAAACTCTATGAAGTTTGTGGGAGCCAAGGTGGGCAAAATGACCCTATCCTCCAAATCTCCAGGATCTGTGCTCTGGTGTTTATTGCTACTTCTTATAGCAAAGTTGTTGCACCTGACCCACTTATTACAAATCCCTTACTATCTGGCTGAGAGACATAGAAGTGATTTAAAGGGCCAGCACCCCCTTTTTTACTCCTTTTATTTTTCCCTTTTGGGAACCAGACTTCAAAGACGAGGAGATTAAAAAACAAAGAACAACAACAACAACAACAACAACAACAACCTGCATATACTGGGGAAGTAAGAGTGACAACAGATACCCAGGGGAAGGCTTAGAAAAGACTGTAAGTTTATACCTTAGGCAGATTGTAGGGACAGAGATAGCCTACAACAATCAAAAACAATAAACATAAACAGTAAAAAAAAAACCCAGCAAGCCCTGGGAAAAGAGTAGAATTTGATATCTAGTCCTTCCCTAGTGATGGTTACCAGTGGGGGATGTGCGTGAGACCCAAGAATCTCTTCCTATCAGGCTTATTTTATCCTCGAAAGCCAGTAAAGTAATCTTATCAACCCCACAAGCCCCAGAGGTTCCCAGGAGCTGGCCCTGGCTGGAGAGGTTAGATGCCCTAAACACAAGCAGTCATGTATTTGTAGACCATATATTTAAGAGAACCACAAGAGATGTAAAAAGAAACTTTTTCCTTCTTAGAGTAACTCTTTCAAAGAAACTAAAACATGGGGCACCTGGATGGCTCAGTTGATTAAGTGTCTGACTTCAGCTCAGGTCATGGTCATGATCTCAAGGCTGGTGAGTTCAAGCCTCCCATCAGGCTCTGTGCTGACAGCTCAGAGCCTGGAGCCTGCTTTGGATTCTGTGTCTCCCTCTCTGTCTCTCTCTGCCCCTCCCCTGCTTGCTCGCTCTCTTTCTCGCTCTCTCTCTCTCTCTCTCACAAAAATAAACAAACATTAGAGAAACTAAAACTTAATAAAACAGGCCCAGAAGCACCTAACTCAGTAACTACAATTAATGGGTAGTTTTCTTACCCAAAACATTAGTAGATTGAACTGGAATAGTTCTTTAGTTTGTGGCGATCAAGGATATCTTTAAGCATCTACGGAAAAGTAGGAGTCCTTTTACCCAGAAAATGATATGTTTCACATATTCATTTAATTTCATTCCATTTAAATTCAGGGGGTTTACCAGAATTGGCTTAAAGTTGTCTTTCTTCTCTGACATAAAAAAAAAAAAAAAAGAAAAGAAAATTCTATCCCATTATTAGTGGTGATATTCCAAGGTTTTCCATGATGGCAGGAGTTCTACCCCTAACAATGTAAATTAATTAGGATTTAGAGTTGCTCAGATTGTAAGATTTATCTATAAAAAGCAATGAGGCTCTAGAAAATTGACCAATATGATTCACTCCTCTCCTCAGTGATTCACCAACCATTTCAATGGTAAGTAGAAACAGCAGTTCAAAGTACATGAGGAACTGTGAAGACAATGCCAAAAGAGAAAAACAGAATATAATCTGACTACAAGCTAAGGACGTTAAGGCTATGTTTTCCCAGCAAAATAAATGAGATTTAATGTACACCTATTTAGACAATACACCACCACCAAACAGACACAAGGCAGTATGAAAGCAAATGTCACTAATGAAGGTCAGGAAAAAAAAAAAAAAAAAAAAAAAAAAAAAGATGAAATTACTCAAATTATTCATTTTTTTTAAAGTAAATAACAGCTGTTCTTGATGTTATGGAAGATAAAATAAATATACAGGAAGATAGATCCATCACTAATTCTGACAATAAAAGAATGTAAAAAAGGACATAAAAATGCAAATGCAATCTACCAACGGAAGATAGCTTATCATAGAGACAAAATCCTAATGCCGGTGGGTTAGATTTTATAGACAATGCCTGCAAACTCAATTAAGGATTCTTGTTACAAAGTAGCTTTAAAGGAAGATTGGGCAAAAAAGATATGCTGTTGTTTAAAACAAAAACAAAATGGTAAATGAGTCAGGATATAATATAAGAAGCTCTGAAGAAAGGCAGTGATTGAAAATGATGCTAAGCCCTTGACCACACATTATAAAAGTGTTCTTGGTAATGAATAAAGATCAGGAAGTCTATTTATAAAGAGCCAAACAGGGGTGCCTGGGTGGCTCAGTCGGTGAAGCATCCAACTTTGGCTCAAGTCATGATCTCACGGTCCATGAGTTGGAGGCACCTATCGGGCTCTGTGCTGACAGCTTGGAGCCTGGAACCTGCTTTGGATTCTGTGACTCCCTCTCTCTCTGCCCTTTCCCCACTTGTGCTCTCTCACTCTCTTTAGCTCAAAACTAAGTAAACACTAAAACACAAAAAAATCCAAAACAACCAATGCAGAACTACGTTTAAATATGACTTCGAAAGGTAAAGGTAAGATATGATAAGGGAAATTTTCAACTTTTCAAAAATGGTTATTTATTTATTTTAAGAGAGAGAGCATGCATGGGAGAAGGAGAGAGAGAGAGAGAGAGAGAGAGAGAGAGAGAGAGAGAGAATCCAAAGCTGTCAGCACAGAGCCCAATGTGGGGCTCAAACTCACAAACTGTGAAGATCGTGACCTGAACCGAAATCAAGCATCCGAAATCAAGAGTCAGACACTTAACCAACTGAGCTATCCCGATGCCCCAGAAATTTTCAACTTTTATGGGCCGTGCTCCTGGCTCCTAGAGAAGCTATGCTTAAACTTTTACCAAGGTCAGAATGACTTCACCAAACTTCAAAGCATGGCCTCTATTTCTGCCCCGAGCACACATTGTACATCTGCTTCATTAGCAAATAACTTAAAAAAAATATTTCAAAGTAAAGTTGAGGAGTAAAAACCTCCTTAAGTTCCATTCCCATACCTCCAAAGCCTGCAACCTTGCACACACTAAAAGCACAAGATAAAGCTTATAATTTTCTGGAATACCCTTCCTCATGATGATTTGTAACTCTTGATGTAACTGAAAACATATAACCCTGTATTAAGCCTTCCCTCTCCAGGACACTCCTTCTTTGTGAAGATTGTGTATCCGGGGCAGCTGTCCTCACCTGGGCTCAAATAAAACTCTCTTCCTTTTTTTTTTTTTTAAAGGCATTCCTAAAAGATTTGTTCATTTTGCATCAACAGATCCACAGTTACTGCTAATGAAACATCATCCATCAATAAATGAATGTTGTAGAATGAATGTAGAATGAAGAAACATCATCAATAAATAAATGAATGTTTGTAGAATGAAGGAACATAAAGAAAGAATTGTTTAGTAAAAAGTAGGAAAATTTTCCTGGTTGTCAACACCGTACTACGCAGAGGTATCACATTAACCTTCTCAGCACAATATCTATGCTTAGTGTACTATTGGGCTTTAATGTGTCCTCAATCATTCAGTGAGTTAATGGTTGACTGAAGGAGCCACACAAGTGGCTATGGGCTGTGCTCTCACAGAGCTCACCTTCTTGGCATTGGAGCATTTAATCCAACACGTTGATGGATTCATTTGCACAAAGTCATTCCCATTGCTTATCTCTTCCAATACTGTGCTTATTTGGGAATCACAACTCTGAGCAGTTCAGTGGGGCTTTTTGCTTTTAAGCTGACAGTGTTTCTATCCAAATATCTCAGAATACTTAAAGCCATACATATTGTATAAGCCTTAGTAAAGAAACATCCATTGTTAAACAGTCTTGCTTCGTGGGTACAATGTGGTCTTAGATGCGGTCTACCCTTGCATCTGGGGATGTGCCCACATTCCAGGCAGAATCAGCACCAATATCAGAGAAACAGTTATCTGAAATATTTTAATTATTAGTTTCCTGAAAACTTTTTTGGTGTGTGATCAACCAATTTACTTGAACAGGGATGCCCTGTTTGTCCATTGTCTTTGTCCAGAAATAGGACCATCTGTATGATTCTGACACCCATCTTCCCACACTGAAAATCACTGACTTACATAATGGCTAGAATCCCCTTCCATGAAATTTGGGTTAAGAAGGCAGCTATCCTGAAAATCAATTTAACATTGCTTTTCTTAATAACAAAGTTATAAAGGTTCATGAAGTGAATATTAGTAAAATTTCAGAGAGGAAAAAGTAATATTTATATCTAAATGTATTCAAATAATATCTAAATATTTACATTTAAAACACCTCCGAGAGCATTTAAAAAATATTCTTTTCCAGAAAAAAAAAAAAAAAAGCCCAGTCTTATTCATGGCTGATCATGAATAGCTTTAGAGCCAATAAGATGATGCCAACATTTTTAAAGGTATTGCTAAGATCATCAGATCAGTGAGAACAAAAATAGGAATCAAAGCTCTATCTCCTTATAATGGCGTGTAGCACATGAAGCTATGTTGTCACCTCTCATTTTCAATGCTTCTCTGGCTTTTGACTTTATTATTATTGTTGTCATCATAATTATTTCCTCTTGCTGACGCAAGTCTCCAATTGTAAAGGGGCATAAGAAGTAGTGGTAGCGTTACAGTCAACAAAAATTTTACTTGTGCTCGAGTGATACCATTTTTATAGGTTCTAAATCCTATTCTTTCAGGTAAAAGAAAAAGAAATACATAAGTAACTCATGGTTTTCATCTGGAACCAGTTTGCTGATACGGAAGTGTCATAGTAACAACGATAAAATGAGATTCTGCTGTTTCAGGAGCCAGCTTTGAGAACTTTTACAGAGCTGGCATTCCTCTGGAATGTTCAGGAAGCCTCCACAGGCTGTCCCCAGGTGATCACCAGCCTCCTGGTTGGCCCATGGCATCTACCATTTTACTTGTTCTGATCCAGATGTTAGCTTTGTGGAAACCTGACCAACAAGTTGGCACACCTACATTATTCTCACAATCCTTTTCTCTCTGTGATTCAAAACAAGTCCTGCCAGTCCTCCCTTCTGCATCTTAATTTATTTACTCTTTTAAGGAAGAGCAAATATCATCAACCTCTATTTATAAAAGTAGCTGAGAGAGCCATGTTGGATAGATGACTCCAATCTTATAAAAATACTAATAATGTGGCTCTTTTAGTTATTTCTGAAGAATCCTCTCCTGAGGACTCCAAATGATTAAGAGAGAGCTTGGTTGGCCAAGTAATCTCATTCACACACAATACTCAATATTGGTCCTCCTCTAGGCCAAACTTTGGCCTAAACCATAAGGCAGATAGCATCAACAGAGCTTACAGTTCCCATGCTGGCTCGGAAAAATTTCTTTCCAGAATTCCCTCAAAAAATAAATGATTAGGGGAACAACACTGAAAGCTTGACTGTGGGTATCCCTACACTTACAGTGAGTATGGAATGATCCTTTTCTTCAGTGTACTTCGATATATTTGTTTCAACACATTTACCCCTTTTGTCTGCAGTCAAAATGGAAATAACACTTAAATGAGTACATCATCTAGCACTCCTCTAGGTCTTTAGATTATATTCACAGTATGATTCTAGCTACATCAAACCAAATGAACGTATAAAAGAGGAAAAACAGAATCCTGGTCCCTTTCTAAATACTGATCTTCCAAACATACAAGAATTATAAACAACAAGCCCAATTTCTGAGAAAAATATACCTTTTCATTTCCGACAAACATTAATATGAATAGAATTCAGACGCCCGCAAACCTTTGGATAACTAATCCATAAATTTGCTAAATAATCCCTGACTTGTGTAAAATGGAGTGAGGACAAATACTCCTCTGGAAAGGCCAGGAAACATCCTTTACTTCCAGACAACTTAAGTATCAGAAAACACTGATATCATTTAGCAGTGTGTGATAGGCAGCCTCTAACTGTTTTATCTCTGTAGTGGACTTGACACTTGAGATGTCAGATCTATCATTGGACATCTCCAAATAAAACACACAGTTCTTTAAGTAACAACCTGACGAGAAAAAAAGACAAAACACAGTTTTAAGCTTATGACCCAATTCTTCTCTGCCCTTAAGTGTCCATTATTGTACGAGAACTTCCCTTCACCTGTCATATAAACAGGATCATGTTTCTCGAGACCAAATGTTTTAGAAAAGCTGTAGGAGAGCCCTCCTTCCTTCCTATTCTTAACTTTACCCTCCCTCCGGTCCTCTTCCCTTTCCTCCTTTCCATTTGTCTGTCTTGTATCAGAATGAACACATAAATTATGCCAGGGGCGCCTGGGTGGCTCAGTTGGTTAAGCGCCTGACTCTTGGTTTCTGCTCAGGTCAAGCTCCCATGATTCCGGAGTTCAAGCCCCACGCTGGGCTCTTAGCTGACAGCACAGAGCCTCCTTGGGATCTTCTCTTTCCCTCTCTCTGCCCCTCCCCTGCTCATGCGCTCTCTCTCTTTCTCTCTCAAAATAAATAAGCAAACCTTATAAAATTATTTTAAAAATTATGCCAAAGATGACCAGATTGCATAATTGAAATTGCCCAGAAAGAGAAAGAAGGGAAAAAATAGATCGGGGCCTGGTTCTGAGTGAGGAGTAAACACACGTTGCTCCTGCCTCTCCGGCTGAATGCGGCTCTGAAACCTGGAGAGAAACTCGGGAACAGCTATGTGAAGACTGAACAGTGTAAATTCTGGCAGGTGGGTCGGTGAAGAAGAGCAGATTTCTAAGTACAGAACCCTGGGACCAGTGGCATGCTTGTCATTTTTATTTATCTTTCCTCCAGAATCCTGAGGCTTCTACTCCACACAGGCTAAAACCTAACATGGGCATCAGGATCGAAGGAGAGCCTCAAGAGCAGCACTGCAGTTCTGGCTTAAGGAGCAGGAAAGGGATCCCCTGACCCTCAGAGAGCGAGGAGGACTCTCTCATTTGTTCTTCTTTCCCCCACGCTCTGGTGCCCCGGCGCCCAAGCAGCTTTGGCAGCAGAGGCATCAGTGACAGGGCCCCAACCAGGGCAGCAACCAGGGCCCCGCAGCAAGAGGAGAGCTCCTGGCTCACGGCAACTGTGGTCCCAGCAGGGTGGGGTAAAACCACATAACTTTCTCTTTTCTGATAAACGCTTACCCCCTCTTCCCCATCATCCATTTTTCCTACCTCTGGAGGAAAAGGCATTTCACACGAGTGAGTTCTGAGTCCAAACACAGCATTGCGAATGGGGTGTTCCAGGGACCCAACGGGGAGGTCAAATAATGATAACTCTGAGAATGAGGCATTGAGCAAGCTGCCTTGCTTTGGTTCTGCTCCTTCCAGTGGCTTCCAGGCTGCTAGTTGTCACCACAGATGTTGGCTATTTGTTTTTGAGGCTACTGAAAACACTGGAACTAAGGATGGAACTAAGCTACTGAAACCACCACCGTGCTCCCTCTTTCTATCCTGATTCAATCATTATTCTTCAATAAATGCTCCCTGGACTGCAGTAAGCCTTTGGCAGACTTCTGAAATCCTGATAAAGTCGAATCTATGATAATTTTTGCAAGATGTTTTTGTGCTTCTATGGAGAGGAGAATTTCTAGATGTCCGTATTCAACCGTGTTTACTAACATCACATAAAGATTTAGCTCTTCTATGTAACTTAATCTTATTTACTATCATTTAGTTCTTTTTTTCTCCCCTTCCTCCTTCTGCGCTTTCCTAACTTCCATTTCATGGATTCAAATCCGTTCTAATAGCTTAACAGTTACACGTGATTTTTTTTTCTTCTAGAGGTTACCCCGAACTTAAGAATCTACCACGAGCTGTTTTTTCTACCCGTTTTCTGAAAGTTTCAAATGTTTCTCACAAAAATGCTACTAACACACATATATTCAGCTATTCTTGACGTCTTGCCAGCTGACTGTAGAGTATAACCTTCCCAAGTTGCTCCCTCATACAACAGTTTCCCCCACCCCCAAATTTATCTGTGCGGGATACCTTCCTAGACCCTCCCCAGTGGGTGCTTAAAAACATGGAGACTACTGAACACTATATATATTATGTTTTTTCCTATACTTACATACTTAGGATAAAATTTAATTCGTACATTAGGCACAGTAAGAGATTAACAACAATAATAAAATAGAATAATTATAACGATAGGCCGTACTAAAAGTTATGTGAACGGGGTCTTTCTCTCTCTCTCCCTCTCCTCCTGTCAAAATCTAGGCCGTACTAAAAGTTATGTGAATGGGGTCTTTCTTTCTCTCTCTCTCTCTCTCCTCCTGTCAAAATCTTATTGGACTATACTCACCTTTCTTGTGATGCTGTGGGAAGATAAAATGCCCACGTGATGAGGTGAATGAGGTGGGCGCTGTGATGGAGTGTAGGGCTGCTATTGGCCCTCTGACCATGCAATAGAAGGAGGATCCTGTACTTCTAGAGAGCTGTTGACCCTGGGAAACCATGGAAAGAGAAACGGAAGCTGGGGATAAAGGGAGATTACCGTAATAGTGCTCACCTGGTGAGGCTCTCACACTGACCTTTAATCAGGACTGGGTCTGTGTCTACACCTGGGTCTCAGAAGGTTCTGGCCTCTGCAGCCCACCTCTTTATCATTATTTCGCACCACTTTCTTGTTTCACTCATGGCACTGAACCACATTAGTCTTCCAATTTGATGGCCAAGAACACTTAGTTTTTTACTCCCACATGGCCTATGCGCTTTTGGTTCCCCTCTTCAATACCTTCTCCAGTCCCACTGTTACCTCTTTAAAAAAGTTGTTACCTGATTCAGTACTGAGCTCTGACAGTACTCTGCAGATGGAAGGAATTTCCCTACTCATTACACTTAGAAAATAGCACCATTTAAACCATAGATGTTCCTGCAGATGACACGGCTCTCTAGTTTACTCAACTATATCCTGTATGAAATAGCCTATTTCATGGTTACTTGGCTTTGGGGATTATTGTTATCAACTTCAGATTTCCAATAAGCTTTTGTTTAAAATTAAAATAATCTCTTTCATTTGTTCTGAGTTACCAAGTTGAATGTCCAGTCATAGACTACATCTGATATTAGCTTCCTGTAATTGAAATGAACATTTTCTCCCTTAGAATTTTGACAAATTGAGGCATGTATCCTATTAGGCTACTACTTGCTTTAGAAGTTCAAAGATTATAGCTTCTTTTCTTCTATTCATTTTCTAAATTTGTTTCTGAAGTTAGGGAGGGTGAAAAACACAGCTCCCTGGTATATTTTTTCTCTTGGTCAATGCACACAAACAATAATTAACCTGGACAGGAGATATATAGCCCCATCCAGAGAATATAACTCTTTCTATATATCAGGGGAAATATAAATCCTTCATTATTTAGAGTTGTCTATTTTCCAAACAGCCTGAAAACATTAATTTTAAATGCTAATGGGAATTACTAGAATGCTCCTAGATACAGAATACATTCCAAATTCAATCTTAACAGCTGTAGGCAATCATCACACTGAATTACCTGAAGGGATATGGAAAGAGGGCAGATGCTGGTCAATTATCATAACCTAATTGCAGCAGGGCACTTGGTATAGATAGGATAGCAAAGTTTTTATTAGGCTGGAAAAGAACTAACATTTAGGGGACATCAAGCAGTTCTTGCCTACCAAGGGAGAAAACTAAAATTTGCCTTTGGGAAAGACACTTCTGTTCTGAGAGGGCCCTTTTAGTAACACAAGTACTTCCTCATTATTTTGGGGAAACCTTCATATACGGTAGAGAAACCCAAATATAGATGCTCCAAAATGAACTTAATACTATGAATTGAAGAGCTTTGACAGAATCAATGTATTACAGATTTGTTTTGATAATTTCCAATTGCCTACAATTTTTTCTTGTTCTTGATAGGTTCTATGATTCTTATCCAAAATAATTACTCACTGGAGGTGGGGACTACAGATACTGAAAGAAGTATGTAAAAAGGCATTTCCTTGGCTTGACTCTGAAGATTCTGATTGCAATGCTGTCATCTAAGGCTGAGGAGCCTAGATTTGTAAACGGCATCACAGTGGTTATTCTGTCTGGGTCATTGGGAACTCACAGGGATGGATGACCAGCTTTGGATTTCTCAGAGAAAGTAAAAGTATTTTTGCTGTCAGTCATTCTTAGAAAAGTTTAATTATGAGGCAGAAAATAAGGTAAACATTGGACTAAGGAAGAAAATAATTCCCTTTTCCCATTGCTGGTTCTCTTAGGTATAGAGACGTGAGAGGCACTCTTGATTGTTAGAATGTGCTTCAGCTGAAGGCAAATCAAGAACAGAAAGGGAGGTGAACTCTTAAAGAACTCCAAGGTCAGGTTTGACCAAGAGGGACTTAACATTCTTCCTAACCTGATTAAACCTCAGACTTCTCCCAGATTCTAGGTCTCTCTCTCTCTTTTTTTAGAACATTTACTTCAGAAAACTCATAATTTTATATTCTTTCTCTGCCCCCTTGAGATGTTTCAAAAGCCTCTTAGTTATTTTATGTCCCAGGACTGTCTTTCTCAAGGACCTGAGAACCATCCCTTTGAAATATTGCCAATCAAGAAAAATAGCCCCCTTTTACTCCAGTGTGGTGTTTGGGCGGGTAAGGACCTAACCTCTTTGGATGCCTTGCTCCAAGTTTTAAAACTACTTTCTGTCAGAGGCACCTGGCTGTCTCAGTTGGTGAAGCATGCAACTCTTGATCTTGGGGTTGTGATTCGAGCCCCATGTTGGGTGTAGAGATTACTTAAAAAAAATAAATAAAATCTTTAAAAAAAAAAACCTACCTCTGTCATGAAGAGAAAGTTTACTTTCCCTTTCAGTAAGGCCAATCAGCAAATGCAGATGTCCTGTGGCACCCCGTCCTCCAGCTCTGAAACTCTCCAACCTTGCTATTTGTTTCTGTAGCATTGAGCTCAAATTGAGTAAAGTCTTCCTTAACTGCTGAACTATGTCCAGGGCAATTTTGTTTTGACACGTTTGATCCTTTGGAATGGAAGGATGATACTACCTCATACTGTGTACAATTTACTGTAACGTTTAGTATTTGCTTTTACAGGGACTGGATCTTATTTTATACCAACAGAGTGGTGACACTGTTGACATTCATTTAGTCTATATGTGTCTCTAAAGTGCCGCTGACACTACAGACTCAGATCCACCTTGCACTCGGTTTGGCTAAAATATTTAGGAATTTTGTATAAAAAGTACCTTGGGCTCTGAAAAGCACTTTCGTGAAACCACTTCTTCAAATGTTTGCTTACCTAGCAAATATAAAATCATAATCTTCTCTCAAAAGTCTTGACCCCAGAATGGAAACTTTTAGGTTGATGGAAATGTTGGGTGTCTTGATAGTATGGTTTCATGGCTGTTTACATTCCTCAAACTCACTGAACTGGACAACTAAGACAGGTGAGTTTTATTGTATGTAAATTAAACTTTGAAGACCTAGAAAACAGAATTTTAAAATAATAAAAAGCTATAAACACAACAACAAAACAATTGGGTCCTATTGTGTTTCTTCAGTTCTCTTTCCTGAGCTATTTTATAGACGCAACCAGAACAAAACCAGTTGTCACTGCTCTCCAAAAATACTTTAGCCAGTTGATAAACAACTAATTTATAAGAATTTCCATTTTTTTATCTATCGCAATTCTGCCTGTGAAATATAAAATAGCCATCAGAGAAGATGATATTTAATTGGAAAATATACATTTCTCATTTTTATTTGGCCCTCTATGATAAGAAACCATGATGATATATAATAATGCTGTTTCATTGGTTTCTCTAGCAAAGCAGTGGTAAATCTGCATCACTTTTTCAGTGTCTTCCTGATTTCATATTTGGTAAATTACACAAATGTTTGAAAAGGCAGGGGATAAAAAAGGTGCTTACTCAGTGCCCAAGCCACCTTCTATTCAAAATTAACAAAATGGATATTCCCATTTTTCAGTGTCGTTCTTTCTCTGTCTCAGTTTTAGCAAACACTTTTTCTGTCATTATTTTTAACTCCGTTTCTTTGTATCCTTTAATTTATAACTGAGGGAAGTATCTTATTAAAGTCCCTATTTGAGAGCCTTAGTAGAAAAAAGAGAGGGCGGCAAAAAATAGGGAAGTCCCTATTTAAGAGCCTTGGTGAAAAAAAGAGAGGGAGTTCTCTTACCTATAGAGAACAAACTGAGGGTTGCTACAAGGGAGGTGGATGGGTTGGGCTAAATTGGTGATAGGTGTTAAAAAGGGTACTTTTTACGATGAGCACTGGGTATTTTATGTAAGTGATGGATCACTAAATTCTACACCTGAACCGATGTTACACTATATGGTGAGTAGAATTTAAATAATATTTTTTAAGAGCCTTAGTGGAGTTTCTGCTTTTTGCTAATGTATATGGCACATGTCTAGGTAAATCTTGCCTAAAATTTTGTTAGTTATGTCCTTTAGTTTGACCACAATTGTCAATAAAAACCCCAAACCCCAAGCGAAGAAAAGATTCATCCTCCATTTTCTTTCTGCGTCTCCCAGATGCTCCATCTGTACCTGCTTTCACTGTATCTTCAGTAAACCCTGCTCTCACTTTCTGCTGTCTCATTTTGATTTCTACTCTGCATGAAGCCAAGGACCTTCTTGACTGGTCCTGTGGGACCCCATCTGGGTCATCAGACCTAGCCTTCTGGCATCAGTAATACCCATGTTTTCAGACATTCACTGGGGGTCTTGGAGTGTATCCTCTGCAGATAAGGGGTAGAGAGCTAGTCAGTACCCATAGCTTAGCAATGTTTATATTTTTAAGTAGTATAAGTAGATATCAATTCCTATATTAGCTGCTAATTGCACTTGGTGCCCCTAGAGATGACTATTGGTCATATAGAAGCCCGGTAGATTTCAATGTCAGGGTCACTCAAACAAATACTTAAAAATGACCCAGGCTTCCTGCCTCTTCTTCACTCATCTTTCTCGACTCCACTTTCTTCCTTCCCTCCTGTCATTCCATTCTTCCCTTTTCTCTTTTACAATTTCTCTTTAAACAAACATTTCATCCAGAGCATTTCATCTCCAGTTTATTTTCTTCTTCTTTTCCATTCATGATATCTTTTTTACATTTCCTTATATAATTTTTTTTATGCTGGATCTTATTTCCTTCCTGCCTTCTTTGAACACTTACTAATACTTTTCAGGTACTTATGGCTACAAAGAAAAATAAAACATGGCTTTTTCTCTTAACAAGGTCACAGTACATTTTCCTCTCTCTATGCTCTTATGGAAAGGAGAATTTATCAAGTTTAGAGTGGGGGAAAAAGGCAAGCCCATGGGCAGCAAGTGTGAGCTGACCTTTTAGTGCATAAAGCAGTAATTAGTCCCAGGAATACCTTATAATGATCACTCTTTTTCAAGAGGTTAAGCATTGTGTATTTCTTCAAAGAAATAAGTTCCATGTTGAAAATACAAGTAAATCAGTGTAGAGTATAACAGATAACTTACTGCCTGCTCTGTTCTTAACTTTTACAAGAGTAGAATAAGATCTCCTTAAGATGACCTGTTTTTCATTAAAATCACTAAGCAAATAAATTGAACTATTTCTACCCTGCACGGAAGAAATAATTAAGTTACTAGATGTAGCCTTGAGCAAAAGGACAAGTGTTAAATTGCCCTGGTTCTCTGGCTATTTTCAGCACAACAGAGGGTACCAGGGTAAATAAAAACCCAGTAGGTGGTTAAAGCTCATCAAGGAGAAATCTTCACTCACAGTAACTTGACTAATTTATCATTTTTCTAGTAATAAAACACTTTGTTAGCCTCTCACATTCAACACTCACTAAGCTCCAATGTATCTTCCTCTCCAATTTCTTATGTTTCTATTCCCTTTCCTTCATTCTTATTAATGTTCTCTCTAAATTCTTTATCTTCATCACCTCAACCCTCTGTACAATCTTTTGCATTACCGTCAAAGCTATAGTCCTAAATATGTTGAAATATTTCATTCTAAACACCAAAACTTCAATGACTAGTTGGTGTATGAAGGTCAAACTCCTTATAATATCTACATACTACTTCCTCAATTCCCCAAATGTTTATTGATTATTTTAATAACTATCACCCATTGTTCCAGGCCAAAGCAATACAATAGCAAGCAAAAATAAACACAATGGCACTTTCAGGCTAATGTAGGAAACACATATGAATCAAATAGTTGAAAAAATTAGGTTCATCTAAGATAAAGTGCTATGGGAGTTTTTAATAGGGAAATCAGGCCTAATCAGGAAGATTGTCCTAAAGCTGTGGTGCTTGATCTGAGAGCTTAAAGAGTATGAGTTACTCAAGGGCAGAAAGGAAGAAAGAAATTTCCTGGCTGGAAGAGCCATCAGACTGTAATGCACACTAGATAAAGTCCCCCTTCAGCCCAGCCAGAGCTCTGAAGCAAAGATAGCTTGTTAGAGAAGTCCTGCATTGAGAGTAATGGCCCTCTCACCACCTTCTCGCTCATCATTAGCCAGAGGCTGCCCCAAGAAGAGTGTAACCATGGCCTGGAAGCTAAAGCAGACCAGATGTTAACAGCTGAGGCTCTCATGTTCCTAATCGCTGGGCAGGGAGGTCTTCCCTGAAGAGGGATCTGAGCAATGCTTCCCCCTATCTACTACAATCCCCAATAACATACAATGCCAGAGAGCAGGAACAACATCTTAATAGCGTAATAGGTGCCTGTATAAACAGAAACAAAGGTTTAAACCACTTTAAAAAAAAATCCACTGTGTTGGTAACTGACAAGAATTCAAGTCTGAACCTGGATCTACATGATGCCAAAGTCCACCATCTTTTCACTGTTTAAATTCCCATATCATCTGAGCACCTACTTGGTGCCAAGCTCTGTCCTAGACGCCAGCCAGGGGGTGGGAGGTGGTGGATAGAGAATAAAACAGACAAAAATCCTGAGACGTGAAGCTAAACATCCAGTCCCTCAAGATACTAAAATAACTTGCAGATACCAAACAACCATTGGCAGACATTCAGAGTCTCCAAAGAATAACAAATAGTGTAAGTAGAAGTTTAAGGTATTAAATATTCCAGTTTTCATGGGGGGGGGGGGATAAATGTAGTTAGACAGATAAGCGTGACTTCTTTTCATGAAATATTCTAGAATGCATTTTAAAACAGACAGCTAAAAACGCAAAAGATAATAATCATTAATAATAAGATTTCACCAAGAATAAATTAGTTCTAGCTTATCTACTTCCTATTGGTACAGGAAAAAAATAGGCAGTAGGGTCTTCTCTTAAAAAAAATGTTAGAAAAGGACAGGTTTCTTAACTTTTGAAGAGTAGAAATTGAGTACCAGCTGAAAAATAATATAGTGAATTAGGTTTACAGCTGGTGGTACCACTGTTCCCCAAGATATATATATTTAAGAAAAGTGTCCCTACCTAGCAGAAGACTTCATGTCACAGGCTAAAAAATGTTGTTTCTGATCTTGTTCAATATCCTTATCCAAGTATAGTGAGTATAGAGGCACCTGTGTAGCTCAGTCGGTTAAGTGTCCAAATCTTGATTTTGGCTCAGGTCATGATCTCATGGTTGTGAGATCGAGCCCCGAGTGAGGTTCCACACTGGGAATGGAGCCTGCTTAAGATTCTCTTTTTCCCTCTCCTTATCCCCCTCTGTTGCTCACATTCACTCTCTGTCTCTCTCTCTCTTTCAGACACACACAAAAAATTACATATATATGTATGTAATTTATACATTTTGTATTTTGTAATGTGTGTATATATACACACATATATATAATGAGTATAAGTTATGCTCACTACATAAACACCGAGTGGCACAGAGGCGGGAGGAATGACCAACCCATTAGGGAATAAAATAAAACCTCAAAACACTCAATATACTGGAATAATAAGCCCAATTGCAGGGAGTTAAATAAGTTTTCACATGGCTGCAAAAAGGAAATCAGTTTTCTTAATTCAGAATGGATAATGTCTGGTTTGGCAAAATTCTTGTGGAAAAAAAATTGCTTAAAAAATTTAGTTGACCACAAGTATAAGCTGAGGTGAGTCTATAATGTAAGTACTAAGACACCGTGTCCAAAGCTACGTTATTAAAAATACCATTGGCTCTGGGTCAGTGAGACAGGAATATTGAGTGCAAAGGGAAGAGCAAGATGCCTGAAAAGTTAGAATCCCACCCTTTCACAGACAAGGGAGAGAGTGCTCTCCCTAGATGCCTATATTTTAAAGAGATGACACTCAGCTCCCTGAACAACACATTCCTGAGTTGTAAAACTTGCAACATTTTAAAAACAAAGATGTACAATGGGGTGCCTGGGTGGCTCAGTTGGGTAAGCATCCAACTTTGGCTCAGGTCATGATCTCATGGTTCATGGGATCAAGCTCCATGTTGGGCTCAGTGCTGGCAGCTCAGAGCCTGGAACCTGCTTCAGATTCTGTGTCTCCCTCTTTCTCTGCTCCTACCCCATTTGCACTCTGTCTCTCTCTGTCTCAAAAATAAAGAAACACTAAAAATTTTTTTTTTCAAAAAAAAAGATGTACATATAACTCAAAGAGACAGAGAAAAATTTTACAATTACAAATTTACAAAAGAAAATATTCTAAGAAAAGAGAGAAGGAACATCTCTTCCTTTATTCTTAGCAGGAAGAATTAAGCCTCATTTTTTATCTTTATTTATCCTTAAAGTTGGTTGGGAATTTATATATACACTTTCATGTAATTCCTCCCCTTTCATATTGTTCTCCTCTTTTTTTTTTTAATTTCTGTAGGAAAAGTGGTTTATCACTAACTCACCTCTTAAATTCTTTCAAAATTTTTTTCCAATTTTTGTTTGTTTAATGAGGCTAGAGGAAGGCAAGGGCCTTTTTGCATAATATCCTGCTTTGAGGTAAGTAGAGGAACCTCACCTCTCACTCCGCTCACCCATTCCTCTGGGACCTAGAGCATTGCCTCCACAAGGAGTTGTTCTCCTTTGCCTGGGTGGCTACAGGCAGTGCGAAGGTGTGGTGTTCATAGGACTATTTGGTGATGGAGGTGGCAACAGTACACTGTTGCAGACCTGGCTCCACGGGTGACATGCTAGCTTGATGCCATTGTTTCCTTCCCCATGACATTCAGTGGGACAGAAGCAGCAACCCAGTGGTGGTGAGTGTGAAAATAGCCATTGCTGGGAGCACCAGACCCTCTCTTAGGTCTGGGGTAAGTTTGCTGAGATCTGTGTAGGTTGGATTTCTTTGGGTAGAAAAAAAAAAAAAAAGCTTCAATGTTGACTCAACATTTACCCTTACTAAATTCAGAGCTTTCTCAGTAGATACAAAGAAACTGATTTTTATTTCCTCATCAAGGGAAATTTCAGGGATTTACTTTCCTGCAATGATTAAACAAACAGGGAAGTAACAGAGGTAGGCTGAATATTGGAAAAACAAAAACAAAAACAAAAAACTATGTATTGACATCAACATCTGAATTTTAACAAAAATCTCTTCAAATAACTTCTCATTTTTTGGTTCAAGGAACAGCATAAAAAGACAATAAAAGTACCGCTTAGAGAATGCTTTCTCTTTATTAAGGATTGTATCTAGGTTTCTCTAAAATATATGATCTCATTAAACCCTTAGAATAACTCTGTGGAAGAAATGTTATTATTTCCCTTTTAAGGGTGAGGAAATTTAACTTTAAAGGACTTGAGCAACATGGCCAAGTACAAACAGTAATTGTGGAGGTCGGAGTCAAACCGAAAATTTTCTGTCTATATTACCTACTATGTTAATTACCGTCAGGAAATCTTGCTTTGGATAAAAAATAACGCACAATGGAATGAGTGACAGGTATAAATAATTCAAATGCTTAAAAGGAATTCATACTCCTTTTCTACAATTAAAAAAAAGTGTTCGAATCAACTTTTAATGGTTTATTCTGTTTTCGTGTAGGTCAATTACCTTTTGTGGGCAAAAGCAGCTCCTCTGGAAACCACCCACGGTTATGTGAAGACTCTGCTTCACTTGTCAGGAGAACAGGTTCCCGCTGTGCTGACATGGGCATGCACATACTGATTACCTCAAATCTCTGTGACTGGCTCTTGGAAAAGTGACGAAAATAGGCAAGATCTCATTTTTCCGCCCTAGCTGAATCACCTGGAAAGCTTTTACAAAATACTATGCTGGGACCCACTCCAAATCAGTAATATCAGAAAATGTGGGTATGGATTGTAGGCATCATATGTTTTAAAAATCTCTTCAGCTTTTGCTATTTAGCAGCCAACGTTGAGAATTTTAGATAACATAAATAAATAGCTGCATGATGGATGAGGTCTTTTTTAGTACTCACAATGTGTAATTCCACGAACAGCTCAACTACCTCTTGTACTATTTCATTTGTCAGGATAAATTAACTGAGTGCTTATTATGAACCTGACAGTGTACCAAACAGGGAAGATGTAAAGATCAACTTGTCCTGGTCACCAGGAAAACTCACATTCCAGAAGAAATGTATGACTATCTATTAGTATTTATTGTAGCAGAGGAAAAATTTTTACTCTACATTTCTGGATTCTTTGGCTATAGTTTAAATTGACCTTAAAAAAAGTCTGTAGTTTAAATTGACCTAAAACAAATTAAAAGAGAAAAACAGGGGCGCCTGGGCCGCTCAGTTGTTAAGCATCTGACTTTGGATCAGGTCACGATCTCACACTTTATGAGTTTGTGCCCTGCATCCGGCTCTGTGCTGACAGCTTGGAGCCTGTAGCCTGCTTCAGATTCTGTGTCTCCCTCTCTCTCTGCCCCTCCCTGCTTGCACTCTCTCTCTCTCTTTCTTTCAAAAATAAACATTAAAAAATCTTTTTAAGAGAAAAACAAATTTAATTACAGACATATGAGGGCTCCATAACACTCTGGGTCCCATAGACAGTCAAGCAATTGAGGCTTATATGCCATCATCCTGAGGTAGAGGTCTGAGACTTCAAAGAGGGGGAAGGAAATTCATAGGATGATGGGAAAAGCAAATGTTTGGTAAACAAATGTTTACCATACCATGGAAAGACAGTGGGACATACAAAAGAATTAGATCTCTTGGCCTTGTGGAGCCCTAGTTTACAACACCTAGCCTATAAACTTTGTAATTATCTCTAGTGATAGTTTCTTCCTGGACCAAGCCCTCTACTTAAATCGTTTAGGCCTTGAAGGAGGGAGGTAAAAGTTTTTCCTGAGTCTTTTGGGCGTTGGTTGACTTCAGCTCAAAGTAATCCACATGTCAAAGTGGCACATTTTAGGGCCATCTGCCCCGAACCTCATCAGTATGGTTGGCCCTTGAAAAACACGGGAGTTAGTGGTGCCATAACTTTTTGACTCCTCTGACTCAACTACAGGTAGCCTACTGTTGACCAGAAGTCTTACCAATAATATAAACAGTCAGTTAACACATATTTTATATGTAATGGTGTATTCTTGTAAGAATACCTAATTGTTTTCTTAATTTTTTCACTATTTCTAGGCTATGCAGCTCCTCTGCAAGGTTGTTTTTTCAAGTTCTCACAAATCTCCAAAAAGTTTTCCAGTATATTTATTGGAAAAAAAGTCTGCATATAAGTGGACCCATGTTCAAATATGTGTTGTTCAAGGGTGAACTACATACTGGGTAAATCCTATGATTGCTCGTTTTTCACTGGACTGTATCAAATAAGACCCTGGAGGTCCTCACATCTAGATATCCACTTTAAATAATTGTTCTGCTGTCTACAGACAGCATTCTTTCTTCATATCTTCTCACATTGATTTTTTTTAAACTAAATTAAATTAAAAAAATATTTTTAATGTTTGTTTATTTTTGACAGAGTGCAAGCAAGGGAGGGGCAGAGAGAGAGGGAGGTTCAGAATCCAAAGCAGGCTCCAGGCTCTGAGCTGTCAACACAGAGCCCAACATGGGGCTTGAACCCCAGAGCCAGGAGATCATGACCTAAACCCAAGTTGGATGTTTAACCCACTGAGACACCCAGGTGTCCCTAAACTAAATTAATTTAACAATTTACTTTTCTGTATTTGGATGAGTGATAAATTAACATTTTTTAAAAAATAGCGATAATAATGTAAAAAAAATTAACCACAAACTCTGCTTGAATTGGCAGGTATTTAGAGGTCATCTGATCCAGTTTTCCCACCAATGAATACATTAGTAAAGTGATTTGTCCAAGGTCATACTTATGGCTTGTTATTGTTATTGACAGACCTAGCTGTTCTGATGTCAGTTCAGTGATCATTCCATTCCATTCATCATTCAGGACATTCAGGCAGGTAATAGATCTTTTGCTTAACTATCAGAAAATGTGGAATGGTGAGTTCTGTTTGCTTGATGGCAACCATCATACTCTTTGTCTTAATCATAATAAATATAAGACAATTCAGCATTGTTTGAAAAGCCACTTCTTTGCAGACATTCATTTGACCTTGAGTATTCAGTCCCTATGATTTTAAATACAGTAACACTTTAAATAAAGGAGGAAATATTACAGACGATTGTCTTTTCCGATGGGTTTTTTGTTATGCATTTTATCTCACTAAATTGTAATGAAAATTCTCTTTTTATTCAAATATATATTGAAGAGTGATTTGTTATTATGAATAAATGTTATAAATATGAACACTATTCTTTTGCAAAAATGTCTTGTTTCCAACTTTATTAAGATACAATTATCATATTACATTGTGTAAGTTTAAAGTGTACAATAGGTTCATTTGATATTGAGAAATGATTAACATAATAGGATTAATTAACATCTCCATCACCTCATAGAATTACCATTTGTTTTTTGTGGTGGGAACACGTAAGATGTACTCTCTTAGCCACTTTAAAGTGTGCACTACAGTATCGTTAACTATAGCCACCATGTAGGACATTACATCCCCAAGATTTATTTATCTTCTAACTGGAAGCTTATACCTTTTGAGCATCTTCACCCATTAACATTTTTGATATGATAAAATTATAGAAATAGAGAACAGATTAGTTGTTGACAGGGTTAAAGAACGGGGTGGGAGCAAGAGGGAAGTAGATATGTTTATAAAAGGGCAACCTGAGAGATCCTTATGATGGAAATGTTCTGTATCTTAACTGTATCAATGTAACATCCTGGTTGTGATGTTCGAGTATAACTTTGCAAGATATTACCATTGCAGGAAGCTGGGTAAAGTGCCTATTATTTCTTACAATTCCATGTAAAATTACAATTATTAAATACACACACACACACACACACACACACACACACATATATATATATTTGTTTTAAGTGAGAAGTTCCTCTAAGAAAACAAAAACTACTTGTACCTTCTCATGTTATCTACACAATTTCTCAAATCACTAATAAAATTCCAGTAAGACATATGCAGCCATAGAAAACTCAGATGAAATACATTGGGACTAAGAGTAGTTAGATGGATAAGCAGGAATGAAGAAGGTGGCAATAGTTCCAAGTTACAAAGCACAGATCAAATAATCCCATGGACATAACCAGTGAACTGTTACGATGACTAGGAGGCCAATACAGCACTCAGTGACCCAGTCCGGATACTGCAACCTTGACTAATGCAAAGCAATGTTCTTTTTTCTTTTGAATCGATTTCTTTTGAAATCACAAATATAAATGATTCTGTTACTCGAAGTTGGCACAAAATAAATTTACACAGTATGAGGAATCAATTGAATTTAGTATTAGTGTTTTGTAAAATTAAGCATATGTAGGAAAACAAATTTTGTGACTATTGTCATGATTTTTGTTTGTTTTATCTGAGTTTATGTTGCTAAAGGCACTTAAGAGAAGTAGGCATGTGGGACTCAATGCTACTCAATTTAGACTAGTGAAGTTTGCAATTAACTTAATTCTAACTAGTTAAGTTAGAAGAATTTGACTAGTTAAGTTTGCAACGTTTAAATTCTTAAGAGATTTATCTTTATAAGACATTAGTTTTTTTTAACTATATAAGAGTATTAAATATTTAGAGGAATAACTTAATATATACTTTAAGTTAACTACATTAAATATCAAAGCAAACATAAAAATTCAAAAGCCCTTTGGATGGTTAAGATTTCAGAAATATGGCTAAGCCAAGGCCAGCACTCCTACTTGCTAAGGGATCAATTCTAAGATTCTGGGGAACTCCTTTAAGGACTAACAATCTCGGGGCGCCTGGGTGGCTCAGTCGGTTAAGCGGCCGACTTCGGCTCAGGTCATGATCTCACAGTCCGTGAGTTCGAGCCCCGCGTCCAGCTCTGTGCTGACAGCCCAGAGCCTGGAGCCTGTTTCAGATTCTGTGTCTCCCTCTCTCTGACCCTCCCCCGTTCATGCTCTGTCTGTCTCTGTCTCAAAAATAAATAAACCTCAAAAAAAAATTTCTTTTTAATAAAAATAAATAAATAAATAAATAAATAAATAAAAAAGGACTAACAATCTCACACAAAATCAATAATTTGTAATTCTCCAAGTACTAGCAGTTCAGAACCAGCACAGCACCTGGCATGAAGCAACTGCTCAATAAAAGTTGGTAGAGTGACTTATTTTTTCTGTATTATAGTCATATAATGCAGTCGAACTCCTTATTCTGAACCAGAATTTACAAATGCGATTTCTGGGAAAGGTATCATTGCCATGAATGGCCATGCTAGGACTATTATACATTTGCAATCCCCTAAGTGGTAGTGAGATCAATAGTTACCCTTGTGACAAAAATGTAAAAGAGAAAACAATCAGCTTCATTCTGATATTGCCCAGTTGAACTGCAGTCCTGCAGTATTGTTAATCTAATACGATAATTAACTTTGAGCAGGGCCTCCCTTGCTGGTAATTGGGAGTGAGTAAGCTTATCGCACAGCTATGCAGAGTCTAGGCAACTCCTAGAAGTGTTCACTGCACAAATTGCAGAGACAAGAGAGACTGAACCCTCAGCGGGAGGTTGGAGGTAAGAAAAAGGATCCAGAAAAAAAAGTATGAAAATTTTAAAAAGGAGTTTAGACCTGAGCCAAATAAAGTAAGTAATGTGAGACTATAACCGTTTAAGTCCAACGATCAAAAGTTGGATGCGAGATGCCCTCACACTCGTCTAAAACGTAGATGTGCATTGGAAAAGACTCTGAATGTCTGATGGAAAGAGACAAAGATGAAATTATTGTGAATTTGTGCACATCTTCCTCTTAAATTGGAAGTGCTAACTTTTAACATGCTTGGAGTTGTTCTGGGGGCAGAATCCAAGAGTAAAGTCTTCTGAAGCCTTCAACCGCCTCACCCCCTAAATTTATATTTTCTGGCAGAGGACAGCAAAATTTACATGAAATAAATCTGGAGGAACTGGAAGAGAAGCTTTCTGTCTCCTGGCAGCTAGAAGATAAATTCTAGATTATTTACCTTGCATTATGAGACAGTTACAGATGTGTTACAGCTCTTCTCAATCACTTAGTTACGAGCTTATTAACTTTCCTAACAGCTGTAGTAATATCTCACTATTTGAGAGAGGCGATGTGTTAGTGATTAAATGACTTAATAAACAATCTGTCACTTTTCATGTTTCATAAACCTGAGCACATTTACGAAGGACAAGGAGGTAGATTCCTTAACGCATTTGATATAAAGCTTATGAGAGTTAGGAAAGGATAATTTCAGGGTATCTCAGATGCCTTTCCTGATTTACACTTAATCTCTGATAAAGCAGAAAAAAATTAGACCCATTTAGAAAATAGGTCCCATATTTGCTATTGAGCAACAAGACAAACAAGAAGTCAGATACATTCATATTCATATCACATATACACACGCATGTGCACATATTATTTAAAGTTCTAGAAGTGCGAAAGCGATCATTTTTAGCCAAGAGGAAACTGGCTAGCCCCAAGTGCTCAAATCCCAGCTTTGCCATGTTATTTGCTACCTGTGACCCTGGGCAGGTTACTGTGATTCTGTTTTCTTCTCCACATGATATGGGTGGTAATAGTACTTACCTCTTAGACTTGTTGGGAAGTCATTAAAATTATTTTAAAATACTTGGAAAAGAATACTTAGAACCGGAATTTAGAAAGCACACAACAAGTAGTAACAAGTTGTTTTCTTTTTTTTTTCTAATCAAAGGTGAGACCAAAATTAACTTTGTTAGGCAAACCAACCCATAAGTAAATTTACTATTAATTTGTGTCCATTGAGGAGATGATTTATTTGGAGTGTCCTTGGTGCCATTTTGCTATGTCTCTTCAGTGGACGAATTAGGGCAAGAAGGAGAACTGAATCTGCTCTTTCTAATTAGCAGGGGATTAGTAGAGGAGTCTACTTCCCTGCCCCAGAATATCCCGGTGGTATAAAGTTAAGAGGAAAAATAATTTTCTGCTTTCATACTGTTTGTAAATTAAAGTTCCTTACAAATCTGTTAATTTTGCTGCAACATTTTTAACGGTAAAAGGGCGGGGTGGGGAGGGGGAATCTTACTTTGTGAGCAGGAGTTCTCGCTTCCTTCCTTCCACAGCTGAACTTAGTTCATACAGAATAGCTGAAAGAGTAAGTCCTTGAATTATGAGAGCGCCTTGCACTTAAAGGACATTTTCTTTCCTGCAGCATGATAGCAATTTTAAATCTGGCTTCAATGAATATATCATAGAATCTCAAGGGTCTAAATTAAGCTGATTGTTAGTTTGAATATGAAAATATACAAAAGCATTAATCATATGGACTACTTCCCCAAAACTCTGCAACTGAGTTATGAAAGCTCTACTGGATCTCCTTGTGTTGCTATCATTTTTCACCCAGTGTGTGGTCAGTACATCACTTGAAGCACAAAATTCTTCACCCTGTTCATTGCAGAGTCTGTGACACGAATGCCAATGTAGGAAAAAAAAGAATCTAAATAACACCGCAAAGTGTCACGTTGCACAAAACCTTGAAGAGTGTAAAACTAAATCTTGAGAGTCTGATTATAAGAGAAGATGCCTGTTTTTTAAAGTCAACTTAAGATCATCATGTTTTTTGCATTCACCCACATTTGACAGAATCCCTGATAAATCTCTCACTCATTTCTCTATTGCTTACTTGTATGTATGTATGTTTTAGAAAAAGCATGTGAGCAGAGAGAGGCAGAGGGAGGGAGGGAGGGAGGGAGGGAGAGAGAGAGAGAGAGAGAGAGAGAGAATCTCAAGCAGGCTTCATATCAGTCCCACAACCCTGGGATCATGACCTGAGCGAAAATCAAGTATCAGTCACTCAGTATTGAGCCATCCAGCGGCCCCACTTAGTTGTTATTTTTAAAGATCCAGGCTATTTTAAGAAACACAAATCTTACATATTTCCTCAGACCCCCTCAGTGATGGCAGCCTCCCTGACACTGGCTCACCACTGATGCTGCCATGTTGGATAGAGTATGTTGTGATCCTCTCAGTCCTCCTGGGGCCAACCAGTTCCAAATCTGATGCAACTCCCCATCACAAGAAAGGACTTGATAGTCTGAGTTTCTACAAAAATAGCCAAATGATGCATCACAGAATATACGGGAGTTCCCTGCCACTATGGTTAAACTTCGACTTACGGGAAGCAAAAAAGTAAGGCAACTAAGTTCTTTCTCCTTCCTCCGTCCAACAGACACCCAAAGTCATAGTCTTTGTCACTGATAAGATTTCTCCTTGTCATCCTCCAGAGAAGCCCTGTGTCCAGCAATGCTCTTGCTAAGAAGCTGCTATGTCTCTGTGCAGGGGGCCATGAATTGGTAGCCGGTGTGGCCATGCATTCCTGTGGCTTCCCCTCTTTCATTGCCTCACTCATTTTTCCTCACCTATGCTGCACTGGGCTGGGTTTTGCCTTTGACCTTGCTGCATTATTACTTTTATCATTGCCTCAGGCTCTCTTATCTAGGCAATGACAGTTATATTTTTCTTGTATTTCAAGATAGGGAGACTGATCACTTTACTCTTTTTATCTTCCTGCAGAAAATTGTTACTTTGGGGGATTAAGAACCCTAGCATTCTAAATTAAAGTGTGCTGAAATATTGTTATGAGCAATAAGAGCAAATAACTTGATGGCGAAAAAAGGAAAACATAATTAATGTCTACTTTCACCCTATTGGGAGACCAAGATAATTCAGAGCAGAGCAATGCACCTATTTATAAATACTCTTAGCAGGAAAGAAAAATACAATTTCTTTAACAAGGCCCATGACTTTTGCTTTTTCCAAGAAACATTAGAAGAGGCTGGCCCCTGGGAGTCAGAAGGATGGTTGTTAAGGCAAGCATAATTAGGCATAGTGCATAGAATCGACTCAGGAAAGGCTGAAATAAAACATGTGGTTCTAAAGGAGAGCAAAGACTTTTTACAAAAGATAATAAACCCAACTTCCTGGTTGAACTCAGGCTCATAAACCTTCACGAGTTTGTTAGTTTTTTTGTTTATGTGTTTGTTTTTGTTTATCTCTGGTTTGTTTCTTGGGAAAGGAATGTGATGGGATTTGCAACCCTCTACCCTAGACTCCACTCCTCGGAGCAAGGAGGAGATTCTGTACGTGCTCCTTCACCTCCTACCCCCTCATCTCAACAGAAAGGACCTATAACATGGCAGCCCAACAATTACCTTTTAAAGTATCTCAAATATATTATTTAAAACTTTTTTACTATTTATTTATTTTTGAGGGAGAGACAGAGAGAGTGAGAGGGGGAAAGGACAGAGAGGAGAGACACAGAATCTGAAGCACGCTCCAGGTTCTGGGCTGTCAGCACAGAGCCTGAACTGTGAGATCATGGCCTGGGCTGAAGTCAGATGCTTAACCGACGGAGCCACTGAGGCGCCTCTAAAATATATTCCTCTAAATAAAATAACTAAGTATACCTTGACCACCAACTCTCATTTTTAACTGCACACAAACTGTAATGAATCTCACAGAAGAGCATGAGGAAAACCCCTCTGATTTTCAGGTCCGCCGTTTTATTTGTATTTATCTAACAGGCAGGGATTCGACTTTAGATAAGAAATGGGCTTGAAGGATGGGAGAATATGCCACCCCAAAATATGCCACTTTGGAATAAGGATTATTTTGAGCTAAAGGCATTTAAAACTCAGCAGATACAAAAAGGCTGTTCTAAGTTCCTTCTTCTTCCTAAAAGCAGGAGATTAAAAAGTCCCATGTGAAAGACACCCTCTCCGTACCGAGAGGATAGGAACATTCTTTGATGGTGAGTCAAAGCTGAGAGAATTCTGTACAGATTTTGTTAAAACAATTCGTATCTTCCTTTGGCCTCCCCATTTAGTCACCTTTTCACAATTGTCTCTCTTTGTTAAACGTAGTATAACAAAGGTGTCCCTACTCCTATCGGTCCTCATTTCCTTGTGAGGGCACCTGTGTCAGGTAAAATTTACATACATTTGTAAGCTTTTCTCCTGTTAATCTGTCTTATGTCTGTGAATTCCTGGGCCCAGCTGAAACACCCTAAGAAGGGCGGGGTAAAATTGTGCCTCCCCTACAGTCTCCACATCCCTTTACCTTCTCCACAGCATGTTTTCACTCCTCCTCTGCTATTGCTTGGGGCAGAATCAGGGGCAACAGATGCTACTGCGAGCAATTGGAGTCCCCGGCAGCTGATCTGCATAGAGGAGGAGGTAATCAGCTGACACAGGATGCAGCAATCAACTAAATGTTCTTTTCCAATTCTGCGTGGGCTGTTTAAGACTAAGGATTATTTCATGGTTCCAGACTGACTAGAGAAAACAACAGTGATGTAAAAGGAGATAGTTTATGTTTTCACGTAAAAACGAAAAGTGTTTATGACCCCCCTAAATGATAAATACATGGTCTTCATTCTACTCTTGCAGCTGATACTTTTCCTTTTGAAAATTTGTCTTACTGTGGCTTTAGAAAGACTCTTCTCCCCTGTGTGTTTCTCCTTTGTTTGCATTCATTTCACCCAGTAAATACTAATTTTTTCTAGGATTCTAAACTCAACCCTGTTTAAATAATGTAGATGAAGAGCCTGGCATAATGTCTATAGGCCATAAATAAGGTCTTTCCTTCCTTTCTCTTCAGACTCCCCCTCTCACCCTTTGTGGCCTTATTCACCATCAGCAATTCAATGCCCATCTCCAACAGGAGCCTGCAAATCTGTCTCCAATCCTGAAACCTCTACAAAGGCCCAGGTCCATGTAGATAAATGTTTTCAGTCACTTCCTCAAATTTTTCAGTCATTTCAAAGTCAACTTCCACCGAACCGAAAATTTTTATCACCACTCTCTAAAAATGGTTCCCTCTCCTATGCTTCCTATAGCTGTCTTAACTTAGCTAATTATTTGCCGCTAACACTGAAAATATTTTTATCCTCTTAGAGTTTCTCATTTCATCTTTCTTCTATTTTCCCTGCTCCTAGTCTATTCTACTCCCCATAATTTCTCACCTGGACAATGGCATCTAACACTTGTCCCTGCTTCCTGTGTCCTTCAACACCAGTATATCCATCCCTGTGCATCAGAATTATATTTTTATAATCCTTTCCATATCATTGTACACATCTTCTCTGAAGTCATCTACAGCTCTAGCTCATTGCCAGTTGCACCAGATCTCTATTTACTGTTCTTGATATATCCATGTTGCAGCATCATTGTTGATACAATTTCTTCTGCCTGAAATTCTACCCTTCTGACTTGATAAAATCCTATCACCCTTTAAACCTTAACTCAAATTTCTTCTTTTCACTGAAACTCGCTTTGCTCAGGCATGTTTCACCCCTGCTTTCTCTATATTCCTGTAGGAATTCATCAAACTTTTTAAAGATTTTAACAAATGTATATGATTAATGAGTGTACTTCAGTCTTTCTTCAATTCATCAACAGCTTGAGGTTTGCGATTACAACCTTTACTATACCATATCATTGGCCTATTTATATATACAAATCTCCCTTTCCTGTATATGTCTGCTTCTTGAGAAAAGGGGTGAAATCCTTGACACCTTATTATACTCTGTGTCTACCACCAGTATCTTACTTATAGAAAGTCCTGAAAATATTGTTTCTCAATAAGCTTCATTGCACAAGAATTCAAATTAGGTAGTTTGAACTTTTGTGTATCTCACTTATTTTTTGATAATTCCTCTTTATTGCTTAATTGCATATCCGTCAACTACTGACACTTGGGAAAAGGACCCAGCCTTTCCAGTTCACATGAGATACAACTGAAAATGATGAATATTGGGGGAAAAGAGGAGTTAAGATGGCGGAGCAGCATGGAGACCCTCAGCTTGTCTCATCCCTGAAACGCAGCTAGATCAGCACCAAAACATTTTTCACACCTAGGAGATTGCTATGAGGATGAATACAACGATCTGCATAACTTGAGCCACAGAACTCAGCAGGGACACAGTGTGGAGGGGTGAACTGGGGGAGAGAGAAGCTGTGGTGGGTAGGAACCTGTTTTTGTGGAGAGGACAAAGAAAGGGGGAGAGTGCAGTGCATTGGGAGAGTGCAGGAAAAACATTCCCCCGAAAGTAGCTGGAAAGACAGAGGGAGAAAGAATGAAAACACTCGCAGGGAAATGAACAAGAAATCTGTTTCTCAAAACCACTGCCAGGAAGAAAGGTATCCTTCGGCACCAGCAGGATTAATACAAACAGTGGATTGCAGAGTCTGAAGTTTTGGAGCTCAAGTGCCTGGTGCTGGTGAGGAAGCAGAGTGAATCCCCAGAAGCAGGCAGCAGGGTCTGAGGGGTCCGTGTGCCACATGGAAGAAGTGGTTCCCTTGTTTGGCAGTGGTTCCCCTGCTTGGAGACCATTTGGTAGAGCCCATATAGCCTCCCAACAGGCAAAAGTCCCAGCAGATCCCAGAGACCAGCCTCGGTTGCTGATATTGGGACCAAGATGCCAGAATGTGGTGAAACCTGGCCTTGGCTGTGTGTTGTGATTTGCCATGGTCTCTGAAGCTCTGCCACTGCATGGTCACATGAACGTTTTCCAGGGCAAGTTCAGCGAGACTCTCCTCCAGAGAGTCAGCATGGGTCTGAGCCATACGGGTCTCCGAAGCTTGGGGTTTTGAAACACAGTCCCGTCTGAGGTAAAACTCTGGAGGGAGGTGCTGCCGGGCAGGCTGATGGCTTGGACACCGACAGGGTAGAGGCAGGGAGTGGATGGAGGCCTGAGACAAAGGAGGGGTGCTTGATCGCGAGTTGGTCAGAGCACAAAATACCTGTGCCAGAGATAAGGGAACTGGGTGAAGTCATTACCACCTCTTCCCCACACGCTCAGGTGTACCACATCGATCCACCCCTGTAAACTAAGCAGTGCCACAAAGTGGACAATGGAGCCGTTACATCAAGCCCCACCCAACTGCACCCTCCAAGCACATCCCCTAGAAGACCAACACGAGTCCCTCCACCTGCTTAGTAGACAGACTATAGAGTGGTTCCTAGTTTGAGTTCTAGGTGAAAGTGGTTATAACGTCATCCAGCTTTCATTCTGTTTGCTGGTTCATCTATTCTTTTTGTTTGTCTTTCTTTTCTTTTTCTTACATAAAGAAAGAGAAAATTTTATTTTTAATTTCTTTTTTTAATATTTTATTTTTTCATTATTTTTTACTTTACTTTTAAAATGTTTTTATTCGACTTCATTTTCTTTATTTTATTCTATTCTATTTTATTATATATATTTTTTAATTTTTTAAACTTTTTCTTTATTTTCTTTCCCTTTTTTCTCCATTCCATCAAGTTTCTTTCAACAAGCAGACCAAAACACAACTAGGATCCAGCTTCCTTTATTTGATTTTTGCTTTTTTTAAAAAATTTTTAATTTTAATTTTTAATTTTATTATTTTTTTCCTTCTCCAACATGACAAAACATAGGAATTCACCCCAAAATAAAGAATAGGAAGAAATGACAGCCAGGGCTTAATCAACACAGATATAAGCAAGATGTCTGAACTAAACTTTAGAACCATGATAATAAGAATACTTGCCAGAATTGAAAAAAGCATAGAATCTCTTTGTGCAGAATAAAAAAAAAAAGTAAAATCTAGTCAGGATGAGATTAAAAATGTTATAACTGAGATGCAATCTCGAATGGATGCCATGACAGCAAGGCAGTGAATCAGCAATGTAGAAGACAAAATTATGGGGAACAATGAAGCAGAAAAAAAGAGGGAAACAAATGCAAAAGAACATGATACAAGACTTAGAGAACTCAGTGACTTATTAAAAAGGAGTAACATCCAAATCATAAAAGTCCCAGGAGATGAAGAGAGAGAAAAAGGGCAGAGGGTCTATATGAGCAAATTATAAGAGAAAACTTTCTGGGGAAGGACACAGACATCAAAATCCAAGAATCATAGATAACTCCCATCAGATCTAACAAAAAGTGGCCATCAGCAAGGCATATCATAGTCAATTCACAAAATACACAGGCAAGAATTATGAAAATAGCAAAGGAAAAAAGCCCTTAACCTATAAGGAACACAGAAGAGGTTCTCAGCAGATGTATCTATAGAAACTTGGCAGGCCAGAAAGCAGTGGCAGCATATATTCAACGTGCTGAATCAGAAAAATATACAGCCAAAAATTCTTTATCCAGCAAGGCTGTCATTGAAAATAGGAGAGGTGAAGAATTTCCTAGACAAAAACTAAAGGAGTTCATGACCACTAAACCAGCCCTACAAGAAATTCTAAGGGAGACCCTTTGAGTGGAGAAAAGACAAAACGAAACAAAAAAGACCAAAAGCAACAAAAACTAGAAAGGACCAGAGAACATCACCAGAAACACCAGCTCAACAGCGCAACACAATGGTGCTAAATTCATATCTTTTAGTATTCACTCTAAATGTCAATGTACTAAACACTCCAATCAAAAGACACAGGGTATCAGAATGCAAAAGAAAACATACCCATCTATATGCTGCTTACCAGAGACCCATTTTAGACCTAAAGACACATGCAGATTGAAAGTAAATCGATGGAGAATCATTTATCATGCTAATGGATGGCAAAAGAAAGCTGGAGTTGCTATACTCATATTAGACAAACTAGATTTTAAAATAAAGACTAGAACAAGAGATGAAGAAGGGCATAATATTATAATTAAGAGATCTATCCACCAAGAAGATCTAACAATTGGAAATATTTATGTCCCCAACATGAAACACCCAAATATATGAATCAGTTAATCACAAACATAAAAAAACTCATTGATAATAACATAATAGTAGACGATTTCAACACCCCACTTACAACAATGAACAGATCATCTAAACAGAAGATCAACAAGGAAACAATGACTCTGAATGACACACTGGATTGGATGGACCTAACGGATATATTTAGAACATTTCATTCTAAAGTAGCAGAATACACATTCTTCCCAAGTGCACATGGAACATTCTCCAGAATAGATCATATACTGGGGCACAAATCAGCCTTCAACAAGTACAAAAAGCTGAAGATCATACCATACATATTTTCAGACCACAACACCATGAAACTCAAAATCAACCACAAGAGAAAAATTTGGAAAGACAATGAATACTTGGAGAGTAAAGAACATGCTAGTAAAGAATGAATGGGAGGGCACCTGGGTGGCTCAGTCTGTTAAGCATCTGACTCCAGCTTAGCTCATGATCTCATGGATCATGGATTCAAGCTCCAGATGGGGCTCTGTGCTGACAGCTCAAAGCCTGGAGCCTGCTTCGGATTCTGTGTCTCCCTCTCTTTCTGCCCCTCCCCTGCTCGTGCTCTGTCTATCTCTATCTCTCAACATTAAATAATTGTTAAACTTTTTTTAAAGAATTAATGGGTTAACCAAGAAATTAAAGAGGAATATTGATGAAAAATACTGATAAAATTAATTAATTATTTTCTCTTAATTAGAAGATAGGGTAAAAATGCTTTCTTGAGATGATTTCCTCTTTTATTTTTTTTATTTGATGAACTAGAGTAAAACCTCACAGTTAAAATGTTATCTATTTGCTTACTTACTTGATTTTATTAGTTTCTTTTAATATGCCAAATACAACACATAGTGTTTCTTATTGGCGGGTTATAGCATGCAAAGTCAAATAAGACATTGCCTCTACCCCCAAGATATTTATAGGCTAGTGCAGACTAGACATGTAAATAATTAACAACAAAAGCCAAATTAATCAAGTGATAAATAGAGGTATAGGCAGTGCTGTGAAAGAACAAAATAGGAAAAATTAGTTTATACTGAGACCAAGAGTGATGTCACCAAGATAGTGGCATAGGTTGTTTCTGACCTAACTCTCCCTCACAAGAACAACTAACAGCTACTCAAGAACAAACCACCCCGAGAGAATCCTAGAATACAGGGGTGAGGCTGAAGTATCCCTGTACCACAGAGAGGAAAACACCATTAGAAGGGTAAGAGAAGTGGCTACAAATTGACCTAATTGCCCCTCTCCCCAGCCAGCAGAGTACCACGTGGAGAGGTCTCCCCCGAGCCTTTGGTTCCTCCAGTGGGAAAAGAAAACCCTGAGTGGACAACCAGAATCCCCACCAGCACCCGTGGGAAAAGAAAACCCTGAGTGGACAACCAGAATCCCCACCACCACCAGCATTTTGTATTGCTTTGCAAGAACCCATACTCTGGTCCCATACCTTTGAAATTTCAGGGGAATCTGTGGGGCTCAGCCACAGGGAATTTGACTATGATGGAGAAGGGGAAAGGGCTTGAAGACTGACTTCATACCAGCAATACTCAGGTAGTAATACCAACCATCAGCTTTGCTCACCTGCAAAACAAAGTTAGGAGCACACATTGACCAAGGAACACAGGTGGGTACAGATCTGCCTGATGCAGATCCTCAAATAAGGAGTTTTTCTGGTAATAGAGCCTGGGTTTTCATGCCTGAGCAAGGAACTGAATCACAGCCCCACCTGTTTTGTAGAGTATCTTCTGGCGACATCTGACCAGAAGGGTTAGAGACAAATCTTGGAAGCTGTGAGGCCCAGGGGCACTTGAGCCAAGAGGTGGGCAAGAAAGACTGATCACCTGCAGAGCAAAGCCAGAATCAGGTACAGAGTGTCCCCATGCTATGCACAGGCCAGGGATGACGTATAGCCAAGGCTGAGGGTAGCTTCCAACTCCTCCCAAGTGGAGAGACTGCTTGGGAATATGAGAGTAGCCAGAAGTGACTTTCCTCCCCCTGCACAGGCAAAAGAGCTAAGATAACAGCCTCAACCACTGTGGAGAGTGTGTTCTGGCCCCATCTGACTAGAAGAGCTGGCAAAAACACCCGGAAGCTGAGCTGCTGATACGTGAGCTAAGAGGGGATAGAGCTAACCATTTCCAGAGCAAAGCCAGTGGCTCTGTTTGGTCAGGGAACTTGGAGGGCAAGTCAGCTTGAGTTACGACAACAAAGAGCTTTACCAGCTCTAAAGCTGCTTCTGCCGAACCAAAGTAGGGAATTTAATTCATAGTCCCACTCATTGTTGAATACAGCCTTCAGCCTGCTCAAGCAGGAAACCTAACCAGAGCATGTGAGAAGCTGCATAGTCCTTTCAACAACCCTAAGTAAAGTAGCACATGAACAGAGAGCACAGCCCATGGCTTCCTCCTTCTATGGAGCAAAACTAGTGGCCTCACCTGACCATTCAGAATTTACCATTCTGATTTGGGTCCTCAAACAACAAAGGTATAGGTTCTGGGTCCCATCCAGCTGCCCTGCCAGGGCAGGGATACTAAGTCACAGCCCCATCTACTACTGAATATAGTACCTAATACCAACCACCTAGTAAACCTGACCAGAGAATCCAGGCAACTGTGAAGCCCATCCTTCAGCCTCCTTGAGTAGGGAACCAAGCTAGCAGTCCCATCCAACTATTTCAGCCAGTGCCACACTCTCTCATCCCCTACCCTCAGAACTTGAACAGTTGCCTCACCCAAAATCTGACCATAATGGCAGCCCCCACCTACCCAAGGACATTACCAGTAGACACACCCAGAAACTAATAGATGACTGGTGAAAAGCTATCTCTGCCAAAGGAAATCTGTAAAGTCTGGAACAGGAGTCCAATTATTCAAATATGCAGGTACAAATGTAAGGATCATGAAAATCAGGTAAATATGACACCAAAAGTATAATAATATGTTATTAGGTACACAATATTTTTTTAAGTTTTTTAATTTATTTATTTTAGAGAGAGAGAGAAAGTGTGTGCAAGCAGGGGAGGGGCAAAGACAGAGGGCAACAGGGGAGGATCTGAAGCAACTCTGTGAGGAGAGCTGAGAACCCAATGTGGGCCTCAAACTCATGAATCATGAGATCATGACCTGAGCCAAAGGCAGATGCTTAACTAAGTGAGCCACCCAGGTGCCCCCACAATCTTTTTTAAGTCATGTAAATTTTAATAGTAATAACATAGAATATGAGTGAGAAGAAATACAAGTGTAAATTTTATGAATTCTATTGAACTTAAGTTGTTATCAGTTTAAATAAGATATTATAAATTTAAGACATTTTGTGTAAGCCTCATGGTTAACACAAGGGGAAAATCCTGTAGTTATTACACAAAAGAAGATGATAAAGAAGTCAAAGCATGCTAATGCGAAAAAACATCAACACACAAAAAAAGACAGCACGGTAAGAAACAATGAACAATGGATCTACAAAACAGCCAGAAAACAATTAACAATATAGCAATAATAAGTCCTTAACCTATCAGTAAGTACTTTAAAAATAAAAGTATTAAAATTATTCAGTTGAAAGAGAATAGCTGAATGGATTAAAGAAAAAAAAACAAAACAAAACGCCAAGATCCAATAATATGCTGCCTACAAGAGATTTAGTTACTCCTTAAAGATACACATAGGCTGAGAGCTAAGGAATGAAAAAAGATATTTTAAGCAAATGGTAACCAAAAGAAGCAGGAGTAGCTATACTTACATTGGACAAAATAGACTTTAAATAAAAAACGGTAAAATGATACAAAGGTCACCATATAATAATAACTGGGTCAATACATAAAGAAGATATAACAATTGTAAATATTTATGTCCTCAACATTGAGGCACCTAAATATATAAATCAAAAATTAATAGCGCTAAAAGGAGAAATAAACAGTAATAAAATAACAGTTGAGGTCTTTTCTCATTCTCAATAACAGATAGATCATGCAGACAGAGAATCAATAATGAAACAGTGGTTTTGAACAACACTTTAGACCAAAGGGACCTAACAGACATATATAGAACATCCTATCCCACAACAGCAGAATACATATTCTTCTCAAGCATATATGGAACAATTTTTTTTTAGGATAAACTATGCCTTAGGCCACAAAACAAGCCTTAGCAAATTCAAGAAGATTTAAATCATATCAAATATCTTTTCTAACCACAATGACATGAAACTATTAAAACAAGAGGAAAGTTGGAAAATTCATGAAACGAAACACATGGAAATGAAACAACGCTCTTCTAAACAATTAATGGATCAAAGAAGAAATTAAAATTGGGGGTAAATTTCTGGAAAGTTTTTAATGAAAATGGAAACACAACATACCAGAACTTGTAGGATGCAGCAAAATCAGTTCTAAGATGGGAGTTCATAGTGATAAACACCTACATAAAAATCAAGATCTCAAATAAACAACCTAAGTCTACACCTTAAGGAACTAGGAGGAAAAAAAAAGACACAGAGAGAACAAACTGAGCCCAAAGTTAGCAGGAGAAAGGAAATACAGAAAAACAATAGAAAAGATGAACCAAACTATGATTTGGTTCTTTGAAAAAATAAGTGACAAATCTTCATTAGAAAACTCAAGGAAACAAGAGAAAGAACCCAAATTAACAAAATTATAAATGAAAAAGTTGATATTAGAACTAGTAACACAAAAATTCAAAGGATTGTTAAGAGACCTATGAACAATTTTATGCCAAGAAACTGAACAACCTGGAAAAAAATTTCTTTTTAATCTTAAAAATAAACAATTTACTAAAACTGAATCAGGAAGAAATAGAAAATCTCAATAGACCACTTACTAGTAAAAAGATTGAATCAGTAATAAAAAATCTCCCAGGGGCGCCTGGGTGACTCAGTCAGTTAGGCATCCGACTTCAGCTCAGGTCATGATCTTGCAGTCTGTTAGTTTGAACCCTGCGTCCAGCTCTGTGCTGACAGCTCAGAGCCTGGAGCCTGCTTCGGATTCTGTGTCTCCCTCTCTCTCTGCCCCTCCCCTACTCATGTTCTGTCTTTCTCTCTCAGAAATAAATAAAAATATTTTTTAAAAATCTCCCAAAGAAGGAAAGCTCAGGGCCAGATGGCTTCACAGGTGAATTTTACCAAAAATGTAATGAAGAATTAACACCAATCTTTCTCAAAGTCTTACCAAAAAATGAAGAGGAAGGAATACTACCAAACTCATTTTAGGAAGTCAATATTATCCTGATCCCCAAACCAGAAATGGACACTACCAAAAACAAAAATAAAAACAAAAAACAATCAAAAAACTATAGACCAATATCCTGATGAATATAGATGTAAAAATTCTGAACAAAATACTAACAAATTGAATTCAACAGCACATTAAAAAGATTATTCATCATGATCAGGTGGAATTTATCCCTGGGATGCAAGAATGGTTCAACATTTGCAAATCAATCAATGTAATATATTACATTAATAGAATGAGAGAAGAAAATCATTTAATCATCACAATAAATGCAGAAAAAAAAAACATTTGGCTAAATTCAACATCTGTTCACAGTTTAAAAAAAATTAAGAAATTAGGCATAGAATAAATATACCTCAACATAATAGGTGCCATATATGGAAAACCCACAATTAACATCATACTCAATGGTGAAAGGTTGAAAGCTTTTCATATAACATCAGGAACAAGATAGGGATCTCCATTCTCACTATGTGTGTTCAATATAGTACTAGAAGTCCCAGCCAAACCAATCAGGCAAGAAAAATAAATAAAAGATATCAGAATTGTAAAGGAAGAAGTAAAATTGTCTCTATTTGCAAATGACATAATTTTATATATAGAAAATCCTGAAGACTCAACCAAAAAACTGTATATCTAATCAATAAAGTCAGCAAAGTTGCAGGATAAAAAATTAACATACAAAATCAGTAGCATTTCTATACACTAACAAGAAATTTTCTAGAAGAAATAATGAAATTGATCCCATTTACAAGAGTATAAAAAAAACAATAAAATACTTAGAAATAAATCTGAGACATTGATGAAAGAAATCAAAGAAGACACAAGTAAATCAAAGAAGGTATCCTATGTTCCCGGATTAGAAGAATTGCTGTTTTTAAAATAATAATATAACAGCAATCTACAGATTTAATAAAATTCCTATAAGGATTCCAGTTATATTTTTTACAGATGTAAAACACTTCTAAAATTTACATGGATCCACAAAAGACCCTGAAAAATCAAACAAATCCTGAGAAAGAAGAACAAAGTACGAGGCATCACACTTCTTTATTCCAAGGTATACCATAAGGCCATAGTCAGAAAAACAGTATGGTACTGGCATAAAAACAGATAAATATATCAATGAACAGGATTGAGAGCCCAGAAATAAATCCAAGCATATACAGTTAACCAATATCTGACAAGGGAGACACAAATATTTAATGGAGGAAGGTCACTTCAATAAATGGTGCTGGCATAATTGGATCACATGTAGAAGAATGAAACGGACCCATATCTTACTCTACTCAAAAAAATTAATTCCAAATGGATTAAAATGTACTCCAAATGGATTATAAAATTAACTCCAAGTGGATTAAAATATAAGACAAGAAACCATAACTAGAAGAAAACATAAGAATAAAGCATGGTAATTGCTTTTTAGATATGACCCCTAAAGTACAAGCAACAAAATAAAAATCAATGAGACCAGGGGTGCCTGGGTGGCTCAGTCGGTTAAGCGTCTGATTTTGGCTCAGGTCATGATCTCACAGTTCGTGGGTTCAAACCCTGTGTCAGGCTCTGTGTTGACAGCTGAGAGCCTGGAGCCTACTGAGATTCTGTGTCTCCCTCTCTCTCTGCCCCTCCCCAGCTCGCACTCTCTCTCTCTCTCTCTCTCAAAAATAAACACTAAAAAAAAATTAAATAAATAAACAAATGCGACCATATTGAACTAAAAATCTTCACACAAAAGAAACAATCAACAAAGCATAAAGACAACCTATTGAATAGGAAAAAAAATATTTGCAAACCATATATCTGGTAATGGATTAACATCAAAACAATATAAACAACTCACATGACTCAATAACAAAGAAACAAATAATCCAATTTAAAAAATGGGCAAAAGACCTGAAGATATTTCTCCAAAGAAGATATATGAAAGGCAAAGAAGTACATGAAAAGATGTTCAACATCATTTGTCATGAGGGAACTGCAAATTAAAACCACAGTGAGATATAACCTCGCGTCTGTAAAATGGCCATCATCAAAAAGACAGGAGATAACAAATAGTGGTATGTGTGAATGTAGAAAAAAGGAAACCTCATACATTGTTGGTAGAACTGTAAATTGGTACAGCCACCATGGGAAACAGTATAGAGGATCCTCAAAAAATTTAAAAAAGATCTACCATATGATCCAACAGTTCCGTTTTTGGGAATATATCCAAAGAAAACGACAACACCAATTCAGGAAGATATCTGTGGCCCCATATGCATAGCACAATTATTTACAATAGCCAAGACATGTAAACAACCCAAGTGTCCATAGATGGATGAATGGATAAAGAAGTGTGGTATACATATACAATGGAATACAATTCAGTCACAAAAAATTAGGAAATATTACTGTTTGTGACAACATGGATCAACTTAAAGGCATTATGCTAAGTGAAATGAGTCAGACAAAGACAAATACTGTGTGATTTCATTTATATGTAGAATCCAAAAAGAAAAAAAGAAAAAAAAGAAGAACCAAACAAACAAACTCATAGAAAAAGAGATCAGACTTGTGGTTACCAGAGGTGGAGGGTGTGGGGAGGGGCAATTGGAGGCAGGTGGTTCAAAGATACAAACTCCCAGTCATGAGATCTACAAACACTTTAGATGTACTGTACCACATGATGACTACAGCTAACACTGCTGTATGATATACAGGAAAGTTCCTAAGAGAATAAACCTTGGGGCACCTGGATGGTTCAATCAGTTAAGCATCTGACTCTTGATTTCAGCTCAGGTCATGATCTCATGGTTTGTGGGTTTGAGCCCTGAGTTGGGCTCTGTGCTGACACCACAGAGCCTGTTTGGGATTCTGTCTCTCTCTCTCTTCCTCTCTCTCTCTCAAAATAAACTTAAAAAAAAAAGAGAGAGTGTAAATCCTAAGGGTTCTTATCAAAAGGAGAAAACTTTTTTCCATTTTTTTTCTTTCTTTTCTTTTTATTGTATCTGTATGAGAAAATAAGTGTTAGCCGAACCTATTGTGGTAATCATTTCACAATATATGTAAATCAAACCATCGTGCTATATACCTTAAACTTATACAGTATTGTATGTCAATTATTTCTCAATAAAACTGGAAGAAAAAAAAAGAATATATTTCATGGAGGAGTTGGCCATTTAAAGGACATTTAGCAAATTCAGCCTTGATTCTTGGCCCATTTGTAACAATGAGTAACTCACCTTGGATACCCTTATTGCAATTGCCTCAAACAGTAACTTGTTTATTTCTGTTCTATCTATTCTGTTTTGTCATAGAATAATAGAACCTTACACATTATGTTTACTTGTTATTTGTTGTTTAACCATTACAGAGTTAGGTAACTATTAAATGCGACTTAACAGAATGTGTAGAACTTTCAAGTTAATTACCTGTAACAATGCTATTAATCTAGCATTTCTGAACTCAGGATCATTTGCAATAGCTGATTAGATAATTTCAAAAAGTACTGCGGACTTCACTGATTATTTTTTATGAAAAAATGTCATTTTTCTTAATGAATCTCTTCGAGACTAAAAAGGATAGTTGTTTTAGGGTGCCTGGGTGGCTCAGTCAGTTGATCATCCGACTTCAGCTCAAGTCATGATCTCCCGGTTCGTGAGTTCAAGCCCCGCATCGGGCTCTGTGTTGACAACTCAGAGTCTGAAGCCTGCTTAAGAATCTGTGACTTCCTCTCTCTCTGTCCCTCTCCCGCTCATGCTCTATCTCTGTCTCTCAAAAAATAAATAAATGTTAAAAAACAATTTTTAGAAAAGATAGTTGTTTTGAGGTCCTTAAATTTACCTTAAGTAAATATTACATTTTATCAATCTATAAGTAAAAATTAGTTTGCATAAATAGCTATTCATTTATTGATTATAATTGGAATATTAATTAATCCACCTCTTTTGTAAACTACTTAAAATTGTTATCCTTAAAAAAAAGGCAGGGAAAAAAAGAACTTCTCTAATACTGACTTCTAAGGCAAAAAAAAAAAAAAAATAGCCAAATTACTTTACTTTGTATTTTATGTTATCAGTATAAGCATAATAGAAAGTTTTAAAATGTGTCAAATTATTTGCAACCTTTTTTCTGCATTCCTGACCCTGTTCCAATTTCCACAATATAATTTACAGTCCTTTTTCCTACAACAATGGACATAAGGAATCTCATTCCTAGAATAAATTTATTCTTAGGATAAATTAAAATCTAGGAATGTATCAATCCAAAGCAGACTTCTACAAACTGGAAAGAGTAATCATTTTGTGGAATAGTGGGGAGAATAATAAAAATATGTGCTGCTCTTTAAGTGTGTTCAGTTATAAATTCCTTTCCTAAGCCTCTGAAATTTTAAAGACATTCTATGCATCATTAAGGTATTTATGTCAAGGAAAGGTAAATGATTAAAGAAACATCCTAGACAACATCCTCCACAAGGAATATCAAACAGACATAACGATTATTAAAGTATTAACTACTCATTAGTGGCAGTGCTGATTAATGGAACGGTTATTTGAATCTTAATAATTCTGTGTTGTTGAGCAAGATATGCTAAGTCTCTGCCTCATGCTTTATGTTTTCTTAAGCATAAGTCACGCACACAATGCCTCCAAGAAAGCTTCAAAGAACATAGCACTTTGTACAGGCTTTCTAGAAGAGAGCTGTGACTAATTAGTGATCATGCCATTGAATAATAACAATTTTTATAATTTTTTTTTTGCTTCTACATACACTATGTATTATTTAATCCACTTTATAAGCTTTCAACAGCCTGGGATAGAAAAGAAGAAAAGGTACAGCTTATGAATCATTTCCTATACCTTAGATTAGTCCTTTATACTGCTATTCACCCTACTGAGAGCTACTGTTAGCTGAAGGAGAAGACATTAGAACAAAAGTGCTCTCTGTTTTTCCTCTTACTTTTTTTCATGGACAAGCAAGAATCAGGGAATATAGGGAATTTTATACTGCTTTCACAAGAAGGAAGGTAAAATCTGCAGTTTCACTGTTAATAAGAAAACTTCTTGGTAACTTCTATTGGACCTGTTTCTGCGTCACTGAGACAAGTATGTCTGGGTCTGATGATGATGGCCAACATTTATTCAATGTTAACGCTATGTAGACATTGTGCTATATGCTTATACATGCACTCTTATTTGCCCCTCATAAGTTCCACATAAAGTAGACACCATTATTACTCTCATTTTAACCTATTTCACTGAAGGCATAATATCCAAATTATAGCCAAGAAAGAAGGGTAAAAGGACATAGGGAAAACAGGTTTCATGGGGGGTTCTTGTTTGATTTTTGACAGGCTTTGGATTTTACTCAGAAAGGATGCCTTCTCCAGGGACTTTTGCCAATAGTCCAGCCAAAGTCATATGGCCCCCAAACTGTAAAGGAGCCTGAGATATCAAATACTAGCTTCTATCCTTGATAACAGAGAAATGCCAGGAAACAGGATTCGTGGCAGTGTTAGAGAATAAGCCAACCCACAGAATCTGACACATTTAAAAAAGAAAGTAAGGGCACCCGGGTGGCTCAGTCAGTTGAGCATCCGACTTCATCTCAGGTCATGATCTTGCAGCCCGTGGGTTTGAGCCCTGCATTCTGTGCTGACAGCTTGGAGCCTGGAGCCTGCTTTGACTTCTGTGTCTACTTCTCTCTCTGCCCCTCACCAGCTCACACTCTGTCTTTCTCTCTCAAAAATAAACATTAAAAAAAAAAAGAAAGTAAACTTCAGGTACATTAAATAACTGAATTTAAATTTAAATAAGATAAAATTTGTAAAAAAAGTTAAGAAGAATATACATCTATCAGGACCAGGGGAGACATTCTTATACAAGACTGGAAAATTATACATAACAGAATAAAAAAACTTATTTAATAATATAATTTTAGTTAACAAAAAAACCCCCACAAACAGAGTTAATAAACAGAACATTCAGAAAATGACTGTGATATAGCGGGCAAACACAGACACATATACAAACACATGCACCCAACACACATACTCAACACAAATAGTCCTTACAAATACACAAGAGAGATACAAAGTGCAAATGAGTAAATGGCCAAAGATATTGTTGGCATAATTCATAGGAGTAAATTGAAAGAGAAAAATAACATAAAAGAATCTTCAACCTCCCCAGTCATAAGTAAAATGCAAATTAGATTAATGAGAAAATATCACTTCTTATGTATTAGAACTGCAAACATTTTCTAAAAAGAGAGAGATATATGTCCTATGGTGAGAAGCCCAGCAAAAGGATATTCTTTTCCCAGTGGTGGAAATGTCAAGTTTTATATCCTTTTCAGAAACCAATCTGGCCGCATCTTTTAAAATCTGAAATACACACTTGACCTTAGAAATGGCATTCCTAGGAACCTAATAAAAATAAAAGCATTACTATGTAAGGATATAACTAAAGATTATTAATTGCAATATTATTTATAATGCCAAAAACTGGGGGAAAAGTTTAATATCAATCAATAGGAACAGGGTTGGCTAAATTATGTTATATTTATGTTTTAGAATACTATATAGCCCACTATAAAAAATTTAAATTTTACCAATTGACTTAAAGCATTTTCATAACTTTCTGAGTGAAAAAAAAAATGTGCAGAAAAAAAATACATGATCATCCCATTTGGGACAATAATAACATATTTCTGCATAGGTAGACTTTTCTATGTGTGCACATATATATGCTTATATACAATTACATAAACGTGAAGAAAATATGTAAAAAGAAATGCTGGTGTAAACATATGTTACAGGGTTGAAGAGTGATTTAGGTGAAGCATGGGAGAAGATAGAGAACTTAACCAAGTAAAAAAGAAAGAGAAAAATACCACTAATAATAACTATATAACAGCAGATACGATCTGCTGCTAAGTGTGCATTCATGTAAAATTATATTTATTTAAATACACATATATATGAATACATTTATGTTAAAAAATTAAAATAGTAACATGACATAGAATAAGGGTTGTGACCATGCCTATAATGTCATATGTGGTTCTAGGCAAATATAGAAGACATTAAGAAAAGAAAAGAGTTTTGTAAAAAATATTTAATGTAATTAAAATATACACAAACCTAAAATAGAAAAGTCAAAACAATGTGGAAGCAAGAATCTTCTACATACATTACCTCACTAGCAAGATAGTGTTTTTTTTTTTTATTTACCATATTACAACAAATGGCCTGTTGCTATTGTATATTCTGTATATGGCATGGTTATGCCCACAAATATGAAACATCTGGAACAAATCTGAGAAATCCAAACATCAAAAGTGTTTTCAAGTGCTTATATAGACATCATCACGTTGATAAGACAGCCAGATGATGACCAAATTTTTCAAACTTTATCAAGGTATTTATTGTTTTATAGATACAACATTTGTTCTATTTATTAAAATTATAAGTCTATGTCAAAGTATGTGTAAATTAATAATGGAAACCATTATTTTTTTCCTAAAAATCCTAAATCCTAAATCCTTTTCCTAAAAAAAAGAAAGAAAAGAAAAAAAGATAAGAAGAAAAAAGAAAAGAAGAGAATCATGAAACAAAAATGACAACTGAAATCATCAAGGAGTATTTGTTGTTTTATAGATACAACATTTGTTCTATTTATTAAACTTATAAGCCTATGTTAAAGTGTGTGTAAATTAATAATGGAAACCATGATTTTTTCCTACACCTCAAATAAATAAATTAATTAATTAAAAAAGATAAGAAAAAAGAAAAGAAAAGCAGAGAATCGTGAAACAAAAATGACAACTGAAATCATTAGGGAGTGCAGGACCTTCAATTCTTCTAGGATTTTAGGAAAATGAGGATTAAGATGGACTAGTTTCCTCCTTTTCTCCTCAACAAATTCTACCCTCCTTTTCCCTCATATTTAACAGGTGGTTTTCCCACCCACTTCAGAGAGAAAATACTAATTCGTGGACTGAAACTCCTCAACTTCCTATTTCTGTGCATATAAACTTAAACCCATTTCCATGCCTTCCTCCTTTCCTCCCTCTACAGCTAAGCCTTCACCCCAAACTCTGGGATTCCACGCACATCCCTCCTTCTTGGAAAATGCCTTCTATGCATCGTCCCTCCTTGTCCTTTGGCATCTTCAACTTACCCCTCTTTAGGCTGTTTGTTGTTTTTTTTAATTAGTCCTTACCTATATATCATTTTTTTTAATGTTTATTTTTGAGAAAGCACCAGTGGGGTTGGGGAGGCGGGGAGGCGCAGAGGACGTGAAGAGTGTTCTGCCTTGTGCTGATAGCAGAGCCGGATGTGGAGCTTAAACCCATGAACCACGAGATCATGACCTGAGCGGAAGGAGGACGCTCAACAGACTGAATGCCCTAAATCTTTTTTTTTTTTTTTTTTAATCCAAGTCTGGGTTAGAAAATGTAGCAAATGAGTCTGTCACATTTTACATATCTGAAGACAAGAAAATTATCAAAAACTACTGAGGACTTGTCAAAATGACTCACCAATTTTAAGAGGTTTGCAGGGTCCAAACGTGGTATAGTTTAAGCATCAGTGAGAATAATAGCTACGGTGGGTGGAAACTTGTGAAGCCATTTAAAATTCTTGCATTGATAATAACCATTTTTGAAAAAAATTAAAAATGCCCAGGTATTCTTTGAAGGATGTCAGATAATTAACTCAGAATTTTGAAACTGGTCAATAAACGAAACTAATCACTGTCCATACAAATTATACCTCAGAGTAACCAAATAGTTAATGAGGAAAAGTCTCATTTACAGACTTATTCCAGCTAATGAATGACAAGGTAATATCACATTTTGCAACTCTTAATAAATTAATAGACCCAGGCAAAGGTTCTCAAAGGCTGCTGATTTCACAACAAAAAACACAACGGGACATTTTGTGCCTCCAGATGAAAGAGCAAACTGCAACATGTGAAGCAGTCTTCAAAAAATAATTGAACTACAAGAGGATCAAGACTCCAGTTCTAAGTACCAATTTAAAGAAAATGTGGAGCATGGAAAACATATTACATAGCACAGTTCAGCAACAAGCAACATCCAAACCATGAAACATTCTGCAGGACAAATGGTCCATTTGCTCAAAAAAATCAATAAGAAGAAGGGGTGCGGGAGAAGAAACCTATAGTTTAAAAGAGATATGGGAGGATTCCTCTCTGTGCTCCAAAGGAGGACACATCCTATTTCCAATTGGAAGTCTCCTGCCCATTGGTGGTGGGTCTGCAGGGCTGGCCAAAGTATAGACCCTGGCCTGGTTCTGGTCCATGATGGCAATGGAAGAAGCCCTCACCTCCTCCACAGACACACCAAGTCCACACCTATTTATACAGCAATTCCTCCTGAAGAAGAACTGAGGGCTGACTTAATAGCTTCTGTATAACAAAAGATAAAGAGACCACGTAGAGGGGTGCCTGGGTGATTCAGTGGGTTAAGCGTCTGACTCTTGATTTCCCAGAGTTGTGGGATCAAGCCCCACATCGGGCTCTGCGCTGAGGGTGGAGCCTGCTTAGGAATCTCTCTCCCATTGCCCCTCTGCCCTGCTTGTGCTTGCTCTCTCTCTCTCCAAAATTAAAAAAAAAAAAAAACAATAAAAAATTTTTAAAAAGAGACCACATAGAGAATGACGAGCAAGACAAAGACATGATAATGAAAAGAATCCTCACATCTGATCCTGTGAACTGCAGTGGGGAGGGATAGTACTAAGGGACTATGAGCAGATTCATCTGTCCTAAGGCAGAGAAAAAAATCCCTGTGATTTAAAAGGGCAACTAGTGGGGTGCCTAGGTGGCTCAGTTGGTTAAGCGTGAGACTTCGGCTCAGGTCATGATCTCTTGTTTTGTGAGTTCGAGTCCTGCATCAGGCTCTGTGCTGACAGCTCAGAGCCTGGAGCCTGCTTTGGATTCTGTGTCTCCCTCTCTCTCTGCCCCTCCCCCACTCACACACTGTCTCCCCCTCAAAAAAAAATAAACATTAAAAAATTTTTAAAAAACAAAGAAAATCCTAAATACTCCACCCAAGAACTATTAGAACTGATAAATAAATTCAGTAAGGTTGCAGGATACAAAATTAGTACCCAGAAATCAGTTGCATTTCTATACACTAATAACAAAGTAACAGAAAGAGAAATTAAGAAACCAATTCCATTTATAAGTCATCAAAAAGAATAGAATAACTAGGAATAAAATTAACAAGGAGGTGAAAGACATGTACTCTGAAAACTCTAAAACATTGATAAAATTAATTGAAGACAACACAAATGGAAAGGTATTCTATATTCATGGACTAGAGTCACTGATATCATTAAAATGTTCATACTACCCAAAGCAATCTACAGATTCAATACACTCTCTATCAAAATGCCACAAGCATTTTTCTCATAGCTGGAACAAATAATACTAGAATTTGTATGGAACCACAAAAGACCATGAATAGCCAAAGACATCCTTGAAAGAAGAACAAAACTGCAGGTATCACAATCCCATATTCAAGATATACTATAAACCTATAGTAATCAAAACAGTATGGTACTGTCACACAAATTAACACAGAAATAAATGAAACAAAATAGAAAGCCCAGGTATAAACCCACATTTGTATGATCACTTAATGTACAACAAAAGAGGCAAGAATATACTATAGGAAAAGGCAGTCTCTTTCTTAAGATGTAGGTATTTTTACTTTTTATTTTCTTAATTTTTTATTTAAATCCCAGTTAGTTAACATAAAGGGTAATATTAATTCCAGGTGTGCAATAAGTGATTCAACACTTCCATATACCACCTGGTGCTCATCACAAGTGTACTCCTTCATCCCCATCACCTATTTCACCCCTCCCCTTGCTCACCTCCCTCCTGGTAAACATCAGTTTCTTCCCTTTAGTTAAGAGTCTGTTTCTTGGTTTGCCTGTCTCTCTCTCTTTTTTTGTTTGCCCTTTGCTCATTTGTTATTTTTTCTTAAATTCCCCCATATGAATGAAATAATATGGTATTTGTTTTTCTCTGACTGACTTGTTTTGCTTAGGATAATACTCTGTAGCTCCATCCATGTCATTGCAAATGGCAAGATCTTATTCCTTTTGATGGCTGAATAAAATTCTATAGTATATATAACCACATCTTCCTTATCTATTCATTAGTCAGCTATTTCCATCATTTGGACACTGTAGATAATACTGCTATAAACATTGGAGTGCATGTATCCTTTTAAATGAGTATTTTTGTATCCTTGGGTAAATACCTGGTAGTACAATTGCTGAATAGTGGGGTACTCTTATTTTTAACTTTTTGAGGAACTTCCATACTGTTTTCCAGAGTGGCTGCAACGGTCTTTTCAAAGTGTCCTCAGAAAACTGGACAGCTACATGCAAAAAAGTGGAACTGGAAAACTTTCCTACACTGTACACACACACACACACACACACACACACACACACCCTAGAAGAAAAGATAGCCAGTGGTTTCTTTGACAATGGGCATAAAGCACCATTTTCCTACATATGTCTTCTGGGTCAAGGGAAACAAAAACAAGACTAAACTACTGGGACTACACCAAAATAAAAAGCTTTTACAGCATGAAGGAAACCATCAACAAAACAAAAAGGCAACCTACTGAATGGGAGAAGATATTTGAAAATGATATATCTGATAAATGGTCAACATCAAAAATATATAAAGAACTTATATAACTCAACACCAAAGAAGACATTCAGATGGCCAACAGACACATGAAAAGATACTCAACATCACTAATCATCTGGGAAATGCAAATCAAAACCACAATGAGATATCACCTAACTCCTGTCAGTATAGCTAGAACAAAAAGACAAATAAAAAGTGTTGGTGAGGGTGTGGAGAAAAAAGAACCCTGTTGGTGGGAATGCAAATTGGTGCAACCACCATGGAAAACAGTATGGAGCTTCCCCCCAAAATTAAAAATAGAAATACCATATGATCCAGTAATTCCTCTACTGGGTATTTATTCCAAGAAAACAAAAACATTAATTCAAAATGACATATACACCCCTATGTTTATTGCGGCATTATTTACAATAGCCAATATATGGAAGCAGTCTAAGTGCCCATGGATAGACTAAATGGCCAAAGAAAATGTGGCACACACACACATACACACACAGTGGAATATTACTCAGCCATAAGAAGGATGAGATCTTGCAATCTGTGACAACATAGATAGACCTAGAGGGTATTATACCAAGTGAAATAGTCAGAAAGAGAAAGACAAATACCATACGATTTCACTTATATGTGAAACCAAAAAAAAATAATAATAAACCTATAAACAGAACACACTAATGGTTGCCAGAGGGAGGGCAGGTGGATGAATGGACAAAATTGGTGGAGGAGAGTGGGAGGAACAGTCTTCTAGTTATGGAATAAATAAGTCTTGGGGATAAAAGGTACAGCATAGGCAAATAGTCAATTGGACTATAATAACACTGCGTGGTAACTACACTTGCAGTGAGCATAGCGTAATGACTTGTCAAGTCACTATGTGGTACACCTGAAACTAATGTAACATTGCTTGTCAATTATGCTTTAATAGTAAATAAATACATAAATACGTAAATAAATACGTCAGACAAAAGACATTATTAAAGGGTGATTCCGGGACTTAGCTCCACTGTGTGTATAGGAAGTTCCTTCACACCAACAATTCTCCACGACACCAGCTGGATGTCCTACAATTTATCTCAATCCTGACACTGTCTGGAGGTGGTGTGAAACTCCACAGGTTAAGGGATAGTCCCACAAGACTGCCTCCACGCCTCTCCCCGCAGCCACCACTTGAGACACCAGTCGCAAGCCCAGGTTATCCTGTACTTCTGACCAACTAGCTATACATTGGAGGTTTCAGGGGCTCCCTTCTTGGGTTTCATTAATTTGCGAAAGTGACTCATAGAACTCAGGGAAACACCTAAATTTACCAGTTTATTAAAGAATATGACAGAGGATACAGATGAAAACAGCCAAATGAAGAGATTCACAGGGTAAGATATGTGGGAAGGGGCAGAGAGTTTCCATGGCTTCTCTCAGTTCCTTGTCCTCCTGTGTCCCATTATGAAACTACAAATCATCTGTGGTAGAAACCCCTCTGTCACCACATTCTTCAGGCTTTGGTTACTTTCGTATATGCCGATTTAAACCTCAGATTTATAAAAGTTACCAGGTTACCACCCAGATGCACAGTATCAGCATTCATGATGTAAGAATAGCTCTACGATGTATCGTGATCAGATAATCGTTCAGTTACTGAATTGTAAATAATTCTTGGGATGGCTTCTTGACTTTAAGTCCACTGAATAAAACTATAAAATTGTACTCTGTGTTACCAGGCACTAGGATAGGGTACTGAAAATTGTGCATGCAGACGCGTGACACGAGCCCCTTTGCACACAATTCATAGTTACGCAGTCTCCATAAACACTTATGTTCACATGCACTTGTGTATGGCAATAGATCGTCTGTGTTCAGACAAAAGTAAAAGAACAGTTTTCTCAAGTTGTTTTTTGGAGAAATTTATGAAAATCCGGCTGTATATATTTGACATAAAAAATTTCCATTTAGAGCCAAAATAATAAGAAAAATTAATCTGTATATTCCTCAGTTCCATTGAGTATACCTCTCCTTTATTTATACCTCTGCATTTCCTTCTGAGCTTCTCTGCTTGTTAAAATGCAGCTTCGTTGTAAAATAAAAGACTATTTTGTGATTCTAAACAACACTCCGTAAATACCACCAGTGTAGCATTGGGAATCTCCATACTTCTGCTTGTTCACTAACTAGAAGCTTCCTGAATCCTCTATTATTGGCATTTTATGGAAGCTTCCTCACATAACCATGATCAAGTATTAACTTCATTTTGAGCCCCTTTCCCCTCTCTGGAGGATGGAAGGGTAGGCTGAAAATTCCAAGCTTCTAATCATGGTTTAGTCTTTCTGGTGACAAACCCTCATCCAGGAGCCATTCAGGAGCTCACCCAGTCACCTCAACAGAACAAAAGGTGATCCTAGTATTTCCTTATCACTTAGGAAATTACAAGGGCTTTAGGAGCCCTGTGCTAGGAAACAGAGACAGGACAAGCTTATAGTTTGTATTATCTCACAATAATCAATGACAATGTAAAGGCTCTATTTCAATCCAAAATTAAATAAATAAATGGTAAAATGAATTACAGAATAATTGAAGCAATTTGAACACTGAATGGATATTTAGCAATACTAAGTAATTACTATCAATTTTTAGGTAGTACAATCATATTGTGATTAATTTAAACAGCAGATAACTTTTGAGGGACATAGACTACATTACATGTTAATGAATTTACAGTGTTTAGGATTTGCTTAAAAATACTGCAGATGAGGGGTGCCTTGGTGGTGCAGTCGGTTAAATGTCTGACTCCTGATCTAGGTTCAGGTCATGATCTCACAGTGTGTGAGTTTGAGCCCCGCATCAGGATCTGCAATGATGGCATAGAGCCTGCTTGGGACTCTGTCTCTCCTCTCTGCCCCTCCCCCACTTGTGCTTGCTCTCTCTCTCTCTCTCTCTCTCAAAATAAATAAATAAATAAACTTTTTAAAAAAATTAAAAAGATAATTCAGACAAAGGGCACCTGGGTGGCTCAGTTAGTTCAACTCTTTTTTTTTTTTTTAACGTTTATTTATTTTGGGGACAGAGAGAGACAGAGCATGAACGGGGGAGGGGCAGAGAGAGAGAGGGAGACACAGAATCGGAAACAGGCTCCAGGCTCTGAGCCATCAGCCCAGAGCCCGACGCGGGGCTGGAACTCACGGACCGCGAGATCGTGACCTGGCTGAAGTCGGACGCTTAACCGACTGAGCCACCCAGGCGCCCCAGTTAGTTCAACTCTTGATTTCAGCCTCTGTGTGACAGTGTGGAGCCTGCCCCACCCCCATTCACACCCACTCTGTCTCTCAAAATAGATAAATAAACTTAAAAAAAATAATGTAGATGAAGGAGCAATTGGTTTAAGTATAATTGAAGCAATATCAGAAAATGATATTGTTTAAGCTGAGTGATGATTATATGGGAGTTCGATATTTATGTACTTTTGTATATAATTGAAATTTTCCATATTATCTTCTTAAAAAATCTTAATTTGATTTTCCCTAACATCTTCCACGAATAGCTTCTATCTCACATTTCTGTCACAACAAAATGACTAAGTTATCCAGACTAATACTACTATTCCCCTACCTTCATTCCGTCTCCTTTCAACTTTTCATCCCCTGGCTTTCACTCTTGCTACCACACTTGATCTGTACTTTCTAATCTTAGAAAAGACCTGCATACACTTAATTTCATTGGCTCCCTTTTAGTCCTTATTATGTTTAACTTTTTATCTCATCTACTCCTTTTATTCCTTACCTTCCTTGCCGACATTTTCCAATCTTGGCTCTGTAACATTTTATTCTCTTGGCTTTTTGCCTATAGTTCAGGCTGTTTTCGCCACATCTATCTGTGGACTCCTGGCCTAGATGGGGCCATCTCTCTGTACTCTGTATGAACAATGGAGAGTTTTTAAGCCATATACTTTTACCACTTCCGATCAGTCTTTGAAATCAGAATCTCACCCCCAGGCATTATAATACATCATCCTCTGTTATTAAAACGTTTTCCTAGTCCTCCCCACTCATCCCTCTTTTCTTAAGGGCTCCAACATACTGTACAGGTCTTACTTATTTTTCAAGACTTTCTTTCTGCAGGGACTCTCCCCTTCTCTAAACTAAATGAAGCCTTTATGCTCTCTGCATATAAGAGAATAGACTTCCTCTAATTATTATTAGACTCATCAGACACTGTTTGCTTGCTTATTAAATTATCTTTTTCTCTAAAAGATTAAGGTCTCTAAAAGCAGAAATCTTCCACCTCTTATTTGTTGTGGTATTCTGAGCTCCTAGCAGTACCTGGCTCAGAATAGAACCCCCAAATATGTGTCAAATAACATGTTTGATTCACTACTTGTTGGCCTGAAATGACTTTCACTGTGTGTGTATTTCACTCTTTGTTCCAGTACCCATGGAAAATTATTTGTACTTGCACCCAAAACTCCTGGATCAAACACAGTAAGAACTTCAAAGAAAAATCACAAATTTATTTTAAAAATAAATTCGGTCAGTGTTTCAAATTGCAAGCATCCTTCTATACATTAGTGGATATTGAAGTCAATTTAGAATATTTTTAATGAAATAGAAAAGAAAATATCAAGGTGTGTTGCAGAGTAAGTATTTATTGTTATTTTATTTTTTATTTTAAAAAATTTAATGTTTATTTACATTCTGAGAGAGAGAGAGAGAGAGAGAGAGAGAGAGAGAGAGAGAGAACGATCCGGGGAGAGGCAGAAAGTGAGGGAGAAACAGAATCTGAAGCAGCTTCAGGTTCTGAGCTGTCAGCACAGAGCTCGAACCCACAGACCATGAGATCATGACCCGAGACGAAGTTGGACCCTCAACCCACTGAGCCACCCAGGTACCCCTATTGTTATTTTTAAAAATTAAATATATACATATATGAATATGTGTGTGTTACCTGCATGTGTGTGTACACTGAGTTAAGATGTAAAGCGTATCTTTTGTTTTCTGCAAGTCTCAAAACAGTGTGAAAGCCATCCACTTAGGATACATGCAACAAGAACAATAACGTAAGAATGATTTCGTAGCCAGCAGGCTTACTCCCAATGATTACAAGTAACCTCTGCAGAAGCAGGCAATCCCTTCTGGATATGGAGTTTAATAAGAGCAATAGTGTCAAAAGTAACCTAATGGAAATGGGTGGCACCCGTGGTTAAGACTCACCAAGGAGGATTTAGCACGCAATTTCCTTAAAAGCACTTTGACGCTAAAGAGATGCATCTCTTACTTCAGGCCAAATTAACCATAGAGGAGACCCATTCACTAGACTCTGTCAAAATGCCAGAGAGGATTTCTATCTTGGATACATTTTTCAGAACTTTTCCAGGAAGGAATTTATGTACTGCTAAGATTTCCAAGTGTGTCAAATTTATCTTCCCCATTTATTACCACATCTTAGTCCCATCTTCCTGTAATTCAACCCTCATTTCTTCCCCTCCCAAGCTCTACTTCTATCTACAGACTTATTGATCCATTACTCTTTCTCTTTCCCAGTCCCATAATTCTTTGTTACTATGACTTTCAATTCTGACATCATTCTCTCACTGTTGTATATAATTATTTTAGAATCCTCTTTCTGGAGTACTAGTCAAACATTAAGTGACACTGAGGGACAGGTGGAGAGAAGAAAGGACACAAAATTAAGTGCCTTGCCCATAGTAACTTTTTACTAAGGTTGTCTCTTAATTATTTTTAAGAATGCAAAATGGCGGGGGAGTGGATGAAATGGCTGAAGAGGATTAAGAGGTACAAACTTTCAGTTATAAAATAAATGTCACAGAGATGAGAAGTGCAGGATAGGGAATAAAGTTAATAATATCATAATAACTTTGTAGAATGACAAATGGTAACTACACTTATCATGGTGGCACCAAGTAATGAATATGAATGTCCAATCACTTTGTTGTACACCTGAAACTAATATAACATTGTATGTCAACTATGCTTCGGTGATAATTTTTTTAAAAGAATACAAAAGAATTACAAATGGTACTTAATTGCAAAGTACTCGTATAGTTACAAAGGTGTGGCAGGGTAGGGGGAGACTGGCTGAGTGGGGAGATGGGTGAGAGAATGTAGGTTCAAGTTTTTCTTTAGGTTGCATTTATTAAGCCTATGTGCCTTCCTTACCTGGTCCATTCAAACAAGCATTTTGTTGAAAAGAGAAAATGATGATTGATAAAGACATACTTTGATGGTAACTGTCCAAGGAAAAAAAGATATGGGGCAAACGTGTAGCACATCTTGTAACTTGAGAAAGTAGCTGGCAATGACCTGTTTAGAATGCCTCCTTGTTACTTCCTTGAGGCTCCGTTTCAGACCTTTACTTGACATCATTTGAACACCTTCCAATGGCCAGGAGAGGCTGAGCTGAATTCTTTTTTTGAGGTTTTTTGCGGTAAGCTGAATATAGAAAATAATTTAACCTCAGCTTATTCACACATTTAATAATTTAGTACAGAAACCAAATTGTCAATGTTTGGAGAACTTCTAATTCAGAAATAAAAGTCAGAATACCACATTTTATAACCAACAGTTATAAAACCCATGATTAGGTAAGAATTGCTTTTAGGTAAACTAATTAAAAAGAAATGAGAGTAGCCCTCATTCTATAGGTTTTCATAGTATGGATTTTCATGACATATACTTGAAATCTATCAGTGAAGTAAACATATTAGAAACACACTTATGATGAAATCACCATTTTGTTTTGCAAAAAGAAGTAATTTCCTTGCCATCACATACTATTTATAAATAGTTTTTCTTTATGCACCCAGTCATTAAATGCTTTTGCTTTGCTGGCTTCTGACCCTGAAAATTTTTCTGGTATTAAAACAAATTGACAGTTTCGTTTTGTTAGTGAAATGAGTTTTTACTAGAGTGCCCTTTCTCTTTCTGCTTGTCAAAGTCTCAATTTCCTTGGAGCTTAGCAGACATTCTTCTGATATTATATATTGATTCCTAGCCAAAGAAATTACAAGAGAGTAAAATCACAAAGGATGGATGCCACAAAGAATTAGTTCAGCATTTCAAGAAACAGAAACACATATGACATACTGTGTAATCACTGCCAGTGAGAGTGCTAAATAATCTTTATTTTGTATCCTTAATGACATTCTTGATTTATACTTTTGATTTTGATTAATAATTAATTAATAATTTCTACTGCAGGCATTATCATCTTTTAAAATTAATGATATAAAAGTTATCATTAGTATTTTAATTAATATCTAATAAAGAATGCATTTATGTATGTAACATGGTATAAGGCTTCCTTGTGGAACTTTTGGTCTCTAAAATTTCCAAGCATTCCAGACACATATATTACAATCAGAAACAAGGGTTATATGTCAATTTATGGGATGAAAAGTATCTTCTTTGCCCTTCATGACACACAGAAGCAATAGTGTTGACTCTTGTGGATGGATGCTCATTGCAAAAGTTCTAACGGAGTGTCTAGAATGAGGATCGTGAAAGCATCACTCGAATCTTAGCTTTGCCGCTAAATGGCTCTGGGCCTTCAGGCAAAACAATACCTGGATGTTGATTTACTCATCTGTGAACAGTGAGAATTGGGCTCCTTGACTTATAAGGTTTCTTCCAGCTCTGAAAGCTGTGATTCTGAGTCAAATGTTTTTTTTCCCTCATTAGCAGTTTAAAAAAATGTGTGTTGCCTTTCTTTTTCACTATAGTCAATGGTAAAACAAAGGTATTTATTTTACAATTGACTGAAGAGGACATAGCATAGAGCCTTACCAAAATAACTGTAGAATTCTTATGAAAATTAGAGAAGAAAAAGACCATTATTGACATTTTGTACATGATTATTTTTTCTATTCGTTTATCCACATGCAGAATTTACAATGTGGAATTTGACTTGGATATGTTTTGTTGTGCTTTGATGCCCCAGACTATCTACATGAAGCATATGACTTGAATATAAGGCTCAGACATTGTACTGGTTACTCTCTGCACTGAAACAAATAATATACTTCCTGAACAAACATACTCTACTGCCTTATATGTTAAAAGTTCCTAAAGGGGTTCCCAGGTGGCTAAGTTGGTTAAGCGTCCCACTTTGGCTCAGGTCAGGATCTCACAGTTCATGGGTTTGAGCCCCCCATTGGGCTCTGTACTTACAGCTCAGAGCCTAGAGAGGAGCCTCCTTCAGATTCTGTGTCTCCCTCTCTCTCTGCCCCTTCCCCACTCATGCTCTCTCTCTCTCTCTCTCTCAAAATTAAACATTAAAACTTAAAAAAAAAGAGAAAAATAAAGTTTTTTGTTAGAGTCTTTATAGTAACAATGCAATCAAGAATGACTGGTTTTTTCCAACATATAGAATGATGAGCTCTTTTGATAAGATTGAACTTAAAACTTCCAATTTAAGTTTTATCTGACATGTTAATGAAAATGATGTCTGGATTTTTCTGTATTAATTGGAAAAATGATAGACGATATTTCAACAATATAAAATATTTTCAACTTAAGTAGGTACTTAATAGGTAGGTACTATTAATGTGTAAAGCCTTGTCAAATAGTGAAAACTTTACATACTCCTGCTCTATTTCCATGTTTTTCAGGGTACACAACTTTGTGATTTAATAAGAAATCATAGAATGATTTTTTAAAAACATTTTAAATGTCAAACTCAATAACTCGTATACAAAATCCAATTTTTTCACTTCAGTGATGACAACACGAATACAAATTGACTAAATGTGTGCATGCACTGACTGATAACCTTGCTACAACAGCATTTGGCTGATGGTAACTGTTAGATATATCCTGATTTTAGAAATGTTCGAATATCATCATCATCTTAATTTTTTTTAAATTTATTCATTTTTGAGAAACAGAGAAACACAGAGAATGAATGGGAGAGGGGCAGACAGAGAGGGAGACACAGAATCCGAAACAGGGTCCAGGCTCTGAGCTGTCAGCACAGAGCCTGACATGGGACTCAAACTCACGAACCGTGAGATCATGACCTGAGCTGAAGTCGGACGCTTAACCCACTGAGCCACCCAGACTCCCCTCAAATATCATCATCTTAGAATCAATGAATTGTAGTCTATATTTATAAAATATTCCTGCATAATACTAATTTGAATAAAAGAAAAGCCACTAATTCACTATCCATCAATTGTAGCATAGTATTAATATTGCATATGTACTTTCAAATTTTGTCAAAAGCAAAAATTCTATCCTGCACTCTAGATAAATTTTTTTATATATACAGTTGGATATACCTACTCAGAACTTATTCAAGCACCTCAAATTGAAAGTGGCCCATACTGAACTTCCTTCCTTTCACATCACCTCTCTTCATGTATCTTACAACTTGGTTAGTAATAGTACCATTTGCACAGGTGCTTCTGTTAGAAACTTTGGAAACAACTGTTTACAACCTTTCACCTTTATTCTCAACATTTGAAGACTTGAGTACCAAGATTTAAATATTCTATTACCAAATAAATCTTTGTGGCTCCACCTTTCAGCCTATCCTCAAAGTCATTGCATTAATTCATTTTATGTGAAGGCTTATGGGATTTTTTTTAATGTTTATTTTATTTTTTAGAGAGAGAGCAAAAGCAGGGGAGGGGCAGAGAGAGAAGGGTACAGAGGATCTGAAGCAGGCTCCATGCTGACAGCTGAGGAGCCCAATGCGGGGCTCAAACTCCCAAACCCCAAGATCATGACCTGAGCCAACCAAATTCGGGAGCTTAACCGACTGAGCCATCATGGCACCCTTGGGATTTCTGTATTATCCAGTTTTGAGACATATTTTCCACACATTGATGCGTTTAAAATGTGTGCATGTAATGCGGTTTTCTCCCCTTCATCCAGGAAGCTGTAATTAAAATAGTAATGCATTTTACAATAAGTCTTAGAACCAAATAAACATGATTGTGATGATTGATCTTATGTGTCAACTTGACTGGTCTAAGTGATGCTCAGAATACTGATAAAACATTATCCCTATAGTGTCTGTGAAGGTGTTTCCAGAGAGATAAGCATTTGCATCAGTGAATGGAATAAAGCAGGTGGCTCTCTCCAGGTTGTGTAGGCTTTGTCCAGTCCACCGAAGGTAAGAATAGAAAAACAAGGCAAAGGAAGAGTGAATTTACTCCCTCTTTGTTTGAGCTGAGGCATCCATCTTCTGCTTTCAGAAACGTGATAAAAGGCAAAACTGAAGAAAATAAAGGTTTAACTTCAGTAAGTATGTATGTGCTAAATGAAATCACATCTAATGACCTAACATAAACACCACTAATTTTTTTTCAGTTTTACCTCTTATCCTTGCACAATAATTTTTATCTCATTTAATATCCTTAAACTTAAATTCTATCATTTATGATTACTTATACCATCATTCCTGCTTTTTTGTTCTTTATCTGGACTGGGTATCCCCTTATCCATCCTGTTAGTTTTAACATTTAAAACTAAAGGCACTTTGTTTTCAGTGTGTGTGTGTGCGTGTGTGTGTGTGCGCGCGCTAAGTTGTTTGAACAGCTTAGATTAGTGCTTTTCTTTTTAACCCAATATAAAAACCCCTTTTTCACATTGGTTGTAATAATACCCATATGTGATGTACTCTTTCCATTTTTATTACTTTCTATTTCACTTATATAACTTTCTAATCAGAAACTGATGGCTTTAATATTTTGTAAACAAGATACCTACTATTTTCCATATTTAGAATCACTGTTTTCTCCACAAAGGTACAGATTCTCCCCAGTCTTGTTTTTGTCCCAATAAGATTATATTTTTAGAATATTTTATTCCACTTTCTCTCTTCCTTTGCCCCAGTCCCGGCTAAGACTTCTGGAACACTTTTACTTCCCACCCACATCCGTCACATTCCCAAGTCTTTCTGAGACAATTTAGTACTTACTAGAAATTTTCTCATGTATTTAAACAGCTCTTAATTGGCATTCATATTACAGACCCCAGGTAAGTTTATTATTATCTGCAAATTACTTATGTCACCAGGCTCATTTCCCAAGATTATTTACTTTTTCTTTATCTCCCCCTACTTCGCTACTTCTATTTATTCATTTATTTATGTAGTCATGTCACAGGTGTCCTCTGTATACGGAAAATGCAAATAATACAGTCTCAGATTCCTTGCACATCTTTAATGTTTGTCTTTATTCTAGAATGGGTGAATGATATTTTTGCCAAGTCAAGGACTTCTATCCTTTTGTTTCAGCAATCTGCTGGTTTGTTCCAGTATTTTAGATTCTGGTAGTGCAAATAAGGTGTGCAGTACCATCAGATATTTTTCTCTACACAAAAGTTTGTAATTTTTTTATCTTGAAATGTATGAATTTTCTCTTCATTATAGGAATTCATGCTCAGATGTACAATTCATGTGTCAGGCTATGTTCAGATTCACATATTATTTTTGTATCGTCCAGAATGGAAATTGGTAAAACTTTAATTTTACACTCAGATCTTTTTGCAGTTAGGGAAGTTTCTTTCCCTCTAATTGTTTAATTATTGTCCCTCCTTTATTCTTTTTCCTTTTTTGGCTTTTCATTCTGGATCACTTATTTTACTCATATTGAGTCTCCTAAAGTGATCTCTCAAGTACTTGATCTTTTTATTTATGATTTCTTTCCCTTTCTCTTTCAATGTTCTGTTAGGAGCTCTTTGTTGCACATGAACTTCTCACAAGTGGTTATCTCCTATGATTTACTGAATGTTATATTTTAAAAATCATGATTTTGGAACCCAAAACTCTCTTATTTTACATTATACTTGGTTCTTCTTGTGTGATCTTATTTTTCTTTTTACTTTCATTCCTCCTTCCTAGGACAGATTTTATTTGACTGTTCTTATATTCCAATCATTTCTCTTTTTGAAAGACGAATCAGTTTTGATGGGTGATTGTTTTCTCTGTGTGCCAGTTGGGTTTATATCTGATAGCTGGGATATCATTAATAAAAAGAATCCTGCAGTGGAGAAAGACAATACACTGTCTAATTTTGTGCACTATTACTCTACCTGCAGCCTGTCTGCTTTTAAGTGTCCCACACTCCTCAGACTTGTCAGGAAAGACTCATCCCACTTGCTCAGTTTCTCACTAGCTATTTGTGCCTCAGGGCAATGGACACTCATGTCTAGGTCATTATCAAACAACTTCCCTTCCCTTTCTCCCCCACTACATAGATCCAAATCACAAGAACTTCCTATGATTAAACTTGCTGGTCTGTGCCTTTAGACTTTGTATCTGTCTCCAATCAATTTTTCAGCACACAGGAGCTATTCAACAGAGAAAAGGAAACCCATCTAAAAAATAGAAGCCAGACGTTCCCTCTAGCTCCTGGGCTCACGAGAGGCAAGGTGCTTGGCATTGAAGGTAGAAGGAAAGTGTTCCTGTTCAGATTGCTATTCCAGTTATTAATCACTGGAAATTAAAAAACCCAAAGCCCAACGTAATAGGATTCTTTCAAAAACATCGTAGGCCTCTTATGTATCAAATTGTCATTCATACCATTAGGAAAAAATCACATCCCCATTTCTTTCTAAGACATGTTCTTCTATATCTAGGCTGTAAGTGTGGCCATTGTGAGGAAATGCCCCTAACATTCTTCAGAAGCACAATAAGGCATGCCCTAAATACAATTAGTGGCTCTATTATATACCTGGAGGTGCAAACTTACACATTTCTGAGGACCTAGCAAAATATATTATAGGTATACTTCATATTTTGATCTCTGCCCTGAGGCCATTTCTTTTTGAGAGCATTTGCTGTTTGAAAAAAAAAAAAAAAACTGTTCTGGGACTTCTCTATTTCCTCTAGGTTCTATTGGAAAACTAAATATTTCTTTTTTAATCCATCTGGCTCATCTCATATTCTCTCCTAGACAGTTGGCACTTTTAGCATCCTATCTGGAAAGCTCTTTCAGCAAGAGCCTGAGATCATTAGATAATATTTTCTATTTCCCATGGTACTGCAGGCAAGAGTTTCACTGTTTCACCAGAATGCAAATTTTCTCCAGCCTAAAATAATAGTTTTCTCACTGTCCTTCAATTTTTCACCAACCTTCTCAACTCCCTTCTAGCTTTCTCTAATCATCACCTTGTGGCTTTTCCAGATTTTTCTGTCACTGGTCCCCAAACCAATGCCACGCATGTTAGTTTTGGGTTAGAGCAGCATTCCACTTTATGGCAGCATCCCAAATTCTGTTCCAGTTATCTATGCTTTATAACAAATTATTCCAAACTTAGCTGCTTAAATCAGAAGCAAATCGTTTTTTTAATCTCACAAATCTTTGATTTGGCGGAACTCAGTTGAGGAGGATTTGTCTACGCTGCCTGTAATATGGCCAGGCTGACTGCAAATGGCGGGGGGCTAGAGCAACTTGGTGCTTCCTGGGAATCTCTCTGATCATGTGGTCTCATGGCCTCTCCATGGGGTCTCTCTACATGCTCTTTCTATTCTGCCACTTAGAGTGGTTTAACTCTCTCCATGGCTGCTCAGAGCCCTAAGAACAGCTATTTCAAGGGACCAAGCAGAATGCTACAAGTCCTTTTAGGAAGTACGCTTTGTGACCCAGGGCCAGTACTAATTCAATGAGAAAATGGGACTCCACAGGGGCATAAACACCAAGATACAGGATTATTGGGAGAGAGGGTCAACCTACAGGCTAAACACCACAATCAGCTTCCTGCTCTTACACCCCACCCACAAGTCTTTAATTTAACAGTTATTACATGGTATTGTAAACATCCACTACTTTATTTCTTCTTTTATGCCAATAAGCTTTAGAGAGACTGTGCCTTTTTTTTTTAAGTACCTTTAGGTGATCATAGTCACAGTTTACATTTATTATTCACGTATAATTATTTAGGGCCATTTTCAAGGGTCTCATTTTGGTGAGGAAATATTTGATCACCCATCTTGTTGTTATTATATCTCTAGCATCTCAAACAGTATCTGGGACATACTTGGTAAAAAAAAAAATAGATGTCTGTTGAAATACTTATATACTTATATCTGACATTTGAAATAATAAGTAGTATGTTATAATTGCAGCTTTAAAGCAAGAGGTATTATGCTTTTTTGTGAAAGAATTACTCTAATGTCCTATTTGAGGATACTAATTGCTCACTCTTAAAAGTCACATCAATCTGCATATCTGATGAGTAGGGTCACAATGTACTAAAATAGTTAGCTTTTCACTTATAGCATTCAAAAAGCGTTGACTTTAAAGTTTCCTAAATGCACATGGATATTTTCTATTTTTCAAGACACTTCCTCAAGTCACTTACTTTTTTTTTCTATTGACCTTTGTTAGCTCATCCTTGCATCTTCCCCTAATTTAGAGAATACAGGATCCAACACGAGAGTCAAGAATTTCTAATGACATATTCTCAATTGCCCTTTAATACACCCATAACAAATGATCTTTTTAGAAATAAGTGCTTCACAAATAGAACAGAAATGGTCTGATCTATTTTTGATGACATTTCCATTTTCTTATGCATTCCTTAAAGAAAAAGGGGAAGGAGGTAAACTTCAAAGAGCAAACAGAGAAACAAGGTCACCTTTAAGATTCTGTCCCATATATGTCTCCAACGGCAGGAGCTCCTAGTTTGTATCTGGCTTCCAAGTACACACTGGTATACAAATTTTAATGTATTTCCTGGTTATCATCCCTGCCATGGTGTCTTGGATGTAGTCACCAGTCAATGAGTATTTATTAAATAATTGTCTAATCTCATCTGCCATCATTTTACCAAGACTCTAAAATAAATGTTGCTTGTAAAGTTCTCACATTCTCACTGTGCCCTAATTATTCATCCACACCAGCAATGGTATTTATTTGTAATAGTTTTGCCCTTCCTGACAGTGCTATGAAGCACAGACAAGAATCCAAACAGCTAGAGTTTATAATGCAAACAATGAAACAAGGTCTACCTGCTTTATTAATGTTTAATGTGGCTAGACTTAAGGACAATTTAACAAATTAAAACCACTATCTTGCCTAATATAATGCCTCTACAGCAGTATTTTTTTTTTTCCAAATGTTTTCCTGTACGTTGTTCTGCCATGGTTCACTGTTGTTGTTTTTTTTTTTTTTTGTTAATTTTTTTAATGTTTATTTATTTTTGACAGAGAGAGAGACAGAGCATGAGCAGGGGAGGGGCAGAGAGAGGGAGACACAGAATGTGAAGAAGGCTGCAGGCTCTGAACTGACAGCACAGAGCCGGATGCAGGGCTCGAACTCACAGACCGTGAGATCATGACCTGAGCCAAAGTCGGACGCTCAGCTGACTGAGCCACCCAGGTGCCCCCCATGGTTCACTGTTAATAAGACTTCACTGCTGACCATACCACTTCCCCAAGTACAGAAGTAATGCAACAAAAGCAGTGATTCAAACTTCAGATTAGAGAAATAAGTGTTTCAATTCCAGTTAGAATACAGAAAGTTGACAAATAGTATTGCTTTTACCATAAAAACCAGAAACATCATGAAATCTTTTTAAAACGTGATTTTTATTAAAGTCATTGATGAGAATGGTAAGCAGAGAAGAGATGAACTTTTGTTTCTGGAGTTAATTCCTTGTCTGGATATTAGCATTTAAGAAGGTTAGAAGACTTTACTGGAACACAGAAAAATGAGCTGATTTTTTTTTTAATGTGATAGAGCTAGAGACTAGTATGCTAAGTAAAATAAGCCAGTCAGAGAGAGACAAATATCATATGATTTCACTTATATGTGGAATTTAAGAAACAAATGATCACAGGGGAAAAAAAGAAAGAGAAAAGCAAACCAAAAATAGACTCTTAACTCTAGAGAACAAACTGATGGTTACCAGGGAGAAATAGGTGATGGGGATTAAAAAGGGCACTTGTGATGAGCACCGGGTGTTGTATGTGAGTGTTGAAATACTATATTTTGTACCTGAAACTAATATTACACTGTATTAAATAACTGGAATTTAAATAAAAACTTAAAAACAGTGTGGATTGACATAATAATTAAAGTTGAAGAAGCCCTAAACACAAGGCTTATTCTCCTCAATCAACAATCCCTGCCTCCCATAGGATTTTTTTTTTTTTTTTTGAGAGGTCAAGATCATGGGAAACAGAACTGGACTGAAAAACAGACAATTTTTTTTCCCTACAATGCTAAGGATCCAAAGCATTGCTGGGAGAAGGGTCCCAATCTCATCCTAAAGACTTTTAATGTTAGAGGTGAACCAAACTAAGTAAGGGTGTAACCCAAGTCCAACACAGTTCAATCCCAATTTGCTCAAAGAGATCACCCCTTATCCGGGGATATCTGACATTTAAAACAGTGAGTACTTTCTGGAAAAAAGCAATATGCATTTCTATCTCTAATGATACCTTATCTACAATATTTGGCATAAAACCTAAAAAAATACAAAATATATGAAGCAAAATATGTTCCCTATCTTCAGAACTAAAACCATCAAGGGAAGCAGACAAACAAATGACCCAAGTGTCCAAAACAGCAGATAAGGACTTTAAAATCTTTTGTATGTTAAAAGATTTAGAAAAAGACAAAATGCAGAAGGAGTGGGAGTATTTATAAAAATAAATATAAACTCTAACAAGGAACCAAATGGAAATTGTAGAACTGAGAAATATATAATATTTGAAATTAAGAATTTATTGGATAGACTTTATGGTAGAATGCCCATAGACGAATAAAGGATCACTGAATCAGACCCCTGTTTGAAATTATCAATATCTAGTAATCAGAATCCAGAGAGAAAGAAGAAATGGCCACAGGAGATAATGGCTGCAAGTTTTTACAAAATTCATGACAGTCATCAACCATGTGTTCAAGAATCAAACAGGATGAATACAAAGATAATGAGAGCGAGTCATAATCATAGTTAAGCTGCTGAAAATAAAATAAAATTGGAAAACCTTAAACGTAACCAGGAAAACCAGGCATATTATATTTATGAGAAAAAAAATTAGATGTCTATTTCTCATCACACATAATTGACATAAGAAGCTAATTGACTGACAGCTCTGGAAAGTGGGGGAGAAACAAAACAAAACCCTGAAACCTATAATTCTATGTCCACTAAAAGTGTCTTTCACAAATAACTGTGAAATAGTCACTTTCAAACAAACGAAAGCTCAGACCTGAACTACAAGAAATTAGCAGCAGACCTACACTACAAGAAATATTAATATATATTATAAGTAAATTATATTCCAATACAATAAAGGTATTCGGGGCAATGATCGGAATTATAGGATTTTAAGATTCTTATGTAGTTAATGAAATGATATAATGGTAATTAAGTTAGTCTGTCATAAATTAAGTCTGCATATTGTTATCTATAGTTTAACCACTACAAAAAAAAAAAAAAAAACAACACAGAGGCATAGCTAAAAAAAACAATAAAAAGAAAAAGAAACACTAATAAATATTTTATAAGTTTTTTAAAAGGCAAGAGAGACAAAACAAACAACATTTAAATAGAGAACAAGCAGCAAGAAGGTATACTTTTTTTAAACAAAAAATTTTAATGTTCATACATTTTGGGGGAGAGAGAGAAAGAAAGACAAAGCACAAGTTGGGGAGGAGCAGAGAGAGACACAGAATCTGAGCAGGCTCCAGGCTCTGAGCTGTCAGCACAGAGCCCTGTGTGGGGCTTGAACCCACAAACTGCAAAATCATGACCTGAGGCTACGTCCAACCCTTAACCAACTGAGCCACCCAGATGCCCCCAAGAAGGTATATTTAATATTGAAACAAAATTAGATGTTGGCCCTTTGATAACTTGGTACTCAGCTAAATATTTCCATCAAACCCTTGCAAAACAGACAATGATACTTTAGAAATATGATTTTAACACGAGTGATTGGAACTGATTGTAGGCAGTGACTAAAGTAACACTGAACATATAGCTATCTGATTCAACTTCTTGTTCAGTACTTATATAATCTGCAGAATGAGAAAGAAACACAGATGCTTTCCACTCCTTAACCTAAGAATAATAAACAAATCACACAATAATATGTAATACCTATACAACATATATACAACATGTAATCACTTTAAATACAAGATAGATGATAGATAGATAGATAGATAGATAGATAGATAGATAGATAGATATGTTATATATGTACACACATATCTGTACTTTGGTGGAATATATTTCAGTGTGTCTGATAAGGACTAATGCTATGTGCTGTAAAAATAATTATTTTGATTTCTATAGGAGGTTATATTTCTTGGGTTTTTTAAGTTTATAGAGCTATGTCTTTACTATGAATCTTGAATTTGTCCACATTAACAATGATAATTATTTTACTTCAGTAGGTAATCAATGATCCACTAACTCTGGAAGTTAAAGTAAAAGAAAAAGACTATGAAGAAATTGATATAGGGAAGTAGATATTTTCATTTCAAACCAGTTATAGGCTCTAAAATTGAAGTTTTAGTGCTTATTTGCCTCATGGATGAAGTTATTTATTCATAGAAAGTCATTATATCATTAATTCTAACCCAGCAGAAGCCCATTGACATTTCACTACTGATAACTTCGTCTTCCTATTTAAAATCCACCTATTTTTTTAGCCCATGCCTATTAAGTTTCCTATTCCTTGAATTTAAATCAATCCTTTTTCTTCTATATTTAATCATCTCATACCCACAAAAATGATTCTTCATGGAAGTGGTATACTAAAAGAGTTTTCCATTATAATAGAATTTATTTTTTCCTTTTCATAAACATGTTCCAGAGGGAGTCTTCTAAGCAGTCTGATCTCTTCTATGGAAATGAGAAATAAATTTGAATTATGAAAAGCAATCAATAAAAAAGATTTTTAAAAAGTATAACATGATATGCTAAAAAAGAGAAATGAAATTGTATAAAATGCTCAATTAAAGTCACAAGGGGAAGAAAAGAGCCGAAGACAAAAACAGGCAAAAAGAACAAGAGCAACAAAAAGAACAAAGGTAACAGAAAACAGTAACGAATATGGTAGATATTAATCCAACCATATCAATAATCTCTTTGAATGTCAATGGTCTAAATGCACTAATTAAAAGACAGATTGTCAGATTGCATCAGAAAACACCACCAGCCATATATGTCTATGAGAAAACCATTCTGAATATAAAGACACATATACATTAAAAGTAAATGGATGAAGAAAATATACCATGCTAACACTAATCAAAATAAAGCAGGAGTAGATATATGAATTTCAGACACAGACGACTTCAAAGTAAAGAAATTATCAGGGATAAGGGAGATATTTACATAATCAAGGAGCAAATTCTGGAAGAAGACATAACAATTCTTAATATGTATTTATCTAACAATACAGCATCAAATTACATAAGACAAAAACTAATAGAACTAAATCCCATTATGTCAGCAAGATAAAAAAAAAAAATCACGATTGTATCAATAGATGCAGAAAACGCATTTGACAAAATCCAACACTTATTCACAAAGAAATTCTTAGTAAACTAGGACTAACGGGTACTTTTCTCAACTTGATAAAGACTATGCAGAGAAAATCTACAGCTAACCTTACACTTAACGATGAGAAATTCAAAGCTTTCCTGCTAAGATCAGGTAAAAGGTAAGGCTGTACCTCTTACCTGACTTTTTCAACATCAAACTGGAAGTCCTTTCTTAAGCAATAATTCAAGGAAGAAAATAATATATATACAGATTGAGGAAGAATATATAAAACTGTCTTTGTTCACAGATGACGTAATTTTCTATATAGCAAATCTGAAAGAATTGACAAAAGAACTCCTGAAACTAAGAAGCATTACAGCAAAATTGCAGGATACAAGGTTATTGCACAAAAGTATATTGCTTTCCTTGGCACAAAAACAGACACTCAGATCAATGGAACTGAATAGAGGACCCAGAAATGGACCCAATTAATCTTTGACAAAGCAGGAAAAAATATCCAATGGAATAAAGACAGTCTCTTCAGCAAGTGGTGCTGGGAAAACTGGAGAGCGACATGCAGAAAACTGAACCTGGACCACTTTCTTACACCACACACAAAAGTAAACTCAAAATGGATAAAAGACCTAAATGTAAGACAGGAAGCCATCAAAATCCTCAAGGAGAAAGCAGGTAAAAACCTCTTTGATCTTGGCCGCAGAAACTTCTTACTCAACATGTCTCCAGAGGCAAGGGAAACAAAAACAAAAATGAACTACTGGGTCCTCATCAAAATAAAAAGCTTCTGCACAGCAAAGGAAACAGTCAGCAAACCTAAAAGTCAACCGACAGGATGGGAGAAGATATTTGCAAACGACATATCAGATAAAGGGTTAGTATCCAAAATCTATAAAGAACTTCTCAAACTCAACACACACACAAAAAACTAATCCAGTGAAGAAATGGGCAAAAGACATATATAGACACTTCTCCAAAGAAGATATCCAGATGGCCAACTGACACATGAAAAAATGCTCAACATCACTCATCATCAGGGAAATACAAATCAAAACCACAATGAGATACCACCTCACACCTATCAGAATGGCAAACATTAACAACTCAGGCAACAACAGATGTTGGCGAGGATGTGGAGAAAGAAGATATATCTTGCATTGCTGGTGGGAATGCAAGCTGGTGCAGCCGCTCTGGAAAACAGTATGGAGGTTCCTCAAAAAATTAAAAATAGAAGTACCCTATGACCCAGCAATTGCGCTACTAGGTATTTATCCAAGGGATATAGGTATGCTGTTTCAAAGGGACACATGCACCCCAATGTTTATGGCAGCACTATCAACAATAGCCAAAGTATGGAAAGAGCCCAAATGTCCATCGATGGATGAATGGATAAAGAAGATGTGGTATATATTTACAATGAGTATTATTCGGCAATCAAAAAGAATGAAATCTTGCCATTTGCAACTACGTGGGTGGAACTGGAGGGTATTATGCTAAGCGAAGTTAGTCAGTCAGAGAAAGACAAATATCATATGACTTCACTCATATGAGGACTTTAAGGTACAGAACAGATGGACACAAGGGAAGGGAAGCAAAAATAATATAAAAACAGCGGGGGCAAAACATAAGAGACTCTTAAATATGGAGAACAAACAGAGGTTTTTGTGAGAGGGGGGGATGGACTAAATGGGTGAGGGGCATTAAGGAATCTACTCTGAAATCATTGTTGCACTATATGCTAACTAATTTGGATGTAAATTTAAAAATAAATAAATAAATATTTAAAAAAAAAAAAAGAAAGAAAGAAGGGCTCATCTGATCCCATGGACATTAAAGAATAAAAAAAAAAAAAAAACTATATTGCTTTCCTATAGACCAATAAGAAACAAGTGGAACCTGCAATTAAAAACACAATGTCATTTACATTAGCACCTCAAAAATGAAATACTTAGTTATAAATCTAACAAAATATGTGTAAGTCCTATCAGAGGAAAAACTACAAAACTCAACGAATGAAATCAAAGAATAAAATAAATGGAGGTGCGCCTGGGTGGCTCAGTTTGTTGAGTGTCCGACTTCAGCTCAGGTCACGATCTCATGGCTCATCAGTTTGAGCTCCATGTTGAGTTCTGTGCTGACAGCGCAGAGCCTGGAGTCTGCTTCAGATTCTGTGTCTCCGTCTCTCTCTCTACCCCTCCCCTTCTCATGCTCTCTCTCTCTCTCTCTCAAAAATAAACATTAAAAATTTTTTTAAATAAATGGATAAATATTCTACATGCATGGATAAGGAAGACTCAATATTGTCAAGATGTCAGTTTTTCCTAACTTGATCTATAAATTCTGTGAAATCCCAGGTCCCAGCAATTAGCTGATGGATATAGACAAACTGACTCTAAAGATTATATTGGATAAGCAAAAGACTCAGATGGCCAACGCAATACTAAAGGAGAAGGACAGAGGACTGCCACTACCTGTATTCACGACTTAATATAAAGCTACAGTAATCAAGAGAATGTGGTATTAGTGAAAGAATAGACAAATAGATCAATGGTAAAGAATATAAAGCCCAGAAATAGACCACCATAAATATAACCAACTGATCTTGACAAAGGAGCAAAGGCAATACACTGCAGCAAAGATCATCTTTTCAAAAAATGATACTGGAACAACTGGACATCCACATGCAAAAAAATGAATCTAGGCACAGACCTTATACTCTTCATATAAAGAAACTCAAAATGAACTGGAGAGCTAAAGTTAAAATGCAAAACTATAAAATCCTGGCAGATAACATACGAGAAAACCTAGATGACCTTGGAGTTTTTAAGTAAAACACCTAAAAATATGATCCACGAAAGAAATAATTGATAAGCTGGACTTTATTAAAATTAAAAACTTCTCTGTGAAAGACAATACCAGGAGAACTAGAAGACAAGCCATAGAGTAGGAGAAAATGTTCCAAAAGACACACCTCATAAAGTCCTGTCATCCAAAATATACAAAGAACTCTCAAACTCAACAATAAGAAAACACGCAACCCAATTACCAAATGGGCCAAAGATCTTAACAGACATCTCACCCAAGAAGATATGCAGATGGAAAAAAGCATTTAAAAAGATACACAACATCATATATCATCAATGAAATTCAAATTAAAGCAATAATAAAATACCACTACACACTTATTAGAATAGCCAAAATCCAGAACACTGGCAACACCAAATGCAGGTGAGGATGTGGAGGAACAGAAACTCTCATTCTTTGCTAGTGGGAATAAAAAATGTCGCAGACGCTTTGGAAGACAGTTTGGCAGTTTCTTACAAAACTAAACATAATCTTATCATATTATCTTTCAATTGTGCTTCTTGTTATTTACTCAAAACATTTGAAAATCCATCTACACAAAAACCCTTACATGGTTATATACAGCAGCTTTATTTGTAATTGCCAAAACTTGGAGAAAAAAAAGATGTCCTTATAAGTAGGCAAATAGATAAACTATGGTGTATCCAGATAATGGAATATTATTCCGTGCTAAGAAATGAGCTATCAAGCCCTGAAAAGACATGGACGAAACTTAACTGCATATTACTAGGTGAAAGAAGTCAATCTGAAAAGACTACATCTTGTATGGTCCCAATTATATAAAATTCTTGAAAGAGAAAAACTGAAAACAGTAAAAACGATCAGTGATTTGCAGGGGTGTGGTAGGAAGGGGGGGCAGGGATAAATAGGCAGGGCACAGAGGATTGTTAAGGCAGTGAAAATACTCTGTATAGTATTATAATGATGGGTATAAATCATTATACTGTTGTCCAAAGTCAGCGAATGTACAACACCAAGAATGAACCCTAAGGTAAACCTATGGGCTTTGGGCAATTATGTTTCAATATGTTCATCTTTAGTTTAAAGAAAGAAACAAATAACCACCATTTTGATGAGTGATTTTGATAATAGGGGAGATGATGCATGCATAGGGCAGTGGATATATATGGGAAATCTCTGTGCCTGCCTCTCAATTTTGTTGCAAATCCAAAACTGCCCTAAAAATAGTCTATTAAAAATTAAATTATGCAAAATTAATAACAAGCAATTTTAATCGTATCTTTGAAATATTTTGTTTTAAAAGTCTTTCAAGATTTCAGATCTAAATTAATGTTTAGTTGACAATTTCAAGCAGTGGTGAATGTTCTAAAAAAGAGAGAGTTAGGGGCGCCTGGGTGGCGCAGTCGGTTAAGCGTCCGACTTCAGCCAGGTCACGATCTCGCGGTCCGGGAGTTCGAGCCCCGCGTCGGGCTCTGGGCTGATGGCTCAGAGCCTGGAGCCTGTTTCCGATTCTGTGTCTCCCTCTCTCTCTGCCCCTCTCCCGTTCATGCTCTGTCTCTCTCTGTCCCAAAAATAAATAAACGTTGAAAAAAAAAAATTAAAAAAAAAAAAAAAAAAAAAAAAAAAAAGAGAGAGAGTTAGAAAAAGGGCAGAGAGGCTAAATACCATAGTGCAGTCTCTGTGAACACACAATATGTCTTAATTTTCATCATTTGTTTCTGCTCATTCTTTGTCCTGCTGTAGATAATATGCTTTCTTATTTTAACAGGTTATTCTCATGATGTTTTCATATAAATGCAAATTTCTTCATTTTTGCTAAAAATGATGTCAACCTTGGGGCAATGTTAACTTAAACCTTTATTTTTGACTGTGGATTGATTGCTCCAGCTGGTATCCAGCTGAAATAGGCAAACTGATAGCCCTGGAGACTCCAGAAAGAAATAGACAAGTACAAAGAAGATTGTAGAAGGAAAAAAGATAAGAAAACAGATAAAAGGCATAAAGATAAGTCAGAAATTAATATAATTAGCTAACTTACAGAATATAGGTGGTAATATGGTAGAAAAATCAGTGCAACTAAAATGGGGTAGAAAGAATGGCTCTGAGGTTGCCTCTGGGTATAATTCTGACTTTTAGTGCCACGGTAAAGTTTGATATATACATGATATACACACATTTGGATAATTAAAAGTATCCAGAATATGGGAAAGCACAAAATGAGGTACAAGCAGTAATAAAGCACACTTACTGTATTACAAATGCCTAACAAAACCACACAAAACTGTGTGGGGAAGAAAAGAACTAATCTGTTAAATCAGTAAAACATTATTTTCAGTATTTGACTGTAAGCTAACAGGCTAAGACAAAATGAACTACATACAAATATTCTACTCTATACTCACAAGAGTATAATTAGTAATTAGAAAATTAGGATTTTCGTCATTATGAAATTAGGATTATTCACCTTCAAATGAATGTGAATAATGAGATGCAGTTTTCTTATTGTAGGAGAAAGGAATTATAAATATGAATTGAGGAAGGCTAGAATGAACCCTTGGGTGTTGGACTTAACCAGATGAATCAGTATGTACTAACAATTCTTAACAAACGCATAGAAAAATACATAGAAATCAATATAGATATTGGTATAGATGTCCATGTGTACCCACTAAGAAGACCTAGAACAGTAACACTACAGTAGCAATGAGCATAACTAGTGCCCATATTTTGTTTTCTGAACGCCATTCTTCAATAAAAATGAAAGGACTCTGAGAAAATGGCTGATTTCAGGAAAAGTACTAGATTAGAATGGAATACTTCATGTTGCCTGAAAGTATGTGAATGCTTAAAACAAATTATTGGAGATATAGAAAGGAATAAATTTGAAGGGATTCCCATGACCAAATCTGGGATAATTTGAGCAAAAATAAATAATAATAATGAACTGCGAATCACAGAATAAAATATCCAGGAGTCAATGCCAATATAAATATACCATTGAAGAAATAAAGGGGAAAATGGGCTGTTCTTCCTTCTAGTGAAATTCCAATTAATAAATGTAGAAGGGATGATGGAAATAAAAGTCACTATTTGGCAACATCACAGTAAAAATTGCCACAGCAAGATTCATCCATGAATGCTAAATTTGGTAGGCAAAAGCTTAATAAGAAACAGGATATTAGCATAATTTAACAGTATCTTCCCACAAGATAATTATTATTTACAAAGAGAGAAAATAATAGCATTACAATGGAGAAACTTTTTAGGTACCACCTGAACCAGGTTGTCTAGCATTACCCTTAATAACATCTATAAACATTACATTCCTCCTATTATGATATACTGAGAAAGACATGGTATTACTTTTCTGGCACTCTTACAAAGAATGCATAATCTGAATTTAATCATCAAGAAACATCGGACAAATCCAAATTGGGAGACATTCTACAAAACAATTGGCCATTTCTCCTCAAATGCAGGATCATGAAACACAAAAAAAAAGACTGACATGATAACTAAATGCAATATGGGATCCTGGATTGGACAATTTGGACAACTGGCAATTAAACAGCGTCTATAGATTAGTTAATAGTATTGCATCAGTGTTAATTTTTATTTTGATCCTTGTACTTGAGTTAAAGAAACTATTAATTTTTGTGCAAGAATTTTCAGTTCTATTTCTGCAACTTTTCAGTTCTCTTTCAGTTCTCTCTTTGTGTATGTCCAAAATTATCTCAAAATAAAAGGTTAAAAATATACAAAAAGCAAATCATTTTTACAATCAAGTAAAGCTCTTTTTAGTTAAAATGCAATTACAAAGGAGTGAGACATCTTTTAATCATAAGCATGCCATAAATTACATATCAAATTATGCTTCGTATTTCAGAAAAGTATCTTCTTTGGGAACTATTTCAGTAATAATTCTTTTTTTTTATTTTTTTTTAAATTTTTTTTTCAACGTTTATTTATTTTTGGGACAGAGAGAGACACAGCATGAACGGGGGAGGGGCAGAGAGAGAGGGAGACACAGAATCGGAAACAGGCTCCAGGCTCCGAGCCATCAGCCCAGAGCCCGACGCGGGGCTCGAACTCACGGACCGCAAGATCGCAACCTGGCTGAAGTCCGACGCTTAACCGACTGCGCCACCCAGGCGCCCCTCAGTAATAATTCTTTAAAAAATGCCTCACAAATACTTTTTCTGGAAATAATTTTGCCACAAAAGTAGATCATGTGCCACTGAGAATATTAGTTATTTTATTTTAAAAGTTGGGATTTTTTCACTATTACCCAGATAGGATAGATAGGTGATAGACAAACAGATGATAGATAGATAGATAGATAGATAGATAGATAGATAGATAGATGCATAATAGATAAATGATAGAGGGATATATAGACAAATATATAGAAACATATACATATATATTCATATATTCATTCTTCTGTCTTGCCTCCAAAACAATTACATCTATTTTTAGATATTATGATCCTCCACATAGAATAGATTTTCTGCCCTTGAGAATATGTAAAATAGTCCATTGCAATAATTCTTAAAGTCACAAAATAATCTTGAACAATGATAGATGTGTTGGAATTGATGCACAAACTTCTAAAGTGACAGCTTAAAATGTAGTAGCACCCCTAATTTCTGCTATGTTTATAAAATTGGTTTCATTCAAGGTTTGATGAGAGACACTTTAAAGACTCAAGGGTACATTTGAAAGCTGTAATTCAACAGCATCAGGCTAAAAGGGCTTGACTGACTTCTCAAATAGGACTTGCCCTGCCATAATTGCTGTGATTATGTCATAAATCAGCACAACTGAAAACAATGTACATTTGTTGGCTACATTTTTAAAAGACAGAAGAGTTATGGATAACAGCAGTAACTCTGAATGTTCCTATAAAAATCTACATTATGGCTTCCCCTACCCAATAAAATGGGAATGACTAGCTTTTGCATTTTAATTATTGCACAAAAGCATTCTTAGCGTATTAACAACCAGCTGGTAATGGCCTTTTCCATTTCATGGCATAACATTGTTTAACTGTAAAATAATAGTCATGTTTTATGTCACTTTTTGCCATTAGTTTTTCCATCTTGCCCTCATCAATCTTTGTAATTTTTATGTGAAAATCAACTTGTAAGTTCTTTAATGGCTAGTTTTATGAAACATCAATTTAGTATTATTTACATGCTGGAGAACACAAATATAATTATGAATTAATTGGATTAATTTTATCAATCCAACATAGCTGCATATTAGGAAAATGTCATTCTTTCTTGTATTGAGTTTGTTCTATATAAAATCTGCAATAATTATATTATTCCAAACACCACAATTAGCTTGAGATGTCATTCATTATTGTTCAAAATAAATTTACTCAGCATTCTTTATACTATACTTTTTAATATTCTCTTAAAGAGATGTGTTTTTAAACACAAAAAGAAATGAGAAAACTCTATATTGGTTTGAAATAATACTAAGTTAAAAATTCATTATGTCTTCCTTCATTTAATATTTGGCTTCACATCTCAAGATTATTGTAGAATTTAGGACCTAGAAACACAGTCCACAATTTTTAGCTTTACATGTAATTGAAAATATTTGAGTCAGATAGCTAATGAAGATCACAGCTCATACTTTAAAAGTGCTTTATGGCTTACAAAGAACGTATTATTGTGTCCTTAAAAGATAAAGAAGCTAAGTCTCAGAAAGGTCCAGGCTATGCAAGTATAAAGTGAAAGAACAAAGGCTACAAATTCAACTCTACTGATTTCATTGTTTTCCCAAACATAACACAGCTGCCTTTATAATAAGGCAATCTGATAATTCTTCCAGCTTCTCCTGGCTGAGGAAAAAAAGCAGTCAAAGAGCAATTTGGCTAAAGGAAGTACTTTCCTAAACAAAAAGCAATCTATAGCTAATATAGCCAAGTTATAGGTGTTATACTCCAGGTATACATATATGTAAGGATCCTCACTCCCACATTTCATTTATAATATTTCTATGAAATAATTTAACAACTCCATTCACATTAATTGTTGTTTTTTTTTTTTTTTTTTTTGAGGCCTTAGTGTAGTTTTGGACAGTAGTGATCTACTTCATTGCTATCTAATTTTACCATGATTAATCATTTTCTCTCCCCCAGTGGATTGTAAATCTTATGAGCCTAATGTCCAATACTGGCAGTACTGTGTTGAATATATGATAGTTCATACCATGATTATACATACATAATAGCAGTAAAATAAATATTGTTGATTTATTGATTAACTTATTCAGGGCAATGAGTGCTACATATTTATATTATTTGCAGATTAGTCATACAGTATGTGACACATGTATATTTTATTACTGGATGCAGTTATTTTATATTTTAGTCAATAGAAGGGATTACCTTCATGGCACGTAATAAAAGGAACTGGTATGGGCTACGAATATACATTGAGTGTAGATAAAATGACTGAAAAAAGCGTGAGAATTATGATTTTCTAAGCATAAGACAATGTAAAAGGATAAGGATATGGGCTAGTTTGGGAACCAGGAAATATAATCTAACATATGGCCAGTCCCAAAAGACAGCCAGAGCATAGTGACAAGAACTACAGCAACGGAAGACGTGAGGAAGGTGAAAACACCCAGCTGAAGCACAAATATCAATTTTGTAAAGGGAAGATGGCAACTCTGGCAAGCCATCAACCAAGGCACAGACAGAGGAGTGTGTTGCCACCTCCTAACCAAGAGAAGTTGGGAGAGTTCTAGGAAGGGTTTTGCAGAATCTAGACATTGTAGTTAGCTGTTTTGTTGTTTTTTTTTTTTTTTAAATAAAAACTCATATTGAATAATACAGAAATAAAGGAAGACGTAAATAAATCCTGAAGCTTTGTCATTGGGCACAGATCTTTCTGGCTACAGTGTCTTCCTATTGAATTAACTCCTATATCATTTATGAAGTGTCCCTTGTTATTTCTGATAATGCATGCAATTTTGAAATCTATTTCACCTGATATTATCTGAGAGCAAACCTTCATATTTTTACTTTGCATTGTATATATTTTTGTCTATTTACTTTCAACCTATCATTATATTTAAAGAACATTTCTTTTAGATAGCAAATAGTTGGATTTTGTTTCAATTTTTATCCATTCTAACAATTTCTGAACTAAATTAGCATGATTAGTCCATTAACATCTAATACAATTATCAACTGTGTCCCTGAAAGCTCATGGGTAGGGTTCTTGATGGAGTCTGTTGTGTTACTAGTAGAATCTGCATCCCTTTAAAGCCCTCTGAGAGTCTCATTGGCTGTTCTGCTGCCTCTTTCCACCCACCCCCCAAGTCATGCAATTCATGATGCAGGATTCTGAATGAAGCAAGAAACAAATGGGCTCTTTGGCAGCACAATGCACAGATAAGGAAACAGGCACCCATTCATATGCTCTTGTTTTCCCCCATAGGAGAAATCAGGAGCCAAGAACTCTTGGCACTAGGCTGTGCCACGTGGTGGAAGAGGTGATGCAAGTAAAGTCAAATGTTCCTCTTACCCTCTCTAATGCATCCAAACTCACAATTTTTTCTTCCAACAATGTGCAAGAGTTTCTCCACTAGATGGATGGATGACAAATTGTTATAGTTGAGTGTGGGATATGAGTGATGAATCAGCCATATGCTGATGTCATTCTAGAAATTCTCAACTTGGGTTTTAAAAATTAACTCAGCCATATATATTTATGAAATACACCTCAAACACATATATACTGAAAGCTGGAAAATAAAGAAAAAAATATTTTAATTAATGAAAACTAGAATCTTATGTTTGTATAAGAAAAAATAGACTTTATATAAAAATACTAGGTAATATTCAATGTCAGTCTATATTGAAAAATGATTCCTCATATTTGCTAAATATCTTTAATGTTTACATTACATATTTCATATATATATTTCATATAAATTTCATATATATATTACAAATACATATATTTCATATACATATATTTCAATTATATTACTTCTATACATATATGTAATACATATATTTTTCATACATATATTTCATACACAAATTTCATATATATTTCATATATAGTTAATATATATAGTTCATTAAATATTTCATATATATGTGTGTATATAGTGTATACAAAATATATACATATGAACTATATATATTAACTATATATACATGAAATACATATATATTCAATACATATATGCCATATATATAAATAAGCAATGCATATATGGCATATATATATATCGCATATATATATGCAATATATACATATGCAATATATATGAAATATATGTGTATTTCATATATAAATAAGTAATGTATATAGATATGCATATATATTGCTTATATATATATATTGCATATTATATCTATGTGAAATATAGATAAATAAGCAATATATATATGCAATATATATTATTTATATACATATTTCATATTTATATGCTATATGCATACAAAATATATATATATGAAAAATATGTCATATGAAAAATATCTATATGAAATATGTATATAAATAAGCAATATATATGCTATATATATGTTGTGTATACATATTGGATATATATGCTATTTATATGAAATATACATATGCAATATATATTTATAAATAAGTAACATATATATTGTGTGTGTATATATATATATATACACTATATACATACAATATATATACAAAAATATGTATACGAAACATACAGTGATATATATGCTATATCATTGTAACATATTATGATATATATAATATATAATATATTATGATATATAATATATATGAAATATATATAATACATATATACCAAATATATATATTAAATATATAAAAATAAGCAATATATATGCAATGTATATATTACAAAGTATATACACGTTATATATATGAAATATATGTATAAATAAACCATACAGATGCATATACATTACTTATATATATATACTATATATATAATACATATATAAGATATATATATGCGAAATGTATACATGAAATATATATATGCAATGTATATATGCAATATATATACAATATATAACTTACATATATTTCATATATGCATTGCATATATATGTATATATATTTATGAATATTTATACATGCATATATAAATACATATATTAACATTCATATATATTTATTGCCTATATATATTCCATATATATATATATATTTCAGCCTGACTGGAGGCAAGACACTGGTCCCCCCACTTTCCTTGCCAGGCCTTGTTTCCTTGTGCCTGTAAATGTCTCTGACTATTGTATGGAACCTTCAAAGAAATCGGAGCTTAATTCCATTCTCACCCAGATGAATGCCAGCCTGAGCCTGAGGCTTTGCAAGGCTAACACCAGGGAGGTGGGCGTGCAGGTGAGCCTGTGGATGGACAAGTCTGTATTGCTGTGTTCTCACACTGTTCTCCCTCTGGGGCAGCACAAGCCACAAGGTACCCCTGCCGGCTGGGGAGTCTATTCACCAGGGATAGGTTATAGGAGCTTTATCCAGCTGCAGAAGGAGGGGGAAGACCAGGAGAGGAAGGTACTTTGGGGTCCTGCAGAGGACAGCCAGCAGCACCAGAAACCACCAACTCCAAGTTCTGAAGAGTGCAAAAGGGAGTAGCTTTGCCAGTATGAGCTGGGGGGAGGAAGATGCCTCAAGCCCTCAGGAACAGAAGAGCAAGCAGACGGGAAGTCAGTGGAACAGATTTGCTCAGAAAACCCAACTTCCAGTTTTTGGAACCAAAATATGGCTATTTTCACTGCAAAGATTGTAAGACCAGGTGGGAGAGTGCTTATGTGTGGTGCGTTTCTGGAACTAATAAGGTTAATTTCAAACAACTGTGTTGCAAATGCCAAAAGAGTTTTAAGCCTTTAAGAGTTTTAAGAGTTAATTTCAAACAACTGTGTTGCAAATGCCAAAAGAGTTTTAAGCATTCCAATGTCAGACCTGTTCAAAGTCTCCTTGTTCCTGTCCTCAAAAGAAAAGACACATTGATCTAAGGAGCCTGCATAGATAGGAACAGTATAACTTGTACAGGACACCCAAACTTTCCTTGTAACTTATGGTACTGTTCCTTTTTTGCAACTTAGCTCTCACCTGGTATTGGAAAATGGACTAGGCTTTTGTACTTTTTGTAGGTTGTTTAACAATTGTACAATGTGAGTAGAATAACATAAATGCATGTAAAAAAATATATCTATGAAATGCATACATATGAAATATATGATATAAACATTAAAGTTATATATATATATATATTTCATATATAAATATTTCTATTTTTCTATTTTATCTATCTGTTGCCAAGATAATTGAGTTAGGAAATCTCTACTATTGTTAAGTGATTTATGAATAATAAATAGTAAATAGTGATTTATGTAGTTCTAACAATGATTGTCCATTTGGTCTGATTGTAACATAGTAGTGATTATTATGGTAATGTTTTAGTATAAAATTTTCCATCTTTTTATTGTAGCATATTGTTTCCTTAAATTTATGTGTGTCTCTTTCCAGAACATATACTTGAATATTGATTTTCTATTCAGCCTACTAATCCCTACCTTATACTTAAAGTTTTATTCCAATTATATTTAATGTAATTACCTATAGGGTTGAATTTAGTAATTCCATTTTGCTTTCTATTTGCCTTTGTCTAACTTTTCATCTGTGTTCCTCCATTCTTCCCTTCTTTCAGAATAATCAAATGGTCCCTTGTATTCTGTTTTGATTCATCTTTGGTTTTTAGCAATTCATCTTATTTTATTAGTGCTTGTTCTGGGAATTAAAATATGCATTTATAAACTATTATAATTCAGTTAATGTTAACATTGTATTGTTATATGTAAATATTGAAAATCTGAAATAATGTAGCTTACTTATTATTTTCCGTCCTTTATGTTTTCCTTTTATATGCAAGTATACATATTACAGACCCCATAATGCAATGTTAAAGCCTTTTGCTTTAAACATTCATATGCCTTTTGGTGGGAGTTAAGATGGCAGAGGAGTAGGGAGACCTTAGGGCTGCTTCATCCCTCAAACACAGCTAGATAAATATCAAATCATTCTGAACACCCAAGAAATAGATCTGAGGACTGAAAGAGCAAAAATGCACAAATAGAGGTGAGGGGCACCTGGGTGGCTCAGGCTGTTAAGTATCCAACTTTAGCTCAGGTAATGATGTTGCTATTCATGAGTTTGAGCCCTGCATCCGTCTCTGCTGACAGCTTAGAGCCTGGAGCCTGCTTCAGATTCTGTGTTTCACTCTCTCTCTCTGCTCCTCCCTCATTTATGCTCTCTCTCTCTCTCAAAAAAATAAATAAATAAACTTAAGAAAAAAACAAATAGAGATGAAAAAACCACTGTGGTAGGGTCCCATCCCTAAGGAAAGAAAAAAAAAAAAAAACCTTAAGGCAACTTTGCTATTCAAGTACTTGACAACATCCCTTGTGACCTTGTAACATGAGACCACTTAATCAGACTGCATGTTTGTGTGTTACCATATATGGGAGACTAAGAAGTAAAAAATACAATATAAAAAAAAAAAACTATGCCACGTGGCATCCAGGGCTCAGTTCTTTGGGTACAAACCCAACTGAATGGTGCCAACAGGAATACAGTTGTTTCCTGGAAAGACAAACCTCGGTGTCATGACTCTCTATGCAAGAATCCTGCTACACCACCACATCATGGAAGGTAGGAGCAGCGGAGAGTTATGAGGGGAAGAAGAGTTGATGGTGCTGCGATGGGGAGGGAGCCCAGATAATGGAGAGAGGAGAAGAGAGAAAAAAAGAGAAAAAGTAAAAGTGCGTGTGTGGGGAATTTCAAAAGAAAAACTCTTCCCCAAAAACATTGACTGGGAAAAAGAGAGGGGCTGAATATGGCAACTTTTGATAGCCAGCAGAGCACCAAATCTGAAGTTTCAAAGGTCCATGCCATCATCAGGGTCACACCTGGTAGGCCTACTGGTCCTCCAGTGGGGGTGGAGGATGGGAACACAGGAGTGGGAAGTGTAGACTACAGATCCCTTGGTTCCCACAGGAGCAGAGTTCCCCTGCTTGGAGTGCATCTAGGAGAAGGGACACAGCCTGTCCAGGAGCAAAAGACCTGGCAGGCACCACTAAGCTGCTCTGTTCACTAACATAGGAACAGGGATACTGACTGAGGGCAGTAAGCCCTGGTGATAGCTCTCTGCTGCACTCTACTATTAATTCTGAACCCCTGCACAATTGTGCATTCAATTTCTGGGACAAGCCTGCACTGGCCAGAGTGCAGCAAGACCTTCTCCTACAGGATCAGCTTAGGTCCATGCCACATGATCTCTAAAATTGGGAGTTTTGAAACCCAGCCAAGTGCTTGAGATAAAACATAATGGTGCTATACTGCAGGCAGGCTCACAGCTCAGACATAGGAGGGTGAAGGCAGGGATCTGGTGGAAGCAGGGGACATAAGACAGGTGGTTGTTTTCTCTTCTGTGGGGGCTTCCTGAAGAGGGGCAAGTGGAGCTCTCTGCTCTGGGGATGACAGAGCAGAATGATGCATTTTCACCCCACCCGTCAGCACAACGGACTTCAGTGAGCAAAACAGTGCCACCAAGTGGAGGCCAGAGCAGCTTACACCAAACCCCACTCTTCTGTGCCCTGCAGGTACATCTCCAATAGGGCAAGTCCATCTGACAATCAGCACAGCAGGCCTCATTCCCAGAAGACTAGCACAAAACACTCACATGCACCAAGTCTACTGACCATAGAGTGCTGCAATGCTTTATTTGTAGGGGAAGTAGGATATAGCTTCCTTTGTTTGTTTTGTGGGTTTTTTTACCTTGACAATATGACAAGATGGAGGGATTCACCCCAAAAGAAGGAACAGGAAGAAAGGAAAGCCAGGAATTTAATCAATACAGATATAAATAAGATGTCTGAACTATAATTTAAAACAACAATTATAAGGATACCAGCTGCATTAGAAAAAAAAAAAAAAAGCATAAACAACACTAGAGAATCCCTTACTGCAGAGATAAAAGAGCTAAAAACGAGTCAGGCCAAAATTTAAAATGCTATAACTGACATGCAAATCCAAATGGATGTCAGGACAACGAGGATGAATGAAACAGAAGAAGGTTGGGGCACCTAGGTGGCGCAGTCGGTTAAGCGTCCGACTTCAGCCAGGTCACGATCTCGCGGTCCGTGAGTTCGAGCCCCGCGTCAGGCTCTGGGCTGATGGCTCAGAGCCTGGAGCCTGTTTCCGATTCTGTGTCTCCCTCTCTCTCTGCCCCTCCCCTGTTCATGCTCTGTCTCTCTCTGTCCCAAAAATAAATAAACGTTGGGAAAAAAAATTAAAAAAAAAAATTAAAAGAAACAGAAGAAGGATTTCAGTGATATAGAATAACAAATTATGGAAAACAATTATGCAAAAAGAAGAGGGAAACAAAGGTATTGGACCATGAATATAGATTTAGGGAACTCAACAATTCCTTAGAATGTAATAACATTCATACCATAGTAGTCCCAGAAGATGAAGAAAGACAAAAAGAGGTAGAAGGTTTATTTTTTGAGCAAATTATAGCAGAAAGTTTCACTAGCCTGGGGAAGGAAATAGACATCAAAATCCAAGAAGCACAGAGAACTCCAAATTCAAAAAACACCAGACATCACCAAGATACTTCATAGTCAAATAACAAGATATACATACAAGGAAAGAATCCTGAAAGCAGCAAAGAAAAAAAGTCCATAAGCTACAAGGGAAGACAGATCAGGTTCACAGCAGATCTATTCACAGATATTTGGCAGGCCAGAAGGGAGTGGCATGATATATTCAGCATGCCAAACAGGAAAAAGATGCAGCGAAGAATACTTTATCCAACAAGGCTGCCACTCAGAATAGAAGGAGAGATAAAGAGTTGCCCAGATGAACAAAAAATAAAAGAGTTTGTGACCACTAAACAAGCCCAGCAAGAAATATTAAAGGGGACTCGGGGGGGGGGGGGGCTGGTGAGAAAAAACACTAGAAAAAGCAAAAAAAAAGACTAGGAAGGAACAGAGAACATCACCAGGAATACTAACTTTACAGGTAACACAAAGGCACTAAATTCATATCTATCAGTAATCACTCTAAATATAAATGGGCTAAATGCTCTAATCAAAAGACATAAAGTATCAGAATGAATTAAAAAAAACAAAGACCTATCTACATGCTGCCTACAAGACACTCATTTTAGACCTAAAGGTACCTGCAGATTGAAAGTGAAGGGATGGAGAACTATCTATCATGCTAATGGACGTCAAAAGAGCTACAGTAGCTATACTTCTATCAGACAACCTATATTTTAAAACAAAGACTGTAACAAGAGATGAAAAAGGGCATATTAACATAATTAAGGGGTCTATCCATCAAGAAGATCTACCAATTATAGACATTTATGTCCCCATATTGTCAGCACCCAAATATATAAATGAATTACTAACAAATGTAAAGAAACTCATTGATAAGAAAACAAAAATAGTAGGGGATTTAACACTCCACTTACAATGGACAGCTCATCTAAGCAGAAAATCAACAAGGAAACCATGGCTTTGGATGAAACACTAGACCAAATGGACTTAACAGATATATTCTGAACATTTCACCCTAAGGCAGAAGAATACACATTCTTTTCAAATGCACATGAAAGATTCTCCAGAATAGATCACATACTGGGTCACAAATCAGTTCTCAACAAGTAAAAAAAGACTGAGGTCATACCATGCATAACTTCAGACCACAACACTATGATACTTGAGGGAAATCAGAAGAAAAAATTTGGAAAGACCACAAATACATGAAGGTTAAAGAAAATCCTACTAAGGAATGAATGGGTTAATCAATAAAGTAAAGAAGAAATTAAAAAATACATGCAGGCAAATAAAAATGAAAACATGACAGTCCAAAACTACACTAAAGGCAGTCTTAAGAGGAAAGTATATTGCAATACAGGTCTACATCAAGAAGCAAGAAGAGTCTAAAATACAAAACCTACCCTTACACCCAAAGGAGCTAGAAAGGAAACAACAAATAAATCCTAAAGCTAGCTGAAGAAGGGAAATTATAAAGACGAGTAGAAATAAATAATATACAAACAATAATAACAACAACAACAACAAGAAAAAAAACCAACAGTAGAACAGATGAACAAAACTAAGACCCAAAATTGATAAACCCTTACCCAGACTTATTAAAAAAGAAATGAGAAAGGACCCAAATAAATAAAATCATGAATGAAAGAGGAGAAATCACAACCAACACCATAGTAATACAATTATAAGAGAATATTATGAAAAATTATATGACAAACTGGACAATCTGTATGAAATGGACAAATTCCTAGAAACATACAAACTACCAAAACTGAAACAGAAAGAAATAGAAAATTTAACCAGACCCATAATCAACAAAGAAATTGAATCAATAATCAAAAATCTCCCAAAAACAAAAGTCCAGGACCAGATGGCTCCCCATGGGAATTCTACCAGACATTTAAAGAAGAATTAATACTTATTCCCAAACTGTCTCAAAAAATAGAAATGGAAGGAAAACTTTCAAACTCATTCTATGAGGCCAGAATTACCTCAATTTCAAAAACAGACCAAAAAAAAAAAAAAACAAAACAAAAAAAACAACCATTGAAAAGGAGAATTACAGGCCAACATCCCTGATAAACATGGATGCAAAAATTCTCAACAAAATACTAGCAAATTGAACAAGAGTACATTAAAAGAATTATTCACCATGATCAAGTAGGAATTATTGCTGGGTTGCAGGCCTAGTTCAATATTCGCAAATCAATCAATGTGATACCCCACATTAATAAAAGAAAGGATAAGAACCACATGATCCTCTCAATAAATGCAGAAAGCATTTGACAAAACACATCATCCTCTTGATGAAAACCCTCAAGAAAGTAGAGATAGAAGGGACATACCTCAACATCGTAAAGGCCATATATGAAAGACCCACTAAAAACATCAGTGGGGGAAAACTGAGAGCTTTCTCCCTAAGGTCAGGAAAACAACAAAGATGTCCACTCTTATCACTATTGTTCAACATACTACTGAAAGTCCTAGCCTCAGCAATCACACAACAAAAAGAAATAAAAGGCACCAAAATCGGCAAGGAAGAAATCAAACTTTCACTTTTTGCATATGACATGATACTCTATGTGGAAAACACAAAAGATTCCACCAAAAAAATTGCTACAATTATTACATGAACACAGCAAAGTTGCTGAATATAAAATCAATGACAGAAATTGGTTGCTTTTCTATATACCAGTAATTAAGGAGCAGTAAAAGAAATCAAGGAATCTATCCCATCTGCAACCACACCAAAAACAATAAGAAGCCTAGTAATAACCCTAATCAAAGAAAGAAAATATCTGTATGCTGTAAAGTATAGAACACTTATGAGGGGTGCCTGGGTGGCGCAGTCGGTTAAGCGTACGACTTCAGCCAGGTCACGATCTCGCGGTCCGTGAGTTCGAGCCCCGCGTCGGGCTCTGGGCTGATGGCTCAGAGCCTGGAGCCTGTTTCCGATTCTGTGTCTCCCTCTCTCTCTGCCCCTCCCCCGTTCGTGCTCTGTCTCTCTCTGTCCCAAAAATAAATAAACGTTGAAAAAAAAATAAAAAATAAAAAAAATAGAACACTTATGAAAGAAATTGAAGAGGACAAAAATAAATAGAAAAACATTCCATGCTCATGGATTAGAAGAATAAATATGGTTAAAATGTCTATACTACCCAAAGCAACCTATGCATTTAATGCAATCCCTATCAAAATACCGCCAGCATTTTTCACAGAGCTATAACAAACAATCCTAAAATTTGTATGGAGCCACAAAAAACCCTGAATATCCAAAGTAATCCTGAAAAAGAAAAGCAAAGCTGGAGGCATCACAATTCCAGACTTCAAACTACACTACAAAGCTGTAGTGGTCAAAAGAGTATGATACTGGCACAAAAATAGACACATAGATCAATGGAACAAAATAGATTACCCAGAAATGAACCCACAACTATATGATCAACTAATCTTCAACAAAGCTGGAAAGAATATCCAATGGAAGAAAAACAGTCTCTTCAACAAATGGTGTTGGGAAAACTGGACAGCAACATGTAGAAGAATGAAACTGGACCCTTTCTTAAATGAAGTAAGTAAGTAAGACAAATATCACATGATTTCACTCATATGTGGAATTTAAGAAACAAAACAAATGAGCATAGAGAGAAAAAGAGGCAAACAAAGAAACAGATTCTTAACTATAAAGAACAAACTGATGGTTACCAGAGAGGAAGTGGGTAGGGGATGGGTGAAAGGTAAGGGGATTAAGGAGTGTAATTGTCATGATGAGCACTAGGTAACATATGGAATTATTGAATCACTATACTGTACACCTGAAATGAATATTATACTATATGTTAACTTACTGGAATTCAAATATAAATGTTTAAAAATATCTATTTTAGATTGCTTGTTAATGTCTTACAGGTTTTTTGTCTCTGTTCATTTTTTTCAGGTTTTACTAATATTTCAGGTTGGATTCAAGTTCACTGACTCTCTCTTTTGCTAGCTCCAGCTGATTATTAAACCCATTCAGTGAATTTTTCATTAAATCTATTGTACTTTGTAGTTCTAGAATTTTCATTTGGGTCACTATTATAATTTTTACTTATTTGCTGACTTCTACCCATCTGTTCGTTCATTAAGGAAGTTTTCCTATAAACCTTGAACTTATTTATATGCCCGATTTAAATAACTGTAACATCTTAGTTATCTCAGGGTTGGCCTTTATTGACTGCTTCATTCTTAGATATGGTTCATATTTTTTTCTCTTTTTTCATGTCTATAACTTTTGGATGAATAAAGAAGACTACTCTATAGTCTCTGAATAGTGGTTTTGATTTTGGTACATTTAACCCAGATAAACTAAAACTCTAAAGCTTTTCTTCTTTATAGTGGACAACAGTTGACATTTCTGCTTAGTTTTTTGTTTGTTTGTTTGTTTGTTTGTTTAGCTTCTTGATGCTACTTTTTCATGGGCCCCTTGGTGTCTATGTATAATAATATATTTTTTTTTCATTTTGAATTGTGTGTAATTTAAGAGTTAGCTAATTATTTGGGCAGATTTGGGGACTCAGCTTCCCTCTGATCCTCTCTCTTTCAGAATATTTTATTTAAACTTCTTAGTTCTCTAGCCCTTAACTCTATCTTTTGACACCTCAAGCTTATACACTTGTGATTTTCTGAATTTCAAGTTTATTTGTGAATCAGGGTGTTCTCTCAGGCAGAGGTTCACAAAGTCACAAAACCTTCACATTCCAATTACTCTTTCAAGGATAAATTATACAGTTTCTGTTAGCTTCTTATTGCTCTCCAGTGCCCAGAAATAGTTGGGTTTTATAATTGTTATCTCTAGGAAAAGTAGAAAGTACCAAGCTATTCTGCCATTATAAGCAGCTGAAACTCCAATATGTTTTTTTTCTTTTTTTCCAATGTTTATTTGCATGTGTATTTTTTCCTTAAGTTTGTATATGAATTCCAGTTGGTTAACAGACAGTGTAATATTAGTTTCAGGTGTACAATATAGTGATTCAACACTTCCATACATCACCAGGTGCTCATGATCACAAGTGCCCTCCTTAGTCCCCATCACCTACTTCACCCATCTTCCCACGCACCTCCCCTCTCGTAACCATCAGTTTGTTCTCTATGGTTAAGGGTCTGTTTCTTGGTTTGCCTCTCTCTCTCTTTTTATTCACTTTGCTCATTTCTTTTCTCTCAAATTCCAAGTATGTGAAATTCCAATGTTTAAATCTAGAGAAAGTTTCATATAAAAAAAATCAAGATCACAAAATAACCCTTATCTTTTCCTTTCAAAAATTTTGTTAGCCAAGATGCTGTACTTAAATCTTAAATCTATCTTAAATCTCTCAAGTTGTTCTTCTAGTTCTCACAGCTATTTCATGGTCCACCAGTTTCAGTCTTTTTAACATATAGAATGTTCAAAGCATAAAATCATATTTGCTAGCATATAGGAAAATCACATTTATTAATGTCTAATCTGTGACAAGCACTGTACTAAGTATTTTGCACACTATTTCTTTTAAACATATGTCTTGTACCAAAGCCCATGCTTGACTTGAAATACTTAACACTCCAATTTACTTCCTATTGGATGTGAATGATAATAATAATGGTGATAACAATTACTCGTGGATCTGATATCTGCCAAATTGCTGAGACTCCTATCCTTGACACAACACTCACAGTATGGTTCATAAATTCTCATTTGTATTTTTTAATATTTGCCCTGATGCAACTAGTCTCTTACACCATTTCACCCCCTAATGACTTTAGACACTACTCTCCTGGTATTTTTTTTTTTTTAATTATATGAACTAACCTTGGAGTGACTTTGGTTTTGGCTACATCGACATTATTCCTTCTGTTTTTATATTTTACAAACACAAAAGCTACTTGCTCTTTGAGAGTATTGTTTCTCCCCAGCGGTGCTGAAGTTATTTTAAATTTCAAAACACAATGACTTGCACCATTGATGTTGGTCACTATATACTAACATAATTTAGGTTGCCTCCGAATGGTTCTGAAGCCAGTCCAACAAGAACGGATTCCAAGGCATCTGCCTCTTCACACTCATTTCTTTTCTTTTTTTCTATTTTTTTAATATTTATTTATTTTGGAGAGAGAGAGAGAGAGAGCACAAGTGGGGGAGGGGCAGAAAGATAGGTAGACACAGAATCTGAAACAGGAGCCAGGCTCTAAGCTGTCAGCACAGAAACCAACGCAGGGCTTGAACTGACAAACCGCGAGATCATGACCTGAGCTGAAGTCAGATGTCTAACCCACTGAGCCACCAGGTGCCCCTTCACACTTATTTCTGAAGCTAAGTCTCACACGACTATGTTTAATGGCTATCCGCTAGGCTGTACACATTTATGCCCTAGCTGCTAAGGAAGCAGCAATGTGTTTCTGACTCCCATCACAAGTGACTTATGAAATTCCCCAGATTCTTAAAGGTACTATTCAGCCAAAAGCCTAGCACATTTTTCCTAGATGGTTGTCAGCATATGGGTGAAAATTGGGCCATGATTTTAGGTGCTATGAACCAGGAAAGGTAGATGATATAGCTATTCACCTTACTTATTTGTTTTGTTATCCCTAAAAAGGAATTTGTGTACTGTCCTATTTTTAGGGCAAAACAGAGTCCATAGAAATATGTGGAGAAGACTTAGATATAAAGATAGATTATCAATAGAGTTGCAGCCCATGCAGAAAGCAGGGCAAACGTGTATTTTACAAAAAAGTTTGCTGGTCTCCTATATTCCTAAGATCATCCTTATAAAATGAAACAATTTAGGAGCGCCTGGGTGGTTCAGTTGGTTAAGTGTCCAACTTCCGCTCAGGTTTGTGAGTTCTCAGGGTTTGTGAGTTTGAGCCCTGCATTGGGCTCTGTGCTGACAGCTCAGAACCTGGAGTCTGCTTCAGATTCTGTGTCCCCCTATCTCTCTGCCTCACCCTGCTTGTGCTGTCTCTCTGTCTTTCAAAACTGAATAAAGATTAAAAAAAATTTTTTAATGAAACAACTGAGAAGACACAGAGAGGGACCTCATTTCTGGAAACACCGGGAGCTAGAAGAGAAATTTTAATGGAGATTTATACTTATATAATTATCGGATATATTTTACATATTATAATATTATCTAATTATTAGATATATTTTACATATTATAATATATATTAAGTAATTACATATTATTTAATATACATTATATATTATAAATATATTTACATATTATATAATATATTGTTATATATGGTTATGTTATATTATATTATATATTAATGTAGTGTTTAGTGGTAATGCCTCTTTCCTGAATTGTTATTCTCTTCCTCAGACAAGTTTCATGTTTTTACAGAGATTGAGTTTTTCACAAACAATATAGAAAGTCTAAACACAAATAGTAACAAGTCACAGAGTGAGAAAAAAACAGCAACAATAAAATTAGCTTATTTTGTGACGAGTTGAAGCAGTGATGTCTCAGATATGCTTGATTAGAGTTGGAGGAATAGGATACTTTTTGCAGAGTTTTTAATTTTATAAATCTTGAAGACAAAGCTGCAGTGAGAATTTGGCACATTTACTTCTGTTACGGACAATAGGAAAAATCCAAGATCTCCAAATAAAGGAATTCCCAACTTTCCCAAGACCCTCCGCTAGAGATTCCTTTAAACAGATTTGTTCTCTAAGGAAAAAAAAAAAGCATTTATATATAATAGGAGACAAAATCAAAAGCTCCTAGAACTTTTTTTTATGATTCTCTTTTAAATCTTTCATAGACAATTCTGTAAAATAATTGGGTCAAAATATGACATGTAGAGTTTATTTGTTTAATGTTGGTGACTTTTTTAAAAATTATTTTGCTTTGTTTGTGGTGTTTAGATTATTGCAATGAACTCCCAGTTTTGTTATCTCACAGATTTCTTCTTTCAATAGATAGCTGAAATAGTATCTCATGATGGGCCTGGTATATTTCTTCTAGGGGTCTTTGTATCTATCTAACCATACCATCAGATATGTCCTTGATCTTTATTCACATCCCATAATGTAACAGATTTCTTACAATAAATCCTAAATGTAGAAAATGTATGGTAGATTCAGATCCAAAAATAGGCAAACACCGAAGTGGAAACACAGATTCAGTTAAAATGCAGAGCAGAAGGGCAAGTGAGGAAAGAAGCACCGCCATAGATATTTACTTGGATCTATTCATCTCTCTTAGGAAACACAGAGTAGGGTCCCTGATTCCATGATGTCATCACCACCTACGAAATGCTCTTCCACTCAGCAATGTCCACGGATCACTAAGGATCACAACATTGCCTAGCAACCCTGCACATTTTCCTGGGATGCTTGATTTTCCACTGTCCAAAAAGACCATTTCAAACTCTTCTGTTGACAAGAGGGCCACACATTTCCCCCTCCCCCGCCCCAGCGGATGGCTTTGTCTCTCTTTTCATTAGAAAAAGAGAAGCACCACAGCTAGTAATCACACACCTAGGAGCCCCATCTATCTGTCTTTTCATCTGTAACAGTTCTGCTTCCAGTGCAGTGCCTGCTCCCCCCCGAAAGGCTCACGCATCTTCTCTGATTAGAATCCTATTCCTCTGGCAGGGAGCTTCTATCAATTTCCTTCTTACATTCTACCATACCAATTTCTATGTCGCTAGTGCATCCTTCTCCATCACTGCATAATACTTACTACCTTAAAGAAAAACAAACAAAAAAATACAAAAAAAAAAGTCATTCTTTTCATATCACATTCAGCTTCCCTCTCAATTCTTCAAAATAGCTAGCGAATGAACATGACTGAAAAATACTCTTTTTATGGCAGATTTACGACCATCTCTGCTGGTTTTCATGCTACCTATTTTGACTCCTTTTCTACCTTTCCCTTCCCTCTGCTTGACATATTAATATTGGGATGTGTCCAAAGCTGTCCCAGGTCTCTTTCTCTTCTCTCTATATATTACCCATCCAAGGAAGCTTATCTATTTCTCTGATTTTAAGTTCTAACTACACATCAATGAACCCTAAATTATTCTCTCTAGCATAAATGTTTCACTATGTTATAATCATTATAAAACTTCCTATTTCCAGCTTAAAAAGAGAACTATCCTCCATCACCAACAACTAATCTATCCTTCTCAATAAATACTATTGCCTTACATGCAATATTTTAAGCCAGATATGCAGAAATTATTCTTGTTTTGTTTTTTGTTTTGTTTTGTTTTTCATGCAACTTAATTGTCCTGTAGGGACCTGGCTAATTGGACTAGACTGTACAAGGGTTCATAGACAGTTTTTGACCAAACTAGCAGCAGGCATTAGTTTAGATAAAAATCAGGCTAATTTATTGGGTCTCTTTTCCAGGCCAGTCCTCCAATATAAACCTTCTCAATACTACTACCATGACATGATTAAGATTCAATAAATGAGGATTTCAAGGAATATCACATGAAGTGGAGAAAGAAAGTCCATTTGTCTCATCATAGGCTTATTCACTGTAATATCTATTGTTGATACTTCAATATGTTAGTGATGCTTCAAATAAAGCTTTATCTAAGAATATGCAGGCCAGATGGCCATGGCCACCCTGCTTATTCTGGAACGTAGAATGAAGGAGAGGGTCTGAGTTCACACCAGAGAATACTGCATGCCACTCATTTTAAAACTCTCCAAATATATCAACACACATATCTCTTTATTTTATTCTATTCACTATTTAATGGGTATTCACTTTGTTTCCAGGTTGTTTGGGGTGTTGTCAGGTGATAGGAGGGGTGGTGGTGTTGCTGCAACAGTCATACATTAAATACAAAATTATAATTTGTTGGTTTGGGTTTTTCTAAGTTCTAAAGTGTGCTTACTTTATGGATGCTTTTCATTCTTTTCTTCAAGTTCAAAATTATAGAGCTGTCAACTCTGATTTATAAGATACAATGTGCATACAAAGTCAGTATCTATCTCAGTGTAAGGGGATGGAAAACACAATGGAAGTCACAAAGTTTATTTCTGCCCTTGTGTAGCAACAGCTGCTGGATTGAATGTAATTGTGTTTCCGTGTCTCAGTTTTATCACCTCTGTCAAACTTTCACAGGGATAATGTGAACATAAAAAGAATACATAAGTAAAATGTGCCCCCATAAAGATTTGCATTAAGATTGCCATGGGAAAGGGCAACATTTGCTTCCCCATCTGCCCTGACTCTAGAAAGCCTAGACCTGGCCTAATTATTCATAACAGGGTTTCTACTTATATTTTAATAATGATACTGAATAAAATTATACTTGTGCACACACGCATCGTTGACATAAGCCATTCTAAAACATTTTCTTTAATGAGTGGAAGTTCTAATAAAGTGACACAATATTATATTTATGGCCAAGGTGTTTTTGATGAACAGAAAATGTATTGTGTGACTAGTTTAGAGACTAAGACTCTCTATTTGTTCTCCATTCATTTCCCTACACAGGGCTCTCAATGTAGGCACTGTTGACATTTTGGGCAGGATATATCTCTGTTATTGGAGATTGCCCTGTGCCATATAGAAGATTTAGCACCTTTCTGTCCTCTGCCCACCAGATACCAATAGCACACCTACACCCCCAATTTTCACAACCAAAAATCTCTTCAGATACTGCCAAATGTCTTCTGAGGGAGAAGTGTGTGCAAAATCACCCTTGATTGAGAACCACTGTTGTAACAGAATTAGAAATTGCCTTCCTTGGAGATGACTTTCCTGGGAATTAAGAAATAAATTATGTTTTATTACTATTTTTTTATTTTTTTTTAATGTTTTTATTTTATTTTTGAGACAGAGACAGAGCATGAGCAGGGGAGGGGCAGAGAGAGAGGGAGACACAGAATCCGAAGCAGGCTCCAGGCTCTGAGCTGTCAGCACAGAGCCCAACGCAGGGCTTGAACTCACAGACTGTGATATCATGACCTGAGCCGAAGGCGGCCGCTTAACCAACCGAGCCACCCAGGCGACCCTGTTTTATTACTATTTACATGCGCATGATGAGGTTAATTTGGGGGACCTATTTCCAAAGCAGAATGGAGAAGAGAGTGAAAAGCAGAGAATGTAAGTATCAGTCCATATATATGTGTCCTATTCACCATCATATTGAAAAATATATCAAAAACTTTCTGTTGGATATTGATTATGAACTTAGAAAATGCTTAAGATCAGCGCCTGGGGCAAGAAGGAAAGAACTACATGTATTGATTGAAAATCTGTGGTCCAGTACGAATCTGTGGTATTCGTATATTGTTTTTCCGTTAAATCCAGTGGGTAAAACAAGGATTCTGCAGAAGACAAGCCTGAATTTGTTCCATTTTAGTCAATTTGTGGTTGTGCAATGTTGTACACGTTATTTAACCTCTCTTGAGCTACAACTTCCTCCTTGGTACATACGGTTAATAACAGTTTCTACCTTGCAGGATTATTGTGAGATTTAAATGTGGCAGTGCATGAGCAAAGTCACCAAGTCTCAAGATGTAAATAGGCTCAGATGTGAAATAAAGTAAAATAAAGTAGAGCAATTTACAGGTCCTTTAAACGTCACGCCCTTGAAATAAAATTTCAATAATTTCTTCTCCTTATCTATTTTTTTTTGCATACATTGCAGTTCTTCAAGTTTGTTTGTTTTTTTTAACTGCAAGAGATTAATGCTGTATTGCAAATTCTGTCAGATTAAAAGTAATAATATCTTTTGGCTTATTTGCACAGTAACAACTACTGAGCTATTTTGAGACCCAGTGTCATCTGTAAAAACAAAAGCCTGAATATTCAACAGTGAATGTATTTTTAATGCACTCTATGCATAATAATAATGGATTATAAACTGACAATATGTCAAAGAAGGGAGAGTAGAAATCTCACCATTCCCTTCCTGATATTGTTTATCTTTGATATCATCATTTTTATATAATTATTAAAAAGCAGAATTTGAAACACTATGTTTCATTTTATGAGTATAATAGTCACTTGAAATGCTCAGTTTTTGTCAATTTTGATATCATAGTGACACAGAAATGAGTGCTGACCTAGTAATTGTACAGATAACTACTTGATTCTTATTTTCTCTGTCTCTAAGAAAGCTAAATTAGATTAGAAAGTAAGTATAATATCATTAAGTTATCTCTTCATATAGATGATTCTTGGATTACTAATTTTGGTAGGAATTCTAACAGATGAATTTTGAAGGGACCTAAATCACAGACTATTGAGGGGCAACTGAACAAATTATATGATTCCACATAGTACTTGCTGTATTTCAATGAGAAAAGCCCAATGATAAAATTCCTACTCTAGGGGCGCCTGGGTGGCTCAGTCCGTTAAGCACCAGACTTCGGCTCAGGCTCAGGTCATGATCTCATGGTTCATGAGTACCAGCCCTGGGTCGGGCTCTGTGCTAACAGCTCAGACCCTGGAGCCTGCTTTGAATTCTGTGTCTCCCCCTCTCTCTGCCCCTCCCCTGCTCACACTGTCTCTCTCTCAAAAGCAAATAAACATTTAAAACAAATTTTTAAATTCTTACTCTAAACTTAAATGTCATTTAGGCTTATACATTTTAATATCAAATGTTAAAGATTTATAAACATTATACGTATTAAATATCAATTTATGACCAGATCTACAGAACTACTAACTTTCATTTACATTAAGATAGTATACAATTCTTACAGAATCCTTACAGGAAAAAAAAATGTGCCTTTATTAAAAAAAAGTGCTTGAAAAAGTGAATCACTACATCAGGAAAGTATAGATAATTTTCAAACATTGCATCAACTGCAACCATAGTAGTGAACTATCTCCCACATATAAAGAAATTATTTCATAATGGGAAATGATTGCTAGACATGTTACGGGGTGTTAACTAAAAGGCTGAGCTTAGACTCCTGTATAATTTCTCCTATCAGTCTGTGAGACCCTTTCAGAAATATCTTCCATTCTATTGCTGGTGCCCTCTCACTGCAAATAAACAAAAGAGTTGGCTCATTCTCCAAGTGAACATTTATAGTGCCTACTTCAGCCCCGGATTCTTGGTGGCTCATTTCTGCACAGACACTGCATCAGGACCTCACTGCCCCCCAAGGCAGCCTTCCTGTACAAAGCTTCTTTAAAATGGCTCCAGGGCTGCCTTAATGCTCGGATCTCTTTAACCACACTGTTTTGTATTCTCCCAAAGAAACTTCCAACCTTGGTCTTAAGCCACTTCCTTGGTAAATAAGTTTAAGTAGTTTTGCACCTTGCTTTGAATGTGAGAATTTTTGACATCTGTTGTGTGGTTCTTGGTATGTGGGGTCTTGGCTGAAATTACACAGTCCCAAATAAGCCTCCTTTTTCAAGGGCAATAAAGATTGCATTCATTCATACATACATACATCCAACTTAATTTATTGAAGGTCTGCTACTGTTTGGGATCCAGAGCAGAGAAAGGGGAGTTAGCCATGGTTAAGAAGAGGATTCTTCCTCCCACCTAATAATAAGAAAAGATGATTACAGATGGAGGTAGTTTGTAAGTTTGGTGACAGTTTAGGCTTACTTTTCACTTCTATCCAAATGTTTTCTCTTCCAACTGCATATGAAATAGGAGATTAAAATATTGTGTACACATGATGAAATCTTGGCAGAAAAGTTTCAGGAAATAGAAACAAAGCTATCATAACAATGTTGATGAAAGATTAAGTGTTCTTCCTTTAACACTGGATGGAATCAAATATATTATAAACTTATAAGCACAATCATTAACCAAGCCTTTTTATTTCTGCGGTACAAAAATAAATTAAATTGGAAAACATTAAAGGCTACCATTTCCTGTGTTTGCTGAAAAGCCGGCATACCAGGTGCTATTAATTTATTATTCTCAACAAAGAGCTTTCAGAGAGCAAACTGATTGTTTTAAGATAGGCTCCAATTTTTATTAAAACCCTCTGAGGAACAATTAAGATAAAACATGTGTAATATACAATTGATGTCTTTGTTGTGCATTGTAGAATTAGAACAGGGAGAGCCATTAATTAGCCATTACCATCTAGAATGTATAACTCTCTATGCCTTGGTATCCTTTATTTTTGTTTGGCTAAAAATGTGAAGAATAAACTTTACTGCATTTCATGTGCTGCAGAAAGGAATATTTAATACTGTCAGAGAATCCTGTGGTTATGCAGATGCATGAGATATTCTAGGAAGAAAAAAAAAAAACCATTATGTCTCTGGCATGTGAATGACAAAGGGAAAATTGCTTCCTACTTCAAAGGGAAAGATCATAGAACTACAGAATTTAAAACCTTAAGATATCATTATAACCATTTTCTTGTCAGAAAGTGTCTAAGACATCAGATTTTAGGAAAACAATCATTTAGAATTATTCATCTCATAATGAGGCCTCAAACCCCAACTTCAACAGACAGGTATGACTAAATATTCCAAGGTCTGTTGTGACTCATTCCTTTTTGATAAATCATAGTACCCATTTTTTCCTATCTTTCAGAGGCAGAAATGCAGTGGAAAACACAGACATGGGAACAGAATCCCTGGGATTACATTCTGGCTCTAGAAACTCTCATCTATAAAATTGTGAATTTAACCTTTCTCTTCCTGAGTTCCTTTATAATGTTAAATAAATATAATAATTAATTTATCTCAGAGGGTCCTGAGGATTAAATTGGAACAGTGACTAATGCATAGCAACTGCTTTTTATAAAATTTAACCATTAGTATTAACCACAGTTCATTTCTCTGTGCCAATTTTTGCATTTTCCTATACTTACAATGTTTATATGAAATCATTCCCCTCATTCTGAAGTCAGATATTGCTTTTTAACCCCATCAAGCTCAATGCATATAGTGAGTGCTCAGCACTCACTTTTTCTAATAAATGTAGCTGTATTTAAAAGTCTGTCTGTCTTGGTCAAAAGTGGGAGAGAAAACATTTTGTACAAGGAGATGGGTTCACTGTGAAATAGACTGTAAAGCATTACAATGATGTGGTTTAAACCAGTAAGAGGATAAATAGCACTTCAAGTGGCAAGACCTAAAGGAAGCAGATCACAGAACAGAGAAACCTGAGGGTGAGAATTTTACTGGACTTATAATGTGAAAATGTACCAGCACCAGGATATTTTCTTTTAACTTTCTACTTAGTCCCAGGTTCAGGAAAAGGGAACTTGAAGCAGAAAGCAGACCCTTTACCCTAACAAATTTCTTTTTTTTTTTTTTTTAATGTTTATTTATTTTTGAAAGAGAGAGAGGGTGTATGCGCAAGCAGGGGAGGGGCAGAAAGGGAGACACAGAATCTGAACAGGCTCCAGGCCTCCAGGCTGTCAGCACAGAGCCCAACATGGGGCTGGAACTCACGAACCAGGAGATCATGACCTGAGCCGAAGCTGGATGCTTAACCAACTGAGTCAGCCAGGGGCCTCTTCAGAGAACTTTTGAAGAAAATTTCCCTGTATCTCTGAAAATTATTATGATTGTGAACAAATATGAATATATTTGCTCTTCAAGTTAAAAGATTTAGAGTCACTTTTGGAGCATCTGGCTGGCTTACTCAGAGGAGTGTGCCAAATCTTGATCTTGGAGTTGTGAGTTTAAGCCCCACCTGGGGAGTAGAGATTACTTAAAAATAAAATCTTAAAAAAAAAAAAAGGGGGGGTTAGAGCCAGTTTAGTAGGAGGGTCATAGGATTACCTGCAGCTTTGTTGTATAACAAACATGTTCTTTTTCTCTTACATATAATCTTGGAGTCACCTCTGAATCTTCTCTTTTTCACATCTAGTGAATCTAATACACAGAAAATCTTGTTGGCTCTATTTTAAAAATATATCCTGTTTGCAACATTTCTTCCAGCCAACCATTCCTACTCTGGCCCATGCCTCTAACACCTCTGCCTGGATAAATGCAGTAGTCTCCTAACTGATTTTGCTGTTCTTTCTGCCTTTGTTTCTTTAGATTCTTTTCCATGAGGAAAAGAGAGAGAGAGCAGGAAAAAGAAATGTTTTGTAAAGAATGTTCATTAATATTCTTATTGAAAATTTCTCTTTTCTGTGCCATCAGACTGACAATTTACAAAAATGGAAGTCTACTTTAAAACATTTTTCTCATTTTAGAAAGTAGTTCTGTGACTTTAGAAAGTACTCCTTTTACAAAACGCCTGTTAAAAAATTGAGAGAACTAGGGGCACCTGGGTGGCTCAGTCGGTTGAGCATCCAACTTCGGCTCAGGTCATGATCTCGCAGTCCGTGGGTTTGAGAATCGCGTTGGGCTCTGTGCTGACAGCTCAGAGTCTGGATCCTGCTTCCGATTCTGTGTCTCCCTCTCTCTCTGCCCCTCAGCCATTGGGCTCTGTCTGTCTCTCTCAAAAACTAAATAAACATAAAAAAATTTTTTAATACAAAAAATTGAGAGAACTGTATTCTGAGCAGAAGTTGAGATTCTTTGAACACCTTCCTCATGAAACTAACTAAAAGTGCAAATAATGAATATGGAGTCCAGAGGGTTAGAAAACAAGCAAGCTGAAGCTTCTCTTTTGATAGTCACATATGACACGGAAAACCATATGTAAAACCTGTGTGTGTCCAATATGGTGAGACCCAATTGGAAATCCATAAATTAAGTTGCTATTTTTTTTTTATTTTTTTAAGTTTATTTATTTATTTTGAGGTGGGGGAGGAGCAGAGAAAGAGGGAGAGATGGAGAGATTTTCCAAGGAGGCTTCTCACTGTCAGTGTGAAACCCGACATTGGGCTCAAACTCACAACCTGAGATCATGACCTGAGCCGGAACCAAGAGCCAGCTGCTTAACCTACTGAGCCACCCAGGTGTCCCAAATTATGTTTAAATTTTGCCAGCATTGAGTAGTAAGAGATAGGTTCTCCCTTGAGCCTATGCATATTTGTGGCCAAAAGTTATTTATACTACTTGTGTAGTCCTATGAACCTCAGTCAGAATTTATCATAAAGTAGCTCAGAATGATAGTGCTGCTTTGCTCCCTCAAGCCCTCCACACCCCCCCCCACCAAAAGCCATAATTTTTGTTCATCTGAAGGGATGCTGAATTGAAGTACCTATAGGCACATACCAAAAAGAATCAATGTCCTCTAACGGAATTCATCTTCAAAAAAGCTTCAAAAATTATCCTGATAAAATTCTAAGGATCCAAAATTTTTAAAAAATCATAAAACATAAGGAAGCAGGATATCATGAAAAAGAACTTCTGAAAATAACAGACAACAGAATTAGATCTGCAAATTTTCAGATAGTCACATTACCACTCAAACATAAAATAAATGTGTCAAATATATTTAAAGAAACAAAAGAGAGAACTATAAATATAAGTGAGAAATACAAACTATAAAAATTACCAAACATATTCAAAAAGAAACAAATATAATTACTAAAAATTAATACTGAACTTGAAAACACAATGGATAAATTCCAGTTGGGAGAAAAAATGGAAAGGTATTAACGAATAGGAAGTTAGACCTGACGAGATGATCAAACATGAGGCACAGAAAAAGGCAAGGGGCATATATGAGAAGCTATGAAACAGGGAAATAACATAAAATGTTCCAATACATGTGAAATGGGAGTATCAGAGGGTAACAATAGCGAAATGTGGAGATGCAGAATCTGACCAGATAGTAGCTGGCAATTAAAGCACAGATTTTTGAAGCTATTAAATTGCAAGTCAGATAGGGGTGCCTGGGTGGCTCAGTCAGCTAAGCATCCAACTTTGGCTCCTATCATGATCTCATGTTTGGTGAGTTCGAGCCCCTGAGACAGACTCTGTGCTGACAGCTCAGCCTGGAGCCTGCTTCAGACTCAGTCTCTCTCTCAGCCCCTCCCCTACTCATGCTCTCTCTCTCTCTCTCTCTCAAAAATAAATAAATATTTAAAAAATTACAAGTCGGATAAATTTTTAAAATCTGATCTATAATTCTATATCCAGCAAAAGTATTCTTTAAGAATTAGGATGAAGTAAAACTTTGTGGAGAGAAAAAAAGGCTTTGGCAAGCTAAAAGGACAATGACATTCTGCAGACTAGAGGAAAGTGATACAATCTGCACTCTCAAATTCCAGAATGAATGTTGAGCAAAAAACCTGAAGCTTCTCATTTCTGGTTCGATATGTATAAAGATCGGAAGTTGCCACTCTTGCCTCACAACCAGCAAAAATCTGAACAGACTGAAAGTCAACCGTTCTTAGATCCATCAGAGAATCAAGGTCACAGGGCAAACTGCTACCTGAAGAGCACAGGCAGAAAGAGAATCCCAGTTTATCAGGTAAAGGGAACAGAAACTTCTACTGGAGCCAGCAATCGGTAGGAACACTTTAAGGATCACTGACTAATTGCTGGAGGGAGAGTGTGGATGAACTTAAAAGCTCCTGAGCTCCCAACCTTAGGGGCCCCACACTTTTCTGAGTTTTACCTCTAGTGGCCCCACCACATTCTCAGGGTAACGATCAAAGAACAATCTGTCTTCATGCCTTAACAAAGGCCTGCTCTCAAAGGGAGACTATTTTACCAGAGCCTAGCTGAACTAGAATTTCATTAGAGCCTAACTAGCCAACCAGGAGGAAGAGAAATGCCTAACCCCATGTTGATCTAGTCCTCTGGTCTCAACTGAGAGGGAAAAAAAATAATCTAAGAAGCTCTTGTGAAGGTCACAGTCCAGAAGCCCAGGCCCACCACAAAACTGAGACCTAATCATGGGATTATATAACACTTCCTTTCTCCACACACCTTCCCATCATTGTATCATTCAAGCTCATATATAAATATATATATATATATATATATATATATATATAAAACAGAGAATTACAGCGAAAAGAAGTACAAGGCTCAAACCCATTTTTTTTTAAACCTGTAGAGAAAACCAAAGAAAATGGGAGATATAAAAAGAAAGACACTAGAGGAAATTTTAGCCTCTGATATCTACAGCTAGAGCAAACAGTAAGCACAGCCTCACTGCTAGCCAGATGAACATAAAACCTTACACTAAAGGCCTATTTACCTCAATTCCCTATACCTGATATACCATATACAGTTTTCAACAAAAAACCTTTTTAAGGCATGATAAAAGGCAAAAATACAGTATGAACAGACAAATCAAGCATCAGAGCCTGACTCAGATATGGCAGAGACTCTGAACTATCAAACCCGAATATAAAATAACTATGATTAATGTGCTAAGGACTCCAATAGACACATGGACAGCATGCAAGAATAGACAGGTAATGTAGAGATAATGAAAAGCAGAGAAATGAAAATTTTAAGAAGAAATCAAAGTGAAATGCTACAAATAAAAATAACATTGTAAGTAAAATGAAGAACAACTTTGATGGGCTCATCAGTAGACACTGATAAATAAAATTAAAACAATATTAGTATCTATATTCATTTTATATGACTGTGTAACAAAGTACTACAAACATGGTCTTCAAACAACATACATTTATTATCACACAGTTTCTATGAGTCATAAAGTAGTCACAGAAGTGACATCTCATTATCTTTGTCATATTCTATTGACTAAAAGCGGGACACTGGTCCCACCCACACTCAAGGGGAGGGGATTATACAAAGGCATAGATACCAAATCAGGGACCATTCCAGGGTCTGTCTGCTACAGTGTCCAGCTCATGATGCTAAAGATGCAGAATTGAAAGATAAGAGTGGTATATGCATTGGCACTGGGGTAATTGTAATTAAATTGTCCTATACTTTTATTGTTGGGGATGAAGGTAAATACACTGATTAATGTTTATACTTTGTAAAGTTGAGTGTGTATGTTAAATTCATAGAAACTATTAAAAGAATGGAAACAGAGAAGGAAAAAAATAGAACAGATGAAGGAAGGAAGGAAGGAAGGAAGGAAGGAAGGAAGGAAGGAAGGAAGGAAGGAAAGAAGGAAGGAAAGGGAAGGGAAGGGAAGGGAAGGGAAGGGAAGGAGGAAGGGAGGGAAAAGGGAGAAAGGGAGGAGGGCAGATGGGTGGGTCAAATAGAAGTACAATAGTTGTAAGAAATCCAAATACATCAGTAACCTGATGAAAATAAATGGGCTAAAACTCTATAGTTAATAGAAAAAGATAACCAGAGCAAGTTTCTAAAAACCCCAATAATATATAGATTATAGGAAACATACCTAAAACATACCTAAAATATAAAGAAAGAAAAAAATTGACACTGAAAATATAGAAAATGAGATCAGACAAATCTGATTGAAAGAAAATATATTAGGACCAAACAAAGGGAACTTTAAAATAAAAGGAAAAAAAAAAAGTTAAACATTATGAAGTTTCCACAATGAAAAAAAGGTTTAATTCAACATGATGATATAATAATCTAAAGGTCTATGCCCCTGTAACATAACTTCTAAACATATAAAGGAAAAATAGGAAAAAAAACCTCATAAGAATAAATTAGCAATTTACAATCCATTGGAGGATTTTTAAAATACGTATCAGCAATTGATACAGTCATCATTTAAAAAAAACAGAAATAATCTCAAAGAATTGAACTGCAAAAATTAGAAAACCTTGAAGCAATTGATATGAATATGTTGCTATTAAACATATAAGCATCACGCCCAAATATAATAGAATATACATTTATATCAAGCAAACATAAAATGACCACATAATAACATATAATAATGCAAATGTAAGCCATGGAAGTGAAGAGACTCATCCAATTTATAGAGAGATAGAAAGAAAAAAAGAAAGAAAGAAAGTTTTAGACAGAATCCTGAGTATGAGACTAAATGTAAGGGCAAATATTTGATTACTTCTTTTCTTTTTTTTTTTTTTTTTTTTTTTTTTGACAGAGAGAGACAGAGTGCAAGCAGGGGAGGGGCAGAGAGAGAGGGAGACTCAGAATCCAAGCTGTCAACACAGAGCCCAACCTGAGGCTAGAACTCACGGACCGTGAGATCATGACCTGAGCCAAAGTTGGGTGCTTAATCGACTGAGCCACCCAAGCACCCCAATATTTGATTACTTCTAAATCTATTTCCCTAGGTTTAACTATTTTTTCTTCAGCTCCGACTAAAAACATCCATCTGGATTTCTGTAGGTGCATCAAGTAAATTATTTCCCAAACTTAATTAATCTTCTTATGTACCAAATGAATCACCTTCCTACATGCTCTATTTCAGAGGCTTAAACCTCTACAGACTGCATTACAATGGCTTTCTTGCCTCTGACTTCCTGTTGGGTTTAATGTCTGGGAGTCTCTGAAAGATCAAAGTGGGAAAAGGAAGAAGTGGGGTTGGAATATTTACTGACCCCAATCCCATCACACCTCCAGCTTAATTCTGGCACTGGGGTTGTAGCTCTAACTGCTTCCTGCCTTAGAATTCTAACAGACTCTGCTCCTGGTAGTGTCTGGCTGCCTTATGAACCATTGTAGGTTCCCATCACTCGGAATACACCTTTGTACAAAGCTTTGTATTAAATTATTTTTAGGTAATTGAGTGTACCATCTGTTTTCTGTTGGAGGCCTGAATGATCCATCACCTGTAAATTCCAAACTTAATTCTTAGACAAATGCAAATGCAATCATGTACCCCCCTAATAAACTGAGGCTGGCAGCCAATCTTCAAAAATACAAAGATAATGTGTGTTGAAAGGCAGGGGTTTTACTAACAGAGAAGCATAAATAATTCAGAAATTACCATCCATTCCTGAATACGCAAGTACTCAGCTGCATACCGTGATTGATATTCTTTTGACTTTTCATACAAACTTCAATAGCATAGTGTTTCTTAACCTCTTTTATTTGAAGTCTGTTTAACTAAAAGATAAAATAGTAAAATAGTCTCCTGATGTTTACAGTACTCTCATTTTATCTCTGAAAGATGAGTATGTTTGCATAGCAACTGTGGACACCAAAGCTATTTTCTGTGGGGTTTTATTTCTTCTAGGCAACTCCCTCAATTTTTTATTCTTTAGGTTGTTCATTTCTCTTTCTCAGGAAATCTTCAGTGTCATTTCTTTTTGAGAAATAATTTATCTCTAGTCTGCTGTCAGGACCCTTATCATCTGTGGATTGAAATCCATCCCTCCCATAAATCAACCTGATTTAAACTTCCCCTCTGTCTCCCTCTGCTTCTTCCCTCATTCTTTCTCTAATCTTACTCTCCCCATTGTCTTATCTCCTTTTGACTATTAATGGGACAAGTATTTAGTCTGTCCATAAAGTTATGTGTTAGGGACAATTTTTCTGGGCTAATTTATCTTAGCCATCCAGTGTTCTAAAAAGGCAGCACCTCAAAGCCTTGTTCACTAGGTAGATAGTAGCCCTATCAATAGAATCCTAATAAAACAATTGCATACAATCCTTACTACCCTGGAATGATTAGTTTCTGTTCCTTTGGGAGGTGAGGATAATCAGCCGTTTTTGGAGACACAGGCAGGTTGACTCTGATCATAACCCGTCAGTAGGAAAATGTTGAAAGACCAGAATTAGGTTAGTCCAATGCACTGACCTCTGCTCCCAGAAAAACAGGAGAAACCTGGAGAAAGACTGGGAGCATTTAGAGACATCATCTTTTCCTCTAAGGAGAAAGACTTTTTTATATATTACTGGGCACTATCCATAATGTGCGTGCACGAGGGTCACACATCTGAGAACGTAACATCAAACGAATGAGCATTCTACCAAAACTCAAAATTCTGTCAATTTAATATTCCAGGAAGACAGAATGGGTTTGCTTTTACTGCCTGGGCATTTTACAGTAATGCAGTATATGATCAAAACAAATTCTAGTGCTTTAGAGTTCAAGTCTTTGCTGAAATGATTACTCTGTTAAAACCATGGAAGATAAATATACTCCAGAGGATATCATCTTACATACCAGACTATTTGTAACAAAAGGCTTTGCTATACCCTCAACCTTAATCATCGACTCTGTTTAAAAAAAAAAATGATTTTTACTTCTAAGTGATTTTTATCCTGAGATTTCAAAGGAAACTTTTTTTAAATAATAAATGAAATAGAGACTCAACTAAAGGAAGTCATATTCATAGTATTTAACTAATGCTCTCACGCTGCTTCCTATTTTCTGAGTATAATTTATAATCCTCTCATCTAACCCAACTCGACTGTTTTATGTCTTTCTAATTTGTCCTGCAACCTTGGAGAATACAACCCAAACTGTATGTCTGGATCTTATTAAAATTACTTTGAGATTTTGGACACCCACTAGACAAATTAATAGAAGCAAGGTTTTCTTCATTTTATGCTGCTGCAAAAGCCCCCCTACTCCTGGCAGCATATCAAGATGATTAATCTAATCTCCTGGTTGAACAATAAAATCTTTCACTTTGTGACATAGAGTGACATCCTCTACCTACATCCCTGTACCCTGAGCCCTGTTTCTCTGTGATGGCTCTAGTATGGTGTGAACTGGCATTGGCACACTTTTGGTCTATGTAGTAACTTATCCAAGGTATTCATGTTATCTCTTCAATGTCTTTACCTTGCCATATGCCATTCTCCCCCTTGCCATGTACTTTATTCTAGCTGAGCTGTCTTGATAATATAATGGATTTATCTGAAAGTTCACAAAATGGTCTCTCAGTTCTTGAAGTGATACAGGTACCATTTTTTTTTTTTTTTTTACTCACTCTTCTAGTTTCCAAAAAGAAACTCCAGTTCCCAGATCCACAAGAGTTAGGGCAAAGAATAAATCACAATATCTCACTCAAAGGCATCATTTTCGACTTATAATCAGCAAGTCATTCTGGGCAGAACTCTTCTCTATTACATAGCCTTGTGATGATTAACTAGGAAAAAAAAATAAAGCACTTGGAACCTAACACATAGTAAATGTATAATAAATATTATTGATGTTATTATATTTTATTACACTCATTGTGAACAGTCAGCCTATCATAAGGACAAGAACATTGGTTTTCAATCAAGATTTTAACTCTACTCCCTGTGAAATGATATACAGGTCACTGAACCTCAGTTTGGTCACCCTGACTCTAGTCAAACTTCACCTGCATGAGCACTTTAATAGCACTCCCCTTCCAGCACAATGAAGTTCAAATTCCTACACAAGGTGTATAAGGCCCTTAACAGTATAAACCTTGACTTTCTACTTTCTTATCACTGTGACATACCACCAACAACCCATCTCACACTCTAAACTGTAAAATATTTGCTGTTTCATATTTGTTACCCTTCACATGCCATCCACATGCCCTTTTCAAAATAAATTCTTAGTTTTAAAGACTCAGTTAAAATACTCTGTGAATCTCAGAATTCCCTAATTAGTTACTACTTCTAATATGTTCATATAGAGTCCATACTTACTTATATTTTATAAGTACATGATTCCAGAATTGCTTATTTATTGTTTATATCCCTACCACAGTTAAAGTTTTCACTCAAGGGCAGGTATTTTACTTCTAATCTCAGCAACTGGTGCTGCTTTCAGCAGATAATCAGTCCCAATCATTAGTAGAAAAATAAGTGAATGAACAAAATGCATTACTGTACATCTCAAAACTTGCATTTATAAAATTAGAAAATTATGGATAACGATCATTTAGAAAACTCTATGACATCACTATCCATAAATAATTTTTATTTAAAGAGATAAATGTTTCAATTTGATCAAAATCTATGTTTTATTCAACCTAAAGAAATTTATTACACTATATATTAATTTTATTCCACATCCACAGTGTTATTGCTGCAGAATAGATAATATTGAGAACAATTTTTATAAGGGTGTCAGTTTAAATAATATGATTTGGAAAGGCACCTGGGTGGCTCAGCTGGTTTAGCACACAATTCTTGATTTTGGCTCAGGTCATGGTCTCAAGGTTCGAGAGTTTGAGCCTTACATGGGGCTCTGCACTGACAGTATGAAGCCTGCTTTGGATTCTCTCTCTCTCTCTCCCTCTCTCTCTGCCCCTCCTGCACTCTCTCCCCCCAAAAAAATAATTAAATAGACTTAAAAAATAATAATAGTATGATTTGGAGAATTTCCATTTCAAAGTGAGATTGAGTAGTTTGTAGCAAACCAGCACTCCTGCCAAGGACAACTAAAAATTCCAGATAGAACTTAAAGAAGTCATCAGTTTTGGGGCGCCTGGGTGGCGCAGTCGGTTAAGCGTCCGACTTCAGCCAGGTCACGATCTCGCGGTCTGTGAGTTCGAGCCCCGCATCGGGCTCTGGGCTGATGGCTCAGAGCCTGGAGCCTGTTTCCGATTCTGTGTCTCCCTCTCTCTCTGCCCCTCCCCCGTTCATGCTCTGTCTCTCTCTGTCCCAAAAATAAATAAACGTTGAAAAAAAAAAATTAAAAAAAAAAAAAAAAAGAAGTCATCAGTTTCAAGGCACCATGGATCTGCAAAAGTGATGAGGAACAGAGGAGCTAACATTACAAAAACTAAGAACCTCAGAGCAACTATCAAATGGACAACCACCTTTTCCCTGTGAGCAATTTCCAGTTCTGAAAATGGGCTAGCATCTGAAAACTCAGACTTCCCTTGGGAACTGGACTGCCTCTAAGGGACATAAAAACCAATAAAATGTTGATGATCTTGTGAAGTCAGAATGACATAACTGTAGAATTGAGAGATCTTAACATGTGGCAGCCTTCTCAAGAAAGTTGCTGAATTACTCAGCTATGCAAAACAAGGGTTTAAAGAAATGAGTTCAAACAGGAAAAACTCTGAAAAGCAGAATGGAATTTTCCACAATCTCATGGTACTAAGATAAAACCTCCTAGGGAAATGGGCACTTACAGATTATCAGTTGGAGTTCCTGGGGGGCTATGCCCTGGCAGCAGGGAATGGAAGAGAGGTGTTGGAAGCATACCGAAAGGCAAGAAAAAGCACAGTCTGAAAAACAAGCAAACAAACAAACAAAAAACAAACATTAGAATCAAACTCAAATATGAGATATGTTAGGGAATTATCGGATAGGGACTTTATAATCACTATGACTCATATGTTAGGTCTCTCATGGAAAAAGTAAACAACACCCAAGAACAGCTGAATAATAGAGCAGAGAGATAGAAACTTTATGAAAGGACAGAAGGGAATGCTAGAAATCAAAGACACTAACAGAAATGAAGAATGCCTTGATTCACTCATCAGTAGATTGGACACAGCAAAGGAAAGAATCAGAGAGCTGAAAGTTAGTAGGAACTTCCCAGACTGCTTATGACAGAGATTGCGTATCCATAACCAGCTACACCAGTCCATAGGCCCAAAGTACTGGAGACAAGTTAAGTGATGGGAAGAAAAGAAGGAAAAATGAAATTGGTAATAGAGCGAATAATGTTAAAACTTAAAAAAAATAAAATTAAATCAGATAGGTGGAAATGGTACATTTTTTTAATGTTTATTTGCTTTTTGAGAGAGAGCGCAGGGGAGGGGCAGAGAGAGAGGGAGACACGAAATCCGTAGCAGAATCCAGGCTCCAAGCTGTCAGCACAGAGCATGGCTCAAACCCATGAACTGTGAGATTATGACCTGAGCTGAATTCAGATGCGTAACCAACTGAGCCACCCAGGTGCCCCTGTACATGTTTAATTTATAATAAAAATCAAATTCACCAGTTTATTATACAACATATTACTTCTCTTCCTCCTTGGAGAAATGAGCCTAAACTTTCTTAGATAATAAAGACAATTTCACTTTAGCCCATTGAATTACTATGAAACATTTTAAAATTTAATTCTGTGACATCTCTGTCTCTCTGTATATCTGTCTTTCTCTCTCCATCTTCCTACCACCAGAGGGATCGAGGATTCTTCTTCACAGATCGTATCCTTTCCTCCTCCAGAAAGGTCCTTTTCTCCTCCTATATTTAACATTTGTTGACATTTCAAATACTCAAAAGCCCTATTCCTAGTTCTTCATAGCAACCAATAAAATCTCCATTTTGCAAATGAAGATATTAAGGAGCAAAGGGGTAAAAATGACCTCTCCTAAGTTCATACAACCAGTAAATTAAAATGCTAGGACTTGATGCTAGTAACCTTAATCCAAAATCTGTGTGATTTTCATCTTACTATGTTGCATTTCATACCTCTTGTGGAGTTCCTACTCTTACTTTGTCATTCTCAGCACCATATACTAAATCTGGATTTTAAAATGCATGATTAGTAAACATGAATTCTTAGTTTTACCTTATGAAATGCCAATCAACCTGTATGGTATAGCTTTGAGGGTTGAGAGTATCTCGGCCATTTTGGAAAAAAGTTAGTGAAACCTTACCAAACATATTTGGTTTTACTAATCCTTCATGCACACCAGGAGGGCCTAGATGACTTCTTCCCAATATAAAGGGCTAGACATGTTTAATATTACTAGGACAACTCTATTTGGGGCTTAGAAGAAGCTAGCAAGACACTGACCTGGTGCCATCCACTTTCCAAACACACTCAGCTACCTCCTATAGATAGAAACATAGTTCTAATTGTGACCACATCTTTTTTTTCTCCTGAGGCTGAATGGAAGAGCCCTGTATCTGAAACACATTTTTACAACCCTTAGTTGGATTCAATTCTTCACCCTTCTAATATTAATACTATATATTTTAATTATTTACTACTTATAGGCAATTTTTCTCAGTGTATCTTGACCCAGGATCATAACAAATTCATCATTATTTTATAAGTCACTTAATATGGTCAATATATTGTATACAGTATGGTAGATAAAATATAAACAGAGCTCAGTCCTTGCTCAGAGGGTTCAAAATCTACTAGAGAAAATAGACATATGCATAGATAAAATGCCAATGCTGGATTACAAATTTTGTTTAAGTTTATTTATTTTGAGAGAGAGAGAGAGAAAGAGAGAGAGAGAGAGGGAGAGAGAGAGAGAGAGAGAGAGAGAGAGAGAGCATGCAAGCAGGGAAGGGGCAGAGAGAGAAGGGGAGAGAGAGAATCCCAAGCAGGCTCTGCACCATCAGCACAGAGCCCAACGCTGGACTCGAACCCATGAACTGTGAAATCATGATCTGAGCCGAAATCAAGAGTTGGATGCTTAACCAACTGAACCACCAGGCACCCCTAGATTACAAATTTCTTAAGAGAAATAGGCCAAGAACCCAGGGTTTATTTTCTACATATTTTATTATTTCCTTTTTTTCAATATTCACTACACTTGATGGCACCAAACTTAATTTTACATTTAAATTTCCTTTGTTATTTCAGCATCAAAATTGGCATAAAATGATCATAAACAAAAACCAAGTAGCATTTTCATTATTTTACTTCTTAACCAGACTAATCTTTGTCCACATAAAGACAGTATAGAGAGGGAGAACAGTTGTCCCATATATACAACACTTTTAAGCTTCAGGAATAATTATAATTAAAGGAATGTTGTTATCTCCTAAGCACAGCCATTTAATTGTACCAGAGAATCTTGGCATTGTTTTGCTTAATAAATGCAGTTCCTAAAAGATGTACAAATTAATTGAGTGAATTTAGTTCATACATATGTTGTAACAATAAGACTTCAGAGTGATAAATACAATTAACAAGAGAATATCAATAAGGCATAGAATATCCTGTAATTTCTGCCCACTTGCTATTATTACCCATAAAAAACCACCTCAAAATTTATTATCTCAAATTTTCAAGAAACTAAGTGATTATAATTAAGAGCTCAATGGCTCCTCCATTTGTCCATTAAATAAAATCTCTTGGGCCTCACTGAAGGAGGCATGCTTTGAGAATTGCTTCCTTGGGAAAAATAACAGGCTGAGCAGATATTTATATCAAAATTTGCCAGAAAATGCACTCAATCATGCACAAAAGATAATAAAACACAATGAAAAATTTAAAAACAATTTTTTTCTTATTTTAACTTCATTAACTATTAATTGCCACTTATAACTAGGATGTTCTGCCCTTTGGTAAATATGAGGACTATTTTCAAAAGAAATCTAAACGCAGAAAAACACGTTCAATGAGTAACACTTGAGTTAATGAACAAAATTTATACACCTGGATAACTTACAAATATCTGAGGCTGAAACTCAGCTATAGGACAAAGGCCTTATTGAAGATTCATGACTACTACTTGGAAATGTATGCAGTTTTCCCTCATAACTCATTTTAGGTTTCAAATGCCTTATGTTTCTAAGTGTTGGTTGTCCTGTTCCCTACTCAGATGCTGCCACTGTTGCCATAATGTAACTGTTATTAGGCCAAGGACAAAAGAGTCAAAGAAGGGTTGGCAAAGACTGGTAGGCAAATGCTTTAGAAAGTACATAGCTAGAATTCATGGCTGAGAAGGAAGGAAAGAGGTAAAAATGAACTCTTTAAGGGCATACATACAAAAAAACATATATATAACTAATAAATGGAAACTTAAAAACTAATCATCTTAATCCAACACCTACGCAATAACCTCCTCCAAGATGGACCCAAATAATGCCTGCCTCCTTATATCCATATCTTTGTATAAGCCCTGTCCACATTCTCCCATTGTTGTTCTGTATGATCAATAGCATATGGAAAAAGTGGTGATATGCCACTTCTGATATTAGGTTATAGAAGATATTATGGCTTCCATCTAAGTTCTTCTATAGCCTGGATCATTTGCTCTGGAGGAAGCAAGATTTCATGTCATGAAGGGCCCAATGGAGAGGCCCATGTTGTAAAGAACTATAAGTGATCTTAAAAGAAGATCCTCCAAAAGCTATTTATAAAAGCACTCAAAACGTAAGTAGGTAAAAATCTAACAATATATTTGAAGGTTCTCTATGCTGAAAAATTATAAAACACTAAAGAAAGAAATCAAAGTAGATCTAAATAAATAAAGATATATATAATATTCGTTGATTGGAAATATCAATATTCTTATGATGTTAAGTATTGCCAAATTGCTCTATAGTTCAATATAATCTCAATCAATACCCTAATAGGATTCTACAAAATATCTATAAGCTGATTCTAAAATATGGACAAACAAAGGAACTAGAAAGCCAAAACAATTCTTTTAGAGAAGAATGCAGTTGGAAGACTTATCCTACCTGATTTCAATACGTACTATACAGCTGCAGTGATTGAGACAGTGTGGTATTGTGGAAAGGCAGACATAGGCAAATGGAACCAAATGGACAGTCCAGAAATAGACCATATGATTTTACTTCTGACAGAGTTACAAAAGCAATTCAATAGAGAAAGGATAATCTTTTCAACAAATGATATGGAAACAATGGACATCCTTAAGCATAAAAAGAAAAAAAGAGAAAGACCTCAGCTTATACCTGGTAGGCAAATGCTTACCAGTAAAAAATTAACTTTAACTAGTTAACTAGTACAAATTTAGTACAAAATTAAACTAGTACAAAAATTAACTTTAATCATAGGCTTAAGTATAAAATATAGAAATACAGAACTTTTATTTTTTTAATTCTTAAAAATTTTTTTCCAAGTTTATTTAATTTTGAGAGAGAGACAGACAGAGCCTGAGTGGGGGAGGGGCAGAAAAAGAGGGAGACACAGAATCCAAAGCAGGCTCCAGGCTCCAAGCTGTCAGCACAGAACCTGAGGCGGGGCTCAAACTCATGAACGGTGAGGCCATGCCCTGAGCCAAAGTCAGACACTCAATTGACTGAGCCACCCAGGCACCCATTTTTTAAAATTTTTTTTTCAAAGTTTATTTAATTTTGAGAGAGAAAAATAGAACTTTTAGAAAAAAAAATATAAAAATTTCTTATGACCTTTGTTTAAGCAAGGTATTCTTAAATATAAAAATTCACAATCCACAAAAGAAAAATTGCTAAGTCCAAGTTAGTAAAAAAATAAAAACCTTTTGTTCTATGAAAAATCCTGTCAAGAGCAGGAAAAGACAAACTATAGATTCATAGAGAAATACATGCAGATCATTTATCTGACAAAGTACTTGTATCCAGAAAACATAAAGAACTTTCAAAACTCAAGAAAAAAATCCATTTTTTTAAATGAGCAATAGCAAAAAGTCACTTCAAAAAGGAAGATATATTGAATGTCAATAAGCACATAAAAAGATGTTTAACGAAATGGAAATTAAAATCAAAATGAGATACTGCTATACATATATTAGAATGCCTAAAATTAAACAGAAGAATAATACATAATACCAAGTTCTGGGAAAAATGACGGGTAACTGGAACTCTCAGACATGGCTGGTAGGAGTAATAAAGAATGGAACATCCACTTTGAAAAAGTTGGCAGTTTCTTATGAAGTTAAACACGGAAGTTTAGAATTTCTTACCTACATGAATCGTGAAAGAGAAAAAAAAGGAAAATATAAGGAAAACTGAGAAACTAAAAACTCACAAATAGTCACAAGTCATTATTAAGATGTATAGGGGTGCCTGGGTGGCTCAGTCTGTTAAGCATCTGATTTAGGCTCAGGTCATGATGTCTGAGTTGGTGAGTTAGAACCCCTCTGTGCTGACAGCTCTGAGCCTGGAGCCTACTTCAGATTCTGTGTCTCCCTCTCTCTCTGCCCCTCCCCCACTCGCACTCTGTCTCTCTCTCTCAAAAAAAAAAAATTAAATAAATGTTAAAAAAAAATGTAGCAAGACATGATGGAGTGAATATGAACTCCTATTCTGGAGTCCCCCTTTTGCCAATTTCTGTGCATGGTCATGCTGTCTACGCCCAAGGTTTATGTCTGCAAAATCGATCTAAAACTATAAGCAATCCAAGAATGTTATAAGATCCAAATCATTTAGTAAATTTTAAATACATTTGTAGGTTTTTAGAATCAAATGTAGATTTAGGATACTTATATGGTCATATTGAAGAAGTTGAAACTGACTTTCCTATAATGTAAAGAGAGTCAGTCTGTACTCTACTGTAAGAAAACGATTTATTTTAAAATGTACCAATATGCTGAATGGATATGGGCTTTGTTTTCTCTAAAAATGTTACCAGGGCGCCTGGATGGCTCAGTCGGTTGAGCGTCCGACTTCAGCTCAGGTCATGATCTCGCAGTCCGTGAGTTTGAGCCCCGCGTCGGGCTCTGTGCTGACCGCTCAGAGCCTGGAGCCTGTTTCCGATTCTGTGTCTCCCTCTCTCTCTGACCCTCCCCCGTTCATGCTCTGTCTCTCTGTGTCTCAAAAATAAATAAATGTTAAAAAAAAAAAACTTTAAGAAAAAAAATGTTACCTAATATCCATTTTAGCAGAGAAAATGGACTTCTTCAGAGGAAGAAAAATTAAAATGGCCTCCAAAAAGGGCATTATCGTATTGAAATGGGTTGAATGGAATAATCATTATGTATGAAATTACTATAGAACAAGGAGGAGAAAAGCATACATTCACTCCCTAATAATTCTGGATAAAATAATTTCTGCTATTATACTTTAGTTTTTATCCCCTTTTATGGACATTAATGTTTACAGAGTTAAAACTAAGAAACAAAATATAAAGCTATGTGTTATAAAGAACTTCACTGAGATAGTACAGGGACGAACATTATTTTTCACATCATGTAATTACTTAACTGTATTCAATCCCATAGTGTGTTTTTATCTGCTAACTTTTGTTAGTTTTGTTAGCTTGGTGCATGTTTCTGTGTGTGTGTGTGTGTGTGTGTGTGTGTGTGTGTGTGTGTGTGTATTTAAAGGCACCTTTAGTCATGGCACTGCTGCTGAAAAAAGCAACTGAACAATCTGCATGATGTAAAACTGGGAAATGGGATGTCTTATACCTTCAATCTACTGATTGTGATAAAACAGATATGTTATACTTAGGCTGTAGAATTTTTATAGAAATGCAGTGCATAAAGTGGAGGAAAAGAAAGAAATGTAGTTCATATAGATTATGACAGTAGTAAAGAAGGGAAATGAAAACAAGGCGGACAGTTGATAAGTCAAAAGAAACAGATTTAGACAAATAACATAGCTATGAAAGGAAATTATCATATAAAATTAGCAAAGAGAAAACAATTAAATCTTAATAGCTCTCTAACAAAACTTATGAATAAGTAATATACTATGTAGAGAATTCTAAATGTTATAATAGTTAGAAAACATAAAAATAGATTGGGCAATAATTGGAGATAAATCATGAAGATAAATCTTACCTTCAATTTCCAGATTTCTGATCCTTCTCTTCAGCTAGTAAAACTAAGCTACAAACTTTCTTTATCAATAGTTAAATTAACATATGTTCTTTTTCTTAGCTTTAATATAAAATGCCTTTTGTCAATTTTTTTTAGCTAACAGAGTGACAGATAAAATTAATGTTTTGTTTCTCATTTCATATTAAGAAATAGCTATTTCTTATGGTTACATTGGTTTCTTGATTTCAAGAATGTTCTCATTTATTTAAATCCTAAAATAGTTCAAAATTAATCTGCAATAAAATGCAAATAAGATGAGTTCTAATTAAAAAGCAAATTTAACAAGTTCTCCAACACTAATTTTTCATCACAATCCCCAGGCCAGATTTCACACCTTATAATACTATCAATGGTCTTATTCATGACAGTAAAGTAAAACCATATTTCAGTGTACAAAAAAAAAAAAAAAGTGGGGCAATAATAACTCTACTTAATAATAGCAAATATCAGAACTTCAAAGTATTTGGACCCTAAGTAAAAGCTCCGATTATTTTAACCCATAAACATTTAATTAAGGTCCATGTTCTGTTTTTAATATTCCCATCCAAGTCCCTCAATTTTGTATTCTTTTAACATGTGCTCTGTGTGTTTTCAGGGTTATAAGCAAAGTATAGGATATAAAGAAATAATATGTTTGATTGCCACACTAAAGGGGTTTACAATCTGTTTGTGGGCTGAGACCTGCATGTGACAATCAAATATCAAAAGTAGAATTAGCATTTGAAAAGTAGGAAAGGTAGTCCTTAATTGCCAAATAAATGGCATAGAAACAAACACATTTGAGTTCAAGGGAGGAGACCCATCTGAGCTACAGTGTTACAGAAGCATCTGAGTGGTGCCAAGCTTTGCACTCTATGCTAGGAATACAAGAAGAATACATGTTCCTATCTTCCAGAAGCTTCCACTCCAGCCCATGGACCCGCAAAATGTAACCAAAAACAATGAGAGCTGAGTCTAAAAGTAGATGTGAGATTTAAATATATACACAAAAGAGAGCAGAGCATTGCAAGTGCAAAGAACAGTTTGGTGGATAGTAGTTTGTTGTGCATCATCTATGGGTTAGGCACTTTGCATACATTACTTTACCCCCAAACCATACTACAAAATCATTGTTACTATTATTATCCTCATTTTATAATGCGGGCGCAAATTTTTAAAAGTTAAAGAACTTGCTTGAATTCATTTGGCTAGTAAATGGCAGATTTATCATTTGAGCCAGTCAGGCCACTAATTCTCCATCACAGGTGCAAATGTTAAGAAAGGAGTCCTCCTTTACAGGTTTTGTGTGAGCATCAAGTGTGTGCTCACCTCTCATTTGGGTATAGATCTACAATCAAATAAAATCCTAAACCTCACATATTACATCTATATTAGGTTTTTTCTTTGTTTGTTTGTCAGGACATATAACACAGTACCACAAAATAAGCAGCTTTAAACATACATTTATTATCTCATAGTTTCTGTGAGCCGGGACCTGGGGGATGGCTTAACTATGTGTCTTCTGCTGAAGGTCTCATCAGCTGCAATCAAGGTGTCAGCCAGAGCCTTATTTTCACTGAGGTGAGGGGTCCTCTTCCAAGCACATGAAGTTGTTGGCAGAATTCAGTTCCTTATGATTATAATACTGAGGCCCTCAGCTCCCAGAGGGCGACTTTCAGTTCCCCTCCATGTGGCCCTGGCACTTCACATCTTAGCTGCATGCTTCTTCAAGACCAGAGGAGATTTGTTACTCAGAGAAGTCCCAGTCTTTTTTCAAGGGCTTTCACTTGATTTTACCTGATAATCTCCCTGCTGATTATTTCAAAGTCACTGATTTAGGATCTTAATCACAATGCATGTTCTGCACCTTTGTCACAGAACATAATTGAATCAAGGGATAGCATTCCTCCATTTTTGCCATATTTTATGGATTAGCAGCAAGTCTCACTTCCTGCCCACAGATTATAAAAGGACATGCATACCAGAAAGCAGTGGTAATGCAGGGTCACCTTAAGGTCTGTCTGCCACACCTGTCTACAAAACATTGGGTGTGTTTCTTGTTAGATTAAATACAGGAAGAAGAGCAATTAAGGGTAATTTGGGGGTGCATAAGCCCTGCCTATGAACCTCTAGCTAGAGAGTAGGTATGAGAGAGGGAAGCATTTTAGGTGTCAAATTTTGAAGGCATAGCCTTTGTCAAGTTAGTGTAAACTTTGAGTCCATAACCCTTCCTTTGTGAACCTCTAGCTTGAGAGTAGGAATGACAGAAAATGAATATTTGTTAACAGCAGATGTCAGGTGATAACTCTGTGTGTGTGTGTGTGTGTGTGTGTGTGTGTGTGTTTTAAGCAGGCTTCACACCCAGCACAGAGCCCAATGCGGGGTTTGAACTCACAGTTCTGAGATTAAGATCTGAACTGCAATCAAGTCAGACACTTAACTGACATCCCACAGGTGATAACTGTGTTTTAATTTTTAAACATGAGACTTGGGCACTAAGAGATACCAGACAGCATTTTATGAAGCTCTGGTCATGCTACTGTAGTAGCATATTAATCGAGCATCGTTAGAAACACCTGTAGTTAAAACGCAAGGTGGAATGCAGAAACAGTAATGGTAGAAATCAGTCTGAACTCCCTACATCTACTAGGAGAGATAACAAGTGAGCCATTCTCTAAGTATCTTGTTTTAGTAGGGGCCTATGGGAGAGAAGTTTGTAAAGGTTGCTTGATTCAGGGGAAAAATGCATGTAATGGACAATTGAGTCATATGAAGCTCATCTGCTTTGTTCAATACTTAAATCTCTGGTTTGACTAATGAGGAAGCCTAGAGGGGATTTTCCAACATTCACTGGCTCAGTGCATGTTTATTACTACAGCTTAAGGGAAGCCAAACAAACCAATGAGCCACTATACTCACAATCTGAAAGTGTTGTTTCATGGTAACCCATGGACTTTCATTCTAAAATGCACAGCAAAATGGGCGCCTGGGTGGCGCAGTCGGTTAAGCGTCCGACTTCAGCCAGGTCACGATCTCGCGGTCCGTGAGTCCGAGCCCCGCGTCGGGCTCTGGGCTGATGGCTCAGAGCCTGGAGCCTGTTTCCGATTCTGTGTCTCCCTCTCTCTCTGCCCCTCCCCCGTTCATGCTCTGTCTCTCTCTGTCCCCCCAAAAATAAATAAACGTTGAAAAAAAAATTAAAAAAAAAAAAATAAATAAAATGCACAGCAAAGATTCATGGGAGCCCAAGGCTGGCTGCATCCCCAGACCAAACAAAATTGGGTCGATGACTATGTGACACATCCAGCCTAGGCCTGATCCTTATTTTAGATGTAAGGACACTCATTTGTTCCATATGCATATTTTTTCTTTGCTCTGACATATATCTCTGATTCACACAGCAGAGGTGCTGTTGACATTCACTTTCAACAACTCAGATGGTTTTATTTACTCTGCAAGTATAGCAAGAGTTGGCATTCATCAGGATCAGACATGTTACTTAGGAAGCCAAATGTATCAGGGGGTTCCAAGTCTTCCACATGGAGTACATAAGCTAGAGGTGTTACTGCAATAACTCTAAACTACCTATTGGACTGCAACACATCCATAAACTTCAATTCCTCTCTCCAGTGTTGCAATGACTTCTACACTGAGGAGAGACTAATCTCTACACAGATATTTTTAAGGCCACAAACATCAAGTTTGCTGTGTTCACAGAATACTGGACTCAATTTCCCTATAGGCTTTGTTAAACCTAATTTAAAATCCTAAAATTACATCTTATTCAGCACTTTCCCCTTTGGGCCTTCTAGATATACCTAATCCCCTGTCCGGTAGAATCCTCTTACTAAAGAATTTATCAGGCTCATAAGCCTTTGAAAGAAATTTTGCCATAGGGAGTCATACTGCTATGATGGAGTTGTCCTAAAATATGCTGTCTTTATGTATTTCACCATTCCTGAAATACTCTTGTTGTAAATCTCACTGAACATCACTGGCTTTTATTAGGGAACTGAAATGTACTGCTAACCTCCAGGCATAATAGAAAATAACCACCTTTTCCATCTAAAATCCTACAACAAATCAATCCAAGATATAAAAATCTGGAAGCCATTCTTTTTGTATTATGCCACAATCATACACTGAATTTTAAGGTGAATTTTCTCTCCAAATCCTCTCCAATTCCTGAAATTTGTTTATCATAGGTACATAACTCGAGCCTTTAAGCATGGTAAAATGTAAATATCCCTAGGAGAAGAAACACTTTATTCTAATACTTTATTTATTTATTTATTTATTTATTTATTGGTTTTGTCTTGTAGGAGCAGAGAGAAGATTCTGAAAGTCAATGCAAGAAGAGAATATGAGGATATAGGGTATAGGAAAAGAAAGCTATTTTCATAAAAGTTGTTACTTCTTAAATATATTTAGGGATGGATGTGACAAATTTCAGAAAGCTTATATTAACCATAGTCATTGATATTTACATTACATTAAGTATATTCCTTAAGTGCTTAGAATCAGGCACTATCCAAGCACTGGGAATGAATTCTAATCTAGTGGGGAGTATATCCATGTAATAAAATGAATACCTGAAGTCAAGTCAGTTTGACTTTGCTTTGTCTTAAGTGTTTACAAAATTTCCTAGAAAAATATGACAGAGAGAGAAGGAAAAAGACAGAAATATTACATATAGAGATAGAGCTGGTGAGTCCTTAATTTACTAAGGTACTATAACTGGAGGTTAACATTCTAGAGCAGTTCCCTAGAATCATATCTATGTCACATCAAAAACCACCAATTTTATTTTTTTAATTAATCAAAACTTCTATAACAAGCAAGTATGATATCAGTGCTAAAAACAAATCTCCAAATGGAGAACATGTATAAAGCTACATAAAACATTAAAAACAGTCTACCTTTTCTCAATGCATGGCTGAGTTTACCTTAAAATAAGGAATATCCTCAGGTGAGAAACAGCAAGGTAAAAGTTGAATCCAGAGAGCTATGATAAACTGTTAGAGGCTAGTCATCAAGAGGACATGACACTGGTTGACCCATGAGCTGGACACTGGTAATCTGTGGCTTCTCACCCCTGCCCCTATCATTGGAATGTGTATTTTATTTGCCTTCCCAGTACCCAGAAGCTGCTCTGAGGACACAGACTTGAAACAATGTTGTGGTGTTACCACCATGGGTACACATGACTAAATCCAGTTGCAGCCTCTGTAAAAACTGTTAAGGTACTGGTGGGCAGTGTCAAGATCTACTTATCTTGTGGCCACCCAAGGCAAGGCTTGTGTGTAAGTTCCCTTGCTTATAAAACCTACCACCTACCAGTCTGAGTGTCCTGATTTTTCTTCAGTATGTACCAGCTTTCTTCATGAGGGCTGGTTTCAGATTGCACCCGGGAAGCTCCCCAGGATGTTGTAAGCAAACAGCGGTGAGGCAGCCAGGAGACTAAAAGAAATGGGTCTTAGGGTCTTAGGGTCATCTTTAGGGAAAGCCCATTTAGCCAGTAACCTCTGTGTGGAGAGGGATGGCCCATATTCTCTATGTTTATGGACCACTCCATGAGTAAGGGGGCACCTCAGAAATGCTAGCTGCAGCTATGTGCTTCTTTGCAAAACTGTGCATAGTGCACTATGACTAAAAGAATCCTTGGAAAATTGAGGAGAGCAAAGAGGAGGCTGTTGTGGTGACTGTCCATGAAATGGACAAAACACTCTGACATCCAATCCCTAATGCAAAGGAGAGCAAAAGCACAGCACAGTGAGTTCTGGTCCAAGATGGTGACGTAGGAATACCCTGAACTCACCCACTCCCTGGAATGTACCAAATTACAACTATTAATAATAAAATCCCTCCTGAAGAAGCACTGAGGGCTGACTGAACAATTGCTGAACAACCAAAAATAGAGAGAATGGCAAGACAACAGCAGGAGTGCTGAAGACACAGTAATAAAAGGAACCCCAACCCCCTATGCTGCAAATGGCAATGGAGAGGGATACTACCAAGGGACCAGGAACAAATTATTCTGTCCTTGGGTATAGAAAAAAAGCCACAGTTTAAGAGAACAACTAGCATATAAAAAAGACAACACTAGAAATCTGCCAAGTGGCAGAACTCTGCCAGAGCTGCAAGAATACTCTCCAGGTCAGAGGGACTGGAAAATGACACAGTTAATATTCCCACTCCACCTTAAAAGCACAGACTGGAGCAGAGTCTGGGCACCATAACAGGCTGGTCTGGATGCCATAACTGGCAGGTATGGTTATCACAGGAGACTTGTGACCCCAGCAAACCTAGGGTCTGTGACAAAGAAATAAAAGGCATCCAGATTAACAAAGAAGAAGTCAAACTTTCACTATTTCCAGATGACATGATACTCCATATGGAAAACCTAAAAGACTCCACTAAAAATTGTTGGAATGAATACACGAATTCAGCAAAATTGCAGGATATAAAATCAATGTGCAGAAATACATTGCATTCTATACACCAATAATGAAGAAGCAGGAAAATAAATCAAGGCATAAATCCCACTTGCAATTGCACCAGAAACAATAAGGGACCTAAAGAGTTGGATCTATACTCTGAAAACTATAGAACACTTGAAATAAATTGAAGAGGACACAAAGAAATGGAAAAGCATTCCATGCTCATAGATTGGGCTAAAATGTCTATACTACTCAAAGCAATCTATGCATTTAATGCAATCCCTATCAAAATAACACCAGCATTTTTCACAGAGCCAGACTAAATAATTCTAAAATTTATATGGAACCACAAAAACCCCAAACAGCCAAAGCAATCCTGAAAAAGAAAAATAAAACTGGAGGCATCACAATTCTAAAATCAAGCTATATTAAAAAGCTGCAGTCATAAAGATAGGATGGTACAGGCATGAAAACAGATACATAGATCAATGGAACAGAATAGAAAACCCAGAAATGGACCCACAACTATGTGATCAACTCATCTTCAACAAAGCAGGAAAGAATATCAAACTGAAAAAAAGAAAGTCTTTTCAACAAATGGTGTTGGGAAAACAGGATGGCAACATGCAGAAGAAAGAAACTGGACCACTTGCTTACACCATACACAAAAATAAATTCAAAATAGATGAAAGGTCTAAATGTGAGACAGGAACCCATCAAAACCCTAGAGGAGAACACAGTAACCTCTTTAACCTCAACTGGAGCATTTTTTTATTAGACACATCACCAAAGGCAAGTGAAACAAAAGCAAAAATGAACTATTGGATTTTATCAAGATAAAAAGCTTCTGCACAGCAAAGGAAACAATCAACAAAAGTAAAAGGCAGTTTATAGAATGGGAGAAGATATTTGAAAAACAACATATCTGATAAAGGCTTATATCCAAAATGTAAAGAACTCATCAAACAATACCAAAGAGCAAATAACCCAGTTAAGAAATGGGCAGAAAACATGAATAGACACATTTCTAAAGAATACAACCCAATGGCTAACAGACACATGAAAAGATGCTCAATATCACTCATCATCAGGGAAATACATTTCAAAACCACAAGGAGATACCACCTCACACATTTCAGAATGGCTAAAATTAAAAACACAAGAAACAACAGGTGTTGGCAAGGATGCGGAGAAAGAAGAACCCTCTCCCACTGTTGGTGGGAATGCAAACTGGTGCAGCCACTCTGGAGAACAATGTTGGAGGTCCTCAAAAAATTAAAAGTAGAACTATCCTATGATCCATCAATTGCATTATTACATATTTACTCAAAGGATACAAAAATACAGATTCAAAGGGTATCCTAATGTTTATAGCAGCATTATCAACAATAGCCAAACTATGGAGAGAGCCCAAATGTCCATCAACTGATGAATTGATAAAGACATGATATATTACTCAGCCATCGCAAAGAATAAAATCTTACCATTTCCAATGACATGGATGGAGCTAAAACGCATTATGCTAGGCAAACTAAGTCAATCAGAGAAAGACAAATACCATATGATTTCACTCATATGTAGAATTTAACAAAAAAGGAAATGAACATATGGAAAGGAGGAAAAAATAGAAGAGAAGGAAACAAACCACAAGAGACTCTTAGGGATAGAGAACAAACTATGGGTTGATGGAGGGAGGTAGGTGGGAGATGGATTAGATGGGTGATGGATACTAAGGAGTGCAGTTGTGTTGAGCACTGGGTATTGTATGTAAGTGATGAATCACTGAATTCCACTCCTGAAACCAATTTGCACTGTATTTTAACTAAAGTTTAAATTTTAAAAAAAAAAGGAAACAAAAATAAATTAAAAATGTAAATGGCCTAAATGTTCCAATCAAATGACATAGGGTGACAGAAAGGACAGAAAAGTAAGATCCATCTGTAAGTTGCCTACAAGAGACTCACCTCAGACATAAGACACACACAGATGGATAGTGAAGGGATGGGAAAATATTCACCACGCAAATGGAGGCAAAAAAAAATACTGAAGTAGCCATACTTATATCAGACAAAATAGATTTTAAAACAAATTGAAACAAGAGACAAAGAAGGACATCACATAACAATAAAAGGATCAATCCAATAAGAGAATATAATAATTGGAAATATCTATGCACCCAACACTGGAACACCTTAATACATAGAGCAAATTTAGCAGACATAAAGAGAGAAATTTATGGTAATAATAGTAAGGGACTTTAATACCCCCACTTACAACAGTAGATAGATCATCCATACTGAAAATCAATAAGTAAAGCTATATTTCAATGACATATTAGACCAGATGGACATAACAGATATATACAGAACATCCCACTCAAAAACAACAGAATACACATTCGTTTCAAGTGCACATGGAACATTGTCCAGAATAGATCACATAGTAGACCATAAAACAAGCTTCAGTAAATTTAAGAAAATTGAAATCATACCATGCATCTTTCCAATCACAATGGTATGAAACTAGAAATACATCACAAGGAAAAAAATGGAAAAAACACAAAACATGGAGACTAAACAACATGGTACTAAAGAACCAAAGGGTCAACAAAGCAATCAAAGAATAAATAAATAGATACATGGAGACAAGTGAAAATTAAAACACAATTGTCCAAAATCTTTGGGACATAGCAAAAGCAGTTCAAAAAGGGAAGTATACAGCAATATATGGTTACCTCAAGAACAAGTAAAAGCCCAAGTAAACAATCTAACCTTACACCTAAAGGAACAATCAAAAGAAAGCCCAAGAAGAGTAGAAGAAAGGAAATAATAAAGATCAGAGCAGACATAAATGACATAAAAACTAAAGACAGAGATGGAGAATGAATCAATAATAAAGATCAGAGCAGACATAAATGACATAAAAACTAAAGACAGAGATGGAGAATGAATCAATAAAATGAAGACCTTTATTTTAAAGATAAAAATATTTTTTTAAAAAACAAGCTCTTCATTTCATTGATTCATTCTCTCTTTCATTAAAAAAATCTTTTTTTTAAAGATTTTTAAAAAATTGACAAACCCTTAACCAGACTCATCAAGGAAAAAAGAGAAAGGACCCAAATAAGTAAAGTCAGAAATGAGAGAGAAGTAAAAGCGGAAACTACAAAAATACAAAGATTTATGAGAATGTTATCAAAAATTATATGCCAACAAACTGGACAACCTAGAAGAAATAGAAAAATTCCTGGATACATGAAACCTTCCAAAACTGAACCAAGGAAGAAATAGAAAATCTGAACAGACCAATACAAGTAATGGAATTGAATTGGTAATCAAAAAATAAAAGTCCTTACCAGATGGGGGCACCTATGTGGTTCACTCAGTTAAATGTCCAACTGTTGATTTCAGCTCAGGTCATGATCTCACAGTTTATGAGTTCAAGCCCCGTGTCAGGCTTCCTGATGACAGCATGGAGCCTCCTTGGAATTCTCTCTCTTCCTTTCTCTCTCTGCCCATCACACACAAGCCCTCTCTCTCTCTCTCTGTCTCTCTCTCTCTCTCTCTCTCCCTCGATAAATAAATAAACATTAAAAAATAGATACAGTTGTGATTAAATATTTTTTAAAAAGTACTTACCAAATGGATTCACAGAGGAATTCTCCCAGATATTTAAAAAGTTAGTACCTATTCTCCTCAAGCTATTCCAGAACATAGAAGAGGAAGGAAAGCTTCCAAATACATTCTGTGAGGTCAGCATTACCCTGATACCAAAACAAGACCAAGACACCAAACAAAACAAAACACTCCATGCCAATATCCCTGATGCACATAAATGCAAAAATTCTCAACAAAATATTAGCAAACCACATAGAACAATATATTAAAAAGATCATTCACAATGGTCACGTGGTATTTATTCCAAGGATGCAAGGATAGTTTAATATTCACAAATCAGTCCACATCATACACCACATCAACAACAACAAAAAGGATAAAAATTATATGATCATCTCAGTAGATTCATTAAAAAACATTTGGAAAGATGCAATATCCATTTATGATAAAAATCCTCAACAAAGTGGGGTTAAGGTACATAACTCAACATAATAAAGGTCATATATGAAAAATCCACAACTAACATCATACACATTGGTGAAAAACTGAACTTTCCCTTTAATATCAGGAATAAGACAAGATGTCTACTCTTGCTACCTTTATTCAATATAGCATTGGAAGTTGTAGACAATCAGACAAGAAAAAGAAATAAGATTCATCCACATTGGTAAAGAAGTTAAAACTATCACTATTTGCAAATTCCATGATACTATATATAGAAAATCTTAAAGACTCCATCAAAAACTACTAGAAGTAGGGGCACCTGGATGTCTCAGCTGGTGAAGCATCTGACTCTTGATCTTGGCTCAGATCATGATTTCATGGTTCATTAAATCAAGCCCCACATTGGACTCTGTGCTGAGAGTGCAGAGCCTGATTAGGATTCTCTCTCCCCCCACTCTCTCTGCCCCTCCCCTGCTCTCTCTCTCTCTCTCTCTCTCTCAAAATAAATAACTTTAAAAGAAAAACTACTAGAAGTAATAAACAAAGTCAGTAAAGTGGCAGGATACAAAATTAATACACAGAAATTGGTAGCATTTTTTATACGTTAATAACAAAGTAGCTGAAAGAGAAATTAAAAAACAAAACAACACCATGTATAATTGCACCAAAAAGAATAGAATACCTAGGAATAAATTTGATCAAAGAGGAGAAAGATCTATACTTTGAAAACTATAAAACACTGATGAAAGAGATTTAAGATAACACAAACTAATAGAAATATATTCCATGCTCATGGGGGCACCTGGGTGGTTCAGTCAGTTAAGTGTCAGACTCTTGATCTCGGCTCACGGCCATGATCCCATGGTTCATGGGTTCAAGTCCCACATCGGGCTCTGCACTGATGGCTTGGAGCCTGGTTGGGATTTTGTCTCTCCTTCTCTCTGTCCTTCCCCCACTTTCTCTCTCTCTCTCTCTCTCTCTCTCTCTCTCTCTCTCTCTCAAAATAAATAGATAGACTATAAATATACATACATATATAGGCTTATGGATTGGAAGACTTAATATTGTTAAAGTATCCGTACTATTCAAAGTAATCTACATATTCAATGTAATCCCTATCAAAATACCAACAGCAGTTTTCACAAAACTAGAACAAATAATACTAAAATTTATATGGAATCACAATATACCCTCAATAGCCAAAGCAATCTTGAGAAAGGAAAACAAAGCTGGAGATATCACAATCCTACATTTCAAGATGTGCTGCAAAGCTGCATAATTGAAACAGCACAATACTGGCACAAAAATAGAAATGTAAATCAATATAATAGAATAGAGACCCTAGAAATAAACACACAATTATGTGGTCAATAATCTTTGGCAAAGGAGGAAAGAATATACAACAGGGAAGACAGTCTTTGCAATAAATGATGCTGAGAAAATCAGACAGCTACTTGTGAAGGAATGAAATAGGATCACTCTCTACCATCACATGCAAAAATAAACTGAAAATCAATTAAAGACCTAATTGTGAGACCTGATACCATAAAAATCCTACAAGAGATTACAGGCAGTATAAAAATAGTAATACTATATGATCCAATAATTCCACTACTAATATTTACCCAAAGAAAACAAAAACACTAATTCAAAAAGATAAATGCACCACTATGTTTATTACAGCATTATTTACACTAAGACATGGAAGTGACCTAAGTGTCCATCATAGACAAATAGATAAAGAAAATGTTATATATATAATACTATATATATACATATAATATATATATATATATATATATATATATATATATATATATGTTGTACATATAATGCAATATTACACAGGATAAGGGTAATATGGTGCCATTTGAGACAACATAGATAGACCTAGAGGGTATTATGCTAAGTGAAATAACTCAGACTGAGAAAGACAAGTATTTTATGATTCCACTCATAACAGGAATCTAAAAAAATGAACACACAAACATAAAGTAGAATCAGATCTATAAATACAGAGAACAAACTGATGGCTGTCAGAGGGGAGAGGTGGGGGGTTGGGAGAAATGGGTGAAGGGATGAGGGAAATACAGGCTTCCAGTTATGGAATAAATAAGTCACAGAAATAAAAGGCACAGCATGAGGAATACAGTCAATGATATTGTAATAGCAATGTAAGGGGCGAGATGATAGCTACCTACACTTGTGTTAAACATAAAATAATGTATAAACTTGTCAAATCACTGAGTTGTACACCTGAAACTAATATAACATTATGTGTCAACTATACTCAAGTAAAATAATAATAATAATAATAAAATACTAAGAAAAGCAAAAAACAAAGCACGACAATAGCAACCTTAGCTCAGAAAATGTAAATGATGAGAGGATATACTCCCACTGAGCTTATTGATGTAACTGCCAAGCTCTAACAGAAGGCCAGAAAAAGCATCCAGATTAATATGGCCATGGGACACAGGGGGTGATGCCATTTCCCTGACTGAGCAAGGGCAAGAGGCAGAGTAGTACCTGCATGTTGCTCAGGGATAGGGGATCAGTTCAAGTACTCATTCTCTTATATACTGAAACATTCTAGCTTTCAATGAGAGAGAACTTTCTCAACACGTGGAACCCTTAAAATCTACAGAAAAGTAAAGACAAATTATTAGGGAATTGGAATTGAGACAGAATCTATGCCCCTGTCTTTAAAGTTCCTGATCAGGCCACATTCACTGCAGAAATGAAAGCAAGATATTCCAGTGTGCCCTCACTCTGAGTATGGGACGCTGAGATCCATGCTGAGCCCAATGGTGAGACAAGATATTTATGTGTTGGGCAAGTCATTGATTATATGGGAGAAACTGACAAATCCCAGGGGCAGGGACAGGCTGTCGGAAAGACCTGAGAGAGGAACTTGGAGAGCAAAAATGGTATCCCAAAAGGCTATAAAGTGTCCAGTAAATGTAACCTGGAAGTAAAGGTAATTTGACTTCATTGCTGTGAGAACCACATCTAAACAGATAGATTGACAACCTAAGCCTGTGTTGGTCAACGTGTGGAAAGACAAAACCTGAACAAGAGTTCAGACCTGCCCCATTTGGTCCTACCATCCCTGATGGCCCATCTTCTTCAACAGAGGCCTTCAGGGATACAGTCTTATTTCTGGTGGGTACTTCCCACACCCCAGGTATAGGATACAAGCCAATACTGCTTCCAGATGAGGGCCATTGAAGGTAACTAGAGACATCATGTCAAGATCACTATTCACTGATCCTTCAGAAATAAATAAGAGATGACAGCTCTGGTGGATGCTGGAGCTAAACATACTCTAAAAATGGTAACTCCCAGAAGTTTTCTGCCCACCCCACCCCCAGCACCATTGATTATAATGGTGGGCAAGCAGTTATAGACAGGAAGGTCTTTTTGACACTGCAAATTGGGCATTCTGCCTCCAAGAATATGAAGTTTTTATCTCTCCAACACCAGAGAACATATTGGACACTGATATTCTATAAAGTCAAACTCTGCAAGCCTCTATCAGAAAATTCCTCCTCTGGGTTAGAGTAATCAAATAGTGCTGAGTGGAAACACCAACTGGGAATTGATAAGCCTGCCACCCCTTGAAAATTGGTAAGTCTTAGGTGCCTGGGTTGCTCAGCTGTTTAAGCCTCTGACTCTTGATTTTGGCTCAGATCATGGTCTCATGGTTCTTGAGATCAAGCCCCATGTCAGGCTCTGTGCTGATAGCACAGAGCCTGCTAAGGATTCTCTCTCACTCTTTCTCTCTTCTCCACCCCTATGCTCTCTTTCTCTCAAAATAAATAAATAAACTTAAAAAAAAGTGGTAACTGTCAAAAACATAAATTTCTTGGGGAATATAAGGAGATAAGGGAAATTATCCAAGAACTTCACCAAGTGGGTATTATACTCCCTGGCCATAATGCTTTCAGTATAACCAGCAAAAAAGCCAGATGGCATATGGCAAATAATGATGGACTACCAAAAGTTGAAGAAAACACTGCCTCCATTTATATAGCTGTGCCCAATATTGTCACCATCTTAGATACCTTAGCCACAATCCTAGGAGTGTACCATGCTGTGCTGGACTTAGCAAATGCTTTTTTCATTATACCCCTGGCTACTGAGTCAAAAGAGCAATTTGCTTTCACATGGAAGGGTCAACAATGGACCTTCCACGTGCTTCCCCAAGGTTACCTGCACAGCCCCACTACGTTGTGGGATGGTAGCCCAAGCTCTGTCTCTGTTCTTCTCCACATCAGTAAAATGGGTTCATAACACTGATAATATACTGTTAACATGTGACTTGCCCCTGCTGCAGGACATTCTGCAGGCTTTGCTGGAACATCTGCATGGAAAGAGGATAGGTGCTGAACCCACAGAAAATTCAAGGCACAGGCACCACCGAAAGGTTTGGGGAGTCATTTGGTTGAGTAAGACACATATTGCCCCCAAAGCTGTGATTGATAACAGAGAAGCTTATTCAACATCTAATAGTCTAAAAGAAGTGCAAGCCTTTGTAGGGATATAGGGTTTGGGGAGGACTTGGCATGTGCCTCTGTCCATTATGTCTCCTGGTAAAGAAAGGGCATATGTAGAATTGGGGATCAGAGTAGTGAGGCATCTTGGGAAGGCAAAAATACTAGTGAATCAGATTAAAATTCTGAGCATCTTCCAAGCAGGCTACCATTTGAGTTAGATGTGCCTGTGACTCTGGAAGATATGGGTCAGGCACTGTGGCAAAGACAACAAAAAGAGATAACTCTGGAAGGAGAAAGAGACTCCATATACCCTCATGGAGAAACAGCTTCCAGCAGTATAGACAGCACTCCTCCAGGTAGAGCCTCTCAGGAAGGAGTAAACCACAGCAGCCAGTGGGCCGAATTCAGATTGCTCATAATCACTTATGAGCAGTTAAACTTTTGCACTGACAGGCCATTCTAAAGAGATTAAGCCTATGGGAAGCCAAAGGGTAGATGAACATGAATGAACATGAATGAAGCCCTTGTGGGGTCAGGATATGTGGGGTCAAAGATTTTTGGGTCTACCCACAAGAGTCTGAAGCAGTCTCCACTATTTGCCACATCCAAACTCATAAAGCACTGACACCCTTCAGTCAGGAAGCTGATGCCCTCGCTTAGGTATAAATCTAACAATTGACCCTTCAATAAACACAATAGAGTGGGTGCATAGAAAAAACAGCCACTGTTTATCCCAGGTGGGATGACAAATTGCCAAGGATGTGGATTGCCCTTGAAATATAATGACTTGGTTAATGCAACAATAGGTCTTACGTGTTTAAAACCATACCCAAGGAAACTGCAAAAGGAGTCTAGAGCAATCCACTGGCGTTTCCAACCAGTTAGGGAACATCAAACTGACTCTAAGTGACTGTTCTAAATATGCCTTGTTTTATATGGACACCATTTTTTGCCTAACTCAAGATTTATTCTGCCAATGTGCAAACCAGGCTGCCGACATTATGGAATTGGAGAAGTTGAGTGGCATGTGCCCTCACTGACTAGACAATAAATAGAGGTCACATTTCAAAGGCCATGGTCTGTAATACTGGGCAAAAGAACATGACATTGAATGGAGGCTCCATGTCATCTATAACCTGCAAGCAGCAGCGTTGATAGAAAGGAAAAACAGAATATTAAAGCCGCAGATTAATTTGTGAACAGGTAAAACCACCTTGGCCAAGTGGATTAAAGTACTATGCATTGTTTTAATACATTTGAATGACCATCCAGTAGGGCTTGTTGCCATAAATGCCAGACCAGGAAACCTTGCCAAGGCACCCAATACTCTAATGTGCTTTGCCCCCAACTCTCACTATGAATCAATGTGCTATGCTGCTGAGAACACAAGCCATCAGGCTTGAGAAGGGAATTATCTACTGGAATTTGCAATGGGATGTTCCATGGGAGTGGGTGAGTTACATCACCCCCCCTCCAGGTGAGGGGGAACTACTCAATCTCCCCTGGGATCCCACTGTCCTCTTGCAAGCTGGACTTGTTGAAAAACACACTATGCCTGGAATAGAACACATACCCCTGAAAGAGGGGAGAAGGTGGGGGTCTCTGTCTGGCATAGCCCGCCACCAGTTCATCTCCTTATGCCAGTTGGGGCTGCCTCTTCCAGATGATATGTATCGTATGCATAACTAGGTCAAGTTCCCATAACTGCCAACCTCCCTCTCCCCAAGGCCAGGTGGGCATGTTCTGTTTTCCACTGGTATGATCATTTGGCCACCATATTTGTTCCCTCCGTTGGCCTAGAGAACATCATAGCACACATAGAAACCCTTACTAAATTCACAAAGCGGGCTTCAAACAATAGCCAACACAGCCTGCCCTTACTGAACGCTAATGTCTCTAATGAGAAAAGCAATCCTCCAAAATAGGATGTCCTTGAACATTATTATTGCCTCTCAAAAAGGCACCTATGCGATTATCCAAACAGAATGTTTTATATTCATACCTGATAAACCTGCTAATGATTATTTTCATTAGATCACATAAGGACACAGTTTAATGCCTTGAATGAATTTACCACCAGCCTAGAGGGCTTAGTAAATCAATGGTTTGAATAATGGGGCTCTTGGTTGAAAAAAATTGTCACTGACTTTGGGAACCATTGTCTTAATCTGTTTTCTCTTGTATGTATTGTTACTGTGGCATCTGCCTCCAAGGCAACCAAAAAGCCACCAAAGGAGCTACCTCCATGCCAGTGAAACCCCCTGTTGACTGCTCAGGGCACAGTGTGGAACAGGGGTGTGTGTGAAATTATAAGAGCTTGTCAGGAGGAGTGGAGTGTTAGGGGAAGTCATCAAGAAGATGTCACTCCTTGTTGACCTGTGAGCTGGATCTTGGACAATCAGAGGCTCCTCATCCCCTCCCTTGTTTGGGAATGTGCATTCTGCTTCTCTTACCCACTCTTAGGCTGTCCCAAGGACATAGACTTGACACAGTAATGTGTTGAGATCATTTGGCTGGTGTATGTGACTGAGTCCAGTTAAGACCTCTGTATAAACTTTTAACATTCTGGTAGGAAGGTGCTGAGGTCTACTCATCTTGCTGCCATCCAAGATTAGCCTCATAATTTCCCTTGTTTATTAAACCTGCCACCTACCAATCTGGAATGGCCTGCTTATTTCTTTAGTCTCTCCCTACCCTCCACATATGGGAATCAGTTTTAGATTACACTCAGGAAGCTCCCAAGAAGGTTTCAACCCAACAAGAGCATTGAAGCAACCATTTTCCCTGTGTTTAAGTACAGAGGCAAGAAACAAAGCCTAGAGACAAAGCAGGGCAAAAGATCATAGTGAATTCCTCCACATAAAAGAAAGATCCCTTAAAGTCCTCATAAGTGAAGTCATATGATTTTGTCTTTGGATGTAAATTTTAAAAAATAAAATAGAGGTGAAAAAAAAGAAAGAAAGATCCCTGAAGGGAAGAGCAAAACTTCTACAAGGTCTGCTGGCTAAAAATTGGCCCATGGAAGAAGAAGGTAAATGTAGTTGCCTGTCTAGACCTTCATTCTGGGGAGAGCTGGAAAAATGAGTTTAGCCTGTAGGTTCTAATTCTGGATAAGGAGGAGTAGGCACACTGTATCCCATCTTCCCCACTGAGTGCTTGGACAGAATGCATGGTGTCTGAAGAATAAATAATTAGCAGGTGGACTGGAAAAGAAGACCAGAATTTGAAATACCACAAAATTGATGATGAATTTCTCCTTTTTGTCCTAAGGTATCATCCAACCTTGATGCAAGGCAGCCCAACACACCAAAGGACAGGCACACAGGAGAAACAGATAGTTCAAGAAACCCTCAAGTTCTGTCTTGAAGAATGGGAAAAGAGTCTCCTAATACTCAGAGAAAGTTGGGGAGGGGGAACTCTCCCATTCTCTGTTCACTCATGTCCCAGCCCCTAAGCTGGGTATAAACCTTGCATTGGGATAAACAAGAGTGCCATTGGCAACAGCCAGGGCCCATGCATGGGTGCCTAAAATGTGAAGAATGAGAACTTTTCTCTCCTTTAGAAGGAGTGATGATGGTCCTAAGATGATAGAGCAGGCAAGCCTCCTTGCTTTTCTCCTTTCTCTGCCTTCCCTATAATACTTGGCCCCACACATAGGCACAGTGACCAGAAGAGGCAACAGAGAAGGATAAATAAACCCCTAGCTCTAGGCCAGAAGGCAGAAAGGTACTAGAGAAACTTTTAGGAAACTAAGGGAACTTCCTTAACTTGAGAAAGGGAATCTATGTTTAAAAAGAAAAAGTAGTTACAGCAAGTATCATAGAAAATTATGAAACATTAAAGGCATTAATGTTTAAAAATTCAGGTTTATGGATATCATCATGTGCCTTTTTTAAGCTTAATAAGTACGTTGGTGTTTGCCTTATTATTATTATTATTATTACTAATAATGTATTCATTATATTTTGAACACTTTTATGCTTATATTTTAGCTTAAAAAGTAAAAAAATACTTTAAAGCAAATAAAAATGAGTATTCATTAAATGTATTTATAAAGTTCATGTTGTACCTAGGGAAATGGTTTACGTAGGAAATTTGAAATCAATGTTTCTAGCCACTACTGTCATTAACTGCAGGACCTGTATGAGTAACTTAACATTTCAGAGTCTCAATTTATTTTTTAATAAGTTAACTGAGTTAGATTCAACATCCTTTAATATACAGGTACACACTCTATGATTCTTTTAAACCAACTGATGATTGTGCTCTGGGTTTTCATTACTTAAATTGAATACCTTCATGTATTTTTTTTAAATTTTTTAATGTTTATTTATTTTTGGGAGAGAAAGACAGAGACAGAGACAGAGACAGAGAGACAGAGTGCAAGCAGGGGAGGGGCAGAGAGAGAGAGGGGGAGACACAGAATCTGAAGCAGCCTCCAGGCTCTGAGCTGTCAGCACAGAACCGGAGGCGGGGCTCAAACTCACAAACTGCAAGATCATGACCTGAGCCAAAGTCAGATACTTAAGGGACTGAGCCACCCAGGCACCCTTGTCCATGTATTTAGGGTATAATTTTGCATTCCTGACAAAAGTCACAAGATAAAAATTACATGAAATTCAAACTTCAATGTCCACAAACAAATTTTTATTGAAGCACAGCCATGCTCACTTGCATTATCTATGGCTCCCTTTGTACTATAACAGCAGAGCTGAGTGGATGCAACAGAGAGTATATGGGGTACTTGTGTTACTTTTCACTGCAGTTCAGTGCACAAATCACAATAATATAGTTATAACTTGGCAGCTTTTTATATGTCATATATCACCATGTTGGAACTTTTATTTTGTAATCACCACTGCATATTCTTCCTGGAAAAACAAAACAAAAGTTGGGTTTACACTTTTAAAGCACAGATCAAGTGTGCAGTGCTTCAGATCATCAAGAATTGTATTTATTATGCAATGGCACTGTAGCTGTGCTAAAAGAACAATATGTGTTGAAATAAGCTAATTACTTACACAATATTGATTGCAGCAGAAGAAATGTGTCAAGAGAAAATAAACTTCTTTGTGACTATTAGCCTTTCGGTAAGAACAGTAGTTCAAAGAGTGAAAGACGTTAGGAGAAGAATCAAATAGTCAATTTCTTAAAAAGGAGACATGTTGCCAATACTACTCAGTTGTTTAAGATGTCAATGCTGAGTTTGAAGTGGCTGAAAAATAATAGCTTCTGTGAATAAACAGAGTGGAACAACAGCCAAAGAGAATATTTTAAAAGAAGTTGAGAAAACACTAACTCAGGACAAAGTGAAATGGCATCTGCTAAGATGTGTTGCAATTGGTGGTAGTAAAAATATGCTTGGAGCCAAAAACAAAAGTGTTTAGTTGGACAAATGTACAAAGCCTGTAAAAATGCAGTGTTTAAAATCTATAACTATTCATTGTATTACTGATCAGCAAGTACTTTGCAGAAAACATCTGGATTAGTCATGTTACTGAACCAATAAGTCAACAGTAAACTTTACTCACTTTCGTGAACCTAATGGTCATCAGTTCTATAAATTTTTATCAGAAATACAAGCTGAATATCCTAACCTGCACCCATTATACAGTAATTTGATGGCCTAAAGTTTATTGCAATTTTTTTAAAAATTCAGGCCAAGATTAATCTCTTTCCTAAATGGGAACTACCCTCAACCATTATTATTGAACACTGATAGATTTGGAAATTCGCTTTTGCTAATTTTTGGCTGATCTTTCTCTTCATGAATTCAACCTAAAATTACAAGGCCAGCAATATTTATATGAAAAACCTATGCTATGATAAAATTATTATAATGACAGCTAATGTTTTGGAATCACATATAGTGTCAAGTTGTTTTAGACACTTCCCATGCTGTCAAAATTTAAAACAAAAAGTAAGATATCCATCTCCATACAAAGTTATGGTTAGTTTATTTTATAAAATCACAGTACAGTTGAGCAAATCAAAACCACAATAGATGTCACCTTATACCTGCCATAATGGCTAGAATAAAAAAGAGAAGAAATTACAAATGTTGTCAAGGATGTGGAGAAAAGACAAGGCTTGTGCACTATTGATGGGAATGGAAATTGATGAGACCAGTGTGGAAAACAGTATGGAAGTTTCTTTAAAAATTAAAAATAGAAATACTATATGATACAGTATAAATACTACTACAGTATAAAATACTACTACAGTATAAATACTACGGAGTATTTATCCAAAGGAGACGAAAACACTAATTCAAAAACATATATGCACCCCTACGTTTATTGCACCAGTATTTGCAATAGCCAGGATATGGAAGGAACATAAGTGTCCATCAATTGGAATGGATAAAGAAGATACTGTATATATAGAAAAAGGAATATTGTTCAGTCATAAAGAAAGAATGAGATCTTGATATTTGCAACCACATGGATGGACCTAGAAGGTATTATGCTAAGTGAAATAAGTCAGAGAAAGACAAATGCTATATGATTTCACTTATATGTGGAATCTGAAAAATAAAACAAATAAAAAACATAACCTGAAACAGACCCATAAATACAGAGAACAAACTACTGGTCACCAGAGGGAGAGGCATGTGAGGATGAGCAAAACAGATGAAGGAGACTAAGAGGTACAAACTTCCAGTTATAAAATAAATAAGTCATGGAGATGAAAAGTACATCATAGGGAATATAGTCAATAACGTTGTATGGTGACAGATGGTAATTACACGTACCATAATATTACATAATGTATAGAACTGTCAAATCTCTATGCTGTATACCTGAAATTAATATTGTATGTCAACTATACTACAATATTTTAAAAAATTTATTAATAAATAAATTCCAAAAAAAATTTACTTAATTATTATTATATTTTAATTTGACCAATTGAGATAATATGGAAGTCTATCTTCTCTCTTATTTTATAAGTACGTATCTAATACTCTTTATTTGGTCTCGTCCTAAAAAGCCTAAAATATTTTACTATCTGGTCCTTTATAAAGAAACATTGCCAAATCTTAGAACAAATTATAAAATTAACCATACCCAACATAGCCTACATAGAGTTTACTCACATCTCCTTTTACATATTTATTTCATTGAGGCACCTGGGTGGCTCAGTCAGTTAAGCATCTGACTTTGGCCCAGGTCATGATCTCACGGTTTGTGGGTTTGAGCCCACACTGACAGCTCAGAGCCTGGAGCCTGCTTTGGATTCTGTGCCTCCTTCTCTCTCTCTCTCTCTCTCTTCCTCCCCTCCACACCTCTCTCTCTCTCTCTCAAAAATAAATAAACAAACATTTACATTTTCATTTCATCAATTCATCTTGCTATATCCTCCTCATCAGGGAACGATCAATACAATATCATCAATATAATTAATCATATAGCAGAGAGCTGGAAAGTTGTTCTAACTTTAAGGCAAAATGAAGACATACTTCCATGTCAATAAGGTGAAAGCAAACTGCTTATTCACTTAGATTTTTTTTTAAAAAAATGTTTCCACCAGATCAAGTCACATAGCCACCACTGGTTATATTGATTTGCCTCACTAAGCACATAACATGTGGACTAGCTAGCATCTGCAATTGCTTTCGTCCCTTGATGATCTGCTCTCCTACAGAATTTGTCTTCTGTAAAGTCCAAGTTGTCAATGTAAATAGGTGTATAAAAAGATCCTCATCCTTGTATCCATCTTTTAAGACTATGATGGTGTCACTAACTTAAATCCCCCAGGGATCAGCTAGTGACTTTGTTTTAATATTTTGGTAATAGTGGGAAATTTCTAGACCTCCCACATCACCTTCTTTACCGTAAGTGCCTTCACTAGTTAGTGAGGTGATTCTGTAAGTTGCTGAATATACTCATTCCTATTATTAAATCAGAAACTGATAAAATAGCCACAGAAAGTTTTCCCAGACACTAGGCCCACCATGAGGTATGGATTTGGGTCAAAACTCCATTTACTTGACTGCCTTAATTTCCCTGCTCTGACTGGTAGTACTCAATAGAATTCTGAATCTGTTACTTTGGAGAAAAATGTTTTTAAAAATCTGTAAAGGTCTGAGTATATCACCTTATCAAGTCCAATACTGCTTTAGTAAATGGCTACAGGTCTGTGAGAATACAAAAGGAAGATTTGAAATATGTATATATAATGGGCCCTCCCCAAATGTACCTGGCCACTCTCCCATTAAACAGTGGAGGGAGTGAACTGGCTCTCATTTTAGTTTGAGGAGAGACCATAATTCAAGTTAGCTTTTTTTTTTTTTAAACAGACCAAGAAGGGTGCCCAGGTGGCTCAGTCAGTTAAGCATCCAACTATTGATTTCGGCTCAGATCATGATCTTGTGGCTCATGAGTTTGAGCCCCACGTAGGGCCCTGCACGGACAGCGTGGAATCTGCTTGAGATTCTATCTCCCTCAGTAAATAAATTAGTTAGTTAGTTAATTAATTAATTAAATGAATAAATAAAAATAAATAAACTTTTAAACAGACCAAGAGAGGAATTGTGTGCACGGTCCCTCTTTTTCAGTCCTCAATACTGCAGAAGTCGGTAAAATTCAAGCCATTTGATTCCTCAGATTATGCCCTATCTGGATAACTATGCCCACCTAGTCAGTAGAAATGAAGGGTTCTTTAAATCAGGTGACTTTTTTTTATTGGCAGCATCTCCTACCTTTTTTCCTCTTCCCAGGTCCAAGACAACCACAACAGAACTCTTCAGGCAAGATGGTGTCCTCCTTATCAATGTAGTTCTTGATGTTTTGGTAAAGAAAAAGTCTTCTGAGCCTTCCCTTCCTAAACATTTGGATTCCTTCCTCTACATTATATTAGTAATTTCTGGCATCTCAGGCTTCATTAAATTGAGGCTTCCCTTTAGTCTAGTTTTAGTTAACAAACCAAACTTCTCTCAGCTGCTCAAACTAGGGCAGTCTCTTTTAAGACCCTCAGATGAATAAATCCAGCCCTTACTTAAAATCATATTTCCCTCTTAGCATCTATTGCAACACAAATCCCCAAGATTTTAAAAGCTTTAAAAATCTTTCCGTGTGTAAACCTTTGCTCTGGGGTCTGAATCTACAATTGACCCTGTTCACTATAGGGATTGTTGGAGGTCATCAAGAGGACATGATTGCCCATTAGCCCTCAAGCTGGACCCAGGAAATTGGAAGCTCCTGTCAACCCTTCCCTTGGTCCTTGGAATATATGCCCTGCCTACTGTTCCCACAGCTGGAGCTATTTTCAAGGACACAGACTGGAGAAAGCAATGTGGTGCTGAGATCATCTGGATGTTATACATGACCGAGCCCTATTAAGACCTCTTTATAAAGTTTTAAGATTCTGGCAGGCAGGTGTGGAGATTTACTCATCTTGTGGCTACCAAGACAAGCCATGTTTGTTAAGTTCCTTGCTTATTAAAACTGCCATCTACCAATCTGGAGTGGCTTACCGCTTTCTTCAGTCTCTCCTTTGCCCTCTGTGTAAGAGGCGTGCGGGGGGCGGGGGGGGGGGCTGGAGTTTGCAAACCAATGGGCATTAAGACTCTAGTTACAGGAGAAGTCAATAAGCAGTTGACAAAGACTAGAAATGTCAATTGGCATCCACTTGCCAGATAATAAACCTCATGATCCTCCAACAGATGAAGAACAGCTTCTACTGATATGGAAGGTTCTGTGAAATTTTGGAGTTTGAAGTACTCAGGTGTATCTGAATCCTCCAAAATACCTCTTTCCATATCTCAATGTTCCCTCCTAATAAATTTTAAGTTCCACAAAAGATATTTTGAGACTGCAAAACTAATCTATGTTTATTTAGGAAATGACAACATCAGATTCTGTACCTGATAATTATCTACCTAAACCCTGCAGCTCTGATGAAAGATATTTTTTAGTGGTTCTATTTTCTCTGATTCTTTGATACTACTGCCTTGAGTGTGGAATTGAAAGCCCTGATTCTATTGTTTTCTCTCTAGCAGAGTTTGAAGAAATTGCCTCACTCCATAGTCCTTGGAGATTTTACACTTACCATAAGATGCTGTGGCAATCACTACTTGGTCTGTCTTTAAATTTTTAATGATTGATGTCATGAATGAATATGTCATCCTCTAATGATAACCTACTCCTGACCACCTTCAAATCTAACTGGGTCAAACAACAAATTTCTATTTCTATTATTTGAGGTCTGTTGCTTATAAGTCCTTGGGTATCAGGTACTATATTGGTTCACTGTAACAGAAAGCACTCTGGGTATTTTAAACAGCATGGAGTTTTATATAGGGAATTAGATGTTTACAAAATTATTGTGAGGGTTAGAGGAATTCTCTGTGGTACACTTTTAGAAATGACTTTCAGGAAAATAATGCTGAACTGGCTAATGAGTAGACTTCTACTCTGTCACCATCAGGCTGTCTAGGACACAACTTCTACTTCAAGATTTCACAATCTTGCTGTGATCAAAGATCAGGAAGCTACTCCCACAATCATTTATTCAGTGAATATTTATGAAGTCTGCTAGGAAGAGATTCTTCGGTGGGGATTATTGGATAGCTAGCAGGCAGAAGAAGATATGAAGCTGTGGCATAATGGGACTCCAAAAAAAAGAATTTGGGGTGTAAATTTAGGAAAGAAAAGCATGAGAAAAGCACTGAACACAAACTTTACACAATGTGTAATTTGGGCAGGGGAAGTTCTTATTCTGATTACCTGGTTTACATGGCAGAAAAATGAGTGATAAGCCATTAAGTGGGAATGCTTATATCTCTTAAATGAATCTAATCACATCAATTTATTTCATAGTGACATTTTACTTTTTCATAGATATTGCTAGACAAATTATGAGATTAGACAAAATAGTAAATAGAAAAAAAATGGTGGAGATTTTTCATTTTTACTTCTTCCTAGGCATTTACCCAAGCTCTCAATTTATTTTATCACTTGTTTGTAGAAAATAAATATAAACAAATATTGCACGTAAAAGCTGGGGCTCTAAAACCAAAATGAAGAATTAATTAACTGGATAATTTCAGCAAAAATAAATCATAGCAGTCAGAAATAAGTTTAAAAACTCACAATATTCTTTTCTGTAAAAGCCAAGTAATTGAGATTAAATGGCATGCTATATCTTAAGAGCAGTTTTGCCACATGCAGACCCTGCAGCAAGAATTTAACAGTAAGTAGTTTATTTGTGATGTTATCTTCAGAAGCACCAGCATAGGAGAAGGCAAATGAAATCAAGAAGGGAAGGAATAAAGGGTGTACTAATGAACCAGTTACTGCTCTTGATAGCTCGGCCTTGATTATCTTGGGGAAACCCTGGGAGAATGTGTAAACTGAATTATCACGTGCAAGGAAGCTGAGGGAATTTTTCCTTGGACTCCCAACACCATTGATGAAGGCTGCTTCTAGGGGCATTGCTGCCCAGAACTTCCAGCCTTGGCAGACTGAGGACATGAGAGAGATCATGCCTACTGCAAAGTCACAGGGACCTACTATAGGAGACCAGAAATTTGGCCAGGATCTGCTACCGTGTGTGTGTGTGTGTGTGTGTGTGTGTGTGTGTGTGTGTGTGTGTGTTAATTATATCGAGAACTTTTTCAATTACTTACTTACTTTTGACAGTGAAGACTTTACCTCCAGCAAAAAGTCTTGATTGACAAGTTATTTTGATGCTCTCAACTAAAAGATCTATTGGAGCACACTATACATTAAATGGATGTTCAGGGAGAGCGTAACTAAGTGGCTCATTTTATTTAATTCACTAGGTTAATTCTAAATGTCCTAGGATTTTCCAAGCTATTCCTTTTTAAAAATGTTTCCAGTGTCTGTCCCAAAATATCAGTCTTTCTCCTCAGTTAAATACGCTGCTGGTCACTGTCAACAAATGGCTGTGAGAAAATAGAAAGCTGTGTGAATTTAAATTGCTTCTTAAACACAGAGTAAATCAAAATTCACCTAAGATGTCTTTTTTCCTCTGTCTTTTTTCCCCTTTATCTCCTGCATTTCTTACATCTACTATTCCTCTGTACTTTCAAATACCACTTTATTTAACAACAGCAAAACAACAATTCTAATGACTTTCTTAAAAAAAAAAAACTATCAACATTGTAATCTTATGTTAATATGTCTGTCAAGACACATCCAGAGATTTTCTACTTGATTAATAATAACAAACCAATTTTAAAATTATATTATTTCAGTCACTACAACATTTTGCCCCTAGATTTCTTTTCCCTTTGGTAAATAAGAAATCAATTACAATCTCATCTTTGGATTTGAAAATGCCATGAGCATCCATTTGACTTTTTTTTACATTTCCATATGACAGTAGAAGTTGATGATGACAGTAAACAAATATTGAATTTCTTTTCAAGTTGTCTCCTTCCCAGAGGACTCTTTTTTAATGAAATTTAGCAACCTGGGAAGGTTGTCCTTTGTAGCTTTCCTCTTTAGGAAGAGCATGCCAGTGAAATTCAGCAAGGAATTAGTCATTAAAAGAAGTCATTCTATTGCTAATGAAACTAGCAATATAATTTTTGTAACTGATCTATAGGGCTATTAAAACTGCTGAAACCAACCTGAATATTCTCAGATGCAAGAAAAAAAATACATTTCATCTATTTTTTAAAACTGACATATAATCATATATGGTAAAGATGATTTCTCTGGTCTAAGAATAAAATCATTTACATGGCATTGATCAAAAGGTGACCTTTCAAAGTTAATTAATCAAGGATCATGCTTAATATAGTAATTTTCTTAGTAGTGAAATATTATTATATATTTGGCAGAACTATTACAAAGATAATTTGGCAACCTCTTCACTGAAAATGGTTCTTCTCATAAAAATGAGTACCCAGAGAGATTTTTATGCATACTCTAATTCTATTTTATAAGCAAAGAATTACTCTAGAGAAATATATCACTAACCCTTTAGTGTTTAGGTAGACAATGATGCAGATTAAAAAAATCTAGCAATGGTGGGCATAGTTTGGGGAATAAAGGTAAAATAAGAGTGGAAACCCATTTTGTTAGAACCACCGTTTGCCTACCTAATATCCATTCTCTCCTTCATTCTTACAATTGTAGATACTGGCAATTTGGTAACTAAAATTAGCATTTTTCAGGGGTGCTAGGGTGGCCCAGTCAGTTGAGCATCCACTCTTGATATCAGCTCAGGCCATGATCTAGTGGTTGAGGGATTGAACCCCATGTGTGACTCTGTGCAGAACGTGGAGCCTGCTTGGGATTCCGTCTCTCCCTCTCTCTCTGCCTCTCCCCTGACTGCGCTCTCTCTCTCTCAAAATAAATAAACTTAAAAAAATTAAAAAAAAAACAAATCAGACTTGCTCAGCCTCCTTTGCAGCAATGATAGCTTTGGACACATTTCTGGTCAATGACAGATAAGCCATATTCTGCTAGGGGTGTCTAGAAATGCTTCGTATTACTTAAAGAAACAATTCTCCTACTCTTTCTTGTTCCTTCCTTCTTTGTGCCTAGAATATGGTCTGCATCTGAAGCAGCTATCATAAAACCATAAGTCTGATAGCCACACACCAAGAATGATGGGACGTAAGGCTATAGGCACACTGAGACTACCTCATACCAAATGTAATCCCTAACTGATAATCATCCTTAGTATCACTACCAAAAAATTATAACAAACCTCTTGAATGAGGACAGATATTCACGTGGACATTTATCCTGGGTCTTAAGTCATATTGGGGGAACATAATGTCATACATAAGAAAATCATGAGCTTCTACAATGATATTTTCCTCTGATTTTTGTGCAGAATGTTATAGAATCAATTATCCAATAAATAAGTTAGAATCCGTTAACGTAAAATGAAAATGCCTCCCAGAGGATGCCCAAGGTGCATTGGCTATACTGCCAAAGAAATGAAGAGACACCCCAATGAAGCATGTTAAGTGGTCATGACTTCTATTCCTTCCAACCTTTTTCATAAAATACGCCTTAAACTAATTATGTTAGTCTTTCTCCATACATACATGACAACCATCTGGATCTCAGCACCTCTGACTGGCTATCCTAATGGTAATAATACAGGCACTTCTCAGAAATCCTGGGAATGTTGATCACAGGTGTTGACAGCCAAAGGGGAAGTAGCTCTACTTTCCAAATAGTCAGGTGGATCTGTTACAATCTGTTTTTCTCAGCCAGACTGGAATCAACAATTCTTCATGCATTTGCAACAATCTCCTTTAAGCTAACTTCCCTTGTTTATTTTGCCAATTTGGCAAAATTGATGTTCACAACTTATGTTACAATTCATAAACAAATGTACAGGTAGACACATCTCTTTTGCACCATTAGATCAGCCGTATTCAAATTATAAAACCCATATATCTATAGTCAGTCAAATTGTCAAATATTCATGGTTGTTAACATGATATGAAATAATTAATGCAAGCAAAATAATAAACCTCTTAGGAAATATTTGAATTATTTTATCTGTGGAAACTTTAATTTGATAAATCTGAAGAAACTACAGTTTAAACAGAGGCTTCAGCCAATTCTACAAAGAGCTATGTATTGAGGAACCTTTAAAATTTTCCTAAATTGGGGTGAAGGGTTAGGTTTTACTACTACATCTACTAGTAACTGGATGTGGTCTGCACAGGAGAGGGAAACTATTTTTGCATCAGTCAGTTCGCTTCAACTCAGGTAATTCTGAGAGAAGGAAGCAGTTATGATCTATCAACAGCTAACACTCCCAATAGTTGGGGGAAGAGGTGTCTTGACCCGAAGGAGGACCTGGATAGTGTACCTCCAAAATCCTTCTCATCAGTTGAAGACTTCTGGGAAACTTTTATATGAAATATAAATCTCATCATACTCAGTACCCATACTATATACCCCTCACCCCCAAAACCCTCATTGTTAATTTTGTACCCTTGTTTTCTCCACGTCCTTGACCATTTGCCCAACCTGTAAGTTCCTCTCCTTGAATCACTATGGATTTATATCTCAAGCTGTCTTCCTACTTGGAGTAAATGACCGAAGGCACAACCCAAAGTGCTACTCGTTGGAAGGATTTTTTTCACTACTTTCAGGACCAACCATGCTAACAGATTATGCAGAAACTATAAAAGCTAGACCTTACTTTTCCACAGCTATAGGTAGATGGAGAATCTATAGAGCAAGGGGAAATGGTACAGTGTGAGTCTGAATCACCCGTTTCTACTCTTCTGCCTACTAGCTTTGCTCAGATCCAATCCCATGACATCATTTCCATTTTACACTGGAATACTGCTATGCTGATATTGTCTGGCAAACACATAATCTCCAGTTCAATACAGGCATAATCACTTGACTATGTATCATTTCAGAAGCTGCTTTTTAATTAGTTGGGGGAAATACAGAGGAGAGAGAAAGGTTGGGAGTTACTCCAAACTTGCAGGAGATGATGGTAGGGATGATTGGTATCAGCCAATAGGAAGAGTCAAAGGAGTTTGGTCAAATGAGGTGATGTTGGATGGCAAGCAGGGGGATGAAGTTACTTCGAATACACTCTTCATAGATCTTTGACAGAAGACCATTTCTCTCTAAGAAGTCCGTACTTTCAAAAAGCTACGTAGGAAATTAAAAAAAAGAGGGAAGGGCAACTGTAGAGACAGAAAGAACAACTACTCACAGCACACTAATAACATTTACTGAGACTCATGCATTGGCCCCCTGTTAGGTGCCCTACACACTCAATCTCATCAAATGCACATGACAAACCAGTGGTAATTAATTGCCCAGCAATCACAGAGAAATGACTGACATGAATTTGAAACAGACCTACTAATTCTGAAGTTCACACCACCCCTATCATGTCACTTTCCCATTCGGTTTTGCTGACTTCACAAATTCTTCAGCTGGGGCTGAAATGCATTTCAATCATAAGAGACATTCTGTAAGAATTCTTGTTATCATGCAGTTATCTAGGCAAACCTGGAATGCCTTAAGTCTGAGAGAGACCTGGAGAGCTCATTAAAGTCGATATATGCTGAGTTGGAGAAAATTAAATTTTATCCTTGATTTCTCTAGCTAAGGAAAATTTCAAGGCTCATTGACATGAAAAGCACTGGGGTACAAACCAGAAAAAAAATGTTCACTGAGATTAGTAAGTTGCCCAGCTGTTCTTTATATTCATGGCCTTCAGATACGTCAACATATGTCAACTATACAGTTCAGATTAGGTTTGGGAAAAGAGACAAAATCTTCCAGGCTGAGAAAACATTTGTGTGTTGAAAATATTTTCATTCTGATTCATCTACAAACACTGTTCTACTTTTCAATGTTATGACTTCAATCAGTCCATCACGAAAAACAGTCATTTGAAACTTACTAAATTACATTTCTGTGAAACAAAAAGGATTAGAATTCTCCTTTAAAAATGTATCCCTTTCAGGGGCGCCTGGGTGGCTCAGTTTGTTAAGCATCCGACTTCAGCCTAGGTCATAATCTCACTGTTCCCAAGTTTGAGCCACGCGTCAGGCTCTGTGTTGACAGCTCTGAGCCTGGAGCCTGTTTCAGATTCCGTGTCTGCCTGGCTTTCTCTGCCCCTCCCCCACTCAGGTCTGTCTGTCTCTCTCAAAAATAAATATTTCTTAAAAGTGTATCAGTTTCATAGAATTTTACTGTAAAGTAATTGCTTCTTGTTTTTAGCTAATATGTTATATCTGTACAGAGCACACAGTGTTTTTGAAATATTTTCTTCATTTTTGTGCATGAAACCTATTAAAATCACAAGAAATCCCTTTAAATATATTCTATGTTTCTTCTATTATATTGACTGACTTTCATGCATGGATGGCTAGTCCTCAGAAGCATGAAAATATCCACATCTTAAAGCGTCAGAAAGTGAAATTCTACCATCTCAATCTTTAATGAGGAATCTTCATATATGTCGGTCTAAAAGCCTATTAGAATGATTTAGAGGACAAGAATACTGGGGCCAAAGATCTTTCCACTAGAGACCCTTTATATTAGCAAATTCAAGCTGGTGGATTCCAACTCAAACCTGTTTTATTTGGCTGTCCCAGTGTTTGATTTGAATTTCAATGCCTTCATGCAAGCCAGGCCTTCTCCACTTTGACACAATAACTACCCCTCGGTATTATATCCTGATGCAAATAATGATGCTACTTACTATACTCTAAAAGCACTTGACTTTGTGTAGAAGAGAAAAGGTGTCAAGAACTCTCCATCAAAACTTTCAAGATTAATGATATCTAGTTTTGACAAACATGTGGGAAAAAACGGCGACCTTTGTAGCTTTTAGTGAGAAAACCTTTTTTGGAGAGGAATGAAGTTTGGTTATAAAAGCTCTCAAATTTTAAAAATGTGTACCTTTGACTCTATAATTTTAAATCTAAGGAATTGTTTTCTAAAGAAATACACAGATATAACTTTATGTACAAAAATGTGCTTGGCTGCATTGCTCAAAGTAGCAAAATCTTGGAAACAATCTCGATGTGCATTTATAGGAGAATAGTTATAGAAATTATGATATAGTCATTATTTATATCTATATATCACATATGTCAGATATATATGAATATCATGCATACATATAATAAACGGTATGTGTACTCTATGTACCGGAAAGGAAAGCTCTCAAGGCATAGTGTTAAGTAAAAAAAGCAAGTTGCAGTTGAATGTGTATAGTATGAGCCCATTTTATAAAAAATAAAAGTAAAAAATATGTACACGCCTGTATAAAATTTATGTATGAATTCATACAAATTTAATAATACCAAGGAGAAGGTGAGAGAGGGATTTAAACAAATTTTAATGTATATAATTCTAAGTTGTATGAATCATTGAGAATTAGAAAAATCTCATAGACCACTGTATTATCATAATAATAAACCCCATGTGGGTGGACGGGTCCTCTGTTCACATAAAGAAAATCCTTGAAGGAATACAATGCTTTTCATTAACAACCAATACTGTAACATCTTGTCAGCTCATACTATTTTTCCCTCTGTCTGAAATCATTCCTTCATAGTCCTTTTTTAAAAAAAAAAAAAAGTCTCCATAGTTCTTATCATGGTTTATAATTATATGTTGGTTTGGGAAACAATGTGTTTTACATTCATCTCTTCATCTAACCTGTGAGGTCAGGGACCATATCTATGCTGCCCACCATTATATATATGTAACACTAGGAGCAATAGATACACGAAAAATATTTGTCAAATGAATAAATCACGAGTGAATTTATTATTTAACTGCCATTATCTGAAACCTTAGATTTTTGTTTAAACAGTCTGATTTTGGGTGTGCCTGGGTGGTTTAGTCAGTTAAGCATCCAACTCTTGATTTCAGCTCAGGTCATGATCTCATGGTTTGTGGGTTTGAGCCCCACATGGGGCTCCATGATGACAGTGCGGAGCCTGCTTGGGATTCTCTCTCTCTCCCTCTCTCTCTGTACCTCCCCCACTCAGACGCTCTTTCTTACTCTCTCTCACTCTCTCTCTCAAGAATAAATAATAAATTGGGTGGCTCAGTCGGTTAAGCGGCTGACTTTGGCTCAGGTCATGATCTCGCGGTCAGTGAGTTTGAGACCCGTTTCAGGCTCTGTGCTGACAGCTCAGAGCCTGGAGCCTGTTTCAGATTCTGTGTCTCCCTTTCTCTCTGCCCCTCGCACATTCACGCTCTGTCTCTCTCTGCCTTTCAAAAATGAATAAATGCTAATTTTTTTAATTAAGAAAAAAAATAATAAATTAAAAAAAATAAAAATAAATAAGTCTGATTTTTTAAAAGCCATATAAAATGGGTAAGAGGAAAATCAGATTTTGGAAAAAAGGATAGAAAAATACGCTAACAATTTTAACTAGTTTGCAATTTCATGGGCCTTGATAAAGTAACACTTACAGATATTTAGGATTATCTCTGTGTACAGGGACTTGGCCTTAATTCAATCATTCAATTTATTCATTAATACTCATCTGTTGAGCTTTCAGCCCCTTCAGAGAAAATCGTTCAGGCAGATGTGGTTTCAATGCAGTGTTTCCTCTTAAGATCACAATCAGCTACCTACGAAGAAAATAAAGGCTTCTCTTTTCCTCAGCTTTTAAAACCATGTGTTCCAGCTCTTGTGAGTCTCATTCATTTTCTCATCTTGTTGGATTTTTCCACTAATAGCTATCCTTAATCCAAAAGGTGTTTTGCCCAGCACATTTCTGCTTTTATTTTCCCAATTTCATTCTTTTTACTGCTGTTTATTTCAAGATTTTATTTATCTATTTTAAAATTGACTTTTTATCGCTGTTTTCCTGGCCTTGGTTGTATCTGAGGTTTTAAGATGGTTGTGTCATTAGGTAATAGTTAAATTCTTTGCAATTTTTATGTTTAATCGCAAAAAATCTGGGGCCATTTTATAATGACTACATCTCATGCCACTCAGGGCAGGTCAATGCATGAATTTCAAGCAAGATCACTTGCTTTTTGGAGGCATAATCCCTCCTCTTATTCACACCGGCCTCCCAAGTGGAACTCACCCCTATACTTGGAATACTGAATAATTCTCCTTATTAAAGAGGATGTATCCCGAGAGACTTGTTTTCACAAAATTATTTTTTGCCCAATGCTCTAAGTTATGCTGTTCCCTTTAATTTGTTAAAAGCATGTTAGTTAAATGGAAAATATTTATTTTCTATTACTTTTTAAGTAAATTATTTGCCAATAGTAATCTTTTCCTTTACAGGTTGCCAAACTGAAAATGATGGCATCTCATACTTCCTAATCTCATCATAATTTGCAAAATACTTTCATATCTGAATTGTGTCATGATTTTTCACCTCTGATTCTAGTTTGATATTCAATCGCATAAAATAAACACATGATGAGGGACTCCTATGTTTAAGCATTAAACCAACTCTTCAGAGGCTAGCAAGAATGAGATAGTCTCCTCACTTCCAAACCCTGAGAAATGTGATGACTGATGCATTTGAAATAAAGAGAAATTGTTATTGAAATATAGGATACCGCAACTTAGTGCAATGAAGCAAATTTGATATCAATATTCAGTGCCAATGGTGATCAAGGATAGATTTATGTTTGGCTGGGATTAGTGATAAAGGCTAGAGAAATATGAATCTGACTGCCTTGCCTTTTGACTCCAGCCCCAACTATCTTCTTGAATTATGTTTGTGATTACTGTCCTTAATTTTTGTCCAATATTCTCCTTCCACTTGAACATAGTCCCTAGCTAAAACCATGATATCAATTCTTAATATTTAACTTTAATATCTCAATCCCAACTCTCTCATTTGGCTCTTAATGTGTGTGATGATATAGTACAAGATGGCAATGCTGGTAATATTTTTCCAGGCAATAATCCTTTTTTTACCAACACCTTTTTTTGAGTCATTCCAAAGTTCCCCGGATTGTGCTGGACTCTAGGGCACCTGGGTGGATCAGTTGGTTTGCGTCTGACTTCGGCTCAGGTCATGATCTCATGGTTTGTGAGTTCGAGCCTGTGTCGGTCTCTGTGCTGACAGCTCAGAGCCTGGAGCCTGCTTCAGATTCTGTGTCTCCCTCTCTCTCTGTTCCTCCCCTGCTTGCACTCTGTCTCTCTCTCTCTCTCTCTCTCAAAAATAAATAAAAATTAAAAAAAAAGAATTGACTTAAATAATTTACAATCAGAAGAGTTTGCAATCCAGACATAATTAATTAGAAATTATTTTCACAAACTAAGAAATATATTGGAAGTTTAAAATATATTGGAATTTTCCTGTTCAACTTTCTAACAATCTTTAGTATGTAAAGGAAACCTACCAAGATACTGGATTAGGCAATTTACTAGGTGTGTAGTAAACAAAAACCCAAATAAAAGTACCTGGAATGTCTGGGTGGCTCAGTCAGTTGAGCATCTGACTCTTGATTTCAGTTCAGGTCATGATCCCAGGGTTGTGGTATTGAGCCCTGTGTTAGGCTCCATGCATGGAGCCTACTTGGGATTTTCTCTGTCTCTCTCTCACACTCACTCTGCCCCTCTCCCCCACTCATACTCTCTCTTTCTCTAAAATAACAATTAAAAAAATTATCTAATGATGACAATGAAGAAAAAATGGATTTAAAGTTAAAGAAAGGCAAAAGTTTATCTGACAGAAAAGTAAAAATACACCATAGATCAATACTGAAAACACACTAAAAGGGAAATTAATCAGTGCTAGCCACAATGCTGTCAGAAGATCATTGTAATTGCTTCTCCAATGGAGTAACAGGAATGCTCATTCTTTGCTGGTGGGAATGTAACATAAACTGTCCTAAACTATTATGCATATTTCAATCCCTAGCACAGCCATAAAACAGGAAACAAACAAGGAATTATAGTTAAAAAGCCAACATAGAAAAAACAGGGAGTAAAAAGTTAATGATAATCCAGAATAAGGGAGTAAAAAAGAGAAAACAAATAGCAAAATTCTAAACTTAAAAACTAATCACATAAGTAATTTAAAAGATATGTACTTTAGGGATACCTGGTTTGCTTAGTCAGTAGAACATGTGACTTCATCTTGGGGATTATGAGTTTGAGCCCCATGTTGGGTTTGGATATTTCTTAAAGAATTTTTTTAAAAAAGATATGTACTTGAAATAACTTTGGGAGGAGTTAAGATGGTGGAGAAGTAGGGGGACCTGGATTTTCTCATCCCTCAAACACAGCTGTATTGGGGTCAGATGGCTTGGAACACCCAGGAAATAGAACTGCAGTGCAACAAAAGGACCTCCACAGTTGTTGTAGGGAGACAGAGGAAGGCGAAGTACCGAGTGGCCCAGTTCTTTTTTTGCAAACAGCCTTTGGAGCTGACACTCCGAGGTTTTGGAAATGTGCAACTTTTTCCAGAGTGGAACCTCGTGTGTGCTCCTAGGGAGGAGAGAGTTGGTCTCGCGTGCATAGCGTAGTGTAGTGATCTCCAGGGCACGCTGGTAGAAAGTAGTCCCTTTCCTGGAGTATTTTGGAAGGAGGGCTATTACATCCCCAAGGACAAAAGACCCTGCAGGTGCCAGTCAAAGGCCTTTCATCAGCAGGGTGGAGAGGCTCTACTGTGGAGGAGGGGAGCAGATGGTGCCAGATCCTTTAAGACATGGGGTTTTGAATCCCAGCTGAGCACCAAGAGGAAGGCACAGAAGAATTGTGACGTGGGACAAACTGACTGCCCTCGCTATTCTGTGAGGGCTGCCTGAAGAGCATGGGTCGAGAGCCCCAGTCCGGGGAAGAGAGATTGAGGTGACACCATTTTCTCCCCAACAAGACAGTGGGACTTTAGAGAACAGCACAGTGGCCCCCAGCAGAAGCAGGACACGTTTACACCAAATCCTGCCCCTCCGTGCCTCACAACTGCTTATTTACTGGCGCAAGACTGAGTCTGACGGAAGGCAGCCAGTCTCTCCTCCAGACCAGCACAGCTACCACCTCCAGACACCAACAGACAACTTCTTGTTGTTGTTGTTGTTTGTTTGTTTGTTGCTGCCCTCTTCTTTTTTTCTATTGGAATCAGGCTCATAATTTCTGATTTGTTTTTTTGTCACATCTAATATATATATATATATATATATATATATTGTTTTTTGATCAGGCTTTTTTATTCTATTCTTTTTCCTTCTTTTACCTCTTCTTCTGCTTTTTTTCTTCTTTCTTCTCCTTTCCCTTTCCTTGGGATCAGACTTATAGTTATTTTGATCTTCTGTTTGGTTTTCTTTTCTCCCCTTTCCTTTTTCTCTTTTTATGGGATCAGAACTTTCCCCTCACCCCCTTCCCCAACACACACACACCTTTTTTCCCCAGGTTTACTTCAACAAACAAATCAAAGAAAAGTTAGTTAAAGGTCCAAACACTCCACCACTGCAAGAAAGGAGGTATTCTGCCGAGGACTGACCAGTGAGATAGAGCAGCCCAAACACGATAGCAGAGTGTGTGCAACATACACCAGAAATACTTCCTGGAGTTCTCTGGATAGTGTATGACCCCTCTTTACTATTGTGGGATTCTCAGGTGTAGGACATATAACACACTTTTAAAATATGCAAAAGATAGGGGCACCTGGGTGGCTCAGTCAAGCATCCGACTTCAGCTCAGGTCGTGATCTTATAGTTCGTGAGTTCAAGCCCCGTGTCAGGCTCTGTGCTGACAGCTCAGAGCCTGGAGCCAGCCACAGATTCTGTGTCTCCCTCTCTCTCTCTCTGACCCTCCCCCGCTCACGCTATGTCTGTATGTCTCAAAAATAAATAAACGTTAAATTGTCAAAAAAAAATTTAAAATATGTGCAAAAGACAGAAGCTTAGCCAAAATGACAAGATGGAGGAATTCATGTCCTAAAAGAAAGGTTAAGAAAGGTTAAGAAGAAATAGCAGCCAGGGACTGACTCAAAATAGATAGACATAAACAATATATCTGAAGAAGAATTTAGAACAACAGTCATAAGACTAATAGCTGGGCTTAGAAAAAGCATAGAAGACATCAGAGAAATCCTTGTTGCAGAGATCAAAGACCTAAGAACTAGTCAGGATGAATTTTGAAAAGTTATAGCTGAGATGCAAAATAAACTAGATTCAGTGACAGGGAGAACTGAAGAAGCAGAGGAGAGAATAGGAGAAATAGAAGATAAAATTATGGAAAATAATGAAGCCAAAAAAAAGAGGGAAAGAAATTACTAGATCATGAAAAGAGAATTAGAGAACTAAGTGATTTCAGAAACAAAACAATATCCGTGCCATAGGATTTCCAGAAGAAAGCAAGAAAAGGGGGAAGAAGGTTTATTTGAACAAATTATAACTGAGAACTTCCTAATCAGGGGAAGGAAACAAGCATCCAAGTCCAAGAAGCACAGAGAACTCTCTTCAATATCAACAAAAACAGGTAAACACCAGGACATATCATAGTGAAACTTGAAATATACAATGATAAAGGGAGAATTCTGAAAGCAGCTAGAGACAAAAGGTCCTTAACTTACAATGACAGACACACAAGGTTAGTAGAAGATCTGTCCACTGAAACTTGGCAGGCCAGAAGTGAGTGGCAGGAAATATTCTACGTACTGAATAAGAAAAATATGCAGCCAAGAATCCTTTATCCAGTGATGCTGTCATTCAGAATAGAAGGAGAGATAAAGATTCTCCCACACAAACAAAAACTAAAGGAGTTCATGACTACACCAGCCCTGCAAGAAATTCTCCGGGGGACTCTGTAAGTGGAAACTAGCAAAGGCTACAAAGGGCCAGAGAACATCACCAGAAACATGAAATCTACAAACACAATGGCACTAAATATCTAGCAATAATCACTCTGAATGTAAATGGACAAAATGCCCAGTCAAAAGACATAGGTCATCATAATGGATAAGAAAACAAGACCCATCTATATGCTGTTTATAAAAGACTTATTTTATACCTAAGGACACCTGCAGATGAAATAAAAGGGATGGAGAACCATCTATCATGTTAATGGACATCAAAAGAAAGCCCGCATAGCCATACTTAGACAAACTAGATTTCAAAACAAAGACTGTAGCAAGAGACAGAGAAAGGCATTTTATCGTAATTAAAGGGTCTATCCATCAAGAAGAGCTAACAATTATAAATATTTATGACCCCAACTTGGAGTACCCAAATACATAAATCAATTAATTACAAACACAGGCAAACTCATTGATAATAATACCATTATTGTAGGAGACTTTAATACTCCACATACAACAATGAATAGGTCATCCAAGCACAAAATCAACAAGGAAACAAAGGCTCTGAATGACACACTGGACCAGATGGACGTAACTGATATATTCAGAACATTTCATCCTAAAGCATTCTTGAGCATACATGGAACATTCTCCAGAAGAGATCACATATTACAAATCAGCCCCCAACAGGTACAAAGAGACTGAGACCATACCATGCATATTTTCAGATCACAACTTTATGAAACTTTAAATCAACCACAAGAAAAAACTTGGAAAGCTCTCAAATACATGGAAGTTAAAGAACACCTCACTAACGAATGAATGGGATAATTAGGAAATTAAACAAGAAATTTAAAAATACATGTAAGCACGGGAAAATGAAAACACAATATTCCACACCCTTTGAGATGCAGCAAAGGCAGTCTTCAGAGGAAAATACATTGCAGTTCAGGCCTATATCAGGAAGCAGGAAAGATCCCAAATACATACTTAACCTTACATCTAAAGGAGCTAGAAAAGGAGCAGCAAATAAATCTCAAAGCCAGAAGAAGAAGATAAATAAAGATTAGAACAGAAATAAACAATACAGAATACATTAAAAAAAAAAAAAACAGTAGAACAGATTCAATGAAACTAAACTGGTTTTTTGAAAGAATAGTCAAAACTGATAAACGTCTAGCCAGAGTTCACAAAAAGAAAAGAGAGAAGACCCCGCACCAAAAAAAAAAAAAAAAAAATCATGAATGAAGAAGGAGAGATCACAATCAACACCAAAGAAATACAAATAATTATAAGAGAATACTATGAAAAATTATATGCCAACAAACTGGACAATCTGGAAGAAATGAACAAATTCAAATTCTAGACACTCACACACTACCAAACTCAAACAGGAAGAAATAGAAAATTTGGACAGGCCCATAACCAGCAAAAAAAATTAAATCAGTTATCAAAAATCTCCCATAAAATAAGAGTCCTGGGCCAGATAGCTTCCCAGGGGAATTCTAGAAAACATTTATAGAAGAGTTAATACTTATTCTCCTCAAACTGTTCCAAAAAATAGAAATAGGAGAAAAGCTTCCAAACTCATTCTATGAAGCCAACAATACTCTGATTCCAAAACCAAAGATCCCACTAAAAAGGAGAATTACAAACTAATCCCTGATGAACCTGGATGCAAAAATTCTCAACAAGATACTAACAAATCAAACTCAACAGTACATCAAAAGAAGTATTCACCATGATCAAGTGGGATTTATTTCTGGGTTGCAGGGCTGGTTCAATATTTGCAAATCAATCAATGTGATACACCACATTAACAAAATAAAGGATAAGAAACATATGACCCTTTCAATACACACAGAAAAAGCATTTGACAAAATATAGCATCCTTTTTTTTTCTTGGTCTTTTATTTTTATTTATTTTTTTATTTAAATTCAAGTTAGTCAATATATAGTGTAACAATGATTTCAGGAATAGAATTTAGTGATTCATCACTTACATATATCACCCAGTGCTCATCCCAACAAGTGCCCTCCTTACTGGCCATCACTCATTTAACCCACCCCACCATCCAACACCCCTCCAGCAACCCTCAGTTTATTCCCTGTATTCAAGCATCCTTTCTTGAAAAAAAAAAAAAACTCTCAAGAAAGTAGGGACAGAAGGAACATACCTTAACATCATAAAAGCCGTTTATAAATGGTCCACAGCTAAATCACCCTTAATGGGGATAAACTGAGAGTTTTCTCCCTAAGGTCAGGAACACAACAGGGATGTCCACTCTCACCACTGTTGTTCAATCTATGTTGAACTGGAAGTCTTAGCTTCAGCAATCAGACAACACAAAGAAATAAAAGGCATCCAAATTGGCAAGAAAGAAGTCAAACTTTCACTCTTTAAAGATGACATGATGCTCTATGTGGAAAACCCAAAAGACTCCACCAAAAAACTGCTAGAGTTGATACATGAATTCAGCAAAGTTTCAGGATATACTATCACTGTACAGAAATTGGTTGCCTTTCTATACACCAATAATGAAGCAACTGAAAGAGATATCAAACAATAGGTCCCATTTACAATTGCAGCAAAAACCAAAAAATACTTAGGAATAAACCTAACAAAAAGGTAAAAGATTTGTACACTGAAAACTATAGAAAGCTTATGAAGGAAATTGAAGAAGAAATGAAGAAATGGAAAAACATTCCCTGCTCATGGAATGGAAGAACAAATATTATTGAAATGTCGATACTACCCAAAACAATCTACGTATTTAATGCAATCCCTATCAAAATAACATCAGCATTGTTCACAGAGCTATAAAAAACAATCTTAAAGTTTATGTGCAACCACAAAAGACCCTGAATATCCAAAGTAATGTTAAAAAATAAAACGAAAGCTGTCATCACAATATCAGACTTGAAGCTGTATTACAAAGCTGTAGCCATCAAGACACTATGGTATTGGCACATAAACAGACACATAGATCAATGGAATAGAATAGAGTGCCCAGAAATGGGCTCAAATATATGGCCCAAATGTATGGTCAACTAATCTTTGACAAAACAGGAAGGAGTATCCAATGGAAAAAAGACAGACTTCAGCAAGTGGTGCTGGGAAAACCGGACAGTGACATGCAGAAGAATGTGGACCACTTTTTTACACCATACACAAACATAAATTCAAAGTGGGTGAAAGACCTAAATGTAAGATAAAAAACCATCAGGAGAAAAATCCTACAGGAGCAAACAGGCAGCAACCTCTTTGACTTTAGCCACAGCAACTTGTTACTTGACATGTCTCTGGAGCAAAAATGAACTATGGGGCTTTCTCAACAAAAAGCTTATGCACAGTGAAGGAAACAGTTAACAAAACTAAATGCAACCAATGGAATGGGAGAAGATATTTGCAAATGACATATTGGATAAAGGGTTAGTATCCAAAATCTATAAAGAACTTATCTATTCTTATTATCAAACTCAACACCCAGAAAACAAATAATCCAGGGAAGAAATGGGCAAAAGACATGAATAGACACTTTTCTAAAGAAGACTTCCAGATGGCTAACAGACACATGAAAAAATGCTCAACATCACTCATCATCAGGGAAATACATTTCAAAACCACAATTACATACCCCCCCACACCTGTAAGAATGGCTAAAATTAACAATTCAGGAAACAACAGATGTTGGTGAGGATTTGGAGAAAGGAGAACACTTTTGCACTGTTGGTAGGAATGCAAACTAGTGAAGTCACTCTGGAAAACAGTATGGAGGCTCCTCAAAAAATTAAAAATAGAACCACCCTACGACCCAGCAAGTGCACTCTTAGGTATTTATACAAAGATACAAATATGCTGATTTGAAGGGGTATATGCACCTCAATATTTATAGCAGTACTATCAACAATAGCCAAATTATGGAAAGATCTCAAATGTCCATTGACTGATGAATACATAAAGAAGATGTGATGTGTGTGTATATATATATACACCTCCACACACACAATGGAATGCTACTCAGTGATGAAAAAGAATGAAATCTTGCCATTTGCAAAAAGGTGGGTGGAACTAAAGGATATTAAGCTAAGCTAAACAAGTCAGTCAGATAAAGACAGATATCATATAAATTCATTATATGTGGAATTTGAGAAACACAACAGATAAAATAGGGGAAGGGAAGCAAAAATAAGATAAAAACAAAGAGGGAGGCAAACCATAAGAGACTCTTAAATACAGACAAAAAACTGAGGGTTTTTGTAGAGGAGGTGGGTGGGAGGATAGGCTAAATGGCTGATGGGCATTTAGGAGGGCACTTTTTGGGAAGAGCACTGGATTTCATATAAGAGATAGATCACTGGGTCCTATTCCTGAAGCCAAGATTACACTGTATGTTAACTAACTGAATTTCAATTAAAAAAAAAAAAAAGCTATATACTTTAAGCCTAAAGAGAAAGATAAAATATTAAAAAATAGAAAGTTGTAGAATATAAATATCAAACATAAAAATGTTATAATGTCTATCATATCAGACTATGTAGGTTTCAAGAGAAAGAATATTATCAAATACAAAGAGGGATCTTTCATAATAATAAAAGGTCAATTCATTAGCAATACATAACAATCCTAAATCAGGTATGCACCTAATAACACAGGTTTAAAAACATAAAGTAATAATTATAAAACTAAGGAGAAAACAAATAATACACAATTGCAGTTAGCACTTTTAATATTCCAGCCTTGGTAATTTATAGAACAAGCAAATACAAAACATAGAATATTAAAGGGCAAATTGACCAATGTATCCTAGTTGACATTTATAGAACTCTCTATCTAATAACTGCATAGTGTACAATCTTCTCAAAAATTGATGATACATTCACCAGAATGAGTATAAATTAGGCTTTTTTGAAAAAAAAATCAGTGAATTCCAGGGGTCCCTAGGTGGCTCAGTTGGTTGAGCATCCAACTTCAGCTCAGGTCATGATCTCATGGTTTGTGAGTTCAAGCCCCACATCGGGCTTGCTGCTGTCTGTACAGAGCCCGCTTCAGATCCTCTGTCCCTCTCTCTCTGTCCCTCCACCACTTGCACTCTCAAAAACTTAAATAAGACAGAAAAAAATAAAAAACTCAGTGAATTTCAAAGAATTAAATTCAGTACATAATATTTTCTAATCTAAATGTAAATTTGATATTAATAATAAAAATAGTAAGCAGTATAATTCTAAATCACTGCAAATGGTTCAAAAATATCACAATGGAAATTTTAAAATTAATTCAAAATAAGTGATACTGAAAACACAACATATAAAGCTTTGTGAGATGCAGCTAAAGCAGTGCTTAGAAGAAAACTAATATTAGAAAATAAATATAATTTGAAACCAGCCATATTGCCTTTTATTTTATGAGTAGGAAAAAAAAGAGCAAGACAAACACAAACTAAGTTGAAGAGTGAAAATAATTTTTAAAAATGAAAGAAAGAAAACAGACAAATAATAGAGAAAAATAATGGAATTTTGGTTTTTGAGAAAATAAAATTTATAGCCCCTCTTGCTTAATATGTAGAGAAAAAGAGGGAAAGAACAATCTAACAATGTTACAAATTAAAGAGGAAACACTACTACATTTAGACTAGAGCAGTTAAAAAAATAACACAGAATTAGTATTAAAACAATATTCCATATTTACCAAAAAACCTGTAATGCCTATTCATTAAAAACCAAAATTAACTAAATTTATATAGGAAGAAATAGAAAAATGCCCACAGTCCTATATCAGTTAAAGAAATTGAATATGTAAATAAATGCCTTCCCTCAAAAATACTTCTAGTCCAGATACTTCACCAGTGAATTCTATCAAACATTAAGGGGGAAAAAATAATTTAACTCTAAACAAGTGCTTACAGAGAAAAAGGAGAAAAAATACTTCCAAACTCATTTTGTAAAACCAGAATAATCCTGATCCCCAAACCCGAAATGAATATTACAAGAAAAGAAAATGGACAGCAATATCCCTCATAACAAAATAGTAACAGTAAATGCTAGTAATATTTAAATCATGATCTACTAGGATTAATACCAAAAAAGTATTGTTTTAACATTTGAAAATCAACCCATGTAACTCAGCATATTAACAGAATAAAAAATAAAAATACTAACTTTGCCTCAATGGGTGTGAAAAAAGACTTTTGATTATTCAAAATTCATTCAGGATTTTTAAAATTTGCTTTATACAGAGGTACTTTTATGAAGAAAAAGAAGATTATTTACTTATTTTTTTTTGAAATACATCATATAAATAACAACCATTATTACCAAAGTCCAGACACCATTTGCTATTATATATATGAATCATCAGACATGGTATTATGGGCTAAATTGTGTGTGGCTAAATTCATATGTTGAAGTGCTAATCCCTAGTACCTCAGAATTTGACTGTAATTGAATAAGGTCTTTAAAGAGGTAATTAAGTTGAATGAGATTATTAATGTAAACTGTAATCTAATATATTTATTAAAAAAATATTAGAACTTATACAGAGGGAAGACCATATGAACACACAGGAAGAAGACAGTCAACTACAAGGCAAGGTGAGAGGCCTCAGAAGAAACCAATTTTGATGGCACCTTGATCTTAGACTTCTGGTCTCCAGAACTGCAAGAAAGTTGATTTCCACTGTTTAAGTCACCCAGTCTGCAGTACTTTGTTACAGCAGCCCTAGCAAACTAACACACGTGGCAAAACATTTCATTTAGACTAATGAATGAAATACGGGACTTTGAGACTCTTTCTGATTTGGGGGCAGTTGCTTAGCCAAAGAGGGAGGGGAACACTGCAGGACCATGATTTGCTTTTTGGATGTAGAGTATATCTTAACACCCATTTATTGAATATTTAGCCCAAACTAGGAAAAGATTATGAAGTTTATTTTTTAAGAGTCATATCCTTAGTCTTTTATTTTTTATTTGCATTCTTCTCTTGGCAAATAGTAACATGCCTTTGTCTGTAAGTAAAGTACGTGGATTTGCAGGGGATGGTGGTGGGGGGTGGTAAAGGCCTTACATATTTGATCTTGTCTATTTGCTACCTTCATTTATGATAAAGATAGTCCAAATGTGTTCTACAGTTAATGGTATGGAAAAAAAGTATTACACAGAATCCCAGATGTTTCTCTGACAGTTGGGAATATCTAATGTGGCTCTGACTTCTGTAAGGGAATCAAAGAGTCTTCTGTGACTTTCCTTGTTTGCTATTTCTGGTCTTCAAAGACCTTTTGAATTATGTACTATACAATAGAATATTCTCTTTGACATTGAAAACTTTGGTCTACTAGTCAGTATTTTCAACCAAAATATATTGAACTCCTTCTGTGTAAAGCACAGTCAGAGAAACAAAAAGTAATCAAAGGATCAAATCCTGGCTTTCAACAAAGCTCCTAATCTAAACACAGATAGACCTAGAAAAATCCTTCATCAATAAGATAATGGCAAGTCAAAAAGAATACCAAAGGAGGAGAGATAGAAATAGACAGGAAGATCCTCTTCCATCTCCCACCACTAGAGAGAGAGAAAGAATATTGACATTTGACTATAAAGGTAAAAGTGATGTGATGATAATGTCACTTAAGAAGGGAAAGAATTTGAAGCAACAGCTTGTCAATTACTTGAACACCTCTGTAAATAATTGGAAAAGTGAAGAATTAGAAAGTAAGCTATCCAAATTTAGTGTTTGAAATACTAAATACTATTTAGTGTTAATCAAAGCCAGGAAGGGGAATCATCTTCCCTTATCTTTAAATCATACTTTCCCCAAGTCTTTCCCTCCCTCCCTCCCTCCCTCCCTCTCTCCCTTTCTCCTCCCTCCCTCCCTCCTTCCTTCTTTCCTTTGTTCCTTCCTTCCTTCCTTTGTTCCTTCCTTCCTTCCTTCCTCCCTTCCTTTCCCTCTCTTCCTCCCTCTCCTTCTGTCCCTCCCTCCCCATCCCTCCCTTCTTCCTTCCTTCCTTCCTTCCTTCCTTCCATCCTTCCTTCCCTTCCTTTTCTCCTTCATTCCTTTTTTTCTCTCTCTTCCTTCATTCTCTTTTTCTTATTGTGTTAAGACTACTTAACATGAGATCTACCCACTTAACAAGTCTACCCACTCTTAACTGCAGGCACTATATTGTATTTCAGATCTCTAGAATTTATTCACCTTGCATAGCTGAAACTTTATACCCATTGAACAGCAGCCTTAATCTTTTCAGTAAACCTAACATCTGAGATCTTGCTAGGGTGTTTCCTACTTTCGTATTTAGCAGAACTTAAGGTGAACAGCAAGAATGGAAAAGAGAACCCTAATCCTTTGTCCCTGCCGACTCCCTCTGGACCTACAAGAGAAGAACTCCCTTGAAGCATCTAGTGTCAAGCTGCACTAGGAACATGCAACTCCACCCGAGATCTTTGCACAGAACGACACATCCCTTTCTCCAGCCCACTCTAAATGGGAATAGGAAATGGGACTTCACTGAAAGTAGAAAACATCAGGTGGGAAGTTGAGGTGTTCAAAATACATGTACTATATAAATGATATTTGTATCTAAATAATGTCTCAAAAAATATAAAAATAATTTTCAAGAATCTAAATTACCCCTTTCTAGGCATGGTTATGTAATTAATTTTCCCTGTAAAAACCTTTTTTGTGTCAACTATGAAAAAGAAAATTTCATCCTTGTTTCTGTCTGAATTAATTTAGAAAAAATGTTTAGTGGGGTCAGTTACTAAGATTTTTTAAAACTATAGATTCAAGAAGCTACATTTTTTTTCCACTGTGCTCTGTTTTAAGTGAGGCAGTACTAAAAGCAGTGGGGCCTTGAGGAATGAAGAACAGCCTTATCCTATATTTAATTTTTTTTTTCTGGCAAGGGTCCGGCAACAAAGCAGATGTTAAAAGTGACATTTAGAGCTTGGGGAACCAAACTTGATGCCACTACCACAATATGCCACAGCCAAATCCTGGCAAGGATTACCTCTATAGAGACAACACTAGATTCCCTCTGGGATGCCTTGAGAAAGAAAACAGAAACACTGAAGTAGGGGGGTGAAATATCCAAAATGTAGCATTTTGGCTAAAAGAAAAGGGTGTTTAAAAACTGTGGCTCTGGAAAGAAAATCATAGTCCACTACTGAGGGAAAAAATAAAGTCACAAAATGCAACGTTTAATGTGAGCCCTTTATGTATAAACGTGTAATATATGGATATAGATACATCTATATAAATAAAACACACAAAAGGAAAATATCTGAAAATAAATACCACAAAATGTCAATAGTGCTTAGAGTAGAATATGATTTTCTTTTCTCTCTTTTGAATATTTTAATTTCTAAAATTTATGATATGTAAATATAGACAGAACTTTTAAAATTTTTAAAGTTTTGTTCAGATAATTACAGTCTGTGAACCATCACATGTCCATAAGGGCTTTACTATATATATATATATAGTTCCAGTAACAAACATACTAATCAACGCTTGTCTCTCTTCTTCAGTAAACTCTGAGAAACTTGAGGTCAGGGACAGAGTATTATTGTAATTAGTGTGTAATCATTAATGATCCCCAATTTTACAGATGAGAAATTGAAGCTTAGAGATATTAAGTAGCATAGTGAATGTCCTCCAGTTAAGGAGTGCTAGGGCCAAGATTCAGGTGCATATCTGTCTGACCCCAAATTAACGTTGGTATTAAAATTTGATGCCTGTTAAATGGAAGACAAGAAGGAAGAGGGGCAAGCCAGGAAGACCTAGGAAAAATTTAAAGTTATAATGGAAAGCAAACGAATAGAATACAAAATAAAATTCCTAATAAAGAATCATTTTTAACAAGTAGAGAAAATACGCGCATTGTGAGCAAGAATGTCTCCCTGGCGGATATATTCATGTGGGAACTGAATTACTGGCACTCGACAGTTGTAGCAGAGATTGCTATCCTGAAGGGAGGATGCTTTCAGGCGATATCAGGGCCTTTCCAACTTGGTTCTCCTATAATATTTTATTAGGGCCAGTTTCCTGTTGTTTTAATGAAGGCCCCAGGTGATTTTTAGGACAGAAACTTGTTTCTTTCCTTTGCTATCCTCTTTCATTTGGCAGCAATGCATCCCAGTGGTACACAAATGAAATATTATCAGAGGAGATTCAGCAGCAGTGAAAGACCTAATGAATCACAAGAGAGAGGCTCTTTGTTGCAATGCATTCACAAAAAAACCATGGATGTCAATGTAGTTCCACACGTTTCATGAAGTTTGCTAAATAATTAAAAGTTATACCATTAGCAGTATTTCTGGGGCCTTCCTTATGCTTAACTTTTATGATATCTTTAATTAAAAAGGATATATGCAGAGGTGAATGCTGGGATATGCTAAGAAAGTAGGACAGGCTCAGGTTATCCTAAAGTGTAGATGAAGTAGTTGATTTCCTCTCTGGCACTTATATGTAGAATAAGTTTGATGAAATCATTTACCAAGTAACTCAAGAATGTGGATATCAGTTAAAGAGCCCTAACAAATATTGCAATTTAGAGCTACCTATTTTCTAAGTGCACAGACCTAAGTTTGCTCTGCCTTTCACGTAAGTCCAAAGGCATGAAGATTGGGATGAAAAATGGGAGAATCCAGGTCATTTCTTCTTTGTTTGTCAAGCTCATGGCTAAAGAAAACTTTAATTCAAAAAATAAATTTGAACTTTTGAGGGCACTTGGGTGACTCAGGTGGTTAGGTTTCCAACTCTTGGTTTTGGCTCAGGTCACGGTCTCTCAGTTTGTGAGATAGAACACCCTTTCGGGCTCCACGCTGGGTATGGAGTGTGCTTGGTATTCTCTCTCCCTGTCCCTTTGACCCTGCCAGGAGTGGGTGTACATGCGCATGCTCTCTCTCTCTCTCAAAATAAATAAACTTAAAAACAACAACAACAACAACAACAACTTGATCATTTTTCCTACATCATAAGTCCTAGGGGCACAAATATTAAATGTACTATCTATAATATTTAATGAATAGAAATGTCCTGTTAGTAACTTTTGGCATTCCAGAGTAAAACAAATGTCTTGTATTCTATTCTCATAGCATGAATCCATAGAAAACAGTATATATTTTCATGTATTTTATTTTTCACCTAATCGCTTATTTCTTATCTAGATCCTCAAAGCCTTTAATCTTTACAAGTAGCACAAAATAAATACATCTGGCAGAATTGAACAGTTATCAAGTTCAAAAAGTTCTGCCAGAATGAAACAAAGAAAGGCAATTTTCTCCTAAGAAGTCTTTTTGGGAGAGAGTATTAAGGGATTAACTAAACTGATATTCCAGGCAGTCTGGTGGGCTCAGGGTAAATAAAAATGCTCACAAAGAACCTACCATCTATACTGAATACAGACTTAAAAGTAGACAATTATACAATTTTTGAGGTAGGTATACTGATGAAGCCATGCACATGTGTTAAATGTGCACTAGGGAGTGACTCCTAACTTAGCCACTGGGGTAATGGGAGGTCTTCCTGAATATCTACTTGAGCTGATACCAACCTGTGTGGGTGCTAACCAGGCAAATGTGTGGCGTAGAGTGAAGTAGAGTAGGGAAGGGCAAGCCAGGCAGAAGGGGTAAAATTAACATAAGCAAAATAGTGATAAAATACAGTGGGGAAAGATGAGTAGGTTTAAAATACCAGATTGTAAATTATAAAGCAGAAAATAAAGAACTATGGAACTATAGAGTTAGGCAGGGGACAAACCACAGATGAGAATATTTGCGCACGGAGTTTATCTTTGGGTAATTACTGAAGAATTTAAAGCAATCAAGTGGTATCATAAAACTAAAATTTTAAATGGATTCCTTTGGTGATCACATGGACAATGTATATTTAGACTAAGAGCTGTGGGTTGCGTGGGACACTTTAGGAAATAGAAAAACAAAATTTTTAATGCAAAAAGAAGAAACCACAAAGAGGCAGGAAGGAAAAGTCAGTGAAGTGCCAAAAGAAACTGAAGACTATGTTGTTATGACTTTAAAAAAGTAAAACATTATTTTGCAAAGTCAAAAGAGATTCACAGTAGAAAATGAAACAGGGCAATCCAAGGGAGGCAATTATAGAAGAATGTCCAATAGCATTCTAATCAGGAAATCACTAACGCCTTCAAGAAGAGCAGTTCCTGTGAGCAGTAAGAGCAGAGGCAGTGTCATGGGTTATGAAGCAGACCAGGGGTGAGGAAGAACTGGTTTCAGAGAATGAATAAGATCTAGAAAAGTTTGTGTAAGAAGGGTAGAGAAAGGATCCTTCAGCAAGGGTGTGCATGGAGGCCAAGCTAAACAGGCCAGAAGAGAAGGAAAAGTTGAAGATACGGAAAAGAGGGGTCTACAGAGATAATGTCCCAGGGGAGATGTGAGAAGAGATCTTAAAAGGTAGAAGAGTTGAAGGAACAAACCCTCAGAAATGGGGCAAAGGAGCCACATGTTTATATCATCAATGGGGAAATGAGAATTTAAGCCTCAATTCCTTTTTTCTTTTGGTTTATTTTCATTTATTTTGAGAGAGAGACAGAGAGGGAGAGAGAGAGAGCAAGTGGGGGAGGGGCTGAAAGAGAGAGAGAGAGAGAGAGAGAGAGAGAGAGAGAGAGAGAGAATCCCAAGCAGGCTCCGCACCACCAGTGCAGAGCCCAATGCAGGGCTCGAACTCACGAACTGTGAGATCTTGACCTGAGCCGAAGTCAAGAGTCCAACACTCTACCGACTGAGCCACTCAGGTGGCTCAATTTCTTAATAAAGGGGTGACATAAATAAAAGGATTAACCTGATACCAAGACAGCTTTGGTTTATTTGTATTGTTTACTCTTTATAGAACAAAATATTAGGCTGGCACAAGAAAATTTTGTTAGTAGTTTTAAAGAGCATCTGGAACATCATTCTCTTAACAATAACACAACCATTCCCTCATCTGAAGGGTCTGAATATGCACCTTCTCTAGGGAAACATACTCACCAATTCTATACAAGTATATGTTCCTCATCACTGGCTCTTTACGGATGCTCAAAATATGTATGCAGTCATATCCTGTATTATGGCCTGATATGCTGACAGTAAATCTGTGACAAAGGGTAATGTCATGTTTTCCCTCCTCAAGGATATTTAGCCTAGAAAGAACCTTGTTCTTGTTTAATTGGCATTGATTTTCTGAAAATTGACTATTACTCTCAAGTTGTAATATTTTTTAATTGCTTGAGATGAAAAAACACTTCATGTGGTGAGTCTTGTAAAAGGAGCACTCTTTCTAATGTCTTTTGTTAATTGAAGATTTTGCTACTTGTTTGTGGCTCATTCATTTTGTGTTTAGATATGAATATTTTTCTCATTGTCAGAAAACTTTGATGAGTGGCATCCAATTAAAAATAGGGCTGAAAGGGTAGTAGTATTATTAAAATCTAAAGTTTCTCAAACTAGCAGATCAATATATCATGTTTCTCTCATTCCCTGGCTTTAAAAAAAAAAAAAGATTACATCCCCACGAACATTTTATCCCTACAGATGCCTCATACCTTCACTCAGTTACAAGATAAGGATAGCACCAAATTTACCATAAAGGATGCACAGAATACAAAGGGATCTAAATCACATATGATAAAATAGGCCATTTTTATTTTCAAACACTCTTTCCACAGATGTCCCAACCTCTCATTGCTCTGTCTGGACCCCATTGCTATGAATACTAACTGTTACATCCTTCTTAGGAAGATATCCAACTACATCTCACTTTGAATGGCATTGGGTTCATCCTTGGGAGGTCATTAGGGAGGGTAATTATTAGATTTTGGATTCCTTACTCCTAAGAAGTCTAGTAATAAGTAATATCACATAGCTCCTTCCCACTCCAAAATCATAACTTTGGGGAGATATACAGACTCATTTGAGATCTTTTTTTCTGTGAGCCAGGCACTGTCCTAAAGGATTTACATAAATTACTACATCCAATCCTCACAGCAGCTCTGTGATATATTTATTAGTCACATTTTGCAGAAATATAAACCAAGGAAGCTTAAAAAATAATCCAAATATCTCTAACTAGTTAGTGACAAAGAAGAACCCAGGAAGCCTGAATAACTAGGTAATTAAAGGCAGAGCCAAATATAAAACTCAAGTTCCTAACTTGCAGACTAATGACACACAGAGGGTTCAAATAAATATTCAACCCCTTGATAGACTTACAAATTTAAAATCTCCAAAGAGCGTTCCTGGCATTGATTGACACTGACATTTTCAATACTGAGGATGCACTGTCTTTCTTCTCCAGAGACTGAATGCTCTGAAGTAGGAAAATGATCAACCACAGAGCATGTCGGGTAAACCTGAGTGATTATGTCCCCAAATACACTATCCCAGGCTCTATCGCTGATGAGTACTGATACACCCTGCTGACAAATGTATATTCTTTCCCTTGTTAGGGTTTTCACTTCCAAAATAGTTTCAGTCACCTCAGGGATGCTTACATTTATAACCTGAAGACACTCATGCCCCAGTTATGGCAACTTCCTTCCAAGATTCCCCTGTTTGTTTCCTCATAGGACCAGGACTGCAGTCCCTCTGCTGTTGCTGCACTGATTGCTTGCATTTCTTCTCAGGACCTGGACACCTCCATAGCAACAATTTCTATTGACTCCAGTCCACCTCTCTGGTTTCTTCTCTTGCCCCCATTTTCTCTCAGTCTCTGGTGGGAAGCCAGAGGGAACTTCACAGCAGAACTGGAGGAGCCCTTAGTAAACAGGTTTTCCTTTTCTTCCCCCATGGGTGGGGGGGATGGTGCACACAACATGCATAGGGAGTAGAGTGTTCTAGCAGAGTCTCACCAATCCTTACAGCAGCATGTGCACACAGGACAGGCGTTCTTTTCACTCACAGTGACTTTTATGGTGATTTTTTTCCTTAATTTTCACCATAATTCCCCCTTGTGCTATGGCTGAGTTGGGGGCCAGTGCCATTTCAGAGGGAGACTTACAAACCTTTTAGGTGTAAATAACAAACAAACAAATAAATGTATGTGGCAACCTTAAACAAACAAACAAAAAAGGTGGTTAATCTGTTCATGTCTGACATCTGACATCAGGTACTGCCAGCTTGATCTAGAATTCAAAAGACATTTCCAGAATCTACCACATGTTCTCTTCTTCAGATTTGGCTCCATTCTAGGATTCTATCTAGCTCATGGCCCCAAACAACTCCTGCTACTCTCCCTTGTGGCTGTAGCACTTCTAAGCTTCTACTCTTAATACCAGAAGAATCTCATTATCATTTCAAAAAATTCCTGAAGTGTACTCTAACTGGATCCTTTTAAATCACTTACTCATCCATAACCAATTAGTGTGAGTATGGAGAGGGCGATCTTCATTTGTTCAAACCAGTCAGAACCTACTCTTGAAAATACAAGTTTGAAGACCAGCACTGAGGGCAGAAGTTGTTCTCAAAAAGAAATCTGGGGGGCGCCTGGGTGGCGCAGTCGGTTAAGCGTCCGACTTCAGCCAGGTCACGATCTCGCAGTCCGTGAGTTCGAGCCCCGCGTCGGACTCTGGGCTGATGGCTCAGAGCCTGGAGCCTGTTTCCGATTCTGTGTCTCCCTCTCTCTCTGCCCCTCCCCCGTTCATGCTCTGTCTCTCTCTGTCCCAAAAATAAATAAACGTTGAAAAAAAAAAATTTAAAAAAAAGAAATCTGGGATATTATTACCAAGAAGTAAGGGGAAAATAATTTGTAGACAAATTCCAGACAGAATTTGTTATAGAATCCCAACTGTCCTAGTCATAATTGCACACATCAAACTCCTCAGCCCTTCATCTAGTGGAACCCTAGCTTCAGCCCAGCTACCATTATTTTCTGCAATTCCAGTTCAAAAATTGAGATGTGCATCTTGTCCCCCTTATTGTTTTTCTTGATACTTATATCTGTATGACTCATTCTGAGGTCAATTAAGTTCCTATACCCCTGATATCAACACTATTCTAGACTATCTCTATTAAATGTTTATGTAAACTTTGTAACTAGTAGAGATATCTTTTCGTTGTGTAACCAACACTTTAAAATTTGTTAAAGGCATGTGTATCCAGCCTAGAAAGAAATGAGATTCAGAAACTCATTTATATTGTGTTCCCTGGACATCAGTGCCTCACTGATTAAACTAATAGCAGCCGGGAGACAGGTCATTGCACCGAGAACATTTAAATAGTGACTCATGGTCAATCTTTTCAATCTCTCTCCTGGCACCATGAAAATCCCTCACCCAAAGGAACAAGTTGGCATGAGCAAATTACAGGGTTATTTTCCTCTGAATATTTCATCAACTGCTCATCAAAATTCTACATCAAATCTATGGAAGTTCATCTATTTATGGGAGCAGCACATGATATCTAAACATATTTGCTCACCTCTGCCTGTTCACATTTCATTAGTACCCAGCAGCTTCAATTCATAAAGGAGATCTCACTTGAGACTAAATTAGTATGAAGTGTAACTTTAAATTAACAACAAGTGCCTCCAGGTAAAATACGCACCTGAATCCAATATCAAAGAAGCCACATATTTCCTACTCAATTTATCAAAAGGCATATCACACAACTCCTTTAATTTTAGTCAGATAAATGTCAAGTCCAACCAGCAATGGAGGTTGTGCCCAATTACAAGGAAGACAAACTGGTATTGTAGAAAGAAAGTAGACTTTAGCATCAGACTTACCTGAGTCTTCTGAATACTAAGTCTATACTGTACATGCTGAGGGTTTTCAACTTCTCTCAATATCAGTTTCCTCAACTACGAAAAAGGATGATTAAAACATAATTCTTAAAGTGTTAACATTAAACAGGTAATAAATAAAATAAGTAATAAATAAAACAGACCTCGATGGTCACTCAGTGAAAGGTGATTTCCTTGCAGTCCCTTCAAATGAGTACTTTCTGTCCTCAACAACAGTGATAAATCATGTTGATAGTACATACCCTTGATATGATGTATTAACAATGATACTTTACTACTGCAGTATCCTCCCAAAAGCATATAACCCCAGTTTAATCATGATAAAAATATCAGACAAATCCCAATTGAAGGACATTCTTCAAAATATCTGAACAATAGCCCTCAAGACTGACAAGTTCATCAAAAACAAGGAAAGTCGGGAAGCTATCACAGTCTCAAGGAACCTAAGGAGACATGCCTAAGAATGGAATGTGGCATCATGGGTGGGATCCCAGAAAATTTTGTAAAAAGGCATTCAGTAAAAGCTAAAGAAATATGAATAAAATATGGATATTAGCTAATAATTATCAATATTGGTTCATACATTGCAATAAATGAACCATAATAATGTAAGGTGTTAATAATAGAGATAACAAAAGTAACCCTCTGTACTATCATCTCAATTTTTCTCTAAATCTTTAAGTGTTTTAAAATACAAAATTTATATAAAAGATATATTTAATTAAAACACCTGTAATTTTGAAACAGGGGTGTTAAGCAGTTCTTCTGAAGTCACCTTCTTTCTCTACCTGATTGTTCCTTCTCCTTTCTCTTTCTTCACCCAAATTTAATTGCTGGGACTACTGCACCTTAGAAGCCATAAGACCAGGATGCTAGTCTCCTGATGCCCATGGAGAAGGATCCATGAAGGAAGGGCATGTGCAGTCCACATACAAGAAGAAGCAGGGCATCATCAATTAAGGATGATTGAGTCCCAACAAAGTTCTAAATAGCTACAATACCATGTGCTGAGTACTGTGCTAGATACTTGTTATATTTGTCCTCATTGCAATCATATTGACATAGATATTCATCTTAATTTGCACTTGGGGCTTAGTCGATCATAATCCCATGGCTCATGAGAACCAGAGTGAAGCCCACACTCCATAGCCCATGCTCTTACCCACTGCACATACTGCCTCCCGAGGCCACAGTAGGATGATCACCTGGCCTTCAATGACTCCTGCTCCCATTTTTGTATATCTTTCTAACTCTAGGTGCCCAACAACATCCGATGCCTGCTAAACCATCCAACTGTGCTTCCACTTTTATCCAGAAAGAAAAATGAGAGCAAGGAAATGAGGTAAAGGGAAAAGAGGCAGAAAGAGAGCTAAGATTTATTGAGGAGCTACTATACTCCAAGACACTTATTAGGTACTTTACCCACGTTAATTAAGCCCTCATGATATCCTCATAGGAACATAATTTCCATTTTTAGGTTCACGGTTACTCAGTGATTTTACCTCAGTGTTGTGAAGGGAGAAGTTCTTCCTTTTTTTTTTTTAATCACTTTCCACAATATTCCATGTATACTGCCCACCCCACCAGTAATTGCCTCCCCATGCTTGCCCTAATCTCTTCAATTCCTATACCCCAGTGGCCAACTTTCAAGTTTCCAATGTTTTGAGGAAGCTTTGTTTATTTTTGTTTTCTCCTCAACTTTAACTTTTAGGAAGTATTGTTCCCTCCCTGGTTGTCCAGCTAACTCCTCCTTAATATCAGATCTTCACTTATATGTCACTTCAACAGAAAGGCCTTTCTCACCATCCCAGGCTAACTAAGACCACCTTATTACTCCTATGTATAACACTTTGTTTTCTTTATCTGTAGCTAACACACACAATGTAGCTATGTGTGCAATGATGGAACTATATATTGAATTTCTGTCCCCCAACTGGGTTGCAGCTCCATGAGGAAAAGGACTGTGCTTTTTTTTATTTTTTCACATGTGCCTAGGACAGTGCCTTGCACATAGTATGGCTCAGAAAATATTTATTGTATAAAGGTTTTAAATTGATAAATGGATATAAGAATAAAGGATAGCACACAAGTTCACTCATATGTGGAGTTTAAGAAACAAAACAGATTAACATATAGGAAGGGGGGAAAAAGAGAGAGGGAAACAAACCAGAAAAGACTCTTAATGATAGAGAACAAACAGGGTTGATGGAAGGAGGTGAGTGGGGTATGGGCTAAATGGATGCTGTGTACTTGTGTTGAGCACTAGGTGTTACATGTAAGTGATGAATCACTAAATTCTATTCCCGAAGACAACACTATGCTATATGTTAACTAACTAGAATATAAATAAAAATTTGGAAAAGAAAAAAAATAAAAAAGAAGATAGCTGTACCACAAAGAAATAAAAATAAATAAATAAAATAAAAATTCACACCAAACAAATAAATTAAAAAAAAAATAAAGCTAGAACTAACATACTTGATTTTTTAAAGTATTTTACAGGTTTTGTTACTATTACATTCTTGTTGTCACATCAGGATATACAAAAAGAGAGGAAAGTATTCCATATCCAATCCCTCAGTGAGTACAAATGGTATCTTTTCGAACAGTAGATAGTTTCAAGGTAAAAAAAAAAACAAAAACAAAAACAAAAAAAGAAGGAATTTTTTTCTCTTTTCTGAAATCTTCCTTCACTTTGTTCAAGGTATATGTCACTGTGTGCCTTATATTAAAGTTATTTTTGCATGTTTTATTTTCTTAACTAGACTTTAAGCTCTAAAGAGGAAAAGTTCTAAACTTTGTCTATGTATTCTCTATCTCAAATATACACACTACCAAAAAATTATTATGTGGTAGGTGCCAAATAATGATATGTTAAATAAATGAGGGGGGAAAAAATGTTTCAAGTTAAGTGGAGAAAAGCTGACTCTGGTTTCACATGTTTGTTTTCCCAGGAATATTTTAACATTAAAAGAGCATTACTGAAGAGCTATGCCTAAAACGCACAAAAATGGCTGTTCATGGTGGTATTAGAATCATTAATAAAGAGCTAAAGGGGTTTCACAGAGTTCAGAGGCCATTTTTCACTTTTTTCAAATCCCAGTCCATGGACAGGCTCCTCCTATTGGCCCGAACATGAACTTGACTCTGTTTGCAAAAACTGTAAATGACCATAAAAGGGTTTCCACAATCTCCCACTTTCATTTCAGAATGTGATGATGCCCATAAATCCCACCATCTGTCCCCAGAGGTTAACTGTCCTGATCATCATCTCTTAGCTGTCACTAGCAGCTTCCTGGTTGAGTCATGACCCTGTTCCCTGTTCCATCATGATGATGAAATCCTCATCTGATGTCACTCCAGCAAGATTCAGAAGCATTTCTTATATCAAATAAACACGTATCTGATCATTTTAAATTAATTTCCAAGAAGAAATGCAGGACTTAATTTAAAATGTAAGAGCATGTTTATCTTGCATGCCTCTATAATCAGAGGATGAGCTCATTCACTCTGAATAGCACACTGGGAGAGAGGCTGAATGGTACGCAACATCAGCCTGTAATCAAGGGACACATGCGTTCAATCATCAGCGATGCCTTGCCCTCAGTAGAGTGTAAACTGAAGGGTAGCGGAGGAGATGTCTTCTCAGAGAGCTGGTGGTTCTGTGACCAAAACTCAAAAGGAAATTCTGCTCAGCACAATATGCAATGTCTTGCTCTCTCCTTAGTGCTGTGGGAAGGCAGTTCTGTGTTAAATCATGGGCTTTGGATAATCAATTCACAAGCAGACACGGAACACATTGATTGGTGATTTTTCACTGGGTGAGATAGAGGGGCCCAGGTTTGGCACTTACCTCTCTCTGACTCATCTTCCAAATCCCATGTTGGGGCTGGTGGGGTCTCACACTTGGCTCTGCCAGTACACTCAGGTATGTGTGCCAAGAATGGAAAGATAGTGTAAAGAGGAATTATACAGAAGCACAGAACTGAGTGGGGACAAACGGGGACCTCTGACCTTCCTGAGATAGCTTGTTACCATCTTCACCCAGCAGCAGCAATAGCAGTAAGAACAAAAGTAGACAGAGAGGCTCTTTAGCACTTTAAATTTATTTGTTCCATCAAAAATCACCCCCCTCCCATCACGCTATGATTGGATCTGTAATTTAGGTAGTAAGCCTCTCCCCATGCCTATACCGTTAGCCCAGAGGCAGCAAAGAGGCTGCACCTCAAAGTGAAAATGCAGCACAATTCACCCTTTGAAAAAAATCCTGCCCCTTTCATGGCATTATACTATAGGCTTATGAATATGAAAATTAACATATAACACAGTAACTTCCAAAATGTGGATGTTTGTATGGAATGCTGTAATGGACATTTGTCATTTTTTGGATGGCTAGTATGGAAAAAATTTTTCCTGTTTGAGGGCAATCTCAAAGTAGAGGTGGGCTCTATCTCTTACTACCAAAAACAAAAAGACCCTTATCTTTCCCAGCTCTCTGGCCGCTAGGGCATGAGTGTCAGGAATAGCATCAGCCAGCAGACATCCAATTCAGAACTCGTGCCTCTGAACCTTGAAAGAGTAATACAAAATATTTCATAGAAAATCAAGACCTCGATAAAATACTAGCAAATAGAATCCACAACATATAAAAGGAATTTTACACCATTAGCAAATAGTTTGACACGTGAAAACCAATGTAATACACCAAAATCAGTAAAGGACAAAGTCACATGAGCATCTCAACAGATGGAGGAAGAGCAAAACAAGAAAACAAAAACAAATTAAACATTTCATAAAGTCCAGTACCTTTTTATGATTAAAAAAACAAAACAAACAAACAAACAAAAAAAACACTCACCAAACTAGGAATAGCAGGAAATTTTCTTGAGTTGATAAATGGCATCTATGGAAAAACTAAGCTATTATCATACTTAATGGTGAAAGACATAGTGCTTTTCCCAAAGAATAGGAACCAGATGAATATACTCACTCTTGCCAATTCTATTTAACATCGTATTGGGGGTTCTAGCCAGGATAACTAGGCAAGAAAATGAAAAACACAAAAACAAAAACAAAAGAAAAACAGAACAAAAAGACAACCAGATTGGAAAGGAACAAGTAAAACGATCTCCATTTCCAGATAACATGATCTTGCATATAGAAAATCCTAAGAAATCCACTAAAAGTAGAAATGAAATAATAAATGCATTCAGTAACTCTGCAAAGTACAAACAAGATCAATATACAAGAACCAAGTGTGTTTCTTCTACTAACAATAAACAATCTGAAAATTAAGTTAAGGAAACAATTCATTTAAAATAGTATCATAAAAATAAAATACCTAAGAGTACATTTAACAGAAGAGGTACAAACATACACTATAAAAACTACAAAAACATTAATTAAAGAATGAATTAGAGCAGATGAGGTGAAGTTGAGAGTCAAGTAATAGCAGAGTACCTAGGCGTGAGGATGCTGGTGACAATAGGGACTGATGTCCTCATGACTAGTGTCTCATGGCAATGGAGCAAGGAATTGCTCCTGTTTACAGAATAAAATGTTGGTTGTGATGTGTTTCCAAATTTGGGCACATTTTCTGAGTCTGTTTCATCAGCCCTCCCTTAAATTCAGAGATTTATGTACTGTCCTTTCAATACATTTTATTCAGTCAGAGCTGGTTTCTATTTTCTTTTTTTCTTTTTTTTTTTTTTTTTTTTTTTTTTTGTGACCAGGAACCCTGGCTAGTGTAGGTATTAATGCTGCTTGGTTTTTGTCCTCTTCTAATGATTTTGCTTAGGAGAGGAAAAAGTCCTTGTAATTCTTAGAATGTATTTTTTAACACTTTTTAGTTCCATTGCTTTCCCAAGATTTAGTTCATTTCTATAATAACCTTATAATCTTACAAGTTAATAATAATAACCTTATAAACCATATATATTATTAATCTTTTTTTATCTGTGTAAAAACTAGTTCAAAGAGGTTACACGGGGGTGGGGAGGGGCACCTGGGTGGCTCAGTCAGTTAAGTGTCTGACTTCAGCTCAGGTCATGGTCTCACGGTTTGTGAGTTCGAGCCCCGTGTCGGGCTCTGTGCTGACAGCTTGGAGCCTGGAGCCTGCTTCGGATTCTGTGTCTCCCTCTCTCTTTATCCCTCCCCGACTAGTGCTCTGTCTCTCTCTGTCTCTCAAAAATAAATGTAAAAAAATTTTAAAAAAAAGTAAAAAAAAGAGGTCACACGGTTGTCTAAGAGAGTCTGTAGTACAGATGAAAATCTAGGTCTGCTAAGCACATATCCCAGGTAATTTCTACTTTGATTTTGTGTGCTCAAAACACAGAAAGCATGCTAGCTGGACTCTCCTAACGAGGACGCCACTGAGGTCAGGTGGATCCCACACTGAACACTATTAAAAGCTCAAAGATAGAGGAGTAGCTATGTGAATTACTTATAACTTGTCAATGGAATAGGCATCAGTCATGAACAGTTATGTTTTCCAAAAGTATTTAATGCCATGACAAACTAATGTGATATTATTTGGAAATTTTAGAATAAACACTGCCAGAAACAAAGCGAATTGTGCTTTGTGCAAACAGATATGTGTTTATGTGTGTTTGTCTTATACTATGTGTGTGTATGTGTGTGCCAGAAGACCTTCATAAATACTGTGTAACATGCTAGCCGTTAATAACAGAAAGATAAGGAAAACAGTATACATTTCGAGGAGAAATAGAGGTAGCAGGAAATAGTCAACTATAAAGGAAACAAATAACTAGTCTTGGACCATGAAGGAAAAGACTTGGTCCACAGCAATCCTACTATGCTATACTTACCAAATAATTATCTCACGATCAAGTCCGTGAGAGGAAACCACACCTTTTCTTTCTGTGTCAAAGATGCCTATCACTTTTGAATTGCTTGTGGCTGTCACAGCTTTCCCAAATTGCTGAGTCCTTCCAAGTCTTCCTGAATGCTGACCTCTCCTGGCCATTTCTGCTATTGCAATCCTTCCAACCCTGGCACGCTTAATACTGAGGCAGCAGTCAGCCTATTCTCTTCACTTTCAGAGATGAGCTGAAATGATCAGAGGTGCCTGAGAGGATATCACTACTGGGGACCCACTGCCAATAATCCTAAATCTCCTTGATGTCAGTCTTTCTATTATCCAAATCCAAGTACTCTCGATTATCTGGTTTTACACCTTTCTGCTCACACCTGTGTCCTCCCTCTGCCTAACTGAACAGTAAGACTCAATTCGATAATTGTGAGTCTCCATGTTAGACAATAAAACAACTAAATGTGGCCGCAATACCAATTATGAGAGAAGGAAGCCTGGGCCCTTGGACCACTGTAATTCCATCTGTCACTTACAGGAAATTTCAATGGAAGGGGCTCTGTCCTAATATCTGAAAAGAGGCTCCAGAGGTCTCCAGCTGTGGTTAAAAACAGAATCTTCATTTTGGTCAGTTCTTATGGACAATCACTATACTACTACACAATTTCACGGGTCATAAAACTGTTGTAGCCACTAATGACCAGCCGGCTCTTTTGCCAGACCAGTACAATCACTTGATAAGGGCATCTGTCAGTCATTCAAGCAATATTTCCTCTTCATGCTGAGAGTTAATCACTGGCTAGGATAGAATTAGAAAGCAAGCTTTAACAAAGAAGGTCATCCAACTGGTAAAATGGATTTGATGCCATTTATATTATTGCTGTGGCCTGATAAACAATTCTAGATGGATTATTTTAGGCAACACAGGTTTTCATTAACAGCCTTGGATATTTCTAAGGACAGTTTCCTTAGAAAGTATATACACAATTTGGAGTGTTTCTGAGTATATTTGTGTTTCAGTCTTTCTTAAGTTAAATTATTAGAGAGCTCATTAAACTGCATAAATTAATACACTGGCCCCAGGGATGAGAAGAGGGGAAGAAAGAAGTAGAGAAGAACCGAGCAATTAACACAATGAAGCAAGGTGTGGGCTCTTTGAGCAAAAGGCTGTGAAGCTTTGCATGGCCAGTCTGCAGAGCCACAGTTGGTAGCACTGCCCTTGATCACAGCTTTCATTTTCATTGAATCTTTGTATCTTGCCTCCAGCGTGTCTGCTTTCAATTTAAGTCTAGTTTATTTCAGGCCTTCCGCTTGTGGAGTCCTGCTAATAACATGGTCAGATAATCTGAACAATCTGTCTTTGTTTTCCTAGGGTGCAATTTGTTTGCCTTTGCAAGGAGTCCAAGACTTATTTCACAAAAACATGCAATGAAGATAAATATAATTACAATCAAAGAGAGAGTATTTAAGAACCTGAACTTGGTCTTGACGCCGTGAAGGATACAATAGAAGTATATATTAATTAGAATGCATGGGGAGCAAGAACAGAATGTGCAGTTAAAACTGCTTTAATTGATAAGAATAGTTCTTCTACCCCACTGCGGAAGTCCTGGAGGTAAGGCAGTTCTAAAGTCTGTGTAGTTGCTCAACAATAGGATCAGAGACACCTGTTCCTGACAACTTTCTACCCCTGCCACCCTTAAATTACTGGCTCTCATTTTTGGCTTTTCTCCTTTTGCCAAGGTAAGATAGCCTTAATAGCTCCCAGCAACCACAGCAAGGCAAGGCAGCAAGGGATTTTATCTTCCGTCTTTTTTTTTTTTTCTTTTAAATCAGGGATTTAAATATTTCCCAGAAACCACAGAGCTGACTTCCACTCAGGTCTGATTGGCCAAAATTGGGGCCACTGTCAAAGTCCTAGCTGCCTAGGCATTTTCAACCTCTACAGCAGGATGAGGATTCTGCTGGCAAGGAAACACAAAGGAGCTTATAGAAAGCTGGTGGATGAGCAGTCAACACAATCTGCCATACAACAGCGTAAGATAATTTTACTCTCAAAGAGCTTACAACTGACTACTACTAATAACACTAACAACATCATTTTGTATGATGACTGGCTGTTCACAAAGTTCTTTCAAATAAATTACCTCTCTTAATCTTCACATTACCTTGCAAGGTAAATTAAATTACTCTTCCCATATTTTTAATGAGGAATGTGAATCTCAGTATGCAGAAAGACTAGTCATAGAACACAAATTAAACCTCCTTCAACTTTGAAAATGTAGTAGCATACAAACTTAGAAACCGTGGACATTAATTAGAACTGGAATGGAGATATTAAGACCCAGAGACTGAAACAGGGAAACCAGGCACTTGTAGTCAGATCACTACCAAAGATTAGCTCATGGTCTAGGAGAAGAGGAAATAAGGAAACAAGAAATATTAGCACACAATAAATGGGTAAAGTTCTAAGACAGGGATCACAAGCGCAAGATTAGCTGAGAAGTTTAATTCCACAGTATTTACTGGGCACCTACTCTCTGTGCAAATTTTAGACTGTGGAGAAAATCAGTGTGAATTAGATTTAGTTTCTATGCTATTAACAGCAGAGTCTAATATAATATCAATTAGCAAATGCCCTAACAGCAAATGAATAACAATATTTCATGAATAATTGGGGAAAGATGAAAGAATATAGGCAGGTCCCAGGGAGGAGGCAGCATCTTTGCTTAACATTGAAGAAAGGATAGAGATCAGGAGAACATGTATTACAGGTAGAGCCAACATTATTACCACTGAAATAATAATAAGAACTAGAGCATATGGAAGAATAGAAAAGGGAGCCTAAGAGACCGGGTAGACTAGACAGGTAGAAACTGATGCATGAGAGAGGATGGAGAATGTCATTTTATGTGTGCCACCATAAACATCAGTTAATGTTCTTGAAATTAGGTGATCCAGGCATATAGTCAAGCCCTCTGGCTGATGGGGTGGGGCAATTCCATGGAACAAAATAGAGAAAAGAGGCAGCCTAATAAGAGTGGGCATTTAAATATACTTAACTCTGAGGTCCCTGGGAGCTGATGCTGAGGAGTTGGACTCTGCTAGATTACAGTCAATTTTTCCCTACAGGATTCTGTCAATCCACTTAGATAGTGAGACTCTTCCCTTGTATTTACTGCCTAAATAATGCCTCTGACTATAGAATTTTGGTCTCTCTTATGAAATAAAATCCCTAGCACAAGCTCAAAATATCAGGAATAAATCATCTTGATGTTTTGGGAAATTCTGGACCAAATAAATTCTAGACTCCCTTCTTTTTGTCAGTCTTGTTGTTTTATTGACTCTTCCTATAAAGCAGAGAATACAAGTTGCAGAACTCCAAAAGACAAATATTCGACCAAAGTGTGTTTCTAAAACAACCCCTTTTTGCTTCCAACTCAAGGTAATATTAAAGAATAATCATACTTGTCGTGCCCTGGTTTTTCAGGCCTCCATAAGTGAAATATCTCTTGTACTTCAAACGTCTGACCCTACCTGTCTTAGGAGAGGTGGTCACAGATAAAGCCATCTGAGGAAAGTTCCATGGACATGACCTGGCAACTGCTCACCTGAGGCAAGGCCACCTCACCCTCTCTTCTATGATCAAGATAAATGATCACTCTGGCATACAATTACAGCTTTTCTTTTCATATTTAAGCACTGAGAGGAGACTTCTATTATTTAATAGAAGAATAAATATTGATGCTGAAAAGCATTGAACCAACAATTTCAATCCTGGAACTCAGTTTGAAATTAACATTAAGATTGGTGCTCATATTGAAACAACCTAAATGTTCATTCATAGAAGAGTTGTTCCATAAGTACAATTTTGAAATGCCATGGAGAATTAACAAGAATGAGGTAGATCCATACACACTGAGATAAAACATAATACATTGTTATAAAAAGCAATTCACAAAACCATAATATAGAATTATCCCACTTATATAATATAAAAACATATATAAATGATACACATGTAATATTTCATAGTGAATACATCCAGAGACTGAAATGAAGTAGTATTTTCACATTTCTCTCTACACACTTCCATTTCATAGTGTGCAATCATCTGTCTACTGCGTAACCTGAAAGAAAGGTTGTGTCTGTCCGTAAGCAGTGGCATAGCAAGACTGACCCAGAGGGTCACATCCAGGAGTCTGGCTTGTCTGAACTCAGATGGGAGAGCCTAAACTGGAAGATTAGGGAGAGAATGGAAGGGGAGCAAGGGAGAATTTCCTAGGATGAACAGAAGACAGTGAGGTGAATTCTTGTCCCACTGGCAAGCAAACACTAGCAACAATTTGCCCGGTGCTACACTGCCAGCTGAGGGTCTCATGCAGCTGAGGGACTAATCATTATTTCACCACAATGGGACTGGGAGGCTTTCAAGAAGTTACTTTACCTTTCTAAGTGTCAGTTTTGTCATCTGTTAGGAAATGGGAAGGATCGACTAAGAGTAAATGTCATATACTTTGGTAAAGTTGAATTCAAGAGAGCTGTGCTTATGCATTTCAGCTTCATGGCTCCATCCAAACTTGGAGTACCCAATCACAGCTCCCTGAATGAAGACATAGACTTTTCTTTTTTTCCAAGGATGTTCAGAGTGTCCTGAGCCTTCTCCACTGTGTTTTAGTCAGTTGCTTGAGTCTTCTAGACTATACCCTTTTTGGGAGGTCATTGAGAAGACATGACCACCAGTTGACCCATAAACTGGGCCTGGGCAATTGGAGGCTCCTCACCCCCTCTTTTGTCCTCAGAATGTATGTTTCACGCATTGTTCCCTTACTAGGAATCACTTCAAGGACAAAACCTTGAGAAAGTAATGTTTTATTGAGACCATCTGGATTATGTACATGGCAGAACCCCACTGAGGATTCTATATAAACTCTTAAGATTTTGATGGCAGGTAATAGAAATCTACTGGTCTTGCAGCCACCCAAGATAAGTCTGGGAACTCCCAAGGTTGCTAACCAACACCCACCTTCCCCTAATTCCTGATGGACAAGACCCAGTTCCATTTTGGCAATTGGATCAGTGACAAATGTTTTTGTTTTTGTTTTTGCCTCTAAATGGAGTGTAATTTTTACTTTTGGATAAAAGGCTTTTGGTACAAGGGTCACCTAGAGCAGGGTACAAGAGAGCACAGTAGGTGAGGACAGTATATATTAGAGGCTAATGAGAGACAAATCTCAACTGAATCAATACAGCAAAGGTAGCTAAAAGAAAAGTGTCTCTGGTGCCAGCTTAAATAGCCTGGCTGAGTCCTGAATGGTTCTGCAGGGAGGAGGATGGGAGTAACATGGAGAACAAAGCAACTGTCTGTGGAAATGGAGCAGTCTTTGGTGTTGTCACTCATTTCAATGCTTGATTCCACCACTTGACTGAAAAGCCATTTAAGCATCCTGGGCACCATTTCTCATCTGTAATTGAGGATCATAACATGTTCTTCTCAGAGCGATTGTCATTGTTAAATGTAAAGTGGCCAGAACAAGAACAAATGCCACTTGTTCACCTATGCTCCAGTTCTTCCTCTCAGTCTCCTCCACATCTTTTCTTTTGATTGAGGGCTTCCTTTTCACAGGGTGCCATAGCCTTTTATTCAGCTGTCTTCTCCCTCCACATGATGTTCATTGTGAATGAGAGTTTATTCTCTTATTACAGAATGATTTTTGGTTACCAGAGCATTTGATGTGAATACCAACCAATCAGCATAGATATTGGTCAGTATGCCATGTTCTTAATGCCTCAGAGAGCATGAGTTGAGAGACCCACATCTCATGGTCTCATGTAGGCTCCTTGGAGCACTGAATGACCCAGTTAGAAGAGTCCTTGGCCTCCATTTCATAATGTGTGTTGTTCTGGATTATCTTTACTCCCTCCCATTTAGATCAAGGGTTTATCATAACCTGGCTCTCATATCCTTAATAACCATGTAAATCAATAATGTCAGGGTCTAGGCTCCATCCACAGTTTCACCTAAAATATATGTATTAAGCCCTAACTCTTCTTCATCTTTCTAGGTTTTTTTTTTTCCCCTTATATCTGTTATCACTAGGAAAACCTGAATGAATTTGCTGTAAGCAGGTCCTTATAAAAGTAACACAACTAGAAACATAGAAAAGCACTGGAAAATGACAGAGAAGCTCATAGAAAGTAGACAAAGATTTTCTGTAAGCTAATGTAAAGTGAAGCTAGGAGTTTCCCGTATTCTCAGTATTCTTAATGAAATTAACATGACCTACTGTTAGAAAGGAACTTCTAGTTTTAAACAGTTGGGATATGCTTAGTTGAATAAAGTCTCAATAATTTCTTTTTTCCAATTTAAAATTCTTATGAGGTATATCCCATTCAATGGAACTCTCATAAGAGAGGTCAAAAGCAGAAATAATTTTAAAAAAATACACAAGTGAACAAAAAATCACTGGCTGACATTGTCTGCTGGGAGAGGTCATGGAGAGGACATGACTGCCAGATGACTTGAGAGCTGGGCCTGGCCAATCTGAGGCTCCTCATCCCTCCCCTGTCCTTGGAATGGATGTTTGTCTGCCTTTCCCATAGCCAGAGCCATTTCAAGGGCACAGCCTTGAGAGATTAAGATATTGTTGAGACCATCTGGACTAAATTCATGACTGAACCCAGTTAAGACCTCTATATAAACTTTTAAGATTCTGGCAGGGAGGTGTGGAGATCTACTCATCTTGCAGCCACCCAAGACAAGTCTCATATGTAAGCTCCCTTGTTGATTAAAACTACCACTTACCAGTCTGAAGTGGTCTGCCCCTTCTTCAGTCTCTCTCTGCCCTCCGAATATAGGGCCAATTTCATATTTTACCAAAGCTCCTGAGACTGCAAACCAACATTGTCTGACCTTCAAGTAAGTAGAGAAAATCCAGATTTGTGATCATATGAACTATGCCCTGCACCTGGCATTTCAAAATATATTTTAGGGACCAGTCCTCCAAGTGTCATTTAGTGTCTCATGCAACGATGATAGCTTATTGCATGTAAAGGTGAAAATTGTCACTGCAGTGTGTACAGTTGATGGAGAATAGAAGCGGCCTCCTCAGTAGCTAATAAAAGGCCATCTGGAGATTGCCTTCAACAGTGATGTTACATTTCATTTTTTTAATGCACTAGAGATTGCATGGAAAATTAGGTTTTGTGAAAGCTAGCAAAGTGGCATGTCTGTTGCCTTTCCTTGGGACTTTGTCATTTATATTTATGATATTGTTTCTAAACTGACAAGGTGACTCAAATCAAATCCATTTATAGAACTTACTTTGGATGTGCTGCTGTAGATTTCTAGATATCACAAATCCACACCTTAGAAACAAACTAAATATCATATCTTATGTACTAGTGTCCTCTGATATCTGCAGTAGTTAAAGTAAAATAGAAAATTTGATATTTTTCCTTCCAGTCTTAACTGAATGAAAAATTTGTCCATTGTCATATTGGATAACCTGCACATTTGTTTTCTGTCTATCCAAGGGAAATAAAACCAACATTCTTCGGTGTTCACTCTTTCTGAGATACACATTCATATAAAAAAACTCAAGGAGGATATTAAAGTATTTCTTAAACTGAGGCTCAGTAGTAAATAGATAACTTGCCCAGAATCCAACATGTGGTAAGAGGCTGAAACAGATGGGTAAGTCTAATGCCCAAGTCTATGCTCTTTCCACACCTCAACACGAGACACTGAGATTGAGCCAAGAGACCATATCCTGGGTGCATAACCATAAAAGCCTACAGAGGAAGCTTGATTGATGGGACAGAGAACAGAAAAGGAAAATGTATTTTCATATCGGAATAAGAATCTTAGAAGTCATTATACCCATCAACACCCACAATTCGGTTAGTTCCACAACACTGGCTCATCTTCGCTATCATTTAGTGGACCTTCGGCAGACACCCAAAGTGAAATTTTTTTCTTTTAGCCCTGATTGTGCATGAGTGTGTGTGAGGACACACACTCAAACACACACATATGCATCTGTTAAAAATACTCAAATTGTTTAGTGAAAATAATTTGACAGAGGAAATGTACCCATACAGAGAAAAGGGTGCAGGCAGCATTCCTTAGCACACTATTTGCTTTCCACTCTTGGTTCCCTACAGAGTGCAGAGTTCTGTTATTGATATCTCTTTAGGAAGTGTTCTATCATACACGTGTTGGACTCTCCTGGTTCTTCAACTAAATTTGGCCTCAGTAAAGCCATATTTTCACTGGGGATAAGGGTGGGAGAGTAGTAGGGTGCATGAGAGCATAACCTGTGCACAGGTGACTTAAATAAAACAAAACAAAACAAAACAAAACAAAACAAAACAAAACAAAAAAAGGCTTGGCTGCCAACTTCCCATTATGCAGGAAAATCCATTGCAAACTATGCCTGAATCTTCTCTTTTTCTCTGCCCCTACGCCCATTCTAGTACTGACACAAATACCCTGTTTTCTCCTTTAGCTCCTTTATAATCTCATACAGATCAAAATGATGTGTGTAACAAGATCAGATATGGATTGTCAATACCTTCTCCAAGATACTTGCAGTTTACTCTCAATTCTACTGGAATTAGAGATGCAGTCTCCTGTTAAAGTAATTTCCAGCATAACTAAGCATGCAGGAAAGTGTATTTGGGGACAGCATCTTTGGAATCATAGTATTTCTTTCTTCTCTTGGTCTACAAATTTACTGTCCAACTGAATAGCAACTTGATGAGAGTCAGAAATTTTGAATGAGTAAAAGGTCATTTTTTTATCAAGTAAACCATGGTAATTCTAATTAGTCACATCCTCAGGAAAGAGATCTCACTGAAAAATTTTTACTCCAGTGAGGAGTGAGTCATACCCACAAATTCACTTAAAGAACCCTTAAAGAACACTTAGCAGAGTTCTTAGCAAATATAAGTCTAGAATTATCTCAAATGTTTTCTGGCATTTTGTAGGACAAAAAGGATACTTTGAATCCTGGACAAAAAAAAAGAAAAAAATCCTTTTTAGTCCTGAATCTTTGCTTCATAATCAAAATAAATATTCTAGTCCAAAAGCCTGGGTTTTGAAAATGAGACCTGTCTTATTGTTTGGGCAAGCCAAAATAAGAAGTGATTAACTTCTCTCACCTAAAAAGGCAGGCAACAAACACAGCTTGTCTTGATTTTCAGGCCTATTGCAGGCACCATCTCTCTGAGCCATTTTATTTAAATGGTGCTGACAAGATAGGTATATATGTACAGCACATACCTGAAAAGTTTTGTTTTCTCTCCCAAACTACGGAATGATTTGCCAGTGATGGCAGATTCCTTTGTGATACATATTTAATACAATGACCCTGGGTTTGAGTGTGAGGTTTACAAAATGGTCTGAAACTAAGAGGTGTATTCTTAGCTATAACCGCATTTTTAGTAAGAAATAATTAGATTCCAAAACAAGAAATATCTCCCTAATCACAGACACCTTGGCAAATCCTAGGCAAAAAGGGAAATGCAAAATATCTCCTTTGCCTCCTATCTCACTGTCATTTTAAAAAAGCTATTATCTATCACAAAGCCCTTAGTTATAAAAAGGATGTGAGAGGAAAAATTCTTATAGTTTTTAAAACTACAATTTTTAAAAAATCTCACAGTAAGATGTTAATAAATGATAAAATCCATACCCTGTATTTCAACCTTATCATGAATTGCATGCTTCGACTACATTCACTGCCCCCGTTTCCCTGAATAAGCTGTTTCCACATACCTGTTTTACGTACTCACACTTCTGGCCACTTAATCTCTCTCATTGTTTTAGGGTCCAGATGTTGTCTCCTCTTTGAAGCTTTCATTTCCCCCACAGGAGAAAATTAGCAACTCCTTTTGTGTTCTCATGGCACTACATGGATACCTCCTTTACAACACTGTAGTCATAGTCTCCTCATGAGCTCATCTGCTGCAAATTGGCTACTAGCTCCCTGAGAATAAGAATCATGTCAAATGCATATATTATGTTTATTTCCAAGGGCTAGAAGTGAGGCTAGCGTAAAGTATAACAATAATAATTACTATGGAAAACATTTATTAGTCTTTTACTGTGTGCCGCACAGTTCAAAGCAGGTTTCGTGCATTATCTCATTTAATCTTTAAAACAAACATTTGACATGGGCTCTCTCATCATCCCTCTTTTAAGACAGAAAATTGCAGCAGAATACATGCAGGACTAGGACAGTGCAAGACTGCAAAGTAAATGGCTCCCCCTGGAGTTTGACAGTGTGCAACCTGTGCACGATTAGCAATGGCCTCTTAGTCAATGTTTTTAGAATTGAGTGTAAATGTTTAATTTAATATTAGGCTTTTAGCAGATGTATTTACAATTTAAAAACCTATTTTTAGAGGTCTTTGATGCCTTAAACCAAAGAACACTTTAGAGGCAAAGAGAGTCATCTGCCTAGTGTCCTTTTAAACTTATTGTCTAGATAACCATTTATTCTGACAGAAAATTGTCACTAAATTGCTCTGATGACCATATGGTCTAATAAAATGACAAAACTAAATAGGCAATAGGACAGACTATTTAAAGTCAAGTAAAGACAATCCAGAAAGCCCAAGAATGTCATTACTGTTACTCTTCTCTTATACCCTCCTAAGCAAGCTCTAGGCTAAGCTTTTTGTTCACAGAAGGAAATAACAACAAAGATGTCTTTTTGTTATACACATATGTAATGCTTACTGGCTATGTGCAGCTTAGCTAAAACACAATGAAATCTATGTTTTTATTTCCCAAAAGTAATAGCATATTGGAATTTAACAAATGGTAGTCAACCAATAAAAGTGTATATTACATAAATTCATGACATTTACCTTAATTATATTTTGCCAATGATCTCAGAACCAAAAGGGTATTATTAGAGGGTATTGTTATTTCAGATAACCCTGAAAGAAGTTACTAAATTCTGCATTGCTCTTTTTTAAGGGCTTCAGGGTAATTTGGGTTTTGTGTTGTGTGTAAATACTCTTAATATCATGCCCTGATCTCATGTTAAGTAGTAAAGGAGGTCAGTATAACAAGGGGTTTGAATGCAGAGGGAGGAAATAGGCCGTGAATAATTAGAGACTTAAAATGAGTTAATGTGAATTAGAGACGGATTTACTAAATAGAATTCAGTAATAATCTCATATCCAAGGTCACATTCTAGCTTCACTGCTAATGAACTCAGCATTTTAGCACAAATGCAGCACAGTTCATGAACAATTATCAACACGTAGTTGTACTGACCACAAACCACAATCAAAAAGGATGACATTAGGTGCATCTAAGCAGATTATTAAAGAGATGTGCTTTTCCTGACAGTGTTCGCAGAGCCTATGGGTCTCTAGGATGGGGCATTAGTTCAAGAATGTTTCTTCAGGGAAACAGAATAATCCTGAACTTAGGGAGACACCTACAGGTACAGCAGAAAAAAATAAAAAGAGGATCTAAGAAACAGAAAACAATAGCATTATGTTTATTGAGGAAAACCAAAACGATTTTTCTTTGAAAAGATTTTTGATTACTGAATTTTTCACAGTTAGGCACAAATATTTGTCTAATGGATGGTTCATAATTCTTTGGAAAGGAGTCAGGACTTGTCTATTGGTGGAAATAATGTTAGTTGTTTCCATCATCATTTTTACGGAGTGTCTACTAGATAGTCACAAGTGTTTTTAGTCATCGCTTTGATAAGTTTTTTCTCATTTAAATTAAAAATATACCGGGTAAAATAAACATATTCTACAGTAGCAGACATCTATGTCTTAACATAAATAGTTTTATTAGATCCCTTTTGTGTTAAGAAAAAGTTTTCGAGTAGTATGAAGCAGGTGGGAATTTGAAGATGCCAGTGAGGGGTGGCGGTGACATAATCTTGTCTGTGGGTAGATAGAGCTGTTTAACAGCCCCCTCACCTCTCCTCTCTGTTATATGAGTCCCTGCTCCCTGAAATGGAAATCAGAGGAAGAATTCATCCTGTTTTCTTTGGTTTTGTTACTTTAACTCTTCTACCTCCAGGCAGGTTTTGTTCAGAAGGGATGCCTCTTCAAACATCTCCTCCACTTCCTATATTTGAGAATATTTATGTAACAATGACATTTCCAGTAACTAGCAGGGAAAGGATTTTGATGTACCCTACAGACATCATTCTATCATGCTTCCAAAGCCCGGAAAACTCTAGTATTGACAAAAAGATCACTGGAAAACAAATCCCATCATTTTACCTTTTCCCGATTTTGACGTTATGTCAGTAAATCCAGTCTCGAAATCACTGCACATCAAAAATGGTCCACAAAAGAACCACCATAATAGGTGAGGGGATATAGCAGATTGCACACAGTGAATACCCAAGGATCAAGAACCTTTTTTTTTTTTTTTAAGACAGAAGACAGATTCTGTCAATTCAGTCCTCCAAAATAAGATCTTATCCTCTCCATGTTTGTCATCTCCGAGCAGCACCTGAGCAGATAAGTTTAGATACCAAGAATATCTCTATTACATTATTCTAACAGTCTTCTCTCAACTCCAGTCTTGTCCCCATTAAAAGGCATCTTCCACACAGCTGTTGTGCTAAACACAAACCTCGTCAGATTAGTTCCTTAGTAAAAACCCTTATAGGATTCTGTGTCTTCAAGATAAAGTTCAAATCCCTTAACTTGCCTCTGTACACAATCTGGTTTCTGCCTACCTTCCCAGCTTCATGCCTTACCATTCTTTTTAACAACAGTAATACTACAATAACAATATTAATACCATTTATAAATATGTACCATATGGAAAGACTGTCCTAAATACTTTTATTGTGGTAGAATATACATAAAATTTACCTTCTTCACCATTTTTAAATGTACTGTGGCTTTAAGTTCACTCACATTGCTGTACAACCACTGCCACCATCCATCTCTAGAACTTTTCATCTTCCCCAACTAAAACTCTATAACCTTTCAATTCCCTAATGCCCCATTCCCTCTCCCCAGGCCCTAGAAACCACCATTCCACTTTCTGCCTGTGTGAGTTTGACTATTCTAGAAATCTCATATAAACAAAATCATTTGTCTTTTGTGACTGGCTGATTTCATTTAGCATAATGTCTTCAAGCTTTTTCTATGTTGTGGCATGTGTCAGGATCTCCTTCTTTCTTAAGGCTGACTAGTATTCTAAGTATACACTACATTTTGTTATCCGCTTCTCTCTCAAGGACACTTGGGTTGCTTCCACCTCTGGGCTACTGTGAATAAAGCTGCTATGAACATGGGTACACAAGTATCTATTCAAGACCTCACTTTCAGTTCTTCTGCATATATACCTAGCAGTGGAATTGCTGGACTGTTTGGTAACTGTTCAGTGTTTTTGAGGAATTGTGTCATTTTCTCCAGTAGCGACAACATTGTACACTCCCACCAGCAATGTACAAGGGCTCCGTGATAATTTTAGGTAATAGGTACTTACAACAGGTAATCAATTTGACTGGCCATGGGGTGCCCTGACTACATATTATTTCTGGGAGTGTCTGTTAGGGTGTTCTGAATGAGACTAGCATTTGAATCAGCGGATTTAATAAAGTAGGTTGCCCTCCCTAACGTGTGCGAGCATCTTCCAATCTGTTGCGGACCCGAATAGAACAAAAGGGGCACCTGGGTAGCTCAGGTCAAGATCTTGTGATTTGGGAGTTCAAGTCCTACATCAGGTGAGCAAGAGCCCTGCTTCAGGTAAAACACAAGCCCTGCTTTGGGTGAGTCCCACTTCTCTCTCTCTCTCTCTTTCTCTCTCTAAAAAAAAAAGAAAGAAAGAAAGAAAGAAAGAAAGAAAGAAAGAAAGAGAAAACAGGTAAAAGGCAGAGGAGGGAGGAATTCACCCCTTTTATTTCCTGCCTCACTAACTGATTTGGGACACTTTATATCAGCTTCTCTTGCCCTTAGGCTGTGATTTACACCATGCACTCCCTTGGTTATCAAGTCTTAAGCCTTGGACTGTACCATTAGCTTCTATACTCCCAGCTTACAACATCATTCTGGAGAAAGTCCTATATTAACAACCTAAGCACATTCATCTTAGGAAATACTTACAAGCATCCACTCTCCTGGTCTTGAGCCAAGCCCAGCAATAACAAAGTCACATGTTCATGCCCAAGAAGAAAGCAAAGTCAGATTTGAAGCAATATTCTGCCATTTCTCCCCTGTTCCAACTTTTGGGTCTAACTTAATATTCTTATTGAAATAATTCTGGTAGAGTTTGGTTGAGGACCACAACCACAATATGTTTCTCTACATAAATATGCTTCCTTATTTTTTCCAAGACAGGTGTAATTATTTTATTCATATATCAATTTTATTTTATCATGCTCAAGTCAATATAATGCTAAACTGAAGAATGAGACTAATCAGAAATTTGGGGGAGGGTAAAGTTTAATTTTTTTTAAATAGAAAAATAGTTTTGTAAGAAATACTTCAAATAAATATCATGATTTTCTGAAATAATACCACTGTCTAGAGTTTCTGATGAAGTACTGAGCATGTATTACAGAGTTTTTAAGTATATTTAATTTTTAAAGTGAAACTGTACATACACGCTTATAACATCACAAAATTCTTAAGTCAGGTATTTTAATGTAGTTTTAAGAAAGTACGTATCAGGGGTTGAATTAAATTGAACACACAGTTTTACTCTTTGACCATCATTGAAACACTATTCTAGAAAAAAAGCTAACTCAAAAAGAGGATGTTACACAGATTTCTGCTTCTTTTCCAAACACTTCTCAATATCACCAAGCACTTGAACGGCAGCCTTTGGAATTCGAGTCCCAGGACCAAATACACTGGAAACTCCGACTTCAAACAGAAAGTCATAATCCTGTTGAAAGAATTTGTTTAATTAATAAAAGAGACAATATTTAATTTCAAGGAAATGAAAGAAAAGGGCAATAAATGCTGCCCTTTCTTTGTCCCTGATGCCCCCAACTGTCTCAACTGGTACACTAATGGCATCTGGGGTTGAAAAATTCTTCCTTCACTGGGATTGCTAATAATAGCCATTAGCACCCCTTGTACTCAAAGTCATTAAAAGAACAAAGCATACTCTGCCCCTTTTCCAAATACCCCAGTGTGTGGTATGCGGTAGGAAGTTGTATGGCCCACTGATTGAGAACTTCTGAGCCCTAAGCCGTATAATTTCTCTCACCTAAATTTTTACTACTTGTCATTATTTGTGTTCAATTCAGTATCACATTATAGGTTTGAGCTTATAAGGCAATTTATTTCCTCTAAGGTATTTTGTCTGCAACTCGTGAATGGTGATACTCTTCTTTTGGGGAGTGTTTTATTTTGTTTTTTTTGTTTTTTTTTTTTTTTGGGTATAGTTGACACACAATGTTATATTAGTTTCAGGTGTAAAAAGTAGTGATTCAAGTTTATACACTATGCTATGCTCACCACAAATGTAGCTATCATGTGTCCTGTTATATCACTATTATCATATCATTGACTATATTCCTTATGCTGTCTGTGTCTTTCATTACCTTGACTTATTCATTCCATAACTGGAAACCTGCATTTCCCATTCCCTTTCACCCATTTAACCCAACCCCTACTCCCTCCCCTCTGGCAACCACCAGTTTGTTCTCTGTATTTATAGGTCTCATTCTGCTTTTTATTCACTCACATATTTTTTTTAGATTTCATATATAAGTGAAATCATATGGTATTTGCCCTTCTCAGTCTGACTTATTCCACTTAGCATAACACCCTCTAAGTCCATCTATGTTGTCATACATAAATGGCACAATCTCATCCTTTTTATGGCTGTGTAATATTCCATGTTTTTAATATACACATACATACACGCACACATATTCAATACAATTTGAATCTTTTTCAGTGAGACTACAGCCATATATTTGTATATAAAAATATTTAGGTGTCATAATGATTTCTTTTGAAAATGAAACCCTTCACACCCCACTGCTTCCATATCTTAGCTACTGCAAATAATACTTCAATAAACATAGCAGTGCATATATCTTTCCTAATTAGTGTTTTTGTTTTCTTTGGGTGAATGATGCTGCTTTGAATTTGGCTTTGTGAAGAAATCAGATTTTCTGTAAACAAAGATTAGCTCATTTAAAAACAAATTCTCCCATGTTGTTGTTGCTATTTGTTAATTTATTTTAAACAGTCTGAGTGAAAAGATTCCCAGGACACAAATACTGCTCCAGGCTGTAGTCTGTTTAAAAGTTGGAGTATCTGTAGCTATAATATTGAGTTTTAGGATATCCTCTAAATCCCTGATCCTTACCCACAAGGGTGATCACATATCCTAGGACATTCTGGTTTGTGCTTACTGTTGCAGTACCCTCTTTGTTTTTAGGAGTCCTTTTTCTATTGAGGTGTAATTGACATTTAATGTATTAGCTCTAGGTGTACCACATAATGATTCAGTATTTGTGTATATACTGAAAAACGATCACAGTAAGTCCAGTTAACATCCATCACCACACATAGCTACAAAACTGTGCATGTGTATGTGTGTTGAGAACTTTTAAGATTTACTCTTAGTAAGTTTTAAACATGCCCTACAGCATTATTAACTATAGTCATCATGGTGTATGTTACATCCCTATCACTTATTTATTTTCATAACTAGAAATTTGTAGCTGTTGACTACCTCCACTCACTTTGCCCATCCCCTTTCCCCTTGCCTCTGGTAACGACCAATCTGTTCTTTGCATGTAAGAGCTTCGGTTTTTGCATTTTTTAAAGATTTGCATATAAATGAGATCATATGGTATTTATCTTTGTCTAACTTATCTCACTTAGCATAATGCCCTCTAGTTCCACCCATGTTTTCACAAGTGACAAGATCTCATTCTTTTTTATGGCCAAATAATATTCCATGGTATATATATATACCACTTCTTTATCCATTCATCTGTGGATGGACACTTAAGTTGTTTCCATATCTTGGCTATTGTAAATAATGCAGGAAAAACAGAGGGTACATACATCTCTTTGGGTGTTTTCTTTCTTTTTTTTTTTTTTAATTTTTTTAACGTTTATTTATTTTTGAGAGAGAGAGAGAGAGAGAGAGAGAGAGTGCGAGTGGGGGGAGGGGCAGAGAGAGAGGGAGACACAGAATCCGAAGCAGACTCCAGGCTCTGAGCTGTCAGCACAGACCCTGACGTGGGGCTCGAACTCACAAACTGAGAGATCATGACCTGAGCTGAAGTCTGATGCTTATCCGACTGAGCCACCCAGGTGCCCCGAGTCAGTGTTTTCATATTCTTTGGATAAATACCCAGAAGTAGAATTGGTGGATCCCATGGCAGTTCTATTTTTAATTTAAAGAATCTCTGTACTGTTTTCCACAATGGCTGCATCAGTTTTGATCCACACCAACAACTCACAAAGGTATCCTTTTCCCACATCTTACCAACATTTGTTATTTCTTTCCTTCTAGAAAGAAGAATAGCCATTCTAACAGGTGTAAGGTGATAACTCATTGTAGTTTTGATTTGCATTTCCCTGATGCATCTTTTCATGTACCTGACTGGCTACTTGTATGTCTTCTTTGGAAAATGTCTATTCAGATCCTCTGCTCATTTTTTAATTAGACTGTTTTTACAGCACCCTTTTTAATAGCACCCATATTTGTTCTCAAAAGTGGTCACATTTAGATGATAAATTAAATGGTCATGCTAATTATCCCCGATGACTTTTTGCTGTTTCTTTTATTTCCTTGTAATACTCTTACAATATTATAATTCTTCAATGGTACTTAACACATCTTATTTAACTTTTCTTCTTCTAAGTCTGAACTTCTAAGGGCAGAGAACATTTCTAATCATTTTTATAACCTCAACATTTGACACATTAAAGATACCTCAAACACATCATTATTCTTGGGCAGGTGCTATAGATTTAAGATTTCATAAAAAAACTTGACGAAACAATAACAATGATCTCCAAATTGGGGATGGCCAAATGGATAAGTTATTTCATTCTATCTTTCCTAGTAATGCTATGAACCATTTATTCTCTCACCTGACTTGTGGATTTGGAAGGTGAGCTCACCTGGAAGAGGACCGTGAAATATTGCAAATGGAGAAAGGCTTCTTGACTTACCTAAGCCTTAACACAGCCTTATAAAATATACTTTAGTGAGGGGATAAAATGTGAGAATCAAGTAGATCTGAGTAAAGGGTATACAGGTGTCCTTTGTACTATTTCTATTATCTATTAGTTTGGAATTATTTTCAAATAAAAAGTTGTTATTTTAGGGGCATCTGGGTAGTTCAGTCAGTTAAGTGTTGGACTTCGGCTCAGGTCATGATCTTATGGTTTGTGGGTTTGAGCGCCGTGTTGGGCCCTGTGCTAACTAACATCTCAGAGCCTCAAGAAGCCCGCTTTGGATTCTATCTCCCTCTCTCTCTGTCTCTCCCCTGCTCACGCTCTGTGTCTGTCTCTGTCTCTCTCTCAAAAATGAATAAACATAAAAAAAAAAAAAAAGTTGGTATTTTAAAACATCCTCCACTGAACTGGCCGGGAGTATCATATTGCCTCCTTCATGAAAGAAGCAGGCATCACGAGGCTGCTAACCTTGCTGAAAATACTTGGAAGCCACTGCTTTTAAGAAGGTTAGAAAATCCAGACTATAGTAACACATACTGGTGAGGACAGACCATATTTATTTAATCAGGCTGCAGAAATGGTGAGCTCCACAATGGCAGTGGCTAAGTCGGCCTGATTAACTACTATATATTAGTGATTCCTAATTTAAAATCTAAATGACTTTCAACTGAGTAAGTACATTATTTTATATATTTACTGAAAATAGTGAAAAAATGTGTAAATGTTGATTGCTACAATTATATCATAAAGGATACTCATATTAACACACAAGTATGTCATTACAGAAAATAATCTTTAGTCTTTAAACTCATAGGGAAAAAAAAGTGTGTAAAATACCTACAAATGTTCTGAGTAATTCAAATATCCAGAGGGTTAACACAACTTGTGTGAAATATATTTCTTGAAAATGTCAGCTCACTTAGATAACAGGTTTCTGTTTTTTCTCAACTCATATTTCAATTTCAATATTTTGTGCAGCTTAACTATTTTGGTTCTTAAGTTTTAATATCATGTCTAAGAGCTTAGATATTATAGACTCTAAAACTGCAATACAGATATAAGTTTCCATACACAGACAATAAAGAATAAAAGTCCTTTATATTCCCAAATAGTCAACTATATTTGTGAAAATAATAGGCAATTAACAAAGTTTTGTGTTGACTATATCACTTTAGTATAGTGTTGTTAGAAAGAATAAATAACATAGCTTGCTTGCTAGTCCTATGTTATCATCAGTGTCACAACTTCATACATATATTTTCTGATTTCATAAGTAGTATATAAGTAACTATTATATATTCTGAGTGGTATGGAGGAAAAAAAATAGTAGACCTCGACATAAGATCATATTTCACCAAGAATTTCTGCTACTGTCTTTGTAGCATCTATCAATTATTTATTTAGAGCAATCACATGTATCTTCTACCTCTGTATGTTTTCTGTTCTCAATAAAAAAAGAAAACTTGACATAATGAAAAACTGGATTGGAAACAGACCAAATTTAGATCTTAACTATTTTAACTGATAGATAAGGTAATATGTGGAAAGTATCCCCCTACCCCATTAATAAATTAATTGACATCATTGATTGTTACCTAGCATTCATTTCTCCTTTTCTAATAGGATCCACATTTTTGTTCAAGAATCCACCTCTTCCCCAATCAGCCAATAATTTTCAGAACAGGCTGATTCTATTTATTTCTGAATTAGGATATTTTTGGCTCTAAGAAAACTATACCCCAATCAAATTAGCTTTAATGAAAAAGAGGTTTTATAAGACCATGTAAATGATACAGCTCTGAGTTAAGGCAGTATGTATGGATGGAAACATGAAAAAAATGAACAAGGCAGCTACTCTAAGACAACAGAAGCAAGTGCTGCTGACTGGTTAACTAAAGGACACACTTCATTACCAGGACAAAGAGTGCTCACTCTATCTGTGGCGAGGGGTTGATATATGCACTGTGTGTTTACCATTCTTCTCTATTCTAGCTGTGAAATTTTATTACTTTTATCCTATTCCTTTTCCATCATTCTATACCAAATATGAAGGAAGTACATCTCTATCTAGGTTACTAGTTTGCAAAGAGGTAATTCTCTCATAAAGAGAAGCTTTGCATACTGTTAAGTTAAATTATACATAATGAATTACAATCTAGTTTGAACAGAAAATACATTGCCCACTTTTGGACTCTTACTACAATTTACTTAGTAAAATCACCAGGAAATAATTTAGATCAAAATCTACAACAATTTTACCTTTAGCAAAAGTATACAGTAAATTGGAACTACATATAAACTAATATTACTCAGGATTCCCATCATAGCACTAGAAAAATACAGGCAATGAAAAATACCTGTGGTGGTATCACCCCTCCACACATGACAAGAATGTCTGGCCGTCCAAGGGAGTTAAGTTCTCTGATGAGCTCAGGAACTAGGGTTTTATGACCAGCAGCGAGCGTGCTCACACCCACGGCATGCACATCTGCATCCACAGCCTGCTGGGCCACTTCTCGGGGAGTCTAAACAATTAGAAAGTAAAGAGACAAATCATCAAGTTATTCCAAAAAGTATTTTAAAACTGTTACCTAGTAAATTAGCATTCCAAGGTTTTCCTCATTAAAAGTTTTGAAGTGACTATAACCTCATATTTCACCATTCTCAAATCATAAATACCAACTCATCCAATTGATGCAATAAACAGCAGGGCTGTATCGCTTCTAGCCCTAGAATTTATCAATTAGATTTGTTACATCAAAATATAGTTCCCCCCAAAACTTCTAAGACAAAGAGTATAGGCGAAATACATTATCTATTCATTACAATTTTTGAAAAATACATCTGTTGTCTTCCTTATCAACATTTATTGAGTGGTGATGCAGTACAAGACAACATGTTATAGTATCTATGAAGAGGTCAAAGACCAAACATACGATTCAATGTGAAAAGTGAATCTCAGGTTTTAAAGTAGAATGGGAAAGAGGTATGTTAGCAAGATGGCACACTAGGAAGCTCCAGGACCTCTGTCTCCCACGGAGACACTGAACTGACAGCAACATATGAATCGAAATAACCTAAGAACACTAGAAACTAGTGTTCTATAATACCCAGGCAAATGCATATATACTATATATACTATATAGAAACTATATATATATACTATATAGAAACTATATATAATACCCAGGCAAATGCATATATACTATATATACTATATAGAAACTATAATACCCAGGCAAATGCATAAGCAAGAAAAGAGATGGTGTCAAGAAGGCTGCTTTTCACGCATTAACTGGATTTAACCAGTGTGGCATACACAGTCATAAAGGATATTTTCATGTATTCAATTATGAATTGAGTTACCAGGACCATATTCATTCCCTGCAATGAGTTTGTAACATTTGCTCTTGATAATTTACATGCATTTAAATCACTTCATATAGGGGCACCTGGGTGGCGCAGTCGGTTAAGCGTCCGACTTCAGCCAGGTCACGATCTCACGGTCCGTGAGTTCGAGCCCCGCGTCAGGCTCTGGGCTGATGGCTCAGAGCCTGGAACCTGTTTCCCATTCTGTGTCTCCCTCTCTCTCTGCCCCTCCCCCGTTCATGCTCTGTCTCTCTCTGTCCCAAAAATAAATAAACGTTGAAAAAAAAAAAAAAATTAAAAAAAAAATTAAAAAATAAATAAATAAATAAATAAATCACTTCATATAAAAGACACATACAAGTTTCTCATTGTAAATACACTGTAAACTGAGAAATTGGGGAAGGAGAAGGCTATCTCAGAAACCACTTGCACAATAAGCTCAAAAAAATTACCAAAATCTGAGAATTTTCTTAGTTTGGCAATATTTTAAGCCTCATAATTTCAGTGTGAAAACAAAAGATTCTACACTCTTAGTAATGAAGCCATATTCAAGAGTATCTCTAAGAAAATCACACAGCAGATTGGTAAAACCTAGTCTGTGAGAAATATAGCCTATGAAATTAAAACCATTAAGAAAATGTGCATATTGTTGATATTGAGTTGTTAAAAGTAAGAAACCTAATTGACTTACACATGATTGATCATTCATATCATCCATGTTACCAAAACGTATTAGATTAAAATTCCACTTAATTCGGTTCCATGCTTTATGCTTAGATACACTAAACTGTATTTTATGTCAATAAATAGTGAACATTTTAAAACTTTAAATCTAATTTTTTTTTTAATGTTTATTTATTTTTGAGACAGAGAGAGACAGAGCATGAATGGGGGAGGGTCAGAGAGAGGGAGACACAAAATCTGAAACAGGCTCCAGGCTCTGAGCCGTCAGCACAGAGCCCGACACGGGGCTCGAACTCACGGACTGCGAGATCACAACCTGAGCCGAAGTCGGACGCTTAACCGACTGAGCCACCCAGGCGCCCCAACTTTAAATCTAATTTTAATGAAATCAGACACAGAACTACAGGATTCTACCTTCATCCACAGATAAGTTTTTCTTTTTTTTAAATGATATAGTATTATATTAACAAATTTGTGGTACTAAAAGGCAAATTATATTTTTATAGATGGCATGCAATAGGGAAATGAACTTTTAGCTCTTTGAAAAGTTCCTTTAAGTGCCAATTAATGACCATAGTTTTTAATTACTTTCATTTTATAAAATATATATATATATATATATATAGATATATATATATATATATATATTTCCCAAAAGCTAATTTTTAAATATTGGAAATGTATTATATTTGGTCAATATTTAAAACAAACAAAAAGCTGAAGTAAAAGGGAAGTAGCATATAAATAAAAAACTAGAATGAGAAAGTAGTCAACTTAAAGGAAGAATGAAAGCAATCTCAATACACGTATTTACTTAATTTAAAATATATTTGAGATGCTTAACAAAACCTACCTTAAATGTATTTATAAACTTACCTACGAACATAGTTCAAGGACATATCTCCATAGGTTCAGGCTAACTGAATTTCTTCTAGACACTCTAGAGTATTATTTAAAAATTCAAAAGGGAAAACTCTTATGGGAGATTCTACAAAGGGCGCGCCTCTTCAGGAAGGTTATTTCTTTACTTGTAAAAATGTAATCAATTTTTTAGTCTTCATCTTAGCTGACTCATCCACAGCATGGAATAATAGTACATTCTTTTCCTTGAAATTCTCCTTCCTCCTTAGTGTTCATCCCACTACTCACTCCATTTCCTTTTCCTCCTTTGCTGCCTCCTTCTCTTTTTCCTTTTAATGTTCAAGTTTTCATATTGCTACCCACACTCTTCATGAGAAGTTAAATGAGTTCTCATGGTTTCAAGTACTATTTACATACTGAGAAATCTCAAAATCTTATTTATAATAGAGGCCTTTCTTCTATGCTCCAGGCATGTATATCCAATTTACATGGCTGTCTTCATCTGAATGTTCCATAAGCTGATTCTCTTAAGCCTACCTCCATTCCCCATAAGTAACACCTTTATTAAATTTTCTTCACGATCCCGGCCAACTTCTGCTAAGACCCTGACACTGCCTGTGGGTAAGGCCTGCATTGCTTCTCACTCATTACTGAACATCTTAACTGGACTCCTTGCATCTAGGAAGCTCTTCTCAATCTGCTTAAGAAAGTGATTTTCCTGGAAAGTGAGCTTTCTAAAGTATAAATTTGATTGTCACTCTACCTAGACACCTTTGGGATAATGTTCAAACTCTGTAGAATGGCATACAATTATAATCTACACACCACCCCAAGCACTGTATTCTAATGTTACTGAACGTCCTACAGTTACCTGAAGGCATCATGCTTTCTCACGGCTCTGTACCTCTGCACCTCTGCTCAAGCCAACGCTTTTCCTAGCATGCCTTTCCCTGCCTTGCTCTCTATGCTTCCAAAGGCACAGCTCAAACATAAGTTCCTAGGATACTTGGGTAAGTTCCTTGTCCAAATGTTAATTACAGTAATTATTACTCTGTGTTTACTGATAAGTAAATCTTTCTCTGTTAGGAGCCTGTAACCTCCCTGAAGACAAAAATCATATCTTATTCAACTCAGAACCTAGCATCTGGTAGATGATCAATAAGTATGTAGTGGATAAAACTTTTACTATGGAAGTTATTACAATGTACTCAACCAAAGATATTTTGTAGAGAAGATTAAAGTTGTATCATTCTATAGAGAATTTCAGCTTCATTTACTTCTAACAAATTATTATCCTGTTGGGTCAAAGATTCTGTGACTAAATAAAATACTACTAGAGAGTAACTAAAAAGAAAACCTACCTATGAATCAAGCTCTCACTCTGATGGTTGATTTCCCTTTCAAAACATTTTTCATCAATCTGATGTGGGCTACCTTTTCCACAAATTATCAGACAAATCTCAATAAATAGTACGATGAGATCTTTGAAAGTAATCTTCAGTTTTAGAAACCTAATAACAGTTTAGTTACTGACACTGATTTTTACAAAGTGTGAGAAACAAGTACATTAACATAAATTCTATTTCTTTCTTATTTCTGTCATAATTAACTGGATTATATGCATTCAAAAATAAATTAAGGAATTTGTGGAATTCATTTTCTTCTTTTACACCTTGAAAAACATCATCATGGTTTATCATCTTTTTTACTATTTTTTCTAAATATAAGTGATTTACTACATTCTTTTTGAAGTTATCCCAACATTTTCAGTACCTGAAAAAGAGGACCTATGTCCACATCAAAACCAAGATCGGCAAATCCTGTAGCAATAACTTTTGCTCCTCTGTCATGTCCATCTTGCCCCATTTTTGCCACAAGAAGACGAGGTCTGCGACCTTCACGTTCCATGAATTTATGAACCCTAAGAACATTTTAAAATATAATACTTATTAAAAAATAATAAAATAAAATAAAATACAAGTTATATGTTAATTGTCCAAAAGTAAGATATAAAATCTATAATGTATTCACAGTAAATCTTTCAAGTTTATGTAAAAATACCTTTTTACATCCATTACTCACATTTTATGAATATCTCTATTTTACATTGAGAATTCCATTAAAGCCTGGATATGCTTACCACCTTCCCTCACAGAGGAAAGTCTGAAAGATGGCCCACCTATAAGCCCATAATACTTGAGAACATCACAGTGAAGACAAGAAAATGACAATTTTTTTCCTTCTTAAACCAGTCTCCAGCGTATAATATGCATAAATACTTAAAAAGAAGTTTAAAAATGCCTTTCAGAGTCATTCATACAAATGTAACTCACTGGCTGCTTTGAGCTGTCCATATTTCACCTACCCATCACAAGTGTGAACTCCTTCAAGCTGACTGCAATGTGGTGATTTCTAATGACATATAATCAAAATACCTTCTAACTTAAACCAATAAATTTACAGCCCAGATGAAAAAATACATTTGCTTTTGTTAAAAGAAAAAAAAAATCCATTTTGATGACTTTCACCTTGGATGTTTTGGTATTTATCTCATCTATAAGTAGTGACATAAAAAGTGGAAAATTTGTTATAAAAGTTGAGAAAAACAATCATCAGGAAGCTACATTTACACATGGAAAGCATGATCAATTTGTATTAATTTATAGTTCCTAATCATGCTTGACAATACTATTTATTGTCCATTCAGTGAGACTGATTTTAATTTACGCATAGATGGCAACCAAATTATTTATTTTCAAACATGAAAATTATTTTATAACTATTTGAAAATTAAACAATTCGAATAAACTTAAGAATGTAAGTATACTATAATAAGGAGACTGAAATTTAAGTATCTGGGGGATATGAAGCAGTATCAACGCTAGTTGAACAAACATTTGTTTTAATTAGAAACTCTTAAAGGGAACTATAGTGAAAATTGAAAATATTATTTTAGTAAACCTACAGACTAACGGGAAAGTCCATTCAAATGTTTTCCAAATGGTATGTGAGAAAATTAAGCCCGCAACTGATTCATTGGGATTATGTTCACAGAAAAGATGGCATTCTGGTTTAAGAAATCTCATTTATTACCTCTGGATAGCAAATGATATCTCTTTACTTTCTCCAAATTCCTGCCGATAAGCTCCACTGACCATACGATCATTAGCTTTATGTTCACCAAATACCTTTTTCATAGCATCTGTGATTTCTCCAACTGTACATCTAAAATATTAAAATAATAAAATAGAGGTTCTGTTAACATCATTATTTGAGATAAAAAAATATTTACTTTAATATTCAATATAATAGGACACAATTTATTACCTAAGTAAAAAGTAGGCTATCAAAAAATATGGTATTTGTCTTTCTCTCACTGATTTATTTCACTTAAATAAAAATGTTTTCTACTGCACTGATGAAAGCTTCTTTCCTCAGAATACTTATGAAAAATGATTCTGGATGCCTCTATACATAGTAATCTTTCTCCCTCTCTTTTTTTTTTTTTTTTTTTGGTACAAAAAGGTGATTTTATTAAAGCATGGGGACAGGACCCATGGGCAGGAAGAGCTGCCCCGGGATAGTAAGGAGAGACTGATTATATACTTGGGAGTTGGGGAGGTAAAGTCAAGGGGGAAGTTTCCAAAGGGATTTTCATATGCTAAAGAAGAATCACAGGGGGCCTAGCCATTGTCAACCTAAGGTTGTTTTTCCCTCTAGCAAAGCATTAACATTAGGACAGTAGGGAATTTAACATTTTTGAAACAAAAAATGGCTGACTTAAAAACTATAAATAGACAAGCATGTAAAGATTACTGAATAATTCACCAATTAACAATACAACTAGGGCAGGGGGTGGGGGGCTTGGGGAGGGCTGGGTGGCTCAGCTGGTTAAGCATCCAACTTTGGCTCAGGTCATGATCCCACAGTTTGTGGGTTCGAGCCCTGCATCAGGATCTGTGCTGACAGCTCAGAGCCTGGAGCCTGCTACGGATTTTGTGTCTCCCTCTCTCTCTGCCCTTCCCCCACTCACACTCTGTCTCTCTCTCTCTCTCTCTCTCTCTCTTAAAAATAAACATTAATGGGGCGCCTGGGTGGCACAGTCGGTTAAGCGTCCGACTTCAGCCAGGTCACGATCTCGCGGTCCGTGAGTTCGAGCCCCGCGTCGGGCTCTGGGTTGATGGCTCGGAGCCTGGAGCCTGTTTCCGATTCTGTGTCTCCCTCTCTCTCTGCACCTCCCCCATTCATGCTCTGTCTCTCTCTGTCCCAAAAATAAATAAACGTTGAAAAAAAAAAATTAAAAATAAACATTAAAAAAAAATTTTTTTTTAAATACTACAGGGCAAAGAGCAAGATTCCCATTGATACTTTTTGATAAAAAGTCTTTTAGCATATTCCATTCATTTGTTTATTAATTCATTCAACATTTATTGAGTGTCTAATATAGGGCAAGCATGGTAAGTGCCAGACATATGGTAACAAACAAGACTGGAGGAAGGGGAAAAGAAACCTGCTCTCACAGAGCTTACCATCTAGTCAGAGGATACAGACAATACATATGAACTCAAATCAATTAATATGGATTTCATATGAAAATAAGTACTATGAACACACTAAAAAGGTGAAATCTGGTGTCTGGAAAAGCTATTCTGAAGATAATGAAGATAAAGCTTTTGAACTAAGATCTAAATAATGAAAAGGAGAAACTGAAGGGAACATGAAGGAGAATGGAAAAGTGTTTGAAAAAGAAAATACTAAGTGCAAAGGTTCTCAGAGGTAAAAAAAGAAAACAAAACAAAAAAACCAAAACATGTTCTATGTTTTAAAAATAGAAAGAAGGACACTGGGGACACAGCATAATGAAGGAAGCAGAATAAGGTTGGGTCAGAGAGAGAGGCCAGAGTCACATCTCACACAATCCTGCAGGCCATTGTAAGATTAGGTTTTAATTTAAAAGCATGAGAAACCTCTGGAGGATTTTAAGCACAGAACTCACCTTATTTAAGAAGTTAAAACTGAAAAACAAAAATAAAAACAAAAACCCAACCCACATACTAGTTATCCTACCTCTTAAGTACTTAAAACAACATGTTAAAAAAAAAAAAGTTAATAAATAACAAAAGCAAAAATAATTCACCAATGACATCATGTATGGAGAGAAAATTTTTTGTGGTTCACTTGCTTTTCTGCATGTCCTATGAGGCAAAGTACTGACTGACCTTTATTTTGGGGTATCCATTTAAAGATACCTATGAATAGCTTTGGAAGCCTTGCCTACCTCTGGACAAAGAGTAGTTTTGTGTACTGTCAAAAATAAAAATGTCTATGCTCGAAAATACATCAAACTTCTCAACCTGCAAATGAGTGACATGGATTCACTACAACAGCTTGAAATGTCCTGAGCCAGGGGAAATACACAGGATTAATACACTCTACCCATCCTGCAGGAGGCGGTGAAGGAGGCGTAGCTACCTCTGAAGGGCTTCAGTGGGTTTTTCTGTTATCACTTGCTGAAATTCTTGAAAGGCTGGTTCATCCTTTCTCATCTATGAATACTTTTAACCCTTTCCCAAACCTTGTTAGAAAGCTTCAGTAACTGGTCACTAAACAGAATTAAGTACTTCTGCATTAATGAACTCTAAATCAAAGTCTGTTTGATTTTTAATACACCTTTAATAGCTCCACATGCTTCCAAAATAGGCCGGCGGGACACAACTGGACCCTAGAGTATCATGAATAATGAATGCTCTATCTGCTCAAACCCTGGTGCCATCCAAGTATTGTAAATGAATAAAATGTCTTCGGTGGCCCCGCTGTTGGGCTAGCTGGCCTACCAGCTGCACTGCATCCTGCACCACATCGTGGAACTCGAGTTCCTGGGGGTGGTGAGCCCACTACCTTTCATCCCATGAAGGAAAGGAGAGGGCTTACCTATGTCTCCTGCTCAGAGAAGTTTCATGATGCCCTTGGTGAAGAACATATGTGAGTTCACTTATAATTCGTTACCATCTAACTGCTGAGATGACTGACCTCAGCTTTACTCTGGAGATGAGAAATGAGCACACACACCTGAACAGTTCTCACTACCTTATTTTGCCAGTAACTGAATTTGACAAAAATCGATCACTTCTGCTCTGTTTTGTTCATCTATCTGTAGAAATGTTTAGATCTATTTAGCTAGTTACTAGTAAGATGGACTTTCTCAAAATCTGACATCTGTGTGCTTGGTATTTTTTAAGTATTAATGTTTCATTTTTTAAATTTTATTTAGAAGGATTAAAGCCTCGTAATGTTTACATGTTTAAAAAAACATATGAATGTCGCAAGTGCACAGATATTTAAGAAAAACAAAAATTAACTTCATTTGCACTTCCAATATTTTCTTTTAGGCTCACAAGGTTTATAGAAGCAACCTTTTATTTAAGTACACTTTGAAAATCTCAACTGGTAAACTTTTAAAAATTTTTTTTATTTCAGAAAAAGAGAGAGAGAGAGAGACTGAGAGGGGGGCAGAGGCAAAGACAGAGAGAGAGAGAGAGAGAGAGACAGAGAGAGAGAGAGAGAGAGAATCTTAAACAGGCTCCACACACGAGGGGCTCAATCCCACCACCCTGAGATCATGACCTGAGCTTAAATCAAGAGTCAGATGCTTAACCAAGTGATCCACCCTGGCACCCCTAAACTGGTCAACTTCTGGTATTTGGAAATCTCCGAACTTAAATATCATCACCTTGCACGAGCTGCATCCACTGCAAGAGCCAAAATATTCCCGTCTCCACTGGCAGCACATGCAGTCAATGCAGCAAGACATCGTTCAGCCAAGGTTTCATCCCTGCTGGATTTGACCTTATGGAAAAGGTCAAGAAAAGGGTCAATTTACATGAAAAAAAGAACAAAACAGAGATCAGGAGATTAGACACTGATATATGTCATATGGAAATTGTTCCATAATCTTAACCACAAAAACAAAAGAAAAAAAAAGGAGAGAATAATATGTATCCTAGGTCTGATATTCATCCAATTTGTTCACTTACTCATTCAATAAACATTTAAAACAATACTGAATTCTGCATAGCCCTGATAAATCAGAAATACACAGGGCAATGATAAATAACACTGAAGCCTCTCCAAAATAGTACATGCTACTTAGGCTTTACTAATGTAACAAGACATCAAAAACAAGTAGGTCTTTTATATGGAAGGCACACTAAAGAATAATAGTGACAAGGAAGAAAAAATAATAATAGATTACAACATAGAGAATATTTGTTATACATTGTTTTCCCTAGCTAACTAACAATATATTGGTAATAATATGTATGTATATTGTTTTTCTTCTTCTCAAAGAGAAAGAAAGAGACAGAGATGATGAGAAATACTGCAGCGGAGACAGAAAGACCATGAAAAGCACAGTCAAAACCTTTTCCCCTCAGATCCTAGCTCTACTCTGCTCCGCCAACAATCTGCCTAAACAAAGTTACCTAAAATCCAATTTTTTACAAGTTTGCACCACCTATAAAAGAGTCTAAATATGATACTACTCAAGATGCTACTAAAATCATATAATATCTATAAGCAGAAGTGGATCAAAAATCTTACACTAAAGGCAAGGAAAAACCCAACTCCATTAACATTACCGAATTTCTCTCTTGCCTGAAATAAAGTTTAACACCATTTGTGGTAAATGGAACGCCTCAAGCTGTAAGGGTGCAGAGTTAATAAAAGTGTAAAGTATAAGAGGGGAGAAAAGGGCTTTTCCAAATATAATATATGTTGAGACTTTTGTGATGACTCAAAATAAAATGATATATCCTAAGGAGGACCTTTTAAAAAAGTGATAAAAATGTGAGAGAGGAGGTATCTTCTGCTGGAGGGTGAAAATGGAAATAATGCCATTAACTGTAATAGAAAAATGGAAAATGATAGTGGTGCATGCAGTCTAACTGAACAAACTCTTACATTCTTTTTTTTTTTTTTTTTTTAGAGAGAGAGCACACTGGAGTGGGGGAGAAAGGCAGAGGGAGAGAGAGAGGGAGAGAAAGAAAGAGAGAGAGAGAGAGAGAGATAAAGAGAGAGAGAGAGATTTTCAATCTTAAGAAGTTCCACGCTCAGTGTGGAGCCCGATGCAGGGTTCAATACCACAATCCTAGGATCATGACCGGAGCTGAAATCAAGAGTCAGATGCTCAACCGACTGAGTCACCAATGTGCCCATGATTCTTAAAGAACATCTAAACAGAAGAGAGAAAAAAGTCGTATCTTAAACTATCACAGAGAAAGTAAACACAGAAAAAGCATTAATGATAACTAAAGAATTTCAAGTTTCTTGTGGACCACTTTCTTGTACCATACACAAAAATAAATTCAAAATGGATAAAAGACCTAAATGTGAGACAGGAAGCCATCAAAATACTAGAGGGACACAGGCAGCAACCTTTATCATGGCCACAGCAACTTTTATAAGACATGTCTCCGGAGACAAGGGAAACAAAAGCAAAAATGAACTATTGGGACCTCATCAAGATAAAAACCCTTCTGCACAGTGAAGGAAACAATCAACAAAACTAAAAGGCAACCTACGGAATGGGAGAAGATATTTGCAAATGACATATTGGATAAAGGGCTAGTATCCAAAATCTATAAAGAACTTATTAAACTCAATACCCAAAAAATAAGTAATTGAGTTAGGAAATGAGAAGACATGAACAGACATTTCTCCAAAGAAGACATACAAATGGCTAACAGACACATGAAAACATGCTCAGTATCACTGAACATCAGGGAAATACAAATCAAAAACCACAATGAGATACCACATCACACCTGTCAGAATAGCTAAAATTAACAACTTATGAAACAGCAGATGATGGCGAGGATGCCAAGAAAAGGGAACCCTCTTACGCTATTGGTAGGAATGCAAACCGGTGCAGCCACTCTGGAAAACAGTATGGAGGTTCCTCAAAAAGTTAAAAATAGAACTATCCTATGACCCAGCAATTGCACTACTAGGTATTTATCCAAAGGATACAAAAATGCTGATTCAAAGGGACACATGCACTCCAATGTTTATAGCAGCACTATCAGTAATAGCCAAATTATGGAAAGAGCTCAAATGTCCATCGACTGATGAATGCATAAAGAAGATGTACATATTTACACACACACACACACACACACACACACACACACACTGGAATATTATTCAGCCATCAAACAGAATGAAATCTTGCCATTTGCGACAACATGGATGGAACTAGAGTATATGATGCTAAGCAAAATAAATTAGAGAAAGATACCACATGACTTTACTCATATGTGGAATTTAAGAAATAAAACAGATGAACACAGAGGAAGGGAAGGAAAAATAAAGTAAGATAAAAACAGAGGGGGAGGCACAGCATAAGAGATTCTTAACTATAGAGAACAAACTGAGGGTTGCTGGAGGGGAGGTGGGTGGGGGATGGGCTAAATGGGTGATGGGCATTAAGGAGGGCACTTGTTAGGGTGAGCACTGGGTGTTGTATTTAAGTGATGAATCACTAAATTCTACTCCTGAAACGAATACTACACTATATGTTAACTAACTTGAATTTAAATAAAATCTAAGAAAAAAAATTCAATTTCTTGCTTTGGAAATAACAGTAATTATAAAAGCCAGAGATTAAAAGACCACAGTAGCTTCATACAAAATAAATATATAGATTATAACTATAAGAATGTTTTATCTATTTTAGTATTTCACATATTTTGATTCAGCTCAGTGAGAAATTGGCAATAAAGCTAAGATAATATCTAGTTTCAATTAAAATAAATATATTTCATTTACAAATGGTATCTTACTAAAGTACTATTAAAATATATTTGAATTAAAAAAAAGAAAAAAACAGAAAGCAAATGATTCTTTCATAGTGGTATCAGGAACCATGGGCTAATGGAAACAAATCAGTGAGAAGCCCTGGGTTCATATACTCTGAACTTAATTTTTAGTTTTGAGTGAGTTATATAATCATTTAAGCCTTTGTTTTAATCTGTAATTTATGGGAGGTGTTATTACAGTGAGATTTTTAATAATAACATATAAGTTTCACAGAGGCAGCTGTCTTGGTTTAAAATGAATTTGAGTCTTAGCTGTTCAATTATTTATTCTGGGCAAGTTTCTCAATCTCCCTTATCTTTAGTTTCCTTAACTTTAATATGTTGGGAAATAATACCCACCTCATGTGGTTGTTGTAAGGATTAAACAAGACAATGTAAGGGTTTACACAATGCCCAGAAAGCACTCAAAATATGATAGCTATCATTACCTTCTTGAGTTTTTCAATCTGCTTGTTACGTACTGATGTATTATCAATCGCAAGAACATCCACAGATTCTTCTTTTTCCAATTGGTACTTATTTACTCCAACAATCACTTCAGAACCTATCAATTTCCAAGAGGAAAATAATATGTAGATTCTATTCATAAATACTTCCCTAATAGTAATGCTCTGATCATCACATACTTTGCTTATAAGCTTAATATTTTTAAATAGTATTCTTAAATCTTAATGAAACTTCAATATAGATCAACAAATCACAACAAAATGGGGGTGAGAGGGGAAAGAACTGGTATATATAAGCTCTCTTTAAGGGAGGATTTTTATTATTCTCTCAAACTATAAACTTTCTCAGAGTTTCTGATAAATCCTCTTCTACAACTACAAAATTAAAATAATAGCAGCAAATAAAGACTTATAAAGGAGAAAATTAACATCCAATAATGTTTTCAATATATTCTTGTATTCTCTTACAGCCAATAGTTTTAACAAAAAGTACTTTTAAAATCTGTAAGTAATAAACCAGAATTATAAAGACATTTCCTTAACATAATAAGAATATATTTTGCCTCAAACTACCAGATTATTACCATTTAAAGACATCCTGCCACCCAACTCTTCTCCTTATTTCCTTTTCAGAACTCATCACAATCTATAATTATTTTATTGTGTGTTCACTTGCCCATTTTCTGTCTCCTTGTTACTAAAATGTAAACTCTAAGGGTGAAGAGATCATGTCTTTCCTGTTCACAGTTGTATCCCAGACATAATACAGTGCCCCAAATGCTAAATACTAAAAAAAAAAAAAAAGTGTTCACTGACTGAATGAATAAATACTCCAATGCAGAGCACAATGACTAATAATAATACCATCTTCAAAACGCTGGAGATACCCACTTACACACATACATACATACACACACACACACACACACACACGGGCATACCTCAACACATACTCTGTACATATGCTTGCCCATATGCATACATGCATGCAAAAATACAAACAGGAAGACAGATAGATAGATAGATAGATAGATAGATAGATAGATAGATAAAGAAACATCTAAGTTTCATTTTTCTATTATTTTTGTTTTATTAACTATGTATGTTATCTTTAAACAGAAATTAATATTTCTTTTTAAATACAGTACTGGATTTCACATATAAACATTTTCATTTTATCTTACCAGAATCTATTCTTGCTTGCCTTCGGGCAGCACATTCTTCAATTCGAAGTTTAGGTACTCCTTCTGCTACAGCTTTGGCCATTCCACCCATCTCTTCAATTTCATGAATAAGCTATTAAGAAAAATAGATTAATAAAACTGGAAAAGAATATAATGATATTTTTATAAACTATACAAATTTGTTATGTTACATAATTACCAATATTACTAAAATCCTAAACTATTCTAGTGGTAAGTTTAATGTTTCATAAGGAAAGAATTAAGTTAACATCAAGAGCTTTTCTATAGTTAGGAGTGCCTGGCTGGCTCAGTCAGGGGGAGTATGCAACTCTTGATCTCGGGGTGAGTTTGAGCTCCATGTTAGGTGTAGACATAAATGAATAAAATAATTTTTTTTTTTTAAAAAAAGGAAAAATGGGGTGGCTGAGTAGCTCAGTTGGTTAAGTGTCTGACCTCGGCTCAGGTCATGATCTCACAAATCCTGAGTTTGAGCCCCACGTCGGGCTCTGGGCTGACAGCTCAGAGTCTGGAGCCTGCTTTCACTTCTGTGTCTCCCTCTCTCTCTGCCTCTCCTCTGCTTGTGCTGTCTCTATCTCTCTCTCTCTCTCTCAAAAATAAAATAAACATTAAAAAAAATTTTTTTAAAGAGGAAAAAAGTTCCATAGAGTTAACAATATTGTACTGTATATTTGAAAGTTGCTAAGACAGTAGATGTTAAAAGTTCTTATCACAAGAAAAAAGAAATTGTATAACTGTGTGGTATGGAAAGTGACTAAACTTACTCTGGTAATCACTTTACAATTCATGCATATATCAAATCATCATGTTTTATATCTTAAATTAATACAATGTTTTATGTCCGTTATATCTCAAAAAAGATAGAAATTATATATTTAAAGTTACTTCAAAAGACAACAGAAAAACTAAGATGTATATTCTGGAAGCACAAAACCTGTCACTCAAGTCTTAGGAGAAAACTAAAGATAATATCAATAGTCTTTATTTTTAGTTACATAAGTTTTCATGGATACATAAATAAATACTCTTTAAGAAATGTATTTCAAAATGCAACTTCATTTTTTATTTGATCAGCACAATAATAACATAACTCTACTGCTATTGACACCAGCATACATCTAAAACTTCAATCACAGCCTTATTTATACATGAGGTGGTGGGAAAATGAATGGTGGAATGGTATATGACACAGCAGAAAGGAACAAAGTAAAACTTGTTTTTTTCCAGAAGAATTCAAGAAATTAGAATTTGTGTTGAACCAAAGCTAAGACAGGAAGCTAAAAAGAGGAAGACTACTTGAGAATTTAGAACTATCCCTCTCCCATTCTGTCAGGACAACCAAAGCTTACATCTGCAAAAAACAGACCAAAGTTTATCTCTGTAGAAAAGCAAGGGGCTACCAAACACCAAGTACATAGAGAGGCAAGGGTAAGATATCTTGATATAAAAACCTGTATTCTGAATAATAAGATTAAAGACAAAAGGCACACAGAGAAAAGAGACAATACAGGATAGAGAAGAAAACTTCAAAAAATATAATATCCTCAGAAAAAAAGATTATATTCTGTATTAATGAAACAAGTAACATAACATACAAAACACAGAAAACAAAATGAGCTTTTGGAAATTAAAAATATGATATATGAATTTTAAAGTGAGTAGAAATTTAAAGTTGACGACTCCCTAAGAAAACAAAACAGAATCTCAAAGATGAGTTATAGAACAGATAAGAACATCAGAGTATCATTCCAGGAGGTCCTTATCCAATAATTAAGAGTTCTAGAAAGAGAATGACAGAAAAAATGGCAGGGACAAAACTATCAAAAAAACAACACGACAATTTTCCAGAGTTATGAGAACATGAAAAATAGGCCAGATAAAAAATGCCCACCAAAGGTCTAGTCCAATATAGGAAAAATATACACATCAATGTCCCCCAACTCAAAAACAGAGATCCTAAAACTGTTAGAAAGAAAGGTCCTGAGAGTAGAAATAGCATCAGATTTCTAAACAGAAATATTAGAAGCTAGAATAAAAAGCAGATCAATGTTTACAAACTCTCAAATGAAAATAATTTCAAACACAGACTATCAACCAAATACCAGAGTAGAATAAAGACATTTTCAAACATCCAAAGTTTCATATAATTCATCCCCTATGTACAACTTCTGAGAGGTTCCTATGAGGTATCGTTCAAAATAACAAGGGATAAATCAACAGAGATAGACACAGCATTCAGGATACAGATTCAACATAGCAGAGGTGAAAAGAATTCCCAGGATAATGACAAAGGTTAGTCAAAGGACTGCAATGGTCAGCAGGTCTAGAGAGAAACTAGTCTAAATCAAATGGACAGCACTGGAGGACTTCAGAAGGATGTATACTATTGAGATGTAATTATATTGGTAGTATTATGAGACAAAAGAAAGAAGAGGTAAGAATCAGCTAAAATACTAAACTACCATACTACAAAGCAATAGGTAATGACTAAAATTGATGGAATTAGAACTAGTGTATATGTATAATTTTTAAATATGGAGATAAAAACAAACAAAAAAGATGTATTTGATTCAAAGAAGCAGGAAAAAAAGCAAGTAGAAGACAAAGGACTGCTTTTTTATGTTACAGCCTTTTAATACTAATACTCTTTTTAACTCTTTGAATAAAATACTTTAATACAAACACAATTATATTTTTAAATTATGTTTCAGTTTTGTATACTAGAAGGTCAAACCTAAAATTCTCTTTTTCTCTTGAAGATTTTATAAATCTTGATATAAATCTATGATTTGATTTACATATCAAAATACCTAATAACCTTTATAAATCTGTAAATCTTAAAACCACAATTTCAAAGAGGAGAAACTGACCTTCAAGGCAGCGTCATAAACATCATTCGTGAGAGATTCCATCATATAGGAACCTCCCCAAGGATCAGCCACTTTGGGAATCCCAGATTCTTCTTGAATAATGATTTGTGTATTCCTGGCAATTCGGGCACTTTTCACAGTTGGCAAACCCAAGGCTTCATCAAAAGAATTTGTGTGCAAAGACTGAGTCCCTCCAAACACTGCCGCCATTGCTTCTACTGTAGTACGAATGATGTTATTATAAGGGTCCTAAAACATTTAGAGAAAAGCAAAAAGTCAAAACAAGGGGACAACTGATAAAGGATGCTATGATTAAGCAGTGGCTAGTGTGTACTTACTTTGCCAATGCCTACATTAGGCTTCAGAATATCCAACAAATTAAGATGAATTAGTAAACAAGCCAGACTTAATAGGCACTCAATAAATGATTTATTAATAAGCGATTAATAAACAGATGAACAATGAATCTAGATAAGAAATCTGGATTCATTCTGTTACTGACTATGACTGGGGCAAGGCATTGGACCTTTCTGAACTTTAGCTGCCTTAGCTGTAAAAATGAGGAGGTTAAGACAAAAATGATTATTAAAGTTCCTTCCAATCCTGAAATCTCTACTTCTCCATTTATAAGGACCTGAAGCAATATTTAATAGATATATTAGTTTTTATTTACTTTTAGGTGTATAAAAGAAATGTAGCTTTAAAGTTATGAATTATTTTTAATATATCAAAATAATTTTATATGTAAAGAAAATGCATGAAAAAAGATCAGTTTTTTAATAGAATGAAATTAAATTATGCAAATTAAAATTGCATTTAAATGGTATGTCTGCATGCATATTTATTTAAACTAAAATAAATATAACTAAAATCAATAATATAGATGCACAAATTTTTAATTAGGTGATTTTATGTCAAGAATTTTAACTCTTGGGGTGCCTGGATGGCTCAGTCGGTTGAACATCCAACTCTTGATTTTGGCTCAGGTAATGATTTCACGGTTCGTGAGATTAAGCCCCATATTGGGTTCTGTGCTGTCAGTGGGGAGCCTGCTTGGGATGCTATCTCTCCCTCTCTGTCTGACCCTTCCTCATTTGCATGCTCTCTTTCTCTCTTTCTGAATGAATAAATATTAAAAAAATAATTTAAACTCTTAAAATTATTTAAGGCGATATTAACTAAGTTGTGGTTTTTACTTCTTCCTCATCATATTTTTTCTTTACTTTTAAAAAGGTAAAACAGCACTGCATACAAGCTAACGTTTAAATGATTTTATATTATTAACCACTAGAGGGAGCCAACTTCATTTATTATAATACATGCATAAAAACCATCAATGTGCATTATGCTTTAGAATAATTATAATTTTCAAATATTAACAGATAGCTTCTTAAACCTACTTCCTGACTATGCTATCTTGCTTGTAAGACAATATATGACTTTACTAAAATTCTACACTTTAAATTATACACATACCTGCTCAGTAAGTGACCATCCTGATGTCTGACAATGAGCCCTTAGAAGAAGAGATTTAGAGTTTTTAGGCTGAAACATTTTCTCTATTAAGTGAGCCCAGAGTCTTCTCCCAGCTCTCATTTTTGCTATTTCCATATAAAAGTTCATCCCAATTCCCCAGAAGAAAGACAACCTAAAATAGTAATGTTAAGTCCATTATTTGATTATACTTAACAATCTAAAATGGAAAATAAAACTCATTGTACCACACACTAAACAAAACAGCATCCACATTTTAATTTCAAACAACTTAATCTGAATTAAAATCAAAGCATAAGCATATATACATTAGTAACTTTAAACCTAACAGATAAAAGTACAGTTTTAGGCACACAGAAGAAATAGCTGTGGTTATCTGCTTCAGGTAGAAATTATTCACTTCACAGTTGGTCTTCTATAGAAAAGAAGTTCCTCTTGTGTCTTTAAATATAGAATGCATCACTATCCAAAAATAAATACTTCAAGAATACCCAATATGTAAGTCAGGGGTAACCCATGAAGGGAATAAAACCACAAACTTGTGGTTTTGGATAGCAAGAAAGTTTTCCTGTTGTTTTGTTTTGTTTTGTTTTGTTTTGAAAGAATTATAGTATATTTGGTCTAGGAATGTATTTCTCCAATTGCCCCCAAACCCACTACTCCTTTTTATCTTATATTCTGTCACTGATTTACACATTTAGTTTACTTGCCCATGCCTAAAGGCAGAAAGGCTGTGTTTCTTCAAATAAAACAAGGTGAGCCTTAATTAAGCTAAAAACCAGTAAAATTTTTTGATATGCCCTTGGAAGAAATTGTTAACATTGCAGTCCTCAAATATTTGTCTCGGGATACTTGTTCACTCTTAAAAATACTAAAGATCCCAAAGAATTTTTATTTGGATAATATCTATCAATATTGTATATATTAATTCATTTAGAAACAGTAAACATACATGTTAACAAAAGTAACATTTTTATGAAAAGCAATTACTTTGCTAAAATAAAAAAAAATTGTAATAAAAAAGTCACTATTTTACATTTTTGCAAATCTAATGTGTGGCTTAAGGGAAGACAGTTGGAATAAGTATCTGCTTCTACATTCAATCTATTGCAACATCACATATCATGTAGCTTCTGGAAAACAATGTACACTCTTGAAATAATGAAAGTGGTAAAGGCACATAAAGATTTAATACAATCATGAAAACAATTTGACCTGAAAGATCCCAGGGTTAGTTACCCTGAGGGGTCCTTAGACCACACTTTGAGAACTGCTGTCATAATATGTATGCAACAACCTCTGATATAGAGTCTATGAACTCGCTGAGGGCAAAAGTCATGTTTTTACAAATTTTATTCCCAGCACATAAGTTTGTGCTTGGCCCAGAGCAAAACTTAGCAATTACTCATATGTCCAATTTTTAATCACCAAATTTAAACAATTCTTAAACTTCAATCAAGTATATTTTTTATATAAATTTATTAATAAGCTGTTTTAAAACAGAAATGTTTAATAGCGCTGTGAATTCCAAAACACTTAAATTACAAGTGCAACAGAAAAAAATGTAATAGATGACTTCTTTTTAAAATGGAAAAATAAAGAATAAAAGTCAATATCATTTATATGTTTACAGTTTAATTGTCAAAATATGCCAGTTAATTGTGTTCTGTGAACAACTGAAAAACAAGATTCCTCTCATTTACCAAGAAGTAGAGTAAAATTTAATTCTAATTTTTAATTGTAAACAGTATTGGCTTATTCTCTTATTATTACTCCAATAAAACATAAGAGAATCTAGTATGACATTTATATACACAAATTCATTTTATCAATATATTTACTATATACTCATAAATTGGTCCTAAAAATTTTCCTAACACTGAAACAATCTCTGAGGTCAATTTACTCACCTTGGTGCAAATTCATCAATTGTCAGACCAGCCTGGAGTCCAGTTCTACAGTATTCCAACCCATCTGCTATAGTATAGGCCAGTTCCAGAATGGCGTCAGCCCCTGCTTCCTGCATATGGTATCCACTAATTGAAATTGAATTAAATTTTGGCATGTGCTACATAAAATAATAAAAAATATAACAGTGAATAAAAAATTTTAAAGGTTCTCTATTAAACTCATTTTCTAAAAGACTATTATTTTGTAAATGATGTTCAACTCAGATACACTAAGTAGTCTTTAACATTAACTGAAAATATTTAACGCTTACTTTGTTATATTTAATTCACTCCTCAATTTAAGTGGTGATTCAATGAACCATTGTAAAATTTGCACCTGTTTTATTTTTCTGGTGAAAAAGAATTTGCACTAACCATTCTTTAGAGTCAAAGTTTAAACTCTGAAATTAATTAGCTAAAAGTAGGAATGAATCTTTAGTCCGAAAATTGAATAAACATCTTTAATTCCAAACCAAGGACTGTGACCTCTTAAGAGATCCTAAGATCTCATAACTTTGGGCTAATCTTCTAAGGATAAATACATTTAAGTTTTATTAGTTATCAATTTTCTTGTTTGAAGTTCTTTTTGAAGTCACTGAAAATGACTACATACTGAAATAAAACAGGATTAAGATACATGGATTAAAAATCAAAGACTTCAATTGGATTTACTGTGATATTTAATGCTAAGCATATCCCAGACAGGTTCTTTCTTGCCAAATCACTAAAAAGATGGCATTTCTACCATTCCCCTCAAATTTATTAGAGAGGGTACATAGCACAAATATACTGCCAAGCCCCAAAATTATCCTCCTTCCCAAGAATTGGCCAAATAAAATAATAAAAGCTAAATCACAGAAATTGAGTACGGTAGTTAAGAACATGGGCTCTAGAGTCAAAGTACTCAAAGTCTAGTTGATGGCTAGTGTCAGTTAACTAGTCATAAGGCTACAGGCAAGTTTCTCAACCTAGTTATTCCCTGGTTTCTTAAAATATAAAATAGAGGTACTTCCTCATGGAGTTGCTGTAGGATTAAATGAAATGACTCACCTAAACCACTTAGTATTATTCCAGTATGCAGGAAGCATTCAAAAAATGTTACTTGCTGTTGCTAATGTATGCTATGGGCTATCTGTAATTTACATTTTTTAATACTTATAATTAACCAAAAGGTCTTGAAAAATGTTCCATCGCAAAAACAGTAAGGAGACTGAATAACATGGAATTGAGAGACAAGTTGAGTGCATTTATTGCTTATAAATAAGAAGCAACGAAAGAAGCAGGTGCCTCTCTACAAAGAGGATTTTAGTAGCAGAATTTCTTTAAAAATAATAGAAATATTGGAATATTGGAATATTATTCAGCCTTAAAAAGGAGGTTAATTCTGATACATCGTACAACATGGATGAGTCTTGAAGACATTATGCTAAGTGAAGTAAGCCAGTCACAAAAAGACAAATACTTTATCATTCCACTTATATGAGGTACCTAGAGTAGTCAAATTCACAGAGATAGAAAGTGGAACGACAGTTTCCAGGAGCTGGAGGGACAGGAGGATGGGGAGTTATTATTTAACAGGCACAGAGTTTCAGGTTTGCGAGACGAAAAGAGTTTTGGAAACGGATGGTGGTGATGGTTGCACAACAGTGTGAATATACTTAATGCCACTGAACTGTACACTTCAAAAGAGTGAAGATGGTAAATTTTACATTGTGTATTTTTCTACAATTAAAATTTTTTAAAAATATAAAAGTTTACAGTTCACAAAGTACTTCAATGTAACATTATTTGACCAGTATGTGAAACCAGAACTTTTACACTTATGTGAAGGATTATATAAAGCAATTTTGAACTTGCAGATGACATTAGGACCTTCCAAAAGGGGAAATGCCCAAGTACATAATAGCACAAACTAAGCAACCTGCTACCAACTATTCAATTCTCCCCTCTCTTCCCGTAATACCTGAACCTTAAATGCAGAGTGCCGATGTGCAAGAACTGTACTTCCAATCTCCTCTCACTACTGTGTGTGTCCATTGAGATAGTGGAACTTTCATTTGTTCCTTCTGGAAATTCACCTTAAGTCAGAGGAGCTGTCCCCCTCCCCATGCCAAACACATCCAGCCCACCTACTTCCTCAACCATAAGGTAGCACAAGGTAAAATGAACCCTAATGACTGTGGAGCAACCCTACAACCAAGCTCTTGATAACCTACTTTCCAACTTCTTTCGTATGAAAGAGAATCGACTCCTGTTTAGTTAAAGCTACTGCTATCTTTGTACGTGTGTTTGTCATATAAGTCAGTCAGAGAAAGACAGATTATCATATGTTTTCACTCATATGTAGAACTTGAGAAACAACAGACCATAGAGGAAGGGAAGGGTAAACGATAGTTTCAAACAGAGAGGGAGGTGAACCCATAAGAGACTCTTAAATACAGAGAACAAACTGAGGGTTGATGGGGGGAGGAGGGGAGGGGAAAATGTGATGGACATTGAGGATGCCATTTGTTGGGATGAGCACTGGGTGTTATATGTAAGCGATGAATCATGGGAATCTACCCCCGAAACCAAGAGCACACTGTATACACTGTTTGTTAGCTAACTTGACAATAAATTATATTAAATAAATAATAAATACATAAAAAACACACACACAAAACCATTCTTCTAACTTTTCTGTAAGGTTTAAAGTATTCAAAATAAAAAGTTTTGGGAAAACTGAAAAAATAAAAATAAAAAATAAATGTAATCCTGCACATATGGTCTTGAAATTGAAAAGGGCAATAAAAATATACAATTCTATACAATATAGTTCACAGGGACAAATGAGATCTATGAAAAGACATAAAAGTGCAAAGTGTAAAAGCTGAATATCAAATGAGAAGAGTAGGCAATGCTTGCAAGAGTTCTGAGGTAATAGCAATTACAAGAAATAAATGAGATTTTTTTAAAAAAGGTTTCATGGTAGAGGAGAGACTGGCCTTTTGGCATGAAATAATACAGTCTAACTTTAAGGTAGGTAAAGAAACGGAGAGCATTGTCAGCAAGAAGCAGAGTGTAAATGATGAGGGAAAATACATATTAGTTACTCAGAGAAAAATGAAGTTTTATGTTTCCCAATGGAGGGATTGTTGCTAAGATAGGAACACTGTAAGAACCTTCTTTTTCCACCACTCTGATTGGGGAAGATAAACCTAATACAGGAGTGAAATATCAGGGACCACATTGTGGATGCAGATATAAATGACATCTTCTAATCTAGTTTCTAATAGAAATACAGCTGATATTTTGATCTCCAACTGTCAGACACAAGTGTGCACTTCAAAACTGAATCTGAATTCTGGCAAGAAACAAAGTATAAATGATGAACCCTCCCTGATTCTAACAATTATCAGAGGATACAAATTTAAAAATAAGTAAAATACAGTAAATGTCTAATGCCAAGATTCCTATAGGTAACAACACACTATGAGTACACTGAAAGCAAAAAAATACAAACTAGCAACACACATAAACATAAAACCCACACTCTGACTTTATACTATTATTCAGACTCACTTATCAAATTCAAATTAGGTTATGATATTTTATAAAAATTCCTGCATCTAAAGAAGGAAAGCAAAACCCACAAGAAGCAGAAAATACCTTTGCTGTATACTGGAAGATGTCAGCAATAATTTTCATGGATGGTTCTGGAGGAAAAATATAAGTATTTCTGACCATAAACTCCTTTAGTATATCATTTTGGATTGTACCAGTGAGTTTCTCTTTAGGTACACCTTGTTCTTCTCCAGTTACTATAAAAGTCGCAAGAACTGGAATAACTGCTCCATTCATGGTCATGGAAACTGACATTTTTTCTAAAGGAATTCCATCAAAAAGAATTTTGGTATCTTCCACAGTGTCAATAGCAACACCAGCCATTCCAACATCACCACGAACTCGAGGATTATCTGAATCATATCCACGATGTGTCGCCAGATCAAAGGCAACTGATAATCCCTGCTGACCAGCTAAACACACAAAGGAAAAACAATGTAGAATTAAAGAGTCTGGCATCAAAGTAAACTGATTTATGTTAACACTACTAACGGTGTTGATTCAGCTCATCATAGGATACTTTTATAACAAACATTATTTTTATGCTTATACATGTCAAAATAAATTTAAATAAAGACACTTCATCTCCTAAACTGTTTTCCCATATGGCAAAATGTACAAACTGGGTTCCAGAACAAAAAGAACAAAACATCTCACTATTTTATATCTATTTGAGGATTTTTTTAACCTTGTTTTTTTTAATAACTTCAACTTTGTATGTCTTAATCCCCTTTACCTATTTTGCCCTTATCTTAACAATTTTAGGTAAAAAAATATTTTTTTAAGTTTATTTATTTGTTTTTAGAGAGAGAGCACATGTGCACATGAGCAGGGTAAGGGCAGAGAGAGAGAGAATCCCAAACAGACTCTGAGCTGTGACCACAGAGCCAGATTCAGGGCTCAACCTCAACGATCTGAGATCATGACTTGAGCCGAAATCAGAGTTGGATGCTTAACCAACTGAGTCACCCAGGCGCCCCTCAGTAAAAATACTTTTTAAGATTCATGAAAAGATCTGGCTGTTCACAAATAGTTAACATAACTTGGTATTTGTATGCTCGTTTATTTTTATTCTTGTGTTTAATATGGTCATAACAAGATGTCTTGGCTATTCAAATATTCTGGAAAACAGAATTATGAACACCATGCAAAAAAATAAAAATAGTTTACACTAAATATGAGATCCTCCATCTGCAATATAAATGTACAGATCCTCAAATTTAGCAAACAATATAATTTTAATATAGATCAGAAAGAAATAGTAGTTAATATGATTTTTAGAGACCTAAGTGCCAGATTGCACTAAATATATTTGTACATTATCATTTGTTTATTACTTTCTTTAAACCATTTAAACCATTTCCTCTTTAATTCCTATCCTAACAACGTTAAGTAAAAACTCAAAGAGGGATGCCTGGGTGGTTCGGTTCATTGGGCATTTGACTGTTGATATGGGCTCAGGTCACATTCTCATGGTTTGTGAATTCAAGCCCCGCATTGGGCTCTGCAATAGCAGTGAGTGTGAAGCCTGCCTGGGATACTCTCTTCCCCTTTCTCTGCCCCTCCCTTGCTCACACACATTCTCTATTTCTAAAAAAATAAAAATAAATTTAAAATAAAAAGAAATAAACTTTAATTTTAAAAAAGCTTCTCAAAGAAAAAGCCAATGTCTCTCATGTCGTATGAGTTTAATTCCTTTTTATGTAACATGTATGTAACTGTTATTGGCATTCAAGAATTTAGCACCCTATTCTGGATCACTCATTTTTTTGACCACGAAAGTTGAAAAACATTCATATTTCTCAGAGTATAGTCTTAACTACAAAACTATAAAGTGACTATCATTTTTACAGAGATCAACCAGTCTCCCTTCAAAAGAAGCCAGGAACAGGAAATGTATGGTTGATCATAAATATAATGTTTTGCATAAAAATCTCACCCTTAATATTGTCTTTATAGAACTTATTGCTTTCTTCCACAGTACTAAAACCAGCATACTGGCGGATGGTCCAGGGCCTAAAGGTGTACATGGTGGGATATGGTCCACGTGTGAATGGCTTCACTCCTGGAATTTCTTCAGGTAAGTCATTGGTATCCCTGCTAGAATATAAGGGTTTTATGGAGATCCCTTCTGGAGTATGCCATATCAGGTCTTCTGGGTTTTTGCCTTTCAACTGCTTTTTGGCCAGGGCAGCCCATTCTGGATGAAGGGGTTGTTGCTGGTGCAGAAGTCTCCGCCATATAAGCCTGGATCCTGATGACTCTTTGAGCTGCTTCAGGTGATGAGGTGAAAGCAAAAGAAGCCAAGTCTTAGCCCTCAACATGATGGAGCATGGAAAACACCTAAAAGGAACACGAACTGGCCTAGAAAAAGAAGTACAGTATATATGTGTTTACAAAAGCCAAATGGGAACTATTGGTGAGGAGGGAAAAAAAGGCATTTTAGTATGATTTCATCTCTTCTTTCCTGCTTCCTATACCTGATACTTCGTAACGTTGGATCTTCTTCTCCACAATTACTATCATTGTTCTAGTCTTCTAACTCAATACTTTGTTAGCTGGTTTTACTGGCCAGTCTTAGGGTCTCTAATCCATTCTACACACTGACACCAATGCAAATATGGTCATGTCACACTTCACTTAGGATTTTTCAAAGGTTCTGCATTATTTAGAGGATAACATACAGCCTCCTGATTTCTTCATTGAAAACATTTTTCACATCTACTTTATGACACTCATTGTGTTGGGTGCTGGAGATAATAATGGAGAACAAGAGAAATAGGCATTCAAGGTCTCTATGACCTGATCACTGCTTACTTCTCAGACTCATCACTGTTCCAGAAATACTGGATAACCTATAGCTCCCTGCATGTATCAAAGTTCCATGATTTGCTCTTGCTCTTCCATCTACCTAGAATGTTCTTCTTTGCCTAATCTGGCTAAGGCATCATCTCCAATACGCAGGGCTTTCTACAGGCCAGGCACTGCTACAAGGGCTTTACACAGAGTAGCAATTTTCATCCTCACAACACCACCAAGATAGGTACTAATGTTATTCCCATTTTACAGATGAGAAAACTGAGACACAGAAGAGCCAGCATTTAAACCTAGGCAGCACTAGGTTTCAAAGTCCTAGCATTTAAATAATATATTCAAAGGTTTTCCCTGAACTCACATGCTGGGCTAAATGACCTCTTCAGTATTCCATACCACCGCACTGTTTCTCTCTTTAGACATCTGTTATCTCCCACACTACAACATATTAAAATACCATTTTTAACTTTTATATAAAATATATTAAGGTGTATAAAATTATACACATATATACATATTTCTCTGCTAATTTATTAACTGACCCAACATTAGAGCTGTATATTCCTAATAACTAGCACAGTCTTACACTAAGTGACTAAGTCTGATTTCACCATTTTACACATAGAAATTAAGATCCAGAGAAATAAATGAGTAAAGAAATTGGATCAAAATTCCACTGTTCATCTGAATTACGTAAATACTTGCTAGAGTCATACAGCTTCAACATATAGAGCCTAGTATTTTAAAAGGTTTGGGGATGCAAATTTTATTAATATATTCATCATGCTCTATAATGCATAAAGCAACAAGTAAAGTGAACTTAAAACTCTATTTTCTTTTTTTTTTTTTTTAATTTTTTTTTTTTAATGTTTTTTTTTATTTATTTTTGAGATGGGGAGAGACAGAGCATGAACGGGGGAGGGGCAGAGAGAGAGGGAGACACAGAATCGGAAACAGGCTCCAGGCTCTGAGCCATCAGCCCAGAGCCCGACGCGGGGCTCGAACTCACGGACCGCGAGATCGTGACCTGGCTGAAGCCGGACGCTTAACCGACTGCGCCACCCAGGCGCCCCTAAAACTCTATTTTCTATACCATCTCTTACCTATCAATTTAATGAAACTTAAAGAAAAATAAGAATACTCAACATTTGTTAGAGGGTTGTGAAACAAAAGAAAAACCACTGGTGGGAATATAAGCTGATTTAATTACTTTGGAAAGCAAATTGGCAATATGCACAAAAAGTGTCAGAACTGATTATGCCATTCCACTGAGGAACAACACTCCTAGGAAAGTTACCATATAAAAATGCATGTTTCCTATAGTTTTATTTGTAATAAAGAAAATTTAGAAACATCTTAAATGTCTAACAATGTAGGAATAAGTGAATAATAGTATATACAAGTGATAGAATTTTACATAGCTATTAAAATATATTTAGGGGCGCCTGGGTGGCGCAGTCGGTTAAGCGTCCGACTTCAGCCAGGTCACGATCTCGCGGTCCGTGGGTTCGAGCCCCGCATCGGGCTCTGGGCTGATGGCTCAGAGCCTGGAGCCTGTTTCCGATTCTGTGTCTCCCTCTCTCTCTGCCTCTCCCCCGTTCATGCTCTGTCTCTCTCTGTCCCAAAAATAAATAAAAACGTTGAGGAAAAAAAAATTAAAAAAAATAAAATAAAATATATTTAGAAAATGGACAAAACCAATTTTTAATGTCAGAAGTCAGAAGAGTGGTTACTTATGACAGCTAGTACAGAAAGCGAACAAAAGAGGTGCTTTGGGGCAATGGTCTTGATCTGAATGCTGATTATATGGATGTATTTGGTTTGTGGAAATTCATCAAATTGCACAATTATATGCACTTATATATATGTAATATACTATTATACATAAGTCAAATTTAAAATATGTTATGCAGTTTCTTTAAAAAGGAGACAGGCTCAAAAAGTATTAAGTGAGGGGTGCCTGGATGGCTCAGTTGGTTAAGCGTCTGACTTGGCTCAGGTCATGATCTCACAGTTCATGAGTTCGAGCCCTGCATGGGGTTCTGTGCTGACAGCTCAGAGTCTGGATGGAGCCTGCTTTGGATTCTGCGTCTCCCTCTCTCTCTGCTCCTCCCCCACTCACGTTCTGTCTCTCAAAAATAAATAAACGTTAAAAAAAATCTTTTTAAAGAAAAGTATTAAGTGAAAGAATCAGGATAAAACATTGTAAATACAGTATGTTCAACTGGGTACAAAGTACACAGAACAAAATGTAAAAAGAAATACAACAAAACAATTCCCTTTATTCTTTTAAAGCTACTATGATTTTTACTCTATTATATCCATGGGGTCCCTGTCATCCATCTTCTTGCAAGCATAATGCAAGCATAAACTACATGTACTAGCTTAAAAATGGGTGAGAGAAATAATTTATAACTGAAACATTACAGCAATGACATAAAAGGTAATTTGAAAACTGCCTGATATGAGATTGTAGACAAAATATTATCACACTCATTTGCCTAAAATACTGGTTCCCCAAACCTGGACAAATGATAGGAAAGAGCCCTCTATTTAGTGACTTCCAGAAAATCACATGGCAAATTCCAGAAAATCAAAGGCTGGAAACAGACATCACAACTACTACTGATGGCAACAGGACTTCTGACCTTTTCTCGCCATAAAGAGGCTTCAAGGATCCAAAGAAAAAACATGTAAAACAAATATAAGTTACTGATGATTACAATATGTTAAAGAGTAATGATGAAGCCCATCCCTACAGACCCTCCCAAAATATGGGTCAAATACCTACCGTTCTGAATCAAATAACTCTCAAGTTCTGTTAATATGTGGTTCCACATTAATACTTTAGGAAAGGCTAACCACCCTCAATCAATGTTCAACCAATTTGGGTTGGAGATGACAAGACACAGCATGCAAATTGTATTTAATATTAGCATAAGTGTATCATTAAATATTAGAAAATGATGGGAGAAAATCATCGAGTGATTTAAAACTTTACACACATACACACACTATCCAAGGTTTCCAGCGTCTCAAAGATTGCTCTTTCAAGATAAAACAGAACAAGTTAGTAAATTATAATTTTATGTTAATTTAGACCTCTTTCCTATTTCTCCTCTTACCCTTCACTCCACAAGTATAGACAAAGTCATTTTCAGTCCTCCACCTTTTACAAACAACCTCACAGTAACAAGAGCTGCAGCCTAGAAGAGAGACAGCTGTGGCGCCCGCGCACCCCTCTGCAATCTTGGAAGCGCCCTCTGCCTAGCGGCATCTCGGGGTTTTGGGGTACCCGGGGGAAGATGGCGACATGGCCCCCGAGGCGAACTAACACCTTCTTTCCAGAAGTACCTCCGAATTCCCACTGATCACGCTGAAGAGAAGTCGGTCGAGACTTTAAACCCAAGAAGACAGGGGAGAGCGAGATGCCGTCACAGTGGGAAGGTAAATAAGGAAGTCGGGAGGAGAAAAAGGACAGGCTCAGAGGACAAGGATAAGTGGGGAGAGGAGTCAGAAGAATGGAGGGCAGTGAAAGGTGACATCCCTAAATACACAGTCTTACTCACGGCCTGCCTGTCTCAGACCTCGGCTGTGAGAGACAGCGGCTGGGCTTCGGACCACCCAGCCCTAGAAGTCAGAGATCCACACAGCTGAGCCCCTCACGGAGCTTGCGCAAAAGTCAGCTGGAGGAGTCAGGGGGTATAGGCGGACACCGCCCTCCCTGCAGCCAATCTCGTCGCGCTCCCGTGGGCGCGCGCCTGATGACGTTAGCGGGGGCTAGAATGCTCGCCTCTCTACTCCCGGGTTTCCGGTTTCTACCCGCCCACTTCCGGGCCTTGTTGACTTTCAACGGTTTTGGCGCCAATTGCTCAGAGCTTGGCCTCCTGGAGCATTCAATAGGCACCTTTGGTGAGTGATGAACGCTTTTTATCGGCGGGTGCGTCCAGCTTGCGGAATGAGTTTTGTGGCCAGTGCGATTATGGCAGTCTCCGCGGCTTGTATTTCGAGAGCGTGAGATGATTTTCCAGTGAGAGGGAAATCACTTTTGGGGCCAAGGATTGAACTGTTTGACTTGCGAGGCCGCAGTGAAGCCACGCCTGGCTCCTCAGTTCCTACTTTCCCCAATTCATCCTCCTCCTCGTTCGTTTTCCATAATATCCTGCGGCCCATCTTGGGGCGAAGTGCAGCTCTAGAGATTAGTATCTTTGGGTACTAAGGTAACTTCGGTCGGCAGCGTTGCTATCCCGAGGCATTTGTCAGGAGTTAAACAGTATTTTTGTGTTTTGCCAGACTTGGCGCTCGCCCTGTGTGCCTATATAGAGCCCTAGGCTGAGAGAGTTGGTTTCCACGAATTTCAGCAAACCGATAAGGAAAACAGGACAGCGTAGGAGGCCTCCCTGGCCGCAAACCACCGTTCCAGTCTTATTTCTGTCCCGTTACTCAGTCTTATTTCTGTCCATTACTCCCATACACATTAAAATATCGCTGAATTTTCCCTGTCCCTGAACAGACCAGTTTCTTTTAAACTGTTCTGCCATCAGACTTTTGCTGTTTTCTCTCAAATACTTCATTCCTGGTCCTTCTGGCTAAATATTTCAAAATGTAATTCACATGTTACTTTTTTTTTTTTTTCTGCATAGCATGTAGCATTCTTCCCCCACCCCCACACACATCAATTCGAGTCATTCACTTATTTGTCTTTTCTAGCTTTTTCACATGGTATGTAATTTTATATAGCAATTGTTTTCATGTCTGTCTCTACCCACTACCGCTAGGCTGTGGTTTCCTGTGGATCTAAAACGGCAAAATTTCTATTCCTTTTACATTTATATTAAAATTTCTATTCTAGTTCCTTTACAATTAGCCCAAAAGTGATAGAAAATTATGACAGTTCTTTATTGAATTCTTACTATGTTCTACGCATTTTACGTATTCTGTACAAAATTTTAGCTTCACAAAAACCTTTAATGTTGGTGCTTTTTAACCTTAACCCATTTTACCAGTGGGGAAATTGAACAACTTTACTTGCCTAAAATCGTACAGCTAGTTAAATGGCAGAGTCAAGATTGGGAACTAGGCCATTTATCCTTATCCCTGACTTGCTCTTGGCAGTGGTTCTCAATCTGATGTCCATTCCCACCAGGGGACAGTTTTAGTTGTCACAACTTGAGGGGCTGCAAAGAGAGGGTGCTTTAACTAAGCATGTTACAATGCATCCCCCACAACAAAGAGTTACCCCATCCAAAATGTTGATAGTGCGGAGGTTGAGAAACTTTTTGCGCTATGGTTTAGTGCCTCAAATAGGTATCGATGAAAATGGTGCATCTCCTCTTGCCAGTAGTCAAAGACCAACTTTTATTTATTTATTTATTTATTTATTTATTTATTTATTTACTTTTAATCTGTCACAACTGATTCTTTTGTACAGTACAACCCAAAATTAATTACTAGTCAAACCCGTAGAGTATATAACACCAAGAATGAACGCTAGTGTAAACTTTGGGTGATATGATGTATCAGTGGAAGTTCATGAATTGTAGCAAATGTACCACTCGGGTGTGGGATGTTGGTAGTGGAAGAGGCTGGGGGTAGTGAGTGGTTACAGAGGGTATATGGGTACTCTACATACTTGCTGCTTAATTTTGCCGTGAACCTAAAACGTCTCTAAAAAAGAAAGTGGTGTTTGTTTGTTTGTTTTTAATAAATTACTGGGAAAATGACATTTAAAAAGAAAAAACAGCCAGTTATTTTATAATCAAGTTCAGCATACATAAAATTGTTGCCAAATTGCAATAAAAGTTTCTAAAGGGATACTGTCAGTTTCTATATTTAAAAGGACTGTCACAGTTTGTGAGTTAAATTTGGAGTAGCAGTAAATTATATGTTTTTGAATAAAGAATATCAAGAAAAATTGATAAACAGAACCAAACTATACATAAGTGCCAGCTGAAAGTTAGAGACCATAAGAGCCCACAGACTTTTAGAGTGGAGTGGTGTGGTTAGGAGGCATGGAGAACAGGTGGTTCACGCTCTGGGAGGGTGGACGGAGGCAAGCAAGCAGCTCAGGTAGAGGGCATAGTGCATGCATACTCAAAAGTGTGTTCAGGAAATCCTCAAATGTACTAGAGAGAGAGAGTCTTACAAGGAGTAGTGGGAGAAAAATATGGAGCTAGACAGGGCTAGATTGTTCAGGACTGTAAATGGCATGGTAAAGAGTTTGGGTGTTGTATGCTAGGTATTGGGGAAGAATTTTTTTTTTTTTTTTAACTTGAGAAAATAATTTATTTTGTTCCAGAATTTGGGATCAGAAACAACTTTGTAGGACTGACTCATATCTTTTCCATACAGGATCAGCTGCGGCTTATTGATTGGCTCAGGTACATGCCAGGCTGGCAAGTTGGTGCTGGCTGCTTGTTGGGAGTTCAGCTGGGGATTTTGCCTGGGGCTTCAGTTCCTCTCCACGTTAGCCTTCCTTATAGCATGGTAGCTGGGTTCCTAGACCAAATATCCTAAACATGATGAAGTTGAAGTTGCGATTCTTTCCATGTTTAGGCCAGGAAACTGGTACAGAATCATTTCCACCGTATTCTACTGTTCAAACAGTAGAATGCCAGGATTTAAGATAAGGGAACATAGACTCCATCTCTCAATAATTGGAGTGAGAAGGAAATTGCACCATTTTTAACCTATCGGATGAAGTGAGTACTAAATTCCAGCCCTCTCTTGCTCCCTCGCCCAGATACTCTTCAGTGAACAACCTGTACTGCTGTATATATGGCAGCCTTCCAGGAGAGGTCCACAAGTGAAACTCTCACGTGGTTTGGCTTTTTTAAGTAGGGGAAGTATAAGGGCATGGATGACAAGTTGAGAAAATTGGGCATCTCAGGAATATAACATGAGAGACTAGGTGTAAAGCACCACATTGTTCAAGAGCAGGGTAAAGTGTATTTTAACTTCCACGGCTTTTTGTCAACGATCTTACAAGTAGTCCTCAAGTGTAGTTGGTGATTGTTCAATTAACTATGTCTCACTATTTGTATTCATCTTACTGAAAAAATCTTGAAACTTCACCTTTTAAAATTTGAAGAAATAGGTTTATCCGAAGTACCTCCTTTATTATTTCTCAATCTCCGTATATATTTAAACTCTAAAATTTTAAATGGTGACTGATACATATCTAACTGTATATGCCTAGAAAACATATATATGTAATGTATACACACACATATATGTATACCTCATTTTATCACACATTTTATCACACTTCACAGATACTGTGTTCTTTACAGATTGAAGGTTTGTGGCAATCCTGCATCAGCAAGTCTTTTGACTCCATTTTTCCAACAACATTTGCTCACTTCCTGTCTCTGTTACATTTTGGGAATTCTTGGAATATTTCAAACTTTTCCATTATTATGATATTTGTTATGGTGATCAGTGATTGACTTGCTGAATGCTCAGATGATGGTTGTTTTTTTAGACACAATGTTGGTTATTATGGTTGTTTTTTTTAGACATATTGGTTTTTTTAGACATAATGTTATTGCACACTTACTAGACTACAGTATAATGTAAACATAACTTTTACATGCAAATGAAACCAAAAATTTCATTTGACTCACTTTATTGCAATATTCATTTTATTGCAGTGGTCTAGAACAGAACCTGCAATATCTCCCAGGTATGCCTGCAAACACATTCACACACCCCTCCATGTATACTGTACCTAACTTCTAAGCTACCTACTCCTTATGGTCTAATGCAAGAATAAACATCCTATTCTTCTGTTCCTTTTAACAGTGAAAAGTTTGGTGACTTACTAGTTAGTAGATAGGGAAAAGGAGTCATTCTAAATGTTGTCATTGACATCTTCATCCACTTCTGTGCCTGTTTGTAATTTGTGGGAGGACAGGGTAATCAGTATACTTCTGTGCTTTTTTAAAATGCAAATAGCCCGGGCAGAGTTAGAGCTTAAATCCTTATGAGTGAATTTTCCACCTGAATTTCCACAACATAGATTCATAATATGATCCTAAAGATTATCTCCTTTCATAAGGAGAATGGAGAATATCTGTGACTAGAGTAAGACAATTTAATACCTTATATTTCCATTTTCTTGGATCTAAACATGGAGATAATGTTACTGTATTGAGGAAGTATAAAGTAAGAAATTCAAAAGCATTTTCACATAATTTTGTAAAGCCATAAAAATGGAAGATATTTTTAAGAATGAAATTGAATTAATGAATTAATGAATTAATGAAATTTAATAATAACTGATGTTTGTTTTGAAATATGTTTAAATGTTCTAAAAACAATACTGTCCCAAAACTTTCATTACGATTTTTTTTAAAGCAAATTTGGAACATGTATAGGTAGCTCTTTTTAACAAAATTTGTTATGCAGGCTTAAGCTTTTCTGTGTCCTTTTATCTTCCCAGACTTTTTGTTATGATTGTTCTGTTTAATAAAGATGTCTAACAAAGCAGGGGCTTCCAAGAAAAGATCTCAAGAGTTAAAAAAAAAACCAAAACGAAAAACTGATGATGAAGAAGTGGAGTTACCAGAGAGAAAGGTAATGAAAATACTGAGTTTATCACTTAGAACTTTGTGATTGAAAATATCATCTGTTCTATGTGAAGGAATATGTGAAGACTAAAGGGCAGTTTTACTACAAATTGTAGTAATTCATATTATGTGGGAGCTGTTGCAATATGATTTACAAAAGTTCTCAGATGAAAATTGTGTATTTCAATTTCTAAAGATATTGATCAGAGAATTATTTGCAGGAAGGGGTAATGGGGCATTGCTAAGGTTTAAATGTGAAGACTAGGAATAAAGTGTATAGAGATTTTATGTTAAAAGGAATATCTGTGAGTTAGGAGAAGATATATTTATTATCATAGAGAAAAATTACTTTGGGAGAAATTAGCTTCTGTCTACCATCATTGTGCCCCTCTCTTCCAAAATTTTTATTATAAAATAATTTTAAAAATGTGTTTTTCCCTATGTTTTTTTGTAGGTGAAGTATATGACACTATTTCACAGGCAAAATGACTAACAATTTCTTTAAAACATTCTTTGATATTGTATGGAATTCTGCTGTACATTATCACCATTGTCCAGGAATTGCTTTAGTATATCTGCTGCCTGTGATAAATACACACTCTTGTTCTGCAGAAGTGGCAATCTACTTTTTTCTATCTTGTCGGAAGATATATGGATACTCTTTGACATACATGACAAATATATATCAAAAACGCTATCTTTTTACCTGATGCTTAATTATGTGTGCATGTGTTTTTTCCTTTAGGTTAGAAACACAGCAAAAAATAAAAATCCAAAGCATCTGCCTTCCGAAGGTATTTATTTTCTCTAGCTTATTTAACTTGTCTGTCGGTCTCAATACTATCTGTATTCATGAAAAAATTCTCAGCATCTTGTTTATGAGTTCTGGAAAAGACAGTGATAAACAGCTGCATTCTCATTTTTGCAAGAATAAGTAGTACTTGTTAGTCAGTTATTTTCTTCAACTGAAATTTTACTTACCACCTCTAGCAAAATACTGTGTAGGATTCTAAATTGATAGGAACTAGAAAAAACCAGTGTCCCATAGTCTGAATTATTACTGATTTGTGATATGGAGACACATGATTTCTCTACTGATTTCTCTTTAAAACAGATATGCTTCTGTCCTACCACCATTGTATAGATTAGTTTGGAGCTACTGTCCAATTTCGTTTGGAGTAAATTAGTTTGGAGCAGTTATCTTTACTTAAGCATCACTTCTTTGAAGAATTCCCTCCGTCTTCTCACCAAGACCAAGCTAGGTCCTCTGGTTTTATATTACTGTACTGCACATAGTACATAGAACTTTTTCTTTTGTAATGCTTTGCATACTTCTAATTATAATTATTTTATCTCCCTTCTCTCCAGAACTAATCTTCAGAGGAGCCAGTAGCATATCTCCTTTGTTTATCCCTTATAAGTAGAACAATATCAACAACCTAGGAGACCCTGAATATTTTGTTCCAGTTGCCATTCAACATTTGGTAGAAATAGCTTTCTAGTCTTCTCAATGAAGCTCTTTAATTTAGATCATTTCTGGGAACCAGACTTTTATATTGAATCCTAGTAAGTATAGCCTGGTTCTTCATTTAGAATTGTCTTGGGTTTGTATCTGCAATGTCAGCTACTAATATTTTAGCTAACATAATAATAGACAGCATATTCATATTTGACACTTGACATATTATGGCTGTGCAATAAAAAAGAAATTAAACGATTCCTGCAGTTTTATAATATTTTGGTTCTTGTAATTCTATTAGCTTTTTAAAGTAAATTTATACTTGAAACTCTTCCTAAGTAAAAACATAAAACTTTGAGATTGACCAGAGTCTCTTCTCTCACCAGTAACAGGACAAACAGAGCATACTAATCTAAAACGGGTAAAGATAGCATTCAACAAGAGAAAAACCTGGCAACCTCTTTCAAAGAGGAGCAGAGAGCATTTACAAGCTATGATGGAATCAGTAATAATGTAAGTATGAAATTTTTTCACTCCTGATTTGTACTCAAATGTTTCCTACAAACGGTATCCTTTTAACTGTCATTATTTGTTTTATGGTGGTAGGGTATTTTTCTCCTTCAGAAGAAGATACACGTAATGTCTTGTGATGCTATTAGCCTTGAGCAAGAAGTCTTTATTAATTTCAGAAGCTTATCATTCCATCAAAGAAAACAAAGCCTATGTGGCATAACTTGCTATTTGTAAACTTTGAAGTTGTTCCCTCACTAGGGATATTTAGGAAGAAGTTGAGTTGAATTGACACTATATGTAAGCTACCGTCATGCTAAAGGGGATGTAAAGATGGATTCTGCCATCAAGAAACTGAACTCATCTAAATTAATTACAATAATAAAATGTAATAAAAAGAATTTTGATTCTATCTCTGCTTAAAATGTATTTAACAGAAAATAAAAAGTGATTGATTCTTCCTGGCTAGTAAGAGACACATGAAAGAAATCAGAGAGAAAAAAGTAAACATTGTATTAGTTGTATTTCAAACTACTACTTATTCAATATCTTTTTTCTTTTCCAGAACAATTTTGAGTAACAATATTAGAGAACATGAACAAGTTCAGTATCATCTTAACTATCTAAAGAAAAGGTAATATAGTTATGCAATAGAAAATTGTTAGAACATAATTAGTAAAAATCTGATCTGTTCATATGTTACCAGAACAGACATTTGTGGGATATAAAGTTTTTCTTTCATATTGGGTTTTCGTTGTTGTTGCTTCTATTGTTTTAAGAAGATGAACAATTTGGAAATGTATATTCTAAACTGCTGCTGCATGCAATTCTGAAGTTAAGAGAATTTATTAAGAAAAGAGTCTGAAAATCACAAAATGCCTACTTCTACAGCTCATTGTTTTGTATTGGGATTTGAAAAAATATTTTGTCAATTTTAACTCCCTCCATGTTGAGCAATTCGAAGTTAAGAGTTTACCGTTCTTATCTGGTATTTATTCAGTGGCTGTGTTTTTTCTTCCTATGTTGTATTACATTGCTTTCATAAGCAGCAAGCGTAATTTCCCGGGTATTACTGCTCTTTTTCATCTTGTGGCAAGTCACAAATGGAAGCTTCTTTTCAAGTGTTCTTGAAAGTCACACCACTGCCAATGATTTTCTTTTTTTTTTTTTTTTTTAATTTTTTTTTTTTTTCAACGTTTATTTATTTTTGGGACAGAGAGAGACAGAGCATGAACGGGGGAGGGGCAGAGAGAGAGGGAGACACAGAATCAGAAACAGGCTCCAGGCTCTGAGCCATCAGCCCAGAGCCCGACGCGGGGCTCGAACTCACGGACCGCGAGATCGTGACCTGGCTGAAGTCGGACGCTTAACCGACTGCGCCACCCAGGCGCCCCTGCCAATGATTTTCAATAACTACTGTCCATACAACTTTTTCTTTTCATAGAAAAATGTTCTGCATCTCAGTTTCACATTTGCCTGGAAATGTTCATGACCTAGTACATTATTCTTGAGAAGTCTGAGCACAAATTCTGCTCACTTGAAGTATAATTTCAACAACAGTAGCAAAACAGAAAGCATGGGTGGAAGTGGGGGTTTATGGAGAGGTTGAGAGATGGAAGGACTGAGAGAATCAGGCCTGCCACCTACTTGTGGGAATGACAGCCTAATATCAAAGGGGACGGGAGGGTACTAAAAAGCCAGTATATAAGCTGATACGTAATGAAAGTGTAGCTAATTATTGCCTTTTTAATATAGAACAAATAAGTCATGTTTGGTGTATGAATGAGAATATTACATTACATAAATGCTCTTCATAGTGATTGATCATCAGAAAAGATTAAATTCTGTTCAACATTTAAACTCTCTCTTTACCATGTAGCAGCTGTGGGGATGCATATTTCAAAGACTGCCTGTTGTCTCATTTCTGCTTTCACAATTCAGTCTTTTGGTTTCCAAAGTAACAATACTCAAGATACTTTTCCTTCTACTGATATATAGCAGAATACTGCCATAGTAAATTGATTCTACTTGGATCTCTGAATAAACTTTCCTGTAGCAGCATTTTTCAAAGTATATTTGGAATACTTGTTTTTAAAGATACTCTGAATAACAGTGATATATAGTGAATTATGTTTGGGTACATTAGCATATCATAAAAGCTCTATAGTGAATAAATATATTTCATTTTGTTTAACCTAGCACCTCCAAAGTTGGAATTACCACAGGAACTCTTTATTTTATATATTAGTCTCATCTCTGCTTCTGGCCGCATGTTAGCTTCATTCTTTGAAAAAAAATTTTTTTTTAATATTTATTTATTTTTCAGAGAGACAGAGAGACAGAGCGTGAGCGGAGAAGGGCAGAAAGAGAGAGAATCTGAAGTAGTCTCCAGGCTCTGTGCTGTCCACACAGAGCCAGACGCAAGGCTTGAACCCATGAACCATGAGATCATGACCTGAGCCAAAGTCAGACACTTAACCCTGGCTTCATTCTTTTAGACAAGTTGTCCTCGCTAACGTAGAACTGTAGACCTTGACAGATCCCTATTTTTCTCTTTAGCCTTGTGAAGAAGAGAAAGAGAACTTGTATCCTCTTACGTCAGCTAGAAAATTCTGGGAAATGTGCTCTGATTGGCCCAGCTTAGGTGCTGCACCTATCTTTAGACCGATTTTGTGGCAAGAGCTATTAGGATTCATACAGACACAACCAGACAAGCAGGGTTGCTAGTCAGAGAAAATGGGTTGGCTACTACAGTTCCTAGAAGAACGTACTTTGGGAAAGTCTGCCCTATAGAAAAATGCTATAAATGGTAATTAGGTGTTGTTGGCATAGTAGGTTATCTTCATGTTACATTTTTATTTTAATAAGATTTTGTAAGAATCCTGAAAATCTGACCACTACTTAGAACATTTAGAATAGTGAGTGACCTAGGGTGCCTGTCTGGCTCAGTGGGAGGAGCATGTGACTCTTGATCCTCAAGGTTGTGAGTTCAAGCCACATTGGGTGTAGAGATTACTTAAGTAAATAAAACATTAAAAAAAAAAAATAGTGACCCTTCCACAGAATTAACAATAAACTTTTAGAGGACATTGTTCATAAATGGATCTTTATTTTAGTTAAGAAATCAAGGGGCGCCTGGGTGGCGCAGTCGGTTAAGCGTCCGACTTCAGCCAGGTCACGATCTCACGGTCCGTGAGTTCAAGCCCCGCATCAGGCTCTGGGCTGATGGCTCAGAGCCTGGAGCCTGTTTCCGATTCTGTGTCTCCCTCTCTCTCTGCCCCTCCCCCGTTCATGCTCTCTCTCTGTCCCAAAAATAAACGTTGAAAAAAAAATTAAAAAAAAAAAAAAAAAAAAAAGAAATCAAGAACATACCCCTCTTAAGAAGACTTATACACACAGGTGTTTAATGTGTTGGCCTAATGATTGCATAATTGAAATTTATTTTAATACTTTAATGAAAATTATGATTGGTGGGGTTTACATTGCCTACTTTTTTCTTTACAAAAATTAATATTTTTTGGAAGATGAGTTTTGGTTTCCACTCTTGTTTAAACCCTACAAATCTTAAGTTGTAGGGTTTTGGAGAATGCCAAAATGCTGCTGCTAGGTAAAAGCAACCAAATTTAGATTTTCCTCCTTGATTTCTTCCTCGAATTCAAGAATCAAATCTAGGAAAGCTGTATGGCTCCCTGCTACAAGTGAGGGTAGTAATAGGTTAGTGTCTATTGGTGATCTAATCAACCTGGTTTGAAGGAGGCTTTCTTAGCCTTGTTTTGTTAATTTTTTTGTTTTTAATTTGTTTTTTTTATCTTTTTGTTTTTAATTTGTTCTTTAATTTTTGTCCTTTATATATTTAGAAAGGATTTCATAACTTTAATATTGAATAGTATTTATGATGATAGTACTTTTGACAAAGCACTCTATTTTTTGAATGTTTATTTTTGAGAGAAAGAGAGACAGAACGGGAAAGGGTCAGAGAGAAGGAGACACAGAATCCAGAGCAGGCTCCAGGCTCTGAGCTGTCAGCACAGAGTGTAACACTGGGCTCGAACTCATGACACACAAGATCATGGCCTGAGCCGAAGTCAGACACTTAACCAATTGAACCACCCAGGCGCCTCTGAACAAAGCACTTTAATCTTAATGTTTTATTTGCCTTAAACTCTATGGCACTCACTTATCTTCAAAGCCATTGTGTAGAGTAACTGATATAGAAGTTCTTTTTCATTGGTCACATTGTCTGAGACAACTGAAATATAGCATCCAGGGTCATAATTATGACTTACAGAGTAGTGTTCCATCTTTTATCCAACAATCACAATAACCGATAGAATTATGTGCTATAATAGCCCAGGAAACACTTTCAGAAGATACAAGGAAAGTTTTACTTTAAAATATGTATAAATGAAATTGTATAAAAATTAAATTGTATAAATAAATGTATATAATACAATTAATTGTTAAATATGTAAAACAGAATTTTTTCCTTTCATGAAGCAGCTTAAGTGCCCTATGATTTGAGATAAATCTTAATAAATTGAAAGGTTTAAAGATGATGTGTCATGGCTTTTTATGGGTGACTCACTGCTAATGTTAGCCACTGTTAATAAAAGAATATTATAGCCCTTGGGAATATGAGGTCAGAGAAGAGATGGCAACAGTACTTCAAACAGAACAAAAACCAAAAATAATGGTACTAAAAAAGTAAATATAATTATGTTTTTATTTTATCCCTAAGATTGCTACAACTGTGTGAAAATCTTAAAGTCCCTCCCAAAAAGCTGAAAGATTTAACTAATGTGTCAAGTCTACTGAAAATGGAAAGGGCAGAGCACAGAGCTAATGAAGAAGGTCTGGCATTATTGCAGGTATGATATTTGAACAGGGAGTCCGTAATTAGAGAGTTAGGAGAAAGGGGAAGAAAACAAGAAATTTTTTTAATTATCATGATATTCTCTGAGTAATGAATACTGATATTAGAACAAGTAATTCATTAAATTATTATTATTATTTTTATTATTATTAGTCAAAGCAAAAACTTTGCCTAAACTTTAGGCCTCTAAAGTTAAAAGTACTTCTAATATATTAATGATTAGCAATTCTATTTTTTTATCTGACTTTACCTGAACTACTATTTTGGATTATCAAATTACAGGAGGTCATCACTTAAATGCTATAGAATTTCAAAACATTATATTAGTTTTTCCATTCTGTATATGGTACTTATTGACAAGAAGAGCATGCTCATCATTATTATTGTTTATTATCATTATAGCTAACATGTAATGAGGGCTCTCTATGTTCTAGGCACTACTCTAGGCACTTATAGTTATATCCCTTAATTCTAAAAATGACTTAAAGAGGTCTATGCCATGTGATCTCATTTTACAAATGTGAAAAAAGGGACATCCAATACTTTTAGCTAAAACTTACACATACTGCTTCAAGTTATGATGTAGACCTTAGCCCAACTTCAAATTCTGATTCTTGATCATTTTCTTGTAGAAGGTAGTGGGAGATAACATTGGGTATCATGATTAACTTCAGACTTTTAATTAGTCGATATTTGAACATTTAAGAAAAGCAAACTTAGGGGGCTTATTAAATAGTTAGACATTATATTCCTTAGCCACTTCAGAGCAGTTTGTGGGTAATGGCGCATAGGTCTTTGTTAGCAATTCAGAAAATAGTTTGGGTGGTAGTTTATGCAAGGAATGTGCATGCCCAAGGATTTCTAATAATTCAGAATTCACATTTTATTCTGGTTTTTCCATACAATCAACATTGGATGGATTTGATTCTGAGCAACAAATTTACATGTATTATAAATTAATGAAATGTATATAATTTACATATATTATAAATTAATGAATTATATACGTTTTAAATAGAAACTCCACTTCCTTCGTGGTGTGAGATGATAACCAAGTTTTTATCCCACTGTTACTACTTTTTAAGAGTATATTTTCACTACTGATATAGTTCCACCACGTAATGAGCACCTGGATGACATTAATACAGGTTATTTTTTTTATTTCAGCTTTATTGGCCTATAATCTTAAGATATTTGAAGCGTACATTGTAGTGACTTGATATATGTACACTTTGTGAAAGCATTCATTCCCTCATCTGGTAAATTCACACATCATCACCTCACATGATTTTTTTATTTTGTGTGTGGTAAGAACATTTAAGTTCTCTCAGCAAATTTTAAGTGTACAGTACGGTGTTGTCAGTTATAATCACCTTGTTTCACACTAGGTCGTCACACCTCATTCATCTTATAGCTGAACATTTGTACCCTTTACTAACCTCTCCCCATTTCCTCCATCCCCCAGGCCCTGGTAACCACTTTCTTACTCTTTTTTGTGAGTTTGACTTTTTTTTTTAAAGGTGATTTTAAAGTAAATGATGGCAAATGTTATCTTAACATTTCATATTTGCATAAATCACTTGAAAGTGATCAAACATAGTAAATGACACTGTGATTTTTATAATACTTAGAAGCATTTCTGTTTTACAGCAAAAACTGGACCTCCATATGCCAAAAGGGTAAATAGAGTTAAATGGAAAAAACTGTTTTCTCTGTACTCAGCACCCCTGACACCAAATGTGTGGGTTTTCCACGAAGCACTTTTCCAGTTCTCTGCAGACACCAACTAGGTGTCCTACAATTTCATTCAGTTCTGACACTACCTGAAATTAGTACAGACCTCACAGGTTAAGGGCTCAGTCTCACAAGACTGCCCCCCACTTCAGATGACAGTTGCCATCCACTCCTGTACTTCTGACCAACCAAGTACAAATCAGGTATTGCCATGACCCTCTCCTCACTTTCAGTAATTTGCTAGAACAGCTTACAGAATTCAGGAAGTCACTTTACTTACTATTATCCGTTCATTATAAAGGATACATTCAAGAACAGCTAAATGGAAGAGATACATAGGGCAGGGTATAGGGGAAGGGTGTTGCCCTCCCAGCACCCCAACGTGTTAGCTAACCTAGAAGCTCTCTGAACCCAGTGTTTACAGTTTTTATGGAAGCTTCATCACGTGAGCATAACTGAATCTCCAGCCCCTTTCCCCTTCTCAGGAGATCAAGGAGTGGGGCTAAAAGTTCCAACCCTGTACTGACATGGTGGGTTGCTCTGGCAACCAGACCCTGTCCTCTCTAAATCATTCATTATTAGCATAGACTCAGGTAAGGTTGAAAGGGGCTTATTATTAATAGAAAAGATGCTACTGTCACCCCAGTGACTCAGCAGATTACAAGGGTTTTAGAGGCTCTGTGCCAGAAACCAGGGATGAAGACCAAATACATATTTTTTTTTTTCAACGTTTATTTATTTTTGGGACAGAGAGAGACAGAGCATGAACGGGGGAGGGGCAGAGAGAGAGGGAGATACAGAATCGGAAACAGGCTCCAGGCTCTGAGCCATCAGCCCAGAGCCCGACGCGGGGCTCGAACTCACAGACCGCGAGATCGTGACCTGGCTGAAGTCAGACGCTTAACCGACTGCGCCACCCAGGCGCCCAAAATACGTATTTTTTATATCACAACATTACAACAGTCTCGGTTTTGCTTGCTTAATATTCAGTTACTCAATGGAAGCACTGTTGGCATTTTGGGTATAAGAGTTCTTCATTGATATAATAGAGCCTTTGAACTAGGAGTTTGTAGGTTTTGTCTGTATCCATCAGTTTTCCGCTGTGTATCTTACTTAGAACGGCTGCTTTTCCCCACTGTAGCCTAGAGTTATTCTTGATGGTGACTTTCCAAAACCTGTATCAGCTAATGAGTAACAAGTTGTATTCATGCAACAACAGTGTGTTCATTGAGCTCTCTCACTCCGTGATGATACTAGGGAAAAGGCAGTCAGCAAAGTCTTGGAGTGACTCTGAGAAGGTGGTAAAAGATCTGCTGGGCCTTAGTGTTTTAATCTCTGTGGATCTCTGCATAAGAACAGAACCATAGAATTTCACAACCAAAGTTAACATAAGAAAATATACAAATAAGGACAAAAAATAATCCACAGATAACAAAAGCATACCAAAAACATGTGTTCACAAAACAGATGAACACTAACCTAATTGTCAAGCAAACAAAGAAATTCAGAAAAACTATAGAGAGTATGGAAAAAATCATTAATCAGGATTAGAGATACCAAAAACTGCAGCTACAGAATTCAGGGAAGAATTAAAAGTAAGTAAAAGAAAGAAACCTTTCAGGTGTACAGACTAAATTAGAAGGAGAATTAAACACAACAGATAATGCTTACAATAAACAAAATAAAGAGAAAATTTTAAGAATCAAAAAGAAACATGGAAATTTTTAAAGGTATTGAGAAAAAGTGACAAATGTAAGAGCTCAGCAAAGAAGATATGGCATAGGTAGGGTAGGAATACCCAAAGAAGATAACCAAAGCAATGCAACAAAATAATTTTTTAATTACAATGGAAATTTGTAGTCCTATTAATACTGTTTTCTGTATTCAGTGCTGTTATTCATTCCCTCTGGGTTGGGTCATATGGTGGCCCCCAAAATGAGATGCCCAAGTCCTAACCCTGGAACCTGCGAATGTGACCTTATTTCGAAAGAGTCTTCCCAGATATAATTAAGGATCTCAAGATCATCCTGGATTATCTTGGGTGGGCCCTCAATCCAAAGACAGTTGTCTAGTAAAGAGACAAAAGTGGCCTTATGCGGAGACATGGAGGAAAAGTCTGTGTGGGGAAAAAAAAAAAAAAAAATGCAGAAATTGGAGTGCTGCAGCCATAGAAGCCAGAAGAACCAAGAGAGGATTCTCCCTTAGATATTCCAGAGGGATCTGGAATCTGCCCTGCCAACACCTTGCTTTGGACATCTGCCTTCAAGAACTGTGACAGAATAAATTTCTGTTTTAAGCCACCAAGTTTGTGTTTGTTATGGCAGGAAGGGAATACATGCACCTTACATATAGTGGTATTGGACAGCACTCTTCAAAATCCAAAAGCCAAGTCACAGGAAATTCAGGGCTGAGGAACAGGTGAAACTTGACCAGCAAATGCTAGAAAGCAAACTCTCTAGTTTCTAGTACAAGTAAACTGGAAGTAACCAAAAAAATTGGAGTGGAAAACAAGAGATGAAAAGAGACTTCATATGCACTTATTATAATGACCAGAATCTAGAACATGGAAACCAATAAATGCAGACAAGGATGTGGAGCAACAGAACTCTAGCTGGTGGGAATGCTAAATGGTACAGCACTTGGGAATACGGTTTGGCAGCGTCTTAAACAAAATGAAACATACTCTTACCACACAATCCAGCAATCATGCTCCTTGGTATATTGCATATGGGTGTTTGTGGTAGCTTTTATTCATAATTGCCAAAAGTTGGAAAAGTCCAAGATGTCCTTCAGTAGGCAAATGGATAAATAAACTGGCACATCAGACAATATTATTCACCACTAAAAAGAAATGAGCTATTAAGCCCTAATGAGACATGGAGGAACCTTAAATGCATATTTTTTTTTATTTTTTTATTTTTTTAAAAATTTTTTTTTTTTTTCAACGTTTATTTATTTTTGGGACAGAGAGAGACAGAGCATGAACGGGGGAGGGGCAGAGAGAGAGGGAGACACAGAATCGGAAACAGGCTCCAGGCTCTGAGCCATCAGCCCAGAGCCTGACGCGGGGCTCGAACTCACGGACCGCGAGATCGTGACCTGGCTGAAGTCGGACGCTTAGCCGACTGCGCCACCCAGGCGCCCCCTTAAATGCATATTATAAAAGAAACCAAACTGAAAAGGCTACACATACTGTATTATTGCAACTATATAACATGACAGTGCTCCAGAAGTGGGAAAACTGGAGAATAGAAAGATGAGTGATTGCCAGGTTTGTGTGGTGGGGATAGAGATGAACAGGCAAAGCATAGATTTTTAGGCCATCAGTCCTGGGGCTCTGCCACATTCGCACAGATCTTCCAGGATCTCTGATTGTAGCAGTTTTGCCTAGTTTTTGAGGAAATACTCTTGTACATGGGGTATATATATCTCCTTGTTCCAGAGAAATTAAGTTTCCTTACAATGCATTATTATATTGGTAAATTAGTTTCTAGGAAGTCTACTTTTTGAAAGAAAAAAAAAGAAATATACCGGTTTCTTCCAAAAGTGTTTCACTGTATGAGATATTTTTTTAAAATATGTATATGTATTTTAATACCTATTTGGGTTTCAATTAACAATATATTCAGTTTAAAATATTAACTTTTTATTTCGGACTCAGGAGGAAATAGATAAAATACTAGAGACCATAGAGTCAATGACTGGGAATATTCACAGCCTAAAGAACAAAATTCAAATTCTGACAAGTGAGGTGGAAGAAGAGGAAGAGAAGGTAAAACAGGTAATTGCTTAATAATGTATTGCTAGAGTGTGGATAAAAGTTTTAATGCTTACTTTCCACCAAGACAACTTTTGAATGTAAGAAGAGAGAAATCAGCCTTTTGAAATAATCTGTAGCTTTCTTTTTCAACTTTAGATGTTTCACATAGATAGTGGGGTACTCTGTCTTCCAGAACTTTCTCAGAAGAGTCTCAAAGCTCCCACACTTCAGGTAAATGCCAATTTACCATATCAACTATATCACCAGTATGAATTGCATATATAAAACCATAATATCCTTTTCTTTTTTTTAAACAAATGAAATACATAAGTTTTTAGTAAACATTATTTTTCTCATTTGACAAAATGGTTTGAACATATTTCTTTGTGAGCATCTTGTAGATCTGTCTCATTCTTGTCAATAGCTTTATAACATCCCATTATATGAATATACCATTCCATAATTTGTGAATTACTAAAATGAAGACTATTTGCAATTATTTGCTCAGTACACCCTTATACATACATCTTTACATATTTGTGTGGTCATAAGTGTAGGATAGATTTCTGGAAGTAAATTCCAATAGTTGAGTTTATGCTTCTAAAAATGGCCTATAACTCTTCATAAAATAGTGCTGTGTTATTTGTAGCCGACTATACGCTAGTATCTGCCTTCACAGGTTCCCAGTAGGTATTATAGTGTAAATGTTTATAATAGGGCACCTGGGTGACTCAGTCACCGGTTAAGCATCCAATTCTTGATTTCAGCTCGGGTCATGATCTCATGATTTGTGAGATCAAGCCCCCTGTCAGTGCGGAGCCTGCTTGGGACTCTTTCTCTCCCTCTTTCTCTGCCCCTCCCCACTCATGCTCATTCCCTCTGTCTCTCTCAAAATAAATAAACTTTAAAAAATAACAATTTAAAATAGGCTTATGTATAATCCATTTAGGGTGAAAGGAGAGGAAATGGGCAGAGGGAAAACAGAATAATACAAATTTGAAAGAGCAGAAATAAGTCGATGAGTACTGAAGTTTGGATGATGGATATATGAGGCTTTGTACCATTTTCTCTAACATACATTTGACATTTCTTATAAAAAAAGGTTAAAAACTAATTATATGGGTGAATATGGTCAAAAAGTATAAACTTCCAGTTATGAAATCAATGTGAGGATATAATGTAGAACACAGTAACTAGTCAATAATACTGTACTGTATATTTGAAAGTTGCTAAGAGAGTAAATCTTAGAAGTTCACATCACAGGAAGAATTTGTAGCTATGTATGGTGATAATTGTTAACTAGACTCATTGTGGTGATCGTTTTGCAGAATATACAAATACTACATCATTGTGTTGTATGCCTGAAATTAATGTTCTATGTCAATTATATCAATTTTTTTTTAAATTTTAAACTAATTCTGTTATACCCACAGAAAGAAATTCTGACGTTAATTCCAAACCATAATGCTCTTCTGAAGGACTTGGATGTTCTCCATAATTCATCCCAGATGAAGAATATGTTAACTTTCATTGAAGAAGCCTATAAGAGACTGGATGCCTCTTAATGAGGTTTTTTTTTTTTTAGACTGTTCCATATTAATTTAATGTCTATGAATTTATAAAACTGTTACTTGTGATGATATTGCAGAGGGTGAGTCTTCTTCAGGATGTATTTCCAATACACACTTAAAATTAGCCTTATAGATCTGTTAGCATCTAATGTCCTAAAAACTGTTTTGAGTAGTTGCCAAAACTGGGAACTCACGTTTCTGTTGCTGTATCTCTGGTTATTTGCCTGAAGCCATGAAACAAGGAACAGTCACAATCTAATGATTTACAGTGACTGAATTGAACTCATTTATTGGCTAGTGCAGTGGAAATGTGGTACTGTCATATATAAAGTGTGTATAGTAGCTGGTACATAGAAACATAATTGTTTGCTAGCATTATTATCCTTTAGCTCATGACTTGCATTTTCTGTGTGTTTATCTGGAACTTGAGAAATCCCCAAATGCCTTAATTCTTTTACATAACTCCCTGGATTGTTGTGGCATAATTAAGATTTGCCAGGTGTCTTTGCCTTTGGAGGTAGCATGACCATATTTCTTTGGTTTGTTATTGACTAGATGTTGAATATTTTCCACTATCATCAAAGCATACTTTATCTAAAAGAAACCTAAGCACATTTATCCCTTAAAAGAAAAATCAAACAAAAACCCCTTTCTATAAACCTTTTCTCATTGTAGTAATAAGTATATGTGTGTGTATATATATATATATATACATATATATATATAATATGAGTAAATTATCATTTGAATATATTAAAAGTCTTTTCTGTAAACTACAGTATATTGTCTGATTTGCTTTTATTTATTTGTAAAATAAAATAACAAATAAATGTAATTTCTTGGGGCACCTGGATGGCTCAGTTGTTTCAGTGTCCAACTTTGGCTCAGGTCATAATCTCACAGCTCATGACTTTGAGCCCCCACATCGGGCTCTGTGCTGACAGTTCAGAGCCTGGAGCCTGCTTCACATTCTGTGTCTCCCTCTCTCTCTGCCCCTTTCCCACTCATGCTCTGTTTTTTTCTCTTTGTCGAAAATAAATGAACAGTAAAAAATTTTTTAAAAACAACTGCAATTTCTCATTAATTTTCTTTCTAGCCTAGACGATCTTGTCAGTTAAGGTAGAAGGTGCCATAATTGTGTTGATACCCTCCAGGCAGAAACACAACCTTAGTTAAACAAGTTCCAACTAAAGCTCATTGCAGTAAGGGAGACCACACTGTCATGTGGAACCCTAGGGAGCTTTAATGAAAGAGTCAAAAGCAATATCCTTTTAGGAAATAATGGTCAAGGAGAACATTAATAGATCTTAGAGGAAGTCTTCAAGAAAGGAAACCTGCGGTGCAGCGTTTAAAGAAAACATTTTGCTATACTTGGGACTGCCTGCTAAGTGCCAGGCAAAGGAACTAAAAGTACAAGGTAATACAAAATCTGTAAAGCCCCTCACTTGGAAACTTAGAACTTTTGTTTTTAGAGTGACAAACAGAGCCCCAACTTACAGATCTTTCTCATTAATCATGATGTTTATAATAGCTTTTGATGGGAAAGACGAGTTAATTAAATGTCTGCTATTTCTCTCAGAGCATCCATTCAAGGTTATTGCATGTCTGCTGGAATTTTTATTCACCATTTTTACTGAGTAATCAGTTCTTCACCATGCATGAACCGGTCATATTACCCTCTTACAGCTTTGAAAAGTATGTGATCTAATTTTGAGAGGTCTACAGTATCTTCTGGCACGTGGCAGGCAATCGAAAAAATACACAATATTTTCTTCGAAGACTAAATTTTGGTATACCCTTTGTGGCGAATTCAAGAGTTAATCGCAGACCCAAATAAAAGTAAAATTTAACTGTGTGGGGTCCCAATAATTCAGGTGACTGTCCTATGTAGTATCCTCACTCACCTAAGTTTTCATATGCACAGACCATGACAGCTATGGAACACTTCCTCTCCACAAGTGGAGAGTGCCACTTGCCACAAACTTTCAAGGCTAAAACATATATATTTTGGAATGGCAGATAGTGTTCATATATAGCATAAAAGAAGCAAGGTAAACTATGATTTGGAAGGTGAATGGGTAGCCTATACAGATATGTGGCAGAACTTAGTGCACTGTCATTTAAAATTCCTATCTTATAGGAGCCCTTCTATTTTCCTCAACTTTCAGTTGGGCATATGTTTAACACACAAGTTTTGTTTAAATATGACTCACCTGCACTGGAACCTAAAATTATAGGATTTACTTTATTTGGTTGGATAGAATTTCCTGGCATTCTCAACCAAAAGATAAATGCAGGTGCACTTGTCAAAACTAGTATGTGAATCATTCAGTTTGGCTTAGTTTTCAAACAAAAGTCTTCTAAATCCTCTGATGTTTCACTCATTGTCAAGAAATACTCAACTTTGAGGAAGGGAGAGGAAAGAAGGAAAACGAGCAGAGAGAAGTTCAGATTTCCCATTTGGGCTTCATCATGTACAAAGTAACTTGAGCCCTTTTTGTATTCTAACCAGCTTTTCCTAAGAGTTGCTGCCATTGAATGTATTTCGTTGCTAGTAGACCAACATACAACCACTTTATCTTGGCTTAGATGTTTGCTCTCATTAAAGTGACCTGCTGTTATCAAGGCTATGAAATTGTGTAGCAACTATATCCAAAGATGGGTTGATAGCTGCTAAAATTGGACAAAGAGGAAGATGAAGAGATGACATTTTCAAAATTCAATAAAACTACTATAGACAATTTCATTTTTTTCTTTCATAATTCAGTTTTTATTGCTTGTTCTGAAGATCAGTACCGACAATTCAACTTGTATACACTTCTGAATGTATGTACCGAAAATCTAAAAAATCATGTACTTGTGACTCTTTTCTAAGTTATGCCAGTGACCCTCCAGCTTAAAATTTGGAGCCAAACTTTCCTTAACAGTATATCAAGTACCAATATCTTCAAATATTGATATGCTGTTACATTGTTAAGTCCCATTAATTCACAATTTGATATACTACATACTCAAATTTTTAATCTTGCACAGCACATTAACAAAGTTACTAGGAAACTGGACTACCATGACCAAGAATGTTACAGAATTTACAAAATTCTGACAGGGAGAGCCAAGATCAAGGAGTGGTTTTCTTTAGCAAACAATTCTACCAAAAACAACATGGTAATAGAAGTATAATTTAAAATGTTCAAGACATATTAAATGCATGACTGACTCCAAATTGCCATTTAGGATGCTTGTTTTTATAGTATATAAAAACTACCCCATCTATGGAATGTTAAGCTGAAACCCAAGACAATCAGAGCCTCCCATATTCAATATCCCACTATTTCCTGGATGTACCAAAAAATAAACAACCAGCAAATGACTTCACTGCAAAAAAAAAAAAAAAAAAGCATTTACACTTAAAAAATGGGCTAAGTTGGGATTCCCTCCTTCTTAAAAATGTTTCTAGAGCTACTAAAAAACTTGGATTTACAAAATAGTTGATAAAAGTATTCCTGTGATCTGTACATGAAGGGAGACAGTGGCCATTGATAAGACATGGGATCTGATAATCAGTCTTGGCTTTTTTCTCTCCTCCCTCATCAGAGGCTGGACTCTCATTTTTAGTTTCTCCGTTTTCTGCAGGTAAGTCATTTTGTTTCTTGCTGAGCCACTTTAACCTGTTTTCCCTTTGCTCCCTTTTTCCTCTTTGCACTTTCTTGTCTCAAGATTTATCCTTTCCCACCGCCTTTTTTGGCTTCGCTTCCACTCTTGCAGCCCCTAGGTTTTGCAACTGACAACCATGCCAACCTCCTCTTGGGCTCCTCCTTCCCCGCCCCCTCGGGGGAGTTGACCTTCCTCCTGGGCATCCTGGTGGCGCGGTCCGTGCGTGCAGGTGCCTGCAAGCCGCCGCACGCCCAGAGCCTTCGCGAAGCTGGGCTGCCTGGCCGCTGTCGCTCCTGCCGCCTCCCGAGCTGCTGCGACCCGGCCAACAATTCCATTTTTTAATAGAAGTAAATGTGCGTTAGTCAATTTCATCCCATTTCCAGCCCTAAAGAAGACCTTAAAATTAAGGTAGGTTTTTCAAATGGGGAAACAGGGCTATATAACGATAATAGCAATGACAAAAATGGCGTTTATTGATGTGTCCTGTGTGCCAGGCACTCTTCTAAACCAATTGGATGTATACGTGCATTTATACCAATGTTTAATCCTAGTAACACTAGGGATTAAGCCCTATAATGGCAACTATTACCCCATCCTGCAATGAAAAATCTGGGGCTCAGGGAGGCTAAATACCTGCCTCAAATACTCTTGCTCAAATAGTAAGTGATAGAACTAAGAAGTGAAAAATAGTAATTCTGACTTAGGGATTTTCTGATAAGCTACAAATAGAAGAGGCTCCTGAGGCTGATGAGCGCATCCTGTTTACAACAACGTAAAAATCCCTCTATTTTCCTAGGTATAATGATACTATGTGTTATAATGATAATATGTATGAATGTGGGTTTGCAGAAGAAAATCTCTTTAAATTTATCTTATATTAGTAAGCAAGCTTCCTCCTCCCTTCTTTTTCCTTTTAGTCTCAGGTTAACAATTCACTTTAGCTTGATGGACACATTTCAAATTTAATTACCTTCAACCAATGTAGTTTTCCTGGAAAGGTAATATGCTGTGGATATTTTTACTTATGGCAAAAAACAAAAACAAAAACAAAAAACACCTATTCTGCTTAGTTTTTTTATTTTATTTTATTTTTTCTTTGAAAAAAGAATAGAAGTTTCTATTTCAGATACACTTGAGAACAGGATGAGGTCTAAATCTGGGAAGACATTTATATGTCTCTCAGAGGCTATAAATCACTTGATCCTTTTTAAGGTTTTTTTTTCTTGACATTGTACATCACATCTAAAACAGTTTCCGTTAGACAAATAACAGTATCTGTTCCTTTTTTTAAATTGATTTTCCTCAGATAATATTTAGAAGAGATTAGACTTATATAGTATCCTTACAGCCATGAACAGATATATTGCCATCAGTCAATATCTTAAAAGAAAAAAAGTTATCAATATAGCCAGATCAAAAACAGTCTGATTTTGTCATCCAGTAATTGTCATCTAATACAACTTCTCCAGTCATTTTCAAGTACCAGCTAACCATTGTGTTACTTAAATAAGCATCTTTAAGTAAAGAATGCCCTGATTTTCCCCTCAGTTAATCTTGACTTTATAAGACATAAGTTGGTAACCAGTATCTTCCCATGTGACCACATTCAGATTGAAACATTCTTCATATACCACTGAGACATTCGTACTATTTATTATCCCAAAGCTCAGGAATTGTGCTGTGGGAAGACATGCCCGTGTAAGTTTTATATGGCGCTTGAAATTGCAGCCATTTGAGAGAAGGGAGTAAACTCTGACTTTTCATTTAAAAGAATAGGGTAAAAGTATCAAAATTTCCAAAAGTACTCTCAATTCCACAAGTATGCTTTTTAGAGACTACCCCTTTGTCAGCCTTGGAAGTTTAGGAAAGCAAAATCATTTTCTTCAAAACGGATAAAAATATATAAGGGGTCAGTGCCTCTCTGTCATTTACTTACTGTACCCCCTTCACCTGGATCCCATTCCTTTTTATTCTGTTTCACAGGATCTTAACAGATAGATAGATTTTGTGTCTAGAAAATGTCCATCTCTAAATCAAGATAAGTATCCACTGGTTTCTACACTGTAAGTCTAAATGTGATAGAAAAAAGAGACGGAGTAAAAATACTCATGCTGTATGTGTGATGATTTTCACCTGACACCATAAGCTCCTCCCCTTCTATGGGTGTGGACACTTTTTTTCCACTACCTCCTTTTTCCACTAAGGACTAATTAGGGAAGTAGGCTTGAAAAATAAACTCACCAATTACGGAAAAGAAACCACTACCCTGATGCAAACTGAACTCTCCATAGCAGGTAAGCATCTGTTCGTTAAAATTATAAGTTTCCAAATCATTAATTATAATTGAAAGAAGAAATGGGAGAAATAGAGGGGGAAGGTGAAATTCAGCATTATATAGGAGGAATAAATCATAATCAAGTTTACAGGAAAAGATGTTTTTGTTTTTTGGTGTTTTTGTTTTTGTTTTACTGTTGTAAATTTTGATATGTGGAAAACAAGCATTGCAAAATATTAAATTACTTGCACTGATAGGGGCACTACTAGAGAAACAGATAAGAGAGGAATCTCTAAACAGAAAACCTATCATCTGAAAAATAATTACTATCATTGGATCACAAGTGCTTTAAAAAAATCTTTCTTCATTAACAAATATAGTGCCCTCTCTGTGTGCACCCAAAGGAGAAATGTCTGATTTTAATATCACCAGTATTTGTCACCCTGCAAAATTTGTGGATTGAAAGAGTTTCTTAGCCTAGAAAGGTATATTGAAGCCGGATCAAGGAGGGTTATGATAATGTAGAACTTAGAGAAATTCATTTCGAGATATTACAAGTGAAAAGTCAAGCAAATGCTATGGTAAAGAGCACGTGGATAATTTTATGGACAAACTGAATCACATAACTACTCACATTTGTTCCTCTTGTGTTAGCTGCTCGAAAGCTTACAGTACAAATCACCTACTGCGAGTACACTTGATTCTCATTATTTGTGGTAGCTATGTTTAATAAACACAGGGAACACTGTCTTAGTGAGTTCTGAACCATCGCTTCCAAGGGAAAATAAAAGATTAGGTTCCTGAAAGCCTCTGGTCACAGTATTTCCATCAGCAGATCAACACATAACGTGGTTTTTATGTATTTCTGTTTAAAGACATTAATATGTATTTTTGATTTATTACCATTGAACTCACAGTCAAAAACATTAGAATTCATGCCTGAAGAAAGCAAATGTAAAGCATGTATTTTCTTGGTAAGACACATCACAGTCTTTTTGCACTTAGGAACACAGACAGCACCTAAGTACAGTAGACCCTTGGATTGTGAGTAACTTGTTCTGTGAGCATTCCACAAGACAAGCAAACATTTGTAATAAATTTTAATTTGGTAAACAAGCGATGTCTTGCAACACAACTAGTACAGGATCCTGAATGTCACATGATCACCACTGAGCCAATGGTTCTTCTCTCTCTCGCTCACCGTGGGGTTGTGTGATCATCTCCCATGGCTTGGATGCTCGGTCTCTGGCCATGGTGTTTGGCAGAAATCAGTGATTTTTCAGAACATTGGAAGGTGTCCCCAACTGGTACTAGTATACTTTTTGTTACTTCAAAGCCCCTATGGACAGTCCTTTACTTTTCCATATAAGAAGCTTATGAATTCTTTGCTTCATTCTAGGTCAGGCTGCCTGCAGATATAGACCCTTTCCTCTGCTGCCTTATTGCCAGTTACATTAAATACAGTATATGACAAGTTTATTAATACTGTATTGTAGTCAACATCTGTTAGTGATAGTGAAAGTTGTCGTACACAATAACCCTCCACTCTCTTATCTCCTTCACACCAGCCACAAAGGTTTGCAAAGTAAGTGGATGTTAATGTATTTATTTTTCTTTATATTTTGTATCTTCTTTATTGTTTTGTATTATATTACAGTATTGTAATCATTTTTGTATGAATATTTTGGGATTGTGGAATGAATCATCTGAGTTTCTATTCTTTCTTATGGGGAAATTCACTTTGATATACAAGTGCTTTGGATTACAATCATGTCTCCAGAATGAATTATGCTCACAAACCAAGGTCTTACTGTACTCTGCTTGGGCCATTTTAAACAGTGAACTCCCAAAACAAAAAGCACAACCTGCAAAAGAATGTGGAACAAAGAGATCACATAAAGGACATGGTTAGAGTATGAGAGTTGGAACAGAAAGTCAGTTTCTGCAACTTCAGCTGACAATGTAGGCATTGGAAATTCAAATTTTTCACTATTCTGGGCATAACCAAAAATGACTGTGAAAGCACTGTCAATATTGATTTTGGGGTTTACAGATAAATTTTAGCAAGTAGGTAAACTCATAAATATGGAATCCACAAATAAAGAGGATCAACTCTATATGGAGAACTGTACTCCATATGCTTTGCCTACTGGCCTCACTCTTGACCCCATATTACTTTTATACCTCTATTTTCCCCTTGCCTGAATGTTCATTTAAAGTTAATTTTTCTTCATGTATTTTACTTATGTGTGTACGTGGTTTTAGATGGTTTGGGGAATAAACCAGACAATAAATCAGCAAATCATCAACAAGTACTTGGAATTCCTACTCTTTGCACTAGCTACTTTGCTATGTATCAGGACACAAAAACATCTCTAGACATCAAATGTAATGAGAGATACATGATCAGTTTCTCTATGAAATATGTTATTTCACCTTTTCTCAAAAAATATTGCATTACAGTAAAGTGATATATTTAACTTGAGGATCTATTAAGAAGTTAAAATTTTACTCAGAGATAGCGTGAGTGAATGAAAAGTCAAGCAGATACAAGGGTGAAGAGAGGATGGCTCAACTTCTCCTTCTTTTGCTCAACGTGAGCTCTGGAAACTCTATTTCTGCAAAGCTTCTAATATTGGCCCAGGCTATGATACTAGACTATGGTCCAGAAGCCTGATTTTCTGGTACTGGCCCTCAGTATCTCTTCTGACTCCCACAGAGAATACAAATACCTCAGGTGTGCCACTCAGCCAACTGGAGCCCACGGGGCCTGATCACAAGAAATATGATTCTAGTTCAGACTCACATAAACTATATGTAGAGTTTTATGGTGGATTTTAAGTAAATCATAATCAAACTCTGAGTATCTTATAGTCACACAGAGCTGCCACATAAGGAAATCAAGTAGTAGCTTTCTCAATCTGGAAATGTGTTGTGTAGGAACAGTCCACCACAACCCAGAAGCACCAGGTTCTCCTGTCTAGCTGAATTATCTTTGCCATCCCAGTGCCTGCCTGCTAAGAGTAAGTGGATAAACTCTACTACATTGAATATAGAAAAACAGAAAATATGTATATTTTTTAATTCAGTCAAGACCTGATTGGGATGTTGAGAAAAAAAGTTTTCTTGCACGCAAAAATCAGGTGATATGGAGCCCCCAAATCTAGAAAATATAATTGTATATGAATGGTTGGATTACATACATTATATTAAGACCCTTTTTTCATTCCTTAATTTTATCTCACTAAAATGAGCCTCACTGGGGCACCTGGGTGGTTCAGTCGGTTAAGTGTCTGACTTCGGCTCAGGTCTCTATCTCACAGTTGGTGGGTTCAAGCCCCGCCTCAGGCTCTGTGCTGACAGCTCAGAGCCTGGAGCCTGCTTCTGATTCTGTGTCTCCTCCTCTCTCTGCCCTTCCCCCACTTGTGCTTGCTCAGTCACTCTCTCTCCCTCTCTCAAAAATAAACATTAAAAAAATTTCTAAAATAAAAATAATAGTAATAAAATGAGCCTCAGCCTTTGCTCACATGTGATTCTTCATCTTCAATCTAGATGTTTCTATGCAAGCTGTTCCTCATAACCACCTGACACTTGACCCACTCAAGTCTTTCTCTGGTCTTTGCCCCACATTGTAAAAAGAAGTTTCCCTACTTAACCCTAAGACCCTTACTCTGAGCTTCCTATCATTCATTCAGCAACTACCTAGAATGCCCTTTACTATATGCTAGGCCCTGTAGGTGATGGGGGTACAATGGAGCACAAAGCAGACAGGAACCCTTCCTTCCTTTTTTTTTTTTTTTTAGTGTGTATTTATTTTTGATAGAGACAGAGCAAGCTAGGAAGGGGGAAAGAGAGAGAGAGGGAGACAGAGGAGGCTCTGTGCTCCCAACTCATGACCCATGAAACCATGACCTGAGCCGAAGCTGGACTCAACCAATTGAGCCACCCAGGTGCCCCCACACTGCCTTCCTTCACAGTCTACTTGAGACAGACTTAATTAAAACACAAACAAATATGAAATCACAACTGCTATGGTGTCTTAAAGGAAGAGTTGAGTGTACACAGAATGTGTATAATAGCAAGACTTAACCCACTGTAGATAGTCACCTCTTTCCAGGATTAGGTCATTAACATTCTCTATTCCCACGTGTTCCCTGAGTGGGAACCCATTCCACTGCCATCGTTTCCTTCCCTCTTCAAAGGGAGCCACAGCATTCCGAACTACACCCGGTGAAAAGAGGATTTCAAGGATATTCCTCAGGAGCTTCAGATGTTAATAAGCAAAAATTAAAACTATACTTTCAAGTTTTTAATTAGGTGTGGAATATTGCTAGAGCCCTGGAGAAGATGTCGGTGCTAAACTGTTCTACCAAATTACTGATACTGGAAAAAATGCTGAAGAGTCACTTTCCTGAGTCACTCAAGGTATGACACATTTAAGAGTTTGATTTTATTTCTTTATTTTATTTATCTGTGAAATAATGTCAGACTTGTAGCTGTTTCCCAAATTTTTCTGATGTCAAGACTTTCTTAGAGCCCTTATTAAATATACTGTTTCCCAGTCCCCTCCTGCCAGAGACTGATCCCGTGCATTTTAGATACAGCCCAGGTAATTATATTCTTGACAGCCACTTTAGATGATGTCTAGGAAAATTTAGGGGGTACTGGACTAGATTATTTCTAAAGCAAACTCGAGTTTTGAACTGAACTTTTTTTTTAATGGCAGAAGGGTATGGATTAAGTGGTATTGCTCATAAGAACATAATCTAGGTTCACGATGAAGCTGAGGTTCAGGGGTCATTATAAAGTTTTTCCAATTACTTCAAGATCTTTATTTTTGAAGTTTCTTTTCAGTGGCTTTATTGGTCATTAAGCCTCTATCTGTTGAAGTCTTCTCAAAGTCCATGAAGGCCTGCTGATAACTCAGAGCTGCTGTGGAAGATGACATTAATCAAAGATTACAAATAAATGTGAGATTAAAAATATTTTAAGCACTTGGAGAAAAAAAATGCAGAATGCAAAGAAATCGTCTGTGAGGGCTGAGTTTGTTGACCAAGGAGATAGCCCTACAATAGTGGTTTTCAAATGTGAGTGGCGGGAGTTATAGTTCAGTGGTAGAGCATTTAACTGCAAATATGAGTGGCATGCTAATAACCCAGAAGAGATATAATGAATCAGGATTTCTAAGGATGGAGACTAGGGAGCTGTATTTTTAGCACACATGCTGGATAATTCTTATTTACACTAGACTTTTAACAAAAGTGATCTGGAGCACCGTACTGGGTTGATTAAATTTAGTCATCTTGCCCTACCAATCATGCTTAAACTGTGCATGGTAGAGAAAATCTGAGGGATAATTTGAAATATTATGACTAAAAGAGTACCAAATGGACAATCTGACTCAAAATTTCCCATTCTGAATGCAGACACAAAAGTGAATAAATGTTTGGCCAACTCTTTCATTGGAGAGAACTAAAAAGGTTTTGGTGACCTTCACAGGGTCATCTAAGATGTTATGATCATCAAGACAAATAATGGGCCCCTACATTATAAATATTATATTTGGACAGTACTTTAGCATACAGATAGTTTCAATTTATTTTATCCTTCCACCAGCTTTGTAAGATGTCTATTAATCCATTTTAAAAATGAATTAAGTTGGAGTCCAAAAAAGGTTAAAGCAAGTAAAGAATCAAGGTAAATCTCAGTTCTTAGTTCCTTTGATTTCATATCTACTGCTTCTTCCACAGCGACTTAGCTACCAGATTCCCAAGTGCAGATGTTGTCTTTTTTTTTTTTTTTTTTTTGGACTCCTCGTTCATACAGTGCTTGCCATGGGGCTCTGCCCAAAATAGTTACTCAATAAACTTTTGTTGGTTGGTCACTGGCAGCATTATAAAATAATTGCTTCTTAATCCCCACCTTTTCAAATCTTATTTTTTAAAGACCTCTGAATTCGGATTAGTTGAGTTGGTCTGAATGGTATATAATCATTTTCAAAATATCTTTCACACTATCTCATTTGAGCTTTATAAAAACTTATTAATCCCTCTAGAATATTAATACTCTGAATAGGCAGGTGTTTACATTATGATTTTACAGATGATGTTACTAAATGCCTTCCCTATATCTAAGTGCTAGAGTTCAGATTTAAATCCAAGTTATCAGATCCTAAACTGTGTGGTGTTTGTTTGTTTGTTTGTTTTTAATGTTTGCCTCTCATAACACCATTTGAAGTAAGACTTAAAGAAATGAAGCCTGTAGGCACAAATCAACGTCTTCCTTGTATAATCTTCTCTTTCATAGCTGCTTAGCTTGGCACTCTCAATTACTCGTTTTCTATACACTAAAGTCTCTTTTTCTTTGACACTTTTTATCTTACTTCAATTATTTCATTGTTATGTAATGCCTGACTTGGGTTCTGTGACCATACTTTCAAAATACCCCTTCAGTTACACTGTGGCCTTTAGAGAATAAAAAAGATAAAAAATAGTCTTATTGTACACACTTCCTCCATTTTTTGGAGGCCATGGCTCTGTATTCTATAATCTCATTTTTTTTTCTTTTTGTTAAGCTTTTGTTTACATTCCAGTTAGTGAATATACAGTGTAATATTAGTTTCAGGTGTACAATTTAGTGATTCCACACTTCCATACAAAACCCGGTGCTCATCACAAATGCCATCCTTATTGGCCTGGTGCCATCACCTATTTTACCCATCCTCCCACCTACTTCATCATAGTATTTCAGTGATTAAATATTCCTCCAAATTTTCTCCACAAACTCCAACTGTTCATTCCTCCAGCATCCTTACTTCCCCTAGCTACTTCCCTCTCCTCTCAACACTCACCCTTTAAATAAACAGCTGTTAGAAGAGTTTGTTTCTTAGTTTTCAACCAATGCGAAATCTTGCAGTTGGTTGCAAATCTCTTACAAACAAGTCATGTTGGTTGCCTTTTTTCTTTCACAATCTGAATACTGGAAAGGTTTTTTCCCTTCTATTCTTCTAAGCATTCCAAGCACATCTAAGTTCCATTTTTGAATAAAGATGTATGGTTTCTTCATGGGAATAGACATTTTAATAAGCTTATGCCTATATATATGTAGGATCAGCAGCCCCAGAATTTAATGATTAATGAAACAAGCATGACCCTTCCAGGTGGCTTTACTTCTCAGATTTTCACTGTGATCCATGTTGCACATTACTATTAGCCAGACTAAATTTGGAAAGAGATGGTCTATGAGAAGACTTGAGTGAGGTCCCAGGCTGGGTAAGACAGAAGACAGTTGAATAATGTTGTTGTCATTGAGGTGAGTGATTTGAATAAAGATGTGATGAAAGAGGTAAAATGTAGGTTCCAATGCCCTTAGAATTTAAATTGGTTTTCACTGAAGTATAACACATACTAGAAAGTGTACATAATTATGTAGCTCAATGAATTTCCATAGAACAAATATCTATATAACCTGCACTCCAGTCAAGAAAGAACATTACTTCAGGCACGACTTCTCCTTACCCTGCAAAGCTCTTTTCCAAACACTGCCTTTCCCTGTTCCCCAAGAGTAACCGCTATCTTGACTTCTAAAGCCATAATTTGGTTTTGTCTGTTTTTGAGTATAATGTAAATTGGATCACAGTAAGTATCTTTTGGTGTCTACCTTCTTTTGCTCAACATTAAGTTTCTTTTTTTGTAATCCAAAGTATAAATGTGCCAACATTTATTCATTTTTTCCACTGTTGGTGGACACTCCAATTGTTTCCAGTTTTTATCTGTTATGAAGATGCTGCTAGGAGCACTAGCCTATAGCTCACTCTCCTCAGTCTCCACAACTTTCTCTTCTCTGTAAACACACACAACATATGGAAGTTGTTTTGTAGGGCAGGCATCTTTGATTCTTAGTGGAGACTAAATATGAAAGGCCGCAGAAGGGAATTCGAATATTCGAATATTCAGTACTGTTTAGTCAACAAGTAATTGATCCATTGTATCAGACTCCATGGATATAATAATGAATGAGACATAGTTATGACCCTCCGGGAATGCTTATAGAGCCTTGCTCCATCAAATCTGAAATGCAGGGGTCTTTTATTCGGAGAGGGGGTTACCCTCAGTGATGTTTAATTGTAATTCAGGGTTGAAGGAGTCACTGCATTTAACAGGTTATTTTCAGAGAGTATAATAAGGAGCAAAAGTACCTGAGAATCAAAATTATCTGTGGAACTTTTAAAAGATATATAATCCCTAAATCCATACATCAGATTCTGATGCATTCTGTAAGTATTTATTATGGCCTGTGTGCCAAGCACCCATCGACTCCCCATTGTTTTGGTACTTCTCACTGCTGTATGGTAAAAACCTAAGTTTGGGGAGTGTTTTCACAGGCTTTCACAGACTATCAGTTTTCATGTACAGTGATGAAATAACAAGAGAAAAGTTTGTATGTGTGCGTGTTGTATATATATGTGTGTGGACATGTTTATAATTTCCCTTCTCATGGCCTCAGTTATACAGCAGAAGAAGTGAAAATTGTAACATGTAACTGGAATAGTTAGTAATGTGATTGGCTTGTCTCTCTGGGTTCTCTGGCTCAGGTTTATGGAGCTGTGATGAACATAAATCGTGGGAATCCCTTTCAAAAGGAAGTGGTAGTGGATTCATGGCCAGACTTCAAAGCTGTTATCACCCGGCGACAGAAGGAGGTACAGGTTTGAAACGCCAAAACATATACGAGTTGACATCAACTAGAAAGAAAAGATTAGGTAAAGGGGATATTACAACTATCATAGCCATGTATGTTAGCTTAACACGCTACACATGTCACCATTAGTTTCTAATTTTACTGGCTTTGGAGTATCAGACATAGAAAACCACTACTCTAAATGCGTTAAGTGCTTCTTTAGTGTTTCATAATCTCTAGAAGCATGAGGCATACATACTTGTGCGTACTAGTTTTTCCACTGGTTAGATGATTCCTTGTGACCGATGACGCTGGGCCATGTGGAAAAATATCTAAGAAGGTTGAAAAGGATGGCATCTGCCCTGTTCTGCCTCAAGGCCAAAGAGAAGCTCACGTGATCAAAGGTGTGCTGCTCTGACCACACTAGGAAAGTTCTGAGAGTTCCATTTGATTCTTGTAGGTGGCTCCATTAAATTATATGCATTTCATTTTTGTAAATAAATAATATCCCAGAAAAATGTGAAATATCTTAACACTTCCCAAATACCAGAAGAATTATCAAGCAAAAGTTCCAAAATTTCTGTTTCTTCCCTTTCTACAGTATATTAGCCACATTCCCATCTAGCCATTGTTTATAGATGGCTAACTCTGGTAATGTGAATTATCTAGACATATACAGCTAATGGTATCTAATCTATCTAGGATTTGGGTTACCTAGAGGATATATTTATGTTTTTATGATTATGTCTTCCATCCTAGGCTGAGATGGATAACCTGGACCATTATACTAATGCCTATGCTGTGTTCTACAAGGATATCAGGGCTTACCGACAGCTGTTGGAAGAACATGATGTTATCAACTGGGATCAAGTTTTTCAAATACAAGGTGAGATAGGTGTGAGTCTAAGCAGTCTTTTTTGTTCTCATTTTTGTCATGTATGTTAAATAGATATGACCTATATTAAGCACACAAATTCATATATATATATACACATATACATTTTATATAGTTACAATTTATGTACTACAGTTTTGTAAAAAAAAAAAAAAAAACTCACGTTTTACTCCTAATGAGGCTTGGCATTGGGGTATGTGGAGGCCATTTAAATGAGGCTGCTTTTAGGTGACTTTTTTTTCCCTCAATGTTACTGTAATATGGATATCAATGAATATCAGCATATTTTTATTTATTACCCTTAATCATTTCCTGTCACAATCTTTTAAAATGACTCTAACTTAAGTATAAGCCAATAGGTAGGTCTTCTCTTCTTTCTGAAGCAAATGATTCTAGAAAGAGATAGTTAACTGATCTGCATAGGTTATCCTGACATGATTAAAATAAGAGTATATTTGAGCTCTGAGGAGACAACTGCATGGTTATCAATGCTAGTGGAAGAACTTTTAGCCAAGACAAAAATACATTCAGAGTTTCCAACAGTGTGATGGGGCACCTGGGTGGCTCAGTCAGGTAAGCACCCAAATCTTGGTTTTGGCTGAGGGCGTCACCTCAACGTTCATGAGTTCAGGCCCCATGTCGGGCTCTGTGCTAACAGCATGGAGCCTGCTTGGGATTCTCTCTCTGTCCCTTCCCTGCTCACTCTCTCTCTAAAAAATAAATAAACATTTTAAAAAAAAGAGTTTCTAATAGTGTAGATGGACAGTTTCAGCTTCAGTATATCATTTTTTCAACTTTACATACTGACTGGTGGGTAATACAGTCAACAAAGTTACTATTTCTAACTATTCCATTGAAAATGAGTTTCTTGATCATGTGACAGGAAGGCAGGGTCCCCATGTTAGAAATTTAAAGTCTGGTAATTTTTTTTCATCAACAAATAGCTGAAGCCCTCTCACAGGAAAAGTTTCTATCTACCTGCAAACAATGACTTCCTAGGTGTCCACAATGGTTTGATGTTGATCTAGCTGTGTTTGAGGGACAAGGCAAGCCCAGGGCCTCCCTACTACTCTGCCATCTTAACTACTCCCTTCAACCTACAAGCAATGACTAATGCATATTCATAACCTAAAGACTTGGGGCGTTTTGTGAAATCCATTTGGAAATGCTCAAAATGACCTTATAGTGGAAGTTCTAAACTGTCTCCCAGCTTTACAGACTTACCCCAATTATGCTGGTTAGAAGTGAGACATGGTTCTACCACTCACTTAGCCAACCTAGGAAAATTTTCTCATCATTATTACTTTAATGTGAAAATGAGTATCTCTTCCTTGGTGTGAAAAATCATGGCAGTAACTGTATACATTATGGTGCTATAGGCCTACTATCCTCAAATCACCTGAACCCATCATTAGGAAGAGAACATCCAGAAGGATGTATTTTTTTTTTTTTTTTCTTTGCCAGTATTTTTTTCCAGAAGGCTGAGCTGTTAATCATGAGTCAGTTATGGTCATTTAAATTGACACAACCATCTTTCCTGAAGTTTGATGGTGACAGATGTAAGTTAATACTACGTAAAATAACTGGAGTGGTAAAGGCCCCTCATTTAGTATGTAATCAGTGCAGGCATCACCTTTAGCTTCTGATGTGGCCTCTTGGCTGTAGGCTTCTATGGTAAGAACTATAATCTCTTTGGAATATTGATTTTTTTTAATGTTTATTTATTTTTGAGAGAGATAGAGCATGAACAGGGGATGGGCAGAGACAGAGGGAGACACAGAATCTGAAGCAGGCTCCAGGTTCTGAGCTGTCAGCACAGAGCCCAACGCGGGGCTTGAATCAACTGTGAGATCATGACCTGAGCTGAAGTCAGACACTTAACCAACTGAGCCACCCAGGTACCCCTCTCTTTAGAATATTGAATAGCTTCTGAGGAGTCATCAGTATCTTTATCTATTTTTAATCAGAGCATCTAAAAAAGTGCTGCTTCCATAACATCCCCAAATCATGAACAACTTCAGAAGCCTATCTACTGCCATAGAAATGGTCAATCTTTTATCTTATGCCACAGAGCCACTGTTGGGCTGCCTGGATAGATTAAGCATTAGGCAGCATAGCTACCTTAGTGATGGGTGTTCAGAGCAACAGCACACTCTGCCCAGGAATGCCTTTGTCATTTTTAATCTAAGAGCCATCCATAAACAATATTAAATGATGGTTAACCCACTAACCTACTAGGAAGAGCCAAATTCCTTGTGTTGGCCTTGCAAAGGCCAGGAATAAAGAAGTATATAGCAGACAGACAGACCAGGCCCTTTTGTTCACTACTAGCTGCATGCACATGAGAGAGCTTGTTGACATGAGCTAAAAGTTTCAGAAGCCTGCCCACTGTTACTATACTCCAATCAACTGTGGTTAAATGGCCTGAGTTCTGTCTTATCCAATGAACAACTCCTGCCTTCCGAAGGAGGTAGGATGGATGAAGGCAGGACGATTAGTGAAAGTTCCTTCTGTGGGAAAGGAGAAAATCATTTGTTAAAATGGTAGTCTATACAATGGACAGAAGGACATGGTCAACAATACCATGGAAGGATAATCAGCAGAATCCAAACTATGGAAATTCTACCCAGCAAACTGGATTCTTTACAAATAAATTGAAAGAATTTTTAAAGGTGGGTGTAGGGGAGCTAGGCACTGAAAGAAAATCTGTAAATTATTTACCAGACAAAAAGTGGACAAAATCTAAGAGTGTTTAAGGACTCACATTTGCATAGTAAAACTTACAAGGATGTGATTGTCATAAAAATGATAATGGTTATTATTAGAGGAGAGTGAGGGAATTGTGATTGGGAGAGTATTAAATAGAAGGGGGTAAGTAAATTTCTTTGTGGCATTAGTAGTACTTAAAATAATCATTAAGCTAAGCGTTTGTTACATAGTTTTCTCTGTTGCATCTTATAATTTAAAAAGGTTTTTCAAAGAAATGTTAGTCTAAATTTCATAAAGAATTAGTTCAGTCTAATTTAGTAAAAAGAAATTCTGTTTGAACTACCATACCCTTGGTTAGCACAAGCTGTTTTTTTTCCTCATAGTCTTTTGAATTACTTAGATGTAATTCGGGCTATTCTATGGGATTCTAGCCACAGCATCTATAATTTTTAATAGCATTAACTTGAAGACCTGCTTATCTTTTCTTAGACTTAACTCCCTGAGGGAGAAGCCATGGCTCTGATACCAGACTGTGTTCAATATGGCTTTCCATTCCTGCATTTATGTATTCTTCAAGAAGTGACTTACTGGAAGGAGGGAAAAAGCCATTAGATATGGATGGAAGTGGGAAAGTCAATTTCGAGGGGATCCAACTGGAAAGACCCAGACTGGAAAGGAGAGAGCCAATAGGATTTTGGAAAAGGAGAGCAAGTCAGTTCTCAGTAAATAGAAGCTAACATTCCATGCAATGAGCTTCATCATTGACGAACAGAGACAGTACCATTCTTGTCTCACTGTGACACAGTGCCCAGCATAGGGCTTTACATATGACAAGTACTGAATAAAGATTTATAGATAATATAGTATAGCTGTGATAAATGTGTAGGATACAAGTAAGTTTATACCTTGATACTCCTACATTTATACCTTAGGAGTATAGTTTATACCTTGATACTCCTTTTGGGGGAGGGGATTTGTTATTGAGGATATATTTTTTTAAGTTTATTTATTTATTTTGAGAGAGAGAGAAAGAGAGCTAGCATGAGTGGGGGAGGAACAGAGAGAAAGGGAGGGAGGGAATCCCAAGCAGGCTCCACACTGTCAGTGCAAAGCCCAACATGTGGCTCCCTCTCCCCAACTGTGAGATCATGACCTGAGTTGAAATCAAAAGTCAGACACTCAACTGACTGAACTACCCAGGCGCCCCTATACCTTGATATTTCTGTAACAGGAATCTAGGACAAGAGGCTGGAAAAGTCTTTAAGTCAGAATGTCATGCCAAATCAATCTGAGCTCTTTTATACTTCTAGCTGTATATTAGATTGTAGAATTTCATAGTTATAAAATTTCTCTTACCTTAAAGAGTGTAAGATCAGTCTGGAAAGTCAGAAAAATCAAGAAAATCCCACAAGCAATTCCAAATTCCTAAGGGATATTCTCATCAGAAATATTAATGGGAGACCATGATCGTGATGAACAATATGATGGGGATTTGAAAATCCCACACAATGTTTGAAAATCAGGCAAGGAGTAACTGTAATAATTCATATGTAAGTATATAGTGGTTAGGAGAATGCAAGGTGGCAAACTGGTGGTGTTGATGATAATTAGTATAAAAATACTGCAACAAATTTCCTTTTTGTGTTTTCGAATAAAATACCCACATTTTTCATTATTTCTTATCATGTACAGGGCTGCAGAGTGAATTATATGATGTTTCCAAAGCTGTTGCCAACTCAAAGCAGTTAGATGTAAAGCTAACCTCCTTCAAGGCCGTTTATTTTTCTCCTCTTTCAACTCTGCCGAACACCAGTTCCCTGTATGTAAACTAAGTTTCTACATGTGGGATAGGACTTACTATATAGGAGTACAAATAGTAGTACCTAGAATACATGGTATTTTTAAGGAACATTTGGGTACCTTGGATTAGAGCCACGGGGTCTAGATTTGTCTCTGTGTGTATGCACCTGTGGATCTGTGTGTGTTTAATTGTTTCTGCTGTGCTTGGCTGCTCATAATGTTTTGCAAAATCAAACCGGAGTCTTTGTGCCTAGTGATAAACAGACTCAGGAGTCCTGTATTTTCACAGTACACACAGAAAAATTATTCCTGTATGCTCCTCCTGCAGATAATTCTAACTAGCTTCTGTTGTCTGAGCCCAAAGTGCTTATTGTTTTTGTTTTTTTTTTTTCATGTTTCAAGGATGAGGGTAAATAACTGATTTGTGTGGAGCTCTTATATGCCAGGCACTAAATGTTTTATGTATATTATGTCTAGATTCCTTTAACTGTGGCATTCCCTTTTTGAACAGAGTTTAAGTAACACACAGGAGTAAATTGCAGAGCCAGGAAATAATTCCTGATTCTGTCTCCAGAATCCAGTCTTCAAAAGATTTGTTACTTTGTATCTATATTCTATCTTTCTCACTGGGAAGCCCTTGTTGTGCCATTTGCTAGTTACTTTCCTTTCTGCTTCATCTTTCTGAGCTTCAATCAATTTCTTCTTTTTGAAAATTAACCTATAATATCTTCCTTACATATACTATGTAAAGAAATGAAACATGATATATTGAAAAAGTATCCACCTCAGTGAATGTTACTTTTTCTTCTATGGAGTATAGTGAGGGAATTTTTGAGCAAAACAAGACAAAACCTAAAGAAGAATGAGCACTTTAAATCACATAAAACAACTGGACTTTACTTTTATTTTACTTTTTTCAGTTATGAAAATTTCCAAGCACATACAAAGGCTGAGAGACTACTATAACGAACCTCCCATCAATATATGGCTAATCTTGTTTCATCCATACCCCATCTGCTAATTATTCTGAAGGAAATATCTCAGAGATTTGCCCATTAATTCTTAAGTATTTTAATATATGTCTCCAAAAGATAAGGATTATTTTTAAACACACACACACACACACACACACACACACACACACACACACTATACTAATATCACTTCTGTGTCAGGGGTCCCCAGGACCACCCACAGGCTCACTAATTGGCTAGAAGGACCCATAGGACTCAGCATACATACACTCCAAAGCAAAATCAACAAAGAAAAATGTGCATTGGCAAAGTCCAAAGGAAACCAGGGACAAGCTTTCCTGAATCCTCCCCAATGGAGTCACACAAAACACACTTGATTTCCCCAGCAATAAGTTGTCACAACATATACAGGATTTTTATTGGAGGCACCCTCTGTCTAGCACATACCAATTTTTTAGACTTCCAGAAGGAAGGCAGGTTTTCATCATAAATCACATTGACTGTTACAAACAGGCACAGTGAGTTTCAACTCCTATCAGGTCTGGGAATGGCAGGACACCGGCAGAAATCCAAATTGCCAGATACCAGCCAAGGGCCAACCTGGCAAGCAGGCTTTTCTTTTGCTTCTTCTTCTTTTTTTTTTTTTAATGTTTAGTTATTAATTTTGAGAGAGAGACTGAGAGAACATGAACAGGACAGGGACAGAGAGAGAGAGAGAGAGAGAGAGAGAGAGAATCCCCAGCAGGCTCTGCACTGTCATTCTTGAACCCAACATGGGGCTCAATCTCACAAACCATGAGATCATGACCTGAACCGAAATGAAGAGTCAGACCCTCAGCTGACTGAGCCACCCAGGCGCCCCACAAGCAGGCTTTTCTAAAGATAGAGTCCTTAGGTCTGCTGCACCAGCCCTTTGCTCTACAATATCTTAAAATTTTGTCAATATTTCCTTAAACCAGTGAGTAGTTACATTTCCCAAACTATCGTAATACTTTTAGCAGTTTGTTTTGAATAAGCACCTAAATAAAGCTCATATATTGCAATTGATTAATGCCTCTTTAGTTTTTTTTTTTTTTTTTTTGATATATGGGTTCCCCATTCATCTTTTTTATTTCTTACATTACTTTTTACTGAAGAAACAAGGCTATTTTTCCTTTAGAGTTTTAGAGTTTCCCAGTCTGTTTACTGTCATATCCCTGAAATGTTATTTAAAAATTTTTTCCATCCCCAGTCAGGCCTTTTAAAATCGGATTTTGATTTAAATCGCTTCCCTTCTGAGGCAGTTGGGTGGCCCAGTCGGCTAAGTGTCCAACTCTTGATTTTAGCTAAGGTTATGATCTCACGGTTGTAAGATCAAACCCCACATATGGCTCTGTGCTATGCTGGGCATGAAGCCTGCTTAAGATTCTCTCTCTCCGTCTTCCTCCACCCTTCCCTCACCACCTTCACCTGGTGTTCGTGCACAGATGCTCACGACTCATGCTCGCTGTCTCTAAAATTAAATTAAATTTAATTGAATTTAAATTTAAATCAATTGCTCCCTTCTGCATTAGGAAGATACTGTCTTTAGCGCCTAAGTCATTATCAAACTTCATATACTCTTAATTTGGATACCCTGCCCTTCAGATACAAGGTCATATATGTAACTACTAAGACAACTATTCCTAAAACACTGGTCTTAGCAATGTTTTTATTTACAGTGACATCTCTGCCTTAGGTTTCTCAGCCTTTGTTTTTCCGGGCATCTGGCTGGCTCAGTTGGTTAAGCTACCGACTCTTGATTTCGGCTCAGGTCATGATCTCACGATTCATGGGATCGAGCCCTGAGTTCAGGCTCTGTGCTAACAGTGTGGTGCCTGCTTGGGATTTTTTTTTTTTTTTTTCTCTCTCTCTCTCTCTCTTCCCCTCCCTTGCTCTCTCTCACAAAATAAATAAACTTAAAAAAAAAATAAAGTTCATCTTAAAAAATTAAATTAAGAATTCTATTAAGCCAGTTATTGCTTGTATTTATTTATTTTTTACCCAAGCTTAGTGGTTAGACAGTTGGCCCAGTTCCAAAGCCCGTAGTATGCCTAAAATGTGAGCTAACACTGCAGAGCCACTAATGAAAAGAAAACACAAACTTGTACTTTATAAAGATCATATCAAGAATGGCATTAGCAGTCTCTTAATGAACATACAGGATGGTCTTATGACATTGATAACTTCAAGAATGAAAACAAATTCTGAGGCAAAACCAGCCCCATAGGCTTAACTAAGTAATCCCATCTCAGTCCTTAGTAATTGTACCAATTCCTATCTTTTTATCTCAATACCATGAACTTTTAGACATTTTTCCAGATCTTTCAGGGGAAGGTAAGAAAAACTAGCATTTCTTGAGCATCTATATATTCCTAGAATGTCCAGCATTTTTATTTCTCTTCTGGCCATGGATGCAGAAAGATGTAAGTTTTATTCTACTACTTTATTTTTTTAACCAAGGAAAAGATTAGGGACCCAAGAATCTGGAGTTGTTCAGGTTTCAGAAGAGTGTCAACAGACTTAAGACTTTATAAGAACAAGTTGGCTGGGGTGCCTGGGTGGCTCAGTTGGTCAGGCATCCAACTTTAGCTCAGGTCATGATCTTACGGTTCGTGGGTTCAAGTCCCATGTCAAGCTCTATGCTGATAGCTCAGGGCCTGGAGCCTGATTCTGATTCTGTGTTTCCCTCTCTTTCTCCGCCTGTCCCCTACTCTCACTCTATCTGTCTCTTTCTCAAAATAAATAAATAAACATTAAAGAAAAATTAAGAACAAGTCAGAATTGTTTTACAGAAAAATGAAATACTTGCCCTAATCTACACTGAAGACAATAAGAAATAGGCATAAATTTGAAAGGAAAGACTTAAATTTGATATGAGTATTTTGCCCTATCAGAAATGAAACCCTAAATGATGTTCATAAGTGGGAAGTGACAGATTCTAATTCATTGAAAATATTTTGGTATTTGTTAAGCACGATCTCTGGAATGGTTTCTCAGTTTGAATCAGTGGAGAAAGTGAAGCAGCTGTTTGTATTCATATGATCCCACGTTCACGTTCCTTCTCATGTTGTTTTCTTCTAGAATGGGTTCTTCCCCACAACTGACTTACCTGAGTGTTGCTGACGCTGATCTTCTCAACAGGACTTGGTCGCGGGGTGGCAATGAACAGTGTCTCCGGTACATCGTGAACCTCATCTCTTGCTTCCCCAGTGTATGTGTCCGCGATGACAAGGGAAACCCAGTCTCTTGGTCTCTCACAGATCAGTTTGCCACCATGTGCCATGGCTATACCTTGCCAGAGCATCGCAGAAAAGGTTATTGCAAGCTGGTGGCCCTTACACTGGCCAGGAAGTTACAAAGCCAGGGGTTCCCCTGTCAGGGTAATGTCCTGGATGACAACTGGGCATCCATAAGCCTCCTGAAGAGTGTCCATGCTGAGTTCTTGCCTTGTCGTTTTCATAGGCTTATTCTCATCCCTGCAACTTTCTCTGGTCAAATTTACCTGTAGCCCATTGAAACTCCAGGAATTTTCTTCCTTTCCCTGAACACAGATATTCCCAAGCTGCCAATGAGGGGGAAATTCAACCTGGAATCAGAAGAATCTTGGGTTATTGAAAACATTCTGGAAAAGATACACAGGATCAGCCTGAGAAGCCTTAAATCTTCCTGTCTCAGGTTTCTACAGTAAATAACTAGGGGTCAGAGATAGCTATGGCTGAGAACAGGATCATTATCTTCCTCTGGGATCCACTGCAGGAAAAAGGTTCTAAATCCAGCAATTCTTAGCACAATTGCAGAAATGACTGCATGAGAACAGTGATTTAACATGTGAGCATGTGGCTACAGCTTTATTCTTGCCCCTCTGGCTTCTGCAGCGTATTTTTACAGCCATACCAATTCCCTACTACCATAAAGAACACTCCCCTGTGCCTGCCTCTGCTGTGTCTCCCTAAACCGTTCCTACCACTTCTCACCCAAGTTGTCTGTAGAATATCCTGCGTTTCCCCCTTTAATTACTGGTTCTCCATTTCTGCTTACAACTCCAGCCTATGGTTCTTCCCTGGGAATGTTCGAATGCAGTGGTTCTCACATTTTAGTGCACTTCAGAATCACCTGGAAGGCAGGTTGCAACACAGATGGTGGAGTGTCTCCCCCACAACCCCTGATTCAGTACCTCTGGGGTAGGGCCTGAGAATTTGCATTTCTAAAAAGTTCCCACTGCTCAGTTGTCTTGGATTGAGGAATGAAGATGTGGGCATTTTAAATACTAGAAACAGAGGATGTCTGTGGGTGTGAACGCAGATGCGCATATAACCATTTTCACAGATACATCTATATATACATTCCTTTCATATTTATATATGCATATGTATAAACTCATAGAATTTTGATAAGATGATAAACTTGCATTGAATATGAAAAATTTAAGGATCGGGGAAAATAAATTACATCTTCAAGATAATATAATCAGTGTTAGATGTCAAACCAGAATGCTCTTATTTTGATTTCAATCTATTTTTTTTTCACTAAATCATGTATCTTTTTCGTAAAGGAAATTTAAATGCTTAAATAAATACTTTCATTAGTCTTTTATCATTATTTTTTTTTAATTTGGTTTCCAATTACTTGTGTGTGTATGTGTGTATGTATGAATGTGTATATATATATATGTATACATATATATATACATAAATTTTTCAAGGACTGCAAAGGAAGAGGTAAGCATCACAAGCTGTGTTCTCCCATTTGCAATAAAAGCAGGCAGAAACACAATAGTTGGATTTGTCTAGTCTGTATAAAGTTGATTTAGCCATACAGAAAATATTATTTTCTTATCCCAACAGAGGTCATAGAATCCCAACTACAAAGATAAAGGGAGATTCAATTTTAAGTGTTTATTCTGAGAGAAGTAAACAAACTGAAAGAATCATTTTAATAAAAAAACAAGACTCCTTGGGAGTAAATATATGCTTATTTTTACTCAGCCATCCTGAGTGACTGGTTACCTGGAAACTTATTCTTGGTCCCAAGGGAAGAGCACCAAGGAATCAGAGTCCATAAAGCCCTTGGGGGAATATGGTCTAGGTTCTGCCCCAGGGATGCTTATTATGTTCAGCATTGATTAAACAAGGGTTATTCCTATCTGGTATATGGCAATAATATTATAGCCTTACTTTATTCTAAATAATAATTGCCTACAGTTTATTTAAAATTTAACGGTGTACTGATAGTTGTGCCAAATGTAGATATATATAACTTAATCTTTGTGAAGGATAGGAATTATCTTATTTTGAGAATTCTGGCTCAGAGGTGTTAGGACTCAGCAAATGTTACGTAGGTTTTAAGTGGCCACATCATGATCAGATCCAGATTTTGTCATATTCTGAAGCCTGTACTGTTACTCATTATGCTAATTGGCCCCAAACAGCTTGAAACTCTTTGGGGGCAATTACTCTTTTATCTAATTGCTTTCTGAATTTTTCACCACCACCCCCGCCCCAAAATGGGCTCCGTATTTTGAAAGAGATTTTTTTCCATCAATTTTCACTGCAAGTTTATATATATATATATATTTTTTAAATTTTATTTTCCAGATAACCATGTTGGATATAATAGTTCAACTTTCAACTCTGTTTCTAGCTCTTTTAAGGAATGTGTGGAGAAATATCTGGAGTAAGGAGAGAACGGCAAGAAGAGAGAGAGACTCAAGAAGTAGGAAGGGACTGGGTCCTTAATGCTGACTTAAGAAATTTCAGTATGACATACAAAGTGTTGAAGAGTTTTAAGCAGACTATTCATCTGTTTGTAAATCAATCGGGAGGGTATTGCAATAGTCTAGGCAAGAGGTGATCCAAGTTTAGTTTGGCTTTGAATGCAGGTAATGATGTTGGTGAGAAGCGAACCATTACCACAGGTATTTAGGAGGAAAAGGTGTCAGGATTTCATGGCCACAGGATATACTGAGACAGACATGTCAAGAATGCCTCCTTGGTGTCTATGGTGTCTACGGTAGGTGTCTATGTTGTGAAACCCGTGGCTGGTGGTGTTTTTCACTGAGGGAAGAAATACTGAAACAAAACCAGATGTGAAGCAACTGGGAGCAGAAGGGATTGTTTGTTCAGTTTGGGGATGTTGAGTTTTAAAACCTATTAAGTGATAGGTTCAAGTTGTGTCTCAGGGAAATTGTCCGTAACAGAGGTTTAAATTTACGAGTGGTAGAAACATAGATGGTAACCGAAGCCATGTATTTGGCTGAGCATGCCTAGGAAGGGGCCTTGAGGACATCAACAATGTAAGGTTGAGTGAAGGAGAAGGTTCTGGAATGGGAAAGAGAGTAGCAAAGGCAGGAGAAAAGCCAGGAGGTGACTGTCACCAATCAGAAAGGAGAAAAATATCAAAACAGGGATGGTCAATGGTGTCAAATTATGCTGAGAAGACAAGAATATGTAAGGAATGAAAAGTTTACATTGCCCTATCAAATATTTTAAATACATGTACGAAAAAGAAGCCAGAAACAAGAAGACATGCAGTATGATTCTGTTTGTATCAAGTTCAAAACCAGGCAAAATAAATCTATAGCCTTAGAAATTAGGAAGCAGTCACCCTTCAGGATGGCAGCAAGAAGAGGATGGAAGTGGCTTCTATTTCTGGTAATGTGCTGATTCTTGACCCAGGTAGGTCATGAAAGTATGTTCACTCTGGGAAGCTCACTGAGCTCTAGAATTATAATTTATGCACTCTTCTGTATGTATGTTACACTGCCATCTGAAACACCTATTAACAGAAAACAGACCTGCAATTCGGGGGGCAGGGGGACACATATTCCCTTCACCCAAGAATTCCACTTCTAAAAATATCTTACTGGGGGACCGGGGTGGCTCAGTTGGTTAAAAGTCCAACTTCGGCTCAGGTCATGATCTCACGGTTCATGAGTTTGAGCCCCGTATCTGGCTCTCTACTGTCAGCACAGAGCTGGCTTCGGATTTTCTGTCCCTCTCTCTCTCTTTCCCTCCCCTGCTCACTCTCTCTCCCTCTCCCTCTCTCTCTTTCTCAAAAATGAGTCCACATTAAAAAAATAATGTATCTTACTGGTATAATAGCAAGTCTACAAAGATTTAATAAAAGGATTTCATTATACATTGTTCATTAAGATTAAAAAAGTAAACTAAATATTTTAAGTAACTCACTGATTAAATACAGGGCAGCCATTCAGTGAAACTCTACAGAACACCAGAAAACTGCTTGATATGGAAAAGATGTACATGATAACACCAAATGCAAAGCAATGCAAAGCAATCACAGAAAAGTCTGTATCATCTATTTAAAATTCAACTGTGAAGAGAGGAAATCATAGGCAAATAGTTCTGAAAGCAGCATAAAGGCTTTTACTGGGAAAAGAGGAGTCTGGTGAATGGTAGCAAGTACTTCATGGTGTGCCCATGGCTACACATGGTGAAAGGAGTCAATATGGGTAACATGCTCAGCTCGCCTGAGACAGGTACTTGTCCTGTTTTGCAAAGGTCTGTGTAGTTTTGCAAGAATGAATATTCACCCTGCCTAAGAACAACTAGGGGAAAATACAGAAGGACAAATGAGAATTTAATCTGCTCAAATTTTCGGAACAACATAAGGAAGTGCAATTTGGGGTGACACTTATACATCCTCTAAAACAGAATCTCATTTAATATTACAAGTTTTGATTCTCTTCGTTTTGCATTTTTAATCACTAGTTTTTGTTGGGTGATTTGAATTTTGAGAAAGAATATGAAGTAACTATGAATTAAATGTCCTTAAGTTGTCTGTGACAAAACCTGAAGTTTTGTATCTGTTCTCTACCCTCAGTACACACTAGGGACAGGGAGAAAATGAACGTACGATGGAAGAGTGTAGCACCAACTGTAGAAATGATTTCTTCCTTTCAGGCTGGCATGTTTGCATTAAAATTATTTCAGTGGGGACACTGTTCTCTTAGTGCAGCTAGAATTAACAGCATAGTTCCATTTTCCCAAGTTTGTAAAAGCCCATGTTTCTCAATCTCTCTTAGAAACCTTTGCTCCAACTATAAAACCCAATCACTGGCGGTGCCTGGGTGACTCAGTTGGTTAAGCATCTGATTCTTTGTTTAGGCTCAGGTCATGATCTCACCGTTTGTAACTTCGCATCCCACATGGGGTTCTGCACTGACAGCATGGAGACTGCTTGGGATTCTCTCTCCCTCTCCCACTCTCTCTCTCTCTCTCTCTGCCCCTCCCTGTTCTCTCTCTCTCAAAATAAATAAATAAACTTAAAAAAAAAAAAACACCAATCACTTATACCCTCTTGCTTTTCTCATTGTGGCTCTTACTACACCGAAAAATGAAAGTAAAGAGGGAAAGTAACCACTCTCGGTCTCTCCTCTTTTCTTCACCGCCTCTTACTTCAGCAGTGCTGGAATCATGTATGTTATCAGACTTGTTTCTATTTTGTTCACTTCTCAAGAGAATTTTTTTTCTTTTTTTTTTTTTTCTTTTTTTTTTTTCAATGTTTATTTATTTTTGGGACAGAGAGAGACAGAGCACGAATGGGGGAGGGGCAGAGAGAGAGGGAGACACAGAATCGGAAACAGGCTCCAGGCTCTGAGCCATCAGCCCAGAGCCTGACGCAGGGCTCGAACTCACGGACCGTGAGATCGTGACCTGGCTGAAGTCGGACGCTTAACTGACTGCGCCACCCAGGCGCCCCGAGAATTTTTTTTTCTTAAGTGCATTTTTTTTCACTTCCTCTTTAAAAAAATTTTTTTTTTATTTATTTTGAGAGAAAGAGAGAGAGAGCACAAGCAGAGGAGGGGCAGAGAGAGGGGGACAGAGAGAGAATCCCAAGCAGGCTCCGTGCTGCCAGCACAGAGCCCGATACAGGGGCTGCATCCCAGGAACCGTGAGATAGGACTTGAGCCAAGATCAAGAGTCGGACACGTAACCAACTAAGCCACCCAGGTGCCCCTTTTCTACTTCTCTTATTCCTGCCCTTGTGATATTAAAAAATTATAAAGAGAGAATAGTGTCTCAGTATTCCTCTTTCTAGTTTACGTTAAGCTTTCTCTTTCACTAACATCTACATTTTTCCAAGGTAAAATATGTTCTAGGTTTTTTGTTTTTTTTTTAATTTTTTTCAACGTTTATTTATTTTTGGGACAGAGAGAGAGACAGAGCATGAACGGGGGAGGGACAGAGAGAGAGGGAGACACAGAATCGGAAACAGGCTCCAGGCTCTGAGCCATCAGCCCAGAGCCTGATGCGGGGCTCGAACCCACGGACCGCGAGATCGTGACCTGGATGAAGTCGGACGCTTAACCGACTGCACCACCCAGGTGCCCCTGTTCTAGGTTTTAAAAAGCATTGCTTATAGTATAAGAATATCAGATGTTTGGTTAGTACCATGAAGTTATTTCAGTGAACACTAGATGTCAGGTTTTAGTTCCAGATTATTGCACAAAGAGCCAACATTTGAATTGTTGCTAGTTGTTTCATTAGAATTTTTGCTGCATTTTGCTCTATTTGCTTTCAGCAGTTTCTTGGGGCTAGAAAAGTTTATTATAGGGCTTATGGGGAAAATAAATACCTAAGAATAGCAATACAAATTCTGAAAATATAAGGTAAAATGAGAGATTAACCCCACCATTATAAAACATACTATGAAGATTATATAATTTATAGTATAGTAATGGTAAGTGATTATGCAGAACAATGAGATAGAAAAAAAAATTCCAGAAATAACAAGTACCTAGGAAAGTTTAAAATAACGTCAAAAATTACATTTCAAATCACTGAAGTAAAGATGAAATTTTAAATAAATTGCAATTTATTTAAGGAGACAACTGGATAGCAATTTGAATAAAAGTAAAATAAAACTGGATTCATACCTCACACCTTACACCAAAATAAACTCCAAACTGATCTGAAATAAATAGATAAACTTTTAAAAAGGAAAGTGCTCTTTCCAGAGTAGAGTGCTCTTTCAAAACTGTAAATGTGGCCATATCCTAAGCCATTTTCAATGGTGGGGCTCTTGGATGGCTCAGTCAGTTCAGTGTCCAACTCTGGATTTCAGCTCAGGTCATCATCTTGCGGTTTGTGGGATCGAACCCCGAGTTGGGTTCCATGCTGACAGTAGAGAGACTGCTTGGGATTCTCTCTCTCCCTCTCTCTCTCTGCCCCTCCCCTGCTCGCAGGCAGACACTCCTACTCTCTCTCTCTCTCTCTCTCTCTCTCTCTCTCTCTCTCTGTCTCTTCCTCTCTCTCAAAATAAATAAACAAACATTAAAGTAAATAAATAAACTTTAAAAAAAGAAAAGAAAACATGGTTTAGTTTCTTTATGACCTGGACATGAGAAAAACCTTCCAAAACTCAGAAACTCCAAAATTAGAGGTAATAAAAGAAAAATAAATTAAGTTTGATAAATAGTCAAAATAGAAATGACAAACTAGGAGAAACTATTTAAAATTTACACTATACATGCAGGAGAATGAGAAAAGTAGTATATGTCAACATAGATCTCTACTTATTTTGCAAACAGAAACACAGGAAAAATAATCAGAAACTAACTTTTCTTAAATGACCTAAAAACAATGGAGACAGGGATGAGGATAAGACTTTCTTGAATATATGCCATTTGCGTACTTTTGTCTTTTAAACAATGTAGCAACCTGGGATTTAAAAAAAAAATCTAGCTCCGAAAGAAAGAGATCAAATATGATAAAATGTTGTCAGTGAATCCAGGTGAAGGGTATGGCAGCTGTTTATTATACTATTCTTTCAACTATTTTTGTTATAGAATCAAAGCTACTGGTAATAAGTGGCAGATTTATAGGCAGCTCAAACTGCACAAATGGGAAACACAAGTCACCACAAATTTCAATATAATATTTTCATACAGAGTATTACACTGACAGTCTTCTCATTGGTAATTCCATGACTACTAATTATAATTTCAAATTTGCCATGTTTTACTCTACTCAAAATCCTTAAACCCAGGGATAGGTGACAATTTAGGTCAGCAGTAGATGATGGGATCCTGAGAGGCAAAATATGTGGAAGTAATGTGATAGAAAAAAACTGGTTCATTCAACAATGGTGTCAGGCACTGTTCTAGGTATTGGGGAGATAGCAGTGATAGTTACATTGCAGTGAACAAAATAAAGGAAAATCCAACCTGCATTCATTCTAGAGGACATGGCATTTACTATGTGGTAGTCACTATTCTAGGCACTTTGCATGCTAACTCAGTCCCAACAACTCTATGGGATTGGTGCTAATCTTACCCCACTTTTCAGGTAGGTAAAGGAAGGCAAAGAAAGGGTAAGTAAAGTCCCTCTGCTACACACAGCAGCGGTAGGAACTAAATCCAGGGTGTTAACTCCAGAATTCAAACTCTTTGATTCTGCACTTTATCACATTAGAAAGGAAGGAATTTACTTGCATAAAAGACAACAAACAAACAAAGGAGGAGAAAGGGCACAGAAAAGGTAAAAAAGCCACAAAGCAAGGTCAAAGGAAAGGATGCTATCAGGAGTATTAAACTGAAGGAGGATGAAATTCCATACCTTTCTTAATGAATTCATGGCATTGAAAATAAAAACGTAAGATTGTCCTTAATATAAGAGCTGAGGAAAAGCAGGGAGTGGAGGGAGGTGTTGGGATTACCAATGACCAACTCAACCTACTACATATACCATTTTACCCAAGCCAATCCTTGCCCTTGAGAGGTGAATTATGAAGCATGTTTAAGAAAAAGAGAGATTATTACTAACAGTTTCTTTGAGTTCATGAACATTCCAGGTCAACTTGTTTGCAAACTTGCTTAATCAAGAGACTCAGTGTTTTCTACCCACTTATTGCTTTGTTGATATAACGTAGCACCATTATAACAGTTATATAAATGGGGAATGCAGGCTTTCTGGATGCACAATATTGAGGATTTCCACAGCTGTTATATCCCTAACCAGATAGCACATACATGACTTACACATAATGGGAAGAAAAATTGCCTTGCCCCCTTAAAAGTTTTTATTATAACCTAATCAAGATTAGGTGTTAAGATCATAACCTTTACTAATCAAAATGATTATTTTATTTGAAATAATTCATAAACATTAATTCACCCCTGTTGAGTCAAAGATTAAATTATCTCTGGAGTAACACCACGTGTTGCTGCTGAACAGGTCAAATTTGTTTATGCTCAAGATGGATATAAGGTAAAGAACATGAGTTCTTTATTATCATCATTAGATGCTGACTCAACCACTAATGATTCAATTTCCTGTTTAATAAGTTGTTTACTCATACTCAATGAGAGGGCTCAGTCTTATATCTTGATCTCTGACAGGACAGAATGATGATGAATATACTTTAAAACTGTGGATGAGGCAGGCAGCTGACAGTGAATTGCAACATTTACATCTCTTCTAAGCAGCTACTACTCAGAGCTACATGAGTCAGCCCCTGCAGATAACTGGCAAACCTAGCATGCTTTGTCTTTTAACTCCAAATCTCAAAGTACCTGGCCAATAGCATTTAGGGGTCACCAGCTCTCTATGGAGTGAAAAAGGAACATGCATAAATATTTCATTTAAGTATATATATACAATATAAAATTAATATATATATATATTTATATACACACACACATATATATATGTGTGTGTGTATATATATATATATATTTATATACACACACACATATATATATGTGTGTGTATATATATATACACACACACATATATATATGTGTGTGTGTATATATATATATATACACACACACATATATATAGCAAGTTAGTCTCTAAGCTGCAAATTAGGTAAACTTAAGGCTCTTTTTTCTTCTCCCAGGAACACAAATATTGGTCACTCAAAATTTAAGACAAAGATTTCTTTTAAAAATTTGCCTCAGACCACTGGGCTAAGCTGTTTGATATCCACAGAATTGCCACCTTCCCACTCTTCCTCTTTCCCCCCACTAATTCATCACTACCAACATTTGCTCCTCTATCCCAGGACGATGAGCCTGGTTCTCATTTCCTACCTCTAGCCCTTGACTTTTGCATCTTTCTCTGAGGACCTCATTAAAAACTTTGCTTTAGGTACCCAGTACTAAAGAACAAAACTGAACTTTAAAAAACTAATTTAAGAATATTTTGCAGGCCTAGGGGCGCCTGGGTGGCTTGGTCGGTTAAGTGTCTGACTTCGGCTCAGGTCATGATCTCATGCTCCGTGAGTTCGAGCCCCGCATCGGGCTCTGTGCTGACAGCTCAGAGCCTGGAGCCTGTTTCACATTCTGTGTCTCCCTCTCTCTCTGCCCCTCCCCTGTTCATGCTCTGTCTCTCTCTGTCTCAAAAATAAATAAATGTTAAAAAAAATTTAAAAAAAGAATATTTTGCAGGCCTAAACATGAGATCTGAAACGATAAAATCCTAGAAGAGAGCACAGGCAATAATTTCTCTGACATTGGTCATAGCAACATTTTTCTAGGTATGTCTCCTGAGGCAAGGGAATCAAAAGTAAAAATAAACTATTGGGACTATATCAAAATAAAAAGGCTTCTGCACAGCATAGGAAACAATCAACAAAACTAAAGGACAACCTGCTGAATGGGGGGAGGTATTTGCAAATGACATGTCCTGATAAAGGCTCAGTATCCAAAATATATAAAGAAATTATAGAACTCAGTACCAGAAAAAAACAAACAACCCAACTGCTAAATGGGAAGGAGACATGAACAGACATTTCTCCAAAGAAGACATGCAGATGGCCAAAAGGCACATGAAAAGATGCTCAATATCAATCATCATCAGGGAAATTCAAATCAAAACCACAATGAGATATCACCTCATACCTGTCCGAATGGCTAAAATCAACAACACAAGAGGTAACAGGTGTTGGCAAGGATGTGGAGAAAAAGGAACCCTCGTGCACTGTTGGTGGGAATGCAAACTGGTGCAGCCACTATGAAAGACAGTATAGAGATTCCTCAAAAAATTAAAATAGAATTAACATATGATTCAGTAATTCCACTACTGGGTATTTACCCAAAGAATATGAAAACACTAATTTAAAAATATACATGCACCCCTGTGTTTATTGCCACATTATTTATAATAGCCACGCTACGGAAGCAGCTCAAGTGTCCATCCATAGATGAATGGATGAAGAAGATGTTGTATGTATAGATGGTGGAATATTACTCAGCCATAAAAAGAATGAAATCTTCTCATTTGCAACAACATGGATGGATCTAGAGAGTATAATGCATAGTGAAATAAGTCAGGGAAAGACAAATACCGTATGATTTCACTCATATGCAGAATTTAAGAAACACAACAAAAAAAGGAAAAAAAAGATAAACCAAAAAACAGACTCTTAACTATAGAGAACAAACTGATGGTTACCAGAGGGAGTGGGGGGGGGGGCAGTGGAAATAGGTGATGAGGATTAAAGAGTTCACTTATCTTGATGTGCACTGAGTAATGTGTAGCATTGTTGAATCACTATATTGTACACCTGAAGCTAATACAACATTGTATGTTAACTATGCTGGAATTAAATTTTTAAAAATATATTTTTCAGGCTTCATAATTTTCAAAATGTTATCAGAGGAATCCTTTCATTTGATCTCCACAACAGCCGTGGGAAACAAGTGAGACAGACATTATTCATATCTTCAGATGAGAACATAGGATTGGAGACACTGGGAGACTCGACCAAGATAACATGACCCACCAAAGTCTGCTGACTCAGTCCAGTGGTGATCTCTGCATAGTCTAAGTTCTCTGGGTCATGAGAATCTCAGTTTTCAAACGAAATATGATAGAAGTCTCTTTTAAAAGGCTGATAGTTTTCAAGATCCAGGCTGGATTTTACTTAATTAGAATAACCAACCTCACATTGTTCTCAAACCTGTGCTTTGTGTTCATTTAAGCAGCATGTTTGTTCCTTCTTTTTTAATTCACTCAACTGTGTACAGTGATAGGTAGGATTATGAAGCTCTTTTATGCCATGCATAAGAGTCTGACTTTATTTTTGTCGCTTGGGGAATTGGAGAGGAAGAGTCAGAAAGGAAAAAAACCGTGGATTCTGCAAAACTTGGTTTAATATTAGATATGTGAGGCAGGGTTAGCTTCTGAGCGAAAAGGAAGATAACAGAATTGCCAGTCTTACTGATCTTTGAAACAAGGAACACAGAAAAAGTGGGCAGATTTAAGAGAATACATGAGGAGTCTAATTTTAGGTACTTTGGAATCATGGAACATTCAGAAGATGAGTCCAATAGAAAACTGAAGAGAAATATATTTCACCAGATTACACTGTGGTAAGAAACCCCACATTTGCAGTTTTTTTTTTTTTAACAACAAAAGTTTGTTTCTTACTGAGAATATGTATTAGCTGCAGCTCTGTCCTATTTGTTGTCTTCATTCTCTGACCATGGTGGAGACAGCAGCCCTCATCTGGGGCATGCCTAGAGCCATGTGTGACTCTTCAAGTTTTTGCTCAGACACATCTGATGTCACAGGAGTTTACATCCTATAAGCTGAAAAAAGTCACATGGCCAAAGCCAACATCAGTGGGGTAGGGAAGTATACCCCCATAGAGGAAGCACTGCAAGTCATAAGGTAAACAAGCCAGGAAATAACAATCCTCTTTCAGGAAGAGGGAGTAAATAATTTGAGACAATAATTCACTCTACCACAAGTTTGGAAGTGGGTCATGGTCTATAAAAAAGATACAAGTTTGAGAATCATTAGCAGCCAGGCTGCAGTTGAAGCCATGAGAATAAAGTCACAGAGAGTATTTTAGACTTGTGAGAAGAAAACTGCCAAGAATAAAACTATTCTCTACATATGCCTCCGTATATACCATTGCACCATTGCTCATAATGTTCCCTTATCCAGAGTGCCCTATTTGTCACTCTCATATCCAAATTCTGTTCATAATAGTATGGTACACATTAGTGCAATTTTTTTACCCTTTCTTTTTAAAAAATGTTTACTTATTTATATTTGAGAGAGAGAAAGGGAGGGAGTGTGGGGCAGAGAGAGAGAGAGAGAGAGAGAGAGAGAGAGAGAATCTGAAGCAGACTCCACACCGTCAGCACAGAGCCTGACGCAGGGCTCAAACTCACAGACCTATGAGATCGTGACCTGAGCCAAAGTCAGACACTTAACCGACTGAGCCACCCAGGCACTCTTTTACCTCTTCTTAAGAACACACTGACGTCTCTATTGGAGTGTTACCTCTCCCAACTGTGCAGTTTGGGTAGGTGGTAAGACCAGCTGTTTGCTTTTCCATTGTAGAATGTGAGGCAGTGCCCAAAGGCTTCTCTGATTATATCCTTCCTTTTACTGTCCTGCATTGTCAAGGGGTAAGTACTTTGCATAAACTCAGCTAGTTGGCTACTTCTGAGTGAGATTTTGACTCCTGAGTGAATGCCACAAGGCCAAGTGACAGAGTTGTTCATTCAACCCAGTAATGGAACCTGTTCCTACAGTACCAACTTCCTACCCCTCCACAACAGCTTGGATCCCTACCCATTTTAAAGTCTGGTATTCCCGCTTTCCCAACAAATCTGTGAGCTCTTCTTAACAACAGTATCCCTTGCTGGCAAGGATGTGGAAAAACGGGAACCCTCTTGCACTGTTGGTGGGAATGCAAACTGGTGCAGCCACTCTGGAAACAGTGTAGAGGTTCCTCAAAAAATTAAAAATAGAACTACCCTATGACCCAGCAATAGCACTGCTAGGAATTTACCCAAAGGATACAGGGGTGCTGATGCATAGTGGCACATGTACCCCAATGTTTATAGCCGCACTTCCAACAATAACCAAATTATGGAAAGAGCCTAAATGTCCATCAACTGATGAATGGATAAAGAAATTGTGGTTTATATACACAATGGAGTACTACGTGGCAATGAGAAAGAATGAAATATGGCCCTTTGCAGCAACCTGGATGGAACTGAAGAGTGTTATGTTAAGTGAAATAAGTCATACAGAGAAAGACAGATACCATATGTTTTCACTCTTATATGGATCCTGAGAAACTTAACAGAAAACCATGGGGGAGGGGAAGGGAAAAAAAAAAAAAGGTTAGAGAGGGAGGGAGACAAAACATAAGAGACTCTTAAAAACTGAGAACAAACTGAAGGTTGATGGGGGTGGTAGGGAGGAGAGGGTGGGTGATGTGTATTGAGGAGGGCACCTGTTGGGATGAGCACTGGGTGTTGTATGGAAACCAGTTTGACAATAAATTTCATATAAAAAAAACACAACGGTATCCTTACGATAAAGCCTATTTTCCTTAAATCATTTGAAGTAGATATACTAGTCAATTTATATTACCTTAACAAAATACCATAGACTGAGTGGCTTAACTATAGAAATGTATTTTCTCACAGTCCTGGAGGCTGAAAGTCCAAGATTGGAGTGCCAGCACCGTCAGGTTCTGGCCAGAGCTCTCTTCCTGAGTTGCTGATGGCCACTGTCTTGCTGTGTCCTCACAGGGAAGGTGGGGAGGTGGGCAGATCTTTCTTCTTAAGTCCTATTAGACCCCACCCTTATGACTTCACTTAACCTTAATTACTTCCTGAAGACCCTATTTCTTGAGACAGACACATTAGGGGTTAAGCCTGCAAGTGGAGGGTAAACCTCCTAACAGCAGAAGCAGTACAATAACTGAGAGTGATACTATATCATTAGTATTGAAAATAACTTCTGAATCTAACAGGCAAAATGAGAGGGGCTGGTGCCTGGGAGATTGGGTTAGTAATGACAGGCTTCTTTTGACCTTACCACGGTATAGAGTATGCCACCACTTTTCAGACCCCAGGGTATAAATTGTTTTACTACCCCTCCATGGCTGTATATTTGCAAGTGTTGTAGGCACTTCAGAGAGGAAGTAAATGGGTTCACTTTAGCACCCCTTATCAGTCTTTTAGGCACTATGAGATATTAAAACAGAGCAGACACCACTACTCTGGAGGCACACTGCCTATTTCTCTGTTTTATATTCTTTTTAGACTTTATCTCTTTGAAGTTTAATTTATTCTGCATTTTCTGTGAATATTCTTTTATGCATTAATACATATTTCTTGACATCTAGAAATTCAGGTGCCACATGTTGGGTGAATCTGCCTCAGTTCTCAGCAATTAAGTTTTCCCCCTTTCACATTCCCATTCTAATCCCTCACCCAATCTCCAAAGGCAAAAAATAAAATAAAATAAAATAAAATAAAATAAAATAAAATAAAATAAAATAAAATAAAAAGTCATAAAACTTGTGGTTTCCATTACACTTCCCTCAGAATACCGACACCGGGACACCTGGTTGGCTCAATCTATTGAACTTCTGACTCTTGATTTTGGCTCAGGTTATGATCTCGAGGCCATGAGATGGAGCCCTACCTACATCCTACATCAACAGGGCGGGGAGGAATCTGAACTGGCAGTGCAGAGCCTGCTTGGGATACTCTCCCTCTCCCTCTCTCTGTCTCTGTCCCCCCCACCCCAAGTTCCTGCTCTCTCTCTCTCTTTCAAAACAAATAAAAATAAACTACAAAGAAAAAGAAAAAAGAATACAGACACTTTCATTGAAATTCTCTCAATTTCCTGCAGGGAAGGGAAATTCAGTGTTATTGCCATTTGAAAGCAGCAAAAAAGGCCTAGAGCTTATCTATATCAATTTTTGGTAATGTTTCTCCTAATGCTGTCCATGGACTACTAGCATCAGATTTACTGGTGGGCTTGCTCAAAATCCATATTCTGAGTGCTATCCAACTCTATAAGAACAGAATTGCTGACAGTAGGGTAAGACATTAATCATCAGGAGATTTTCATGTACATTAAAGTTAAGGTATTATATCCTACTTTTGGACATAGGGTTTGAAGAATGAAAGCTTCAAGAGGACAAGCAATTTGGCTTGTTCCCCCGGATGTCCCCATCACCTAGAATATTGGCTGACATTTCCCACACACTCAGTAATTAGTGGTTAAGTAAATGAACAGAAAAGAACATGAAGTTTTGGCTTAAAACAGGAGTAACTGGAAATAGGAGGAAGCATTAAAACATGCTAGAATCCTGGCTCCACTGTTTATTGGTGCTTGACCTTGGACAAAAATTTAACCTTGTTCTTCAAAGTTCTCAAGGAGACTAGAGTTATAGTACTACTTGCTTAGTCTATCGTGAAGAATAAATGAATTTAAATATATAGAGTGCTTAGAACAATTCTTGTCTAAAACATTTAAAAACTTTGTCATTTAGCAGTAACCAGCCCAAGGTCAGGCATCTTTTCAGCCAGATCTGACCCAGGTTTTCTCACTCCTCCAACACTCATATACATATGAACGACTTCATAAACAGCAGAAGGTCTTCTCTTTCCAAAATATCTCTTTAAGCACACCACTTGGTTCTTCAGATATGGGTAGAAATTTCCACCATCCCAGTCATTTTTACTTAAGTAGACAGGAAAACAGTGAGCACTTTCTAGTAAAACAAGCACCTGTTACTAAGGATGGACTGGCAATCACAAACTGACCTCCCCTTTCTCCATGAGCTAGTTTCCCCCATTAACCCTAGTCAAGGATGAGGGTGTCAGCAGGTGGCCAATGAGAAGATTCCAAAAGTCTACCCAGAAATACACACTTTTTTTTTTCCTTCAGAACTTCAGATACATACTGTTTTTTAACCGCTGGGGTAAAAGAGAAAGGGAGTGGAGGAGTGAAGGTATAGATTTAAAAAAATGATGAGGAGAGCCTGGGTGGCTTGGTTGGCTAAACCTCAGGCTCTTGATTTCAGCTCAGGTCATGATCTCAGGGTTTGTGAGTTCGAGCCTGCATCCTGCTCTGCACTGACAATGCAGATTCCCTTTCTCGCTCTCTCTACCCCTCCCCATTTATACTCTCTCTCTCTCTCTCTCTCTCTCTCAAAACAAATAAATAAACTTAAAAAAAAAGACACCTTGATTTTTGTTCTACAAAAATAAAAAATACAAAAATGACGCAAACACCAAATTTTAAATCCTGAAGACGTTCATTTAGTGATGTTTTTGTTTTGTTTTTGTTCCATGCAAAGCACTAACCCCCTTCGCAGGATAAGCATCGATTATAGCCAAAACGAAGATAGAAGCGACCATTGTCCTGCAGATCCTGGCATCCCAAAAGAACAACCTCACCAGAAGCCGCGTTCTCAAAGGCTTCAACTTTTCTAGCCTGATCCCTAGATCCACATTCAATAATGTTGGCAGCATGATGGGGATGGATTTGGAGTGGACACGAAACCCTTTTCACAGCATTTGATTAACTCAGATAACTAAAGCAAAACCAAAACGACCTTCCCTATTCCTTCACCTGGAGGCGTGTCGTTGGAAAGAGGGCACCTCGTCGCGGGCACTTCAGGGGGGCGCTGTGCGAGGGTGTCTTTTGCGCCTCTGCCCTGTAGAAAAGCAGAAGGTGGGAACCAGAATACAACTGGGATGTAAGAAGGGGTAGAGAAGTACGAAAAAAGCAGCAGGGCTAAGGCCGAGGGTAAGAAGAAGAAAGAGAAGCGCCTGCGGGGAGGTCAAGCTAGGCGGCCCCAGGTGCACGCGCCGGGAGGCGCCGAGCGGCAGGAGGCGGGGTCTGCACCCAGCTGGCCGTGGGCGGGGCGGGACGAGGCGGGCGGCCCCGGGACCACACCCAGCGCCGGCGCGGCCCGCGCTTTCCCCAGCTCAGCGGGAGTTTCCCGCGTGAACCGCTGAAAGGGCCGACGGATGAATGAGTCTCCCACCGGGCCGGGGGGCCCCGGGGCTCCGGGGCCCCGCGGGCCTGAGAATCTCGCGGACGCTCCCCGCAGCCTGGGGCGCGCCGGGTCCTTTCCGCGAGACGTGGGGCGCGGGGCTCCCCTGGCTCCTGGCTCCCGGAATCCCGCGGCAACTGCGGGGGCGAGCGGAAGCCGGGGCGGCGCTCCCGAGAACCGCCCGGTGGCGGAGAACCTGGACTGTGAGCCCTGGGTCAGAGAGAAAGTGCTCTTTCTTCTGCACCCAGAGAGATGGTTGGGGACTCCAGGGGACTCTGCGCGGGAAGAAGCGGCCGGTGAGGAGGACTTCTTCCAGGCGGCCGGAGACGACCGGGAACCCAACTTCCCTTCCCTCTTTCCGGGAAAAAAGGTAATTTCTGGCAGCCGTGTAGACGCTCCGTTCGGAGCCCCGCCGCAGGACCCCGCAGCCCCGCCCAAGTCCGTGCTCGTGCGGATCGTGGACTATCAGGTAACAGAGGAAGTCCTGTGGACCGCCTGGACGCAGGGCCGCATGACCAGGCGCACGGAGGAGCACTCCATGACCGCGATCACGTTTCGCACCAACAGGGAATGAAGCCGGCTGTGGGGCGCCAGGCCCCCCGAGGACCCCGGGCTCTCTCCCCGTGGGGGAAGGCACCCCGCGTCCACTCTGCGGAGAGGTCACCTCGCGGTCCCCGAGGACTTGATTGCCCGAGGATATGAAACAGGAAAGGAGAGCCTGAGGAATGTTGCGAGCAGGTGGTTGAGCAATAATCCTTAAAAGAAAAATTCTCTCCTGGGAACGCCAGCCTGTAGTTATCCAACGGGAGGACTTTTTAAAAGACTGGGGCAGCGCTTCTGGGAGGCGGATGTCACTCCATACAGAATGAAGAACAGTGAGCAACATAATACCTCCTTTGTGTCTTAAATACTGTGACGGCCTGGGGACCTAAGTCATTGAGAAGAGGGGCAGGAAAGGTATTTTCAGATTGATAAAATGTGAGCCTTTTGAAATAAGAAAATGCTTTTGTTAAGTCTCATTTTGCAATACATCTCAACTGATCTCTTTGCTGCCTCCGTGATCTCTCTAAGAACTAAAATCAGAAGTGCAGTTTGAGGTCTGCTCTCTAAAGGGGATGGGAGTAGATGAGGAGAGCGGCTTCTTTTAAAGCTGAAAAAGAAAGTATTAAGAAATGGGAAAATTAAAGTAGCAAGTAAACAAAATATTTTGTTTTTACTTCTGATGTGCACATTTTTCTTTTTTATTTCATCAAGTGTTAGGGGAAAAAAAAACAAAACTAGGAAAAGAAGAGGGAGAACAGAAGACCCAGCTTTGAAGGTGAGATGCCATTTAAATGGGCTTTATACTCCAAAGTATTTAGTCTAGTAAAAATACTTTTTATCTGGTTGTTATTTATTTTAAAGTTTTAAATACGGTAGATAAATCGGATCTCAAGGTAGATAATGTATAGTTTGCTTTACATGATTTGTGTATCTTACTCATGTCCTTAGCTCCTTATTAATAACATTTGTATGCAAGACTGGATTGAAAATAGTCTCTCTTGATGTGTTGGGAAAGAAAGAAATTTTTTCTGGTGCTATTGAAATAACTCATTTTATTTGTTCCTCTTTTTTTATTAAATACTTGTTGTCATGAACTCCTTAGTAGTGTGGCCTGGTTTGGAGATCGGTGAGAAGCAAAGGTGTACTGCTGGACTTCAGCTGTGCTGAAGGAGTCTTTGGTTACCTCAAGAACGAACAAAATAAATGGGACTCCTGGCTTTTGAGGAGTAAATGTTGAACAGATACATCCCTGTTTTACAGATGACCTAACCTAGGTATAGAGACCACGTAGCTTGGGTAGGTCACACAGCTAGTAATTGTGTACACTTACTAAGTAGGTAAGAATACAATCTCCCTTCTAAAGGTTTGAGAATGGCCTTCAGAGGGACTTATTTGTAGGGAGTCAAAACATGACAGAGCATCCTGGGTTTTCTGACTCATGTTTATGGAAGGTGCTAGAATCACCTTGATGCCCTAGAGTCCTACAAGGTCTTTTGGCTGGAGGATCACCACTGGCAGTTGTTAGGACCACGAGACCCACACTGGAGAGAAGAATTCAGCACCTGACCTCATCTCGGTTCAAAGCTGCTTGGTAGATAGAAAGGGTAATATAAGCCCCATAAAGTGAATTATCCTTTACTCCAACAAACTTGTCTGGCCCCTATGTGAGGTTAAATTTCTTTGGTAGACAGTTTTCAGGACTGAAAACTAATTTAATGAATTTGGTTGTGAGTCATTATATGCCCCAGGTGACTGAACATTGAATTTATAGTCAGCAAGGAAAGCCTCCTCAACATTGACCAAAGTGTCATTTTGTTGCCTTCTGTATGGAGGCAAACTCTGAAGTTCAGCTTTTGGGTTCAAAACTGTCCCATTTCTTACTGTGACTTTGGACAAGTGCTTAATCTCTATGTGCCTCTGTGTCCTTATTTATTAAGCAGGAATAATAAATAGCATCAACCAAAAAAAAAAAAATAAATAAAAATAAATAGCATCAACCTCATAATAAAGTGTTTTTTCCTGGGATTAAGTTAAATGAAGAAACCTTAGAATAATGCTTGGTACAGTAAAAATGCTGAGTTAGCTGTTATTATTAGTGTTGTGATTGTTTAGTTCACTTTCATCCTAAGCATTCTTTTATTTAATAAGAAAAACAGCTGAAGGCATACAACACCAGGAATCCTGTGATCCAAACCAGTGATTTTTATTGACTCTTATGCATTCCTGAAAGAAAAAAACTTATCTCTGGTTTTTGCTTAAACTTATCTCAGGTACATCCTTAAATTTCGTAGAAATGACCTCCACATCTTGATTCAAAGGCCTAAGGTGCATCATGCTTGACAGAGTCTTTGAAGAGGTCTCAAGTCTGCTTAGTTCCCCTTGGTAGGAGTTTTGAATGCTTTCTTTAGGTGTCAGGTTAGTTTCCCCTTAGAGTTTTAAATCTGATGCCCTATTGTCCCAGAGAAGCAGAATAGATACCCGTTTTCATCTTACCTCCTTTCTGACAAAAATGTACTTATTCAAGTCAGCTTAACTCTTTTAGTCCAAGTATGCTTAGGTTAATTTTATCTCAAGTAAAAATTATTTTTATTTTGGGGCGCCTGGGTGGCTCAGTCGGTTAAGCGTCCGACTTCAGCTCAGGTCAAGATCTTGCGGTCCGCGAGTTCGAGCCCCGCGTCGGACTCTGGGCTGATGGCTCAGAGCCTGGAGCCTGCTTCCGATTCTGTGTCTCCCTCTCTCTCTGCCCCACCCCCGTTCATGCTCTGTCTCTGTCTCAAAAATAAATAAACGTTAAAAAAAATTATTTTTATTTTTTTGAGAAACAGAGGCAGAGTGTGAGCAGGGGAGGGGCAGTGAGTGAGGGAGACAGACCGGAAGCAGGCTCCGGGCTCTGAGCTGTCATCACAGATCCCAATGTGGAACTTGAACTTATGAACTGTGAGATCATGACCTGAGCCGAAGTCAGCCGCTTAACCAACTGAGCCACCCTGGTGCCCCTAAAATAAAGGTTATTTTTAAAGCACTTGCCAGCCTTCTTGTTGACTGCCTACAATGCGCTTACAGATTTCCTAATTAAACCGAGGTCTCCCTGATACGAAGTAGTAAGTTGAAGCACTGTTGAATTAGCTGCACAGGTTTTCAATATCCAAACAGAACCCTCTTGAGTGAGGAGCCTGAGGAGTCTTTTCCCATTCACAGTGTCCTGGGAGTGAATCCAAAGTGAAATTTGAGCATTCTCAATACTAAGAAATCTCTGCGAATGGCTGGGTGTTGGCTGTTTGGTCTTACCACCACCTTGCTGGAAAATATGATCATCTATAATTGTCTCAGGTGGATGAATCATAGCAAGGACTTCCAGAAGCCCCGTGGCCACTCAAGTGACCATAAGGCAAATATCACATAAGTTCCATCAGGCAAGTGTTGGCCTGTCTTAAAACCTTTGTCCCCATTAGGCAAGTGTTGTCCTCTCTTAAAACCTTTGTCTACGTCCTTCACCAACTTTGAGATGCATTACATTTGACTTGCTGTTCTTATTCTTGTTGCTTATCACCAATACTTTATGTGCCTTTTTGCTTATAAAAAGGAGAAAGAAAGACAAATCTTCCTGTTAAAAGAAGTTATATTCACTGCAGAAAAGTTTGAGGAAATAGCTTGCAAGGAAAAAGAAAACTGGAGTAAAAGGAAACAAAAATTCACCCATGACCCCAAATCTGTTCATATCTGATACATTTCCAGTCTTGTTTTATTTACTTTATTTTTTATGTGTATATCCATACCTACAGACCTATACTTTTCTTGGCATAGGCAATTATAAAATCTGAGTATTGTCAATTACATAAACTAAGATATCGTGATGCTATTCAGGGTGAACCAGAAGCATGGGCATCTCTAAGAATATTTTTTTTTTAGACTTGGAGAATCTCGGGCCCCAGTCTAGATATTTAATCACAATTTGTATTCCCACCACAAGACCACTGGGTGGCTCACATTAAAGTTTGAGAAGTACTGATGTATATGCTGTATGTAGTTCTGTGTCCTACTTTGTCACAAAAACCAAAACATTTTCATTTTCTCTCTCTTCCCCATTAACAATTGTTAACAATGCCATGGAGATAACACTTTGTAGAATTACAAAGGCATTTAGAGATTACAAAAGAGTGAGGTATATATTGATTCGTGAATTGGCAAGGAGATCTCTAAAAATCTGTGTTTTTTTTTTTAAAGAGTCATTAGTCTAGAGGTTTTCATAATGAAACATTGATTATTAGAGTTCAGAAATGCGGTTCTTTTATTACCTAAGAATGTGAGACAGTACTTAAAAAACCCCTTAAGGGAGGAAGGGCAGGAAGTCATTAAGGAAAACACAATTTCAACACTTCTACAGGCTGAGTCAGGTCTCCTGTTAATGAATTGCAAGGGGTTGGGGAGGAAGGTGGAGCCTGAATTTGAATCCACGAATCAGTGATTCAGATAAGAAAACAAAGGCCTTGACTCTTGAACACCCTGATTTGTTTAGAACTCGAGTGGGTACTTTGCTCTTTAATTAAGGAGGGCAAATCTTAGTAACTTCTCCAGATGAAGATAAGAGGTGACACAGTACTGTTTACTTTGGAAAGAGTAAGAAGTTATAATCCGTTCTTAGGCACTGTTCTGCCAATAGTGACCAACAAAACGTTAGACTTGCTTGCTTTGAGGCTTGGAATTAACTTTAAATTCAAACTCAGATTTCAAAGTGTTAAGATAGAATGAATACTTTTGGGGAGACTGCAGCCTTTGCAAAACTGGACGGGCAGAGGTTCTTTATTTAGAGTTTGGTGTAGGAAAGGAATTAACCCGCCTCACTTGGCACTGGGCAGGGAAGCAAAGGCAGGCAGGGCAGTGGGAATGCTTTACAGTAACCACGATGACCTTAATGTTACCCCCAGCTTGACTAAACCAGACAGCTTGCTTTCTGAGTGTAAGCTTTTGACCTCCCTTTCCTTGGAGCATTTTCTTCAGAAAACTTGAAATTGTCAATTCTTTCTTTGCCTCTTTGGCATGTAAATCTCTCAACTTCATGTCTGTTTTTACATCCGGGGAACATCTTTCTCAAGGATCTGGGAGCCATCTCTTGGAAATGTAATAAAAAAGATAGGGCTCCTAACTTCCAGTGTCTGGGAGAAGGTAAGAGCCTACCTCAATAAGTATCAATTAGCAAACAAGAGGGCCTAATTGAATTGACCACCCTCCTCTCAGTGCCCCCCAGTACTTTTCCACTAACCTACCCCAGTGCTTAAAAACTCTCACCTTTTATTTCAAAGGAGTTGAGTTTAATTCAGTTCATCTTCTCTCTCCTATTGCAATAAATTCTTAAAGTTATTTATAAGTGTTAAATAAATTCTTCCTTGCCTGTTCCATTCTGTCTGGTACAATTTTTCTTTGACAGTAGTGAAAAAGGCTTCATATATGCTCTGATTGGAAACTATTAACATAGAGAAGCTGGAGGTGGGCTATCTAAAAAAACTTCTTTGGGACGCCTGGATGGCTCAGTTGGCCACTGACTCTCGATATCTACTCAGGTTGTGATTCACAGTTGTGAGAATGAGCTCTGAGTCTGGCCCCCACTCTGAGCCTGGAGCCCCCTTGGAATTTTTTCTCTTCTCTCTCTACTCCTCCCCTGCTTATTCTCTCTCTCTTTCAAAATAAATAAGTAAACATTAAAAAAATTATTTTTAGAGAGACTTCTTGTATGTTTGGCTTAGGGCTTTCTCTGGTGTGTCCTGTGCTAGAAGGGTACCAAAAAAAAAAAAAAAAAAAAAAAAAAGGAAGCTGGTAGTCACTGACCAAGTTCTGATCTTTCTGGGCTGATTGCTGCTGAGGCTGTGGTTCCCAAGCTATTTGCTTTACAAATTGTGGTCATAGTTCTACAACCAGATAAATAATATCAACATCATAAGGTTTGTTTTTTTTTCCCCCAGGAGTAAGTTAAAAATACTTGGAACAACAAAAATGCTTAATATTAGCTATTATAATAATATTACTATTATCTGTGTTATTATTACCGTTTAGTTCACTTTTTATCCTAACCCAGGCTTCAGTCTTTTATAACAGAAGACAACACATACAACACAAGAAATCATATCAAAACCAAACCAGTGGCTTTTACTAAGATGCTTTTCTGTCTTTTTTCATATATTATCATACATGGCCTGGTCATTGTCCACTTTTATATTCAGTCTCTCATTAATTTTAGGACAATCTTGAAGACAGAATTAGACACCAGAAGACCTAGTCACAGAATTCTGGAAGGTCCAATCACAGAATTCTTTTTTGGAGATAATCACATTATATTTATTTCTTAGAAACATTCAGCATTGCAAGTAGTTTCTTTATGGGGGTGAAATATGTTTTGGCATAGTTCAGCCCTGACTGTTGGGATCCAAAATGCTGTATAATGGATTAGAGCCTCCTTACTGAGGTAAGGGCTGTGTAAAGTCTACCTGGGCATTTGGATTTCCCAGTGGTCACTGAGATTGCTGGGTGCATAAGCCTGATCTTAAGCCTGGTTTGTTAGACAACCTGCCCCGGGCCCAAAACCCTGAATCTTAAAGCTGATTCTATACCCACTCTATTATCCTTAGGCACACGTCCAACTTCAAAAAAAAAAAAAAAAAAAAAAAAAAAATCTTACGACTTTGAAGTTTTGAAAACTTACTAGGTTTTTGGAAAAGTGGATATAATTGAATTCCCAAATTCAGCTTACTTGGGAGAAGGGTGGGGGAGTATAATGGACACCAGATACTTTTTACGAAACCAAGACAGCTCTCAGCAAGGGCTTCTGTACAGTCAATTTCTGTAAAGATTGGTTCTCTGACAGCTGGTTTCCGTGTCTCAGAGAAGCCATGAGAGTACCTGTGGACTTTCCAAGCCAGCCTCAGTATTAATGCAGATCCCTGAGGTTATATGGTTCAGGCTCTGCAGTCCTTCTTTTCTTTCTTTCTTTTTTTTTTTTTTCTTAGTTGTAGCATACAGTATTACACTAGGTTATGCAGTCTTTCCATCCCAACATAACTGAGTGGGGAAATGTGCAAATGTACAAGTGAAATAATTCTATAATCAAAATGTTGGAGTGGAAGGGGGCACCTGGATGGTTCAGTTGGTTAAACGTACAAATCTTGATATCAGCTCAGGTCATGATATCACAGTTTGTGAGTTCGAGCCCCACATTGGGCTCTGCTGACAGTGTGGAGCCTGGTGGGATTCTCTCTCTGCCCTCCCCTGCTCTCTCTCTCTCCCTCAGGTGAACTTAAAAACATGTTTGAGTGGAAGAGAGGAGATTCTGTGACCTGTAATTAATGACATGCCAAGGACTTGGCCTGAGGAGCAAAACAAAAGCTGTGTGTCATCTTTAGAGCTGTTAAAACAGGGATAAACCTGAACTAAAAGTCTATCTGCTTTTTATCATCACCAAGTGTTTAATGATAGAATACCCCTCTCTAAAAAAATTCTATTGTTAATCTAACTTCTAAAAAATTCCTGATTACTGCTTGAATTTGAATAATACAAGTGTAAGCTTGAAATGAACACATTAAACGTTTTCTTTTTTTTGTGAGGAAGATCATTTAAAGAACTCTTCAATAGTGTTCCCCTAATATCTCTGTCTCACACATGCATGTGGAATCAACTACATGTATTCATTTTGAGAGTAAATTCCTAAGGGTTCTGAATACTTTCAACTTACTAGGAGGGCACGTTTTGTCTCCATCCCTTATATATTCCTGCATTTCAAGATTCAATATAAACATTGACAGAGCAATTATAGTGATTAAGAAAATGAACATGAGTTACTTCGGTTCTGACACTTCATGTGATATTATGTGTAAAATTTAAAATAAGAAAACAGTAAAATGTAATAGTTTTTGTTTGATAACTGCAAATTTAGTTCATACATAAACTATTTTACTGGACTCGGAGAATATATTTAACACTAAATTTATTTTTTATTCATTATTTTAAAACTAAAGAATGAATCAAGAAAATAAAACATTGCATGAGTGGTGTAATTTAGTAGTTCTGTTTCTTTTGCAGATACTTCAGTTTTATTAAAGGTTACTTGACAATTATTTACACAAATCATTAGACTAACCAAAGGATCAAAGTTCTTTGTTTTACTTTATGACTATTGCTGAATATTCTTTTCTCATGCTGGTTTTTTTTAACTTTTTTATTTGTTTATTTTTTTAATATGAAATTTATTGTCAAATTGGTTTCCATTATAATACCCAGTGCTCATCCCAACAAGGTGCCCTCCTCAATGCCCATCACCCACTTTCCCTTCCCTCCCACCCCCCATCAACCCTCAGTTCATTCTCAGTTTTTAAGAGTCTCTTATGGTTTGCCTCCCTCCCTCTCTAACTTTTTTTTTCCCCCTTCCCCTCCCCCATGGTCTTCTGTTAAGTTTCTCAGGATCTACATAAGAGTGAAAACATATGGTATCTGTCTTTCTCTGTATGACTTATTTCACTTAGCATAACACTCTCCAGTTCCATCCACGTTGCTACAAAAGGCCAGATTTCATTCTTTCTCATTGTCAAGTAGTACTCCATTGTGAATATAAACCACAACTTCTTTATCCATTCATCAGTTGATGGACATTTAGGCTCTTTCCATAATTTGGCTATTGTGGAAAGTGCTGCTATAAACATTGGGGTACAAGTGCCCCTATGCATCAGCACTCCTGTATCCCTCGGGTAAATTCCTAGCAGTGCTACTGCTGGGTCATAGGGGTAGGTCTATTTTTAATTTTTTGAGGAACCTCCACACTGTTTTCCAGAGTGGCTGCACCAGTTTGCATTCCCACCAACAGTGCAAGAGGGTTCCCGTTTCTCCACATCCTTGCCAGCATCTATAGTCTCCTGATTTGTTCATTTTGGCCACTCTGACTGGCATGAGGTGATATCTCAGGGTGATTTTGATTTGTATTTCCCTGATGAGGAGTGACGGTGAGCATCTTTTCATGTGCCTGTTGGCCATCTGGATGTCTTAGAGAAATGTCTATTCATGTCTTCTGCCCATTTCTTCACTGGATTATTTGTTTTTCAGGTGTGGAGTTTGGTGAGTTCTTTATAGATTTTGGATACTAGCCCTTTGTCTGATATGTCATTTGCAGATATCTTTTCCCATTCCATTGGTTGCCTTTTAGTTTTGTTGATTGTTTCCTTTGCAGTGCAGAAGTTTTTTATCTTGATGAGGTCCTTATAGTTCGTTTTTGCTTTTAATTCCCTTGCCTTTGGAGAAGTGTCAAGTAAGAAATTGTTGGGGCTGAGGTCAGAGAGGTTTTCTCCTGCTTTCTCCTCTAGGGTTTTGATGGTTTCCTGTCTCACATTCAGGTCCTTCATCCATTTTTTAGTTTATTTTTGTGAATGGTGTAAGAAAGTGGTCTAGTTTCATTCTTCTGCATGTTGCTGTCCAGTTCTCCCAACTCATGCTGGTTTTAAAAATTAACTTTTTGGTGCCAGATTCACTAAGTATGCCACTGCCAACATGTGGTCATAAAGTCACAAACATGGGGGGCTAAAGGGTTGGAATTAAAGCTCATATTTCCTGATCTCTAATCAAAATTGTGTCTTTTCCCTCTATGAGTGAAAGCAGTCCACAAATTAATTTTGACCTTGGATGGAAATGTAACATATATTATTGTACACCAGTTAGGTACTAAGTGTAACTCAGAAAATGCTGCTACTTCTTGAATGTGTTCAAACAATAAGTTAAAATTAACAGGTCCTATTTCTTTTGGCATTGACGGCTTTATTTAGTTCAACAAAGTTGGGGAACCTGAATATTCCCCATCTGACTCTTTCTAAAAGAACTCTGTGTACAGTGCTGCTTGGGGGATGACCAAGAAGGACGTAACATTCCTCTCAGTTTGACTAAGCTTTAGACCAGCTTTTTCCTGACTTTAGGTCCTACCTTCCATTTTCTTAGGGCATTTACTTTAGAAAACTTTCACTTATCAATTCTTTCTCTGCCCTCTTTGAGTTGTAATTATTAAAAAAAAAAAAGAGCCTCCTGCCAGATTTACAACCCAAGGATGTGTTTCTCAAGGACCTGGAACCCATCTCTTTGAAATGCAGTTATCAAGGAAGACAGCACCCCTGTCTCCAGTCCCCATGGGAGGGTAGAAGCCTGGCTTCAACGGATGCTGTTAGTTAGCAAACACTCATGGCCTAATCCTAGAGAAAAAATGTGCAAGTTAAGAAGTAACTCAGAGTAGGAGACACATGCCATTGATCAGCCTCCACACTAAACATCACCTGTGCTCTTCTACTAGCTCACCAGGACACTTCAAAATTCTTCCCCGCCTTGTTTCAGCAGAGTTGAGTTCAGACTAAGTTCTGGCATCTTTTCTCTATTGCAGTAGCCTTAAAGTCTTGTTTCATGGCATAACTTTATCCAGTGCCAGTTTTGCTCTGACAGGGATCAGGTAAGAGCAGGGGAGAACCATTTATGTTGATGATGGGGACATACATTTGACTTCATCAAAACTGAAGATGCTTTTTGTGTCTCGGGAACTGACGATGATTTTGTTATTCCGCAGCCGTGTTGCTTGCATGTGCCTTCACTGGGACTTCAGAGCACTGAACACAGGGGAGTGGGGTCTGCAAGTTCCAGTTATGTCAGAGCAGGAGAATTCGCTTTCTGAGCTCAGCAAACTGGCAGTACTCGTAAGCAATTATCTGCTGTTAATCCTCCCTTTTTGGTTATTCACAGAATGAAGCCAATGTCTTATGGTTAGTGTGCTCCTCACTCAAAAGTTGAATTTTCTTAGGGCCCCTGGGTGGCTCAGTTGGTTAAATGTCTGACTTCAGCTCGGGCCATGATCTCACAGCTCGTGAATTCAAGCCCTGCGTCAGGCTCTGTGCCTGACAGCTCAGAGCCTGGAGCCTGCTTCGGATTCTGTGTCTCCCTCTCTCTCTGCCCGTGCACTGCTCATTCTGTGTCTCTCTCTCTCAAAAATAAATAAATATTAAAAAAAATTTTTTTAAGTTTAATTTTCTTCCTTGCAATTTTGAAGGTGTTCTTGGGCATTCTAGAACAAAGCATTATATTGTTTTCCTGCGCAAACCAATTAAAACGATTGATTGGTGATACTTAGATGTGTCCTATGCCCTGGAAGAAAAGGACAGACTTGACTTGAAAGACCTTAGAGCAGGAAGTGAAGGTTCTAGGTGCCAATGTTCTGTCTTAGAGAATGGCAGTAAGGTGGTTTCCACTACATTGATTAGCACAGGAACTCAGAACCCTCTGTGATAATGTGGCTGATGATTTAAATAAGGCTGAAGTGCTTGGCAGAATATCATGGCTGGCAAAATGCAGAAAAGCGAAGCTGGCACATCAAGAACTAGGGCTGCGTCTTGTATTGCAGAACCTAGGCTCGGAACAGAACATATATCTTGTGAGGCATGAGTTCAGTGGTAAAGCCAATGTCCGGGGTTAGGTCCAGGTCTAGATGGGAGACCTCAGGGGATGGATGGATGGTGAACTTCTGCATGAGGCTGGTGAAGAACAGGAAAAGCTCCATCTTGGACAGTGACTCACCAACGCACATCTGGAGACCTGGAGAGATGGACATGGTGGAGGATTATAAGATATATGAGCACAAAAATCTGAGCCACAATCTGGACAAAGACAAAAGCTGTCCATGTGTGATTTCTCCTACTTTAGAATGTACCTCTTCTAAGCCCTGGAAATACAAAATTAACTACACATGCTACCTATCTTATGAGTTCCCAAGAGGGAGATGGGCAGCTAAATAAACATTAACATTTCAATGTGGAAAATGCTACATCAGGTAAAGCCAAGTGTGTCATGAGAACAGATACTAAAGGTACCCAATGTGATTTGAAGGACCAGGGAGGACTCCTCCTTTGTGTGAGAGCTTTGTATCTCTCACAAAGCTGCATAGACAGCTCCTATGCAAAGGGTGAGAAGAAGTCAGCCAGAAAAAGATGGGGTGAGATGTGGAAGGGGTCGTGATATATTTCAGGGCTGAAAAAACTTTGACTCTGACCAGAACATAGAGCATGAGTTAGGGAATATAAGGCCTGAGGCCAAAGGATAAGTAGACAGTAGGTCATGCTGAAGCATTTTAAGAACAGAGACTTGGTTGCTTTTGGAACATGACTTATTTGAGAAAATGTCAAGGTATCTGAAAAGTGAAGTCAGTTAAAATTGAGGAAGGAAGTCTTCTGGGTAAGTTTTTTATTAAAGAAAAAAATCAGGAGGCTTAATGTTTATATATATTTCTTAAGATATATTGTGTTGAGAATGGCACCTTTTTTTTCTGGCTCAAATTTAATGAGTTTGTGGTTATATTATAAAACAAAGATGACATATTTGATCGAGATGTAGCATTATTACAAGTTTTTGCTTCTAGTCCTTCAGAAGGCCCAACCAAGTCTTTTCGTCCCTGCTTCCAGAGTCTATAAATCCTAAGCCTGTTGCTTTGCTTTCCTGCCAGAAAATGTTGTAGACAGTCCAGCTAGATTTCTCTTTTTTAAAAAAATATTTATTTTTGAGAGAGACAGAGAGACAGAGTATAAGCAGGGGAAGGGACAGAGAGAGAGAGGGAGACACAGAATCTGAAGCAGGCGCCAGGCTCTGAGCTGTCAGCACAGAGCCTGGCGTGGGGCTCGAACTCATGAACCGTGAGATCATGACCTGAGCTGGTTGGACGCTTAACCTACTGAGCCACAAACGTGCCACCTAGATTTCTTTTGTTGTTGTTTATTTATTTAATTTGGAAAATAACTCACAAGTATACTGAGTCACAAAAGACTTAGAAGTTCAGAGAAATATTTAAATGTAGATAATTTACAACACAGGGTGAAGTAGTACTTTGGTTTATATAGGACTTCCAGTAACCAGATTAACTCCACAAATGGAGTGGTGGGGGGTATTTTTTCACTGTGCCTAGTAGCAAGGCAGGATTTTTAGGGGTGAAAGGCTATACACACTACTTCTGTCTAAAAATGTTTATTGAATAAAAGCTAACAGTTCAATCCACCAATGCATGTGCAATGTCAACAAGATACAGGTATTTAATTAAACTTGTCTGTGAGACTATTGTTCCCAAGAGGTTTCCTGCCCAGTAGGTGAGCCTAACAAGGAAACAGGTAAATCTAATACAGTGTCACAAGCTATGATAGGGTGCTGAGGGAGCCCATGGAAGGAACACCTTTTGGGATCAGATTTTCGCACCTGCCCACAATGAAAAGTATGATTGAGTGGTGTCATCTAAATGGGTATGTAATTCAACTTAGGGTGTGAATTATCTACCCTATATTTAGGCTTATTCAGTTTCAAGGTTAAGGGTCTAGCTGCCCAACAAGACAAAGTATGTATCATTTTCGTTTGCTTTTTATGAAAACATAGCAAATGATCTTGTTTATCTTAAAAAGAAATGCTGTATGCAAAATTAGTTAAGAGTGATGGTGATCAAAGATCAAATGAGGCCTCCAGAGAGCAACATCTCTATCTCAATAAAGTAAGGAAGAAGTGATAAGAAAAGAACTGGGGAAGAGTGACTTCACCACAACTTAAAGGAACATGAGGACTTAGCACTCAAAACTGGTTTTATGATATGTTTTCTTATTGTGATAGTTTTGTGATTATTATACTCTACGGATATTTCCATTTGTTTGTCTAGGATAAAAAAAGAGTATCAATACTAGATTGTCCTAAAGCAGGAAAACACACACACACACACACACACATACACACACACACACACACACACAGTATATCTGGAGATGTTTAGAATTCCTGAGGCAAAATTGTTTGAAGATGGGCCTCTCTGCCAAATTCTGGACTATTACTGTTTGTCTCATAGTCCAAAGAAGCTTCCAGGTCCAGGTGTGTGAGAAACCACAGAGGACCTGGAGACAGTGTTGGTCAGTGTAAAAGTAATTGTTGTTTATGGAGAAAAGGGGGTTTTAAGGGGAGTAAAACTTCTGTTTAAACTTGAACATCAGTTTCTTCTCTCTAAACATAAACATCAGTAAATCCAAGGTCTGATAAAGGAGACTAGGAAAAAAACCTTTATGTTTGAGAAACTAATTGCTCCATCTCTCCACTTATAAAATGAGGGTTCAGAATTAGAAGTACGTAGCTGAAGAGCCCTCCAGAGATTATTGTTTGTTTCCATGGCTTTTGTTTCCCCCCAAAATATAATGCAGGGAAGCATTAAGAAAAATTGAGCTCACAACACTGTGAATTACACGTAGATTATTTTTCATTTCTGTTTACTCTGTTTCCAAATGTGATATTATGTTTTTATTTAAATCAGGAGTCATTACTACATTTCCTTGTATATCATCCTGTGTGTGTGTGTGTGTGTGTGTGTGTGTGTGTGTGTGTGTGTAAAAAATTGGAGCATGCATTGTACTCTATCTCTCTCTGTATCCCTGAGTCATCAGTAGGTAAGGAAAGTCTATCCTTTGGGTGACTGCTGTTTACCTATCACTGAATGGGTATCTGGAGTGAATGCTAAGCTGTTGTTTAAGTAGAAAGGCACACGGTGACAAACTGCTTATGGTTTATAGTTTTTCTAAGATTCTTGTCCAGGAATGAAGAATTCATTTCAGGTTCTTAGGGATCCAGACAATTATAGAGTAAAGTCATTTAGTTCCTTGGATTCCAAAATGTACTCTTGTGGAAAGCTCTTCTCTCTTCCCTTTCCTAAGCCCCCTCCCTCCCTCTCCTACTCAAGAAATCCTAAGAGAGACATAGGTATTTACACATATTGAAGCAAAGCTTTTCTGGTTGGAGTGAAGTGAGTTGCACATTGTCACCCTTGCTACACTTTCTCATGAGATTCCCAAGGCTCTACGCTAGCCTCAGCCGCATGGAATCTTCAAGGATTCCTTAAGAAAATACTATTCCAATGCCTAATGTCTTAACAGCCAATTTAAAGCCTGGGGAGGAAAGTCTTTCCACTTTCCCGTTTTTCTTATGTTTAGTGCCACATGGAAAAAAAAATACAAAACCTAAGCACAGTCCTCAGACAAGGCAGAATCTCTCCAGATTTTTTTAAACCACCTGTCTCAAAGTAGGAGACCTTACCCACTGAGAAGTGCATGAAAGCTTCTTTCTTGATAAACTCCAGTAGAACTGAGGAAATGCTCAGGATTAAATATGTTGGGTTTTTCCCACTGTATTTGATCACAAAGTACAGAGGTCAGCAAAGTGATGACCTCAGTGCCCTAGAAAGAGAAGGGTTATTAATGACGGAGATTAAATACCTTCCTAAAATGGTGGCTCTTTAAAGATGCGTGAAGGTCTCGGCTGGCAATTTTTCAGAAACAGTGTGTTCTAGAAGGTTAGGAGAGGAGGGAAAGTGGAGGGGCAGTGGGCGGAGTTTAAGATGGAGCGCGGAACGTTCATTTGCTCAACCAAGTTTTTGTTCTGTACCTACAAGACACGAGTCTTGGACTCAGAACTGGAAACAAATTCTTATGTAGTCCTGTGTTTGCTATGTGATAACGGCATGTTATTTAACTTTTGATATGTCCCAGTTTCTAAATTTATAGGAAGGGAGTTAAATAGTCCTCATGTGGTGACTGTGAGCCTTAGAACTGGGTGCAGTTCCTGGCAGGTTTGAGGCTCAGTGAAGTTTTGCTCTATTACCCCGAGGGACTGTGATAGTGAACAAACTTAACAGGCCCCTCAAAACAAACTCTTAAAAGTCAGCTACCCCCCTTCCACATCTTGCCACAGGTTATGAAACATCATAGGGCCATCAAAGAAAGGAAGTTTAATTGTGATACAGGAAAGAGTATTCTGAAAACTAAAAATAAAACAGGAATAGGAGGAAAAGCCTGTCCCTAAATTAAGGACAATGTTTACTGCTTCACCTTAATCATAGCCTCCTCTTTAAGAAAGTTTTGGAATACTATCATTGTGGTTAGCTGTTTTATCACATGAATCTGTATAGTTTTTGAGTCACAAAAAGCAAACAACTGCTTTAAAGTGTTTTATTTGGGGGCGCCTGGGTGGCTCAGTTGGGTAAGCATCCTACTTCGGCTCAGGTCATAATCTCACAGTTTGTGAGTTCCAGCCCCACATCGGTCTCTCTGCTGTCAGCTCAGAGCTCGCTTTGGATTCTCTCTCTCTCTCTCTCTCTCTCTCTCTCTCTCTCTCTCTCTCCCTCTCCACCTCTCCTGATCATGCTCTCCCTCTCTCTCAAAAATAAATAAACATTAAAAAACTTTTAAAAAATAAAGTGTTTTGTTTTAAAACATTCTTGCTCTGTTTGTTTTTTATTTATAATTACATGTACCTGGGCATTGTGGATTTTTTTTCCTCCTCGTAACAACTATGCTAAATTATTTCCACTGGGGCTCAGTGAAACCAAGGGACTAACAGCCAGTAGTATGGGTAGGAGTGTTAGACACCCTGAAATCCTGCCATTATTATAGCTTCCTTGGTGGTCTCTTTTTCTTCTTTTTGACATTGGTTATATTTGTTTTCTCATGTCAGCCATTGGGGCCCCCATGGATTCATGCAGGGATGGGCCCAGAAGCAGCAAGCAGATTTAGTTTTAAGGAAAAGAATTAGTGCCATGGGCGTACCATGACCCTATGCCAATCCCTGCCTTCAGTGTACTTTTAGCAAAGATCTGTGCGTACTTCTTCAGGTTGCTAGTGGAAAGCACAAGAATGCATCTGGAAGTAGTAAGATTGAGAAGCAGAGGGTCTGGGGGGTGTTTCTGTGTGAGGGGGGAAGTGACGCTGGAGGGGCCCTGTGAGGTGAAAACAGTGCTCTAAGCGGAGGCACGCCTTTCCTGGGATCTGGCCCTTTTACCCACCCACCTCGCTTAAGCCCTCTGATCCCCGATTTCTTCAGTTACCACATAAAATAACTATAGCTTATAAAGTTGCACAGAGATTACCCCCTATTCTGTGTACTTACACACTGACACACTCAGTTACCTTTTGTTGGACGGGAGGGAGGGAGAGAGAGAGGAAAAAGGGAAAGGAGGGTGGGAAGGAAGAAAGGTAGGCCAAGATTGTCTTTGACAGTTCATTTCAGTGCTTCTGTGATTTTGAGCATTTGACATCCTTTCCCTCTCCCCTCATTTCCCCTTCTTAAACCCTTACCTCGGGACTGTAGTACTTTTTAAATAGAACATTTGTGGTGGTTGCATGAGGTAAGCTTGTGGGCAGGGTATTAGCAAATCTCTGCACTTCTGAACGATCACCTCTGTGTATGGCATTTGAGTTCGATGTGCAATTCGAGGCCGGGCTGACCCCACAAGCTTGGTGATCTCATCACAGACCTTTTCTGGATAAAACGCAGAGTGATTTGAGTCTGGCATGGGAGGGGATATTGGAACCATCTTCTCACGTTTCTTTCCTTGTGAAAATCAAACACAGGTGCTCTCCGAGTTCTGCCTGACTCATCTTTTCTCTGCACTGCTTCCACTCGAGGGCTCTATTCCCGAGGTTCCTCTGGGGACCGGCCTGGAGTGACACCTGCAGACCATCTTAGGAAGCTTAGGAAGTGAAATCTAATTTCTTACGTCAAAAAGAAACTAAAGGTATACACTGTCCTCAAGGACATAAATTAAAGGTATCCAGTGTGGCCATAGAATTCTGCCTTTTCCAGTCCAAGAGATTTCTGAGTCCTTCCTTCAGGCAATGCTCTGAATCTTAGGAGACTTACTGTGGACCTCAGTATATCGCATCATGAGCAGAAGCTCCCAGTGCAGCGTGGAGGCTGTGGTCTCTGTACTAGCCACAAACGGATTACTAACAAGTGCCGCCAAATTTTCATCACTGAAATGGGCAATAGATGTGTCTTTTCTCCTGAAAGGAGAAAAGGAATGATGAAATAATTTTATACTGGACAATCATAGTGAATAACCTAACATGAACTTAAAAAAGGAATACATTGCATTCTTTCCTCGATACAGTGGAATTTTTTCATTATGAGGGTGCTGTGCAGTGTTTGAATAAAGCCTGTCCCCGATGTCCCCAATGTAATAATGATAAATAGTTCTAACAATGGGAGAGGCTGTTTGCCACTTGGAGATTAGTTTTTACCTGAGTGATTAGAATATGCTCAACACTTTCTTTTTTTAAAAAACTGCATTAAATACTCTTTCTTGTGTTAATCAACTGAAACACATTTTCAATATTGTGTGAAATATTGCAATATTTCAATTGCAATAAAAGGAATACTATACTAATTCTAAAAGCTAACATTTGGGATCTTGTATATGTCCTTTTTTTTTTTTTTCAGAGAGTGATGGGAAAAGCAGTGGAAAATATTTGAGAATGCAGAATGTACTAAATAGCATGTCTTGGAGTGTACAAATCTACCATGATTAACTTAATTGAATCCAGCTATGCTTCTTCTTTGAAAGAAATATTTTTCCTCCAGATGCTATTAATTAAACCAAATAATACACAATAGGCCTAGGTAACCCCTGAGCAAAACACCATGATCTCCTGCTGTCTGACCAGAAAGGCATCAGTGAAACTTCTTGGGTCATTTTTGTCAAATTTATGCTGTCAATCTAGGAAATAACACTTTCATAATCATTATAAAAGCAAATAATTCATCTTGGTTCCTGAGTACTGTCTTATGACTTTTCAGGAGGAACCCCAAAACTGGAAACACACTGAAAAGCTGAAAGAACAAAAAACAACAGAGTAAGATAAATATACATATATAATACTTGCGATAATGGGAAGGCCCCATCATTTCTGAAAGCATTATAGAAATAGCATCTCATTTAGACTTCAAGTTATCTCAACTAACTGGCAGACTGAATTGGACAACACAAATTCCTCATTGGAATTAAGTAACTTATGATGAATATTGGTATGGTTTATAGTAAGTTCTATGTACCCAGAGTATTTTGTATATTATGCTGGTGGTAATACATCTACTTAGAGGTTAGATGAGACATGAAAACAATATGGGCTTTATGGTCAGAGCTATAAATCCAAAGGTTTTCTTGCAAACTCCTAGGTGATTCCAGGTCAAACTATTCTAGTTCTGCATAGCACACTCACTTTACCACTGTTTCTTTGCAGGATCAGAATAATTATTTTTGTAATTTATAATAGGCTTACTGTCCCATAGAGCAGTACCATGTAATTCTAATATTCCGTAATCCTTAAAAACTTGAGGGAGGACTTCATTGTTTGCTAAATTTGGTGGGTTTGTCAGTATATTCATATGCTTGAGAGAAGCTCTATCATATATTTCATCAAATTCTCTATAGGGCCCCTAACCACCCAAATGACCTAATAAATACCGAAGATAAAAGGCATCCCTAAAATACATATAGTTGCCTGATCCAGTGTTCCCCTGAATCAGTACTTAGAGTAAATACGTACTTATAGTAACAGAACCTAAATTATTACAAAGTGAAATAATATTAACAGTTGTCAGTTGTGCTATTGGAAATGGGAACTATTTGACAAGGCTCTTTTCCTTACATTCTAGAAGACAGCAACTTCATCTCTCACAAGTATAACAAATTGGATTGTAGCATTATTGTGAACTTACATGGCTCAGAGTAAATATTAAAGTTTTAGTTAGTACTTTGTTTAGTACTTGATAGTTCCCCTTTGTTTAAATTCACTCTTGTAAGTGAATTCTACTGAGTGTTCCTTATTCATTCATGGCTTATCCCATAGTCCATGTATAAGTAGTGGTGTAGGTAAAACATGAATGGCCAAAATTGTAAAAATGTATTGAAGTCATATACTGAACTATTTATTGGTGTGATTCACAATCTGTGCATTATAAGTAAGATATTTGACACAGTAATGTGTGATTGGAGAATTATCAAATGTGTTAACCAAGCAGGCTTGTGACATCTCTGTACTCAGAATGTTCTATAAAGTGTACATTTTTGAAATGGCAATTCTCTAACAAATACTGTTTATGGTCTCTTGAACAATCTAGTGTACCTAAGAAGATGTGAAGTTGAAGAGGGAAGATACGGTTACCGCAATCCTAGGACCTCCAAAGAGCTTCACATTTTCATCAATCAAGGTTAAGTCTCAGGAATTGAGTGCCTTGTTCATCAAACCATTTTCCAAGCAACACTGACACAATGCCATTAACAACAGAAGCATCCATTACTGTTTTGCCTATAAGGGAATTCGTTAATCAGAGTAGGAAAACACATACACAGTATTAAACCAGTTCTGGGCTGATTGTGACAAACTGTCAAGAAAAGATTTTATAGAGGAACAAAATTATTGGTGATCATGCCTTCTAAGAAGAAGTGACACTTGAGTGGACCTTTACAAATTTCCAGAATTTGATTAAAATATTGACACAAGCCAGAGACAAAAAGTGTCCCAAATTTCTAGAAGGAATAAAAGAAGGTAGATCCTGGAAACTGAAGATCAGGGATCTTGAATGAACTGTTGTTACTCAATGCTGATTTTAAGAGATGTTAGTGGGAATTCCAAGAAAAAAATGTTCCAAGGACTAGTAAGTGTGAAAACTGAATTAAATAAAATTAAACAGGTTTTTGGTGTTTTTCTCAGGGGCTTTAATATCCTAATAGGCACACCATGAACCAAAAGAGAGGCCTGTAATATGAGCATTTCTCAAATTCACTTCACTGACACTGGTTTTTTGCACAGAACATCTACTAATGTCTCAAAGAACAAGATTTTGGAGAACAATAGTGTGAGAAATGCCTTTTCAAAAAGTTGTTGAAACATTAAAATAGCTTAGTAGTATTTACTAGATGCCAATATTAGTCTACTAAAATAATTAAAGATGAAACCATTCCCATTTTTAGAGTTATTAAGGTACAATTAAAAAGTTAATCTAATGATTTAAAGGGTTATTTTTAAAAATTTTTAAATGTTTATTTTTGAGAGAAAGAGAGACAGAAAGTGATGGGGGAGGGGAAGAGAGAGAGGGAAACACATAATCTGAAGCAGGCTCCAGTCTCTGAGCTTTCAGCACAGAGCCCGATGCAGGGCTGGAACCCACAAATGGTGATATTACAACCTGAGCCAAAGTTGTACGCTTAACTGACTGAGCCACTCAAGCACTCCTAAAGGGTTATTAAATTAGTGGAATGACATAAAAGTACAATATTTGGATTTCATCAAGGCATTTAGCCAAGGCACATGTGAGCAAGATACAACAACTTTATCTAGGTGAAAATATGGTTCAGTATATTTATAACACTAGTGTTATTGTTTACATTCTTTTTAAGAAAATGATTATCTATTTTTGAGAGCAGGGAGTGGCAGAGAGAGGAGGACAGAGAATCTCAAGCAGGCCCTGTGCTCGAGGATATACATTCAGGATTGTTGGCTACAGAACTTGTGGTCTTAACCCAAAGGAGGTTTAAGCAAAGAATGAGATGAGGGCTTCTAATACTAGCTTTTTAAGGAAACTTGACTTCGGAAAATAACATTAGAATTACAACTTCTGTGCACTGTTTGTGGGAATGTAAACTGCTGCAGTCACTATGGAAAACAGTAAGTCAGTTCCTCAAAAAATTAAAAATAGAAATATATTATGATTTGGGTATTTACCCAGAGAAAATGAAACACTAATTTAAAGGTATATGCACCCCTATGTTTATTGCAGCATTATTTACAATGGCCAAGAAATGGGAGCAACCCAAGTGTCCATCAATAGACAAAAGGATAAGGAAGATGTGGTATATCTATACAATGGAATATAACTCAGCCATAAAAAAAGAATGAGATCTTTCCATTTGCAATAACATGGAAGGACCTAGATGTTATTATGTTAAGTGAAATAAATTAAAGAAAAACAAATACCACATGATTTCACTTATATCTTGAATTTAAGAAACAAAACAAATGAGTGAAGGGGAGAAAGAAAGAGAGAGAGAGAGAGAGAGAGGCAAACCAAGAAACAGACTCTTAAATATAGAGAACAAACTTGTATTACCAGAAGGGAAGTAGCTGGGGGATGGATGAAATAGATAAAGGGGATTAAGAGATACAAACTTCTAGTCATAAATAAATCACAGAGATGAAAAGTACAGCATATGGGATATAGTCTATGATATTGTAATAATGTTGTTTGGTGACAGATGATGTCTACAAAAAAAAAACCACCTGAATTTAAAAAATAACATTAGGATTGTAACAGGAATTTCAGAAGGGTTCAATAATTTAGGAAGATGATATACTTAAAATTATTATTATAGGAAAATAAAAATTTAAATAGGAATTTGAGGCTGGGAGGACAGAGTTCCTCAGGTGTGAACCACTATATACAAAGTGGATAAAGTGGATATGGTATGTTTCAAGCAAAGAACAAAAATTAGAAAGGTAAATTTTAAGAAAAAAAATGTAGACATAGGCTAGGGAGAAATGTGGAAAAGACATTTCATAGATGAAATTAACACAGAACAATAGTACAGAGGTCAAAGTGCGAAAAAATGAAGGTATAAATAGTAAAGGGACGAGGTTGGTTAATACATAAGCAAAAATAGGAATGTTAAGAAACAAATGAAGTTGGGTATATGGAATTAGATGAAGGATTTATTGAAAGAAGATCTTGGGATGCCTGGGTGGCTCAGTTGGTTAAGCATCCAGCTTCAGCTCAGGTCATGATCTCATGGTTGGTGGGTTGAGCCCTGCATTGGGCTCTGTGCTGGCAGCTCAGAGCCTGGAGCCTGCTTCGGATTCTGTGTCTCCCTTTCTCTCTGTCCCTCTCTCAAAAGTAAATAAACATGAAAAAAAGAAAAGAAAGAAGATCTCATTCTTCTGGGAAATTAACCTGTCATGTGACCTTTGAGTATCAGAGAAAGGGCCATAAAATAACATCAAAAGATCAGAAAAGCAAGTCCTATTGTTTTAGTTAATAATATGTCAGTTGCTCTGAGTCACATATCCGTAAAATTGAGATAAAAATATCATCCCTACTTTCCTCTGAGGGTGTTTATAAGGAATAAGTGATATCCTTGCAGTCCTTTGTAAAATACAAAGTACAATACAAATAAAAGATGATATGATGATGATGATGATGATGATGATGATGATGATGATGTTGCACATGGAGGCAAAGCAATGATTTTCTCTTCATTATATCTCCCAGTTTGGTTTTCAAACTTAGAATTTACATAATATAGCAAAACTCAATTTCAATCATCTGCCCTTTAGAACTTAAAAATTGGAATTTATGGACTAATGAAAACTATGAATATTATATCTCCTTCCTTCCTTCCTTTCTTCCTACATTCTCTCTTTTCTCCCTCCCTCCATCCCTTCATCCTCCCTTTCTACTATCTATTATCATCTATCTATCTATCTATCTACCTATCTATCTTATTCCACAATCAAGAACTGTAAAATCTTTGAAGTGGAAATTAGAGAAATATGATCCAATACTTGGTCTAGCTCTGTAATTTTACAGACAAAGAAAGAGAGACTAAATTCTTATATAAATCCACACAGCTAATGACAGATAGTTCTGGGTCTCAACCGTTGAGACCATACTCTTGATTGTGTCTTTTGTACTCTCTGTTTTGAATAAAAATTAAAATTTTGTAGAGTAAGACTATGATCATGATTCAGTTCCTTTATAATGAAATATGTAGGATATGGAATATGTATATAGAGTATGAAAAATGTAGATCAAAGTGGTTGCAATAAAGGACACAGATCATAAATATTTCAGGATAAAATACTATTAGAAATAATAGAAATATTATTCTATTGGATATTTGGATATTGGATATTTTTATATATCCAAATTTAAAACAAACTAAAAATTAAATTTAAAGTAGCTTGACTAACTTTGAATCCTGTCTAATTACTTCATTATACATATATGAGCCTGTTATAAATATATGCATGCTAATAAACCTATCAGGGTAAGAATGATGTAGAAAATTATAAATAGGTATGAAATGAACACTTATTTTTCACCTCCAGCATGGTTTGATATGGCCTCTTCAGATTGAGAATATGTAGATTTCCAATAATTGGCAAAGGTCCGGGTCCTGGAGGAAAATGTTGCTTGGAAGCTTTAGTCATGAAGATTTTCATATTTAAAATAAAAATAAGAAACACACTCAGAATTGGAAGTATGACCGAAGAGTCAAACCGACTCATTATCTTTAAGTAGAAGTAATTATCAAAATCATAGAAATCTTTGTGATTGCAACCAGGCAGAATCAGCAACTTCCAATGCAGATCAAAAACATGAAGGCGTCGCTTATAATATTTTCCCTGTCTTATAGTCAACCATCTATTTTATAATTAAAATGAATTTAGTCCTACATGGTGTGCTTGCTTTACTTGAGCCCCTTCCCCCTTCTCTCTTTTCACTTCTTGGGTCAATCCGTTTTATCCAATAAAGCCTGGGAGAGGGATTTTCTCTTCATGTAAAACAATGGTTATTCTTGAAATTCCAGGGAACAACATGTTTAATCCTCAATGTGAAATCTACACTTTCACAAGAAAAAGAATTGTATTGTTTGCTAAGTTACCCCATTATCTCTGTGTGGTTGTTCACATAAGTGTCTTGCCAAGAATTTCAAGGTACTTATGCAATGCTAAGTTCTTATTCTTTCACTCTCCTAAAAAAGCTTCACTGGAGTCTCAGTGCCATGAAAAGAGAGTTGGTTTTTAACTTGAATGCTGTGTACAGATCCCAGTAAGTGACTCACCTCTTCGGGCCTTAATCTTTTTAAACCAAGAGAAATACATAAATTGTTCAATTGTGCTGAGCTAAAAATGAACAGATATACAGCTCCTAACATACATTTAAAATTTTTTTTTTTTTCAACGTTTATTTATTTTTGGGACAGAGAGAGACAGAGCATGAACGGGGGAGGGGCAGAGAGAGAGGGAGACACAGAATCGGAAACAGGCTCCAGGCTCTGAGCCATCAGCCCAGAGCCCGACGCGGGGCTTGAACTCATGGACTGCGAGATCGTGACCTGGCTGAAGTCGGACGCTTAACCGACTGCGCCACCCAGGCGCCCCTCCTAACATACATTTAAAATTCACTGCCTGGCTGGCATTCCTCATTTTTTCTCACTTTCATTTTTTTTTTTTTTAATTTTAAAGAGAGAGAGCATGTGAGAGAGGCAGAGGGAGCTAGAGAGAGGGGGAGAGAGAATCTTAAGCAGGCTCCACACTTAGCACACAGCCCAATGCAGAGCTCAATCTCATGACCTGAGCCAACTGATCTGAGCATCATGATCTGAGCCAAAATCAAGTGTTGGATGCTCAACTGTCTGAGCCACCCAGGTGCCTCATGTGCTATTGACTTTTAACCATGCATCTGGGATATAGCCCATTCTAGTGGATTTGCTCAAGAAAGAAATATTTCTCTTTCCTTTTTGTGTTGGAATGACTATGAGTAAGGAACTAGTTTAATAGATTAAACTGAACAATTTTTTATATATTGCCTTCTTGATAACAATATTTCCTCAAGTGTCCTACAAGTTGCCATCGTATTCTATATTTACTTTTTAGTTTATCATTAATTGTCTTCAAGGAATTTAAATTTCTTGAAAGTGAGGACTCTATTTTTATCCCCCTCCCCTACAGTGGAATCGACAATGTTTAGAACAGTGCCTGGCACTAAAAAAATTTAAATTTGTGAATAGGGGCAACTGGTGGCTCAGTCAGTTAAATGTCTGACTCTTGGTTTTGGCTCAGGTCATGATCTCATGGTTTCTGGGATGGAGTCTGTGTTGGGCTCAGTGCTGACAGCATGGAGCCTGCTTGGGATTCTCTCTCTCTCTCTCTCTCTCTCTCTCTCTACCCCTCCCCTGCTCGCATGCGGGTTCTCTTTCTCAAAATAAATAAACTTAAATAAAAATAAATAAATAAATAAATAAGCAAATAAATGATTGAAAAATCTTCTGAACATTTTATTTTTGGAGAGTCATTCCTAGTAACTTAGAATTTGGGGAACTGAGCGACTATACGTACCAAATTCTGTCATTTTGTAAATAAGTAAATTGAGACCCAGAGGGTTCAAATTGAGCCAGGGTCATGCAGATTTTTCCTAACAGAGCTGCAATCAGGACTTAGGGCTGCTGCTTCACAATACTCTTTATGCCAGATGGCTTAATGCCATGATACTAAGTGTTTTGTACACAGTTACTTGACTCCTCTGCTTGGTGTGGCTTTGGATGCCTGGAACACAATTCCAAATAGTCCTGTCTGGGCAGGCAGTAATGAAAACTTTCTTGAACCAAGTCTTGAACTTTTGAATAGTCTAAAAGGGGCAGCTACAGGCACAAAACAAAGGGCATGGAAAGTGACCATTAGTTTCAGAGCCATCTTTTCAATGGCATCCACACTTAACAGTGTTACTGTCAAATAGTCTCTTTTTCTAAAACAAAGAGTAGAGGGAGAGACAAAGAGAGACAGTCCAATCAGATCAAAGTGGGTGTGTCTGGAATTAAAATAACTTGTAACTGATTTTTTCAAATTTCGATACAATAATAGGCAATACAGTATATAATAATAGATCCCAGTGATGTTAATATTATTCCAATATTACAAATGAGGAAACTGAAGCTTTAAGAAGTTAAGTGATTAGCCCAAGGTCACATAGTTGGTAAGTGAGAGAATTCAAGTTTTCCTGATTCCAAAGCTCTTATTTTAGGAAAAAGAGTGTATAGGTTATTACCATGCTTTTAAATTGATGGGGAATGGAGGGTCATCCTTCAAGGAAGATACTTTTGATAACTTGAAATATGATTGTTTATTATTATTATTACTGAGAGTTTACCATGTACCCCAATATTATACTATGGTATTTAATTTCTGGGCCTAAGGAGGGTCAGAAGCACATTATACAGCTCTTGATGCATAACATACGGCATAATGAGAAAAAACAAGCATGGCCTTTGGCACCAAGCAGATGTAAATTTGATTTCAGATCCTGCTTTTAATTTTGTCTTCTGTGGCAAGCTACTTAAACTCTCTGATTCATCTAGAGGATTTATCAAAATTAAAATAAATATATGAAAACAATCTGATTTATTGACCATTTATCTACCTTTGTTAATGATTGGGCATGCTTTCTATATTCATAGGGCATTAGATTACCAGAATTCCTACTCAAAAGATAAGAGCAATTTCACCCCCCAAAATTTGTTCCATTCTGGTGAGTCATAGATGAAAAGTTATTATGTAAATGGTTGATTCTTTATAAAATGTACTATTATTATTAATCCACACACCCACCTCTCTCCCTACATTCAAAACTGTAAGCATGATTCTCTTACTATTTCATTTAGGAAGTCACTTCTGTGGACCATTTTTTGGACACCAGAATATCAAATTTCTCCAAGATTATTTCTTGGAGATCAAATAAAATTGGAGTTTGGGCTATCCAACAATCTGTAAATATAGAAAAATGTAACCAGTTATTCATAAAGATGGCCACCTGATTAATGAATTAGGGCCCTTGAATGTATTTGTTTAGTTCTGATAAAATCCTTACATCTAAGGATTAGTATAAAGTACAGTATCAGGGGCACCTGGGTGGCTCAGTCGGTTGAGCATCCAACTTCGGCTCAGGTCATGATCTCACAGTTAGTGAGTTCGAGCTCCACATCGGGCTCTGTGCTGACAGCTTGGAACCGGAGCCTGCTTCGGATTCTGTGTCTCCCTCTCTCTCTGTCCCTCCCCCACTTGTGCTCTGTCTCTCTCTGTCTCTCGAAAATAAATAAATGTAAAAAAAAATAAAAAAATAAAGTACAGTATCATATCCTCCCCTGTCTAGGGAAAACATCTCAAGATGTACAATAAACAGCTTAAAGGTTTTTGGTGGAAACAAATGCTGGTGAAGCCTAAAAACAGATAAATTTTCACAAAACTGTCTGTAATTACAGTCAATAAACGAATCTTTCAGTTTAAAATGTGAACCAAAAATACAAAAACTTTCACAAATAGGCTGTCTGAGTAGAGCTTAAGGTTTTTAATCAAATCTGTCAATCTAAATAGTATTATTTACCACTTTAAATGATTTGGGAATGGATAAGGCATAAGCATACCAAAAACATTGTTTCAGTGCCTCAGAGTTGGGCTAGGCCTAAGGGTGCTTCCTCAAGAAGAGTCTCCCAGAGACTCCCAGAGTGTGAAAGGGTGAGATGGGGTCGGGGAGAGGCAGCATTTTGCTGACAACTGGGAAGTGACTCGGAAGAGATTCCTCTTAATGAATAAAAGAGGAAAAGGAAGGGGCGCCTGGGTGGCGCAGTCGGTTAAGCGTCCGACTTCAGCCAGGTCACGATCTCGCGGTCTGTGAGGCCGAGCCCCGCGTCGGGCTCTGGGCTGATGGCTCAGAGCCTGGAGCCTGTTTCCGATTCTGTGTCTCCCTGTCTCTGCCCCTCCCCCGTTCATGCTCTGTCTCTCTCTGTCCCAAAAATAAAATAAACATTGAAAAAAAAATTAAAAAAAAAAAAAGAGGAAAAGGAAGAAAAATAAGAAAGTTTGAAAGAAATAAAGGAAGGAGAGAAAAAAAATATTTTCATGTGGAATGAGAGGAGGGCATGGTGGGATAGTAGCTCACAGAATATTCTGAGGCCAGCCTGTTCTCAGGAGGGTTGGCATGCTGGCTCAAGCTGGAGGCAGACCAATGTTCAGGACCCTGCAGGTAAAAGAGAAGTTTAACCAAGTTTGGCTAACAAGCATTTTGTTCTGATTGATCAGTGGGTAAGTAGTTCAGGTTATAATTTAATGAGACCAAAAAAAAAAAAAAAAAAAAAAAAAGAGAGAGAGAATTTGGAAGGTCTGTGTCTGGTTTTGTCATAGGTAAACAAGGGGACTTTGTGAGTCTTATCTAGTTTTATGGGGATGGTAGTTTTGCTTTGTTTTGTTTTGTTTTGTTTTCAGTAAGCTCTTGTCTTCTGGAACATAAAAGGGTAAGGATCCTTTAACGTTTGCTTTTTACAGGAACACAGGGCTCAGATGAAATTCCACACTATCAAATCCCTGTTATCTAATGTTTGGCATGTTATCAAAAAACTTTGAAACCAGAAAAAGCAATTAGTCAATAAAGATCCACACATATACATTTATTTCCCAACCTTTTGTGGTAAGGCCAAGAGCTTTTTGGGGGGTCTGCAGATTAAAACTTCCTATCTATTTCCTGGCATAAACTAACCAAAAAATTCACAGTCTAAGATGTTCAGCTTCAGGCTCTTTAAATAACATAAAGGAACTTGACAAGGAATCTAAATAAGAGTCTTTCTAGATTTTTGTGTTGTTTGCTTGCCACTCTCTATGGTCTTAGTTATGCCTAATGCAAAAGCAATTTGTTTTGTTGTTGTTTTAACAACTTGTTTTTATAGTCTTCCTAATATATCCAACATAGAAATTAACACTTTCACTGATTACATTTGTATGAATAAGTGCATAATATGAGCAACGAATTTCAGAAAGCTTCCCTATAAACAAATTACTAAAATTGCATCATTCAAAGAAGTATTAAGTAAATTGATAACATATAATTGCTGAAGGTCTGGCCTTTGCTCTCAGCTTCTGGGAGGTAACCTCTAAGCTCTTGGAATGTCCTGCTTGATTTGTTTACCTAGGGACTTTCGGCCACCTAAGCAGCCTATGCTAACTAACAGTGTGGTCTTCGGCCATGTGGTAACAGCTCAGTCTCTGGAAGGGTAGAGAATAAGGTCAGCCATATGGGTGGCCAATCATGTCTATGTGACTAAGCCCACATAAAAACTCTGGAGACGAAGGCTTGGATATCTTCCTGGTTGGCAGAACTTCATATTGCCATTCTATTCAGTTGTCTCCACTGGGAGAGGGCAACTGGAAGCTTATGTCTGGAATTTTTCTGGACCTGTTCTATATGATTCTTTTCTAGCCTGATTGCAATCTGTATCCTTTTGCTGTAATAAACAGCAACTGTGAGCATAAGTGCTTTTTCTGAAATTCTGTGAGTCTTTTTAACAAATTATTGAATCTGAGGGTATTCTTGAGGACTCTCAAACTTTGTACCTTTTAATAAATTCAACATAGAAATTACCACTCACTTTAAGTACACTTAAACATGAGTGAATATTGAACTGGGCTGTTTTAGAAAGGCTTCATATTGGTAAATTGCTAAAATTGGATCATTTAAACAATTATAAAGTAAGCTGGTAACATAATTATTTGAATAATATGATTACCGTAATAGACTAGACAGCTTGCTTAATTCCATGAGTTGAGTACAATAAATGTCAGTAAAGAGAACTTCTACTGTATATTGATTAAGAACAATGAGAAGGCCATTGCACCTGATTTTGCCCACTCCAAAGACATGCATTTTTAGCTGAACATTATGTGTGATATAATGATATCTGAAAAGGATCTACTCAGGACATTTTGAAGATATCTAAAAGACTTGCTGAGAATGACTGAATCTACAAATCATAATGTAAAACATTTATAATTTACTTACTTATGGCCAATAAACTCAAAAGGGTGTATTGTGAGATCTGATGTAAATTCTCATTTGTTGCTTAATAAAGAATTGATTATAATTATTAAAAAGTGCTTCTAACAGAATAGTTTTGAGCTGGACTAGATTCTTCTTAGATCAGATCCTAGAGATACTTGTGTGGCTCGCTCCTAAGTGTCTCATCTTACACATAATTGTATTTTGCTCTAAGATACCTTGCCCTGAGATTTTTAATTTTCTCCATGAATTTATTCAAAGAATAAGTGGAGAGGTTTCCATCAATTCATTTATATATATTTTTACTTCCCTGTTATTAACTGAGTGCTGCTTACACGTTTTCTTGGTGGAGGTTGGAAGCAATAACACCATAGTACAGCTCACTGCTGTGTGGTCTGGGCATTTTCTCTACAGACAACATTTGGCCCTACAACTGGAACATTTTCTACAACATTTTCTCTGTAAGACTGTGTTCCATGTCATCATCATGGGCATGTAAAACTCACTCTGAACTAAAAAGTCACTTCACATTTGGAATCAAAGATAAAATAAAATGTCCTTAATGCATAGCAAACCAAACATCCACCACGTATTGAAGCAGCAGCTTATACAGTGATATTTTGCAATCACTTCCTCCTCCATTTTGCTCCATTTTAGAACTTTGGGAGAAGAATGACAGTAATTTGTCCTGGCTTGATACAGATGTAATACCTGGATCCTTCTGTAAGATTAAAAGGCTTTAATAAAATGGAATAGCTCTAATTCCGTAATGCAAGTCCAGAAGACATTATTGCAGGGTGATAGGTCACTATTTTTTATTCTTCTGACAAAAATATCAACTCTTTTTCTTCCTCTTCCCCTTTCCATTTCTTCTTTTAATGGACAATTCAGTTCTATAGCTATAGGTGGGACTGAACAAGGTAGATGTCCAGACCTGGTGGTGAGAGTGATTCAACAGTTCAAACACATATTGCTGGAGAGCCTGTACAACATAAGAAAGGTGTCCATGTAAGAGGGATGCTCATGGGGAAGAATAAGAGCCAAGAAAAGTGAAGAGAGTGACCACATGGACAAGTGGTCCAGGGCGGGTTGTCATAACCTAACGAAGGGTGAGTTGGCATCTATGCAAGGAGAACCCTGATGATGAAGTGTGGGTGGTAAGGCCATCTGCACAGGTAGTGAGGCAATGGTAGTGAGGGGAGATTGGTTACGTACTGGGGCCTGATTAATTAAATACCCATATTAAGGATAAGAGGCACGAGGTTTGTCACTGATAGAGAAAGGGGCTCCCAAAATAGAAGACAAGAAAGTTAGAATAAACTGGAGTGTTGGATTGGAATGGGAGATGTTTGTGTGAATTTACAGTCTTGAATAGAGTCAATTCTGCTATAGTATGACATGCACATACCTAAAAGTTTTCATGTCATACAAAATCAGACAACGAAAAGACAGAGTTTATGGGACAATAAGGTTGGAGCAAATACTTCATCAGTGATATATTTTAAAAAAATAGATTGGAGGGGCACCTGGTTGGCTCAGTCGGTTAAATGTCCAACTGTTGATCTCGGCTCAGGTCATGATCTTTCTGATCATGGGATAGAGCCCCATGTTGGGCTCTGGCTGACAGTGGGAGACTGCTTGGGATTCTTTCTCACCCTTTCTCTCTTCCCCTCCCATGCTTGTGCTCTCTCTCTCTCTTTCTCACTCTCTCTCTCTCTCTCAAAAAAAAAAAAAAAGACTGGAACATAGTAAAAATGATAGCACAGTTGCACATGTTAAATGGCTAAGAAATACAGAAACACTATACTGAATATGTGGTCCTTAAAAAGGACCAGAAATTTGCTTGTGGAAGTGGGTGCGAAAAGGATTACAGCTTCTGAGTTATTGTGAAGCAGTAAAAGGAGAATCATTTGAAATCAGACAGAAAGTTGTAACACCAGATGCAACCAGTATGGCCTGTAGCACATGAAGTAAGTTGAAGCAGATGGTAGATGTTAGGTGTGTGTGTGTGTGTGTGTGTGTGTGTGTGTGTGTGTGGGTATACATGCATGTGTTTTATGGACAAGGCTTGGTTCAACTGGGTGCCGTTTTCTGTGTTCATTTTGTATTTCCTGCAAAGGAAATCATGTCTAAACAAACACAAAATTTATGCTATGCTCAAATTGTTCCTTAATATTTCAGTTGTACTGGAACAAAATCACATTATGAAACAAATGTTAAAGCAGAACTCATTGCATATAGATACAGATACATATTGAAACATTTATAGTGCAAATGCACACATTCATACACACGCTTAAATAGATATTCTCTATCTCCAACCACTGAAAGAACATTGGAGAGGCAACACCCCAATAGCAAAGAGCACACTTAGTTCTCAGATCTCAGAATCTACAAATCTTCCTCAATTACACTGGGATCACATCCCAATAAACCCACTGTAAATTGAAAATATTGTAGGTAAAAAAGGCACTTAATACACTTAACCTACTGAACATCACAGCTTAGCCTAACCTGCCTTAAATGTGCTCAAGAGCACCTGGGTGGCTCAGTTGTTAAGCATCTGACTTTGGCTCAGGTTGTGATCTCACAATTGGTGAGTTCCAGTCCCACATCAAGGTGAGCATAAGCCCCACTTCAGGTAAAAACACAAGGCCCAGGTGAGCCCCACTTCTCTCTCTCTCTTCTCTCTGCCCCTTTCTCCCTTACGCTTTTTCTCTGTCCAAAACAAACAAACAAAAATGTCCTCAAAATACAGTAGCCTTATCGTTGGGCACAATCATCTAACACAAAACCTATTTTATAATAGAATGTTCGATATCTCATTGTAACTTGTGGAATTCTATATCGAAAGTGAAAAACAGAATAGTTGCATGGGGACAGAATTGGAGAGTGGTTATAACTGGTCGTTCACCCTCAGGATCGCATACCTGACTGGGAGCTGCGCTGTAGCTACCCAGTATGAGGAGAGGTGATCAGACTGTGTATCACTAGCTCCAGAAAGATCATAATTCCAAAGTCAAAGTATGGTTTCTACTGACTGTGTATTGCTTTCACACCATTTAAAATTGAAAAATCAGGGGCGCCTGGGTGGCTCTGTTGGTTGAGCGCCTGACTTCGGCTCAGGTCATGATCTCGCGGTTTGTGAGTTTGAGCCCCGCGACGGGCTCTGTGCTGTCAGCTCAGAGCCCGGAGCCTGCTTCGGATTCTGTGTCTCCTTCTCTCTATGCCCCTCCCCGACTTGTGATCTGTCTCTCTCTGCCTATCAAAAATAAATAAATGTAAAAAAAAATTTAATAAATAAAATAAAATTGAAAAATCATAAGTCAAACCATCATAAGCTGGGGACTCTCTGTACCACTAAAAGGAACCAGGATTTGGAGAAAAGACTGGTTGAAGAGCTGGAACCAGACAAGTACAAGATAAGCACCACATCAGAAGGACATAGGAACCAGCCCGAGTAGTCTTCCACCTGCCAAATCTGGGACAATTTTACCATTACAACAAGTAATAACTATAATGTAAACAGTTGAATAAAATAAGAATTCATGAGTCTCTATTGACATAAATAAATAAAAATTAAAAGATTGAGGAGGAATGGGGCATATCACATTGTTTTCCTACAAAACAATATTAGTGACAAAAGTAAGAACAAGAAACTTTAAAATGGAGAAAGAGGTACCACCTTCATCAGTGATCACATGATCATTGGCAATAGAGCAAGCTCAAAAACAAGTTCTACCTGATGGGATGAAATGAGTGTATGTAAGTTCACTTTTGTGATACTGCTATAAAAGTTGTATAACTTGAATCTAGCCATTAGGAAACCTCGGGCAGACCCGAATTGGGGGCATTCTACAAAAAAAAATGGCCTATAATTTTCAAAAGCGGCAAGGTCATGAAAGTCAGACTGAGGAACTGTTACAGATAGAGGGATTAGACAGAAATAACAAATGCAAAATGTGATTCTGAGCTGCATTCTTTTGTTACAAAGGATATCATTAGGACATTTGGTGAAACTTGAATGGGGAGGGTTCAGGATTTGATAGTTGCTATGTGTATCCCCCGAACCCTGACACCAAATTTATATGTTGAAGCCCTAACCCCCAATGTGACTGTATTTGGAGATAGAGCTTTTAGCAGATAGTTAAGGTTACATGAGGTCAAAAGGCAGGGTCCTAATCTGATAGGAATGGTGACCCTAAAAGAAGAGAAAGGGATCTCTCTCTCTCTCTCTCTCTCTCTCTCTCTCTCTCTCTCTCCCCACACCTAGGAAAAGCCATGTGAGGACACAGAGAGAAGGCAGACATCTATAATACAGGAAGAGAATGTTCACCAGGAACCAGATAGGCTGACACTTCGATCTTGGACTTTCCTGCTTCCAGAACTGTGAGAAAATAAACTTCTGTTGTTTAAGCTGCCTGGTGTACTTTGGTACAGGAGCTCAAGCTGACAATGGTCATAATTTGGCAAAGCTATTTCCCTAGTTTTGATGGTTGTAGTTTGGTTTAGAGAATATTTGTTTATAGGAACTATACAGGGATAATGAAGTCAGAAACTTAGATGGTTCCAGAAAAGACAGTTTTTTGTACTGTACTTCTTTTTCTGAAAGCTTCAGATGGTTTCAAAATAAAAATATTTCAAAAACTTACAGAAGTCTCTTTATTTCAAGGAGGTAGAGAGCAAAATATCCAAATATTTTCTGAGGACATTTGGTCCTACTTTAATAGATTTCATTTCAGGAGGATAATAAAATAAAATGTGCAGAAAGCAGACATTCAGATTTATGTTGATGAAAAATTGACAAAAATATCAGCTAGGCTTTTTAGAATAAATCTTTTTTTTAATTTTTAATTTTTTAAATGTTTATTTTTGAGAGAGAGAGCACCAGGGAGGGGCAGAGCGAGGCAGAACAAGGCAGAGACACAGAATCCTAAGCAGGCTCCAGGCTCTGAATTGTCAGCAAAGAGCCCACCGTGGAGCCCGCCCCACCAGCTGTGAGATCATGACCTGAGCTAAAGTAGGGTACTTAACCAACTGAGCAACTCAGGTGCCCCAAGAATAAATCTTTTTTTAAAAACGTATTGACTTTCGTATCCAAACAAACTCTTTGGAGTAGATGGGAGCTTTAATTACTGAAAGACAGAAATAAGATGGGACTTGAAACTTTTGTCTCCAGAACTAACTGCCTGAGTGCTGGATATCATGCCAGGTGCTCCCGTGTGTGTGTGTGTGTGTGTGTGTGTGTGTGTGTGTGTGTGTGTAATTTACATTATTTTTTCTTTATTTTTTTATTTTGAGAGAGAGAGAGAGAGAGAGAAAGTGTGAGTGCACAGGGAAGAAGCAGAGAGAGATGGAGAGAAAGAATCCCAAGCAGGCTCCACTCTGTCAGCTCTGGCCCAACTCGGGGCTCAAACTCACAAACGGTGAGATCATGACCTGCAGGCACTCAATGGGTTTTCATAAAAAATCGATTAAGCAAGATGCAAGTCTCGGCCTAGCTTAATGCTTTGGAGCAGAGATGTGTGAACTTGACCAGGGGAACAGATCAGGCATTTGTTTGGGTTTTATTTATTTTTACTGACCAATATTGCTCTGGTTCTTGAAATTATACCATGTGTAGAAAAGAGAATGCAAGAATGGCTCCTTTTCAAGGTAAGTACTGATATCCCTCGTGACCAGAAAAGTGTCTTCCACATCATACATCATTTTATCTAATGCATATATGGAAATCAGGAAATGGACAAAATTTGAAGGATAATAAATTCTGATTTTTTTAATTGCTATAAATGGGTTCTTAGGAGGATTATATACAAATTCTAGATGCCGGAGGTTAAAATATCCCCACAGTCTTCATGATTCAGGCAGCTGTGGCAGAATGCTCATGTCTAAGACCCTCTTCCCTAGGTCTGATGGAATTCACTCAATGCTGGGGTAAGCTGCTGGCTATGTGGTGCCAAAATCTCTCCCACAATCTTTTTACTAATGCTTGAAATTCCACCATGAAACATTCATTTCTCTGTGCTTTTATGACTTAATTTTCAGAGGAAGCATTTGGAGTTGTTTGTAAAAAATCAGTATTTGAAGTTACAAGATCTGTGTTTGAACGTCAGCTCCCTTGGCCAAAATTTCAGTTTCCTCAGTGATAATACCTAACCCAGAGGGCCATTGCAAGAGCAAAATTGTATAATTTATGTAAAAGCCCCTGTTAATGTAAATTCCTTAACAATTTTAAAGAATATTAAGATGATTTAACTTTCTTCTAATTTTTCTTAAGTGCCCCTAAGTGTCAAAATGTCACTATTCATCCTCAAAATAACTCCACAGAGTTGGTATTATATCTTTTAGTAGGTGAGTAAAGAGATGCAGAAAACTAAAATACTTTTCCAAAGATACTGAAATAGTGAAAGACTAAGTACGAATTAAATTCAAGACCTGGATTACTCATGGGCACTCCCCCAAAAAGGACTTTGTCCAAAAGTGGGCCTGGCAGATCAGTACTTATTGTCAAATGAGGTCTCCTACAGGAACTGTCTATGTCTGGTTAACAAGGACAAGATGCACTGGTTGGAGGCTCCCATAGCTGCTCTCATTTTGGTTGGACAACACTGGGGTAGATATTATTCTGAGAGATTTCTGGTGAATACACATTGAAATAAGACCACGATAAGAGCTAAGGTTATTAGTTAGAAAAGATTGGATTCTGTGCCCCCCAAATGGACAGAACATAGGTTTAGGAGTAGACAAGATAGAAGTGGGTGATTTAGGAAATAATGTATAGGTTAGAGAGATCTGACAGTTCATGAGTTTGTTAACTCCCCTCATTTGCTACTCTCTCCAGCTGACCTATCCCACCAACTCACATACATGTAAACACCCCCCTCCCCCCACACACAAATAACTTCTATCTTCAAAAAGAAGAAGAAAGAATTGATTGAGCACACTTCTAATCTTTCATTTCATAAACAAAGTACTCTCCAGGGGAAAGAGTTTTGGCTTTATTTCAATAGAGTTGAGTCTTAAATCACTCTTTGCCTAATTGTATGCTTTTTTAATGCATTTTTTTCTGGCAAGTTTTCCTTGAATTTTATTTAGGTTCCTCTCTCTTATTTATGACACTCTGTGTATGCTACCATTCTAGCTCTCTTCACACTTTAGTCTATCACTGATCCACTAGCTATATTCCTGGTTGATATAGATGGATGGATGGATAGATAGATAGATAGATAGATAGTTAGGCAATAGATAGATATTTTTTTTCCCTTGAGGTCAAGGACTTTGTCTTATATGACTTTGTATTTACAGATTTATAGAGTCTGGAGCATAGCAATTGCTCCACAAATTATTACTGAATAAATGAGTAACAGGATAAATAATAAAAATTTCCTTGCTTTTTTGAGACTGATTTTATTCATTTGTTCATTTATTCAATTATTTATTCATTTATCCACTGAACAAACATCACTTAAACATGCGCTTTCTCAAGATATGAGGGTTATAAAGAACAAAATGAGAAGTATCAGCTCTTAAGAGTTTACTTTTTCATCTTCAAAAGGCAAATGTAACATTACCAAATTGTCAAGTACATGGAATCACACCTTTATACCTTATTTAAGTGGGAAGATGGTTGCTTGAGTGTGTCCCTCCTGATTTCATCATACATCTTTTTTTTTAATTAAAAAACTTCTTAAATGTTTATTTATATTTGAGAGAGACAGAGACACAGAGAGACAGAGCGACAGAGCATGAGCAGTGGAAGGTCAAAGAGTGAGGGAGACAGAATCCAAAGCAGGCTCCAGGTGCTGAAATGTCAGCACAGAGCCCAACATGGGGCTTGAACTCATGAGCCGTGAGATCATGACCTGAGCCAAAGTCAGCGCCACCCAGGGGCCCCCTTTTTTTTTTATGTAGGCTCCTTGACTAACATGAGGCTTGAACTCATGACCCTGAGATCAAGAGTCACACGCTCTGCCAACTGAGCCAGCCAGCCAGGCACCTTTCATCCTACATCTCTAACCAAACTATAGGACTTGTCCTGAGCTGAGTAGTAACCAGGTCTGATGTTTAACTGGATGATGTAAGACCTTGGAGAAAAAAAAAAGCTGATAGAGAATCTCCCTCCTTTGTGTTGGATGAAAGTTTGGAGGCAGTTGGCAGAGACCCAAGGGGTAAGGATTTGAGAACTACTGGTTTGCAGAGACTTGTGAACTCCCAGGGAATTTATCTTCCTGACTGAGCATTCCTGAGATGACAGTCTCGCTGGTCCCCCATGAGGTGCAGGAATGCTTAGCAGATGCATTGAGTTCCTTCTGACACTGGTCTAGAACATCAAGCATTGACTGCTGAAAAGACTGAGGAACAAAGAAGCTTTGTTCAGGCTCTAATCAGGGGGAGTATGTGTTCACCATCTGGCAAATCTCTAATGTATTTTTGCCAGATTGCTGTTCCTCCCTTCATTTTCAAGACTGTTGCTACCCAAGGTACCTCAGCAACTGAAACTTCACCCCCCCAGGGAATAGACAAACAAAATAAACAGCCAACCAAAGGGGTGTCAGAACACAGAATGAAGAGAATCAAGAGATACACAAAATAAGAGGCTTCTAACAATATAAAGCTATTGTAGAAGTCCTCCCTTAGATCAGCAGAGCTCTCCTATCTTATGCAATAGACAATTAAAGACTGTGGAAACAAGGGCTTGGGAAGCCTGAAAATATCTCTGCTTTCCCCAAACTGCCTGAAATTGCAGTTAAAAATTATAGACCAGTCTTTCAGACTTAGATAAGAACAAAGAATAACAAAAACTTCCTGAAACCAATCAGCTAGGTAGAGCTTAAAAATCAGCCAATTAGTACAAATCAGCTAATTAATATAAATAGTATTATTTGATATCTGAAGTGTTTTTCTGGGAGAGATACAAATGGTATAAAAATGTTATTTAAATATTGACAGAGCTAAGTTAGACTTTGAACTTGATCTTGAACAAAAATGCACCCCATTTCCCAATAAACAAAATTGTAAGAACAATTAAGGATATTTAAGCATAGCATGCACACACACACACACACAGACACACACACACTCCTTTGCCGCATCTATAAAAACGGATGATGATTTGCAAACAAACAAACCAGCAGACAAATGGAAAGAGCACAGAATCTCTGTTAAAACCAATGATATAAAAATGGGGAAGATAATAGATTTGGATAACAGACCCAATAGACTTAAAAAAAATATTTACTTTTGAGGACAGGAGGGGCAGAGAGAGAGGGAGAGAGAGACTCCTAAGCAGGCTGTGTGCTGTCAGTATGAAGCCCGATGCAGGGCTTAATACAGGCCTTGATCTCACTGAACCATGAGATCATGACCTGAGCTGAAATCAACAGTCAGATGCTTAACCAACTGACCCACCCAGGCACCCCATCCAGTGGACTTTCTGTGTGAATAACAGGAGTGCTAGACCAAAAAAAAAAAAAAAAAAAAAAAAAAAAGAACAGATGGAGAAGAGGAAGACATTAAGTAGTAGAAGGAAGTTTATCTGAGCAGAAGACTCAAATCTTCAAATTAAAATGCTTCACCAAATTCTAGGCAAGATGGATAAAAAAGGACATATTCTACTGTGAAAAAAGGCCATGAACTCAGAATTTTAAAATAAAACTACCGGTTGTAAGAAGATCATTGAAGAAAGGCAAGGAGAAAGTGCTCATAAGCTAAGGGCTGGTGGCCATCATAACCCTGTTTCTAAGCACATAAAAATTATAGAGTTAAAAAAAATACTTGTGTATACTCAAGACCCTCTGAGTTTTGCCTTATTTTTTTTTAATTAATTTTATTTCTTTAATGTACATCCAAATTAGTTAGCAATATAGTGCAACAATGATTTCAGGAGTAGTTTCCTTATTGCCCCTTACCCATTTAGCCCATCCCCCTCCCACAACCCCTCCAGTAACCCTCTGTTTGTTCTCCATTGTTAAGAGTCTTTTATGTTTTGTCCCACTCCCTGTTTTTATATTATTTTTGCTTCCCTTCCCTTATGTTCATCTGTTCTGTGTATTAAAGTCCTCACATGAGTGAAGTCATATGATGTTTGTCTTTCTCTGACTAATTTCGCTTAGCATAATACCCTCTAGTTCAATCCATGTAGTTGTAAATGGCAAGATTTCTTTCTTTTTGATTGCTGAGTAATACTCCATAGTGTGTGTGTGTGTGTGTGTGTGTACACATATATCACACATCTTCATTATTCATTCATCCATCAATGGACATCTGGGCTCTTTCCATACTTCGGCTATTATTGATAGTGCTGCTGTAAACATTGGGGTGCATGTGTCCTTTTGAAACAACATACCTGTATCCCTTGGATAAATACCTAGTAGTGCAATTGCTGGGTCATAGGGTAGTTCTATTTTTAATTTTTTGAGGAACCTCCAGACCGTTTTCCAGAGTGGCTGCACCAGCTTGCAATCCCACCAGCAATGCAAAAGAGATCCTCTTTCTCCACATCCTCACCAACCTCTGTTGTTGCCTGAGATGTTAATGTTAGCCATTCTGACAGGTGTGAGGTGGTATCTCATTGTGGTTTTGATTTGTATTTCCCTGATGATGAGTTATGTTGAGCATTTTTTCATGTGTCCATTGGCCATCTGGATATCTTCTTTGGAGAAGTGTCTATTCATGTCTTTTGCCCATTTCTTCACTGGATTATTTGTTTTTTTTTGGGTGTTGAGTTTGATAAGTTCTTTATAGATTTTGTATACTAACCCTTTATCTGATAACGTCATTTGCAAATATCTTCTCCCATTCTGTTGGATGCCTTTTAGTTTTGCTGATTGTTTCCTTCACTGTGCAGAAGCTTTTTATTTTGATGAGGTCCCAGTAGTTCATTTTTGCTTTTGTTTCCCTTGCCTCCGGAGACGTGTTGAATAAGAAGTTGCTGCGGCCAAGATCAAAGACGTTTTTGACTGTTTTCTCCTCGAGGATTATGATGGCTTCCTGTCTTACATTTAGGTCTTTCATCCATTTTGAGTTTATTTTTATGTATGGTGTAAGAGAGTGGTCCAGGTTTATTCTTCTGCATGTCGCTGTCCAGTTTTCCCAGCACCACTTGCTGAAGAGACTGTCTTTATTCCATTGGATATTCTTTTCTTCTTTGTCAAAGATGAGTTGGCCATACGTTTGTGGGTCCATTTCTGGGTTCTCTATTCTGTTCCATTGATCTGAGTGTCTGTTATTGTGCCAGTACTATACTGTCTTGATGATTACAGCTTTGTAGTATAGCTTGAAGTCCGGGATTGTGATGCCTCCTGCTTTGGTTTTCTTTTTCAAGATTGCTTTGGCTATTCAGGGTCTTTTCTGGTTCCATACAAATTTTAGGATTATTTGTTCTAGCTCTGTGAAGAATGCTGGTGTTACTTTGATAGGGATTGCACTGAATATGTAGATTGCTTGGGGTAGTATTGACATTTTAACAATATTTGTTCTTTCTATCCAGGAGTATGGAATCTTTTTCCATTTTTTTTGTGTCTTCTTCAATTTCTTCATAAGCTTTCTATAGTTTTTAGTATATATTTTTCACCTCTTTGGTTAGATTTATTCCTAGATATTTTATGGTTTTTGGTGCAATTGTAAATGGGATTGATTCCTTGATTTCTCCTTTTGTTGCTTCATTGTTGGTGTATAGGAATGCAACTGATTTCTGTGCATTGATATTATATCCTGCAACTTTGCTGAATTCATGAATCAGTTCTAGCAGTTTTTTGGTGGAATCTTTTGGATTTTCCATATAGAGTTTCACGTCATCTGTGAAGAGTAAAAGTTTGACCTCCTCCTGGCCGATTTGGATGCCTTTTATTTCTTTGTGTTGTCTGATTGCAGAGGCTAAGACTTCCAATACTATGTTGAATAACAATGGCAAGAGTGGACATCCCTGTCTTGTTCCTGACCTTAGGGGGATAGCTCTCAGTTTTTCCCCATTGAGGATGATATTAGTGTTGGGTCTTTCATATATGGCTTTTATGATCTTGAGGTATAATTCTTCCATCCCTATTTTCTTGAGGGTTTTTTTTTTTTATCAAGAAATGATGCTGTATTTTGTCAAATGCTTTCTCTGCATCTATTGAGAGGATCATACAGTTCTTGTCCTTTCTTTTATTGATGTGATGAATCACATTGATTGTTTTGTGGATATTGAACCAGCCCTGCATCCCAGGTATAAATTCCACTTGGTCGTGGTGAATAATTCTTTTAGTGTATTGTTGGATCTGGTAGGCTAGTATCTTGTTGAGGATTTTTGCATCCATGTTCATCAGGGAAATTAGTCTATAGTTCTCCTTTTTAGTGTGTCTTTGCCTGGTTTTGGAATCAAGGTAATGCTGGCTTCCTAGTAAGAGTTTGGAAGTTTTCCTTCCATTTCTATTTTTTGGAACAGCTTCAAGAGAATAGGTGTTAACTCTTCCTTAAATGTTTGGTAGAATTCCCCTGGAAAGCCATCTGGCCTTGGACTCTTATTTTTTAGGAGATTTTTGATTACTAATTCAATTTCCTTACTGGTTATGGGTCTGTTCAAATTTTCTTTATCTTCCTGTTCCAGTTTTAGTAGTGTATATGCTTCTAGGAATTTGTCCATTTCTTCCAGATACCCATTCTATTGGCATATAATTGCTCATAATATTCTCTTATTATTGTTTTTATTTCTGTTGTGTTGGTTGTGATCTCTCCTCTTTCATTCCTTGATTTTATTTATTTGGGTCCTTTCCTTTTTCTTCTTGATCAAACTGGCTAGTGGTTTATCAATTTTGTTAATTCTTTCAAAGAACTAGCTTCTGGTTTCATTGATCTGTTCTACTGTTCTTTTGGTTTCAATAGCATTAATCTCTGCTCTAATCTTTATTATTTCCTGTCTTCTGCTGGTTATGGGTTTCATTGGCTGTTCTTTTTCCAGCTCCTTAAGGCGTAAGGTTAGGTTGTGTATCTGAGATCTTTCTTCCTTCTTTAGGAAGGCCTGGCTTGCTATATAGTTTCCTCTTATGACCGCCTTTGCTGCATCCCAGAGGTTTTGGGTTGTGGTGTTATGGTTTTAATTGGCTTCCATGAACTTTTTAATTTCATCTTTAACTTCTTATTTAGCCCATTTATTCTTTAGTGGGATGCTCTTTAGTCTCCAAGTATTTGTTACTTTAAAAATTTTTTTCTTGTGGTTGATTTCGAGTTTCATAGCATTGTGGTCTGAAAATATTCACAGTATGATCTCTATCATTATGTACTTGTTGAGGGCTGATTTGTGTCCCAGTATGTGGTGTTTTCTGGAGAACATTCCATGTGCACTGGAGAAGAATGTATATTCCACTGGTTTAGGATGAAATGTTCTGAATATATCTGTTAAGTCCATCTGGTCCAGTGTCATTCAAAGTCATTGTTTCCTTGTTGATTTTTTGATTAGATGATCTGTCCATTGCTGTGAGTGGGGTGTTGAGTCCCCTACTATTAAGGTATTACTATCAATGAGTTTCTTTATGTTTGTGATTAATTGATTTATATATTTGAGTGCTACCACATTTGGGCATAAATGTTTACAATTAGGTATTATTGGTGGATAGACCCCTTAATTATGATATAATGCCTTTCTGCATCTCTTGATACAGTCTTTATTTTAAAGTCCTGATTGTCTGATATAAGTGTGGCTACTCTGGCTTTCTTTTGTTGGTTCTCCATCCCCTTACTTTCAATCTGAAGGTGTCTTTAGGTCTAAAGTGGGTCTCTTGTAAACAGCATATAGATGCATCTTGTTTTCTTATGCATTCTGTTACCCTATGTCTTTTGATTGGAGCATTTAGTCCATTGACATTTAGAGTGAGTACTGAAAGATATTAATTTATTGCCATTATATTGCTTGTAGAGTTGGAGTTTCTGGTGGTATTCTCTGGTCCTTTCTAGTCTTTGTTGCTTTTTTTTTTTTTTTTTTTTGTGTGTGTGTGTTGTGTATGTGTGTGCACGCGCATGTGTTTTCATCTTTTCTCCCCTCAGAGAGTCCCCCTTAAAATTTCTTGCAGGGCTGGTTTAGTGGTCACAAACTCCTTTAGTTTTTGTTTGTCTGGGAAAGTGTTCATCTCTCTTTCTATATTGAATGACAGCCTTGCTGGATAAAGAACTCTTGGGTGCATATTTTTCTGATTCAGCACACTGAATATATCCTGCCACTCCTTTCTGGCCTGCCGAGTTTCTGTGGATAGGTGTGCTGCAAACCTGGTCTGTCTTCCCTTGTAGGTTAGGGACTTTTTTTCCCTTGCTGCTTTCATGATTCTCTCCTTGCCTTGGTATTTTGTGAATTTGACTATGACATACCTTGTTGGTGGTTGGTTTTTGTTGAATCTAATGGGAGTCCTCTGTGCTTCCTGGATTTTGATGTCTGTGTCTTCCCCTGGGTTAGGAAAGTTTTCTTCTATGATTTGCTCACATAACACTTCTACCCCTATTTCTCTCTCTTCCTCTTCTGGGACTCCTATGGTTCTGATGTTGTTCCTTTTTTTTTCTAAATTTTTTTTTAATGTTTATTTATTTTTGAGACAGAGAGAGACAGAGCATGAACGGGGGAGGGGCAGAGAGAGAGGGAGACACAGAATTGGAAGCAGGCTCCAGTCTCTGAGCCATCAGCCCAGAGCCCGACACGGGGCTCGAACTCACGGACTCATGGACCGTGAGATCGTGACCTGAGCTGAAGTCAGACGCTTAACCAACTGAGCCACCCAGGCGCCCCTGATGTTGTTCCTTTTTAATGAGTCACTGATTTCTCTAATTCTTAAATAGTGCTCTTTTGCCTTAATCTCCCTCTTTTTTTCTGCTTCATTATTCTCCACAAGTTTGTCCTCTGTATCACTGATTCTGTGTTCTGCCTCATCCATCCTTGCCTCCGTGACCTCCATTTGAAATTGCAGCTCAGTCACAGCATTTTTTATTTCATCCTGACTAGCTTTTACTACTTTTATCTCCACAGAAATGGATTTTAATCTATTTTCGACTTCAGCTAGTATTCTTATTATTGTGATTCTAAATTCTGCTTCAGACATCTTTCTAGTATCTGTGTTGGTTAAATCCCTGGATGTTGTTTCTTCCTACTCTTCTATTTGGGGTGAATTCCTTCATTTTGTCATTTTGAAGGGAGAAAAAGAATTAATGCAGTAAAAAAATTAAAATTAAAAAATATTAAAATTAAAAAAATTATAAATTAATAAATTAGAAACACACACACACACACACACACAAAATCGAATAAATGATGCTAGATCCTAGGTGTGTTTTGGCCTGGGTGTTGAAAGAGGCTTGATAGATTAGAGAAAAAAGGGGCAAGAAAAAAAAAAGGAAATCGTTTCATAATTTGAAAAAAATGAATACACTGAAGTAGACTAAAATGAAATGATGGAAGTAAAATAGAATTTGAAAAAGTTTTCACAACAGTAAAAAATATAGTAGAAAAAAATTAAAGAAAAATATTTTTAATAAAAATTGAAAATAAAAAATTGAAAAAATGAATTTTTTCTCTTTCTGCATTCATGAAAAGAAACAAAATGAAAAAGATAAAAAAGAAAAAAAAAGACAAGTGAATAGACGGACCAGCCAACAGACTGAAATACAACTGAAATTACTTCATTTTCCCCTGGGAGTAAAACTATGAAGCACTTTATAGTCCATAAACTAAGCAGGCGGAGAGACTTGTGTTCCTGAAGAGCAAGGTTGGCCTAGTTGGGCTAGTGTAATGGCTCCGTTCTCCACTAGATGGCGCTGCTTAGCTTACTGGGGTGGATGTTTGTGGTGCTTCTGTGTGCATACGCGCATGTGCGGCAGTAAGACAATGGTGTTACCCAGCTACCCGTTGTCTAGTATGGGAACTTTGTCCCCTGGATCAGCAATCATGCACCCGTCCTTTGTCTTCGGCTTCCATCCACTTCCCGCTTTTACACAGTCTGTGACCAAGCCCCAGGCAGCACCTCCCTCCCGAGTTTTGTCTCAGATGCGGCTATTTTTCCCGGCTCCTTACCTCTGAGGGACTGCGGCTTTGACCCATTCTGCCCCTCTGCAGGAGGGTCTCACGGAGCAATGGCCGGGTGCCGGCCGCACTCAGGAATGTTTGCAGGACCGTGCTGCGACCGGTGCCCAGAGACTGCAACCGGGTGCCAGCCTGGTCCAGAAAAAGTTTGTGAGATAGTGTAGCAGCAGTGTTTCAGGGATTATGGAAAATCTCAACACATACCTGGCACCAGGTTTCACCCTTAACGACTTTGTTCCAGCACCAGTGAATGTGGTTGTTCTCCTGGGTCCACCGGGGCCTTGCCTTTAGGGGACCCACACAGCCTCTACCAGGTGTCCTCCCAGCAGGGGAACCGCCTCTCCCCATTTGGCCTGAAGACCCCGGACTGCACTCTGCTGCTGGGATTTGCCTTTCCCACCAGAGCACCGCCAGGTATTGTGCTGCGGAGTTTCAGACTCTGCACTCCCCCTGTTTACAGTCTTAATGGAATTTAAACTCTCTCCTTTCTCCTTTTTCCCTTTTTAGTTCAGTCCCTGAGACTGTTTCCACTTTTCTACTTTCTCTCCAGCTGCTTTTGCGGGGGGGGGGGGTGTGCTTTTCCCGTATTCTCCGCCTTCCACCCCCCCCTCCGCCCCCGCATGCAAAAGTGGCTCCCTGCCCTCGGCAGCTTCTCTCTCCCCCAGTTCACCTCTCAGCGCCGTGTACCTGCTGAATTCTGTGGTTCAGGTTGTGCAGATTGTTGTGTTAATCCTCAGGTCAGTTTTCTACGTGTGCAGGATGGTTTAGTGTTGGTCTGGCTGTATTTCATGGAGTCAAGACACACAAAAAACGTCCATGCTGTTCCGCCATCTTGGCTCCTCCCCTCTGAGTTTTGCCTTATGATCAGCAGGAAATGAGGGGGTCTCTGGACATTGGGTAGTGAAGATGATTCCTTGTGATGATCAGTAAGAGTGGAGATAGTGGACTTTATAACGTAAGCACACTTCAAAAACCCATGTGAAAGAGACTTGGATGTACATTTTGAAAAAGTCACCTAAAATATTTAGGATCTATAAATAAACTATACTATTTGTCCCGTGGAATAAAATATTAATTAATTCACTGTTACTTGTAAGTTTTAAGTTCTAGTACCTAGTAACTGAGGTTTTGTTAATTATGCCAGGGGCTTATTTCCTCCCTGATACTAAGACACATTTTGAGAAGATTCCAGGACTCCAGAAATAGAAGGAAAATCTTAAAAAGCCTATAAAGAAAAATGGTTTTATATGACTATGTAAGTTACCTTTTCTAAAACTTAGTTCTTTAAAAACTACCCTATAATATGAGACATTAACTTGATTATTTTATAGTAAATATATAGTAATAATTTATTTGAATTGAATATGGATTAAATATGAGGAGAGTGTGTGTGCGTGTGTGTGTGTGCTTGTTACTAAAATGAATTCCAAACACCTAAGAAAGGAGAGCCAAAGACAATGTTTTAATTTATAATAAAATAACATTTAATTTATTGGAATTTTATACAAAATAGACTTTGGTCAGATAGCATTTGAGCTCTTGTTGCAAATAGTAAACATGCAAAAGGAATTTAGGACAAGAATTCAGCAAAGACATAACATTACTAACTAGACTATTTTTAAATCAAGAAAGCACCACCAAAACAATTATATTCTTGCTTTACACAATACTTTTCTTTCATATTTCTTATATAGATTTATTATATATTATATTATTGGCTTCAGTTTTACAATTTTGGGATTGAAGACATAGTATGCATACTAAGAATCTTACATAATCAGAGTGTCTTGATTTCTTTGTAAATTTACCTCTATTGGAAAAAAATATATACAAGAGTATACATGGAATTTCACCCTATACCAACCCACTGGCAGAAGTAGTCTGGGAGTCCTAAAGAGAATCCATTTGAACATCTGTTTCATAAGCCACATCCTTCCAACTAAACAATCATTGAGTATCAAGAGATAGCACCAGTCTGTGTGAAGAATTTTTACAGTGGACATTTGGGGCTCAGGACCTATCCATTCTGTTCAACGTTCTCGTTGGATTCTGCCTTTTAAAAAATTTAAACACAATTCTAGATAATGGAAAAGGAAGCTGGGGCACAGGAGGTGTTTGGTCTTTAGGTTCCGGATGGTTGTGTTTGTCACATGTGCTGATGATTGTCTTGTTTGCTGACCTTGAGAACATTTAAAGAAAACAAGGTTAGGGCACTAATTTCTTTCACTTTGGGCTCTCAGAGGTTAGTACTGAAACAGAGGTATATTCTGTAATTATTATCCAAGCTTACAAAGAATTGGGGATAAAAATTGTTTGCATTGGGGAAAAATAAAAGAACAAAAACATTTATCCCACTCACCCTGACTGCATTCTTTTTCCCAAACCTGTTATCCCTGAAAGTCCCACTGAACACATCAAAATATCTATCACTCTTCAGCTTTGCAGGAAATAATTTGGGGGAAATGTGAATGGAGTAATGAGTAGACACTGGAGGATAGAAGGGGGCTGATGTTTTGTTATTCGTAAAACCTCTCATGAGATTCTTTGACCTTCCATATTCTACCTGCTTTTGACCACTCTTATATATGGTATAGAATCTAATGCCACTGTTCAGGATTCGTATTATTTTTATGAGGAGCTTTTTACTGCTCTCAGAGGAGCAAAGGATATTGGCCAACTATATTCTGTCTTTTCTTCATGTCCTTTCTGCTTCAGAAAAGACCATAACTTCTGATTTTATCTGCCTGGACACATTGTCTCAACTTCTCTCTATAAATAGGCAGTTTATCCAATTTTATCAAAAGGATGCCAGACAGACATTTAGGCTTCTGTTGAACAAAACGTTCACTAATATAGTCATCACTTACATCCTTAATTAGAACACTGTAGCAGGGAGCAAGATAGCTTTCCTAGATTTGATTCCTGAATTCCATGAGGAAGAAATCAAGAAGGAAAGTCTAAATTTGGTTGATTCTTCCTAAAAGCAGCATTTTGGGAGTCTCAAAAATCCTACTATTAAAGATTTTCAGGCAATTTAACCAATAGTGGAAACCAAAACTCATCTTCCTGGTATCTTACTCAAAATATCAACTTTTGTGAAGAAAAAAGTAAGAAATGTAAACCCCACCATAGTTTTCATTAAACCTTTGGGATAAACTTCAGTTATCCAGGGGCGCCTGGGTGGCTCAGTCTGTTAGGGGTCTGACTTCGGCTCAGGTCATGATCTCGCAGTCAGTAAGTTCGAGCCCTGTGTCGGGCTCTGTGCTGACAGCTCAGAGCCTGGAGCCTGTTTCAGATTCTGTGTCTCCCTCTCTCTCTGACCCTCCCCCGTTCATGCTCTGTCTCTCTCTGTCTCAAAAATAAATAAACAGTAAAAAAAAAAATTTAAAAAAACAAACAAACTTCAGTTATCCAATCATTGGATCATCACATTTAGGAATAAAACTTGTGTGTGTAAGTCTTCCTAAGAGGGTAAATTCTTGATTTCTTAAAAACAGGTTCCACAATTAAATAATGAAGAAACAACATGCATTTTTTTTTAAGTTATATTAAATCTGGTTGACTTCTTTGTTTGGTAAATGAGACCTCTGCTCAATGTGGAGCTTGGACTCACAAGCCCTTGATCAAGGGTCACATGCCCTATCCATTGAGGCAGCATGGAACTATGGGAAGGTGAGGGCAGTTAGGGAGAGGGGAAGAGAAGAAAAGGAAACAAACCATAAAAGACTCTTAAGGATAAAGAACAAACTAAGGGTTTTTGCAGGAAGGTGGGTGGGAAATGGGCTAGATGGGTGATGGGCATTAAGGAGAGCACTTGTGATGAGCACTGGGTGTTGTATGTAAGTGATGAATCACTGAATTCTTCTTCTGAAACCAATATTGTACTGTGTGTTAACTACCTCAAGTTTAAATTAAAAAAAAAGAAAAAAAAGAACACTGTTCAGTACCTCCCAATAAACAGAATCATCAAAGAAGTTCCTCTCAGATGGTTGTCCACGGACAATGAACTTGAGAATTAAACCTGTGAGAAGAGGGAGAAAAAAAGTCACATTATGATGCTGAAGAGGAAAACCTATTTGCATAGGTAATAAAAATAGTGAGATAAGGGGCACCTGCCTGGCTCTACCTGTCAGTAGAGACTCTGAGTCTCAGGATTGAGTTTGAGCTCCAGGCTGGGTGTAAAGATTATTGAAAAAAATAAAATCTTAAATGTATATATATATATATATATATATATATATATATATAGTTATACAATCATCCCCTTGAGCTTATATGATCCACGATTACTTTACTGTCAGAGTTTAGAACATTTTCAAATTTACCACTCGATATGTTTATTGTCTATTGTGCGGATAGAATGAGGTACATGGGAGTGTTTTCTTTTCATCTTAACCTGTGATCAGCCCTCCAACAACTGCCGTTCCAATGGAAGAACCTAGAGCAGCTGCCTGCATGGCCATGGTAGACCTAGGAAGACAAAAGAAAAGAAGAATGTTGTTTTTTCCAGGCTATCAACTAGCAAATCTCATTTCCTGAGGGAATGGATGCTAGCCATCTTCAGGCCAGAGGGCAGCATTACACCAGCAAACAAATGTTTGTTACAATTTTTTTTTTATTTCCTATTTTCATTTTCTTTGAAATTCTTGAGCAATGTTAAAAAGTCCTTATAAGCACATAAGAAAAATTACCTTTCCCTTTAGGAGGGATGGAAAGATCTAACTTAGAAAGAGTTTAATATTTTCTAAAAATATAGTACCAGGTTTTGATCCTCAATCCAATTCATTCAACAAATATTTATTGAGTACTCACTCTGTGCCATATTCTCTTTTAGGCACTGAAGATGGAATAATGTACAACATGAGTTTCCATCTTTCCCCACCTCATCCCAAAAGAAACAATTGTAATTAAATTTAAAAAATCAATAATCAGGGGCTCCTGGATGGCTCAGTGGGTTAAGATCTAACTCTTGGTTTCAGCTCAGGTAATGATCTCATGGTTGGTGAGTTGGAATCCCTCATTGGGCTCAGTGCTGACATCAAGGAGCCTGCTTAGGATTCTCTCTTTCCTTCTATCTCTGTGCTTCCCCTTCTTTTTCTCTCTTTCTCTCTTTCTCTCTCCCTCCCTCCCTCAAAATAAATAAACTAAAAAAGAAAAGTTTGAAAAAAATCAATAAAATCAGAAAAGTTAATTTTAGCATATATCGTAGAGACAACTCATTGAATACAGTAAAAAAAAAAAAAAAAAAAAAAACTCTGTAAGTCATCTTAGATGTAGTTACCTTAAAATAAAATTAGTAAAAAAAATACCTCATAATTTTTGGGAATGGAAGAATGTAATAAAAAGCTATTGAAGTGCATAAGGTTGTTATATGAGTGACAAAAGGACGAGGAGTGTGAATATCCTTTTAGCACAGTACCTCACTCTTAGCAGGCAATTCATAAATAGCTGTTGAAGGACTGAATGAGTGTTTATGGGAAAGTAAACATTTGGAAAGTGAGAGTATCTTGGTGTTTCATCATCATCCAAAGGACAGAAGGCACTAAACTCAGATTTTGTTTTTTCTCTTCATTTGAAGTGTTTAAATTTTTTCTACTATATATAAAAAAAAAAACATGACCATTGTAAAAATATGAGACCATTGTAAAAACATGAGAAACCATTAATCCAGAAAATGAAGAAAAAAATTTAATTTCCCTCAAATCTTAGTCACAATAAAAATGTAAAATATAAACATATATTTTTACAAAATGCAATCATGTTGTAATATTGATTTTCCCAGGACACTTGGGTTGCTCAGTCTATTAAGTATCCAACTCTGGATTTCAGCTCAGGTCATGATTTCACAATTCATGGAATCAAGCCCCATGTTGGGCTCCCTTCTGACAGCAGTGAGCCTGCTTGGGATTCTTCTCTCCCTCTCACTCTGCCCCTTCCCTGCTCACATGTGTGTGTGAATGCTCTCTCTCTCTCAAAATAAATAAATAAACTTAAAAAAAAATAAAACTGATTTTGCCATTAAATCTTCAGTGCCCTTTGATGTTAGTAAATGTAGACCTGGATCATAATTTCAATCGCTACCAAGTACTACACTGTAAAAATGTACTGTAATTATAGCTCTATAGTTTAGATACTTGGGTTGTTTCCAATGTTTCATATTTTTAAAAATACCATGAGAACACATCCTCTTATGAAATGCTTATGAATTTGTCCAATAATTTCCCTAAAATAATTAGAAATGAAGTTATTAGTAAAATGAAATTATTAGTAAAAATTTATATACTTCTTAAGGGCTTTTCCAAATAGAAAAATGCATAATTAAAATCCCCATTATACTACTTTAGCCGCCATTCAGTATCATCATTCATTTAATCTTTCAATTTGGTAATTGAAAAATTAGTAATTTGTGTTAATTTGCATTTCTTTGATTACTAGTGAGGTTGAATATTTAATATATATTTATTCATTTGATGTTTTTCTTTTGTAAACTGCCTGTTAATTTTATCAGAACTTGCCAAAATCTTTTCCAAGGTATTAAAAAATATTTTTTGATGAAAAGATTTCCAAGATTACATGGGCTTGGAAAATAAACATTAAGAGCATTATTAGAATTAGGCTGCCATAATGTTCGCAGATGTCCCTTAAGAATACTTACTTCTGGGACACCTGGGTGGCTCAGTTGGCTAAGCATCCAACTTCAGCTCAGGTCTAATCTCACAGTTCGTGAGTTCGAGCCCCACATCAGGCTCTGTGCTGACAGCATGGACCCTGGAGCCTGCTTCAGATTCTGTGTCTCCCTCTCTCTCTGCCCTTACCTCACTCATGCTTGGTCTCTCTCTCTCTCTCTCTCAAAAGTAAATAAACATTAAGAATACTTACTTCTTATTCAATGCTTACCAAGAAACCTGATTTGCATTTTAATATTCTGAATAGAAACATCTGAGTAAACAGTCTTGGGTCTTGGCCAAAATATTTTGTCTGGTGTGTGAGATGTATGTGAATTTCACCCAGGAAAGATGTATGTGGATTTCACCCATGTGAATAGACCTTCCAAGGCTCATCATCCAACCCCTCCGCTTTCCCCTCTCCGCCCACCCCCCCCCCCCACCAAATCCCCCTGAGTACATTGAGAAGTGGTTGCCAAACCTGAATACCGAAGCACTAGACTCTCAACCATGGAACCTTCCCCAAATTTGGCCACCCAGCAAGACTCAGCCTGTGAGAGCCAGATAGTCTTGTTTTGTTACATCCATGGAACTGGTACAAGCATGATGCTCAAGAATTCCTTTATGTCTAATCATGAGCGACATCTTAAGAGTGTTTGCAGTGTTTACACACTAGAGCATTTAGGAGTTGAGCTCATGGACTCATGCGTTTATCGTGTTTGATTTGCATTAAAATATGTTTGCATTTAGTCTCCACAGATGTTAGGTCCTGGAGAGAGCTGCAAAAAAATATGGATAATTCTGGGGTTGTTCTCCAAATTTTCAAAAGGGGCAAAAAAAGAAAACAAACAGAAGAAAGGGGTCAACTATACACATGAAAGTAGAAGCAAATTTCTGTTGAGTAGTAAATGTGATTAAACTAATTTTTCAAATATTTGTCATTACTGGTCTCAACAGAGTTGAATTTTAATCTGTTAAAATTAAAGAAATTTTTCTTTTCAAATTATTCAGCTCTAGTCAGGAGTCACTTTGATACATTTTCAAACATATTCACCTTATCTTCATGCTTTCAATTGGCTTTAAAAATCGAGCATTTTGATTCTTCCTTACTTAATCTCTGAGTGATCTGGACTGTGTGATCTTCCTACCTGTTTTGCATCGATAATATTCATATCAAACTGTTCCAATCTTGTTGACTAAAAGTTACAACTGATGGCTTATGACATCACTTTTACTGTCTTGGATTTGACTGATAATTGTTCTTCCTCCAGCCATTTAAACCCTATGCCCCTTTTGGGAAGAATCTAGGTCTGTTTAGAGTTGAAGAGATCTTAGAGACTAAATATTATGATTCTCTCATTTTATAGAAGAGGAAATTGAGAACCACAGAGGCTGAGTGAGTTGTAAGGCCCCATAATTAGTCAATAGCAAAGCCTGAGCCATGTGCCAGTCTTCCTGATTCTCCAGATCCAGCTGCTTTCTACATTATGTGAATTCATTCTTCTATGTGTTGATTATATGAAATGGCAGCTCAGCTCATCACAGATGCCCCCTCCTTCATTTTGGTGAGAGCAACTAAAAGAGCAAGCCTACTATATTCTGACTGTGATTATCAAATTGCCAAATTTGCTAGAAGACACTTGCCTATGGTAGAAAAATTTAAAATAACACTGTTAAGTAAAAACAACCAACCAACCAACCAACCAAGGTTAATAACATTAAGTTAAGACCATCTTCCCTTACAATTCTATTCTCTCAATTGTGTCTCTTTTGCTTCAGTAAGGACAATACTTACGAACTGTGGACTGGATTGGTAAAGTAAAAGCTGTCTCATTACCAGATTCCTCCAAGAGTGAGATAAAACATCAGACCTGGAAAACCTGGGTGGCTCAGTCAGTTAAGTGTCTGACTCTTGATTTTGGCTCAGGTCATGATCTCATGGTTCGTGAAGTCAAGTCCCAAGTCAGGCTCTGCACTGACAGCACAGAGTCTGCTTGGGATTCTCTCTCTCCCTCTGTCTGTCTCTCTCTGTGCCCTCCCCCTGCTCACTCTCTCTCTCAAAATAAACAGATAACCAAAACCAAAACCAAAAGCAAAAAAAAAAAAATCATCAACCTCAGGATGCAGGAAAACCCATTCTTTAACTCACGTCTTAGATGCTCCCAAGGCTATCGCCACAATGCTTGCGAGGCCTCCTACCACACCAGGTAAGCCATGCAGGTTATGAACACCACATGTATCATGGATCCTCAGTTTAGTGGTAAAAAATGGCTAAAATTGTAAAAAGAGGAAGTTTGTTATTTTGTTAGACATACAGAGTTTTATAACTGAAGGCAGTGACAAGGCAGGAAAATGTTACTATAGCCCAGTTTGCCATCCATATCTAAATCCCACTTAAGTCAAAGAGTCTGAATACATTGGTGGCAAAACTACTCATGTCAGTTTTTAGTAGATGGATTTGAAGTGAGTGATTTCAACTTTTCCTCCTTCTTACCTACTGATATCCAAAATCCCCTTCAAAGGACACAGTACTTCATTATGCAAAAACAAACAAACGTCATCAACAACAAAAACTTGAATGGAACTGCCCTGAGGAAAGTAACACAAGTACTTAACATTCAATTCACACTAATTTATAAATAATTGATATCAAATTCTTTCCTGGTACACAGAAGAAGTCAGAGGACAGCAGAAACCATTGTACACGGAAATGTGAGTGGTATTTCTGACAGGAAGGGAAATGACCCTGAAATAAGGAGAGATGCTGATGAAAGGAATTTTCCCAGCTTTTCTCTATTGGTGGGATGTCAGAAGATGATGGTGCAGATCAAAGTCTGACTAAGAGCACTTGTCATACTTACAGTCAGGAACTTGAACCCAAACACAGAGACAATTCCTGCAATGCTCCCAATGATCATAGAACCATATGGGTGGATCTTCATGTCCGCACAGGTGCCCACAGCAACTCCTCCAGCAAGGGTTGCATTCTGAATGTGAACCTGCATGGAGCACAGAAACACGAATGGAGTGAGCTGAACAAAGGAGACTTCAGAAGGAATGAAGGAATGTATCCAGGGTTGGATGGAGTCCATGGCACATTCTTCAGTTCAAAGGGCTATGGATTCTTTTCTAAAAATAGGGTACTTTGTAACTACAGAAGGCCTTTCTTCCAAGCAGCTGTTTGATATCTTTCTTGCTGGGGTTCCTTGGTAGTGCCTGAGTGATCTGGTTAGTGAGACAAGTTTGGGGAGGGACTTGAGGAAAAACAAAAGAGGTTGTAGTGGGAGGCTTGGGAGTGTAGTGCAATTATTCTAGCAGTGTTATATCTATTTATTCAGTTTGGGGGATGCATCTGTGGTTATCATGAACCAAAAGAGGTCTGTGGTTGCTGTGTGCTTTGCGGAGTCCATGATATTCCAACACTCAAGGAATATAGAGACACCAAAATGTGCACATTGTACATGAAAGACAACAGCTTTCACACGTGTCACCGTGCTGAGAACCTTTAAATATGGTGGAAAGAGTGACCAATTTCCTTTTATCAGAATTCATCAGAAAGATTATCTTCTCGCTGATCTGCCTAAGGAGAAAAGTTCATCGGTGTTTTAAAAGAGCAGGACTGCACTGTGCGTGTGTGTTTTTTTTCTTTGTTTTTGTTTTTAATTTTCGTTCATTAAACAATTTGTACAGCATCGAAATCCATGTCCTTAGCTATGCCTGAAGAAATTACAATATCCTTTTCTTCCCTGAGGCTGGAAAAGAAGAGCCGCTGATGTGCAGATTACTCCTTGACTGACATTTCTCTAGCTCATAGGTCAAAAACTCAAGAGACCAACTTGGGAGGATCTTAAAAAATGTTTTGTTTTGAAGTAATTTTAGACTCATGTAATAGTTGCAAAAGTACTGCAGTTTCCATATATCCCTCACCCAGTTTCCCCTAATGTTAACATCTTACATAATCATGAAACCAGGAAATTAGCACTGATAGAGTACTATTAAAAGTCTTATTTAAATTTCACCAATATTCCCATTAGTGTCCTTTTCCTTTTCCAGGGTCCTACTCAGGATCCTACCTTGTCATTAGTTGTTGTTCCTTTGAGAGGGACATATGCAGCTTAGGAAAACAGAATCAACTTGCACCCTCCTCCTCCCTCATTCTCTTTTTCTACTTTTGGCAAGTCCTGTTTCTAAGGAAAATTTTCTAAGACCTTGGAGACAGTCAACTCTATCATTAAAGAAATATGTCTCAAATCTTTGATTTTTGCATGACTATATTCCCTAATAGACTGTCAGTTCCTTGAGGACAGTTTTTTTGATTTGACACAACACAAATTTGATGAAGAAACAAATGCGTGTTCTTTTCAAAATATTCTGCAAGGTTTGCCGTGTTGTGATTTCCTGCGGCGGCCCAGCAGCGATGCAGACATGACTTGCGCATCCAAGCAATCGTCAACATCACTTAGCGAAACTTCCATGGTGGTTGATCTGCCCTTACCATATCAAGCCTGCCTCTCTTTTCAACAAGGCTGGAAAATGCATAGGCTGTGAGCACACAGGCGACAAGAGAGAAGTATGTATTTACGATGGCCATGTACTGTTTCTCTCCAGTTTCAGCGATGACTGAATTAAAGCTGGGCCAAAACATCCACAGGAAAAGAGTCCCTGCAGGAAACCACAAAAAGGGATATTAATTCTGGAAATGGAAGACAGTCGCAGGGAGGCAGTTTGCCTTGGGAACTGAATCAGGCGAGTCCACCTCTACTCACCAATCATGGCAAACAGATCTGAGTGGTACGCAGACTTCTCCATCTCGTGCCCCTTTCTCAAGCTTGGCTGATATAGGATGCCTGCTACCGCCAAGCCAAAGTATGCCCCAAAAGCATGGATGGTCATTGATGCTCCGATGTCAGAGGCCTGAGGACCAAAACATGCACGTTATTAGAGGTGAGATTGAGTCTCACTTTGGGAGGAAAGTCGATGAAAGGACTGCTTCATTGGTTAAACAATAATTTAAAAAAAATTAAAAGAAAATATAAGTCAAAGAAAGGAGGATAAAACAGGATAATGAAATTAAAAAAAAATACAGGCTTTGGAGACACGCAGAACTGACTTTCAATCCTAGGTCAGGTACTTCCTTGCGATGTGACTTTAGACAAATTACCATATTTCTCTGGATCTCTGCTTCTGTAAAGTGGGTAATATTACCCAGCTAATATAGCTATGGTGAGACTTAGTGAGACCATGTTTGTAAAGTGGTAGGTCTTTGTGGACACTCCATTCATTTTAGGTTACTTCTCCAGGTTAGGGAATTCTTAGTGAAATAACTATGCACTGCACTTGTTTAAAAAAAAACACAGAAGGTTTTTACATTCATTTGACATTACAGTTAAAGCTCATTTCATTGTAATTCAAAGACTTGAAGCTTTAAAAAAGCCTGAGTCTTTCCCATATGTTTTCACTCTGTTATATGATGACATGAAAGCCAGATAAGGTCCAAGATTCACTTGAAGCAATCTATTTAGTTCCCTCTTGAGGACACTGTATGAATTTGACCAAGTTTTCTATGTTCTCCTGTTCCTAGAGGGAAAGTTTAGAGTGCCAAACCTGCTGGTTAGCTCTTATTATGTTTATTAAGTACAATTAAGGTAGGAAAATGATACACATTTATTAATTTATGTAAGACTTTCATAGTTGATAAACTCCTATGTACCTTTTAGGTCCAGTTTAACTGTCACTTCCTCAGAGAGGTCTTCCTTGATTCCACTATCTAAATTAGGTCTTCCAGTTATGCTCTCCCATAGCCCCCTCTACTTATTTTTCATAGCATGTATTGCAATTTATAATAATATTTGTGTATACGTGTGTGTGTGTGTATGCACGTGCCTATAGGTGAGTGGGTCATGCATGATTATCTATTTGATGTCTGTCTCTCTCACTGGACTGTAAACCCTATAAAGACAGGGACCTTCACTGTTTTGTCTGTCATCACAATCACATGACACCTGGAAAGTTGTCAAAAATATTTTCTGTTGAGAGGGGAGTTGGATGGGGGGGATGGGTTAAATAACTGATGGGGATTAAGAAGAGCATTTTCTGATGAGCGCCAGGTGTTGTACAGAAGTGTTGAATCACTATATTGTATACCTGGAACTAAAATTATACTATATGTTAAACAACTGGAGTTTTGTTTTGTGGTTTTTGTTGTTGTTGTTTTTATTTTAGGGAGAGAGAGAGAGAGAGCACGAGCAGGGGAGGGAGGAGAGGGAGGAAAAGAGACAGAGATTCCTAAACAGGTTCCATGCACAGTGCAAAGCCTGACACAGGGCTTGATTCCATGACCTGAGTCAAAATCAAGAGTCAGACGCTCAACCAACTGAGCCACCCTAACTAACTGGAATTTAAATAAAAATTTAAAAAATTATTTGCTGTTGAATTAAATGTTCAGTACCGGAGAGTGCCCAGAAGTATTCTATTGAGTGTTCTTAGGGGGAATCAATGAGCTTTTAAAGGTAGGGGAAAAATTTAGGCTTTAACAAAAGTCTTAGGAAGGCCAAGGTCACCTAGTAGTTGAAATATAAATAGGAATTGATCATTGATAGGAAATATAATGTAATAAATAGAGTTGTGGAGTTAGAAAAATCTGGGTTTAAATCCATATTTGGGACAGTTTTTCAGTATCTGTGATGATTAGTTGTAATTTGTAACTATTAATAATACCCAGGTTATAGTGTGGCGGTGACAGTGAAATGAGGCAATGTTGATGAGACTCCTGGTTTATGATAGGCACTTGAATAAGTGATGGGTGTAATTATACTTGCTGTGCTATCATGCTCACTGATGTTTGTCCCTATGTAGAGTGGACATCCATTAGGTGTAACCAGAACTGATGTCCAAAGCTAGTAAGTATAAATCCTCTAATCCTTACCTTAAATATCTCACCAACCAGATATTCATTGCCAACAAAGGCAGCAATTTCTAGTATTGTCATGGCCAGCATTTGAGTTGGACTTATTTTTCCCAGGACAGCTCCAAAAGAAATCAAGACTGTGGCTGTACTGAGGTCTCCATTTATCATGCTAAGGGAAAAAAGGAAAGAATACATTGAAGAATAAGGCACACCCAACATAAAACTGAGAGTTGGGATTTACTATAGCACCATTTTATCCAGAGTGCAAGCCCCGCTCCCCTACTGCTTCCCATCAGGCACTCCTCCCAGGCACCCTTTCACACACTCCACTTTCCATCTTCCATGCTCTCTAGCTGTTCCAATGTTTCCTTTATTTTGACCTACCTGTTCTTGATCTCACTGAGGTTTTCCTTTATTTTTGTTGATCTGATAAATGAATTACTTTCTACAGTGTTTACCTTTCAAAATGTAAATATAAAAAAGTAGCTAATGGAGGATTTTTGCCCCCTGTAGCTGAGATGGAAGGAATAATGTTTTTATGAAAGGGGATTTATTTTATCTTTAAAGTCAAACTGGAGAAGATATAGACACGAATGTATGACCCTGCTCAGTACAGCAAGGTGTTGATTTGCATCCTAGGATCTCAATATTCTTCTCTTGTCTAAGGGGGACAATGTGCCAGCTGGTTCAGAGGCTTACTGACAAGAGACTAAGCAGAGAAACAATTGCTCTGAAAACACAATGGTTGAAAAATAAGGGATGCTCACTTTTTGATTCCAATGTGAATTTTCTCTCCATGGTTGTGCACGATCCCCCACATAAAAGTGCCCCATTGGAGGCCCAAAGCAGCAATGAGTAGATTGATGCCCACACTACTGAAGCCATAATTTTTCAGGAAGGTCATGAGGAAGCCAAACCCAACAAATATCATTACATGTACATCTTGGAACACTGCAAAAAAAAAAAAAAAAAAAAAAAAAAGTAGCGGAAAAAAATTCTGCGTTAAGGGACAACTAAGAAAATGTTAACATCGTGAAATACCCCATTTATTAAATTTTACATCCTTTATGTAAAACACTGCAAAGAGACGCCATTAACCGGGCAGCCAAAGGCTGGGTCTCAGTGCCAGCTTGGCTCCTTACCAATCATGAGACCTTGGGTAACTATTCAAGTTTTTCTTGGAATACTATGTGCTCTCATACCCGTGTGCCTTTCATCCTCTCCCTGAAGAGTTTTCCATTCCTTTCTACCTGAGGAAAACTTTGCACAGACAATGCAAACATCACCCCCTCTTGCAGACCTTCCTAGTACTCCCAGGGAAAACTAATATTTCCTCTTCCACACAGCATTCTGTACATACTTCAACTTTAACATTTGCCACACTGTGTTAGCATATATTTGGCATGCATCACCCTGTAAGAGTTCCTTGATGAGGTGTTTATATCCTGCACCAGATTTTGAGTTTCTTGACTGAAGGGATTAGAACATATTCATCTTTTGCTCTCCAGGATTTGGCAAAAAAATCTGCCTATAAGATAAGAGGCAATAATGACTAAATGAATGAGCTTCAGTCTCCAATGATCAAATCTGTATAATAGTACCAGATTATTGTTGAAGTCCAGTATGATAATGTCTTTGTTAGCACTTTCTAAGCCAAAGCAAAAAGAAAATGCTGTATCCTCTCGAGGAGCAAATACTTTACTTAGTGTTTGGAAATGTAAGCTAAGGTCCCCCAGTTCTATTACATGATTGTGTGACCTTGGGCAAGTCACTTACTCTCTCTGAGCTTCAGTATTTTCATCTGCAATACTGAAAAGGCCCTGTTTCACAGAGGAACTCTGTGTGAGATAACCTGTGTAGGAAGGAGTGTGCAGTAGAGCACTATATAAATAAAACATAGGATCAAAAACAAATAAAACATATGATCAAATATGAGATAGTAGAAACATAGGCTTTTCCCTCAAGAAAGGGATAGCTTCATTAGCTAGACATGCATTTGGTTGAATCCCATGAAATGGAGATTTTTGCATTAAAATTATCAATGAAAATGATTAAAGTATTGGCAATTTCTTGTGGTTCAACCTAATAGATACACAAAGCAAACTGAGGTCAAATTGGGCACAAATATAAAAACAGAGAGACAAAAAGAAAACATTTAAATGTTGGATTAATATTAATCATTGTGGCCAGGGGTTTAAGTGAAAATAGGCATGAGAGAGGACATTCCTAAAAAATATATCTCAGAGGAAACTGATGTTAGAATCCAATTAATTCGTCTGAAGGGTGGGCTTAAAATTTGAATCCAGGCCTGACTCCACCAATTCCTTTATGCATTGAGCACTGTAGGGATTAACAGAAAAATAATGAAGGCAGAGTGTTGGCCTTCCAGGCTCTCAGAGACATGTTACTACCCTTTGGCTCTTTCTACCTCTGTCCTACCATTAGGTTCAGGAGACAGTGTGTTTGAGGTTGGGAGACGATGACACTCAGGTTTGTCTGCTGTAGGATATGCTGTGATACGCTGCCCAGATACCTCCTTTAGAAATGGATAACTTATTTTTTCCATTTCCCTGGATGTAGGGAGTCCTGCTACATGAGAGTCTTAAGCTCTCAATTCTCTCTGGAAAATATTCTTGTCAAGGTCACAGCCTTTTCCTGGGGTAGCCTGCACCAGAGAGAAGAATGCTGTGCAGTCCTAGTTGGATAAGGCAGATTGATGACTATTTCACCTATGCCAGCCTTTTGGCTGACCACCCTCATCTCATATATACCCAGACAACTTTGGGATTGGGGCTTTACAAGACCTGTTGATGGGCAATGGTCAACTAACATGAACCTGTTTGGTTTTTGAAGTATTAAGTGACCATATGTATTAACTGTGTGCTCAGATGTTTTTTTTTCCCCTCAAAGCTTATTCTTGCTTTTCGCCACAAGGGGGCTTAAGAACCTCATCTATTATTTAAGTTGCTATTAGAGAGCTCACAAAGTTGTGAAAACTCATGACATCATGATTTTGTATGAAAAGTATGGATAAGAAAGAGCTATAAACAATTAGGATTATGTATTACCTTTTATCCTGCTCTAAGATTTTGTGGGTGGGGACTGGAGGGAGGGCCATGAGATTAGTTCTATGTTGTAAGAAGGCCATCAAAGGAATAAAGTATTCTCTGTAGAAGAAAAGGAGATTGAACTTTTGTAAAGTCTTCCAACAGGTTTTAAGAATTGCCAAGACTTGTCTGAATCACATATTCTCAGTAGAGTGTGATTTTTGTCTCCCCAGTAAATGTGACAATGTCTGATATTTTTGTTCTGTTTTACATCCACCTTTATCTTGTGTTAGGATATCTTGCAAGCTCTGATAACTCAACATGTTTAAAATACAACCGATGATTCCAACTCACTTTCTACCACCACTAGCACCAAATGAATGAATCAGATCCCTCCTTTCCTTCTATTTCCTACATATGGCTGTTGCCTCGACTGTCCTCTCCATCCCAAACCCAACACTTCTTTACCTGACAAACTTCTATATACCCTTCGAGAACCAGATCGTCTGCACAGTGTTACTGGTCACAGCTATAACATGGCGCATACCCTCCCTTATTTTATTTTCTCTGCTTATGTGTTTGTTTTGTGATTCTGTGTGCTCGCATGCCATTTATTCAAATAGAGTATTGAGCAAGCACTGCCAATAAGGCACTCTTTCAAGAGAAAGTGAATCCAAGTGTGAAGGCAGTAATCATGATGTGGCTAACAGACCCCAGCAGAAAGTCTGGCACCTGTACCTTTTCAGCAAATGCCTCAGATAAGCAGGAATAAATGGATCACTGGTAAGGACCATTGAGAATTTGTCTGACTGGGACCATCAGGACCTTATTCAGAAAAATTGTTTTTCTCGATCAAGTGGTGAAAATTGTTCAGCTGGCCAATTAGAACTGGTGGCTTTCTTGTTTTGTTTTGTTTTTTAACGGTTAAGGGCTGGCATGGTGTTTGCCAGGCATGTAACTTTTTTGCTCTTCTAGAGTTCCAGTCCTTGGAACCACTGGGATTATATTCTGAACTCATCTTTTCTGAGAAGAAGGTATCCTTAGGGTGGCATCTTTACTCCCCACCTCCCAAATATTTTAATTTCACATATTTCAAATATTTAAAAAAATAGTACAATGAACATCTATGTACTATTCACCTAGATTTATCAGTTGTTCCTATTTTCTATATTTGTTCTCTCTCTCTCTCATCAGATATATATATATATATATTTTATATATATATATGTTTTATATATATATATATGTTTTATATATATGTTTTATATATATATGTTATATATATATATATGTTATATATATATATATATATATATATGTATATATATATATATATATATATTTTCCTAAGCCAATTGAAAGTAGGATGACATTTTGCCCCCAACCTCTTTAGCATGAATTTCCTAAATAACCATAACACCATCCTCACATCCAAGAAATATGACATCAATACAATAATATTATCTAATACAGTATCTATATTCAAATTTCCCCAACTGTACCCAAATTGTTCTTTTATAGGATTTTTAACTCATTATCCATTCAACTGTCATTCATTTTTTTTGTTTGTTTGTTTGTCATGTGTCTTTATTTTTCTTTTTTTGATTGGTTCTCCCACATGCTTTTTATTGGTGGTGTTGTTCTGTCTTTTACATAGAATGTCCCACAATTTGGATTTGTTGGACTGTTTCGCCATAATTAGAATGAGACTAAATATTCTGGGAAGAATATTCTACAGATAGTGCTGTGTACTTCCCATTGTACCACACCTGGTGGCACATAAATTTTGTCCTATTATTGGTGATGGTAAATTTGACCACGTGTTTAAGACTGTTCTGCCAGATCTCTTCACCATAAATGTACCTTATGCCCTGTAAAGGATAAGTAGTCTGTGGGGCAATTCTTTCAAATGTGTGTTCTCCAGTAACTTTACGTAATGGTTCTTGCATTCCTTGAAGAGTCTTGCTGGAATCAATTACTGCATTTTTAATTTTAAAATTATAATTTTCTATATCTATTATTCCTTTTGTATTAATTAGTTGGCATTCTTTTGTGAGGAAGAGTTTCCTCTTTCTCCCCTTACCTGCTTTGGGGAATATTTCTATGGGTTCATTGGCTCCTTTATCTTTATTTCAATGAGTTACTATTACCATCTGATTATTATTTTTAACTCTCTATTTATCCCCAACTTGTCTAGTTGGTGCTGCTTCAAACAGGGTCCTGTGTTCTTTTGGCATCCTCCCATTAGCTGTTACACCCTTGGCTTACCTTGTCTTTCTTCACCCTGACCTTGAACCAACAATTTCTCCAGTGCGCCTCTGAGTGGGGAATGGTATTTAACTACTAGGGTTTGGGTTTTATTTGTGCCCATCGCTTCCAGTCCTTTCCAGTACACAAAAACTATTCAATCAAAGGCAACACACAGGGTTCTACTGGAGGCTGATATCTTACTGTTAGGTTACAAACTACAGACAGTATGTTAATTCAGGAATAGTAACAATTCCAGGTAACACTTAGAGTAACAGCAAGCAATTCTTTAGGAATCATTTACACTGCACAAATTAGTTACTCTTTGCCTATAACATATCTAGATTTGCTGAATCTTTTGGTAATAAATGAACTGAATAGTATCTGAGTAAATATAGAAACAAATTCTTAAATGTAGATTTTTAAAAATAAATCATTGTACTTAATCCATTACTGGTATTGAAATTCATAAAATAATGTCTAGTGCTGTGTACATCCTTTGTCAGTTTACCTATATCTTCAGTGGTTCCCAAAGTGTGATCTGCAGACATCTGGGGGTTTTGGAGACACTTTTAGGGAATCTGAGAGGTGAAAACTATTTTCATGATAATTCTACAGTGTAATTTGGTTTTTTTTTGTGTGTGTGTGTGCTAATATTTCCAGAGAAGGTGGAATAAATATACGTAAAACTACAGGCACTTTAGCCTGGGTGAAAGCAGTGGCATCAAAGTGTGCTGGTTGTCGTGGGATTCTTTTTTATTTTTTTTTTTTTTAAATTAATGTTTATTTGTTTTTGATAGACAAAGAGAGACAGAGCACGAGTGGGACAGAGAGAGAGGGAGACACAGAATCTGAAGCAGCCTTCCGGCTCTGAGCTGTCAGCACAGAGCCTGATGTGGGGCTTGAACTCATGAGCTCTGAGATCATGACCTGAGCTGAAGTCAGACTCTAACTGACTGAGCTACCCAGGTACCCCTTCTCATGGTATTCTTTTTTTTTTTTTTCAATATATGAAATTTATTGTCAAATTGGTTTCCATACAACACTCAGTGCTCATCCCAAAATGTGCCCTCCTCAATACCCATCACCCACCTCATGGTATTCTTTTTTTTTTTTTTTTTTTTTTTAATTTTTTTTTTTCAACGTTTATTTTATTTTTGGGACAGAGAGAGACAGAGCATGAACGGGGGAGGGGCAGAGAGAGAGGGAGACACAGAATCGGAAACAGGCTCCAGGCTCTGAGCCATCAGCCCAGAGCCTGACGCGGGGCTCGAACTCACGGACTGCGAGATGGTGACCTGGCTGAAGTCGGACGCTCAACCGACTGCGCCACCCAGGCGCCCCATACCTCATGGTATTCTTAATGACCACTCACTTGCAGGAAAAAAAGTAGGTTTCTTTCTTTCTTTCTTTCTTTCTTTCTTTCTTTCTTTCTTTCTTTCGAGAGTGTGCAAGTAGGGGAGCAGGGAAGAGGGGGAGAGAGGGAGAGGGAAAGAGAGAGACAGAATCCTAAGCAGGCCATACACTCAGTGGAGCCTGACAGGGGTGGGGGGGGGGGGGGTGGAGGACTTGACCCCGACCCTGGCATCATGACCTGAGGTGAAATCAAGAATCAGATGCTCAACTGACTGAGCCACGCAGGCACCCCAAAAATACAGGTTTTAATTAGGAATTCTTTTATGAAGCAGCAAAAATTATTAATTTCACTACTAAACTCCTTCTACGTGTCCTTTTCCTATTCTGTATGAGAGTGTGCTGAAATTTAATTGTACATAAAGCACTGCTGAGACATGTGGTCATCTCAGAAAAATGGCACTTTTGTTATTGTTTGAGTACCAACTGAATGAGCATTTTTTTTTTTTTTTATGGAACTCTATTTTTACTTGAAATAAAGACTGACATAAAGTATGGTTTTTCAGACAGGTATTGACATCGTCTAAAAAATGAATGAGAGGAGGCTGTCCTTTCAGTGAAAAGAATCAACAGTATTTGTTGCCAGGAATACATTTTGACTTAAAAAAAATTTAGAATTTCAGAGTTTGTGTCTGCCACTATGAGCTTATCAGCTTCCTGATAGTTCTCAAGGGTTTTCTGGTGAGACTGTTGGTGATATTAACAAGTATCTTCTTCTGTTATTATATGATGGAATATGTCCATGTTTGGAATATTTGCATAACTGTGAATGAGTATTTTTCAAATGATTGATGCACACTATAACAAGATCTCACCTTGGTAAAAGCTCTACTGAAAGTGCAAGAGAGGGGCACCTGGGTGGCTCAGTCGGTTAAGGTTCAGCGTCTGACTTCAGCTCAGGTCATGATCTCAGAGTTCGTGAGTTTAAGCCCCTCTTCGGGCTCTGTGCTGACAGCTCAGAGCGTGGAGCCTTCTTCAGATTCTGTGTCTCCCTCTCTCTGCCCCTCCCCCACTCATGTTCTGTCTCTCTGTCTCTCAAAACAACAACAAAAGGGGCGCCTGGGTGGCGCAGTCGGTTAAGCGTCCGACTTCAGCCAGGTCACGATCTCGCGGTCCGTGAGTTCGAGCCCCGAGTCGGGCTCTGGGCTGATGGCTCAGAGCCTGGAGCCTGTTTCCGATTCTGTGTCTCCCTCTCTCTCTGCCCCTCCCCCGTTCATGCTCTGTCTCTCTCTGTCCCAAAAATAAATAAATGTTGAAAAAAAAATTTAAAAAAAAAAAAAAAAAAAAAACAACAACAACAAAAAAAAAAGTGCAAGAGAGACCAATGGATTTTAATATAACAGAGTACAAAACGATCATGGACATGGCTTTAATGTCCCATAGATATTAAAGATGTGTGTCTGCAGAATCTCTAATAAAATGTTGACAGGCCTCAAAGGGCCTTCTCCTTAAACTCTCCTTTTCTCTGCTCTGTCTATATGTTAACGAGGATTAGCAGACAGTCACAGTAGAACTTCACTCCTTGTCAAATTATTTGCTTCAGCAGTGTGACCAATACTTTGCCAGGAGCCATGAAGGCCAAAAATTCGTAGAGTGCAGCTTGTTTCTCAAATGAGCGTCTATGGAGTCATTCAGGACATGAAACATGATATTCAGATGTGCCACAGACTTCCGTGGCTGTGCCTTGGGATGGGCTGTGTGACACCATGTATTGCCCCACTATGCAGAAAAGCATAGCAGGATGCAAGCGATGAATAAACTCATATCTAATTGACTTTACTTAAAATATAAATTAATATTCTGCTTCACCTATTTGTGAAAAACTCATAACTTTTGCCACACTGCATCTGAGAACTGTTGTAACACACGTTGAGTTCCTCATGCAGAAGCAGAGCCTTCCCCATACTGGAATCCCCCCACTTCGTGCAATTCACACGGTACGAGGCAGGTACCCCTAAGGGTCTGACTTGAATGTTTCTTAATAAGTGAACGTTAAATAATCTTCTATCTAATGACTTACGCTGTCACCTAAATTTTGTGTGAGTCAACTTGAAATGTAGGGAAAAATGTAGAAAATGTAGAACAAAAAATATGTATGTTTAACCATAATCATGTAGCTTTTAGGGCTATTCCACAAAGTATTTTATCCGGCGGTAATATGGCTGAGTCATTTAGCAGTAGTAGGTGATAATGTCTGCATGAGAATACTCCCTGTTGTATAAACTTCCTCAAAAAATGTAGCAATAAGGGAATGAATGTCATAGAGTCTTTAAAAAGCTTAGACATATGCTATAGAACTTTAATAAGCATTGCTACTATTTTAAACATTTAATAAATTAATAGATTTAATCATTAATAAATTAATAAAAAATTTATGTGTGCCTTATTAAAAAAATACAATGTATATAATAGGGATATAGTATCACCTCCCTGCCTGGTTAATGATGTAATGAATATGCCTGGCTCATAATAGGCAGTCAGTTAACAGTAGTTATTAACGTTATATTAACTATTTCATAACCTTCCCTGTCAAACTTGAAACTATATACCTTCTTTTCATCAGCTACCATTCCGGAGGAAGGATTCTGCTTTTAAGATATGTTAGGCGCTCACACTTTCTTCCCATTGCTAAGGAACAAATTACTTTCCTTTTAGAGCATTATAAAACCCAGAGTACATCCTTTTACTTCCTATGCCATTGATAATACCACTTCTTATAGCTTAGGGCCCCCACATGAAATCCATGTTCCCTTCTCAATACTTCACTTTGTTTCTACTCTCTCCTTGAAAATTACTTTTGACTCTGTTGTTGTGTTGTTGTTTTGTGGGGTGGTGGGTGATATTTTTATACCTTGCAAAACTAGGGATCAATTTAAGGGAAAATTAATGTCATTTAGCAGATATAGTTAACACAAAAGATGGACCAATTGTTTTAATTTTTGCCTTCTTGTGCTGATATTTTAATAGTCTCAGATTCTATCCGAACATATTAACTACAGAGACCATTGCCATGGACCAGATACCTCAGCACAAACTTATAATAATACCCTCAGCACTCATAAGTATCGTAAGTTCTATAGGGTGTTCCAATGTGGCACTCAAGTGGTTACAGAATTCAAAGAGTTCACATTCTAAGTCCCCCAAATGGGTTCACATTCTAAAAACCCCAAAATGTATAATAAGAAGTAGATTGCCTACTCACAAGAATGTAACTCAAGAAATCTGTCCACTTTTGTTGAGTTGGTGGTGTTGGGTTGCTGGAGATTGATCTGCTCCGTTTCATACTCGACAAAGTATCCAAATAAAATAATCATGGCAACCTCCAAGACGATGGCCACCACAGGGAATTTGAGCTTCATGTTTGTGGAAAAGGACAGAGGCACACTGAGGGCTTCACAGGCTGTGGGAGGTTGATAAGACTGCTCTCTGTGTGGAATCAGGCTGCCTGTTCAACTCACTCCAATGACGTTGCAAGAAAAAAAAAATGGGCAAGACTGATGAAAACACCCCCACTTCTTGGGGAGAATTATGCTCTGTAATCAGATTATTCTGAATGCTAGTTTGAATAACATACAATGTAGATTGGAAGAAGCCAGGTGAAGGAAATGATTTTTGCACAGAAGTGTCTAGAATCTTATTTACTTCTTCAGTGCTTATTGTATGGCAGGCACTGAGCTAGGCTCTGTAGGAGACATAGAACTAAAAGAATATAGAATGGGTCTATTAACTTCCAGAAATATAAGCAAATGATTGTATAAAAACAGGTAATATAATAGTGGTTATAAAAGTATTAGGGAACATACATAAGGTGGCAATTTATTTGGTCTTGGGCTAAGAACACTAGCACACAAAATGATATTGATGAGGACATTAAAAAATAAATAGGCTTGGGGCACGTGGGTGGCTCTGTTGGTGGAGCGTCCGACTTTGGCTCAGGTCAGGATCTCGCAGTTTGTGAATTCGAGCCCCGCGTCGGGCTCTGGGCTGACAGCTCAGAGCCTGGAGCCTGTTTCAGATTCTGTGTCTCCCTCTCTCTGCCCCTCCCCCGCTCATGCTCTGTCTCTCTCTGTCTCTCAAAAATGAATAAACGTTTTAAAAATTAAAAAAAAATAGGCTTTATTAATAATACAGATAGAAGGATTAGCATAAGATGCCAAGCAATTAAAAAATACCATGATAGTTCTTGACTCTATCCTGAAATTGTTCTTGTAGCAGTATCGAGAACTTTGAGAACTTAGGGCTAGCAGTAAAATAAAATTCCTTTGGTGAGTCCCATTGTCAAAAGATTCTATTCAGGGGGCGCCTGGGTGGCGCAGTCGGTTAGGCGTCCGACTTCAGCCAGGTCACGATCTCGCGGTCCGGGAGTTCGAGCCCCGCATCAGGCTCTGGGCTGATGGCTCAGAGCCTGGAGCCTGTTTCCGATTCTGTGTCTCCCTCTCTCTCTGTCCCTCCCCCGTTCATGCTCTGTCTCTCTCTGTCCCAAAAATGAATAAACGTTGGAAAAAAAAAAATTAAAAAAAAAAAAAGATTCTATTCAGAATATAAGTGCAAATGACTGCTAGGCCAAATCGTATGTCACAACAAATGTTTACAAAAGAAAGCAGCAAGTTTATTTTTTGTTTTGTTTTCGTTTTTCTGCTCTGTTTGTCTACAAGAGAACATGAGATATTAGGACTAAGTGATTTTGACATTTTATAAATCTACAATCCAAAGATTTGGGAAGTGGTCATGTCCATTGTTCCTTATAGGCTGGTACAGCAGGAGTGGGTTCACATACTTAGCTATGGGAACACATGTGTCTATTCCACACTTCGATTTCTGGTTTTCGAGAGGCCCAAAGAGCATTCATGAGAACTCAAGCAAATCATTAATGCAAAGTATTTATGTTGATAAACTATACACCAGGTTGTAAAAAAACCAAGTAACAAAGTATAAATTGTGAGAAGAGCTAAACAATACCATAAAGCAATGTGGCTTTAAACTATTTAAAAATGATAATATAGTAGCTATATTGGAGTATTGGCCATTGAGGAGTTCAGAACGGTTGCCCGTCTTCTGAAATGGTTATTTTTTTCTTTTAGCTCTTTCCTCAAACTGCTCTAAATGGAACATCCTTTTCACATACTTTTTCCCCATACCTCACACTTATCAGCCTTCAGTTCTCAGATAAAAAGTTACTTTCTTAACAAAGCCTTCCTCAATCTCCCATTTGAGCCCAAGTTGTCACCAGTAGATCTCATTAAATTGTGATCTTCTCTTTCATGGCACTTCTTATAGTGGGTTGTGTGTGCTATGTTTCTGTAGTGTTTGTTTTTTTTTATTACATTTTAAAAATGGCTATCTCCCCCACGGCCCTGTTGCTCCCTGAGGACAAAAGCTATTGTCTCCTTAGCCCATTATTTGTTTTCCAGAGCCAATACTGTGCCAAGCACACAGTGGACAATCCATAAATATCAGTTGAGTTAATTAAATTAGAAGAAATTTTGAAGGAGGAAGAAAGCTCAGAAGGCAGTCCAGGTGGTGTGAGGGAGGGAGATAGGGACAACCTTATCCTAACAAACTGCATTTATGGATATATAGAATTCCCAACAGTTAAACTACACTATTGCTATTTGCTCTTAATATTCTAGTCAGTAAGGGCTCATCATCAGGGTCTCTGCGGCTTGAGCAAAACTGAGGGTGGAGCTCAAACTATGACACATGGAAAGACCAAAGATCAGGCGTATATGGAAACAAGGCCCAAAGTGTGTGACCTTAAATGTCCTAACAGCTTTTAGAAAAGTCTCTCCTGACAGTGTTTAACCACAAAGAGAACAGGCTGGAGATTAGGATTAGTGTAAATGACTGGAGAGAACTCTCTTTAATGGGTAAGCCCTGTCCTCATCCTAGGTTGATCCTTAACTTGCTGTGCGGCTTTAGAAAAGTGACATAATTTCTTTATCTTAATTCCTGAATACATGTAAAATGGGATAACAGTTATTATTAAGAACTTTAATTTGAGTTTTGTTATTTTTGTTAGCAAAAACTGATTGAAACAGGACCACCACTGCTCTTGAATTGTCTCTCTCGCCGTGTATGTGGATCCACAACAGGGGGACATTGGAAGACAAAAGTGCTAAAAGGGTTTCAGCATTTTCTGTATTCTCGACTCAGTCAGGTGCCTATTTATCCACTGCATTGGGTCCCACCACAATTGGATATATTTCTCTATTTCACAAATATAACTTTCTCTACTGAGTTAAAATATTTAAATTGTTACTCAGGCACCCAACTGCCACACCGATATGAAGTCCAGTGACTGCCTTGTGGTGCTTCTCTAATGTTTTATTTCCCAAAAGAGACCATGGGCTTTTTTTCATCTAATGGGACGGTCAGTTCAGCTTCTCTTCCCAAGTGCAGATTGGAACATTTTTTGCTACCACATGGTATCTAATAAAGAAAAAGTTCTTCTCATTCCCATAAAGGCCCTTTCCACCTTTTTAAGGCTATTGTTGGGGGACCCTGTGCTCTCCTCTATGGGTTTCTCATAGCCTGCATGACTGTGTTCAGTATTACTTCCTAGAACACTACCACTGAGTTGGGTTATAGGACCAGAGGAGTGAGCCCCAACATACCCAAAGTAGCTGTCCAAGAGCTTAGGCTTTTAAGCCAGGGGTTCATAACATGTGTTAGTGCTATGGACACTTTGAACAGCTTGCTGAAGCCTCTGGATCTCTTCTCAAAATATTTCTTAAAGGTAGAAAATAAAATACATAGAATTACTAAGGAAACTAGTTACACTGAAATTTGTTGATCAAAATATAATAAAATATAATAAATATATAATCAAAATATAATAAAATCCAAAAGTCTGATGTATACACTTCTTTAAAATGCACAAAGCAACCAGATTCAGTGGCATTTCTACTAACTAATATAATTTAAAAATAAGAGTAATGAGTGTTATTAATTGTTACTCATTTTAAGATATTTAGAAAAAGTATAATATGAGAGAAAATTATCTGTGATTTCTATTGGTCACAAAATCATAAAACCGCATTGTATATTTACAATGGAAATACTAAAATCAGTTAAATGCATTTTTCCCTATTCAAATGTATGAACATGAATTCTATTCCTGAGGCCCCAGGTTAAAAATGTCTGTTCTAACTTAGATCTTGCTTCCCCTTTTCTTCAATGTAATTTTACTTTATGAGTCTCCTTATCATTTCCTTTTTTTTTTTTAAGTTTGTTTATTTATTTTGAGAGAGAGAAGGAGCTTGTACAAGCAGGGGAGGAGAGAGAGAGAGAGAGAGAGAGAGAGAGAGAGAGAGAGAGAGAGAATCCCAAACAGTCTCCAAGCTGTCAGTGAGGAGCCCAACTCGAGGCTTGAACTCACAAACTGTGAGATCATGACCTGAGACGAAATCGAGAGGATGCTTAACTGACTGAGCCACCAAGGTGCCCCACGAGTCTCCTTATTGTTTCTTGTTCCTGGTAATTCTCACAGACACCTTCGTTTATAACAATAAATCTCCTTAACTCTGAATCCCAGGAAATAGAGGAATATTAGTCAAAATCTTCCTAGGAGACCATATACTTCTTAGACAATTTGATTCCATACCCCCTCATATGACCAGCTTTGCATAATATATAATAGCTAGAGAGTCTATGAAGTGATGATCACTAGCAAAGACAGTAAATGAAATTTTGCCAGGTTAGAAGAGAACTCTATAGAAATGATAAATTTGAGGCTCATAGAGTTTATGCAACTTGCTCACTGTTACACAGCAGGTAGAAGGCAGAGAAGGCCAAATAAAGGTTTGAGAAATACCCTAAATTGCCCTTCTTTCAGCTATTCCTTTTTGTTTTTTTTACGTAAGATAATTTATGTTCACACTGTTCTCAAGGTACTGAAAATATCAAAGAAACATCTGAAATATTAAAGAAAGGATTTTTTATTTTAGCTCTGTTTTTTGCTTATTGTATTTTATTCTATAATTTATTTCAATTTAGAAAGTGATATCAAATTAAGATAGATATCAAACTTCTTACTTGGAGCACTCTTTTTCCCAACCAGGATAGATTTAGATGACAGAGAATGTTTTGTATTTGCATATAGTTATTCAGTAGATGCCCCCAAACTTTGTCCTTAAGATGTAGTGACTTTTTTGTAGAATATTAAAATCAACATGAACTTCAAACTTCATAGACTGAGAAAAAAATGGGTCTTATGTACTTTCCAAGTCAAAAGATATGGAAGCTACATCTCTATTCTTTGGGGAATGCTATATATACATTTACAGTCCATATTACATATTTTTAAATTTGTTTACATGTTTACTTAATGTAGTTTTTCTCTGGAAAGATTGGGGATCACTAACATGAATTACTCCTCCCCCCCACCCCCCACATATTAAATGGACAAATCTCATCATCAACGTATGGTCAGGAACAAAGAATCTTCAAATCTGATTGTTATTGGGGATCACTAACATGAATTACTCCTCCCCCCCACCCCCCACATATTAAATGGACAAATCTCATCATCAACGTATGGTCAGGCACAAAGAATCTTCAAATCTGATTGTTATCACGTAAAAGTGTTGAGCCATCATTGACATTCTATAAACACATCCCCCTTTTGAGTGAGTCACTCCTTGCTATTCACATTTCCCGAATGTTCAGAGTGAGAGATCTTGCCTATAGCAAAGGTGGGATGCAGATGTAAAAGTTCCAAGATTATTGTTGGGATAAGCTTTTCATTAAGTGCATGACTAGTGTCTCCTCCTTTTACTGTTCTCTTGGTCTGGTGTTAGATTGAAGAAATGATCTTACATGTAGTATGTAAAGTGCTTCCCTGGTTTGAAAAGTGCCTGACCTACCTAACTGGATGACTTATATTATGTGGTGGGGGAAAAAAAAAATCCTGGTTTAAGAATTAGGTCCAGGGCAACAGCTTTAACATGAGTATTTGCTATTATCTTTCCTCTCCTCTACTAGATTTGAACCTTGTAAGAGAAGACAGCTGTTTTATTCATTTTTTTATGTCTGACCTGACCTTTTTTAAAATTTTAATTTATTTAAACAGCTTCATTGCGATATAATTCATATTCCACACAATTCACTGATTTAAAGTGTACAACTTGGGGTGCCTAGGTGGCTCAGTTGGTTAAATGTCTGACTGTTGGTTTCGGCTCAGGTCATGATCCCAGTGTGGTGGGATGCAATCCTGAATCAGTCTCCTTGCTGATTGTGGAGCCTGCTTGGGGTTCTCTCTCTCTTCCTCTCTCTCTCTGCCCCCTCCCTCTCCCCTGCTCACTCTCATGTGTGTGTGTGTGCTCCCTCCTCCCCCAGAAAAGTGTACAATTTAATAGTTTTTGGTATATTCACCAAACAACCATCACCACAGTCAATTTTAGAACAATTTATAACCTCAAAAAGAATCCCATACACTTTTAGCAATCACTCTTTTTTTTTTTTAATTAAAAAAAAAATTTTTTTTAACGTTTATTTATTTTTGAGACAGAGAGAGACAGAGCATGAACGGGGGAGGGTCACAGAGAGAGGGAGACACAGAATCTGAAACAGGCTCCAGGCTCTGAGCGGTCAGCACAGAGCCTGACGCGGGGCTCGAACCCACGGACTGTGAGATCATGACCTGAGCCGAAGTGGGAAGTTTAACCGACCGAGCCACCCAGGCGCCCCTAGCAATCACTCTTTTATCTCCACACTCTGTTTCCAGCTCCTATTATATCAGAGAGTACATGATATTGATATGTTTTATTACTGATGATGTTAACCACTGTTACTTGGTTAAGGTAGAGAAGAGTTTTAATGTTTAAAAATATTCATTCTCCACAGTCTTGCCAAGAAAGGATTAGATCCCAAACATGTTTCCCTAAATTCATTAATAAAATGAGTGTGGTAGCTGCTATCCCACTGTACAAAATTAGTATAAAGAACAAAAGAGAAGGAGGAGATAGAGGAGGAAGGCAGAGGACAGAAATTTGCATCTGGGTTCCAGGGATATCCCACCCTATTAGTATGCTGGCCGTTGGGCCCAAGGGAGTATACAGCTTAAATGAAAGGGAAGTCATAGAAACCAGGCATGGCCTTGAGCAAGCTGTTTTTCAAAGATAAAGTTGAAACCGAAGATCTTCCCCAAAAATACAACAGGCCTTTTTCTTTCTTTTTTTTTTTTTTTCCCTTCCAGAACTTGGTCTCTCTCCCCACCACATTTTATCAACGTGTCTCAGCTTGCTGAGTTTCAGGCACTAATGCGTCTTTAGAGTAAGTGTTTTGTGGCCTTTTTAACATCTACTGGCACCTGATACATGCCAGGCTCTTTACACATGCTAATTATAATCCTTAAAACATTCCAGCAAGGTACGTTTGTTTCTTATTATCATTGTACAAATAGTAAAACCAAAAAACAAAATGACTTCTGAAGTCTAATACCATTTAGAAAATTCCAGGACCCAAATTAAAATGCAAGTCTGTCTGACTCTGAAACTGTTGTTCTTTTTCTTTGACTCACCAACCAATCTTGGGTCTCTTCTACCTAGTCTCTCATGTATTATCACATCCTAGAAAAAGTGCTTCCCTTCATAGAAATATAAACTATTGTATATGTATATATGTATGTACATTTATATTATATATTTATATTATATATTTTAGTTTTTAAATTATAAAAGCTATAAACAAATTTGCCCTTTTGAAAATGATTCATACTGCATGGAACTACATAAAGTAAAAATGAACATCTACCCATTCACCCCCACTCCCATATCAATAGTTTCATGTTCATCTTTCTGGCCTCCTTTATATATATATAAATGTTTTTATATTTACATATAAATATGTTTTTATATACATAAGTCTTATTTTCTTAATATCACCATCACAATATAATACTTTTTTCTTTAATTTGAGAGAGAGAGAGAGAGAGAGAGAGAGAGAGTGAGAGCAGGATAGAGGGGCAGAGGGGGAGAGAGAGAATCTTAAGCAGTTTCCAAGTTCAGCATGCAGCTCCACACAGGGCTCAATGCCACGACCCTATGATCATGACTTGAGCTGAAATCAAGCATTGGATGCTCAACTGACTGAGTCACCCAAACACCCCAATACTCTTTGATTAAAAACTTAACCATAAAAACAAAACAAAAAACCATATGTCTTGAAGTATGAGTTTTACCTCTTTATTTTTTAATTTATTTTTAATTGAAGCATAATTGGCACACAATAGTACATTCGTTTCAGGTATACAACCTAGTGATTCAACAACTCTGTATGTTATGTGGTGTTCACCGCCAGTATAACTCTCATCTGTCACCATACAACACTGTTATAATACCACTGACGGTATTCTCCTTTATTTTTTTTTTAAGTATTTATTTTTGAGAGAGAGAGAGAGAACAAGAAGGGGAGGGGAAGAAAGAGAGGGTGACAGAGGATCCAAAGTAGGATCTATGCTGACAGCAGTGAGCCCGATACAGGGTTCAAACTCATGAACCTGAGTCAAAGTTGATCAATCAACTGAACCACCCAGCTGCCCCCTCTTTATTTCTTGAGATGTTAAGAAATATTTCATAGTATAGATGAACCATATGTTTTGATATATTAATAAAGGATCACTAAAAATTCTTATTAGAAGATTACAGCCCAAAGGATAAAAACTATGCTTTGAAACTTTAGGCATTACAACCAGCTGGGAAAGGAGATGTTTGAAAGCATTTTGGGGCATGTAGTAATATAGATTAGTTCTTAGTATGCAGACCTTGAATCCAGCCTGCCTGGCTTCTTATCCCAGATACAATGTGTACTTGGTATATGAACTTGGGTAAGTCAAATTCTGTGATCAGTTTTGTTTTCTAAAAAATGCAGATAATAATTACTTCACAGAGACATAAAAAAGTTATAATGAGGATTCAAAATGTAGTGCATACGAAAGACTCAAAACAAAGTCTGGGACATAATATGGACACATAAATATAACTATTTCTCTTATTGTCATTTTTGGCCATGAACATCCAAGACTATTTTGAGGGAATTTTTAAAGACCTTGGTTCTCACTGTGGAAACGCAAGTTGGGATGGATATTTCAAATTCTCGCCAACCCCCCTTTGTCAGTTTAAGCCTGGGAATCATCAATTGGATCCTCATATCTGGAATTTAGAGAATTTGGGGACAGTTATGCAAAATGTATGGGAAGCAACACCCTGGAGGCTATTTGTGAACAGCAATAATGGTGGTTTTCTAACCAGAATAACTAGGATGTTCCCAAGGTGTCCTCTGCCCGTGAATCAACTTGCTTTGATGGGGCTTGTTTCCTGACCTTTAAGTCTCCAGCCATTAGTTAATTTTGTGAGCTGCTTGGTACTCTTCCAATGAATCCATTTTCTCCTTAGAAAAAATTTAGTTTCTGTAGTTTGCAACTAAACACCTTGATGGTTCCATATCTTCTCTGTACTGTTCTTTAATCTCACTATTCACTCAAAACATTCACTGAAGCCTTCTTACAAATTGAAAGAAAAGCTTGTGATTTTGCTCCTCCTTAATAAATTTAAGAATGTGTGTAGGAAATACACATTCATATTAGGATCCCCTGACCAAACTGCAATGGATTTTTGGATCTGTCAGTGGATTTAGGACATTTTTACCAGTCAGAATCATGAGATTGCATATCTATAAACACACACGTCTCGGGGAAAAAAGTCACTTTAAGCTAAACAAGAGATTAAGTGGCTACTTATCAACATTTTAAAGAGTTTTTGCATTCAGTATTTATTTCTCAACCATTTTGCATGTGAGAAAAGCATAATCAGCTGGTGTTGTCTGGGTGTAATAACTTGGCAATTTCTGTTCATGTTTGAGTTTCTGTGGGAACTCCCTGTCAAACTGGCATTGGATCGTGCTTTTGGCTAGGGCAGTCTCTCTATTTACAGTGACTTCTGCCTGATGTAATACCATCAGCCTAAGAGTATTTCTCTCTGATCCAATTCAAATCCAATTTTACATCTACTAAATGGAAGCCTCAGGTTAAATATCCTTATATGATTTCATTTTTTATCTTAGTTCCCAGCTTTAAAGATTAGCTCACTTAATCTTTAACTACTTGACCCATTTATTAGGACACTTTGGTCTGACACTCTTAACTTTCCATGACTTCTTGATTCTTGGCTCTGTTGTAATTTGATTCTTTCTCACATTAGTGAATCTGTAAATGCTGCTAGTATGGAGATGATGCCATTTACCAACAGAATGTCATTGCACTGAAGGTGTTCTGATACTCGCCTCTAGTTTATGGCCACTGCCCATCATGAACTAGCCAACCATTTTAATAAAAGACATTTTAAGCAATGTATTTCTTGATGTTGAATATACATGATAAAGATAGTTTTTAAAGAATATTGTGGTGTATAGGAGTGCGTGGTGGCTCAGTCGATTAAGTGATGGACTCTCGATTTTGGTTCAGGTCATGATCTCATAGTCATGAGATCAAGCCCGTGCATCAGGCTTGCACTGAGCATACAGCCTGCTTGGAATTCTCTCTCTCTCTCTCTCTCTCTCTCTCTCTCTCTCTGCCCCTTCCCCACTCATGTTTTCCCTCTGTCTTTCTCTCAAAATCAATCAGTAAACATTAAAAAAAGAATATCGTGGCTTATAATGACTACTTTTTATCAGGGCACCAGTGGATAAAGGCAGTCAGCAGGAAGAAATGAGAAATTTACAAATATATACTATAAACAAAGAGACTCAAGTGCATTCAATTAATCCAAAACACTGTTCCTTTTAACAACTTTTCACCCACAAAGATCAGTTTTCCCTTTGGAGGTTTTTTGCTCATTGAGAGTTTTTCTGCACTCTAAAATTGTGTGTAATGTATCAAAGTGATTCTTTACACTTTTCTATTTTCCAAATTTTCTAAAACTACTATGCATTATTTTTACACTAATAAGGAAACTAAAAACATTATTTTAATATATTGTTGGGTCATAGAGATCAGAAGGGATATAAAAGACAGTTAAAATCTTTGAAAACTAGCTCAAAAGGAATTTTTATTTCTCATTAATGGAACAGATAAAAGATCTTAGAACTTAAATCTTGAAGACAAATAAAAGATATTTAAAAACCTTGATGTACCTTACCTAGCTTCAGGATACTTATAACTTTGGAAAAATTCTGTGCCTTGAAGTATACCGACTCATTATCTAATTTCCAATCCTGTAACAAAATTCACCTATCATACAAATAGGTAAACATGTGGAGCTATTATTTAATATTAGACAGAGAACTGCAGACATTATTGGTTCATGAGTATGTTGATGATGGACCTCTTCAGTTACAATATAACTGAATCATCATTAATGGAATGATAGATGGTATTGTCTCAGAAAAATAGATCTATATCATCTTCTGTACTGTTAGGTAGGTAAATGGAATATCATCACAATGGAAAGTTTTTTTTTTTTTTTTTGAGCATTTTCTTTTGGATTGTAGCTGCTATTAAAGAGGAGTCAAGGGGTGCCTTGGTGGCTCAGTTGGTTAAACATCCAGCTCTTGATTGCAGCTCAGGTCATGATCTCACACAGTTTGTGGATTCGAGCCCACATCAGGCTCTGGAATTCTCTTTCTCCCTCTCTCTCTGCCCCTCCCTGCTTGCACTCTATCTCAAAAATTATAAATAAATAAATAAATAAATAAGTAAATAAATAGAGAGTCAAGTATTTGGGAAAAAATAGGAGAGTGATGTGGAAAAATGAAATGCTCCTAATAATTTCTGTCTGGTAAAAATCAGACAGTGAGCACAGACCTGGCATATAAAGAAGTCTTGTCTGTACTATTCATTGATATTTTAAAAGTCCACTTGTGAGACTTATGACTAGTGAATGGACATTCATGAGCTGATCTTTCTCAACCAAGGAAAATCTACAGTTACCTCCAGTTTAAGTTGAAAATTAAGAGGATAAATATATTGTTATCATACAATCCATCAATTCTACTTCTGGGTATAAACCCAAAATGACTGAAAGCAGGGACTAGAACAAAATATTTGTGTATTAATGTTCATGGCAGCATTATTCACAATACCAGAAGGGAGAAGACGCAACCAAATATCCACTCATGGATGAATGGATAAACAAAATGACTATAACCTTAAAAAAGAATGAAATTCTGATAGATGCTACAACATGGATGAACCTTGAGGACAACATGCTGAGTGAAATAAGCCAGACACAAAAGGACAGATGTTGTATGATTCCATTTATAGGAGGTGCATGGAGCGGTCAAATACATAAAAGACAAAAAATAGAATGATGGTTGGAAAAGCCGGGAGAAGGAGGAATAGAGAGTTATTGTTTAATGGTTATAAAGTTTCAGCTTGCAAAAAAACTGAAAAAAGTTGTGGAACTGGATGCTGGTGCTGATTGTACAACAATGTGAATGTAATTTAATGCTGCCGAATTGTATACCTAAAAATGACTAAAGTGGTAAGTTTTATGTTATGTATATTTTGCCACAATTTAAAAAAGTTATTTCCTCTGGGGTGCCTGGGTGGCTCAGTCAGTTAAGCATCTGACTTCAGCTCATGTCAAGATCTCACAGTTCCTGAGTTTGAGTACCCCGTTGGGCTCTGCACTCACAACACCGGGCCTGATTGGGATTCTCTTTCTGCCCCTCTCCTGTTCTCTCTCTCTCTCTCTTTCTCTCTCTCTCCCTCTCTGTCTACCCCTCCCCTGTTCATGCTCTCTCTCTCTCAAGAATAAATCAATAAACATAAAAAATAATAAAAAAGTTATTTTCTCACTATGACTTCAACATTAATGAAGGTTATGAGATATCTTGTGATCAAAAACATAACGTTAAAATACTTAACATGACATATAGCATCTAGCATTTGCAAATAATTAATTCACCACCTCTTCCTTTTAACTATTCTCCTGTCTCAGGCTGGAAAATAAAGCACCTTCTGTCACTTTCTGGACATAATTTTTATTAATGACTACTCTGCTTCCAGCACCTTTCAGGGCTTGCATTAATGTCTCCTTCACTTTGTAACCCAAGGTAATGCCAGGGGAGCCGCTGCTGCTCTCACTCAGCTCTTTCAGTTTAGAATTTTTCCAGAGCAAACAAAATCTTTCAACAAACCACTGTCTCACCTTAGGAAAAACCATCAGTGCCAGTAGTGCAGGGGATAGGGAAATCAAAAATTAAAAAGAATTTTGCAATATGAATTTTGCATCTAGGTTGGCTTTCCTAATTAAAAACAAAAAAATTTCTGTTACCACCATTTTAAATTTGAATATTTTAAGATCCTGTTGGGATGGTTTCACGGTTCACTGTTCATCTGTGACACATCATCATGGCAACTCATTTAAAAAATGTTTTCATTTTAATAAAAGAAATGTTTAGTTCTGGCTATTTTTTTTCTTCCTTTCCCATGTTCTTTTTCTTTCTGCTTTCATTTTTTCCGCCTGCAATAAAAGCACAGTTTGTATAACAAAAAATTGAACTCAACAGAATAACTGTGTTTTGGGGAGCATTGTAATATTGGGATTTTGAACTGGAGTGGATCATCACTTCTGCAAGTCAGATATTTTTAATATAATTACTGTGTTGTGCATTTCACTCATAAATGTGGTATCAAAACCTTCAGTGTTCAGATTATACTGTCCCAAATGTGAAAACATTTATGAAATCTAGTTGCTTTTAAAGAACATCTTTTGATTTCATTGTTAAAACTCTACATGACCCATGAAAGTATATTTGTTACCACAAATATAACAGAAAATTATAACTAACTCTAAAATATGTCAGCTTCTTTGTGAAGGTTTTATGATGTTGCCTATTTTTTTTTTAATGCTTTTGTTTTTCTCCCAAGGTTATTTGTTTAGTTGACAGAATTGTGTTTTACTATAAGAATTTTGATTTTGAAGGGCGCCTGGGTGGCTCAGTTGGTTAAGCATCTGACGTTGGCGCAGGTCATGATCTCATGGTTTATGAGTTCAAGCCGCATCGGGCTCTGCGCTGACAGCTCAGAGCCTGGGGCTTGCTTGGGATTCTGTGTCTCCCTGTCTCTCAAACCCTCCCTCACTCGTGCTCTATCTCTCAAATAAACATTAAAATTTTTTTTAAAAATTTGATTTTGATGTGTACCACAAAGAAGTATCTTAGTGTCTCTCTCACTCTCAAAATAAATAAATAAAACTAAAAAAAAAAAGAATACTTAAAAAAAAAGTATCTTAGCTATTTATAATTTTGAATATTTAATGACCTTAATCTTATCATTTAAAAATAAATATATCTTTGCAGTGCCTGGGTGGTTCAGTTGGTTGAGCATCTGACTCTTGATTTTAGCTCATGTCATGATCCCAGGGTGGTGGATGGAGCCCCACTTCAGGTTCTATACTGAACGTGGAGCCTGCTTGGGACTCTCTCTCTCTCCCTCTCTCTCTCTTTCACTGTCCATCTGCCGCTCTCCCCAACTCATGTGCTCTCTCTCTCTCCCAAATATAAATAAATAAATAAGCAAACAAACAAATAAATATTTAATAAAAATAAAAATAGTCTTTTAAATAATCTTCCTAGAAAAAAATGAAATAGCAAAATAAACTCAGTATACAATTTGAAGGAAATAATTTTTATTCTTTTTGAAGAAAATAAAATTTATATTCTTCCCTAAACCTCCATGTATTACCACTAGAATTATTTAAACAATAAATTTGATGAAACATTTGACTAATATTTTCCTTGTTATGATTCCAATATTAGCTCTAATCATCTATAGAGATGTTATTCATGTTATCTTTATTTCAGTATAAAATTCCTTTGGATCCTCTGGAAAGTTAGTAAGAACTGATCATTTTCCACTTATGAAACTATATTTAGCAGAAGAGATTCCTAATTTGAAACTGCATGTAAAATAAAAACAGCATTACAGTGACATTGAATTCTTTTCAAAATATTTGTTAAGTTTTTTAAAGAATAGTTGAGAATCTTCTCTTCTCATACTGTTTACAATGATAATGCCATAGGAGCAAAGGTTGTGCTTACATCTTGCCTTTTCCCTTTGTTCCTACCTGTTTGGTGAGGGCAGAATAGGGAGTGAGGGGGCAGTGTTTGGAGGGGAAGATGGTTAATGGTTCTGAGTCCCTTGTGAGGTAATTAGAGAGGTATGCCTCTGCACATCTTGGGATTGAGGAAGAATTGATCTTTTTCTGATCTCTTCCAACTCAGATGACTTTTGTATTTTTTATCTTTGGCTATAACCATGATGGCAGATTGATTTGGTAATGCTTAGTATTACCAGGGACACTCTTTAGTAATATTCAAGTAAAGCCAACCATTCTGTCCCTTGCTGGACCATCCTAAAAAAAAAAAAAAATGCTCAATTAAAATTCCCTTGCCCTACAAATACTAACTTTCCTCTTTGCTAGAATCTGAGGATGGTGAGAGAATGTGCTTTGTTAGGGGGCTACTTAGCCCTGAGTTTTAGAATATAAAGATGAAACTAAATTCTACAAGTTTTAGTTACCTTTGACTTTTCCTGTGACATAGGATGAATACATAACCCCAACCATCTTATAAATGTGGGTCATTGCATTTATAGGGGAATGCTATTAGAAAAACTATTCAAAGTTTATGTCTTATATAAGATAGCTAAGTATGAAATTTTTGTACACATATGGATAAAGAATTAAACTCAATGGGGAAAAGCAAATGTCTGTTCATTTTATTACTGATCCTTCTTGTCATTCAGGATAAGTCATTTCTCTAGTTTGTGCACTATTTTCCCTTCTGACAAATCATGATAACCTTATAAAGAGGAAAGACCTCTGGAATTAGAACTCTTTTAAAATAACAACTTTTGAACAACTTGAGCAAGTTAGATAATTTTCTGAGCTTCACTTTATCATTAATAAGTTTATACTTACATTGTACAGATAAAATAAGAGTGGTCTATTATAATGATTGGTGCAAAGTAGGTTGTTAGTAGACGTTAGTTTTTATTTTATCTACTCCACACATTTTTAGTGGTTCTGACAAAACACATAAGAGACTGCTTTGGAGATCTAGGATTAATTTTGGATTGATGTATCAATACATAATGGAAACTGGGATCCATTTTTATTCATTTATTCATTCATTCACATATGGATGCAATGACTATTTTGGTTAGAAACAAACAACTGAACCGAAAATTGGTCAGTCTAGCATTTTCAGCTATATTTAGGTTAAAATAAAAAGACAAAAATCATGTGGAAGGGTGACTAAGTTGAACAATAATTTAACTACCTATGGTTTATTCATATGACTTCATTATATGGTATCTAAATATATTAATCATTAGTTGTTTGCCACACTTTTGTGTGAGGATCTGTCCTTAGTATTAAAAATACTCCCCAAACTATGTATAATCTGGTAGCTTCAGGACCTATTGGTTGAGAAGATGCATAATAAAAAAGCTAGTGAGACTTCTTCTTTTCTGTGCATTTGTACTTCAGTTATCTTATCACAGGAGTATATGTACAAGTCCTGTATTTCAGTGCATATTTACTAAAGCTGGGGCTTATTATTGAACATATATAAAGGTAATTTAAAGGCAAAATGGAGAACTGTTTTTATTAGTTTTGTGCAAATATAAACCTACTTTTTCCATGATCTTTAGAAAGTCATGGAAGGAGATTTGAATGCAATAAATTTATTCATCCATTCATGCTTTCAAAAACTGCTCATAAGCCAAGGTGCTCAGAATGTAATGTGAAATAAAACAGAGATGATCTCCTCATGGTACTTTTGGTGGGAAAGACAATTAACAAACAAAACATTTTATTATATAATTTAGCAATAATAGTAATAGCAAGTAAGTAAGGGTTAAAAGAATGAGAGATGTGTTTGTGTGCAAGAGAGTGTGTGTGTGTGTGTGTGTGTGTGTGTGTGTGTGTGTGTGTGTGAAAGAGACAGAGAGAGACAGAGAGAGAGAGAGAGAGAGAGAGAGAGATTGGCAGGGTTGGGGTGGGGAAATATTTCAGGGAAAATCTAATGAAGTGACCAACATCTAAGCAGTTTAAGTGTTCTGCACCCAATTCCAATATGGTGGTGGGGTTTTCACACCAATAAGCAATTCTTGAAAACTAGCTGGGTGTCCTACAATTCAACTCCGTTCTGACCCTATCTACAGGAGATTGCGTCAGATTCCACAGATTGTGGACTCAGTGACACAAGACTACCTTTCACTTCAAATGCTGAATGCAAGCCCATGTTAGCACCTTTTTCTGACCACCAGTTGTAGATTGAATGTTCCAAGGACTCCCTCCACAGATTCAATTTATTTGCTACAACAGCTCACAGAATTCAGGGAAACATTTTACTCATCAGATCGCCGGTTTATTATAGAAGGATATAACTCAGGAACAGTCATATGTAAGAGCTGCATAGGGCAAGGTATGAGGGAAGGACAGGGAGTTTCCATGCTCTCTGAGTGTGCCACAAGCTCATCAACCGAGAAGCTCTCTGAATCCTGTCTTTTTGGGGTTTTGTGGAGGCTTTGTTACGTAGGGATGGTTGATAAAAGCAATGGCCATTCACTAACCCTTCTCCCTTCCTGGAGGTTGGGTGTGAGACTGAAAGTTCCAACCTTTTAATCACATGACTCCATTAGCAGCAGCCCCTATCCTTAGGTGTAGTCCCAAAGTCACCTCATTAACACAACAAGATACATGTATTTCTCTCATCCCTTCGGAAATTCCAAGGGTTTGAGCAGACCTGTGCCAGGGAGTGGTTGAATATCAAATACATATTTCTTATTATAAATCAGAATACCACAGTCCACCTCCTAGTCTTTGAGAAAAGATCCCTTAGAGCAAAAACAGTCATAAAACCCAAAAGATACTGGCATATTACTAGAATCTCATTCAGTCATTAATCACTATTCCAGTTCATCATCATATCTTATGGAAATGCCTAGGGCAAGACCACTCATGTTTGCAGGCTTCCATTCCACCTTGTCAGGTTCCAAAAGCAAAAGTGGTCTCAGTCATAATATGGCTTACCCTTTCAGGTGTCTGGTATCATCGAGTTAAGGGACAATATCATCTCTTGCTCTGAAACTCTTCCAAGGTGTTAATGTAATAATGAATTTCCCTCATTACATAACCCACATACTCATTTTTTTCTTATGAATCACCCCTGTTTCCAACATTTGTGGTTGCAACCCTGGTTCTGTGACCAATACATGAGGTAGTGGGGGAAAATGTTGAGGTGATGTGGGGAAGAAGATTTAAAAACTATGATTGTTATACTGGAGTCCTCCCAGCTTTGGAAAGATTTGCATTGTCATACTAGCATCCTTCCCCACCCGTACCTCCCCAGATCTACCAGAAAAAAATCAAATCTGGTGGGGTACTTTTTAGTGAGCGCACAACTTGTGAAGGTGTGTAAACCAACACTTTGTTGGTATCTCTTATTTTAGACTAGCAGTGTTTTAATTGCTCACTCCAATTCTCTAACTACCACTTTGTGGAGGATAGCTCTCTGTCTATTGTTGGATTTCATGGACTGTAAAGTGTGGTCTTTGGTCTAAGGAAATGACAGTTGGCCATTACATCTGGTGTCATATCTTTTGTTTGGTTCTTTCTGTCCACTGGGTCAGCAAAGCCCAACGCTGAGCCAGTATCTATTCTTGTCAAAATCCATTTGTAGCCCTCAAGGCTACCAGTAGCAGTCTGATTCGCCAGCTGTGATCACGGCCTTCCCACAAGGGAATCTGCCACATAGCCATCTGCAGTCTCTGCCTCTCTTGTTAGCAGACAGAACAGTTCTTATTGCCATGTGGTGTCTCAGGGAAGCAAGAGGACTCTAATTAGATTTAGCCCATCTCTGTACTACTGCCATACCCCCATATCCACTTATTTCAAGGACCCACATTGCTGCCTCAGGGGAGCATGTTGGATATCTGCTGTCAATTCCAGTCACTTTCCAAACCTAGAAAGTAGTTTTTCTAATGGGCATCCACATGTCCTGCTTTAACACACTCCACTAATTTCCATAGAGCCATGCTCTGTAAGGTCATTCCTTTAATAGGCCAGGTTTCCATTGCCCCTCTGCCCAGCCATATGGCCATCCCACTGACCACTGCCCATGAGTCAGTAAAAACCCAAACATATGGTCTTTTCCCAGTGTTCAGTTCTTCTATCACCGCTAGGAAAACAGCACACCAAGCTGACCTTTCTTACCTTCTTCAATCAGAGTGGTGGATTTACAAACAAGATGTTGTTGTTCATTCACTTGGGAACTGCCAGCCACAAACAAAGAAGCTCTTTGTCAGTCAGTCCAGAGCTCTTATAGATATTGCCTAAGCAACAAAAGAATCTAGAAGTTCCTCTCACACAGTTCCAGAGTCCATCCTGGAGAAAAGAAGCTTCCTGCCCACGAGTATCTCTCTTGCATTCTCCTCACAGCAAGATTATGTATAAACGATTTCCATATTATTATGGAACTTTTCTGGGTACTGCCATCCCCATTAGAGCGTTTCTCCAACATCATCCTAGACATGGCTATTTCAGATTTCAAAATTGCTTTCGTTTTCAGTCATTGGGGTAGCTTCCATTAATGCCTGATAGCAAGGTAGTAAATGCCACTCAAGTGGAAATTCTCTAATTCAAAGCCCCAGTGGCCATCCCTGGAAGGTGCTCATGGGCATTTGTTCTAAATTAATGTCGAGGTTCCATATAAAGCTATCACACAGAGAATTTGTATCTACCCTTGTTCCAGGTATTATTCCACACTGTGCGGGCTTGGGTAATCTTACTCATTTTCATTTAGCATGTCCAATAAACATCATTTGAAGGGCTAATTTACATGTCTTCTGTTTTATAATACTAGATGGAGGAAATATTCTCCAGTCAGATACGGTCTCCATCTCCATAATATAATAAGGTAGAAGATATACAACCACTTCACATAAAGCCAGTTCAAACTTGTCAATTCTTCTGCAAACATTTACCTTAATTCCATCAAACCTTACATTCCTAAATGTGTCTTCCTTTAGGACTTCAACAAGTTTTGGTTTTACAATACTAGGTCAGGGGATTGTTCCCCAGTATGACAGAATATCCATTCCCTTAATACATGCACGCAAAGGAGACACAGCTTCCTTATATAAAACTTGCTTAAACATTCTTATTTTCATAATCTTATCAACCAATCAGTCTAATTATAGTTCTAGTCAGGGCTTCCCCAATGGGCTTTGAGACCACAGTTCCTGGGACTTCTGTGGTCAAGGAGTCCTGGAAACTTATTTTCTCCACCCCCGACCATTTTACCTATTCTTGTGCAAATGGTTTGAGTCCCCAGGGAGGGGTTGAGCCTAGTGACTCTGGCCTTTTTTGTCAGTCCTTTCCTTAATTAGTCTGCCTAATCACTGCCCCAAGCGATTGATTACTCCTCAAATTTCTCATAGTAATTTCTACCTTCAAATTTTTAAGATTTCTTCAACCAACGATATATACATCCAACTTATATTTGGCCCTATAATGTTGGGAGACCAGCAGGCAGTCCCTTTGGCAGCAAGTATTAAAAACTTTGTTTTAGGAGTGCCCCGGTGGCTCAGTCGGTTAAGCGTCTGACTTTAGCTCAGGTCACGATCTCACGGTCCGTGAGTTGGAGCCCTGCGTGGGGCTCTGGGCTGATGGCTCAGAGCCTGGAGCCTGCTTCCGATTCTGTGTCTCCCTCTCTCTCTGCCCCTCCCCCGTTCATGCTCTGTCTCTCTCTGTCTCAAAAATAAATAAACGTTAAAAAAAACTTTGTTTTAAACTCATCAAAGTCTGTTTTATTTATCCCTGATGGCAATGCTTCCTTAACTCCTTAGAACACAATCTTTCTTTGACTGGTAAACAATGTCTCTCATATCCTTCAGTATTAAATGTGGTGTTCTTTGTGAAACTTCTCCAGGATTCCTAGATAGTTAGTAACCCCCACCCTCTACGTTTCTAAACACACCCCCCACTCTGTTTTTCCTTCACATTTTATTATCATTAACTGATAACAACCCTGTCTTTCTTAAAGGATACAAGCAGTATTAGGGCAGAAACCATTTCATTTATCCTCGTGTTCACAGCACATACCATACTGTCTGTCTTATAGCATCGGTTCAATTAATGTCTAGTGACATAGAAAAGTAGAGAAGGAAGAAATAAAATGCAAATAAATGTAAAATGTAGAGGAAACATAGTACCAAAACTGTTAGTGTAAGTGAATATTGTTGGCTTCTTTATAGAGGATATTAAGTTATATTGTAAAGTGGTTTCATGTTTTATCCCTTGTAATACAAAACCCCTAAATGTCAGATATTAGAGGGAAAGATTTATACACAGCTGAAATGATACAGAGAGTACTGGTTAAAAAACAAAACAAAACACTACATATAAATAGCTCCCTTTTTATAATGTTGTCCAGGGTTGACTGTTGCTTTTAAGGCTGATCTGGGCAATGCTGCGTGGAGTCAGTTTCCATCTTAGTAGATGATGAGAGCATCATGTATGTAGGGGCCACAGGCGAGCAGCCCCCAAGGGCATCACTTGGCATATTGATTATTCTGAATTAAAAGATACTGAAGAAACAGCCAGTACAAGAAGAAAGAACACTCTGACAGCCCCTTTGTCTCCAGAAAGCAGAAGATAAATCTCCATGTCAAAGGAACTATTCCAGTACCAGAGATAAAGAGACATCCTTATCACATAGATAGAGAATTCAGAGTTGAGAAGCCCGTATTGATAAACCATGTACTTGTACTAATTTACTACTGCAGCTCAAATGCTATTTAGATTTTTTGCCAATCTAAGCTCCCAACGTAAGTTACCTTTGCTCTGTCAATTTCTCACAGATTTATTGTTTCTTGGTCTAAAATATATCAAAACTGCATGCCTTGGCCATTTCTTTAGGTCTCAACTCCATTATTAGGCCTCTGTGTACATATAATTAAATTTTGTTCTTTATTGCTGTTAATCTGTCTCATGTCAATTCTCAGACTAGCTAGAAGAACGCTGAGGGAATAAGAATAATTTTCTTCCCCAACCTGTGACTATTATATTAATTATGAAGTCCAAACCCTATTTATTTAAGTATGAAAAAACTGAGGAATTAAGTGACATACCTATATTCCTTATTCTTTTTAAAAATGTTTATTTATTTATTTTGAGAGAGAGAGAGAGAGAGAGTAGGAGAGGGGCAGAGAGAGAAGGAGAGAGAGAGAAAATCCCAATCCCATGATCTGAGAGTCCCAGTCCCCATGACCTGAGCTGAAATCAAGAGTCAGATGCTTAACCTACTAAACCACCCAGGCACCCCACTATGTTCCATATTGCTAAGATAATTTGGTTCTATACAAAGCTGGGAGACCCCTGACCTCCATCTTCTTTTGAGTTCCTTCTAGAAAAGATTATAAACTCCTAACTCCCTAACATGAGATACAAAGAAGTTTAAAACATGACTGCTTCCCAGGGTTGAATTTACCTCAGTCTGGATGCCAAATTGTACATCTGGAGTTGAGACTTGCAATCTTTAAACAATTTGTTTATTTTTACAGTTGTGTAATGCTTTGACAAGAAAGTTGCAGGGAGAGAATTCACATTATAGAAAGGAAAGGGAAATCGAGTGCAAAAAGCCTAGAAGAGAATGAAAAAAAAATTGCGACAGTAGGAATTTGCCCTATTGTTTCTATAGTCTTTATATATATATATATATATATATATATATATATATATATATTTTTTTTTTTTTTTTTTTTTTTTTTTTTTGTAAATTGTCCTTTGGTTAATTGCCTGAAGTTAAAAAGCAATAAAATAGGGGCACCTGGGTGGCTCAGTGGGTTAGGCGACTGCCTTCAGCTCAGGTCATGATCTCACAGTTTGTGAGTTTGAGCCCCGCGTGGGGCTCTGTGCTGACAGCTCAGAGCCTGGAGCCTACCTCAGATTCTGTGTCTTGCCTTCTCTCTACCCCTCCCCTGCTCATGCTCTGTGTCTCTCTGTCTCTCAATAATAAATAAAGGTTAAAAATTAAAAAAAAAAAAAAAGCAATACCATAAATGTTAAACAAGAAGATATCTAGATGAGTTGACAATAATTCCAAGCTTTGCCTTGGGCTGACGGAAGAGAAAAATGAGAGACATAGAATTGCATAGAGGTCGAGATAAAGATAGATAGTTTGGGGAATAAAGGAGAGGTGGAGGACTAGGATGAGTGAGAGCTGACACTCTTTTGCCTCTCCTGTTGGCATTAACCCAACAATTGCATGCCATTCGTTTTGCTATGTATACCCGTGGTGCCCCCTGACCCTAAGACTATAAACCTCCTACCTGGTGGTGCCCCATTCCCCGTGATCATAAATTGCTACTCCTTACTTTCACCTGAAACTTCCAGCTCTGCAGGTAAACTAAAAACCAATAAGAGATGATGCTTGGTCATAGCAACAAGATTTATTAAGCTACTTTCATGTAGACAGAAATCTCTTTAAAATAAAAAATAATAATAATTACTAATGCAGAATTAGCAATTATTTTTTAAGTTTAAAGAGACTTCTATAATCAGCAATTATTACTGATCAAATTAATTCATGAATGAATTGATGAATATGGTGGTCCGTATGTGCCTGACATCATTCAAAAGACTGCTTATAAACCACGTGGGCCCTGCTCCCAGGCAGTGCTTGGCACAGAGTAAGGAAGCCATAACTATTGGAGGAGTGACTAAATTTAGTGACAAAAGCTTGAGACTCTATTGTCACAATCCTGTCATTAAGTAACAAAGAAAAGGAAAAATATATGAGGAAAAGAACTAAAGGAAAAAAGGGGAAAGGCCAAAAAGAAGGCAAATATACACTGAGAAAGTGATATTTTGGAACAATGCACTGTCTACTCTTGAGCACATATCACTTTCCTATTCCCAGCACTACCTGCCCTGATACATACTGTATCTTCGTAAAGTTCAAATAATTATTGAAATTCTTTGCAATTATTGAAATAATTCCAAGTTAATAATTTGATTACTATAAAATGTGATTATTCAGAAATTTAATGGCTGACACTTTTAACAAGCCTTTTCAAATTTACCTCTCATTCTTGATCTCATGAAGCTTTATTGTTTGGATATTTAGAATTCCATGAAAAAAAATGCTGCTTATAATTTGAATAAAATGCCTAACTGATTTAAGTTGCAATAAAATATTTTTATTCTGGGCTTTGGTCATTATGCTCAGACCTAAGCTAGAGGAAGAAAGCATGGTAGATGAAGGAAAGAAGAAAGGCTTGATTTATTCTATAAAATAAGAGAGACTGTTGAAAGTGGAATAGCATGATATTAACTAATTTGAGGTATAACTGCAGATGAAATTTTGGGGTGATGGTGGGGTGGTTTGGAGCCGACAGCCAAGAAAGAATTCTTAAATAGGTCTTTGGTGCAAAAAGGTGCTTTCATTAAAGCACGGGGTCAGGACCCATGGGCAGGAAGAGCTGCACTGGGGTCATGACAGGTAACTCATTATAAACCCCCAGATTGGGAGGGGGTCAGAGATAGAGTAAGTCTCTAAGGTATTTTGGAAACAAGGTTTCTAGGACCTTGAGGGGCTAGCTGTTGGTAGGGAAATGCCGTTTATTACCATTTAATAAAACCTCAGTCATGAGACCCTTCAGATGTATATCAGGGGGCCATAAGCTTGGAGTATGATTGCCAGCCTGTATCTTGGGGTAGTTGAGATAAAGGAAGTAGACTTACAGGATCCTCCAGGTTGGGATAATGTTAAGCTAAGATTCTCTTTTGCCCCTAGCAAAGTGTCCTCATTGAGGCAACTGGGCTTTTAGAGAGCGGTCACTCTGCTGGTTTCAAGGACTTGTCAATGGGCTATCAGCAGTAAGGGAATTAATTTTTCATTTGCCTAAGTTTCCCACATCACCCTGGCAAGCAACTAAACCCCTTTTCTTTGTTCTTGGGTAGCCAGGAGTGTCCGAGGAATATCACACACATTCCATGGCAGGGTTGGGATAGGGGATACTCCCTCATCAACTGCCATATAAAGAATGAATCAGGAGGTGGAGGACAAGGATGAAAGCAGAGACCAGGTAGAGGTTTATTTCAGTGACAGGCCATGAGATGATAATGGCTTCTTGTAGGTTTATAGCAGTGGAAATGGAAGAAAATGGATTAAACTGAGAATGATTTTGCAGGGAAAGCCAACATGATTTACTGATAGACTAGAGGTGGAATGTGAGTAAAAGAAAGGAATTTTTAAAAAGCACCAGTCGCTTCTTTTTGGAGGAGGAGGCCAGAGTCAAATGTTGGCAGGGAGGCCAAGGCCCCTACCAGTGGAAACAGAGAGCTGGGGTTTAGGCTGTTCCACAATGGGTGAACCAGAGCCAGTGAGTGCCCCTCCACTCCCTCTGAGGCAGTACATCAAGGAGTGTACAGATGAAAATATTCAGGAAGGCCTAAGCGTCAGGCCTATACTTACAATGAAAAAATAGTTGGAAGATGTTAAGCAACCAGTTCCAATGTGATGATCTTCTCATCTGCCCTGCAGAAAGTTAGGACAATAAACAGCTTCATCCTAAACAGTTTGGTCACAAGAATAAGCTGAGAAAACTCAATATGTCTATCCTTATTAATTTCTTAGACTTCATAGACTTTATTTATTTATTTATTTATTTATTTATTTATTTATTTAATTTTTAAGTAGTCTTCATGCCCAGCACAGAGCCCAACATGAGGCTTGGAAATCAGGACCAATCCTGAGATCAAGACCTGAGCTGAGATCAAGAGAAGGACACTTAACAAAGTCACCCAGGTGCCCCAGACCTCTTAGATATTTTGATACGGAGTCCTGGGAATATAAAATGAGAAGAGAAAGCTAGAAGATCTTAAGCTGCTTTTTGTACTAATGCATAGGACTCCATCAAGAGAGACCTTGAGAATTACAAGGAAGGTGAAGAAATGCTAATACCTTGAAATAGTTAAGATGTTTCAAAAGCATCTACAATGAGTCATTGAGATGACACAGTTGGTTGGCTTCTTTGCCTGATGATTTGCCCCATTCAGAAGCAGATATGTGAGTAAAAACTGAAGCAAGAGATGTTGATGATAGCAACATTTGAAGTGGTCAGGATGAACTACAGAGAGAAAATGTATTTTGTCTGGAGAGATCAAATGATAAAGATGCTGCTTTGTGTACATAATTGATGCAATGAATGAAAGACAGTGAAGGATGTTTCTTTTTCTTCTTGCTTTTCTTTTTCTCTTTCAGTAAATAGCATCGTATATCAGCTAATTTGCTTTTGGACAGCCTTAAAAGAGTTATCACCAGAAGTCATGTAAATGGCTTGAGTCTCCAACTTTTTGAATCACGAGATGTCACAGGCAGTAATTTCATTTTATGGCAAGCATAAGCAAATGAGTGCACCTGCATTAGTGCAATCACCTTAAAAACCACAGTATTTGCTGCTATTGTATGGAACATTTCTGTTTTTGGAGTTGAAGTATAACATTGAAGATATTCTCAGTAACAGCAAGATTCCATCCTTGAAAAGTAGATTTGTCATTTGCTTTAAGAATGAGAGATAAATAAAGGATATCACGCTATATAAATGTGAAATAATAGTAATAAAAAAAGCAATATCTGTCTACTTTTCAGTCTGAGGCAGAGCACCCAAGGAAGGAACAGACTGGGATGAAGTAGAGTGGCACAGTGGAGAGCAAAGGATGATGGACTTAGAGCTGAGAGGCAAGAAATTGATAACAGGCACACACCTTATTCGGGATGTCTACCCTGTTTACACCATGTTGGATAACAATCCATCCCTCTTCAAAAGTCAATGCTTTCTGTTTCTTATTGTCGCTTGGAATACTACATAGGTTTTTGTTGGTCTGTTTAATGCCAGTTTCACAACAGTGGAATACTGACATAATGTTGTCATCACAGGTCTGGAACGTGCCGGTTTTCAACAAATATTAATTAAACCAATGATCATTGCAGTTGAACTTTTCACATTTTATTGTCTTAAAATACTTCTTTTGTGAATTTTCTATTGTTATCTTTGAGTATTTGTCCAGCTTTTATTATTTGTTTGAATGATTTATATATGCAAGGTATCTAGCCTTTTTAGTATTTGCAGAGAAAATATTTTTTCTTAGTTTTACATACTTTTTATTTTTTGTTTTTCCTTTTGTGTTCTTGTTTGTTTTGTTTTTTTTAGTAATTATACCTTGAGCTTTCACATGGTCAAATATAATATTCCTATCTTTTGTGACTTCTTCCATTACCTTTATGCTTATAAACATCTTCCTGACTAAAAAAAAAAATTTTTAAGTTTATTTATTTATTTATTTTGAGAGAGAGAGCAAGTAGGATAGGGGCAGAGATAGAGGTAGAGATAGAGGTAGAGAGACAATCCCAAGCATGCTCTGCACTGTCAGCACAGAGCCCGATGCAGGGTTCAAACTCATGAAATCATGACCTGAGCTGAAATCAAGAGTTAGATGCTTAACTGACTGAGCCACCCAAGCACCCTAACATCTTCCCCATTTTAATGGCACATATTCATCGTGTGTACATTTATTGTTTTTTAATTATGACATTTAAATTCTTTCTCTAGAATGTATTTTAGTGTGTAATATGAAAAGTATGTGACAAGCCTTGTTAAAATTATATTTGTTTCTAATAAATTGAATCATAAATTCAATTAACATTTTGTTAGGTATTTATTCACCAGAAATACTATTGATTGGTTGATTGATTGATTGTGTAATTGACACCATTGTTTGTTTCGGGTGTACAATGTAGTGATTTGATAATTGTATGCTGCAAAATGATTACCACAGTAAGTTTGTCACCATACATAGTGACACATTTTTTTTCTTGCGGTAAGAACTTTCAAGGTCCACTGTCTTAGCTGATTTCAAATAAGCAATACAGTATTATTAGCTATAGTAACTATGCTGTGCCTTATATCCTCATGACTTATTCATTTTACAACTAAAAAATTGCACCTTTCACCCCTTTCACCAGTTAGTTGTGTCCTCCCCTAGCCCTGCCTTAGGCAACCACCAACCTGTGGTTCATTAAAAAAATATATATATTTTAGATTCTACATATAAATAAGATAACATGGTATTTGTAATTTTTGTCTGACTTATTTCACTTGGTGTAATACCCTCAAAGTCCATTCATGTTGTTGCAAATGGTGAGATTTCCTTCTTATTAATGGCTAAATACTATTCCATTGTGTATATTTACCATATTTTCTTTATCCATTCATTCATCAATGGACATTTAGGTTGTTTAAATACCTTGGCTATTGCAAATAATGCTATAATAAACATAAGGATGCATATATCTTTTCGTTAGTGTTTTCATTTTCTTTGGATAAACACCCAGAGGTGGTATATCTATTTTTAATTTTTGAGGAACCTCCATACTGTTTGCCATAATGGCTGCACCGATTTACATTCTCAACAACAGTGCATGAGGGTTGCCTTTTTTTTCACATCCTTGAAAACACTTGTTATTTGTTTTCTTTTTGGTGATAGATTCTAATAGATGTGAGGTTCTATCTCATTGTGATTTTGATTTGAATTCCTCTGATGATTAATGATGTTGGGTGTCTTCTCATGTACTTATTGGCTACCTCAGAAATATTAAGTGACAGCTATCTACTAGATAAACACAGAGATAATGAAAAATATATGCCTTTTTTAAGTTACAGGTTAGTAGGTGAAATAGTAATGAAATATATAGGTAACAGTAATATATTTGCTAATTTATTTGCTAATAAAGAATATTAAATCTTATCAAATGTCTTTTAGAATTACACCTGTATTTTTCTTTTGACCTATTATATGATGTTAATTGTTTTTAAAATAATAAGCCATCTTTATTTTCCTCTTGGTATCAATGCCTCCTTTTTCACTGTTGTTACTATTTAACACATTCCTTGCTTTAATTTGGTGGTATTTTATTTAAGATTTAATATTCATAAGTGAGTTCACTTTTGTGGAGGGAGTTTTGTGTGAGTAAAAGAGACAGAAAATAAACAATATAAATGGCATAGAGATTAAAATTATGTTCTTGGAAGCTAAAATCATCGCGTGGTTTAACAAAATGCATCATAATGTTGCATTTGCATGTGTACACATAACAGTGATTTGGCACAAATTGATGGGAGATATCATTCTAGGAAGACAGTCAGGGACCAGATCACAGATATTTATATCATTTTAAGGAGTTTTTTGAGAGAGAGAGAGAGAGAGAGAGGCAGAAAGAGACAGAGACACAGAATCCAAAGCAGGCTGCAGGCTCTGAGCTGTCAGCACAGAGCCCAATGCGGGGCTCGAAGTCATGAATGAGAGCCAAACTCATGACCTGAGCCAAAGTCAGATACTTTACTGACTGAGCCTCCCAGGCATCCTTTAAGGAGGTTTTAATGGCTTTATCAGAGAAATAATGTAATAAGTTGTATGTCTTGGAAAAATCACTTTAGCAGAATTATGGGGACAAATAAGAAAGGTTGTGGTTATTTAATATTTTCATAGTTTAGATTAGAAAATATGAATGCTTGAACTATTTGTCATTGGGGATGGAACTAAGGGCATGGAAAAAGACAATAAGGACATTCAACAGAACATGGGCATAACCGAATATGGAAGGTGAGTGGCAATGAGAGAGAGGTAACCAGGGTAAACATAAGATTTTCATTTGCTTACTGCTAACCACTGAGATAAGCAATACAGATGAAGAGGAGTATTGATCAGGGGAGAAATTGGGCTTGAATCAGAGATGCTTATGCAACGTCTAGATGGAACTGTCCAGTAAGCATTATAAACTTGCATTTCAGGGAGGGATACAAACTTGGAGTCGTAAAGCAATTAGTTGAGGTTATGCAGATGGTAAAGGCAGCCCTGGGACAATATATATTTTGAGAAGAGATGCAAAAATAGAATGGTAGGGAAATGTACGTATAGGATAAAACTGAAGTAGAGAATTGAGATAAACAAGGAAAAGCAAGAGAGATTGGTGGCCTGAAGGGCAAAGGGGGTAACAAAGGTTTAAGAAGAAAGGAAGTGATCAGTAATCTTACAGATACCAGCACTTCATGAATATGAAGGGAATAAATGTCTTGAATTAAGGAAATTGGATGTCAATTATAAATTATTTTGTACTGTAGACATTTCTTAATTTCATTTACTTACCAATATTTAATCAATAGAAAAATCACAATAAGCCTGATTCAAAGCTGTCATGTTGGTTTGGCAAAATGTAGCTTAATAACCTTTAATGATAAAATGCCACATTTCCTGTGGATTCTTTTTTCATCCTCACATTCGTTCTATTACAAAAATTTCCCTTTGCTGGATAATAGATGTAAGATCAAGCATATTTTGGCTTTCTAGGAACCAAGAGCTACCTTCACTGGCTATAAGCAGATGAGTGGGAGTGTCATGGTCAAACCTGGGATGGAAAGGAGATTGAGGTTGAAGTCCTTTAGTGACTTCCAAGAAACGCACAAAAATCACCCCCACAAGGAAGGAAAGAGGTTACCTTTCTTGTGATTCTGCCTGATGACTTAAAGTCAAATGCTACATGCAGCCCTGTCATCCTAAATTTGACTTACTGAAGGCTGCCACCAATTAAAAAAAAAAAAATCTGCATCTTATGATGGAAGTAAAGTGTCTTGAAAAATGGCACTGCTTTCTTACTTGTACAAAGATTTCATACGGGCCATCAGTCACTTTAGTCTTACTTCAATCTGTGACCTAGAAACACAAGGATTATGTATAGATCTCATTCAAATTTAAACATCTCAAGAAGGAATGTCAAAGCTGAAGAATGAAAGTTTGCTATGGTTTTCTTTGCCATTGCAGGCCCTTTATTTGTAAAGCTTGAATATCTTTCAGTTTTATGGCATCCAACCACAATCATTTTCACTATTGTAATGAAGGCTGACACAAAACTGGGTCCAATATTTTTCAGTATAATAAGAAAGAAGGCCATTAGATAAAGAAAAGATGTTTTGTTCCTTTTGGTTTCACCAAACAATATTTCACATGAATTTTCTGTTTTCACACATGAATAATTTTTACTGGCTCTAATATTCCATTCTCTAGATTCGAAGTTTGTGCAAATACTGTATTAAAGAAAAAAAATATGTGACAGAGGTTGAATGTGGTCCACAAGCCTAAAATACTTACTATCTTGACCTTTACAAAAAGTTTTTCAGCTCCTGCTGTAGATGGACCATAATGGTCTTTAACCAGTTTATTCTTTTTTTTATTATTTAAATTTTTTAATGTTTATTCAGAGAGAGAGACAGACAGAGACAGAGACAGAGTGTGAGAGGAGGAGGGGCAGAGAGAGAGGGAGACACAGAATCCGAAGCAGGCTCTGAGCCATCTGCATAGAGCCCAATGTGGGGCTCGAACCCACGAGCTGTGAGATCATGACTTGAGCTGAAGTTGGAAGCTTAACCCACTGAGCCACCCAGGTGCCCCAGCTCATTCTACATAGATTTAAGCACATAGGTTGTTTTCAAAAAAAATTTAAGCCATTTTACACAATACTGCAATTATACCATTTTGTACAAACATTTCACACACATAAGTGAATATATCTATTGAAAAATTTCTCTGAAGTGAAGTTGTATTTATGCAACTATGTGCATTTAAAAAATCATCAAACTACTCTCCTCAAATTTGCATTAATTTATGTTCTGTTAAGAGGGATTTTTTTTCATTGACTTTGGATGCTATTAAACTTTAAATCCTCATGAATATAACACATGAAATAACTTTTCATTCTCTATATCTGCAAGTAAGTGTAAAGCTGGGCCTCTTTACATATTAGTGATTATATTTATTTTGTTATTGCCCGATAAAGGAAATTTCTTATTGGATTTTCTTGATTATGTTGTTCTGCATCAAGTCTAGGCATATTGTAGAAATTATCCCTTTGGTGGTCACATAATTTTATTAGGCATCCCTTGTCTTTTTTTCACATCATTTTTTCATTACTGAGTTATATGATTAATGTTTGTGTTATTGAATATATCATTCCATTGCTTTGTATTTCTGGGTTTTATTACATAATTGGAGGATTTTCTCTGTATCAATATTATTAAAATATTCTTTCATGTTTTCTTTCAATAAATTTATGATTTCAATTTAGTTTAATTCTTTTGACCATCTGGAATTTGATTACATTGGGGTGGGATGATGTAGGAATTTATATATATTTTCTTTTCAAATGAGTAGTCAGTATTTGCATTGACTGAATAATCATGACATGTATATATGCATGCATGTGCATATATATATGTTTGTATAAAGATTCTGATTAAAAGAAAAAAGGCTGAGGGAAAAGGATTTTACTATATAATAATTTCCAAAGTTTATATTGAAGAAAAAAAGATACATTTCTTTCCTGCCATAAAACTACTAGAGAAAGAGGGAGTTACTCCTTAATTGGATGCAGTTAGAAGTTCAGTGAGGAGTATTATCTTTTCTTCATTTCTATGTGACCCTTGTGGGGGCCCTGGGTAGGCTGCCCTAAAATATGCCACAATGACATTTTGATTATTTTTAATTAAAGTTACTTAAGAAATGGCCAGTGCAAGAAGCCCTCAAATTCCTCATTATCTTCCCGAAAGACAGAAAATACATCTCTCATGTGAAGGGTACCTTCTTTGTACCAGGAGATAAAGAGACATCTCCAGACATAGGGAATTCAGGACCAATAGTGCTGCATACACAAACCTCATTACTTTTGCTAACTTACTACTCTAGCCCAGATTCTGTTTAGAATTTCTTACCAATGGAAGCTCTCAGACATAAGTTTTCTTCTTTTCTGTTAATTCTTCACAGATGTATGTTTCTTTGTCTAAAATGTATAACAGCTGCATGACTTGGTCATTTCTGTAGGGCTCAATTTTATCAGGCCTCTGTGTGGGTGCAATTAAATTTTTTTTCTCCTGTTAATGTGTCTTTCACATTAATTTAATTCTTAGACCAGCTAAAAGAATCTTGAAGGGTAAAGAAAAAATTTTCCTCTCCAACACTCTTGATTTAAATCTTTCTTCCCTCTATATACAAGTGATATTGCCAAGCTTACTTGTTGATATGCCAGCTTCTGAGATCTTCACAATACTGATATTGCTAATCTTGCTAATGGAGGCAGGTTTTTGTAGTATTTAAGATCATGGGCTCCAAAGTTAGTGAAACCTAGCTTGTGAAAATTACTGGCCTGTTTCCTCATCTTTAAAATGGGTTCATAGTGGGGCACCTGGGTGGCTCAGTTGGTTGAGTGTCTTTCGGCTCAGGTCATGATCTCACAGTTCGTGGGTTCGAGCCCTGCGTTGGGCTCTGTGCTGACAGCTCAGAGCCTGGAGCCTGCTTCCGATTCTGTGTCTCCCTCTCTCTCTGCCCCTCCCCTGCTCCCGCTTTGTCTCACTCTGTTTCTCAAAAATAAATAAATGTAAAAACAAATTAAAAAAAAATAAATAAAAATAAAATGGGTTCATAGCAATACCTGCTTATACGGTTGTTTTTTTGTTTAAATTAATAATTTGTAAAAAGGCTTTGCCATAATGCCTCCACATAATAAGTGCTTAATAAGTGTCAATAATTACTATTATTACAACTTTTGTTACTCTTATTATACTTATTATTGTTCTCCCTAATTCCATCCTTGGAAATTCTAATCTAATTGTCCTGAGATGAGGTCAATTATCAGTAGTTTCAAAAAGGTCCCAGGTGATTTCAATGTGCAGCCAAGATTGAAGAACAAAATAACTTTTTGATTCAAACCAGCAGCCATCTAGTTAGTCTGGATAACTCACTCATATCATTGTCCTAGGTTATAAGCAGCCAGGGGATTACAATATTCAGATGATGCTTGAAATTGCTCTTGGCTACTCTCATTCAGCCCATGTATTTGTACTTTCGGCTCTCTAGAGAAAGCTATTCCTAGTTAAATTTCAAAATGAATTTTATTTTTGACCTAGGCTTTACCATATTAGAAAGATCCAATAAAGATTCAACTAGTCAGGGCCTCTGAAAGATGATGTGTCTATAATGTCTGTAATGGTGAAATTGGTTGGTGTCACAGAAGTTGGATGAACAAGACCTAAATACCATATTTTCTATTCCTAGTTGAAGAGCTATATCCAGGACAATAATTATCAAATTAGAATAAATTACCCATGTTATATTTCAAAGGTCCATCTTTTGGTCTGATTCACTCCTTAATTTATAAAAGATAAATGGCAAATAATTACACAGAGTTTTTTTTTTTTTTTTTTTTTTTTTGGTATGGTGAAAGTTCCCTTGGTACTACAATGTAAAGCAAGTTTTTAAGAGTTAATAAAATTTACATCATAAGCTAAAATTAAGCTGAAAGAACTTTCAATATTCTGTTATAAAGATTGGCTGCCATGAAATGCTTGTAAATATTGCCAAATTCCTACAGTGCACATGCCCACATTTTAATTAGTAATTCCTATAATATTAGGAAGAGATAGTTATAGGTATATTAGCAAAAATGTCTTGAGTTGGTTACAGTTGTCTATTACCGCCATCCTTATTACCTAATGATAAACTACTAATAATGTTGCTTTAGTTTTTTCTTTTACTATATTTTGTTGGGGATATTTGGTTAACATAACAGAATGTATTATTAGATTTTGAATTTTTTGATTATAATTTTCTAATATCTGGAACTGAAGACATAAATGTATTATGATTCAAATGTTTCCAAAGTAGATACAGAAATAAGACACACAATATTTATTTGGAGTATGATTATTGTTACTGGTAATTTGTTTTTTTCACAGGTAAGAAGTAGTGAAGAGTTAGTGTGGTGGATTGAATACAGGTTTTTATTGCCACTCCATTCCCAAAACCCACAAATATTTGGGTAACAATATAAAAGGGAGAGAGCATCAAAATTTTGGAATCTGGACACTCATTGGATAAGAGGAAATGATTTAGCAGAACAGAAAAAAATTGAACACTAATAGTGGAGAAACTCCAAAGAGCTGATTCATGATGTAGAACTCCAGAAAGTCTCAGGAAATGGTAACATCAAGTACTTCTGAAATTGCGAGTATAGGTAGGAATAGAAAAATGAGAATTGGTTGAAAGTCTTCTATTTAGAGGAATCCTCCCTTCCTTTCTAATCACCCAGGTAACTACCTTTTCCTCCCTTTAATAGAAGATCAAAGCTTTACTTTTCAGACTGGTTAAACCAAGAAGTATTCATGCTTCAGGGAGACCAAGCATAGCTGAAGGAGAAATGCCGTACAAAACACACAAGGACTAAATGGATGCCCAAATGTTCGTCTACCTTCCTCTAGTCTGGAGTGTGGTTTGTGCTTCACGCTCAGAGATCTGAAAGATTTCTTTCTCCATAAATTGAGCAGCAAAAAAGAATATATCAATATAAATTAACGGATAACAATGTTCTAATTACATAGCTGACTTCTTGCAAAATTACCCCAATATGATGCTCTCCTGTCAAGAAGTCCTGCCTATACAAAACTTCTGGTCCATATTTTAGTGTCCTATTTTTACATGTGAATTCATAGAGTCACCGGGGGTTGGATGAAATGTTCTAATACAATTTGAGGTCAAAGTGTACATTGGTTGATGAATGGATAAAGGAGATGTGATATGTATATACAATAGACTACTATTCAGCTGTAAAAAAAATGAAATCTTGCCATTTGCAATATGTATGGCACTAGAGAGTATAATGTTAAGTGAAATAAATGAGGTGGAGGGGCGACTGGGGGGCTTAGTCAGTTGTGCATCTGACTCTTGATATCAACTCAAGACAAGATCTCATAGTTCATAAGGTCAAATTGACAGTGCGGAACCTACTTGGGATTCTCTCTCCCTCTCTCGGCTCCTCCCCTGTGCTCTCTCTCTCTCTTTCTATCTCAAAATAAATAAACTTTTTTTTTAAACAACAATAAGTCAGCCAAAGACAAATAACATGATTTCATTCATATGTGGGATTTAAGAAACAAAACAAACAAGCAAAGGGAAAAAATAAGGGAGAGAGACAAAGCAAGAAACAGGCTCTTAATTATAGAGAACAGTCTGATGGTTGCTAGAGGGGAGGGGATGGGGGATGGGTTAAATATGTGATGGGGATTAAGGAGTATACTTATCATAATCACAGAGTGAGGTATGGAAGCGTTGAATGACTATATTGTACACGTGAAATTAATATAACACTGTATGCTAATTAATGGGAATTAAAATAAAATTTAAATTTAACAATATGTATGGAAAAGAAACTCAGAGGTAATAAGGGCAATATAAAGATCAGAAAAAAAATAAAACTCTTATCATTATTATTCTTTGAGAGATGAGAGAAGATATAATGAGACAAGAACAGGCTACTAAATCTCCATCCACAGATGAATGGATAAACACACACACACACACACACACACACACACACACACACACACAGGGGTGCCTGGTTGGTTCAGTTGGCTAAGCGCCCGACTTCAGCTCAGGTCATGATCCCATAGTTTGTGAGTTTAAGCCCTGTGTCAGGCTCTGTGCTGACAGCTCAGAGCCTGGAGTCTGCTTTAGATTCTTTGTCTCCCTCTCTCACTGCCCTTCTCCCACTCATGGTCTCTCTCTCTCTCTCTCTCTCTGTCTGTCTCTCTCTCAAAAATAAATAAACATTAAAACACACACACACACATACACACACACACACACACACACACACACACACACACTCAATGGAATGTTATTCAGTCTTAAAAAAGGAAACTCTGACAACATGGGCAAACTTCAAGGGTATTACTCACAGTGAAATAAGCCAGATACAGAAAGATAAATATCTCATGATCTCCCTGATATGTGATTTGTAAAATAGTCAAACTCACAGAAGCACAGTAGAATGGTGGTTGTGAGAGGCTGAAGGGAAGGGAAAATGAGTAGATGTTGGCCAAGGGGTACAAAGTTTCAGTTATGCAAGATGAATAGCATAATATATCTAATATACAGCATTGTGAATACAGTTAACAATACTATATTGTATACCTGAAATTTACTAAGAGAGTAGCTCTTTTATTTTTTTAAGTTTATTTCTTTACTTTGAGAGAGATAAAGACAACATAAGCAAGGGAGGAGTAGAGAAAGAGGGTGAGAGAGATAATCCCAAGCAGGCTCTGCACTGTTAGTGGGGAGTCTGATGTGGGGGCTTGAACTCATGAAACCTAAGCAGAAACAAAGTCAGATGCTTAACGAACTGAGTTACCCAGGCACCTCTAAGAGAGTAGATCTTAAGTGTTCTCACCGCCCCCCCCCCACATACAAATAGTAACTATGTGAGGTGAAGATGTTAATTAGCATGATTATTGCAATTATTTTACAGTGTATAGAATATCAAAACATCAATTTGTACACCTTTTATTTATTTTTTTTAATTTTTTTTAACGTTTATTTATTTTTGAGACAGAGACAGAGCATGAACGGGGGAGGGTCAGAGAGAGGGGGACACAGAATCTGAAACAGGCTCCAGGCTCTGAGCTGTCAGCACAGAGCCCGACGCGGGGCTCAAACTCACTGACTGCGAGGTCATGACCTGAGCCGAAGTCTGCCGCTTAACTGACTGAGCCACCCAGGCGCCCCTACACCTTTTATTTTTTTAATGTTATGTATTTTTGAGAGTTGGCGGGGGGGGGGGGGGTTGAGGGGCAGAGAGAGAGGCACACACACAAAATCTCAAGGAGCCTCCAGGCTCTGACCTGTCAGCACAGATCCCAACACGGACTAGAACCCGTGAACCATGAGATCATGACCTGAGCTGAAGTCAGATGCTTAACCCAATTTGTACACCCTTTATATATATAATTTTCATGTCTCAATTTTACCTTAGTAAGGTTGGTGGGAAAAACAAGATATTAAGAAGAATATTGAGAGAACAAAAAAAGATTTTAGAAATTAAAAAAAAAATAAATGAGAGTAGAATCTTCAAACACTCAATAGGCGCTTTAGAAGATAAAGTTGAAGAAAGCAGGAAGTGAAACAACATTGGCAACAAAGGAAATGCAAATAAAAGAAAAAGTAAAGCAAATAAGATAAACAATCAAAGGGCCCAATGTCTGAATATTTTTAAAAGCAAAGAACAGAAAATTGAGAGAAAATTTTGAAAAAATTAATTTTTAAAACTTCCCAGAATTAAAGGGTTGAATTTAAGATTAAGAAACTCCATCGAATGGCTGCTCAGTGATTGAAAACAAAACAAAACAAAACAAAACAAAAAAACAAAAAAACATACACCAGTGCCATCATCATGAAATGTGAAAAAAAAACTACTAATAACTACTTTTATGAAAAGTTAAACTTTTAACATTTTTGAAAGAAAATAGGTGAGTATCTTATAAAATCAGTGGAAAAAGCATTTATGTAACACAAAAGGAAAAAAGCAAAAAAAAATCAACACATTGGAATGTATCAAAATTTAAATTATTTGTATCAAAATACATCATTTAAACATTGAAAAAGTAAGCCACAAACAAGGAGAAGGTATTTTCAAAGCACATAACTTACTATAGAGAATATATAAGGAACTCCTATAATAAGAAAAATCATGCCCTCCCCCCATTACCATAAATAGACAACTACAGTAGGCAGTATACTAAGGAGAAATTGCCAAATGGCCAAGGAACATATGGAAATATTTGCAACCTTACTAATAATTAAAGGAATAAAAATTTAAACCATAACAGAGTATCATTTGTAAATTTTTAAAAATGCAATTAAACCCAGTGTTTTAAGGATATAGAGAAACTGGAAATCCTATTCTCTGTTGCTGGGAATGTGGTAAACTGGTTCTGCTAGTTGGAAGAGTAATTAGGCAATATCCAGTAAAGTTGAAAATGCAAATTATCTTTCACCCAGCAATTATAGTCCCAGAGAATGCTGGTGCATGTTTACAAGGACATATGTGAAAATATTTACTATAGCCATGCTTGAAATGGTGAAAAATTGGAGACAATCTAAGAGCCACAAATAACAAAGTGAATACATAGTGTTAGGGAATCAATTATCCACAGTTACTGAATTTACTATTTTTATTGCCTGATTTCCTTTATTCAGATTTATCAAAGTCAGTTGATGAAAGAGTGTGTACTCAATTGAAGAGTTTTTCAAAACTTGTGAGATCATCTAAAAGAAGACAACGAAATTTTTACAGTCACTTTGTTTTTCAGTGGAGTCATTTGTACCACTTTTAAGGGTGAAACATTACCATTTAAGGCTGTTTTATTTTATTTCTGAAGGGCATTTGCAGGAAGCCATGCAGCTTTCTCCATATCTTCTGTACCACGTCCATGTTTTCTGATGAAATGGGCACAATTTGCATACTTACCCGCATGCATGTAGGGATTGGCTAAAATGAAATAAAAGGCAAATAAAATGCTGCTCCTTGAATTAAAATATTAGTTATCCAAAACTATGTTGTCTTAGGGAAAGCCCATTTATTTTTTTACATATTCTGTTATTCAAAGCTCACTACCTACGTAAGAAGTAATAGTCTTTTTTGTTTTAGAATTTTTTAAATGTTTATTTATTTCTTTTGAGTGAGAGTGCATGTGCAAGCAGAGACAAAAGGCAGAGAGAGAGAGAGACAGAATCCCAAACAGGCTCCATACAGCACAGAGCCCAACACAGGGCTCATTCCCATGAACCATGACATCATGACCTGAGCTGAAACTAAGTCAGACACTTAATCAACTAAGCCACCCAGGAGCCCCAAGGTGATAGTCCTAAACCACTTAATAGGCATACCGACAGAGCAGATACAGAGTTCACACAACCCACACATCTTTATGAAATAAAATAAATCCCCCTATGCTGTTCCAGTAAGGTTCACAGTAACAGAAATAAGCTTGGTTCCCAATATATTTCAGGTGTTACTTACTTAGCCCAGTATGTATATGTGGCTAATATATGTGAGTGTGTGTTCAGAGGGGATTGTACACAGGGGCAAACATAGCAAACAGGGTACCCAAATCTAGCTCACACTCCATTCAGCAAACCATACAAAGGAGTAGTATCTTATGCTAGCACTCTGGTGTGTATATTTATGTGTGAATGTAGTGTCTAAGGATTAATAGAAGGTAGCTGGAACTTACAACATATGTGCTTAAAATAGCCCAAAGTTTCTTTTCAAAGTTCTTTTCAGGTGCCTGCTTCCCATGAAATGCAGCTATGAGGGAAGAATCAAGTGATGTAGTTGGTAGAGTGTGTTTGTGAGTGTGTGTGTGTGTGTGTGTGTGTGTGTGTGTGTGTGTGTGATGGGAGAGGTGGCCACATTGGGGAGAACACCACCCAGTTTCTCTTTCATACATTCCTTGGCTTTTCTGAAGCCTGACCCTATCTGAGACTGTATAGTCCGTTTCTATACATTTGCCTTTCCCCTCCCCGAGAAAAAGGAGCTAGTAGAAAAGAAGTACTTAAAGGAAAACTTCATCTCTACTTTGGCTTAACTTTGCTGCGCCCGACTACCTCAATGCCTACCTTATTTTAGTCACCACCAGTCTCAAATGACAGCTGAACTTACCATTTCATTTTTAGTTCTGTTATCACTGCCAAGGTCAAAATGCCTGAAGTAGGAAAAAGGACTCAGAAGCAGAAGGGGGAAGTACATATATCAGGGCAGATTCTGAGGCTGTCAAACTCTGTGAGGTAGACATAACCACATAAAGATGCAGAATGGATATTAATTATTGCAAAGCCCATTATCACAATGATGGGGGAAGTCTTCACATGGCTTGCCTCTTTTATGTGGAGTCTTCATGACTTTCCCAATATTTCCACTGGCAATGGAATATTCAAGGGACAGAATCAGTGACAACACTAAGGAATACAGGTTGTGTCATGTGAATGGAATACACAACAAGAGTCACGGAAGCTCAGAAAAAGGAGAGAGAGATTTCTGAAGACTGGAACCACAAAGACTATTTTAAGGTAGATTGGTAGGATTTAAATATACATAGAAAAAGGAGATGGTGTTCCACTGTCTTTACAGTTCACCAAAGGTATGCAACAGAAGACAGGTTTGTAGTAAGGTTCCTAAGAATTTTGGGGACTGGCATCTCACAGAGTATTTCTTAATTTTTATTGAATAAATTTGCTTTCATTGAGAATCTATTATGTCCTATGAAGTAGGCTAGGTACTTAACATAGCCTATCATATTTACTCTTTAGAAAATCCCTGCAAGAAATGTATTGCTACTGCCTCTTTATAGATAAGGAAAAAGGAGCTCGGGGTTAAGTCATTGGTGAACTGAAGGCCACAAAACTACTTAGTAACAGAGCCAATGTTTGCACTTGTACCTCATGGACCACTGAGCCCATTCTCCATAGGAAAAGTAAAACTTTAACGTGTAATGATTCATATCACTGATGAGCAACTCAAACTGTAAAGAAGCTAGTTTAAAACATTGTTTTTCAGGGTGCCTGGGTAGCTCAGTTGGTTAAGCGTCAGATTTTGGCTCAGGTCACGATATCGCAGTTCTTGGGCTCAAACCCTGTGTCAGCTCTGTGCTGACAGCTTGGAGCCTGGAGCCTGCTTCAGATTCCATGTCTTCCTCTTTGTCTGCCCCTCCCCTGCTCGTTCTCTGTCTCTGTCTCTCAAAAATAAATAAACAGTAAAAAACTTAAAACGTTTTTCGCAAAAAGCAGAACCAGACCTATAAATAGAGGGAACAAACTGATGGTTGCCAGGGGGAAATGTGGTGGGGGAGGGGGGTGGGAGGGATGCGAAAACTGAGGGAAGAGGGAGATACAAGCTTCCACTTATGGAATGAGTAAGTCATGGAAATAAAGGGCACGACATAGGGTGTATAGTCAATGATATTATAATCGCCTTGAACAGTGACAGATGCTGTACTTGTGGTGAGCACAGCATAATGTACAGAGAAGTAGACTCACCATGTTGTACACCTGCAAATAATGTGACCCTGGGTATCAACAACATTCAAATCAAAAGAAATTATAAAATTTTATTCTACATGGATTAAAAACAATCACTTGTTTTTAAAAACTTCTTTTGGTCATAATAATCTTTAATGTACTACTGAAAACAGCAAGTCACGGGTCTGCAAGCTATTCAGCAAGGTAGTAACAGCAAATACTTCTACAGAGTGATGGATTATCATTTCATTACACTTTTATTTCAGATAATTCTCTCCTGTTATTATTATGTTACTAAAGAGTTGCCAAGTGGCACTTTTATAATAATCTCTGTTTTATTTTAAAAACCAGTTCTTTTTTTAAAAATATAATTTACTGTCAAATTGGCTAACATAAAGTGTGCTCTTGGTTTTTGGGGGTAGATTCCCATGGTTCATTGCTTACAGACAACACCCAGTGCTCATCCCAACAAGTGCCCTCCTCAGTGTCCATCACTCATTTTCCCCTCTCCCTCACTCCCCCATCCACCCTCAGTTTGTTCTCTTGAACACCTTTTTTTTTTCCCCATTAAATTTCTTTTAATTATTTTTCGTGACCATTAACAATTAAAGTTGGCTATCATTGTCCTGTTAGGGTTCCTGTCTGAAAAGTTGGGTAGCCAACCACCTTCAATCAATTTACGTACAATGTAGTTTTGTAGTTTTGAATATTATTACCCTAGCAGCTTTGTTCTGAATGCATTCCAATTTATCTATAACTCCTATTAAAAAGTGTTATGCCAAATATAAACACACTATTCTTTTTTTAAAAAAACTTTTTATTCATTTGTTTTGAGAGAGAGAGAGGGAAGGGGAGGAAGAGAGAGAGAGGGAAAGAGAGAGACTCTCAAGCAGACGTCTTCTGCACCAGCAGTGTGGAGCCCAACACGGGTCTCGAACTCATGAACCATGAGATCATGACCTGAGCTGAAACCAAGAGTGGGTTTCAACCAACTGACTGAGCCACCCAGGTGCCCCTAAACACACTATTCCATGCATGATCTATCTTTTGAGTTATTTGGCAGACATATTGGACTAAAGCAATGCTGAGAAAATTTTAAAAATCCTAATAATTTATACTCCCATCTACTAGTAGTAAAGTTGAGAATAAAATTAAAGGTTACTAAAGGTTTTCCTTTTAGTAAAAGGAATAGCTCTTTTTATTAAATAATTCAGCAAATGTTTTACCTGAGATAAGCAGATGGGAAAAATAATATGTTTTATGTCCAAAAGGGAATGAACATATTTTGATCTTTGGCACAGCAGTATATGTGTGTGCGTGTGTGTGTGTGTGTGTGTGTGTGTGTGTATGTATATATATACATATGTATATATATATATATATATATATATATAGAGAGAGAGAGAGAGAGAGAGAGAGAGAGAGAACACCAAGTGCTTCTTTTTCCTGTTTGGTTACTCTGAGTTGTGCAAGGTGGTAGTAATGTATTTGGAAAAAAAAAACAAACATCCTAAAAGATCTTATCATCTGCTTCAGTACTACAGTACCATTATTTAATTCTAAAGAGGAACTTTGTTAATAGTTACTGTTTTCTTATAACTAGGTTTAACAGTGTTCGTAATAATGGGTTAGGAAGGGTTATGCTTTACTGCAATGGTCTCGCTCGATAGCGTAACACTATTTAGCTAAGGGAGAGATTCATGTTTGTTTTTTTTTCTTAATAGCATTCCATGGAATCACAAACTGATCACTCAGCTTTTAGTAAATTGCCTTTATGTAGTCTAAGATTTATATAATACATGTTATAAAATCCCACATTATGTTCCATTATTAATTTGATCATACCTTCTAATATGAGATTTAATGAACATAGAAAATTAACTTTTGCTTTATTTTTATTACCAAAATGCCACCATATTGAAACAAAATGTTCCAATAATTTTCTAGAAATGTATTATCATAACTTAGTGAAAGAAAAGATCTCCCATATAAATCAAAAGGGAAAAGATGAGCTTTATGTAAAAATTGATGTAATAAATTTTTTTCTGAAAACTGTTAATTTCTGATGCTTTCATTAAAAAATAATTTGCCTCCAATATTGTATTGATCTAGATTAGGAAGGCAGCCACATTTTAGGGGGTGGTCTCTGGAGGCAGTCACCCTTGTTCATACCCCCTTTACCACTCACTAGCTGAGAAAACTTGAGCAAGTGATATATCCTCTTTGTGCCTCCATTACCTCATCTGAAAAATGGAATAATATTAATAATCATGAGATGTTGGGGTTATTATTAAATAAGTTTATTATCATCAAATAAGTTTATTCATTCAAAAATTCCAGTGCTTGCAATATTGTAGGCACCTAGTGATTATTATTCCATTTCACTAATTTTTAAACAATTTGTTAGCAACACTAGACTAAGCAAGATACTATGAAGAATATAGAGAAGAATATGTGGGAGTGATAGCAGTAGGGCAGTGTAAGACATTCTCTTTTTATCTCCTCTATTTTTCTAAATGTTTAAAATTTAATTAATTAATTGTTTTTAAAAATGTTTACTTATTTTTGAGGGAGAGGGAGACAGAGAATCCAAAGCAGGCTCCACGCTGTTAGCACAAGCCGATATCCATCCCACAAATCTTGAGATAATGACCTGAGCCACCCAGGCCCCCCTTTTTATCTTCCTTTTAAAAAAAACAGAGAAGGGGTGCCTGGGTGGCTCAGTCGGTTAAGCATCCGACTTTGACTCAGGTCATGATCTGGCGGTTGGTGAGTTCGAGACCCGCGTCGGCTCTGTGCTGACCGCTCAGAGCCTGGAGACTGTTTCAGATTCTTTGTCTCCCTCTCTCTCTGACTCTCCCCCGTTTATGCTCTGTCTCTCTCTGTCTCAAAAATAAATAAACGTTAAAAAATTAAAAAAATAAAAAATAAAAAATAAATAGATAAATAAATAAACGGAGAAGGCATCCATACCTGAGTACAAGCAACTTTGTGGTATTTTAGAACCTAGTAATGACTCCCAAGAGTCCACTGAGGAATTTCACCTACCAGTGCTGCTGGTAAAACACAGACAAACCTCCAGAAAGGCTGTGGAACCAGAGGAGCCAGCAAAACTGCCTGGATCCGTCCTGCTGCTGGGCTTTTATGCTGGGGCAGGCATTCAGGCCCAAGAGAGAACCTGCAGAAGTCCAGCATTCCTCCTCTAGGAGACTCCAGCACACGACTGGAGGGTGGAGGGGAGGGGGGGCGGATAGGAATTTGGCCCCTCAAGGAAACACTGTGTGGGGGACGATTTATCCAGCAAAGGCTATCTCTTCCGCAGGGGAAAAACAAAGTGGTGCCCGACAGTCCACTACCCCAGATAAACAGGATGTGGCTGGAGAAACCGATTTCTCCCCACCAACACTTGGAGTAGGGAGTTGGGAGCTCCAGCCTGGGTCGGGGGTGAGGTGTGGGGTTGGGGTGGAGGGCATAGGGAGGACAGTCAGGAAGACACAGATAAGAATTTCAAATGGTGTTAAAGGGATTGTGTTCAGCAGAACCATGAATGTCTTGGAGTGACACCCTGGAGATCTCCCTAGCAGATCCACGTGTACCCTCAATGCGCTGAGTTCTACACCTATTATCTAGTCCCCATTTGTTGCTGAGTCCTTGTGCCTGCTCCTGAGTGAGCTTGGGAGAAGGAGCCCAGTAAAGTGAGCCCAAAGAGAAAACAGGCCATAGTTGGTGGACAAAGGACAAACGACCAACTTTAGCTATAGCGCCCCCTTCTGGGAACAAAAGAGAGGTTTCTAAAAGCCCCTGGGTGAATTCTAAGAACCAGGGTAGACATAAAAGATTAGATTGGGGAAACAAGAGGAAACAAGAGTGAAGCAAACACATTTTCACAGAGGACAAACACACAAACCTTTCAGATCAGAGCAACACCATAGAAATAACACTTCATCTGCTAAAGGCAAGGGGCCTTTACTATCGTTAAGGAGACGTCTGCTCTGAGCACCGTGTCTTAGACCTCACTGGGACAAACCCAGACACATAAGAGAATGTTCCGCAGGCCTTTAGAAGTGACCTTCACAAAGAGCACCCTCTTGATCTACTACACTTACCATCGGTAGATTTTATTCAAACTTATTCCAAAGCTGAAACTAAAAGAAATAGGGAATCCTACTTTGAAAGCTGAGCAGCTCCAGGAAAACTAACAACCACCCACAGAAAACTCCAGCAGGCTACCTGTACAAAACATAGGGAGCCCATTCTTGCAAGGGCTTACTTCAGTGAGAAAATATACCTAAGGATAACTTGAATCTCAGATGGCCCAAATGGGGTTCTTTTGACATGTCTGAATTAGTTTTCTTGAACACACAATTAAAGAAAGCTGGCTATTAAGGCGAAGCAACCAGAAACTAGGAATCCTTTTGGTTCAGTCAGTAGAGCCCCCAACTTTTGAGAATAATACAGGTAGGCACTCTGGGCTTCATCTGTTTTTTTGGTATCTTTGGACAAAACTGACCACGTTTTAACTGGAAAATGGGTAATAACTAATGGATCCCTAAATTAGAATGCTATCTTGCAATTAGTTTTGTTTAATAAAAGAAATATTTTGGAAATTGGGTCTTTAATACCTTTGTACAAATATCTTTGTAGTGAAACAAAGACTAGGTCTTGTTTATATCTTGTTTGTGTTTATGTGTCCATATGTGTTATAAATGTGTTATAAACCTCTTGCATAAATTATCTTCCCACTGGAATTAATGAACTGATTTGTTAGCACATAAATATTTCCAACACAGTATTTGTTGAAGGCCTTTTATAAAGTGCACACTTTATTACTCACTCATGTTACTTCAGTAGCATGCTAACCTTTCATTCTGCTTTCATTTCTTGTCTTCCTTTTTTCCATGTTGATGGAATTTTATAAGCATTTTTCTCTCAGTGTCTCTTAATTTCTTGTTGGCTCAGATCTTCAGGTATGATCGGACTAGGGTGAAATAATAATAGCTTCCTGAATTGGGGTGACTTAATTATCAGATTGAAATGATCTTTCAATTGTCAGATATTCTACTTGTCTTTCAAGTTACGGTTTCTATTCAATAACCTGGGGCATTTCTATCAAGGCATGTAAAAGAAGATACATCTAAGAAATTCCAGGAATATCATGTGTTAACCTGCATAAATGGCTCAGGTGAATTTGAGGATTTACCTGGTCTTTTACAAATGCTCTTGCAAATAATGCCATTTATAATTTTCCTTAGTTATAAGATAAATCATTGCAGTTTATCCTGATATTTATTATTTTCTTACCAAGTTAGAGAAATGCTTTTGATAATCTATAGGTATGAAATTATTGATTATTAATTCTCTCTGAGGGATTTGCTATCCCAGAACAAGAGGAAGTGAGATTCCAGTTTGCTTTGTGCAACATACTCTGTGAAGTATGAGCAGTGCCAATCTGAATGTTTTTGTGGCAAGTTTCCCTACCTCCTCTTTCCCCCAGGCAAAGATGGTCTTCCATCTGTGAACTGAGAATCCCATGTCATTCTACACTGGCTTCAGATAATCTATGTGTGCAATTCCTTGTGGTATGAATTGCCCCCATCTCATTAAAAACAAGCACTCAAAGAAATAATGAAAGTGTCATTGTTGCTGTGTCCTCAGTTACTATCATTAATAAAATGGGGCAGAAATAATGGGATATCCTTTATTTCCTTTTGTGCCAGTATCGGTTGAAAAGAGCCTCTTTTGTTAAGGCACCTTTTAAGTCATGGACACTGATGGTGCCCAGAGTCTCTTCACCAGCTGGTGCACATGTCTCCCAGCTGTCCTGAATGTTGGTTTATGTCTGCATGGTTAATGGCTCAGCAGCCCTCTTTTCAACACAGCCCTTGCCCTTGCCCTAGGATGTTATGCACTTTCTAACATTTAGGGGAACTTAGGAGCCAGATACCTCCATAAAAAGGCCAGTTCCCTTGTTTCAAGATGGGATTAATTTTGACATGCAATGTATGCCTAGAGTGTGCTTGTAGTATGGTCAGAATGAAGTTAGTCTCCAGTAGAAACCAATTTCTTGCTTATCTCTCCCCTATCCTGTTTTCCTTACTCTCCTCCTGAGAGCATTCCCCAACAAATCACCTGAATCAGAATTCCTCCCTTTGGCTTCCCTTCTAGGAAACCTGACCCACGATACTTGTTTTCTCCCTTTAGGTTAACATAACCCATTTGATGGATTTTTTAAAAAGCTATAGTCTCATTGAATGTTAGAACTCATTCTAAAATTTAGAAGAGAGAGAGAAAGAGAAATTTGACAATTAAAAAAAATTCCCTTTGAGACCATGAAATTCAGATGTAAGCAATTTATGCAGTGAGTATCTGATTTATTAATATCACTATACATATGAATTTATCAGCTAAGAAAGTTAATACAAGCTGCTTTAGAGTTATCTCAGTTGCCTCTTTGGGCAAAACAGTGTAAAGATTAGGAAACCAAATTAGATCAGATTGCATCAGTGTACAAAAGAAATTTGTAATAAGAAAACTTTTGCTTTTAAAAATAAACACAAATCAGGCATTTTGCATTGTTTATTCTAGCTACGTCTTGTCATAATCAGACATGGAGTAGAGAAAAATATTGCCTGCGCTAATGGTTTCCTTCTCATTTGAGAAGCATCAAATGGAAAAAAAAATAATTAAAGGAGTTGAAACAAAGACACTGGAATCAAATTCCAGTTCCAACTTAAAAGGTACACAAAGTCAGGCATGGTACTAAAAATGTCTAATTTCTACTTTTCTGATTACCAAAAGATGGCTTGCTTCCCAATTTGATTGTGAGGCTAAAATAAGAAAATACATAAGAAAGTGTCCAATACAGAGTAGTTTTCTAATGGTTTGCTCCCCTTTTGAGAACTCTGGTCAAGCATTTAGTGACTATTATGCACTGCCTTATTTATTCAGGTAAAAAAGGTAATAAATGCCCACTGTTTGTGTTTTTTAGCTAAGTTTAATAAAAATAGGCATTGCTGTGGTAGGATTTGCAGTGACAACATGGGAAAGGCATCTACTTATATAATGATTATACAAATTAATCTGGGCTGCTGCTTCTTGTCCTCTGCTTCCTCTTCTTCTTTTTCCTCCTCTTTTCTTTCCCTCCTCTGCTTCTTTTTGTCTTCTTCCTTTTCATTCATAGTCCAGAATGTCCTGGATGACATGCATAGGAAAGATTAAGGCGGACGGATTTCATTTGTTCTGCAAAATAAATTAACAGCAATATTCATGTTTTCTTAGTGACTTGGGAAAATTTTGTGTTTATGCAGTAAAGAGACAGAAGAAAATAAGTTCAGAAACTAGTTTGTATTCATGACTTTTTTAATTTAAAAATTAATGAAAGAGAACAAACTGAGGGCTGATGGAGGAAGGTGGGTGGGAGATGAGCTAGATGGGTGATGGGAATTGAGGAGGGCACTTGTTGTGATGAGCACTGGGTGTTGTATGTAAGTGATGAATCACTGAATTCTACTCCTGAAACCAATATCACTCTGTATGTTAACTAAAATTTAAATAAATATAAAAGGTAGAGGACTTGATATTCTAGTGACACATTACCAAGTGAAATCAATACACTTAATCAAATTACCTACTTACTAGGATTATAACTCAATCTATTCATCAGGCATTTTAAAGAAAAATAATTCATATAGAACATTTAATAAGATATGGGTAATGAAATAAAAGTATATTTTCATGTTCCAGGTTATGAATTTTTTAATGGGCAGTCTTTAGTTTTTAGTAGAAATGAGTGTTATAAGAGTTATTCTACAGGTGTAATATTTATATTCAAAAACAATTGAACAATTTTAGTTTGATAACCATCTGTACATACTTATGTCCAAAATATTTCATGCTAAAAATTTAATTCTGTTCATATATTTTATTTGATTGAACTCAAGAAAACACATTTACTTTGATGTGTGCTTAATGAAAGCATCAGCAAACACTTTGGTGTAGGTATCCCCATCCAGTTTTGTGTTATACTTGTATTGTTATGACTAAGATTTATGAAGGACATCAGTTTGGTGAACGATTTTTGATGACCTTCTAACATCATGTTTGCCTTCCTTCTTCCCATCAGTACTCATATGTACTGGCGGACTCTTGTGGTTCCAAGAAATACGACCCCGCACCTGGTTCCTGACAAGGGAGGGGCTGCATAGAGCTTCAGCTAAACTCATTCAGAACACTACTCAAGCCACTTTATTCCACAGTGATTGAAAAAAGCATATGACCTAAGCCAGCCCAATTCATATGAACCTCAGGATAAATGTTTACATGCCAGTGTAAAGATATTACTTACTTTTCCCTCATTTGGATGTGTTATCTGGATATGTAGTTGGAATATCTATGATTATGGTTGCCACTGTTATAATCACACTCTTCAGTTCTTTGTTGAGCTGCCTCTAATCAAAATTTTTCCCCTTTGGGGCGCCTGGGTGGCGCAGTCGGTTAAGCGTCTGACTTCAGCCAGGTCACGATCTCGCGGTCCGTGAGTTCGAGCCCCGCGTCGGGCTCTGGGCTGATGGCTCAGAGCCTGGAGCCTGTTTCCGATTCTGTGTCTCCCTCTCTCTCTGCCCCTCCCCCGTTCATGCTCTGTCTCTCTCTGTCCCAAAAATAAATAAAAACGTGGAAAAAAAAATTAAAAAAAAAATTTTTCCCCTTGGACTCCATGAAAACTGCCTTTTTAAAGGGCATCAATGACTCAATTGTTGGTCCTCTTCTCTTGTTTGATGTATTGGCAGTTTATCTCTCATCCTTCAACCATTCTATTTTTCATGTGGCTTCTAGTGAGGTGCAATTAATTCATACCTCAGAGGCCACTCTTCATTTTTTTTCTCTCAGAACTGTTAATGTTTTAGTATCCCAGGGCTATCTTCAGGCATTTTCTCTTTCCTATTTACACTCCCTCCATGATCTCATCAAATCTAATGTCTTTAAATACATATTTTTATATGCTGAGGATTCCCACTTTTATACGCCACTCTGGAGCTCTTCCCTGAACTCCTTATTCAAATTCCCAACTACCTACTCAACATCTCTACTTGGTTACCTAAAGGCATGCACAACTTATCCAAAATTGGACTCCTGATCTTTCCACTGAAATATGATCATCCTGAATCTTCTCCCTCCAGTGAAATAACAATTCCCTAATTCTTGTTGTTCAGTTCCAAACCCCATACTCTTGATTTTTCTCTCTCTCTCTTACTCCCACATCAGATCCATCAGCAAATTTTGATAACCTTCCATTCAAAGTATACCCAGAATCATACACTTCCTCATCATTGCCCAGAACCCATTTTGACCTACCATCTTCATCTCTTGTCCTTAATATTTACTACAGCTTCCTAACTGCCCACATCTAGTCCAACCTCACGGCAGTAGAAAAATTTTGTTAAAACATTGATCGAGGGGCGCCTGGGTGGCGCAGTCGGTTAAGCGTCCGGCTTCAGCCAGGTCACGATCTCGCACTCCGTGATTTCGAGCCCCGCGTCAGGCTCTGGGCTGATGGCTCAGAGCCTGGAGCCTGTTTCCGATTCTGTGTCTCCCTCTCTCTCTGCCCCTCCCCCGTTCATGCTCTGTCTCTCTCTGTCCCAAAAATAAATAAACGTTGAAAAAAAAATTTTTTTTAAAACATTGATCGAACTATGCCGTTCTTCTGTTGAAATCCTTTGGCAGCTTCTCCAGTATCTCTCTTCCAGCATCTCCCATCTCACTCTGAAAATAAGCAAGGAGGCTTACCAATAGGCCAGGAGGCCCTACATGATTCGTTTCCCACTATTTACTCCTCTGATCCCATTTTCCAGTAGTTTCCACCTTGCTCCCTCAACTCCGGGCCTATTACTATGAATCCTAATATATATTTTTCTAATTTATACTCATAATTACCTGTCTCCCTCTTCTAGAACATAAAGGCAAGGAGTTTTGTATGTTTGTTATAAATTTTGAGCACAGGTAGCATTGCCTGGCATATAGTAAATACTAAATAAGTATTTATTGAGTGAATGAAATGATGAGGAGTCCAAAGCAAAGTAAATAAAAAAAATCAGAAAATTTCTTATGATTCTTGGTTTGCTTATTATGTATAGCTTCAGTAGGAAACACCTTTCCTTTGATCAACCAATGCATCTCCCCCTGCCCCCCATTATTTGAAATTTCTAGGTTTTAAATGGAATAGAGGCTGACATACTCATTATAATTCGGCAATTGTAACTGATAATCAGATGTTGTTTAAAATGTGATGTGATTCTTAAAAATAATTTAGAAGAATGGATGGGCCATATGTTCATGGACAGCCTACTTTGCTAATGCCAAGCCATTCTTTGTAAGAGCTGTGACTATATGTAATTAGTAATTAGTTGATATTGCCCCATTGCTCCTTGGTCCCCATGGCCTCGTGACTATCATTCCTGGGAAGTTTGAGGTAGCAGAGAGAACACCCAGTCCCATGCCTGCCACATGCTGTTACATTCCACTAGTGAAATTTCTTTTTGTCCCTTGACTAGACAGAGAAGCCCCAGTTTCTCACTCACCAACCTACATGGTTGTCTGCATCAGTCCTGTGCCCTGCCTGCAGTGGTAAGAAGCTGCATCTCATTACCCCTCCTTGAGTTACAGACATTCTTATTCCTTGAAATTTGGCTTAAGGAAACTGGGAGGTGACATTAAATCTCACTTCTTTATTCATTCCCTGTTGCTGTGTAAAAAGCCATTCACTGAGGAGATAAGTATCTTGCTTTTAGTTCCATGTTTAAAACTACAGATTGATTTTTAATAGGATTGCAACATAACCTGCAGATAAAGCTAAAAACAGGGAGGGGAACAGAATTGAGAGGACTGCAGAGAAATGAATCTGGTGACCTAAGGACTTTGAAAACATTGGCTCCAGCAGTGTGCCCACATTTGGTTTTTATTTGTAGTCATACAATTGAGAAAATGCCCTGTACAGTTTATGTCATTTTGGATTGAGTTTTCTTATTTTTCAATGAAAGAATACTAATACATCTATGCAGTTAATTAGGGATATGCATAAAAGTAAATATTTTGAAATCATACACTCTAGTGAATAAGAATTGAAATTTATAGACTATCAGGTACATATATTGGATTTAGCAAGTATGCAGTAAATGCAAGTTATGTTCCATATATTGGTGATATTGGTGCCTTAAAGAGGAAAATCAAACATCACATCCTTCCTATCATAGATGAGCTGGAATAGCCTTGGGATACTACAGCAAGAGAGAACTCTACTTATTCTTACCATGGAATCTTCTAGGGACTTGCAAATAGTTACATTATCCTACTATGGGAAATGAACATGGTTGGGAATAGAGTTTATAGCCAATTTAGAAGGTCATAACCTTTCAACCAAATGCTCTAATTTATAGGAAAGAGCATCTGTTGGAAGATTTTTAAGCAGAAGTTAAAACCATAAGTATGCTCTAGGAAGTATGGTTTGGTAGCAGTGTATATGGTGAATTGGATTTGATAAGTTAGCACACTAAAAATTAATAGCCCAGGGAATGGGGTTTAATGATATTTAAGGATAGTATCATATCCTCAGAACCTCAATTTTTTATCTTGTTGTTTGAAGAGTTTATAAGTCATCATTTTCAGGGACTTTTCCTCTAAGTCATCTTTTACTGAAGGCTCGTATTCAGAATTATACATTAGAAAATAATGCTCCTCATGTAGTCTGAGCAGAATGATAATGATACCCAATGTTTGTATAACGTTTTTTTTACTGTCATGAAATGTTCAGAAATGTTATGTTGTGATATCACAAGACTGAGGTAATTGGGCAAAAAAATTATTGACACTTAGAAAAACTGCAGCTCAGAGAGTTAAGTAATTGTATGATGTGTGAGTTCAGACAATGGGAGCAGGTGCAGGTCATGATTCTCTAGAGATTCTTAGCTTCTCATTTCTCCACATGACTTCATAGTAGGAAGAATGGGTTAACACCTTCAGTATTCCACCAAAGAAGATTTAAATTAATTTAGTTTCTCAGCTACCTCCTGCTTACCCTGATTCAGTGACCCAAGAGTATACCAGAATCAAAGTCTTTTTGCTTTCTATTATTTTCTTCTTTCCTTCTTTCCTTTCCCTTCCTTCCTTCTTTTTTCCCCTCCCTTCATTCCTTTCCCTTCCTTCCTTTCTTTTTTCTCCATTCCCTTCCCTTCCTCTTTCTTTCTTTGTTGTAGAGTGAGTTGGCTTCACCTCATTTCTCACTTTCTTCTTGACTTTCAGCTTATTCTTTATCCTTGCAAGCTGTAGTTCAACCTGAATTTGGCAAGTCAGCACCTTGACTCATAACTCCAAGTTGCCAATAAAAAAGTTGAATCAAACAACCTACAGTAATGGAGTTCTTTATATTTAGAAAATAATATAAAATCTACCTGCATTATTTTAAGGTGATGAAGGAGATCTATACTTTCCATGATGTCAGGATTTCCCAATGCAACTAATCAGCACATGTGAAATGGTAAATCCTCAATATAAATATAAATATAATTTATCTATCTATCTATCTATCTATCTACATATATATATATATATATATATATATATATATATATAGATAGCACTATATAAGACTAGCACTTGCTTGCCAGACATATAACAATGGTGCTGGATACCCAGTAGGTACTACATTATAAGTATAACTTGATATATATCAATGCCTATGGTTGCTTTTTACTTTCAATGTTCTTATTCCATCAAATATACTGTAGTATGTTTCTTTACACGAAACATTTAGATACTTTTACTTTTTTCTCCAATTGTACGTGCACCAAACAACCAATATATCAACTTACAATTTTAAATAATAAACATGGTATTAAAGAGAGTGGAAGAACTTCAGAATCAACTAAACTTTCATGATTCCTTTAAATAAGTTTCTTCCTTGTATTTATTATGTCTCAAAGGGAAGTTGGCTCTTATTCCTTCCTCTTCACGGAAATAGAAGTGATGTTCCATGTTTACCAAAGAGGTGGAGATGTCAACTACTCTTTTCTTTATTTTTGATAAAGGTAGTGTTCTTTTGCATAGAACAGGAAATGCATTAAGGATTTCTTTGGCAATACCTCCTTCTTGAAATATCTACATCAGTCTCACAAAATACAGTTCACAATTTCCAGGTGAAGTTGATGCTCCTGGTTGCGGGAATGACTAATTAAGGGCCACTGCCTTACAGTGACCTACCCTGTTTAATTATATAGTCTTTCCTTATTAAGTTGCAATTTAATAAATTATAATTACATTCCAATCTTATCTTAAGAGAGTAAATCTAGGTTACCCTCACTGGAGTTTTGGGACTTCCCAAACATTTCAACTGAAATTGTTTTATTTTGGTTTAACTAAGTTCACTTGGTTTAACTAAGAAATAAAATTATATTCATAAATTTCTCAGAGATTGGTCATTTCTGACCCAATGCACAGCCTAATTGCCTGATTGCACAGAAGTTACTGGAAACATTGATTAGTAGCACCCAGTCAAGGTCAGAATCTTGTGCTAAACAAGTAGAGAGAACTAGACTTTGATATTTTCCCTCTAATTAGCATTTTCAAGCATTTCCAAATATCCATAATAGTATTTGCAAAGAGTCCCCATGCTTTAATAAGAATTTAATGAAATTCTACTGAACATTTAGATGAACAGTAAGCACACACAGTTTTATAAAATGATATTAGTCTTGATTTATATGCATAAACTATCAAAAAGAGAAACATTGAGTTTTGTAAAACATTTTTTAGAGGCAAGTTTGTTTATTACTCTACTTTATATGTGAAACCATGGTTCAAGATGCTAAAATATAAAAGAAAAAAAATTTAAATAATAAGAATTTCCAGCAGGTTAGTCTCAAGCTTTCAAGTTTTTTTTTGTCTGTCCCTTGCACTTGTCATGTCAGTCACCTTATATTGTTCTTCTTCAGCATTTTTCAAGGCTAACTTATAGTGATACTATGATTACTTGGAAAAACTTTTCAATATCCCCCAAGCATTAGATGATTTGTTACTCTCTCCTCACAGATTAAATTGTTCTTTTCTTTCCTTCAGATAATTGCATACTGAGCTATAGAGTTTAAAGATTCATCCCTTGATAGAAGAAACAAAAATAAAATAGGAATCAGTAATCTGTCTTTGTGGCATTCATTTACACTATACTCTGTATTATGTTCTTTAATCCTTTCTAATTCTTCTGTTTTTGACACTTTTGGTGGACCTTTACATCTTATTTTCACAAGCTTCAGCATATTCTGGGATTTCGCATATTACTTCACTCACTCCCTAGGAATCTAATGTTGCATCATGACTTTATTTTTTTAATTCTATTAGTTTTAATTTGAAATATAAATATTTTCTAGTTTTTGAAACACATATTTTCTTTTTTTAATTTAAATTCAACTTAGTTAAAGTGGTGTTGTCTTGGCTTCAGGAGTAGAACTCAGTGATTCATCTCTTCATACAACACCCAGTGCTCATTCCAACAAGTGTCCTCCTTAATGCCCATCACCCATTGAGCCCATCCCCCCACCCAGCTCCATCTGTCAAACCTGTTTGTTCTCTGTATTTAAGAGTCTGTTATGGTTTGCCTCCGTCTCTGTTTTTATTTTATTTTTCCTTCCTTCCCCCTATGTTCATCTGTTGAGTTTCTCAAATTCCACATATGAAGTGATATCATAGGATATCTGTCTTCTCTGACTGACTTTTTTTGCTTTGTATAATACCCTCTAGTTCCATCCATGGTGCTGCAAACAGTAAGATTTCATTCTTTTTGATTTCTGAATGGTATTCCATTGTGTGTGTGTGTGTGTGTGTGTGTGTGTGTGTGTGTGTGTGTAACACATTTTCTTTATCCATTCATCAGTTGATGGACTTTGCATCATGACTTTAAGTATCATCTATGCTGTGATGATTCCCAAATTTTTATTTCCATTCTAGACTGAATCCCAGATTCATGTAATCGATTGTCACTTGATACCTCCACCTGTAATTTACCTCAAACTCAACACCTGATTTTCTACCCAAACCTGTGCCTCCTTGCCATATCACAATAATCTCTCCTTTCGTTTCCTTTCGTTTCCTTTCGTTTCCTTTCGTTTCCTTTCGTTTCCTTTCGTTTCCTTTCCTTTCCTTTCCTTTCCTTTCTTCTCCTCTCCTCTGCTCTCCTCCCCTCCCTTCTCCTCCCCTCTTCTTTCCTTCTTTTCTGAAACTGTTTATTGTTTTAATTTTTTTTAATATTTATTTTTGAAAGAGAGAGAGAGTGGACACAAGCACATGTGAACTGGGGAGGGGCAGAGAGAGGGGGACAGAAGATCCTAAGCAGGCTCTGTGTTGACAGCAGAGCCTGATGCGGGGCTCAAATTCACAAATGGTGAGATCAGGACCTAAGCCAAAGTCTGGCACTTAACTGACTAAGCCACTCAGGCACCCCATCTGTGTCTGTTTAAATTAAGGCACAACTTATATACAATATGGTGCACAGAATATTAAGGATATATAACCAATTTAACTTTTTCATGTGTATTTAGCTATGTAAGCAGCACTCCAGGGTACTCCCTCATGCCCTCATCTATCAGTATGCTTCCAGGTCTAGTCTATCTCTTGTCACCTTTTTCATAATTACAGAACAGGTACTTAAATGAATAGAAATGCAAGTCAGTAGGATTGAGTCACTATGTAATTTTATGAAGTTATAGAAGGTATTCTATGCCTGAATATTATGTAACTACAAGTCTTAAATGTCACATTGTCAAAAAAAAAAAAAAAACACCATGTTTATGGGTATAGAACAAGCAGTCTAAGAACTTTATATAAAGAAAATTTTTCTTTTCAAGTAAATACATTTTAACACCCAGTGTAAATTAATTTTAGTAGATCAGGAAACAGCATTGTGCAATACTTAAAAGCATTAGGCTTTCATCAGGCTATTATATTCAGGTGGAGTTCATGGTCTGACCTTGGCTGGCTGTTTATATCTGGAAAAGGTACTTAACCATCCTATCCCTGTTTACTTTTCTGTGAAATGTAGACAAAGGACTTTTGTGAGGATAAAATGCAAAAAATGCATATAAAAATTCAGCATGGCACTTGGAATGTAGTATGTTTTCTAATTAACTTTGGTACTCTAAGGGGAAACAAAAGAAATATAGAACTTATTAAGCATTACTGCTATCTCTCTCTCTCTTTTTTTAAGTGTTTATTTTTGGGGCACCTGGGTGGCTCAGTCGGTTAAGCATCCGACTTGGGCTCAGGTCATGATCTCACGGTCCGTGAGTTCGAGCCCTGCATCGGGCTCTGTGCTGATGGCTCAGAGCCTGAAGCCCGTTTCAGATTCTGTGTCTCCCTCTCTCTTTGCCCCTCCCCTGTTCATGCTCTGTCTCTCTCTGTCTCAAAAATAAACATTAAAAAAATTTTTTTTAAATAAAAAAAATGTTTATTTTTGAGAGAGAGAGAGAGAAAACTAGTGGGGGAGGGGCAGAGAGAGAGAGAGAGAGAGAGAGAGAATCTCAAGCTGACAGCACACAGCCTAACACAGGGCTCAGTCCCATGAACTGTGAGATTATGATCTGACCCGAAATCAAGAGCCAGGTACTTAACCGACTGAGCCACCTGGGTGCCCCCATCACCAGTATGTTTTGTGTGTGTGTGTGTGTGTGTGTGTGTGTGTGTGTGTGTTTTATTTACATCCAAGTTAGTTAGCATATAGTGCAATAATGATTTCAGTGATTCATCCCCTATGTATAACACCCAGTGCTCATCCCAACAAGTATCTTCTTCAATGCCCCTTGCCCATTTGGCCCATCCTCCCGCCCACAACCCTTCCAGCAATCCTTAGTTTGTTCTCTATGTTTAAGAGTCTCTTATGTTTTGTCCTATTCTTGTCTTTATATTAATTTTGCTTCCCTTCACTAAAGTTCATCTGTTTTGTATCTTAAATTCCACATAGAAGTGAAGTCATATGATATTTGTCTTTCTCTAATTTTGCTTAGCATAATACTCTCTAGTTCCATCCACGTAGTGGCAAATGGCAAGATTTCCTTCTTTTTGATTGCCTAGTGATACTCCATTGTATATATATACCACATCTTCTTTATCCATTCATCAGTTGATGGACATTTGGGTTCTTTCCATACTTTGGTTATTGTCGACAGTGCTGGTATAAACATTGGGGTGCGTGTGTCCTTTTGAAACAGCACACCTGCATCATTTGGGCAAATACCTAGTAGTGTAATTACTGGGTCATAAGGTAGTTCTATTTTTAATTTTTTGAGGAACCTCCATACTGTTTTCCAGACTGGCTGCACAAGTTTTCATTCCCACCAACAGTGCACAAGAGTTTCCCTTTCTTCACATCCTCACCAACATCTGTTGTTGCCTGAGTTGTTAATGTTAGCCATTCTGACAGGTGTGAAGTGGTATCTCATTGTAGTTTTGATTTGTGTTTCCCTGATGATGAGTGACGTTGAGCATCTTTTCATGTGCGGTTGGCCATCTGGATGTCTTCTTTGGAGAAGTGTCTATTCATGTCTTTTGCTCATTTCTTCACTGGATTATTTGTTTTTTGGGTGTTGAGTTTGGTAAGTTCTTTAATAGATTTTGGATATTAACCCTTTATCTGATATGTCGTTTGCAAATATCTTCTCCCATGCCGTCAGTTGCCTTTTAGTTTTGCTGATTGTTTCCTTTGCTGTGCATAAACTTTTTTTTTTTATTAAATTTTTTTTTCAACGTTTATTTATTTTTGGGACAGAGAGAGACAGAGCATGAACGGGGGAGGGGCAGAGAGAGAGGGAGACACAGAATCAGAAACAGGCTCCAGGCTCTGAGCCATCAGCCCAGAGCCCGACGCAGGGCTCGAACTCACGGACCGCGAGATCGGGACCTGGCTGAAGTCGGACGCTTAACCGACTGCGCCACCCAGGCGCCCCAAACTTTTTTTTTTTTTAATGAGGTCCCAGTAGTTCATTTTTGTTTTTGTTTCCCTTGCCTCCAGAGACGTGTTGAGTAAGAAGTTGCCGCAGCCAAGATCAGAGGCCTGCTTTCTCCTTGAGGATTTTGATGGCTTCCTGTCTTACATTTAGGTCTTTCATACATTTTGAGTTTATTTTTGTGTATGGTGTATGAAAGTGCTCCAGGTTCATTCTTCTGTACATCACTGTTCAGTTTTCCCAACACCATTTGTTAAAGAGACTGTCTTTATTCCATTGGATATTCTTTCCTGCTTTGTCAAAGATTACTTGGCCATACATTTGTGGGTCCATTTCAGGGTTTTCTACTCTTGATTATTACAGCTTTATAATACATCTTGAAGTCTGAGATTGTGATGCCTCCAGCTTTGGTTTTCTTTTTCAGGTTTGCTTTGGCTATTTGGGGTCTTTCTAGTTCCATACAAATTTTAGGATTCTTTGCTCTAACTCTGTGAAGAATGCTGGTGTTATCTCTATAGGGATTGTATTAAATATGTGCATTGCTTTGATTAGTATCAACATTTTAACAATATTTCTTCTTCCAATCCATAAACATGGAATCTTTTTCCATTTTTTTGTGTCTTCTTCAATTTCTTTCATAAGCAGTCTATAGTTTTCAGTGTATAGATTTCTCAATTCTCTTGTTAGGTTTATTCCTAGGTATTTTTTGGTTTTGGTGCAATTGTAAATGGGATCGATTCCTTGATTTTTCTTTCTGTTGCTTCACTGTTGGTGTATAGAAATGCAATCAATTTCTGTGCATTGATTTTATATTCTGCTAAGTTGCTGAATTCCTGGGTCAGTTCTAGCAATTTTTTTTTGTGGAATATTTTGGGTTTTCCATATAGAGTATCAGGTTGTATGTGAGGAGTGAAAGTTTGACTTCTTCCTTCCCAATTTGGATGTCTTTTATTCCTTTGTGTTGTCTGATTGCCGAGGCTAGGACTTCCAATATTATGTTGAATAACTTGGAGAGAGTGGACATCCCTGTCATGTTCCTGACCTTAGGGGGAAAGCTCTCAGTTTTTCCCCATTGAGGATGATATTACCAGTGGGTCTTTCATATATGGCTTTTATGATCTTTTATGATCTTATGATTTTTCTATCCCTACTTTCTTTAGTTTTTTTTTTTTTTTTTTTCACCAAGAAAGGATGCTGTATTTTGTCAAATGCTTTCTCTGCATCCGTTGAGAGGATCATGTGGTTCTGGTCCTTTTATTAATGTGATGTATCACATTGATTTACAGATATTAAACCAGCCTTGCATCCCAGGTATAAATCCCATTTGATCCTGGTGAATAATTCTTTTAACGTATTGCTGGATCTGGTTGGGTATTATCTTGTTGAGAATTTTTGCATCCATGTTCATCAGGGAAATTTGTCTGTAGTTCTTTTTAGTGGGGTCTTTGTAGAGTTTTGGAATCAAAGTAATGTTGGTCTCATAGAATGAGTTTGGAAGTTTTCCTTCCATTTCTATTTTTTTGGAACAGCTTCAAAAAATAGGTGTTGGGGCACCTGGGTGGCGCAGTCGGTTAAGCGTCCGACTTCAGCCAGGTCATGATCTCGCGGTCCGTGAGTTCGAGCCCCGCGTCAGGCTCTGGGCTGATGGCTCAGAGCCTGGAGCCTGTTTCCGATTCTGTGTCTCCCTCTCTCTCTGCCCCTCCCCCGTTCATGCTCTGTCTCTCTCTGTCCCAAAAATAAATAAAAACGTTGAAAAAAAAAAATAGGTGTTAACTCCTCTTTAATGTTTGGTAGAATTCCCCTGTAAAGCCATCTGGCCCTAGACTCTTATATTTTTGGGAGGTTTTTGATTACTAGTTCAATTTCTTTACCGGTTATGGGTCTGTTCAAATTTTCTATTTCTTCCTGTTTTGGTTTTGGTAGTTTATATGTTTCTAGGAATCTGTCCATTTCCTCCAGATTGTCCTTTTTTTTTTTTTCCTATAATTGCTCATAATGTTGTCTTATTATTGCTTGTATTTCTGCAGTGTTGGTTGTGATCTCTCCTCTTTCATTCTTGATTTTATTTATTTGGGTCCTTTTCTTTTTCTTTTTGATCGGACTGGCTAGGGGGTTATCAATTTTGTTAATCTTTCAAAGAACCAGTTCCTGATTTCATTGATCTGTTCAAATGTTGCTTTTTTTTTATAGCATTGATTTCTGCTTTAATATTTATTATTTCCTGCCTTCTTCTGTTTTTAGGTTTTATTTGCTGTTCTTTTTCCAGCTCTCTTAGGTGTAACATTAGGTTGTGTATCTGAGACCTTTCTTCCTTCTTTAGGAAGGCCTGGATTGCTATATACTTCCTTCTTATGACCACCTTTGCTGTATCCCAGAGGTTTTGGGTTGTGGTGTTATCACTTTCATTGGCTTCCATGTACTTTTTAATTTCCTCTTTAACTTCTTGGTTAACCCATTCGTTATTTTAGTAGGATGTTCTTTATTCTCCAAATATTTAACGTCTTACCAAATTTTTTCTTGTGGTTGATTTCGAGTTTCATAGTGTCATGCTCTGAAAATATGCACGGTATGATCTTGATATTTTTCTCCTTGTTGAGAGCTGATTTGTGTCCCCATATGTGATCTATTCTGGATAATGTTCCAGGTGCACTTGAGGAGAATGTGTATTCTGCTTTAGAATGAAATTTTCTGAATATATCTGTTAAGTCCATCCAGTCCAGTGTCATTTATAGCCATTGGTTCCTTAAAACAGTTTATTTTGTTTTTATTATTTTTAAAAATTTTATGTTAATTCTAGTTAGTTAACATAGAGTTTTATATTAGTTTCAGGTATGCAGTAGCATGATTCAACAGTACCATGTAACACCTAGTGCTAATCACAAGTGCACTCCTTAATCACCATCACCTATTTCACCCATCCCCCCAGCCCCATCCCCAAACCATCAGTGTAATATTTTTGTTTTGTTTTTTAATTATACTCAGTGAGTTCAGTTTTATGCCTTTGGGAAATTTTTCATTTAAATAACTGTACTAAATCAGATAAAATATTTTATATATTTATATATTTTGCATATTTAATCCATTTTTGTACTTCCAATATTCTCATTACATGCCTACATAGTCCATTAATTTCCACAAAATTCATACGTAAACTTAAAATTTAACACTCATCTTTCACCCTCATTCTCAATGATCTCAGTTTTAGTATCTGGTAGGATGACAATATAGGTAGCTAGAGTCTGCATGGAGTATATGCATCCTGCATAGGAAGTTATGAAGCCTAGTACTGCTTCTTAAGCGTCCAAAGACAAAATGATAATTTTTATTATTTATTTATTTATTTATCTATTTATTTTTAAGTTTATTTATTTTGAGAGAGAGAGAGAGAGAGAGAGAGAGAAGGAAAGAGACAGCAGGGGAAGGATGGAGAGAGAGATACAGAGAGAGAATCACAAGAGAATCCCAAGAGAGAGAATCCCACACAAGGCTTAAACACACGAACCAAATCATGAGATCATGACTTGAGCTGAAGTCGAGTCGGACGCTTAACCAGCTGAGCCACCCAGGCTCCCCAGAATGATATTTAAATAGGTCTCCTCTTCTCTCTCTCTCTTTTTGTTACATGCTCCTGCTTGTATTCTTTATGACACTTGTAGTGTACAATATATGATTGACTTGTTGGCCTATTCACTGATATAATTTATTTATGGTACAAACAGTTGTTGAGGGCCTATGTGTGAAACACTCTGCTGAGTGCTGGAAATACAGCTGTGAAAAAAACAAGAGAGGCAAGGACCCACTAGAATGTGAACTTCCTGAAGACAAGGCCTGGAGCCTGGGTTGGCCAGGCTGACAGGGAACCTGGTACCAAGGGAGGTGCTCCAACCTCAGGAGAAGCTGCTGCTTGGATAAGCTGGGAGGCTAAATTAATGGGATCACCCTGGAAGTTTGGTGACATGGGAGCTGCTTAAGGTTGAAGGAGCCTGTCAGGATTCTGAGGCCACAGGAGCTGCCTGGAGCTGTGGAAGCCAACATAATCCAGGGTAGATCAGCAGACGAGGTTCATGAGGGCCCACTGGGATCCTGGACCCAAGTAAGCTGCCTGAAGCATTAGAGATCTACCTGGGGCCTCTAGAGCCAGTAGCACTGGGGTGAGCTGAGGGCTGGATTTGCAAGTCTGCAGGGAGCCTCTGAGGGCTGCAGGAAGTTGTCTGGTGCTGAGGTAGGCCAGCTCTGAGGTCTGCGGTGAAGTCAGGTGTTCACTGCACTCTACTTCCCCATAGTCCACACTGGGTTGCTTAGGTCTGGGGTAGGTGAAGGATCAGGTGAGTGTGAATCTTTTCTTGTTTTTGTGCTTCACCCAATTGCTGTATCCCTCACCTAGAATCCTTGGCTTTTGTGAAGGTATTTTTGTGAATGATGTTTTTGGGTGGGGGATAAGTGCTAGAAATTCCTATGCTGCCATTTGCTGACATCACCCTGCAACCAATTCTATGACATTTTTTAAAAATTTTAATTAATTAATTAATTATATTTATTTTGAGAGAGAGAGAGAGAGAGAGAGAGAGAGAATCCTAAGCAAGCTTCATGTTCTCAGCCCAGAGCCCAACATGGGGCTTGATCTCACAAACTCATGAGATCATGACCTGAGCCGAGACCAAGAGTCAGATGCTTAACTGACTGAGCCACCCAGGCACCCCAACACTATGACATTTTATTTAAAAAATGTTTTTTAATGTTTATTTATGAGAGAGAGAGAATGAGTGGGGAGGGGCAGAGAGAGAGGGAGACAGAATCTGAAAGCAAGTTCCAGGCTCTGAGCTGTCACCACAGAGCCTGATCAGGGCTTGAACTCATGAGCTCATGACCTGAACCTAAGTCAGACACTTAGCCAACTGAGCCACCCATGCTCCCCAACACTATGACATTTTAAATGCTTACCTATATCATTAAATTTTTACCAAATATCCTTATGAGAAACATAGAATTATTATAGTCATTTTATAAAAGAGGAACTTTAAGTCTGATCTGCTTTGTCACTATAGTTTGCATTTTCTAGTTTCATATAAATAGAATCACACAGTATGTACACTTCTATGTCTTCTTTCACTCAGACTACTTTGAGACTCATCTGAGTTGTTGGTTAATCCATTTACATGTTAGTGGGCATTTGGATTGTTTCTAACTTTTTGCTATTACAAGTAAACCTGCTATGGATGCTCAAGGACGGGTCTTGAAGAGATCTATGTTTTCTTTTCTCATGGGCACATAGAAATGGAAAGGCTAGAGCGTATGGTAGGTATATAGCTTTTTAAGAACCTGAATACATATTTTCTAAAGTAATTGCACCATTTTATATCCCCAGAAGGAGTATATGAAGGATCCAGGTTTCCTACAACTTCACCAGCACTTTGTATAGTGAGTGTTTTTCATTTTATTCGGTCTGATACTTAGGTAGTGGTCTCTCATAGTGGTTTTAATTTGCATTTTTTTTTTTTTAATTTTTTTTTTCAACGTTTATTTATTTTTTGGGGGACAGAGAGAGGCAGAGCATGAATGGGGGAGGGGCAGAGAGAGAGGGAGACACAGAATCGGAAACAGGCTCCAGGCTCTGAGCCATCAGCCCAGAGCCTGATGCGGGGCTCGAACTCACGGACCGCGAGATCGTGACCTGGCTGAAGTCGGACGCTTAACCGACTGCGCCACCCAGGCGCCCCTTAATTTGCATTTTTTAATGAGTGGTGATGTTGACCATCTTTTCATATTCTTATTTGCCATCTGTACATGTTTTTTGATGAAATGTTTGTTCACATCTTTGGCCCATTTTTATTGGGTTGCCTGTGTTCATCAGTACTGAGTTTTGAGAGTCATCATATATTCCTGATACAAGTCCTTTCTCAGATGGATGATTTGTAAACAATTTCTCATGGCCTATGACTGGTCCTTTCATTCTCTTATGAGTGTTTTTGAAGAAAATAATTTTTTCATTTTGATGAAGCCCAATTTATCAGTTTTTACTTTTATAGATGACTTTGTATATAAGAAATATTTGCCTAACCAGAAGTCACAAATATTTTCTCTTACATCTTCTAAACATTTTCTAATTTCTTTATTTGGGTCTATGATAAATTTTTGTATACAGTGCAAAGTATGGACCAAACTCATTTTTTTAAACATATGGATGTCAATTTTCCCACCACCACTTATTGATAAGACTCTTCTTTCTCCATTGAGTTTCCTCTCTACCACTGCCAAAAATCCACTGTCCCCATACAGCTTACCCTTGAACAACATAGGTTTGAACTGTATGATTCCATTTATACATGGATTTTTTTGGATAAATACATTTAGAGTACTGCAGAGTAAAGAACTGTACAGAAATTATTTTAATAATATTTTTTCTAGCTTACTCTATTGTAAGAACACAGTGTACAATACATATAACATACCAAAAATGTGTTAATCAGCTATTTATGTTCTCAGTAAGGCTTCTGTTCAACAGTAGGCTATTAGTAGTTAAGTTTTTGGAGGGTCAAGAGTTATACACAGATTTTCGACTGTGTAGAGTATCAGTCCCCCAACCCCTGTGTTTCAAAGGTCAACTGTATATGTAGGTATATTTCCCAGTTGGTGATTATGAGTGCCATTGCTTCTATCCATAAGACAGTTTTACTCCTTCATTTCTAATTAGATGTTTTTTTTGTCTTATCTGATTCACTGGCCAGAACTAGTATAATGCTTAGTGATGAGAGTGACATCTTTGCCTATTTTCTGAACTTAGGGGAAAAATTCAGTCTTTCACCATTAAATACAGTGTTAGCTATACATTTGTTTATAGCTTTTCTTTATCAAGCTGAGAAACTTCCCTTCTTGTTTTGCTGAGAGTTTCATCAGGATTGGATACTAGGTTTCATAAAATGCTTATTCTTTCTTTTAAAGTTTACTTATTTATTTTGAGAGAGAGAGAGAGAGCAGGAGGGAGAGAGAGAATACTAAGAAGCTCCACTCTAGCAGTGCAGAGCCTGATATGGGGCTTGAACCACAAACTGTGAGATCATGACCTGAGCCAAAACCAAGAGTCAGAGCCTTAACCAACTGAGCCACCCAGGCACCTCAGCCTCCTTAACCGTTTTTAGATTTCTTGTGTATGTTTTCTCACCTATAAAATGGGTCTACTTCACCATGTTTTTGTCATCAATATTAAATGAGAATGTATGCAAACTTATAAATGATAAATCTCTCTGAAATATTTTTTTTTCTTGGAAGGCTATCTTTGTATATGCTCTCAGATAATGTTTTCTTTTAACTTATCAACTAAACCTGTAGGGAGATCAAAATATCAAAGAATAAGTAAGAACAGAGCTGATTTCCACTTTTGTTAAAATTTTATAGGCAAATATTTTGGAAATTTTGCACTGTATAATCATTTATCTGGGCTGAGTCTAGCTGGGGTGAACTATGAATACTCAAAAATATTGTGCAAGAATCATTTTTTTATTCTAAAACGTGATTACTTTTGTTTAAAGAGGAGGCCATAAGACAAAGGTACATGTCAATCTTTGAATTTAAACTTTATTCAAGTAAAAATTCATGTAGTAGGAATGACAGTGATGTTATAGTTTTTTTTTTTTGCATGATGTTTCAAGAAACGTACTTCTCCATTCTGATCCCTTTCAGTGACCAAAAGTCTATGATTATACAACTTTCAAAATTCTCAACTTGATTCAATTCATTAAGTTTAAAGTACCAAATTGCTATCAAAGTCCGAAGTTGTCATCATAGACTATGCTGCTTTTGTAAATCACTGTATGAGAGAGATTTCTATAAAGATCCAGGAGAAAAAAAATGCATTACTGTGTGGAACTATATTTGTAACTAACATGCCTAAAATCCCCTGCGATATGTATTAACTAAATGATGCAGCCCTCTTCACTTAGTTTTGCAATGCACACTGGGCATCTCAGTAAATTTTGTTTTCACACAAGCAAGTAGCCTTGCACTTTTCCTGAAGCAATTCATGTCCACAGCCGGCTGTTGTCTTCAAGGAATCACAGTTACTAAGGAGATCTTCATACTCGCAACTATTGGCTGTGACAAAAACAAATTATTTACCTCATTATCATATTCCTTAGTAGCAGCAAAACAATCCACACATTCAAAGTGCATGAGATGGGTAGGAGACTGGACAAAACAAGTCAACATCACTTACACAATGATGGGCTTTTCCTTTCTTAAGGGACATATCAGGTGCCTTAGTCAAGCTCACTGATCAATCTAACACTTTTTTATTTTGAATTTGGTCATGTTTCTAAATGAATTGACCTACTTTTCTCCCTTAGCCAAAAGAGTAAAATGAATATAAATAAATCTCTCTACACCTGCAGTCTAATGTAGGGGCCACTAGTCACATGTAGCTATTGAAATTTAAATTATTCTAAACTAAACTAAAAAATTTAGCCCCTTATTCTTACTAGCCACATTTCAAGTGTTCAAAGGTCACATGTGACTAATGGCTACTTGTAAGACATATGCTGATAGAGAATATTTCCTTCATTTCATACTCTTCAATAGCACTGTTTCAGACTCCAAAGCTTTCTTTCTGGAGAAACAGATATCTATGGGAAGATAAAGATGCAAAACAATGATAATATGCACTCTTTCCTTCTGGTATTTCTTGGATCCTCCCCAAACTCAACAAATTTCAAGCTACTCATCATACTGCTCACAAGGTTGACAATTCTTGGGTATGGTCTCCTTGTACCCCTCCCACAATCTCAGAGAAATGGCTCTCTGACTACTCAGTAATTTAGGCCAAGACTGGATCAGTCAGAACTTCATCTTTCCTACTTCAGACCAGCATTCAACCTGGACAGGTAACAAACCCTGGCTATTCCATTCCTTGTTTTCCAACCCTGTCCAATTATCTCATTCATTTTGTCAGTAATGCAGTAAAGACATCTTTTTTTTTTTTTTTTTTTTTTTTAACCCATAGTTTTCAACAATTTTCTAGCTGGCTTCCATCCAATTGTTTCTACATACTATTGTTAGGAAGCTCTTTATAAAACATGGTTCTGCCCTGTCACTTTTCTGTTTAAAACCTTTCAGTTGAGTGCTTATTGATAACAGGATAAATTCCATGCTTCTTAGCAAATAGCGTTCAGAAGAGTTGTTAATATGTAACCCTTTTTTCTTCATTAGTTGATTTATAGCTTTAATACAATCAATATTATGAATTATACCTATATAATTCAGTCAGTAAGAATGCTAACTAAAGGTGAATGTACTTGAAAGGTAAAAATCTCAACAAATGATATTTATTCAACTCTTATTCATAATAATTTTAATCCAAGCATCCCAACTATAAAGAGCTAACAGCTATTTTTACTTCATTACAACTTTAGAAATCATATATATGATATTTTTTTAAATTCTCTCCTGTTGCAACAATATTTTTGTGGGTCTATGAGTCTGCTACACACAGATTTGATTTTGCTATTAAAAATATGCAGTGAACTACTATCAAAACACAGGGAGAGTAATTATTAAGTTAAATACTGTGATTTCAATTATACTACAGAAAAAAGAGGAAATCAGCATGATGAACTCATTAGCACACAAAAATATAATATTTCATTTGCCTGTCTAGATTGAGCTATAATGTGATCTTACACCCATAGATTTACATTTCAAAATAAGACTTTTGGTATAAAGATACTAACTTTGAGGAAATGAACTATTTACCAGAAATATGTATAGTTAATATTAATGAGCTTTGCATAGTCACAAAAACACATTGATGGTAGATCTTTCATTATCTTACATGTGGTAATATTTTCACTGCAAGTAATGTGTAGGTTACTAAATAAACTGTGTAAAATATTTACATAAACACAGTTTGTTAAGTAACATATTTGTCTTTTTCATAAGGATACTATTTAAATTGGTTCCTTTAGGAGATTTCTTAACCCATAAAAATAAAATAAAACATCAACTGTTTCTTATAATAGCAAGGTAATCACTTCAAACTTACTGCATAGTCCATCCTCACAGTTACCAGGGCAACTGGCACAAGGTGTTCCTTGCTGGTAAGGGGTATTCTTTTTACTCACATTGTTACCGCTGGAATTTAAAATACATAATGTCAAATAACTTCACTTTACAGTTTAGTTTATACTCCCCAAAGCAGTATAAATTACCAAATATGCATGACTATTAAATGCTTTTAGGTATGTTAACAAAACTGAAAAAATATAATTCCCAGTGAGTAATTCAGGTAACATTCAAATTAAGAAAATACTTCACATATTGACCCATGTCCTTGACTATAATTTTTCAATCTGAGCAACTAAATCACATTAATGGGAGTGTAAAGTTTTTAGAGTATATTTCAATGTGGCAACACTTTTCATCTCCCACTAGACATGGTCAAATTTGTTAAGACAGTACACCCAATGTGAGTGCTAGGGAATAGAGCATATCCCCCAAGAGAGACAAAAGAGCCTCTGGGACATAGGGATTATAGTTTGGAAAAGAAAATTTAATATTACAATATCATTTTTATTTGAAACATAATAAAATACCAAATTTCATATACATATATATATATATATATATATATATATATGCACACACACACATACAGACAGACACACATTTTACTTTTAGAATGAGAGTAGTAATATTTAAGTAGTTAGTGGTGTGTGTGCTTGTCAGACAGGGAAGGAAAAGAAGGTTTGTGAATTTCTAGAGGCGGTATGTGAAAGATTTTTATGTTTACTAAAAAGGGAACGTTAATTGAAAAAAAGTTTTGAGAAGCATGAATATCCAGAGTGTAATCACATTATAGTGACTAACTTATAACTCGCTTGTGATCATTACCTATTGGCCATTTAATTCATTTGAAATACAAGGGAGTCCAAATATCAATAGTATCAAGTGGGACAAAGACACAAGGCCATGCATTTGAATCTCAGGCCCTACACAGGATATATCTGAATGTGTGTGAGCCCCTGGAAAAATGTGAACTAGACACAAACATGTTCTGAAAGTGCTCTCACCCCTGCTTTCCCTCATTATTCACTCCAACTCTCACTTCAGATACCTGGCGTCAGACCCTCCTCTCTTATAGCCAGACAGTGAATTTGGATGCATGCTCCTAAGAACTTTTCAATTCTTTCTACTAAACCCTCATAGGTGCTTGCAGGAAGATGGCATTGGAAGTCATACTTCTCAAACGGGAGATCCATATACTTGGGTTATCAACAGTCTCAAAATAAAACCTGAAGGAAGCTTGGTTTTAGGGGTCTCCTGTCCCTGGTGGCAAGGAATTCCAAACATTTAAAGAAATTAAGGTTAACAGATATGCTGAGATTAGATCTTCAGTATATCCACAGAATTTATTCTGGGTAAGTTCAAACATAATCTTTGATGAAAGAACACATTTCCTGCTGCAAGTCAGGACCTTAAAGGATGGTTCATTATGGAGATTTTGTGCAAACTTCTGAAAAACAAGGATTAAGGATGTTCTTCTCTCCTGGACTCTGAAATACATTAAAGATCTCTTGAAAAAACCTTTGAGAGCCAATGAATGAGTCATCTGTGATGGTAATAACATAGGCAGCATTTTAGATAAGCAGGGGTGGGAACATTTTAGCAGAAAGAGCTGAAATCACAATCAGCCATTCCCAGTTTCCCAGTCCATCCCTTGCTTAACCATCAGGCTGCCACCTTCCTAGAGTATGAAGTTAGTGAGAACTAATGACATCAAATCTACAGAAATGCACACTACCCACGCTTTCCCTCATTATAGCTGTGAGCCTAAGGGAAAGGTCATTGAGAGAAAAGATGTCACATTAAGGAAAGAGAGTTTCAGATTTTACACTTGGAATTTAGAATGTGGTCTCTTCTCTGATAACTGAATGTATCACGACTTAAAAGGCATTTCTAAAGATTTATCCCTTTTGGATAGGCCTAGAGGGCATTATGCTAAGTGAAATAAGTTAGACAGAGAAAGACAGATAGCACATGATTCACTTGTATGTGGATTCTAAAAAACAAATCAGGCAAATAAGCAAAAAGCAGAAACAGACCATAGGTACAAGGGGGTGGGGGATGGGTAAAATGGGTAAAGAGGAGTGGGAGGTATGAACTTCCAGTTATGGAATAAATAAGTGATGGGGATAGAAGGTACAGCATAGGGACTATAGTCAGTTGTATTGTAATAGCATGTAATAGCATGGTGACTGATGGTAGCTACACTTGTGAGCATGGCATAAGGTACAGACTTGTCACTATGTTATATACCTAAACCTAATATGACATTGTGGATCAACTATGCATGAATTTTAAAAAATGAAAAAAAATTCCTTCCTTCCCTTTACTGAAATGTGTTTTATATCCCAGTTTGTTTATTCCGTAAGAATTTCAAAATATTAAACTGCACATAGGATTATTGTGTTAAACTCTAAAATATATACTTACGCAGGACAATATTGGCAAACATAGTAGTATTTTAAACTTTCTTGATTGGGACAATAGGCAATTCCACATCCAACGTGGAAAGAGGAGTACCAGACAAGCTACAAATCCAAAAAGGAATATGGGAGAGTACATTAAAGAAGATAGAAAATATTGAAAAAATAATAACAAATGTAAAACTGAAAACATGGTACTATTATAGTTTGTAGCCAAGTACCTTATGGAAATATTTAGTTCAATTATTGAAACAAAGTCACAAATTTTAAAATATTAAATTTTAACTTGCATTCACTATTTTATCCAATCCTAATTTAGAAAAAGTATGGAGTATGCTTTCTTACCAAGAGTTTTGCAAACTATGGGGAAAAAAGACAGCTCTAGATGAAGTACCAGCTAATGCTAGGACTATTCTATCTAGTCAGGCTCTTACCCAAATTAAATATCGGACTTAGTCATAATTTAAAATTTATTTAATTATTTTGAGAGAGAGAGAGAGAGAGAGAGAGAGATAGAGAGAGAGAGAACACACACAAGTGGGGAAGGGGTAGACAGAGGGAAGAGAGAGAATCCCAAGCAGTCTCCACGCTGTCAGCTCAGAGCCCTACATGGGGCTCGATCTCATGAACCTGAACCGAAATCAAGAGTCAGACACTTAACTGACTGAGCCACCTGGCGCCCCAGGGCTTGGTCATAATTTAAAGATGCTTTCTATATTAGAGCATTTGTGGCAAAAGTGTTTTCATTTGTTTCTCTTACCTGGGTGTAATGTCCAACAACTGAACTGGAACTCTTAGGTCCTACACCATAGACAAAATTATTGCGTTCCTCATACCAGTTTTGGATTGCATTTGACCAGGAAGTAGGGTCACTTGACATATAGAGATTCTCACCACATTTTGTACCTAAAGGGAAACATCATTCATGAGGAAGCAATAAACTATGCAATGGCAAAAGCAACCAACTATATGAACACAAGGATGTTGCCTTTCAAACATAGTGCCTATACTTGCTAACTGTTAATACATAATAAAAGGACTTCTGTCCTTATCAGCTATAAAGTTGAATAGAAGACAGATCTGTCTAGCATGCTAAGGCTGGCCTCAACATGTACAACTTTGAGTAGGTTGAGAAGACCGTATGCTTTAAAAATCCTCTGGATTGCCAAAAATGCATTCTTTTTCATGCTAAATTCACATGTGTAATATCTTCTATGCTCTCAGCTTTGTATTGTAAATTTGCAAAAAGCAGTGACCAACTTTTATTCTTTTCCTCTTCTTGTTCACCCTCACCAGAGATTTTTCTTTTTTTTTTTTTTTTTTAATTTTTTTTTTCAACGTTTATTTATTTTTGGGACAGAGAGAGACAGAGCATGAACGGGGGAGGGGCCGAGAGAGAGGGAGACACAGAATCGGAAACAGGCTCCAGGCTCTGAGCCATCAGCCCAGAGCCTGACGCGGGGCTCGAATTCCCGGACCGCGAGATCGTGACCTGGCTGAAGTCGGACGCTTAACCGACTGCGCCACCCAGGCGCCCCCAGAGATTTTTCATATACTGGACTCTGAGTAAATGATTATGATTATGATTATGATTATGATTATGATTATGATTTTGTGTGAACTTGGATAAAAAGATCTAGAAGTGATTTTAAGAGCACCAGTTAAGAGGCAACTGACATCAGGGGGGAATGGAAGTTTTGAAAGTTTTTGGATCCTCCCTTAATCAATGAATCAGAATGTCATAAGGCCAAATCTTCTGAGGAAGATTTGGTAAGAAAAACCTTGCAGGGTGACATCAGCAAGATGGTAGGATAGGAAGCCTGGATTCTCCTTCCCCTAACAAACACACTGATTCAGCAACAATTCCCAAACAAATTGCCCTTGTGAGAATTCCAAAACTAATGGAAAGGCTTCTATACTCTGGAAAAATATGAGCCCAGACTCACTGAAGCCTGTAGGAAAATTGGGACAGCCTCTTGCTAGAATACCTACCCTCAGCACAGTGCCTGCCATATGATCAGGAAGAAATCCCATGTCTCCCAGCTTCTCCCAGGGGAAGGAAAGAATTGATTTATGTGTCCAGCCACCCAACCTTTCCCAAAGAAAACTTCCCAGATGGGTGGCTTCTGTCTTGTTAGTCTTGGAGCTCTGGTAGTCAGGCACAGGCTAGCCACCTGGAGGAGAATGGAGATAGTGTCTGGGGCTGGTAGATACCATATCTCCTCTCCCTGGCTCAGCACAGAGCAAACATATGAAAAATTATAGTTCTCAGTTTCCTCCTTGGGAAACAAAGTCTTGATTGGTGTGTCTAATGCCTGAATTTCTCCAAGGCTGCCCAAAGAACTAACATATGGCTTGGTATTCTTGGAGCTCTGACAGGTTTGGCACAGTCACAGTCTTGCCCCCTGGGGACAATAGAGATGGTGGTTTGGATTGGTAGATGCCATGGCTCCTCTCCCTTTCTCAGAAACAGAGCCTGTTTCTCCCAAAGGTGGGAAAGAGTTGGTCTGGGCATCCAGGGCCACAAATTTTCCAGATGCTGCTCAAAGGACTGACTTCTGACTTGCCTCTCTGAGAATGTTAACAGACCTCACATAACAAGATGTGGGGCTCATGAGAATAAAGATTTGCCATAGCTTCCCTCCTTGTTCAGCATAGAGTGAGGAGATAAAAATCGCAAGCTTCTAGCCTCTTCCTGGATAGGGAAAGAGTTGGCTGGAATGCCCAAAGATCCTTTGTTTTCAGGGGCCTGCCTGAGGAATTGACTATGGATCTTTTCTGACCACAATTTGAATAGACATTCTCCAAAGATATACAAATGACCAACAGGTATATGAAAAGGTGCTCAATGTTGCTAATGATCAGGGAAATGCAAATCAAAATAATGAGATATCACCTTATATCGGTAAGGATGTTTATGACGGGTGGAGAAAGGGCAATGAGTGAAGAATGTGGAGAAATTGGAATGGTGTACACTTTTGGTGGAAATAAAAATGGTATAGGTGCTATGGAAAAAAGTACAGGGGTTCTTCAAAAAGTTAAAACTAGAATTACCAAATGATCCAGTAATACCACTTCGGAGTACTTATCCAAAATAACTGGAATCAGGTTCTTAAAGAGATATTAGCATTCTCATGTTCATTGCAGCACCATTCACAATAGCCACCATGTGGAAACAACCTAAAATCCATGGACAGATGAATGGATGAACAAAAAGACACATATACATACAATGGATGACACTCATCCTTACAAAGGAAGGAAATTCTACATTTGGGTGAGACAATATGGATGAATCTTGAAAATGTTAACTGAAATAAGCCAGTCATAGACAGACAACTACTACATGATTCCATTTACAAGAAGTACCTAAAATAGTCAAATTCATAGAATCAAAGAGTAGAATACTGGTAGCCAGGGATGGGGGAAAGGAGAAATGAGAAGTCACCAATCAATGGGCATAAAGTTTCAGATAAATAAGATGAATAATTTCAGATGAATAAATTCTTCTATGCAACATTTTACCTAGACAACAATATTGTATAGTACATTTAACTATTTGCTAAAGGTGTAGGTCTCATGTTAAGTATTCTTACCATTATAAAATTAAGAGAGAAAGAAGTGTCTTGCTGCCCAGAAATTTTCTCTATCTTTCCTTTTTTTTACATTTTTTTTACATTTTTACTTATTTTTGAGAGACAGAGAGAGACAGAGCACAAGTGGGGGAGGGGCAGAGAGAGAACGAGACACAGGATCCGAAGCAGGCTCCAGGCTCTGAGGTGTCATCACAGAGCCTGACACGGGGGTCGAAGTCACTAACAGTGAGATCATGACCTGAGCCGAAGTCGGATGCTTAACCGACTGAGCCACCCAGGTGCCCCTTCTCTATCTTTTCAAGATCTCAAATAATATTTACATTTTGGTAGCTTGAAATATAAGGTCTACATACTGCTTAAAGCGAGTATAAGATATTCTTGGCTATCACCTTCAATATGGAAAAAATAAACTAAGACTCTAACCATGTAGATTTGCATCATTAAGACCATTTGTTTTCATCTTCTACTGAAAACCATCATTCTCTTCATAATTTTTAACAGATTAGCATCAACAATATAAGCGATAATTATAATGAAAATACAGGTAAAAATTCATTACTTTCAAACTGAGTTGCCTAAATGTATTATGTTTGATAATGTAAATCATTATTTCATGTAAGATTTATGCATAAAAGTATTTTTCTTTCATAGTTTTTATAAACCTTGATAAGATATTGTATAGTTTTTGAGTATATTATCTATGCAAATAAGCCCACAGTCCATACAAAGTAGTTAGCAAAACTTGAAAACTTAATCAATATATGCAAAGTATTCATCATGATTTTAAAAGCTTTAAGTATTTTCAGAGTAAAATTCAGGGAAAAAAATAACAATTTAGTATATTTTATAAATATAAAAGAAGAGATATCAAAATGCCAAACACTTACACAATATCACAAAAAGGGCAGTGGATTAGAAATCAATAAGCCTGGCTGTACAACTTCAGAATGTGCTCTTAGGTCATTTCTCCCATGTCCCTAATCTTTAAAGTTAGAGAAATGATGACTGTTGACTGTTGACTCATGAGCTAGTTGAGAGGAACAAATGAAGTGTTGCTTCAGAAATTATTTGCATAATATAAAAAATCAAAAGCACAAAATGGTACTTATAAGGATGTCTCCCTATACAGATACTTTGATTTTAAGAAGAGCAGTATAAGCAACATTTATTTACTAGATCTTCTTACAAGGTCCCAGAATGTTCCATTCTATTTGATGTTCCATAATATTTTGCAATATTCTTTTATTTGTTCACTTATTTAACAGATATTTGCTCATTTACGTACTGGTTTTTCGGTCTTCTGCATTGCTGTGTTCTAAAGTACACTTGTTTGCCCATTTTTGGGCATTTGCTGCTGTTTCTCTGTTCCATTCCTAAATGTCACAAGAAAAAAATACACTTAGAGGTTCAACTCCAAAGAAGCATATGCTTTATAACATACTTGGTCGGTTGATTTGCACTACTTTAAACTTCTCTAGGTATATTATCTAATTGTCAGTGGTATCAGAAGACCTGTTTGTTAGGTGTGTGTGTGTGTGTGTGTGTGTGCGTGCGTGTGTGTATCCGCTCCAGTGCCAATTTCTACATGAAAAGAAGTTCATAAATGAAGTGTCTACTGAGAGAAATATCTAATAAAATAATATCTGGCAATTTATGATTGTACAGGAACCACACATAGGATTTTTAGTAATAAGGCTACTCTAAATACTCAACATGTGAAGTCTTGAATTATATTTCCTTAGTAATGAATAGGCCTAGATTGTTCCCAATTTCAGTCATAGCCCATTACATTCAAATGGGAGATATCTAGCTTTTTTGGACTATTCCCTGGAAAGCGGCTGTTATCTACCCTAAATGGCACTGATTTTGAAGGAAAGGGGACTCCTAGGGGTTGCCTGGCTGGCTCAGTTGGTAGAGCATATGACTCTTGATCTTGGAGTCCTGAGTTTGAGCCCCACATGGGCATAGAGATTACTTACAAAAAATAAAATATATGAGAGAAAGGGGACTCCATTATCTTAGACTAAAGTGGATAGTGAACAAAATGGCTTCACATTTGATGTCTGAAGATTTGGCTTCTAATTTTTGCCCTTCCCAGCTTAATAAGCCCTATAACGTTGACAAATCATTTAACCATTACAAAGGAAAATTAACTTCTATTTTGCTCATAGTGCAGTTCAAATTAAATAGCAAAACAGACATAAAACTTTGTAAGTCACAAGGTTCTTAAGAAATGCCAGTACCAGCTCCCTGCTCTTACCACCACTGATTCATACCACTAGGCTTTATCACTGCTTCTTACCATCTTCAGCATGTTGCTGGCAGGTGGAGAAACTGATTTCCTTAATTCATTATGTTTATTTACAATCTCTTTTTGGATTTGAGTTTGAGTGGTTAACAAAGCAGTAAAGGATGGATCCTAAAGAGAAATAAAATTAAGGTTATCTTTTTAACATTTGTTAAAATTGCGTATGGTGGGGGCTAAGTTAATTTGAAGGAACAAAGATCACTTTAAAGAGCATTCAGTTCAGGCTCATAGTAGTTGTTAAGAATTGCCAATGGACCTGAGCCAAAGCTATGACAAATAGAAAAGAAGTAACTTGAAGCTTCAAGAATGAGAATAAAATTCATGGCATGATAACTTAAAATCTCCTCTGAGGCTACAGATGCCAATTTCTAGTTTCAAGGAACTCTTAATGTGCTTTTTCTCCTTTAATGGTCCTTCCCAATCCTTTGTTATATCTCTGGTCATTTCCTGGTCTTCATTTACAAAATTATTTAAAAGAGAGATATATTTTGCTCTTTTGAATCACTAAATGTTTGCTAATAAGATTCTTTACATACCTTCTGCCCCATATGGTTTTCTTCACCTTCTCTATAGACATATAGACTTGCTTTTTATAGACATATAAGTGATAATATTTTATAACCACAAAGGCACACAATAGGAACATTAAGACACATTCATTCATATTCAATCAGGCTGCAGCAGATAGGATAAGGGTGGAGCTCAAGGTTCATCTTGGAGTTTAAAGGAATCTTAAAATCTGTGTTACGGAATGCCAAATGAGTTTTGACCCAGTGTCAGGATTCTCTGGTCTGATGAGTTCTAGTCCTAGCAATCTGTGGTCCTTGGATGTCCTCTTATAAGAGAAGGGTTAAAGAAAGGTGGGGAAACAGCAATGACCAGAGCTTCTCACATTCAGAGATTTTCTGATCAAGAGATAGACACTTTATATGGACACATACCCTCTAATCATTGAAAAGGATGATGGATTTTGTTCTTGGGATTATTTAAGCAAAGTAGCTTATTGTATCTTATTTTTTCAATTTACATCCAAGTTAGTTAGCATATAGTGCAACAATAATTTCAGGGGTAGATTCCTTAATTCCCCTTACCCATTTAGCCTATCCCCCCTCCCATAACCCCTCCAGTAACCCTCTGTTTGTTCTCCATATTTAAGTCTCTTATGTTTTGTCTCCCTCCCTGTTTTTATATTATTTTTTCTTCCCTTCCCTTGTGTTCATCTGTTCTGTGTCTTAAAGTCCTCATATGAGTGAGGTCATATGATATTTGTCTTTCTATGACTAATTTTGTTTAGCATAATACCCTCTAGTTCTATCCACGTAGTTGCAAATGGCAAGATTTCATTCTTTTTGATTGCTGAGTAATACTCCATTGTATATATACACCACATCTTCAAAGTAGCTTATTCTAATTGTAAGAGTTGAGTTCAAGAGTAGGGCTCTCACATACCAAGTCTATGAGCATGAATAACAAAGCAAAACAAACACCAAGACCTTTAGAGGTTGTACATTTTAAAACATTTTTTTTTAACGTTTATTCATTTTTTGATAGAGAGAGACAGAGCACGAGTGGGGAGGGGCAGAGAAAGAGGGAGACACAGAATCCAAAGCAGGCTCCAGGCTCTGAACTGACAGCACAGAGCCCAATGTGGGGCTTGAACTCACGGACCGTGAGATCATGACCTGAGCCGAAGTTGGACGCTCAACCGACTGAGCCACCCAGGTGCCCCAAGAGGTTGTACATTTTTTTAATGTAAAAAATTGGTATATTTTTACCATATAGTAATGATGAAAATTAAACATGGTGATACATGAAGTTGTGTTAATTTAGGGTTATGGTATTGTTAATTTCTTTTTGAGGTCACACTGATATGAATTTTAAAAAGTAAATAAGAAAAGATCTTGTGGGGAGAAGACTATCATTTACTTTTTAAATCATAGACCATGGGTCCATTAGAAAAACAATTCAAGCATAATATGTAATTTTAACTTTTTGGTGGTCACATTTAAAAAAAGTAAAATAAGAAGCAGTTAATATTAATTTCTTTTATATATTTTTTTATATCTTATTCACCATGCTAAATGTACTCTTTAAATGTTTATTTATTTATTTATTTATTTATTTATTTATTTATTTATTTAGAACATGCAAACAGGGGGAGGGGAGAGAGAGAGGGAGAGAGAGAATTCGAAGCAAGTTTTGCATTGTCAGCATTGAGCCCAAAGGGGAGCTTTATCTCACAAACTGGGATCATGACCTGAGCTGAAATCAAGCGTCAGATGCTTAACTGACTAAACCACCCAACTGCCCCAATAAGTGTACTCTTTAATCCCCATCACCTATTTTCCTCATTTCCTCACCCACCTCCCCTCTGGTAACCATCTGTTCTGTATAGTTAAGAGTCTGTTTCTTGGTTTCTCTCTCTCTCTCTTGCTTGCTCACTCTTTTTTCCTTTGTTCATTTGTTTTGTTTCTTAAATTCCACGTGAGTGAAATCATATGGTATTTGTCTTTCTCCGACTGACTTATTTCACTTAGCATTATACTCCCTAGATCTATCCCTGTTACTGCAAATGGTAAAATTTAATTCTTTTTTTTTTATGGCTGAATATATATATATATACACACACACACACACACATATATATATACATATATATATATATATATATATATATATGTATGTATATATATATATATGCCACATCTTCTTTATCCATTCATTTATCAGTGGACACTTGGGCTGCTTTCATAGTTTGACTATTGTAAATAATGATATATGCAGGGGTGCATATATATTTTCTAATTAGTGTTTTCATATTCTATGGGTAAATATCCAGTAGTGAAATTACTGAGTCACATGGTAATTCTAATCTTTTGGAAACCTCCATACCGTTTTCCACAGTGTCTGCACCAGTTTGCATTCACGCCAACAGTACACAAGGGTTCCTTTTTCTCAAAAACCTCTCCAACACTTGTTTCTTGTGTTTTTTTATTTTAGCCATTCTGACTGGTGTCAGGTGGTATCTCATTGCAGCCTTGATTTGCATTTCTCTGATGATGAGTGATGTTGAACATCTTCTCATGTGTCTGTTGACCATTGGTATGTCTTTTTTATAGACATGTCTGTTCATGTCTTCTGTCCATTTAAAAAAATTTTTTTAATGTTTATTTTTTGAGACAGAGAGAAACTGTGTATGAATGAGGGAGGGGCAGAGAGAGAAGGAGATGCAGGATCAGAAGCAGGCTCCAGGCTTTGAGCTGTCAGCACAGAGCCTGATGCAAGGCTTGAACCCACAAACTGAGAGATCATGCCCTGAGCCAAAGTTGGACACTTAACTGACTGCACCACCCAAGCACTCCTCTTCTGTCCATTTTCAATTGGATTATTATTAAAAAAATTTTTTTAAACATTTATTTATTTTTGAGTGTGAGAGACACAGAGTGTGAGTTGGGGAGGGGCAGTGAGGGAGACGCAGAATCTGAAGCAGACTCCAGGCTCTGAGCTGTCAGCACAGAACCGGAGACGGGACTCAAACTCAAAGACAGTGAGATCAGGACCTGAGCTGAAGTCAGATGCTTAACCAACTGAGTCACCCAGGCGCCCCTGGATTGTTTTTGGCATGTTGAGTTGTATCAGTTCTTTATATATTTTGGATACTAAGCCTTTATCAGGTATGTCATTTGCAAATGTCTTCTCCCATTCTCTAGGCTGCCTTTTAGTTGTGTTGATTCCTTCACTGTTCAGAAGCTTTTTGTTTTGATGTAGTCCCAATAGTTTATTTTTGCTTTTACTTTCTTTGCCTCAGGAGACAGATCTAGAAAAGTGTCCCTACAGCTGATGTCAGAGGCATTACCTCCTGTGCTCTCTTGTAGTATTTTTATGGTTTCAGGTGTCACATTTGGGTCCTTAATCCATTTTGAGTTTATAATTTTGTGTATGGTGAAAGAAAGTGGCCCAGTTTCATACTTTTTCATGTGACTGTCCAGTTTTCCCAACAACAGTTGTTGAAGAGACTGTCTTCTTCCCATTGTATATTCATTCCTCCTTTGTTGAAAATTAATTGACCATCAGTTGTAGGTTTATTGCTGGGTTTTCTGTTCTATTCTGTTGATCAATGTGTCTATTGTTATGCCAGTACCATACTGTTTTAATTACTACAGCTTTGTAATGTAACTTGAAGTCTGAAATTGTGATACCTCCAGTTTTGCTTTTCTTTTTCAAGATTGCTTGGCTATTTGAGGTCTTTTGTGGTTCCATACAAGTTTTAGGGGCCTTGTTCTAGCTCTGTGAAAAATGCTGTTGGTGTTTTGATAGGGCTTGCATGAAATCTGTGGATTGCTTTGGGTAATATAGACATTTTAATAATATTTGTTCTTCCAACCCATGAGCATGGAATGTCTTTCCATTTGTTAGTGTCCTCTTGAATTTCTTTCATCAGCATTTTATAGTTTTCAGAGTATGGGTCTTTCATGTCTTTGGCTAAGTTTATTCCTAAATATTTTATTGTTTTTGGTGCAACTGTAAATGAGATTGTTTTTTCAATTTCACGTTCTGATGCTTCATTATTAATGTATAGGAATGCAACAGATTTCTGTATAGTTGATTTTGTATCTTGTGACTTTCCTGAATTGACCTATCAGTTCTAGCAGTTTTTTGGTGGAGTCTTTCAGGTTTTCTATATATAGTATTCTGTCATGTGCAAATAGTGAGAGTTTTACTTCTTCCTTACCAATTTGGATGCCTTTCATTTCTTTATGTTGTCTAATTTCTGTGGTGAGGACTTGCACTACTATGTGGAATAAAAAGTGGTGATAGAGGGCATTCTTATCTTATTCCTGACCTAAAGGGAAAAGCTCTCATTTTTTCACCATTGAGTATGATGTTGCTGTGAGTTTTCACATAAGGCCTTTATTATCTTGTGTTCTCTCCAGACCTACTTTCCAAAGGTTTTTTATCATGAAAGGATGTTGTACTTCGTCAAATATTTTTTTAGAATTATTGAAATTATTGTATATTTTTTATCCTTTCTCTTAATCACATGATGATTCACATTGATTGTTTTGCAAATATTGAACCACACTTGCATCCTGGAAATAAATGCTACTTTATTGTGGTGTATGGTTTTTTAATGTATTCACATTATTTTAAATAATAAATTTTATTTGTAATGAGTTGACTAGAAGTCTACAAAAATTGTATGTCTACGTCCTAATCCCCAGATTCTGTCCATGTGACCTTATCTAGATAAGAGTCTTTGTAGATATAATTAAGTTTAGGATCTCAATATTAAATCATCCTGGATTATTCAAGATTATTATTATTCAAGTAGGGTCTAAATCGAATGACAAGTACCCTTATAAGAGACACAGAAAGGAGAAGGGAAGGTAGAGAGTAAGTGATATAGCCACAAGCCTAGTAATCCCAGTGACTGGTGGAAGCCACCTGAAGCTAAAAGAAAAACAGACAACAGATTTCCTTCTCGATCCTCCAGAGGGAGTGTGGCCCTGCCGACATCTAAATTTTAAGCTTCTGGTCTCCAGAACTGTGACAGAATAAATTTCTGTTGTTCTAAGCCACATAGCTTGCATTTATTTCTTACAACAGCCCTTAGACCTAATACATTATTTAATTATCTAAAATATAATTCCATCGAGTATTGAATATCTAAGTTAGTTATTGAATATATTCTCTCCCCCTCCTCCTCCTCCTCCTTCTTTTTCAGTACTACATCTTTAAAATCTAGTATGTATTTTATACTTACAGTATATCTTGTTTTGGACAAGCCACATTGTGTTCATTAACCACATATGACTAGTGGCTGCTGTATTGGAGAGCTCAGCCTTAGAATGTCATCTAGATAATTGCGTTAAGGGATCTGAGCTACCAATCAGTACTTTGTGATGTCCACTCTTGCCCCTTCTACTCTCAAAGGACCTAGCCATCCCGAAAGATACCTGGATAGCTTTAAAAAGATTTTACAATTTAACTTTACCTTTGCTTCTGTGGGTAAAGATGGAAGCAGCACAGCAGCCAGAAACAACACTATCGGGAATACAGCCATTGCTGGAAAGTAAATCAAAGAGAGCAAAGTTCTGCATTAAAATATGTAGTACATAGACCTCTGACTATGAGGAAAAAAACAATGTAATGATCTTGGCTATTTTAATGGAACTGTAATTCCCAAATTCATAAGAAATGTAACAAGATTTCATCTGGTGCAAGCAGAATCATAGTGGAATCAACTTTGTCACTGATAGGGACAATAAAAAATAAATTTAAACACTTGTCTGATGCTCTTGAAGTATACCTATAAAGGTTAGGAATACATCACGATGTTTCTGCTCAGCTCTATTGCTCCATTAAAATCCATTAAAAATATGGAAAACCAGATTTCTTCAGAGTTGATACTGTATTGATTAATAATCCCAATCTTTGGGGAAAGCTTATTTTCAATGTGCACCATCTCTTGGTGTTCTATAAAAACCAGAACTGTTAGTTCTTTTATTGACATATGACTTTAATCAAGATTCCAAGATTATTATTATACAGAAATAAATGTACACTTTATTAGTGGTTATTTCCCCAGCAGAGGGATTAGAAATTATTTTGATTTTATTCCTTATACTTGTCTATATCTCAAATTTTCCTATATAAAAAAATAAAATACAAATAATATATTGAAAATCTAGCCTGTCCAAATTTGCTGAACTCATGATTTGGTATAAAAGTTGTTTAATATATTCACTAACTTTTTAAAAGGCATTCAACATTGGGTGGCCCATGTTGTCCTTTCTCAGTATGTCAAAAAAAATTCTTGGTCCTTTAGGCAAAGCAACAAACCCACTAAGCTTAAATAAGCACTGGTCTTCTGGCAGTTAGTCATATAAATTACTAACTTTGTAAACTAAGGGAATGCTACATTGATTTGTGTTCTTCATGTGAGATTGGTACTCCCAAATTCTTGAAGAGAAAGAAAACTCTGAACAATTTATCTGTGGTACTTCTCAGGACTTATTGATGGGTAAATAGTAGACAACTGATACCTGTTCGCTGCATTCCCTTTATCCTCAATAATGTGCTCACAAAAAGGAGAGGAGTGAACATTTATTGACAGTGCAATGCAAAACTTGATGTTTAATTTCACTATCATACCTTGGTGAGTATGACTATATTTTAAGATGAAGAAATTAAAGATTAAGCTAATTTATCTATGCCAATGGTAAGTTCTTAAGTAACTTCAGAAATTAGCCTTCAACCAAGTAAGGTCAAAGCCAATGCACATTGACAGGAACATTGTTTTCACCTGAGAAAAGCAATCATTTTGTAGCACACTGGAGGCACTCATCCCTATTTTAACAATACCTGTATTAATACATGACAATACATGTTCATAGCAAAAATTATCAATATGGAAGTACATAATATATGCAATTTGCCATATTTACATTTCTTCTAGTTAAGATGGTTCCAGAATAATTGTTTTGAAGTCAAACACGAGAATTCTATTATCTATTTTAAGCTGAAGTGTAAAGAATTAATTTGAGTTTCAACTTGATAAAATGAGTAAAGAGTAAAATTAACTTGATTCTCTTAGTAAAAATTTATCCATAACGTTTTGAAAATCATAGATAAACGTATTAAATATATTATTTTTACCACTGGAAAAACAAAGATGACTGACACATAAATGTTCACATTAAAATAAATGAGTTATCACTTACTGTTGGTTCTCAGAGCAGGATGAAGTATTTGCTTTATCTGTAGAAAGAAGGGAGGTGGAGAGGACCTTAGAGCACAATACATGTTATATCTATTTATATTTTAGCAAATTCTGGTTGTGCAAGTAAACCTAAATGAATAGATTTCTGAAACAGAATTTTTCACACCTATATATTCAAATTTCATTGCTAGTTGTCTGGCATTGCTTTTGATATTATTTAGTTTCCATACAGCTTTTAACACAAGTTAATACAGCATGCCTTCCCTCCCTAACCAGCCCTGCCCCCTCTTTTAGATGCTGCTTTTTTGACCTAGTATTTTTATAATAACCACTGATGACTGGTTAATCATTGTGAAGATAACCAGCGTCCTACCTTACAGTTGAACTTCTGTGGCTCAGCTTTCTTTTAATTCCCAATTAGCAACTTTCTATGGCTTATTAAACATAGTCTTTAGAAACCATCAGTTCTCAGAAATCCTGAGCGTCAAGGTTCTCTGCTGTAAAATGGGGACTATCACATCAACAGCTTTGGTTTGCAAAGGGTGTGGCACAACATACATAAAGCACCTAACATTGTGTCTGCAATATAATACTCAGTAAATGGAAATTATTAATATTTTTATGATGATCCTTTACAATGTGTGATAGTTTGCTGAGATTGTAAGATCTTTCCATAAATGCATGTTGTTTGACTCAATTTCTAATTTTAGAAGTGTCATAAGATCTGTTTTTACATCTGGGTATCATAGGAAAAAAAATCAGCATAATCTCATCGGAGATTCAAATGTTCAAGGCCCAGGTCTACTAGGAATCTTGTAACTTTAAAAAAAATGTTCTAACATCTGGACTGTTGCATCCTCATCAGCTCATTGATAGATATACACATTAGCTGGGTAATTTTATATAGCTCAATCATTCAATGGGATTATATTAGATGATTCACAATTCCATAATTCAACAGACTATGATGCCACATATTCCTCCCTACCACTCTCCTGTTCCCTCCCCGTCACTTACCCAACCTATAATCATCTTTGTTGCATCAATGAAAGCAATGGCAAAATCCACATTCATACAGAGCTGAAAAGTTGGCTGCCATTTTCCCCCTTGCTACTTACTAATGGAAAAGTACTGTCCCCTTTCTTGCAGGTGTTTTAAGACTGGGATGACATGGTTCTACGGTGTCTGTAGGAAGAGCATGATGTTCAGTTTCATAATCCTAGAATAGGGGAAAAAAGACAATATTTAAAATAAAGATGGAAAGCATAAATAAGTAGTATTAATCATCTCTGTCACAAACCTAAAGCTTAACTGTGTTTAGTATTACTAATATTAGTAATTTTAATTTATTTGATCTTACCCATCAAGAATCCTTCTGAGATCAGATTATATTTTGATATCTTGGTATTTCCTTCAAACAGTAGCAAAGAAGTGGGCCTCTTAAACAAGTTCAATTAACTATTGACTGACTGACTTCCTTGGAATATCACGGTATATTTTCCAGATTCCCAAATCCTTATACACTCTTTGGAAGATAATTTCTATAAGTAGTCACCCGCAGAGTAACCTTTTACTACATGGATTTGGGGTCACACCTACATGTCTTCATGTCTTTTCCTGGAAGCCAGTAGATGACATGTAGTCCAGAAGAGTCAGCAGCCATCATTCTAACTGCCTGCAATATATAGTTCCTAATAACAGTGCATTCAAAACAGAAATAAAAAACTGAAGTTCTTAATTTGACCTCATGAAAGGCCTGATTTACAAATGACTTCAGGCTTCAGCTATGAATCAGAGCATTTCATGTAAATGGAATGATTCATCTTTTAAGACAGGTAAAGAGTTCCAACTGGATAAACATCAAGAGACATGTTGAAAGTCTTCGGTGGATCAGAGATATGCAACAAAACCGAAACTCTGCGTGCATCTGCACTGATCAGCCGATGTGCCCACCAGAGTCCCAGAAGAGGCGCGGAGGACCAGAAGACTCCTCACCGCACAGATCTTTCTCTCTCATCTTCACCCCACCTCCCGGGCCCTGATCATTGCCTTTCCCAGACTGCTGCAAGTCTTACCCTGGCTCCAGAGCCCAGATCTTCCTGCAGGGTGGACGGAGTCAGAGAGAGGCTGCTGCTCGCTGCTTGGACAGCGAGAGTAAGATACTCGTCCAAGCAGGTGTGAGCGAAGAGCTACGTCACGGGCTTTGTGCCCTCAGCGCAGTCGTCAGCTTACTGAATTCCTACAACCGCCTCCCCTCCAATGGCGCGCGGAAAAAATCTTGCACACCTTCCTTTGAGGAAGGGAAATGTCTGCTCCCACAATTGAACCCTAGGAAGAAGATGGAAATAATACCAGGTTTCAAAATGCAAGGGGTGACTGAAAAAGGAGGTGCTCCTTTTCATACAAGAGTTCCTGAATTAACACAGGTCAGCATTTAAAGAGCAGATTGGTAAAGGCCATAGATACTTAAGTTTTCAGTGCAATACCAGTCTGGTACAATAGTGTATTCAGGGTTACATAAAGAGGACCTTTTGCAGGCTTGCTTATAAACAAACCTAGTGTTCAAACTTAGTTTAGTTAAACAAACTTAGTGTTCCTTCCCTTCTTCCCTTCCAAAATGGTTTGTAGTGAAGAAATTCAACAAGAGTAACAGGAACAGGTCTTAGGAAAATGCCCAGAATTCCTGATCCAAGACCGGTGGCTTCAAGTGCAGCAGGCTTATCTGGCCTTGGTTGAAGATGTATTTATTGTCTGTCTTCACAGATGGCAGATGAGTAATAGATGCATTTTCTTCAATGCTTAGTTGTTTTCAAGATTTAAAGGAATGAATGAATTCATCACACCAAGAATACACTTGGTCAAAAGATGATAAACCAAGGATCAATGTACATCACACGTTAGTTCTCTGTACCCCCTGCGAAGAGGCTTGAAATTTCTCATTCCAACCTTTGAGACTATAGCAAACTGCCATGTCTCATAGTGCTGAGTGTCATTTTCCCCTGGCAGTGTTAAAATTCCAAGTGCCCAATGCACAGAAGTTATTTTAACTCTCTTGTACTGCTCTTTTAGTTCAAGTACCACTAACTAAAAACTTCAGAATTTAGAAGTCATCCTAGCCTGATTTACTCTTATGGTTACATTCAATCAAAGTTAACTCCTGACAGTTTGCCCTTCTGAATGTTTACAAAATCCAGCCCCGGATCTATCTTTCTCACTGTTATATTCATGTTTTCATTGTGTCTTGCTTAGATTATTAATTTAACATTTCAATTACTTATATCCACATAGTTGCTACTCATTTATTTATAAATAGAATTGCTTAGTCCATTTGTTTTTTTATTAGTACAACACAATTCATTGTTATCCTATAACAGTCTATAATTTACTGTGAATATCCTATTTTTCATTCTGGGAGACAGCATACCTATAATTATTACCTGTTCCCATTGATGATGTCAAAATGAGAGCAACTTGAGTGTGGTAGTGATAGATATTGTGAGTAAATATGTATTTGAAAAATGGACTGTATCTCTATAGATTATTGCTATATGTCAAGACTAGCATGATACCAGTTACCTGAGTAATAATTTATAAATATTTGTTGAGAAAATAAATATATTGACTTGGCCTAGATTCTTAGGGAATTCAGAGAAGAAGGCACATCATGTCTTTCCTCTAAGACATATAGTACTGTAGGAAAAATACATACACATGAACATTACCAGGCAGTCTGGTTTAGTTCTAAGTAGCTGGAATAGGAAATATCTACAATAATTAGGAATTATGAGCTGATACAATCTGGATAAAAATTAGGTGGTGGAGTGACACTTGAACTTCTTTGAAAAATGTGCATGGCTGGATTAGAAAAAAAAAGTTTAGAACACTTGTTTGGAAGGGCAGAAACAGACAAATCAATGTATCATAAGGTGTATATAAGTCAGAATGATAGGCTGGTGAAAATGTTGGCATAACTTTGTGTAGAAGTCTAACAAGATTCGCTTCTTTATATAACATGGGATGTACTTTCATTGAGTGTTGGGAAATTTTATGATCAAATATTATTTTATAAAAGCTTCAGAATGGAATATTACTCAACCACAAAAAAGGAAAGAAATGTTGCCATTTGCAATGACATGAATGGAGCTAGAGAGTATTATGCTAAGAGAAATAAATCAGAGGAAAAAATACTATATGATTTCACTCATATGTCGAATTTAAGAAAAAAAAAACAAATGAGCACAGGGGAAAAAAAAAAGAGAGGCAAACAAAGAAATGGACTCTCAACTACAGGGAATAGACTGATGGTTACCAAAGGGGAGGTGGGTGGGGGCTGGGTTAAAGAGGTGTTGGGGATGAAGGAGTGAACTTCTTGTGATGAGCACTGTATAATGAATGTATGGGAGTGTTGAATCATTATATTATACACATGAAGCTAATATTACACTGTGTGTTAACTACATAAATTTAGGAATTTAGGAATTTAGTAAATTTAGTAAATTAGGAATTTAAATAAAAACTTTTTTAAAAAGGTACCTAATAACGTTGTGCAGGGTGATTCACAGAGTGGAGAAATTGGTGACAGAAAAAATAAGAAGATGGTGACATTTTCCCATATTAATTTTAGAGCAGTAGAAATAGAACAAATGGTTGGGATGTGAAGAGATTAAAAGAGCAGTGTTGATGATGAATTTGGTATGGAGGGCAAATTCAGAACAGAAGAAACCTTGTAGGTTTTGAGGCACTTGAAAGTACAACTCCACTATTGAAAGGAATAGTACAAGTGCTTCTAAATATTCAAGTAAAATCAAAAGTTAACAGTGTGCTGAGCTCAAAGGAGCAGTGTTGAAAGTGCCTGAGAGCTGGGGGTAGCATCTTGCATGAACTTTGCAGAGAAATCCACTGTAATTCTTACCTTATTCCTTTACATGTAATATACTCTCCTCCCCCTCCACCCTGTAAACAAGTGACCTTGCTAAACTTGCTTATTAGTTCTTACAGCTATTTTATAGATTCCTTTGGCTTTCTACAAAAATCATTTTAATTTGCAAATAAGGACAGTTTCTACCTTTCCTTTCTCTTCGTTTTTTTAAAATTATTATTCACTTAATTTACTTTTTCATCTTGGTCAGTGAACTCTTTAATCCCCATCACCTATTTCACTCATTCTTCACACCCACCTTTCCTCAGCTAACCATCAGTTTGTTCTCCATACTTAAGAGTCTATTTCTTGGTTTGTCTCTCTTTTTTTCCCCTTTGCTCATTTGTTTCATTAAATTCCACATATGAATGAAATCGTATGTTATTTGTCTCTCTCAGACTGACTTATTTTGCTTAGCATTAAGCTCTCTAGCTCTATCCCTGTTGCTGCAAATGGCAAGATTTCATTCTATTTATGGCTGAATAATATTCTGGTGTGTGTGTGTGTGTGTGTGTGTGTGTGTGTGTGTGTGTGTGTGTTTATCACTTCTTTATCCATTCATCTATTAGTGGAAACTTGGGCTGCTTCTATAGTTTGGCTATTGTAAATAATGGTGCAAAAATATAGGGGTGCGTATATATTTTCTAATTAGTGTTTTCATATGCTCTGGGTAAACACCCAGTGATGAAATTACTGGGTCATATGGTAATTCTAATTTTAATTTTTTGGAAACCTCCATACTGTCTTCCACAATGGCTGCACAGGTTTGCATTCCCACAAACAGTGCACAGGGTTCCTTTTTTTTTTTTTTTCCAAAAAACCTCTTCAACACTTGTTGTTTCTTTTGTTTTCTATTTTAGCCATTCTGACAGTTGTGAAGTGATATTTCACTGTAGTTTTGATTTGCATTTCCTTGATGATGAGTGATGTTAAACATCTTTTCACGTGTCTGTTGACCATTGGTATGTCTTCTTTGGAGAAATGTCTGTTCATGTCTTCTGTCCATTTTTAACTGGATTATTTGTTTTTGGCGTGTTGAGTTATAATCAATTCTTTATACATTTTGGATACTAGCCCTTTATCAGATGTGTCATTTGCAAATGTCTTCTCCCATTCTGTATGCTGCCTTTTAGTTGTTGTTTCCTTCATTGTTCAGAAGCTTTTTGTTTTGATATAGTCTCAATAGTTTATTTTTGCATTTACTTCCTTTGCCTCAGGAGACAGATCTGGAAAAGTGTCCCTATAGCTCATGTCAGAGCTCCTGTGCTCTCTTGTAGTATTTTTACGGTTTCAGGTGTCACATTTGGGTCTTTAATCCGTTCTGACTTTATAATTTTGTGTATGGTGAAAGAAAGTGGTCCAGTTTCATTCTTTTCATGTGGCTGTCCAGTTTTCCCAATAACTGTTGTTGAAGAGATTTTTCCCATTGTGTATTCATTCCTCCTTTGTTGAAGATTAATTGACCATCAGTTGTGGGTTTATTGCTGGGTTTGCTGTTCTATTCTGCTGATCAATGTGTCTATTTTTATGCCAGTACCATACTGTTTTAATTACTACAGTTTTGTAATGTAACTTGAAGTCTGAAATTGTGATACCTCCAGTTTTGCTTTTCTTTTTCAAGATTGCTTGGCTATTTGAGGTCTTTTGTGGTTCCATACAAATTTTAGGGGCCTTGTTCTAGCTCTGTGAAAAATGCTGTTGGTATTTTGATAGGGCTTGCACGAAATCTGTGGATTGCTTTGGGTAACATAGACATTTTTTTTTTTTCAATGTTTATTTATTTTTGGGACAGAGAGAGACAGAGCATGAACGGGGGAGGGGCAGAGAGAGAGGGAGACACAGAACTGGAAACAGGCTCCAGGCTCTGAGCCATCAGCCCAGAGCCTGACGCGGGGCTCGAACTCCCGGACCGCGAGATCGTGACCTGGCTGAAGTCGGACGCTTAACCGACTGCGCCACCCAGGCGCCCCTAGACATTTTAATAATATTTGTTCTTCGAACCCATGAGCATGGAATGTCTTTCCATTTATTGGTGTCTTCTTGAATTTCTTTCATCAGTGTTTTATGGTTTTCAGAGTACAGATCTTTCATGTTTTTAGTTTAGGTTATTCCTAAATATTTTATTGTTTTTGGTGCAACTGTAAATGAGGTTGTTTTCTTAATTTCATTTTCTGGTGCTTCATTATTAGTGTATAGGAATGCAACAGATTTTTGTATATTGGTTTTGTATCCAGAGAATTTCTTGAATTGACCTATCAGTTCTAGTAGTTTTCTGGTGGAGTCTTTGTTTTTTTAAATATATTGTATTCTGTCATGTGCAAATAGTGAGAGTTTTACTTCTTCCTTACCAATTTGGATGCCTTTCATTTCTTTATGTTGTCTAATTTCTTTGGCTAGGACTTGCATTACTATGTTGAATAAAAGGATCGAGAATGGACATCCTTGTCTTGTTCCTGACCTAAGGGGAAAAGCTCTGCGTTTTTCCCGAAGGCCTTCATTATGTTGAGGTATATTCCCTCTAGACCTACTTAGGAGAGGTTTTTTATAATGAATGGATGTTGTACTTTGTCAAATGCCTTTTCTGCATCCATGGAAATGATACTTGCCCTCACTGCTGCAGGAACTGAGGTCCAACAAAACACAAGGGTTGGGAGATGTGGTGTTGACAGAGTTTGTGGTGGTCCTCTGGGAGGGGAAGGGGGCACACAATGCTAGGAATGAGACAAGCATGACTGGGAAGGGTGGATCCACTGATACAGGGGGTGGACAAGCTTCGTGCAAGCAAGTTAGGTAAGAGTGTTGGTGCTTATTTCCCACAGGTGGCCATTGTTTATGCTGGGGGGCAGGAGACGGAAATGGCACTTGCCAGGTCCTTTGTTCCTAAAGGGTCTTCCCATGATTTATCTCTCTCCAGGCGGCACTCTGAGATGAACAAATCAGTCTCCCTCCCATCTGCCACCAGTGTTTTTTAAACTGCTGGTTCTGTGCTGTATCTGAATGGGCTGTTTGTTGTGCTCTTTCAGGGCAAGGATTCACCTTCCTCTTGCCCTCTGGGCTCTCCTAGAGACAGAGCCCACTGATTTTTAAAACTGTATGCTCTAAGTCTTGATCCTGGCTGTAAGAATTCACAAAATTCAGCCCCCTTTCAAAGGCAAATGTTACAGGGATTTGTCTTCACTGTTTGTGGGCTCCCCAGTATGAAAGTCTGTTTTTTGCCTTTCTTCATGCCACTGGTTCTCTCCCCACTGTGGATGGCCATGGTCCATTTCACTCCCAAACCGTGTCTTCACCCTTCTTAACTTTTTTTGATGTGGCATCCCCCCTACTTTTAGTTGTGAGGTTTGTTCTGCAGTCTCTGGATCATTTTCTGGGTTATTTACACTGATGTGAATGTTATCTAGTTGTATCTGTGGGACAAGGTGAGCTTAGGGTCCATCTACTCTGCCATCTTCCCCCAAGGTTACATGTAGGTAGTCCAGGGAGAGCAAGATTGGAACCTAGGTCTCTGGACACCTACCCAGTGCCCTTTTCCACTCTGTATGCTTTTATTTTCTTCTTCTTAATTTTACTGCATTGGCAGTTCACTTACAATGTGAACAAAGTGGTGCAAACTGATAGCTTTGCTTTATTACTGTTAGGGGATTCCAGATTAAAAAATACTTTAATATCGTTTTCACCTATAATATAAAGAAATAATTCAGTCATTCAATACTACATATAAGGCTAGCTGGAGGATTTTGTAAAATATTTCTTATTAAGATGAGGAAGATGCCTTCTATTCCCAGTTTTTTGAAAATTGTTTTCATTAAATGTGTTGAATTTTGTCAAGTGTATTTTTTGCATCTTTTTATGCATTTTTGCATATCTAAATATATGATACCTTTATTTTAAAATGGTATATGACATTAATTGATTTATGAATGTTTAAATAACACTTTATTCCTTCAATAACTTCACTTTCTCATGGTGTATAATCCTTTTTAAATGTTGTATCTATGTTCATGAGTCAATAGTATCTTAACTGGGTTTTTGCTCCCACTCTTATTCTCTTACAGTCTGTACCTCATCATCTCACTCTCTTCTTCAGTATACTCTCATGGCTTGCTATCTCGATTACAACAATATCCTAATTCTTTATGTGCCCTAGGGCATACCATGGGACTAAGTTTCTGCCCAATTCTCTGACCTGCTTTCAAAATGACCTTTATCTTGCTCATTCCACTTCAGTCATTCTAGTCTTCTTGCCTTTCCTCAAATATGCTAACTTTATTCCTACCTTAACAACTTTATACTTACTATTCTGTTTTTGTTTCGATCAAATTATCTTATCCATTGTTCTCTCACTTCTGTTATGATTCTAATCCATCCTTAGAAAGGATGTACCTGACTCTCCTATTAACATTTTCCTAGTCTGTCCTCTTTATTCTCTATTGTGTTGCCCATTTTAGTTCATAGCACTTACCACCTCCAATATCTTAAGTATTTATTTGCAAATAATTTCCTTCTTCTTTCCTGTATGAAAGTCTGAACTCCATGAAGTTTGGAACTTGGTCTCTCTTGTTAATCACCCTATTTCAAAGTACCTAAGTAAATACCAAAGACATTTTTCAATAAATATTTATTGAATACAGGAATGAATTATTATACATTGCAATGATTATTGTAAAAGAAATACAAGGAGCTATGAGAGAAAATGGAGGGAGTTCTTCAGATTAAATACTCAAAGGAATCTCTTGGGTAAGGTGGCATTTAATGTGAAGGAGTTATTCTAGCAAATACTAGAAGGATGACTCTTTCAGACAGAGCTATAGCAAATAAAAATGCCTTTAGGTATGGAAAATCCTGCGGAGCTTGAAAGAATTTGATAAGATCATTGTACTTAGAGCATAAGAAATAAAGGAGAGAGGAATGAAGTGAGGTTAAAAGGGAAAGTATAAAAAAAAATTCAACTTCTTGCAGATCAGTTTTAGAGTGTTATCCTAAGTACTTAAGAAGTCAATGGAAAGATTTTGAAAGTAGACTAAGAAGACTTTCACTTTAGATATTAAGGAATGTACTGCAAATATAGCATTCAAGGGGTGCCTGAGTGGCTCAGTCAGTTGAGCATCAGACTTTGGCTCAGGTCATGATCTCATGGTTCTTGAGTTCGATCCCTGAGTTGGGCTTTGTGCTAACAGCTCAGAGCCTGCAGCCTGCTTTGGATTCTGTGTCTTCCTCTCTCCCTACCTCTTTCCTGCTCATTCTCTATTTCTCTCTCAAAAATAAGTAAGTGTTAAAAAAATTTAAATAACATTCAGGAACTGCATTGATGATCTTGAACCTCTCCCTATTTTCCGTTTACCCCATGACTATTCCTGTCCTTGAAATAGTGAATCTTGACACTGGATAAGGATATGAGTCTAATTTGACAGTCCAATCATTGGTATTATCTGGAAGGTCCATGAAAAAAATAAAATCAAACATTTAGCAATGGAGTAGAGACACTGGGGGAGGGGTGTCTGAGAAAGAATAACCGGATAATCAAGAGGAGAATTTTCCAAGCATTATGGAGCCAAGAAAAGTGTTTTTTTTTTAAATGCACTTTTTATTTTGGAGTATTTTTAGATTTATAGACATTTTGCTAGATTGTGCAGAGAATTCCTATATACTCTTCACCCAGTTTCAATTTCCCCTCATGTTATCATCTTGTATAACCCTAGTACATTTGTCAAGAATAAGAAAGAGACATTACTATCAAAAACAATTCATACCCTATTCAGATTTCACCACTTTTTCCATTAATGACCTTTTTGTGTTCCAGAATCTGATCTGAGAGACCACGTTCCATTTAGTTCTCATGTTTTCTTAGTCTCCTCTTGTCTGTAATGGTTTCTCAGAATTTCCTTATTGCTCATAATTTTTACATGAGCAACAGATAATATAATCATAGATTATGTAACTTTTTAATCCTTTGATGAAAGAAATTTCTGTAAAATAAAAAGTAGATCCAAGAGAAAAAGACTCCTTATTACTTGGAATCAAGTTTGTAGCCAACATGCTGACAATATCTTTGCTAATGTCACATCTAAGTAGATAGTGTGGCCCTTCTCTACTTAGCCCCCCTCAGTCTGTATTGGGTATTTAATAAATTTTATCTTTACAATAGCAGGAAGCCTTGCAACTGTCCTTGGGAAGACTATGGGCACAGGTTAGTGTTTTCTTCAAATCATTACAGTTTTGATATTTATCTTCATACTTGCAAACATTGGCTGAAATAAAAACAAAGAAATTAGTTCATTATAATTTTCCTCTATAGCAGCAACACAAACAATACATTCAATGCAAGTGGGGAGAACACAATTGAAAAAACAAGTTGGCATCATTACACTATGATGTCAAGGGACACATTAATCCACCACTTCTTTTAAAATTTGAGCTTTTTGAAATGTTTCTAAGATGAATTGACCTACTTTTCTTCCTCAGAAAACAAAGTAAAATAAATGTAAGTGAGTCTCTAAAATTGCACTATCCAAAATTGTAGCCTTTAGCCATGAGGTTGTTTAAATTTAAACTTAAATTAATTAAAATTAAATAAAATTAAGAAAATACATTTTCAGGTTATCAGTGACACATGTTACATTCCCAGTGCTCCATGACCAATCTGACTAGTGGCTACTTTACAGGACGGTGCAAAGATTGAACATTTCCATCATTGCAAAAAGTTATATTAGACACTGTTGCTCCATCTAGATGCTAGAGCTACTAGTTTTTCTTTCAAGAATAATAAACCATTATGAGAAGATGTGGATATAAAAATGGGAGGGAATTTTACTACAATTATCTGACATTTCCACTTTGAAGTCCCTCAGTGGCCACAAACTCAATTAACTCTCAAACTAAATTCATCACTTTACCTGCAAACTTGGCATTCCTTTGGAGTCCCTCCCCAACTCCCAGCTCAACTCCCCCAGTATCAGAGAAATGAAACTTAACTACTAAATAATTCAAACCAGATATTGGGAATCAATACGAACTCATGGCTCTCTACTTTTTATCAGCACTCAACAAATGCAAGTAACAAACAGTAGCCATTCTACTTCTTTCCTGTCATTCATTACTGTCCATTTCTCTTCATTCATTTTGTCCTAATGCAGTAAAAACATCCATTTGGCTTTTGAACCCATGTTTTCAACAGTCTCCAAGCTGGCTTGAATCCACTTGTTTCTCCATACTACTGCCAGATCTTGATAAAACACAATTCTGACTTCATCACTCTTCTGTTTAAAATCTTTCAGTTGGTTGCTCATTACTAACAGGATAAATTCCAGACCCATTAACAAATAGTATTCATCAGATGTGTAAGTATTTTATTTAATTGATGTATAGCTTTGATATCATCAATATTCTGAATTGAAGCTATACAATTGAGATTGCATGCAGTTTAGTATACTGAGAATGCTACAGTTTAGTCTGGTGAATGCATCTGAAAGGCAAAAATCTCAGGTAATGGGTCAATTATACTATTCATAATAATTTAATGACATATCCCAACCAAACAAAAATACCAACTCTCAGTATTTATATTCATAACAACACTGAAAATGAGATATATGACACTAAATGTAGTCCTTTTTGCTAAAATATTTTTTAGACTTCTGTGAGTTAATATTGCTATACAAGGATTTGATCGACATTTTAAAAGTATATAAAAATTACTAACAAACACAAATGCAAATGGTTATTAAATTAAACTTGATTATTCTAACTATACTATGGGAAAAATGAATTTAGTATAATGAACTCATTGGTGTATAAGAAATGTTTGGTGTCGGGGCGCCTGGGTGGCGCAGTCGGTTAAGCGTCCGACTTCAGCGAGGTCACCATCTCGCGGTCCGTGAGTTCGGGCCCCGCGTCAGGCTCTGGGCTGATGGCTCAGAGCCTGGAGCCTGTTTCCGATTCTGTGTCTCCCTCTCTCTCTGCCCCTCCCCCGTTCATGCTCGGTCTCTCTCTGTCCCAAAAATAAATAAACGTTGAAAAAAAAATTAAAAAAAAAAAAAAAAAAAAAGAAATGTTTGGTGTCTGGACTGAACCATATCTGTGATCTCATACCTTTATGTTTGTACATATTTTCTCTTTTTAAAATGCAATAATGAAATTTTGCTACAATTGCATTAATTTTGACAGGAAAAATATTCAATTACAATGAATATTTTCACAGAAACATTTTTATATATGCCAATAGGTAATGAGTCCAACATAAGCACAAATATACATTGATGGTAGATATTTCTTTAGGTTATATATGGTTACAGGGTTTTAGTTACAAATAAATATAGATACTGGGTTGTGTACATTTTTTGATTAAACACCCTCTGTTGAATATTTTTTGTCTTTTGCATGAGGGAATTGCTTAAGTTGGTTTACAATCAGAAGATTTTCTAATTCTTTTTTTCATGTTTATTTATTTATTTTGAGAGAGAGACAGAGAGAGACAGAGAAAGAGAGAGAGAGAGAGAAACCTGAGCAGGATCCATGCTTTCAGCCTGGCATGGGGCTTGACCTGAGATCATCACCTGAACCAAAATCAAGAGTCAGATGCTTAACTGACAGAGCCATTCAGGTGCCTGAAATTTCCTAATTATTAAAAAAAAAAAAAAGGTCAGTCCATTTTATTAGATGTACTAGCAAGTTAATGACTTCAAACTTACTGCATAGTCCATTGTCACAGTCATAAGGGCAGCTGGCACAAGGCTTTCCTTCTAGGTAGGGTGTATTTATCTTGTTAAGATGATTACCACTGAAATTTGAAATACAAAGTGTCAAACATTTTTCATTTTTCAGTTTAGTTTATGCTACTAGGGTGGCACCTATCACCACAAATACCTGAGTATTTATTCAGTGTTTTTAATCATGTCAAATAACTGAAAAACTAAAATTCCCAAAATGTACTCAGATACATCAGGTAAAGTAAGAAAATAACTCACACATTCACTTACTTCCTTGACCATAATCTCCCAGCCTGAGACACCAAAATGGGATAAATGGGGTCTAAAATTTTTGGAGTATATTTCAACATGGCAACATTCTTTCTCACCCAGAAGATGTGGTCAATTGCTAAAGCAGTGTACCCCAAGGTGCTGGCTGGTGATAAAACATATTTCTTAGAGAGACAGCAAGTTCCTGGGAAAGAAAGGGTTGCCATAGGGAAAATGCTTAAAGTTACATGTAATTTTACATTTAAAAAAGAAAATATGATAATTTTTAAATATGAACTAGAGAAGGTAAAGCCCAGGATACTTTTGGCCTCTAGATAGGGGTGATGATTTTCAAGTGATTTTTGGTGTGTTGTATTTGGGAGTAGGGGTGACAGGAAGATTTTTGAATGTCTAGAGGTTTTGTGTGTAAGATTTTAATACTTAAAAAAGAGGGAATGTTAGAAAAATGGTTTTATTAACACTAATCACTAAGGTATATTGGTCTTACAGTAACTAGTCTACCCCTCGTTGGTGAATATTATTCGATTGGCCATTATTATCTGAAAATACAAGACAGTCAAAATCTCGATTGCTCCAAGTAGGCCGACAACACAAGGCCATGCATCTAAATCTCAGCCCCTGCACAGAATATACCTGAATGTGTGTGAGCCCCTGGAAAAATGTGAAATAGACACAAATATGTCCTGGAAGTTCTCTCACCCCTGCTTTCCCTCATTATTCACTCCAACTCTCATTTCAGATACCTGGCGTCAGATCCTCCTTTCTTAGAGGCAGACAGTGACTTTAGATGCATTCTCCTAGGAACTTTTCAATTCTTTCTACTAAACCCTCATAGGTCCTTGCAGGAAAATGACATTAGGAGTCATACTTCTCAAACAGGAGATCCATATACTTGGGTTATCGACAGTCTCAAAATAAAGCCTGAAGATAGCTTGGTTTTAGGGGTCCCCCTGTCCCCGATGGCAAGGAATTTCAAACATTTAAAGAAATTAAGGTTAACAGATATGTTGAGATTAGATCTTCAGTATATCCACAGAATTTATTCTGGGTAAGTTCAAACATAATCTTTGATGAAAGAACACATTTCCTGCTGCAAGTCAGGACCTTAAAGGATGGTTCATTATGGAGATTTTGTGCAAACTTCTGAAAAACAAGGATTAAGGATGTTCTTCTCTCCTGGACTCTGAAATACATTAAAGATCTCTTGAAAACACCTTTGAGAGCCAATGAATGAGTCGTCTGTGATGGTAATAACATAGGCAGCATTTTAGATAAGCAGGGGTGGGAACATTTTAGCAGAAAGAGCTGAAATCACAATCAGCCATTCCCAGTTTCCCAGTCCATCCCTTGCTTAACCATCAGGCTGCCACCTTCCTAGAGTATGAAGTTAGTGAGAACTAATGACATCAAATCCACAGAAATGCACACTACCCATGCTCATTGAATAGCTGTGAGCCCAAGGGAAACGTCACTGAGAGAAAAGATGTCACTCTGTAATTGGGGGAAATAGAGTTTCAGATTTTACACTTGGAACTGAAAACCTGGTGTCTTCTCTGATAAATTGAATGTATCTCAACTCAAAAGGCATTTCCAAAGACACAATTCCTTCTTTTTATTGAAATATTCTTTGTATTGTAGTTTGTTCAATATACGAAAATTTCAAAATATTAAATTGCAGATGGAATTATTGGCATTCAGCTCTAAAGCGTATACTTACGCAGGACAATATTGGCAAACATAGTAGTATTTCAGAATATCTTGATTGGGACAATAGGCAACTCCACATCCAACATAGTAAGAGGAGTACCAGACAACCTACAAATCCGGAAGGGAACATAGGAGAGTACATGAAAGAGGGAAAATATTGAAAACAAATAGTACCAATTGTAAAACTGAAAAAAAAAAATGTTACCATTATGGTATTGCCTTGTGGAAATATTTAGTTCAATTATTGAAGCAAATCACACATTTTAAAATACTGAATTTTCATATACATTCCTCACTTTATGAACTATAATGTTGGGAAAATACAGGGTGTGCTTCCCTATGAAGAGTTCTGCCAGCCAAGGAATAAATGACAGCTTTAGATGAAGTACTGGCCAACACCAAGGCTACTAGGTCTACTCACATTCTCACGCAAATTGAACACGGGTTGATCATAATTTGGAGAAGCTTTCTGTATTAGAACATTTGTGGCAGAAGTATTTTAATTTGTTTTCCTTACCTGGGTAAAATGTCCAACAACTGCACCAGCAGTCTTTGCTCCCTTACCATAGATAAAATTGTCCTTCTCATCATACCAGTTTTGGATTGGGGCTGACCATGACTTAGGGTGAGATGACATATAGAGATTCTCACCACAGTTTGTACCTAAGGAGAACCAGATCACAATGAAGCAATAAAGCATGCCATGGCAAAAGAAATTAACTAAACGAACACAAAGATGTTGCCTTTCAAACAGTGCCTATGCTTGCCAACTCTTAACACGTAATAAAACGGCTTCTGTCCTTACCAACTATTAAGCTGAATAGAAGACATATCTGTCTACCACATTGAGGCTGACCCGAACATGCAAAATTTTGAATAGGTTGAGAAGATCTTATGCTTTAAAAACGCTTCTCCTTTTGGGGTGTCAGAGATGCATTCTTTTCCATGCAAAATTCTTCACATGTGTAATGTTTCCTGTAGTCTCAGCTTTGTATTGTAAGCATGCAAAGGGTAGTGACCAACTTTTATTCTTTTTTTTCTTCTTCATGCCTACTTTTGCCAGATATTTTTCATATATTGGACCCTGAGTAAATGTTTATGGTATGATTTTTGTGTGAACTTGGAAAAAATGTTCTACAGGCAGTCTTTAAGAGTCCCAATTAAGAGGCAACTGACATCAGGGGAGATGGCAGTTTTCAAAGTTTCTGGATCCTCCCTTAATCAATAAGTCAGAATGTCATCAGACCAAATCTTCCTCAGAGAAATAGGTAAGAAGAGCCTTGCAGAGGGTCACATCAGCAAGATGGTGGAGTAGGAAGCCCTGGATTCTCCTTCTCCCGACAAACACACTGATTCAGCAACAATTCCCAAACAAATTGCCCTTGTGAGAAATCCAAAACTAATTGCAAGGCTTCTATACCCTGGGAGAATATGAACCCAGACAAACTGAAGCCTGTAGGGAAATTAGGACACCTTCTTGCTAGAATGCCTACCCTCAGCATAGTTTCTGCCATATGATCAGGAAGAGATCCCGTATCTCCCAGCTTCTCCCAGGAGAAGGAAAGAGTTGGTTCATTTGTCCAGCCCCCCCAACCTTTCCTTAAGGAAAACTCCCAGATGGTTGGCTTCTGTCTTGCTAGTCTTGGAGCTCTGATTGTCAGACACAGGCTAGCCATCTGGAGGAAAATGGAGTTGGTGGTTGGGACTGGTAGATATCACATCTCCTCCCCATGGCTTAGCACAGAGCAAGCAAATGAAAAATCTTAGCTCTCAGCTTCTTTTTCCTGAGGAAGCAAAGAGTTGATTGGTGTGTCCAATGCTATTTCCCTAGGGCTTCCCAAAAAGCTGACATCTCTCTTGCCAGTCTTGGAGCTTTGATGGCTTTGGCACAGTGTTGCCCCCCTGGAGGGAGAACACAGATGGTGTTTTGTATTGGTAGATGCCATGGCTCCTCTCTTCAGCTCAGAAAAGAGCAAGCGAACAAACACCACAGCTACCTGGTTCTCCTTGGGGGGTAGGGGTGGAGGAAGAGTTGGTCTGGGTATCCAATGCCACAAACTTTCCAGAGGCTGCCCCAAAGCCTGGCTTCTGACTTGTGTCTCTGAGAATGCGAACTAGACCTAGCATAATCTAGTTCCCTGGGGCAAATGAGAACAGATAGAGGTTTGGGCTGGCAGTAGCCATAGACTCTCTTGGTTCAGCACAGAGTGAGCAGATAAAAAACCCTAGCTCCTAGCCTTTCCATGAAAGAGCAAGAATTGGATGGGATGACTAAATCTCCATCTTTTATGGGGGCTGCCTGAGGAACTGACTAAAGATCTTTTGTGAACACAGTCAACTTGAGCAGACATTTCTCCAAGGAATATGTACAACCAGCCAACAGGTATATAAATGACTTTGGGTAACATAGATATTTTAACAATATTAATTCTTCTCAATGGGCAAAAAAAAACCCACTCTCTTCAAGAAGTGATGATGAGAAAATTGGACAGCCACATGGAGAAGAGTAACTTTGGACACCTAAATTACACCACACACAAAAATTACCTCAAAATAGATTAAAGACTTAAACATATGACCTGAAATAGTAAAACTCCTAGAAGAAAATATAGGGAAAAAGTTCTTTGACATGGATCTTAGCAATGAATTCCTGAATGTGACACTAAAAATATAAGCAACAAAAGCTAAAATAAATAAGTAGAACTGCACAAAACGAAAAAGCTCTGCAAAATAAAAGAAACAATCAACAAAGTGAAAAAGCAACCTGTGGAAACAGTGAAAACATTTGCATAGCATATAACTGATAAGGAGTTAACTTTCAAAGTATATAAAGAACTCATATAACCCAATAGCAAAAATTAACCCAATTTAAAAATGGGCAGAAGATTTGTTTTTGTTTTGTTTTGTTTTCTGTATATCTTTTATCATTTTTCATTTAGCATTTTATTTATTTTATTTTATTTTATTTTAATTAATTAATTTATTTTTCCAATATAGTTAACATATAGTGTTATATTAGTTTCAGGTGTACAATATACTGATTCAACAAGTCCATACATAACCCTGTGCTCATCAAGACAAGTGCCCTCCTTAATCCCTATCCCCTGTTTCACCCATTCCCCATCTCCACCCCACGGTAACCATTAGTTTTTTCTCTATAGTTAAGAATCGTTTTCTTAGTTTGTCTCTCTCTCTCTCTTTTTTCCTTTTCTCTTTTTACTTGTTTGTTTTGTTTCTTAAATTCCACATATAAGTGCAATCATATAGTATTTGTCTCTTTGGGACTGATTTTGCTTAGCATTATACTCTTTAGCCCCATCCATGTTGTTGCAAATGGCAAAACTTTTTTATGGCTGAATTATATATATATATATATTTTTTTTCTTTTCTTTGCACATTCATCTATCAATGGACACTTGGGCTGCTTCCATAATTTGACTACTGTAAATAATGCTGCTATAAACATAGGGATGTATGTATCCCTTTGAATTAGCGGTTTTGTAGTTTTTAGGTAAACAGCCAGTAGTGCAATTACTGGATTACAAAGCAGTTTTATTTTTAACTTTCAAAGAACTTTCATACTGTTTTCCACAGTGGCTGCACTACTTTGCATTCCCAACAGTGCACAGGGTTTACTTTTTCCCACATCCTCTCCAACACTTGTTGTTTCTTGTGTGTTTTATTTTAGCTATTCTGATGGGTGTGAGGTGATGTCTTGCATTTCTCTGATGATGAGTGATGTTGAGCATCTTTTCATGTGTCTGTTGGCCATCTGTATGTCTTCTTTGGAAAAGTGCCTCTTCATGTTTTCTGCCCATTTTTTGAGCAGAAGACATGAACAGACTTTTCTCCAAAGAAGGCATACAGATGACTAACATGTATGTGAAAAGGTGTTCAACATTACTAATCATCACAAAAATGTAAATCAAAATCATGAGATATCACCTTACATCTCTGTTAGGATGTCTATTATCAAAAAAACAAAAGACAGCAAGTAATGGTAGGGATGTAGAGAAAGTGGAATCATAAACACTGCTGGTGAGAATGAAAAATAGTGTGGTTGCTGTGGAAAACAATATGAAGGTTCCTCAAAAAATTGAATGTAGAACTACAAAATGATCCAGCAATACCACTTCTTGAGTATTAAAGAATTGAAATCAGGATCTTGAAGAGATATTAGCACACTCATGTTCATTGCAACACTATTTACAATAGCCAATATTTGGAAACAATCTAAATGTCCATGGACAAAGGAATGGATGACAAGATGAGATATATATATACAATGGAATATCATTCATCTTTAAAAAAGGAAGCCGTTTTGCAACATGTGATAACATGGGTGAAACTTGAGGACATTATGCTAAGTGAAATATGCAGTCACAGATAGACAACTACAAGCATGAATACATTTATATGAAGTATCTAAAAGAGTCAAATTCATAGAATCAAAGAGTGCAATGGTAGTGGCTGGGAATGAGGGAAAAGAGAAATGGAAACTTACTAATCAATAAATTTCAGGTAAGCAAAGTGAATAAATTCTAGCTATCTGCTGTACAACATTGTACCTGAAGTCAACAGCATTGTATAGTACACTTAAAAATTTGTCAAGAATGTAGGTCTCATGTGCTTAAGTGTTCTTAAGCACTGTTGCTGTAATAAAATTAATTTAGAAAAAGAATGAAATGCCTTGAAGCCCAGAAACATTTTCCTATCATTTCAGGCCTCACTTAATATTTACATTTTGGTGGATTAAAGTATAATGTTTACATGCTGCTTAAAGAGAGTATAAAATATTCTTGGGAATTTTCTTTAATATGGAAGGAAAGAAACTAAGAATCTAACAGAACTTGATGTTAAGACCATTTGTTTTAAGCTTCTACTGAATGTAGTTACCTAATTTCATTATAATTTTGGCATCAGCGATATAAATAACAGTAGTTCTACTGAAGTTACAAGTAATTATTCACTACTTTCCAATTGGGTTTGTCTGTCATGCTTAATAATGTAAATAAATATTTTATGAACAGTTTATGCACAGAAGTTTTCTCCAATAGTTTTTCTAATTCTTGAAAGTTATACATATTTTTGCATATAACATTATTCTATGCATTACAGGTACACAGTCTATATAAAGTACTTGACTATCAAAAACTAAAAACTGAATCAACATACACAAAATATTAATCATGATTTAAAAAGTTTAGGTATGTTTACAGCAAAATTCAGGAAAAATTCAACATAATCCAGTATATTTTATGAATACAAAATGAGGAGATATCAAAACACCAAACAGCTACACAATATCACAAAAAAGGGCAGTGGATCAGAGATCAATAAGCCTGCCCAAAGCATGAAACTCTCCAGTAAGGACACTTCAGATTGTGTCTTGGGGAAGTCATTCCTCCCCTGTCCTTATCTTATAATTTCTAAAATTGGAGAAATGATGATTCATGACCTGTTTATTCATGAGCTGGTTCAGAGTGATAAATGAAGTATTGCTTCAGAAATTCTTGGCATAATGCAATCAACAAGCCCAAAATGGTATCTATAATGATCCCTCCCTATACAGATACTTTGATTTTAAAAAGAGCCACATTTATTCACTAAGTCTTCTTTCAGCATCCCTGAATGTCCCATTTTACTTGATTTTTCTAATATTATTTTATTATTCATTTATTCCACAGATATTTGCTCATTTACATACTGGTTTTTCGGTCCTTTGCCTTGCTGTGTTCTAAAGTGCACTTGTTTGCCCATTTTTGGGCATTTGCTGCTGCTTCTTTGCTCCATTCCTAAATGTCACAAGAAAAAAAATGCACTTAAAGATTCAACTCCAATAGAGCATATGCTTTATAGTCTGATTGGTAGACTGATTTGCACTATTTTAAAAGCTTCTATAGATATATTATGTAATTGTCTTTGGTATGAAGGATCTTTTTGTTAGTTGTGTGTGTGTGTTTATGGGCCCCAGTGACAATTTCCATGTGAAAAGAAGTTCATAAATGATGTGTCTAGTGAGAGAAATACCTAATACAATAACACTGACAATTTATGATAGGAGAGGAAACACACCTAGGATTTTTAGTAATAGTGCTACTCTAAATACTCATCAAATATATTGAAGTATTTAAATTATACTTCAATAGTAATAAACTGGCCTAGATTATTCCCAATTCCACTTACAGCCCATTGCATTCAAATGGGAGAGATCTAGTTTTATGGATTATGCCTTGGAAAGTGGACTGTTATTTACTCTTAATGGCACTGATTTTGAAGGAAAGGGGACTCCTTTATTTTAGACTAGGGAAGACAGTGAACAAAAAGTGTAATGGCTTCACATTTGATGTCTGAAGATTTGGCTTCTAATTTTGCCTTCCCAACCTAATAGCCCTTGACAAATTATTTAACCATATAAAGGAAAATTAATTTCTGTCCTGTCCATAACACAGCTCAAATGAAATAGCAAAATAGAAGCAAAATTATGTAAGCACAAGGTACTTAAGAGATGTCAGTTACCAGCTCCCTGCTCTTATCGTGACTTTTCACATCACTAGCCTTTATCACTGCCTCTTACCATCTTTAGCATGTTGCTGGCAGGTGGAGAGACTGATCTCCTTAGTTCATTGTGTTTATCTACAATCTCTTTTTGGACTTGTGTTCGAGAAGTTGACAAAGCAGCAAAGGATGGATCCTAAAGAGAAATAAAATTATGGTTACCATTTTAACATTTGTTAAAATTGGTCCCTCAGCCCTTGGACAGCTTTGAGGTGCCCAGCTGCAGAAGGCTTTTCCTGGAGTTCACTTCCCTGTTTGACTGCCAGAAAGCCATGCAGGGCCTGAAGGGTCGCAAGTTTGCCAACAGAGTGGTTGTCACAAAATACTGTGACCCCGACTCCTACCACCTCCCCCCCTCCCCAGGACTTCTGGTAGAAGTGGAGGGGGAAGGTGGGGGCAGGGCTGTCTGGGGGCTGCTCCCCCCCCTCCTCCCCTTTCCCCTTCTGAAGAAGTTGGGCAGAGGAGTGAAGCCGAATGACAGCTAGCAGCAACTTAAGTGGCAGCAATTAGGGTGGGGGTGAGGTGTGGGTGGGGAGGGGAATAGGGAAGTCTGCACACAGGCCCACACAGACACATGCATTCACAGACATAGAGGGAAGGGGTTAGGATGGGGAGGGGGTTCACAGCAGGGCGGTAGGACCCCCATAGCCCCTCCTCATAACAGCCTCTCCTCCCTTTTACTCTCTTTCTCCCTTTCCCCACTGTAGAAACATAGTGTGTTTATGATTTATAGCCAAACTATTTTGATAAACTTTTTTTTAATGTTTATTTATTTTTGAGAGAGAGAGAGAGAGAGAGAGAGAGAGAGAGAGAGAGAGCATGAGCAGGGGAGGGGCAGAGAGAGAGGGAGACACAGAATCTGAAGCAAGATCCAGGCTCCAAGCTGTCAGCGCAGAACCCTACACTGGGCTTGAACCCACCAACTGTGAGATCATGACTTGAACCAAAGTTGGACACTCTAGGCACCCCACATAGCCAAACTATTTTGATTTTTTTTGTCCAACCCCCAGTGCCCTGCCTTCTCCCTAACTAGGTCCACAGCCCCCATTCTCTTGGCCTCTGGTTCTCTCCCCGGTGCCTACCCTCCTCCATTTCTTATGTAGTTGATTCTGTCCTTAGTCTCCCTGACCGGTGCCCCAGCCCAGTGGCCTCCCCCCTTTCCTCTATGTGGTGATTTCATATTTCCTAAGATGAATTTGCTTGTTAAACATTTTGTTGTATTTTACTTTTAAAAAATTGCATTTAAGAGTAAATATTAATTCCAGGGAACAATGATCACTTTAGAAGCATTCAGTTCAAGCCAATAGTAGTTACTAAGCATTGCCAATGAACTTGAGCCAAAACTGTGACAAATAAGAAAAAGCAGTTTAAAGCTTTGAGAATAGTAATGGAGTTCGGAGCATGACAAATTAGAATATTCTCTGAGGCCACAGATGTCAATTTCTAGTTTCAAGGGAACTCTTAATGTGCTGCTTCTATCCATATGAGTGATAATATTTTATAACCATAAAGGTACTCAATGGAAACATTAAGACACCTTGATTCACATTTGATCAGGCTGCAGCAGGTGGGATGAGAGTGGAGCTCAAGATTCATCCTAGACTTTAAGGAAATTTTGACCTGACATGTCCTGTATTTAGAGAAATAATGTATTTGGAGAAAGAATGTTCAGATTCAAAGTTTATTCAATATTCTAGTAAGGGGCGACTGGGTGGCTCAGTTGGTTAAGCCACCAACTGTTGATTTCAGCTCAGCTCATGATCTCATGGTTTGTGGTTTCAAGCCCTACATCTTTGGGCTCAGCAACGACAATGCAGAGCCTTCTTAAGATTTTCTTTCTCTCTCCCTTTCCACCCCTCCCCTGCTTAAGCTCTTGCACCTGGTCTCTCTCTCTCTCTCTCAAAATAAATGAACTTAAAATTTTTTAAAGTTTAAAATTTTAAAGTTAAAAAAAATTTAAAGTACTTAAAAATACTCTAGTAAAATCATTCTTCCTGTTATGATATGTATTATGATCTACTTTATTATGATCTGATTTCATGGGGTCACTCAAAAGATAATTTTGCAACATCAAAAAATTTCCAAGGCCATTTAGAGGGAGCAAAGTCATCTAATTAATGGGCCATTGCTGATTCTGTTCCTATTTAGTAACAGAATAGAGTATTATATCAGCTGCTGAAATTTTTGGTATATTTTATCATTGTACGTGTGTATGTGTGTGTGGGGTTGTGTCTAGCCTAGGGTAGGTGAGTTGTTCCCACAGGTTAAGATAATTGATGACTTAAATTAATACATGAGTGTTTTGTTGTATGAATATGAGCAAGAGTTTGAAGTCAAAGTCTAAACAGACAGGGCCCTTTGTTGATTTTACCTGACACACTGGGGTAAGTTATTCTCTCCTATCCCAATAATGAGTTCCCTCGAAGCCCTCCAAATAATGTAAGTTTAGGTTTAGCCATGTATATCGCCACTATTTATTTATGCATCCATTTCTCCTGCTTGCTTGTATGTTCCTAAGGCAGGAACCAATAGTGAATGCCATTGTACCCACAGATGTGGCACATCCGCAGCTACTAACTCCTAAGCTAGAAAGGATGCGCATGTGAAATATTAACAGTGACCAACCTCTGCTTTACACTAAAGCATAAAATAACATCCTTGGATATTTCCTATTGACCCTCAAAAACCTGCTTAAGAATATTTCATTTCAAAATACATAAAAATTTGGCCCCCGCGAAAGAAGTCATTATTTCCTCCTTCATATCCTATATTGCTTTGTATAGATATAAATCCTACTGAAGACGTGTCTTTGTCGTTGTTGTTTTTAAATGAGTTTCAAGAGAGCTTTTATTAGGTAACAGGAAATATGAAGAGTGTTGAACATAAAATAGATCTAACATGGTATCTATCTATTGATCCTTAAAAAGTTTATTTTGATAGACTATATGACATAACTAATAAAATAATTACATATATTTCAGTTAGAATGTAACTAAAATGATAGGTGGATTCTGCTAGATATACAAAAAAACAAAGGGTGAATTCTTGATTGAGGCTAGGAAAACTTTGTAAAAGATGGTCTGGATTGGGGTTATAAAGGATGATTAGTGTTTTCTAGCATTCTTGAGAAGGGGCAGAAAGTATGTAGAGAATCTGATTAGCTAATGATTAGTGGTACAAAAGAGCAAAATATCTCTCCTTTAAATAATTTCAAAAATGAAGACCAGGAGATGGACCAGAGAGATAACAGAGGAGCAGTAAGGACCATGAAAAAATCTTTAAGAAAGAGACTGGGGAGAAAGCAAACTTTTTGACTGAAGACCGAGGTGATGAGCAAATTATCTTCAGACTGAAAATTAATTGTGGTAATATAATGACTGTATTTTTGAATGCCATGTGAGTTTTGACCTATTGTCTGAACTCTTTGATCTGAGGATCCCTAGCTGTTCTCGTATGCTCAGAGTTAACAAAGAATGCACAAACAGACAGCAGTGACAGACTTTTTCTGATCAGAAGATAGACACATTGTATAAGCACCTACACGCTAAGTTCTTAAGAGAATGATCCATCCTGTTCTTAGGATTATTAAAGGGCAGCAGTGTATTAGAAATAATTAGAGCAGCTTAGGGGTGCCTGGGTGGCTCAGTCAGTTGAGCATCTGACTTTGGCTCAGGTCATGATCTCGTGGTTTGTAGGCTCGAGCCCTGCATTGGGCTCTGTGCTGACAGCTCAGAGCCTGAAGCCTTCTTCAGATTCTGTGTCTCCCTCTCTCTGCCTCTCAGCTGCTCATACTCTGTCTTTCTCTCTCTTAAATAAATAAACATTTGACAATAAATTATATTAAAAAAAAGGAAGATGAAAAATTTTTTTAAAGGAATAATTAGAGCATCTTATTCTTTACGTACTAATTGTAAGACCATGAAAAAAAATCCAAATACTTAATATCACTAGTAAAGTTTCTTTTTTTAAATTTAAAAATAGGGGCGCCTGGGTGGCGCAGTCGGTTAAGCGTCCGACTTCAGCCAGGTCACGATCTCGCGGTCCGGGAGTTCGAGCCCCGCGTCAGACTCTGGGCTGATGGCTCAGAGCCTGGAGCCTGTTTCCGATTCTGTGTCTCCCTCTCTCTCTGCCCCTACCCCGTTCATGCTCTGTCTCTCTCTGTCCCAAAAATAAATAAACGTTGAAAAAAAAAATTAAAAATAGGTATAATTATTATCATACAGTAACTATGAAAATAAATGTGGTGAAGTATGTGAAGAAGTTTTGCTAATGTGAGATTATATAATATATAAATATATTGTTAATTTTCTGTGAAAATCACATTGTAATGAATTAAATAAAAGGAAATCAAAAAAGATATTTGAACAGCTTTTAAACCTGTGGATCATTGCTGTCAATAGAAATATAATTACAGTATCAAACTTATACAAAAAATTTTGTTTGTTTATTTTGAGAGAGAGAGCGAGCAGAGGAGGGGCAGAGAGAGAGGGAGACAAAAAATCCCAAGCAGGCTCTGCTCTGTCAGCTCAGAGACCAACGCAGGGCTTGAACTCATGAACTGTGGTGAGATCATGACCTGAGCTGAAACCAAGAGTTGGATGCTTAACTGGTTGAGCCACCCAGGCACACCCAAAAAATTTTTTTAAGAGAGAGAGAGAAAGAGAGAGGGAGAGGGCCAGAGGGAGAGAGAAAGAGAGAAAGTCTTAAGTGGCTTCACGCCCATGATGGAGCCCGATGCAGGGCTTGATTTCATGACTATGAGATCATGACCTGAGCTGAAACACAGTCAACCACTTAACTGACTGACCCACCCAGGTGCCCTGTATCAAACATAATTTTAATTTCTGGGTGGCCACTTTGAAAAGGAAAAAAATAAACAGATCAAATAACATATTTATTTAACAGATTCAAAATATTATGCTTTCATCATGCAATCAATTTTAAAATTATTAATGAAATACTTTGACTTTTTTTTTTACTAAGTATTGAAATCTCCATGTGTTTATGCAGATCTCAGTCCCGATCATTTGTATTTCTAGTGTTCAATACCCTCACGTGGCTAGAGGCTACAGCTTGTCATCACAGCCTTAAAATTAACTGTGTTAAGTACTCGAGCAACGGATGAGTACTTTGTGATGTACCAGACACTGTAGTACTTTTCAGTTTTGCAAACTGATCTAATAGCTTGCTATTCCTCAGAGTTGCTTCAATCGTTCTGAAAATATTTTTAAACTTGACCGTACCTGTCCATTTGCAGGAAAGAATGGAAGCAACACAAGAGCCAGGAACAGCAACTCCAGGAATAAGGCCATGGCTGGGGGAGGAAAAAAAGAAAAAAAAAAAACCACAAAGGGAACAAAGACCTGCATTAGAATGTTTAGTGCATGAACTTCTGAGGAATATAGGAAACAAAACAAAACAAAACAAAGTAATGATCTCAGTTATTCCACGTTCACTAATAATATAACAAGAGAAGATTTGTTACAAGATGCCAATAGAATGATAATGGATTCACCCAGAAGCAGCCCTTCATAGGATGTAAAGAACAAAAGGAGGTACTCGGTTGAAGCCTTTGAAGTACACCTATAAATGTGAAGTGCATCTGCATACTACCCTATTTTACCCTAGTTCCACAGTCTTGTCTATGTAGCTCTTCCCTTCGGATTCTAGGAATGGCTTCTTCACATTGCCTACTGAGGAGAAGTATTAGCTCCCAACTGTTAGCAATACTGGGATACCACTGGAATAGTCCTTGCTGGTTTCCTTAAATCCTTCTTAATCCTTCATAAGTATACCCTCATTAAGATCTCTTCAAATTACTAGTTATCATGTGCCATTTCTTTCCTGCCATGAATCTAGCTCATGTATTTGACATTACTAGAACCCTAGGTAAATCCACTGAGAAGGAAGTGCTTTTCTTTAATACTTTCAACTACACCAAAGTAGCCAGTGTCCTCATTCATTCCCATTCAAACCTTTCAGTATTACAATGCCTCAAATTCTAAAAAAGGCAACATTCTCCTTCTGTGTCTAAAAACAGAAGGTAGATTTCTCACTTTTAAGATTAAATTACAATCTGTACTGATGCCCTTAATAGGTTCACATCCTTTGCCTCATTAATTTAACTTCTTGGAATCCTGAAGAAATAATAATGTATACTGGAAAAACTTTAGGCATACATTTTTATTACATTAATTTTATAAGGATAAAAACCTTACAATTTACTACATGCTCAATAGCAGGGAGATAAAATGCCCAAATAAGTTAGAATACATTCTCTTGTTGGAGTATATTAGACATAACAGTTATGTCTCTGATGGTGTTATAACAAAAACAATGCTTATGCTTCAAAGTTAAAAAATGGTATATGGGAAATTCTTAGCTTCTGTTATGGATGAATGTTTGTGCCCTCCCAAAATTCATATGTGGAAGCCATTGTGGCTATATTTGTATTTGGGTTTCTAAGAAAGTAGTTAAGATTAAATGAGGTTGGGGCACCTGGGTGGCACAGTCGGTTAAGCGTCTGACTTCAGCCAGGTCACGATCTCGCGGTCCGGGAGTTCGAGCCCCGCGTCAGGCTCTGGGCTGATGGCTCAGAGCCTGGAGCCTGTTTCCGATTCTGTGTCTCCCTCTCTCTCTGCCCCTCCCCCGTTCATGCTCTGTCTCTCTCTGTCCCAAAAATAAATAAACGTTGAAAAAAAATTTTTTTAAAAGATTAAATGAGGTGATAAGAATGAACCCTGATCCAATGAGGTTAGCGTACATATAGGGAGAGATACCAGAGTCCTCTCCCCACCCCCCCCTTCCTCTCTCTCATCTTCACACATACAAGAAGATTCTATGTGAGAACATAGTGAGAAGGTGGCTGTCTGCAAGTCAAGAAGAGAAGTCTCACCAGAAATTGACTATACTGTCACCTTGGTCTCAGACTTTGAACCTCCATAACTGTGAGAAAACAAATTTCTGAAGCCACCCAGTCTGTGGTATTTTGTCATGGCAGCCCAAGAAGTCTCACACACATTCCCATATTTGGTATTTGAGGGTTAGGTTATTTCTGAGTGAGTTTGAAGGTCCATAAAATATGGTAATTTGAAATCTTCTGGAGCTACAGATTTGCATTCAGGTGCCCATGTGTGAGCAAGACACTGAGAGATCTGGTTACCTCTGACTCCCATCCAGCATCCATATCTCAATGAGCCTTGCTTCGCTCATGGATCTATGACAAAAAGCATGTCACAGGTATTTTGGAGTAGTTTTAAGGTAAGAGAAGAAATTTTATTGCATGGTCATATTGACAATCTTGATGTTAGGGAGATTTGGGAATGCTTACATTATTACTCTCCTGAAGTAACATAAATAGGATCTCATCCCCTTCTCCCACAAAATAATTATCAAAGAACAAATGAGATTAAACAGAAATACAAGAGAATTAGTTTATCTTCACGTGGTGAGACATTCTTTTTTGCATTTTCTATAAGACTGTGTTACTGTAATTACTGTAATTAGAAAAAGAAGAAGATTATTAACTCTTTGGAAAGTATGTCTGACTTTGTCAAGCCTAATAGTTGTTTTTTTTTTTTTTTTTTTTGCAACCTGGTGTAGCTAACAGTTTAGGCATTATGACAATCATGTAAGAGAACAGAGGCACAGAAGTATAGCTGGGACAGAACCCAAGATTTCTTTTAGCCTCAATATCTATTTCCCACTAAACTGTATTATACTTTTTGGAGGCCTGGGGTTCCTGGTAAGAATGAAAGCATTTAATGAATCTTCTGCCTTGACTAAAAATATTCGTGCATTAGTATAAAGCTTTTCCTGGCTGTTAAATAGCTGGTAGATTACTAAACACATTTGAAAAGATTAGAAAAAAAAATACACAATATTAACAAGTTAATCCTCTACTATTGTCCCTCAAATATGAAATAAAACTCCTAAAACTTAAAGAGCTCAAGTAATTTTCTTAGGATATGCATCTATCAATTTTCTTAGGATATGCATCTCGTGTTGAAAATATGCCTCATTATGATAACCTTTAGATATGTAACTTTGTTAAAATAATGGAGAAGTTTGTTGGCATTTTAATGAAGTATTTTTTTATTTAATGAAGTATTTATTTAATAATATTTTTTAAATAATTAGAACAGAAAGGGAGAGAATTAGAATGAAAATCACAAATTAGCAGCATATTCCTGCAAGAGAGTTCTATGAGGGATACAAATTATGCAGGTGTTCCTACAGATTTTTGGAAATGTAAACTCTTCTATCCCATTAAAATATCACTTACAGAAGTAAGAAAAAGTTGATTTTGTTTATACTGTAATTATTAGGTGGAACAGAGGAAGAGGTAGGAGAATAAAATGAAAATTTGAAGACAGAAAAGAAAGATTATGGAAATAAAAATTAACTTAAATTCTGTATAAAGCAAATACATAAACTTAGTGTCCAAAAAAACATTGTTCATTTCTCAGAGTTACCTGGTCCCTATTGAACAAACCTGAACACCTAAAGTTGGCACCTGGTATTGTGATAATGGAAAGGGTGCACTATAGATGTTAAGAAGTCTGGGGTTTATTGTCATTAATCCTGTTGTAACTAGTTATATGAAATTGAAAATCTTTTTCAAGTTGGACTATGGTGACATAGGATCACTTCATATGGTTCTTGTTAATAGGGAGATAAGTAATGTTAGAGTAAAGGATGCCTGTGCCCTCAGGTGGAGGTGTACCCAGAAGAAATCTCTCAGCTTGTTGGCACTTCAATTGATGGGCTGAAGCCTCCGATTAGACTACACCACAGTTTGACTTCTATCTTGGAGCAATCTTGCTTCCCTTCCCTCCCTTCATAGGGAATTGATCCCAAATGTATTTTTTGACCTCCTGTGTCTCAGATTTTGTTACCATTACCTGGGGAACCCAACCTGGTAGGTACATTATTCATTAGATAATCTTTTTCTCATAACTCTCCTTATGAGGGGTTCCTTGTTTATACCTCATTATCCTTTGATCATATGCCCTTTATGTCTTTGGTCATGTTAATTCTTAACCTTAATTTTAACCATATCCTTCAAGAATGTGAACATTTCTAAGTTCTTCTTTCCAAAGAAACTCACAGGTTAACTCCAAATACACCGATCTTGTCTCTGGATGGGAACATTTAAAGCCCACCCAGTCAATTTGTATTTTATTCAGTTTTTCTGATTTATATTAATATTCTATTTTCTCTCAATTTCTTTACATTTGACTTTCCCCCCATATCTACATTGTGAGTAGCTATGGCAAAAGATGGTTCACTCTATATTTGGTCAGAGAGGGAGCTGCAGAAGCTTACAAAGTCTCCAGGGGACTCACTCTTACACTAGTGTCCTTGGGCCATGCACATCCCTTTGTCATGGCCTCAGTTGGGCCTCCTAGAAAATTTGAAAGCAAAAGAGGAAAATAGACCCTCCCTTTTTTTTTCAAGTCAATGGCAATCAGTTATTCCACATTCTATCCATGATAGCATGCTAGATATTGTTGAGCATGGTCAAGGAAAAAGGACAGGATTCTTGCCAGCCCTGTCTTAGCATGTTGTTAGGGGAGCCCATAATCCTAATGCCCACAGTGTGAGCTGGTTGGACTTTCCCATGTGTGCAAAAGTGAAAGGTAAAGTTTTATTGTCTTTTGCTGAGACCCATTTTGGGATTTTTGGAGAAGGAAAGGGAAGAATCTAGCATAGAGCAAGGCTCTGGAAATAAATATTTCAGATGTTTTGTATTCAGATATTCAGATATATTGTAAGACCAATGCATTTAGCTCCACCTCACCTCTTGCCCCCAGGGGCCTCCCTAAATAGCAGGTGCAGATAGGATACGTTTTATTTGCATTTCCATTTGGTAGAGTCATACAGAAAACATTAGAAAGAATTAGGAGGGGTGCCTAGGTGGCTCAGTCAGTTAAGCCTCTGACTTTGGCTCAGGTCATGATTTCACTATTTGTGAATTTCAGCCATGCTTTGGGCTCTATGCTATCTGTTTAAAGCCTGGAACCTGCTTCAAGAATCTGTGTCTCCCTCTCTCCCTGCCCCTCCCCTGCTCACACTCTGTCTCTCTCTTTCTCTCAAAAGTAAGCAAAGATTTTTAAAAAAATTAGGAAAGTAATAGAGTCTTCTTGTTATTCACTTGCATATAGACAATTTTTAAATGTGCGTCATGATATATCTCCTCGACTATTTCCTTGGGAACAAACTTTAGATTCTTTCTAAATCCTTGCCCTCAAAAGAGTTATTTTGCTACATGCAAGTCACCAAGTCTCTCTTCTTATACAATTTTCTGCTCTGCCATTCATAATTTTCCTTTTCAAGAGATCAGTAATTTCTCAAGAGTGTGACTAGGGAAAAGTCAAAGGGATTCAAAGATTTACAAGTCCAAGTGTTGATGATTTACTGCTAACTATATACAGCGGAGCAAATTGTGTCTTTCTAAAGCATAAATTTATATACACAATTAAATTATAGCATATAGCTTCTTCTTTACATTGGTGTTAGGAGCACCCCTAAGTTTGAAATACTCCCTTGAAAAAAATAAGTTGTTTTCTCTAATGACATGATATCACTGCTTACTAATTAATGAAAAACATAAACTTACAAAAATTATATAGCCATACCTTGCCTTAAAAGTCCATTTTATGGAAATAAGGATTTTCAAATTAGACACTAGGGAGAATTTGTTTAGTTCCTAAGAGAAGAATTCATAAAAGGGTTGATTTAACAAGCAAGCTTTTCAGGGTGCCTGCATAGCTCAGTAGATTGAGCGTCTGACTCTTGATTTTGGCTCAGGTCATGTGGGATTGAGTCCTGTATCAAGCTTCTTGCTGAGTATGGAGCCTGGAGCCTGCTTAGGATTCTCTCTCTCTCTCTCTCTCTCTCTCTCTCTCTCTCTCTCTCTAGCTCTCTCTTTCTATGCACCTCTCCCCCACTGGCATTCTATTTCTCCCTAAAATTATGTATAGGGTCAATTGGGTGGCTCAGTAGATTAAGTGTCTGACTTCAACTCAGGTCACAGTCTCACGGTTTGTGAGTTGGAGCCCTGCATTGGGCTCTGAGCTGACAGTGCGGAGCCTGCTTGGGATTCTGTCTCCTTCTTTCTCTGTCCCTCCCCCATTCACACATGCACTCTCTCTCTCTCTCAAGACAATTAAAAAAATTTTTTTTAAATAAAATAAAATATGTATGTATGTATGAATTAATGAATGAATAAATAAATAAAGTAAGCATTTAGGCTTCTATTCTAGTTAGGCTGTAAAAATAGGCAGGCTTCGTATTATCTCCCTGACATGAACTCTGGAGGAATGATGGAAGAAATGATATAGTGAGAAAATCTGGTGCCATTTGAGACAACATGGATGCATCTAGACAGTACTATACTAAGTGAAATAAGTCAGACTGAGGGAGACAGTCTACTCATAAATGGAATTTAAAAGAAGAAGACGAAGAAGAAGAAACAAACAGCAAAATCAGAACTATAAATATAGAGAACAAACTGATAGTTGCCAAAGGGAAGGGATGCAGAGGGGGCAAAATGGGTGAAGGGGAGAGGGAAATACAGGTCTCTTGTTACAGAATGAGTAAGTCATGGGAATAAAAAGCAAAGCATAAGGAATATAGTCAGTGATACTGTAAGAGTGATGTAATGGGACACATGGTAGCTTATACTTGAGGTAAACATAATATAATATATAATCTTGTCAAATCATTAAGTTGTGCATCTGAGACTAATATAACATTGTGTATCAACTATACTCAAATAAAAACAAATTTCAAAGAAATCCATGATCAAGTAAGTTTTATATCAGGACTGTAAGAATAATTCAAAATTATAAAAAGAATAATCCAAAATTAGAAAATATATTGGTCAAATTCATCACATTAATGGACTAAAGAAAAATCATGTGGCAAAATATGTTATTAAATTCAACCCCTAGTTATAGTTAAAAATAAGAACAAAGAAGATGAGAGATTACTAGTTTGGTAATGGAAATATTGCTAAATATCCCTAGTTTGGAGAAACTCTAGGTGCATTCATTTAATATTGAGAACAACAACAACAAAAAAAGAATGACTAATGTCATTGGTATTGTTCAACATCATATTAGAGAGGTCCTTATCAAAGTCATAAGAAAAAAAGTACATATTTGTAAGTCTTGAAAGGAAGAGGTAATATTAGTATTATTTTTAAATGATATGGCCAATTATCTGGAGAATGCACCATAATGAAAAGTTTGTAAGATGTAATAGTCAACCTATAAAAAATACCATTGCCATAAACTAGCAACACTCAACTAGAAAATAAGATTAAAAAGAAACATACAACTCATAGCACGAAAAATAGGGGCTCCTGGGTGGCTCAGTCTGTTAAGTGACCAGCTTTGATTTAGGTCATCGTCTCACAGTTCATGAGATCGAGTCCCACATGGGGCTCTTCACTGACAGTGTGGAGCTGGCTTGGAATTCTCTCTCTCACTCTCTATCTGCCCCTCCCCTGCTCGTGTTCTCTCTCACCTCAAAATAAATAAATAAACTTAAAAAAAAATAGTACAAAAAATATAAAGCTTATACGATATAACCAAGAATTAGAAAAAAAAATGTTTGGAGACTACTTTTAAACTCTAGTAAAGGACACAAAAGAAGATATGCATAAGTTAAGATATTTTCATTCTATTATGGTATGTGTTAATATAATAAAGTTAATATCCTAATTAAATTAATATGAAAATTCTATGTAATCCTAGTAAAAATTCTAATTGGCCTATGAATAACTGAATATACTTTTTAATAAGAAGAATTAATTTGGTAATCTTTTCATATTAGTTATTAAAATAGGCTCCAAACTTGTTTTGACAAAATTTGGATGTTGTATTAGGAAGAGAAAAATGGGCCAATGAAAGTGAATAGAAAATTTAAGAGACAGACAAAACAAAGTAGCATAGAAAAGCATTAGAGGAAGAACAGATTATCTAGCATGTGACTTTGGGGAAATTACCTTGCTATATGGGGAAAATTTTAAAGAAGCAAAAAAACCAAATCCTTATTAATCATTACCTATGAAAGTAAATACAGAGGGATTAAATTTATAAATAGATGAAATGTTCTACATGCATGTTTTCAAGACCATATCCCTTTGCCTTAAGTGAACTATATGATCATGCCATTACATGGTGACCTGTGTTTTGTGTGAAGCACTGTGTCACTCTTTATGGGCCCGTTAAAACTCCCAACACTCTAGATAGTAGATTACATGACTCAATACCCTAGTTTACAGATCTTCAGTCCCAGGATCAGAGATTTAATAATGAAATGCCATATGCTTGCATGCAAAAGAACCGGAGGGTAAGTGCAGACAGTTTGGCCTCAAAGCCCTAGCTCCTGAAAGGAGGGGATGAAAACGTTTCAAACATTTAGACCAGAAAAAAATAATGTCATTAAAAGCATCAACACACATATGTATAATGTGTGCTTTGTCGGTACAGACACATCTGCATACCATTCACAGCACAGGAAAGTATTTGATGCAATCTTTTTGAACTTTAGATGTCACATTTAATCTTCATTCTGGTCACTTTCTTTATCTCAGCCACTTGTCTGCACTACAGAAAGCAGCCTATGATACTGTACAAAGTTTGCCAAACTTCTAGACATCATCATCTAAGAAATCTGCAAAGATACCTAAATAACAGTAGCTGCCTTGACAGTTCCCAAAAGCAAGTTTTTTTTTTCTTTTCCACATTTTTTCCTTTCCCTTACTCGAATTTACTAAACGGCATCACTGGAATTATTAGCACTATCTGATTTAGACATTACTTTAGAGGTCTGACACCCTTCCTCCTAATTTGCCTCTTCCTCTTACAAGTCTGAGCTCTATTCAGGGGTTCCAAACTACCTCACGACGCATCATTATAGAGTAGTTCCTGCATTTGCAACTTGTCATCGGTTTAATTTCCTTTGATGCTCCTCCAGAAGGTGAGTCACATAGAAGCAGGTGTAGATTTTGGTTTTAATTGACAAAAGACGCAACACCAGATCTTCTCTGGGAACAGTATAAATCCTTCCTAAACTCCCTGGATGGCAGTTTAGCCATAGAGGAGAACATTAATAAAATATTTTTGCAAATAAAATCTTAGCTCTGCAGGGTAAATAACTCCTTGAATGTTGTGATTAGGTACCATTTCTTATTTGCCAGAAAAAGTTCTTTGTTGAAGCTGCTTTCTTATATAAAATATACACAGCAGATACTATATTTGCTTATGTAGATTAACTTTTGATCAGAAAACTTATAAGTCTTTTGTTTTCTTTTTGATTTGAGGGAATTTCACGAGGGAAATTGTTATGCTGATAATCATTCAGGATATTTTTTTTATCTCTATGTCAGTGCTATAATTTTGTTTTGATAGATTTAAAATTATTAGCAATAGCTTCTGATCCTTACTTTAATATAGTCTGTATCAATGACATAGCTATATATGTGAATATGAGTGAAATTATTAATATGGAAGTATGTGACACATATCTCTTTATTCATTTTGCCTTGAAAGGAAGTTCTGGTATAATTGTTTCCAAAAGTCATAAACATGGAAATTATATTACCTATTTTAGAATGAAAAGTAAAATTTAATTTAAATATTAAATTCGCTAAAAGTGCTTTTGGAATAATAGAGCTACATAGTATTTTCTCAGCTTAAGAAAGAGTATAAAAATTAAGCCCATTACTCTCAATAAAAGTGATTAAGTTTTGAAAAATCATAGATTCTTTTACAATATATGATTTGCCACTGAAAAAGCATCAATGTATTTGCATCATAAAATGTTCACCTTAAAATAAATACATTACTTACTGCTGATTCTCAGAGCTGGCTGAAACATCTGCTTTATCTGTAGGAAGAAGGAAGGTGGAGAAAAAGAGGTTAGAGCAGTATATATACATTACACTTATTTCCTGTTTTGGGCCAATTACGGTTGCGCAAGTGAATCTAAGTCAACAGGTCTGAAACAGTATTTGTCATACCAATAGTTTCAAATTTCACTGCTGATTGTTTAACTGAAGTTTTGGCAATATCTTGTCATTCTCCACATGGCTTTTTTTTTTTTTTTTTTTTTTTTGAATGGCTTTTCTTCAGCTCAGGTGATGTCCTTAGATGTCTCCTTTGGTGTGCATTTATTCTCAGTGCCTGTTTAGTTCCTAGAAGTGAATTCTCTGTAGACCTTGGGTGGAGGTTATTTAATGTTTCCATATGTCCAGAGGTAGGCAGGTTGAAGAGCTTATGCACAGCTTTTTCTTCTATGGAGCTGGGAAATGCAATATTTCTTCCAGATATTTCCCAGGATGCTGGATGAGTCCATAAGCTGACACATTTGCTTACTGGGAGCTGTGATGTGTCCAGTACTGTGGGAAATGCTTAAATAAACTGAATGTAGATACATGTTCTTATGCATGCATTTCTGCAAGTAAACCTAACATTGTTCAGTGGAAGGGCTAGGAGGTCATTCTTTAGTTTATTGGCAGGACTTGATTTGTACAGGATATCTAAAGTTAATATTGGATTTACTGTAATTATTTTTAGAGTGTTTAATTTGTTTATTGGATATATATCAGAACTTGGCCTATTCTCTAATGGAAAGAATGACCTAGAAAACTTGATTTAGGGAATGCAGGAAGGGATCAAGGGGGTGCCTCACACAGCTTCATTTTACTGTCTTCTAAAGCGAATTTATACCCGTCAGGCCTGGCCCTGGAACATGAAGCTAGGTCAACATTAAACCAATTTGTCACATGTAGTTTGTAGTTTTCTGACTTGAAAAATTTTAAGGCAGAAAGATTTTATCTCCTTTGTCTGAAAAGTTTTAGTCCTTTAAAATGGATAATGAAATGCATTCTAATTCTAATTGGATAAACTTGCTGCTTTTAAAAAATGAGTTTAGTTGTAACTGTGTGTTGTATGTAGATGTTGTGCGGGTGTCCCCATTTCTCTGCATGTCCTCAGGAGGGTTTGGCTCCAAAACATTTTTTAAACCTCGTTCTCGATTTCCTGATTTTCCAGTTCTGGATTTCTTCTTAGCAAATAATATTAGAAGTCCTGACAAAGTACGTGGTGATGTGAGGGGCCCACCCAGAAGGAATATCAGCCAGTGTATCTTTTTTATTTTAATTTTTTTAAGCTTATTTATTTTGAGCGAGCCGGGGAGAGGGAGACAGAGAATCCCAAGCAGGCTCCAGGCTGTCAGCACTGAGCCCGACGTGGGGCTCGAACTTACAAATCGTGAGATCATGACCTGAGCTGAAAACCAAGAGTCAGATGCTTAGCTGACTGAGCCACCCAGGCACCCCAGCCAATGTATCTCAAGCAATGGCTCAGATCCTGTACTCTGGCTCAGATGGCCAAAGCTAAGGCAGGGCTTCGGGACCAGGTGTGTATACCAGTGTTCCTCAGTGTCCAGGCCATACCTGCCCAGTGGTGCAGCCCCATCCAGGCATATGGTTTTGAGAAAATTCTCCTTTTCTGCTACATTCCTGATGGGGAGGTGGTGGTTTCAGGTATTATGTGCAGCTCACTGGACAAATGGAGACATTTGCTATTTGGGTCCAGTCTTGTTCACTGTCAAGACTGACAAAGTAATTTGAGATAAACTGTCAGCTCTGATGTTTGCTACACTTTGTTGCTTGTTATAACCTCAATACTAGAGTAAGTTGTAGGCCTTTAAATTCAGGGAAAACAAGGTCAAGAGTTACTGGAATGTTAAAACAAGAGATTGGTTCAGGGTGACACATGGTAAAAGCATGTCATTGACCATGTTTCCTTCTCTTCCAGGCTTGGTACATTGTGACCTGTGCCTTGGGAATCTATCATCTAAATCTTTTCACAATCTCCCTTTCTCCAAAAGTGGATCCTTTCTTAATGGAAGATTCAAGTAGAGAATCTGTCCACTTGGCTCTGTTAGTTTGGGGAGGGTTATACTTTTGTATAATTCACAGGATTGCCCTTTTCTTCTCTAGAAACATTTAAAACCCAAACTTTTGAAACTGTCCTCTTCATGTTTAAAATGTAGCTAGAATTTTGGCGATAGTCATAAATTTGTGTGTGGAATGACTCATTAAGCCCTCTTCACAACCACATAAGGTGAGCGCTCCTGTTACCCCATTTTGCAGATGAGAAACAAGGCACACAGAGTTATGGGACTTATCCAAGGTCACATGGCAGGGCATGTGGGCCCAGGGATGGCTTTCTTTTGTAATAGCCACCTGTCTCTGAGTTCTGTCTACACTTCTCTGTTAGGTCCCCTTCCCACAGTGGTTTCAATGGGCAACTCCCTGTGACTAATGGACTCCACTGGGATCCTGACTGCTGACAGGAGGGCCCTGTAGAGGGTGGCATTCTCTCATTTCCCTGTGGATTGAAAAATTCTTTGCTCACATTGCTCCTGGCCATAGTTGGGCCAAGTAAGAGGGCCCAGGTTCACACCTGACTGACCAGGCTGGAGAGGGAAGGGGAAAGGCACACAAAAAATGGGGAGTCAATCATCCCAGCCGGCACATCTGTTCCCACTGTTAAACCCAGAGTAGCCTCCTGCCCGTGGGATCCTCCTGGTGACAGAAAAGACACACTTCCTGTGTACAAGATGTCTTCTCAAGATTGTTCAAATTGTGCATGTGGATATCAAAATAAAATTGCTATTTCAGATTTAGGGCTTGTGTATTTATTCTTTGGAGCTATTTTGCTGTTATAATTTATCCACATGTTTGACAGTCAATACGTTCACAATTCATTTTTTTAAATGGTTATTTATTTTTGAGAGAGAGAGAGAGAGAGTGGGCAGCAAGAGAGGGAGAGAGAGAATCCCAGGCAGGATCCTCACTGTCAGCACAGAGTCTGACACGGGGCTCAATCCATCCCATGAAACAAGAGATCATGACCTGAGCCAAAACAAGAGTCAGACGCTTAACTGACTGAGCCACCCAGGTGCCCAATACTTGGATAAATCTTAACCAAATTATTCTGTTTGCAACTTGAGGCTTTTCAAGATTACTTATGTAATAGTAAAGCTAAGCTTAGTTTTGTGAACTATAGAGAGTTAAAATATTCAATAGTGATATTTATAAATGGAAGTACATAACATATAACATAATGACAAAAGACCCCATAACTCATTAGTATTTTTAAGTTCCAAGTTCTTATGGTATTAACTTTTATTTTCTGGTTGTGTAAAATTCAGTATAACAGTGATCTACATTACATACTAAATTATCATCATTTGAGTCTGTTCATCTGTGGAAGGCTTTATTTAATTGTCCCAGGCTTATTTCCATATCTTAAAAATGAAGAGAGTTAGACTAATAATTTCAGGTTCTCTCTACCTCCAAAATGTAATGATTCCAAATACTGAATTTTTATAAATAAGGGAGTATAAACTAATAAATCACATACATAGCACTGGCAGGAATTTCTGGGTGCTCATGTTAGCATGTAGATTGCACAATGTGGTAATTCAGTATTTTCTGTTCACTTTCATGTCTGTACTGGCTTTATGAGTTATGTGGTAAACATATACTAGAACTGAATAGTGTCTGCTCAACAGATATAATATTTAATTGCAATTAATTAATAAGTCAAATAATTAGATATTACTCTAAACTTTTTTTTTTGTATAAAAAAGAGCTTAGAAATCAAGGTAGATTGTACTGTAAAATTAAAAAAAAAAACCCTGTTAAACACTCAGCTGCCATGTGTCCAGTTAATCCCTTAAATGTATTTTATTTTATGTGTATGTGAGGTGAGAGTTCTCAATAAACTGAATCAGCCACTTGGACAAAGTCACCTTGGAATCGTCCTCTGTGCAACCATTTTCTATGGGAGAATGTGTTTCATGGGCAAGACCATATCCAGAAGCACCCAGAGCCCATTCTCCTCTCTACTTAATGGTATAGAATATTGTTAAGAGCTTGAGATTTATGATCTGATGGACAGAGGTTACATTTCTATGTCAATGTATATTGAGACATTGTTTTTCTGCCTGTAAGTTTTCACTATCAGTAAGTTTTCCCATTGCAAAATGGGAATAGTATTATTATTTTATTTGGTTGTGATAAAATGAGATTACATGTGTAAGAATTTCTAAAGTGTTAGTTTCCTCCCATTTTATGTGGTTTTTTTTTCCCTCTGTGTCTGGAGAAACCTGTCCCTAATACTTTAAGCTGTGGGATTGTATTTGAATTTTTTGAAAGGTGGTTTGATTTACCAAGGTATAGGTAGTTATGTGAGAAATTACCATAGTAATTGTATAGAAAATGGCATAAAAAGGAAAAATATTTTTGACTCATAATTAACACTTAATAGATGTCCTCCAACTTTATATTCATTGTTATGACTACATAATCATAAATGCCCCATGATATATAAGGTTTTTTCTTGTCAAATATTAGCATCCCTATTATTAAGTTAAACAAATATAAAAACATATTGTGACTTTGGGTCACAAAATACCGTAAACATATTGGATTGACAAATTGACCGTAATCTTCTAAAATGGTTGTTTGCAACCACACTTGTTCCCTCACCTGCCGTGATTAGTTTGTCTTTTTCTGTATTTACATCCACCATTGTCATTGTTGGCCCTTTAGGATGCATCCCTCCCAACTTTATCAGTGAGTATCTTTCATCTTTTTCTCATTTGCATATCCAAACTTTATGTTAAAAGGGCAAGTCATTTGCTCCTATGTCTATATTTTAACTCCATTCCAACTGTTTTTTTTCCTTTGAGTTTTTAAATAAAATAACTCATGTGGCAAGAAAAGGAGAGGGTCAGGGGTTGGGACCACCATATTTTTGGTTTGTGCATTCCAACACTTTTAGTGGAACTTGTAATTGAGTATCTCAGTGACCATTGCTATTAAACACTGCATCTTGTTTAGAGAATGTTGCATTTCTTACTTCTCTTTTTTATTAAAATTTTTTAAGATTTATGTATTTATTTTGAGAAAGAGAGCCCAAGCAAGGGAGGGGCAGAGAGAGAGAGCGAGAATCCCAAGCAGGCTCCACATAGTCAGTACAGAACCAGACATGGGCCTTGATCTCACAGACCATGAGATTATCACCTGAGCCAAAATCAGGAGTCAGATGCTCAACCCACTGAGTAACTGGGTACCCCACATTTATTCTTAAAATTAGTGTTCTCTTCTTGGGTTTACCTAGTATACTCTAACCAGATTGGGTATAACATAAATTAAACAGAAATGTCAAATAAGTCCCTCCTTCCCTGTCCAGCTCTCCTCTTATCTTAGACATAGTAACAACTGTATGCTTGCTGCCTGTTGTCATTTCTGTGCTGATCACTCAAAACTAACTAGTTACTGCAAAGATGAATAGGATCTCTGCCTTGAAGCTGATCTCTCATGGCCCAGCTTTCTATGACTTTCACTTCCCAGTTACCAACTGCCTATAGCTTACAGGCTGAAAGCATAATCTTTGCAAACTGTCAGGTTTAGGAAATCCTCTCCAAGCCTCAGCTTTTCTCTTCTGTAAAATGTATATCTTCATCTAATAGGTTTGCTTTGATGACTAAAAATTGTATAGTAAACATAAAACTTTTAAGATGATACCTGATATGTGATAACAAATACAATAAAGTTTTTTTTAATTTTATTTTTTATTTTTTAAAATTTACATCCAAATTAGTTGGCATATAGTGAAACAATGATTTCAATGCATATTCCTTAATGCCCCTTACCCAATTTAGTCCATCCCCCCCTCCCACAGCCCCTCCCATAACCTTCAGTTTGTTCTCCATATTTATGAGTCTCTTCTGTTTTGTTCCCCTCCCTGTTTTTATATTATTTTTGTTTCCCTTCCATTATGTTCATCTGTTTTATCTCTTAAATTCTTCATATGAATGAAGTCATATGATTTTTGTCTTTCTGACTGACTAATTTCACTTAGCATCTTACCCTCCAGTTCCATCCACGTAGTTGCAAATGGCAAGATTTCATTCTTTTTGATTGCCGAGTAATACTCCATTGTATATATATACTACATCTTCTTTATCCATTCATCCATTGATGGGCATTTGGGTTCTTTCCATACTTTGGCTATTGTTGATAGTGCTGCTATAAACATGGGGGTGCATGTGTCCCTTCAAAACAGCACACCTGTATCCTTTGGATAAATACCTAGTAGTGCAATTTGTGGGTTGTAGGGTAATTCTGTTTTTAGTCTTTTGAGTAACCTCCATACTGTTTTCCAGAGTGGCTGCACCAGCTTGCATCCCCAAAATACTATAAACTTTTTTATTGTCTTTTCCCAAGCCTGCTATTTGTTGAACACATAAAATATTTCCATAAGTGCATTTTTGTTTGGTTGAATGCAGTGGTTTTCATAAGATTAGTTTCTTGTTTTAGATGTCATGGGAAAGGATCAGTATAATTTAAACAGAAGTTCAAGTGTTAAAGGCCAAATTCTATTAAAGAATATCAGGGTGACCTTAGGAAAATGAATGACCATCTCTGTGTCCTTGCCAAGAAATTGAGGGCCATAGACTTAGGTGCATTTTAAAATTAGCATTATCTCATAAATAAAGACACGTTGCAAATAGCAGCTAATCGTCTATAGTGACTCTTTCCTTTGTCTTAGAAGATGTTGAGGAAGAGAAATAAACAAACTGAATACCAAAAAGGTCTTACTGGTGTACAGGAGGAGTAAGAGAGTGAGGAAGGAAAGGAAAACAGCTTGTTCATCTTCTACCCTCTTCACTAGCATATATGGGCTTCACATTGCTGATGCATACTTCTTTTAATAAATATTCATAGGTCATAGTAATCAAATAATTTATAAAGACTTTTGTGATTGTCCTAATTTCATAGTAAACTTTTTGGATAGTGAGATTTCAGAAGTGCTCAGAAAAACTAAATGGGCCTCTGTGTATCTAATATATTAACTTATTGATGCTTGACCTTCCTTTTGTTTGAAATTCCCTTAAGAAAGAGCACAACTGTCCATCATCCTACTGGGGACAGACTAGTGGAGCATGGATGTCAAAGATGTATTGAGGGATGACTGAATCAAATTTTGGGATTTAAACCCATGCTTATTTCTTGATTTTGACTGGTTAAGTCACTTCCCCATGAATAGTATTCCTCATTTCACAGGTTATCACACTAAGAAAAAAGATGTGTGAAAGTAGGTATTTGATAAAATTATGATTTCAAATCAGAAAAGATAGGTGCCACTGAGCAGTGTTACCTAGTAAGAAACGATTCCATAGGAATAAAAATTACAGATAATTAATTTTTTCTCTAAAAGTAGAATGGCAAACCCTATGGGGAGAGTGATCTTTTGTCTGCAGGTGAGTCTTTTTATTTATATTAAAATGGGTGGAATCCTAACATGACAGTGTTTGGCCTTTCAGCTACTTCTGCCTGAAAGGCTCCACATTTATCCTCTACTTAGCCTTATCAGATGCAGTTAAATCCAAGTCATTCTAAGTGGAATGCTAAGTTAGGATAGAGAGCTTTAGACTGCAATAAGTAATAGCTCTCAGGAGCCTCTCAAACTTTATTTAAAACTCTGAGACTGCCTCAGTGCCAATAGAGGCTCTTCTGTGATTTCAGTCGCTGACAGTCTATGCTCTGCTTTTTCCCTGTCTGGGTCCTTTGACTCTGATGCATATCACTTCATTACATCTCCTGGGCAAGAGTGGTCATATTCAGAATGTTCTCAGGTGACCAGACACCTTGTGTTATTTCCACTGGTCCCAGTCCATTTAGTCAGCACAGGTAGTGCTTATTCATGCAGAATAATGAACAATCATAGCCATGTGGATTTCTATAACAATTACATGAAAATAACTTCAAATACTTCCCCAAGGAGAATTTTGTTTTCTAGCCAATTTCTGCAAGTCAAAAAAAAATGCATGTAGAATTGCCTACAGTTCCCAAGTTCTCCATTAAATCTCTTCATCTCTTAGAGCTTCCCCCACCCCATCTTGTCATTCTTTCTATTGTCCTTATTTATCTTCTCAAGCTATAAGAAAAGAATGATTACAATGTTCTTGAGGTTTTCTGTGTGGCATTATATGGTTGGTAAGGTCATAGTAGTTTTCACTAGGGACACTCAGGGCTATTTATTCAATTCTAGGTTATTTTGCTCAATATACACACATATACTTGAGCAATAAAAGCAATATATGAGGGACACCTGGGTGGCTTAGTTGGGAAAGTGTCCAACTCTTGATTTGGGCCAAGGTCATGATCTCACAGTTTGTGAGGTGGAGCTCTGGTTCATGGGGTCAAGCCCATGTTGGCTCCGGGCTGACAGCCTGGAACCTGCTTGGGATTCTCTCTCTCTCACTCTCTCTTTCTACCCCTACCCCACGTGTGCATGCTCTCTCTTTCTCTCTTTCAAAGTAAATAAATAAACTTTAAGAAAGAAGCAATATATGATGTAGTGAGCACCTATTGTATGTATAATTTGTTCTGTCTTCTGTGGAGAGAAAGAGAAGAGATAGTAGACAATTCATTTGGACATATTCGTATAGTATTCCTAATGATATAATTAAAATTAACAAAGGTACTTGATTAAAGAAAAAGCTTATAGATTTCTGTATTGTTTTATGTTTTGTCTTGCTTTATTTCATCCTAAACATACAGAATCAGAATTACTGAAAGTGGAGCTCAGATTTCAGCATTTTGATAGGATTCCTAGGTGATTCTTACATTTGGGAAACTCTTCTAATAGCCATACATGTGTGGGGTCACTTGACAAGTTTTCTAAAGCTGGCTAAAATGACCACCTAATTTATGATCCTCTGAAGTTGAAAGAGGACACTATTTAAAATTATTGTTAAGGCTAGTCTATGTATATCAGGGATTTCCTAGACCAAGAAGTATTATGGTTCTAGGAAGAGCTGAATACTAAGGCACATGTTTTGAATATAAAATCCAGGACAGACTAAAAGTCTTGAAATGTATCCTAGACTGTCGTCTCCATATTATCCCTACTCATATCCAATTAGAACAGCAGAGTATCAGTTCAAGTTATTGCTTCTACCAGCTCATCTGTTACATTTGCAGCACCATTGTTCTAGATGGAGCCCTCATCATTTATCGTCTAGATTTTAACTGCTCTTGTTCTCCATGTTTTTGTTATTCCGTTATTTCTCCCCAGCTGATGCCAGAGTAATGATGCATAAATTATCATTGTATTATCATGCTTGAAGTTTGTTAATGTTTCTATATGATTTAAACTATAATAATAAACAGAATAAGCAATAAAATACATACCATAATAATATTGATTTGAACAAGGAAGTACACAGTGGTAAAAAGAATAGTTATTTAGCCGGAGCAAACCAGTGCCTAAAAATACGAGGTAGCAGCAGCACCTGGGTGGCTCAGTCAGTTGAGCATCCAACTTTGGCTCAGGTGGTAATCTCACCTATCCCCAGTTCGAGCCCCACTTTGGGCTCTGTGCTGAGAGCTCAGAGCCTGGAGCCTGCTTCGGATTCTGTGTCTCCCTCGCTCTCTCTGCTCCTTTCTCACTCATGCTCTTTCTCTCTCAAAAATAAATAAACATTTAAAAAATTAAAAAAAAAAAAACACCAGGTATCAAACTGCCACTGCTCTTACCCTCTCAAGTGCTTCTTGCCTTGCTGCAGAACCACCTCAGCCTCTGCCTTCACAGCCCACAGGGACATTCCCGCAATCTGGTGACAAACAAGGCTAGGGCTAGCATGGCAGTGTCCTCCAGGACCCAGCTCCCCTGCTATGTCTTGAAAGAGCTCTAATAGGTAAGCATTTGTGTGTTCCACTTAGAATAATTTCCTTTCCATGGTGTGCAGTTCTTCATGATTTGGCTCCTCCATACCATGTGCTCCATGGTCTCTCCTTCTGCTTTACTGATCTGAAAAACCACATCTCCTCCCATGTCTTCACACTTGTGCACCTGCTTTCCTTACTTTCCTTCATCCTGAAATCTCACTTATTGTTTGTATTTCAACTTAATATATATTATTAGGGTGCCTGGGTGGCTCAGACTGTTATGCATCTGACTTTGGCTCAGGTCATGGTCTCATGGTTCATGAGTTTGAGCCCCACATTGGGTGAGCTCATGGATCCCTGTTTGGGATTCTTTCTCTCTCTCTCTCTCTCTCTCTCTCTCTCTTTGTCCCTCATGGGATTCTCTCTCTCCCTTTCTCTCTGACCGTCACTCACTCATGTACTCCTTCTAAAAAAATAATAAATAAAATAAGATTAATATATATATACACATATATATTTAAATATAATTTATTGTCAAGTTAACTAACACACAGTGTAAACAGTGTGCTCTTGGTTTTGGGGGTAGATTCCCATGATTCATCATATTTTTTTCATGATGGCTTTCCTTAGGTCCTGAAGGTATATTTGAATATGTTTCTTATGCTCATATTTTATTTTATACATACCTCTTGTACAATAACTCAGTAATTTTTAAATGTGGCCTTTTATGTACATGTTCATTTCCCTTCTAAACAGTAATATTCTTGACCCTTGGATTTTTGTATATATTTATCCCCAGTTCTTAGCACTTTTCCTGCATGGAGTATATGTCAACATATATTGACATGTAACAAATAAAGAATAAGGAAAAGTGCTCATTTGAAGGGATACATACATTTTTTAAAGTTAAGATTAGTCGGTCAGGTGTTCATGAACGCGATACATTTGGAGCTCAACTTTGAAGGAGTAAGGGACACGGTGGCTTGGAGATAGATGAGGGTGATTCACATTCCCAATAAGGTAAAAAAAAAAAAAAAAAAAAAAAGCAAAGGCACAGGAAGAGAAATGAGGGCATAGGTGAGTGGAGAATGGTAACACTTGGTTAGTAAATGAATAATAGAGAAGGAAGAGAATTCTCCCAACACATTGAAAGACAGTTTGAGGAGTTAAGAGCCACACTACTGGAACCAGTAAACCTAAAGCTTTCTCTCCTCACAATAGACTTGCGTTTGTAACAATTGGAAGTTTGTTCTTCTCTGGGGCTTGTTTCCAACTGCATACAATGTCATCATCTGTGTTCCAGAAGGATGCAAATCCGTGTTAGGCATTAACTAATCTTTCTGTGCATGTACTTTCCCTGAGCTCATTATATTCTCTCAAAGGTCAACTAGTGGCTGCTTGGGCCTGCTGGTTCATTGTTCCCTAAGCAAGTGGCTCTTTGTCCAATGTTAATCACCCCCTAAATTAAGGTCCAAGGAATAAAGAAATCCATTTAGTGATTTATGTGGGTTTGCTACACCTGGCACCAGTTCCTTGCTCTTTGGCATGCGACCTTTTTATTTTACTTTCAATAATGCAATGGTGTTCAAAGATCATCTATGACTCCATAGACTCCAATTCTTATGACTGCATGTGAAACCGTATTTCTTGCCTCTCATTCAGGAAAACACCTTATCTGCCTTTTTTTTTAACTTTTTAAAATTTTATTTTATTTTATTTTTTGAGAGAGAGCGAGTGCAAGGGGGAAAGAACAGAGGAAGAGGGAGAGAGAGAATCTCAAGCAGGCTCCACCCCTAGTGTGGAGCCCTATCTGGGGTGGGAGGAGGAGCTCCATCTCATAACTGTAAGATCATGACCAGAGTCAGACACTTTACCGACTGAGCCACCCAGGTGCCCCTGCCTCATCTGCCTTTAATATGAGGCTTATAGATTAATTGCAGCTGCCTGTATTATTATTTCTACCTTTTTCAGGTTGTTGGTTATCTCCTGAATACTCACAGAGTGAAAGCAATCCAGCCTTGATTAGGCTAAATTCCAGCTAAAATTTTATTATTTCTATCAAGTTACACAAGATTGTAATGACCTAGGTTCATTTCATTTTAATCCTAAGCACAAACAAAAGTTTTTATGACCTTGGGATCCCTGTCTTGGAATAGGAAACAATTTATAATTACAGGTTTATTCATATGAATAATTAGTGCTACTCCCTTTGTGTGGTGTCAGATTACACTATTTACTCAGGTGATACTGTCCTAGGCAAATTTCCATTTTACAAGGGGTAGGGGAAATTCTCTTCTGCCTGCTGGACAAGATTTTAGATATAATTACCACATGCTGTTCTCCAGTTTTCTAAATTTCCCTTTGTCTTGAGTTGTGTTTCCATCACTTCGTGATTCTTTATCCATGTGATTTTACTGCTTCAGGGATAACTGCCTCCATCTCCACCCTCAGCCTAGGAAAACATTTGAGTAGGACACTACTTTCATATGCATGGTTCTCAAGATCAGGTCTGAGCCAACTTTTAATTCACCCAGTGTTCCTTTTCATTTCATTGCCTAACTGTTTTGCTTTGTTTTGCTTTTAGACTTTTCCTCCATTAATCCCAAACTCAGAAGGGTTCTCTTCTACTAATACATTGTGCTTCCCGTGGAAATCACATTCGCTCTCCCTGATGATGCTTCAGCCACATGGCCCTGCCAACACTTCTGGATGAAAGCTCATTTCCACTCTAGAAACCTTACGCCTTCTGGGATCTTTGCCTGGGTGGCTCTAGCCTGAACCTATACCCTCATAGATTCATGACTAGCTTTCTCATCTTTCAGATGTTAGCCCAAATATTAGTTTTTTAAAAAGGCCTTTCCTGATTCCCCTAGAGTGTTCTGCACATACAGGCTCAATACAAATTAGTTAGATAAGTGACTGGACAAATCTGATATTATAAATGACATATCTGAGAAAATGAAAAGACGCTGAAAGTACCAGAAATGTATGAATGAGATGAGAAGGCCAGAAATAGATATTGATTTTCCACATTTGTGTAGCACTTTGAAGCTCACAAAGCACCTCACATACATCGTTTGAATTTCTGAACAGCTGTGATGGAGAAGTGTTGTTCTCTCCATTTTGAAAGAATGGTACTTGGAAAAGTTAAATAAAATCTCAAGATCATAGAGTAATCAATAGGAAAAGCTGGAAATGAAACTATATTCTCATCTCCAAATTTAATGATCTGTCTTCCATGACATGTTGGAGTCCCCTGACTTAAACTGTGAGATTTGTAGGTGAAATATCAGCAACATTAGGTGAATGGCAATTATCACAAGTTGAACACTTCCACAGATATTCAAATACCTTTCCTACAGCAGAAAACCCTGTGTTCAGCCCTTTGTGCAGCTCTGGTATTGCCTCTACTTGGTTGAATCACCAAGTGCTAACTCTATGCTTTAGTTTTCTTTGTAAAACCGGGGTTAATTATGTATACATTTCATGAATGGTTGTGAGAATTCAATTAGTTTATATATGTAAAGCTTTTTCAGAACATTGCTTAAGGCATGAAAGCTGCCGATGTGGTTACTGTCATCTTTGTTATTAGCATAATTTTACATGTTTAGTAAACACTTTTTTTCCTCTGGAGAAAACACTAAAAGCACAAAATATGTGACTATTTTATCTGTAGTTAATTTTTCAGGACTTCCATCATTGATTGCATGAAAGGAGGGTTCTTCTTTAATTATATATATATATATATATATATATATATATATATTTCTGAGACAGAGAGAGACAGACCATGAGTGGGTGAGGGGCAGAGAGAGAGGGGGGACATAGAATCCGAAGCAGGCTCCAGGCTCTGAGCTGTCAGCACAGAGCCCAATGCGGGGCTCGAACCCACAGACTGTGAGATCATGACCTGAGCTGAAGCCGGACGCTCAACCGACTGAGCCACCCAGGCACCCCATAATTATTTTTAATATTCAATTATTTTTCATCTTTAGACCTTTGGGTGAATGTGACTTTATCTTTGGCACTTTTTTTTTCAGTTTATTTATTTATTTTGAGAGAGAGAGAGAGAGAGAGAGAGACTGAGCAGGGGCAGAGAGAGAGGGAGAGAGAGAATCCCACACAGACTCCACATCTTTAGTGCAGAGCCCAATGTGGGGCTCGAACTCATGAAAGGCGAGATCATGACCTGAGCCAAAATCAAGAGTCAGACGCTTAAGTGATCAAGCCCCAGTTACAAAAGAATAAGGTTCTTACTGAAATATATCAGAACTTAAGTAAAACCATAATATTTCAGTGAAAGGACATTAACCATCATGTGAGTTATAACCCAGTCCCCTTAGCATGAGTAAACACACAGTTCTTCCTGTCCTTTTACAGTGAACACAGTCAAGAAGTTTTCTGCACTTGGAACTATTTGATGCAGTATGGGTTTTGTAACTCTTCCTAATTTGTTTTACTACAATTATGTTTGATTTTCTCTCTTCACATTGCTTCAAAGTATATCTCACTCATGGATTTCACTAATTTGCAATTACGTTTGGAATAAAAAGGTTCCCAACCAGGAGAATAGAGTGTACTGGAAGACATCAGTGCTGTACCCAGTAGAGAGAACTCTTGGCCAATTTCTATGACTTGGCTCTATTTGCAAGGTAATTGCTAGAATTCCCAGTATGAAGCAAAAAGCAGTGATTATATTCTCCTTAGAGACTTTACACTCAGAAACCTCTTCCTCATGCTCTGGCCTTCCCTGTTGCAGAAATAAGAAGGAAAGCCTTCCTATGGAAATTTCAGTAACGTATAGTATGATACATTGGTTCTTAGCCCTATTGGACTCAATGCTCCCTTTTTGTTTGTTTGTTTCTTTGCTGTACATTACATCTCCATTACTTATTTATAACTAGAAATGTATACCCTGTGTTCCCAGAGCTTCCCTTTTATCACAATGTTTTTTAACATCTATTTTACTGTTCTGAAAATACTTAGGGAATAATATACCCAAAGCTTCCTCTAGTGTATGTGAAGCCCTGAGAAAATTCTTTTTGTGGGACCCTTTTCTTCATTAACCATTTATCATACCTAAAGTTAGCATGTAAATACCATTCTATTGGCCCAATACCATTTGATCCTGTAAAAAAAAATACTCCACTAACCAAAGAGAGCAATCTATTTACCAGATAGCCCACCTGGAACTAAGGACTTGCCAGGGAGCCTGAGGCACCCTATAGGTTCAATTGTGTTGCTTTTGGGGGCATCTAGATCCCATGTATGGGGATTAGGGTTGGGGAGTAGTCTACATGGAGTAACAGGGAGTGGGGCCCATACTTCTGGGATACTTAGATATTTTCAAGGATGTTACTCCAAAGTACATGAGCACCTTTGAGGCCCAATTTGACATATCCATGGGGCATGAACCCTGCCAGCCCATGTCTAAGAATAGGATCAAACATAAATTATGTCTACACACAATTTTTTGAAAGGTTGTTATTAATAATGCCCATGCATAATGTAATAAGAAAATAAAATTAAAGTCATTCATAATAAATTACATATATTTCAGTACAAAAATTTTGGTGCCAGACTATGCCAGAAGAGTTCATGAAATTGTCAGATGATCTTAGCCTCTTTTAATGAATACATTTGTAGTTAAAAGAATAAGAATGTCATAAGCCATTCTGTACAAGAAGCACAGGAAATGAAAGAACAGATGTATAGATGGAAACCGGAAAAAATAGGGTTAGGATAATTAGGAACCAGATATATCTGTACTGATCAAAGAAAGAGGCAAATAACCTTGATGAATTTGGAATTACATGGCAAGACAAATTAAAAGCTGGGAAACTGAAGAAATTAAAAAAAGTAAGAATTTCTTTTATAAGTGAATTCAGCATTATTTATTAATATGCTGTTAAAATAACTCTGTGCTATGATATGAATGTCAGGGGGCCACTGGGCTTTGAAGCAAAAGTTCTAAGGCTCCTTCCAGGGTCTAGAATGGAATAGAGTCTGCAGTGTCATTTAGGAAGTGTACTCAAGACAGACTAGTACCTGTGTGGGCCCCAGTACCCATTCTCTGCTTTGGGGTGCAGTCCAACCCAAGTCCAATGGAATTGATAAAGAATCACAATAATTTTTTCTCTTATCTTGAAATCCCAGCACATACCCAGGCACACTCTGTCTCTAGTGTTTATGTGGTGCTTGGGTGGCTCATTTGGTTAAGTATCCAACTCTTGATATTGGCTCAGGTGGTGACCTCAGGGTCCTGAGATTGAGCCCTGCCTGAGCTCTGCACTAAGCGTGGAGCCTACTCGGGATACACTCTCTCCCTCTCTCTCTTCTTCCTCTGCTCATGCGCTCTCTCTTTCTCTCAAAATAAATAAATAAAATAAATAAACTTTAAAAAATAATCTTGGGCACCGTATTCTTGAAGAGATGTTGGGGACTACAGGACACTTAAAAAAAATAGTAATTCAGGAGGCTACAGAGAATTTGCGCGACACATTGCTCGAGATGGTATCCAAATAAGATGGAGTATGACCTCTGACTCTAGCAAGACTGCCTGTGTTGTATTAAAAAGTTGACAGGAGCTAATCATTTTAAAATAGAAGTAGTGTGGGGCAAAGATAGAAATATCTCCCAGTTTTCTTGTTCAGTTTGGCCCTGCGTTGATAGTAGAATCAGACATTTAGTCGAGGAATGCCTAATTCACAGTTAGTCTACTAAATCATTTCATATTTTGCTTGTAAACCCTGAGCTTTCCTTAAAACTGTTTAATTAATGGGGCACCTGGGTGGCTCAGTCGGTTAAATGTCCGACTTCAGCTCAGGTCATGATCTCATGGCTCATGAGTTCGAGCCTTGTGTCGAGCTTTGTGCTGACAGCTCAGAGCCTAGAGCCTGCTTTGGATTCTAAGTCTCCCTCTCTCTGCCCCTCCCCGCCCTCAGTCTCTCTCTTTCTCAAAAATAAATAAACATTAAAAAAAGTTAAAAAAAACTGTTTAATTAGTAGCATGTCATTAGTATACAGTACTCATTGCACATTTAAAAAAATATTCATTATTTTTGAAATCAGAAAAAAGGTGTTATTTGCATGATTTACTTTTATCCAAATGAAAATATCTTAAGAACCAGTAGTAGAACACAAAAGAAAAATTAAGATATTTTTGCCTTCAGGATGTGATTTTCTTCATGATATTAATTATTCTGCTTTTAGGTAAGTGTAATTTCTAATTATTGAAAATTCTGTGAGGAAATAAATGAAATAAAAGGCTCTTTATAAAGATCTAAACAAATAATTGCCTGATTTGATTCTCTATATAAGGAAAATATTTCCTAGTCTCATTTTTTTTTTTTTGAGAACGTCCTTCAGCCTGGGAGCATTGTGAGTCTTTGAATCATAATCATTAATTATTGACAAAATATGATAGTTTGTCATATTCTTGCAAAAAATACACTTTTATATCTTCCTCTGGCATTTCTCATGTGTTTAGTGACTCTGGATGAATTTTTCAGGTATTTTGGGACTTTCCAAGTTTGATATATCCTGTAAATAACTACTGGCATTTATTTTCTAGATTATCTTGTTTCTGTCTCGATAGAAACAAGAAAGGTACAAACACCTATCACTTTAAGTAAGCTACATTTCCACAGACAGAAATATTGGTTCAAACTATGGAATTAACATTAAACTATCTAGTGCATTGCAGCGTTGGTTATATAATGCAAATAATACAGAAAGAAGGAAAGGAGGTATAAACGGTATTTTCAGTTTCACATAAACCTTGTTTTCAGATGCAATACTGTGGTCCTATAAAAGAATCATTCATTGTACCAGTATTTACACAGTGTGGTTGATGCAGAAAGGAACAGTGTTTTTTTCAGTTAGTTCCACTACGATCATGCTGCTGAAAAACAGGCTATCTCTATACCTAAGAGATGAAATGAAATAAAACCAACATTAATGACTTTAAACATATGTCATTATACATACCGTCATTATAGCATAATGAATACTGACTTTATACATACTGTCAATGTAGTATAATGAATATGCATGTATCAAGAGTTTAGAATATAAACTAAGAAGCAATTGCTTATATTATTATAAGCTACTGCAAGAATAGCTCCGGAACAACACCTGGTGCCTCCAGGATGTTCACAACTCAAATATTGACACAATAGAAGTAAATCCTCTATTTTCCTTGTTAGTCATATCATTCAGGTTTCCCAGGTATTTGTTATGTTGTTCCCACTGACATCTTTGTTCTGTCTGTAGTATCTCATTATATTTAAAGAAGTTTGATTCACCTTCTCAGTTTGACCTCTCTCCCTGAGTGGGATAATGTGTAAGCATGGATTTTTGTTCGTAATACCTTATGCAAAATAAAACCTCTAGATCACATCCTTTCATTTTTTTTTCTGTCTTGTTGGCAAGATTTTCTGCTAAGTCTCACCTTCAGCTTTGAAATTCTTAGTCCTCTTAACCCTGTAATCAAGCCTGTATTAGTTCTAGTGTTCTAGTGAGTCCTAGTGAGATTTCTAGGAAATCTCAATCATCATAAAGTTCTCAAAACCACAGGACACATTCCTAGGGAACAGCTAGTTATTTACTTTGGGCATTTTAGCACTCCAAAAAAATTAAGAAGCAACAGTTTATGTCAGTTTTTAGGGAATAGTTCTAATTTGTCAGGAGACCTTTGCCTTTTCCTCTAAGAAGGCTTATGCTTTTTCTCTGATTTAGGCTTTTAGGCTAGTTCTACTCACAGTAGTTCTACTCACAGTACTTTCTCCCATCCTTTGCTTTATTATAAGCATAATTTGAGGAGCACAATGTTCTCTTTAGTTAGTTCCACTTGGAACTGTTCTACGGATTGTCAGTCTCCTCACTAAACACTAAGTCTAAGACCACTCTGTTTGCTAAATAGTTTTATCTCTGCTGTTCCATAATCATTTATGCATCTAAATCCTTAAAGCTCAGCAAGTGGTTTGTTAACATTCATTGATACCTATGTGGATATAATCACATGTGGGAAATAGACATAGATCAGTTTGGACCATTTACAATGGTGTTTTCCCAACTGCAGTAAATGTAACAGGGCTACAAGAACAGTTTAGAGAGAAATGTAGGCCCAGGTAGTTTTATGGGAGTCCTTCAAAGCCATGTGTGGACTCTTTCATAAAAACAATCTTACTGAGAAATGTGTCTATAGTTTCTTGCTAATTTTGTGCTGACTGAACCTTTGTGCTGATTTTCTATTTACCACTGTGTGCTTCCCCTTACAAAAGCAAAGCATCCCTTGCACATCTTGAATGGTGAGTTGCCTGAAGATGTAGAACCTCTAAGGACTCAGTAAAAGGGCAATCTGAATTCTAGGTATCAGGGAAATCCTTCTTTAATTAAGGCACCAAAACCCTGGGTTACTGTTTACATCTGTCCTTGCAATATGCATATTCAGTTAACAGTGAGCCATGGGGTTAGAAGCAGATATTTAGGCTGAGTTGTAGTGTCCTGAATTCTGAGATATTGTGGAAGGGAGGCAATGGGAAGGATAGCAATTTTGAAACCAACTTTGGTGACTTCTATCCTTCTTCTATCCTCTTTGCTATTGCCAATGCTGTTTCAGGTGAGTCCTCTAAGAACGATGAACATTTTGGTAAAAAATATTGAAGTCTAGGTGAAAACAATACAGCAAGCCTCCTACTTTTATCTACTCATCTACATAGTAATCTTAGAATCAAATACAGAACACTTATTTTAAAAAGCCTGCTGTGAATTATTGATTTGCAATGAATTTGTCCCTTGTCCATTTTTACCACTTTTCGGTGGAAGAGCTTTGTGGGCTCTCATTCATTGGTGCCTCGATTGAATGTTTGACATGATTTCAACACAGAGAAAGTGGAAAGTTCTATATTTATATCTTTGATTAAAAGAACAATGTGGAGATAAAGTTTTATAATTTCTTGAATATTTACACTCAAGTGTTAATACTATCAAATTGTAAAAAAAATATATATACACTTTTCTGAAGTATAATTGATACTCAATGTTACATTAGTTTCAGGTAATTCTATATTAAAAACCCTGCACACAGGTTCCTTGCTCACACTTGTGTTAGGCCATGTTAAAAAAATTGTTAACCTAGAGGAGACTGGTCTGTGAACTTTTTTTTAACAAAAACACATTTTTCACAGACAGTGGAAGCCTCCATTCTCAAAAAATTGTAAATGTAACAGCAATCTCAACAAGTAACTTTTTTTCCTGAGACAAAAAAACAAAACCGTTCTTTCAATGGAACCATACAAAAAAAAAGATCAATTATTATCAAAACTAATAGCAACATATTGGAAAAACCAAGATATATATATGAATATGGCTTCTTTTTTATGTTGTATTTTTTACTTAAGTATAGTCGACATACAATGTTACATTAGTTTCAAGAATATAGCTTCTTAATTTTTTTTCTCTCAATGTCTCTGAAATGCTTCCTGAATCATTGTTTTAGCCTGCCTGAATTAAAAAAAGATCCCATGGGATGGTGATCCCTAATGGTTAGAGCTTAGAGTATAAAGAGTCTCCAATACTCAACCCTGAACAAGATGTTCATTCTTTCTCTGCTTAAAGTTTTTTTTATTCATAAAATGGGATAACTTTACCTTGTAGTACAGTTCTAAGGATTAAATGACTTACCATTGGCAAAGTGCTTAGTCCAGGGGTTAAACTAAGCTCTCAATAAGTTAAATCTATTACTAACTCAGGTGAAAAGGAAGAGCAGTTACAATGTCATTTAATTAGCTTATTCACTTAATAAGAACTTGCTGAGCTTCTACAGCGTGTCAGATAAGGTTTTATGTGTTGCAGATGCCTAAACGAATAAGGTGTAGTCCCTTCTTCAAAAATTTATATGGAATACATGCAAACCCAGGTAAGAATAGAGAATGTACTGCAAGATACAACATAAGCAGCTCTCCACTAGACAGAGTAGTCCTTGCTCTTCCCTTCGCTATAAAATAATGGAAGGTGTACTATACTTTCAGGTATCATATAAAAGACAAAAACAAAACAAAAGACTGCATGTCAAAACTTCAGTGTGATATATTGGCCCATTTCATCACTAGGGAACAGGATGTGTTAAACCCTTTACAGTCCAAGCAGGTGTTAAATACTTCAGATACCAAGGAGAGTGTACTTCAGTGTATGTCAGAACACAGCCAACCCAAACTTTGACAAGGATATTCCAAGACTACAGGTGAGCAAAGGGCTTGGCACATTTTATGGGACTGGACTGAATTTATTTAATATATACAGTTTCCTTGAAATACTTCTTTCCAATGGAACTTGATCTTATGAAAATGTTCTTAATCTTAGAAGTGGTAGTGTAGGCAAAGCATCCTACTACTGTTAATAATATAAGTGTTTACATAATTAGAACTTTTGTCAAACACTGGCAAGCACTTTAGAAAGACTGTCTCATGTAGTCTTCACACACACACACACACACACACACACACACACACACACCTGATATATCCTAATATCATTTCCATTTCATAGAAAAGTAATTAAGGATGCATGTGTCTTCCCTCTGTTAAAGTTTGCAGAACATTTATTATCAACTTCCGGCGACTTTCAATAATGACTTCTCACTAGTTGTATAGAAATTCAATTTTCTATTGAATTTTCTATTGAAAATTTTCAATTTCAAACAAGAGGTTTGCACAAAGAAGAAAACACCCCAAAGGTGAGTCATTCATCAGATTATGTGGATTGGGGTGGTTGGGGTAAGATTTCTTGCAGGGGTAATATCTAGGTCTACCCAGTTAAGTCCACTTTCTTCTCAATTGTAGATAAATTTTCTATTTTTTTAATATTTATTTTTGAGAGACAGAGCAAGACAGAGCATGAGTGGGGAAGCAGCAGGGGTGGGGGCGGGGGAGGGGACACAGAATCAGAAGGAGGCTCTAGGCTCTGAGCTGTCAGCACAAAGCCCGGCATGGGGCTCAAACTCACAGACTGCAAGATCATGTCCTGAGCCAAAGTTGGCCTCCCAAATGACTGAGCCACCCAGGCGCCCCTGTAGATAAATTTTCTTAATTGAAAAAGTTATCAATGCACCAATTAAAAGTTCTCAGACGCTGTAGTTTGGGGGAAATTTGCTTTCATATATAGGGAGAAAGAGTCAAATTGCAAAAGGAATCTATAGTGAGATGGCCAAAGTTCTGGTGTTCTTGTTTCTTTATTTTTCTTTTTTCTTTTTTTTTATTTTTATTCCTCTCAATTTAGACCTCTATGTCATTTGTCTATTATCTCCTGGGCCATTTCCCCCTATTTGGCAAGAGATTTAGATTAAAATGGTAGCCAATAGTCTCAAGTATACTTGTTTCAGAGTGTTTCAGAGACATATAATTTGGGAAGTGGAAATAACTTCAGATTATATATAGTTTACATATCAATTTTCAAATAAAAAAGCCTACAAAAGTGAAATGCTCTGCCTCACTTAAAGCCACATAGTGACATGGTTATCATTAGAACATAGAACAATTCCTGTTTCCTTAAAAAGTGATCTTTGTTCTATACCAGTGGCTTTCAAATTTTAAATGAAATAGAAACATTGAAGAACTTATTAAAACACATACTGCTGGATTCCAACCCCAGCATTTGTGATTCAGTAGGTCTTGTGGATGCCCAGTAATCTGCATTTCTAACAAGTTTCTGGGTGGTGCTGCTGCTGGGCTGGGAAGCACACATTGAGAACCTCGTTCTAACAGCATGCATCTTGAGGCCTCTAGTCAGTTTCATGTAAGTACTGTTAATCCTAAACTTCTGAGAACTTACTACTAGGTATTTATCACTACAAATCTATATTGCCTTTTTTCTCCCAATGAGACTTATCATCTTTCTACAGTGTACCTAAAGGCTTTATTTGATAATGGCTCAGTCTAAGAACTGAAGATTTTCTGATCAATTAATTGATTATCTAATTATAGACCAGTTAATGTCTGCATGCTTCTTAAAATATAGAATATTTTTTTTATCACACTACCCTCATTTTCTTTATTGATCAAAATTATTCTCCATCATCTCATGCTTACTTCCCCATAACTATCTAACTGGTTGATAGTGTCTGGGAATTATTTTGTCACAGTTCCTCAACCACTACTAGGTCTTGCTGCCTGCAGCTTCCTTTCTCCACTCTCTTTTACTACCTTAGTTCAGGCGGCCATACCAAAAGTATTCCATCAAACCTGCGGTGGTTACACTTTTGCTTTTCTCTTGCTTCAGGTACAAACTGACAAAAATAATCCTTCTAAAGAAATCAGTGTCTAAATAATTTCAGAGTTTTAGGAGTATAGTAAGAAAAAGTTAAATACCTTGAGCAAGTATAACTTCCATTTAAAAAAAATGGTTTAACATCATTAGGTAATATTTGCTTTTCTAAAAATGCAATTTCATAATCAACAGCTATAAATAACACATTAAACTTACACCAATTGCTTTCTATTAAAGGAATTATGTATGTGTTTAGAGAGAAAAAAAAAAAAACACCTAACGTTTAGACAAAATTTAACCAGGATTTTTGACAGAAATGTTCTGTTACCTTCCCAAATTTTTTCTTGTGGTTGATTTCGAGTTTCATAGCATTGTGGTCTAAAAATATACACGGTATGATCTCGATTGTTTTGTACTTGTTGAGGCCTGATTTGTGTCCCAGTATGTGGTCTATTCTGGAGAATGTTCCATGTGCACTGGAGAAGAATGTATATTCCACTGCTTTAGGATGAAATGTTCTGAATATATCTGTTAAGTCCATCTGGTCCAGTGTGCCATTCAAAGCCATTGTTTCCTTGTTGATTTTTTTATTAGATGATCTGTCCATTGTTGTGAGTGGGGTGTTGAAGTCCCCTTACTATTATGGTATTACCATCAATGAGTTTCTTTATATTTGTGATTAATTGATTTACATATTTGGGTGATCTCACATTTGGCAGTAAATGTTTACAATTGTTAGGTCATCTTGGTGGATAGACCCCTTAACTATGATATAAAGCCCTTCTTCATCTCTTGATACAGTCTTTATTTTAAAGTCTAGATTGTCTGATATAAGTATGGCTACTCTGGCTTTCTTTTGTTGACCGTTAGCATGATAGCTGGTTCTCCATCCCCTTACTTTCAATCTGAAGGTGTCTTTAGGTCTAAAGTGGGTCTCTTGTAAACAGCATATAGATGGATCTTGTTTTCTTATCCATTCCATTACCCTATGTCTTTTGATTGGAGCATTGAGTCCATTGATGTTTAGAGTGAGTACTGAAAGATATGAATTTATTGCCATTATGTTGCTTGTAGAGTTGGAGTTTCTGGTGGTGTTCTCTGGTCCTTTCTAGTCTTTGTTGCTTTTGGTCTTTTTTTATTTGTGTGTGTGTGTGTGTGTGTGTGTGTGCATGTGTTTTCATCTTTTCTCCCCTCAGAAAGTCCCCCTTAAAATTTATTGCAAAATTTCTTTGTCTGGGAAACTGTTTATCTCTCCTTCTATGACAGCCTTGCTGGATAAAGAATTCTTGGCTGCATATTTTTCGGATTCAGCACACTGAATATATCCTGCCACTCCTTTCTGGCCTGCCAAGTTTCTGTGGATAGGTCTGCTGCAAACCTGATCTGTCTTCCCTGGTAGGTTAGGGACTGTTTTCCCCTTGCTGCTTTCATGATTCTCTCCCTGTCTGAGTATTTTGTGAATTTGACTATGATATGCTTTGTTGATGGTTGGTTTTTGTTGAATCTAATGGGAGTCCTCTGTGCTTCCTGGATTTTGATGTTTGTGTCTTTCCCAGGTTAGGAAAGCTTTCCCCTGTGATTTGCTCACATAACCCTTTTACCCCTATTTCTCTCTCTTCCTCTTCTGAGACCCCTAAGATTCTGATGTTCCTTTTTAATGAGTCACTGATTTCTCTAATTCATAAATTGTGCTCTTTTGCCTTAATCTCCCTCTTTTTTTCTGCTTCATTATTCTCCAGAAGTTTGTCCTATATATCGTTGATTCTCTATTCTGCCTCGTTCATCCTTGCTGCTGTGGCAGCCATTCAAAGTTGCAGCTCAGTTACAGCACTTTTTATTTCATCCTGACTAGATTTTATTTCTTTTATCTTTGCAGAAAGGGATTTTAATCTATTTTTGACTCCAGCTAATATTCTTATTATAGTGATTCTAAATTCTGGTTCAGACATCTTGTTTGTATCTCTGTTTTTTAAGTCCCTGGCTGTCATTTCTTCCTGCTCTTTCTTTTGGGGTGAATTACTTCATTTCATCATTTTTAAGGGAGAAAAGGAATTAATGAAGTAAAAAATTAAACTTAAAAATATATTTAAAAAATTAAAAACAAACACATACACACACACAAAATCGAATACATGATGCTAGATCCTATGTGTGTTTTGGTCTGGGTGTTGAAAGGGGCTTGATACATATGATAAAAAAGGGGCAAGAAAAAAAAAAGGAAATCATTTGAAAATTTGAAAAAATAAATACACTGAAGTTGACTAAAATGAAATGATGGAAGTAAAATAGATTTTGAAAAAATTTACACAAAAGTAAAAAAATACAGTAGAAAAATTAAATAAAAATATTTAATAAAAATTGAAAATAAAAATGAATTTTTTCTCTTTTTGTATTCAAGAAAAAGAACAGAAATGAAAAAGAGAAAAAAGAAAAAAGAAGAAAGAAAGAAAATTGAATAGATGTACTGGCAAACAGACTGAAATTACTTCATTTTCCCCTATAGGTCAAACTATGAAGCGTTTTATAGTTTATAAACTAAGCAGGCGGAGAGGCTTCTGTTCCTGAAGAGCAAGGTTGGCCCAGTTGGGTGGGGCTTAGTGTAATGGCTCCGTTCTCCACTAGATGGCGCTGCTTAGCTTTCTGGAGTGGATTGTTGTGGCACTTGTAGGTGTGTATGCGCATGCGCGGGAATGGTGATAATGGCGTTACCCAGCTACCCAGTCCCTAGTATCAGAACTCTGTTCTCCCTGATCAGCAATCGCGCACCCGTCCTGTGTCTTCAGCTTCCATCCACTTCCCGCTTTTGCACAGTCTGTGACCAAGCCCCAGGCAGCACTTCCCTCCTGAGTTTTGTCTCAGATGCGGCTGTTTTTCCTGACCCCTTAGTTCTGAGGGACTGCGGCTTTGACCCATTCTGCCCCTCTGCAGGAGGGTCTCACAGAACAATGGCCGGGTGCCGCCGCACTCAGGAATGTTTGCAGGACCGTGCTGCTACCGGTGCCCAAAAACTGCAAGTGGGTGCCAGCCGGGTCCAGAAAACGTTTGCGAGAGAGTGTAGCAGCAGCGTTTCAGGGATTATGAAAAAATCACAACACACGTCTGGCACCAGGCTTCACCCTTAACAACCTTGTTCCAGCACCAGCAAATGTGGTTGTTGTCCGGGTCTACTGGGGCCTTGCCTTTAGAAGACCCACACAGCCTCTACCAGGTGTCCTCCCAGCAGGGGAACCACCTCTCCCCATTTGGCCTGAAGACCCCCAGACTGCACTCTGCTCCTGGGATTCACCCTTCTCACCAGAGCACCGCCAGGAATTGTGCTGCATAGTTTCAGACTCTGCAGTCCCCCTGTTTACAGTCTTAATGGAATCTAAACCCTCTCCTTTCTCCTTTCTCCCTTTTTAGTTCAGTCCCTGAGGCTGTTTCCACTTTTCCACTTTCTCTCCAGCTGCTTTTTGGGGGGTGTTTTTCCCATACTCTCCCCTCCACCCCATCTCTGTCCTCTCTCTGCATGCAAAAGTGGCTTCCTGCCCCCCCCCCCACGGTTTCTCTCTCCCCCCAGTTCACCTCTTCATGCTGCGTACCTGCTGAGTTCTGTGGTTCAGGTTGTGCAGATTGTTGTGTTAATCCTCAGATCAGTTTTCTAGGCAGGATGGTTCAGTGTTGGTCTGGCTGTATTTCATGGACACGAGACACACAAAAAACTTCCATGCTTTTCCTCCACCTTGGCTCCTCCCCTGACAGAAATATTCTAAATCAACCACCTGTTCTGCTGACCTCTGGACAGATCTGTAAAATATATGAAAAATAAAGAATTGTCATGAGATTTTATAATGACCCATCTTGGGAACATTGAAAGGCATCATGTTCTTTTTAATTGCTTTTTTCTTCTTTTATTGGTAAAGATAACTAAGAACAACATGAGCACATTTTAGAGCAGGGGTGGAGCCAATATGGAAGCCAAAACTGATCTTTTTTTTTTCTTCAGCATTTAAACACACACATATTCAGAGATCATATTTGGGTTGAGATTTGTTTTGAAATAAGATTTGTTTTGGCGGGGTGGGAGATTGTGTCTTCTGAAGCATTCTGTGAGGTTTGAATCTACAATCCATCTTCAGGAAGGCCTCTGTATGATTCTGAAGAATTAGAGAAACCTGCAAGCATCCAGAGAGAGACATTGAAGACTCAGCTTCTTAGTCTCCTTAACTCTGGGCTCAGAGCCATCTTCAGCATGCTTGGCTACCTGATTTTTGAGTGACAGTGGGTTCAGCACAAAATGAAAATGTCAGGCTCCATGTCCAAAAGTATTAGGAATTACAGATGGTCAGGGTCCCTGGGTGGCTCAGTAGGTTAAGTGTCCAGTGCTTGATTTTGGCTCAGGTTTGTGACTTTGAGCCCGAAGTCATTCTCTGTGCTGCCAGTGCAGAGCCTAATGGGATTGGGATTCTCTCTCTCTCTCTCTCTCTCTCTCTCTCTCTCTCTAAACATAAGTAAATAAGGTTTAAAAAAATTACAAAATGGTAGAACATTAAAGCAAAAATGGAGTTCTTCTGAGACTGGAGCCCTGTGTGGCTGACTGCACAGGTCATACATCTGTGACATTGAGCCCGGCTTCAGGTTTCCTTCTGGGTTGAAAGCTCAGTTTATCTGCATTGAAAAAAAATCTGGAGATTCAGAGCAGAAACTACAAGAGTAAAGGGTTTGTGTGGAGCATGCACCTATAACTTTTGGCAAACCAAATATGTTAAATGATGTGTATGGTGTATATAGTATGAAAGGTATGAGAAGTACCTCAGTGATAGAAGTTTTTCTTTATTAGAAAATTCACATGGAGAACAATGAAGTAGCAAAGTGTGATTCTATTAAAATTGAATAAGGTCTTTTGGAAACCTATTGCCCACATTATCCCATAAAGAATAGGGTCACAAGTCATCAGCACATTGTCAACTCAAATAATACACTTCATTTGTGTTATATAGTACTTATCATAATGAAATAAAAGCATTTGCTTATTTTTTTCTTTCATTCATAGGTCTGTGAAATATTAGACGAATTGACTATCTTATTATAACATTAAGAACTGGTACTGAATACTTGAATGTGTGAGTAAATTAACCTACCTTCAGAACAAGATTATTATTTATAAGACACATTTAATGTGCACAGTTTCAATCTTTAGGAGAAAAACTGTCTTTCTTTTAATTTGTTATTCCACATGTAATGTATTCATATAAATAATGAGACCAGTGACATCTACTTCTAATAGACAATGTGTTTGTTTTTGTCCCTTGAATTCAGGCTTGATTTCCTCTTGCATGACAGACAGCTTCCATAATGTGGCTCAGCCTCTCATTCCATCTGAGTCACATGTGCAATTATCTAAGCACTCCTGAAGCTGCCCATGGCCCCACACAACTCATCAGAACTTCATGTATGACCCTTGAAGGAAACAGTGGAAATTAAAATTAAAAAAAAAATTTTTTCCAAGTGTATCCATGTAGGGGTGCCTGGGTGGCTCAGTCAGTAGAGTGTCAGACTTTAGCTCAAGTCATGATCTCAGGGTTCCTGGGTTCAAGCCCCACGTCAGTCTCTGTGTCTGGAGACTGCTTTGGATTCTGTGTCTGCCTCTCTCTCTGCTCCTTCTCCACTCAGGCTCTCTCTGTCTCTCAAAATTATACATAAAAAAAAGTGTGTCCATGTAGTGATTTAAATTTTTTAAATGTTTATTTACTTTTGAGAGACAGGGACAGAGCATGAGTGGGGGAGGGGCAGAGAAAGAGGGAGACACAGGATCTGAAGCAGGCTGCAGGCTCTGAGCTGTCAGCACTGAGCCAGATCTGGGGGGGAGGAGGGGCAGGAGGGGAGCGTGGGGGGGGGGTGGGCTTCGATCTCATGAAGCATGAGATCATGACCTGAGCCAAAGTTGGACATTTAACTGACTGAGCCACTCAGGTACCCCTCCATGTAGTGATTTAAAATTACACTATAGCCTTTGGGAAATCTTATTGCCTATAATATAAGAGGCCAAAGAAAGGGTTTAGATTGCTGTTCTATTTAGCTTTGCAAACATAACTGTGACGCTAGGCTTTTATGTAATTGATTTTGTAAGCAATGGCCAAATCCACTGTTTCTCGCACTGTGCCCCAATCTGCTTTTGTAAAAACCCAGAAGAACACTTGAAAACTATTGTCATAAATTCAAACTGCTTGAGAAAAATTGGTGAAAGTCTATTACAGTTGTTTGCCAATACTCTGTTAACCCTGCTGTACCCATACCTTTTACATACTTTCCTTTTGTTCTCTTTTTCAGTTTTATTTTGTTATTCTAAGACAAAATAATGAATTAGTTTATCAAAACTAAAAACAAACAAAACAAACAAACCAAGAACAACAGCAACCAAGAAGCAAAACGAAAATGAAAACAAGCTGAGTGGTTTAGATTCCTACTAAAAAAAAAAAATGGCCTACGGTTTTAATTAAATATTCAGTATGAACATTTGGACATATAGTGATTTATTTCCACATGAGAAAACTCGTATAGCCCTTGCCATTAAGGAAAATACCTGTGATATATCAAATTTAACATGCAAAGCCAGCCTTGCATTGTAGAAATAAAAAAGGTTCCAAAGCTAAGTTATATGTTGGACTGAGGGATAGCTATCTGCTGACTAAAACAATCCCATACAAGAAATTTTTAGTGGATGAGTTTTGCTTGAAGAATGGATAATTTCAGCCAACTTAAAACCTATTATTTCATTGCCCTAATTATAATGGATTCCATAACATAATATCTATAAAATATGTTAAGAAATCAAGAACATGTTTGAGTCTGAAACAAAAATAAAAACAAACCCAAATCTTCAGTTTGCTGTCCAACACGGAAGAACCTTACAAAGTCGTCAGTGTGTGCCAATATAAGTAAGGCTGAATGATCTGAAAAATAAGCTCTTCTTAGATCTATCAGAGCTGTTAAGCCACAGGACCAACTGCTGACTCCAAAACTGCAGAGAAGACAGACACATAGATACAGATAATCACAATTTACCAGAGAGGAAATCCATTAGCAAAGAACTCCACAGAAACCAGCACCACGATAGGAAAATTAGGACTGTAACTGAGGAATTGACAGAGGCTCAGTGTAGATAAGCCTGAGAGATGAAGACTTCATCTCAGCCCCTAGCTTCTTGGTCCCCCACACTCACTTTTGTGTTTTAACTGCAGAAAGTCTGTCAAGTCCTCGCAGTGAAGATCAGAGAAAAATCCCCTCAGGCTTCTGAGGTGGGAAGAAACTAGCCATTTCAAAATATGACAGAGCATTCTGATCTACTTAATAAAACCTGTCTTCAAGAGAAACTGTGTTACCAGAGTGTAATTTGCTGGGGATTTTTCAGAGCCTAGCAGACTTGGGGAAAGGAAAATACCCAACTTATCTTGTTCTAGCCTTCCACATAGGGTAAATTGCATACCAACTCCAGCCCCCTCTAGCTTCCCTGTACCACCAAAGGGGGTGAAAACAAAGCAAAAGTTGCTAAAAGACTGATGCTGAATCATAGGACTATAAAATAATTTCTCTATGCCCACACCTTACCAGTGTATTACTGAAGGTCTATTTACCACAGTTCCTTTTACTTAGTACATCCTGTCTGTCTTTCCACACAAAAATCTGCACATAGATGCTTATAACAGTTTTGTTCATAATTACCAAAACTGAGATGCAATTAGGATGTGCTTCAGCAGGTAATGGAGAAATAAACTGTGATACATCCTAAAGAGAAAGGAGCTATCAAGCCATGAAAAGATATGGAGGAAACTTAAATGCATACCATAAGTGAAAGAAGCCAACACATCATGATTCTACCTGTATGACCTTCTGGAAAAGGCAAAACTATGGAGATAGAGGGGGCATCTGGGTGGCTCATTAGGTTGAGTATTGGACTCTTGATTTCAGCTCAGGTCATGATCCCCAGGTCGTGGGATTGAACCCTGTGTTGGGCTCCACACTGAGTGTGGAGACTTCTTGGGATTCTCTCTCTCTCTCCCTCTACCCCTCTCCCCTGCTTGTGCCCATGCTCTCTCTCAAATAAAAAAAAATTAAAAATTAAAAAAAAAACCCTATGGAGATAGTAAAAAGGTCAACTGTTCCAGAAGTTAAGGTCACAGAGGGATGAATAGTCAGAGCACAGAGAATTTTTAGGGCAGTGAAACTATTCAGTATGATATACTATAATGATGGATACATATCATAACACATTTTTCAAAAACCTTGGAATGTACAACACCAACAATGAACCCTAATGTAAAATATAAAGTTTGGAAATGATAATGTGCCAATATAGGTTCATCGACTGCAACAAATGTACCAGGCAGTTGCTAAACATTGATAATGGGGGTTGTATATGTTTATGGAGACAGGGGAACATGGACACTCTGTACTTCCTGTTCCAATTTCCTATGAACCTAAAACTGCTCTAAAAAATATGCCCTCCCAAGAAAGCAAGTGACTCTGACCAAGAAAAAAAAAAAATCTTACTAAAATTAGAAAAGAAAGGATGACAAATTTAAAAGCTGGATCTTTAAAAGATTATTAGTGTAAAACTCTGAAAATAAATGATTCAGCTTTCACTTCTGATTAAGGTGGAATAGCAGGGAGTAGATACACCATCTCATCTGAATGAGTGAAAAACAGGCAAAATCTATGAAACAACACTCAAGGGAGAAGAAACAAAGAAGGTAAGCCCACAGTTGCACTGTTTACTGTCAGGCCACGAAGTAAGGAAAGGAATCTTGGAGTCTCTAAGGGAAGGATAAACCAACTAAAATATTTTCTTTTATATATAAACTCATATGCTTTTCTAATTTGTCATTTTCCAAATATTTCACTCTTAATTTTTATCAGACATCCCCACCTTTCTTGGTTTATTATTAACATGCATTGAATTAGGAAACCCAAGCTTTGCTACGATCACTAGGAGATGTCTAATAACTAACTAAAATATGAAATACTTAAAAGCAAAGTTAATGGAAGCATAAAGCCATGAAATATAGCACCTAATTTTTAAAACAAAGTTTCTTCACAGCTTTATTAACTAACATTGCTTGAAATAAGCTATTTAAATACAGTATTTTTAAATAAAAAATGCACAGAAAATGGGGCACGTGGGTGGCTCAGTCAGTTGAGTGTCTGACTCTTGATTTTGGCTCAGGTCCTGATGTCACAGTTGTGGGATCGAGCCCTGCATTGGGCTCCTGACTGAGTGTGGAGCCTGCTTCAGATTTTTTTCTCTCTCTCTCTCTGCCTCTCTCTCTCTCTCTCCCCCCCTTTCTCTTTTCTGCTTGCACTTTTTTCTCTCAAAAAAAAATGCACAGAAAATAAGTAAATGGTAACCTCCAAGTGCATGTGTTAAATAATTCAAATTGCAACCTTGCAGGAAACAAGTAAGTCCCACACTTTTGGTTTGAACCCAAAACCCAGAGCAGTCCCACCATCCTGTGGTTAATACCTTAATTTTCAGTTTCTTTTTAAAATTGGTTTTGGGCACCTGGGTGGCTCAGTCGGTTGAGCATCTGGCTTCAGCTCAGGTCATGATCTCCTGGTTCCTGAGTTTGAGCCTTGCATTGGGATCTGTGCTGACAGCTCAGAACCTGGAGCCTGTTTCAGATTCTGTGTCTCCCTCTCTCTCTCTGCCTCTCCTGACTCACACTCTATCTCTAAAAAATAAATAAACATTAAAAATAATTTTTAAAAGTTGGTTTTAAAAAGTAAAAAACTATTTTTAATGTATATAATTATTAAATGTAAGTATAAAATTGGGTTAAAGAAGTGATGGGGATTAAGGAGTGCACTTTTTGTGATAAGCAACAGTGATGTACAGAAATGTTGAATCACTATATTGGACACCTGAAACTAATATTACGCTGTATGTTAACTATCTGGAATTTGAATAAAAGCTTAAAAAAGTAAAAAAAGAAAAAAAAATGAAGTAAATAAAATTTCAATTACAACTATGTACTATATATTATTCATAAATATACATGTCATACATGTATGTATGTGGTATGTAAGTATGTGTATATATATTCACACACACACACAAATATTTCTTACTTTCTAGGTCTGCTTGAATTCTGTTTTTTCCCCCCAATCTTCTAATTCAAGGCACTGATTCTTTCCCTTGCAGTTTTAATTCTTTTATGTAATGGTTCTAACACCATTTAATATTTTGTATTAGCAATACTTAAATTTGTCACCTCCTTTACCTTTTGCCAGCTTATTTTCAGTCTCATAGTGCCCTTAACTCATTTTACTTCCCTCATAATTTTTTTCCATGAAGTATGCTTATTCTCTAAATGTACAGAAACATGATCTTTAAGATCTTTCAGTGTCTTCTAAAGTTTTTTTTTCAATATATGAAATTTATTGTCAAATTGGTTTCCATACAACACCCAGTGCTCATCCCAAAAGGTGCCCTCCTCAATACCCATCACCCACCCTCCCAGCCCTCCCACCCCCCATCAACCCTCAGTTTGTTCTCAGTTTTTAACAGTCTCCTATGCTTTGGCTCTCTCCCACTCTAACCTCTTTTTTTTTTTCTTTTTTTCCTTCCCCTCCCCCATGGGTTTCTGTTAAGTTTCTCGGGATCCACATAAGAGTGAAACCATATGGTATCTGTCTTTCTCTGTATGGCTTATTTCACTTAGCATCACACTCTCCAGTTCCATCCACGTTGCTACAAAAGGCCATATTTCATTCTTTCTCATTGCCACGTAGTATTCCATTGTGTATATAAACCACAATTTCTTTATCCATTCATCAGTTGATGGACATTTAGGCTCTTTCCATAATTTGGCTATAGTTGAGAGTGCTGCTATAAACATTGGGGTACAGGTGCCCCTATGCATCAGTACTCCTGTATCCTTTGGGTAAATTCCTAGCAGTGCTATTGCTGGGTCATAGGGTAGGTCTATTTTTAATTTTCTGAGGAACCTCCACACTGTTTTCCAGAGCGGCTGCACCAATTTGCATTCCCACCAACAGTGCAAGAGGGTTCCTGCTTCTCCACATCCTCTCCAGCATCTATAGTCTCCTGGTTTGTTCATTTTGGCCACTCTGACTGGCGTGAGGTGATATCTGAGTGTGGTTTTGATTTGTATTTCCCTGATAAGGAGCGATGTTGAGCATCTTTTCATGTGCCTGTTGGCCATCCGGATGTCTTCTTTAGAGAAGTGTCTATTCATGTTTTCTGCCCATTTCTTCACTGGGTTATTTGTTTTTCAGGTGTGGAGTTTGGTGAGCTCTTTATAGATTTTGGATACTAGCCCTTTGTCTGATATGTCATTTGCAAATATCTTTTCCCATTCCATTGGTTGCCTTTTAGTTTTGTTGGTTGTTTCCTTTGCTGTTCAGAAGCTTTTTATCTTAAGGTCCCAGTAATTCATTTTTGCTTTTATTTCCCTTGCCTTTGGGGATGTGTCGAGTAAGAGATTGCTACGGCTGAGATCAGAGAGGTCTTTTCCTGCTTTCTCCTCTAGGGTTTTGATGGTTTCCTGTCTCACATTCAGGTCCTTTATCCATTTTGAATTTATTTTTGTGAATGGTGTGAGAAAGTGGTCTAGTTTCATGTCTTCTAAAGTTTTAATAAGTCTTTCCATTTGATGTTGTTTTAAATTCACCTTTAATTCTTTTTTTTAGTAATAGTTTCAACTGAGCCCATGATCACTCAGTCAAAGAATGCACTGCCCTTATTCCCTGTGAGCTAGATATGATCACATTGCTAAGTTCAGGCCAAAAGAACTTCTTGTTCTCTTTCTCAAAGACATGGTGCTTACTGTGGATTCTTCTTTCTCTATCCTGTTGGCTGGAAAATGTCAACAATTGAATTGATCTTTCTGCTCCTAACGATGAAAGCTAGGTGCAGGTGTTAATAGAGCCATTTTCCTAGCCTGAATCTTTGGGTCAGCTCAAGAAGTGCCTACTTACCCATAATCACCCTGGGGAATGTCACATGAGAAAGAAAGAAATCTCTGTGTTGACATTTTGGGCTAGATTGTACTTTTTTGTGAAGGCTGTGTTTGTATTGTAGGTTGTTTAGTAGCATCCTTGGCCACAGCAACAAGATGCCTATAGTTCCTCTTCTCATCCCAGTTGTGACTAACAAAAATGTTTCCATTCTTTGGCTAATATCCTCTACAAGGAAAAATTGTCTCTGGGTGGGAATCACTAGTGTAGAGACTAATGTAGAAATTGTTACCTGTAGGTGGGGTGCTGCCTTAAAAAAAAACTCATACAACATAGTATTCATGTAGAGGTCAGGTGGAAGGAAAAGAGTAAAATGGCATGGAAGGCTGGGAGGTGCTGATCATGTTTCTGCTGTGGCATTTGGTAAAACTGTGGTAGGCACAACATGTTCCTGTAGAGCTTAAAGCTACAGAGAAAGTGTTTAGAAAGAAGCAGAATATCAGTACATTTGGTTATTACACGCTGTCTTAAGCAAAATACTGCAACCCCCAAAAATGAGCATATCCAGGAAATATTGGACAATCTCTTTGTTGCCTGCAACCCAAATTGGCTAATACACCAGGAAAGTAAGTTCTCTCAGAGTTGGAAAAGCTAACAGTCTCACTCCCACAAACAACACAAGAAAGACTGTCAGTTTTACTCAAAGGTCTCTCATTTGGAGTTTTCAGCCAAAAATAATGAGGAGGTCACAGGCAAATATCAGGTGATAGGTGTTGCCTTCCCACTGCCTACTTTTTTGGAGGGCCACAAGTTAACTAATCTTAAAATGAAGAAAAAGGAAGTGAGGCCAGCAAGGCAACCAATTAATTAAAAGCAAGAGTCAGGAGAATAAGAAACATAACTAGAAGATATTTTTGGGTGAGCTTCTTTCACACAGAGATCTTGATTCTTAAGTTGAAAAGTCACTAACCTGGCCTTAAAAGGTTTTCAACTGTGTGATATGAAGAAATCCTTGATTTCTTAAAACCACAGCATCAAAGAGGAAGCTATGAGAACCATGTGGTGGCCTAATGTGGCCCAACTCTCCAACATCAGCTTTAGAAGATGGCATGGAAGATTAGGAAACAAAGAAAATTTCCCAGGTGATCAAACTTGGGGCCAAAAAAGGGACAATGGGTAAGAAACTTCCTCCCAGAGAAGAAAACCAGTCTGACCACAGAAGTTCTTTTACTGCCAGGCCGTGGGAGCTTTTGAAATTCTGAGCCAGCCCTATTTATTTCCCAATCGTAATGAACCAATGAGTTTTTTAGGTGAGGATTTTTAATTGCACTTTCTTATTTCTTCGCCACCATTGTATATTGAGTGTGTATGAGTGCTGTAGGTGAGAGAGAAATAAATGACTGCACTTTTCTGTTCATCAGACTGTTGGGCTCCCCACAGGATATCGAAAAGATTGTGTATCACCCAGAGATACTCAGTTTTGAGTGGGATGCAGTAACTGGACATTTTATTATATTTCTTGGAGAAAGGATATTTTCTTTATGTAGGAAGAAGGATACATGGATACTCATACATGGATACTGGGGTGGCCAGAGTGAAAGTCTATCAGGAGCCTTTACTTTTCCCTTGGTATTTATTGCCTCTCCACTTCCTTTTAGTAATAGAATCTGTTGATCTTTAGTTGAGTACAAGGTATCCAGCTACAGAGAATACATTCCCAGGCCTCTCTTGCAAAATAGACCCCATCATGCAACTAATAACCAGCAGAACACAAAATAGCCAATAAAAGAAAAATTCCTGAATTTTGGGGGACATGTGTGTAAAAGAAACACATTGCCTTTCACTAACTTCTCCTTTGGACTGGATATCAAGCAGTAAAAATGCAGACTGACACCTCACACACAGAAATGTAACTTACTTATTGAGAGTAAGAGATTTGTTTCACTAGATTGGTTCCCTAGATGACCTCATGGAGAAGAGTCCACCTTTTACCCTGGACTTTTATGAAAGAAAATAATACAGTATAACCTTATTTCAACTGCTATAATTTTGGGTTTTTGTTTTACTTGTTTTTAAATCTATATCTTAACTCCTGTATTTTCTCTGGGATTATCATGGCATTATGAATATTGTCCTCAGAAATATGCTGAAGTTTTGGGCATATTAACATTAAAAGTTTAATTATTTAATTAATTTTAGTTTATTTTTAATTAAGTTAATTTATAGAATTGACCTGGTGCTATGGGCCATAGGCTATTACAACTGGGATAAGTTACTCTGCATTTTTACTTTAAACTTAACAGTATTGCCTTGTGACAGCTCTTTGTATATAGAGTTAGGCAAAATATTTTCCAATAAGTATTTTAATTTCTTCTACATTTCTGAGTATTTTCTTATTCTATTTTCTAACAGGGAAGACTTTTTATATCCTTATTTTTCTCATGACTATAAATATATTTATCTCAAAAATCTAGTTTTAAGATTTAGCAATTATATATATTACCCATTTATTAAAACAATTCTGCTTTACATATTAAGCAATTATTTAAAATGTGGATTGAATTTGTAGATCCCATATGAGAGTACACAGACATATATATGTACTATAGTGCATCCACACATAGAGACATAATTCCTTTCTTGGGTTTCATTTCTTTCCCTTTTTTAACTTCTTGAATTCAATAAATATCTTTTATTTCTCTTCTTTCTTATTTAGTAAGAAATTTCCTTTTAGCTGAGCTTTGTTACCCATGAATTCTTAAACACAATTATTTTTCTTCATTTGTTTTTCTTTTATTGTTTAAAAGTTTGTTAGCTTCTACCCCATCCTTCAACAGTTTGGGTTTTCTCTTGTTTTCCATGTTTCAAGTAGTGAAACAGTAACAAAGCTGTAGTAAAATTAAAAAAGAGAGAGAGAGAGAGAGATTAAGTTTATTCAACTCACTTTAATATGCAATGCAAGATTATGTCCTTCCTGTGTATCACAATGGTAAAGTTCAAATGAGATCTTGAAGAGAGCAGGCAAATGCATGGCCAAACTGGGTTGCATTGCTGTACTAATGTTAAGAGTTCCTGATAGCCAATATCTTAGTCATTGCATAGGTCTTGATCTGGGGCTAACTAACAAAAGTCAAGTTGAAATGTAAAGCACTAAGTTGAATTGAAGCCTATGGACAGGAAATAGTAGACATGAATATCATCAACTATAGGTTGCTGAGGGCTTCCACGCCAGGAAGGACTTTACCTTCCAGAAGTTCCAGACTAGCACCTCCTCCAGTGCTCACGTGGCTCATTTTATCTTCAGTGTTCCATTTGGCACAGCAAGTGGCAGTGTCTCCACCTCCTATAATGGTGATACAGCCCCTGGAAGTGGCCTTCACAATTTCATCCATGAGGGCTTTTGTTCCATTAGCAAAGGCATCCCATTCAAATACCCCTACAGGTCCATTCCACACAATTACCTTAGCGTGGGCCACAACTTGAGCATACTTCTTGTTGGTCTCAGGACCACAGTCCAAACCCATCCATCCAGCAGGTATGCCTGATTTTACAGTGGCTTGGCCAACCTTAGCATTCTCCTCAAACTTGTCAGCAGTGACAAAGTCAGTAGGAAAGGTAATGTTAACACCATTCTTACTAGCTTTATCCATGATATCTTTGACAATTTTGGCCCCCTCTTCATCAAAGAGGGATGCACCAATCTCCATGTTGTTGAGTACCTTAAGGAAGGTATAAGCCATTCCACCACCAATTATCATCTCATTGACCTTGTCCAGCATATTTTTGATCAGTTGGATTTTGTCTGCCACTTTGGCTCCACCAAGTATAGCCAGAAAGGGTCTCTCTGGGTTTTCTAAGGCTCTGGCAAAGTACTCTAGCTCCTTTTTCATCAGGAATCCAGATGCCTTCTGGGGAAGATTCACTCCCACCATCGAACTGTGGGCCCGGTGAGCAGTGCCAAAAGCATCATTGACATATACATCCCCTAGTTTGGAGAGTGATGCTCGAAAGGCTTCTATTTTACCTGGTTCAGCTATAAGCTTATTTCCAGAAGGATCTTGGCCTTTTCCTTCTTCCTCCACATGAAAGCGCAGGTTCTCTAGTAGGATGACTGAACCAGCAGCCGGGTTGGCACAGGCTTTCTCCACTTCTGGGCCCACACAGTCCTTTAGAAACAGAACATCCTTGCCCAGCAAGGATTTGAGCTCAGCAGCAACTGGCTCTAAGGAGTATTTATCAGGCATGGGAACACCATCAGGTCGACCTAAATGACTCATAAGAATTACTGACCTGGCTCCATTATCTAGGCAGTACTTGATGCTTGGGATGGAAGCTTTGATTCTCTGGTTGTTTGTAATCTGGTTCTTCTTCATGGGAACATTGAAGTCTACTCTCATGATGACTCGCTTCCCTTTAACATCCAGTTTGTCCAAAGTTAACTTCTTAGAAAGAGACATCTTGATAATACAAAGACAGAAGCTGACACCTGGATCCCAATGCTGAAGAACCACTTTACTGCTCTCGGGAGGCTGGATGGGTGATGCTTTCCAACGGCTTTCCCCTTGGCCCGCCCCTTCCTTTTCATCACTAAGTCCCCCACAGGGCAGGCGTGATTGAACTAGGGAAAAGGAAACTTGGCTCTGCAATTGGTTAACGGTCCTGTCAATCTTGATTTGGAATATGTTGCCGTAAAGCGTCAAACTGCCGGTGCTGAACACGAACCCGAGTAGTGATTGGTACCTGGCTTGCAGTGAGAGCTGGGGAAGTGAAGAAACCTTGGAATAAGAATAGTTCTGCTAAAGCTCTTGCAGGTTCTTTTTCCACATATTTTGACTCTTGCTCTTACTTTTAAAAACAAAACAAAACAACAACGAAAAAACCCTCGACCATGTCAAATCTTAATTATATTGAGATAGAAAAAACTGCAGTACCAAATAAAGAGATGGGTTGAAATGATGGGTCTATAAATCCTTATTTATTCAAGGCAACATATTATGCTTCTGTTTTTCCTTGATACATATTTCCGTTAACAGTCTAGCTTGTTGTTAGCCATTGGCTTTAGGTATATTCTAGGGTAAGTGGGAATGATTTGTTTTTATTACCTTGCTTATTCTGTTCTCAAACAACTGTGAGAGAATGCTTGGTGGCTTTAGGATAATCCCATGAGACAAAGAGGGTAACAGTTAAACACTGCAGGTGATAGTGACTTTTCTTTCAGACGACAGTTATGATAAGGCCTCTCTTTTTTTGGCTCTTTGATTCATTACCTGTATGAATCAGAAATTGAGCTGAAAAGAGGAATGATTTTCATGAGGATGAAAATGCCCATATGAATTGAAAATGAGTAAGAGATTTAATTTGGGGGGAAAGAATATATGGCTGATTGGCTTAATAATAAAAACTGGCTTTGTAATTAGTTGATATGGCAGTTTCCATAAGTTGAATGTAGCATATATTATTGATAGGGGCGCCTGGGTGGCGCAGTCGGTTAAGCGTCCGACTTCAGCCAGGTCACGATCTCGCGGTCCGTGAGTTCGAGCCCCGCGTCAGGCTCTGGGCTGATGGCTCAGAGCCTGGAGCCTGTTCCGATTCTGTGTCTCCCTCTCTCTCTGCCCCTCCCCCGTTCATGCTCTGTCTCTCTCTGTCCCAAAAATAAATAAACGTTGAAAAAAAAAATTAAAAAAAAAATATGTTTGAGGCATAATCCAGTAGGATGGCTATAATTTAAAACAAGGCAGACAATAACAAGTGTTGACAGGGATGTGGAGATATTGGAATCTTCACATATTGCTGGTAAGAATACAAAATGCTGCAGCCACTTTAGGAAAAAGGTTTGACACTTCCTCAAAATGTTAAACATGGAGTTACCATAAAACCCAGCAATTACACTCCTAGGTATATACTACAATGATAAAATTATACTCTTACAATGGCTAAAATTCCAAACTATGACAATAATACATGCTGTCAAAGATGCATAGCAATAGAAACTCATTTATTGCCAAGAAGAATGAGGTATGCTACAGCATTGTTTTGGAAAACAAGTTGGCAGTTTCTTATAAACATAGACTTACAATATAAGCCATCAATTCTTCTCCTAGGTATTTGTTCAAGTGCACAGAAAACCTATACTGTTTCAAACTTGTGTATGCAAATATTTAGATCAACTTCATTCATAATTGCCAAAAACTGAGTGCTTTTAAATTGGTGACATCTATAAAACTGTAGATATATCCATGCAATGTAATATTCTCAAATAAAAGGAATATGCTATTTACTTACACAAAATCCTGAATACAAGTTGAATGTATTTTACTAACTAAAGAAGCCAGACATAAAAGTATGTAGACCTCGTAAAATTCCACTCACATGACATTTGAAAAAAGATGAAACAAAGAGATAGAAAGCATATCAGTAGTTGTCAGGCCTTAAAGGAAGATGGAGGAGGTCAACTATTATTAGTTGAGATTTTTAGTATGATAAAACTTTTCTATATAGCACTACATTATTGAGTACAAGTCAAAATCCATAGAATTATATATTATAGAGACTGAACTTTAGTAAATGTAAATAAAATAAAATGGACCAGGATGTTGAGAAATCTCAGGTTGGAATGCAGACTGACAAATAAGCCAAACTATTACAATATATGACAAATACCATTAAAAATGTTGGGGATAAAAAAGATCACTTAAGTAACTCTGGAAGAAAGGTTTCTAACTGATAAAGTGAAGACAAAAAGAACCATACACAAATGTAATCTTCCATTGATAAATTTGTTTATCTTTTTTACTCTTGGAATCTCTGATTTTCACTTCTGTTGCATGTCTCTTCTACTTTTAGCCAGAAAAAAATTCAGTGTGCTAGAACTCATTGATTAAGTTGGGCTTGCATGGATAATCCAAGACAAATGCCCTATATTAAATTCCATAACTAAACTCATAGCTACTGTTACTATAACTATGGTTTATAACTCTATACACTTTGTTTTCTATGTCATATAAGATACTAGTGCACTTGAAAAAGTTAATAGTTTATGTCTTGTGATAACTGAAAGTAGTAGAGACAGAGCTATAAAATGACAGTGTTTTTGTATGTTATTGATGTTACACTGGTATAAATTTAAATTAGACTGTTATAACTTCAGTCGCTAACTACCAACAAAAATAGTTATAGAATATACACAAAAGTAAATGAAAACCAAATTTCACTACAAAAGTTAAATAAAGACAAAAGAAAAAAAAACAATCAGTAATGCAGGAAATAAGGGGCAAACAAGTTATAAGGCATATAGAAAACAGCCAAATGACAGAAGTAGTTCCTCCTTATCGGTACTTACTTAACTGTAAAAGGGTTTAACTCTCTAATTAAAAGACAGAGATTGGCAGAATGAATTTAAAAATATGATCCAGGGGCACCTGGGTAGCTCAGTTGATTAAGTGACTGACCGACTTTGGCTCAGATCATGATCCCGCAGTTTATGAGTTTGAGCCCCACTTCGGTCCCTGTGCTGACAGCTTGGAACCTGGAGCCTACTTTGGTTTCTGTGTCTCCCTCTCTCTCTGTCCCTCATTGCTCACACTTTTGTCTGTCCTCTTTCAAAAATGGATAAACATTAAAAAATTTTAAATATGATCCAACTGTATGCAGTCTACAAAAGACTCAGCTTAAATCCAAAGGCAAAATTGATCGAAAGTGGAAGGATGGAAAAAGATATTCTGTGCAAATAGTAACCAAAAAAGAACAGGAGTAGCTATACTAAAATTAGGGGAAAAATGACTTTAAATGCAAAAGGATTAAAACAACAAAGAAAGACAATATATATTAATAAAAGGGTCTTAATACAGGGGCACCTGGGTGGCTCAGTCAGTTAAGCTCCAACTCTTAGTTTTGGCTCAGGTCATGATCTCATGGTTCATGAGTTCAAGCCCTGCATGCATTAGGCTCCAAGCTGACAGCACAGAGCCTGCTTGGGATTCTCACTCTCTCTCTTTGCCCCTCTCCCATTCACATGCATGTGCATACATGTGCCCTCTTTTTCTCTGTCAAAATAAATAAAAAAACTTTTTAAAAAGGCTTAATACAGCAAGAAGATCTAAAAATTATCAGCATTTGCACATTGAACAGACCATCAAAATATATGAAGCTAAAACTGGTATCATTAAAGGGAGACGTAGACAGTTCCCCAGCAACAGCTAGAGATTTCAATAACCCATTCTCAATAATGAATAGAACAACCAGATAGAAGATAAGTAAGGAAAGAGAAGACAATCCAATAAACCAATTATATCTAAAAGACATACATAGAACATCCTACTCAACAAGAATGTACACATTCTTCTCAAGTGCAGTAGGACATTTTCCAGGATAGACCAAATATTAAGCCACAAATGAAGTCTGAATAGATTTAAAAAGTATATATAAAGTTCTTCTGTGGTCATAACTAGATGAAGTTAGAAATCAATAGCAAAAGAAAAACTGGGAAACTCATAAATTTGTGGACATTAACACACTTTTAAACAACCAATTAAAAAAAGAAGAAATCACAGAGAAATTAGAAATTGCTTAGAGAAGAATGAAAATAAAAACAATATAATTAAATGTATGGAACACACAAAAAATGCAATTCTAAAGTGGAACTTTCTTGCTATAATGCTTAAGTTAAATAATAAGATTTCAAATTAACAACCTAAGATTACAACTTAAGAAACTAGAAAAAAAACAAACTCATATGTTGCAGAAGAAAAGAAATAATAAAGATTAGGACAGAGGTAAATGAAGTTGAGAATAGAAAAACAATAGAAAAAATCGATAAAATAAAAACTGGGGGAGCATTTGGGTGGCTAGTCAGTTAAGTGTCTGACTTGATTTCTGCTCAGATCATGATCTCACAGTTCATGGGCTCAAGCCCTATGTCAGGCATTGTTCTGACAGTGTGAGGCCTGCTTGGGATTCTCTCTCCCTCTTTCTCTTCCCTTTCCCCCCAAAATAAATGAATAAACTTAAAAAAAATGGACTAAGAAAAAAAATCCAACATCTGTTGTTGCCTAAGTTGCCTAAGTTGTTAATGTTAGCCATTCTGACAGGTGTAAGGTGGTATCTCATTGTGGTTTTGATTTGTATTTCCCTGATGATGAGTGATATTGAGCATTTTTTCATGTGTCCATTGGCCATCTGGATGTCTTCTTTGGAGAAATGTCTACTTATGTCTTTTGCCCATTACATTGGATTATTTGCATTTTGGGTGTTGAGTTTGATAAGTTCTTTATAGATTTTGGATATCTGACATGTTGTTTGAAAATATCTTCTCCCATTCTATCCATTGCCTTTTAGTTTTGTTGATTGTTTCTTTCACTGTGCAGAAGCTTTTAATTTTGATGAGGTCCCAATAGTTCATTTTTGCTTTTGTTTCCCTTGCTTCCGGAGATGTGTTGAGTAAGAAGTTGCTGCAACCAAGATCAAAAAGGTTTTTGCCTGCTTTTCCTCGAGGATTTTGATGGCTTCTTGTCTTACATTTAGGTCCTTCATCCATTTTGAGTTTATTTTTGTGTGTGGTATAAGAAAGTGGTTGAGGTTCATTCTTCTGCATGTCACTGTCCAGTTTCCCAGCAGCACTTGCTGAAGAGACTGTCTTTATTCCAATTGGATATTCTTTCCTGCTTTGTCAAAGATTAGTTGGCCATACATTTGTGGGTCCATTTCTGGGTTCTCTATTCTGTTCCGTTGATCTGAGTGTCTGTTTTTGTGCCAGTACCATACTGTCTTGATGATTACAGCTTTGTAGAATAGCTTGAAGTCTGGGATTTTGATGCCTCCTGCTTTGTTTTTCTTTTTCAAGATTGCTTTGGCTATTCGGGGTCTTTTCGGGTTCCATGCAAATTTTGGGATTATTTGTTCTAGCTCTGTGAAGAATGCTGGTGTCATTTTGATAGGGATTGAATTAAATATGTAGATTGCTTTGGGTGGTATTGACATTGTAATGATATGTGTTCTTCCTACCCAGGAGTATGGAATCTTTTTCCATTTTTTTTTTTGTCTTCTTCAATTTCTTTCATAAGCTTTCTATAATTTTCAGTGTAGTTTTTCACCTCTTTGGTTAGATTTATTCCTAGGTATTTTATGGTTTTGGTGCAATTGTAAATGGGATTGATTCCTTGATTTCTCCTGTTGCTTCATTGTTGGTGTATAAGAATGCAACCGATTTCTGTGCATTGATATTATATCCTGCAACTTTGCTGAATTCATGAATCAGTTCTAGCAGTTTTTTGGTGGAATCTTTTGGGCTTTCCATATAGAGTATCATGTCATCTGCAAAGAGTAAAAGTTTGACCTCCTCCTGGCTGATTTGGATGCCTTTTATTTCTTTGTGTTGTCTGATTGCAGAGGCTAAGACTTCCAATACTATGTTGAATAACAGTGGCTAGAGTGGACATCCCTGTCTTGTTCCTGACCTTAAGGGGAAAACTCTCAGTTTTTCCCCATTGAGGATGATATTAACGTTTGGTCTTTCATATATGGCTTTTATGATCTTGAGGTATGGTCCTTCCATCCCTACTTTCTTGAGGGTTTTTATCAAGAAATGATGCTGTATTTTGTTAAATGCTTTCTCTGCATCTATTGAGAGGATCATATGGTTCTTGTCCTTTCTTTCATTGATGTGATGAATCACATTGATTGTTTTGCAGATATTGAACCAGCCCTGCATCCCAGGTATAAATCCGACTTGGTTGTGGTGAATAATTTTTTAAGGTATTGTTGGATCTGGTTGGCTAATATCTTGTTGAGGATTTTTGCATCCATGTTCATCAAGGAAATTGGTCTGTAGTTCTCTGTCTGGTTTTGGAATCAAGTTAATGATGGCTTCATAGAAAGAGTATGGAAGTTTTCCTTCCATTTCTATTTTTGGGAAACCTTCAAGAGAATAGGCGTTAACTCTTCATTAAGTGTTTGGTAGAATTCCTCAGGAAAGTCATCTGGCCTTGGACTCCTGTTTTTTTGTTTTGTTTTGTTTTGTTTGTTTTTTTGTGGGGGGGGAGATTTTTGATTACTAATTCGATTTCTTTACTGGTTATGGGTCTGTTCAAATTTTCTATTTCTTTCTGTTTCAGTTTTGGTAGTGTATATGTTTCTAGGAATTTGTCCATTTCTTCCAGATTGCCCATTTTATTGGTGTATAATTGTTCATAATATTCTCTTATTATTATTTTTATTTCTGCTGTGCTGGTTGTGATCTCTCTTTCATTCTTGATTTTATTTATTTGGGTCCTTTCCTTTTCTTTTTGATCAAACTGGCTACTGGTTTATCAATTTTGTTAATTCTTTCAAAGAACCAGCATCTGGTTTCATTAATCTGTTCTCCTGTTTTGTTTTGTTTTGTTTTGTTTTGGTTTGGTTTTAATAGCATTAATTTCTGCTCTAATCTTTATTATTTCCTGTCTTCTACTGGTTTTGGTTGTTATTTGCTGTTCTTTTTCCAGTTCTTTAAGGCATAAGGTTAGGTTGTGTATTTGAGGTCTTTCTTCCTTCTTTAGGAAGGCCTGGATTGCTATATACTTTCCTCTTATGACCACATTTCATGCATTCCAGAGGTTTTGGATTGTGGTGTTATCATTTTAAGTGGCTTCCATGAACTTTTTAATTTCCTCTTTAACTTCTTGGTTAGCTCATTCATTCTTTAGTGGGATGTTCTTTAGTCTCCAAGTATATGTTACCTTTCCAAATTTTTTCTTGTGGTTGATTTTGAGTTTCATAGTGTTGTGGTCTGGAAATATGCACAGTATGATCTCAATCTTTTTGTACTTGCTGAGGGCTGATTTGTGTTCCAGTATGTGGTGTATTCTGGAGAACGTTCCATGTGCACTGGAGAAGAATTTACATTCTGCTCTTTAGGATGAAATGTTCTGAATGTATCTGTTAAGTCCATCTGGTCCAGTGTGCCGTTCAAAGCCATTGTTTCCTTGTTGATTTTATTAGATGATCTGTCCATTGCTGTGAGTGGGGTGTTGCAGTCCCCTACTATTATGGTATTACTATCAATGAGTTTCTTTATATTTGTGATTAATTGATTTACAATATTTGGGTGCTCTCACATTTGGCACATAAATGGTTACAATTTTTAGGTCTTCTTGGTGGATAGACCCCTTAATTATGGTTTAAGGCCCTTCTTTATCTCTTGATACAGTCTATATTTTAAAGTCTAGATTGTCTGAAATAAGTATGGCTACTCTGGCTTTCTTTTGTTGATCATTAGCATGATAGCTGGTTCTCCATCCCCTTACTTCCCATCTGAAGGTGTCTTTAGGTCTAAAGTGGGTCTCTTGTAAACAGCATATAGATGGTTCTTGTTTTCTTATCCATTCCATTACCCTATGTCTTTTGATTGGAGCATTGAGTCCATTGATGTTTAGAGTGAGTACTGAAAGATATGAATTAATTGCCATTATGTTGCTTGTAGAGTTGGAGTTTCTGGTGGTGTTCTCTGGTCCTTTCTAGTCTTTGTTGCTTTTGGTCTTTTTTTATTTGTGTGTGTGTGTGTGTGTGTGTGTGTGTGTGTGCATGCATTTTCATCTTTTCTCCCCTCAGAGAGTCCCCCTTAAAATTTCTTGCAGGTCTGGTTTAGTGGTCACAAACTCCTTTAGTTTTTATTTGTCTGGGAAACTTTTTATCTCTCCTTCTATTTTGAAGGACAGCTTTTCTGGATAAAGAATTCTTGGCTGCATATTTTCCTGATTCAGTACAGTGAATGTATCCTGCCATTCCTTTCTGGCCTGCCAAGTTTCCATGGATAGATCTGCTGCAAACCTGATCTGTCTTCCCTGGTAGGTTAGGGACTGTTTTTCCCTTGCTGCTTTCATGATTCTCTCCTTGCCTGAGTATTTTGTGAATTTGACTATGATATGCCTTGTTGATGGCTGGTTTTTGTTGAATAAAATGGGAGTCCTCTGTGCTTCATGGATTTTGATGTCTGTGTTTTTCCCTGGGTTAGGAAAGTTTTCCACTATGATTTGCTCACATAACACTTCTACCCCAATTTCTCTCTCTTCCTCTTCTGGGACCCCTAAGATTCTGATGTTGTTCCTTTTTAATGAGTCACTGATTTCTCTAATTCTTAAATCATGCTCTTTTGCTTTCATCTCCCTCTTTTTTTCTGCTTCATTATTCTGCATAAATTTGTCCTTTATATCACTGATTCTGTGTTCTGCCTCATCCATCCTTGCCTCCGTGACCTTCATTTGAAATTGCAGCTCAGTCACAGCATTTTTTATTTCATCCTGACTAGCTTTTACTTCTTTTATCTCCACAGAAAGGGATTCTAATCTATTTTTGACTTCAGCTAGTATTCTTATTATTGTGATTCTAAATTCTGGTTCAGACATCTTGCTAGTATCTGTGTTGGTTAAGTCCCTGGCTGTCTTTTCTTCCTGCTCTTCTATTTGGGGTGAATTCCTTCATTTCATCATTTTGAAGGGAGAAAAGGAATTAATGTGGTAAAAAAATGAAAATTAAAATATATTAAAATTTAAAAAATTATAAATTAAAAAATTAGAAACAAACACATATGCAAAAAATAGAATAAATGATGCTAGATCCTGTGTGTTGTGATCTGGGTGTTGAAAATGGCTTAATAGATTAGAGAAAAAAGGGGAAATTAAAAAAAAGAAAATCGATTGAAAATTTGAAAAAATGAATACACTGAAGTAGACTAAAATGAAATGATGGAAGTAAAATAGAATTTGAAAAAAATTTACACAACAGTAAAAATATAGTAGAAAAAAATTAAACAAAAATATTTTTAATAATAATTAAAAATAAAAATGAATTTTTTCTCTTTTTGTATTCAGAGAAAGAAAAGAAAATGAGAGACAAGAAAAATGGGGAAAAAACAGAAAGAAAATTGAATAGATGGACTGGCGAACAGACTGAAATATGACTGAAATTACTTCATTTTCCCCTAGAAGTCAAACTATGAAGAATTTTATAGCCCATAAACTAAGCAGGCGGAAAGACTTGTGTTCCTGAAGTGCGAGGTTGGCCCAGTTCGGCATGGCTTAATGTAATAACTCCATTCTCCACTAGGTGGCGCTGCTTAGCTTACTGGGGTGGACGATTGTGGTGCTTGTAGGTGTGTATGCGCATGCGCGGGAGCAGTGACGATGGAGTGGCCCAGCTCTCCATTGGAGCTCTCCATGGATTCGCCCAGCTCTCGCCCAGTTCTCCATTTTTGGAAACTCTGTTCTCCCCAGTCAGCAATTGCACATCCATCCTTTGTCTTCAGCTTCCGTCCACTTCCCGTTTTTGCACAGTCCGTGACCAAGCCCCAGACAGCACCTCCCTCCTGAGTTCTGTCTCAGATGTGGCTGTTTTTCCTGACCCCTTACTTTTGAGGGACTGTGGCTTCGACCCATTCTGCCCCTCTGCAGGAGGGTCTCACGGAACAATGGCTGGGTGCCGGAGGCACTCAGGAATGTTTGCAGGACCTTGCTGCTACCGGTACCCAGAGACTGCAGCCGGGTGCCAGCCCGCTCCAGAAAAAGTTCGCGAGATAGTGTAGCAGCAGCATTTCAGGGATTATGAAAAAATCACAACACACGTCTAGCACCAGGCTTCACCCTTAATGACCTTGTTCCAGCACCAGCAAAAGTGGTTGTTTTCTCGGGTCCACTGGAGCCTTGCCTTTGGCGGACCCACACAGCCTCTACCAGGTGTCCTCCCAGCAGGAGACCGCCTCTCCCGTGTGGCCTGAAGAACCCTGGACTCCACTCTGCTCCTGGGGATTCGCCCTTCCCACCAGAGCACCACCAGGTATTGTGTTGCGGAGTTTCAGACTCTGCACTCCCCAGTTTACAGTCTTAATGGAATTTATACCCTCTCCTTTCTCCTTTCTCCTTTTTAGTTCAGTCCCTGCAGCTGTTTCCACTTTTCCACTTTCTCTCTATCTGCTTTCGGGTGGAAGCTTTTCCCATATTCTCCCCCCGCCCCCTTCCACGTTTCTGTCCTAACTCCACACACAAAAGCGGCTCCCTGCCCTCCGTGGCTTCTGTCTCCCCCATCTCACTTCTCAGCAATGTGTACCTGCTGAATTCTGTGGATCAGGTTGTGCAGACTGTTGTGTTAATCCTCAGATCAGCTTTCTAAGTGGGCAGGAAGGTTTAGTGTTGGTCTGGCTGTCTCAAAGTTTTTAATAGAAAATGAAAACATGTGGTATTTCTTGAGCAATCATCTACTGAATTTTCATCAAAGCTTTTTATCTCTTAAGACCACTGATTTATCATAGTTGTGATGAATCTGTAGTGATTTGCGTAATATAAAACATATTTAGCAATTAAAAAATTACATCTAGTTGATTGATTTTTAATGTAATAAAAATGTTTGCCTTGTAATATTTCTTGGGGCTTCATCCATTATAACATGTTGAAGATACTGACATAGAGAAGAGATACAGGTGAGGAAGGAGACTACTGTAGTCTGCATAAGCTCTAGCCAAAGGAGAGACAAATAATGAGAATGTGTTTTTGTATCTCCAGCACAAATTAGAGAAATTGGGAGTTATTAGAATACTGCAGAGGACAAGGAAAATTGATTTTGAAATCCTATCATAATAGAAATAGTTTTGAAGAATATATACATTCAAAATGTGACCACACATCACTAATCTCTGTACAAGATGGAAATGTGTGCAATTGATTTTCATTCTGTGTCCCTTCCTGGTCTTGGGATGCCAGTAGTGATTAGATAGATTTCCTTTAGCAACTATAAAACCTACAGGAGTCCTATAAGAGTTGAAGATTTTTGAATTCCTGCTTTTCTTGGGGAGGGGTGGTGGAGAAGAATTAGCCTTCTGGAATTCCAAAGCCCAGAGAGAGAGAGAGACTAGGCTTCTGTAGAGGATTTTTGTTGCACTATTCACCTTTCCCTTGTGTCCTGTTGACATCAAACCAGTGAGTACAATCAGAATGGACTTAATTGGGATAGTAGTTGGAAGGAGTACGTCTTGTGAATTCTATCTAATAGGATAAGTGCTGGACAGTCTTGAAGTTTTGGTTTCGCAGCTCAGCAAAATAAAGGTTCAAGCAAAAAAGAAAAAAAGAAAAAGAAAGAAAGAAAGAAAGAAAGAAAGAAAGAAAGAAAGAAAGAAAGAAAGAAAGAAAGAAAAGAAAGAAAGACAAAGGCAAAAAAGAAAAAAAAATAAATTTGCACAAGAAGCATGAAACCAGTACCTTAAAGATTACTTTTAAATATCTCTCCTCCCCCCACATTTTTAAGTGTGTCAGTTGTAGAGTAATGTAAGGCCAATGTTTGTCTAGGTGAAGTGTGGAGCCAAGGACAATTATGTTTAGGTGTGGCAGTTTCTATCTCTCAACTGATAATCTGGGAAAGAAGAATGTATTGAAGTATATGAACTATAATATTTCATAGAGTATAGATAACATCCATGGTATAAATAGGAACAAGGAACAGGGAATCATCCACTGCAGTATAGGAGACTCTCTTAATTGATATTTTCTTCCAGTTTCAACACACATACACACACACACACACACACACACACACACACACACACACACACAAAGTGAACTTAGTGCCTGAGATTTGGCTCACCCCACAGACATTAGTAACCAAGGCAGCAAAAGCATTTATAAGGGGAAAATTTCAATATATCTGAGGAGTTTCCACATTATGAGAGAAAGGCAACAAATAGTACAATGTATCTAAGGAGGCAAACGAATGGGAATTCAACACAAGATTAAAATAAATGAGAAACTAACCTTAGGGAAATAAAAAGAGTGGAAATATGAAGGATGATGAAGCAGGTAGGAAGCATTACCACTGGAACATATTAGACAAAAAAAAAGTTGAAATACAAAACTCAAGGGGATGGGCTGTTTAATAAAATAGAAATACATATAACTAAAGAATGAATTAGTGATCAGATCATTTGTAGAAGAATACTGACATAATGCACTAGAAAAGAAGAAGAAGAAGAGGAGTGAGGACAAAGCCAAGGGGTGTGGAAAATTAACAGTAGTGACAGTATCCATCACAGAGAAGTCATAAAGGGAGAGAAAATGTATGAAGGTGATAAAATATTTGAAAAAAAAATCCTATGATAGAATAAGGACATAAGACCTCAGGTTAAAAGAAGACATAACATGATGTGCAGAATAGCCAACATTGGAAACAAACAAACATCCTAGAAATAATATACTGAATTTTAATATTTAAAATTTAATTAAAATTTAATTTTAATATGCTGAATTCACACCGAGAAAATATTTTTTTAAGTTTCTAGAATGGAAAAAGATGGTGAAATACAAGGGAAAATATTCTTATCGAGATCCCATTTATCAAAATAAACAAAAAATGACTTTTTACAAAAACTTTTATTTCTAGCTAACATATAATGTAAATAGAAGAGTTAAAGGTATTTTAAGTCATTAAAAAATATCAGAATGTTAATCTCAGTGTGGCTATTTTTTTAAAAAAAGAAAAAAAAAACAGCTCTGGGAAAGTTTATTCTGCCAGGGAGCAATTTAAGTCTAAAACAAAGCAATGAATCTGGGAAGCTAAGTATGACTTAAAATCTTAGTAAAACTCATTTTCTAAATAAGTAATGATCACAGTTTTATATCTTTCTAATTGAAAAAAATTGTGTTTGTTCCTTACCAGTAATCTTATGGAAGCTGTAGGCTAGGTATTGGGCAAGGGAGCTTTTATAACAGTTTGTTTGTAGTTTATTTTTTTAATTTATTTTTTATTGAAAAAAATTTTATTGAAAGATAGAAGATACACAATATTATATTAGTTTTAGGTATATCACATAGTGATTTGACAACTGTATACATTATGCTATGCTGACCACAGGTGTAGCTACCCTCTGTCTACAATACCAGTCACTATATATATTCTCTATGCTGTAGTTTTCAATCCCATGACTTATTAATTCCATAACTGGAAGCCTGTGCCTCCCAGGTCTCTTCATCTATTTTACTCATTCCCCATCCCAACCCCTCTGGCAACCATTAGTTTGTTCACTGTATTTATGGCTCTATTTCTGCTTTTCATCTGTTTGTTTGTTTATTTGTTTTGTTTTTTAAATTCTACATATAGGTGAAATCATGTGATATTTATCTATCTCTGTCTTTCTTCACTTACCAAAACACATTCTAAGTCCATCCATATTGTCATAAATGGCAAGCTCTCATCTTTTTTATGTCTGAGTAATATTTCATTGTATGTATGTACCACATCTTCTTTAAACATTCATCTATCCATAGACACTTAGGTTGCTTTTGAATCTTGGCTATGTAAATAATGCTGCAATAAACATAGAGGTACATATATGTTTTCAAATTAGTGTTTTTGTTTCCCTTGGGTAAATATGCAGTAGTGGAATTACTAGATTGTATGGTATTTCTATTTTCAATTTTTTGAGGAAACTTCACACTGTTTTCCACAGTGGTTGCACCAATTTATATTCCCACTGACACTGCAGCAAGGGTTCCTTTTTTTCCATATACTTTCCAACACTTGTTGTTTCTTGTCTTTCTGATTTTAGCCATTCTTACAGGTGTAAGGTGATATCTCATTGTCGTTTCAATTTGTAATCCCATGATGATTAATGATAATGGTCACAGTTTTTAGAGTTTTTATTGCTATAAATGATAAATTGATTTCTATATTATTTGTATTTATTGCCTATATAAAAAGACACTGTTTATGGGAATAGGTTGATGTTACATTGGGCTTCCTTGCTAAATTTCTTTAGTTTAAATAGAAACTCAAAGGAAAAAAAATATACATGTGACTTAAGGGATGATTTAATCTCAGCATAATAAAATCAGTTTTTTTTACTTTTATCTTTTTACTTACACGTATCTTAATTATATTGTTTTGACATAGTCTTCCAGAAATATTTTGAACACTTGCAGTGATATCAGGCATATTAAATACATTATGCTTTTCTTACAATTTAATTTCTCTGAAATCAGGATGCTCCTGGAATTGAAGACATTCAGCAGTATTGGTTTTCCTTTTGTTGACCTATATAATAAATATGTATTATAAAATTGATGACATCTTCTATCAGACATATGACAACACTACCATTCACTCTTAAGTGACCAATCTTGATCAGCCAATACATTGAAAAACTTGATCTCTCATTATAATATTAGTGGTAGAAGAGGTTGACAGTGCATACCAGGAAGTATGCATTTTTTAGGGGCAAGGGTCATGCTTAATAGTTGTTGGTATGGGAGAAAAGTCTAGCCAGCATGTGGAGAAGACCTATATGGGGAACCCCCCCTGATGCTTTCACCATGCTTATCCATATCACCCCACATGTAGGTCAACCTGAAATTTCTGTTTTATTGAAATTAATTTTCACCTATGTTTACATATGTGCACACAATTCTATATTTTGCTATTTCTCTTGCCCAGGTGTTTTAGATTTTATTTGTGCAGATAGCCCTTAACTGCCTCTCCAGCAAGTCTTTTTTTTTTTATAGTTTTTTTTTTTTTAAAAAACCACTTAATGGAGGTATGATTGACATACAAATAGCTGTACATATTTGACGTATACAACCTGATGAATTTAGAGATAAGTATATATCTGTGTAACCATCGCCATAATCTATGCCATAAGCATATCCATCAGCTCCAAAGTTTCTTACTGCTCTCTGTATTTATTATTTCATGTGTGAGAGATAAGAACATTTAACATAAGATCTATCCTCTTAGCACACATTTAAGTATACAACACAATATTAACTATAAACTCTATGGTGTATAGTAGATCCTAGAACTCATTCATTTTGTATACTGAAATTTTGTACCCCTTGACTAATACCACCTCATTACCCTCCCACCCAGACCCTGGAAAACACCATCTACTCAGAAATCCAGGAAGTCTATGAAAGACTGCCTGACTGAGTGTATCTTCCTAGAGAAACAAGAACCCTGTGGGGAGAAGATCTCAATATAGGTTATTAAATTTTGGAGATGTTAAAAAAACTTTGAAGTAAGTCGCAAGATATAATCTATCATTTAGTCCATTAATAAGTCATTTAAGAAGTCATGTTCAGTTTAGTTTCATTTGACTTTCCTGTTGATGATGTATGTGAAATCTATATTGACCTATGGTGTGTACAGAGTTCTGGGTGCTGATGTGATAAATCATCTGTATTAATATAAGCAAATGTAGTTACTTATTTTATTATCAGAATAATCTCTCAGTAATATTATACTTATTTTTATAAAGCAATCAATCTCCTTTTAAAAATTGCTTGTGAACTACAAATTTCTCCCATCCAAGTACTAACCAGGCCTGACTCTGCTTAGCTTCCAAGATCAGACAAGATCAGATGCGTTCAGGATGGTATGGTCATAGACGTGAACTACAAACTTCTAAAAATAAAAATTATATTCTAAAGATTTTCTTTTTTGTGTGAAAATTTTGGTTTTATTTATTTTTGTTTTTTATTTTTAAATATAATTTATTGTAAACTTAGCTAACATACAGTGTATACAGGTGCTCTTGGTTTCAGGGGTGGATTCCCATGATTCATCCCTTACAACACCCAGTGCTCATCCCAACAAGTGCCCTCCTCAATGCCCATCACCTCTCCCCCACACCCCTCCCATCAGTCCTCAGTTTGTTCTTGTATTTAAGAGTCTCTTATGGGGGCGCCTGGGTGGCGCAGTCGGTTAAGCATCCAACTTCAGCCAGGTCACGATCTCGCGGTCCGTGAGTTCGAGCCCCGCGTCAGGCTCTGGGCTGATGGCTCAGAGCCTGGAGCCTGTTTCCGATTCTGTGTCTCCCTCTCTCTCTGCCCCTCCCCCGTTCATGCTCTGTCTCTCTCTGTCCCAAAAATAAATAAAACGTTGAAAAAAATTAAAAAAAAAAAAAGAGTCTCTTATGGTTTTTGTCTCCCTCTCTGTTTGAAAATACTTTTTCTCCTTCCCTTTCCCCATGAGCTTCTGTTAAGTTTCTCAAGTTCCACATATGAGTGAAAACATATGATATCTGTCTTTCTCTGACTGACTTATTTCACTTAGCATAATACCCTCCAGTTCCATCCACGTTGTTGCAAATGGCAGAATTTCATTCTTTCTCATTGCCATATTATTTCTTGAATGTTTTAGAAAATTCTTGAATCTTTTGCAAACCAAAGTGAATTTTTTTTGTCTTTAGCAAAGTCTGGAGTACTTGTATGGTTCCACTCACAGATTCCTTTTTATGTTTCTTTTTTCTGTTTTATTTTTTATGACTTTCAATCTTTTTGTGTTTCCAGTTTTAGATTCATTTGTATGGATATGAGGGAAAAAGGTTTATATGATCTGATCTGAGAATCAAAGGATGAGAATTTTGGTTGTAGGCCTTTTATGACAATTATTAATCAGTGGTCGTGTAGAAAAGCAGGTCAGTTTGTTGTGTTTCAAGACTTTGTACTACCACAGGAAGAGAATAACAATGAGTGTAATACTTCCAGAACACCCAGAATTAGGACGTTTTGTAAATAGGTCATAAGAGATTATAATACCCTAGGGTGGTACAATATTACAGTAGGATCTTTAAGTTGATGTTGACTTTTATTTAGGGTAAGTTTATAATTTGGGTGGTATTTGTTTACATTTTTGGGTAAGGGGATATTTTGTTATGTTCTGCAATGATGAATCAGTTTATTTAAAAAAAATTTTTTTTTTCAACGTTTATTTATTTTTGGGACAGAGAGAGACAGAGCATGAACGGGGGAGGGGCAGAGAGAGAGGGAGACACAGAATCGGAAACAGGCTCCAGGCTCTGAGCCATCAGCCCAGAGCCTGACGCGGGGCTCGAACTCACGGACCGCGAGATCGTGACCTGGCTGAAGTCGTACGCTTAACCGACTGCGCCACCCAGGCGCCCCGATGAATCAGTTTAAATAACAGGATAGACTGGGGTGCCCGGGTGGCTCAGTCGGTTAAGAGTCCAACTTCGGCTCAGGTCATGCTCTCGTGGTCAGTGGGTTCGAGCCCTGCATTGGGCTCTGTGCTGACAGCTCAGAGCCTGGAGCCTGGTTCAGATTCTGTGTCTCCCTCTTTTCTCTGACCCTCCCCTGTTCATGTTCTCTCTCTGTCTCAAAAATAAATAAATGTTAAAAAAAATTTTTTTTTAAATAATAAAAAAAAAATAACAAGATAGACCTTGTTCTCAGAAACAGGACAGGAGAAGCATAGGGAAAATAGGAAGCATTAAAATTTGTGATTATCTCTTTTAGTTTTGAGTTTTGTTTGGCTGTGTCATTTTTGTTTTCCTTTTCTGGGGCAGAATTTTCCATTAAGGAAAGTTCTTGGCAATAGATGGTGTTGATTCAAGAGACTGGGGCCTCAGGTTAGGGTGTGGGCTGTAGGGCAATTTACCATCCACAAAGAGAATGTGGAGCCTCAGCCTTTGTGAAGATTTTGGCCCTCTTATTCGTTACTTAGGCCAAGGAGAGTCTCTGTTGAGCTATGTTGAGAAATATAGACTAGCATTGTGTCTGGCTCTCCTTGGATGAGACCTTCCTTTCTATCTTGTTTATAGTCTTGTCTTAGATTACATCCCTTTATCCAAACCAAACACTCCACTGTCTTATAAGCTGGCAGTACTCCTGTGACTAGGTGTCCTGACTTTTGTTTTCTTCAGCCTCGAAGCCTCCTACTCACATGCATTGATATCCATTTATGGCCCTGACTGACTGGATGTGTGTGGTCCCTGAAGTCTTCTAGCACCCTCTCTGCTGCACCCCCAGGACATGAGATTCCCTGACTTTCTACTAACTTGCTTAGTTCTCCCTTGAGTGGTAGGTCAAATTGTATTTGTCTCTTGCCCTTCGTGAGCATTAGACATTGTTCCCCTCTGAATATCCTGAGACTTCATATTATTATTTTTATTTATTTTTTTAACGTTTATTTATCATTGAGAGACAGAGAGAAACAGAGCATGAGCGTGGAAGGGGCAGAGAGAGAGAGGGAGATATAGAATCCAAACTAGGCTCCAGGCTCTGAGCTGTCAGCACAGAGCCTGATGCAGGGCTCGATCTCACAAACTGGGAGATCATGACCTTAGCCGAAGTCAGACGTTCAGCCAACAGAGCCACCCAGGCACTCCTTGGGACTGCATATTACTTATCTTTTATACCTAATACAGTATTTCATTACTATCTTAGGCACTTCCTTGCACATAAGCACCCCGTTCTTATGTTATATCCCAACTGTACTCATGACACAAATATTTTTGAGAAAATCAACAAAATGTCAATTTTAATTTTTGATGAGGATGAAAAGAACTTTTTATTTATTTACCATGCCATTCACATTTTTATAAAATGAATATAAATTTGATAGAAATGTGGGGTTCTATACAAATATATATATGTATATATATGTATAGTATATATATATATATATATATATATATATATATATATTTTTTTTTTTTTTTTTACCAAGTGGCTGTGAATTAGCTGCACATTTCTGAACCAGTCAAATCCCTAATATCCTGTAGTCTACTTGTTGTACTCCCACCAAGTCTCTAAACAGAATCCATTTTACGCTGCTCTGGCACTAGTCCTATATTTCTAGTGTACCTTTTGGAACTTATTTATTTTTAATACTAGGTCATATTGTTCATATATCTTCTGTGATTCCTTTGACATGAAGGGACGACCTCCCATCTATATGCATTATATTTTGTAGTCACTGCTGAACAAATATTTGTAAATTAAGGACGTGTGATGTTGTTTATTCCTGCTTTTCATATGTTTATGGAAGTTACAATGAATATATGATACATGTAAACCACTTTCAATTAAGTAATATTTGCCTTAATTAAGTAATGAGACTCTGTTTTGTAGATCGCTTTAGTGATTGATTTGAAAGAGAAGTAAATGAAAAAGTGAGGAGAAGTAAATGAAAAGTGACTAAAAAGGTTTCAGTTATGCCATCCAATGAATCATGTCAACCTTAACAGCTATAACTCACATGATTTGATGAGGTTATGTTGAACTCCATCTTTAGCTCTAGCATTAATAAAGGTTGCAACAGTGTTAGCTCAGGCTGTATCAAGAGAGGAGTAGATGACACTGATGTTAATAAACTGAGGCCCTGTTGATTACTATCAATTAGGATTTCAGGTACCAATTAAACAAAATTCAGTAAGTGCTACCGGGGAAAAATAAGGTAAAAGATATGATCCAATAAACATCTCTCTATCTCCGCAACATAGTACGTGAACAATGAGCTATTTTATCTCAGTAAAATAGCAAGTGGATTTGCAGACTTGTTCTACCACCATGTGACCTCATTCAAGACCTTGTATTTTTTCATGACAGCTAATGACTTCATTAGCTCGGGAACAGGAGCTAACTGAAAGAAATTAGCATGGTTATACAACATTGTCTCAAAAAAGCCACAGTCACTGAGAAAATAGACTTGTCTTAAAGATATAAAACTTTAATTTTATTAACAGTAGGTAAGTATATCTGATTTACATGAGTTAATTAAATCTGTATTGAATACATGTAATGGGTTAAATGAAGTCAGTTATCAAAGGCTTCTTATATTGTATCAATCATTTTTGCAATATATACATGTATTGAAGCATTATGTTGTACACTTTGCACTTACACAATGCTATATGTCAATTACACCTCAATTATTTCAGTGAATGGATGTATCCACCATTGTGTAATGTTTGTAATACAATGTTTAAAATATTCGTAAAAACAGGGGCCCCTAGGTGGCTCAGTTGGTTAAGCATCCAACTTTGGCTCAGGTCATGTTCTCGCAGTTTGTGAGTTCAAGCCCCGCGTCAGGCTTTGTGCTGACAGCTTGCTCAGAGCTTGGAGCCTGCTCCGGATTTTGTCTCCCTTTCTCTCCGCCCCTGCTCTGCTCACACTCTGTCTCTGTCTCTCTCAAAAATAAATAAACAGTTAAAAAATACTTGTAAAAACAAAATTTCTGAAGTGTTATTTGTTTCTATGTTGAGAACAGTGTTAATTTAGTAAATGGATGTTCTAACCAAAAAAAAAAAAAAATGGGGAAGATTTCTTCACAATTTGCTGTATGAAGACAGAAGCTAGATTAAGATTTTTTCTTTTCCTTTCTTTATTGTGAAAAATATACATAACAGAAAATTTACCATTTTTTAAATCATTTTTAAGTGTGAAGTTTAATGGCATTAAGTATATTCACATTGTTGTGTAACCTCCATCATTCATCTTTAGGATTTTTTTTCATCTTCTCACATTGACCCTCTATCCCTTAAACAATGGTTCTCCATATCCCACTCTCTACTCTCTGTCTGTTGAACTTGACTTCTCCAGGTCACTCATCTAAGTGGAACCTTACAGTATTTGTCCCTATGTGACTGGCTTATATCATTTAGCATGTCTTCAAGGTTAATCCGTGTTGTAGCAAGGCTCAGAATTTCCTTCCTTTTTAAAGTGGAATTATATTCCATTGTATGTACACATCACCTTTTGCTTATCCATTCATCCATTGATGGACACTTGGGTTGCTTCCACCTTTTTGCTATCATAAATGATGCTATTATGAACTTGATTGTGTGAATCTTTAGTTTAGTCTCTGTTTTCAATTCTTTTGGGAATAATACCTGAAAGTGGACTTACTGAATCATATGCTAGTTCTATGTTTAATGTTTTGAGGAATTGGCATATTGCCTATCACAGTGACTGCATCATTATACGTTCCCAACAACAGGGCTCAAGGGCTCCAATTTCAACACATCCTCACCAACAATTGTTAGTTAAACTTGTTTATGCACACTCACAGCTGGAAATTATGGCAACCAGGCAGAGGAAATAATATTGGCAGAGGAAGGCGACTTGATTATTGCCATTTTTTCTATTTATTGTCCTTTTATTTTTCTTTGGAAATAAGTTGGCTTTTGGATTTATCTATTTTAAAATTCCCAACATGCATTTTTTATGGGATATGAGTGATGAGTAGAGGGGAAACTATAGGTAAAAAAAGAAGTGGCATTGATTACTTTGTAATGAAGAGGACAATGTTCAAAGGGAACTTGAATATTGATATTGTGTACAGAGGCTGTGCATGGCTGTGCATGAGACTAATTTCTCAATCACATTACCTAATATATTCAGGGATGATCAGAATCATGTGTCAACCTTCCCTGACTCATTCTTATTGAAACCAGAAAATCTATTTATGAGTTTTCCCTAAGAAACATGAGTGGCTATCATCAACCCTGACTCCTTCCCTTTTTCTTGTCAAACCTGTGTGGAAAATCAGGTAACAAAGAGGTCTGCTTGGCTGTTTCATAAAAATCAAGGGACATACTGTAATAAATGCCATGTAGTGTTGGCATAAAGACAAGCATGTGGACCAGTGGAAAGGATAGAGAGCCCAGAAATAAACCCTTACATATATTGTCAAATAATATTCAGAAAGAGTCCCAAGCCATTTAATGGGGAAAACAGTGTTTTCAACAAATGGTGCTGGGGAAACTGAATATCCAAATGACAAAGAATGAAGTTGTACTCTGACTTTATACCATATAAAAATTGAACTCAAGGGGCACATGGGCGACTCAGTCGGTAAAGTGTCCAACTCTTGATTTCAGCTCAGGTCATAATCTCACGTTTGGTGAGATTGAGCCCCTTGTTTGTCTCTGTGCTGACAGTGTGGAGCCTGCTTGGGATTCTCTCTCTTCCTCTCTCTCTGCATCTCCCTCGCTCATACTCTCTCATTCTCTCAAAAATAATCATTTAAAAAAATTAACTCAAAATGGATTAAAAACCTAAATGTAAGTACTAAAACTATAAAACTCTTAGAAGAAAACAGGGAAACACTTTATGACATTAGATTTGGTAATGATTCTTGAACATGAGACTGAAAGCATGGGCAATTGGATGACATCAAGTTAAAATTTTCTGTGTAGTAAAGGACACAGTAAGCAGACTGAAAATGCTACCCACGGAATGGGGAAAACTATGTGCAAAACATATACCTGAGAAGGGGTTAGTATCCAAAACACAGAATTCCTGCAACTCAAGTATAATTAAGGGGAAAAAACCAATCTCATTAAAAAATGGGCCAAAGTAAATGAAATTAATAAGTCAGAGAAAGTCAAATACCATATGATTTCACTCATATGTGGAATTTAAGAAGCAAAACAAGTGAACAACAGCAAAAAAGAGATAAACCAAAAAACAGACTCTTCTACAGAAAACAGATGATAAACAGAGGAGAGGGGGGTGAGGGGATGGATGAAATAGGTGAAGGGGATTAAAAGCACACTTATCTTGATGAGCACTGAGTAATTCATAGAATTGTTGAATCACTATATTGTGCACATGAAACTAATGTAACATTGCACATTAATTATACTGGAATTAAAAATAAATTTTTAAAAATGGGCTAAGGATTTGAATAGATATCATTCCAGGGAATACACACAAACGGACAATAAGCCCATGAAAGGTGTTCAATACTACAGATCAAAACCATAATATGATGCCAACTCATACCCATTAGCAAGTTACTATAAAACAAAACAAAACAAAACAAAACAAAACAAAACAAAACAAAACAGAATATACAGGTGTTGGTGAGGAAGTGCTGAAATTGGAATGCTTGTGAACTTTTGGTAGGAATGTAAAACTATATAGCTGCTGTGAAAAACAGTATGGTGGTTTCTTCAGATATTGAAAATAAAATTAGTAATAATCCAATACTTTCATTTTGTGTATAACAGTATTGGAAGCAGAAACTCAAAGAGATATTTGCTCACCTGTGTTCCTAGGAACATAATTTGCAATAGCTGAAAGGTAAAAATAAGCCAAATGGCTGTTGACAGATCAGTGGATCAACAAAATGTGGTCTATGCATCCAATGGGAGAGAATTTTGCCTTAAAAAGGAATGATATTCTGACACATGCTATAACATGCATTAACACAGATTGGGGGATATTTACTATGTGAAATAAGCAAGTTGAAAAAGGACAAATATTGTGTGTTTCCATTTATAGGAGGTACTTAACATAGTCAAACTAGTAAATACAGAAAGTAGAATGTGGAGCTGGGGGCAGGGGGAAATGAGGAGTGATGGTTTCATGGGTATGGTTTGAGTTTGGAAGACTAAGAATTTCTGGAGATGAATGGTGGTGTTGCACAACTGTGGCTTCAACAACAACAAAAAAGAGACATCACTTAATTCACAATTATGTGAATGTATGTGATGCTACTCAGCACTAATGCCACAGAATTAAAAAAAAAGTAAATGTGGTATATTTTAGGGGATCTCTGTGCTACAAAAGGAGTAGAGGCTATTGTTTTTTATTATTATAAATATCACAAATGCAATTTACAAATGAGATTGATACTTTATGGTTTTGTGACTTCCTATAAAATCAAATGTGTAAGGAGAGGAACTGAAGAGGTTAACTATCTTCTCTAAGCCATATGTTGAGGGAATTACTTTTCCCTGGGTTCCAAATTATCAGAAGAACTCAGTGAGCCAAGTGTACATGTGCAATAAGATTGTAGAATGATTTTTTTATTGTTCCTATCTTTTTGTCACACATACTTGTATCCCTTAAATAAAGTGTATATTTTCTAGCACACATGTTACCCATTTATAATAATTATTTGTACATATTGTTCCAAGATATTTTCTTGTTTTTACTTTTTATTTATTTATTTTTAAAAGTCTATTTATTGAGAGAGAGAGAGAGAGAGAGAGAGAGAGAGCACATGAGCAGGTGAGGGGGAGACGGAGGGAGGGAGAGAATCCCAAGCAGGCTCCACACTGTTAGCACACAACCCAATATGGAGTTCAAACCCATGAACCATGAATCCTGACCTGTGCTGAAGTCAAGAGCCAGATGCTTAACCAACTGAACCACCCAGGTACCCCTTGTTTTTACTTTTTAAAATGCATCACTAGGGTGCCTGGGTGGCTCAGTAGGTTAAGTGTGTGACTTCGGCTGGGATCATGATCTTTGGGTTCATGAGTTTGAGCCTTGCATTGGGCTCTCTGCTGTTAGCCCAGAGCCCACTTTGGATCCTCTGTCTCCCTCTTTCTCTGGCCTCCCCAACCTCGGACATGTGTGCACCCTCTCTCTTTCTCTCAAAAATAAATAAACATTAAAATTTTCTTTTAAAAAAATGCATCACTGATCACACAAAAAACACCCTATGAAAGGAGGCAGATTCAGCAGTATCTCTGTTGGCAGTATTGCCTTACTGGTGAGTGAACTTGTGGTGATTTGGTGAGAAATTGACAGTAGCAGATGATGAGCAAACTCTGAAATCAAATGAACTAACATTTGAGTCTCTGTCACTTCAAGCTGATGGAGAAGGGTGAATGCAAATCAGAGAAGCCTATGGGTATGACTTGAAAGGAACCACATAGAGGTGTTCGTAAAGCAAAGACCTTAAAATAAACATTTGTTCAATTAGCCATTCATTCATGGCATGGGTTTTGATGGCGCACGGTATTCAGGAGTGATCAGCCTTTCCCCTGGGACAAAGAAGGCCACATTGCTAATTCACTGCTCTGAGCTCCACATTGTCTCCCAGGTCTACAGTTGGGTAGCCCCTTACTCACCTATTGACTCTAAATCCAACCCCCTCCTGCATCGCAGGTCCTTACAGTACAGTGGCCAGGAATTCCAGTTCAGAGGGACCCAAAACATGTGGAAATCAAATCCAGGGGTGTCCACCCGACAATCATGCCTGCCTTCCTCTGCATTGTGTCTTGTGTCTCTCATCTCAAAAATACCTCAACTCTTATTTGAACTTTCCACACCAAGGATATTAATGCAGCTTTGGAAACCCAGGAAAATGTATTCATCTCTTGTCCTTACTGCATCAGACATCAGCAGTGGCCAGCTTAGGTACTGAGTTGCTTCTCTAGGGCAGGCAATGTAAGTCTTTAGTAATCTAGTCCACATGAATTTCTGTCTTGCCTCAGGAAATACGAATCTGAGTAATTGAAAAGCCTGAACTGAGCACATTATATACCAAGGGATTGCAGAGAGAAGACAGAGCACAGAAGTTAAGCAAGAAATGAGTACAAAGAGATTTGATAAGGAAGGAAAACACATTCTATCAATTCATGCAAAACTAAGTTTCATGGGTTTGTAGAGATTTAACAATAAATAAATTGATACTCAGAGTTCTATTGGTTCACTTTGTGAGTATGAAACATATGAGAATATCCACAACTACATTTCCTGACACCTTTCAATTTTCTTATTTTTAAATATTTATCTCATCAATTATAAATAAAAGCTTTTGATAGAGCTAAAACTTCGAGGAGTAGCTCTAAAGGATAACAATATTGTTTGAACCAGAAATTACTCTCAAATTCTTTGAGTATGTAGGGAAAGGAAAAATCATTTTATAGAGATGATAGTATATTTTTTTGTGTCTGTTCTTATATAGGATATCAATGTGTAACTACATTCCCAGATTGGAAATCTGTGGGTAAGTTAATATGGAATTTTATGGAATATAGACTAGACTATAGGACCATAAGCACTGGACGACACCACCAACTCTCCATAGAGAGTTAGCTATTGGCATTATTTTTTAGAAAGTTTAATCTGCTTAACGATTTAAGAATCCACAGGTATATATTTAAAGTACATCTTAAATTATTTCAGAAGGAATTCCTTTGAGAACATATAGTATTTTCTCTATTATTGGGAAGAATCTAGAGATCTGCAAGTTTTACATACACATATAATTTTTTTTTGCAATTGTTTAAAAAGCTATTGTTTTAGGATGAGTGTGCATAGAGAATGAGATAACATGGCTACATAATGCTTATGTAGGTTCAACTCCAGCTTCTGCTAATATTCTAATGACAATTTATTTAAGTCATTCTGTTTGGGTGGGTATGTCACAACTTTGCAGTGGTCTAAGTAGGTTAATTTTTATTCCAATCATTGTTCTGAATACACACTGTCATGCTTACTTTTCCGCCACTCACTTTCTACACCCTAATCCAGGAAATCTTGGTCTCAGCAACGTTTCTATTGTATCTCCAATTTTAATCACAAACAGGGACACTATGGCTACTTTTTGGCAAGCTGATGTATTCTTACCCGTGCTTCCAAATCACAGCTATGTGTACCTAGTAATTTTTCAAATCCTTGTTCAGTTGATCCGAGGGAAAACTTACTCCTAATTATTTATTACCTAGAACATTGGATGGCTCTTATTCACTTATTGATGTATTTATAATGTTTCTTGTTTTTTTACTATCAAAGAAAAAGTTGTTATGAACGTTCATGTACAAATCTTTGTATGGATATACGATTTCATTTTTCTTGGTTAAATCCTTAGGAATGGAATGGACAAGACTGATAGTTGTAAATTTTTTTACTTCTAAGAAGCTGCCAACTCTTTTCAAATATGGTTGTACCAGTTAACATTTCCACCAACAGTGTGTTCAAGTTCCAACTGCTATACCTTCTTTTACTTAGTCTTCTTAATTTTTGTTCTAATGGTTTATAGTTCTATTTCATCATTTAATTTGGAATTCTCTAACAATAAATGATGTTGAACATCTTTTCATGTGTTTATTTCCTGTCTATCTTCTGCAGTGAAGCATGTGTTCAAAACCTTGCAAATTTATATATATGTATGTGTATATATATATATATATATATATATATATACATACATATAGGTCTTTTTGTTGTCAGAATTTTTATGTAAACTTGGAAACAATTTCAGTATCACATATGCAATTTTGAAGAATTGTGTTTATTATTATTAATTTATTTTGAGAGAGAGGCAGAAAGAGAGGGAGAGAGAGAATCCCAAGAAGCCTCTGAGTTGTCAGAGTAGAGCCCATCATGGGGTTCAGTCTCACAAATGGGGAAATCATGACCTGAGCCGAGATCAAGAGTCAGAGGTTCAACTGACTGAGACACCCTGGCGCCCCTGAATGGTGTTTTTGTTGCTTAACAGTGTATCAATTACACGTTTCTAATTTTGAAAAAGGCCAAATTATCATTTTTTTCACTTATGAACTTTATTTTTCATTGATTCTAAGAAAACTGCCTACCAACTCACACGTCTTTGTTTCTTCCAGATGTTTTAGATGTTACATTAATGTCAAGGATCCATTTTGAGTTAATTTCTGCATAAATTTCAGCGTATAGATCAATGTTCAGTTTTTACGCATATGGATACCAGACTGTTGCAACATTATTTGTTGAAGGGGCGTTTCTTTTCCAACAGAATGTTTTTCAACTTTGTTGAAAATAACTTGGTCACTTATGTCTATGTTTGTTCTAGGCTCTGTTCATCTTGATGAAAATACCATATTGTCTTGATTACCTAGAATTATAAAATAAGAACTTCCTTCTTTTCTAACATAGGCATTTAGTAATATAAACTTCCCCGTAAGCACTGCTTTAATTTTTAACCAAATTACTGGATATTTGGTTTTAGTTTCATTTAGTTCCAGTAGTTTCTTAATTTTCCATTATTGTCTCGGGCTTTGTGAGCTATTTATTTGTGAGTTATTTAGTGTCAGAAAACAATTGAGAATGTTCCAGATAAATTTCTGTAATTGATTTATAATTTATTTCCATTGCAGTCAAAGGTCGGATGTTGTGTGCTGTGAATTCATTTTGAAACATTGAAATGTCTTATAAGAACCAGAATATATTCTATTTTAATAAATATCTCTTTATACTGAAAAATAGGGTATATTGTATCACAGAGGGGTAACTTTTAAAAGTAGCCTAAAAATCAACTTTGAAATACAACATAAGAAATGGAAATAATCTATAATCTGTCCTATTAGTAACTGGTTAAAAATTTAGTGCATTTTAGCTTCGATTCACAATTCTGTTGAAAACTGATAAGGAATGTGCACTCCACAGAGTCTGGGTGCTAAGTTGCCCAATAGTCTGTGTGCCTATAAGCCAATTTAATCATTTGTTTTATGAACAAAATGAATCAATCTCTTATTAAATATTAACATTTCTCTTTTACAAAGCCATAAACTCTATTAGGAAAATAGCCATGAGCTACTAAGTTGGCATTGTAAAAAAAATTTTCCGTGAGCTTTTCTCATTGTTAATAAAGGTAAAAAAAATAGTGGTATAATCCTCTTTCCTGATTATTTAAGTAGAACTAGTTTTAACAAGTTATTGTAGAATCCTACAGTAACACTGTGGATAGATTAACAATGCAAGCATTTTAAAGTACCTGTTTTATCTATCTAAAATTTTATCTGTTTGTCTATGTTTTTCAGTAACATACTACTCTTACATAAATATTAGAACAAATTACTAAATAGTAAGACAATTTAGTATTGTTTAATTTTTGTTTGTCAAATGTGGGGTTCTTCTGTGTTCTTTTCTTTCTGTGTTCTTTTTCTAAGACATGTTATAGCCACAACCATGATTTATTGAGCAGTTTTGATGTTCTAGGCATCCTGACAGCAGTTTAACATATGTCATCTCATTTAATTCTCACATTGAAACTGCTGCAGTCTGTTCACAGTCACCGATTACAGATGAGATAGCTGGGATTTATAGAGGATAAACAATTTTCCCAAGAGCACATGTCAAAAGTGGCAGAGCTGACCTGAGGATTGTGAGTGACTCACCTGTTAGACATCTAACCACAAGGACACATTTCCCCACTGTCAGTACAGATGACTTGATCATGACCTCCCAAAGTAGAGACCAGGAAAATTTCCCACATGGTTTGTGGTGTTACATTGATGATATCTATTTTTTTCAGGTTTTAAATCTGGTGTCTGAGCACCAAATTTGTTTTCTTAATAAATGCAAAGGACCTCAGATAAATATAGGGACAAAATGAAATGACTAAACCACCCAGATCACAAATATTTTATTTTTCTGTAAGATCTTTGCACACTAAATTCTTGCACAACATGTAGTTTCATTTCCTGAAATAAAGAAAATTGTGTTACAGGGCCGCCTAGGTGGCTCAGTTGGTTAAGCATCCAACTTCAGCTCAGGTCATGATCTCACGGTTCATGGGTTCTAGCCCTGTGTCTGGATCTGTGTTGACAGCTCAGAGCCTGGAGTCTGCTTCAGATTCTGTTTCTCCCTCTCTCTCTGCTCCTGCCCTGCTTGTACTCTGTCTCTCTCTCAAAAATAAATTTAAAAAATTAAAATAATTTTTTAAATTTAAAAAAAGCATTAAAAAATTAAAGGAAAAGAAAATTGTTTTCCAAAACTTCTTGATTTGTAGGTGATTCAAAGGTGATCCCTTAAATTAAAATTTTAACAAAGTAATTAGAAGCCAAAGAGTTCAAATTCATAGTAGCAGTTATTTTTCTAATGATACTTCAACTACTAAGCAGAAGAGTTCATTAATAGATAATTTTTTATAAGAAGATAAAAGAAGGGCCACTTACTCTATCAGATATTAAGACAAATATTAAACCATTATTGAGAAAAAGTCACAGGGTGGTATAAATAAACCAAGACAGCAGAAAAGAAAATTCAGGGACAAACACTGTGTATTTAGACACTGGTTTATAACAGAATTTGTATCAAATATTAGTGGGAAAATAAAACAGTTGATATAGAAATTGTTTCTGACAAATTGGTTTACTCTCAGGGGAAGATATAGATCCTATGTTATCTAAAGTATTTTTGAAAATATTTTAATATAAAAAATATTTTTTAGGAAAGAATTCAGGACAAAATGAGGCTGGGGATGTAGGAGTTTCTATTAACCCTATAGAGTGTTTTATGTAAGAAAGGTTATTTCCCACAAATATTTTATTGTATTTATGTATTTAATTAAAAAATTTTTTTTTGAAGGAGAGAGAGAGAGAGCGCGCGCTTAGGCATGTGGGGATGGGGCAGAAGTAAAGGGAGAACCTTAATCTTAAGCCTGACTCAGAGCTAGACCTCATGACTGTGAGATCATGGCCTGAGCCAAAACCAAGAGTTAGACAGTTAACCAACTGAGCCACCCAGGCACCCCTATTTCCCACAAATAAATGTCACCTATTAAGAGGATGAAACCTGAGAGACTAACATTATTATATAATTAATAATTACCAAGTGGATAACAATGTCCATGTTTAAAAATTTTTTTTAAATATCAAAATTATTCACATGTGGTCACATCAATATCTGCATAAAAAACATAATTAGATATTGTTTGCTAAAAATATAGCCTTGGTTTTGATTGTAAGGAAGACGTTTGTGTGTGCACGTATGTGTGTGTGTGTGTGTGTGTGTGTGTGTGTGTGTGTATGTGCATGTGTGTAGCATCCTGTCATTTTTGAGATAATTTTTTCCAACAGACTATGTCCATATTTATACTGTATCATTAAAGCTGATATTCAGCTTCAGTGTTTCAGAATTTTCTGAAAACAATTGGAAAGAAGAGAAGAGCTTGATTTGCAAATGATCATATAGTGTAGGAATTTTCTCTTACAACATCTGCAATTTTTATCCAGTATGAAACTGGGCTGCAACTTTCCATAACCAAATACTAACTTGGTTAGTTAGCTAAGACCAATCACAGCACCTGATAATACAGAGGTGAGTTAAGATTTCCTATCATACATGCACTTAATTTCTAAGAACAAATTCTAAATTTATAAAATTTATAATGAGTTCCAGTTATTAAATATGTCAGGTCCAAAGTACCATCCTACTTATAGCATCCCAGGGATGAAGATAAATGTTCTTCTGACATTAGTATGCCTGATGACTCACTTGACAATTACTCAAAAGATCATTATATGGATAAACCATTAATGGGTAAACCGAATACAATCAATGGATAGATCCAATACAACCAATGGGTAGTCTATTCATTGACTGTATTTTATGTATGTCACAGGATGGGAGAGAGATGTGTCTTACTTTTGTAATGCACATAATCTCCTTGTATCCAAATATTGAAATGAGTAAAGAAATATAAAAATAAGAGTAAAGAAATATAAAAAAAAATCTCCTTGTATCCAAATATTGAAATGAAATGAGTAAAGAAATATAAAAATAAGTATTGATTTATCTTAAAATGTTAAAATGTGAGCAAATGTTTCTAGCACTCACTGTCTCCACATCAAAACCCTCAGTATTCCCTAAGCCTTCCATGCATTTTAAGTTGGTAGACCATGTGATTGTAAAATCTTTCTCATTCTAACCTGTGGGTTTCTGACTGTCAAAGAAAAGACGGTTATGCTTGTCTGGCACTAATAATACTGCGGTATGTCTTTAACATTGCAGTTTTTTCTTTTCTTTTTATAACTTATTTTAATGTTTATTTTTGAGAGAGAGACAGAGAGAGAGTGCGATCAGGGGAGAGGCAGAGAGGGAGATGCTGAATCCTAAGCAGGCTCCAGGCTCTGAGCTGTCCACACAGAACCTAACATGGGGCAAGAACTCTTGAAGCATGAGATCATGACCTGAGCCGAAGTTGGACACTTAACTGACTGAGCCACCCAGGCACCACTGCAGTAGTTTTCCTATCCTGGCTCTTTCCCATGGACAGGAACACACAACATCACTTTTTCTAAATCAGTTAACCATCATTTTTCCAATATCTTCTGCTATGTAATATTCTGGGAAAATATGATGTCAAATGTTTTTTTCCCCCCTTTATAAGTGACATATTTTTCTTTACTTTCTAAGGTGTTTTATCTCTTTATTTTATCCTTTAATTTTAACTTATATACTTTCCCCTATTTTTATAGTAGGAATGTTTTTTTTTTTTTTTTTTAATTTTATTTCACAAGCATTAGACTGACTACACCTACACATGCAGGTATTGCATTTTATGTTGTTTCTGCTCCGTGTCCCATTCTTAGAGCCATGTAAACTAAAAATTTTAATTTAAATAATGAGATTACTCTTAAATATTTTGGTAGGAAGAGGAAGACAAATATTTCGATTTAACGTATCATCCAATGTATCACAAAATGAAATTTTGGTAATCATGTTCAGATATAGTAAAGAGTTGACGGAAATGATTCCAATAAGTCAGAGCAGGCTTAGAAATCCATCCTAGTCATTTATTAGCAGTTTTACCTCAGACATGTTATTTAATCCCTTTGCATCTCAGTTTCTGCATCTATAAATGTGTTCCATTATTCACACCCAAAGTTTGGTCCAAAGATTTAGTGAAAACGCCATGCAATACAAATGTGATATGCTAAATCTTTTACTACATGCACAATTAATAAATGACAGCTTAGATCAGAAGCAAGTATAGTGTCAGGTAGCTCAATTGCAAATTATGAATAATAAATATTAATAGCTTATACAAAATAGCAGGATCTGTTATAGATTCAGTATATATTTTCCCTCACTTTATCCTCACAGCTTCTCTACAAGGGCGGCAGTAGTATTATTGTCCCTAATTGCAAATGAGGAAACTGAAGCACGGATAAGTTGGGTGTCAGCAGGAGCTATTCTACAAGTGATATGAGGGTAAAACCTCTCTATAAGAAGGTGTGGGACAAATAATGTCCCCAGCACTCCCATCCCTCCCTCATTGTGTATGTCTCCTCCAAGGACTGCAACATATTGCCAACAACTTTGGAAGTTTTTTTGTTTGTTTACTGTAAGTTACACTTTTATGGAATCATTTATCTACTCTTTAGAATGGTTTTAGGATATCAGTCTGAGTTTAATTTTCCTTGGCAGCTAAAGTTTAACTATCATATGTATATGCTGCCATCTTGTGGTCATTTTCTAGAATTATCCCTCACGTGAGGAATTTTCTACACCAGAGATGAATTAATAGCCTGGCACAGAGAAAAAACAACATGATTTTTGCAGCTTTAATGATTTCATATCAAAGTTACATATTTATATAAAAATTATACAACTAAAAGAACTATAGTTGACAGGAAACGCCCAATCTAGATATGGGATCTCCTGGCAATGATAATAAGTAAAGCACTCACTGGCAAAGAAATCTTGCCTGTTATGACCAGGTTATCAAGTGCTTAGATCTGAAATTTAACTGGCTAACTCAGGGATGATTGCATCCATGCATCCTGCAATGCATTGTCCCTTTAATGCACTGAAATACTTACTCCTCTATGAGCTGGAAGTCCTGACCACAGATGGCTCTATTGTCTGTTTTCTCTAAAAATTGACCTTATTCATGACCACAGACTCTTAACAATGTTTGTTCTTTCATTCCATGAGCATGGAAGGTTTTTTTCATTTCCTTCTGTCCTCTTCAATTTATTTCACAAGTGTTCTATAGTTTTCAGAATACAGAACTTTTACCTCTTTGGTTAGGTTTATTTCTAGGTATTTTATGGGTTTTGGTGCAATGTAAATGGTATTGATTTCTTGATTTCTCTTTCTGCCACTTCATTATTGGTGTATAGAAATGCAACAGATTTCTGCATGTTGATTTTATATCCTGCAACTTTGCTGAATTGTATTAGTTCTAGCAATTTTTGAGTGGAGTCTTTTGGGTTTTCTACATAGAGTATCATGTCGTCTGCAAATAGTGAAAGTTTGATTTCTTCCTTGCCAATTTGGATGCTTTTTATTTCTTTTTGATGTCTGATTGTTGAGGCTGGGACTTCCAATAATACTATGTTAAATGCTAATGGTGAGAGTGGACATTGCTGTCTTGTTCCTGATCACAGAGGAAAAGCTCTCAGTTTTTCCCATTAAGGATGGTATTAGCCGTGGGTCTTTCATATATGGCCTTTATGATATTGAGGTATTTTCCCTCTCTCCCTACTTTGTTGTGGGTTTTTATCAAGAATGGATGCTATACTTTGCTAAATGCATTTTCTGCGTCTATTGAGAGTATCATATGGTTCTTATCCTTACTTTTATCAGTGGGTTGTATCATGCTGATTGATTTGCAGATGTAGAACCACTCCCATAGACAAGGAATAGAATAATACTTTTCATGTACTGTTGGATTTGATTGACTAGTATCTTGTTGAGAATTTCTGCATCCATTTATCAGGGATATTTCCCTGAAATTCTCCTTTTTTGTGGGATCTTTGGTTTTGGAATCAAGGTAATGCTGGCATTGTAGAATGAATTTGGAAGTCTTTCTCCCATTTCTATTTTTTTTTTTTTGAACAGTTCAAAAAAAATAGTTATTAAATCGTCTTTAAATGTCTGGTAGAATTCCCCTGGAAAGCCATCTGGCCCAGAACTTTTGTTTGTTGGGAGATTTTTGATTACTGATTCCATTTATTTGCTGGTTATGAGTCTTTACAAATATTCTATTTCTTCCTGTTTCAGTTTTGTTAGTTTATAAGTTTCTAGGAATTTATCCATTTCTTCCAGATTGCCCAGTTTGTTGGCATATAATTTTTCATGATGTTTCTGATCTTAGAGTAAAGAAAATCTGCCAACCTCATCATTGACTAAGATGTTAGTTGTGGGCTTGTCATATACCACCTTTATTTTGTTGAGGTATGTTCTTTCTCTACCTAATTTGTTGAGAGTTTTTATCATGAAAGAATGTTGAATTTTCTCAAATACTTTTTCTGCATCTATTGAAATATGATATTACTTTTATCTTTTTCCATTAATATGATGTATCATATTTATTAATTTGCATATGTTGAATCATTCTTGCATCACAGGGATGAATCCCACTTGATCACATGTATGATACTTTGAATGTGTTGCTAAATTGGGTTTGCTAGTATTATATTGAACATTTTTGCATCTATATCCACCAGGGATATTGACTTGCAGTTTCTTTTCTTGTGGTGTCCTCATCTGGCTTTGGGATCAGGGTAATGTTGGCGTGCTAAAATGAATTTGGGAGTGTTTCTTCCTCTTTTTTTTTTTTTCTGTTTGTTTTTGTTTTTGGCAGAATTTGAGAAGGATTAGTATTAATTCCTCTTTCAATATTTAGTGAAATTCACCAGCTAGTCCATTTTGCCCTGGAGCTTTTCTCTTTTGGAGGATTTTGCTTACCAATGCAATTTTCTTACTACTAATTAGTCTGTTCAGATTTTCTATTTCTTCCTGATTCAGTCTTGATAAGTAGTATGTTTCTAAGAATTTATCATTTCTTCTGGATTGTCCAGTTTGTTGGCATTTAGCTCTTCACAATAGTCTTTTAACATTATTTTTTATTTCTGTGGTATCAGTGGTATTTCTGTGGTATCGTCTTTCATTTATAATTTTGCTGATTGGGCCCTTTGTTTTTCTCATTAGTCTAAGTAAAGGTTTGTCACTTTTCAAAGGAACAACTCTTAGTTTTATTAATATTTTCTCTTAATTTCTTGCTTGCTATTTCACTTACTTCTGTCCTAATCTTTATTATTTTCTTCCTTTTGAAAACTTTGGGCTTAGTTTGTTCTTCTCTATTTCCTTGATGTATAAAGTTAGAGTGTATGTGTGTGTGTGTATGTGTGTATATATATATATGTATATATATATAGAGAGAGTGTATATATATATATATATAAAGATACACATATATAAAAATATATACGTGTAAAGTTAGACTATATATGTATTATATATTATACATTATATATATGTAAATAAACTATATGTGGTATATATAAATAAAATAAGCTATATGTAGAGAGAGTTTTACTGCTTCCCCTGAGATTATTTAGACTCTGTTGCGACTATATCATATTTCAACTTCTCTGTGTGGCAAGATAAATTTCTTGCTTTTTTCCCCCCTACCTCCACAGGAAGGTGTAAATCTGAAGATCTTGCCTCCATAAACATCCTACATGCTAATCTCTATGTCAAAGTTTGCTTATTATATCAGGCAAACTAATAATAACACTCATTATCTGTATTTGTAGTTCAGACATCTCGGAAGGAGCTCTCTAGGACGTCACCTCTTATTAATGTTGGTATGATACTCCTTTTTTTATGGTTCATCCATGATTAAAATTACAAATAAGTATTCATTGTTACTGCAGTAAGCCATGAAATCTGGCTTTCCCAGGTGGTTCTATGTTCATGTTTCCTGATCCTATGTATTGACATTTTTTTTTCTTCTTTTGAAAATGTCTGCCTGGCAGTTGTGTTTTCTCTTCAATCTTATTCTTGTTCCTTAAATTTGCTGCTGGTAATTCTATCACTTCATATCCTCGTCCTATGCCTTGTTTATGGGGACAGCTCAGCTTCCATATTCCCTTTGAAATGTTTCTCTATTTTACTAGTACATGAGGAATCATCTCATCCATCTCATTCCTTTGCAGTTTAGCATTTAAATTAATTCATTTCTTTATTTTCTAATATTTTCTTTCTGTTTGTCTTGATTGCCCAATATTCAGATTTTGTAAATCAGAAGCTATGCTGTCCATTCATTCTTTTACTTGTTAAGCTCCTCCTACTCACATTTGCTCATCAGGAAACCAAGGGGTTTGGCACCTATTTGTCTTAAAGGAGGTAAATAGTTAAGAGCAGATGCTGGGAATTGGTCCATTTGCTGGGAATTGGTCCATTTGCATTTGTATCTGGGTGCCAGGATTTGTAATTTCAGATAAGCTACCTGAATTCTCTGAGGTTCAGATTTATAATCTGTAAAATAAATATATTATCTACCCTATAATATTATTGAAGAAATTAAATGAGTTAACGGAATAAGGTTCTAGAAGAGTGTCAGTAGTAAGCACCATATGTGTGTTAGCTACAATACTTGCAATACAATGATGCCTATGATAGCTAGTGATTTTAAATGTTTTGTTCCAGTAATTTTTAGACTAAGATGACCAAGAGATAAATTTCAGAATAATTTTTCCATTCACCTGCTTCCTCCTCTTGTCATTTGCATGAGAAAGTGTCTTTTATAATCACCTCCAGATCCTATACGGTTTCTAATCCTTGTACTTTAGGCCCATCCAGGGTTAAAGGAACCAGGATAAGATTGCCTAAAAACCTGAGGGATACCTCTGGGAGATAATGAATACAAGGCTAATCACCTGGTACATCTGAGACTGCCCTGAATTTGTTTGTTTTATAGCACTTAATCTGCTCACACAGCAGGTTTATAGTGGAAAGACCATTTGTCTTATCTTTTAAGGTGCAAGGGAACTGGGAAATAGATTTGTCAATATTTGTTTATCTGGCAGCACCCCCTGACTTAGAATCTGGACATATTGCTTCTCAGGTGAGTGTCTAGCCTCTGGGCTGCTCCTCGTGAAGACAGTTATGAAACGCCTCTCTCACTTAAAGCTCACTATGCTGACAATGCTGGCTGGCAGCATGAGCTTCAGCTGGGAGCTTGTAGTGGTCTCTACCCCAGACTTCCCCAAATCAGGATCTCAGACAGTGGGGCCCAGGAATCTGTGCTTTACCAAGTTGTTCAAGTAATTCTTAGCACGCTCAAGTTTATAAAGCACTGTCCCAGGGTATATTATGAATGGAGTTAGACTGTCTGAGTTGGAATTGTCGCTCTGTCATTTAATAACTGTATGATTGTGGGGATGTTGTTTACTACCTCTGTGTCTCCATTTCTTCTGCTGCATTATAGCCTTGTTTATGGAAAGGAAACTTTTTGTATATTTGTCTACCTCAATGGGCCATGGACCTGGGGTGGCAAAGGAACTGAGAACAAGAGATGACAGTATAGTGAGGCACAGGACACCCAGAGCCAACAGCCTGAGGTACCGAGGTTTATTGTACATCTTCTTATATACGTTTTCAGGAAAAACAAATCAGCAATGGTTAACAACAGAAGCTTAGCAAAGCATGTCAACAATGTACATCTGATTCAGCTATCATATGTACCTTGCATAGGAGAGCAGTCTTGAAGATACCTATGTTCGGATAAGAATCTTTACGATAGAAGCAAAGACAAAGAAGGGAGTGAATGCACTGTGCTGTACACACACACACACACACACACACACACACACACACACACATCTGGCTTCCTTTAAGCAAAACATCTCTACCTGCATACTAAAGAACAGACCACATTTCCCAAGGACAATTCACTCAAGTCCTTTCAGGTTATTTTTGACCTTCTGATCTTGAGTTTTCTCAGAGATCTTGGAGCCTGAACAGATATGTGCCTGTGGTCATTGTGGTGTTCTTTTTCCCACATTTATTAAAAGTGCTTAAAACTTAAAAAGAATCAGTTAAAATATTACTATATTTATGGCATCACTGTTGCTGTTTAATTAATCTTTTCTTCAGCATGTTGCTGGCTGATGGAATTATTTCTTTCTTGACAATGTTACATAGGGTAACAATTTCTGCTTGAACAATTGGTGAGTTGGTATTATATAGGTTTCTAGCAATTTTGCCTGTTACAGGAATATTGCTAATTAGTCTTTTTTTCAGACAGAATTTATCACATTAAATATAGAATTTGGATACCTATAGGCAATTTGAATTAATCATTTAAAATTAATAAATAGTAATATAGAGTATTTCTTAATTAATGATTTCTCAGTATATTAGCATTCATTTCTATAGTACTAGTTTTGAGAATTTCTGAATCAGCCTGGCATTACACTAGTCCAAAGCATAATGTACTGGACAATCTGTGAATAGGGCTTTTAAATAAATGATTGGTTCTTTGTAACTATGTGAGGTGATGGTTGTTAACTAAATTTATGTAGTAAATATATATATTATATATAGTATATCTGTCTACATATGAATACATATATGTATGTATGAATACATATGTATACATATAAAAACATATTGTATAAGTATATACATATTTATTATATGTGTATTTATACATATAATGTGTATATTATACATATATACATATACATATAATATGTATATTATACATATAATATATATTATGCATAGGTATATATGTATATTATATGCACATATTTATTATATATATACATACATAATATGTATATAACATGTTTTCACCAATATGTGTAATTTTAGAAACAAAACAAACGAACAAAGAGAAGTGAAAAAAAAAGAGGCAAACCAAGAAACAGACTCTTAGCTAGAGAACAAACTGAGGGTTGCTGGAGGGGAGGTGGGGAAGATATGTTAAATGGGTGATGGATATTAAGGAGGGCACTTGTGATGAGCACTGGGTGATTATATATAAGTGATTAATCACTAAATTATATAACAAACTAATATTACACTGTATGTTAATGAACTAGGATTTAAAATAAAAATTTGAAAAGAAAAAAATATATATAATACACACATATCAAATAATTATGTTATATACCTTAAAGGCATATAATGTTATATGCCAATTAAATCTCAGTAAAACTGGAGGGAAGGCATAGACATAGAAAAGGTAAATGTTAAACATCTATTGGCAGATAAAATGGTCATCTATACATAAAATCCTACAAAACCAATATACAAAAGCAACTAGAATTAATAAGTGATTTTAGACAGGTTACAAATATATATCAATATGCAAAAATTTATGATATTTCTATATACTGGCCCCAACTCATCAGAAATTGAAATTGTATAATCTAAGTATTATAGCATAAAGATATGACATTCTTATTAATAAATTTAACAAAAGATAATCAAGAACTGTACATAAGATATTGCTATGAGATATTGAGGTAGACCTAGATAAAGATGAGATATCATGGATGGTAAAACTCAATACTGCACCAGTATATACAGATTTTCTTTGCAACACCAACAATAATCCCAATGTTAGGAGAGTACCTCTTTTTTAGAAATTGGTAACCTGATTTTGAAATTTATATTGAAAATCAAAGGATGGGTAAGACCAAGATAATTTTGACATAAAAGGATAAAGTTAGAGGACTTATACAACCCGACTTTAAGATGTATTATAAAGCTATATAAATAAGAAAGAGTGCTACTGGAATAAAAATAGTCATGTAGATCAATGAATCAAAGTACAGAGTCCATTAATAAATGAACACATATGTGGGCAATTGATTTTCAAAACGGTGTCAAGGCAATTCAGTGGAGGAAAGTAACCTTTGTGACGAATGAAGCCGAAACAGTTACTTAGCCATATACCAAAAAATCAGTCTCATCTCTTATTTCACAAAGCATATGAAAATTAACTTGAAATTCATCATAGATCTAAATATTAGACATAAAGCACACCAACTATGAGATAAAACAAATTAGTATTATACATATTTAGAAATGTATAAATACATATAGATATGAACATGTGTATAAACATATACATATTTATAAATGTTACTCAATGCAGTTGTGATATAATAAAAATAACACTAATCCTGGATTTAAAATGCTAGAGGTTTGACTTGAGTTTTCTTATTATCTGTGACACTGATAAGTCATACATTTTCTAAAAATCAACTTCCTCATCCTTGGAATACAGAACAAAATGTTCAAAATTAATTCATTTCATACTTCTATGTCTGTTTCAGTACTAAAGGACAAAAAGTAACTTAATGACTATCATTTACCAAATTTTTTTTAAAGCAACTGAAATTATTTCTATTTTATTATTATTATTATTATTATTATTATTATTAATTTGTACATTCTGTTCTTTCAGAAAGGAATACTAATAGGTCAAAAACCTATTTTTCAGTAAATGTGTCAAATATTTAAATAGTGAAGGATGGAACTGCCAAGAACAGTGTAAAAAAAAATAAAACACTACATATCAAGGCACCAGATATGCTTTTAGTTATCGTACAATTTATAGTAGTGCTTGTATATTCAGGTATGTAATTTTCTGTAGATACACTTAATGTCACTTACATGGATATTTACATAGCTAAATATCCACTTGTATGGTTTTAAAATACAGATTGGTGAAAAGTCCGTCAGCAGTGCCCATTTCTGTTAACCACAGAAGCAGGAAGTGGATTCAATACGTTTATTAAGGTTTATTCCATTTTCATCCAGACTCCAGGCATTTTTGCTCTGAGAAGGTTTGGAATATCATGCTTCTGCTGAAATTCTAGACTAGTGAAAGTTTTATAATGCTATGTGTTATTATTGTTACCCAGTGGGAAGTTTTAACAACCTGATGCTTATAAAGACATCAGTCTTCTGGCTTCTGCACACAATGCTACTTTCTAAAGTTTCGTAAGAGCTCATTTTTTTCTGCTGTGTATTTATAAGGTGGGTAAATGAGGGAGTGGGAAAGCCATCTATGTGCTGTATACCATAGTAAATTTGAAAAATTTTAAATAAACACTTGACATGTGACGTATGCTCAAGTATACAGTATTAAAAAATTCTTTTGTGGTGAGTGACTAAAACAATTTAGTTTTCTATTTGGCTATTGGAAACTGATCTTCAGCAATATTGGGCTAAGGTGCCCAATAACATATACATGTGAAATTTACATCAGTAAATTTTGTATTATGTTATAATAAAATATTCTTGAAAAAGTTATTAAAGAGTGCTTACATAGAAAATGCTAATGGATTTTCTGGAACTAAGCAGTAAATACCTACTTTGATAGTCTTCACATTGCCATGAGATGGGCTCATTTTACAGCCCTGAAAATTGTTCTTATGGGCAGCTTAATATGGTTGCATATCACACATTTCCCAAAGCAAAAGAAATCCCCACGGTGATATCATGGGCAGCTGAGAAAACTATACAGAGTGGTAATTTACTATCTGTCATCAATCTTGTCATCATTGCATTACTCAAAGCGTTCTGTCATTTTTAGACTTTTCTTATAGATTCTTTTGTGTTGATCAAGATCTATAAGATTTAAATACCCAAATTAAGAAAAAACAATGAAACAGTGTATTAGGTCACATTCACAGTCATGAATGGGTGCAAAGGCAAATACTGGATGGCTGACTTCATCATGGGCAGGTGACTTAATTGCTGGTGATTTTTGAGCAAGACTTGGCTCAAACGCCATACACCTACCTACTTATAGCTTGCCACTCCTTTGTGTTGTTCTTAGTTCACACTGCTTAGACAACATTCTGGAATTTTGTGCATTTGCACTCCACTCTACAGTAGAAGATTAAAAACCAAGCACACAGTCTTATTAAAATTTCCATAAGATTCCAGTTTTTCTCCCTAAAAATTCAATGCCAGCAATATAGGTTTCTTCTGATACCTGAAAGTAGAGTTACTATGAAACTTTTTGTAAGCCAAACTGGTATAAAGGGAGGAAGCATTACCATTAATTTATATGGAAAAAAAATTGAGCATCCCCAGACCTAAAAAATAACTTCTCCTAGGATTTTCTGATACTGTAGGGTGCATCTTGCTAACCGATGCACAAAACAAATGGAGATAAAGCCCAGATGCTCATAGACAACATTCAGAGCTATGGCAGCTTGATGCTGAACTGTTGAATGTGATTCCCAGGAAGGAGCGTGGAGGTGCTACTCTCACCACTTGGGGTGTGAGCTGCCTCATAAAGGGTTAATGCAAAATGAATGCTGAATGTTATTTTCACTTTTTGTCTTTTTTTTCGGTAAAGGGAAAATCCTCTGGATTTCTTTTAGTGAAAATGGGTAGTAATGTAGGTCTTTGACACAAGTGAAGAGTTGTAATGCAAACTCAAAAAGGATGCTCAGTTGTGCAGGCTAAACTTTTAAATAATGACACGATTCTTAAATATTCTGACTGGAAGAAGAAGAACAACATTTCAATTTCATGTATCAGCGATTGATTCACAAAATCAAAATTTGGGAATTTGGTAGTAACATACAGATGTAGCTTTTCTTTCAGATGCAGTAAAGATTCAAAGGAGATGCTTCCAGTGAATCAGATAAGGGTTAGCAATCCATTGTAGTCATTTATTAGCAATTGTACCCCAGACACATTAATATTCAGTCTCTTTGTAACTCAGTTTCTGCATCTGTAAATGTGACCCATTTTCACACCCCAAAATTTTCCAAATACTTAATGAGGTACCACATACAATACAATTGTGACATGCTAAACCTTCTGCCACATGCAGTTAGTAAATGACAGCTTAGATTAGAAGCAAGTATAGTGTCAGACATCTCATTGGAAAATTGCACAGAATAAAAATTAATAGCTAATATGACATACCAGGATCGGTTATAGATTCAGTATATATTTTCTCTTACTTTACCCTCACAGCAGCTCTGCGAGGGAGGTATTGATATTATTATCCCCATCTACCAACAAGAAAACTTAGGCACAGATGTTATCAGGTAGGTGTCAGCAACTGCTATTCTTTTTTTTTAAATTTTTTTTTCAACGTTTATTTATTTTTGGGACAGAGAGAGACAGAGCATGAACGAGGGAGGGGCAGAGAGAGAGGGAGACACAGAATCAGAAACAGGCTCCAGGCTTTGAGCCATCAGCCCAGAGCCTGATGCGGGGCTCGAACTCACGGACCGCGAGATCGTGACCTGGCTGAAGTCGGACGTTTAACCGACTGCGCCACCCAGGAGCCCCAGCAACTGCTATTCTATAGGTAAGATGAAAGGTAGAACTTCTCTATCAGATGATGTGGGACAAATAATCTAACGCTCTCATCCCCTCTTTGAGTATGTCCCCTTGAAGGACTGAAACATACTCCCAATAAAGTGTGCAGGTTGTTTTTACTATAACCTTTCATGCCAGTCATCCATCTATTCGTTAGAATAAGTTCAGGATATTCATCTAATAGAGATTCCTTATTTTCCTTGGTGTCAAATAAGTGTAGCTATCGTATGTGTATGCTGCCATCTTGTGCTCATTTCCAGGATTACCCTTCATGTTACTGAATATTCTAAGTCATGAGATGAATTAATAACTCCATAGCCTGGCACAGAACAATATCATGGCTTTGCAGCTTTTAGTTGTTTCGCACAAAGGACGTTTTTCTGTCTTGGTTATATGTAACCGAAAAGTAGAGATACGAGAACACACCCCATCCAGGGATGGGATCTCCTGGCAATAATAATACTCATTCACTCACTAGTAAAGAAATCTTGCCCGTTATGATCAGGGTATCATTTATTTGGCATTTATTTATTTGGTAGATTATTTGTTGGAACTTATCCGGCTAGCTCAAAGATGACTGCATCCATGCATGGAGTGACACATTACCCAGGTGGGTCCCGCTCTGCTCTGAAAGACTTATTCCCCTGGCCAATGGAAGCCATGTTCACAGACAGCTATACTGTCTGCCCGCTCTTAAAACTGCCCTTATCCATGACAGTAATCCCTTCCTTTGAGAAATCCACATTCAAGACAGGTAGAAGTGGGAACTATAAATGGCAAGCTATATATATTTTTGTGTGTCTTCCTGTGGGGGTTGTTAGGTCTCTGACTCCATCCTAAGTCATCTTCCTCACGTGCCCAATCTTGCTTCTCTCACTACCTCCACAAGAAGTTGTAAAACTGGAGATCTTACACCAATAAATATCATGCATGCTAATCCCTATCAGAGTCTGATTATCTTATTGGACAAATTACCTATAATATGCATTATATAGTTTGCAGTTCATATATCTTTTAAAAAGATCTGTTGATATTACTTCTATTAATGTTAGTATGAAACTCCTTTTTGTGATACAACCATATTTAAAATCACAAGTGAGTATTTATGGTTGTAGTAAACCATGAAATCTGGTCTTAATGGATGGTTCTGTTTTATCACCTCCTAACTCTATGTATTGATCTTTTTTCCTTTTTTTTTTTTTAACCTCTGCCTGGCAGTTATGCTTGCCTTTTCATTTCTACTCCTGTTCCTTTAATTATCCGCTGCTAATTCTATCAGCTTCTTTATATCCATGCCCATGCATTATTCCTTGAAGAACTCAGGTCTCTTTTTCCCTTTACAATGCTACTCAGTTTTACTGTGCACTTAATCTATCATCTTATTGATCTTTCCTACCTTTGCACCTTACCACTTAAATAAATTCATTCCTTTATTATTTCCTAATGTTTTCTTTGCATTTGTCTTTAATCCCCAATGTTAAGGTTTCTGAACTATACTGTCCTTTTATTCTTTTACTGTATGGCACCTCCTAGCACACTAATTCATTCATCTGAAAACCCAACAGTTTAAACCCTTTTGCCCTAAGAGAAGTGAGTAGTTAAGAGCAGGATCCCTGGAGCTGGCCCACTTACACTGGAGTCTGGGTTCCAATACTTAACGATTGAATAAATTACCAAATTTCTCTGAGGTTCAGATGTATAATCTGTAAAACAGAGATAATATATTATCTACCCTACAGGATTATTGAAGGAATTAAATGAGTGACTGTAATAAGGTTCTTAGTAAGCACCAGATGCACGTCAGCAACAACACTCACAATGCAAAAATGCCTGTGATCACTATTGGGTTTTATTTTGTTTGTTTGTTTGTTTGTTTGTTTGTTTGTTTAAATAACACATTGGCTTTTAAGATGACCAAGGAATAAATTGTGAAGTATTTTTCTATTCACTTGCTTTCTCCCCTTTGTCGTTGTGGGAGGAAACAGTCCCTCAGAATCACCATCTAGAGTCTGCACTATTTCTAATCTTCTTGGTCTATGACAGTCTAGGGTTAAGGAAGCAGCCTTAGGATCCCAAAACCTAAGTGATACTTTGAGGAGATAATAAATGCTAGGCAAATCAACCACATGCACTTCCTTAAGTTTGTTTTTGTTTTATATCATCTATTCCACTTACATAGCAGGTGTAGAGTGAAAAGACAGTTTCTCTCCCATTGTATGGGATACAAAGAAACTGGAATATAGATTTGCCAATATTTACCTGCCCAATGAAGACAGCTATTAAGTGCCTCTACAACTTAAAGTTTGTTACACTGATGATACTGACGGGCAGCATTAGAATCGGCTGGGACACTGGCATGGTCTCCATCCCAGATCTCTTGAATCAGGACCTCAGAGAGTGGGGCCCAGGAATCTGTGACTTAACAAAGTTCTCCAGGTGATTTTAAAGCACACTCAAGTTTGAGAAGCACTGTTCTAGGGCACATCAAGATTGAAGCTAGTCTAGGGGCACTTGGGTGGCTTACATGGTTGAACATCTGGCTCTTGATTTCATCTCAGGTCATGATCTCATCGTTCATGAGATGCTGCCCTGTGTTGGGCTGTGCACTAATAGCATGGAGCCTGACTGGGATTCTCTCTCCCTCTCTCTCTGCACCTCTCCTGATTGCATATATGTGTGCATTTTCTCTCTCTCTCTCTCTCTCTGTCTCAAAATAGATAAATAAACTTAAAAAAAAATGAAGCTAGCCTGTCTGAGTTGGGATTAATGCTCTGTCCTTTACTTACTGTATAATTTGGGGGAAGTTATTTACCTCCTCTGGGCCTCTGTTTCTTCTGTAGGAAGAAACACCATCAAGGGGTCCTGTTCCAGTTACTGTAAGATTTGGGGGATTGGCCGAGAGCTCCATCAGCCACCTGTTTTGGGAAGAGTTGAATGATGAAATCTTCAAAATCTATCCAATAACCTAACACATGGTGGATTTTCTTTCATCCAGAGAATTGACAGCTTTTTAATTTATTCTTTTTTATTTGGCATTTGAATGTATAAATACCAGTCATTTCTCTATTAAAACTACTGACTGAAGCTTCTCTTAAAAATATGTTTTGTAGGCGCACCTGGGTGGCTCAGTCAGTTAAGCATCCAACTCTTGATTTCAGCTCAGGTCATGATCTCATGGTTTGTGAGTTTGAGCCTACCATATTTACCTGATAAATACTAATCCTCTCAGAGAAGAAAAAAGTGATGTATTTTTGTCCATTTAGTCATGGAAAATTCATGGACCAGTTGGTAATGAAGTAGCTTCTGAGTTTCTTAGCACTTTGGTGTTAGACAGAGGAGCTCTATTAAATAGACATGGGCCTGTAGAGCCAGACTGTTAAAGTTGTGTGACCTTGGATACATGACTTAGCCTCTCTCTGCCTTGGTTCCTTCTACTGCAGAATAAGACAAGGAGTAGAAGTTGGCTGATAGAACACTTATGAGAATTGGTGAATAGTGTGTCTCATGCCAAACAGTATTTGTAGCATAATAAGGTCTATTTAAGCGTTAACTCTTATTTTTACCTTGAAACTAATAATGGAACATAAGATCTGCACATATTCTTATCATCAGGCAGGCAGGAAGACAACAGCAGGCGAAAACAAGAAAAAATTTTATTGCCACCCTGAAAGAAAATTAATAATTTTAGAGTTATTCTCAATTTTGTGATCAATGTTTTGTCATATAGCCTTTTCTGAACTATTTTGATGGGTATTTGTATTTTCCACAAAGGAGATCTGTAGGGCAAGAGAAAGCTTTAATATGCAGTTTTTGGGACAAAGGACATAATTTAAAGCATTTGATAACTATGGGAGATACTTTTTTTTATGTTTATTTTTTTGAGAGACAAAGAGAGACAGAGCACAAGCAGGTGAGGGACAGAGAGAGAGGGAGGCACAGAATCCCAAGCAGGCTCCAGGCTCTGAGCTGTCAGCATAGAGCCCCACGCGGGGCTCAAACCCACTAACCATGAGTTCATGACAGGAGCTGAAGCTGGACGCTTAATCGACTGAGCCACCCAGAGGACCCCTCTGGGAGATACTTTTGAGAGGCAGCTCATTCTTTCTTATATTATTTAAAAGTATGACAAAATTAAGATTTTTCTAGTCATATGAACAGCATCTCAATGCCAGCAGATGAATGTATCAATTAAACCAATATTTTAATGTATATGATGTGTCCCTTTTGTGACTTTGGCAAAATGTTACACTTTGAAATTGCTCATCACCTTATGCACCAACTCTTCTCATAGAACTTCACTTGGATTTTCTAAACGAGTTACAATTATTATGTCTAATGTGATTCTATGCATATTATATATCAATAGGAAATAGGAAAAGTTGTGAAATATTTTAATAAATAATAATGAAGCAAATATAAAAAGTCTGGATTTTAAAAACATATTTTGAAAATATTCAGTGGATTCTTTAAAATAATAGTGGTATTTAGGGAAATGCTTTTTTTAATAGCATTTTTCACCTGAAAAAAAATCATTTATTATTTCTAATTTTCTCTTTAATCATCTAGTTAAGAATTTAATTGACATCATTTTTTTTAAAAACTTCCTATTTAAAAAATTAAACATGAAAAATATGGTAGGAATCATAATGGAATCCTGAAGGATAATTCCTACTTAAGTCCATTGAAGGTTCCTGGTCTATAGTTGAAATACTCCTCTATGTAAGTGAAATGAATATTTGATTTCTTCAAGTCCCTTTCACAGTATATGCATTTCTTTATAAATTTTCTTTATAAAGTTGACTCCTTAAATCAGCTTTCCTAGTGTCCAGGATACAGAATATTTATCATATTATCTGAAATGAAGGATATAATATGATGGTGACCACCTAAGTCCATAGGAAAGAAGGCCAAACATAGGCAACTAAAATATATCTCGTAGATCCTATTTATTTTCCTTTGTGAAGTAGAGATATTCTACAATCTCTAATAAGTACAGTTACACCAGAGAAAATCTGTATCCTTTTTTAAATGGACACAGTTGGAATTTCTAACATATTAATGAAAATATGTCATAAAATTGGCTAGCACATCCATTCTACAATATGACAAATTGCTTATTTTCAATCAATAATCCTGAGTGGTGAGCAGAAAAGTCCAATAATTATTTTACAGAAATTATCAGAGGGAAGTTAAAAAATATTATGAGTTAAAAGGGAAAAAAATGAGATACCAAAATTTGTGGATGTCACTAAATAAGTATGCAAGTAGATATCGAGAGTATCTGATTAACTATTTAGAAAAAAGATCAAATCAGATTCTATACCGTCAGTACAAAGCCCAACGCAGGGCTCAAAGCCACCAGCTCAGATCATGACCTGAGCTGAAATCAAGAGTTGGATGCTTAACCATCTGAGCCACCCAGGATCCCCAAGCAGTAATATTAATTTTATATAAGCTTCCTGATAACTGAAGACAGACTTTGGTACATATTCTAGGAGGTCAAAATTGTTCTGATACAAAACCCTCCCAAAGAGTTTTCATTAAAAAAAAAATCTGTAGTTCAATACCTCTCAGAATTATAGATTAATATTTTTAACATAATTTAAGCATGCCAAATACCATAATACATAATGGTTAAAATATCATGATATACTGTTGTGCAACCTCAAAATACAATTTTTTGTCAATATACAAAAATTAATCAATGAAATTCATCATATGCATTGCTTTCCTAATACTGCTATAACAATTTATGACAAAATCAGTAGTCTAAAAATTTTTTTTAATGTTTATCAAATTATGGTCTGGAAGTCAGAAGTTCAAAAAGAGATTTAAGGGTCTAAAATAAATGTTTTGGCAGAGCAGAATTCTTTTTGCAGAGTCTAGGAGAGCATCTACTCTTTGTCTTTTTTAGTTTCCATAGGCTGTTTATATTTCTTGGCTCATGGCCCCCTTCTAACAATAGCGGTAACAATAAAACATTACTAAGATAATAAGGAAATCTAAATAAAGGGGAGATATCATGGATGGTAAAAATTTTTTAAGAAGTTATTTATACAAATTGAAATGTATATATAATATATTTTCAATGCAATGCCAATTAAAATCTCAAAATCCAGCACGTTTTTCCTTTTACAGAATTTGACAATCTGATTCTAAAGTTTATATTAAAATTAAAATCCCAGAAATGGACCCACAAAGGTATAGCCAACTAATCTTTGACAAAGCAGGAAAGAATATCCAATGGAATAAATACAGTCTCTTCAGCAAGTGGTGCTGGGGAAACTGGACAGCGACGTGCAGAAGAATGAAGCTGGACCATTCTCTTACACCATACATAAAAATAAACTCAAAATGGATGAAAAACCTAAATGTAAGACAGGAAGCCATCATAATCCTCGAGGAGAAAACAGGCTAAAACCTCTTTGATCTTGGCTGTGGCAACTTCTTACTCAACACGTCTCAGGAGGCAAGGGAAACAAAAGCAAAAATGAACTACTGGGACCTCATCAAAATAAAAAGCTTCTGCACAGCAAAGGAAACAATCAGCAAAACTAAAAGGCAACCGACAGAATGGGAGAAGATATTTGCAAATGACATATCAGATAAAGGGTTAGTATCCAAAGTCTATAAAAACTTATCAAACTCAACACCCAAAAAACAAATAATCCAGTGAAGAAATGGGCTAAAGACATGAATAGACACTTCTCCAAAGAAGACATCCAGATGGCCAACCGACATATGAAAAAATGCTCAACATCACTCATCATCAGGGAAATACTAATCAAAACCAAACTGAGATACCACCTTACACTTTCAGAATGGCTAACATTAACAACTCAGGCAATAACAGATGTTGGCGAGGATGCAGAGAAAGAGGATCTCTTTTGCACTGCTGGTGGGAATGCAAGCTGGTGCAGCCACTCTGGAAAACAGTATGGAGTTTCCTCAAAAAATTAAAAATAGAACTACCCTATGACCCAGCAATTGTACTACTAGGTATTTATCCAAGGGATACAGGTGTATTGTTTCTAAGGGACATATGCACCCCAATGTTTATAGCAGCACTATGAACAATAGCCAAAGTATGGAAAGAGCCCAAATATCCATCGATGGATGAATGGATAAAGAAGATGTGGTATATATATACAAGGTAGTATTACTCGACAATCAAAAAGAATGAAATCTTGCCACATGGATGGAACTGGAGGGTATTATGCTAAGCGAAATTAGTCAGAGAAAGACAAATGTCATATGACTTCACTTATATGAGGACTTTAGGAAACAAAACAGATGAACATAAGGGAAGGGAAACAAAAATAATATAAAAACAGGGAGGGGAACAAAACATAAGACACTCTTAAATATGGAGAACAAACAGAAGTTTACTGGAGAGGTTTTTGGGAGGGGGGATGAGCTAAATGGGTAAGGGGCATTAAGGAATTGACTCCTGAAATCATTGTTGCACTATATGCTAATTTGGATATAAATTAAAACAAATAAAATTAAAAAAAAAAGTTCTAGACAAATATAAACCACCAAATTTTTTTTAAAAAGGAAAAAACACACAAATTAAAATTTAAAATTTAAACACTAACGCTGAAAAAATATAACATAAAAAACATGTTAGAAATGTTGAACATGGTTAAAGAGTCTGGCATAATCTGGGTTGGAGTCCCACAAAAGAAGCAAAGAGAGAATGGAGCAAAAGCAATGTTCGACAGATATCAACAATTTGTTTTACACTTTCTGTGGTGTCATTAAAATCTTCAAAGAAATAGGAAGACAATTTGAAGTTATATTTTCAAATTAGAGTACCTAAGAGCTAAAGTGATAATTTTTTGTTGGCATGATTCAATTCTTCACATGATATACTGCAAGAAGTATGTTCCTTTGTAAGATATGCTGTAGTAGTCAACACATCTGGTTCACAAATCTTCCCTTTTGTATCCCCACAGGATTATTTTAGTTCTAAATTCTGAATCAGAAAAATGTAACTTTACTCAATTACACAGGCAAATCAAGAGAATGATAATATGGGCTCTAGTACATGAGGCAATTCAGCAGCTTCTATTTTTGACTGAGCATTGGTGTTTTTTGGGGGAGATGAGTAAACTTTTGATTTTTCAATAAAAAAAACAAAAAAATATTTTAGGATTGTAGGATTATAGAAGAAAAAACTTCAACAATTGCAGTAATTGAGTATTTTTAAAATTAAAGAATTAACCACATGGTATGATTTGATAGAATTAGTGATGGGTGAATGTGTATTTCTGATATATTGTTTATTTTTTTGTTTGTTGTCAATAATTCATAATAAAAAATTAAAAGCAGAAAAAAATAAAATTTATATTAAAATCCCAAGCACTGAATAAGGCCAAGACAATTTTGACATAAAGAACAATGCTGGGGAACTTATACTACTTGATTACAAGACTTACTATAATGCTGTATAAGCAAGAAACTGTGCTATTGGAAAAAAATAGTCATATAGAACAATGAATCAGAATAAAGAGTACAGTGATAGATGAACACACATTTGGTCAATTGATTTTCAAAACAGGTATTAAAGCAATTCAGTGGGGCAAGGATAATATTATCAACAATTGAGGTTGAAACAATTGGATATAGCCATATTTCAAAAAATCATTCTCATCCCTTATGTCACAAAACATATGAAAATTAACTTGAAAACCATCATACATCTAAATATAAGATACAAAGAAAACTGTGAAATAAAATCTAATATAGTAGACTTAGTGAAAAGTAAAAATGTTTTCTAATATCACTGTTAAAAATGTAAAATTGTTGGAGCACCTGGGTGGCTCAGTTGCTTAAGTGTCCGACTTCAGCTCAGGTCATGATCTCATGGTCAGTGAGTTCAAGCCCTGCTTTGGGCTCTGTGGTGACAGCTCTGAGTCTGGAGCCTGCTTCAGATTCTGTCTCTCTGTCTCTCTCTCTCTCAAAAATAAATAAATGTTAAAAGAGTATAAAAATGTAAAAGCTTAAGTCATAGACCAGAAGAAACTATTGCAAACAATATAAAGAGGTTATATTACATAAAACAAATACTAATTTCTAGAATATGCAACAAACTCTTAAAAGGTCAACAGTAAGAAGCTAAGCAAAAACAAACCAAATCAAACAATGTTTGAGCCACACATTTCACCAAAGAAGATGTAGAATAGCCAGTAAGCAAATGGGACATGTTTAACATAATTAGACATCATAAACTTGCAAGTTAAAAGCACATGGAGAAACTACTCCACAAACACTAGAATGGCTATGATTGAAAAGACTGACAATATCAAGTGCTGGTGACGGTAAGGAGCAACTGGAATTCTCATCTATTGTTCATGGGAATTTAAATGGTACAATCTCTTAAATTTGGCAATGTATTACAAGTTAAAATTATTCTTACCATATGTTCCACACATCCATACTTTGTATTTACACATGAGAAATAAAAGCATGGATCAACCCCAACTCTTGTGCATCGATATTCACAGTAGCATCATTTTTAATATTCAAAAACTGGCCAGAGATCAAATATCCATAGATATATGAATGAATAAAAAGAAAAACAAATCTATAGTATATCTGTACATGGAATGCTAGTCAGGAATGATAAAATCAAACTACTGATGTATGCAACAAGAAATAAATTCTGATTTGTTAAGTAAAAAAGTAGGATAAATAAAAGCACATATAATTCCATTTACATAAACCCAGAAAATGTTGATAAATGTACAGTGACAGAAAGCAGATCTATGATTTTTCAGGCATGGCAGAAGGGGAAAAATTGATTAAATAAAAGACAAAGAAAACATTTAAGGTGATAAGCATGTTGATTATCTTGATGGTTATGATGTTTTTCTGATACACACATATATCAAAACTCTTCAAAAGTTCTTTTTAATTTGTGAAGTTTATTATATGTAAGTACAAACTAAGAAAAAGGTGTTAATAAAAAGTGTAAAATGTCACTAATGACAACCGGTATTTTCAGCATCCAACACAATTGATGTTGACAGTTAATTCATATCCTTCAAGTCTATTTTTGTTATGTATATGCTCAATAGTTTATTTATGCAATGAAAATATAATGTATATAGAATGTTTTATCATTTTTTTTCAAACGACTGGCATTTCCCTTATTATTATTCATTTATGATGCAGAAGACAAAGTGAATATATATAATATATATGAGTATGTATTTATATAATATATGATAATTCAATGAAGCTAATAACTCAAATAACCTATTAACTCAATGCAGTGTGATATAATCCAAATAATACTTATCCTTAGTGGATTTAAAAACTGCAAGTATGGGATGCCTGGGTGGCTCAGTCAACTAAGCGTCCATCTTCGGCTCTGGTCTATGATCTCTCGGTTCATGAGTTTGAGCCCCGCATTGAGCTCTGAGTTGTCAGCTCAGATTCCGCTTCAGATTCTGTGTCTCCCTCTCTCTCTGTCCTTTGCCCACTCACAGTGTCTGTGTGTGTCTGTCTGCCTCAAAAATAAAGTAAAACATTTTTAAAAATTAAAAAAAATACCAAATATTTAAAAAATGGAGGTCTGAACTTAAGTTCTCTTATTATTTGTGATATTGATAAATAACAAATTTTCTACAATTCCACTTTCTCATGTTTAGAATAAAGCACAAAATGGCTCAAAATTAATTAATTACATACTTATATGTCTGTTATAGTACTAGAACACAAAATGAAACTTAATGACTATCATTTACCAAGTAAAAAATTTTTAAAAGCAGTTGAAATTATTTCTGCTTGTTTTATTGTTATTAATCGGTACACTCTTTTCTTTCAGAAACTAATGCTCACAAATCAAAAACTAAATAAAACCAAGCACTGAAAGAGGAAGAACAAAGTTCATTTTTAACATAGAAAATATATAAATATGCTTTATGTAACCTTTTCTGTTTCCAGGGAACAATGACCCTGAAGCTGAAGACACTTGGTTAAGGTGAAGGAATTGCCAGGGTCAGCCAACTCCTAGCCCTTGCAAAGAGCCCCTTATGTGATTGATGTTATCAGAACTCACCCCCCACTCAGAGCATCTTTTGCCTCCCAGATCCCCCCCAAGGTCAGTTAGTTCCTTTTGTTCCATCTCCTAACATTCTCTCAATACAGAAATTTCCAACCAGCAGATAATGATGTGACCCATACAAGCACTGCCATATGCCATTCTAGGGTCTCTGTGAGATTAAAATCCATGAGTTCTCCTTACCTGCACATGGGTAATTCTTGAGTGAAAAGGCTTTGGCTCTGCCACGGTGACTAGGTGCATATGGGGAAACCACATTTCTGTCAATATGATTACATAAGCTGCTGTTAGATGAGACTGGAGCCAAGCAAAACAAATGGAAGAGAAATTTGGAAAGGAGTTAGGAAATATTTGCTTTCAACCTAATTAGAAAAGACTATTTTGACTTCTTGTGTTCACATAATGTTTCTGCTCATCATTTCCACCGGAGGACAGGAAAAATTTAAAGGAAAACTACAGATAGTCCCCAATTTACAATGGCTCAACTTACAACTTTTTGACTTTAAAATGGCACAAAACTGAAATGCATCCAGTAGAAACTGTACTTTTGTAGCAGGGTTCTCTCACAGAGAGTCGTGACACCAAGGCTTTTTTTTTCCAGGAAGCATCTTTATTCATGCCAGCACGACTTAGTTGGCTTCCTACCCGAAGAACTGAGCCCCCAACGCCACGTGGTGGTGTGGTTTTTTATACATTTTTTACTTCTTTGTCTCCCATATATGGTAACCCACAAACAGGCAGTCAGATTAAGTGGTCTCATGTTACAAGGTCTTGATGGATGTTGTCAGGTACTTATGCATAACCAGGTTGCCTTGAGGGTTTTTTTTTCCTTTCCTTAGGGAGGGGACCCTACCACACTTTCAGTTCTGAATTTTGACCTTTCTGGGGCTCACAATATTGCCTGTGACCCTCTCTCTTGATGCTGGGCAGCCACAGTTCCCAGTCAGCCACAGGATCACAAGGTTTAAACAAATGATACATTTACTACTGTTTTGTACCCAAGCATTCTGTTTTTCACTTTCAGTGCAGTATTCAGTAAGTTACAGGAAATAGTCAACACAGCATTTATTATAAAAGCAGGGCTTGTGTTAGATGATTTTGCCCAACTGTAGACTAATGTAACTAATGTAGCCTAGGCTGGCTAGACTAAGCTGTGATGTTCGGTAGGTGTATTAAGTGTGTTATCAACTCACATTATTTTCAACTTAACGTAGGATTATCAGAACATAACCTCACAGTACATTGAGAAAGATCTCTATTAAAAATATTTCCCCCCTGAAAACACTGCAAGCAAGAGTCAGTCTGAAAAATTGTTCTTCAACTTTTTTCATTCTTCACGAAATGAAAGAATCTGCTTTACCCTTTTGCAGTGGTTTCCTCATTTTCATCCCCAAATTGAAATTTGTGGGTATGTTAATGAGAATTTTTTTTGATGACAGATTCAATGTCAGAAGAGTAGAAGTCACATTTAACTCACTAAAGACAGCTACTGTTATTCTTCTGAATTTGCAATTTCCATAACAGACTTCAGTATCCACAGGTAACTCAAAGTATACCTTATTTTATAAATGGGTTCTAATTATTTCAGAAAGAATTCCTTGGAGAACATATATTTTCTGTATTTTTGACAAAATGTGGTGATCTGAGAGTTATAAATAAATATATAATTTTTTCTTCTGTCACAAATACATTAGAAAACATTGTTTAAGGATAAGAATATGCATAGAGAATTAGATAACATTACTGAGCATTGTTGACATAGTTCCAGATATCCTGCACAAGGACTTGAGAGCAGACACTAGCAAATGTATCATCATCTTTTTTCCCTACATCTCCATAAAAATTTCAGTGGAGTAAATTTTTGATCAGAGCAGTATTGTTTTCCTTTGGACCTACTCCTGAGTGATTCAACTGTAGGAAAACATTTGTTTATGTGTGTATGTATGTATGTATGTATGTTTATTTTTGAGAGAGAGCACAAGCATGGGAGGGGAAGAGAAGAGAGGGAGAGAGAGAATCATAGGGCCTGATCTCACCAACCGTGAGATCATGACCTAAGCCGAAACCAAGAGTCGGTTGCTTACCTGACTGAGCCACCCAGAAAATCTTTATTTATAATTGATGAGATCTGTATTTAAAAAAATAGCAAAATTGAAAGGTATTAAGAAATATAATAATTATAGATTATATATTCTTCCATGCATTTCAATTTCATATAGTCACACCTGAAGGGAGAGAATTCTGAGTATTATTTTTTATTGTAAAATGTCTACATACTTATGAAAATTAGTCCTACATGAATTTAATAAAACTGTGTTTTGCTTTCAAATCTCTTCATATCCATTTCTTGCTTCTGTCGATATGCTAACAAGAAATTATTTAAGCCACTCTTCTATATTACATCTCATAATTTTACAGTGGTAAATAGGTCAATTTTTATTCTGGTCAGCATTCTGAATATGGATAGTATTACTGTGTTACTCACTTTCTATGTTGTAATCTTGGGGAGACTCATGGATATCCTGGCCATAGCTACATCTCTATTGTATCTCTAATTTTAATCACAAACAGTAGCTCTATAATGATTTTTCACAGGCTGATGTATTCTCCTTATTTGTGCTTTTAAATGACAGGACTGTGGGGGCGCCTGGGTGGCGCCTGGGTGGCGCAGTCGGTTAAGCGTCCCCGACTTCAGCCAGGTCACGATCTCGCGGTCCGTGAGTTCGAGCCCCGCGTCAGGCTCTGGGCTGATGGCTCAGAGCCTGGAGCCTGTTTCCGATTCTGTGTCTCCCTCTCTCTCTGCCCCTCCCCCGTTCATGCTCTGTCTCTCTCTGTCCCAAAAATAAATAAACGTTGAAAAAAAATTTTTTTTTAAATGACAGGACTGTAAACCTAGTAATTTCTCGTCTTTCTCCAACTGAATGGAAAGAAAGTCACACCTCCAGAACACTTGTTTGCTCCTCTTCACTTCTTGATAGATAGTCGAAGAGTTTCTAGTTTGGGGCTAATAGAAAAAAAATTTGTGGGGCGCCTGGGTGGCTCGTCGGTTAAGCGTCCGACTTCGGCTCAGGTCATGATCTCACTGCTTGTGGGTTGGAGCCCGCATCAGGCTCTGTGCTGACAGCTCCGAGCCTGGAGTCTGCTTCGGATTCTGTGACTGCCCCTCCCCTGCTCACGCTCCGTCTCTCTGTCTCTCAAAAATCAAATGAACGTTAAAAAAATCTTTAAAAAAAAAGAAAAAAGAAAAAAAATTGTTATGGACATTGGTGTGCATCTTTGCATGGGCTGTGATTTCATTCTCTTGGTTAAATACATAACAGTGGAATGGTCAGCTGCCAAACTGTTTTTGATAGTAGTTGTGCCGTTGAACATTCACATAGTAAAACATGAATTGAGTTGGTCCACATTTTCACCGACATTTGCTCTTGTTCATTTTTGTCATTCTAATGGATGTGTAGTTGTATCTCATTGTGATAATAATTTGGATTTCCCTACTGGTGAATGATGTAGAACATCTTTTCCTGTTTTTTTTTGTTTTTTTTTTTTTTTTTTACCAATTATATATCCTCTTCTGTGAATTGTCTGTTCAAAACTTTGAAGATCATAATTGCTTTTGTCTTCAGATTGTTATCAGACTTTTTATATAAAATGGATACAATTCCAGTTTCACATATGTAATTTTGAACCAAATTTCTACTCATCTTTTAATGGTGCTTTGTTGCTTAACTGTGCCTTTCCAAAATCAAGAATTCTAGTTTTGAAAGAGGTCAAATTATCAACTTTTTCATTTATGAATCATATGTTTGGCATCGATTCTAATAAATTTACCTTACTATTGTCACATATTTTGCTTGTTTTTTTTCTATACACTTTACAGTTTTACACATTACACTTTGGTCAAGAATCCATGTTGAATTAATTGTATAATTTTAAACATATGGAGAAAAATTCAAAATTTATGCCTATTAATACCAAGTGTTCCTTTCTCCACTGAATATTCAGCTTTTAAAATAAATTGGTAATTTATGCCTGCATCTGTTTTGGGATTCTATTCTCTTCCACTGAGTATCTTAGTCCAACTGCTATACTGTCTTGATTACCCAGAATTATAATAAGAACTTACTTCTCTAACATAGTTATTTAGCAATTTAAATTTTCTCTCAACACTCCTTTAAATTCCTCTCACACAATTTTGAATTTTATGTCTTTTTTAAAAATTGTATTAAAAATGCTTCCTAATTTTCTATTAGATTTATTTTCAGCTCATGATCTATTTAAATGTGTATTACTTAGTATTCAAAATTTTGAGCATATTCCAGATATATCTGTAACTGATTTATAATACTTTTCTATTATAGACACAGATCAATGCACTTTGTATGCTTTGAAGTACTTTTAAAATATCGACCTCTCTTATAGAACCAGAATATCTTCTATCTTGATAAATACCTGTGTGTACTAAAAAAGTGTATTGTGCCTGAGAGAGTTTATTCAAAGAGCACCACATGAATTTGTTATAGAAATTTGGTCTTGCACAAATGTGTGAGCTGACTAAGCAGTATGTAAGGTTTATTCTTCATATCTCCTGCTGGAGATTAAGGCCACTGGAGAGGCAGTTGGGAAGGACAGATGTGTGAGAGAGAGAGAGAGATCAGACTGGAGTCAACTTCATGGTCTGAAAACCCACCAGGATGGAGGGTGGGTGACAGACACCTGGCAGAAGTGAGGCCCTTCATCTTGGAGTTAATTATGCCTACCCGCCCCAGATACCGTAGAAGTTGAAGGAAGATCCAACAGAAGACGGAGCGGTTGCTATCGACCTGCTACTTCTAACAAATTGATTCAGCAGATTATCAGCAACATCCAAAAGCTACAAAATGGTTTCCGCTTCATTTCCACCCAGAAATCTGCCACAAGAATCTCCTTGGTGGCCCCAAATGACCAGAAATTCATAGGAATGATCATCATGGGAAATGTAGTTCAGTCTTCTTAAGTTCATGCATATCAAAGTGGCTTCATGTTTTCTGCTGATTTGGTTAGATGTTCAATAAATGCCAAATGAGTTTAGTAGTTGATCATATTAAGTCCTGTATATCAATTCTGATTATTTGTCTTTATGTTGTATCAATTTTTGAGAGAGAGGTGATGAATTTTCTAACTATATTTGTGGGGTCCTTTTGTTTCCCCTTGCTTTATTTTATTTTAAAGTTTATTTATTTTGAAAGAGAGAGAGAGAGAAAAGAGAGAGAGAGCAGGGGAGGGGCAAAGAGAGGGAGAGAGAATCTCAAGCAGGCTCCAGGCCCTGGTGCGGAGCCAGACCTCCTGACTGTGAGATCATGACTTAGCTGACATCAAGAGTTGGTCACTTAACTGACTGAGCCACCCACATGCCCCTCCCCTTGCTTTATAAAACAAAAAATTTCCAATAAAAATGTAAAATAGCCACTTAGTCAATGTTTGTTATTTGAGTAATAAGGCTTTGTGTGGGTTTTTTGCTAAATGTATTAAATATTTAAATGGTGAAGAATGGAACTATAAGAAATAATGTGAAAAAAACACTGCATATCAAGGCAATAGTTGAGATTGCTTTTAAAAATTTAAAAATAGTAGTGTTTGCACATACAAGTACATAATAGTCTGTAGGTATACCTAATCCCAGTTTAAAAATATGTATATGTGATTTAAAGAGAAATTGATGAGGGGCGCCTGGGTGGCGCAGTCGGTTAGGCGTCCGACTTCAGCCAGGTCACGATCTCGCGGTCCGTGAGTTCGAGCCCCGCGTCAGGCTCTGGGCTGATGGCTCAGAGCCTGGAGCCTGTTTCCGATTCTGTGTCTCCCTCTCTCTCTGCCCCTCCCCCGTTCATGCTCTGTCTCTCTCTGTCCCAAAGATAAATAAACGTTGAAAAAAAAAATTTTAAAGAGAAATTGATGAGAGGTATATAATTGGTGCCCATTACTGTTAACCTCAGAAACAGGAAGTGGTTTATATATGTTTACTAAGGTTCATTCTATTTTCATCCACACTGAATGGATATTTTTTCCTTTTGGAAAGATTTCAAGCATCAGCTGAATTTCTACAATAATCAAAAGAAAGGGAGGTAATGGAAGACAAGGATTCAGCCACTCAGCTGGTGTTTTCTTTGGCTTATTTATTTACAATGAAGATCTACCTTCATAGTATTTTGTTTGCTCACTAGTCTAAGTCTATTTTCCTGTAGTGGTGATTGAACACAAAGGGAGAGATATCAATACACATTATTAATACAGAAAGTGATGTTTGAAAAATCAACTTTTATATATGACACAAGAAATTAAAATAATCTACTATTTGTTCTATTAATAACTGATTGAAAATTCATGGCATTATTATATCAATTACATTTCTGTTGACAATTAATATGAAATATATGTTTCACTATGCTTTGAAGAGATTCTGGGTACTGAGATGACCATTAACCCGTATGCCTATAATTGCCAAAATGCCCAATTTAGTCACCTGAATTATGAAAAGTAGACCAAGCTCTCATTAAATATTAATATTTAATGATACAGTAAACTCTGTTTTGACACTAGACACAGCTGCAATGTTTGCATTGCAAAAAAATTTCATGAGTTCTTATTATTAAAAGGAGGGGCACCGGGGTCACTCAGTCGGTTAAGCATCCGCCTTTGGCTCAGGTCATGATCTCGCAGTTTGTGGGTTCGAGCCCTGCATCGGGCTCTGTACTGACAGCTCAAAGCCTGGAGCCTGCTTTGGATTCTGTGTCTCCCTCTCTCTCTGCCCCTCCCCAGCTCATGCTCTGTCTCTTTCTTTCTCTCTCAAAAATAAATAAACACCAAAAAAAAAAATTTAAAGGAAAAAATCAGTTGTGCAATTTTTAAAAACTTATTTAAAGCAGAACTAGATTTATAAAGCTACATATCAGATATAACAGTTGTGGCTGGATGTTTAATTCACACTTTTTAAAGTATATGCTGTACCTTCCTAGCATTTTGTTGATTCCCTCACCTATTTATCTTTTTCTCTAACATAGTACTCTTACATAAAGAGTAAGATATCTTATTTTTTTACATTTTTATGTTTCACATATTGTTGTTGTTTTGTTAGTGACTACAAAGGATATCAGATAGAGGGACAAAATAAAATGACTAAACCATCTGAACCACAAATATTTATTCTCTTAAGGTCTTTAATACTGATTCCCTACTAAACTCTATAATGAGTTATTCACTCACGTAGGCATGGAATAAGACAAATCCATGATGTGAGGACTTGGATGGGAATTTTAATTTTATTAAATTGAGGCAAATAATAATCATTTAAAAATAAACAAGACAAATCATCTCCAGCTCAACCTAACCCTATGAGAGAAATGGTGTGCTGCTGAGATTACAGTTGCATTTCATAGTCACCTAAAGATCCAGAGTGAAGCTGCAAAAAAACATGAACAGCCAGAAAAATATGGTCTAAAATTTTTTGTTGCAATGAAATATTTCAAAAGTGATTCCTTCCTTAAAATGTTAACAAAATAGTGATTAGAAGCTATAGAGTTCAAATAAACAGTAACAGGGGCACCTGGGTGGCTCAGTTGGTTAAATGTCTGACTTCAGCTAAGGTCATGATCTCATCTGTGAGTTCGAGCCCTGAGTCTGGTTTTGTGCTGATGACTCAGAGCCTGGAGCCTGCTTCAGATTCTGTATCTTCCTCTTCTCTTTCTCTCTCTCTCTCTCTCAAAAATAAATAAACATTTTAAAAAATTAAAAAAAAACCCACAAACAGTAACAGTTATTTATCATTTTTAAGTTTATTTATTTATTTTTGTTAGAGAGAGAGAGAGAGAGAGAGGGCACAGAGAGAGTGGGGAAGGGGCAGAAAGAGAGGAAGAGGGAGGATCCCAAGCAGGTTCCATCCACACTATCAGTGCAAGAGCCTGAATCAGGGTTTAAACCTATGCACCAGGAGATCATGGTCTGAGCCGAAATCAAGAGTTGGATGCTTAACCAACAGAGCCACCCAGGCTCCCCAAGAGTTACTTTTCTGATACTTCGAACACTAACTTTTTTCAAAATGTAGCTTTAATTTGGTTTTATTATTATAAGATAAGGTAACAAATTGTTTAACCAAAACTTGAAATCGGGGCACCTGGCTGGCTTAGTATGTAGAGTCTGAAACTCTTGATCTTGGGGTGAGGAGTTTGAGCCCCACATTGGGGGTAGAGATTACTTTAAAAAATAAATAAACTTAAAAAGAAACAACTTGAAATCAAATTAAGCATGTGTGTGTAAATGCCTTCTAATATACACACCCAGGAATCTTCTCTTCTTACATAAATTTTTATTACTGAAAAGTTTACAACTTCTAATAGGAAACAGGATAATGTCACTAAGGCAATCTGTCACTGAGTTTTCATAAAACACCTTTCCATCACTATCATAGATATATCCTTTACCTTCTGAAGGCCTGCATAGTGTAGAGCATGCTTTCAAATTAAATGACTATTTGTTTATCTTTTATTATAAGAAAATTTAAAATTTATTATAAGAAATGTATTAATCTATTATAAAGATTATAAGAAATATATATTTGGTCTTCAGCCCTGTTTCTGGTTCACAGTTCCCAAAAACCTTGGAATATTAAAAGTGTTGAGGGTGATAAGGGTGTCTTTTGTCATGTTGACCTTTGGAAAGCAGCCCGCCCCACCCCTCCCCCCCTCCCCCCAGCCCTGACCTCCAGGGAAGGGACCAGGACTGAAGGTTGAATAAGCCAATGTCCACAATCATGACATTGTAATGAAGCCTCCATAAAAACTCAAAAGGGAAAGCTTTTTAATCTTTCTCTTTTGGAGTACTTCCAGGCTTAGGGAACCAGGACATTTTTGAGTGTCATTGAGCCCAGGCTGCAAACTCCATGACAGGAACTTCTTTGTCAGGCACCTTGCCTTATGTATGTCTTCATCTGCCTGTTGAAACATTGTTTCCCTGAGTTCTATGAGCTGCTCTAGCAAATTAATCAAAGGTAAGGAGAAGGTCACTGGAATCTCCAATCTGTAGTTTGTAAATCAGAAACATGCGTAAGAGGGGCACCTGAGTGGCTAGGTTGGTTAAGTGTCTGACTCTTGATTTTGGCTCAGCTCTTGATCTGGTGGGTTGTGGGTTTGAGCCCCATGTCAGGCTTTGTGCTGACAGCACAGAGGCTGCTTGGGATTCTCTGCCACTCCCCTGCTCATGTTCTCTTTCTCTCTTTCTCACTCTCTCTCTCAAAACAAACAAACAAACAAACAAACAAACAAACTTAAAGAAAAAAGAAACAGACAAGGGCTTGCCTCTGATATCTGATGTTGGAGGTAAAGAGACAGTCTTGCAGAACTGAACCCTTAACATAGGGCATCTGATGCTAACTTCAAGTAGATAGTATCAGAATTGAGTTGAATTGTCAAACACCATGGAGTCTGAGAATTGCTTGGTGTTGTATGTGAGGGACCCACCCCTCCCACCCCACATCAGCATTGAGTCCAGGATCCCTAAAAATAATTACATCCAATTGAAAATTTTTGCACTGTGATATAAAATGTGGATTCACCCATTATAATATGTTGAATATAACATTGCCACAAGGGAGAAATAAAAATGAGAGAAGAGAGTTGTAGTCTAGATAAGGTCTAGCTAAAGGAAAGACAAAGAATGAGAATATGTTTCTCTGTGTATACAGCATTATGTAGGACCAAGGAGAATTTTTAGACAGATTATGAAGAGGACAAGGAGAACTCATTCTAACAGCTTTATCAGAAACATCTCTGAAGAATATATATACTACAAAAAATGGCCGGGTGACACCAAGTTTCTTACAAATTAGAGACCTAAACAGTACATGCTTATTCTCTGTCCCTCATCTAGCCCTGGAGATGACAGAAAAGAGACAGGAATTTTGAGAGTCCTTTTTTTTTTTTTTTTTTTTTTTTTTTTTTGCAGTTCTAAAATGGATGCAATGTTTATGGACTGTAGGATGTTTACATCCTTTTGTTTTCTGAGGGGGCACAAAGACATGGCCTCAGTTCTAGAAGTTGAAAGACCAAGAAGAGGAGATGGGCTGCTGTATAGGATAGTCACATTGTTTCTCTCTCCCTCATGCCCTGATAAGGTCAAGCCAGTGACTGAGAAAGGAAGGGCTTAATTGGGGTAGCAGTTGGAAGGGGTGTGAAATTTGATGAAATAAGTACTAAGTACGCCCGGAATTTAGGTTAGAATAGTCAGCAAGGTGCCAAATGAAAAGAAATTGCAAAATTTAAGTTGGAAGAAGAAACTTGTTCCCTAATGATGAGTGTCCTAGAGATAGATTCTAAATATGTGTTACTCACCCTTTGCCAATTACAGAGTAATGTTCAGTGTTAAGACACTGCTGGGGGCAGGTAGAGTGGAGAGCCAAGAACCTAGAACCACAAATATACTTAGTTCTGGCAGCCTCTAGTCCTTTTTAATTAAAAGGGTTGCAGCCAGGAACAGAAGTTGCAAAATACAGCTGCAGTGATGTTATCTTGAGGATGGGAAGTGTGCATTTTGGGGGATAAAGGGTAAGGAGCAGATGACCATTGACAGTAAAATAAAGCCTCTCAGAACTAATGTCTTTTTCCAACTCTGCCAAACACACCATGAAAAAATGGAAGACAAAGCCCTATCTGATCTTTGCAGACTTAACTACCCAAACTAACAAATATGGGGAAATTTTCAGTATATCAAAGTTATCTTCTGATGTTGTGAGAGAAAGATAACAACAGAGCATTTGCCAAAGGAAGCTGAATTATTAAAAAGTCAATACACATTTGAAATAAACACGAATGTCATTATAGAAAAATACACAATGAAAATGTAAATGATCAAATGTTTATGAATCATAACCATTTGGAAATATTGGAAATTAAAAAAAATAGTTGAGATGAAAAACTCAAAAGGAAAGATTGCAAAGTCAATGAGATACAAATGTAGGTAAAGTATAAATTAGTAAGAAAAAATATTGGTGGAGAAATTGCTTACGTATTGGAACATCTTTTTTGATTGATGACTTTTTATCTAGCTTCTGTGCTGAACTATCTAATATAGTTAACTATAAATTTTAATAGAAAAAATATAAAAGTAACTTAAGTGATATTTTTTTGAAAATTTAGAAAAATCATTGTACAGTCTTTTTTTTAAAGTTTGTCTATTTATTTTTGAGAGAGAGAGAGAGAGAGAGAGAGAGAGCAAGAGAACACGGGTGGGGGGAGGGGCAGAGAGAGGGAGAGACAGAATCCAAGCAGGCTCCGTGCTGTCAGCACAGAGCCCCATGCGGAGCTCCAACTCATGAACCATGAGATCATAACCTGAGCCAAAATCAAGAGTCAGCACTTAACCGACTGAGCCACCCACGTGCCCCCATTGTCATAGTCTTTATCATCTTTGTTAATTCTTTGTTAAGTACTCCTAGCATATTATAAATATTCCTTAATATACTGGGAAATTGGAGATAGTTACAGGCTGATCTAAGAATATGAGACATACCACATCCCCACTATTATTCAATGGTTCAGGATATATGATCCCTAAACTGTCCAGGGATCTCTGGGCTCTCACCAGTGAAGGAACAATGATGCCCTTTCCTATTAGAGAAAACATGATTATGAAAATGCTGTCCAAACTGCTTAACCCTTGAGAACATTTTGAAAATTCACAGTGACCCCTAATTTGGACCAGTTGTCAGTCTGCACATCTTGGACTGTTCTATTATACACATCTCCATACAAAACTGCATAGAACCCAATTTTTATCGTAGACCTCTTATAATTGAGAATCAGGGCTGTGTTGTCTTTGCTCATGGCATCAAATAAAAGTCATTAGTCTGGCTTTTCTTTAGGTTTCCCTGTAATCAGATCAACTTTTGTGCCCATTTGCTCTCCACTGTGAATCCAACAACCTAATCAGACTTGTCCTCAATACTGCTCTTTACTAGCTTTGCTTCACAGATCTTATGGACATGCCTCAGTATTACGTGTGCACACGTGTGTGTGCGTATACACACACATACACACACACACACGCAGTTTTAATGGAACAGTGTGTTCCAGCTTTTGAGTCCAATCATGAGAGTGACTCTGAAGTTACCCTGAGATTTCTTTCCATGTGTAAGTGTGTTGCTGTGTGCACAAACACTCCTGATAAGCTCTGGTCATGGGAGTGATGTTGGGAAGTATTCAAAAAGTTGCATTATAATTTGTGTCACATTTCCTTATAGATATTTAGCATATGAAGTTCATTGGGGGCCACACAAACAATTCTCATCCTCAAAGTAACTTGGTTTCTACTGCCTCTTTCTTACACATGATATGACCAATGATGAAAACCTAGAGAATTTTCTTTTATATAAACTTGTAGAAGGAAAGATCATATCTATGGGGGGGAAAAGAACAAACTGAAACTGAAAACAAAATACCAGGTGCTGGGATCTCTGTGTGGTCATACACTTTAGCAGGTTTCTTTAGTGTTGAGATTCACTAATATTTATGTCTACATTTGAAATAAGGGAGACAATATCCTCTATAGATGTATTATATTGTATATAATCAGTGCTGAATATATATTTTGTTAAATTAAGGAAAACAATTCCACCCCTGCTTTACAAATGTAGATATCAAACAATAAGACATTTAAATCACTTCCAATTAAGCAATTGCCTTGTAAGTAATAAGACTGGACTCTTCGATTGCTTTGTGAATTATTTTAATCATCAATTTAAAATAGAAGTAAAGTTAAGATATAAAGAATTACAGTGCATGTTAGTTGGGCAGGAAAGACAAACATCGAGGAGGTAGCAGGGGAAGGAGTTAATGCAAAAAGACAAAGTTATTGTCAAGGGGCCAGTTATACCATGAGTTGAATTTTGTCAACCTGAGAACTACGGGTCACATGAATTAAACGTGGGGCAGGTGTTGGGCTGGACGTTTCACTTCTGTTCACTTCACAACTTTAAACCAGTGTTGGATCAGGACAGGAGTGGGTGGCATTGATGTAAATCTACTGATGCCTGTATGTGCTTAGTAAAGATTAGGGTCTCACATGTAATTAAAACCAAATGAAACTCAGCAAAAGCTACAGAAGCAAAGTAAGGTAGAAGGTGTAATCCAGCAGACATTTTCTAACAGCACATTATACTTGCAAATATATTATTTTATCTCCGTGTCACACAGACAACTAGCTTTGCAGAACTGTTGAACCCACTGGCGGCTGCATCCAAAACTACGTTTTTGTGTCTTACAGTTATTGTATTCATCATAGTAGAGGCAGGGGTTAGCTGGAAGGACAAAGCATGTTTACACCGTATTATCTCAAACATTCACCATCACTGAAGAAACAGATAAACTTCTCAAACACATAAATGAAATTATCCACACCCCACATGTCCAAGGCCTCTGGAAATCACCAATCTTTTCTCTGTATCTGTGTGTTTGGTTTTTTAGATTCCACATGTAAGGGAGATCATATGGTATTTGTCTTTCTATATCTGACTTATTCACTTAGAATATGCCTTCAAGATCCATCCCTGTTGCTGTAAATGATAAGACTTCCATTTATTTTATAGCTGAACAGTATACATAGTGTATACACACACACATACACACACACACACACAGATGCACAGTATACTATACATAGTATATACTACACTATATACAGAGAATATATATATACGTACATACACATACATATATACATATGTACACATATATACATATATATGTATATATATGTACACATATATACAGATATATGTGTATATATATATGTATACACACACACACACACACCATATTTTCTCTATCCATTCATCTGTCAATGGACACTTAGGTTGTTTCCATGCCTTAGCTATTATAGGTAATGCTTCAAAGAACATAGAGGTGTAAATATCTTCTTGAGTTAATGTTTTTGGTTTCTTTTAGATAAATATCCAGAAGTAGAATTGCTAGATCATATGTTAATTATACTTTTTAATATTTTGAGGAGCCTCCATACCATTTGCCATAGTGACTACACCCATTTACATTCCCTTTAACTTCACAGAATGGTTTGTTATTTGCCACACCCTTGCCAACATTTATTATCTCTTGTCTTTTTTATGAGAGCCATTCTAACAGGTATGCATTATATCCCTGCGTTTCCCTGGGGAAATGATGTGATGTTAAATACTTTTTCATGTACCTGTTGGCCATATGGACATCTTTGGAAAAATGTCAATTTAGTTCCTCTGCCAATGTTTTAATTGGATTTTTTAATTTAGCTTTCTAATTTCTTTATATATTTTGGAGATTAACTTCTTATCAGACATATGATTTGCAAGTTTTTCCCCCATTCAATAGGTTGTCTTTTCATTTTGTTAATGCATTTCCTTTTTTGCAGAAGCTTTTTAGTTTGATGCAGTCCCACTTGTTTATTTTTGCTTTTGTTATTTTTGCTTTCAGTGTCAAATCTGAACAATCATCACCAAGATTGATGTTGAGGAGTTTGCCCCCATGCTTTCTTCTAGGAGTTTTATGGTTTCAGGTTTAATGTTCAAATCTTTAATTCATTTTGAGTTGATTTTTGTGTTCAGTGTAATATATGGGTCCTGTTCCATTCTTTTGCCTATGACTGCCTAGTTTTCCCAACACCATTTATTGAAGAGACTGTCTGTTCCCTTTGCATGTATTTGGCTTCTTTGTTGTAAATTAATCAACCATGTATGAGTTGGATTATTCCTGGGCTCTCCATTCTGTTGCATTGATCTATGTGTCAGTTTTTATACTAATACCATGCTGTTTTGATTACTATATGTAGCTTTGTAATATAGTTTGAAACCAGGGAGTTTGATACCAATAGCTTTATTCTTTTGTCTCAAGATTGCTTTGGCTAGTTGGAGTCTTTTGTGGTTTCATATAAGTTTTAGGATTATTTGTTCTAATTCTATGAAAAATACCATTGAAGGGGCACCTGGGTGGCTCAGTCAGTTAAGCAACACATTTTGGCTCAGGTCATGATCTCACAGTTCGTGGGTTTGAGCCCCACATTCAGCTCTGTGCTGACAGTGTTGAGGACCCTGTCTGGGATTCTCTCTCTCTCCCTCTCTCTCTGCCCCACCCCTATGCACGCTCTCTCTCTCTCTTTCTCCCTCATTCTCTCTCTTTCTCAAAATAAATAAATAAACTTAAAAAAATGCCGTTGGGATTTTGATAAGAATTGCACTGAATCTATAGGTAGCTTTGGGTCATATGGAAATTTAAAAAATATATTAATTCTTCTAATCCATGAACATGGAATATATTTCTATTTATTTGTACCGTTTTCAGTACCGTTTTCATCATCAATGTCTTAAAATTTTTGATATATAGATCTTTCATCTCCTTGATTAAATTTATTGTTAGGTGTTTTTTTCTTTTTGATGCAATTGTTTTTTAAATTTCTTTTTCTGATAGTTTGTTGGTAGTGTACTTAAAATAATGGATTTTTGTATATTGATTTTGTATTCTGCAATTTTAATGAATTCACTTATTAATTTCAACAGTTTTCTGGTGGAGTCTTTCTGGTTTTCTATACATACTGTCATGTCATCAAATAGAGACTGTTTAACTTCTGCTTTCTGATTTTAATTATTTGTATTTTAATTTTTATTTATTTTAATTTTAATTTCTGATTTTAATTATTTGTATTTCTTTTCTTGCCAAATTACTCTGATTAGGACCTCCAATACTATGTTGAGTTAAAGTGGTAAGAGTATTCATTCTTCTCTTATTCATGGTCTTAGAGGAAAAACTTTTCACCACTGAATATAATACTTTTTGTGGGCTTGTCATATCTGACCTTTATAATGTCGAGGTAAGTTCCCTGTACACCCAGTTTGAGAGTTTTTATCATGAAAGAATGTCAAATTTTGTCAAATGCTTTTTTTGCGTCTATTGAGATGGCTATATGATTTTTATTTTTCATTTTTTGGTGTGGTATATCACATTGTCTGATTTGTGGATGGTGAGCCATTCTTGTATCCATAGAATAAACTCCACTTGATTGTGGTGTATGATATTTTCAGTGTATTGTTGCAATTGTTTTGCTAAAGTTTGTTGCTCTTTTTGCATCTATGTTCATCAGATATATTGGACTGTAATTTTTTTTTTTTTTACTGCAGTGTTCTCACCTGATATTAGTATCATGGTAATGGTAGCCTCATAAAATGAGTTTGGAAGAGTTTTAGATGTATTGGTATTAGTTATTTAAATGTTTGGTAGAATTCACTGGTAAAGACATCTGGTCTCTGGCTTTTCTAAGTTGGGAGGTTTTTTATTATTGATTCAATCTACTTCTTAGAACTTTGTTCACAGTTTCTACTTATTCATAGAACATAATTATATTCACAGAATATAATTATTCTGTCATTCAGTCTTGGTGGGGTCATGTTTATTTATTCATAATTTAGTCTTTGTAAGTTGTATGTTTCTGGGAATTTATCCATTTCTTCAAATTAGTTGTTTAATTTGTTGCCATACAGTTGTGCATAGCATTCTTATGTTCTTTTTGGTTTGTGTGGTATATGTCTCTTCTTTATAATGTCTCTAATTTATAATGTCTCTTCTTTAATTTATAATGTCTCAGTTATAATGTCTCTTCTTTAATTTATATTTTTAATTATTTGAGTCCTCTATTTTCTTCTTTTCCTTCCTCCTCCTCCCCCTCCTCCCCCTCCTCCCCTTCCTCCTCCTCCTCCTTCTTCTTCCTCTTCTTCTTCTTCTTCTTCTTCTTCTTCTTCTTCTTCTTCTGTGTGACTAAAGCTAAAGATTTTTCTGGGTTATCTTGAACAAAACAGCTCTTTCATTGATCTTTTCCATTGTCTTTTTAGTCTCTATTTTATTTATTACTACTCTGATTTTGTTATTTTCTTCCTTCTGCTGACTTTGAGCTTAGTTTGTTTTTTCTGTAATTGAGGAATAAAGTAAAGTTGTTTTGAGCTCTTTTTTAGCTGTTGTTAATAGAGGTATTTATTGTTATGAATTTCCCTCTTAGAACTAACTGCTTTTACTACTGTTATATACACTATATTAATTTATATAACTTCCCTATTTTATAAGCATGAATTTTGCTTTTAGAAAATTTATTTGAATTACACTTAAGTTGACACTTAAGTTTATTTACAGTATAAATTTATTTATTTAAGTATAATTAAATAAATAAATAAACTTATTTATTTAAGTATAATTACACTTAAGTTTATAAAAGTTACACTTTTATAAAATTTATTTGAATTACAATTAAGTTGATTATACCTACATATCCAGGTCTTTATATTTTTAGGCTTGTTTTCATTCCAGGGTGGCCCAATTTTAGATATCTATCTTTCTTCAATATTTCATATATTCTCATGCATCTGTAGGTGATCAAAGGGTTTAAGATATGCATCTTCTATGTCATAGATTTAACCTTCTTAAGTAATACTTTCTCTTTCCTACTCTCATTTTACTTCTCTGACATTTTTTTTTTCCACTATAGACATTGCTTTTATATTTTGGATTAAGAAAATGTACCCCTTTCAGCAAACATAGATAATTAGTAGATATTTTCTTTCTCAAACAACATTTCTTTCCAGAAATGTGGTGTAAAAAGTGAAGTTGAAAGTAAGACAAAAGGAAGAAAAAGAAAGAATAAAGGAAAACGAGAAAGAGAATATCTATCTATCTATCAAGAGAGAGAGAGAATTTGAGAAAGATAAAAAGAATCCATTTTCCTTACTTTAAAAGTAAATAGGGACACCTATGTGGCTCAGTTGGTTAAGCGTCTGACTCTTGGTTTCTGCTCAGGTCATGATCTCATGGTTTATGAGTTTTAGCCCTATGTCAGGCTCTGTGCTGACAGTGCGGAGCATGATTGGGATTCTCTCTCTCACCTTCTCTCTGTCCCTCCCCTGCTCACACACTCTCTCTTTCTCTCAAAATAAATAAATTAACTTTAAAAAAATTAATAAAAGTAAACAGAATGACTTGGTCAGGTGTAGGAAAATAAGTCTTCTGGCTTTCCAAGTCTGAAGTTAAAAGATTTTTTTTTTTCTGGGTTAGTTATTTCTCTATGAACTTATTGAAAATTTTCTTATCAACATTATCCTCAGGGATTAAGGAATTGTTTTCAGAAGGCTCTAGAAAAAAGAACTTTGCCATCTAAAGGAACTTTTGCTATCTAATTGGATGCCATTTAGTGAATACCACGTTGTAGGTAAGGTTTATTTAAGAATTAAAAGGAAGTAGGGGCACCTGGGTGGCTCAGTTGGTTAAGTGGCCAACTTTGGCTCAGGTCATGATCTTGTGGTTCACAAGTTCGAGCCCTGCATTGGGCTCTGAGGTGACAGCTAGAGCCTGGAGACTGCTTCAGATTCTGTGTCTCCCTGTCTCTGCCCTCTCCCTGTTCATGCTCCATCTCTCTCTCTCTTTCTAAAAAAATAAATAAATAAACATTAAAATTAAAAAAAAAAAAAAGAAAGAAAAGGAAGTATTATAAGGGGACAGTGTGACTATCGTCTAATATGTTCTGATGTGTCAGTAGGAACATAGAAGAATAAAGATCACTCAGTAAGAAATTACCTGCCCTAATAAGTGGTCAGGCAGGTAGGGGAGTTATGGAGTAGCAAGAAAGCTGAGAGTGCTGGTATCCTGAAAGAGTATGTCTAATTCCAAGGCTGCAATGAGAGAACCCAGAAACTTTTTTATAGAGCACAGAAAAATTTATACTTCTATTTACATCTTATCCAGGTTTCCCCTATTAGGGTCATTAACTTTAGGGTGGGAACTTGAGTTTAGGCCTAGACATTCTAATTTCCATTCCAATAGATTTAATCAATCATCTTCTTGGTCACTCTGGGAGAGTGATCTTTGGGAATATTGATCTTTCCTGTGAGATGGTTCGGATAAAAGTTATAGAAAAGTGCAATATTGTCAAATGCTTAATTTTAAGGACACATGGCTCCTGGGTCAACAGTCTACATTAAGCAAACTGAAGGTAAAACTTACTACAAAGTTTATTTTCACAGTCATTTGGACAGTCTTCACATGGATTTCCCACATTATAAGGTTCATTCCTTTTGGCAAGATCATTGCCCCTTAAAAACAGAATAAAGAAAAAATTGATGTAATAAAATTGATGTTTGAACAATGCATATAAAAGTTTACTTACTTTTTATAATAAACTTTGAAAACAGTTTTTGAAAACCACTTCTAGATAATGATTATAGTATTTAAGATCGGTTTAAGATTTCTAGATTTACAATGATGAAAATTTATCTTTTTGAATGTATAAAAGGTAACTGTGGGGTCCCAAGAATGTTTTCAGACAATTTACACCTATTTGGACAGTCAAGTTCTAACAGGATTGGGGCCTATGAACAGTCAAATCTTACCAAGCAGAAGAGCTTTAGAATCACTTATAATAGGTCATTTTTCTTTATTTATACTCATAAGGACTTGGTGAATAGTCATGTAAAAAAGGATGTTAAGAAAATTTTGAGTCTAATTGGAGATGCTCTAACTTCATCTTGCACGATGTCATGAAAAACTTGATACATGTTGCTGCTTGTGTAGAATCACAGGGAGCATTGTAAAAGATGAAAGTCCCTCAGTATGGCTAAATCTAAAGTGATAGAGTTGGGGGAGAGAGAGTAGAGAGAGTCTCTAGTTCTAAGCTAATATGAAATTCAGGGAAGACAGTCTTACCTGCAGACATCTAAAAAAAAAAAAAAACAAAAAACAAAACAATGTGGATGATAGCCAATTCTTAATATGCTTGGAAAATAAAATAAATGTTCAGCATTCTATCTGATAATTGTTAGAATTGTTTGATATCTGAATTGTTAGAATTTCACTTTATTTCCTCCTACATTTTTTTTAACTAAGCTTTATTCCCAATGTGGTACTTGAACTCATGACCTTGAGATCAAGAGTCTCATGCTCTACCAACTGAGCCCTCTAAGCACCCCTAAATTTCACTTTATAAAAGAATATTATTACTTAATTTAACAAGGGATTTTTGTCAGACAGTTGGGCTAATCTTTGCCATAGAAAATTATCCTACCATATCTCTGTATGTTTTACTTTTGTGTATTGTCAGAAATTCACTAGAGACCACCAGCCCCAGCAAAGATTTAGTACAATTTATGTGTTGTAGATGCAAAGAGATCTTACTGCCTTCAATACTAATTACATAGATAAAATCATAACAAATATTAACTACTGAAATCAAGAAATGATAAGACCACAAAATAACTCATATAGAGCTATTATATGAATATATCTATCGAATCTATACTGATATTGGAGACCTCATTTGAAGTATGAATATGGTAGCATATTACCAGATAAATAGTTTTTGCTGATTTATATTGAACATCTTTTATTTTGCAACAAAAATGAGGGATAACAGTTAAACATCATGTAAACAGATATTTGTGGTAAACTATTGGGAGAATATATCCTGTTCTGAACAGTCTCTAATTTTTCATAATTACCACTGGAGCCATACAGTGTGCCCTTATGGGATTCTGCAATCATTGTCTGAAACTGATTTTACTCTATAACCACAGTTGATAGGGCAAAGGAGTTCACTTATTCTTCACCGAAGCAATCATATTATCTCTTGTGGGAATTGTACTCATACCATGATAACATGGAAATTTAATTTCTAAAGAAAAGACACATACTGAGAGATTAAAAAGCTAACCATGAGAACACTTCAATTTTTGTTTGTTTACTCTTGATATTCCACTATATTTCTGCCCTTGCATTCTAAATATACTCTTGAATTGCTTAAGTAAATATTGTTTCTTTGCTTATGCTAATCAATAACACATAACAAGACTACTGGTAATAGCTTTGATTTTGGACATTCTACTAATGAGATATAAATTCATTTAAAAAATATGATATAAGGGCATCTGGGTGACTCAGTCGGTTAAGTATCTGACTCTTGATTTCAGCTTAGGTCATGATCTTATAGTTCGTGAGTTTGAACCCCCCATCAGTCTCTGCCTGACAGTGCAGGCTTTTTGGAATTCTCTCTCTCTCCCACGACTTTGGTCCCTCCCCAACTTGTGCACATCCTCTCTCTCACTCAAAATAAATAAATAAACTTTAAAATGAATATGATATAAATAAAAATACATGTGTGATATTTTAGGTATTGGCTAAATGACATTTTATCCCTAAAGTTCTGCTTAACTGAAGTGAAATATTTGTGTTTTCTTTTGTAATGTTTGAGAAACTGGATTATGTAAGGAGGATATATTTCTAACAGCTATGTGAAACAAAGCTGTATAATACATACTCATGACAATAGTGGCAAACATAGAGATACTGAGTTGACATTCTTTTGGAGCATGATGAGATTCCACACCCAATGAGGTAAGAAGTGGCCCAAACTACCTATAAAGACAAAGAGATGTTTTTAATTAATAATTTGATGTTTTGCTAAATGATTAAAATACGTATATTGTTACCCATGGCTTAAAATAAACATGTTTGCTTCCAGTATTCTTTGAGCATGACTTATTAGGAATTCATAGAAATAGCAAGATTTCCATGTGTCTGGACAACAAACATGCATATGCACACTTAGTGGCCATCCCTAATCCTGGCTCATTCCCTTATCAAATCTATGTGGACAATCAGATAACATGATGAAGACTGCTTGGTGGTTATGTAAAAAATCAGGGGTGTCTGGGTGGCTCAGTCGGTTGAGCATCTGACTTCAGCTCATGTCATGATCTCACAGTTCGTGGGTTTAAGCACCGCGTCGAGCTCTGTGCTGACAGCTCAGAGCCTGGAGCCTGCTTCAGATTCTGTGTGTGTGTGTGTCTCTCTCTCTCTGCCCCTCTCCTGCTCATGCTCTGTCTCTCTCTCCCTCTCTCAAAAATAAATAAAGATTAAAAAAAATCAAAGCAGGAGGAAATTTACTTAATCATCAGGGAAAAGGCATAGTGTAGAGCTATGAATTGGCCTTTGAAGCAAAATAACTCAAGTTCAAATTCTATCTCTACCACTTTCTGGTTGTATGGTATTTACCAATTTGATTTATATCTTGAATTTTTTTTGTTTTTAAAGTGGGATATAATAATATCATTTTCTACATCATAGGTGTGTAGTGGAAATTGAACAATAAAATTTTTAAGTGTTTGGAAGAGGAAATATTATTATCTGAGTATGATGTAACTAAAGGTCTTATGATGTAAATAGTGGGTCTAGTCTACCTTTATCTGAAAGAAATAGAAGGTAGGAATTGATGTCACAAATTTGTCAGATTTTTAGCTCTCGGGGTGACCATTTTATTTTTATCTTCTGTTGATAAGGTAAATTATATGAATACATAGTCTAATGTTATAACATTCTTGGATTCCTAGCACATACCCTTTTTGTACAAGGGTATCAATCTTAAAATAAGAATTCTACTTGCTAATCTTTTATTTAGAATTTCTGCATTGTTATCTATAAGTGATTAAGTCTATGATTTTAAATAGGCAGATAGTCTTGAAAAGCAGAACAAAGCTGGAAGTCTTATATTTGCCAATATCAAACCTTACTACAAGCAGTGGCACTTGCATAACAAAAGACAGATAAACCTATGAACTGAAATAGAGATTCCACATATAGATCTTCACATGTATGTTCTAATGATTTTCAAGAAGGGTGCCAAGACCATTCAAGGAGGACAAAAAAAGTGGGAAAAAACTAGATATCCACACACAAGCAAATGGACAGTACCTTATACCATATTAAAAACTCACTCAAAATGATCAAATACCTAAGTGTAAGAGTTAATATCATAAAAAACTCTTCGAAGGAAACACAAAGAAAAACCTTCATGATATTGAATTTTGCAGTGATTTCTTGAATGTGACACCAAGAGCACAGACAGAAAAGGAAAAAATAGATAAATTGGACTTTACCAAAATTAAAATTAAAAATTTTTAAATTAAAAATCTTTGTCCATTATAGCATACTATTATCAGAGTGAAAAGGCAATCCATGTAATAGGAATTAATATTTGCAAATACTATACCTGATTAAGGATAGATACCTAGAATATGTAAAGAACTCTTATAACTCAACAACAAGAAACCAAAGAACCTGATTTAACCCAGCAGCTCTAATTAGAGATGGAATCTCTAAGGAATTAATTTACAAGTTATAAGTGTGGGACCATGATCTGATAGGATTTGTGTCCTTACAAGAAAAGGCACTAGAGGCACTAGAGTGCTAGCTCTGGTTCTTGTACTCTCTCTTTATTTATCTCTTTCTCTCTCTCTCTCCACTCCGCCCCTCTCTCTGCAAGCATTAGCAGAGGAAAGGAAAGGAAACTCCATGCAAGGATATAGTGAAAAGAAGACAGGAAGAGAGCTCTCACAAACTATGCTGCAGAAATTCACAGACTTCCAGCCTCTGGAATTATGAGAAAATAATTTCTGTTGTTTAATCCATCCAGCCTGTGATATTTGTAATGACAGCCCAAGCAGACCAATACAGTGTGTGGATGTGAGAAACCAGAAACTTCATTGCTGCTGGGAATGTGAAATAATGCAGTTGTTGTGGAAGACAATATGCCAGCTCCTCAAATAATTAATTATACATAGAATTTCCATATGATCCAGCAACTCCACTTAGGGGTGTATACTCAAAAGAATTGAAAGCAGTATATGCACAAATATTTGAACTCCAAAGTTCATACTAGTCTTATTCTCAACAGCCAAAATTGGAAACAACTTAAATACCCACCAGTGGATGAATGGATAAACAACCAGTAGTAAACAGATATGATGAAATATTATTCAGCCTTAAAAAGGAATAAAATTTTGACACATGCTACAACATGGATGGATGTCAAATGAGAATATAATGCTAAGTGAAATAGGGCAGACACAAAAGGACAAATTTTTTATGATTCTAGTTATATGAGGTACCTAGAGTAATCAAATCCATAGATACAGAAAGTAGAAAGGTGATTGCCAGAGGCTGGACACAGAGGAAATGGGAAGTTGTTGTTTAACAGGTGCAGAGCTTTAGTTTGGGAAGATGAAAAGTTTTGGAGATATATAGCGGTGATTTCTGCATAAGAATTTGAATACAGTTAATGCTACTGAACATTAATGCTGCATAATTTAAAAGTAACTAAAATGACAAATTTTATAAAATATATACATATATTATATATGCATATATAGATAATTATTATGTGTCATATATGTATGTATACATAGTATATGTGTATATAAATAACATTATATACATATAATTTTTTACAATAAAAATAAACTAGAAAGAAGAGGATTCTCTGTATTATAAGGTACTGTTATTTTCATTCTTTACAAATATCAGAAATGTAATATATAAGTGACACTGATGTTTTATGATTTTGTTAATTTCCAGAAAATCAAATGTATAAAAACGGAGACTAAGCAGTTAAGCAGCTTCTCCAAGCCAGCTATTGAGGGAATCACACTTCCTTGTGTTCCAAATGATAGCAGGAACTCAGTGGGTCAAGTGTAAGTTTGCAGGAAAAGGTAGAATGATTTTCTCAGTCACCTATGTTCCACACATGCTTATAGTCATTTAAACAATGTGTATATTTGCAAGTATGAAGGTTACCTGAGTATAATGCTCAATTGTTATGCCATTATCCATTGACGTCCATTCCCCATACTTGAAATATTTAGATTCGTTGTACCAGATTTCAATTACATTTGACCATGAGATAGCATAAGATGTCAAATGCATATTTTCTCCACAAAAAGTATCTGAAAGGGAGAAAAAAGTCTGTGTCATACTCTATGAAACCTGGAAATATAAGGACACTTTCCTCACTTCCATTTTACAAATGTTTCTCTTATCATCTAAGCAATGTCTTATAAAAAGAAAGCTGACTCAGCTGTATCTCTGCTGGCAATCATCTTTCCCACTGATGAGTGAATTTGTGGTACTTAGGTTTGGTGAGAAGTCGACAGTAGGAGATGATGTGCAAGCTTGGAAATCAGCTCGACATTTCAGTCTCCAAGCTGATGGAGAAGGGTGAAACCAATCCAAGCAGCCTGTGGGTTGTAACAAGGCCTGTGACATGCAAACAGCTACCCAAAGGTATTCATTATGCAAGGACCATGAAATAAACATTTGCTCATTTAGCCATCCACTGGTGATGTGGGTTCTTGACCAAACATGGTATTCAGGAATTATCTACCTTTCTCTGAGACTCATATTGCTAATTCACAGGTCAACAATATTGGGCAAAGATGCCCAATAACCTGTAAATATGGAAGTTTCATTAGTATCTTTGAAATATTTTGTAACAAGCAAGTATCTCAAAAATGTTAATAATGTCTACTTGTGTAGGAAGTATTAATGGCTTTTCTGGAAACAAGCAATGATCCACCTAACATTTGTGTCATGAGATGGACTCATTTTTGAGCACCTAAATTTGTTCACATGTACAGCCCAGTAGACTTGAATATAACTTACCTATCATCTGTATTAGTATTTCAAAGCCAAAGATATCCCTAATGCATTGTTGTGTGTAGCTGAAATAACTACATAGAATAGACAACTTCCAGCTATCCAGCTCTCCATCCAGTTATCACTGTATTACTCAACTACTCTATAATGTTGAGAGTTTTGATTCTTGTTTCTGATGATCAGAATCTGGAATTTGAAATTCTGAAATATCCAAGTTTAAAAATTGATAATAATAAAAGTGTAGTGGGCCACAATCTACTGCCATTTATGGGGCCCATATAATATACCAAAAGACTTAACTTACCCTTGCCAGGTTATTTAACAATCACCAAAGACTTCTGAGTACCAAGGTGAGTCATGTAGACATATACCTACTTGTAATTCGCCTCCTAGGTCCGCTGCTCTCTCTTAATTCGCACTGTGTTGACAACATTCTGGCATTTTGTGCAGCTTCCTCACTCCAGTCCTACAGTGGAAGAGTAAATATAAGTGCTTGGTCTTATTGGTATTTCCATGATAATATTTTAGTTTATTGTTTCTAAAAAGCCAAGGTTAGCAATATCTTCAATTGTATAAGCTAACAATTTAAATAATATTATTAAACGTTCTGGTTAGAAGAGGAAGACGAAACTTTCACCTTACTACTTTAGCCCTTGAATTTACAAAATCAAAATTTGGTAGTAATGCTCAGAAGTATGAAAGAGTTTAAGTAAATGCTTTCTGTAAAACAGATCAGGGTTAGGACTCCATTCTGTTTTTTTTAAGTTTATTTATTTTTGAGAGAGAGAGAGAGAGAGAGAGAGAGAGAGAGAGAGAGAGAGAATGCAAGAAGGGGAGGGTCAGGGAGAGAGAGGGAGACACAGAATCTGAAGCAGGCTCTATGCTGACAGCTCAGAACCTGAAATGGGGCTCAAACCCATGAACTGTGAAATCATAACCTGAGCTGAAGTTGGACAAATAACTGACTGAGCCACCCAGGCGCCCCTCCATTCTGTTATTTGATAGTAGTTTTATCTCTGAAACATTATTTAACCTCTTTGAATATGTTTCTTCCTCTATAAAATGTGACCCTCAATGCCTAATAGCTTGTTCTAAAGTTTTAATGTAATAATTCATGCAATACAATTATGATATGACAAATCTTATACTATGTGCTCGGTAAATAAATGATGGCTATGTACAGTGTCACACATCTCCATCTAAAATGACAAATGAGGGGCGCCTGGGTGGCGCAGTCGGTTAAGCGTCCGGCTTCAGCCAGGTCACGATCTCGCGGTCGGTGAGTTCGAGCCCCGCGTCAGGCTCTGGGCTGATGGCTCAGAGCCTGGAGCCTGTTTCTGATTCTGTGTCTCCCTCTCTCTCTGCCCCTCCCCCGTTCATGCTCTGTCTCTCTCTGTCCCAAAAATGAATAAACGTTGAAAAAAAAATTTAAAAAAATAAAATGACAAATGATAATAAAAAATAGTAGCTAGTACTACATGCCAGGATCTGTTACCAATTCTGTATGTATATTCCCTTCTTTTGGCTCACAGAATCTCCACAAGAGAAGTACTATTATTATCCCCGTTTGCAAATGGGGAAAATGAGGCACAGAGATGTTGCATAATTTCTCAGGATGACACAACCAATAAGGAACCAAAAAAAAAGTAGGATCCAGCTTATTATACCTTCAGAGTATATGTTCTTAACTCTTAATGTGTGTCAACTGTATTGAGTTGAAGAATTTTGTCAGGTGTATCTCCAAGTAAGTTGAAAGGCAGGAAGTCTATATCACCAGTTACAGGACTCTGTGGCAAAATTCTCCCTAATACTCTTTAATCCTCACAGGGTGTACATCCACTTAAAAGACTGTATCAATATCTTCACGCAACACATTATCAAGAAAAGTTGTAGGCCTTGTTTTGTAATATAGACTGAGACATAGGTCATTCACTTACTCTTCAGAATAAGTTTTGTATGACACCTAACTGTAGGCTTTGATTGTTTCACGCAGCAAAAGTTGTATTTTACTGGTGGATACATTTTAACTGAGGGAGTAGAGATGACACAACACATCCCATTAAGTCCCAGGATCTCCTGGCAGTGGGAATATCATCATTGCATGCACTAGTAATCTTGCCTACTATGACCAGGTTACCAAGTGATTAGGACTAGAAATCATCCAGATAATTTACAACTAGTTGCTTATTGTGCATGTTGTGATGCACTAGCAGGTTGCTTTCTAAACAGAAGCACTTATTTCCTTGCAAGGAGTCCCGCCCACTCACAGCTCTCTTGTCTGTCCTTTCTAAAAATTGTCCTCATCCAGGAGCAAAATCACTTCCTGGAGGTAGTTTGTACCCAACAACTGGTAGATGTGGGAATTGTAAATGACAGGCCACCTCCCTCCAACTTAGGACAATTCAGAAGGGCCATCCTAGCTGTACAGCTTCCTGAAAAATTAGCTGAAACCTCTGTCATGACAATGTCACAACCCAGCTTTTCTATATGCCCAATGCTGCTTCTCTCTCTACCTCTACAGGTAGGTGTCATTCTGGAGATTGTTCTCCAATAAACATCCTGTGTGCTAATCTCCGTCTGAGTATGCTTATCTTGTATAACTATCTGAAACATTCAGTACATACTATCTGTGGTTCAGACCTCTTTGCAGAATCTCTCTAGAATATTACCTCTGATTAATGGTGGTAAGATATTCCTTTTGGAGGGGGGACTCATGGGTGGCTCAGTTGGTCAAGTATCTGATTCTGGATTTTGGCTGAGGTCATGATCTCACAGTTCATGGGTTCAAGCCATTTGTCGGGCTGACAGCACGGAACCTGCTTGGAATTCTCTCTCTCTCTCCCTCTGCCTCTCTCCTGTTCATACTCTCTCTCTCTCAAAATAAATAAACTTGAAAAAAAAAGATACTCTTTTTCGGGTGATGTATCCATGATCAAAATCACAAGTGAGTATTTATGGTTATTGCACCAAAGCTATGAATTCTGTCCTTAATACCTGATTCCATTTAATCAGCTTCTAACCTTATGTATGAAAATTTTTCTTTTTGGAAAACCTCTGCCTGGCAGTTATGACCAGCTCTTTAGCCCTGCTGTAACTCTATCAATTCCTTTCTTTCTATGTCCTATGTATTGTTTATGGGAACAATTCAACTCCCATATTTCCTTTAAAATATGATTCAGTTTTGGGCACCTGGGTGGCTCAGTCCATTAAGTGTCCAACTCTAGATTTTGGCTCAGGTCATGACCTCGAATCTCATGAGTTCAAGCGCTGCATTGGGCTCTGTGCTGGCAGTATGGAGTCTGCTTGGGATTCTCTTTCTCTGTCTGCCCCTCCCCATCTCTCTCTCTCTTCTCTCGAAGTAAATAAGTAAAGTTTAAAAAAATAAAATAAAATATGATTCAGTTTTACTGGTGCGCTTAATTTATTGTCTTGATCTTTCATACCTTTACACTTCAACACTTGAATATATTTATTCTTACATTGTGCTCTATTTCCTTTGTAGTTACCTTTAATTCATAATAAAAAAAGTCTCTGAAATCAGAAGTTATATTTTCCATTTACTCTAAAATTTTTCTTTAGTACCTCCTAACTGTGTTTGCTTTCCTGGAAACCAAGAAGTTTGAGCCCTGTTTGTCTTAAGGGAGGCAAATAGTTAAGAGCAGGTGCCTGGAGTTGGACCATTTGAATCTGAATCTTGACTTATCCAGTACTTATTACTTTGGATGTTAGCTAATTTCTCTGAGGTTCAGATCCATCATCTGCAAAATGGAGATGATAATATAATCTACATCACAGAATTATTGATTTAAATGAATTAATGTAGGGGTGCATGGTGGCTCAGTTAAGTGTCTGACTCTTGATTTTGGCTCAGGTCGTGATCTCATGGTTTGTGAGATTGAGCCCCATGTGGGGCTCAGTGCTGACGGGTGGAGCCTGCCTGAGATTCTCTCTCTCCCTCTCTCTCTCACAAAATAAATAAACTTAAAATAAATAAATAAATAAATAAATAAATAAATAAATGAGTTAATGTAATAAGGTTCTAAAAGAGTGCCTGTCAACAGTCAGCACAATATATATGTCAGTTACATCACTCACAATGCAAGACTGACTATGATAGCTACTGATTTTTATTGTTTTGTTTGAATAACACTTTTGATTCTAAGATGACCAAGAGATAAATTTCAAAATAATTTTTTTATTCACTTACTTTCCACCCTTTGTCATTTCCATGAGAAAGCTGTCCTTTAGAATCATCCTCCAGAGCCTGCACTATTTCTAACTCTTGTACCTTAGGTCCATCCAGGGTTAAAGGAATTGGGATAAAGTTGCCCAGAAACCTGAGGGATACTTCTGGGAGATAATGAATACAAGCCTAATCACCTGGTACATCTGAGACTGCCCTGAATTTGTTTGTTTTATAGCACTTAATCTGCTCACACAGCAGGTTTATAGTGGAAAGACCATTTGTCTTATCTTTTAAGGTGCAAGGGAACTGGGAAATAGATTTGTCAATATTTGTTTATCTAGCAGCACCCCCTGACTTAGAATCTGGACATCTTTCTTCTCAGGTGAGTGTCTAGCCTCTGGGCTGCTCCCCAGTGAAGACAGTTATGAAACGCCTCTCTCACTTAAAGCTCACTATGCTGACAATGCCGGCTGGCAGCATGAGCTTCAGCTGGGAGCTTGTAGTGGTCTCTACCCCAGACTTCCCCAAATCGGGATCTCAGACAGTGGGGCCCAGGAATCTGTGCTTTACCAAGTTGTTCAAGTAATTCTTAGCACGCTCAAGTTTATAAAGCACTGTCCCAGGGTATATTATGAATGGAGTTAAACTGTCTGAGTTGGAATTGTTGCTCTGTCATTTAATAACTGTGATTTTGGGAGAGGGCATCCAGGTAGCTCAGTTGGTTAAGCATCTGGCTCTCGATCTTGGCTCAGATCATGATCTCATGGTTTGTGAGTTCGAGCCCCACATCAGACTCCATGCTGACAGTGTGGAGCCTGATTGGGATTCTATCTCCCTTCTCTCTCTGCCCTGCTCTGCTCACACACGCTCTCTCTCTCTCTCTCAAAATAAATAATAAACTTGAAAACCAACCAAACAAAAAATCACTGGTTTGGGGAAAGTTACATACCTTCTCCATGCCTCTGTTTCTTTTGCTGCTAGGTCAAAGTTTTCTTTGGGAAGACCAAACTTTTAGTAGATTGAAAGTGAATAGAAGTTAAGTAAAAGCTCAGTTAACACTATTACTACTACTGACATCATCGTCGCTGCTATTTAATTAATCTTACCATCTTCAGCATGTTGCTGGCTGATGGAATTACCCCTCTCCTGAGGTTGTTATGTACAGTAACGATTTCTTCTTGGACAGTTGCCAATTCAGTGAGGAGTGTGTTGTATGGAACTGAAGCTGGTTTTGCCTGTTACCAGAAAGCTATTAATTAGTGTTGCTTCTTCCATGTGCAATTTGTCTTATATAATATATCACTGGCAGACCTATAGCAGTATGAATTTGTGGCTTATATTGAATAAATCACGATCTACAGCATTTTAAAATTTACGATAGCTCAGGAGATTAGTTTCCATTTCTCCTGTGCTATTTCTGTGGGTTTCTGAATGTCATCTGACATTTTATAAGTCTATAGCATAATGCACTGAATGCTCTGTGATTCTTTTTTCCCCCCAGTTTATGATTGGTACTTTGGGCCATGTTAAAGTACTTTTTATCAGGCAATATGAATCACAGTGGAAGATATCTTGATTCCCTTGCTTGGCTCCTTCCCCACCCCATTTACTGTAAGTGTTTTCCTTGTTTCCCAAATAAACCACTTGCACTTGAATACAATCTTAAGGATGTGTCTAATCTAAGAGTTTCATTATTGAATACAAAGCCCCTACTATCTCCAATTCAGAGTCTATATTTTTATCTAATGCAAATGAAAAAAGCATTAATGTTTACATCTGTATGTGTACATATAAAGTAGAATGCAAATCAGCTACAATCTGGAATTCCTGACTGTTCTTTTAAGCTGTTTACCTTTTATCCTTCAACTAACAAGAAAACTAAATGACCTTAATATTTTGTGTTAGCATTTGGGGAACCTGGGTGGCTTAGTCCGTTAAGCATCTGGCTCTTGATTGAAGCTAGGGTCATGATCCTCTCACGGTTTGTGGAATCGGGGACTACGTCTGGCTCTGTGCTGACAGCATGGAGCCTGTTTGGGATCCTCTCTCTCTGCCGCTACCCCACTCACACACTGTCTCTCTCAAAATAAATTAATAAACATGTTTTAAAAATTAAAAAAATATTTTAGGTTAGCATTAATTGCTATGAAAAGCAGCTTAATTTGTGTGTATGTTATGTATCACATTTACTCATGCCTTTTACTAAAAAAAAGTGGCAAAATCTAGTTAGTATAACTTGAGTAGTATCTATTTATTCCTCAGCTACCACAGGGCTATCAGCAGTCTCTGAATGGATGAGATCCAACACCATACCTTATTCAAATAGAGTAGTTATTGTCATTTACTTTATGCCAACATAAAATGGTATGGGGGAAAGGCAAAAATATGAAATCCGGAGGACCCCTCTAGAGACTGTCCCCTGTGAACATCATTTTCAAAAACACATTCATGTGGTGCTATTTTCCTTTATACTCCAGGTAGCTCTAGTCTAGACTACAGGAAAGGTGGGGAACCCACCAGAATCCCTTTACCATTTCCAAGATATAACTTCCCTTGCTCCTCTGAACTCTGCTCCACTGAAACTCATGACATATTGCTCTACCCTCTCATCACTGACCGTTTACTCTCCTATGACAGTTTCCCTATTACTTCCTCTCGTTCACAGAAATTGGGTCTCCTGAAACAAATTCATCCTGTCCACCCATTTCTTCAGTCAACTCAGGGACTGCCGCATTCACAAGGATGACTCCAGCCACCTGATATCACAGGCCCCTTGAATTCTCCCTCTCTTAGATGGTTCCACCAAGTGTCTTTAGTCTCCACCATGATGATCACAGTCTATATCTCATAATCACTGCCAAGTGCCAAACCTCCCAAATCCCCTGGGCAAACTTTTCCCTGCCTCATCAGTTCCTGCTCTTCCAAGTTGCCAAGGTCAATCACTCTTTTCAACATATTCTAGCCTTCTAGCTCATGATTTTCTCCCTGTCCCCGCTCTTGAATTTTCTTCTTTTCTATTCATGTACTCTTATTTCAACAACTCTCTTGCTAAAATATCGAATCTTTTCCCTGCCCATCATTATTTAGGAACACCCCCACTTTGGATGGGACCAAAAATTTCTTTGCCTGCATGGAGTCAGATGAGCATTGTCAGAAAAATATCCCACAAAATGACAGATATTGGTGTCATCCCAAATCAGGATTTCTAATCTCAAATTGCTCGTTAATTTTTCTCATCAATTCTATTAATTTACCTCGTTAACTCACTTTGTCTTTTTCCACAATGTTATTGTAGAACTTGTGCACTCTACCTCAGTAACATTTACTTCTCTCAGCAGATTGTGATATGTTTTAGTTTCCTCAGTAAAGAGACAATATCTGATGATAGCTGTTTTAGGTTCTCTTGGCCAGTCTACCAATCTGCCTATATCTGTTCTCATTCTTTCCCCCTTACCTTTTGTGGTACTACTGAACAGGTCATACTTTGTTGTTGTTGTTGTTGTTTGTTGTTGTTGTTGTTGTTTTTAAACTATTTTATTGAGGTACAATTGACATGTGAAAGCTATACACGTTTAATGTATACAATTCAAGGAGTTTGGGTAAGTATACACTTGTGAAACCATCAAGACCATAAACAAACAAACAAACAAACAAAAACAAAAGACCATACATAACAATCACCTCTCAAAGATTTCCCCTGCCCCCTTTATTATAACCATTGTTATTATTTTGTGTATATTGTAAAAGCATGTAACTTAAGACTTACCCTCCTGGCAAATTTAAAACTGGATATCCACATGCAAAAGAATGAAATTAGATCCTTATACCATACATAAAAATCAACTCAAAATGGATTAAAGACTTAAATGTAAGACCTGAAATCAGAAAACTGCTAGAAGAAAACATAAGTATAAAGTTCCTTGACGTTTGTCTTGGAAAGCACAGACAATAAAAGTAAAAATAAACAAGTGGGATTGTATCAAACTAAAAAGCTTCTGCACAGCAAGAATTGTTTCCTTAACAATCAACAAAATGAAAAGACAATTTAATAAATGGGAGAAAATATTTTAAGCTATATATCTGATAAGGGGTTAATATCCAAAAAATATAAAAACTCATACAACCCAATAGCAAAAAACAAACAAACAAACAAACAAACAAATAACCTGATTAAAAAAATACACAAAGGACCTAAACAGACATTTTTCCAAAAAAGACATATAAATGGTCAACGGGGTATATGAAAATGTACTTAACCTCATTGATCATCAGGGAAATAAAGGTGAAAACCACAATAAGATATCACCTCAGCTATTAGGTGCACTATTGTTAAAAAACAAGATTTCAAATGTTGCAAGGATGTGGAGAAAATGGAATCCTGATACACTGTTGGTGGAAATGTAAAATGGTAGAGCCATTATGGAAAATAGTATAACAGTTCCTCAAAAAATGGAAAAAAAAAAGTCATTCTTTCAAAAGCTTTGTCCCCGGTGTTATTTACCCCATTCTCTTCCACATTTTCCCAAATTTCACATTACTCATTATCTTTCCAGTATATCTTCTACCATTCTTTTGTCTTGGTCCTTCCCACTGGCATTTACTCATAATCATGTTGCTGGTAACTTAAACAAACAAAACTTTGCATTTATTCCACTTCCCCACTCAATCACTGTACTTTCTACTTTCCTTCCCTATCACAATTTCTGAAAATGTTGCCCATACTGGCTCTCTGTAATTTCCCACCCTCCAGTAATATGGTCTGCATTCACCCTTCCCCCACTTACTCCAGTAAAACAAAAGTTCTATAGTAGGAGTAATATACCCCGTCTCAAGCCCCTCTTCCTTTCCCTGGAATTAAACAATGTCTGGAGAAATTTCTGGTTGTCATGACTGGGTTGGGGCGAGTACTCTGCCATTTTGTAGATACAAGTCAGTGATTTTGCTAAACATCCTGAAAGTTTTAGGACAGACTCCCCTGACAAAAAATTATTCCATACAAAATGCCAGTAGTTCTGAAGTTGAGATATTTTGTTTTGAAACAGCTCCTATTAAGGCCACCAACAAGCTTAATTTGTAAGTTCAATATTCTTGTATTGTCTTCATTCTACTCGATCTATTGGCTGCTAACTCCTCTGACTAAGCTCTCAGTGTAGAAATAGTCTTTCTCTCCATGTAAGGGACAACACATTCTCTTCATTTTTTCTCCTACCTCTCAGATTTCTCTTTCCTCACCTGGACTGACTATGGCTATAGCCTGACCTCCTACTGGCCTCCCAGCCTTCAAATACATACCAACACCCCCTACACTCTCCTTCCAACCCCTCTATCCAGTCTTCCACAGTCCATTCTGCAGGAATCTACCAGAGTAAATATTTCACAACACTGACACAATGGGTCTCTTTCCTGTTAAGTCTTTCAACAATTTCTTAGAAAGAAAAACTAAATCTTTTATAAGGTCTGTGAAGATCATGCTGACTTCTCAGCCTCTACTTAAGACATGCTCCCCTACTTTTATCTGCTTTTGTCTCAGTGATTTTCTTTTAATTATTGTAATGTGCCAGCTTCTGTTCTGCCTCAGAGTATTAGTCCAAGCCTGTCACTTTGTTAGTATCCTCTTTTGGCTTGCTCTACTAGGTGATGACAATTAACCCTTCAGATCTCAGGTCTACCACCGCCTCATTCCAAGAGAAGTCTCTAATTACCTCAGACAAGATCAGATCTCCTTATTACCTGATCACGATTTCCTGTACTTTTCCTACAAAGATCTTTTTGTGTAACATCTACTAGATTCTCACAGAAAACTATATCTCAGTAAAAAGTGATTTTTGTCCAAGTAGATGCCTACTATCTCAGTAAACTCTAACATTGAAGGGGAGTTTAAAATAAGATTCAAGCCTGGTAGTCTATTTGGTCTCTACTTGGAGTCTAAAAAGGGAATATATCATACTGTTTATTTTCATTGGACAAAGAGGAACAGTTTGTTTTTTACTTCAACTAGGCTTAATGTTTAAATTTTATGTAATGAATTTGTGTTTGGGGCTTAATTTGTTTTATGTTTTGTTTTTTTTTTTTTTTCATTTAAAATTCTTAAGCCTTGGAACACCTGGGTTGCTCAGTCCATTAAGCATCCTAGTCTTGATTTTGACTCAGGTCATGATCTCACAGTTTGTGAGTTTGAGCCCCAAGTCAGGCTCCTCACTCTCTGAATGGAACTTGCTTGGGATTCTGTCTCTCCCTCTCTCTGTGTCCCTTCCCTGCTCTCTCTCTCTTTCTGTCAAAATAAATAAATAAACTTTAAAAAATTCTTAATTTTTTAATTTTGCCTTAGTTTTCTGAGCAAATTTTCTGTAAAATTACATGCAAATATTCCAATAATTATCTTTCTATAGAATGTATACATGTTGTTTTATCAATGCCTTCAACCCTTTCATATTTTTCCTTTGTATTGTCGGTCAGTAAATGGACTAGGCTCTGGTTGCCTTGACGGGAAAGGGTTCTACTTACCTGCTTTTTGATCTGGGCTTTTAACTTTGATACTGATTCCTTCTTTCACATGGCAGCCTGAGCCAGGCAGTCTCCTAGAATGTGAGCTAAATGACCTAGTGACCTAGACTAGACCAACCCAGACTATTCTTTAAAGGCAAAGGTAGCGTTCTTGCTGCCTTTCTTCTTTCCCTCTGATGGAGGCTATGTTTAGGTTTTCCTTACTTTGAAGTGTGAATATCCCCCCTTCATACTGTGGAAGTAAAATGGGAAGATAATCAAAGAGAAGGAAGGAGAACTCTTCTTTAAGACTCTACTTCCAACTTACTAGAGCATTATTGAGTATTAGACAAGAGGTCTACCTGGTTTCTCTTTGTGGAAGAGGTGTGAATAATAAGACCCAAATCAGCACCCCAATAGTCTGATGTATATAGATTTTTTTCATTTATAAAATTAGATGCCTTCCAATCTTGACTTCTCCGAGCTAGTCCATGAAATCATAGAAATCACTTATATGTGTGCTCATCATAAAAATATTTTCAATATGTTAAAAATGTAATTTTTAAAATATCATTGAGGCTATATAGAGATACATATTATTGGGTGATCATAAAATCCTAAGGCCCTATACCTTATACCATTGAATGTTTTGTTTTTATTTTGTAATATTGCAGTTATTGCCTTTAATAAGTAGTAGGATGCAGACCTCATGTATTGACTCCATTGCTTACAGTTCCTCACACTTCTCTTCTTGCTGTTCACACCTTTCATTTTATATTTAATTTTGATATGTTTAATTCTTGTTATAGTCACAAATCAAATAGTTCAATTGGGATATGGAAATACTTACTTTTTCTGGGTTAAACAAAATCCAAACAATTTTTTTTCCCGTTTAGTCATAGAAAATGCATGGATTGGCTATATGCTCTACATTCTCAGCTTTTTAATCATCCAGAGGGGCTGTAAATGAAATTGGCATGAGCCCATGGAGCTAAACTGGTTAGGTTTACTTTCAAGCTCTGCCACTTGCCAGTATTCTGACATTGGCCACATGACTTCACCTCCTTATGCTTTGGTTCTTTTCCCTGCAATATGAAATTAAGAGTGGTACTTGCATGCTAGAGTCTATGGTGAGACAGAGGTGAGTAAAGGGCATAGCATCCACACAACAATGTCCATAATGAAATGAGTTCTACAGGAGGAGCTCTTATCCTTTCCTGGAAAGTAATTATGAAACATATAATCCTCACATACTCTTACAATCAAAATAGTCAGGAAACCAGCAGTGGCAGCCAAATACAATAAGTGTTTCATTGTCATCCCTGAAAAGAAAACATAAATTTAGGTTATTGTCAACTCCTAGAATAATGTGTTATAATAAAGCTTTTTTTCAAACCACTTCTGCAGTACATTTGCATTTTCTGCAAAAAGAGACCTGTAGGATCAGAACAAAATTGAATATGTTAGTCAGTGGAACCAACAGAGGAGAACAGAACTGTGATTTGAAGCATGGTAGATTTCATGTCTTAATCCCCTGAACCTTTGAATATGTTACATTACATGACAAAAGAGAATTAAGGTAGCAGATGGAATCCAAACTGCTAATCAGCTGACTTTAAAGTAAGGAGATTATCCTGGACTATCCGTGTGAGCTCATAAGGGTACTAAATGTGGAAGAGGGAATCAATGTCAGTGATGGATCATGAGAAAGACTGCACCCACCCATTGCTAACTTTGAAGAAAGAAGAGACCATGAGCTAAAGAATGTGGGCATGCTCTGGAAGTAAGAAAAGGCAAGGAAATGGATTCTCCCCTGGTGCTTCCTCCTTGAGTCTTGATTTAGCCTGCCCAGTGAGACCCATTTGGACTTTTGACATCTAGAACTGTAAGATAATAAATTTGCATTGTCTTGAGACACTAAGTTTATAATAATTTGTTACAGTAGCAACAGGAAAATGATATAAAAACACAACAGGATTATATTTGAATTGTCTATTACCCACAGAGAAGAGATGTGATCATAATACTGGTAATTTATATGCATGACTTACAAATATTCTGTGTATATGATCACTCTGCTGAGAATGATCAGGAAAATCAGAGCTAATATACTCTTTCCTTTATTTCTGTTTGATAAGGTAGTTGACTCTAGGTTATTAAATTTAGCAAATGTACGTTATTAAATTTGGTTAACACCTTCTTTTAATAATCTGCCAACCTTATTTCTGAATCAGTTCTGCTGGGTTGAAAGCAGAAAAGGCTAACAGTTCTCATTTTAAACAAAACTTTCAAAGAACAGGTTAAATGATTTGTGCAGAATTATACACATGATAATGATTGGCCATTGCTTTCAACCTTCCCCCACCCACTGCCAAACATGATATGAGGGGAATTCTGTAAATAATCTTTTACATAATCTTTAAAAAATCCAGTAGAACATATTCCCCCTGAGTTAACTGAAGAAAAAATAAAATAAAAAGAGTTTCTGCAGTATAAGTTGATATATATACATTAATATATGTATACATTAATATATATACATTTTATGCATTAATATTTGTACCGACCACACTGAGGTGTTATTATTCCAGTTGGTTCCCATTATGAAGCTGTCTATAACTTCTGTTGTTGCATTTTCTGAGGAGAATTTTGGGGTGGTGGTGTGTATGCTCATTATCTTAATTGCTATGATGTTTTCTTGAGTACACACTAAGATGTACCTTAATTATACCACAAAAACACTGTTATAAAAGGTTTAAGAAATTAAAAAAAAATATCTGGTTCACACCAGTCAAACAACTTGTTTGTTTTGAGGCCATTTACATTTAGTCTTTCAAGTATTTTTTTCCTTATATACAAATTTAGTACTTAGATTTCCTCGTAAACAAATAATTTGTATAAAATATTGTATCCTATTTTTCCCAGAATTTCAATTTATATATTTATTATTATTATTATTATTATTATTATTACTTATGTATATTTTAACATAAGCACCAAGCCATTTTTAGGATTTTTTTCATGAGTAACCATTAGATTTGTGCTCCAAAATTGAAATCAATTGAAATCTTTGGAATTTTTTTTAAGATGACATAAATCTAATTTTATTTCTAAGTGTACCTGATATATAATAGTGTTTAATAAATATTTAATAAATGAATTAATTTTTGTACAGGTGAAAAATTGGCTAATTCAGACACACATGCCCATGCAGACACACACACACACACACACACACACACACGCGTGCATAATCTGTCAATTCACTATACTGAGATACAATAAAACTCATACTGATCCTGGAGTTAAAATACTAGCATTTTATCCTAGGCTCTCCTATTATCTATGATGCTGGCAAATACACAAGTTCTGTTAAAATCAACTTCCTTTTGTTTAGAGTGAAGTCCAATATGCCAGAGATACAGATGGCATATCACGGCTATGTAACACAACCAGTTCTTTAGAGTTTAATTACTTTTTTTTTTTTTCAGAATGCTGCAATCTGCTTAATGGGCTTCATAATCCAAGTTTAAAAGTATATATCATATTTTGTAAATGGTTTCTAATTAATTCTGATAAAAGGCCTTTGAAAACATACAGCATTGCCCATATTATTGTAAATGTATAAATACAACCTGGATATTTTTCATACAAATATAATATATTTCTTCTGTCATAAATGGGTGAAAAAATCATTGTTCTATGATATAAGATGCATAAGGAATTTGATACAATATTGTGTAGTGATGATTTAAAGCCAGGATTTGTAACCCATGCAAGAATTGAAAGCAATCACAAGATAACTATTGTGACTCCTGAGAGTGATCACGGGACAATTAGTGTCAATGGGGATTATCGTTATTTTAGCATTTTTGGCTCCTTCAAAGAGCTTTGTTTTTTTTTTCATTAGCATATAATTTATTAATAACTAGCTACAGCTCCTTGGTGGCTCTGTGTTGAAAATCTTTTATTTATTTATTGAGGTATAATTGACATATAATATTTTATTGGTTTCAAGTGTACAACATAGTGATTTGACAGTTGTATACATTGTAAAATGATCACTACAATAAGTCTAGTTACCATCTGTCATCTTACCAAGTTAACACAATATTATTAAGTATATTCTCTATGCTTTATTCCCTAGGAATTATTTATTTTATAGCTGGAAATTTGTACTTATTAATCCTTTCACTCATTTCACCCTCCCAACCTGCCCCTCACCACCTTCCTCCTGGAAACCACTTATCTGTTCTCTGTGTCTATGACTCTAGGGTTTGTTTTTTAGATTTGACCTAAAAGTGAAATAATGTGGTATTTGTCCTTTTTTGTCTGACTAAGTTTACTTGGCATAGTTAAGGGCAAATTAAGGTCAAACTCAAAGTTAAGGACAACTAAACTGGAGAGTAATGCTAAAATAGAACCCTCAGATCCTGGACCCCAAGTTTTGGCTTGAGATTTATGAATAGGTAAAATGTGCACACTCAATTCTTCAGAGAACAGAGGCTACAAGGAAAAAAGGAGGATACCTTTGTTTATTGAAGAGTCAAATATGCACTTGGAGCAACTGAATCAAAACATGAAGGTAAAGGTTAATAATCAGACATTGGTAATATATTAAGCATTTTTTAATAAGGATTGAATCCAGGTAATTATGAAACTATATCTGTTAGCCAAGAATTATTATGAAGTACAGATTTTGGGGCCTGGGTTAGACCTCAGAGATAGAATTCAAGGGTCAGTCTAAAGGGTTGGAAACAGCAGACAATAGGCAGAGATTTGGGCAAACAGGGAATCCTGCAAAAGTTATCCCACACAAAGGTGAAGACATAGAGGTTAGAATTGGAGAGCATGACTCAAAGGTCGAGTAGCGGTTGTAGGGGTGGAGAAATAAGTGAGTGAGTCTAGGGTGAGAGGGTCTGGGGACCCAGACTGAGGCATATTCACTAGAGAATTAGATCAGATTGATGGCTGGGCCTGGATCAGTGCTAAACTCCAGAATGGTCTAAATGATTCCCCATTGCCTGGATAGCTGCAAACCTCAGGACCAAGTAGGTCATATTAACCAAGGAAAATAGTTACACATACCCAAGGAAGTGCACCTTTTCTGAACAGAACTATTATGGAAGCTGCAGAAATATTACCTCACTGATTTCAGTATCAAAACCTATTTAACACAATTATTTTATATGCAATAGATAATTTTAAGCCAAAACTCTTAAAATATTTTTAGATAATAACACCAGAAAATTGATATACTGATTATTTAAATTATTTTTCTTATATTTAAGTTTTCCTAGCAGAAAATGAGCAGAATGTGGATATTTGCAAGTTAATATTTAGTAGAAGGAAAAGGCTGAGAATTGATTACTGCCCTCTAGCAAGCCCTTGGGAATATATTCTCACATATTAACTTGGCTAGACCATGACTTTCCCAGAAAGCATTTACACAAAGAAGCCCTTCCTTTCCTGAACCAAAGACGTAGGGAGAATAAGCTCTGTAAAGGAACATATCATCAATCTTTTTTTCTTTGCCTCTGTGAATTTGTCAATTAAAAAAAAATTACTAAGGTAAAAATTACATTTTGTAAAGTACATAAATTTTAAGTATACAGACTGATAAATTTGTAAATATGTACATACCTGTGTAACCACAACCCAAATCAATAAGTATAGTAGTTCTAGCATTATTGGATCTAGAGCATCCTTTATTCCCCCTTTCAGTCAGTAAGTCCCAAGAGTAAAAAACATTCTGATTTCCAGAGCTGTGGGTTAATTTTATTAGTTTGAAAATTCATATAGGTAGAATATATATTTTTAGTATTTAACCTCTTCCCCTTAATAGGCCTATGAGACTGATTCATGTTGCATGCAAAGCTTATTTTTGTTAATAGCTGTGTAGTATTGTACTGTATGCAGACAATATAATTTATTTATCCATTCTATTATTAATGAACGCTTCATGTATTTTCAGTTTAAATCTATTATGAATAAAACTTATATAAACATTTTGTCCATGGGTCTTTTGGTGCATATTAGTATTCACTTTTTGGGAGGCAGATATATACCCAAGAATGAAATTATTGGGTTATATGGTATACATATGTTTTCTTTTAGTAGATACTATCAAAGAATTTTCCAAAGGAGTTCTAGAAGTTGATACTTTTATACTTCCATCAACTTTACATCCTCACTCATACTTGGTAGTCTCAGGTTTTTTTTTTTAATGATCTATTATGTTTTGTAGTAGTACTTATCACAGTTTTTAATTTGTATTTGTCTAATTGCTAATGATATTGAATACATTTTTGTATGTTTATCAGGCACTTTGATACCGTCTTTCATAAAGTCTCTGTCAAAGCTTTTGCCTGCTGTTATAATTAGGTTGGCTGTCATTATTATTATTATTGTTATTATTGATTTGTAGGAATTCTATGTTCTTAATATAAAGTGTGGTGTTTAATTAGATTAGATGGGGACCCCAGATGTGGGGTGATGTGCGGGTGGAAGCCAATGGCATTGGAGGTTAAAGAATTCACTCAAGGCAGAACAAAGGAGATAGTTTATGGAACATACCACAAAGAAGCAGCAGGCAGGACAGTGGAGAAGAGACTGTTTGCAAGGAGATAGTGGGAGGGGACTATTTTTAAAGGGGGAAGATGAGTGGTGTGCCTGGGTGACTCCAACGGTTGAGCCTGAGACTTTGACTCAGGTCCTGATCTCACAGTCTGAATTCGAGCCCCACTCAGGCTTTGTGCAGACAGCTCGGAGCCTGGATCCTACTTTGGATTCTGTGTCTCCGTCTGTCTCTGATCCTCCCCCACTAGTGCTCTGTCTCTATCTCAAAAAATAAAATAAAATAAAATAAAAAATAAATAAAAAATAAGAAAAATAAAGGGGAAGATGAGGAAGTAGGGAAACTAATGGAATCTTCCCTTTATTGTTATTTGTGCCTAGATGTAAGTAGCCCATTGGTTAGTTAGGGCCTAAGGATATTTTGAAATGGGTCACCTGATGGACCTGTTTGTATTCAGCCAGTTGGTCACTATGGCCCTTTCTACATTCCATTGCTCAAGCCTGTTTGACTAAAAGCAGCCTATACATGAAGTAATTGCCAAATGTATGTGTTGCTAATATCTTCTCTTAGTCTGTGGATTATTTTTTTTTTTTTTAATTTTTTTTTTTCAACGTTTATTTATTTTTGGGACAGAGAGAGACTGAGCATGAACGGGGGAGGGGCAGAGAGAGAGGGAGACACAGAATCGGAAACAGGCTCCAGGCTCTGAGCCATCAGCCCAGAGCCTGACGCGGGGCTCGAACTGCCGGACCGCGAGATCGTGACCTGGCTGAAGTCGGACGCTTAACCGACTGCGCCACCCAGGCGCCCCTGTGGATTATTTTTTGAAGTATTAATGGTATCTTTTGTTAAACAAAAGGTCTTAATTTAAATATGTCGTTTATTTTTTCTCTTTATGGTTAATGTGTGTCTATGCATGTGTGAGTGAAAAAAAGAGAGAGAGAGGAAAAGAGAGATCCTATTTAAGAAATTTCAATCATCCCAAAATCATGAGTCATTAAGCTATTTTCTTGTATAAACTTGATTCAACACTGATGAAAACATCCCAAAGCTGGAAGACTTATACTATCAGATATCAAGGTTTATTATAATGCTGTAGTAATTAAGACAAAGAACCATAGGTACAAGTATAGATATGAACCAAAGTAATTCAAGTCATATAATGGAAAACACAGATTCAGGTATATACTTACCTGATTTATGGCAACCCATGAAATTCCTGGTTACTCCCCTTGGTAAAATTTGAAACTAGCCTGCCTTCAATTACAAAAGAGACAGAGGCCACTGCCTTTTGAATATGACTGCCTGGTTATTTTTGCAACAGTGTCATATAGTTTCTGAAATACGAGATATCTACCTTCATTCTTTAAGATCTATGTAACTAGATGGTAATTGGCCCTCCATGAAAAATAGTGTCTTTGTGCACTGCCACAAGAAGTTTATGAGAATGATCTGAATTAGTAATATTACCTTATATTTGTATGGTATGTCTAAGTATATTAATCCCCTATTAAAAGCATGGAAATAATAAGCATTTCCTTCTGGATTATAATGGATAGTGTTAAGGTAAGACTGCATATAATCTCTTATTTAACATCATGACAATCCAATTAGGTACTCATTTGTCATTAACCTCACTTTTCAAATAAGTAAACTGACACTTAAAGACATTATATAACTTACCCAAGTTTGTACAGTTTGTAAAATTCAGTGTCCTGATGAGAACCGGATATTTGGCTACATGGTGTGCCCTTGCTTTAAACAATACTCTTGCAGGGAAGATTTGCTCTATGAGGAAGTCAGTGCAAGGAAAATGCTTACAAGAGATCCGAGAATTTACAGCAGACAAAGGGTGAGTGTATAATAATCAGAACAAAGCTAAAGACCGTGAAGATTGCAAATCACGATTGTGGAGGCATTTCTAGTTTAGAATCCAGACAACGTCATCAATGGACCTCACCCATCTTAAACTTCCTCGTGTTGAAGGAGTTGCAAAGATTAGCTGCATAATTCAGTGGAGCCACAATCAGATAACAAAGCCACAATCAGATACTTAAATGGAAAGAAGCCCCATGGCCCAGATAAGGGAAGAAATTTATCAGCTTTATTACATTCATACATGCAATCACTCAATAAATATTTATTGAGGCATTACTAGGAATCATGTCCTCTTTTAGACACTGAGGATACATAGAATAACCAAACATAAACCGCACAATCTCATGAAGTCTGCAGTCTAGTCCCTGCAAATAGTATATTCAGTGCATTTATGGCAGCTACACTATAAATGCCTGGCACTTTGACATTCTGGGAATGAAAAGATAAATAGTCCGCTTTCCTCAGGATCTTCTTGTCCAACAGGAAATCCACATGCAATATGGGAGCATTCTATTAGAAATTTGCCCAGAAGTTACATAGCAACAACTAACTGAAAAGTCTGGATATTCTAAATTTTATTATACTACATACTAAATAGTAAAATATTAAGTACTCCAGATTTTATCTGAGCTAGATGATGATGAATAAATAGGACTTTAACAGCAAAGAAGGATGGCACAGACAGAAATAATCTTTGAGAGGAGAAAAACAACTATGAAACTAATGTAATCAGATGTTTTATTATTCTGAAAATTTGTTTTATTATTCTGAAAATTATTCTGAAATATTATTCTGAAAACTTGTTATCTGAAAATTCTGAAAATATGAGTGTGTGGCCATTTATATTGAAATCTCTATCTACATCACATACTGGTATTGTTGTGGGATTTTTTTTTACCACAATACTTGGGATTCGTTGTCTCGTGCTTTGAAGAATGGAGAAGTAGACACAAAATGAGCAGCTGGTAAAAGTTTATTAGAGTATAAGATCAGAAAAGAAGAATAGTATGAAAGTTCTCTTTAGCAAGAGAGGTATTTGAAAGTGAATGCCCAAGGACTATAGGCAAGGGTCTTTGTTTTATAAGGTTCTTGTCAGCTCCTCTTTCCCTTCCCCCTTGTTTATTCTCAGGTTCTACCCTTAATGGCTGGACAACTCTTGCTGGGTTGTCCATTCCTGATTGGCTCGTTTCCATTGTATGAGGGGTTGTCTATGGCCATGCCTTTCCTTGTGAGTCATAGATTTTATGGTCTACTTACTTTTAGTCAGGTCTTTTGTTAATTCCTGAGAGAAACCTGAGGGGGAGTAGGTGGTGTCTGTTACATTCTTAAGAGGGACCTTAGGCCTTGGTGGGGGGAGGGGGGTAGTTTGCTGTGGTCAGACATTCCCATAATTGTTTCAAAATATATCTTTTTCCTCCCAGGGACCTCAGGTCCTAACTTTCCCTCTCTGCCAATTTTATCCTATCTTTTCCTATTATAGGATCTTTTTCTTTTTCCTTCCCCCCACCTCCCCCACTGTGGAATTTGCTTTGTTCCCTGGAAGAAAGAAGACATTATTACTTAATAATAAAGTTTTCCTCAGATCTTTCCTGAGAAAGGTTTGTGGAATATTTCAGGGGACAAAGTAAGATAAAAAGTGTATAGTCATGAGTTATTTTGTATTATGTGCCGAGGCAAAGGAATATGAAATAAAAATAACAGAGATTGGAGGCTCTTTGAGACTAAATTTTCCAGTCTTGCCAAAGAGTTCATAATGAATCCCTGGGAAACAGTCTGTAGGGAAGGAGGACTAACCATTCAAAAATCGCTCACTGTAGCCATACAAATACTTTTGTTGTTGTCAATGGGAGATTGTATTAAGCTGGAAGCACACCAGAGCTCATCTATAAATCTTTTAATATTTTGCAGACAGAAAATTTTGGATGATTTCAGAAGTAAAACTCACAAATTACTGAGCCACTTTTTTTTCTCCCACATTGTAAAAAGAAAGCTGGAAAAGAATTCTGCTTCTTCATCAAACCAGCATGGTTTATATATTGGGAATGTATGATTTGTCATTTATGTCTTCCTACACTGTTATTTATAAAGAAGACTGTTGATTCAATCCAAGTCAAGTGTTTATGGAAACTTAATTGCTTTGGTTTTATCTGCTGGTCCTGTCAATTCCTGGCATTGCTCTACCCAACACAATGCTGTCCGTATTTATATCACTGATGTCTTCATATAGAGTTGCTATCCAGCTTCAAATATGGTTTTAAAGGAATTTGGGAAGTGTTGGAAAGCAAAGAATAACTTGATTTGCATGTGAGCCCCAAACATGGATGCCAGTTGGCTGCTTCTGCTCACATCTCTCCTATTTTCATACATTGTTCTTTTTCTGTTTAAGCTTCTCAGCATAGTAAGAAATGATCTGCAGTGACTTTTTTTCTAAAACAAAAAATCAAGACACATTGGTCTAACATATGATATAACAACATGATGGAATATTTTTAATTGGAACTATCCCAGAAAACCCTCAAGAGATAGATGAAGACTAATGTGTTTGTAAGCACATAATGTTGATTCAAATATATGCATTTAAAAAAAACTATAAAAAATCAATTATTTTCTTAAAAAACAACATATAACTGCAGAAAAGGAAGAAACAAGGATCTATGTGTTAAACATGACTTGAAAATGGTGCTTGCACAAGAACAGATACACACATTATGGATGTAACACCTGAGGGCAAGAGTCAACCTCATAATATGTTCCATGTATGCCTTTTTTGACTGCAACACACACACACACACACACACACACACACACACACACACACAATTCCAATTCAAAGACTTCACTCCCATTTTCTATTGGCCCTGATCTCCTCTCTCTTCTCTTCCCCCATGGTTGAGCTCTTACCTACTAAAGACCCATTTGAGGCAAATCACTTGTTCACATCACTCAGGAAAATTGTATTTATGCTTCAGTCTTTTATGTTGCAAGGACTCAATGACTCTAGACTTGCCTGGAAATGTGGGCCCACCCATTTAAAATTTTCTAAACACTGTGAAATCCAAATATTTGTCACACAGAATAAAGTCAAATTAATTTTTTGAATTTGATTCTAATAAACCTCCTGGATGTCACAACCCTTTGAAATTTTCCCCCTCTTGTTCTATAATTTATAGCTCCTGTAGGGGTGGAAGACTTTTCCCTTTTTCCCTTCTAGCATCTTTGGCTGGTCTAATAATTACATTGATATAAGACATATTAACAAGAACAAAACAAATTTCATATGTACTGGAGCCCCATAAAAATATGAGACTCATAGGCAATTGAGGTTTTATATTCCTTCCTGAGCTCCTTGGACAAGGGAGTAGGAGTCTGGGGCTTCAAAGGGAAAGAAGACAATTCACAGGAAGATGACAAAAGCAAATGTTTGGTAAACAGATGTTTGCCCTGCCATGCAAATAACTCTTTCTGATATAAAAATTTATCTAAGGTAATAGCTCTCTTCCTGCTATAGATCGCCTATCTAAATTCTTTTAGGTTGGGGCGCCTGGGTGGCGCAGTCGGTTAAGCGTCCGACTTCAGCCAGGTCACGATCTCGCGGTCCGTAAGTTCGAGCCCCGCGTCAGGCTCTGGCCTGATGGCCTGGAGCCTGTTTCCGATTTTGTGTCTCCCTCTCTCTCTGCCCCTCCCCCGTTCATGGTCTGTCTCTCTCTGTCCCAAAAATAAATAAATGTTGAAAAAAAAATTTTTAAAAAGTTCTTTTAGGCAGTTAAGAGAGAGAAAAGGTTTTCCTGAGCCTAATGGGTCTTAATTGCCTTCAGTTCAAAACCACATGACAAAGTGGCACGTTTTGGGGTCACATATTCTGTCCTCCTGACTTCCATAATCTGGAATGAAAGTCAGTATACATTGTTCTATTCAGCTTTATTTTAGTTCTTTGCTTTTTGTGATGAATTATCCCAAAGGTAAGTGACTTAAAACAATACATACTACCTCTCACGATTTCTGGGGGTTAGGAATTTGGGAACAGATTAATTGAGCAGTTTTAGTTTAGAGTTCCTCATTAATTGTAGTCAGATGCAATTAACTGCAGGCTGCAGGCATTTATCTCTCTGATGACTTAACTGCTTCCAAGTTGACTCATTCATAGACTTACAAGTTGGTTTTGTTTGTTGGTGGGAACCTTTATTTGTTCTCCTGACTGGCCTCTCCACTGGGGATGCTTGAAAGTCCTTAAAATACTGCAGCTATTTACTTCTAACAAGGGATTCAGAATTATAGGGAAAGGCTGCCATAACTTGTGTGACATAGATTTGGAAGTCATACACTATAGTATTCTACTGGTCTCAGAAACTAGCCCTAATTCAGTTAAGGAGATCACACAAGAAGATAAATAACAGGAGGCAAGCGACTGGTGAGCTGAGACATGAGTCTTCTCCTGCCCTCAAACTGGGACTTTTATGACCAGGACTCCTGGTCCTTAGGTCTATAGACTTAGACTGGAACTACACCACCAGCTTTCTCAAATTTCCGGCCTGCAGATGGCAGATTATGAGACTTCTCAGCTTCCATAATCATGTGTGAGTCAATTCTTCATAAATATATGTGTGTGTGTGTGTGTGTGTGTGTGTGTGTGTATGTGTGTATAAATATCTTTTATAAATCTCAAAACAAAACAAAACAGGAGGCAAGGATTGTTGGAGCCATCTTGGAGGTAACTGTTATAAACCCCTAATCCCATCCCCTTTTTAACTCTATATCCAGTTTTTCTATCTCCAGCTTAAAGGTTTGTAATTGCCCTCCAGTTTTCAGGAAGATATTAGGAGGAAGCTGGAGGTATAAAAGTCTGTCCCTTCTTTCTCAGAAGTCAAAGTGTTTAAACATTTTGCCTAAAACATAAATGGCAGAGGAAGGACATATAAAATGCACTCATAACCCCTTCCCAAAATTCCTAAGCAATGCAAAGTGCCAAAATCATCTGAATCGTTCTAAAAGATTACTATAGAGATTTAGATATCATTAATTTGTATCAGTCAGGGGACCAACAGAAAACAAGGCATTCTCAAGTAGGGTAATTTGAAAAGAGTTTAATAAAGAGAATTTCTGGAGGTGGGGGGGGGAAGGGGTAAAGAGACCACTATGAACAATGCAATAACCAGTAATAGTAAGTAAATTTATCACATCTAGCCTGAATTCATGAGGGGAAAGTGGAGTTATAGGAAGCTGGAAAGTGAGAAAGAGAGCCATGGGGAAAGGGCTATCTTAATAGGAAGCTGTGGCCTTGGGTATAGGAACACAGACAACTCATGAAAACCTTGCTTAGAGGGAGATGAGGGAATAAACACCCCTGACCTTGGCCAACTCAACCTGAAATGAAGTTCTGGAAAGGTTCTTGATATATAGACAATTATACAAATATGTGTGTTTTAATTTCTCAACTTTAGTTCCTTGTGATACCCAGCCATATTTCCTGTCCTTGGGTTGTAAAGGGAATTATATTCTGCTTCAAATCAATTCCCAGTGTGCACTTAAGGTAGTTTGTGTAAACTTTAGTTTGGGTTCCCAACAACAAAATCATCTCTGCCTAAAACATACGCAACATCCATTCTTTTACTCTGCCTTAAACTGTATACCAAATGTATCTCTTGTTAATGTGGAATGGGAACTAAAATGGGACATGAAGCAAATGTTTATCAGTTGAGTTGGTGAAGAATATTGCAAAGTTTACCAGGTGAGTGACAGAAATCAGTAAGGCTGTGTTAAGAATCAGGTGGAGAAGAGCCTAATTCTGCCAAAAAACAAAAGTTTGGGAAGAAGAAGAGTTAAAGGCAATAGCTCAATCTGAAATTAAAGGGTTACCAGAAGCAAATACAGGTGTGAAAGCCTGTAGGATAGAATGGCTGAGAAGTAAACTGGAGTGAGGATGCCCGGGTTTGATTCCTGTGGCTGCTTCTCACTAGGATAATTGCCACTTAACATCCCTTTGCTCTAATTTCCTCATTTCTATACACAGGTAATCATAATACCCACCTCTCAGGGTTTCTCTAGTGATTACATTATTCTAATGCGTCTGAAGCATCTTGATCAGTTTCAAACACCAAATACTAGTTATTTTTATCATCATCATTACTATAAATCTAGTATCCATTAGAGGTCATACAACCTGAAAGAAGAAAGGTATCAAGAAGAATACAGGAAAGTTTAGTTTGAAATGATGATTAAATACCATGAATAAGTAAACATGACACAGGTGTATTTATTACATAAACAGGATTTGGTGTCTTCCAACATGATGCACTCATTCATTTAATGGACATTGATTGAATGCTAATTCTGTGCCAGGTGTGAATGCCAATTCTGTGGAAAATGATGAAGACATAGTTATGAACAAAACAATTGCCCTCTGAGAATGGAGACTGCATTACAATGACTTCATGGCTTCGGGAAATAGATACAGTAATGACGACAAAAAAAGAAGAATGTGACACAAGAGGTCAGTAAGACAGGGTGATAATCCATGTTGAGGTATATGAACTGGAAGTAGATTACCATGAAATTTTGAGAGCATCCTAAAGCAATGAACTTGAAACTTCTATGTACTCTAGCTAAGCTGTTTTCTCTATGCAGGTAATACACCACTTAAAATGATTCCTAAATGTGTGTGCTCGGACTTGTGATATTTCAGTGTGAAATTTACACTACTCAACAGCAAAATGAGAAACAAGTAAGGACAATGTATTGAGGCCTTCATAGAAATAAGTTATGTTAAATATAAAAGAGTGTTCTTTTTTCTAACATGGCTGACGTGTGCTGTTGGTGTTAACATTTTTATCCGTAATGAAATTATAGTAATAGTGGATGGAAGATTTAAAGTTGTTTTTAAAGCTTAGTAGACACAGTTGACAAAATGTAAATTTGGCAACTCACTTGATCTCCAGACTTCATTTCTCTAAATAGTTTCATTTCTGTGAACCAAACCATTCATGTGAGCCACTAACATAAAGACTGTTAGATCAATAGCCAAAGCAGATACCTATTTATGACTTTTCTCTGAATTAGCCAAGATAGACTTTTGTTTTCTTATTTTTAAAATAAACAAGTTGGAATATATGCTCCACAAATTTTCTACTTGAACAATATGCCATGTTGAATTTTTAGCATTTCTCCACAGTCCCAAAGTTGTGTTGTTAGGAAAAAAATAAGCGAATGAGGGGACAAACTTCTAGTCAATGATAGAGCTTTAGCAAACCAGAAACTAATGTACACATTTTACTACTAATCACAGATCATCTTATTATTTTTAGCAGTTATTGAAAAATAAACCTGGCAACTCCAAATAATATAAGAGCTAAAAAATTATATTGTTTCTTAAGGAAAATAGTACTGCTCAGTGCTATAAATTATTTTTTTAATAAACCCAATTCATTTCAGAAAATGGGAAACACTCAGAAGTATTGAATTTTTCTTTGTGTTCTGCCAGAAAAATTCAAACCATAAATGCTAAACTTCAAACACTAGTGAATTTTAATTTTTAATATAAATGTAAGAAAAACATTCTTCCAGTTTTTCTGCCCTTTCTAGTTCTGCCCTGATCTGAGCCCTTTCTAGTTCACTTCTTGCTGTTTGACCTTTACAGAATTATTTATTACTCCCTGTACTTCCCCAGATACCCCTCTTCCCTCAGCCTTCACCAAGCCTGACAAATGGACAGGCTATTCCGTATGGGTTACATAGTACAAGTATCAGTACTACCTAGATCTTCAAAATCCAGAATCTAGATAAAAATAGTGGGCTAAAGAGACCGTACAATGCTGCAATTATGGTACAGGAAGAGGAAGATATTTGAGATTATAATTTGACGGAAGAATAGAAGGCAATCAAGGCCAAGTATCCTCCAGTTGTTGGGAAGTACAAGTATATGGATCATACAGCAGATATCCCATTACATGCATTCGGAGATACTCTGGAGGAAGCATTTGAGCAATGTGCGATGGCCATGTTTGGTTACATGACAGATACTGGGACTGTGGAGCCTGTCCAAACTCTAGAAAGAGAAAACCAAGGAGATGACTTACAGTCTCTTCTGATTCACTTTTTGGATGAGTTGCTTTAGGTGCTGATGAATTCTTCATACCCTGGGAAGTGAAGGCACTTCATACGATCAATGAAATTTCAGATTACAGTCAATTGGGTGGGGAGAAGAATTTTCATTGTTCACATAGCCTCAGGGAACTGAAATCAAAGCAATAACCTACTTGGCGATGCAAGTCTATAATGAAGAGAAGCCAGAAGTCTTCGTGATCATTGACATTTAAGATACCAAAAAGACAACAGCAAAACCCCCCTCCTATGAAGAACTGTTTTTTTTCCCCCTCTTCTTTTTAAAAAAGATACCATGATACTATGATCTGTTGATATATGGAGATTTTCAGAACAGAACTTTTAACTTAAAGTGTGACTTTCAGAAATGGAACATTAAGGGGCAGCCTTGGTTCACGTTACCCAAATATTCCAACTTTAAGGAATTCTTCAGATGGCAAGTATGGCATCTCATCTCTTAGTTCCCTGCTAAAGAAGCAGGTGCCTCTACCTTTCCAATGGAACATAAGCCACCCTGACTGGTCCTCAAAGGGATCAATGATGTAAGCAGCAGCCTGAGATACTCAACCTTGCATAATTGAATCCATTTTGAAAAAAAAAATAATAACAATTTGAGAAATCCTACAACCAGGACTTTGCTTTTTTCCCAAATTGGTTGGAACATATATTTTCTAAATGTACATTAAGAGAGGTTGTGTTTTAGATTCCTGTTGGACAAAGCCATCCTGAATTCTGCCTGGTTTTCTTAGAAGAAATAATTATAGTTGAACAGCTGGAAGACTTCTCTAGAAAGAGTCTTGAGTTTCTGTCTCTCTCTCAGGAGTTTTTAAAGCACTAATATACAGACACTGTCCTATTTTCCCATGAGAAAAATTCAGTACCCTTACAAATGGGCCCTTCCTTCTAACATGTGATTTTATATTAAAGCCACTATATTTATATAGTTAGAAAAGAAAATAACTGTTTTACATTTCTTTGTTTTTTTTTTTTTAGTTACCTAATTTCTTCATCACTGGAAAACCATGTTAAAAATGACTTGAGTGTTTTCAAAGTAAAAAAACAAACAAAAAAAAAATGATGGGCTCTAACTTTTACAAAAAATACAGGCAAATTGTGACTTATTTTAAGCATTATTTAAAATAAGTGACTTATTTTAAGCTCAGGATAAGCATCAGAAAATCACAAAGCAAACATACAATGTGTTATGCTTCAATAATGTCAATACTTGTGAACCCGCTTTATGCATTATTATATCCTATACAGGATCCCCTGGTGATTCTTCATAGCTTTTATGAAACATTTTATATTCTTAGTTAAAAAATCACTTCCCTCAAAATTTGGACCTGCCTACCTCTTTTTTGTATTTGCCTCTGTAACCTCGTAAACCTCATTTGGAAATCTCTGCCTTTGCGTTGAGTAAATCATTTCAAAGCTGCTTCTGGTAAGGGTGGATGAGATAACACAAGGAGCATGTTTACATAACATGTAGTCATTTTTCACCATTTTTTTTAAAACTGTAAACTGAATTGGCTCTTTTTACTTTATAATTACTTTCCCTGTTTGTTGGCGTTGGTACCTTTTATTTTTATGCTCAAAATATTTGCTGATCTACGGCTGTCAGCTCATATTGGAGAATGAAACCCTTCAGACGCTAACTGGAAGCTAGTATGTAAGGGCGGGGCTTAGCCACTGGTAAACTTGACCATAGAGTAATCACACATCAGAGTGGCTTATCTTCTAGATACCCAGGGGTTTACCTGTCAGGGTCAGGTAAACCGTGTTGATGGAGAAGGGTATCTCATGGGATGCTTAAGTCCAGGTATGGCTTCTCTTGTTTTCCAAAGTGAATTCCAAACTGCAAAGAAATTTTAATGCTTCTGACTCTCTTTTTACTTTTGCTTTCTCCCTCCCCTCTTCTGATGTTTTTGTTTTTGTTTTTTTTTTTTTTTGTTTGTTTGTTTCTGATTCATGCACAACTAGTAAATTATTCCCCATTGGTGGGTGGTAACAATAATTGAAAATTCAGTTTTATTGTCTGGTGTTCTTGGTTGATGGAGGATAGAAATCTAGTCTCCACTAGGTGGGACATGATGGAGACTCCAGTTTGTTAGTCATTTTCATTTATATGTCTATTTTCAAGCTCAGATAAATGAATAATTTCATGCCTTCTAGTGAAGGAATGTGAGAGTTTTTGTTTGTTTACTTGTGACCCGAGGCTGAAGTTACAGAATTGCAGCTGTAAGCTCTATATGTGTATTTAAACACTTGAGTCTGTGTGTCTATAATCAAGAAGAACATTGACTTTCGTTGTGTGAGTAGGAAATGTCTTCCTACCACCAAAAATCATAAACAAATTATTATAAAAGGGATGTACATGACTATGCAAAGTATGCTATGTGACAGGCAAATGCACAGAGAAATTAAAGAGTTAATTTTATTCACTCTATTGCAATAGGGAGAGAAGGATGAGGAAAATCTCAAAGAAAAGGATGAGTCAGGGGTTTTACAGAGGCAAGTAAACAAAGGAGTCATAAGTGTTATGAGAGCTGTGAGCAAGGGGGGAAAGTGTCTTATCTCTAAATACGTGACAGCAGGATGGTCCTTTGTGATTAGCCTCCTCTCAGAACACACAGAGTGGGGAGGGGTGGTTCTTGTATTGTTGTTTTCCAGGAAGATGGTGTTCAGATAAAATTCAACATTGACAGTTACATGTATTCAGTTAATCTCTTAACATGTTTTCGTGTGACAATTCTCATTTACCTACCTTTCATGTTTTTCTCTGTAAGGTAGAAGTTAGGATATTTTGATTAGAAGTTATAAATAGTATTGTTCATGAAGTTTATATGAGGAACAACACTGACAGGTGTATACGTTCTTTTTTCAAGGAGAAATAGAATACTTTTACCTTAAAGCTTCAGTTTGTTCTAAAATATGAAAGCATATAGAGCAACTAACATACAAAGAAAAGCAAAACTATTCTATCACACCTGAATCTGAGTAGAAGCAATGATATAGATAAATGCTTTTACAAAGTTTGCTCAGTTCCAACGGGCTTCCTCTTTTGTTTTATTGGTTAATGCCTTCCTTTCCATTAGGAAAGATTATTCTTTACCTTCTATGTAATGTGCCTAGATAACAAAGATTCCTTTTCTTACCAGAATTATTTTTAATCATTTCAAAGAGATAACACCCCTATCTCCCTATTTCTGTGAGAGGTAGGAGCTTAATTGTGGTGGGGTGCCTTGCTCCAAGTTATAAAACTACTTTCTGTCATAAAGATGTGAGAAGTTTATTTTTACTTTGAAAAAAAAAAAACTAATTAGTAAACAGAGATGGTTTATGACATCTCCCCAATCTTGTCCAGTACTTTTCTTCTAGCTCACCCCAGCCCTTAAAAATCCTACAGCCCTCTGCTTTAGTGTAATTGAATTGACTTAGTTCTGGTCTCTCCCCCTATTGCAAAAGTCTCATTTTCTCCCCTATAATAATCTTTTTGAATAAAAATCTGTCCTTACTAAGTACAGATTGGTTTTTGATTTGACATAATTACGTTTGTGTAAGAACAATGATTTTCTCTTTAAAAAATATTTGAACACCTTAAACATCACAATGTGGAGCCCCCCCCACACACACACATACCCCAAGGGAAAAAATAATCTTTTAATTTAAAAAGTAAGGGACAGAATTAGCTGCTGGCATTCTAGGAGCAGGGAGGAAGATTAGAATTAGAATTCTGATTTACCATATAGAGATTACCATGTAACATGCCTTCTTTTCATTTATTTTTTATAATTTATCCTTGCTCTGTGCTTCATTCTGCATCCATAAATCCAAAGATTTTTTTTGTTCAATTTCTCCATGTATAAAACTCCCATTTGGAGCAGGTGGGGGTCATTTGCCTCTAGAGATAAAGAGGGGCACTGAAGAAGAGCCAGAGGGGGTTAGCTCTTCTAAATAAAGATTTTAATCAATTATATTTCTTATATATCAGTCATTTACATACATTTATGCTTTCCAGACCGGGTTATAAATTCATGTTCTAAAAATATCATATTTTCCACTGATAGGAGTAGTACAATATTTATAGGCATATTTGTTTGTTGAGCAAATATGTAATAAGCATACAGTCACCATATTTGTTTATAACTATAAATTACAAATGTCCCTAAGAGTTTGTTCTCTTCTTTTATACACAGTAAAATATTTTGAGTTTTTAAAATTATTTTATATGATGATGATGATGATGATGATGATGATTTTAAGGACAGGCATCATCATTCAAGTATTGTTGTAATTGCATTTGTGAAGCTCTGCATTTCTGCGGTGGCAAACCAGACTGAGTTCCCCCAAAATTAAAAAAAAAAGTCATTACTAGTATGAAATTTTGAAGTGTGAGAAGAAAGGGATTTTTAATGTGAGCCCTCGACATGTTCCACAAAGGGCTTCCCTGAATCTAAAAGGAGAAATGACTCAGGAATCCCTCTATTTAGGAGTAGAGGGGAAATGTGTTGTAATTTTAGCAGTGCCAAGGAGTGGTACAGATGGGACGCCGAGATAGCCAGGCAGATGGTGCCAAAGCAAGAACGGCAGCTGCTGGTGCGTGAGAGCAGAGCAGATGGTGCAATGACACGGGCCACGGCAGCTATCAGCAGCGAGAAGTCCAAGTTCACATTCGAAGATTCTGCAACAGCTGTCCTGCACCTAGCACAATATGAAGTCATTCATTTCAATGATCATTTGTTAGTGTGCATTGGTATAGAGTGTTAGGTAAAGACCACTAATGATCATCGATCAGAGGAGATACCTCTATAAGAATAGTCATTGATTTCATATTTTCAGTAAGCTGAGGGAGTAAAGCAACATTTATTCATTGCATGTCTCCTTGCAGGGATGAGAAGACCTAATATCTGCATGCACTAGGCATCGCTGTTGATGTTTTTTAAGCACTACCAAGACATATAATTTCTTAATCCTTAAAGCTAGTTTTCCTTGAGGTATGAAAACACTCAGATGTATGAGACACACAGGATATTGGCTTAAAAATGCAAATTCCTGTGTTCTTTCCTGAAGCATTTACATTAGAAATTCTAGGAGTGAAGGTATAAATCGGTCAATAGCAAGCTTCTCCAGGGATTTTTCTTCCTACCAAGTTTAGGGTCCCCATTTTAAGGATATTTGAGGGAAAATTAAAAACAACAAAAATCTGTGTGAAACATAGTGTAGCTGCAAATTCAAGAAATATATTTGACACAGTGTATGGCTAGATCCAGGAACTCTGATGCCTTTTCTCCTTCCCTTTCTCCCTTTCTCAGGTCAGCTTGTCTCCTTTGGGCCTCTCTTTCTGGAAAATCAGAAGGTTTACCTTCCAAACAACTTCTTTGCTTGTGACTGAAAATGACTGTGTTCTTAATGGGGTCATATTTTCATTCTGGAAAAGAATCATCCCCAGCTCTGCAGTAGGGATGTTTTCATCAGCTCCCCAAGTGTAAGGACTGGGGAGATAAGTGCTTTTGGTCATTTGAGAAACTGAATATAGTTTAGTTAAACTCTCACTATACACAAGATGGGGATGGGCCTGAAAAATCAACAGAGGGCAGATCAAAATAATCATATACTAAAAAGTTTGAATCTTATTATTGAGTAAATGAAAAACATTGAAAGACTTAGGCAATTGGCAGCTATAGATAATCATTTTAGAAAGATCACCTTTATCATTCATTCCCTGTATTCTTAGGTATAAATATTGTTCAAAGACTCCCTGAAATACTAACAGAGGGATCTTGACAATGGATCTCCTCTCACATGTCCATCTTCCCACCTCAAAATGTACTTCTTTTAAAATTGACGAAAGGATAAAAACCAAATATTTTGAAAAGAATTTACTGAGAGACCCAGAACTTATAATTCTGCAATGTTTTATTCCTAGGACAAGAGTAGTAAAGTGTATTGTCCACATTAAAAAAAAAATGAAAGAAAGAAAGAAAGAAAGAAAAGAAAGAAAAGAAAAAGAACCAAAGAAAGAATGCTATTCATGTAAGGAATTGATATCTTTGTGCCATGCTTGCAAACTTGATTGTATCTGATTCTTTGTGATATGAAAATGCCCCATCTAAAAATTGATTTTGTCTATATCCTCACCTAAGCATTAAAAAAAGTTAAATATTAAAAGTTGTCAAGCAGCTTGTGGATTTGTGACGATATAAGAAAAATACTTCTCCATTATTAAGTGCTTACAACATGTTAAGAATTTAACATATAATATCACTGGATTCCCCTTGTAATTCTACAAGGAGATACTATAATTATTTCCATTTCTCAGATGAAGGAATTGAGAATCTAAGATATTAAATAGCCTAGCCAAGATCATGTAAGAAGTAAGTGGCTAAGAAAAGACTTGAACATTTCTCTGTCAAGAGATGATATTCTTAATCAGTATGCCCATCATGGCAGTGGCAACAGATTTTATCCTCAATTTTCTAATTTATGAAATGGATATAACACTACCCATTGTGTTATACCTGAGAGTATTAAATGAAACACACATGCACATAAATGGCTAAGGCAATAATTTAGACTTATCATCTGCAACGTGTTAACTCTTGAATCACTGTGGCTTTGGAAGAAACAGTTGGAGCACTGTTTACCAGTATGTTTGTATTCTTAGGGTAGGAAGTAACTCAGGGGCACCTCGGTGGCTTTCTGCTCAGTATATGATCTCACAGTTGGAGAGTTTGACCCCCCGGGATAGCTGTCAGCACAGAGCCTGCGTGGAATTCTCTCTCTCCCTCTCTCTCTGTACCACCCCCCCCATACTCTCTCACTCTCTCTCAAAATAAATAAATAAACTTAAGAAAAAAAGAAGTAACTCATTTCACCTTTGCTCACAGTTTAATGGCTGGAGAGGTACAAAGGCTGAGAAGTATGGGAAGTAGATGGACCATTTGGTGAGCACCACTGTCAATGAAATGCAGCCAAAAAAATCATGTTTTGATTTCAAGAAAGGATTGTCATGATATACATCTTAATTCTGCCTCAACAGTCATACAATTTCAGGGAGTATTTAAATGGAAGTGAAAATTTTGACCTAATCTTCTGACACTTTAAACTGTATAATTCCATCGTTTATAATGTATTTCAGTTTTTTTAGGTATTGTAACTTTCTAACTGGTCTTCCAATCACAGATGTTTTAAAGAATTTATATATCTTTATTTTTATAGATATTTTTCAATTACTCTGTTTTTCACATAACATAGTGAGATTTTATATTCCTGGTTTTAAAACATGAGCCATTGAACCAGTCAAGTTAGATGGGGGATATGTCTGCCTCCTTAATCTCTAAGAACCAGGTTTTAGTCATATCATGACTCATAATTAGCAAAATGCCAGCAGACCTTCCCCCCCTTTTCTCATGCAGGGTCTAAATGAAGAATATCAAAGAGTCACTTTTTATTTATAACATCAATTATAAACACTCTACATAACACACAATCATTCATGAGAATGTTTTCCTTGCTTCTTGCTTATAATTCTGAGCTCTTACGATTTCAAGAGCACGTTATAAAACTATGGTTAACATTTTACAAACATATAATGAATTTCACTAAGAGCTTATTTTGCCCACAAATTTTCTTGCTTCATAACTTCCTATCAGTACATGATAACCATAACTAAGGAAATAATTAATTTTCATTCTAGGAATTCCTATAGGAATAACTTATTTTTCTGGCAGTGTTCATGAATACTTGCAGATATGCCAAAAATAAATCATGAGAGCGTGCTGTTTGTCAGGATATTAGCCCCAAAATGGGTTATTGTCAGCATCTAGCAGATGTGAGGTGATGATGACACAGTGGCAGGTCATATTCCCAACTAGACTTGCCAGTCCTTTGAGTAATAGAAGCCAAGGCATGTTAACCTTGACTTAGGCTAAAATATTCCCCTAAAATTTCTTTTCCTCACTAACCCATAAGGAATCAAGGCTTCTTAGGCCAATTAATATATCTAATCCTAAAGATAAATAACCAAAGGAATAAATACAGAGGATGTATAGACAAAGAGGAACCATCTGACTTGATGAAGGTGAAGTTTATTCTAAACAGAAGAATCTTAAACTTTTAATTGTATTTGGTCCCTTTACATCTAGTGGATCTGTGCCATTATCATAATGAGTTAACTTAGAACTTGTTTCTACTTATTTTTCCACTTACAGACATATAAGCATGGTTATAAGAAGCTCAATCATTTTAGGGGAACTCATTTTAAAATTATTTTCCTAAAATATGAGATTTTTCTACCTTAGCAAAATGGATTCAATTCACCATGTAAAAACATCCATTAATTTGCTATAGATACTTGCTTTTTTAATAAAGTAAAAGAATTGAAACTAATCTACTCATATTTAATGAGTAGACAGTCCAAAAATGACATTGCAGATTTATTTTTAGGAAAGCCCTAAGAAAAAATTATGTGACATCTGTTCTTGTTATAATCAAATAAACTTTCCCTATCTATTCAGAAGGATTTCCTTAGTTACCAACTTTCTAATGTGTTTTTTATTCTTCATTATAGGTAACTCAAAAAGTATGTTTACCATGTCTGAACTTAGGTGGTAAGATGAAGACCCACTATTTTATATTATATATATATTTTATATTTAAGACCCTGTCTTTATGAGTATATCTACAATGTAAAGGGTTTACTCTTTAGTCTTGGACATATAAGAGCTTTGTAAAATGTTTTGTGAGCAAAATATATATTCAGAGTATCTCAGTGTCTGAACTTTGAATGAAGGGATAACGAAATAGCATATATTGTTAGAGTAATTTTTCAGATAATGATAATGAATTTGATATAGTCTATCATTTTGTATCTTTACTGCCAAATGCTCAGCTAGTCTCTTTGACTAACTCTAACTCTAACAACACCCCTCTCTGTACTTACCCAAAGACATAGCTAGAGATTCTTGAGGTAGGATGCTAATCCAGCATCTTTCTGGGGCATGACATTGGTCTTATCTTATGGACATTTTTCTCAATATTAGGTTTTTTAGTCTAGATACCAATATTTTGATTAATGTCAAAGAGCTAGATTTTCAGTTAATAGAATAAGGATTGACACAGAAATCAAAACATGTAATATTGGAAATGCATGATTAATTTCTTTCATTGGAAAATGTTGAATTTCTTTCACCTAATGAGATTTATTCTCTAATTTTAAAGAAAGTTTATTAAGCACCTTAATACTTAAAATATTTAATATCTAAGTAGTGACATTGGTTATTCACAGTGCCCAAATTGACTATGTGAGTATCAACTTTGCACATCATTTTGTGCATCAAATTTCACATAACGCCTCCATTATTTTTTATTTGGGTTTTACTATTAGTGTGTTCATCAGATCACATTATTTCCCAAAACAGTTATTGAAATTTGGTTACCCCAGTGACACATTTGAATGTAATTTTAACTCTTCCTTTAGCATAGCAACTAAAAGGGAAAGAAATGACAGGATAATGAATTAATAGCAGTTTGGAGATACAAAGTATTTAGGAGTGCTGCTTGAGAAAGATAAATGTTTATAAAAAGATATATGCTTGCAATTCATTGGGAATGAATTCAGTCTCAGTCCTCCCCACTCCCTTAAAACATCTCCACAAAGTAGTATAGCCTTCAGTAGCCAATAAAATGCTTTGAGCAACTCAATGGTCTCTTTTATTTCTAACCATCCACCTTTACCTTTCAGCTTAGGGTGGAAACCAGCCTTACTGATATGTAAAAGTTTGGGATAATGAAAGCAAGGAGATTAAACTAAATGTAGATGTGTAAACCTTGGTATTTTAAAGAAAAGAACAAACCTCTAAGAAAGACATGGCTAGAAGTCTCAACCAACCCCCTTTACAAAAATGTGTTTCATTTTCAAATAAACATATAATGAAAAAGATACAATTTGGAGCAACTAGGAGAAATATTGACAAAAAAAATCCCTGTCAGGGGGAGCCTGGCTGGCTCAGTTGGTATAGTAAGCTACTCTTGATTTCGGATTTGTGAGTTCAAGCCCCACATTGAGCTTAGAGCTTACTTGGGAAAAAAAAATCTTTATCAGTGTCAATCTTGGGAGGACACTGCCTTACACAAATGTGGAGTGATGGAGGATACTATGTGATCAATTTTTTTTTTAAAGTGTATATCTTTAAGTTGTATTCCTATTTCAAAGATGTTATTAAGGATAGAGCACAGAAATTTAAGGAGAGAGAAAACAGGGGAGAAGTGAGGACCCGGTGGTTGATTGTACTAAAATAAAATGCTGAGAGTCCCAACAATGGAATATTGCAGAATCGTAGTTAAAGTCCACAAGAATTTACTGAATGTTAGACAATTTCTTATCACTATGTATATATATGTGTGTGTGTGTGTGCATATATATGCACACACATATATATATGCACACATATATATATATATGCACACACACGTATACATAAACAACCTGTTTCTTATGTTCACTATGAGTAAGAAAATGGTTATTGTTATTTTTAATTTTTTTTTAATTTTATTTTAGAGGGAGAGAGAGAGAGCATGAGTAGAGGAGAGAGACAGAAGGAGAGAGAAAGAGAGAGAGAGAGGGAGAGAGAGAGAGAGGGAGAGAGGGAGAGAGAGAGAGAGAGAGAGAGAGAGAGAATCTCAAGTAGGCTCTACACTCAGCACTGAGCACAATGTGGGGGATCATGACCTGAGCCGAAATCAAGAGTTGGATGCACAGCCGACTGAGCCACTTAGACACCTCAGAAAATTATTTTTTAAATATCAGATATAATGTAATTATTTTCATGGCTTTCTTGTTTACTAAAGCTATATATTTTTTCCTTACATTTTAAAATTCTTTGTTCTTTACATTTGTCATCCCATTTAGATCATACTATAAGAATTAATTTTCATTATTTAATTTAATAAATCTTGATAGAGTGCTACTCATTGAAAGTTGATATACCAGGTTCAGGTTCTCTAGGGATAGAGTATCCCTCAAAGAAGAGTCTGTGTAAATAAAAAGAACAGGTGATTACTATCGTAAAAAGTGTGACTTATTTTGTGTTCCACATAGAACTTAGCTATGTGCTTTATAGGGTAGATGCCCCCAAATATATTGGCTGAGTAAATGGATGGTTCAAATTTATTACTTTAACATATTGCCATATTTTCATTGGAAAACTAGCATAAAAAATTTTAAGTATGGGCACAATGAAAATTGATGAGTTAGTATTGCCAGCATTGATTGATAAGATTAGTATGTAAACTCTTATAAGAAATCAATTATTTCCAATGGAAGAAAACTTCATTCTACCTGTTTTTTTTTTAAGTTTATTTATTTATTTTGAGAGAGACAGAGATAACATGAGCAGGGGAGGGGCAGAGAGAGAGAGGGAGAGAGAGAGAATCCCAAGCAGACTCAATGCTGTCACTACAGAGCCCCACACAGGACTTGAACCCACAAAACTGTGAGACCATGATCTGAGCCTGAATCAAAAGTTGGATGCTAAACCGACTGAGCCATCCAGATGCCCCTTATCCTACCTATTTCCGAAGAGCATATATATTTCCTCATTTGACTTCTGCAATTAAAATTTTTTTTAATGTTTATTTGTTTTTGAGAGAGAGAGAGAGAGAGAGAGAGAGAGCAAGGGAGGGGCAAAGAGAGAGGGAGACACAGAATCTGAAGCAGGCTCCAGGCTCTGAGCTGTCAGCATAGAGCCCAACGCAGGGTTTGAACTCATGGACCAAGAGATCATAACCTGAGGCAAAGTCAGATGCTTAACTGACTGAGCCACACAAGCGCCCCTGACTTCTGGAATTTTAAATTGATTAAATCAGTAAGAAATTTGATTTATGTTATGCTTATTCTGAATATTCATATTACCAGTTTAAGCTTTTTTTTACTGAAGCAATAAAGTGATTTAACTTGATATTAGATTTTTAAAACAACCTTTTGTGTCAAATACTAATACTAATACTAATTGATGATACTTAAAGATATTTAAGGGAGTACGATATTTTATAGAGTAAGATATTTTACAAGATAAAGTCAATGGTACTTTATTGACAGCATCTGAGCATGCCTTTTGTTGAAGACTTATACATGCCAGGATTACATACTCAAGTCTCAGAATTTCTTAAATCATCTATTGATTTATCAGTCGATAGATTGATAGATCCCAATAGGTATGTTTTGACATTTTAAATTTTGTATCCATGGGCTAGATATATTAAAACTGTAAAATATTGTATATATCAACCTTAAAAATGATCTCCTAGGTCTCTCCACACTTGGATCTAGAACCTCATGCTCAAATAAGTATCCTGCTTTTATTTGAGACTTAGTATATTCTGTATTTCTTCTCATATTTGGATTTTGTTGCAGACTTAATTCATTTTAAAAGTGTCTAAGGTTATATATATATATATATATATATATATATATATATGAGAGAGAGAGAGAGAGTTTATTTTGAGAAAGAGAGTGAGAGTATGGGAGAGACAGAGAGAGAGGCAGAGAGAGAACCCCAAGCAGCCTTGATTTGTGGGGCTTGAATTCATGAACCACCACAAGCTCAGAACCTGAGCTGAAATCAAGAGTAGGATGCTTACCCAACTGAGCCACCTAGGCACCTCAAAAATATATTTTAAAAATGCCTTTGGGAGGTCTTCTGATAAACATGTTAGAGATAGTATGCACTGAATCCCCATACTAAAAACACACATAAAGATAAAATATTTTAAAAGACCTACTTGTGCACAAAAGCAGATTAACTTTATTTGAGAGGCAGAAATGTAATGAAAAAAATAGCAACTCAAAGAGGCAAGCTTACAGGACATCATAAATAATTTGCAGCATCTTTGTGTTCAACTCCCACAAGAAGCAACTTGAACAATCTTCCACCCACTGTGAAGGAACAGAGCAGGAGTTTGCAAATGGAGGGTGGAAATAGCTTTGACTCTGGTTAGGATGGGTAGCCTATGACAAGCAATATTTCTGGAGTGTCAAGGAAGGGCAGTTACGATCCCTCAATCAAAAAGTGGGCCAAATGACATACTAACCCTGGAAATGGATTGGTTGTATTTCCAGAAGACAACAACACACAATCAGAAATATAAAAGCTGGTTTTCATATGAGAACTCTGGGGTCCTGGGAAAACAAGTGCAGAGCAAACAAACATGGAGGAGTAAGTGTGGAGAGAAAACAACCAGCCAGCCAAGAAATTTCTTCCCAAAATATGGTTGTCATACGAAAAATTAATTTAATGGAAAAGATCCCAATGAGAGATTACTCCTGAGGTAACATAAATAAAAGAGTAATCTAAAAAAGAATTAAAATAAAACTAAATAAGCTTCTCAAAAAATATGACTAACATTCTAAAAATAAACAGAAGGCTATGAAACAAAAACAGTTGGATATGTATCAAGAACTGTTGGGAATTTGAAAAAGAACACATAAGTAATCTCAAAAACAAGAAAAATATAGTCACTCAAATGCATTATCCCTTACTTGTATAAGGAATCTTCAGCTCATCCAAAATTTAATGGCTGGAACTGATCTTGTTATGAAAGACCCTGGGACTTCACAGTATTATTATGCACTAAACAACCCTTGTTTCGAATCACACCCAGTAAAGACTTGAATTTGCAAGTCTGCAAGAATCTGCAAGTCTATATTATTATAAAGCAATAATATTAGATGTCAAGATTTCCTGAGTCTGTGAAGCAACTCCCTCCAATCCAGACTAACAGCTCTTAAATATATCAGTGCTTTGAAAGCCTGCATTGGTATGAGCTGCTTAGTGAAGACCAGAGCTAGGAGGAGAAAAGAGCGGCATATATCTCAGGCATTTATTTCAAAGTCAAGTAAAGTGGCCATGTATTTGGTTTTTCTAATACCTAAGATCCCAACAGTTATCTACTTGAAATAGCTATTATTCTTAACCTTCTGCCTAACTCTGTCCATTATTACCTACAGGGTCCTCCATGCCAACTGGGCCACTATTATTCCATCTAGAAAATATTTCTAGGAAAAAAAAAGTCAGTTGAAAGAGAACCATTGGAGGACCATTTTTCATTAAAGAATGTATTTATTGCGATAGCTTAAATGATTACAGAACATTTGTTAAATCATTTTATGCATACATGACTCTACTTAATGCTAAATAAGAAGAAAAATGTTAAGTGCAGCCCATTTAGGCCCTCGGGGTCTGGATTGCATGGTATGTTGGAAGTGTTCAGTGAGCCAAGAAGCTGTCAGCACCACGGTTGCTGATGCCAAGAGAGGCCTGAGCAGACTGCTCGGTGCTGGCACTCTTCTTTCCCTGACAGTGATACTGATGATGGGAAGGACACCACTGCTGTTGTTCTGGTCCTTGTCAGAACAAGAAATCACAAGTAGGTCTATTTGAAACAGGCTTTCAGTATCTTCTAGGAACCAAATACAAAACATTCTTAGTTTGTGTGAGACACAGAAGGATCAGAGGAAGGCTAAAAAAGCACGGTAGATACAATGCTGTATCTTCTGCAGCTTAATTTCTTTCTGATAGCAAATGCAATTAATGGGGATTTGAGGAGAAATTCACCTTTCTACTTAGTTCCCCAAATTATATATCCAATTCTGCCATAGATTATGTTCATAGATACCTAGTGAAAATATAAGGTCAGATAACTTTGGAATTTATGCAAGTATTCAGTATTTATAGGCATTGAAAGAGAAAAAAATGCCAAACATATAAGTAAAGGATAATTATGTCACCAACCAAATCTGACCCACTCTATTAGAATTGACAATATTCTGTCAAGGCAGGCAGGGATTCATCAAGAAGATGATCAGTAATCAATCAATTATAAAAATTATTTCTGAATGTCATTGATATTCTTTGTTATGATATAGCTTGTATAGCATTATGAGGGTATGTATTACAATTTGTTTTCCTTATTAAGATTGGAGATTAAATATCATTTGTTTGCTTATGTGTTAACAAAATCTATTACAAGGAACAAAAATCATGAAATTAATAAGGTTCTGGAAATGTTTTTTTAATCATCAAAGCAATTTCTGTGTTATTATAGTAACTGTGTGGCCTGATAATATGTCCCAGGAAGATATGTGTGTGTGTGTGTGTGTGTGTGTGTGTGTGTGTGTGTATCTATATATCTATCTATATCTATATCTATATCTATCTATCTATCTATCTATAAACACACACACAAAATAGCAGCTCTATCTATCACCTGTGGAAGTATGAATCCATGAATGTACCAGCCCTCTGGGTTGCCGAGGGGAGTATTTGGCATACTGAGTAGTAACTGCAATATAGCATACCCACAGTACAATTTGTTTTCTTTTTTTTATTTTAGTTATTGTAAGGAGTATTAAAACTGTTAAATTAAAAAAAAATTAAAAATATAAAAAATTTTCTGGAGGGAATATTTTTAATCCTTTGCCATTCTAATGAGGTTAATCACATACTAATAATGATTTATTGAAAACTTACTGTGTTCTGGAAGTATTTTAAAGAACAGAGAGCAAATATCTTCATTGTTAAAAATTGTACAGTCCAGCTTGACCAGCAGATTTTTCTTCATGGAAACACACTATAAGTGCTCATGACTGATTATTTTACTCTTGGGATTTATGCTTCTCAATACCCTCACCTTGCCCCCTGCCACCCACATGTTGTTTCGACTGCCTGTCCAAAGTTCCAACACATTCATTTCTGACAGAAAGAATTTAAGTAAAACTGCTGACAATTTTCTTCAGACAATTCTCTGTAACATTATCTAAATATTTACTCGCTGGGCACATAAACAATCCAGTCTTGTATTATTTATACACATTCTTATGTCCTGTCTCTGTGTCCCATTGGGTCTTAAAAAATCTTTATTTGTTTTAGTCAGGACTTGATTTCTAATAATGCAGGTTTGAACATATTCTGGAAACCTTAGGATCTATATCTGATAGCAAAATGTATTTGACATTCACCTGAACTTGTCAAGTAACAACCAAGGGATCGGAGATATATTATGGTATGTAGAACATGGGATTTGGAATTAGGCTCTTAGGTTTCTAATCCTGGCTTCACCCACGGTATTACCTGGTTGATTACTGGCAAGATCTTTAACCTCTCTCCAGTTTTCTTATCTGTAAACTGGGTTATAATTGCCTACCTCATAGATGGCTGTGATACTTGGCAAGAAAATGCATATAGAAAGTTTAAGACAGGGGCACCTGGGTGGTTCAGTTGGTTAAGCGTCCAACTTCAGTTCAAGTCATGATCTCACGGTTCATGAGTTCAAGCCCCACATAGGGCTTTGTGGTGACAGCTCAGAGCCTGGTGCCTGCTTCAGATTATGGATCTTCTTCCTCTCTCTGCCTGTCCCCCATTCACACTCTGTCTCTCTCTGTCTCTCTCTTTCTCTCTCGCTCTCAAAAAATAAAAGTGTTTAGGACAGTTTCTGACACATGTAAATACTCAAATATTTGCTATATATATTTTTGTATGTCTAATTCATGTATATTATGCATATAACTAAAGTGTTCTGATGATGATATACAGTTACCAATACAAATTAATTTATTTAGTAATATATTTTACTACTAAGTGAATATTTTTGGTTCATGTATTTATTTTCTATGAAACATTGAATTGTTAAAATGTAGTTGGACACTGAGATTGACTTTTTCAATAGACGTGATGTGTAAATACGGCATTAGGACTCAAAAGGCAAACTATCATTGAAGCAGTTAGCAATTAAATTCCCACCCAAACATATATACATCAAGGAATTAAGAAAAAAACACACACCTGTATGAGAAGTGTTAGATAGTAGATTCTGATATCAAGAAGCTAGACTACTCACAGTGGTATAAAATTTAGAACTAGAAGAATGGCTGGCTCCCAACGAGGCAAGAGATTTTACATAGAGCAGATCCCAGTGAAAACCATTTTCAATCATTTGATTATTTTTTCAATTTGAAAATATTTGACTTTAGCTTTAGAGGTCTTTTTTAGTACATGAATAAAGATAATATCAAGACAAATAATCATCATGTTCAACTCTACACAGCTAAATTAATTACTTCCCTATAGTATCTAAGTATCCATAAAAGAATAAAAGAGAGGTGCCTAGGTGGCTCAGTTTGTTAAGTGTCTGACTCTTGATTTCAGCTCAGGTCATGATCTCAAGGTTCACGAGATGAAGCCCCGTGTCAGGCTCTGGGCTAAGTGTGCAGACCTCCTTGGGATTCTCTCTCTCCCTCTCTCTCTGTCCCCCCACTCTTTCAAAAAAAAATAAACATTTTTTTAAAAAATTTTTTTTCAACGTTTATTTATTTTTGGGACAGAGAGAGACAGAGCATGAACGGGGGAGGGGCAGAGAGAGAGGGAGACACAGAACCGGAAACAGGCTCCAGGCTCTGAGCCATCAGCCCAGAGCCTGACGCGGGGCTCGAACTCACAGACCGCGAGATCGTGACCTGGCTGAAGTCGGATGCTTAACTGACTGCGCCACCCAGGCGCCCCAATAAACATTTTTTAAAAAGAGAGAAACATTCAAAATAAAAGAAGAAAAAGTATAATGTGATGACAAGTGTCAGGCGAGTACACTAAAAGGCACATGAAGGCATACAAGGAAGATATGCTGATTCTGGAGGAAGGCTCACGTACACTGTTGTCATATATAATCACTGGTCTCAAGTCCTATAACACTGCTGCTCAAAAGGTGTCCATTTACCTACAGCATGAGCATTGCCTGATGCAGAATCTTAGCCTATTTAGATGCTCAAGACTTAGATTGTTGAGATAACTGATTCTTCTAACATAATGGAAAAGTGAGCTTATGAACATTCCTTGTTTCTGTATTTCTGGGCATATTAGGGGTGGAAAGATATATATTTCTCCTTCTATATCTTTAGGTGATGGAGATGCTGTTTGAAGCACTGAGAGTCCAGATGTTATCACATTTTATGATACACTGTAATAGCCTCAAAAATCATTATTTTTCTAGAGCTCATCAATGAATTTAGTATGTAAATGACTAAAGCATAGCAGAGTGAAAGAAGAGAAGAAATGGTTTATTAAAGTGTCTGAAAACTTGTCTTTACACTTGCTTATCTTTAGACAAACCTGGCTGAGGAACTGGCTGTATCCTGTATCTCACGTAGATGCAACAGACCCTAAAGAGAAGAGGTTCATTCCAGGAGGATATTGAATAACAAATGAAGAATGACAGATTAAACTTTACGCTGACCTTAGCAAATAGGGATTGGGGGAAAAATGTAATTAGCAAGTTTCTTAGAGTTTGTATAGAAAAAAATGCAAATTCCCGTTTAAACTATAATCAGGAACTGGCAATCCCTCCCAGTTCATTAAGTTAGAAACCTGTCTTTCATACTAAGGTCTGGCGGTATTGACACATCTGTGCAGGAAGTGTGTCAAGTCTGCGTGAGTCTGTACGTGAATGTGTGTGGGTGCATAGCACTTTGTCAGGAACACACCCATTGAAAATCAGAATTGCATGACCATCGATCTCTGTTCATATGTTCTGTCTCCAGGACCTGTCACTTTTTAAAGTAGTATATATATATATATTTTTTTATTTGAGAGTGGTCGAAATGTTTTTGAATTAAACATAAAGACTCAAGGTTCAAGCCCTGGGCTTGCCATTTACCTTCTGTGTAATCTTTCAATTTTCTTTGAGCCTCATTTTCCATTTACAAAATGATGTCACTGTAATAGAAACAACCTTCTCATTCTGAAATCCATGATTCTATGACCTTAATCTCTAAATTCTAACATACTTGGTTTCTTTCTATAATCAACAGGTACATCATAGCACCTGTAAGAATAGCTGAATCATTCTTTGCAGTTAGATGAATGTCACCTAAATCACTGAACATAGGGATATGATTGTTCTACAACTTTAAAGTACCCACTCTTTATGAGGTATTGTGTTAGTCTTGACAGGGTTTAAGCTTCTAAATTAAGAATTATTTGGGGCACTTGGGTGGCTCGGTTGGTTGAGCATCTGAATCTTGATTTCACCTTAGGTCATGATCCCAGGGTCTTGGGAGCAAGAACCATGTTGGGCTCCACTCTGAGAGTGGAGCCTGCTTAAGATTATCTCTCTCTCTGCCCCTCCCCCACTCTCTCTCTCTCTTTCTTTGGGAGGAGAAAAGAATTGTTAGAAGGAAGTGAAGACACAAATAGAAACAACTCAAATCTGATTTCAAATGTAAAAGTAAATTCTCTTGGAGTTTCAGAGCAAGTCAAAATGGTCTTACTGAGGAGTGGTTGAAAAGGAGGAGAATCAGAATCTGTTTCATGGTGTAGGTTTAAAGGAATAGCAGAATTGCAACAAGTGGAAAATTTGGGGAGAGGGTGTTCCTAAAGCAGTGAAAACATTAATAATATAACACAGTTTGTAAAACTCGGGACATTTTAGATAGAAGGTTCAGTTTTTCTGGAATATAGAGTTTGTGTAGGGCATATTTTGAATGTTGAGGCAGTAACTCTATGAAAGGAATTATTTTAAGTCTTTATTTTTTATTTTTAAGGGAACAGGTTGTTGACAAAGAAAAACAGATGAAACAGAATAAGTCATATTCTTTACTATATTCTTAAGTGGCTCAAATTATTATTTTTAACACAAAGTAATGGATAGGATTATCTCTTATGTAGAATACTTTTTATCTAGAGCATCTTTATGATGTTCTTTCTGTGCTGGGGAGAAGATAGTCAGGCTTGAAATTTGTATTAAAGCACTTGAACTCAAATGTATCAGAAGATGTATATCATTCTGGGAACAGTAGCTACGGGACGCAGTGAGCGGTTTCCTTTATCTTATCATGAGTTCATTGTTATTTATGGTTAGTATAAAGAAAACTTTAAATGGAAGAAAATTTCTACTTTATGATTTTTCTGTAGCCAAATAAATTATATAGAAGTGTTATCAATGATGATATAAATAGATTTTTATTATTAATTTTTTTTTCTGTTAAAAGATGACTTGGTAGTTGGGCATTTAATTTGTTCTTTTTCTTTTTCTTTTTTTCTCTCTTTTTTTTTTTTTCTCATAATGCTGTTTGAAATTGTGTCACAAACCTCATCTTTGGTGAATTTCCATATTGCCTCTTTGGGGATTTAATAATTTATCACTTTTGCATCATTACACAAATTAACCACAATCCTATCACCTTCTGTGGGTTACCTTTGCAACTGTAAATTGTATAATTGCTTTAGTGGTTTGCACACGTCATTAGTCAGGAACACTGTAATTAAATGTAAAGTGAGAATTGTCTTTCATAAGCAAATTGAGTGTGTGGGGGCCTCACAGACAAACTGAAAAATAGGAGTATTGGTTTTGTTTATTTGGGTTTGGGAGTACTGAAGTGCTTGCTCAGATCTTCAGAGGAGCCAGAAAGTAGAAAAAGGTGGTACATGTTGTAACACTTTTTTTTTTTTTAAGTCACACACCTACACACAGTATTATTCAGAAAGACGTTTCCCTTCTTAATGTGAGCCTTGTGTTGGTGAAAGGTAACAAAATGACAACTTTGGGGGAAAGCGTTTCCCATCCAGAGATGTGGTACCCGATCGACAATGACAAGGCTAAACCTCCCCCCTCACCTCCACCAGCTCATCTCAGCCAAGCAGAAGCTGGCAGCCGCTGAAACGCCTGCTCAGGATTCACATCCTGTGCCTGTTCAGCCGCTATCTTCTCTGCAGAGACCACCAGCAGGGGAGCTAATCACTTGCAAGTCTGTAAGGTGGACCCTCCCCACCCAGGAGCGGCTGAACCAAGGTCACTTCTTTCACAGCTATCCCATAGCCCAGCTGTGAACGGTTATTAACCAGTGAGGACTCGTGCCAGTAACGAGATCGAGGGGGGATTTGCATTGGACCTGGAAACAAAGGCTCCATAATGCATCCCTGGAGTCCTCCTCGTCCCCACTAGTCTTGCTACAGTTCTAAAATGAGATCTTAAAAGTCCCTGCAAATTCTTTTTTCCTTCACTGGCTGTATATTTTTACTCTCTGTCTGGTCTCCATTTCTCTCTGCATAAGCAGTTTTAGGCTTTATTTAAGTGTTGCATTTCCAAGTGTTCATGACTTTGTGCAGGGCTCGCCACACATCACTCATGCCTTATTTTACAGGGTGAGCGGGTAATTAGCATCTTTCACAATTAGCCAGGATTTGCTCTGCTAATTTCATTCCCTGATGAAGGTGCTAACTTGGCGTGAAACTGTAATATGTTGGGTGATTTATTAAGTCTCTACTGATGGGTGGAAATCACATGCCGTGCCTTTACTGTTGAGAAAGTTAACAGCATCCATTTGTAAGAGATGGTATTTGAAAAGTGATGTTGGTATGATTGAATGTGTGAATGTATAATGAAGTCAACCCAGATAGCCCTTTTCTGATTAAATTGTATTAAAATTATGTGGCAGTTCCTTGAAAAGAGACTCTTAAGAAAGAAATATGTGCTCATCTTTTAAGAGTAGCTGTCAGTCACAGTCTGTCACTCAGGGCTATGGAGGAAAAAGTCATACCTGCTTTTTAAGCAACAAATAGAAGACACCATACTGATATGAAAGCCTTTTGCCTACACAAGCTGTAACATAACTTTTAACAACACAAGGAGCACACTTCTTTAAGAAATCTCTACATTAAGCAGTTTGGCACATATACCGTTAGATTTACTGTAATGAGTTTCCCTTATCTTATTTCCATGCCAAGCATGAGTTTTTAATATTTAGTGTGAGAACTCATAATCAATCAAGAAATACTATCTTGAAAGTTAGGTTCCTGACAATCTGAATTATACCTGTTGCTCTTCCTCATTTATCCTGAGTTTCTAAAGGAAGGTATTGTTTTTAAAGTTCCTTTATCCTGGATAACTCTGGAGGATGTCATCTTAACCAAGTGATTAAAGTTAACATCAGTGATGGGGGAAACTGACATTTAAGTGCCTCTTGACAAGGTGTTTCAAGAGGGACACTTTATGCAGGATTCTTGTCAAAAATTAAAGAATCAAACATCAGATGTTCATCAGGAAAGAACAGCAGAAATTGAGGAATACACTAGAACATCCTTCCTAAATGATTTTGAAGTATTCTTTAAAAAGATTTATGTCAGGAAAGGTAGAGAGTGGCTTAGGAATGGTGTCAGATTAAAGGAGACAAAGGAGATATGGACACAATGTGTGTCTTGTAGTGGGTTCTTGTTGGGGTACATTGCTGTAATGATATTATCGAGGCAATTTGGTAAAACGTGAATATGGATTTTATATTTGACAATAGTATCACATCAATTTTAAATTTATTTAATTTTATAGGCATACTGTGACTATGTAAGATAATGTCTTTGTTCCAGAAGGATATATGCTGATATATTAGAGGTGAAAAATCTTTAGGTGTGCAACTTACTCTCAACTGATCCATTCAATAAATAAATAAAGTACATACATCTGTATACATTGTATATCTACTAAAAGAAAGTGAAAAAGAGGAAAAGCATATGTGGCAAACAGTTTAGGATTAGTGCATCTAGGGGAGGACATCTGGGAACTCATTGTAATCTTCTGGCAGTTTTCTGTAAGGTTAATTTCTTTTCCAAAATACAAACTGAAAAATGTGTAGTATGTGAAGTCACATAACGTACTAAATGGCATTCATCTTAAATGGCATATTTTCCATTGGTTTCAGTTTTTAAAAGTCCTCAAGACTCAATTAGGTTTGGCTTTAAGAACAGAAGAATTATATGCTCAATATTCTCATGCACTGAAATTCTTAGCCCTTTCCATGTACATAAAATCACAAGGGACTAGAATATTTAGAACTTGAGAGAATATTAGAAAAGATTGAAAATAGTTTCCTAGTAAAAAATTCTATACCCATCCAAGCCATAAATCAAGGGTGATACTAAAATAAATGACATTTACCAGCATGTAATTAAAAAACATCTATTTACCACTCACTCTTTCAAAAAGCTAATGGAGAGCAAAATCGACCATTAAAAAAAAATAATACATAAACAAGAAAAGGAAGGAAGAAGACATAGGAATCCTAGGATTCCTAGGTTTATTGGGAGAGGAGAATTAGAATAGACCATCTAAAAGAGATGTTTGAAAAAAATGAAATTGGACTGGCACATCATTTCATATGCTAGAATACACTGAAGGAACTTTTGTAGTTCTCTCTGAGATTTCACAATAGAGAAATAAGACCTTTGTAAACAAATATCAATGGTTATTATTCTAAATTAAACCCAAAGAATGCATATGTAATCACAGTGTTTTTTTCTCAGTATATTATTAATCACAATATGCTATTCAGTATCCGATAATGTTATTGAACCATGTTAATGTAAATGTTGGAGAGAGGAATTTTAAGAATAATGTAATCTTTCTGAGAGGATAAGAAGAGATAGAAGTTATGGATAGTGAAATGATGTTTTGAGTGCTAAGTCCCCATCCAATATAGAAAGTTAATAAATAACCTCTGAAACTGAATCAGAAGTGGTAGTATAAACATATTATATAGAAATAGGGAGGGGCGCCTGGGTGGCGCAGTCGGTTAAGCGTCCGACTTCAGCCAGGTCACGATCTCGCGGTCCGTGAGTTCGAGTCCCGCATCAGGCTCTGGGCTGATGGCTCAGAGCCTGGAGCCTGTTTCCGATTCTGTGTCTCCCTCTCTCTCTGCCCCTCCCCCGGTCATGCTCTGTCTCTCTCTGTCCCAAAAATAAATAAACGTTGAAAAAAAAAATTTTTAAAAAAGAAATAGGAAGGCAAAAATAGATTAGATAGTGAAAAGGTACTAAGGAATGGAATTCGGAAGTGGGGAATGGTGGAGCAGGGGTTGCTATCCTTTTTAAGTCTAAAGTACTATTTGATCGGGGCGCTTGGGTGGCTCCGTTGGTTAAGTGGACGACTCGACTTTGGCTCAGGTCATGATCTCACAGTTCGTGGGATTGAGCCCTATGTTGGGCTCTGTGCTATCAGCACAGCATAGCTGATAGCACATAACCTGCTTGGGATTCTTTCTCTCTCTCTCTCAAAATAAATAAGTAAATAAAAGTGAAACTTTAAAGTACTATTTGATCTTTTAGGAACACGTACATCTACTCTTAGATAGTAATAAAAAATAAAATCGAGCCCAATATAATCATACAAATTAAAACACAAATTAGGATTAAAAACAATTATACACATCCCAGAAAAGAAGATTTGCATACATTGTCTCCTTTAAAACTCAAAGCAGTCTGAGTGTTATCTTTTTGTCTTCTCTACATAATATTTATGAGAAAAGAGAAACTTAACAGTGCAATAACTTACCAAGATCACACAATATGACTGCTAGAAGAACTCAGAATCATGTCTGTCAGATTTTCAAACCAGTTTTTTAAATACACACCAAATGTTACTTCATTTACCTCATTCATTCACTCAGCAAATATGTACTTAGATACTTCTATGTTAAAAGAGCTGAATTAAGCACAGGGTATATAGAAATGCTTAGCTAATGAGGGAGTTAAATACATTACTACAACATCATTTAATTACCACCATGATATGTACTAAGAACAAAGTGCCACTTTCCCACATCTAGATTTTTTTTTTTTTTAGTTCAACCCTTTATGTCCTGTCCCAGAAAATTCTCTGACAAGAGACATAGAATGCCACAGACTCTTCTTAATGCCCAGGAACGTGTTACCCAGAAATGTGGGAGAGTGGACACATTACAGACAAAAATTTTGATCGATGAATAAATTAATTCCTCTTTCTTTTCTGTGAGGCACACTCCTGAGACATAGTATCGCTGTTCAAAAACTGGTCCCATGAGATAAAGAACTAAGTCTACTTAACAATATCCTGCACGACAATGAACGTTTATATTGTCTATTAAGGATCTATGTCTATAAATCCTACTAAGGATTTATAAACCATCAATTTTTAGTAATATGTAGAGGAAGAAAATTCAGGAAAGGAGTCAACAAAATCAGTGCCAGGAAGAGAACCAAGTGACAGCAGTACCAGGAAAGGAATTAAGTGAAAGTTAAGGAAATGCATTCCTCATGTGGGTAAAATTTAAGGATGCTCTATTCATATGAGAAAGAGAGGATTTAAATGAAAACACAGGATTAAGGGAGAGATTTCTTAAAAATGGGAGTAATTTACATGGGTTCACAGGATGAAGGAAAGAAGTCAAAATAGAAATAGAAAACGATTGAGGTGTCACAGAAAAACCAGGACATGGACTTTTCTTAGAGGTAGCAGATTAAGCTGAGACAGGTGAAGCCCTTTACTGTCTGAGACAGTAGGGAGGTAGTACTGAGAGGGCAGAGATAGATCAGGATAGTTAGGATAGCTCTTGCTTGGTTGACTTTGTATTTGTTTCCAAGTGGTAGATGTGTCAGTGGTGGTGGGAGGAGTATGAGGCCCTGACAAGTACAGAAGGTATGGAGGTCTCCTTTTGGGTTGTAAGGAAAGTTGCTGAACATAGGAGACTTAAATGCTGACTAGAGGATAATCAGGGATCATACATGGGCTCTGGAAGCACAGAGCAACATGGTATAAACGACGGGGGTTGGATCAATCCAAGGTTAGAGTTTTTCAGGGTGGGTTGGGCAAAGGAATTGAAAGCAATGGTAAGCAAGCAGTTGAAATTGATCATCAGTGGTAACAGGCTTGCACTGGCAATGAATTGGGATAGAAAAATGTGTATCTTCCCTTTGTTGAAAGAGGCAATCTAGGACTATTGTAAGTGCAGATATAATATTGTTTGACATGATGCCTACAAGTTATATTTAATCACAAAATATAGATGATATGGTGAAAACCAAACTTATTTGCCCAAACATGCGTGGACCCTTGCCCCTTTCTATGAAATATGACTATTTTTTTAACGTTTATTTATTTTTTTGAGACAGAGAGAGACAGAGCATGAACGGGGGAGGGACAGAGAGAGAAGGAGACACAGAATCAGAAACAGGCTCCAGGCTCCGAGCTGTCGGCACAGAGCCTGACGCGGGGCTCGAACTCACAGACCGTGAGATCATTACCCGAGCCGAAGTCGGACGCTCAACGACTGAACCACCCAGGCGCCCCGAAATATGACTATTTTGAAGCAAGTTGTAATAAGAATCATATAGGGCTTTTTCTATTTAAAAATGTGTTTTCAACTGAGGGGAGGGGAATTAAAAAATAAGAATATTTTTTCTTGTAATTTTTACATGTCACTGAATACATTTTTAGCTTGCAGTCTTTTTGACTATAGTGAGAAAGTGTGTAAGGGTGTGTGAGCATGCGTGTATACGCATACATGTAAAGATACTGTCATCAGGATCTGAAGACCAGTTATCACTTATATATGAGTCACAGGTTCCTAGACTGCTAGATTAGGGGACAGCGATGCTGCTGCTGTGAGCCTTCCCTATGACACCAGACGGAGCTCTGGCTACATCTCTGCCAGGCCTGTAGCAGCCGAGAGGCAAGAGGAATTTTTCATTCAAAATGCTCCACAGCTGGAGTCTTGTTTGTAATATCAGCCTATGCCTCTAGGCTCTAACCTTTCAGAATGGACTTCAGGTGTTTGTCCATTCAGTTCTGTAGGCTGTTTAATCTGTTGCTGTTTTGGACATAAAAGACAATCTTTTGTCATCAGAAAGAAAACAAAATTATATCTCCTTTGCTAATTTTTTGAGTCCAATTTTCTTTTTTATTAAAATATATACAATAAAAAAGGAGCTATCTCCTAAATGACTTATTATGTGCATTATAGAAAAAGTGTTGATTTTAATCTTTTTAAAATAATGAAAATAATTTCAGTAAAATCTCTTTATCTGAAACTCAAGTGACTTTAAAGAAGGAGAAAATTATAGGGTTGAGATTTATCAATTTTTTAAATATGAAGAATTAGAAAAACCTGTTGTTTGTTCTTGTAACGTACAGGTTCTTTTTTAATAACAAAGCTTAAAATTTATGAGATTTTATTTTAAAAGCAATAGTAAAAGTAATATCCAGAAATGTTATAGTAAAAAAAAAGTGTTTTTTTCTAATCTATTCCTATATTTCATCTTGAAAATAATTCCTTCTTTGTATTTAATATATCAAAGAAATTTCAAAAAGTGATTTGATTTCCATGTATATGAAGTTTTTATCAATAAATTAACAGATAGAAAAAAAATCTTTTTTTTTTCAACGTTTTATTTTTATTTTTGGGACAGAGAGAGACAGAGCATGAACGGGGGAGGGGCAGAGAGAGAGGGAGACACAGAATCGGAAACAGGCTCCAGGCTCTGAGCCATCAGCCCAGAACCTGATGCGGGGCTCGAACTCACGGACCGCGAGTTCGTGACCTGGCTGAAGTCGGACGCCCAACCGACTGCGCCACCCAGGCGCCCCGAAAAAAAATCTTTTTAATGCATTGTGAGACCTGGTTGTTCTGTTTAGAAAGTGAAATGAAAAGACAGGAATCTTTGACTTAGTGTTAGCTCTGATTTCTAGTCTCAATTATTCCACCCACAGTATGACTTGAATAAATCATTTAATATGTTCAGACCTCAGTTACTTAATCTGAAAGAATGACATACCACTTTATCCTGAAATACAATGGTTTAATTCTTACTTGCAAAAGGCCAATTACTCCTTTTCTATAAATTCAAAGTTCTCTCCTCAGCTATCATCTTAATGGCATCTTTAAAAAATGTAATGCATTTAATTCTCCTTGAAACTCCCTGTCAGAACTGCTGCTCATATGCGTAGTGCTTCTTCGAAAATTAACTGCATTGGTATCCATGACTGCATTCTTCTAGTCTTTTTTCCCCTTTACTGACTCCTTTCCTTGGTCCTCCTTCTGAGTGTCCCTCTGAACTGTTTATGGCATAACTGATGAGTTCATCATGTCATTCTCTCTCTATATGTATATATATGACGTTGTGTTATTTATTTTTCTCATTCTGTCATTAAGCATAATGCTTTAGAACGATATTTCAGGGTATAGAACATTGCCCAATGGAACATAATAAAATGCAATAAACTAGTTGGTCTCAAGGTGGAAGGAATCCAGGTGATTTACATTGTTAAAATGTCTATAAATTTCTAAATATACTAAAGTGAGCTGGAAGAACCAGTGAGCTATTCATTCATTCTTAGATCTTTTTATTCTCCTCTGAACAGAGTGGATATTAGAAAGAAAAAAAAAATAGATTATGTTTTTCCTCAGGTAGTTAGGCCAAAGACAAAAAGCAAGATTGAATTGAGAGAAACGAAGAGAATTGATACGAATTATATTCTCAGTTTTCTATTTTTTCCAATCACAAAGATTAATTACCTGTTTTCCTAATGCAGCATCTCCTATTTTTAAAACAATAACTTATAACTTAAAACAACACACACACTATTCATCACACTCAAAACTTTCACAAATATGTGATTTTAATTGTACAGTTCCTAACTCTGTCACTCTGTGACTTCAGCAGTTGTATTTCCTAACCTCTTGAGTAAGACATATATATCTAGGAAAATCCAGCTTCAAGAAAAAAGATTTGTCTTCTTAATACTAAATATCTATAGTTTCTATTTCTTTTTTTTTTTTTAATTTTTTTTTCAACGTTTATTTATTTTTGGGACAGAGAGAGACAGAGCATGAACGGGGGAGGGGCAGAGAGAGAGGGAGACACAGAATCGGAAACAGGCTCCAGGCTCTGAGCCATCAGCCCAGAGCCCGACGCGGGGCTCGAACTCACGGACCGCGAGATCGTGACCTGGCTGAAGTTGGACGCTTAACCGACTGCGCCACCCAGGCGCCCCTATAGTTTCTATTTCTAATGGCTTTTTTTCATATATTTATTACCTCATTATAGATGACTTCCAGATTTTATTCATATCCATAACTTCTTGCCTGATACACATATCCAGTTACAAAACTACACAAAGACTCAACTATCTCACATTTCTAATCTATAATTTGAATAATTTATCTAAAGATGATATCATCACATTCCTTCCAAAGAAGGTTCTCCTTCAGATCTTCCACAGGGCTGTACTTAGTCTCATCACTTATTCAATCTCCCATGCTGGGAAACATGGAGCTAACTTTGATCCTTTCTTTTCTTTCAACTCTTTTATCTAGTCTGATCCTAAGTCAGGATGTATTTTTCTTCATAACATCCCAGGGACAATAGACCTGGAACTTAAGGAAAATGGTTACTAGCTCCTAGTTGAAGACGTGAACAAAGAGAAATAACGAGATGCTAAACACATTACATTCTGAAGATCGCAAACATCCTTAGAAGAGGTTAAGGGGCCATGGAACATAGTCAGTGAAGACTAAAAAGGAGAAATAGAGGCACCTGTGTGGCTCAGTCAGATAAGCTTCTGACACTTGATTTTAGCTCAGGTCATGATCTCATGTTTTGTGGGATTGTGCCATGTGTCCAGCTCTGAGTTGACAGCACGGAGCCTGCTTGGAATTCTCTCTCTCTCTCTCTCTCTCTCTCTCTTGCTCTCGTTCTCACTCTCCACCCCTACTCCATATGCATGCTCTATCTCTACATAAATAACTGTTTAAAAAAATAAAGAATTGGGATTATGCAATGTTATGCTAGTTCAGAAAGATGAAACTAAACAATACTTGGAATTTTCCGAAGATCAATCTACCAAAGTTATACAAAAAAGATTGAAGAAGGGAGTGGTTGTAGTGATCAAGTGTGCATTTAGGAAGACAATAAATAGAATGATTATGCTCCTTAGTTTTGTTGGTGTAAATTACAGTAATAGACTTTCTAATGTTACATTATCCTTACATTTCTGAACTTACTGGATAATTGTTTTCATAGCTACCTAGCATCTGAACCTCTACAAAATTTTGCTCTCTTACTCCTTTCTAAAGTTTGCATAAAATATTTGCTTGAAGCTTTCATAGAATTTAGCTATTTTTTACATTGATCTAGGGGGAGTTAAGGTGGGTAATTCATTAAGATTTCTTGAGATTGCTTTTGTGCCCTACCTTTTTCCACATCGTTTAGATTTTAAGACATTAAATTCTTCTACTTTAATTCATTAAAACTATTTATTTGAGAATATTAATAAACAGAACAGATAAATATCCCTACTCTCAAGGAGTGTCTAATTTAGGGAAAGGAGTCAGAAAATAAATAATAAATACAGTAAATAGTAAATTATATACTATGTTTGAAGATTGAAAGGTATTAGGAGTGCTGTGGCAAACAGATTGCAATATTAAATAGGCTGGTCAAAGTAGGTCTAACTGAGAAGCTGAAATATGAGCAAAGATTTGGGGTGTTCACCTGTCATCTGAAAATAAACTTTCTAGACAGAAGGAACAATTTTAAAAAATCACTAATACAAATTATGTTTGACTTGTTCAGAAATTAGCAAGTAGCCAGCCTGGCTAGAAATGAGGTAACAAGGGGGGAGAGTTGTAGGGTATGAAGTCATAATAATAGGGCAAGAGTTTAAGGAGTAGGCTTTTACTTTGAATGTAAAGAGAGAGAGCTTTAAGGAGTGTTCTGGACAAGAAACTGATGATTCAATTTTATTTTCTTAGAAAAAGTTTATCCAAGTATAACATGCACACAGAAATATGAGCAAATCATAAGCATTAACCTTAATGAACAATCATAAATTCAACATACCATTGTAACATTGTGTCTGTGATATCAAGTATGAACCCAGAAGTCCATAAGCAATCCAGAAGACCTCTCTTACTTTTCCCAATTATCACATGTCTTATATTATATAGATACAATATATAAACAACTGTATAGATACAACTGAAGTTATAAGATAAGACGCATGGACTCTATATCCCATGGAATTTTTTTATTAATTTTTTTAAAAACAAATTTGATAGTATTTTGAGAGAGAGAGAGAATGTGTGAGTGGGAGAGAGGCAGAGAGAGGGAGACACAGAATCTGAAGTAGGCTCCAGGCTCTGAACTGTCAGCAGAGTCCAATAGGGGCTCAAACCCACGAACCATGAGATCATGACCTGAGCTGAAGTCCGATGCTTAACTGACTGAGCCACCCAGCACCCCTCCATGGAATCTCTTTATCATCGTTTAACTATGTCTAGTCTAAGCTGTGAAGAGCAGCATAAATGCCTATTTTCCAATCCAAGGAAAATTTCTCATAACACCTTACATAATATTGTTGACTTACTGCAAATTCTAATCTCTATAGTTTACATTGTACCTGTGGTAATATTATTCGATCCCTGAGTTAATGTTAACTTATTTTCTTTTTTTACCTCCAGAGTTGTCTTTCTTAATTATATTCAGGGAATTTTACTCTCATACTTTAAATTTTCCAATCATTCCCAAAGTCTGCCCCCTGCCTATTTTTACTGTCCTATAACACACTTACTTTGTATTACTATCATTCTAAACTTATTTCTGTGTCCCTTATATGCTTGGGTAACATGTTACGTCTCCTCCTTACCTTCTGGATATAGGTTTGGGAGACAGGAAACTGTAATAATGATACTAAAGAAAAATGGGATATTATAGTGCACTTGACTTATTGCTATTCTTCCAGGTCTTTTGGAGGTTTTTTGTTTTTGTTTTTTGTTTGTTTGTTTTGTTTTTGGAAAATGTAGCATTTTTCCATAAATCATTTATCTGTTTTTAAAATCAATATTTGATTTATTTTTCTGCTTTATTTTTTTGGAACCCTTTAGCAGAACACACTCTGTGTTTTGTTTCATCTTTATTTCACTTTAGCACTTTGAACCTGGTCAGTACTCAATTAGTTCAATATTAGTTCATTAGTTAAATGAAGAATAATTTTCAAGTAGAAAATTCAGATATGGATGTGAAGTTGATCTCAGTTAAAGTATCAAATGTAGAAATCAGCCTTCTTTTGAGAGGTTAGTACAGGGAAACCGCTTGAAAGATAAGGTGAATATTAGTCTATGACCTAACACTACTCCACTGGAGTAGGCAAAATAATTTTAACTTAATAAATCTGTGAGTGAAATCCTTTATTGTTTATTTTGGAAAATTTTGATTGTTTAGGAGAATAAGTAGTTATTACTTAAAAAGACCCTATTTTTACATGTATAAATACTAACAGTGCTTGCAAAAAATAAATCTAAACCCCCATAATTAGGTTTGGCTCATAAGTGTAATAATAAGACCTTTTATTAAGCCTGATCTCAATGTTTTCATTTAAATTTTAGTCATCTATTTCTGGCACATTTCCTAGAAATGTGAAATATATTTTGGGATAGAATAATACTTAAAACCAATAAATCTTGGCAAGAAGAATGGATATTAATTATCAGAGAGACCAGAAGTATAGTGTATACATATACCTATTCTAACTATAAGACATTCAAGCAAAATATGAAGATGACATAAATATAAGGTTTTGGCAAATTAACTAAAGCAAGTATAGAATCTAAAGCAAAGAAATAATATTACCTCTTATGGTAACTTGTTTATTTACCAATTTTAGAGCTAAGAATTCATTAATACACTGGTGATGGTATGGAAGGCAATCCCACTACATACTTTTGCTGTTGTATAACAATGGCCATGATACACTTGGCTAGTGCTCGTGCCTTCTTAATATGCTTAGACAAGATTTATTTGAGCTCTAAGAAATGTTTATAATAATGACTTCCCCAGAGTACATTTGGGTACTATTGGCAGCTTGGTGGCCAGCAAAACAATCTGCAATACTGTCACTTTTCCAGGACAGATGAGGTTACAGGAATGGCATACTGCCCCTGAAATCTGTGCCAATATTCTACAGAATACACAGATATCCAGGATGCTTCAAAACACTGTTGAAACCCAGATCTCTGTGAACCTTCTTCCTTCATTTGTCTGCTTCTCATGGCTATAATTAAGACAGGAAAGAAGCCAAAGGCAAGGGCAAATTCAATTTAATTTTAATATTATTTCTTCTCTAAGAAGCATTCCTTTATAGTAGTTTTCTAGAGACAAAGTCACTTCCAGCATATGAACTAGTATCTAGAGCTAACACAAGCCAGGGATCCATAGAAATACACATCTCAGTATCTTCGGAGATTAAAATGTCGTAGGTCAGAGTTGTTCCAGAATTATGCTCTGAACTGGCTTCTTAAAATTACACACTTTTGAATTGGAAGAACTATCCAAGCTCACTCAATTTAACTATTTCACAGATGGAAAGACTGAAAACCAGAGTGGCCAAGTGGCCTGCCCCATGCCATTGGTTATCCAGAAGGTTATGAGAGAAAATTCCTTAAAGCCTAAGTCCTGACTTAGTCAAGTTTATTTTTCCTTTCTTTTCTGTTTCATTTCCATTTTCTGTAGAAGAGTTGAGAAATCACAGAAAATTACCTTAGGTGAGCCCTAAGCATTTTGTCACCTTTTCTTTTACAAATGGATGAGACCATATAATCAGCTTTTGAACTTTTCTAGTTCTCCCTTTTATCTTTTCTGTGATTCCTTATACCAGATGCTGTTTCATTTTTTCTGCAATTATACTTCAATTTGATTAAATTTCAGTGTGACCTTGAAGCCATGACAAAGTTTGCTTATTCAGAGAGCTAGGCAAATATAATACTGTTAAGCATGGCAAACAACACACAAGGAACAAGATAAAGGTAATTTCTACAAAGGTTGTATCCTAAATTATTCTGGCATAGAAATTCAAAAGGTAAAAAGTAAAGAAAGGCTGTTTTAAAATCATTGAAAAATGTATGATCGCATGTCTACTATAGTACACATGATGTATAAGCATAGTTAAGCCTCTGATATAGATTGGGGATGACTCTCCCAAACACGCTCATTCCAGTTCTTTACCAAGTCCAACCCAAGGGAAGTGAATTGCCCTCCAGTCTTCCCCGAAGTAAATCAGCTATATATACAAAGCCCCTCTGCTCCATGGCAGCTTTACTTCTCTCTGTCTTGTGCAGTATTGATAACTATCAACAAGCCAGAAAGGAAGATGGAAACGTTGGGAGTAATAAAGGCAGGAAGCTCAAATTGGTAGAAGAAAGATATCCCAGTAATATAACCTTGGCCAAAGCAGGCAGCAGAGCAGAAGCACTTCGAACTTTTTAGAATGTTGCAACTACCAGTTAATTGTAGGTGGCAAGGATCTGAGTTAACATGCTTTACTGAAAGGGCGGAACAATGAGACATTAGAAAACATGGAAAGTTCGAAAATATACTTCATTCACTGTAATGTTGTAATCACACAGTGTTTATGAATGAAACATATATAACAAATGTGTTATATGTAATATGAATATTATATTATATACATGCAATTTTAGGGAAATCATCCACAAAATATAGATGAGCAACATTTATTTCTGAGATGCATGTAGTTTTGAGAAAAGGTACATTTGCTTTAGCTTTGTGCTCTGTATGTTAAGTGATGTCCAGAAGAAAAATTAGAAAGAAAATGTTAGCTGTGTTAACCTAGTAAAAGAGTAGTCTGCTATCCCTCTATAGAGACATGTTTTTGATTGTAATAATTATGTTAGACTGCATTAATAGATACAAATATAGCCGCCCTTGAACAACATGGGGTTGATGTGGGCAGGTGCACTTATATGTGGATTTTTCTTGATAAATACAGTAGAGTAATATAAATGTATTCTCTCTTTATGATTTTCTTAGTAACATTTTCTTTTCTCCAGCTTACTTTATTGTAAGAATGCAGCATATAATACATATAACATAAAAATATGTGTTACTCAACTGGTTATGTTGTCAATGAGGCTTCCAGTCAACAGTGGGCTATTAGTAGTTTAAGTTTCAGGGAAGTCAAAAATTATATGCAGATGTTCCATAGTGCAGGTGTGGGCATGGGGTGGAAGGGCTCCTAATACCTGCATTGCTCAAGGGTTTTAATTCCAAACAGGGGAGGTGTTTAATCACTAGTCAAACACTATCTAGAATCTTGCATTTGATTCTAGGAAAGAAAATGGTATACAATAGATATCCTGGAGCAGTTTCTAGATAGCAGTGTCAGAGTGGTATGAGGATGTGAAACCACATTATATGAGAAAAAAGGGGATGTTTCACAAAAAAATACAAAATCCAAAAGGAGATTATCAAGATATCTTCAGATATTTGAAAGATGGACATGAGAAGATGACTAAATTTGTTAAAAATGATCTCAAAGTGTACAAATTTATATGAATGTTACAGGGAAGGCGATTGAGGCTGATCATGGAGAAGATGGTTTTTTGATCTTTTAGGTCAGCGATCAAAAAGTAGAGGCAGTTACTCTGGGAAGTTGGAAATGTAGTGTCTTGAGGTTATTAAAAAACAAGTTGGGTAACTACTTGGTGGGAACATGCTAGAAAGAATTCAAGCATCAGATAGAAGATGGACTAAAAACACAGGATGATATTGTTTATCTTTTAATCTTACATACTGTTTGGAAAATTAATGATCATGAAACCGGACTGTTACCCCACACAAAGAACAGTTTGTGCCTGAGTAGTCTATTCAAAGCCCAAAGAACATGAAAGATGCATTTTGTACAGTCATTGAACTAAGCATACTGGAACACTTGGATCTCTGGAATGAATTCTGTGGTTAGTATTCGAGTCATTAGTTTTGAATAAATTTAAACATTATTTGGCTCTTCTTTCTGAGCTCGTGTGTGTGTGTGTGTGTGTGTGTGTGTGTGTGTGCGCGCACGCGCGCACGCACACGCACATACACACGCGTGTACGTGTTGTTAAAAACAGCTAACTAACAACTATTTCTGGAGTGCCTGAGCTAGAGCACATTTTACTGGGTATTTCGAGTATACAGAACTTTACAGATGCAGTTTCTTAACTCAAAGGGTTTACCTTATTCCTCTTTCTTTTTTGGCTTTTCCCCCTTTTCTCTCTACGCTCCAAACATCTTAACTTCACACTGGACAATGATTTTATTTTATTTTTTTTTTAATTTTTTTTTCAACATTTATTTATTTTTGGGACAGAGAGAGACAGAACATGAACGGGGGAGGGGCAGAGAGAGAGGGAGACACAGAATGGGAAACAGGCTCCAGGCTCTGAGCCATCAGCCCAGAGCCCAACGCGGGGCTCGAACTCACGGACCGCGAGATCGTGACCTGGCTGAAGTCGGACGCTTAACCGACTGCGCCACCCAGGCGCCCCCTGCACAACGATTTTAAACCGAGCATTGTCATCTATTAACTGTTTTATCTTAGTCAAGTTATTACTTTAAGTTTTAGTTTCCATATTGTGGAAGATAATTATAGAACCAAATTCATAGTGAGGACTAAGTGAGATATGTACATAGCTCTTAGCATATTGTATGTGTTTGTTCATTCACCACCAGTTATTATATTATGGTTCAAACTCACTATCACATCTACCCTTATATTCTCTCATTAAATTATTCTTACTCTGGCCATTCAGAACTGCCCCCACTCGACACTAATCTCCACCACACTGCATCCAACCATTCTGTTGTTTTGTTTGTGATTATCCTACTTTGTTTTTAAAACTTTTTTTAATGTTTATTTTTGAGAGAGACAGAGACAGAATGCGAGTGGGTTAGGGGCAGAGAGAGAGGGAGACACAGAATCTGAAGCAGGCTCCAGGCTCTGAGCTGTCAGCACAGAGCCTGACACGGGGCTCGAACTCACAAGCTGTGAGATCATGACCTGAGCCGAAGTCAGATGCTCAACCAACTGAGCCACTCAAGCGCCCCTATCCTACTTTGTTTTGAAAACAGGCTTCCTACTTCACTTAAAACCTCTCCGCATACATACCTGTACTCTTACTTTTTGCGTTTACGTAGAGTGATGGGCAATTTTATTTATAATGTCATATAAGTTTAGGTCTGGAAAATAGTAGAGGTTATCCAGTCAACCCACTCATTTGAGAAATGAGGAAGCTGAGATACCAAAAACAGGGTCTGACCTTTTTAAGATAACAGAGCAATTAGTTGATACGGGCATGTTAATAGCAGAGTAAAGTGCTCCTGTACAATAGAGTAGCCCATATCCCCAGTTCCAAACAGTTGTGAGTAGGACTATGCAGAATAAAGGAAGAACAGTTTGACCTATAGCCTCAATGGAAAGTAGGACAATGTTTTGGGTATTAAAGAAGGAATAAATTAATGAAGAAGCAAACATTTTTAGTACTTATTATGTGCTAAGCACTAAGTTTCTTTTTTTTTTTTTTATTATTATATGAAATTTATTGTCAAATTGGTTTCCATACAATACCCAGTGCTCATCCCAAAAGGTGCCCTCCTCAATACCCATCACCCACCCTCCCCTCCCTCCCACCCCCCATCAACCCTCAGTTTGTTCTCAGTTTTTAACAGTCTCTTAAGCTTTGGCTCTCTCCCACTCTAACCTCTTTTTTTTCTTTTTTCCTCCCCCTCCCCCATGGGTTCCTGCCAAGTTTCTCAGGATCCACATAAGAGTGAAACCATATGGTATCTGTCTTTCTCTGTACGGCTTATTTCACTTAGCATCACACTCTCCAGTTCCATCCACGTTGCTACAAAAGGCCATATTTCATTTTTTCTCATTGCCACGTAGTATTCCATTGTGTATATAAACCACAATTTCTTTATCCATTCATCAGTTGATGGACATTTAGGCTCTTTCCATAATTTGGCTATTGTTGAGAGTGCTGCTATAAACATTGGGGTACAAGTGCCCCTATGCATCAGTACTCCTGTATCCCTTGGATAAATTCCTAGCAGTGCTATTGCTGGGTCATAGGGTAGGTCTATTTTTAATTTTCTGAGGAACCTCCACACTGCTTTCCAGAGCGGCTGCACCAATTTGCATTCCCACCAACAGTGCAAGAGGGTTCCCGTTTCTCCACATCCTCTCCAGCATCTATAGTCTCCTGATTTGTTCATTTTGGCCACTCTGACTGGCGTGAGGTGATACCTGAGTGTGGTTTTGATTTGTATTTCCCTGATAAGGAGCGACGCTGAACATCTTTTCATGTGCCTGTTGGCCATCCGGATGTCTTCTTTAGAGAAGTGTCTATTCATGTTTTCTGCCCATTTCTTCACTGGGTTATTTGTTTTTCGGGTGTGGAGTTTGGTGAGCTCTTTATAGATTCTGGATACTAGCCCTTTGTCCGATATGTCATTTGCAAATATCTTTTCCCATTCCGTTGGTTGCCTTTTAGTTTTGTTGGTTGTTTCCTTTGCTGTGCAGAAGCTTTTTATCTTCATAAGGTCCCAGTAATTCACTTTTGCTTTTAATTCCCTTGCCTTTGGGGATGTGTCGAGTAAGAGATTGCTACGGCTGAGGTCAGAGAGGTCTTTTCCTGCTTTCTCCTCTAAGGTTTTGATGGTTTCCTGTCTCACATTCAGGTCCTTTATCCATTTCGAGTTTATTTTTGTGAATGGTGTGAGGAAGTGGTCTAGTTTCAACCTTCTGCATGTTGCTGTCCAGTTCTCCCAGCACCATTTGTTAAAGAGGCTGTCTTTTTTCCATTGGATGTTCTTTCCTGCTTTGTCAAAGATGAGTTGGCCATACGTTTGTGGGTCTAGTTCTGGGGTTTCTATTCTATTCCATTGGTCTATGTGTCTGTTTTTGTGCCAATACCATGCTGTCTTGATGATGACAGCTTTGTAGTAGAGGCTAAAGTCTGGGATTGTGATGCCTCCTGCTTTGGTCTTCTTCTTCAAAATTCCTTTGGCTATTCGGGGCCTTTTGTGGTTCCATATGAATTTTAGGATTGCTTGTTCTAGTTTCGAGAAGAATGCTGGTGCAATTTTGATTGGGATTGCATTGAATGTGTAGATCGCTTTGGGTAGTATTGACATTTTGACAATATTTATTTTTCCAATCCATGAGCAGGGAATGTCTTTCCATTTCTTTAAATCTTCTTCCATTTCCTTCATAAGCTTTCTATAGTTTTCAGCATACAGATCCTTTACATCTTTGGTTAGATTTATTCCTAGGTATTTTATGCTTCTTGGTGCAATTGTGAATGGGATCAGTTTCTCTAGTTGTCTTTCTGTTGCTTCATTGTTAGTGTATAAGAATGCAACTGATTTCTGTACATTGATTTTGTATCCTGCGACTTTGCTGAATTCATGTATCAATTCTAGCAGACTTTTGGTGGAGTCTATCGGATTTTCCATGTATAATATCATGTCATCTGCAAAAAGCGAAAGCTTGACTTCATCTTTGCCAATTTTGATGCCTTTGATTTCCTTTTGTTGTCTGATTGCTGATGCTAGAACTTCCAGCACTATGTTAAACAACAGCGGTGAGAGTGGGCATCCCTGTCGTGTTCCTGATCTCAGGGAAAAAGCTCTCAGTTTTTCCCCATTGAGGATGATGCTAGCTGTGGGCTTCTCATAAATGGCTTTTATGATCTTTAAGTATGTTCCTTCTATCCCGACTTTCTCAAGGGTTTTTATTAAGAAAGTGTGCTGGATTTTGTCGAAGGCCTTTTCTGCATCGATTGACAGGATCATATGGTTCTTCTCTTTTTTTTTGTTAATGTGGTGTATCACGTTGATTGATTTGCGAATGTTGAACCAGCCCTGCATCCCAGGGATGAATCCCACTTGATCATGGTGAATAATTCTTTTTATATGCCGTTGAATTCGATTTGCTAGTATCTTATTGAGAATTTTTGCATCCATATTCATCAGGGATATTGGCCGGTAGTTCTCTCTTTTTACTGGGTCTCTGTCTGGTTTAGGAATCAAAGTAATACTGGCTTCATAGAATGAGTCTGGAAGTTTTCCTGCCCTTTCTATTTCTTGGAATAGCTTGAGAAGGATAGGTATTATCTCTGCTTTAAACGTCTGGTAGAACTCCCCTGGGAAGCCATCTGGTCCTGGACTCTTATTTGTTGGGAGATTTTTGATAACCGATTCAATTTCTTCGCTGGTTATGGGTCTGTTCAAGCTTTCTATTTCCTCCTGATTGAGTTTTGGAAGAGTGTGGGTGTTCAGGAATTTGTCCATTTCTTCCAGGTTGTCCAATTTGTTGGCATATAATTTTTCATAGTATTCCCTGATAATTGTTTGTATCTCTGAGGGATTGGTTGTAATAATTCCATTTTCATTCATGATTTTATCTATTTGGGTCATCTCCCTTTTCTTTTTGAGAAGCCTGGCTAGAGGTTTGTCAATTTTGTTTATTTTTTCAAAAAACCAACTCTTGGTTTCGTTGATCTGCTCTACAGTTTTTTTAGACTCTATATTGTTTATTTCTGCTCTGATCTTTATTATTTCTCTTCTTCTGCTGGATTTAGGCTGCCTTTGCTGTTCTGCTTCTATTTCCTTTAGGTGTGCTGTTAGATTTTGTATTTGGGATTTTTCTTGTTTCTTGAGATAGGCCTGGATTGCAATGTATTTTCCTCTCAGGACTGCCTTCGCCGCGTCCCAAAGCATTTGGATTGTTGTATTTTCATTTTCGTTTGTTTCCATATATTTTTTAATTTCTTCTCTAATTGCCTGGTTGACCCACTCATTCGTTAGTAGGGTGTTCTTTAACCTCCATGCTCTTGGAGGTTTTCCAGACTTTTTTCTGTGGCTGATTTCAAGCTTCATAGCATTGTGGTCTGAAAGTATGCATGGTATAATTTCAATTCTGGTAAACTTATGAAGGGGTGTTTTGTGACCCAGTATATGATCTATCTTGGAGAATGTTCCATGTGCACTCGAGAAGAAAGTATATTCTGTTGCTTTGGGATGCAGAGTTCTAAATATATCTGTCAAGTCCATCTGATCCAATGTCTCATTCAGGGCCCTTGTTTCTTTATTGAGCGTGTGTCTAGATGATCTATCCATTTCTGTAAGTGGGGTGTTAAAGTCCCCTGCAATTACCACATTCTTATCAATAAGGTTGCTTATGTTTATGAGTAGTTGTTTTATATATTTGGGGGCTCCGGTATTCGGCGCATAGACATTTATAATTGTTAGCTCTTCCTGATGGATAGACCCTGTAACTATTATATAATGTCCTTCTTCATCTCTTGTTACAGCCTTTAATTTAAAGTCTAGTTTGTCTGATATAAGTATGGCTACTCCAGCTTTCTTTTGGCTTCCAGTAGCATGATAAATAGTTCTCCATCCCCTCACTCTCAATCTAAAGGTGTCCTCAGGTCTAAAATGAGTCTCTTGTAGACAGCAAATAGATGGGTCTTGTTTTTTTATCCATTCTGATACCCTATGTCTTTTGGTTGGCGCATTTAATCCATTTACATTCAGTGTTATTATAGAAAGATACGGGTTTAGAGTCATTGTGATGTCTGTATGTTTTATGCTTGTAGTGATGTCTCTGGTATTTTGTCTCACAGGGTCCCCCTTAGGATCTCTTGTAGGGCTGGTTTAGTGGTGACAAATTCCTTCAGTTTTTGTTTGTTTGGGAAGACCTTTATCTCTCCTTCTATTCTAAATGACAGACTTGCTGGATAAAGGATTCTCGGCTGCATATTTTTTCTGTCTAGCACACTAAAAATCTCGTGCCAATTCTTTCTGGCCTGCCAAGTTTCAAAAGAGAGATCAGTCACGAGTCTTATAGGTCTCCCTTTATATGTGAGGGCACGTTTACCCCTTGCAGCTTTCAGAATTTTCTCTTTATCCTTGTATTTTGCCAGTTTCACTATGATATGTCGTGCAGAAGATCGATTCAAGTTCCGTCTGGAGGGAGTTCTCTGTGCCTCTTGGATTTCAATGCCTTTTTCCTTCCCCAGTTCAGGGAAGTTCTCAGCTATTATTTCTTCAAGTACCCCTTCAGCACCTTTCCCTCTCTCTTCCTCCTCTGGGATACCAATTATGCGTATATTATTTCTTTTTAGTGTATCACTTAGTTCTCTAATTTTCCCCTCATACTCCTGGATTTTTTTATCTCTCTTTCTCTCAGCTTCCTCTTTTTCCATAACTTTATCTTCTAGTTCACCTATTCTCTCCTCTGCCTCTTCAATCCGAGCTGTGGTGGTTTCGATTTTGTTTTGCATTTCATTTAAAGCGTTTTTCAGCTCCTCGTGACTGTTCCTTAGTCCCTTGATCTCTGTAGCAAGGGATTCTCTGCTGTCCTGTATACTGTTTTCAAACCCGGCGATTAATTTTATGACTATTATTTTAAATTCACTTTCTGTTATATTATTTAAATCCTTTTTGATCAGCTCATTAGCTGTTGTTATTTCCTGGAGATTCTTCTGAGGGGAATTCTTCCGCTTGGTCATTTTGGATAGTCCCTGGCGTGGTGAGGACCTGCAGGGCACTTCCCCTGTGCTGTGGTGTATAACTGGAGTGGTGGGCGGGGCCGCAGTCCGACCTGTTGTCTGCCCCCAGCCCACTGCTGGGGCCACAGTCAAACTGGTGTGTGCCTTCTCTTCCCCTCTCCTAGGGGCGGGATTCACTGTGGGGTGGCGTGGCCCGTCTGGGCTACTTGCACACTGCCAGACTTGTGATGCTGGGGATCTGGCGTATTAGCTGGGGTGGGTAGGCAAGGTGCACAGGGGCAGGAGGGGCAGGCTTAGCTCGCTTCTCCTTAGGTAATCCACTTCAGGAGGGGCCCTGTGGCAGCGGGAGGGAGTCAGATCCGCTGCCGGAGGTTTGGCTCCTCCGCAGAAGCACAGAGTTGGGTGTTTGCGCGGAGCGAGGAAGTTCCCTGGCAGGAACTGGTTCTCTTTGGGATTTTGGCTGGGGGATGGGCGGGGGAGATGGCGCTGGCGAGCGCCTTTGTTCCCCACCAAACTGAGCTCTGTTGTCCGGGGGCTCAGCAGCTCTCCCTCCCTTTGTCCTCCAGCCTTCCTGCTTTCCGAGCAGAGCTGTTAACTTATGACCTCCCAGATGCTAAGTCGCGCTTGCTGTTGGAACACAGTCCGTCAGGCCCCTCCGCTTTTTCAAGCCAGACTCTGGAGCTCTGCTTGGCCGGCGAGCCGCCCCTCCGCCCCGGCTCCCTCCCGCCAGTCCGTGGAGCATGCACCGCCTCGCCGCCCTTCCTACCCTCTTCCGTGGGCCTCTCGTCTGCGCTTGGCTCCGGCGACTCCGTTCTGCTAATCCTCTGGCGGTTTTCTGGGTTATTTAGGCAGGTGTAGGTGGAATCTAATTGATCAGCAGGACGCGCGGTGAGCCCAGCGTCCTCCTACGCCGCCATCTTCCCTCCGGCCCCCGCACTAAGTTTCTTTATATTTATGCTATGTAATCCTCAATAACAAAACAAAAATGCATGAACACACTTTTTCTGCATTTTTAAATTGAGGAAACTGAGGCTCAAATTAAGTATATTATTCGGTAAAAGTTAAATACACAGTTAATAAGTGGGGGTGCCACAATATTAACCCATGTTTCTGTGACTAAAATCTGTTCTACTTTGCTGCTTTTATGGCAATACTCACGCTTCTCAAACTTGGCAATTCTATAATTTTAGTCCTCCCAGGCAAATAAGGCCTCTTCTCCCAGGGATGTTCAAGACTTTTATAATATATTTGCCTTCAGGAGAAAAGCTGGATATAGAAATTAACTATGTAGGCTGTCACCTGTTGTAATTTCTGGGCACTAGGAAGTCCAATTTAAAGAAATCCTTGCTAGGGCGCTTACCCCTGAGATTATTCTACAAGAATTTTGATATCACCTAGACAGATAGTGGTAAAATTCCCAAGCTCCAAGAATACAGAGAAAATTTTAATGTCAGAGAGAGAGTGAGGAAAAGAATTTTCTACAGATGTCAAGGATTGCTTGAACCTGGCTTTTCTCTGGCAACTTTGAATAACAAGAGACATTGGAGCAATATATTCAATCTGTATGTGATTTATTTTTGATGCAACGTGCTTGGTAAGAACAAAAATTTAGAAATAATCATCCAGCTTTCAGAAAAAAAAAAGTTCTGGTTGGTAGCATTTGCTAGTTTTCTGTGGTGTAAGTACTCCACCATGGCCAATTTCAAGCTATCAACATGAATCTGTTGACTGCAAAATTGAAAAAAGATATGCACATTTGTCTTTTGTAAGCCTAGCACAAACTGTCATGTGCATATCACATGGATATGTGTATATTTAATATAGGTATAGGCATATTTATATATGTATACATATAAAAAAGTCCTGGAAGAATGTGCAAAAATATTGTATCAATTTGGTTTGAAAGAAGAGTGAGTTTTAAGATATGTTTCATGAAAGGGGACTTTTCCATTTTATTCAGTATAATTTTATATCTTTCAAAACATTTTTGAAGTATAGTATATACATAAAAAGTAGATATATAGTAAATGTATAGTTAAGTTTTCACAAATAGAACACACCTGTATAACCACTACTCAGAAACAGAAATTATCAGCACCACTCGTATCTTTGGCAGTCATTATTACCCAAGACCCAGGGATAACCATTATTCTGATTTCTAACAACATAGATCAGCTTTGACTGCTTTTGTAATTTACATAACTGGTATAGCATATATTATGCTAATTACTTAACCCAACGATCTAATGATGTAGATACTCATTTTAATTAATGATAATGATTAAATTATTTATTATTGATGATATGATAAACATTTTTTATATATCATGAATTCCTTTGTATCAAACTTCTTTCATGCAACATTATTGTGAGATTTATCATTAAACATATCAAAAGAGACAATGTAAATAGTAAACAGTATTGTTATATGTACTTGAAGATCATTCTCATTGCTGTATAGGATTCTATTGTGTGTACATAACTCAACTTATTAATTGTTTCACTGTTGATGGCCTCAAGTTATTCCACAAATTGAGGCTGGTATTACCTTCAATGAATTTCCCCACTTCTCCTTGCCACTACTTTGGACAGCTTGAATTTAACACAAGCCTGTGCACTTCTGCATTGCCCCTGGACTTCTCAGATTCTTTGGAATACTGGTTGATCCTTTGAGATTCTCTGGTGAGTAGTGTATATCACCTAAAGATTTTTAACCCTGGGTGCACAGAGTTGATAAAATTCAAGGGGTACTTGAATAGATGGAAAAAGGCATTCTTAAACAATAGAGATGCCACTCTACTTCCTAAGAAGTATTAAAGAAGGATGTCCCAACTAGGTAAATTTTCAAGTTTGACTTTGGCCAAATGAAGGACTAGTAGACTATATTCTTGAGGGCATATCTCTTAGGATAAATTTTATACACAACTTTGTGTTTAGGTTTAAGTAAGAATACTGTTATATTACTAGGAAGGAATGGCTTGGTGACTTTAATTTGCCAGTCAGCATGATGGACTGTTTTTAAGACCCTATGAGAAAAGTCGGTCAAGTTGCTGTGAAAATATATTGATTCAAGACTAATGTTCAACTATGCTACCTGGGGACTAAATCAGCACTACTTCAGACCAACATACAAGAAAGGATGTAGAGGAGAAGGTACAAATGAATGAGAGAGGGAGAGATTCAGATTACTTCCCCACAGGAGAGATAGCAGGCTCAGTTCCCTGAGGGCTCAAGGAAGCCTCTTGCAGGGGATGGACATGATTGGTGGTCAGCATCTTTGGAGAGCATGGGAAACAAAGATGTAAAGAGGAACAGTGACAGATTGACTTAGAAGAATAAGAGAGTACTGGTTTCATGGGTAAGTCTTGTATCATTCCAAGACTCCTGTGGAGCCCTGGAAGTGAGTACTAAAGTTTTATTGTAAAGCCGGTGAGAGGTGTGAGCCAGTGATATTCAGGAATTAATGGTCATATGTCCACAAACATATCTATAATATGATAAAGTTCTAATTGTTTTTTGTTTTAATTTTTTTTACTGTTTATTTATTTTTGAAAGAGAAAAGAGAGAGAGAGAGAGAGGGAATGAGCAAGGGAGGGGCAGAGAAAGAGGGAAACACAGAATCTGAGGCAGGATCCAGGCTCCTCGCTGTCAGCACAGAGCCCAGCGCGGGGCTCGAACTCACAAACCATGAGCTAAAGTCGGATGCTTAACCGACTGAACCACCCAGGTGCCCCTCTAATTGTTTTTATTGAATCCATACCTCACTTATAAGTAAAAGTAAGTGAAAGATTGGAAAAGAAGTATGAGGATGCAATTCTTGGAATACAAACAACACCACATTATAATGAGGCAAAATAATAATGTTTTGATTGAGTCATCATGATTTTTCTCAATTCTTGTCTAGAGAGGAAATTCCAATGACCATGGACTTAGCTATAGTTTATAAGTGATGGTGGGATATGGGAAAGCTGGTAACTATAACTTTTTTTTTTTAACCTATGTTGGTGGACTGGGAACTTAAAGTCAAGCCATGGAATGGCTTTAGATGAGATTCTAAAATGATAGATTAAAAATGGCTCATTTTCTATCAAAATGGATAAAATTTGTTAGTTGAATAAAAGATATGTTCTAGAGGTGTCACCCTTTTTCCTACAAACCTTTTCCCTAAACCAAATATGGGAAAGATGATATATCTCAAACATGTCTGTACTAGACTCTTGCAGAGACAATTTTTCAAAGTTTGATATAAATATACAGCCTAACATACTTATCAGGAGTATACTAACCAAAGAGATCTTATAAAGCAAAATTATAGGTATATACAATGCTTTTTTTTGTTTAGATTACAGTCTTATGATGAACATTGCAGTGGTTTTATTAATTTATTTAACAGCCACTTAATAGCAAAATAGGAGGAATAGTAAAATTATTTAGACATGATCTCTATTCCAAAGGAGCTTGTAGTATGTACCAGAGTTAGACATGTAAAGAAATTACTCTGAAAACAATTTTTATTCCTGGTCAAAAACAATGTATGAACATGTTTCTAAGGTGGGACATAGGAAGCAGTATATGACTCTGCTTCAAAATAAATATATACATATATGGTTTTACTAAAGTTTTGTATAACAGAGTCCTAGTTACTCAAGATTTTCCAAGGATCCCATAAACATAAAGATTTTTTTTAGCTTAGGAACATGGTATTTTATTATTCATTTTTATTTTAAATTATTTTTAAATTTTTTATTGAAGTGTAATTAACATATACCATTATATTAGTTCCAGGTATACGATACGATAAAATGTAACAAATTTTTAATCATTAAATCCTTTTGTTTAAAGATTTCTTTCTTTTTTTTTTTTTTTTTTTGAGAAAGAGAGTGTGCATGTGTTTGCATGCATGTGTGTGGGGGCAAGGGGCAGAGAAAAGGGGACAGAGGATCTGAAGCGGGCTCTGTGCTAACAGCAGAGAGCCTGATGCAGGGCTCAAACTCACAACCCATGGTATCATGACCCAAGCCAAAGCTGGTTGCTTAGACGCCTGAGCTTAACAAGCACCTCTGTTTAAAAATTTCTTATGTGGGTGTACTATTTTTGATGCCCCAGTCATAAAGTTTTAATTTTTGGATGCAAGACATAATTGAATTATTTTTCCATGTTGTAACTATAGAGACCATAACATAAGCATTATTTAATCCAGGGGGAAAAACTGATTTAAAAGTATTTTATTATCTGTTTTGGACCTTATAACCCAAAAATGCAGAAGCAGGAAAAACTTCATGAAGGACATAATAATCATCATGGGTTTTGAAGATTGAGGAATTTTACAGACTGAAAACAAAGAAGGATAGTTTTAAAAGTGTAACTTAGCAGTCTCAGTCTTGGGGTTATGAATGTCACTAGAGGCAGGGGTTGGCAATAAGATTAGGAAGAATAACTGACAGGGATAAGTGTTCTATAGAAGTGAGAAATAATTACATGCTGAAGAATGAGAATGGCTTTAGAAATTTTCTTTCCTAAGGTTAGCCTGGTAAAGTTGTGAAGTGATTATATTTTTGCAGGAAACTATTCAAGCTAAAAGAAGCAAATAACAGGCTATTACAATATAGCCAATCAGGGATGACAAATGTTAAATTCTGTACCATTGGCCAAATGACACTAAAAGAAAGGGGGCTTCAGACAATTCACCTTGGCAGTTAGAGCATACAGACCTCTATGGTCCAAACTTAAAAACTAAAAAGTATGATAAATCCAGGGTCTGTCTGATTCCAAAGTTTTCATGAAGGGAAGGAATATTGTGCTAAAATTCCAGAATGTGAAAACTATAATTTAACTTTAATTTTAGGAATAGATGAGGATTGATTACTACTTACCAAGGCTTATTATGTAAGGTGATTTTAGAAAGAGCAAAAAAAGGGGCGCTTGGTGGCTCAGACTGAATCTTTTTTTTTTTTTAGACATTGATGGTCTTTATTTTTGTTTATTTATTTTTTAAAATACAATTTATTGTCAAATTGGCTAACATACAGTGTGTAAAGTGTGCTCTTGGTTTTTGGGGTAGATTCCTGTGGTTCATCACTTACATACAACACCCAGTGTTCATAAGTGGATTTTGAGAAACTTAACAGAAGACCATGGGGGAAGAAAAGGGGAAAAAGTAGTTACAGAGAGAGAGGGAGGCAAACCGTAAGAGGCTCTTAAATTCAGTCTGACTATTCATATCAGTTCAGGTTGTGAACTTGATCTTGCAGTGGGGAGATCAAGTCCCACATCAGGCTCCACACTGCATGGAGCCTGCTTGGGATTCTCTCTCTCCCTTTCTCTCTTCCTCTCCACTGCTCGCCTGCTCATAGCACTCACATGCAAGCATTCTCTCTGTCTCTCAAAATAAAAATAAACATTAAAAAAAGAAAAAGAAAGAGCAAAAAAGAAGGCCCAACTCTAACCAACAACAGTTCTGGCAGGAATTGTGTGAGGGTAGAAGGCTGAGGCTGAAATTAGAAATTATTTCTTGGGACTGGGGTTAAGATTGGTGTTCATGACTTTACCATAAGGCCACTTTAAATAAACTTTCCACACAGTTGAGTTTGACAGTCAACTTTCAATCGGATACCTTCATGGCTTTCTAGAATCCTGAATAGATTGCTGAGCAACACTAAAAACCTGATATGAGCAAGCTATGCTTTCATCTGGTAGAGAGTAGGAGAGATTATTATACTTCCTGTGACTACTTCTGGACTACTGGCTGTTAATGTACACATAACATCAATCCTCAGCTCCTATAGATTCTACCACCCATGTGCAGCAAACTTCATTCAGTTCTCATCTCCATTGAAAGAATCTTCTCTGAGTTAGCATCATTTCTCATTGGTATTGCTATAACGGCCTTTTGATTTATCTAGAAGTTTCACATCCTTGATCTTCCATTCTCCATACAGTAGTTACAGAGTTCCCTTTTGTTTGGCTTTCCATTTTTTTTTATTTAAAGTCCCATACACTTAGGGTTGCCTGGGTGGCTCAGTTGGTTAAGCCCCCGACTTCAGCTCAGGTCATGATCTTGCGGTATTTGAGTTCGAGACCTGCATCTGGCTCTGTGCTGATAGCTTGGAGCCTGGAGCCTGATTTGGATTCTGTGTCTCCATCTCTCTCTTCCCTTCCCCTGCTCATGCTCTGTATCTCTCTCAAAAATAAATTAACATTAAAAAAATAAAAAAAAAGTCCTATACACTTAGCATGACCATTCATGAGTTTGGCTCACCCAAACTTCCACCTTCAGATACTTCTTCTACTACTCTTCTTTTCCCTTCCAACCATATTGAGTTTCTCTGTTACTTATGTCTTCATTCTTTTCTGCCTTTACACATTTACCTGCTACATTTACCAGAAACATGCACAATTACCCTCTCCAACCTCCCTATCTTTTCCTCATGTCTCAGATGCTTATTTTTTTTATTATTTTTTAATGTTTATGTATTTCTTTATTTATTTTTACATTTATTTATTTTTTTTTTGAGAAAGAGTGAGACAAAGCATGAGCGGGGGAGGGTCAGAGAGAGAAGGAAACACAGAATTTGAAGCAGTCTCCAGGCTCTGAGCAAGCAGTCAGCAGAGAGCCTGATGCAGGGCTCAAACCCACGAACTGTGGGAACATGACCTGAGCCGAAGTCGAATGCTCAACTGACTGAGCCACCCAGGTGCCCCAATGTTTTTTTTTTATTTTTGAGGGATAGAGAGACAGAGTATGAATGGGGAAGGGCAGAGAAAGGGGGAGACACAGAATCAAAAGCAGGCTCTGAGCTGTCTGCACAGAGCCCAACGTGTGGCTCAAACTCATGAACCATGAGATCATGACTTGAGCCCAAGTTGGATCCTTAACTGACTGAGCCACCCTGGTGCCCCCTTAGATCCTAGTTTAAATTCCATTTTCTTAATAGAGGCTTCCCAGAATCCCTTACTTCAAGGCAAGTTTAGAACCTAGAGTTTTGCACTAATAAATGCATATTTAATGATTAGAGAGCTCATGAAACTGTATTATTCCCTACATTCATCATTACACCCTTAGTGCCTAGCACACAGTGACTGACTTGATTCCTATTGAGCCTTTCTGTAGCTTGAGTAGGGACTACCTGAAAGGCAAACATCCCAGTAAACAAGTCATGAACTTTGGGCAGGCAAAGCTAACAGTAAGGGCTTGCCCAAGCCTATGTGGGCAAGAATTAAAAGCTCATTTTCCCAAAATATTAATGACCTAGAATAAATGTACTTACAAAGGGAGAAGGTAAAGAAGTAGCCCTGTCCTTTAGTTAACAAATGATCATAAAAAATATAGGAGAAGTCAGTTGATGGGAGACAAGGAAAGAGAGAAGAGGTAATTATTTTGATAGAGTTGAGTTTAAGGAATCTATAGAATTTCCCTAAGAGATATCCAATAGGCATATGTGTGCCTTGAGCTAAAGAGAAAAATGAGAGTTAGAAATATAAATTTGGGAATCATTTCAGGTGGTTGAAATAGTGGTTGTAAGTATGATTGCTCCAGAGATTATTTAGAAAAAGGGGACTGAGCATGTACTCCTAGGAACCTTAGAAATATTTTCTGTTGTGACACATCAGGCCTAAAGAATTTAATTATATTTGGGAATAAAATGATAGGAAATAAGAAGAGACTTATTTTTGAAACTTTTCAATGATCTTTATAATTATTATCATATTTATCTAAAGGCTTCGGTTTGAAAAAACATTTTGACTTTAAAAATTTGAAAATATAAATAAAGCTACTGTAGTAGTTCATCTTTTAGGCTTACTGATCTTTCTTCATTCTTCATGTGCCTTTGAGTTTTATCACTAAGTTATCCTGGTCTGGCTGTAGAACCCATAGAATTTGTATCACCATGTCAGGTTGTCTCATGCTTCTGGGTCATATGAACAGTGTGTACTAGCCCAAGCTTCCTCCCTTACCCAGGTCATAGATAAGAAACAAAACAGAAACTGAAATGTTGAATTATCCCAGTGCTGTCTCCTTGCCTTAGGAATTGTTTCTTGACACTTCTCAAACCCACCCACATTTCTCTCTTTTATGTTTTTACATGTGGATAGGTTTCTGATGACTACAATGTGATCTCTGTACACATACACACCATTTATGCAAGGGCAAGTTTGGAGCATTAAACAATTATAGTATTGTTGAAATGATTAAGGTTGTAATGATTACCATTATTTTTAGCATTATAATTTTGAGTTTTACTTGGATTATCTCATTTAACCCTCACGTCAAACTTAATTCAGTGGATGCTATTATTATTTTATAGATAAGGACATTGGGGCTGAGAGAGTTGGTAATGATTTTTGTTCAAATAATATAGCTAAAAACATAGTGAAACTGGAACTCAAAACTCAGGCAATCTAACTTCAAAACATGAAGACTTCAGGGTGCCTGTGTAGCTCAGTCAATTAAGTGCCTGACTGTTAATTTTGGCTCAGGTCATGATCTGACAGTGTGTGGGATCAAGTCCTGCATTGGGCTCCATGCTGACAGCACAGAACCTGCTTGGGATTCTCTCTCCCCCTTTCTCTCTGCCCCTCCTCTGCTCACTCTTTCCTTCTCCTTCTCCCCCTCCTCCTCCTTCTTCGTCTTCTCTTTCTCTCTCTTAAAATAAACTTAAAAAAAAAGACCTCATCATTATGATACGCTCTTCTCCCACCTTCCTCCCTGACCTAAATTTCTTAATCTTAGAGGAACCTCTTGCTTATTAACCACTATTTTCCACCATTTTGGAAAAAAAATGAAAGTCTTATTTTCTCATTCAATGTTTAAGTCATTAGCAGATATATACAGGGACAGCAGTTTCACTCATTGTGTAATTTTATTCATTAAAATGCTGAGAATGGGGATACCTGGGTGGCTCAGTCAGTTCAGTGTGTCCTACCCTTGATTTTGGCTCAGGTCATGATCCCAGAGTATTGGGATGGAGCCCTGCATCAGACTCCATGCTGGACATGAGGCCTGCTTGGGATTCTTTCTCTCCCTCTCTCTCTTCCCCTCTCCCCCACTCATGCTCTCCCTTTCTCTATGTCTAAAGTTAAAAAAATAAAATAAAGTAAAATAAAATAAAATAAAATAAAATACTGAGAATAAATTAGGATCAGAAGAATACCAGAAGAAACTGTGCTTTTATTATCAAGCTAATTTTTTTTCTACTTTTCATAATAAGTATGTTTATTTCTAGACATGGTTGCACTTTTTATACAGAGAAGATATGCCAGGATAAGACAATAATATTCATATCTTCATTAGATACTTCAGTCTGTTCATACCCTGGCTGGTTAAGGAGTCTGAACCTTCTTCCTGTGAGAAAAGGTGATGGAGAACTTGTGCAAGGTTTCAAGTAAGATTTTAGCACTTGTCTTATATCATGTTAGCTCTCAAATTGGCCAAGTCCACACAAAAAGCAAATATTCTGTGGCTGTACCCTGGTAAACTAGAAGAGACAAAAAGAAGCAGAACAATAAGCTCTTTTTCTTTTACAATATAAAGAGGATGTCTTCTTATTTATGTACTTCTAAGTTAACACTGAAAAGTACAAACATAGTCTAATAATACACCATGAGAGTTTCTCTTGCAATCTTATTAGTATTTGTTTTATTTGATATCTGTACTATAATTTGGAAATTAAACATTTGCTAGAGTGTCTCAAGCCTGATCTACTACCCCTGTTAGAGCAAGTCTTTATTTCTCTTACACCTGGATCATTTCAACAGTCTTTCATCACATTTCCCTGTGTCTATACTTTCTAAGCATTTTCCATCCCATGGAATTAATAAAACCCTATCCCATATTAAGAAAGCAAAGGCTTAATTGAAGGATTGAGCTGATGCTAGGACTCTTTGCTTGCAGTGAATCAGGTCCCTTAATCCATGACCTGATGGAGGTCCTATTTATTCCATTTCTTTGATCTCTTCCAACTCCTCTCTCATTTGTAGAATTGTTCCTATCAGCTTGGATATCTTTGAATTGAAGATTCCTGATAATATTATTTTTGTTATTTAGCATTCTTCCACCAATTAATAGAGAATTGATATCCAAAACGATCACCTGTTTTGGGGCGCCTGGGTGGCTCAGTCAGTTAAGTGTCTGACTTTGGCTCAGGTCATGATCTCACAGCTGGTGGGTTCGAGCCCTCTGTTGGGTTCTGTGCTGACAGCTCGGAGCCTTGAACTGGCTTTGGATTCTCTCTCTCTCTCTCCCCCCCCCCCCCCCCCACTTGTGCGCTGTCTCTCTGTCTCTTAAAAATAAATAAATGCAAGAAAAATTAAAAAAAAACAAATGATGACCCATTTCTATACAACCACCCTATACACCTATATCTCCCGCTATTGTCACATCTTCAGGAGAAAAACTAGTTCTTCAGATGATGCCATGTGACCAAGAAAGCAACACATACTGTACAAGAGTGGTTAGTAATTCAGTTTCCTTTATTACTAATCCTTACACCCACTGTGCTTTATTTTCAGGAATGCTGATTTTTATTTCAGACTTCTACATACAACATTTGGCATTTAGTTTTCTGCAGAAACCAACTGGTTTTTCAAAATCATGGCATTCCTGTCTACATTTGCCTCTTTTGACAAAGCAACTATAGGTGTCTTTCACGGGACATTTCACTGTTAAAAGGGGGAAGAAAAAGGCACAGAAACCATTGAGTCATTGTATATGTTTTAGGGACCCAAACTTGGTATAAATCAATTGTTGACATGAAAATCATTAAAGCGTCTGCATATGTAAGTTTTCACCCTGGAGTAGGCATTTAAGAAGTCATTTATTTTACTATTTTTCTGGTGATGACAGTTTTGTCGATTCTGCTTCATTCAGTTCTCGCTCCAACTTTTGACTTGATCCACTGGTGGCTAAAGCTTAGTTTTCCATAAGAATTCTAAATAGATATTGTTGGATCCAGAACAGCTTTGGAACAAACATCATATATCCCTATGGCTATCTACCCACCTACTTGTTTTTTGTTTTTTTGTTTTTTTCCCTCTTATTCAAATGAAATAAGCACGTAAATTATTTTTGACTTTAGGATTAAACAGTGGGAACACCAACTCATGTTGTTGTTGTTGTTGTTGTTATTGTTTACCCCCATCCAGCTACCAAACGCTTCCCAGCACACATGTCATGCGTGTGGTATCTTTTTTAATTATTATTATTTATTTAAACTGACGTTAGTTAACATACACTGTATTCTTGGCTTCATCAACTCATGTTTAAATTGCTATTTTGCTTTTATATTTAGGACTCTTTTTTATGGGGAGAATGAAAACGTTGAGATAAGGATTCTTTGAAAACACACACAAAGATCTGAGGTTAGTCAGGGGGTGCAGAGAACACTAGTGGTGCCATATCCCGACCAGCCTTAGACATGCAGTGAAGGGAGTGAAACTGGCCAGCGTCTCCTCATGTTTCCTTTACTCAGAGTCCCCTTCTCTATAAAGTCCTCAGGCCAGCACTATCGCAATGTATCCCAACTAATGAACCTATTGAAATCATGGGCAGAAGACAATATTTCACCTTTTCAAGAAATGTTTTTATTTTAAAATGGGTCCCTAAGCGAAGGAGATTCTCAAAGTAAAAGCATTAAATATAATGGTGAATTATGTGCCATCAGCAGAGAAGGTATGTGAACACTGTTCTTCATCTTTCCCTAAAATCCTATCATATATAGGACCCATCTATGGTAGACTTGGTGGTAATGATAACCCAATATATTTATGCCCTCTGATATCAGTGAAGTTATATTAACTTCCCTCTGTTACTTTGGGTAATTATGCTTTGGGGGAAAAAGTTGAAACCATATTATATTGATTTTTGCCCCATATTTGAGTCCATGTGATATCACTGTTCCACCGTATAAATTAATGATGTCTTCTTATTTGTATTGTCTAGAGAGATGTTATTTATTGCCTTTGATGCCAGAGGGAAAAGACATTATCTCACCAGTTTAAAAATGCATCCTCAAATTACACTGTCCTATATGAGGGGTGTGAAACATGTATGTCGACTTAATTGGAATTTACAAATAACAGAATATGACAGCTGTCAAGCATCAGTATGAGAAAAAGAATGGCATTATTTAAGTGGGAATTATAAATTAGCATTTCCCCACTAGTAACAAAAACAACAAATAGCTTCTCACTAGATAATAGCTATTGCATCATCTAAAATTCATATTTATGTACAAGAAGGAATTGCAAATGTTTCAACTTTTTGATGAAACCATGCACACATGCAAGTCTCTTTGGTTTCTGAAGATACTGAAAATGTCATGAAGGTTTTCACATTTTTTTTTCAAAAGCAAGTGACATGTGGGACACATGTAAATCAAGATAACATAACTGGAGGTAATATTTTATTATCCAAATGTGGTCGGTCGCCCTATATACTAGTCTTCTCTATTTTAAGAAAATCTTAGTTTGATGTTAGTAAAATTAAAACCTTGTTTTAAGTCCTGAGTTTAGGAAGTTGTGATACAATAATAATCCTCGTGATTTTTATCTGAGAAAATTTATTTTAATTATAAGAGAATTCAAATGATTTGAATCTTTTATCCAAAATACTTAGGTATTTGAGTTTTAAATTTCCTCCAAGCTAGACTGACTTATTGCTAGAACACTTGGTTTCATCTGTGTTCTGTGGGATGGAGTTGGAGTTCAAATAGTAATCTATTGAAGGTCTAGGCCACTCCTAAATCAGAAATTTCTAGAGGTTTGTTTTGCTTTTGAGTGGAATTATTTTTTAAGGGATGTGTGTTTTTATAGTGTTAAATAACTTTCCTATCTTGAGTAGTCTGAAATGTGACAAAGAAACTCTTTCAATGATCTATATCAAGACACATCCATTTGGCTGCTAATCTAACCTGGGTGATGAGGGCAATGGTTTACAAATGAGGATACATAACCTAAGCACATGAAATCCAACAGGGTAAATGTTGCCTCCATTGTCTTTACAATACTTGTCAGAGAAAAATTTCTTCTCCCAAAATGAGACACCACGAGCCTACTTTCCTTCTAAGATGTTTTAATACAATGTAAAAGTAATTATAATATGTAAGAAAAACATAATATATACCATAGTCTACATTAGGTACTTTGCATATTTATATATTATTAATTCTCATTATAATGCTATGAGGAAGCTTAATTGCTATACTTAATTCACAGATGCAGAAACTGAGGCTGAAGGAGTTTAAACAAACTGATAGATTTATGTAACCATTTTGGTGGCAGAAACCAAATCTGACCCCAGGTATCAATAACTCCAAAGGCTATGTTCATTTCATCACCTGATTAATATTAGTTGTTATCTAATTGGACCTGTGGTAATAGAGCCATGAAATTGTTTTTGACTCCAAGTCATTTAAAAACACAAAATGTTTTAAAATGAGAATTCTCAAATAAACCACGCCACATGATATAGCCAAATCTATCATTTGGTGTAAGTTAGTGGAAAACCTGTTGTTACTATACTATACACAGCATCCCATTATTTCTCAAGGATCCAGATGATTATAATTTAATATCCTATCTAACTTGGCTTTCTGGACAGCCAGTTCACACTGAGAACAAAGCATTTGATCAAGTCCTTAAACTGTCTCCCACAATAATATGACTCACCAGGAGCCTTACTTTTTAGTAAGATCACAAGTCCTTTCTTTGTGATTCACTCCCAGGACCATCACACACCACTCTCTTAGCAGTCACTTCTTTATCTCTAGTTGACATCAACCAAGACTTCCCTCTCCAGAAAGATATTTCACCTCCTCAGTTAACACTTCTATTTTACCTAGTGGCAATAGGGCCAGAAGGAAAAATAAAATCAAGAGGACAGGAATCTTCATGACTGAAGAGAATCATTCAAATCAATAGCTCTGGAGTCTTTCAGTAAGAGGCGGCTAGAGAGTGTATCTTTTTATATTTCTTTCCCTATAGAGATATGAATATACTCATTTCTGTTCATCAAAAGTTAACACTCTTGTTTAGTGGTGCCTGGGACAAAAGTGCTGGACATTGCTTTGCTTTTAGCTTGGGAATGTAAAGGGCTTATGACATTCGCAGCAGATTATTATGACTTTTGAATAACTAGTTATCTATCTAATAACTAGTTATTCTAAGAAATTCCTTACCACCAGGAATTTCCTACAAGAGAACTGAAAAGAATAAGTATGAGAATTTACTCTTTGCTTTTCTGTTTCTGTTTCTTAAAAAGCTATGTAAAGTAAATTACTACTTTACTAAATTTACTAAATTACTAATTTGTTACTTTTCCCTTTTCCCCTGAGATCTATGGTCATTATTAAAACCCTTTTCATCATTACTAAAACAAGCCTTTGCTGTATATGATATGCAATGTAGGTCTTGGAGACACAATAACTATAAGAGAATTTGATAGTGAATACATACACACACACACACACACACACACACACACACACAGCCAAATAATGTGTGTAAATATGCAAGGTGCCATATAATGACACCACTAATAAATAGTAAGTCATTTTAATGAGAATACATTATTTGGATGATGTCTCTAAGAAGATATTATAGTTATGGTTATATAAAGGAGATGTTTAGCAAAAGATACAAGTCAAAATTTGCTTTACTTTGCTTTGAGCGTTCTTTTTTATAAGATCTGGGAGCAATAGGATTATTGGAAATGTGGTTACAATGAACCATTAAAGAGGAGTGATAACAAAATGCCTAATTTAAGGCATTTGATTTATCTACTCTTGAAGGGTAAGGAAAGTTTCTCTATAAATGATAAAAAAACGTAATAAACCTCCTTAGGCTTAATTGCTGAACCAAAGAACTTGGAACTCTGCAAGATTATTCAGTGGCTATTATATAGGATATAGGAAACTGTTGAATTCCCAAGACCAGTCTCTGTTTGCAACAAATTTGCAAAAATGAAATCAGGTCCTCTGAACTAACCTTACTATTAGGGTAGATTCAAAGCCTTAATAATTATTCAAAATGAAAGTGGATAGTGACTTTTAGTCCAAAGAATGCTATTAAAGTTTTGGTGCTCGTTCAAGCCTCGTGTTTTTAGGACATATTCCTCATTCTCAACGTATTAGTTATTAAGAAGGCTACCCACGTTGCTCTAGGGGTTACAGAGACAGAAAAAACGAGAAACTAGCTTGAAAGTTAAAAGCCCTGCCTTTTTTGATAGCTCCCCCTATTTCAGTCTCCTTTCCTGGACCCTAGCCTCTTTTGCATCTGGAAAGTGTACTTGTCTAGAAGTTAGAATAACTTAGTTCTTTTCTATATGCAGCTGACTTCCTAAGAAACATTTTGATCAATTCACCTATCTGGGCTTCACATCCATTTTCACTGAATAATAAGGACTAACATTTGTGATTATATACCATGTACTCTCTGTTTTGAACACTTTGTACACATCAACTCGTTAAGTCCTTATAGCATTCTATGAGGATGTAGGTAAAAATATTTCCAACTAATAGATGTGGAAACTCAGACATAAGGAGATCATGTAATTTTCCCAGTTAAGTACAGTTAATAAATGGTAGAGAGGAGAATTGAACTGAGGATGTTGAATACCAGAGTCCCATCTCTTGACCACTTTATACACTGTTTAATGAAAGATGTGTGTGACAAAATTTTCTTGAAATCTTCCCAGGAGAAATGTTCTTTTGCTCTGATATATTTCATTGCTTATGACATAAGACATTGATAAAAAATGCTTGTAAATGCAAAATACTAGAAAACTATATGTGATGTTATTATGATGAAGTCATCAAGATAGATAATCCTGTTAATATGGTTTCCATAAATAATTTTATAATTTCTAGAATAAATCTGTAGAGATCATTGACTATCTTAAGCAATCAGATCACATATCACTTAAGCTGGTATTCATAATGTAAAACATTGTGCTCATCTAATAATTTAATTACTAGCCCATCAAATGTGCTGAATAAAACTGCAATAACAAAGTCTCTTTGTTCTTCAAAAGAAGAAATTTTTTAAGAACCCGGGGAAGTGAGACTCTGTGTGATATCAGAGTTGTAGCATTGATTTCTGATAGTAGAACAGATAAGATCAAGGGGATCTTATAAAGATAAAGTAACCTAAAAAAGGAGCATAAAGAATGATGTACTTTATACTATAAAGTTACAGCAATAAAAATAAGATGGTGTTTTTTAAAAATATAGGCGAATTGATCAATAGGCCCATATATATTCAAAAGTTTAGTTTTTCATAAATATAGCATCTCAAATCAATGTAGAAAATATGGCATATTCACAAATGATATTAGCAAACTATTAGAAAAAAATAAATTATATACTTCTAGTGCAATTATTTTACTTATTATTTATTTACTTTATTTTACTTAAAGCAAAAATAATCAAATGTGAAATATATCTGTTTCTGTGTGTACACGTATGTATATACCTATAAATGTATTTAAAATATATCAAAATATATATAAAACATTTTATAATCTGGTTGCAGAGAAGGCCTTTCTAAGCAAGAAAAAACTTAGCTACACAAACTCTAATAAAATCAGCCATATACAAATTTATGATTTCTTTATGAATGAAAAACAAGCAAATTTTGAACAAAATATTTGCCACATATTGTAGCCAAAGGGTTGATATAAATATGGACATAAATAACAGCTGCAAAATTATTTTAAAAATATGAATAGCACTAAAGAAAACTAAGAGATTGGGGGGCGTCTGGGTGGCTCAGTCAGTTAAGCATCCGACTTCAGCTCATGTCATGATCTTACGGTTTGTGAGTTCGAACCCCGTGTCGGGCTGTGTGCCAGCTCAGAGTCTGGAGCCTGCTTTGGATTCTGTGTCTCCCTCTCTCTCTGCCCCTCCCCTGCTCACGCTTTGTCTCTCTCTCTCAAAAATAAATAAACATTAAAAAAAATTTAAAGAAAACTGAGATATGGTTATGAAAAAGGAAGTCACAGGAGAAGAATATAAATACAATAAACATTTCCAAAAAAGTTAACTCCTTAGGATTTAAGATGATATAAATGAAGACAATTATGAATACTTGTAGACCATTGCATACTGCTTTTTTGTTTTTGTTGTTTTTTAAAGAGCAATCATGAGTTGTGGGCCCATTGTGGAAAACAGGTAGGTAAGCCTGGCTGTGTATAAATATTAAAAATTCACATACACTTTGGCCCATGAATTCCAAAACTTCCCATTCCTTCTGCTTATACTGTGCATAAAATTGTGCATGAAATTGTATGTGCACAGGTGTCCAATGCAACAATGAGAAATTGGAATAATTGAGCATAACTAGGGAAATTATTAAAAATAAACTCATGACAGTTTCATGCCATGATGAACTATGAAGTCATTACAAGGAAATGAATGCCTGTAGAAAGAGAATCATTTGTAATATCTCCACTAGTTTGTGAACTTGGGCATATCAAGATAAATTGAAGCCTTTTATAAAATTCTATGAATATCTCTGTATCCATAACATGTCCACCATATGCACCAGGGGATATTTAGACTACCTCTTGACTATTTTGTGTTTCCAGTCTTTCTAGGCAGTTTAAAAGTGATGTGGGGTGAAGGGGGAAAGCAGGTTTCAAAAAGATGCTCCTTGCTTTTCTTAAGATCTCAGATGCTCCCCTGTAAGTAAGTAGTGATTATACTGAATGTAAAGAAAGAATAAGAAAATGTATTTAATGGTGATACCAAATATGGTGAAGATAGGTATAAACATAACACATAACAAGTTTTTTCTATCACATTTCATTGCATTAGCATGTAGTATCACACTGATACTCCATGAAGGAAAGACCTTTCCCTGGACCCTGCTATACAGGGCATACTGCCTCACTATGTCTGTACTTTGGAGTAGCTTCCTAGAATTTTTCTGTGTCCCCTGACCATTCAAAGCTGGCAGAGCCATCTGAATGAGGGCCCCTACACCCTGGCTGGACCTGAGTGCTCTGGTTCTGTTTCTTTCTTTAGGCAGTCTCTTGACTCTCCAGGTTCCCCCACAATGTCTAGTATTGAACAGATGTCTTAGGGAGCTCTGGGTTTCAGACCTAAAAGTCATCCTAGGTCCCCCATGTGAGGTTCTGGTTAAGCAAAAGGTCTTGACAGGCAGATTGATTCTGCTGATCCACATGATATAATTGATAATTATTTGTTTTTAAGCCACTAAGTTTGGGGTGATTGCATGGCATTAGATAAATACTAAAAGACTCCTGCTCATTCTCCTATATTCTCAAAATTCTTTAAGATATTTTGAGTTTGGATTGAAAGCAGAATTTTCAAGTAGAATTTTTCCAAAGGAAGCTACAAAAAGATCGTGGAGAGCATTAGAAGAAGTAGGATTGGGGGTGGGGGGTTATGAACCGAACTAAAGAAAGCACAGAGAACCCAAAACTAAACCTTGGAGAACATCTATGGATAGAGTGCTGGATGATGAAGGAAAATTACAACAATGATGGAGGAAAATGTCCTGTCAAACTATATGAAGAAATAATTCACACAAACCAAAAAGGAGATCTTTAAGTCACAATGATTTAGGAAATCTCAAATGAATCACATATAATATGAAAATAATGACATATAAAATACAATTGAATATAACAAATTTTTTTTCTAAATACTTTGAAAATCATATCAAGAGTAACAGCTATGATACATGACGTTAAAGGAATGTGGTTATACTGGTAGAGAATGTGGGGCAAGGAATTGTAGGTTTCAGCTATAAAGGAATTTTCCAATCTAAGATAAATCAAATGTAAAACTGGAAGGATTTTTATGTGGGGTTCTGAACAGTGAATACAAATTCATGTTTAAAAGTACAGAGGGGAGACTCGTACTTTTGAGCAATGTTACATGTCAGAGCATCTGCAGAGGACTTTTTAACAAACTTAGAATGTAGTACATTTATAATTCCCCTTTCTACAGAACTCGGCAGAGAATATGGTTTTTCATATTTTTACAGCTAACAAAGCTGAAGTCCTTGGAAACCAAATAGCTTATCCAATTTAGCACAGCTCTTGAGTGGCAAATTGAAATCTCTACACTTTCAAAGCCATTTGTGTCTTCCTTCTGTTACACCACTATGAAGACTCCATTGAGAAAAATCAAAAGGAGCTGTCACTCTAAAACACAATTAGTGTCCAACAATTTTGTTGAGTGAATGAATGAAAAAAGCAACCTAGCAAGTTCAGTAGAAATCAGCAAGGGAGGAGATTGAGAACTACACTGCCCATAGAGTAGCCACTTCCCACAATGAGGCCAAGGAGAATTTAAAATGTAATTAGTTCCAACTTAAATGTGCGATCAGTGTAAAAATGCACACTGGATCTTGAGTTCTTAATACAAAAAAAGAACATAAAATATTTCATTATTTTTAATATTTATTATCTTTTAATTTATTTTATTACTTGTTTGTTTTTTTTTTTCAACATTTATTTATTTTTGGGACAGAGAGAGACAGAGCATGAACAGGGGAGGGGCAGAGAGAGAGGGAGACACAGAATCGGAAACAGGCTCCAGGTTCTGAGCCATCAGCCCAGAGCCCGACGCAGGGCTCGAACTCCCGGACCGTGAGATCGTGACCTGGCTGAAGTCGGACGCTTAACCGACTGCGCCACCCAGGCGCCCCAACTTGTTTGTTTATTTTACAGAGATGGATAGAGGGAACGCACAAGTGGGAGAGAGCGGCTGAGGGAGAGAGAGTCTTAAGTAGGCTCCATGCGTGGGGCTTGATTCCACTACCTCGGCATTATGACCTAAGCCGAAATCAAGAGTCAGACACTCAACTGTCTGAGCCACCCAGGAGCCCTATATTGATTATATCTTTAAAGATATTTTAGGGGCGCCTGGGTGGCTCAGTCGGTTAAGCCTCCGACTTCGGCTCAGGTCATGATCTTGCAGTTGATGAGTTTGAGCCCCCGCATTGGGCTCTGTGCTGACAGCTCAGACCCTGGAGCTGCTTTGGATTCTGTGTTTCCCTCTCTCTCTCTGCCCCTCCCCCAATCATGCTCTGTCTCTCTCTATCTCAAAAATAAATAAACGTTAAAAAAATTTAAAGATATTTTAGATATATTGAGATAAAAGTAATTTCACTAGTTTTTTTCCAATGTAATCACCGGAAAATTTAGTTACATATATGGCTTGTGTATGTGACTCATATCATATTTCTATTGTACAGCTTTTATATAGACTATACAGGTAAAACAGTGATATGGGACCATGGAAGAAACCTCCTTTTGCACATGGAAAAATTGACAAGACACCAAGAAGATAAAAGATGTGAAAGCATAGGGGTGCCTGAGTGTTTCAGTCGGTTAGACATCTGACTTCCGCCCAGGTCATGATCTTTCAGTTTGTAGATTCAAGCCCCAAGCAAGCTGGCAGCTTGGAGCCTGGAGCCTGTCTGTCTCCCTCTCTCTGCCCCTCCCCCGCTCACATTCTGTCTGTCTCTCTCTCAAAATAATAAGTAAACATCAAAAGAAAAATAAAAGGTGTGAAAGCATAGAACCGCCCATCTAGATATCTAGGCTTAATAGTAGCAGGAACATATTTAGCCAGTATTGCTTCCATCTCACATCAACTTGATATTTCTTTTCTCAGATTTACTGAGATATGTTTGAAAAATAATAGTGTACAAGCGAAGGTATAAAATGTGATGATTTGATACACGTATATATTGTGAAGTGATTAGGTTAGACCTCTATCCATCTATAGTTACTGTTCGTCTTTTTTTTTTTTTTGGTGGTGAGACCATTCAGTATCTACTACTGTTTTAGCAACTTGCAAGTATATAATACAGTATTGTTAACTGTAGTCATCAGTTAACTGTACACTGGAACCCAGAATTTATTCATCTTATAACTGGAAGTTTGTACATTTTGACAAACATCTCCCATTTCTCCCACCTCCTAGCCCCTGACAACCACGATTCTGTTTCTATTAGTTTGGATTTTTTAGATTCTACATACAAGTGAGATGATACAGTATTTGTCTTTCTCTGTCTGACTTATCTCACTTAGCACAATGCCCTCAAGATCCATCCATGTTGTTGCAAATGTCCAGATTTCCTTCTTTCTCATGGCTGAACAATATTGCATTGTATATATACATGTGTATATATACACATTGTACACATACATGTGTGTATATATATATATATATATACATTGTATATACACACACACATATATATATATATATATATATATGTATATATACAATGTGTATATATGGCATGATCAGCCCTCTGTGGTTTCCTATTGCTCTTTAGAGAACACCTAGCTTCTTTCTCGCGGTCCTCAAGTCCTCCCAGTCTAGCCTCAAGCCACTTCCAGTTGCTTTTCTTATTCCAGATTTGCTGTAATTTTCAGGTTCTTGTGTACTTCCTCAACTCTGGCATTGAATGTGCCTTTCCGCTCTCCTTGCCACTTTCTCTTGTGCAGCCACAACATTGGGCTCACTTCTTTTCATCTTTCAGGCCTCTTTTTGTCCCAGAGACTATCTTTGTCCCCATTCTATCTCCTACTCAGATAGGAACCCCATGATTCACCAACTTCCTTCTCCAGTTTCTCAGTCCCTAGCTTTCCTGCTTCTGCTACATGTTAGTGTTCAATGCCTTCACTCCCTGCTATGGTGTAAGAATCACACAGGATCCTCAGCCCCCAGCAAAGGTCTGACACACACACACACACACACACACACACACACACACACACAGTCTTTATCCATCTTCTTTATCCTTTTATTCATAGATAAATACATAAGTTGTTTCTATATCTTAGCTATTGTGAATAATGTTGCAATGAACATGGGAGTGCAGATACCTCTTTGAGATCCTATTTTTATTCACTTTGGATATAGACCCAGAAGTGGAATTGCTGGGTCATATGGTAGTTCTACTTTTAATTTCTTGGGGAACCTCTACATTGTTTTTCATGGTACCTATACCAATTTCCATATCCATTAGCAGTGCACAGGGCTCTCTTTTCCCCTTGCCAGGACTTGTTGTCACTTGCCTTTTTAATACTAGCCACTTCAAAGGGTGTAAGGTGGTAGATTTCTCATTGTGGTTTTTCTTTGAATTTCCCTGAAGATGAATGATGTTGAGCAAGTTTTCATGTATCTGTTGGCCATTCGCATGTCTTCTTTGAGAGACGATCTATTCAATGCTTCTGCCCATTTTTAAATCAAGTTGTTTTTTGAAATTGAGCTGCATAATTTCTTAAATATTTTGCATATTAACCCCTGATATAGATGGTTTGCAAACATTTTCTCTCATTCTATAAATTGTCTCTTCATTTTATTGATCTCCACTAGAGTCTTCTGTATTGTTGAAAAATTTTTTTCCAGTTATAAATATTGAGAAAAAAAAAAACAAAACTCCTGACCCCATTTTGGTCTCTAGCTACCAGTTCTTTTCCTTTGTTCAATTTATTTCCAAACTCTTTAAAATAATTTTCTATATTTTCTCTTAAATTTCCATCTTCTCATTCTCTCTTGAACCAGGTTTTTGCCTCTTCCACTCTCCTGTGATTGCTCTAGCAATGGTTTTCAAAGACTTCCACGTGCTCAATCATTTGGATATTACTTTGTCTTTATTTTAGTTGGCTTTTTAGAGATAGTTGATTCATGCTTTAAGAGGCATTTTAAGACACTATATTACCTAGTTGTCCCCTAAATATGTTTGGGAACTTGGTAGAATATTGATAAAGGGTTGACATGTTTTTATCCCCAACTTTTATCATTACAGAGACTATTTGTGCTGTCTAGTAATTACATTGTGGATGAAATAACAGATTTTATGCATTTTCCCACCCCATTCAGGACTAAGTACAAAAATGCCCAGTTAAGGTTTTATAAGTCTAGATTCTAGCCAAAGTTCACGTTGTATTGGAACGCAGTTAAATAGTATTAGTATTACATAGTATTCAATGAATATGCCTTTGTGAATGAGCAGAACTTGGAGAGAAGAAAGGAATGGCCAATGAGTATCACTGTAGTCTACTGTGGCTTAAGCACTCATTTTGTGCTTAGGTTTTCTGTTCCTCAATGTCAATAACATGATGGTGACGTTTAGACAATTGATAAGTCTATGGGTATTAATTTTCATGAATCAGATTTCTACTAAGGTCATGGTTAAGTTGGTAAATGTTCAATTGTATAAGTTTAGGTGACTCGTGACAGATCAAAAGTGGTTGTATAAAACTTGTATCCATATGTTAGAAAATTAACACCAGATATATCTCTATCATAAACCTCTAGCTTAGAGAAAATAAGAAAGGTCCTACCTCATTCCACGGAATATGTAATTAACATCTAGAGAGGAAGATATCAATATTGGCTTATGTGTTTATTTATTACAGAAATTCTAATTATATTCCTATACCTCTCTGCACTGGTGTATGAACTTCTTTGGTCACAGGTACATCTTCAAGATTAGTCTTCTTCAAACAACCTCTCAATGCAGCAAATTTTACTTGGTGAGAGACATATATCAATTTGCTTTTCATATTTAAAGCAGCGTCTGCTACAGTAACCAAAATTTTGTGAGCACCGATTAGGATCCACCAAGGTACATGTGGCTATAGTAAAAGAAGAGTAACTGAAATTACTGATCTCTTATTTAAGAACATATTATTCCTGATTACAAAGAGGTACTACGTGTACATTGCAACAAACTTAGAAAAATGTCAAAAAATAAGAAAACACTAAAATATTATACATTCCCATATATATATAATACTTAAATATGTTTTAAATTAATCTATATTACATTTTTATGTTATATATTATTCTCTTCCACAAGATTTAAAATTTTTAGAACAACATAATATTCCCTGGAAATATATGACAATTCATCCAATTTTTTTCAATTAGGTCATATTTAAATTTTTAATATTTTAGGATTATGATAAGAAGCAAAATTTTAGTACATATTTTAATATTCAAATGACACATATTTAAGATAATTGTGGAAGAGTTAGATCCACACAACAATATATGTAAATTTTCCCCCCAAATAAAATGGTATCCACTGCAATTTTAGTTTTTATGCTACTGGTATTTGTTTTGAACACTTTTAATTTTTAATTGTTCATATACTTTTCTTGTTATGTTGTTATATAATTTTTTAAAAAGAATTCATATGAGTTCTTTTTAAAAAAAAATTTAAAGACTTTATTTTTTAGAGCAGTTTTAGATTTATAACAAAATTGAGAGGAAGGTACAGAGATTTCCTATGTACTCCCTGCCCCCATATATGCATAATCTTCCCCATTATCAACATCGTTCACCAGAAGGGTACATGTTTTTAGCAAGGATGAACCTACACTGGAAAGTTGGAAACTTTCAAGTTGGAAAGAACTGATGTCTTGAAAATGTTGAGTCTTCCTATCCATAAACATGATTTTTTTCCTCTATTCGTCTAATTCTTTGATTCCATTTATTATCGTTTTATAATTTTCCTCATATAGATCATTACATATTTTTTTTAATTTTTTTTCAACGTTTTTATTTATTTTTGGGACAGAGAGAGACAGAGCATGAACGGGGGAGGGGCAGAGAGAGAGGGAGACACAGAATCGGAAACAGGCTCCAGGCTCTGAGCCATCAGCCCAGAGCCTGACGCGGGGCTCAAACTCCTGGACCGCGAGATCGTGACCTGGCTGAAGTCAGACGCTTAACCGACTGCGCCACCCAGGCACCCCAGATCATTACATATTTTATTAGACTTATACCTAAGTATTTCATTTTGGGGGGTGTTAATAAATGGTATTGTTTTTAACTTCAAATTCCACTTGCTCATTGTTGTGTATAGGAAAGCAATTGACTTTATATGTTAACCTTGTATCCTATGATCTTACTATAATCACTTATTAGTTCTATCAATTTTTGCTTCATAACTTTATTCTCTGTTATTAGTCACACACTCATTAAGAATTGTTTTGTCTTTTTGAAGAATTACCAAGAGCTCTTCATATTTTAAGGGTAATAATTTTTACCCATTATTTGCAAAACAATTTTTTTCTATAGTTGTTTTTATTTTGTTAATTGTGTTTTTAGATAACAACAGTTTTATTATAAGACAATGCATGCTCATTTTTTAAAATGTAAGACTCTTATAATTAAACATACAGAAATATACAGAGCAGTTAATGTAGTATTCCACCTTCACTATAAGATATTCTTGCATGAAATCTTTTCATTTTTCTATTTTATTTATTATAGTATTTTCTCTTTAAATCAATAATAATTATCAGAAATGTAGTTAACTTCATTTCTCCTAAATCATTAATAATTATCCCCTAATGTTTTTTGAAATATTCTCTTCATGCCTTGAGATGATTTCATGATATTCTTAGTGCTGCTGTACTCTAAATTCTCACAAACTCTAGGCCTATTTTGAACTATTTATTCTATTTGGTAAGCAGATGTGGATACTTGGAACAAAAACAAATAGCTAATCAAGATATATATAGAAAAAATGTGATTTATTATATTTTATTTCTTTATATATAAGTTAAGAAAAAAGTAAAATAAAACTTGCAGAACAGTGCCCAAACACAAATACTCAATGAAGAGTGTTATTGAAAATTAAGCCCTTATGTAAACATCATCCAGATCAGAAAGTAGAACATTGGTGTCATCACTTTGTGCTCCCTGTCAATCATATTCCATTCTACTCTTTCATTTTCAAAATAAACCATTATCTTGACATAATATGTTGTCTAAGTTTGATGATTTTAAAACTTTATGTGAATGCAATGGCACAGTATATACATCTTCATGTCTGATTTCCTTTGCTGAAGATTTGTTTTTGAGATTCATCTATGTTTTATGTAATTAGCTGTTTCAAATTTATTATAATGTAGTGGTTTTGTATATTATTTTGTATAATTATCTGTATTTATTGACCTGATCATATATTTTCTCCTGTAATCTGTTCATGTGGTGACATTGATTTTAGAATTCTGTACTAATCTTGCAATCCATGAATTTCAAGCAACTTTTCTGATATTGCTGGGTTTTGATTCTAGTTATTTTTTAAACGATTTCTGCATCCATATTCATGAGTGAAGTTGGCCTTTAATTTTCTTTCTCAGGATGTCCTTATCAGTTTTACACCAGGTAATGTGCATCTCACAAAATGAGTTAGAAGAATCCCTTCATTTTATATTCTCTGAAATAGTTCGTGTATAATCAGTTACATTTCTTTTTTAAAGTTTGGTAGAATTCAACAGTGAAGCCATCTGTATCAAATATTTTCTTTGTAGGAAGTTTAATTATTATGGGCTCTATTCCATTAATGAGTTTAGAAGTATGTATATTTTCTTTTTCTTTTTTTGGTCAGATTAATTTCGTTGTATTCTTCAGAAATTAGCCATTACAAATAAATTTTTGAATGCATTATCATAGAGTTGTCCATATATCATTACAATATAATTTTGCTACCTGTAGCAATGCATTAATATCTCTGATAAAGTTCATTTTTGCCTCCTCTCTTTTTTTCAGTTTTGGTAAAGCTTTAATGATTTCTTTTTAAGAGAATTTTTAAGTTCTACTCTCTTAGCAACTTTCTTTTTTTTCTTAGCAACTTTCAAATATACAATACTATAATTAACTATGGTCACCTTGCTGTAAAGTCCTATGACTTATTCATTTTTAAAGCTTTATTAATTTTACTAGTCTTTCCGAAAACAAAAGTTAGCTTTTATGATTTTGTCTAGTGTCTGCTGATGTCTTATTATATCCTTATAACTTTGGATTTAATTTGATTTTCTATTTCTAACTTCTTGAATTAAATTTCATTTACATTTTTAAAATTAATTCCTTTTAGATATATGAATATAATGGTATAAATTTCCTGTAAACACTACTGTTGCTTTATTCCATGAGCTTGTGTTATCTCATTTTTATTACCATTAGATAAAATATCTCTAGTACTCATTGATATTTATTATTTGAATTAGGTCAAGTTTTGTTAGTCTTCATGTTTATATCTTCTTTATTCTTACATTTATATTGTTGCTTTTCTCTTAAAAAATTTTTTTTAATGTCCATTCATTTTTTGAAGACATAGAGAGACAGAGCATGAGCAGGGGAGGGGGAGAGAGGGAGGGAGACACAGAGTCCCAAGCAGGCTCCAAGCTCTGAGCTGTCAGCACAGAGCCTGATGTGGGGCTGGAACCCACGAACCATGAGATCATGACCTGAGCTGAAGCTGGACACTTAACAGACTGAGCCACCCAGGCGACCCCGTTTTTCCCTTTGTTCCATGTAACTGAGGAAAGTGTGTTATTATCGCCCATTGTTCTAATGTTCTCTGTTTTTTTATATTTCTATCTTTTTTCTTACATATTTCAAGCCAAAGTCATTTGTTGCATTAAATTTATGGTTGCAATATTATCCTGTTGAATTGAATCTTTTATTACCATGAATGTCTCTAGGAATGCATTTTTTTCTTACTGTCTACTTCATATAATATTAATATAGCTACTTCACCATGCTTTTGTTGGGTTTTTGCATCTTTTCCTATCCTTTAGATTTTATAATTTTAAGTTTATTTATTTTTTTTTTGGAGACAGAGACAGTGTGAGCAGGGGAGGGTCAAAGAGAAAGGGAGAGAAAGAGAATCCCAAGCAGGTTCTGCACTGCCAGCACAGAGCTCGACACAGGGCTCGAGCTCACAAAACTGTGAAATCATGACCTGAACCAAAATGGAGAGTCGGACCTTAGTCACTGAGCCACCCAGGTGCCCCTAGATTTTTATAATTTCTATTTTTTCATATATTAGATATTTCTCATGTAAACTATTCACTATATTCAAAACTATATTCACTATATTCAAAAGATTCACTTTTGTTTTTTAACTGCACATTAATATTTATAATAGCAATATAATGGGTAAAATATATTCTGCTATGTTTTCTGTCTTCTTTTGTATTTATTGGTTACTTTTTATAATTCCATCTTCTCATTTACTATGTGTAGTTATATTATCTTTTATTATTATTTTACTGTTTGTGCTAGAAGTTTCAAATTATCAAAGTCTTATAAAAAAAAATGCTTTTCTGTGTTTCTAAGTTCCACATAGAAAATCATTCTTTCTGGCCAAATAGTGCTTTTAAGAATTCCCTTAATATAGGAGTTCTGATTTTGAAATCTGTTTTTATTGGACTGAAAATAACCTTATGTTACCTTCACTCCTGAACAGTATTTTCATTTGATACAGAATTCTAGATTGCAGTTATTTTCTTTCAGGACTCTGAAGATTTCACTGCATTGTCTTTTGACTTCTTTCCCTGTTGTCTTTTTTGAGAAGTCAGCTTCCAATTTAACATATGATTCTTTGAAAGTGATCTGTTGTTTTCTTCAAATTTTGCTTTACTTTATTGTTTTAGGGTTTTGTTTTTGTTTTTGCAGTTAACTATGCTTTTTCTTTCTTCCTTCCAACCTTCCTTCTTTATTTTCTCCCTGCCTTCTTTCCTACTTTCCTTCATCTTTCCCTCCCTCCCTCACTTTTTTCCCCCCTATTTTCTTTTTTTTCAACGTTTATTTATTTTTGGGACAGAGAAAGACAGAGCATGAACGGGGGAGGGGCAGAGAGAGAGGGAGACACAGAACCGGAAACAGGCTCCAGGCTCTGAGCCATCAGCCCAGAGCCTGACGCGGGGCTCGAACTCACGGACCGCGAGATCGTGACCTGGCTGAAGTCGGACGCTTAACCGACTGCGCCACCCAGGCGCCCCCCCCCCCCTATTTTCAACCTCTTGTTTCATTCAGGATATTTTCTTCTGGTTCATCTTTCATCATCATTAAATATCTCACCAATTATGCATAAACTACTATTCAACACATTCATTACATATTTCATTTTGCTTTATATATTTCTCAGTTCGGGAATTTTATTTTTATTCTTTGTTATAGTGTTCACTTCTATGCCAAGTTTTTACTTTGTTTTTATTTATTTAAACAAAAACACAGTTATTTTAAAGTCTGGGTCTGGTAACTTCATCATCTGGATCCCTTGTTCATCTGTTCTCTTGTGCTGATGAAGCATCAGAACTGATTTTTGATAGGATAGTCCTGTTTTCACTTGTTCCTGATTACTTTTGTCACATACATTGTTTTTAAGTTTATCTATTTTGAGAGAGAGAGAGAGAGAGCAAGCAGTGAGGTCAGAGAGAGAGGGAGAGAGAGAATCCCAAGCAGGCTCTGCCCTGTCAGCATAGAGTCGGACATGGAGATTGAACCCACGAACTGTGAAATCATGACCCGAGCCAAAATCAAGAGCTGGCTGTTTAACCAACTGAGCCACCCAGGCAACCCTGTCACATACATTTTTAATGAATAATCAAGAAAATAGCTTGAGGTCTAGAATGATATTATCTTTCTCCAGAAATGACTTATTATTGTTCCATTTAGTATTGTTCCAGGGCTACCAGCCAACCTTCCTGGATAATCTGAAACCATTTATGGAACTTAAGATAATGTAAAACTGGGCATTCGTTCCTGGGATGACTGGACAGTTGGACTAACGTCCTGTTAACTTAGACCTAGCTTGTAGTTTTTTGGGTTCCTCAGCCAAAACATACCAGTATTTCCATAGTTCTCCCTCCTTCACAGACTGAATTATAATTTTTGCCCCAAAGGTAGCACAAGGCTATCAGATTTCTGCTCTTCAACTTCTTTCTTGACTTTTTAAGAGTAGATAGATGCTTCTAGGGAGAAGAGCTGTTTCAGAGGTTGATCTCAACACAATCTCTTCACTGTAACTTTTAATTGACCAGTGTACTCTGTAATGCCTTTAACCAATTGTTTTATGGTATTTTTTCTTTTTGTCCATCTATCCCCCTCAGTACATAGGAGAGGTTATATGAAAAAATTGTTATAATTTTATAGTGTGCTTTAACATCAAGTTGCTATGTGAAACAGACTATGATTTTATAGTGTGTTGTAACAACAGGTAGAGCAAACAAACCACTATTCTTGTTTTTCAAAATCTTTGTATGGTGCATATGATAGTTCTTTCTAACTGCGGAGTGAAGATGAGTTGGTTGCCATGGACTTTAAGCTTGAATTTGAATGCTGGTATTTGTTAGTTGTGTAACTTTGGGTAAGCTCTAAGAGCCTTAGTTGCATCATCTCTAAAATGGAGACAATGGTACCTCATTCACAGAGTCTTTGTGAAACACGATGAGTTAACATGTAAACAAGTTTACAACAGTGCTTGGAACATAATAGTTTCTCACAGATTAAGAACTGTTATTAATTAATGGTGAACAAAAGACTATAGTTGAAGCTAAATCATTGTTAACTACAACTTTTAGACCAGGCAGTGTGCTCTTTCTGGAGGTAAAGCAAAACACTGAGGCAAAGAGATAAATACACAGGCATGAAAAAAAAAAAAAAAAAAAAGAGAGAGAGAGAGAGAGAGAGAGAGGGAGAGAGAGAGAGAGAGGTTAATTAAGTACCATAATAGAGACATATATTGGGTCCAATGTGTGAACAGGTTAAGTGTTTGCTTTTGTCATGGTTGTTGTATCATAAAAAAGTGATATGAAAATGTAGACCCTAAAAAGTTAGTAAGGGTTATTCAAATGAACAGAAGCAGTATAAAAAGGACATGAAACAGGCAGACAAAGTAGTATGATTCTCATCCTAGAGTTGAAAGAGGATATGATATGTTTAGGTTCAAAAACTAATAATAACACAAATAGTTTTCATTCATTGAAACCTACTATGTGTCAGGTACTTTTTTAAATATGTTTTACATGTGATCTCATTTAATTACTCTAAAACTTTGAGGTAGATGCTGTTCAGATACGAAACCTGAGGCTTTTGGGTCACCTGCATGTCTCAGTTGGTTGAGCGTCCAACTCTTGATTTAGGCTCAAGTCATGATGCCAGGGCCATGAGATCGAGACCCTGTCTGGCTCCAGAACATGCCCCTCTTACCCTGCTCTCTCTCTCTCAAATAAAAAACAAACAAACAAACAACCTCAGGCTTTCAGTAACCAAATAAATTGCCCACGTTTGCTGCAAAACTAATACATGCTTAACCCAGCTTTCAACATTTTAAATATTTAATCTATGGCCTCTACAAAAAAAGTTGGAAACTGGGGCTCCTGGGTGGCTCAGTCAGTTGAATGTCTGACTTTGGCTCAGGTCATGATCTTGCTATCTGTGAGTTCTAGCCCTGCATCGGGCTCTGTGCTGACAGCTCAGAGCCTGGAGCCTGCTTCTGATTCTGTGTCTCCCTCTCTCTGCCCCTCCCCAACTCATGCTCTGTCTCTCTCTCTCTGTCAAAAATAAATAAACATTAAAAAAAAAAGTTGGAAACTGACATACCGGATATTGTCTCAAACTAGATACTCATAGTAGACTTGGCTGCCTCTAAGACCCTTAATTATTTTATGATTATAGAGGAACCTGAAGATGTGAAAATTGGAGGTTGACTACAGAATGACAAAATGGAATCCTATTAAGATGAATATGTGTACACATACAAAGAATCATTAGTAATAAATACTTGTTAATATACTGTACATATGTTTAACAAATGGGTTTCCAGACTTCACCTGAATGCAGGAAAAATTTTACCTTAGACAAATTTAAATAAAATAATTTTAGCCTCTTTATGTTGAATTATTTGTCAATTCCCTGGACTTTGATGTCTTAACTCAAAGTTAGGTAAGTGGGTATTTTATATCACTTTCTGTTCCCCATCTCTTACCCACCTGTATTCAGGTCTTAGAATTAAATCCTTGTTTTCTTTTGTATTCCTCAAATATTGTTAGTTTGGCAAGAGTTACTTAAATCTTTTCTTATGGTTAGTGCCTGGATCTCTACTATTGAAGAGACTTCATATCAGTTAATAGTACTCTCATATGAAAGTCATAAATGTTCTAATGTATTAATATTTGTGTTTGATTTGTTCCTTGGTTTATTCAAGAAAGTATAATTCTTTAAGTCAGGTGGGTAAAAATATAGAAAGGAATTATGACTAATTTGCAAATTACCTTAACTAATGTAAATTAATTAATTAAACTAATCATTGCCACAAAGGAAGCATTAACATGGGATTTGTCATATGTCATCTTTCTGGATTAGTGGGGAAGATATTTAGTTATCTGTGAAATCCTAGCCAATTGAAGAAGGTTATTTATTTTAACGAGCTCCACTTTTCTTCCAACATTTTATCATAATTCTCAAGTAACCAAATCAACTTGATTTTAAATTTAATAAACTCTAGGGGCAACTGGGTGGCTCAGTTGGTTAAGCATCTGACTTCAGCTCAGGTCACAATCTTGCAGTTTCATGTGAGTTTGAGCCCCAAGTCAGGCTCTGTGCTGTCGGCTCAGAGCCTGGAGCCTGCTTCAGATTCTGTGTCTCCCCCTGTCTCTCCCCCTCCCTTGCTTACATTCTGTCTCTCTGTCTCTCTTTCAAAAATAAATAATCGTTAACATTTTAAAAATAAAAAAAATAATAATAATTGTAATAAACTCTAGAGCACTGGGACCGATACTGTCTTCTCATAAACATTTCAACACAGGTGAATGTCTCTCCTCCACTATTTTAGACTCAGCTTTCCATTCACCATGCAATATATCATAAAGTTTCCAAGGCCACCATGTTTCTGCCATTCAAGATCCATTTTGACACATCTTAACAACTGGCTCTACAGGGAAACCATCTTGTATTTCTTCTCCTCAACTATTTCCTCTCCCCCTTTTTTGTTTTTTACTTCTTTTTTTCCCATTTCTCGAAATACTGCAATATGATATTCAAAGTGGTAAATATTTTTCTTACATTATCTCTGAATCTTTGCAAAACCTTATAAAATTAATTATCTTACCATCCATTGTACAGTTAAAAGAATTAAAGCTTCTCCACAATCACAAAGGAGCCTCAGGTCCTTAATATAAACTCTGATCTATTTGATGGCAAACTCACTCTATAAATCACTGTAGTACGCTGTTTTCACTATCTCTGTGGATTATATTACTCTTGTACTAAAACACTGCTTAAAATACTGTTCATTCTGTTTTAACCATCGTCAGCATTGTTCTCTATCAATTTTCTGTAATTCACTTTCCAGCATGGTATCACTCTGCTTGGATCAAACATTCATCTTACATCTTCACAAAGTATCCACTTAGATTGAACAGTTTTTATAGCTTCTTTAGAGACTTGAAGGTTTTGCTAATAGCCAAACCACACCATTGTGCAATTGGAACTATTACTCTACGAACTCTTTCAAAGCCACTCGCTCTGATACCTTGTATTACTTTTCCTATTTTTTAGTCTAGCAAGGGCCAAATATATAGCATTCTGTCCATTTCAGTAGACGTTATAATTTAGTATCTGTTTGAATGATCAAAAAGTAAAGGAAAGTTTGTGGTCATATTCCTAGACCAAGAGTCTTCATTGCATTATTTAAAGCTTTCTGCAAAGCTCAGCAAATGTTGAGTTTGATGGTATAGATCCTGTACATCCGAACCCTTTACATCTGAAGTCCAGCTATCTTCCCATGTGACCTCACTGCTTTTCACCAAATAATCTATTCAGCTTTTACATTAACCTCAGTGCCTTCTATAGAAAACCTGATGAAATATAAGGAACAAATATGCTAGGATCTTGCACTCCAGTATTTATATTCTACTTATCACATATAGTATAATAAGTGTGACCTTGAAAACCTCTGATGTAATTTTCCTCTTCTTAAAAAGAGGCAATAAGAGGTATCTGATAATGTTATCTATCTGGAAGGTCAGATTAGATATCTACATGAGAAGTTATGAAATGGGGTTTGGCACATTCTAGACACTTGTATTTAATTATCTGCCCTTTCTTTCTCTCATCTTCCAGAGTCTAAATACAAGAGTCTTATCCCTAATTTTAAAGCTCTTCATCAGAGAATTCAGGACATTTTCCCAAACCTCTACAATTGCTGGGCCATAATCCCACCATTCTTGCTATTTAAAGCATACTTATATAAATCTTCTAAATCAAGCAATTTATTGACTTATCTGAGTTTAATCAACTATATTTTTAAGTATGCCTAGAGAATTACTGAGTCTTTCTTTTATTTCTGTTTCCTTAGTGTCCAGCATTGTGCTCAGATTACTAGCCACTCATTGTTACGTGGTTATTGCTTGACACGCTAGCCCCATGCACCTCAACATCCTCCCTAATCATATTTGAGGTCCTTACTTCCTCAGTCCCCTTTCATTACTAATAATAAGTATAATAGTAACAACCATAATAATTATAATAGTACCCCAACTGATAGACTAATTTTCAGTTTGTAGGACTAGTTACTGGTACATTATTGCACTAAATCCTAACTGCAGTCTTTTGAGGTACATACAATTAACAAGTACATTTTACAGCGGACATTTTATTCTTAAAAAATTGTGGTTGTTATTGATTCTGCTTACATTTTCTGTTTTATTGTTAAAAACTTTGGTAAATCACTTAAATTCTCTGAGTGGCAAGGTTCACAAGTTATTAAGTAGGAAGCTAGTAATAAAATCTAAATCTTCTAAGTTTGGGGTGCCGGGATGGCTCAGTCAGTTAAGCATCTGACTCTTGATTTGGGCTCAGGTCATGATCCCTTGGTTGGTGGGTTCAAGCCCCTCACTGGGCTCTGTGCTGACAGTGTGGAGCCTGCTTGGGATTCTTTCTCCCCCTCTCCTGTCTCTGCCCTTCCCAGCTCTCTCTCTCTCTCTCAAAATAAATAAATAAACTTTCAAATAAAATAAATCTAAATTTGAATTAAATTCTCTTTCTGTTACGTGTTGTACCTTTTGAAGTTCCAACTTTCTAGGTCCAAATACGAATACTTCTGCATATCAATTTACATCTTCGTTGTTAGAGAGCCTGGATTACCTCAGAGGATACACCTCTCAAGAAAATCATATAATCACCATGAAGCACTTTACTGCACTATGTATTTTGATTATTTTTAATTGATCCATAAAGTCAATGCTGGAGTGCCTGGGTAGCTCAGTCAGTTAAGCAGCTGACTCTTGTTTTCAGTTCAGGTCAGGATCTCATGGTTGGTGAGTTAAAGTCCTGCATCAGGCTCTGCACTGACAGTGCAAAGGTGCTTGGGATATTATCTATCTCCTTCTCTTTCGGTCCCTTTCCCACTCATGCTTGCTCTCTCTCTCTCTCTCTCTCTCTCCCTCAAAATAAATAAATAAACATTTAAAAAAATAAAGCCATTGCTTAATTTCTTTACTAATGCATTAACTTGAAACTCAACAAGGATTTTTTTGCAGTACTATGCCTTTATTTGACATTTTATTCCTGCTGTGCTTCATTGCCCAGAGTATTCTGAGACTGTAGCCTGGATCAATTTGTAGATTCTGTTATTAATATCACAGGAGATATATTCTGTTATTCTCAATCATTCATCTTCCCTGGGTCCAATTTATTATGAAGCCTTCACTTCTGAAGTTTGCAAATACATTTTTAAAATTATATTTAAAAAAATAATGTAAATATCTAAAAGAAATCAAGGCCAAAGGATCTACCTGAATCATTTCATTTTATCTACATATTAATTTTCAAATTGAGTTGAGTACATTAGTATAACACTATTCTATATGAGTAAACTGAAATTCAACATAATCAAGAGACTTCTTGAATTGACAAGATTGTTAAGAAACTGCATTTTCTACTTCATAATCTGGTGTTTCTATTTTTAGCTGTAAGCTCTATGTTACATATAAACAAACATCTATTTTACCTGGTAGAATGAAGGTCACATAACACAGAAAATGGAGGAAATAGTAAAAGATCTTCATTCTGCAGAAAGAAGTTGCTGAAAGATTTGGTAACAAAATCTAGAGACTAGCTTTCCAAAAAGCCAAAAGACATTTACTATTTATAGTTTTCTAACGGAAGAAAGACTCTTTATCCGGAAATTGTTTTAATTTGGTGTACTTGTCTTTGCACCATTGACTAGGGCTGTGGGTAGAATTACCCAAATTGAGAATACTTGAGATTATTGATCTTTAGAGAGGAATCTCTATGTGGAAGCAGCCTGTACACATGACATCCTTGTATTGATGGTGATCAGTTAAACATCAACATAAAGGGCATGCATGGAGTGGGTTTAAGAGAAATACCTACCATTTTAGATGTAAAACAACTGAACATTACCATGTTGGTTAAACTCCTGATTACTTTTCAAAATACTTTCTAGTCTCTAATTCAGTATACAATATCATCAATATGTCCATATATCCCAAATTCTGACTTATATTCAGTTATCCCATTGATTTCCCTAAACTATTAATTTACCAAATAACAGACAGGACTTTTGTCTTTATTATTGTCTTTATTATTTTATAATATTTATAAATATTTATAAATATTTATAAATATTTATATAAATATATATATATCATAATATATATATTTATATAAATATAAATAATATTTATAATGACTTTTGTCATTAATTTTCACTATATTCTTTTCAGATGCAACTTGAATATTTAGGGAGCTCTGCTTTTTCCTAGAAAAGCCCAATTAGTCTCCATTCATTTTAAGTTTTTTTATCATAGTAACATAGGTACACAATAAGGATTGAAAAAAAAGATCTTGTAATGAATAGAAATAATTTCCTATTCAATCTCCTTATTTTAGATCTTCTTATTAACATAAGAATTAGGACCCAGCTTAATACTTTGTCCTTGCCTACCAACTACAGAATGTATCTTTTGGTTTCCCCCAAGAAAAATGTGGATTCAGATCACTTACACTCCTGTGCTGTTCTGTTCCTCAAATATTTGAAAGTTATATTAATTTTTGAAAGTTCTTTAGTTTATCTTCAAATATTTAAACACTTTTTTCCCACCAACGTTAGCCACAACATTCAACTTTCTCTATTTAAAAAAAGGATATTAGTTCCCTTGCCATTTCCTCCAACCTTCCTCCCTACTTTGCACATCTCATTCACCTGTTGTTATACATTGCCTTTTACCTTTGTCTGGGATAATGTTTGCATTCTGAATGGAGACACTTAAGCTTTATATTGAAATACTGTGTTACAATAAGCAGTATAGATTTTATTGCCTTTTTAATGCACCTAATGTGGCAACACTGTGCTAACCAAAGACAAATGTTGTTGGTTTCAAAGTTAAGTGAATTATTACCATTATTTTACTATTTATCTTCTTGTTTTCTTTTATTATTATCTCTCTCATTTTTTTTCTCAAATGTTTTCAAGTATTATAGTTTTCATTGTTTAACTTTTGGTTCTGACACTTTGGAAATTTTTTTTCCTGTAGTTTTCTTTTAGATGTGAATAAAAAATATAAATAATGGTCAGTCCTCATCCTCAAGTTTATCCCAGTATGAAAGGCTCTTCCTGTGCCTTCTTTGTTCTAAGAGTTTCTGAACCTGTTTAACTGCACTGAATCTACTGTTATTTGTATCTCCTGTATTCTTCTTTTGTTTTTTCTCTCCATCCAGGAATGTTCTTTAAAAAAAAAAAAGATGAAACGCAGGAATTTCCATGCAAGGAAATATTTCTATTCTGCCCTCATATCTGATTATTTGGATGTAAAATCTATGTTCAAAATCATGTGAAGTCATTAGCCACTTCTATTATTCAGTCTTCCTGATGAGAAATCCAAAATTAGGTTAGCTCCTTTTAAATTGTTTGATTTTTTGTTCTTTCATGACACTTTTTAGGACATTCCTTTATAATTTGTAACCCAAATTTTATAGTCACACATTTCCTGGTGTGAACTTCTTTTTTTTATGAGTTAGATCTAGAACCAGTGAGCCTGTATCTTCAAATCTAGGAATTGTTCTCTTCTATTTTTATATTTTTTTTCCTCTGATGAACACTTTCTCTCCTTATTTGTATATTTATTTTCTCGCTTTAGGGGATTTCTTTTGGTCAAATGCTGAAATATCCCTCTCTAGTTTTGTCTTTACTGTCTTATTTTTATATCTACTTATGTTGCCATTTTATGATTTAAATATCTTTCACTTTTTGGTGTTACTATTTTTTTTTAGCAATCATATTTAAGATGTAAGTGCCCTTATCTGTTTCTCTGTTCTTTTGCCATAGAAGCTGTGTTTTTGTTTTGTTGATGTAAGGTCTTTTTGAATCCCTCTCCAAATATATTTAAAAGAGTTTTTTATTTGTGCTATTCTTTTTTCCTTGAACTATTTTCTCAGTATCTAGAGGTCTGTTTGGTGTTGTTATCTTAGTTACTCATGCCATAGCTTTTATATATTGTTGTAAAACCAGTTCTAGGATGAAGAAATGCGATACCTTGTGGATGTAGATTGGAAAGGTTCCTTTAAAGTGAGCAGAAGGGGTTAGAACTCTCAATGTCTTGGGGGGAAAAAAGTTCCTTTTTACTGGGACACAAATTCCTATACTAAAAATCTTAGATTTCTCCACATGATTTCTTATATTGGTCGTGGTTTTATTTAAACAAAACTAAAAACTCCATTAGGGAAGAACTGTATTTCTCTTGTTTGACACTGAATCTCCAATATGTAGGAATCTTTTTATTAGAGTAGATATAATCCAGATGAATTTCTTTGGCATCTTTGTAAAAAATCAGTTGATTACATATATTGAGTTTGTTTCAACATTTTACATTCTGATTCATTCTGATTCATTCTCTCCTCTATGTCAATACCAAATTCTCTTTTTGAATCTTTATAGTAAAACTTGAAATCAAGTAGTGTCATCTCTACAACTTAGTTCTCAATCTTCAATTCCTGGTTATTTTTGGTCTGGTAAATTTTCACACAAATTTTTAAGTAAGATTGTCAATACCTATTTTAAAAGCCAGCTGGTATTTTGGTTGGGATTTTATTGAATCTGTAGTCCCATATGATGAGCTTTGGCATTTTAACATTTCCAATGCTTGATCAATATATATCTCTTCATTATTTACTTCTCTCTTTTTTCTTAAGTTTTCATTTAAACATTTAACTAGTTAGTTAACTAGTATAATATCAGTTTCAGGAGTAGAATTTAGTGATTCATCACTTACATATAACACCCAGGGCTCATCATAACAAATTCCCTCATTAATACCCATCACCCATTTAGCCCATCCCCCCACCAACCTCCCTTCAGCAATCCTCAGTTTGTTCTCTATAGTCAAGAGTCACTTATGGTTTGCCTCCCTCTCTTCTTCTTTTCCCAAACCCTAAGGTTCATCTGTACTGTTTCTTAAATTCCACATATGAGTAAAATCATATGGTATTTGTCTACTCTGACTGACCTATTTCATTTAGCATAATACGCTCTAGCTCCATTCAAATCATTGCAAATGACAAGATTTCATTCTTTCTGATGACTGGGTAATATTCCGTTCCAATATTCCATTCCACACATATATACATATATACACACATATATACACACACATGCACATTCCACATCTTTATCCATTCAACAGTTGATGGACAGATTGGCTATTGTTGATAATGTGGTTATAAACATCAGGGTGCATGTATCCTTTAGAATCTATATTTTTGTATGCTTTGGTTAAATACCTAGTAGTATAATTGCTGGGTTGTAGGGTAGTTCTACTTGTAACTTTTTGAAGAAACTCCATACTGTTTTTCAGAGTGGCTGCACCAGTTTGCATTCCCACCTTTCATTGTTTACTTCTTCAATTCCTCTCAGCAATGTATTTGTCAGTGTATAGGGAAGTAATGCATGTATTCTCTTTGTTTTGAATACTTTCATATGTAGTATTTTTGAATCCTTTCTTTTTTTTTTCTTAAAATATTTGGGTTAGTTTTTTTTTATTATTCAAATCCAAGTTAGTTAATATATAGTGTAATAATGGTTTCAGGAGAAGAATTTTGTATTAATCACTTGCATATGATACCCAGTGTTCATCCCAACAAGTGCCCTCTTTAATGACCATCACTCATGTAGCCTATCTCCCACCCACATCCTTCCAGCAAACCTCAGTTTGTTCTCTATAGTTAATAGTCACTTATGGTTTGCTTTTCTCTATGTTTTTATCTTAATTTTCCTTCTCTTCCCCTATGTTCATCCATTATGTTTCTTAAATTCCACCTGAGTGAAATCATATAGTTGTCTTTCTCCAACAGACTTAGATCACTTAGCATAATACATTCTAGTTCCATCCACATTGTTGCAAATGGCAAGATTCCATTCTTTTTGATTGCCTAGTAATATTCCATTATATGTATCTCACATCTTCTTTATCCATTCATCAGTTAATGGACATTTGGCCTCTTTCCATATTTTGGCTACTGTTGATGGTGCTGCTGTAAACATTGGGGTGCAAGGTTCCCCTTCAAATCAGCATTTTTGTAATCTTTGGATAAATACCTAGTAGTATAATTGCTGGGTCATAGATTAGCTCTATTGTTTATTTTCTGAGTAACCTCCGTACTGTTTTCCAGAGTGGCCGTACCAGTTTGAATTCCCACCAAAAGTGCAAAAATGTTCATCTTTTTCTTCATCCTTGCCAATATCTGTTCTTTTCTGAGTTGTTATTTTTAGCCATTCTGACAAGTGTGAGGTGGTAGTTCATTAAGGTTTTGATTTGTATTTCCCTGATGATGAGTGATATTGAGCATCTTTTCATGTGTCTGTTAGCCATCTGGATGTCTTCTTTGTAAATGTGTCTATGCATGTCTTTTGCCCATTTCTTCACTAGATCATTTATTTCTTGGGTGTTGAGTTTGATAAGTTCTTTATAGATTTTTGATACTAACCCTTTATCTGATATGTAAGTTGGAAATATCTTCTCCCATTCCGTCAGTTGCCTTTTAGTTTTGTTGATTGTTTCCTTTACAGTGCAGAAGGTTTTTTATCTTGATAAGGTCCCAATAGTTCATTTTTGCTTTTATGTCCCTTGGCTCAAGAGACATGTCTAGTAGGAAGTTGCTGTGGCCAAGATCAAAGAGGTTGTTGCCTGTTTTCTCTTCTAGGATTTTGATGGTTTCTTTTCTTACATTTAGGTCTTTCATCCATTTTGAGTTTATTTTTGTATATGGTGTAAGAAAGTAGCCCAGGTTCGTTCTTCTGTGTGTTGCTGTCCAGTTTTCCTAACACCATTTGCTGAAAAAGACTGTCTTTTTCCATTGGATATTCTTTCCTGCTTTGTCAAAGATTAGTTGGCCATACATTTGTAAGTCCATTTCTGGGTTCTCTATTCTGTTCCATTGGTCTATGTGTCTGTTTTTGTGCCAATACCACACCGTCTTAATGATTATGGCTTTGTAATGCAGGTTAAAGTCTGAGATTGTGATGCCTCTAGCTGTGGTTTTCTTTTTCAACCTTCCTTTGGCTATTCAGGGTCTTTTGTGGTTCCATACAAATGTTGGAATTGTTTGTTTGGCTATGTGAAGAATGCTGGTGTTATTTTGATAGGAATTACACTGAATGTGCAGATTGCTTTGGGCAGTATCAACATTTTAACAATATTTATTCTTTCAATTTGTGAGCACGGAATGTTTTTCCATTTCTTTGTATCTTCTTCAATTTCATTCATAAGCTTTCTATAGTTTTCAGCATACAGATATTTTACCTCTATGGTTAGGAATTTAGGAGGCAAGCTGTCAGTTTTCCCCATTGAGGGTGATATTAGCTGTTGAGTCTTTTGTATATGACCTTTATGATGTTGAGGTATACTCCTTCTATCCTTACTTTCTTGAGTGTTTTTATCAAGAAAGGATGCTGTATTTTGTCAAATGCTTTTCCTGCTTCTATTGAGAGGGTCATGTGGTTCTTACCCTTTCTTTTATTAATGTGATGTATCACATTGATTGATTTGTGGATATTGAACCACCCCTGCAGCCCAGGAATACATCCCATTTGATAGTGGTGAATAATTCATTTAATGTATTTTTGGATTCAATTTGCTATTATCTTGTTGATGATTTTTGCATCCATGTTCATCAGGGAAACTGGTCTGTTATTCTCCTTTTTAGTGGGTTCTTTGTCTGGTAATGCTGGCCTCATAGAATGAGTATGGAAGTTTTCCTTCCATTTCTATTTTTTTGGAACAGCTTAAAAAGAATGGATATTAACTCTTCCATGTTTGGTAGAATTCCCCTGGGAAGCCAGCTAGCCCTAGACTCTTGTTGGCTGGGAGAATTTTGATTACTGATTCCATTTCTTTACTGGTTATGGATCTGTTCAAATTTTCTATTTCTTCTTGTTTCAGTTTTGGTAGTTTATGTGTTTCTAGGAATTTGTCCATTTCTTCCAGGTTGCCCAATTTTTTGGCATATAATTGTTCATAATATTCTCTTATTATTGTTTTGTATTTCTGTGGTGTTGGTTGTGATTTCTACTCTTTTCTTCATGATTTTATTCATTTGGGTCCTTTCCTTTCTCTTTTTGATTATTCTGGTTAGGGGCTATCAGTTTTGTTAATTCTTTCAAAGACCCTGCTCCTTGTCCTTGTTTCATTGATCCATTCTTTTTTTTCTCTTTTTTGCTATCATTGATTTCTGCTCTAATGTTTATTATTTCCCTTTTTTAGTTGTTTTGGGGCTTTATTTTTTGTTCAATTTCCAGCTCCTTTAGATGTAAGCCTAGCTTGTGTATTTGAGACCTTTCTTCCTTCTTTAGGAAGGCTTGGATTGCTATATACTTCCCTCTTATGATCACTTTGCTGCATCCCAAAGATTTTGGACTGTCGTGTTTTCATTTTCATTGGTTTCCATGTACTTTTTAATTTCCTTTTTAAAATCTTGGTTAACCCATTCATTCTTTTTTTTTTAATATGAAATTTATTGTCAAATTTGTTTCCATACAACACCCAGTGCTCATCCCAACAGATGCCCTCCTCAATACCCATCACCCACTCACCCCTCCTTCCCAGCCCCCCCCCCCCCATCAACCCTCAGTTTATTCTCAGTTTTCAAGAGTCTCTTATGGTTTGGCTCTCTCCCTCTCTAACTTTTTTTTTTCCTTCCCCTCCCCCATGGTCTTCTATTAAGTTTCTCAGGATCTACATAAGAGTGAAAACATGTGGTATCTGTCTTTCTCTGTAAGATTTATTTCACCTAGCATAACACGCTCCAGTACCATCCAGGTTACTACAAAAGGCCATATTTCATTCTTTCTCATTGCCAAGTAGTATTCCATTGTGTATATAAACCACAATTTCTTTATCCATTCATCAGTTGATGGACATTTGGCTCTTCCCAATTTGGCTATTGTTGAAAGTGCTGCTATAAATGTTGGGGTACAAGTGCCCCTATGCATAAGCACTCCTGTATCCCTTGGGTAAATTCCTAGCAGTGCTATTACTGGGTCATAGGGTAGATCTATTTTTCAGTTTTTGAGGAACTTCCACACTGTTTTCCAGAGTTCTGTGCCAGTTTGCATTCCCACCAACAGTGCAAGAGGGTTCCCATTTCTCCACATGCTCTCTAGCAACTATAGTCTCCTGATTTGTTCATTTTAGCCACTCTGACTGGTGTGAGGTGGTATTTCAGTGTGGTTTTGATTTGTATTTCCCTGATGAAGAGTGACGTTGAGAATCTTTTCATGTGACTGTTGGCTGGCCATCTATCTGGATGTCTTCTTTAGAGAAGTGTCTATTCATGTTTTCTGCCCATTTCTTCACTAGATTATTTGTTTTTCAGGTGTGGAGTTTGGTGAGTTCTTTATAGATTTTGGATACTAGCCCTTCGATATGTCATTTGCAAATATCTTTTCCCATTCCATCGGTTGCCTTTTAGTTTTGTTGATTGTTTCCTTTGCAGTGCAGAAGCTTTTTATCTTCATGAGGTCCCAGTAGTTCATTTTTGCTTTTAATTCCCTTGCCTTTGGAGATGTGTCAAGTAAGAAATTGTTGCGGGTGAGGTCAGAGAGGTTTTTTCCTGCTTTCTCCTCTAGGGTTTTAATGGTTTCCTGTCTCACATTCAGGTCCTTTATCCATTTTGATATTATTTTTGTGAGTGGTGTATGAAAGTGGTCTAGTTTCATTCTTCTGCATGTTGCTGCCCAGTTCTCCCAGCACCATTTGTTAAAGAGACTGTCTTGGGGCACCTGGGTGGCGCAGTCGGTTAAGCGTCCGACTTCGGCCAGGTCACGATCTCGCGGTCCGTGAGTTCGAGCCCTGCGTCAGGCTCTGGGCTGATGGCTCAGAGCCTGGAGCCTGTTTCCGATTCTGTGTCTCCCTCTCTCTCTGCCCCTCCCCTGTTCATGCTCTGTCTCTCTCTGTCCCAAAAATAAATAAACGTTGAAAAAAAATTTTTTTTTAAAAAAGAGACTGTCTTTTTTCCATTGGGTGTTCTTCCCTGCTTTGTCAAAGATTAGTTGGACATACTTTTGTGGATCCAATTCTAGAGTCTCTATTCTATTCTATTCTATTGGTCTCTGTGTCTGTTTTTGTGCCAATACCGTGTTGTCTTGATGATTACAGCTTTGTAGAAGAGGCTAAAGTCTGTATTGCCTTCCGCTTTGGTTTTCTTTTTCAACATTACTTTGGCTATTTGGGGTCTTTTGTGATTCCATACAAATTTTAGGATTGCTTGTTCTAGCTTCGAGAAAAATGCTAGTGCAATTTTGATTGGGATTGCATTGAATGTGTAGGTAGCTTTGGGTAGTATTGACATTTTGACAATATTTATTCTTCCAATCCATGAGCATGGAATGTTTTTCCATTTCTTTATATCTTCTTCAATTTCCTTCATAAGCTTTCTATAGTTTTCAGCATACAGATCTTTTACATCTTTGGTTAGGTTTATTCCTAGGTATTTTATGATTCTTGGTGCAGTTGTGAATGGGATCAGTTTCTTTATTTGTCTTTCTGTTGCTTCATTATTAGTATATAAAAATGCAACTAATTTCTGTACATTAATTTTGTATCCTGCGACTTTGCTGAATTCATGTATCAGTTCTAGCAGACTTTTGGTGGAGTCTATCAGGTTTTCTATGTATAATATGTCATTTGCAAAAAGTGAAAGCTTGACTTCATCTTTGCCAATTTTGATGCCTTTGATTTCCTTTTTTTGTCTGATTGCTGATGCTAGAACTTCCAACACTATGTTAAACAATAGCAGTGAGAGTGGACATCCCTGTGGTGTTCCTGATCTCAGGGGGAAAGCTCTCAGTTTTTCCCCATTGAGGATGATATTAGCTGTGAGCTTTTCATAAATGGCTTTTATGATGTTTAAGTGTATTCCTTCTATCCCGACTTTCTCGAGGGTTTTTATTAAGAAAGAATGCTGAATTTTGCCAATGCTTTTTCTGCATCAATTGACAGGATCATATGGTTCTTTTCTTTTCTTTTCTTAGTGTGATGTGTCACATTGATTGATTTGCAAATGTTGAACCAGCCCTGTAGCCCAGGAATGAATCCCACTTGATCATGGTGAATAATTCTTTTTATATGGTGTTGAATTCGACCTGCTAGTATCTTGTAGAGAATTTTTGCATCCATATTCATCAGGGACATTGGCCTGTAGTTCTCTTTTTTTTTTTTTTTTTTTTTTTTTTTTTTTTGCTGGATCTCTCTCAGATTTGGGAATCAAAGTAATGCTGGCTTCATAGAATGAGTCTGGAAGTTTTCCTTCCCTTCTATTTTTTGGAACAGCTTGAGATGGATAGGTATTATCTCTGATTTAAATGTCTGGTAGAATTTCCTAGGGAAGCCATCTGGTCCTGGACTCATTTGTTGGAAGATTTTTGATAACTGATTCAATTTCTTCGCTGGTTATGGGTCTGTTCAAGTTTTCTATTTCTTCCTGTTTGAGCTTTGGAACTGTGTGGGTGCTTAGGAATTTGTCCATTTCTTCCAGGTTGTCCAGTTTGTTGGCATATAATTTTTCATCGTATTCCCTGATAATTGCTTGTATTTCTGAGGGATTGGTTGTAATAACCCTGTTTTCATTCATGATTTTATCTATTTGGGCCCTCTCCCTTTTCTTTTTGAGAAGCCTGGCTAGAGGTTTATCAATTTTGTTTATTTGTTCAAAAAACTAACTCTTGGTTTCATTGATCTGCTCTACAGTTTTTTTTTGTTTGTTTGTTTTTTGTTTTTTTTTTAGATTCTATGTTGTTTATTTCTGCTCTGATCTTTATTATTTCTCTTCTTCTGCTGGGTTTGGGGTGTCTTTGCTGTTCTGCTTCTATTTCCTTTAGGTATGCTGTTAGATTTTGTATTTGGGATTTTTCTTGTTTCTTGTTTCTTGTTTAATTGATTGCAATGTATTTTCCTCTCAGGACTGCCTTTGCTGCATCTCAAAGCTTTTGGATTGTTGTATTTTCATTTTCATTTTTTTCCATATATTTTTTAATTTCTTCCCTAATTGCCTGGTTGACCCATTCATTCTTTAGTAGGGTGTTATTTAATCTCCATGCTTTTGGAGGGTTTTCCAGACTTTTTTCTGTGGTTGATTTCAAGTTTCATGGCATTGTGGTCTGAAAGTGTGTATGGTATGATCTAAATTCTTTTATACTTATGCAGGGCTGTTTTGTGACCCAGTATGTGATCTATCTTGGAGAATGTTCCATATGCATTTGAGAAGAAAGTATATTCTGTTGCTTTGGGATGCAGAGTTCTAAATATATCTGTCAAGTCCATCTGATCCAATGTATCATTCAGGACCCTTGTTTCTTTATTGATCCTGTGTGTAAATGATCTATCCATTGTTGTAAGTGGGGTATTAAAGTCCCCTGCAATTATCACATTCTTATCAATAAGGTTGTTTATGTTTGTGATTAATTGTTTTGTATATTTGGGAGCTTCCGTATTCGGTGCATAGACATTTATAATTGTTATCTCTTCCTGATGGATAGACCCTGTAATTATTATATAATGTCCTTCTTCATCTCTTGTTACAGCCTTTAATTTAAAGTCTAGTTTGTCTGATATAAGTATGGCTATTCCAACTCTCTTTTGACTTCCAGTAGCATGATAGATAGCTTTCCATCCCCTCACTTTCAATCTGAAAGTATCCTCAGGTCTAAAACGAGTCTCTCGTAGACAGCAAATAGATGGGTCTTGTTTTTGTATCCATTCTGATACCCTATGTCTGTTGGTTGGCGCATTTAGTCCATTTACATTCAGTGTTATTATTGAAAGATGTGATTTTAGAGTCATTGTGATGTCTGTAGGTTTCATGCTTATAGCGATGTCTCTGGTATTTTTTGTCCTTGCAACATTTCACTCACAGAATTCCCCTTAGGATCTCTTGTAGAGCTGGTTTAGTGGTGATGAATTCCTTCAGTTTTTGTTTGTTTGGGAAGATCTTTATCTCTCCTTCTATTCTGAATGACAGACTTGCTGGATAAAGGATTCTCGGCTGCATATTTTTTCTGTTCACCACATTGAGAATTTCCTGCCATTCCTTTCTGGCCTGCCAAGTTTCAGTAGACAGATCCGCCATGAGTCTTATCAGTCTCCCTTTATATGTTAGAGCGTGTTTATCCCTATCTGCTTTCAGAATTTTCTCTTTATCCTTTTATTTTGCCAGTTTCACTGTGTTACGTCGTGCAGAAGATAGATTTATGTTACGTCTGAAGGGAGTTCTCTGTGCCTCTTAGATTTCAATGCCTTTTTTCTTACACAGATCAGGGAAGTTCTCAGCTATGATTTGTTCAAGTACACCTTCAGCCCCTTTCTCTCTCTTCTTCTTCTTCTGGAATTCCTATGATATGGATATTGTTCCGTTTGATTGCGTCACTTAGTTCTCTAATTCTCCCCTCATACTCCTGGATTTTTTTTTATCTCTCTTTTTCTCAGCTTCCTCTTTTTCCATAATTTTATCTTCTAATTCACCTATTCTCTCCTCTGCCTCTTCAATCTGTGCTATGGCTGCCTCCATTTTATTTTGCACTTCATTTATAGCATTTTTTTTTAGCTCCTCATGACTATTTCTTGGTCCCTTGATCTCTGTAGCAATAGATTCTCTAAGGTCCTCTATGCTTTTTTCAAGCTCAGCGATTAATTTTATGACTATTATTCTAAATTCTTGTTCCATTATATTGCTTAAATCGTTTTTGATCAATTCGTTAGCTGTCACTACTTCCTGGAGTTTCTTTTGAGGAGAATTCTTCCATTTCATCATCTTGGGTAGTCCCTGTGGTGGCTCCAAACTGCAGGGCACTTCCCCTGTGCTGTCCGGAGTAACTTCTGTTGGTGGGCGAGGCTGCAGTCAGACCCGATGTCTGCCCCCAGCCCACCACTGGGGCCACAGTCAGACTGGTGTGTACCTTATCTTCCCCTCTCCCAGGAGCAGGACTCACTGTGGAGTGGTATGGCCCCTGCCTGAGCTGCTTGCACGCTGCCAGGCTTGTGGTGCTGCTTTGATGGGATCTGGCCATGTATGTATTAGACGAGGTGGATCCGCAAGGTGCACAGGGGCAGGAGGGGTAGGCTTAGCTCTCTTTGCTATCGGTGATCTCCTGTGGGAGGGGCCCTGCAGCACCGGGAGGGAGGCAGACCTGTCGGAGGGATCGATCCACAGAAGCAGAGCGTTGGGTGTTTGCACAGTGCAAGCAAGTTCAAAACCCATTCATTTTTTAGTAGGGTGTTCTTTAATCTACAAATACATATGGTCTTTCCAAACTTTTCTTGTAGTTTGTTTCAAATTTCATAGTGTTGTGGTCTGAAAATATGCATGGTATGGTATCAATCTTTTTGTACTTGTTTAGGGCTGACTTGTGACCCAGTATGTGATCTATTCTGGAGATTGTTTCATGTGCACTTGAGAAGAATGTGTATTCTTCTGCTTGAAGATGAAGTCTTCTGAATATATCTGTTAAGTTCATCCTGTCCAGTGTGTTATTTAAAGCCTTTGTTTCCTTGTTGATTTTCTGTTTAGATGATCTGTCCCATTGTTATAAGTGGGGTGTTAAAGTCCCCTACTATTATGGTATTATTATTAATGAGTTTCTTTATGTTTGTGAGTAATTGATTTATATATTTGGGTGCTCCAAATTGAAGGAATAAATATTTACAGTGATTAGATCTTCTTGGTGGATTGATTCCTTAATTATGATATAATGCCCTTCTTCCTCTTTTGTTACAGTCTTTGTTTTAAAATGTAGACATAAATATGGCTACTCCAGCTTTCTTTTGACATCCATAATATGATAAATGGTTCTCCATCTCCTTACTTTCAATCTGCAGGTGTCTTTAGGTCAAGTATGCATTTCTAGTGTACATCAATGTAATTTTTATATTTTTCTGTATCAAAGGTATTACTTATTAGTTTACCTTCATTTTTAGATTCCTTAGATTTACTGTATGACATTTACTGTATAGAATCATGTCAAGTGAAAATAAGTTTGTTTGTTTTTAATTTATAATCTACATGCCTTTGTTTATTTTTCCTGTTGTACTTTCTAAGATTCTCTTACAACTTGGAATTCAGGTGGTGAAAGTGATTATTCTTACCTTGTCCTTGATTTTAGAGGAAATGCATTCAATCCCATCTTTAACCATAAGAATGATGATAGCTGTAGGTGTTTCATAGATGTCTTTTTCAGGTTGGGAATGTTCCCTTCTATTTCTGGTTGCCAAGACTTTTTATCATAAATGGTTATGACATTTATTCCAAGTATTTGTTTGCATCTTTTGAAATAATGATTTTGTTTTTTACTCTTGCAATATACAGGATTATGCTAACTTATTTTTTAGCGTAAAACTAAATTTACATTTTATTTGATAATATTATGCTTAGAATATTTGTAGTTTCCTTGAAATTTCTTTCTTTTTTTTTCTTCAAGTTTTGATATGGGTGATGCTGGTTTCCTAACATCATTTGGGAAATGTTCTCCCTTATACTATCATACAAAATGATTTGTTTATAATGAGTATATAATGTATATACTTTCATTATTAAATGTTTAGAAGAATTCAGCAGTGAAGCCATATATGTATCTGATATTTTGTATGTGGAAAGTTTTGTAAATATACATTATTAAAAATGGATATAGAATTATTCGTTGCAAATTTTTTCTTAAGTGAATCTTGGTGGTTTATATCATTTGAGGAATTATTCCTTTCCATAACAGTTACCAAAATACTGGTATAGTGTTGTTTATTAGAGTCTCTTACTCTTATGTTAATATCTTTTACATCTGCTGTGATTTCTCCTCTTCATTCTTGACATTGGTCATTTGTGCATTTTCTCTGTCCCTTTTTTTTTTTTTTTATCGATGTGGCTAGAGATTTCTAAAAATCAATTTTCTCTTTTTAAAAAACTAGCTTTTGTTTTTATTCATATTCTCCTACTGGTTTTCCATTTTATATTTAAATAATTGCTGATCTTATTTTATTATTTCCTTCCTTTTGCTGAGTAAAAATAAGGGTTTCATTGAGGTATGTAGTTTATAAAATTGTTTTTAATTTGCCTTTCTTTTTTTAAAATTGTTTTTTTCTTTTCCTAAATCCTTAAAATGGAAGCTTAAATCATCAGTTTAAAACATTTCTTATTTTTTAATATAACCTTTAAAAATACTCTGGTTATAATCTTGGGCTCTCTTTTTGTCTATATCTCTTTGTGTATGTCAGTGTCTCTGTCTCTCGTTCCCTCCATCTCTCTCTCTCTCTCTCTCTCTCTCTCTCTCTCTCTCTCATCACTTGTACAGGGGAAGCAAGGTGCTATGTTGGGATAATCCTTATGGAATGGCCCAGATGATGAGGTTCGAATCCATGACTCTATTTAATAACTTGTGAAAAACTGAAGCTCTATGTTCAATAGCTCTCAAGAATGAAACCTGGGACACCTGGGTGACTCAGTTGGTTAAGCATCTGACTTCTGGCTCAGGTCATGATCTCATGGTTTGAGTTCCACATCAGGCTCTGGGCTAACATCATGGAGCCTGGAGCCTGCTTCAGATTCTGTCTCCCTGTCTCTGTGCCTTTCCCCACTCACACACTCTCTCTCTTTCTCTGTCTGTCTCTCTCTCTCAAAAATAAATAAACATTAAACAAAATTATTAAAAAAAAAGAATTAAGCCTGGCAACAGCCACATGAGTGAGCTTAGAAGCAGATCCTTTGACCCCAGTGAAGTATTGAGATGTCTATAGCTATGTTATCTGCTTCAGTGAAATCTCAACAAAGATCTTGGGACAGCAGCACCATGCTAAGCTGTTTCTGGAATCCTACTCATAGAGTCTATGAGATAATAAAGGTTTTAAGGTTTTACCTCTTGCAGTAATTTGTTATGCAGAAAAAAATCAATGTAATATCCTGTCTTATATTCTCTGTCTTTTAATTGTCACATTTACATTTAATGTGCACACTTATTGAAATTATAATATGGTTGTGTTTAAAATTGCCACATTGTTGGGGCACCTGGGTGGCTCAGTCACTTGAGTGTCCAGCTCTTGATTTCAGTTCAGGTCATGATCTCACATTTCATGAGTATGAACCCTGCTCAAACAACCCTACTGTAAGCACAGAGACTGCCAGGGATTCTATTTCTCCCCTTCTCTCTCTTCCCTTCTCTTCCTTCTCAAAAATAAACTTTAAGGCAAACAAAAAACTGTCACCTTGTTATTTGTTTTCTGTTTTTTCTCCCTGCCTTTGTTCCCTTTCCCTTTCTTTATCTGTATATTTTTTATGATTACATATTATCTACCCCATTGGTTACATATATTTTTGTTCTTCTTCAGGGTTTATAATATAGCTCTTAACTTTCATTATAATGTAAGTCTTACAATTCTATACTAATATTTCCTCTTTCCCATAATTCATAATGTGGGCTATTCTCACTCTTTGTGCAATGCAATCAACTGCACAATATATTATTACTTTTCTTTTAAGCAGTAAATTATCTTTAATAGAGATTAAATACTGAGGGAAAGAATATTTTACATTTACCCACAAATGTACAAATTCCATGGTCAGTTTATTCCTTTTTGTAGATCCAAATTTCTGTCTTGCATACTCTACTGTTACTGAAAAAATGTTGTATATTTCTCAATAAAGGTCTTCTGACCTTTACCATGTTGTAGCATGACTTCATACTTCATTCCATTTTTTGCCAAAATAATATTCCATTGTATGGGTTTTCTACACAAGTTTATCTATCTATCAGTTTATAAATATTTGGGTTGTTTTCACCTTTTGGCTGTTATGAATAATGCTGCCATGAACATTTGTGTGCAAGTTTTTGCATTACATTTTTAATTTCTCTTGCATATATGTCTGAGAGTAGGATTGTAGAATCAAATGTAAACTCCAGCCTTAACTGTTTCAGGAACTGACGGAATATTTTCCCAAGTGTTTGCACCAATTTACATCCGCACTAGCAGTGTATGAGAGTTCCAATTTCTTCATATCATACCCAACATTTGTTAATGTGTTTTATGTTCATTATACCTCTTTTAACGGGTGGGAAGTGGTAACTCATTGTGGTGCTGATTTCCACTTCCTTGGTGGCTATTAAGGTTAAACACCTTTCCATATGCCTGTTGAACATTTGTATATCCTCTTTGGATATACTTTGGAGAAATGTCTATTCAACTCCGCTGTCCATTTTATAATTGGATTAGAGTGTTTTTATTATTGAGTTGTAGATACTCTATTCACGGCTACGTTGATTAGAAGGCTGCAGATTGTCAAGGCTACTTGTGGAGCTGAGGAGAGTTGGAAAGTAATGAATGGGACAGTTTAACTGCCACAAAGTTAGCTGTTTTTATTGAGATTCAGAATGTTTTATTTTGTTTTGTTTTGTTTTGGTTTCTTTTTAAGTTTTTTAACGCTTATTGATGTTTAAGAGACAGAAAGTTACAGAGCATGAGCGGGGGAAGAGTAGAGAGAGAAGGAGACACAGAATCTGAAGCAGGCTCCAGGCTCTGAGCTGTCAGCACAGCTGACAAGCTGCAAGAACTGCAAGTTCATGACCTGAGCCGAAGTTGGCTGCTGAGCCAACTGAGCCACCCAGGTGCCCCTGTGGTGGTTTTTGTTTTGTTTTGTTTTGGTTTGGTTTTTGTTTTTTTAAATAAGCAAATGCTCCTTGGATTTTTGCAAATCTGTGGTTAATTTGGGTAGCTCTTGAAAAAATTGATTTCTTGCCACCGTTTTGCTGATTTATGAAGGGAAAGAATTCTGAATCTTTTTATCCCATCATTTCAGAAATCTTGCCTATGCTTCATTATGTATTTTTTCTTTTTTCTTTTTTAAAAACTTTTATAGTTTAGAAGTTATACACACTTCTAGTTAGTATTACTGTGCTACCCTGAAACTTTATGGTTTAAAACAGAAACCATTTTATTATGTTCATTGATTCTGTGGATCAAGTTAACACAGAGCATAGTAGGTATGTGTGACCTCTTTTCTTCTCTATCTGAGACCTCATCTGGGAAGATATGAAGGCTGGGAGTGAGTTCTCATTGGCTAGCTTCTCCTTCTTACCCTCTTATGGAATCCAACTCCATCCAATCCAATTTAATGTTTATTGGATTTTATGCAATTCCTTTAAATGCTATTCTTTAGGATTTTGGCTTTTTTTTCCTGCTTCTTCTTATCAATCTGTAATCATCTTTTGGGTGATTTTATCTCATTGCTTCAGTTAATGGCTCCTGAAATCTATATTTGAAGCACATTTTTCTTTCCCAAACTTCACACCTGTATATGGCCAAAAAGTCTAAGCTCAACATGTTATAAATGTTCCTTTCCAAATCTATGTCTTTAGCTCTGTTTCCTAATGAATGATCACATTGTTCAGCAGTTTCTCCAAGTAAGAAAACTCGGAATTATCCTCTCGTCTTAGTCCCCAAGTTCATTGGACTTCTTTCATTTTCTTTAAATCAGAATTCTCACCTAAATTTTTATGTTTTTCCAGGTATGTGCTGTAGCTATAGGTAAAAAATACACTCAGTGGAGACTTTAAATTCTACACATCAAGTATTTGTTGATGGAAATCTTTACAATTCATAAGAAAGTCATGTCAACATTAATTCAATATTATGGTAGAATTAATGTGGAAAGTGGTAAACCAGAAATACAATGAGTTCACTGAAGATGGGGACAGGATAGAAGTATTAAATACTGAATTATAAGATGAAGAAGTTAGAGAAAATTCTTAAGAACCAGAAGAGAAGACCTTGAAATGGCTGCCTATGTTCAGAATTAATTATGATACAAGGTTAGCTCTAGAATTAGAAATGGTTTTTCTTTGTTTTCTTCAGAGATTTTTTTATTTTTCCAAACTTTTTTTTAACACTTTATAATAAGAAAAAAAATGCTTTAACAATGTTTTTAACTTCCTTTTATTCTCATCACATTTTACTCCCTATTGAGTTTTGTTTGATTGTTCTTACTCATAATTATACTACTAATACTGTCTTTTTATGTGTTAACGTATTTATGACTTTGTGTCTAGATACTCAAGCACATTTTTGCTGAAATTATGAAAAAGTAGCATAAATCATGACTGATGACTGACACCTAAAAGATCATGGGAAATAACTAGGCTACTGCACAGGGTAAATAAACACGCCAGAGATAAATAGAAGTATGAAAGATGCAAGGCATTTGTCATGTGGGTAGAGAAGAACTTAAGCCAGTTTTAAAAAACAGGCTACCCCTCTTTATTCCTCTTGTACTAACCTAACATTGAACTTACCAGCTGCCATGATATAGTTGTGTAATCCAGAAGGCCAAAAGACATTCATGTGAAAATAGATTCAAAAAAGTAAGAAAGTTCATTTTTATTAATAGTGGTGTTACAATTTAATTTTGTGTGGTATAGTGGACTTATCATTTACTCTGTATGAACTAGTAGTGATGTGTTTAGTGACTGGCTTTTGGTAGTCCCGTACAACACAGCAGGGCTCAGTATTGCAGTAATTATATATGTATTCCCAACTGTTGCATGAAGTCTTGCAGGCACCACGGACAAGGTAACATTCTCTTTTTCTGTCTACATCTTCTTTTGTTTTTTTCTGTGAAACTAGGAAAAAGTATCTATGATCATAAATACAAATTTAATCCCCTTGCATAGATAGCTGGATAGATAAATAAAGCTCTTTCAAATATAGAATGAAACCATCTTGTTTCTAAAATCATGTCCAGGCAACTGTATTAAAAAGATAGATTTTATCCCCTACACATTTTTACAATATGAATATTTATCCAACAATATTTCTTTTGCCTAGCTTAAAAAAAAATAGAATATCATTAAATATCTAATCTGCGCATGCTTCCTCAAGAGTAAAGTGAAAAGGATGTGGAAAAAATAGTCTACCTGTTTTGTGTTCTAAATAGCCATCCACCTCCAACATCCCCTCTCCCCCACAAGTTACTGGACCAGTTGTAGAAAGCTTAATTTTGACAACAGCTATAGTATTAGTTCATTAAATTACATTTAAAAAGAGAAGGCAGTAGGAAGCGTGTAAGAAGTCATAGTCTCATCAAACAAAATAACAAACAGATAATTCTTAATTCTACATCTTGGGAATTTTTCTTTTTTCTTTTTTCTTTTTCTTTTCTTTTATTTCTTTTCTTTTTTTTTTTTTTTTTTTTTTTTGCCTTTATCCTCTCAACTGTCAGTTCCACTCATTTCTTCTTTCATGCAAAAGAGAGTCAATTGCATTTTAAGTTCATGTGGAATCTCCTAACAATTTACTTGTTTTTTTTCCTTTTCTTGCCAGAGTAAAGCATTTATAAAAAAGCATTTTGTTCTTCCCTCCTTTTCCCTATTAGCAAATATTACCTGATGGACCACAAGACACAGTGAAGACAAAGGTCAGGAAAATACAAAGTATCTTCATTGTTGATATTGTTACTTCGGTGAAGTTGAGGTAGAGGTCAAAATGTCTGAGGGTTGTGCTATTCTTTGATAAAAGATAGATGAACTCTTGTTTTTATAGCCTTCTCAGGGTGATTACCATTCTGATTAATGCTGCCTTTGAAGATTGAGCACATATTCATGTATTGTGTAATAGCAACAAACAGAATAGTGGACTTAGATCTGTTATGACCTCAACGAGCCAAATGTGAACTCATTTTCAGTTATACAAGAAATAGTAGGGTGAAAGTCATTTTAATTTTTTTAAATGTTTATTTATTTATTTTTTTATTTTGAGAGAGACAGAGAGAGCAGGGGAGGGGCAGAGAGACAAGAAGGGAGAAAATTCCAAGCAGGCTTTGTGCTGTCAGTGCAAAGCCTGACATTGGGCTCGATCTCACAACCGTGAGATCATGACCTGAGCTGAAATCAAGAGTTGGCTACTTAACTGACTGAGTCACCGAGGTGCCCCTAAATTTTTTATTTGAAAGCATATAATCAACCTTACCTATATTTTCAGTCACATGCTTTTTTGAGTGTCTATTATGTGCCAGGCATACAGTGTTCTAGCATTTTATATAGATTAAGTAAGTAGCTTAATCTTCATGACAAATTCTGTGACATAGGGACTTCTTGTTTTCCAGTTAAGGCACAAAGGGGTTATGTAAGTGCTTCAAATCAGACACGTAGTGGCTGGTAAAGCACAGGTGGACTCCAAGCTAATGTGATGCCAGCATCTATACTCACTTTTCCACTCTCATAACTGAGTAAGTAAAAGGGTGTTTATCATGTGAAGTTCTTCTCTGTATACATGGCCTACCCCAGACAGTTTCTGGGATGCCATTTTTCTATAAAAAGAAAATATTTCTATAACATAGTTTTAGCACTATTACATTAAAAATTACCATAGTGATTCTATAAGAATAATAATTCCTTACATGTAGTAACTTATTCATAGGGCTTCATCATTCACAGGGGAAAGCAGTGTGCTAAAAGTTCAGAGAGCCCTGGATTTAGAGACAGAAATAATCCTGGCTCCTGGCTCTTCTGTTTACTAGCTATAGATTTGAGACCAATATTCACTAACTGAACCTCAAGGTTCTCTCTTTGAAGCCTGGATTGGTAAAACCAGTTATATGTAGAGGTTTAAGGTAAGAATTAAATATGCGCTTTATAAGATAATTTACATATACATATAAATACTTTGGCTGGATGTGAAAATCCAAAAAGATATATCCTTACAATTTAATGATTTATGTTCTAACTCTCTCTGTCATTGGGGAAAAACAAATTATAAGGATAGTCTATAATCTGGGTTTTAAAAATAATCTAGTTTGTTAATTCTCTGCTTCATTTCTTATCAAAAGGTGCTTATATATTTACGGACACATTATGGAAAATGTATTTTCTTAATATCTTCTTACTAAATACACCAAAAAAGACACCTTATTTATTTATTTATTTATTTATTTTTCTTCAATTAGTGAGTGTTTTTCTATTTTTTAATAATTCATTTATTTTTTTAATTTACATCCAAGTTAGTACAACAATAGTGTAACAATGATTTCAGGAGTAGATTCCTTAATGCCCCTTACCCATAGCCCATCCCCCCTCCCATAACTCCTCCAGCAACACTGTTTGTTGTACATATTTAAGAGTCTCATATTTTGTCCCCCCTCCGTTTTTGTATTATTTTTGCTTCCCTTCCCTTATGTTCATCTGTTTTGCATATTAAAGTAATCATATGAGTGAAGTCATATGATATTTGTCTTTCTCTGACTAATTTCACTTAGCCTAAAACCCTCCAGTTCCATCCATGTAGTTGCAAATGGCAAGATTTCCTTCTCAAAAAAGGACACTTTAAACTGCTGGAGATTTACTAGGACCTATTGTATATAAGCAGAACTAACTAACAGATGTGAAAAATAGAATAAAAAAATAATGAAATATGAAAACACATTAGCATAGTGATGGCATGAATAAGAAGATGACCTAGCTCATACATTATAGCTGTGTCCATTCCATCCGTCTAAAGTAAGCCACTCCTATCAGGCTGGACATCAGCCAAACTCTTATAGATTGGATAGTCTTCTTTTCTCTCTTTGTTGAAATGTGCCATTGTACCTAATGACATGTGAATCACACAAAACAAAGACAAGAATCTGAATGATTCTTGTCTCAATTCTAGCAAGGAAGTAACAGAAGTAGAACCAAACTAGATGCATAGGAGAGAACATATTGATTTATTGCTTAAAATAAATGTTGTAGGTCTTTATTTGAGACAGATCCAGATTCTAGATTTCTACTAATAAAAAAAATTTGTTTTTAGGGAGAAAGACAGAAACAAAGTATGGAGAAAAAGACAAAAATGGGATTGCAAGTAGTGATTAAGAAAAAGAGAAGATAACAGACGGGTTATGATTTTTTTATTTTATTATTTTTATTTTATTTTATTTTTTTAAGGGGGAGAGAATTGACCTGAGGTACATGAACCAAATGGTAAGATGAGTAACTCCAACATACTTTCTCTTAAGTAAGAATTTTGGATTCTTAGATGAGAAAATGTCTTTACTTTTTTTTTTTACGAGGTTAGATGATTAAAGCTAATAACTATATGTTTCAAAGCCACAGATCAGGACCCTTGAAGTTGTAGGTTCTTGGTGAAAAGCATGTGGCTAGGCTTTAGGGATTTGATGTTGATATGCGCTCACCAAGGGAGCATTTCCAGGACAAGGCCTATGTGTTGAGAATGCTAGAAAAGTGTATGATGTTAAGAAGAGAGCAGGTCAAGAGAAAATAAAATTGAAATGCTATTTTCCTACAGGAGTTTGCAATAAAAACTTGGCACTTTCTACCACTCTGCATAAAGCCTTGATTTGTTGCTCTGGCACTGAGGCTTAGCTTTCACGTTCCAGGAAATAAGAGCCTACAACAGCACTAAGGTCTCTTTCATTGTAAAATTATGATGCCATTTCCATTCTTGGTTCTTCACTACCAGACACCATGAATTATTTTGCCACCAACCCCCAAAATTCTATATTTCATTTCACTCATGGCTTCAAAGCTTAATTTTATACACCAGTGGGCAGATTGATTGGCACTTTTGGAAATTTTCAAATTGGTAAGAATCATAAAACCTCTTTACAGATGAGGACAAGGAGAATTAAATTACTGAAAACCAAAAGATTGCTTAGATGTCAGTGGCTGGATCTTCTGCTACATTTTCTACATCTTTCCACTATAAAAAGCTCTTATGCCACCTGTATTAATTACTGATGGTTCATACATTGAGAAGCCATGAGTCCCAGAAACTTAGCCTCTCTGTCCTGTCTGATCCTGCTGCACTTTGAAAACATCTATTAAATGCTTATTATGTGCAAGGCACTTTTCTGTGTAATTTATAAGTAGAGTGTGTTTAAATCTCATGAAAGCCCTAGAAAGTAGGAATAATCTTTAGCCCCATTTTCAGATACAAGGAAACTGGCACATAGAGACTTAAGGAACTTATCCAAAGTCAACCACTAACTAGTAAAGTTGTCAGAATGAAATTGAAAATGGTCTACTTTTAGAGCCCACACTCTAAACCATTATTATTATGCAGGAACTTTGTAGAGAAAACACTCATGGGAGATTATTTTTAGGAGAATCTAGAGAAACGTTGGAGAATAGCAGAAACTGATCTTTCCTTTCATCCCAGCAACTATCTTTCCAACCAAATCCGAGTCTCCCTTGACATTTTAAGGAGTAGAGGAGACCATGGCCTATTATGAATTCTCACCGAGGATGAGTCAAAAACAAGTTCTCATGCAGAACTCTGGTGCAACTTGCAGCTGTTGTTCTATAGTAAGCCATAAATGGCTGTGAAAGGCAACGGTATAAATTTTATTTATTGATTCATTTTTATGTTTTTATTCAAATTCCAGTTAGTTAACATACAGTGTAATAATAGTTTCAGGTGTACAATGTAGTGATTCATTACTTGCATATATCACCTGGTGTTCATCACAACCAGTGCACTCCTTAAACCCCATTGCCTGTATAGCCATTTCCCCCCACTCTGGTAACCATCAGTTTGTTCTCTCTTGTTAAGAGTCTTAAACTTTAAATTTTAAGTCAACCTTAAAGATAACTATTAGAATATATGGTCTCATGAGATAATGTTATCCAGTATCTGTTGGCTTGTATGCTCTGTCTTGATCTGGAGAACAAATTTATAGTTCACCAAACATTTTTTGTACTACCCCATTACTCAAGAATCATCTTTCAAAAAAATGACCACATATATGATTTAGAAATATTAACCTGAAACTGTATCCAGTAACCATTGCTTAAACAATGCTTAAGATGTTTAAGCAATACTTGCTTAATGAAAATATATTTCTTGTTGTTAGTGATGCCTCCTCTTAATATGTGTTTATCAGACCATCACTGAATTTAATGGTTATAGACCAATGGCATTCTGTAACTGTCAGAATGTGCTTATTACTTTCTGGTATTATATATCAGTGAGCTATCTCACACTAAGGATGTTCCACCCCAGGGGAAAAAAAAAAGAAAGAAAAAAAGAAAAAAAAACCTCAAGATAACCTGGCTATGCACATACATGACAACATCCTCCATGAACTTATAACATGAGACCACTTAATCAGACTACATGTTTGTGTGTGTTACCATATGTGAGAGACAAAGAAGTAGAAAATACATATAAAAAACTACACCATGTGGCATTCAGCTCTGTTCTTTGGGTACAAATCCAACTGAGCAGTGCCAGCAGGAATAAAGTTGCTTCCTGGAAAGAAAAGCCTCAGTGTCATGACTCTCTGTGCGAGAATCCTGCTACAAGGAAATTAGTGTAGTGATCAAAGTTTTACATTTTAATTTTGAAAATAGAGTATTGATTATCTACTGTGATACATGTTATTATTTGCCTCATCTTCTTACATCTGAGTGAATTTTAAGTTATGGGTTATAAATTCAAGAGTCATTAATATTCATTTCACATGTTTTGCATATGATCCACTTCTCTGTGTCAATTCTAATTTTACTCAGATGAAGACTTATCTCCTCACTGAATACATGTTACTTTAAACTCACTCAACTGTAATATTCTTTCTTCAGAAGGATTTTTGGTGTGTGTGTGTGTGTGTGTGTGTGTGTGTGTGTGTTTGCTTGTGTATTTTATGTATTGATATGTGATATTCAGGACTCATTATCAAGCATTTCCATCACATCTTTCAAGTCCTTCACCCTTTTACCCAGAATCACAGTTGATTTGTCTTATTCTTGTCTCTGCTGCTCATGTCATCTTATCAGAGATTTTGAAAGCTTTTTTGGTGTCTAATCTAATAATAGCGACCTTTACTTCATTCCAACTTTTTTTGGTGTTCCTCATTTGCCTTTATTTGAAATTAGCTTGGTTCATTAATGGCTTTTTTTTTTATTATTTACTCCTATAGTATGGTATGAGTATTATTACTATTACTGCTCTTATTATTAACTGCTACTTCCCACTGGAATGTAAATTTCATGAGGGTAGGGATTTTGACAGCTATACAGTGAAGTTTAGGATAGAAGAGTCATTTAATACGTACTTGCTGAATGGAGACTGAGATACAATTATAGTAGCAATTGCAATGTCTATCATTTATCTAACTAAAAAAAATTAGAAAATGGCACTTCTGAGAAAGTGAATGTCAGAATACACAGTTCAGTTTCTTTTAAAAAATTGTTTTTAATGTTTATTTTTGAGAGACAGAGAGAGTGTATGAGCAGGGGAGGGGCAGAGAGAGAGACACACACACAGAATCCGAAGAAGGCTCCAGGCTCTGAGCTGTCAGCCCAGAGTCTGATGCGGGGCTCGAACCCACCAACTGTGAGATCATGACCTGAGCCGAAGTCGGATGTTTAGCTGACTGAGCCATCCAGGCACCCTCACAGTTCAGTTTCTAATCCTAAGAGATGAGAGACCAATTCACAGAGTTTTTATCCATTTCTTTCCCTTTTTGTGGGTATGGAAGATGATGAGGGGAAAATAAACTAATGTTCTGTCTTCCTAAGCTTTAAAAATTAATTGTGATTTACCCTTCCACATACAGCTTGTATAAAGGAGAGCCAAGGGAGAGTTTCTGGAAAAATTGGTAGACCATACACAAAGCGTATCCTTTACAATTCCACTTCCTATTTTATGATTTACATGTAACAAAAGGTTTCTTTCTCAATAGATGCCCAATAAGTAATAGTGAATATGTGTTGAACACTTGCTAAATATAATACCTGAACATTTTACATTTATTATCTCAGTTAAACACAACAACAACCTTATGAAGTAGTTGTGTTATCATCATTGCACAATGAGGCAAACGAGGCTTAGAGGCATTCATTTAGTATCCTGTTAAAGTCCCTGTAACAGGGACTTTACAGTGCTAGTAACTAACCATTGGTGACATTAGACTTTAAAGCAGTCTGATTCTTGAACCCAAAGTCTTCTTACCTGCTACACTAGAATCAATGAATTTGAGAATGAACAAATCTCTGAAAAGGCAATACTGAGTTTCTTTAATTTCTTTATGTCTCCGTTTATAGCATGGAACTAAAGCTATTAACCTTTAGTAAATGGTAATTGACTGACTGACTAAAAACAAATGGTGAATTCATGACCAGGAAAAGCAGAAGAATTAGCTGAATCAGTGGTTCTCTGAACATCATAATTTTTAGAATCATTGGAATAATAAAAGAAAAGAAAGAAAAGGGGCACCTGAGTGGCTCAGTTGGTTAAGCATCCAACTTTGGCTCAAGTCATGATCTCATAGTTCGTGAGACCCACATCAGTCTCGCTGCTGTCAGCACAGAGCCTGCTTCCAATCCTCTGTCCCCCTCTCTTTCTGTCCCTTACCCATCTCTCTGTCTCTGTCAAAATTAAATAATAAAACATTAAATAAATAAATTATATATATTTAGAAAGGCCTCCTTATTTATTTTCTTTTAAATTTTTAAGGTTTATTTATTTTTGAGACAGAGAGAGACATAGCATGAACAGGGGAGGGTCAGAGAGAGAGGGAGACACAGAATCCAAAGCAGGCTCCAGTCTCTGAGCTGTCCGCACAAAGCCGGTCGCGGGGCTCGAACTCACGGACCGTGAGATCATGACCTGAGCTGAAGTCGGACACTTAACCGACAGAGCCACCCAGGCGCCCCGAGGCCTCCTTATTTTAAACAAAACAAAACAAAACAAAACAAAAACCACACATTCTTAGGCACCACCCCTGAATAGTCTCATTCTGTTATTCAGGGGTGTGGTTCAGAAATTTGCAGTTTTAAATGAATCCCCTCAAACCTTTCCTATGCTTAGGCAGGTCTGATGCTACCGATTTATTATTTCTTAAATTTTTTTTTTAAGTTTAGTGCAACTGGGGGAAGGGCAGAGAACAAGGGAGAGAGAAAATATCAAGCAGTTCTGTGCTGCCAGTGCAGAGCCTAATGTGGGGCTTGAAAACGTGAAATCCTGACCTGAGCCAAAACTAAGAGTTGGACGCTTAACCGACTGAGCCACCTAGGTGCCCCATCAAACCCCTGATTTAGTCACACTCAACTCTTGTCACAGTAAACTCATCTATATCATCTCTTCCCTTTGTACAATCAGTCTCATCATGGCCTTTGCTCTACTTACGTCCTTTCTGGAATGCAGAATGAAGCATGGTTCTCTCCCCACCAAGCCCAGGAAAACATGAAGACCCTTCAGTGGGCATGTCCAAACCCTCTATTGAGGCTGCGTCATACTATGGACAGACTTCAGTGTGGATGACATTTTACTACTTTCTGGCCATGCGGCCCTTGTGCAAAGGGGTGTTTCCATTCTGAGTCTAACTTTATTAGGGGTATTGGAATAAAAATAGTCACCTGTATAGGTGATGTGAGGATAAATGACAAATATGAGTACTTGATCTGACCTAAATTAATGCCTCTTCCCTTTGCTCTCTGACCCTCTATGTTTTACTGTGCTCCAGCAAACTAATATGAGGTCACAAGTAAGAATGCATTTTAGGAGCTGAAACCAAACTGAAGAATATAGAAAGCTGTCATCCATATGCTCACATCCCTTGGAAAGTGGTCCACAGACTCTCAGAAATGAAGAAACAAGATTTATAAAGTATTTCTCTGGTATACAGTTCTCTACTTCTGGTCATCCATACCCCTGACAAATCACCTCCATCAGGACCCCTCGACTAGACTGACTGATCTTCAGAGTAGAACGATCCTATTCTCTGCCATTAGCAAAACCTGGAGTTGAACCTCAAGCATGCTTTTATTAAGTGATCTTTTTTGAGATCCAGTTTCCTTATCTATAAGATGGTGTTTTAATATCAAGTATAAGTCAAACTTATTGACTTCTACTGCATGTTAAATGACATAATGCACAAACCTGACAAAGAAGGTACTTATTAATAACTTTAAAAGTTACAAAGTTCTCATAATCAGGGAAATACAAATCAAAACCACTTCACACTGGTCAGAGTGGCTAAAATTAACAACTCAGGAAACTACAAATGCTGGCAAGGATGTGAGGAAATGGGAACCCTCTCGCACTGTTGGTGGGACTGCAAACTGGTGCAGCCACTCTGGAAAATAGTGTGAAGGCCCCTCAAAAAATTAAAAATAGAACTACCCTATGACCCAGCAATAGCACTACTAGGAATTTATCCAAGGGATACAAGAATGCTGACGCATAGGGGCACGTGTACCCCAATGTTTATAGCAATACTTTCAACAATAGCCAAATTATGGAAAGAGCCTAAATGACTATCAACTGATGAATGGATAAAGATGTGGTTTATATGTACAATGGAATACTACTTGGCAATGAGAAAGAATGAAATCATGCCATTTGCAGCAATGTGGATGGAACTGGAAGGTATTATGCTGAGTGAAATAAGTTAGTCAGAGAAGGACAGATATCATATGTTTTCACTCATATGTGGATCTGGAGAAACTTAACAGAAGACTGTGGGGAAAGGAAAGGGGAAAAATAGTTACAAACAGAGAGGGAGGGAGGCAAACTGTAAGAGACTCTTAAATACAGAGAATAAACTGAGGGTTGATGGGAGAAAGGGCAAGGGAGAGGGGAAAATGGGTGATGGGCATTGAGAAGGGCACTTGTTGGGATGAACATTGGGCACTGAGGAGGGCAACTGTTGGGATGGGTATTGTATGTAAGTGATGAATCTACTCCAAAAACCAAGAACACACTTTAAACCCTGTATGTTAGCCAATTTGACAATAAGGTATATTAAAAAAAAAAGTTACTGAGTTTTTACTATTCATTGGTACAACTCAAGACCCAAAGAAATCACTAGGCAAGATAAGCCTGGTCACAGCCATACCTGGGACTTAATTTTCAGATTGAATTGCTCTTCTCAAATTTAAGAGTGTCGGGGCGCCTGGGTGGCGCAGTCTGTTAAGCGTCCGACTTCAGCCAGGTCACGATCTCGCGGTCCGTGAGTTCGAGCCCCGCGTCAGGCTCTGGGCTGATGGCTCAGAGCCTGGAGCCTGTTTCCGATTCTGTGTCTCCCTCTCTCTCTGCCCCTCCCCCATTCATGCTCTGTCTCTCTCTGTCCCAAAAATGAATAAACGTTGAAAAAAAATTTAAATAAATTAAAAAAAAAAAATTTAAGAGTGTTAAGAGAGAGAGACTATCAAGAGAGACACTGTAATAAATGGTCAACGATGAATTCTACTGCCCTGAAAAGAGGGTGGCCTACAAAGGGGGGTCCCTTGCAGAGACACGAAGTTAGATATTCCTGACAGCATAAGGTGGGTGAGGAAAAAATGCAGGCCGATGACCTAGTGCTTGGTGAGGGATGGCATGACCAGTAGCAGGGGCGGTCAGGGAGTGGGAGGCGATCGGTCTCATCCGGCTTTTTTAGGCCACAGTGAAGTGGTGGATTTTATTATGTGTTTGATGGAAGCCATTTAAGAGTTTATGAGTTCACTTTGGCTCATAGAACTGTTTGGAAGGGAGCAGGAGCGAGGATAGGGAGGGAGGTAAGTTTGGAGACTACTTCAGTGGTCTGTGAGGGAAAAGATGGTGGCTCAGATGAAGTGTCTCATCAGCTGCCTCTCCATTGTTCTCCCTGCACTTTACTCCTCCCACGGTTTTACTCAGTTATCCTCTCTGGGAACCTGCCAAAACTCCTACCTCTAAGATCTGACCACAGATAAGGAGAGCCTGTGCCTGGCATTTTAACCTCTTGCCAGATCACTGATCATTGGTAAGTGTCTGTCCTCTCCTCCTCGCTTCTGGTTGCCTTGGGTTGAACTCCTTGTGCTTCCTTAAGGAACAATCTGACAACATGTTATACAGAGCCATGTGGGAGTTTAGAGCAGAAAGTGTTCCTTTTATCTCATGATACCTGTGCACTTGAGGGGACATGGATATCCTCCAACAATGTTGCCATCTAAAACGCTGGAAAAAAAAACAAACCAAAAAAACAAAGATTCCACCATGGAGAAATTGCAGGTTAGTTGAGAGATGAGAATAAATGCTTCAGGGGCAAGGGAGGGAGAAGAAAAAGGAGGAAGAGAGAGGGGCGGAATAACATAGAGTTTGACTGGTAGGTGGGTGCAATTCTAGCATGCTGTTAGGATTGTGTCTCTTGAACTCAAATGTGCATGTGAATACCCTGGGTTCTCATGGGAAAGCAGGTTCTATGTCAGCAGATATGGGACAGGGCAGAGATGTTCCATTACTTACAAGCTCTCTCATGCTATAAATGCCCTTGGTCTGTGGAGCACCCTGAGTAAGGAGGCCCTTGTGCACATGTCTAAGCAGGCCCTCATTCAGCAGGGTTGTGCTTCAGGTCCTCTCTCACACAGGTGTCCTGTGAAGAGAGCTCCGCAGGGTGCAGTGATAATGGGAGAGCAGAGGTACACTGGTGCAATGACAATTGTTGTTTCATCCATCATCAATGTATGTTTTATTGTAGTGGAAGTTGAAACAGGTGCAGAAATATAACATGGGCTTTGGTTACACAGTTTTTAGGAAAATGAAATTCTCCAGTTACTCTCTCCCCTCCAGTCAGTGAGGTGAGTAGCAGTTCAGAGCGGGGAAAAAAAATCAATTGGAGAAGGGTACAGATTTCTTCAGATTTTTTTCTTATAATATGCAAAGGAAAAACTTTAACAAGAGTTGGTAGTGGAGAAGAGATATTACTAGTGAAAATAAAATAGTAATTTAAATTTAAGTTTCTATATCAGGTGAAGGTTAAAGATATTAAAAGTTAAAGGATTACTGTTTGACAATAATCTTAGAGCTAGCTCCCAACTCTTTCAATCCTAAAGTTCTCAGTCACAAATTTAGCCCTGTCCTTCTGAATTAATCCTGGATTCTTTATCAGCCCTATTACTTGGTTCATATATAGTCACCTGGATAGAACTTCAAGAACGCCCTTTTTTTGGTTGTTATTTTTATATGCAGAAATGTGTGCCAAAAAGAAGAAAATGTTAGAAATAAATTCCCATGGTAGGTGTGGTTTCTTAAAGCAAGAAACAATGAGATTATATATATATAATATATGAAGCTCTCTAGAGTTTGGGAAAAGAGACATATCCATATTTATAGTTCATCCATGTGGCTCACAGTTCGGTTTACTGAATCTTAGAAGATTATCAAATCTGTGGCTTACCAAGGAGGACGACAGCTGGAAAACTCCCCCAACATACTTCAGAAAAACTAAAGAGAACCTTCATTGTGTCATCCAAAGCTTAGTGGTTTTCAAGGATGTTAAGTTTGTTATTGATTCCCTGGCAGTCTGCTGGGTAGTGGTTTTAAGTGTTTGATCTCTGAATCTCCGATTTTCATTGAAAAAACTTAATTACCCTTGTTTTTTAAACTATCTTCCCAGCTAGCATAGTTACCTGTGGAAATTGGAACGACGTGGGTGATATTTGTTGGATAACCTGTCTCTGAGTCATAGACATTCTACTTTGGGACATCAGCCCACAGGTCTCCTCTGTCCTCCACAGGGTCCTTCTGTGGCTTTTGCATTCTGTTTGAGGTCCAATTATGTTCTCCTTTGAAGTGGCTCGTCAATCTTCACCACGTTGTGAGTTGACTTACTACTCTGTTGTGTGTTCATGGCCCTGAGAGTCATTGCTATTTCAGTGATTTTGTACCTGTCATCTTCTCAGATCAGGGGATCACCTCTCCCCACTGCTTCTATTGCTACCACTGCTGCTCCGGCTAAAGTCTAGGCTCTTCTTCTCCTGACCAGCTTAATGACTCATTTTTCAAGTTCCCCAAATGGGGTATCTATACATTCTTCATTTCCTACACATCCTCAGTGTGACAACTATAACATTTCATGTCACTATCATAAACAGTGTTTTTTTTTTTTTCCAATTCTCTGCCTTGCATAGAACTGTGACCATGTCTCTCACAACCTAGTTGTAGAAGAGCAAGGCCTTTGCTGGGTTCCTTGGACTTTCCCTGCCTCCACCCTACATTGGGCTGCCTCACCTCTGGCCTTTGTCACTCTAGCTTTTGGTTTCCTCTTTTGTCTGGTATATCGAGTTAGCTCATTCTGATGAACACAAGTAGTAACAATTTTAAAATTGCACTTTGTCTAAAACTTCTGGCTATTCAGTAAGGGTTCCTAATTCCCTCTCTGCCCTATTACCAGAACCAGAAATCTCTGAGGGTTTTTTTTTTCTTTTTTAATATTCAAAGTATTGTTTTGCCCAGTGATGTGAAGTCTCAAGCATGAATGTGGAAAGGCGATCTATTTAAAAGCCAGGACCTTGGGGCGCTTGGGTGGCACAGTCGGTTAAGCGTCCGACTTCAGCCAGGTCACGATCTCGCGGTCCGGGAGTTCGAGCCCCGCGTCGGGCTCTGGGCTGATGGCTCAGAGCCTGGAGCCTGTTTCCGATTCTGTGTCTCCCTCTCTCTCTGCCCCTCCCCCGTTCATGCTCTGTCTTTCTCTGTCTTAAAAATAAATAAACGTTAAAAAAAAAAAAAAAAGCCAGGACCTTTACATGAAACATTCCAGAAAAAGATAAGAAAAGGAGTCTAACTTTGGACTTTTCTTATCAAAGGAACATTCCTTACAGCTTGGCTTCCCATGTAAATGGGAACTTGTCAGGCCAAGAAAAATGATTAATATGCCCAAGAATATAATTTCTTATTATATGTTACAACATTGGCCTCTCCTAATAAATAATTTAGGCTCAAATTGCCAGTGAGTATCCCAAGGCTGATATACATTACGTCAGTGAAGAAATACTTTGCGGTAAAGCAGAAGTTCAAAGAGAACCATGGTGAAACTGTGCAAGGTATAATGGTTGGTTTTGAAGATCTCTGTGAAAGCACCCTGCATGACACCAGCCCCAGCCTGGCAGCCAAAGGTAGAGAGTTACTAAAATGCTTTGCCTTCTGTGGCAGTGAAGGACTTTTGATCACCGTGCAGTCTCTCTAGGCCATTATTTGGAAAAATCAGCAGCTAGAGGAAATGAAAATGTAGAGTTTTTGAGAGTCATGCCCACTGAATTGCTATCAGGAAGAGAGGGATATTGGTTTTCTTTTACAACATTAAAAAAAATTCATAGTTGCCAAAATGTGACCTGAATCTAGGCAGGCTTGTGTATTTACATCTGTGTACGTGTGTGTGAGGGTAGAGGATCAAAGCATATGTTATTTATCACCCTATACCATTCTTATATGTGTGTGTATATATATGTGTATGTATACATGACACACAGTTGTTGGTGCTGCATCCTTTAGAGCACTGAATCCCTCCTTTTCGTTACATAGCTACTCTTTTTACATTAGCTTAGATTTAGATTAGACTCCCAAATCCCTGAACTATACAATTTATATTTATTTATTCATTTCAGTTTCAAGTTTTTACTTAAATTCTAGTTAGTTAACACATAGTGTCACATTAGTTTCTGGTGTAGAATTTGGTGATTCATCACTTACATATAACACCCAGTGTTTATCACAAGTGCCCTCCTTAATGCCCATCACCCAATTAACCCATCCCCCACCCACCTCCCTCCAGCAACCCTCAGTTTTTTTCCCTATAGTTAAGAGTCCGTTTGATGGTTTGCCTCTCTCTCTCTCTCTCTCTCTCTCTCTCTCTCTCTCTCTCTTTTTGCCCTCTGTTTATCTGTTTCATTTCTTAAATTCCACATATGGTATTTGTCTTTCTCTGACTGGCTTATTGCACTCAGCATAATACACTTTAGCTCCATTCATGTTGTTGCAAATGTCAAGATTTCATTCTTTTTGATGGCTAGGTAATATTCCATTGTGTATATGTACCACAGTTTATCCATTCACCAGTCAATAGACATTTGGGATCTTCCCATAATTTGACTATTGTTAACACTACTATAAATATCAGGGTGCATGTGTCACTTCAAATCAGTATTTTTGTATCCTTTGGATCAACACCTACTAGTGTAGTTGCTGGATCATAGGGTAGTTCTGGTTTTAACTTTTTGAGGAATCTCCATACTGTTTTCCAGAGTAGCTGCACCAGTTTGCATTTCCACCAAAAGTACAAGAGGGCTCCTCTTTGTCTGCATCCTCACCAATACCTGTTGTTTCCTCTGTTGTTAATTTTAGCCATTCTGACAAGTGTGACGTGATATCTCATCATGGTTTTGATTTGCATTTCCCTGAGGATGAGTGATGTTGAGCATCTTTACATGTGTCTGTGAGACATCTGGATGCCTTCTTTGGAAAAATGTTTATTCATGTCTTCTGCCCATTTCTTAACTAGATTATTTGTGTTTTTTTTTGGGGGGGGGTGCAGTGTTGAGTTTCATAAGTTCTTTATAGATTTTGGAACCTAACCCTTTATCAGACATGTCATTTGCAAATTTTTTCTCCCATTCTGTCAGTTGCCTTTTAGTTTTATTGGTTGTTTCCTTTGCTGTGCAGAAGCTTTCATCTTGATGAGGTCTCAATAATTCATGTTTGCTTTTGTTTCCCTTGCCTCTGATAAAGTTTCTAGTAAGAAGTCACTATGACCGAGGTCAAGAGGTTACTGCCACTGTTCCTCTAGGATTTTGATAGTTTCCTGTCTCACTTTTAGGTATTTCATCCATTTTGAATATATTTTTGTGTATAAAAATGTAAGAAAGTGGTCCAGTTTCATTCTTCTGCATGTCAGTGTCCAGCTTTCCCATCACTATTTGTTGAATATCCAACGGATATTCTTTCCTGCTTGGTCAGAGAGTAGTTAGCCATATAGTTGTGTGTCCATTTCTAGGTTTTCTATCCTGAACTACATAATTTAGAAAAGAAGTGTAGTTATTTCCTTAGAAGTGATTTTTTAAATGGAATCACAAATCTGAAAAAGACAAAACTATGGACACAATTAAGGATAACATTAAAAACAAATCAGAGTCATAAATAGGTGAACATAAGAGGATGCTTAGAGAGGAAACCCTCCCCACTACAGGTTAGGAAAAATGAGATTCAACGTGATGAGAAAACTTACCTAAGGAACCTGAATCAGTTACATATTGTTACTGGTAAAAAAAAAAAAAAAAAGACAGAATTCAGGATCATTTGACAGAAAAATCAATGCATCTCCGGAAATACTCATTTAACAGCTATTTATTGAACATATACCAGAGAATTTTCAAGGAAGTGGTGGTATATTAGGGCACATATTAAGAAGTATAAATCATGAATCACAATAAAACATTCAAGTAAAAAATTACTTAAACACTTTTATTTATGTACAGTACTTAAACAGTTCAGGAGAGGCATGTCTGGTAACACAACCAATTTGGAGGCATATCTCTTAGATTAAAAAATGTTACTAAGAAGTAGCTCTCCTACAAAGTATCACATACAGTACTCCCAAAATCAGTTTCACTTACATTTAGCAGGGTAGTACAAATAATACTCAGGTCACTAGTGGACATGATATTTCTGAAGTATGCTGAAGAAAATGTCCAATTAGTACAAATTAGTCTACCGATAATAAAGCAATAATAAAGAAAAAGAACAGGTAAATTGAATTTTTTCTATCTGTAAGCTATCACCATGGAGAAGTATATGGTGCTAAAAATTATATCTAAAATTTTCTCCAACTAGGTAGTGTCCAGCAAGAGTAGAATATAAATAAATGTTGCTGAGTGATAGTTATGGTATTAATCTAATGATCCTTTGATGTCTAGAGTATTATAATTCAAGATACAAAGTAATTATTTCTACAATTCAGCAGTATAAATATTCAGATAAACATTTCTACATTACCTCATGGAATTCTGACCTTATGGAACAATGTTATTTAAAAAAAAAGAGAAAAAAAAACATTGCATCATAGGAAATTTCTTAGTAGAAAAGAATTAAAATACTTTCCCTCTTAGGTTGCTTAGGAGGCTCAGTCAGTTGAGCATCCCACTCTTGATTGCCACACAAAGTCATGATCCCAGGGTCATGAGATCGAGTGCCATGTCAGGCTTCACGCTGAGTGGAGCCTGCTTAAGATTCTCTCTCTCTTCCTCTGCCACTCTCCCCCACTCATGTGCTCTCTCTCTCTCTAAAATAAAAAAAAAATAAGATAAAAAACATTCCTTTTCATATCACATGTTGTTAAAATGAAGGGACAGAAAGTTCTCACCTCTCAGGGCTTACTAAGTATGGGAAAAGTTCAATTCTTAGTGTTATCTTCAAAGAGCTAGTAGTCAGAAAGAATACTGTACTTTCACAAAAACAATAGTATTTTTCTAGAAATAACAGTCCAGACATCCATTGTGTCTTGATTAAATGAAGTCATAATATGTATCACTATGTATGAATATATGTATACATTATAACTTAAATATGTCAGGGTAGAGTAGCCTATACAGTTGTAAGCACAAAGGTGTATGTTACAATAATAACCTCCTGTTACACTAAATGCCACCTTCTCACTAAATGCCCCACAGCAGCACAATTTCTGGAAATACAAAAGCCACCCTCTCCTCAGTGAGGATCTCTAGGGCAAATAATATGATCTTCAGGGTGGCCAGGGGAGCCCTCATTTTTGCTACCACACAGTCGTTCCTTTCAATGTCTTTATCTTTCCTAGGCTCACCCTGATATTCCCCAAGTTATCCCATGTGTGTATCATCTGCAAAGTCATGGGCTCTGCTTTTGAAAAGTGAAATTTTCTGATACCTAAACTTCTCTAACATCGCCCTTTTAGATAAAACTAATCCTGCTAGATTTCATGGTGGACCTTGGAGATAGGTGTTCTGAGCAGTTGGTCAGGTTCATTCATCAACTCACTGAACTGCCCTGCAGCTCTGCATTGCTTGTGGCATTCCAGTTCCTTCTCCAACAAAATTAAAGATTCCTTCAATCTGACATATTCTTTAGGAGCTGCCGACTAAGCTGGCCAAACATAGTCCTAAATTGTTGGAACAAGAATTGTTATTACTGAGCTTCCTTGTGGGATTTCATTTGATTAAATGATTGCATGGATAAGAGGGAAGCTGTTCTCAAAAACCTTAATATTTATCCCTCTTCAGTGCCATGAATAGTATTTCATTGCCCTACTGAGGGAACTGTTTGGTTTTGTTTTTTTTGTTTTTTTTTTTTGTTTTCCTGAGGGAACTACTACTAAAGTGTGTCATCTCAAATTGTCACCTCATAGGAATTGGTTAAATGCATATGAAAAATCAGTAAGTAAGCCAAGATTGGAAGGGTTCACATTTGAAAGAGAGAAAACATGCATTTGCTTTTAAGAAAGATTTAAAACTACATACGGAGATTTTTGGTGTGGAAGAAAGCATCTATGAAGATAACCACGATTTTCATAGTAAAACTGGCAATAAAGTCCTATACATATATTTAGAAAGGAAACAGAGCAACTCAGATAAGTAGCATGAATATCTGGTTGGCAACATGTCCATAATGGGATTATAAGCACAATTAGAGTCTGATCCTCTGTTTAATTAATACATTCATCCATCTGAAATTCAAAGAAAGTGGGAAATAAATAGAATACAAACTAAATTATTTTTATTTATTTAAACAGGGGTACTGAGGATTTAAAAGGGAATACTTCTATTAAATGTTGCAAACGTTTTCTTTCTACCCACTCTTGCGTCGGTAAGATGAATCTCTGTTTCAGACTTCGATGCTCAATAGTACTTCTGTTTTCCAGAGTTCATATGCAGCACTGATTTCTCCATTTAATGCAGTATCCGTAATCATACTCATCATCATTACAAAATGTTTTACATATTCCTTTCAATTTTTTTGCATCTTTCAAATCTATACATTGACTCAAAGTTACTTCTGGATGCAATCAAGAAAGACATCTAAAGTCATCAACCTCCTTCTGCACAGCAAAGGAAACAACCAACAAAACTAAAAGGCAACCAACGGAATGGGAAAAGATATTCGCAAATGACATATCAGACAAAGGGCTAGTATCCAAAATCTATAAAGAGCTCACCAAACTCCACACCCGAAAAACAAATAACCCAGTGAAGAAATGGGCAGAAAACATGAATAGACACTTCTCTAAAGAAGACATCCGGATGGCCAACAGGCACATGAAAAGATGTTCAGCGTCGCTCCTTATCAGGGAAATACAAATCAAAACCACACTCAGGTATCACCTCACGCCAGTCAGAGTGGCCAAAATGAACCAATCAGGAGACTATAGATGCTGGAGAGGATGTGGAGAAACGGGAACCCTCTTGCACTGTTGGTGGGAATGCAAATTGGTGCAGCCGCTCTGGAAAGCAGTGTGGAGGTTCCTCAGAAAATTAAAAATAGACCTACCCTATGACCCAGCAATAGCACTGCTAGGAATTTATCCAAGGGATACAGGAGTACTGATGCATAGGGGCACTTGTACCCCAATGTTCATAGCAGCACTCTCAACAATAGCCAAATTATGGAAAGAGCCTAAATGTGCATCAACTGATGAATGGATAAAGAAATTGTGGTTTATATACACAATGGAATACTACGTGGCAATGAGAAAAAATGAAATATGGCCCTTTGTAGCAACATGGATGTAACTGGAGAGTGTGATGCTAAGTGAAATAAGCCATACAGAGAAAGACAGATACCATATGGTTTCACTCTTATGTGGATCCTGAGAAACGTAACAGGAACCCATGGGGGAGGGGGAGGAAAAAAGAAAAAAAAAAAAAAAAGAGGTTAGAGTGGGAGAGAGCCAAAGCATAAGAGACTGTTAAAAACTGAGAACAAACTGAGGGTTGATGGGGGTGGGAGGGAGGAGAGGGTGGGTGATGGGTATTGAGGAGGGCACCTTTTGGGATGAGCACTGGGTGTTGTATGGAAACCAATTGGACAATAAATTTCATATAATAAAAAAAAATAAATAAATAAAAAATAAAGTCATCAACCTCATTTTTCACTTGGGAGTCTTGTTACCTAGGGAAGACAAAAAATCTGTTTTGGTCATGAGATCATGCATGTGGGAGATGGAGAGTCTGGTATGCCAGGTAGTGTTATAGCACAATTTAGCAGTTGTTGCAGAAAGAGACTGAGCTACAAACATCTTACTGTCCTTATCTTTCAGCCCATATCAGTACTCACCTTCCTATCTTTTTTTCTTATTTTATTAACACCAGATTTGCTCTCCCATGCTTTCATTAAGATGAGGTTTGTAGTTCTTTAAAAACTTATCATTTTTATTTTCATGTTTTTTTTTTCAATTTTTTAAGCTTACTCTGACTGCCTCTTCACAGTATCGTTTGTTCAATGCTTTCTTCTCCATTCCAGATCTTACTCTTAATTGAAATCTTCTTTCGTTATATTAGAGCAAATGAATATATCCCTTTCACCAGTCTATAGTAATAATGAATGAATAACATAACTAAGTACTTAATTATATGTATTTTTCTTAAACATGTGTCATGATATTTTTATTCTTGTGGCCAATATGTCAACCACATGTGACAGTTATGACTTCTTCTGATTCTTTGTTATCTCCTACCCAGTATATCCTGATAATTGTAATACAGTAGACATGGAGATACTTACTGATAATTTATTGAGGAAACAACACCATATTAGATGTGCACACAGGAACACAGTTTTGATACACATTTAGTATTTAGTAAAAAGAGAATCCTCATGTTAATCTTCTAGTTTGCTGTGTCATCTAAGACAATGCAAAGAAGGATATCCTGAGATTCCAAACTCACAGCTTTGGGTTCACACATTAAACTATAGTAAATGGAAGCAAATATTTTAGTTACTTAAGATTTTATTTTTCTTAATGATTCTATTGTACTGCAACTAATGCCTTTAGAAAAAAGAGACTTGTGTGTCAGGCTTATTTCTGCCCCTCCCCCCCCAATTTTATCATAGTATTTACTTATCTTGGATAAGTCTTTCCACCTATCTGCATGATGGAATATAATAAACATGGCTATTGCAAATATATTTTGAATATTAAATTTTCCACGTGTGTGTCAGGAAAAACAAAGCAAAATAATTTTATTAAAATTAAAGAATAAACTGAATAGAATTTAGATTAACATTATATAATGTTAACTCATAGAACCTAATTGTCTGCATAAAACCAAAATGAAATTCAGAATGGTGTTTCATTTCTCTGGGGCAGGTGTTTGAGTACCTAGTATTCTCTAAGCATTTAGTTGGGAATTAGTCAGAAAGCTCAAATGTAGCAAATGTAGAAAATACTTCAAATGGACTAACTTTATTGTTGTCAATAAAGTTAGTAGAAAAGGAAAGGAAGTTACGTGTAAAATGCAAGAGATTGTCAGGAAGGTTTTGACATGTGAATATATGTATTTCCTTTGGGAATGGGAAGCTAATTTATGATGACAGAACCCCTGGTCACCAGTAAATTTTGGTGAAATCTAAAGTTCCTTCAGACCCATATTTGATATAACTAAAAGTAGAGAAGTACATATGCATGGTTGCATTTTACTTTTTTTTTAAACTTTTGCTGGGATAGGTACTTTTTAAGCTAATCAACATTCCTGACACCCTAATATCTTGTCAACCCACAACATCCATGTTGACTTTTAAGATATGTTAAATTCAGAAGAGAGAAATATGGATTTATAGTGATCATTAGTAACATGAAAATATACTACTGTTGTTTTTACTTTCTTATTATTTTAAAGAATATAAATGTTTTAAATCATGAAAACACCTATAGAAGTGCATGATCTGGAAATAAAAGGTTTGCATTACAAAATTGCTTCCATACTTCTTACTTATTTGCAAATAATATGTCATTTTAGAGTCACAGCTCTGTGAGGTGAACATTATAAAAGAAAATAACACAACCTCATCGTGTTGTTGTGAAAATTGGATATGTAATATGTTATAAACTGTACAGTGCCATACAAATATTATCCATGAGTGCATAGCTATGTGAGGTGACTTAAACTCACTGATAACCACATAAAAATAAAAATGAATGACTGTTCGGAGGAAGGATGCATAGCATCTTTTTTATCTATAAATATCTCTGCACATTTTAATATCACTGGAGAAATGAGTCTATGATGACTAATTTTCCTGATAAGAGACATATGTAAACACTAGTTGGAGGATGGATAAGGGCTATATATTTTGGACAGGTTTCTGATAATCTGGGCAAGAGTGGAGTGCTACAAATATGGTGTACGTCTATTGTGGACCCCAGCCCCATAACAAATCCTGCATACACATGGATAGAGAAATCTCTGTTGGGAACCAGTGGTTAAAAGCTCAATGGCCTCCCCACAGTTTGTTAAATGTTATTTTTCCCATGCTCTGGGGCGGGGTGGGTGTTCTTCCTCCTGGGTGAAATATCTGGCATATATCTCCCCATATCCTAGCAAATAACTTCTCTGCAGATGACTTCTCTGTTTACTTCATGATGCAAATAGCAAGGCTGAGTTGAAAGTAGGAAGGGGAGTGTCTTATGTTTTGGCTCCCTCCCTTTCTAACCATTTCTTTTCCTTCCCCTCCCCCATGGTCTTCTGCTAAGTTTCTCAGGATCCACATAGCAGTGAAAACATATGGAATCTGTCCTTCTCTGTATGACTTATTTCACCAATTTGACAATGAATTTCATATTAAAAAAAAAATGAGACACAGACCTCTGGACATTGGTGTTTGAGGATGTGATGCTGTAACTGTAAAAAAAAAAAAAAAAAAAAAAAAAAAAAAAAAAAAAAAAAAAGAAAGTAGGAAAGGGAAACATTAAAAAAAAAAAGAGAGAGAGAGAGAGAAAAAGAAATAAGGAGGCACCTGGGTGGCTCAGGTCATGATCTCACAGCTCAAAGGCTGGTGAGTTCAAACCCTGCATTGGGCTCTTTGCTGACAGCCAGAGCCTGGAGCCTGTTTCAAATTCTGTGTTTCAAATTCCCTCTCTCTGTGCCCCTTCCCTGCTCATGCTCTGTCTCCCTCTCTCCTCAAAAATAAATAAACAAAATTTAAAAAAAAGAAGTAGGAAGAGGTATTTTGGATGATGTCTACTCTTACTGGGTCCAAGTTAAAATCAAGGTAGGAGCAAGGCCATAGTCAGAAGTTTCTAAAATATGTTTGAAACAGTATGCTCTTTCAGAATCAGATAGTACATTTCAATCCTATATGCTGTATTTATTAGCTGTGATAGATTGGGCAAAGGATTTTGTCCACTGGATCTTGATTTCCTCATAAAATTGAGGTGTTTTTAAATAGAATTTTAAAAAAATATAATGAGATAAAATATGTAAACTTCTCTTATAATGTTAAAAGATGAATAAACTTTCAAAAATCAGCTTATTCTGATACTTGTTTTTATTTTCCATTTGGATTTACATTTTAAAGTGACCCCAGATGAAACAGTGTTATTAACATACATGCCCCTGGTATAGTGTAAACACAGTGCTTTTTTTTTAATTTTTAATTTTTTACTTTTTATTTATTTACTTTGAGAGAGAGAGAGAGGGAGGGAGGGGCAGAGTGAGAGGGAGAGAGAATCCCAATGAGGCTCCATGCTACCAGCAGGGAGCCCGATGAGGGGCTCCAGCTCATGAACTGTGAGATCATGACCTGAGCTGAAACCAAGAGTCAAGAAGCTTAGCCGACTGAGCCACTCAGGCTCCAAAACCTCTAGTCTTCAATCTATGTTAGGTCAGGTCCACTGTGTGCCTTGTTCACCGATTTATTACAGTATGTAGTAAAATGCTTGAAACATACATACTCAATAAGTGTGTAAATAACTGACAAAATGATTGAGTGAATAGTATGATATCAGATATAGATATTTAATTGGTGTTCTATACTGAAAGATTCTCTGGACTTTATCGCAATCTCTCCATCCGTTATTTCCTATGTCAACTGAGCAAATGACCTAACCCTTGTACTAATTTCTTCAACTGTAAAATGTATTTAATGTCTACTTCAGAAGGTTGTGTGGCATATGAGATAACAGATATAGGCATATTCTGTAGCCCTACAAGTAGTATAACTTTTATTGTCATTGGTATGAGTTGCTTATAAGTTTGTGTCAGCTTTCAGAGGAAACCTTTATTAATTCACTGATTTTCTTTACTTTTGCTATTAAATGAAGAAAATACCTTCTCTCGTGATTCATACCACACACCTTTAAGTAGGCAGCTATTCGCACTCGGCCCCGTGCTAGATGCAGATGCAAAAAATGAATAAAATAATTAAGCTCCTTGCCCCCAAAAGTAAACCAGTGTTCGTTGGGAAATGATGACATAAAAATGGTACAATATCACTTGTAAAGACAATCCTAAGGAATTAACAAAAATCTTCTCCAAGCATAAAATTAAAAGCTGTAAACTGCAAAAGTATATTTTACTATTACTACCACCACAGCCATTAGGAAAACCCATGCTTTGTTAAGCGTTCATTAAATTTTAGGCTCTTTACTAAATAAGTTGTGTGCATTATCTGATTTAATGCTCTACTCACTTTGGGATAGGTATGATCATTCTCATTTCACCCATAAGAACAATTGAAGTAAAGAACTTTGCACAGAGTTTCACAGGGAGTAAAAGGGGTGGGAGAGGCTTCAAAGTTAGTTATGTTGGACTCCAAACAAGCGTATGTTCAATCATTTCACGGAAGATGTGACTTTTAGTTGCACCTTGAGAAGCCAATAGCATATTTTTGAGGAATTAGGGGAAGCACTTAGAATATATGTATTCTAAACGTGGATGTTGTGAGATATATGTAGAATGGTGTGACTTTTAGCATGACTGGAGTGATATGGACATGGACTTCAGAAAACGCAGGGAAGGAAAAACTGGGCACAGGTGGCAAAAGACCTCCACAGCTGATGAGTTGAATATTCTGATGAGCAGAATTCTCATGAATTCCATATTCTCTATGGAAACGTTAAGCACCATCCTCCCTTTAAGGAAGGGATTGGAGAAAATTTTGTAGCAGAGAGGCTGGGTGAACATTGTTAGAATATTCTAAATAAGAAATAATGAGAAAGATAATTAAGTTCATGGGGTTTCAAATAAAGGGGGAGATATTTGTGAATCTGAAGCAGCCCAACGAAGTAACTTTTGGATTTGGGGCAAAATACCAGGAAGTAGAGCAGTAACAAGTGTGTTAGCCCTTAATCCTGTGCAGTTGATAATAACAATCAATGAAGCAGAAAATAAAAAGAGGAGGACAGACTTTAGCTTTTGTGAGTAAGATGAGCTCTGTTTTGGACATATTGGGATTAAACAAAAATTGGAGGCCAGTCAGATAAGTTCCATAACTATAAATAAAAAAACCTTTTGATTTGCGAAGGAGATTCGAGAAAAATATTTGTTGATAGCAGAAGTCATTGCACTGAACAAGATAATCTCAGGGAAACATATAAAATAAGAAGAAAAGGGATTCAGGGACACAGCAGTAGAGGCCCCTGAATTTAAGAGACCATCAAAAAGCACCTGGGTGGCTCAGTTGATTCAGCGTCCAACTCTTCATTTCGGCTCAGGTCATGATCTCACAGTTCGTGAATTCAAGCCCTGACTCAGGCTCTGGTGCCTGCCTGGGATTCTCTCTCTTTCTTTCTCCTGCTCTCTCTCTCTCTCTCTCTCTCTCTCTCTCTCTCTCTCTCTCCAAATAAATAACTAAACTTTTTTAAAAAAGGGATTTATATAAAAAAATGAGACTGCCAAATAATTGTCAAACATTGTCAGAACAGTGAACAACTCTAGCAGTAGGCAGAAGTCCACAAGACAAAGAATTAAAATACCACTTTGGGTTTGCTTTTAGGAAAACATCGATAACATTAGCAAGAAGATTTTCATTTAATTGACATGGGTGAATGTATTGGGGAAAAAGAGTATATAAAAGGTGATAAAAGGAGATTATGAGTTGAGGCTGGTTTTCAAAAAGTTTGGTGAAGATAGGAATAAAGCAGATTAGAAAGTAGCTGTCTGCGTAGCCCAGTCAGTTGAGTGACTTGATTTCAGCTCCATGGTTTGTGAGATCAAGCCCACATGAGGCTTGGCACTGATATCAAGGATCTTGCTTGAGATTCTCTCTCTCTCTCTCTCTCTCTCTCTCTCTCTCTCTCTCTGCTTCTTCCCCACTCCCACTCTCTCTCTCTCTCAAAATAAATAAGTAAACATTTTTTTTAAAAGCAAATAAAAGAAAGTAGCTTAAAGGCAAAAATCTCTCATAAAATGTGACTTTAACTGCCCAGAACCCTACCATTACTCATTGTTTTTATTGTTAGCACCCTGAAGTGAGCTACCATAGTGTATTACTTATATTATGTTAATATCTCCTAACTCACGAAAGTGCTTCAGAGAGGTTTTTTTTTAAATAAAATTTAAATCATGTTTTTCCTCAGGTGAAAGCCCACTGGATTTCTCTCATAATTTAGAAGACAGTATCCTTTCTAGTTCCTAAAAAACTCTGGGTAATCGTCCAACACACTTCCTCCCTGACGAGCTCATCCAGGACTCTCCTCCCAACCCACTTTTCTCCAGCTACCTTCATTAGCATTCCCCACAAACTCGTGGGTGACCCCATGATGCTTCTTGGCCTCTGTCATTTTTTTTTTTTACTTAAATGTCGCCTTCTCAATAAGAGCCTCCTGAAAAATCCTATTTCAAATTTCATTTTTTGGGGTCCCTGAACTCTGATTTATCATCTTCTAGCATAAAATGCTTATTTATTATGTTTACTGCTTGTATTTGTCTCCACTTCTGGAATATGAGCTCCACAAAGATAGGAAATAGTGCCTGTTTTGTTTGTTGATGTGTCCTAATCATATTACATTATGGCTATACATAGTAGGTTCTCAAAGAATATTCATTGAATTGGTAAATAAATGAGAGAGGGGGGCATGGAATGCAGTGTCTAATGTATTGTCAGTGTTATGAATTGACATTGCTTTTCTTGGGGGCACATCCCATGTCTTACTCATTTTGAACTCTATCAGTTTGAATAATTACTTAAAACTCAGTTTGTTATTGGTAACTATTAGTTTCTTAAAACAGGAGCTGTAGGGGTGCCTTGGTGGCCTAGTCAGTTAAGCATTTGGCTCTTGATTTCCACTCAAATCATGATCTTACAGTTCCTGGGATTAAGCCCCATGTCAGGCTCTGTGCTGACAGCACAAAGCCTGCTGGGGATCCTCTCTCTCCCTCACTCTCTGCCCTTTCTCCACCCATTCTCTCTCTCTCTCTCTCTCTCTCTCTCTCTCTCTCTCAAAATAAATGAATAAACTTTTTTTTAAAAAAGGCAAGAGCTGTGATTTTATTTTATCTTCAAATCCAAAGCCCATAATATCATACCTGGGAAGAAGCAAGCCATTATTAGTCAAGTGTCTGAATAAATAAATTACTATTTGGAATTGCATTTCATTCTTGCCCAAGGATATGAAGGTGAAATAAATCCTGAAATGGGGTGGGTATGAATGCATGGTATCTTCCTCTCTAATCCCGTGCTGGGATTTCAGAGTGATAGACCTCATTTCAACAGAATGCTTTTAACTGATTCAGGTGTGTATTGAGCTATGACTACAACAAAAATACCCAACACCTGATGGTGCCTCCTTCATCAGGGCCACTGCTAATCCAGACTCAAAGAAAACTAAAAGTGAAGGGAAATACACTCTGGACCAAAGGACAGAAAAATGTAAAACTTCCAGCTCTAGATCTAACCACAGTTGAGCCACAAACAACTCAATACTTAGAAACATTGACCTTCTGTCGCCCGCATAGTTGGAAATCCACACATAACTTCTGACTCCCCCAAAATTTAACTATGTATAGCCTACGGTTGACGAGAAGCCTTATGGAGAATATAGTCAATTAACATATATTATGTAGGTTATATGTTTTATACGGTGCATTCTTACAATAAAGTAAGCTAGAGAAAATGCTATTGAAAAAATTATGAAAAAGAGAAAATACTTTTGTAATACTATATTGTATTTATCTAAAAAAATCCACATAGAAGTGGATCCATGTACTCCAAACCCCTGTTGTTCAAAGGTCAACTGCAGTTTAATTTAAGATTATCTATCTGTATTGTCAATTAACCCAATGAAAATTAAAATGCATGAGCAAGAAAGTTTCCAGAAATCTTCCCATGTGTATTTACCTTTTATTCTTTATTTGTTGTTGTTGTTAACAAACTCTGAGGTCAGTATGAATAATTAGTGACATATCTTTCTTTTTAAGGGAGTTGGATGCAGAACTTTGTCAAAAGGGTTTCTACAATGTTTAGTCAAAATCATGCACAACAAACAGTTAAAAGATTTCTGTAGGTAAAAATATTAATTTCCTAATTGATGCCCATAGGTTTACATTTCTCCTTCATGTTTGTCACATTCGTTCCTTGGGCTGAAAAGAGGCTGGTGGCTTGAATGTACACTGGACCGCAGGAAAGACCAGCTCAGAAATATAGATGGTTTTGTTTTTCTTCGTCAAGCACTGAAGGATAGAGGGTCTACCAGTATAGACTAGTTCATATGCGGAGATGTCTTGGGTGTCTTCCAGGAAACCTCTTATCGCCTGCCGCTTCTTGATGGCCAATAAAAACTCAATTCTTATTTGTTCCATATTAATAGTATACTAAGCTTCTCGATTCTACATTACAGATCTTAATATAATGATTGTGTCTGGTTAGGTAAGATGTAACTTGAGCTTTCATTTTAAGAATTTAATTTTACTAATCTTCTCAACATATATTCATTATTCAAAAGTTGGGCTATGTTTTTTCTGGGCCACTAATATATCATCTCTAGTGCATATGTAATAACATGAAAATTTCAAATAGTTTTCATAAGACACAGAAAATGTGCTACCTGGAAACAGTACTGATTTTGGTTGTTGTTTCCACTTTTAATTTTGAAATTTCTGTGAGAATGAGTATGTAATGATAAGATGGTTGTTCTAGTCTGGAGTGATTTTGCCTCCAGAAGGGATACTGACAATGTAGGTAGACATTTTTGTCACAATTAGGGGAAAGGGAGCTATTGGTATCTGGTGGGTAAAGGCTAGGGATACTAAGAAACATCCTATTGCTAAAGATACAATGAAGAGGAGATCTGGACAACACAGAATTGTCTGGATCAAAATAACAATAATTCTCAGGTTGAAAACCCTGTTCAAATAAATACTGTAAAAATACCTTTGAAGATATTTATACTACAAAGGAACACACTTGAGAAGTCAAAGTGTATTTCAGGTTATTAAAATATGTGAAAGATAATGCATGTGAGACTCCAACATATGCTTAGTAATTGCTTCATAATAGGAAGTCGTATTTTTATTAAAATAAAACATGAAAAAGTAAACAGTCCCTTATGATGGAAGTAAATCCAAAAACTTTATCTAAATAGATAAAAATTATTTCTCTGTTTATGTTACCATAATAGATAATGCATCTCAAATCTACATTTAGAAGATGTAATGCGATGCCATAATAAAAACATCAATAGGGGCTCCTGGGTGGCTCGGTCGGTTAAGCATTCCGCTCAGGTCAAGATCTCCCAGTTCATGAGACTGAGCCTGACATTGGCCTCAGTGCTGGCAGTGTGGAGCCTGCTTAGGATTCTCCCTCTCCTTCCCTTCTGCCCCTCTCCACTTGTGCTCTCTCTCTCTCTCTAAAAATACATAAATAAGCATTAATAAAAAAAATCAGTAGAGGTGACAGATGGTGACTATACTCGTGGCAAGCATTTTGTAATATATAGAATTATCGAATCACTATATTGTACACCTGAAACTAATATAATACTGTATGTCAACTATACTTCAACAAGAAAGAAAGAAAGAAAGAAAGAAAGAAAGAAAGAGAAAGAAAGAAGAAAGAAAGGAGGGAGGGAGGGAGGGAGGAAGGAAGGAAGGAGGAAAATATCCAGATAGAATGAGCCTGTAATTCTTTAACTTCTCATCTCCTTCTGCGTCCAAGTCTGACTTACATATATCCACTCAATAAATTTCATTTTACTTAGTTAAATTACAAAAATATATTCAGCTTTATTTTTGGTGAAGGGAAGCTTCTGTTTTATTACTGTGTTATGCTATCGATGGTGTTTTTAAAAACAGTTCTGAATTAATACCAATAACTAAGTTGCAGCCCTAAACTCATAAAAGAAGTGGAATGTGCATTTTCTAATAGCAACCGTCTGATACAGACGTACTGGTGCGAGTGTTGTGGGAGAGATAATGTGGCCCTTGAGAGGAAGTAGCAAGAGGAACTCTGACAGAGTAAAGCTCACGACTGCAGATCACTCTTCTTTCTTTTGCTTTGTGTCTCCTCAGACACAATTATCTGAGGACTGCGGAGCCCAAATGAGTAGCCATAGTTTCTGCCTTTCTTTGTCAAAATACTTAATTACATATAGGCTCTTCTCCTTCAAGGAATTCTTCCCTTCCATTTTTACTCCCTCTTTTATTTCCTGATACACATTTTTCTCCACTAAATACATAAGAAGGACAGAAATTGGAGCTGATTATGATTTCCTCTGCTTTTCTGTTCTTATACTGATCCTTCTCTTACTTCAGCTCTTTCTCTCATGAGCAGGATCTGCATTCTCAATTCCTAGTCTCACAAGCCCTGTGGATTTGTATCCGTTCATGGGATAATCTATAGAGCAGTGTTTAATGATGAAAATGCAGCACATTTCCATTGGAGGCTTCCATTTCAGGAATATGTTTCTCCCATTTCTCTGACCTAGGGTTTCTCACAACATTACTTATGTCAACCCACACAAAGCACTTAGAATTTTTTATAGTTCTTGGGGAATTCCCATAAAATAAATTCTGCTTACTTCTGGTACCAAGAGATCAAGAGAAAATGTGGTGTAAATGCACCAGGTACATGTGTGACATAGAACCACTTGGGAGTGGCTCAATGTTAAATTTTATTTAATTCTTTGAGATACACAAGCCTTGAAGTATACTCTGGGAAGACTTAGTAACACTGGTCCTCTCTTCTTGGGGCGTGTATCTCTTTCTTGTCTTCTGTCAGCTTTACTTCTGCAAGCAGCAATGGGTTGCAGGTTGCATGCAGTAAGCAATCCTAATTTCATTTTCCTGGCACTCAAGTTTACATCGGCCATTACCCTTTCTGCACTTTCTCCTCAAATCCAAGCTACCATAGTGGGGATATTTCTTTCTGGCTGTAAGAAGGAAAGAATGACTGAAATTAGTAATTTAGCTATGACACACCCATATTTTAAAAGGAGAAGGTCCAAGAAGTAGAAGATTATTGTGTAGGTCAAAAGAAAATGTCACCCTTCTAATTTATGACAGGGAAAATCTTACTGAAGAAAGTTTAAGCTCATGTAGTGTCCCTTGATGCAAGTAAATCCTGAAAATTAGAAAGTGCCTTGGACCTAAGTTAGGTGTGCCAGCTTGCTTCCTTACAAGTGACTGGACAGTAAGTAACTCAAGGATAGTTCCCCAAATCAACAGCCCAAGAAGTGCTCATTATTTATCTTCTCTCAGGTTTGGGCTCTACAGTTATCCAATTGCCTTTGAATTCCCTCTTTTCTGCTTTCAAAAATATTATTTCGACACAACGTTGTGTTTTTTGAGTTCTGCAAGAGACTTCTATTGTAGATTTATTTTACTTTTCTAAAATCTTGAGAAACAGGTAATCGTAAGCAATTCGTCCGAATTCCTACAATTCCCCCGGGTCTCTTGGGATTTACATCCCCAAAGAAATTATTTAACTTAGACACGTGTCTGATGACAGCACTGATTTAAAAAATGGGAATGACTAGAGGTAAGGCCATTGTTAGCCATGACATGATTTTTAATATTACCAGTGCTCTGAACTACATGTTTTATCGTATCATTTAGAAATTGATTTTCACTTAAAGTTTATATTTAAAATAGTTGGGGTACTTGGGGAATTGGGAGATATTGGTCTGATAGGTTGTAAGATTCTTTCCAAGCCAAATATATTTTAAGTTTATATTTCACTGTATGTGCTGGCCCATTCGTTTTCATAAACCGTACGTTTTGGTGCATTTTTCGTAGAAACGTCATTTTACTCATGTGGTAAGATTAAAGGGAACTGGTGTGGGAGAATTCTGAATATTGCAGATGGCTGACTGAAGGCCAGATTCAAATATTTTTGTAAACTCGTGGTATGAAAACAAACTTTGCCACTAGTTTCAAACGTAATTAGGTCTAGTGTTCCAATCAGTCCCCTTAAAGGCCAGGCCTTTCTACCTAGACATGCTGTCTGCATTTCCAACAGTTGGTGGTAAGTAGTAATACTTCTCAGTGAATATATGGACTTAGAGCTACATATTCTATATTGTTGGTATACAGAGCTGATATAAAACCTAGCTATTCTATTAAAATTAGCTCTCTCCTCACTATAACTGATGCAATGCAGAATATGACACCATTTACAGTAGAATAGTTACATTGCACAGATTGAATGCTAACTTCTAAATGTCGTTACTTATTCTATAGTTTCTGAGAAGTTACTATTATCAAACCCATGTATGATTTGCCAGTGACAGAAACCTGAATTGTGTTCGACAAGAGGACTGTCACACTTGATGGTGTTGATCAATATTCCACCTTAAACTGACCTCACCCCTTCTCTTATTCATTCTTTGTCTTATTTCACCTTTCTAAAAATCTTGTCTCCTTTCTTGTCATTTTCAGCTCAAAATATAAGTATTCCCCAGGCCTGTGTGTTTGGGTCACTGACATTCGCCTTTGCAAGCCTCCAGTCACTCATTCAACTATTAGGTACACCCCTTGTTAAACGCTAAGCCAATCCCTAGTGCAGGCTTTCTCCCCCTAAACACTATTGACCTTTTGAGTTGGACAATTCTCTGCTGTGGGATGCTATACTGTTCACTGAAGAATGTTTAGCAGCATCCTTGGCCTCTGCCCACTAGATGCCAATAATACCTGTTGTGACAACCGAAAACGTCTCCAGACATTGCCTAATATCTCCTTGGGGACAAAGGAGCCTCTAATTGAAAACGCTGTTTTCAGTGATTAAAATTACTGTCTTGTGATGCTGTGATAAGCCAAACATAACTGTCTCCACCCTCAGATACATTGTTTTCATACTGTCTTCTCTCTGATATGTCTGTGGATCACTTTCAGGAAAGTAAGCTCTTTTTTCAGGACTCTCACAAAGCATTTCGTATGTATCATTCATACTGCATCTATTAACATGTTAACATGCTAGGGAGTTTCATTAAATAGTATATAAAGTTTTATTTAATATATAAGCTAGAAATGGACAAGGCATTTCCTAAATATTTTTCAACCCATAATTTCTTTTTATTTTCCCTCACCTGCTGTTTTATCCTTTAGGCTACCATTAACTTCCTTGCAAATGGGGGGAGGGAAAGCATGACAATTCTTGCCGCACAAAGCTATACTATCCCATTCAAAGTATATGTCAGATTTAAAGAAAAGGGATTATTGGCAATAACATATTTTTTTTTCAGTTTGTCAGGTAAAGTCAAACAATACCTGGGAGTGAAACAATACTTTATTTCTAGACATTTGGTGCATTTATAACCTCTATAAATGAAGAGGAAAGCTAAATGACTTCAACAGACATTTGCCTGCATAGACAATGTCTTTTATCTGGACATCTCTTCATCTATAACAGTCAGAGTGAGAAAAGAATGAAAATTTTCTGTCTCAATTTTGAGTAAGGATTTTTACACTTTGCAGGTGAGATATAAGAACAACTGAAGAACTCTAAAAGAGTCACACATATGACAATTCAGTTCGTGTAGTTTAATTCAACCCCCACATGTTGGTGAGCTATAAGTTGAAAGACAGCATTGTTATTGTTTTATTATTTTCTACATGTCTAGATTTTCTATCACACTTCCTTAAATTTGTACGGAAAAATATGTATCCTGACATATTTCTTTTACTTTGAATTTTTTGTTGTTGTTGCTGGTAAGGGTAGTTTTCTAAAAGTTTGGTACATGTGTGATTAACAAGGTCAATGACTTTACTTTGAAAATATAAGAAAAATATGCAAAAAGTTAATAACAGTGATGCACTGATGGTGTAATCTATGCTACTGTTTCCCCACTGTATCCCCAACTGGTGTTTTTTTTTCTCTTTTTTTTTCTTTGAGAAAGAGAGAGAGAGGGAGAGAGAAAGAATGAGAATGTGCACGTGCACGTGTGCGTACACACAAGTAGGGGAGAGGCAGGGGGAGAGGAAGAGAGAATCTTAAGCAGGCTCCATGCCCAGCACAGAGCTGGATGTGGGGCTTGAGCTCAAGACCATGAGATCATGACCTGAGCCAAAATAAGGAGATGAAGACAACTAACTGAGCCACCCAGGCGCCCCTCCCCAACTGGTTTTGAATCTTTAAGTCTACAGGACACATGACTTTTCAGTTTGTTGATAAATGCACAAATGACTTTAATTATTGGTAGGAGCACCTGATATAGCTGTTAGGAAGAAAAAATAAGTTCCTAAGACATAAAAATGCTTGACATCGCAGTCTAATCATGCTAGCTATTTTGAAATTAAAAGAAGAAAAAGATTTATCACATGTTAAAAGCTATACGAGTCTGCATAGAATTTCTTTTTCGCCCTTTCTAGTGCTGGCAAAGAAAATCCAGAGATCATTTTCTAATAAGTTTTGAATGGAAAGAAAGGAAGTTATTCTCTTAGTTAAATGAACAATTAACTGTATTTCTTTGTTACTTCATTGATGCTTGGCCCCTATTTAGAATTTTATCTACATGCAACCTCTAAATGATAATGTATCAGTTTATTAAGTATATACATTTTTAGATTGTCATGATGGACTTTACAGTATTCACAATGGAAGAATAAGTTAATTTATTCTCTTAGGCCTCTGTTATGATTTCTGTTGGGCCATAAGAAATCAGCCAGGTACCAAGAAAGGGTTATTTTTCCTAAGAGTGAGTGACGTTGAGTCTAATTTTAATGCCAGTTAGGTAGACTTGAGCTACGTCTTAAGGTCTTTAAATAGAAAGTTTGAGACTCAATGATCTCTTCTTTCCCAAAATGTATTATTCTATTTCTGTAAAATTCATACTTACACATTAACTCAGGAGGAGAGAATCTTGTTACATACCTGATGTGAGGAAGTAGCCTTTGAGGGTGGAAAAAAAAATCTCATGAAAAATATAGCTCGTGTATTTGTATTACATTCAACATTCATGTGATCTGTAGCACTCAAAGACAGAGAGCAGCGACCAGAAATATATAAAGAAAAGCTAACAACAGACATGATTTGCCTGTATGACAAGAACAGAATAGTAAGAAAGGCTTCTGATAATCGGAAGTAGTATACTGGCATAGATTAAAAAGAAGGAAAAGGTAAATCGATCTTTGTCTAGCACTGAATCATCTATCCCATACCAGTTGATTATGCTAATGAACAATTTTTCCAGTAAGAATTGTTTCAGTAACAAATTGTTTCAGAATGAAGCTGATAAGACTAAGGTATTGATTTAATCTTTTAAAACTTTTTATTTTGAAATCAATTTAGATTTACAGAAGAGTTGCAAGGATAATAGAGGTGAAATTCCCATTATGGTAAACATCTCACTCAACCATGCTACATTATCAAAACTAAGAAATGAGCATTGGTATAATACTACCAACTAAACTGCAAGTTTTATTCACATATTACTAATTTCCCCATGATTGTCTTTTTTTTTTTTTTTTTTCCTATTCTCGGGTTCAGTCCAGAGTACCACATTGCATTTAGGATAAAAATTTTTAAACCCTATGTTGTTACCATATTTTTAATAAGCAACAACTTATGCTTCTGCAAATTAATTAGTATAAATAAGCCCATAAATATTTACATGTTACCTGGTAAAATTGTGACCCAAAAGAGCAGAATAAAGAAAAAGAGATGAATCTTCATGGTGGAGTTTCTTAGGAAAAAAAAAATATGTCAACAGATCCTTTTCAAGTCAAGTGTTTCCAAATAAGAAAACAGAGAATGCTTTTATTTATAGATTCTCCAGGGAAGTGGTTTTAACTACTGAGGCTTATCAATAGCAAGAACATTTGTATGCTTGGTTGAATTGTGCCATGTTCAAAGAACATGGTCACAAGAATTATTACTAAATTTTTCTCATAAAAGTAAAACCTGCTTGTGTTACCTTAAACAGACTCTCATGAAAACATAACTTTTAAGAGACTTGTAAAGGAAATGTGTTTGGATTGCTAAAAACATCAGAGTGGAAATGTTATAGTAATACATTCCTCTATTATATGTTATATATGATGATAAATATTCTAATATTTTTAGTATTAAATTACTGAATGTCAAAACTATAGGATTTTATAGCTATAAGCTTCTGTTGAAATCACTTTTGTTTGCAGATGAGAACCAGGGAGATTAAATGATTTATTTTTATTCATATAATGTGTAATTATTTTTTTATTTTGAGTTTTTAGTTAAATTCTAGTTAGTTAACATATATGGTAAAATTGGTTTCAGATGTAGAATTTAGTGATTCATCACTTATATATAATGTGTAATTTTTTAAATGTGACATGATCAAGAAATTCTGGGTTCACTAAGTATGGGAAATACTCTATATAACGGGTTTTAAAGTATGATTTATGAATGTTTTATAATAAATCATTTGATTATACAATTCTAATGTCTAATGTCCTTAATTCTGTGATGGAACTAGAAGTATATTCTGATCCAATCTGCATATTGCCCTCATCTGTTATTTCATATACAGGAGGAAAAGCTGGAAGTTTTACACAATACCCAGAATCTGATGCTGTAAACACAGAACACTAATTGATCCTCTCCTACCAGAGTCAAGGGATTTTCTAGGACAATGGTTCTTAAACATTAGCTACATCACAATCCCCTAGAGGGCTTGTTAAAAACAAATTGCTAGGCCCCACCTCCAGCATTTCTGATTTAGTAGGTCCAGAATGGAGCCTAACAATTGCATTTCTAACAAGATCACGGAACGCTAAGACTGCTGGAAGGGGCCACGTGTTACTCAGGGAAACCAGATTCATTCATTCTATTAAACATCAGAAAAATGAATCCCAGGGTCATAGGATCTATGTCACAGATGAGTAAAGAATGTGGGGACTGCTTAGGGATAATCAAATCCTCTTATTTACAGGTGACAAAGGTGAAATCAAAAGAGATTAACTTACTTGCCTGACATTCGTTATCCTTTACCCAAAAATATTTCAAATGATAAAGTACAAATCAAATGTAAGGAACTTGACTTAGCTATGCTTTCTTTTTGGAAAAGAAAAAAAAAAAAAAGAAAAGAAAAGCCCTGAAAATTCAGCCTCAGCTGATAGGAGAAAGACCACTTCAATGTATCACCATGCAACATTTAGTCAACAAATGGTTATGGAATACTACCATTTGCCAAGATGGAATTTGCTATAAGCTGATGGCATCTAAGAAGAAAAACCAGAGTTTAAATATTAATGTGGAGGATGACATCAACCGAAGTGGTGGGATGAGAACCTCTGAGAACCTGCCCCTCAGGAAAAGCAATGAAAAAGCTCCCGAAAACTGTCAGAGTTAACTTTTTCAGAACTGTGAAAATTAACAAAAGGCTAGGAACAACTCAGAGTGCTAATTCAAGAAAAATGGCTTGATATGTTTATTTATTCTTTTTAAATTAAAATTTTAATCACCTTCTTAAAATGTTTTAAGTTTATGTTGAAATATTGGTTATAATTTTCATGTGTTGTGACAATACTTTTCTTATTGTGTATAAGGATAATAAACTCATGTTTATGTATTTTTCTTGGTTGGATTTGGATCATATGTGATTATGTGATTATACATTTTGATCCAAAAGTAGGTAGTTTGGCTTAGTTTTTTCAGTTCCACAAAGCCTTTGTACTGAAATGCTAAGTATTGCCATAGCCACTCTGAGTAAGATACATTAATATATGTGATTAATTTGCATTTACTGTTATGAGGACACAATGAAGTGTGGCTTGTCAGAAATCATTGCTGTTTATACATGCCTCTCATTTGTATGTATGTGATAATATGTATTATAAATATTTCTTAAATATTTTACAATACAGCATATGACAAGAGGATAAAACTTTTAAAGTACTTACCTACTAGTGGAGAGCTAGTCCATGTGTGCAAGAAATATGTGCCTCTACAGAATTAAATGTGCTAAGATTTTAGTAGACAAAATACCAGTATGAGGAAAAGAAGGGAGTCAGGAAAGGTTAGATCATTAGACTGGGATGCAAGGCTGATCCTGAGTGATGTAGATAAAAAACAAAAAAAAAAAAAAATTTGGTTGGATGCATCCTTAGGCTCCAGTGCAAGCTACAAAAGGAGTGGCAAAACCATAGAGGACTATACCCACAGAATCAGCAATCTGAGGAATCTTGTGTCTCTTAGGAAAGTGTCTAGTAACCTTGCTACAACCAATCATTGGCTGGGAGCAGTCTCTGAAGAGTATTGCCTCAGCACAAATGGAGAGGTTTATCTCAAAGCCTAGCAGCTGGGGCCCTTGATAAATCACAGTCACATTTCATGGCTATTTATGTCATGTAAACTTATTTCTCTACCTAGGTTTGAGGAGCACCTCCTCCATGATCCCTTTGGATCCTTCCTCTTAAAGGCAAACGTAGAAGATATTTATGGATTTATACTATTATTGATCTCTGGGTCTCAACTGGTGCTTATTCATTCCCTCCTCTACTGTCCGTTCTGATACCCTTCACCCTTAGCTATCACATCAGCAGGTTTTGTGGCTTTTCCGGAGATGTGATCTCACCCTTGTTTCTTATGAGTTTGAGCCCTTGATGATAATGGCTTTTTCAATAGATTGTTGCTGCACATATCTATTCACAATTACAAAGGAGCAAGGCAATACCACAAGCGTTCTGCACATTCCATACTCTTCAATTTCCTTGCATTTGTTCTGGATCAGTAATGGGGGCATCTGCTTTTGCAATGTAAAGGATCTGAAATCACTTGAATCTAGAATCTTTCATTTGTTAACTTCAAAGGTTTCTGAAGAGACCATGAGACGGTAGGTCTACTGAAAGACTGTTTTTAAGTAATACTTCCTCCAAATTTTTGGCCTGCCTGGGGTTCACCATGATCTACTTATAGCCACTAACTCCATGGAAGATGAAATTGGTTCTTGGAACTACACTACCATAGCATCAACTCTTTGCGTGTATGACATCATCGAAGGAGGACTGCAATGAAAATTCACCATGTCCCTTCTGACAAACAGTTCTTTCGGCATTGCTCAAGCTTTAGTATTAAATTTTATGACTTTATTCATTACAAAGATACAAGAGCAGATGTTCTCACCTTTGAATGATGCTAGGAATGATCCTGTTCTAACTTCATACACCTCTTTGTTTCATTCTGTCAGCCATTGTTTGTTATAGTATACTTACACAATAGCCTAGAAAATGTCACAGATCCAGTGTGGTAAGAAATATTTTCCTGTTCATTAAAGATAATTTTACCCTGATCATTAAGTCTTTTGCAACTCACATCCATAGCCATATTGCTACAGTTTTTTTTTTTTTCTAGTTCTGGCAACTAGAAAATAGGAATAGGTGAAATTTGTAATCCAGCCATGGCATGTGACGTATCCTGAGCCATGAGGATTTAGATCAGGGGTCAGGAAATGGCTTTCAGGCCAAATTTGCCTATTGACTGTTTTCATAAATAAAGTGTTTTTGGAGCACAGCCACACCCATTTGTTTTTATGTTGTCTATGCTGCATCTGTCTTTTGCATAGTAGATTGCAGCAGACATAGCTGATGTCTTCCTTGAATACTTTTTAAAAAGTGATTATTAAAAAAAGTGATTATTCCCTCCTTTGACAGCAATAGTATGTGTTTGTTTATTGTTTATAAGCAACAAAAATTTATTTCTCACAGTTCTGGAGGTTGGGAAGTACAAAATCAAGATGCTGGCAGACTTGGTGTGTGGAAAAGGTTTGCCTCCAATGTCATAGATGGCCATCATCTGGCTGTGTGCTCACATGGCAGAAGCACAGAGGGACCTCTGCTGGGCCCCTTTCATAAGGACACATTTCCCATCATAAGTGGTTCCCTTGTTTGACCTAATCACCACCCAAAGACCCTACCTCCAAATATATCGCATTGGGGATTAGATTTCAACATGTGGATTTTGGGGGGACACAGACATTCAGCCCACAGCAAGCTAGTACAGTAGATGGTATCAGTGTCCACAGGGAATATGCCTTCATTCAGCCATTCTTAATTTGCATGTAGGGTCACCTCCACGTGACATTAGTCCCAGCATGTCAAACTAGATTTGGTTCAGATACTCACCCTTTTTTTTTTTTCTTCTTTTTGGAGTTTTTATTTATTGAGAGAGAGAGAGAGAGAGAGAGAGAGAGAGAGAGAGAATGGGAGAAGGGGAGTAGTAGAAAGAGAGAGAGAAAGAGAGAATCCCAAGCAGGCTCCTTGCTGTCAGCATGGAGTCTGAAGCAGGGCTCGATTCCGTGAACAGTGAGATCATGACCTGAGATGAAATCAAGAGTTGGTCGCTTAACCGACTGAGCCACCGAGACGACCCATTCAGAGATTCACTCTTGCTGAGCTAAAGCAAACATTTCTCCTTCTTCCTTCCATGGGAGTACTGTAAGTATTGGAAAGCCTTTCCAATAACGTCCTCATAATACAAACCATCTTTAATATATATTATCCCCTTTCCTGGAAGACTCCCCACCTTGTCTTCTCAGGATAGTTATAGTGGATCCAGATGTCCTTCTGCCTCTTACCCTCTTGTTGTTGTTGTTGTGAAGGTATAATGACACATAATATGATACTAGTTTAAGGTGTACAGCATAATTATTTGATATCTATGTATATTGCGAAATGATCACTAAAATAAGTCTAGTTACCATGCATAGTTAACAAAAATTTTTCCTTGTGATGACAACTTTTAAGATCTACTCTCTCAGCACTTGACAAATATGTAATACAGTATTATTAATTATAATCATAGTGTTGTACATTACATTCTCAGGACATTTATTTTATAATTGGAACTTTGTATCTTTTGGCCCTCTTCACCCATCATAGTATTTTATTTAAATCACTCCTATGTCACATATACATTTTACCTTCATATGGAATTCCCCTCATACACAACCATATAAACCTCAGAACAGGAAGAAAGACCGAGAAAATGCCTGCTAGGAAATTTGCTTACAAAGAAAATTTAAAGGCATCTGTCTAGTCAGAAATACATCATAAAATTTTTCCTAGGTAATTTCCTACCTCCAAAACGCTACAAAAAAAAAATGTAGCCATTAAGATACTGTAAAAAAAAGAAAAATAATGTCATTAATGTCAAGCTAACCATCATGTATTGGTTAACTATAAGCCATACATTATTTTCATTGCTGTATTTTCAGTTTTTCCTTTCTCTCCTCTATCGTGACTCTCCACATTTATTGTGGAAATGAATGACTATAGTTATTACATAGAATAAAACACACAGAGAAAGAGAGAGAAAGAGAGGTATTGATGAAATAAGGAAACAACCTTTTCATTTATAGGCATTCCCAAGCAAGTAGATCTGACTACTAAGGCTTATCCGTTTTGAGACCATTTGCATTCTTTGTCGAACAGAGTCACATGATATGCTAACAGCTTATAGTGAGGAAAAGTCTATTTTATTTTCATACAAAATATCATCTATCTGTACTAATCTTAAAATGCTCCTTTTTAGGGAAGACTCTAAAGGGTATTATCATTCCACTAGTAGTGGATTTAACTTACTAAAACATCAAGGTAAAAGTGATACCTTAGTGATCCCATCAATATTTTACACACGCTTCAAAGACATTTCTCATTCTAAAATCAAAATATTCAAAATTCTTAATATTATGACACCTAGTACCTTAGAGCTAGAATTTACCACAGAGATTTTTTATTGCAGAGATGGACACAGTAAGTGAATTGTCACAGTTCATTGTATGTATATCGATTTTAAATGTATATGATAATAAGACTGGAGATTTGCTAACATTTCAAAAGTCATCCATGGGGCGCCTGGGTGGCTCAGTCGGTTGGGCGGCCGACTTCGGCTCAGGTCATGATCTCGCGGTCCGTGAGTTCAAGCCCCGCGTCGGGCTCTGTGCTGACAGCTCAGAGCCTGGAGCCTGTTTCGGATTCTGTGTCTCCCTCTCTCTGACCCTCCCCCATTCATGCTGTGTCTCTCTCTGTCTCAAAAACAAATAAACGTTAAAAAAAAAAATTAAAAAAAAAAAGTCATCCAACCCACTTATGTATACCTCCTAAGCAGAATTATTAATATCGTGGCACAAAAAATCTTATTCATTAAGTCCAGTACTAGGCTCTAATTTTTTTGCTGTGTTTTCTCGGAGGTATTTCTGATCCAGTCCACATTTTCCATATTTGGCGCACACACAAAAAAAACAATGAATGAACAGCATGACTAACAGCAGAATATGTAGGCCACCATCAACTGTTAGATTAACCTGGAGTTCTACCTGCCTCCCAACTACCTGTCCATGTCTTACTACTTTGACTATAATAATGTGACTCAACCAATATTATGAAGAAAGAGAACACACTAAGAAAGGGCTAATGATCCAGAGCCGTGATATGGCTGAATCTTACTTCAGGATTTCAAGAAACCTTCAGAAAATGAAGAAAGAACAAATGAGCTGAATGTGATGGAGTATGCATGACCCTTGGAAAAATATGTGAATTAGTTGCTAATGAAACTGTAAAAACAGGCCAGTGAAAAAACTGATCCCACTTCCTTGAGATTTATTAGATGAAAGGACAGGTGAAACCCATCATGTAATTAGGTAGCCATGTAACCAACTTGCACAAGATGGGGCCCCAGAATCTGACATGACAAGCTCTTTGGCAGGCGTACACGGGAGGTAGTGAAAACAAGAGTTCAGTCTTAGCTGCCTTGCTCACAGCCACTGTGTTATCTTGCCAAGGCAGCACATACTTGTTTGCCTGAACTTTTCTTTTTTGTAAGTTTTCCCAAATCATCCTCTTGTATTTCCTTGTACCATTCCTTTCAATAAATGAATTTGGCATCCCCACCCCCATCCCAAATTTCATGTGTAGAACAAAAATTCTTCTTTTTTAAGATTTTATTTTTAGGTAATCTCTATACCCAACATGGGGCTCGAACTCACAACCCCAAGATCAAGAGTTGCAGGCTTTACCAACTGAGCTAGTCAGGTGCCCCAGAACAAAAAGTCTTAAATAATCAGAAGCTGATCCTCATTAGTTATTATTTCTCATTAATTTCTTCTTATAACACCCTAAACAGAATCCAGAAGTTGGGATTAAAGATCAACCTTAGCTAAATGTCTCTCAGTGAATGTTACTCTTCTTGCTAAGTGTAATGGGAAAATCACAGAGTCAAAGAATATTGGATAATATTTAGGCATATTTTTTCTCTTGATTAGGATTATTAGGAGCTTATACATTTTATTAATGTGGTTTATGAAAAAAATATTATTTGCCTTTCTTGATCCTCTCTCCACTGCATTTGTCTATTTATTTAATTGGTTTCTGTTCATATCTTCATTATTTCTCTCATTTTATTTTCCTTGATTTATCCTATGATCCTTTCTAACTTACTAAGTTGGATACTTAGGTCATGAGTTTGAAATACTGTTTTTCAAAACATAATCGTTTATGGGAATAAAATATTTCACATCACAAATCTTGATATGTTATGCTTCCAAAATGAAAAAAAAAAAAAAGATTTCAGAATCTGTGTTAGGTCATTTCACATTTGAATTGTGCCACTTAAGAAATGAATGACTTTGAGGGAAGCCTGGGTGGCTCAGTCGGTTAAGTGCCCAACTTCAGCTCAGGTCATCATCTCACAGCTTGTGAGTTTGAGCCCCGCATAGGGCTCTGTGCTGACAGCTCAGAGCCTGGAGCCTGCTTCAGATTCTGTGTCTCCCTCTCTCTCTCTGACCCCTCTCCCACTCATGCTTTGTCTCTCTCTGTCTCTCAAAAATAAATAAATGTTAAAAAAAATTTTTAAAGAAATGAATGACTGAAAGACACCTCTTAACTGTACTTCTCTTTTAGGTGTGACTATGATGAAATTAAATACCTAAGTGTTTGAGTGCACATATGTAGTAGGTCTGCACCTGTTGAGGTTCCAGCCAATGATATTTAGAAGCAAACTATCTACAGTTTTAAGAAGTGTTAAAAGTCTATCAGGCAATAATAATAATAATAATAAGTTTTGATATTATTTCAATTAATCCTCATAATTCATGGAGAATTTTTTAGAAATTATGAAAATAAAAGTCTCAAAGTTTAAGTGACCTGTAAAGATACCAGCATTTGGATATATCAGTCCTTGGGTGTCTAACACAAGAACCAGAACTCTTAACTGAAATGCGACTCTTGATCAAATCCTATGGAATCTACATTTTAAGAAAAAGCAATGCAAAAATGTCTCATTCAAATTTAAGCAGCATAAAGTTAATTAAGTAAACTATAATAGATTTAAAAATATTTTATCATGTCAAATATAAATAGTGTGAAGAGTGTTTTTTCTCACCTTTTTTATCCTCATTCTACTGGGGTTTTTTGTTGTTGTTGTTTGTTTGTTTCCTTTCTGTGTTTGGAACCACATAGACTCAATTCTCTTTACCACTTACAGAAGAAAACAAAGGGTCTATTCATTAGCAATATGGCTTCCAGTCCTTTTGGACCTATCAAAAATTTTTTTTCACCATCTTGGATAATAAAAATCGTAAAAACAAAAGTACGGTCTATTAGCTGGTTAAATGGGAAACAAAAACTTTAGATCAATAAATGAATTCTATTTATTTGTATTCCAAATTATTTTTGCACTTTCCCTATTAAAAGTCTTTACTTCTTATGGGACACCTAGATGGCTCAGTCAGTTGGTCATCTGACAAGCTCAGGCATGATCTCATGGTTCTTGAGTTCGATCATTGACTCGGGCTTTGTGCTGATAGCCCAGAGCCTGGAGCCTGATTCAGATTCTGTGTCTCCCTCTCTCTGCTCCTCCCCACCTTGCACTCTATCTCTCTTTCTCAATATTAAATAAACATTAAAAATATTTTAAAAAGAGTCTTTATTTCTTCTTACCTCAATAAAATTGTTGTGCAGACTTTCAGAAGAAAATAGCAAGATAAATCTAGCAAGTTCATAGAAGTAAAATCACCTGAAAAAAAAAGTATAGATATAAAAAAAGATATAAAACTTCAGAGATAACTTTTATTTTCTTTTAAAGGACCCAGCTGGCTTGTGACAGAAAAGAAATCTAATTTATCATCTGTTACCTCTAGCGAAATCAAGCAGAGCCAGAGGACGTGATTCTGTCCTCCCCCATGGATTTAACTGAGTTCAGGCATAAGGAGAACAACAGGACTTCCCCAAAGTTCTCTATCACTTCCTTTGCCTTGAAGCTAGCAGCCGTGAGCTTTCTCTCCACAGTTCCAAAGTCTAGTACTCACTACCAATCTTAGATTTGTGTTTCAGAAGTTCAGAAAACTGTGCTTAGTTTGGGGAAATGTTTACAGACGACAACTATTATATTCTCTTTGTATTTTCTCCCATTTTTCAAAGAGCAGTAGCCTTATAGATATAAAAGACATTATTAAAAATTAGTATACTTTGATTATAGACTATTTTAGATAATGTGCTGTTTATTAATGTTACTTTCCTGTGTATAGTAATGACGCTGTGGCATAAAGGAAAATATCATTCATTGTATGTAGGGGATACATGCCAAAATATTTCATAAATTGTAATGATAGCTGAAATTTACCTTCAAATAATTGTAAGACAGAGGAAGAGAATACCACACACACACATACACCCACACACACCCCAAAATAGCAACATATTAACAATTGGTTAGATGAATCTAGATGAAAGGGATACAGATATTCATTAGTAAACCAGTCTACAACTTTTGCTTAAGTTCTATATTTTTTAAAATAAATTTGACACAAATAGGTAAAATCTTCAAACCACTGGGTTAGTCTAATTTTTTTATCACCATATACAATAGTACTCTACATGGGGGCACCTGGGTGGCTTGGTCAGTTAAGCATCTGACTCTTGATTTTGGCTCAGTTCACGAGCTCATGATTTGTGACATGGAGCAGCACCTTGTGGGGCCCGGATCAGGCTCATAGGATAGAGACTGCTTGGGATTCTCTCTCTCCCACTCTCTCTGCTCCTCTCACACTCATGTTCACGTGTGTGAAACATACATACATACATACACACATAATACCTACATAAGTAATAAATGTTTAAAAAACGTAATAGCAATCTATATCATATTCATAATTTTCATGTTTGCTTCCTACACTGAAATACGAGTTTCCCAAAGTTAGAGACTGACGTTTTCCTCTCTGCTCTAGAAAAGCAACAGCATACTGCACTGAAATAAACTCATTTTTTTCCTCATTGTCAAATAAGTAAAAAAATGTGACAACCATAAGAGGGTCATGTATACCCTGATTATCTACACACTCAGAGCTGATAGTTCTCCACTCTGTGCAGGGTGTGTGTGTTCATATTCATGCTTCCTTTTCACTGTAGGGTAACACCAAAATAAGTCAACTCGTTTCTTTCTCCTGTGCTTTGCATTTAATAAACGGGGCCTTCCTTAGCTCCCTTTCTAAACCGTCCGTCTGTCCTGTCCAGTGCCAGGCACTTCCCATGTGTGTTATTGGGAATTATCCCATGTGTGTTATAATTTTGTCTTATTATATCTTCATTACTTAGAATTGTAAAAGGTAACAACTTTGCAATGGAGGGAAGAATTATAGAGGTGGCCAAATATCTTTTTCCATACTTATCCCAACTTGACTCGTACAATTAGAAATATCAGCTCCAAGGGACACCTGGGTGGCTCAGTAAGTTAAGTGTCTGACTTCAATTCAGATCATTATATCCCAGTCCTGTGTTCAAGCCCCAAGTTGGGGGTCTGTGCTGACAGCTCAGAGCCTGGAGCCTGTTTTAGATTCTATGTCTCCCTCTCTCTCTGCCCCTCCCCCGCTCACGCTCTGTCTCTGTCTGTCTCTCTCTCAGAAATAAACATTTAAAAAAATTTTTAAAAATATATCAGCTCTATGGGGCGCCTGGGTGGCGCAGTCGGTTAAGCATCCGACTTCAGCCAGGTCACGATCTCGCGGTCCGTGAGTTCGAGCCCCGCGTCAGGCTCTGGGCTGATGGCTCAGAGCCTGGAGCCTGTTTCCGATTCTGTGTCTCCCTCTCTCTCTGCCCCTCCCCCGTTCATGCTCTGTCTCTCTCTGTCCCAAAAATAAATAAACGTTGAAAAAAAAAAATATCAGCTCTAAGAATTATAAATTTGATTATTATTTTATTAGTTTAACTCAAGTAGTTAATCATTATTCTGCCATTCAACTACATGGAAGGCATCATATGTATTAATGACTTCAAGTCTAGACCATCTTATACTAGTAGTACCTCTACCACCACCACCAAAAAATATTAATATTAATTTATTAGTACTAATTAAGTATTGATATGATTTTATTATTTAATTTTAATGTCAATGTTTACTATTTATTAATTTTTGTCATTTTGTTATGTTAACTTAATGTTTACTAGTTAATGCCAATTGATTAACATTAATTAATATTTAATGTTATTCATTATTATTTATAAAGACAATGAATGCTGGGCTCTTGTCAGATTTAATTCTCACACAAAGTATAGAGTGTAACTGTTTTGCTTAATAAGTAGCTAGTAAGTAGCTGGAAATCTGGAAATCTGAGGCACAGTCATCTACCTTGCCAATATACAATACTGCCCAACAATGAAAGCTGGACAGTGTGACCATAGTGTCTTGGTTTTATCTGAGCAACTAAGGTCTAAATTAATGGGAAAACTTATAAGGAGAATATGGTAGTGTTATTGTAATATCTGTGGCGGGGGGAGATTATGAATAGAGGAAGCATTCCTAGAGGCATCATGGAATTATTAGACCAAGTTTAGTATTTACCCCTGGTTCCTCAACTGACAATCCACAATGAAATAAAATATAAAAGCTACATGTGCTCACACTTAGAGGATTATTAATAGAAGAGGAAACATCCCATATTAAGAATTCTTTATTAGGGAATTGCATATTTCCCTGAAGTTATGGTCATTGTGATCATTGTAATGCAAAGATCTTTCCAGATTCATTTGTCTGACTTCTAGGACTAAGTAACTTGTAATAAACTGAGGCTGCATTACCCATGCTTTAAAAAAATGTGTCACTATAGACAGCTTTGTCTCTGACAACTATGGTTCTTAGGAGTTGATGTTTCCTTTCAGCTCTTATATTCCACGAAACAGCAGGTAGTAAAGAAAGTGTATTAGGTTATGATCTTAATATCCTTGACTTATCGTTGGATATGGGTTCTTTAACCTTTCTGTTCCTAAGATTCCTTATTTGTAGAGGGAGGATATTGTGCCAAAATACTTCTAAGACTCTTTTCCTTATTATCCCACATTCTCTGAGGCTTTTCTCTTAGGAAAGTGTATGATATGTATTTATATTTCATTAGAGAAAGCATAACTAATCTGATGGAAGAATTTTCCACATGTAAATTTTCATGAAATATAAAGTCTAACAAAAATATCTTGTGTATGCATTAACATATGTATGCGTGTGGATATTAAAAGCAAGAAAGCTTTAAATTTTTTCATTTCATGTATTTAGTGTTACTTAATTTACTTTAAAATTTTTATTTAAAGTTATTTTTAGTTTAATTTATCTATTTCCAATCAGGAAAACAAAACTACTCCAAATATTCCATCTGGGAATTTAAAATACATAATTTGTTATACTGGTGATAGAGAATTGAGAAGCCAAACAGAGTAGTGACATAATCCAAAGACTAGCACCACAAGTGACCGGTACTGTTCCTGGAGCTGGGGAACACAGACAGAAGTTGTATTCACAAAATCTAAAAGCTATGGTTATTCAGTAGGATCTATAACTAAGTTGGGTGTTTCCTGAAGGGAAGTGGGACCATGTCCAGTGAGGACCTATACCAAAAGGAGAATTAGCCAATACAAGGAAATAATGCCTTGAAACAGAGGAGAAGGCAAAAATTGTCAGGCTTTTCCCATCCACCAGGTGTTCTTCCTCAGGTGACTCCAATTGTCTAAACTCACCCACAGGAGAGGTAGTAGGGGTTCTGGAAAAATATGGTTTATCCAAAGAAGGAAGAAAATCAATTAGAAAGAAAACAGGCAATCAGTGCACAGTAGTTTTATTATGTCTAAACCCTTTATTAAAGTACAATATACATACAGAACAGTGCATGTGTAAGTGGCAAGCTCATTAAATACTCACAACTTAACCCCAGTATGTAACTACCTCCCAGATCAAAAAGCAGAACATTACCAAGTACCTTAGAATCTTCCTCAGTATCTTCCAATCGCTATCTCATCACTCCATGGGTAACCAAAATCCTGATGTCTAGCAGCATAGTTTGCTGTTGCTGTTGCCTTTCGTGGTGGTGGTAATGATGATGACGATAATTTTACTTTTGAATGGAGTTATGTTCTTGCGTGTACTTTTTCTGATTTCACTTTTGCTCAAGATGATGTTTGTGAAATTCCTCCATACAGTGTGTATAGAAGTTTACCATTCATTCTCATTTTTATATAGTCTTCCATTATGTGAATAGCACATAGTAGTTTTTGATCCCATTGGCAATTTGCATAGTTCTAATAAGGAAATTTTATGAAAAATGTCATTATGAGAATTCTAGCTCATGACTTTTCATGAACTTTATATATATATATACACACACACATATGTATATATATATATATATGTATATATATGTATAAAATATAAAGTAATAACCTTAGAAGTAGAGGAGAAACAATTTATACTTATCCAGCAATGTTTAAGGATTTCCAAGAGCTTCATATCCTCCCCACTATATGGGATATATTTGATTATATCTCATCTTTTCCAATTTAGTCTTCGGAGTGCAGAGTGAAAATATTGTGTTGTGGAGTTAATTTGCACTTCACTAATGAAGTTGAGCACATTTTCATAAATTTAATGAACAACAGAATATCCTCTTTCTGAGGTATGCGTGCAAGTCTTTATCCATTGAAAATTGGGTTTTATGTATTATAAAAATTTATGTATATGAGCTTTTCTATATATTTCAGATGATTCCTTTTGGGTAAATGGATGTTAAAATCCTTTCTCACTGTATGGGTTGCATTTTCCCTTCCTAAATATATTTCAATGAATAGAAGTTCCTAAACTGAAAGGGGGCAATTTATTAATTTTTTATTAGTAATTTTTGAGAGTTATTTATAATATATTTGCTACCCCACCCAGGTCATGAAGATATTATGTGATTATTATTTTATCATTAACTTTATATAAGTAATTCACCTGAAACTACATTCACGAATTTGTGTTGTGAATTAGGGATCAAGATAGTTTTTCCCATGTGATATTCAAATATTATTTATTGAAAAAAAAAATTTTCCTTACTTTTCTGCAGTCTTACCTATGTTAAAAATAGTGACTCTAAATATGTGGACCTACTTCTACACTTCTATTTTGCTCTAATAGTAAGTCCTTGCACCAAAATCATATACTTTTAATTATTGTTATATTTTGAGTCTTATTAGCATTTGATAGAATAAGTCTCCAACTTAGTTCTTTCCAAGATTACCTCGTCTTTTCTTGGTTCTTTGCATTTCCATACACATTGTAAAATTGTCAATTTATGGGGTAGGCAAAAGTTTTTTTAGAATTTTAACAGTAATTTTTTTGAGTCTGTAGATTAATTTGAAGAAAACAAAAAATATTTACAATACAATTCTCCCAATAGATGAACAGGTTATATAATTATTTCAATTATCCTTTAAATTTCTGTCAATATATGTGTTAGATTTCTACATATACTATTTCTACAATAAGCTTTTATTATTTATGAGATGCATTTTTCATTAGAGTTATTTCTATATATTTAATGGCACTCTAAATGTTATATATATATATATTTTTAATTTTATTTTTAGAGTGTTTCTGGTATATAGAAATATAATTTACTTTTTTTTTTACTGACTTTGTTTAGTGATCCTGATAAACTGACCCACCAATTCTAGTAGTCTGCAGATATTTCTGAATTTTCTAGATATATGATCATGTTGTGTGTGGATAATAACAGGCTTATTTCCTTGTCTTCACTCCTAACGTATTTGTCCTTCTTCTTAGCTTATAGTACTGGTGAAGTGATCCAGTATAATGTACAAAAGTGTTGTTATGGGCAACCTGGGTGGCTCAGTTGGTTGAGCATCTGACTTCAGCTCAGGTCATGATCTCTCGGCCTGTGAGTTTGAGCCCCATATCGGGCTCTGTGATGAAAGCTCAGACCCTGAAGCCTGCTTCAGTTTCTCTCTTATGGATTCTGTTTCTTCCTGTCTCTCTGCCCCTCCCCCCCACTTGTAAGTGCTCTGTCTTTCAAAAATAAATAAATAAACAATTTAAAAAACTCTAAAAATAAGAGGGAGGGGTCAAATGGTGAAGTAGGGGAGCCCAAAATTCCCTCATCCCTCAAACACCAGTATTGAGGTCAGAGAACTTGGAATTCCAGGAATCTGGGCTACAGAGTGACAGAAACATTTGCAGGGGCCCACAGAGACAGTTTGGTGGGCCACGGGGTTATTTCAATGAACAAATCAAAGCATACCTGGTGGAAAGTCCTAACCACTACTACAAGTATTGAGATAAAGCAACCAGTGACACATCAACAGAGAGCACACGCTCCAAAAACACTGCATGACATGTCAGGCTCTGGATAGTGTATGACCTCTTTTTAATATAGTAGTACTTGTAGGTATAGGACACATAACAAGCTAGTAAAACATATAAAAGGCAGAAAATTAGACAATATGATGAAACAGAAGAATTGTCAAAAGAAATTCCAGGAAGAAATAGCCATAGAAATGCTTAAAATAGATATAAACAACATATCAGAATAAGATTTTAGAAAAATAGTCATAAGACTAATAACTGGGCTTGAAAAAAGCATAGAAGACAGCAGAGAATCTATTGCTGCAGAAATCAAGCACCTAAAAAATAGTCATAATGAATTAAGAAATGTAAATGAGATGCAAAATGAATTAGATGCAATGACAAGGATGGAAGAAGCAGAGGGAAGAGTAAGTGAAATGGAAGATAAAACTATGGAAAATGATGAAGCCAAGAAAAAGAGAGATAAGAAAATACTAGACCATGAGGAGAGAATTATAGAACTAAGGGATTCAATGAAACATAATAATATCTGTGTCATAGAAATTCCAGAAGAAGAAGAGAGAGAAAGGGGCAAAAGTTTTATTTGAACAAATTGTAGCTGAGAACTTTCCTAATCTAGGGAAGGAAGCAAACATCCAAGTCCAGGAGGCACAGGAAACTCCCTTCAGAATCAATAGAACAGGTTGTCATCATGATATATCATAGTGAAACTGGAAAAATACAAAGATAAAGAGAAAATTCTGAAAGAAGCTAGGGACAAATGGGCCTTAACCTACAAGGCTAGACACATAGGACTAATAGCAGACCTGTCCACTGACACTTGGCAGGCCAGAAGTGAGTGGCAGGATATATTGAATATGTGGAATAAGAAAAATAATGCAGCCAAGAATCCTTTATCCAGCAAGGCTGTCATTCAGAACAGAAGGAGAGAGAAAGGCTTTCCCAAACAAAAACTAAAGGAATTCCCAACCACTAAACCAGCCTTGCAGGAGATCCTAAGGGAGATTCTGTGAGTGGAATGTTGCAAAAACTACAAAGGACCAGAGATGCCATCACAAATGTGAAACCTACAGATAACACAATGACACTAAATCCATATCTTTCAATGATGACTCTGAATGTAAATGGACTAAATGTCCCAATCAAGAGACATAGGGTATCAGAATGGGAAAAAAAAAAAACAAGATCCATCTATATGCTGTCTACAAGAGACACATTTTAGACCTGAAGACACCTGCATATTGAAGGTGAAGGGACAGAGAACCATCTATCATGCTACTGAAAGTCAAAAGAAACTGGAGTACTTATGTCAGACTTATGTCAGACACACTTATGTCAGACACACTAGACTTTACATACTGTAACAAGAGATGCAGAGGGGCATTATATCATAACTAAGGGGTCTATCCATCAAGAAGAGCTAACAGTTGTAAATGTTTATGCCCCAACGTGATACACTTAAATATATAAATCAATTAATCACAAACATACGCAAACTTATTGATAATACTGTAACTGTAGGTGACTTTAATACTCCACTTACAACAATGGACAGATTATCTAGGCAGAAAACCAATAAAGAAACAATGGCCTTGAATGATACACTGGACCAGAGGGACTTGAAGGATGTATTCAGAACTTTTCATCAAAAGCAACAGAATACACATTCTTCATGAGTTCGCATGGAACATTCTCCAAAATAGATCACATACTGGGACACAAAACAGCTGTCAACAAATATAAAAGGATTGAGATCATACCATGCATGTTTTCTGATCACAACACTGTGAAACTTGAAATAAACCACAAGAAAAAATTTGGAAGGGTTCCAAATGCATGGAGGTTAAAGAACACCCTACTAAACAAAGAATGGGTCAATCAGGAAATTAAAGAAGAAATTTAAAAATTATATGGAAGCAAATGAAAATGAAAACACGACAGTCCAAACCCTGTGGAATTCAGTAAAGGTAGTTCTAAGAGGAAAATACATTGCAATCCAGGCCTATCTGAAGAAGCCAGAAAAATCCCAAATATAGAACCTAACCTCACACCTAAAGAAACTAGAAGCAGAGCAGCAAAGAAACCCAAAGCCAGCAGAAGAAAAGAAATAATAAAGATTACAGCAGAATAAACAATATAGAAAAAGTAGTGGACCAGATCAATGAATCTAAGAGCTGACTTTGAAAGAATAAACAAAATTGATAAACCCTTCGCCAGACTTCTCAAAAAGAAAAGAGAATCCAAATAGATAAAATCACAAATGAAAAAGAGATCACAACCAACATTACAGAAATATAAACAATTATTAGAGAATACTATGAAAAATATATGTGCCGACAAACTGGAAAATCTGGAAGAAATGGAAAAATTCCTAGATACCCACACACTAGCAAAACTCAAACAGGAAGAAATAGAAAATTTGAAGAGACCCATAACCAGTGAAAAAATTGAATCAGTTATCAAAAATGTCCCAACAAATAACAGTCCTGGGCCAGATAGCTCCCCAGGGGAATTCTACCAGACATTTAAAGCAGAGTTAATACCCATTTTTCTCAAGCTGTTCCAAAAAATACAAATGGAAAGGAAGCTTCTGGACTCATTTTTATGAAGTTAGAATTACCTTGATTCCCAAACCAGACAAAGACCCCACTATAAAGGAGAACTACAGGCCAATATCCCTGATGAACATGGATGCAAAACTTCTCAACAAGATGCTAGCAAATAGAATTCAACAGTATATTAAAAGAATTATTCACCACGGTCAAGTGGGATTCATTCCTGGGCTGCAGGGCTGTTCAATATTCACAAATCAATCAATTTGATACATCACATTAATAGAAGAAAGGATAAGAACCATATGATGCTTTTAATAGAGGCAGAAAAAAACATTTGACAAAATATAACATTCCTTCTTAATAAAAACCCTCAAGAAAGTTGGGATAGAAGGAACATAACTTAACATCATAAAAACCATATATGAAAGGCCCACAGCTAGTATCATCCTCAATAGGGAAAAACAGAGCTTTCTCCCTGAGATCAGGAACACAACAGGGATGTCCACTCTCACCACTTTTGTTTAACATTGTGTTGGAAATCCTAGCCTCATCAGACAACAAAATGAAAAAAAAGGCATTCAAATTGGCAAAGAAGAAGTCAAATTCTCACTTTTTGCAGATGACCTGATACTCTACACGGAAACCACAAAAGACTTCACCAAAAACCTGCTAGAACTGATACATGAATTCAGCAAATTGCGGGATATAAAATCAAAGTACAGAAATCATTTGCATTTCTATACACCAATAATGAAGCAACAGAAAGAGGTATCAAGGGATCAATCCCATTTACAATTGCACCAAAAACCATAAAATACGTAGGAATAAACCTGATCAAAGAGGTAAAGGATCTGCATGCTGAAAACTATAGAAAACTGATGAAAGTAATTGAAGAAGACACAAAAAAATGGAAGAAATATTCCATGCTCATGGATTGGAAGAACAAATATTGTTAAAATGTTGATACATCAATGTGCCATGTGCACATTCAATGCAATCCCAATCAAAATAGCAGCGACATTCTTCTCTGATATAGAATAAACAATCCTGAAATTTGTATGGAACCATAAAAACCCTGAATAGCCAAACTAATGTTGCAAAAGAAAACCAAAGCTGGAAGCATCACAATCCCAGACTTTACCCTTTGCTACAAAGCCAGAATCATCAAGAGGATATGGTATTGGCACAAAAATAGACACATAGACCAATAGAACAGAATAGAGAACCCAGAAATGGACCCACAGATGTATGGAAACTAATCTTTGACAAAGCAGGGAAGAGTATCCATTGGAAAAAAGAGTCTCTTCAGCAAATGGTGCTAGGAGAACTGGACAGCAACATGCAGGAGAATGAAACTGGACCACCTTCTTATAACATACACAAAAAATAAACTCAAAATGGATGAAAAACCTAAAGGTGAGACATGAAACCATCAAAATCCTAGAGGAGAAAAAGCGCAACAACCTCTTTGACCTCGGCTGCAGCAACTTCTTACTTGACACATCTCCAAAGGTAAGGGAAATAAAAGGAAAAATGGACTATTGGGACCTCATCAAGATAAAAACCTTCTGCACAGCAAAGGAAACAATCAACAAAACTAAAAGGTAACCAACAGAATGGGAGAAGATTTTTGCAAATGACATACCGGATAAAGGGCTAGTATCCAAAATCCATAAAGAACTTAGCAAACCCAACACCTGATAAAACAAATAATCCAGTGAAGAAATGGGCAGAATACATGAATAGACACTTGCCCAAAGAAGACATCCATATGGTTAACAGACACATGAAAAGGTGCTCAACATCACTCATCGTCAGGGAAATACAAGTCAAAACCACATTCAGATACCAACTCACACTGGTCAGAGTGGCTAAAATTAACAACTCAGGAAACAACAGATGTTGGCAAAGATGTGGAGAAAGGGGAACCCTCTTGAACTGTTGGTGGGAATGCAAACTGGTGCAACCACTCTGGAAAACAGTGTGGATGTTCCTCAAAAAATTAAAAAAAGAATTACCTTACAACCCAGGAATAGCAATACTAGGAATTTATCCAAAGCATACAGGAGTGCTGATTCATAGGGTCACATGTACCTCAATGTTTATAGCAGTACTATCAACAATAGCCAAATTATGGGAAAAGCCCAAATGTCCATCAACTGACGAATGGATGAAGATGATGTGGTTTATATATATAATGGAATACTATTTGGCAATGAGAAAGAATGAAATCTTGCCATTTGCAAAAGCGTGGATGGAACTGGAGGGTGTATTATGCTAAGTGAAATAAGTCAGTCAGAGAAAGACAGATATCATAAGTTCTCACTCATATGTGGAATTTGAGAAATTTAACAGAAGACCATGCGGCAAGGGAAGGACAAAAAAGAATAGTTACAAACTGAGAGGGAGCCAAACCATAAAAGGTTCTTAAATACAGGGAATAAACTGAAGGATGATGGGAGGTGGCAGGGTAGAGGGGAAAATGGGTGATGAGCATTGAGGAAGGGCACTTGTTGGGATGAGCACTGGGTGTTGTATGTAAGTGATGAATCATGGGAATCTACTCCTGAAGCCAAGAGCACACTGTATACTCTGTATGTCAGCTAACTTGACAATTAATTATATTAAAACGCATAAATAAAAAATGATAAAAAATCTAAAATAAATAAAGTGTTGTTAAAGTGACATTCTTAAAATTTTTCTAGCTTGGATGAAAGTATTCAGTATTCTACTGAAAATATGATGATTGATGTAGGTTTTAACATAGCAAAATATTATCAGCTTAAAAAATATTCCCTGAACACCCAAACCAGACAAAGATATTACAAGAAAGGAAAACTACATGTCAATATTTCTCATGAACATATATGTAAAAATCCTCAAGAACATATCTGTGAATCAAATCCAACACTATATAAAATATTACACACCATTACCAAGTGGGATTTATCCCATGTGTGCAAGCCTGGCTCATCATTCAAAACTCAATTAATATGACACATCACATCAACAAACCAAAAAGAAAAAATCATTTGATCACATCAGCATAGGCGAAAACAAACAAACAAAAAAAAGCATTTGACAAAATCCAACATCCATTTATGGTAAAAACTCTCAGTAAACTACAAATAGAGGGAAGATTTCTCAACCTGATAAAAAGTATCTACAAAATCCTGTAGCTACCATAATACTTAATGGTAACAGACTCAAAGCTTTCCTACTAAGATCAACCAGAAGGCAAGGATATCTCTTTACCACTCCCTTTCAACACCATACTGGAAATTGTAGCTGATGCAAATGACAAATGCCTTTATTTCAAAAGGCAGATTGGGAAGGAAGAAATAAACTTTGTTTGCAAATGACACAGTAGTCTATGTAGAAAATCTTAAAGAAAAAAACATACCTTTCTGGGGGTGCTGTGTGACTCACTTGGTTAAACATCCGACTTTGGCCCAGGTCATGACCTCATGGTTCGTGACTTCAAGCCCTGCATCAGGCACTCTGCTGTCAGCACAGAGCCCACTTTGGATCCTCTGTCCCCCTCCCCAACTCATTTTCTCTCTCTCTCTGTCTCTCTCTCTCTCTCTCAAAAATAAATAAACATTAAAAACTTTTAAAAAACCTTCCTGAGCTAATAATCAAGTACAGCAAGTAGCAAAATATAAGATTAACATAGAAAAGTCACTTTCCTATATATCAACAATTAATAAGTGGAATTTGAAATTAAAAACAGAATATCATTTACATTAGCACTCCAAACATGAAATACTTATGTACAATTCTAACAAAATATGTGAAAGATCTGTATTAGGAAACTACAAAATTCTGATGAATAAATCAAAGAACTAAATAAATAGTAATTCCATGTTCATAGGAAAGCAATATCTTCCCAACTTGTTCTATAGATTTAATTTCACCTCCATCAAAATCCCAGGAAGTTATTTTGTGGAGATCCACAAACTGATTCTAAAGTTTATATGTAAAGGCAAAAAATCCAGAATAGCCAGCACAATATTGAAGAACAAAGTTGGAGGAATGACATAATGTGAATTATGTCTTACTCTAAAATTATAGTAAATAAGACAGTGGGGTATTAGTGAAAAAGTGGACGAATAAATCAGTGGCACAGAATAGAGAACCCATTAATAGATGCACATAAATATAGTCAATCCATCTTCGACACAAGAACAAAGGCAATACCATAAAGCAAAGACAGTCTTTTCAACAAATGGTGCTGGAACAAGTGGACATCCATGTGCAAAACAAAAACAAAAACAATGAAAAAATAGACACCTTTACAAAATTAACTCAAAATGGACAACAGAACTAAATGCAAAGCACAGAACTATAAAACATCCTAGAAGATAACATAAGAAAAAACCTAGATGATCTTGAGCATAGTGATGACTAGTTAGATATAACACCAAAGGCATGGTCCACAAAGTAAATAATTAATAAGCTAGACTTCATTAAAATTAAAAAAAAATCTACACTGTGAAGGATAACATCAAGTGAGTAAAAGACAAACTATAGACTGGGAGAATATATTTGCAAAAGACACACTTAATAAAGGACTATTATTCCAAATATACAAAGAACTCCTGAAACTCAAAAATAAGCAAACAACCTGATTAAATAATGGGCCAAAGACCTTAACAAACACTTCATCAAAGACATACATATGGCAAATGAGCATACAAAAAGATGTTCTACACTTCATGTCTTCAGGGAAATGTCCAGTAAAGTGAGATATCATTCCACACTTATTAGAATGGCCCACATCTGAAAACTGACAACACCAAATATTGATGAGGATGTGGATCAGTAGGAACTCTCATTCATTGGTGGTGGTAATGCAAAATAGTACAGCCACTTTTTTGGTAAGTGTTTATTTAAATTCCGGTTAGTTAACGTATAGTGTAATATTAGTTTCACATGTACAATATAGTGATTCAACACTTCCATACAATACCCAGTGCTCATCACAAGTGCATTCCTTAATCCCCATCACCTATTTAACCCATCCTCCCACCCCCTCCTCTCTAGTAACCACCAGTTTGTTCTTTATGGTTAAGAGTCTGTTTCTTGGTTTCTTTCTCTCTCTCTCTCTCTTCCCTCCCCCATATGAGTGAAATAATATAGTATTTGCCTTTCTCTGACTGACTTATTTCACTTAACATAATACTCTCTAGTTTCATCTATGTTGTTGCAAATGGCAAGATTTCATTCTATTTTACTGCTGAGTAATATCTTCTTTACCCATTCATCAATTGATGGACACTTGGACTGCTTCCATAATTTGGCTATTTCAGCCACTTTCAAGACAGTTTGGCAGTTTCTTACAAAAGTTAACACACTCTTATAATATAATCCAGCAATTGTGCCCCTTGGTATTTACACAAAGGAGTTGAAAACTTATGTCCACAGCAAAACCTGCTTATGTAGGCTTATTCATAACTGCAAAAACTTGGAAGCAACCAAAATGTCCTTCAGGAAATGAATGAATACACAAACTGTGGTTCATTCAGACAAATTAAATATTATTCAGAGATAAAAAGAAACTGTCAAGTGATGAAAAGACAAGAAGGAATCTTAAATTCATACTACTAAATGAAAGAAGCCAATTTGAAAAGCCTACATACTATATGATTCCAACTATATGACATTTTATCATGAACTAGTGTTGAATAACTCTTACCAATTAGTAGGAAAGGAGATATAGTCAATAAAAACATGGGTCCAAGATCCAAACAAAGATCCACAAAATAGCATATCTAATGGCTAATGAGTATGTGAAAAAGTTTATCATCATCTGAGAGAAATAAGTAAAGGAAAACCAACCAAGTGCTATGCACTTACACATACGGAAGAATGGCTAAAATTGGAAAAATGGGGACCAACTAGAATTTTCATACAATACTTATGGAATATAAGTTTAGTATAAATACTTTGTAAAAGTATTGTGTCAATCATCAGTAAAAGATAAATATATGAATAACTTCAGTTAAAACAATCCTACCTCTTAGGATACCCCTGAATAATGATTGCATATGTAAATAGAAATTTTAGCAGCTTTATTCATAATGTCCATGTATGTTAGAATAGAAACATAAATTGTATTTTGATATACTGTGGGGCCACTGAAGTGGGATTCAAGATTTGAATCATACATCAAACTCATAAGATCCAAGAAGGCTTATTTAACTCCAGTTTGAAACAGATCAGAGAGCACAGGAGTATACATACAAGCAATGTCATGCATTACTGATTCACACCCAGATTCATTTTTCAATGTCCCCAGCCACTGTACACATGATATGTTTTGCTGTAAGTTTAGCCCAAAGCTGATGATATGCATATGTATCATAGCAGCATAAAAGAGACACCACGTATATGGTGCTATAGCTTAAATACCCTGTAAGGTTAAGAGACTAGTTCATTTTCCTTAATGTGGTGTTAGTCTACATGTTGCAAGTTACATAATAAAATAAGCCTTTCAGCCAAGGTCACAGCCTAAAGAACATTCTTTGAATAGTAGTCAGCACATGGCAGGCTCTGCAGAGCATGACCTATTTTTAGAGTAGATGTCGCAAGATGTTTGAATAAGAGCAAAACTTCAGGCTAGATAATGCAATATGATCAACTGTTAACCCATTCCTTGCCAGGCCATCGTTTAGCCCCCATTCACATATACTTGTCATATAACCCCTGGGTGTGATAGAAATTATATATATGTGTGTACACACATATATATAATTATATACATAATTGTGTGCGTATATATGATTAATCATATATGATATATATAGAATTATATATATATATATGTCATATATATATATATAATTCTATTAAAGCATTTTTCCCATTATTTTGTAGATACAAGCAAGCACACAAAGACTCCAATAACTGTCATGATAAGAATAGGATAAAAATCATCTGATGATATAAGGAATATATTAAAAACACAAGACAAAACAAATAGAAGTTAATGGTAACCATAACACTACAACATAGTAACTATAGCTATGATTATGATTATGTTTATGATTATTACTGCTGCAGGGTACAAGGACTTATCTTACACTTTCTCCTTAAAGTCATTCCCCTCTATCCTACCCTTTGGGGTATTCTTCTCAAAGGACTGGTTAAGCACTTGAGGTATTTTTATTATAAGAAATCTGTCAATAAACAGAAAAGTACAATTGATATAAGAAGTTACAAGGACTCCATAATAACTCAAATCCCTTACAACCATTTTCACTAATTCAGGGATAACACATACCTTCCATCTTTTCAACTCTTTCCCCACTCTTGACTCTCCTCAAAGAATGCTTCATATACATCACCAGTCATTTACAACATGCTTGCCACACTCAATATAGAATTGCCCCCCGAAATCTCATTTAACATAGTAGTCCCACCATGGACTTTTCTTCTCTACTATTTCTATTCCTGAATTAAAAGTCCCACTCTGTATTCTTCTCTTTTTTCCAAGCAGACACAAGGTTCATGAATGATCCAGACTGAAATATATTTTATTTAGTGTTTTTATTCATTATAGACATGTGTGGACAGAAATACTAGGCCATGAATGAAGTAATAGAGATAATGAAGTAATAAGAAGACTTAGTTAGTGTTTATCTTTTTTTTTAATGTTTTATTCATTTTTTGAGAGACAGAGGGAGACAGGGTGTGAGTGGGGGAAGAGTGTGCTCAGCTGTCAGCACAGAGCCCAACAAGGGGCTTGAACCCACGAACCAACCGTGAAATCATGACCTGAGCTGAAGTCAGATGCTCAATGACTGAGCCACCCAGGAGCCCTTTGTTGGTGTTTTTTGTGAATGGGTCTCTTCAATTACTCGACAGGGTCACATTCTTTCAAGCAGCAAAGAGTTTCAGGTCTTGCACAGTACGACATCTTAAATTCATTTTCACCACATTGATTTTTACATTGACCATTAAGCTTTACACAGGCTTTCCACGGATCAAAAACATCATAGTGCTCTTTAATTCTAGCTGAAAGAAGGCAAAAATGGATGGAGTTAAAAATTTACGTAAGAAATGTCAACATTTAATAGAAGATACACAAAGAAGCACTGACCACAGAGGGAAGAAAAAGGAGAGGGATTCACCTGTTTTTTCATTGGAATCTTTCTGTCCCTATATATAACAGAGAAAACCAAGGACATCAGCCAGTGTCCAAAGCCTAAACTAGATGTCCCACCCCTACACATTTCAATTGATCAAGTAGTGACTCAATAGGGGATATCTGGAGAGCCTGAAATGTATTAATACCTTCTATCTCTCTTGCTTATCCTCACTGAATATGAGTGGGCCAATCTCCATCTTCTGTCTCATTTATTATTCATGCTTAATTCTGTTCTGTGAATTTTTCTCCTCAAGACTTCATTGTTCATTGAAACTTGACTTCAATGGTTCTAAAGTACTAAAATATACTGTTTTTTTTTTTAATTTTATTAAATATCCCAACTATTCTTTGATCTACACCCCACCTTCACTCCCAGGAGATGTTCGCCTAAAAACAGACAATTTGGAAGATTAACATAATGAACAGACAATAAATAAACAAAAGAGATGAAGATAGTTAAGATTTCAGCAAGTCTCTTAACTTTTCAGTACTACTTTTCATTTTCTCCCCTACTATAGTTTCTGAAGCTATAGAAAGTTTAAAATTTTTCACTCTTTCACTTTGCACTGTATTTGCTTTGATTTTGTAACTTCAAAAATCAAGAGGAATGAGATAAGGATCCAATGTCTCTGTTAATTATAGAAGTTCTGGAATGCAGGTGAAGGTTTACATTTATTCCCTGTATCTCTCAAAACAAACCTATAAGTAAATGGTGTAGATTAACAAGGAATCAGGTTTTAGCTCATTATAATAAATTCCTTCTTAACATTTAAAGCTTTCATAGTGATCATGAAATACCTTACCAAAGAAATACATATCTATCATCCTGGATAAATATAATTAGGCCCTACTGGACATATTTTAGAAGATCAGCCAGAATCGGTGAGTCATTGTCACTGATGTTTATAGACATGCTTTCATCCCAGAGACCTTTGAATTATAAAATTAAGCAAACCCTCGTCCATTTTCTTTCCAGTAAAATATTTAATAGGGGTTTTATATATTATATATATTTTAAATAAAGTAGAAATACTACCCATATGGTATTCTCTTTATTCATCTATTATAATTTTGATGACCATATAGGTTATTTGCCATTAATTATCAATTATTTGCTATTAATATTCCTGTATTCTTTCTTGGAGCACACGTAACAGTCTTCTGTTGGGTAGATATATTCACAATGGAAATCCTAGATCATAGAATACACATGTCTTCATCTATAATAGCTTATTAAAAATCATTTTCCAAAAGGGTCCTATCAGTTTCATTCTGCTCAGTAGTGTATGAAAATTCTTGCTGTTCCATTTGCATTACCATACTTTGCATTATCTAAGTATAAAAATTTTAAACATTATTTTGAATGTGTGGTGGTGTCATATCATGGTTTAAATTTGCATTTTCCTGATTGTTAATGAGGATAATAAGCACTTTAAGTAGGTTTGTATATCCACTTTTACAAATTACCTAAGTCTTTTTTTCCCATATTTCTACTGGATTTTCTTTTTCTTTTGATTTATTAGAATTCTTTATAAATTTCAGATACAAGCACTTTGCCAGTTTTAAATGTTGTAATTTTAATATTCCATTCTATGCCTTGGCCCAGCTGATATATTTAAGAACTGAGGGAACTTTTACATGAGGTGTTAATCAAGTGGTGCTACAGCTAAGAGAGAAGAACCTTAGAAGGTTGTGAGTCTTAAAGTCTAAGTTTGAGATGAAGATGATCAGAGATAATGTACATTATCTCTGTATATTAGTGTAACTCTGTAATGAATCTAAATTAAATTATTTTCATGTTAAAAAATAATGTAATTGTCTAAGTTCATATAAATGCAGGTATAGGTAGAGAAATATTGATATATAGAGAAGTAAAAATAGACACTTAGAGATAGAGATACGTAGGTAAATCAGTTTATACGACAACCAAGGTAATTTTGACTTTGAGAAGTAAGCACTCCAGAACTGCAGATTATAAACCAAGGGAAAATTTAAACCTATGCATGTCCAGTCATAGTGAATAAGTGTGATTTTTTTATTGTTTTACATTTAAATAAATGTAGACTTTTCCCCTTATACACATTGTTAACAATATCTGATAGCCAAAGGCGTGCTATTTATTTATTTTTTTAGTGTCTCAAAACAGCAGCTGTTACTGAATACACATAACTGCAATGAAGGATACGTCTCCTTTCTTTATACGATAATTGAAGTGAAGTGGGATACAACCAAGTGTAACAACAAATAGAATAACAAAAGAACAAGTTATTTTCTATACAGTTTAAATATTATATCACAAATCTGAGTACAGTCTGACTTAGCTAATGTCACCTCATCTTCGGAGAATAATCCTCAAATTTGGTCAGGCAAATCAGCAATTTCTTACATACTTCTGTCCTTTTTGCTTGTTTTCCAAATATCCTTGTCTTCCTTTTTTTCTCTTTCTGCTCCCTAAATATTTCTTGGTTTTCTTCTCTCCCTCTATCCATTTATTAATTAAATAATTGTTAACTGAGCACCTACTCCAAATATATATGTATACATATATGTGGTATAGGCCTACCGTGACAGGCTTCAGCAATGACATAGTGTCCAAAAACAAAATGAAACATAACAAGAAGACAAAACACGTGGCCCATGTATAAAATAATTTGACCAATGACTTCATCACTAGGTCTTTGTCTGAACACCATTACAAAGATAACTCTCTTTCTTTGCCTTCCCATAGAAATTTATTTGTATCACTCTCATGGTGTGATAACATTCTACAACATTCTACAATGTTTATAACATTCTAACTTGAGAAGACACTTTGCCAAGTGATATTCTAAATCCTAATTGAGATAAAGACTAAAATAGAGAAGAATTCCTTTTTTAAATAAATCCCTAACACTTAGTCTGGACTTTTCATGTTCAATTGCCTTTTCAAGTTATCTTAATTACACCATCCTTGAAATTAATAAGAATATCTTAATTACTCTTTCTATCTAACAATATATTTTGTGTATCCAAAGATTCCAGGCTTATGGGCAATGAACAGTGGTGACTGATAAAAAGAAATTTTGCCAGCTGTCACATAGAGGGAAATTAAGACAACAATCTGACTCAAGCATAGTGGCATCGACAACATGTTTTAAAATATTTAGGATGCTGGAAGCAATGATTGGAGAATGTTTCCTCTTGGAAATATAAGAACATCTGTCTAGATAGAGTTTCATAAAAAATAAGACCCTGTGACTTTAAAATGAGACTTCTTTCGCATTCTGACCATAAAATTCAACTTTCATAAAACTAGAAGTTTAAAGACAAGAAGAGCTAGGAAAATGGGGAGTAGGACAGAGAACATACTTAGGATATTTCCTCCATTTCTTTTGATAGATAGTGATTAAATTGTGCAAGTTATAATTCTACTTGTTTTATTTTACCTGCTTTGTTTTCCTTTGTACTGTATTCTGCCTTTTCAGACATTGTGGAAGAATTATGTATCTCTGAGTATAGTTTTTCAAACCTTTCAGTACATATGATCATCGATAATGGCATAGAAGGGGTAACAGGTTGGTCACAGCCCACTGCAAAAGAAAAAAAAATACGTTAAAAGCATACAAAAAGAGTATTTTCCAAAATAAGAACAATAATGTATTTCTCTTTATTTCATGGTTCTGCATACTATAAGAGGTTTTTAAAGATGATAAGCTTGTAGAATATACTTCTTTAAAATTTGATTGAATAAGTCAATGAATGACTTAATCATTATCTCACATGATTATTGCAAGGAGCAATAAATTAATAAGGGCAAAAGGCAGAACAGATGCTAGCTATTAAAATCATTACTATTAAGAAAAAAGCATCAGTGCAAATTTAAATTGATGTAATTCTAAAGAATATCTCAGAAAATTTCTAGGAATAGAGAGAATTTTAATGACCATGTTCTAATAAATTTTTACAAAGATGATGAAGGAAAAAATTATTCCTATTTAAATTAACTCCAATTCCTTGAGTTACGCTATCAATTGAAGTTTAGCTCTCTTTTGGTGAGAAATTGTCAGTTAAAAAATTATTTCTGTTTGAGTGTCAGAGCAGAGTAGCAGTAAGAGAAGGGAATACTATAGGTTTACTTTATGGTGATCTCCACTTAATAATGACAGATATCTTGGTGACCCAGGAAATTAGCAAAATAAAGAAGAATTTAAATGGAAGAGGGCAGATGCACAGCTAGTCTTTGGACTTTCAGCAAGCTATGTAACCTCACTTACCTTCTGCTATCAATACTATCAATGTGAAAGGAATAATTTCCAACCATACATTCATTCTATTCTCAAATTTTTTCAAATCTACTCATATATTAAATTTAGTAGAATTTGAATATTAAAAAACAACACATTTTGAGGATTGATTAAATCATGGTAGTGCTATTTTTTTCCAATGGCTTATATAGACACACACACACACACATATATATATATATATATATATATGATATATATAGTACATATATGTATAAATATATATAATGTATGTTATATATATAATTTCATGTAATCAGAGTGAATCATAACCTTTACTAGGCAATTGTTTTTGAAAAATTATTCAAATATTTTCTCCATCTGGGGCTGTAAATAAATATAATATGATTTTGCTGATAGTATTAATATAATTATTATATGATGTTAATGATATTTACTTTAAAAATCCTGACACCAACCCCCCACTCCACTTAATGCCGACCCCTGTGGCAATAACATTTATGTTACCTGGTATACTGAAGACACCAAAGGACAAAATAGAGAAAGAAAGAAGGATCTCCATTGTAAATGATTTCTTAGGAGAACACAGTTCACAGATCTTCTGTCTTAACTCAGGTATTGCTGAAATAAGGAAGAAAGAATCCTTCTGCACAGTCTTGATTACTGAGGCTTATTAAGAGTAAGAACATTTCTCTGCTTGGTTGAATGTTCAAAGGGATAGTGGATAGAAAAAGCTGGTGCATTACCACACACACACAAAATGATATCTACTGATTTCTCCTGAGGCCAGTGTCTCTAAGAAACTTTAACAGTTTCTAGATTATGGGTATAAGTTGCTAAGTGACCAAGTTTGAAAATAACCTTCTGTTATTCATGAGATATTGCAAGAATATGTGTTTCGTATAACCACATTTATCATTTTAGTGTTCCCAATACAAGAATCTCAGTGCAAAGAAAAGTCCAAAACAGAATTTTGGACTGATATTACCATTGAGAATATTTAATTTTATACCTAAAAGTACTGAGATCCAGAGTTGTCAGGTGATTTCATAATACATAACATTTTTATTTAAAATAAATTTTAACATAAATAATGACAGTTAACGGACTTGTTTGAAAATTACCTTATCTAGCTTAGTTGTACCTTTAAGAAAGGTGTGTACTCTCAAGTAAGTTTCAAATAAAAAATGCATAAATATCCTATGTTAAAAAGTCAAAGTGCATTTCTATTTTTTTCCGTGTAGCTTGGAGTTATTTCTGAGGTCATCCATATGTTTTCCATAGTTTATTACAGCAGATATTGGAGAAGAGCAGCTGAAAGTTTTTCCTCAGATCCCATAAGCAAACATTAGGAGCAACAGTCCATTGATTCTCTCTTATTACACCCAAATAAGGCACTCAGAATATGGGTATAAAAGAGTCCCAGTGAACATTAGCCATACTTATTCTATAGCGGTAAAGGTGTTTACTATCAAAACATGCATAGATATTTAGAATCTTAGCAAAGCTTCCTGAACAAAGTAATAGACATTATTCAAGAAGTGTTTCCTTCCATAACCAATTTCTTCACTCTCAAAATATGAATTTAAAATTAAGGACTTAGAAAGTTAAATACTTGTTGGTAAGCACATAATTGAGAATTTTGCCATCATCTGACATAGAGGAAGACCATTTAAAACTGTCTCAACATAAGATGAATTCAACAGAAATTAATCAAATACTTATCAATGTGTCCATTAATGTTCTAGTTACTGTAATATAACTGTGAAAAAGATAGATTTGATTATTGTGGATTAGAATTAGAATTAGTTGAGATACTGCAACTAAATTTCAAGTTTTATTAAAAATAAATTATTGGGTACCTTCTCTGTTATCAAAATACCTATGAATAAACCCCAGGAAAAGAGCAGAGAAGAAAGGTTTCTCATTGATTTTCTCTATTCTATTCCTTTCCAAAGTTAGGACAAAAGTGTAATATTTTTACCTCCAAAGACTGAAGCCAATTAGAAATTTATTTTGGATATCTCATTTGTTAAATATGAAGAAAAAAACAGAAAAATGAAAATATTGCTGACTCACTCAGGATAATTTTTGACTCACTTCTAATCTCATGGAGAATATGGAAACCACTCCCTTTTTTGAGCACTGTCTCAGTCTTTCACTCTGGATGCCCAACACGTTAAACACATTCTACAGAATCTACCTCATGAAGTAGAACTAAACTATTCTTTTCAACACTTATTATCTGAAAATGAGAGTACATATCATTTAAATTGTTTTTGTTTTACAGATATAAAGAATTTTAAATCATAGACAACTGGATAACTTAGGAATGCTTGGCTTCATTGATAATCATTCTGTGATCACCTTGTCGTCATTCCACATATTTAGGAAACATATAATAAGACCTGGTCACTGTCTTGAGAAACTCAAATTATTTTTTAAAAGATATTCATAGAAATATATGACAAATCAATAGGGAAAATGTCATAAAAGTTGTATGAAAACAATTTTTGTGTATGTTCTAAGTGTAGTTTTTCCTTCCAGTACCACAAAGTTCAACATAGAAGGTCACATATTATAATGTTTCTGGATTAGGGGTTTTGTGGATCTAATAAGGAAAACCTAAGTCGTGTGTGAGTCACCTGAAGAAAGTGTTTTACCTTGTTTCAATTTCTCTTCATTTCCTAATTTCACTCTTTAAATTTTGGAGAAGAAATTATTATTGCTACTCTACAACCTGTATGTTTATCAAAAACCACACTGGGGCACCTAGGTGGCTCCGTCTGTTAAGTGTCCAACTCTCGACTTCAGCTCAGGTTATGATATCACAATTCGTGAGTTCAAGTCCTGCCTCAGGCTCTGAGCTGACATTGCATAGCCTGCTTAGGATTCTGCCTCTATCACTCTCTCATCCCTTGCCCCTCTCTCTCCCTCTCTCTCTCTCGCCCTCTCTCTCTCTCGCCCGCGCTCTTTCTCAAAATAAATAAATAAATTAAAAAAGAAACCCACCATCTTGGATAGTAAAAGTGTACAAAAGGTGTATATTTTGTCAATTCAATTGGCAGGGGTCATCTACACTGCTGAGCTAAAAAGATTTCCAAGGCCAATTCTATGTTCAGTGGGAAAAGAGTGTTATAACTGAATGGTGATGTATATCAAACATTCCAGGCAAAGACAGTTGCTAAGGAAATATCAGATATTTACTGTCTCTAATGATATGAAATGCACAGTATTGTAAAATATTGGTAACTTTCACATATGTTATTATTTTCTCTGATTATCTACTGTGATAATTGGTAAAACTTCTAAAAGGAAAGCAATGTTAAGTTCTAGTATTTAAAGCAAGCTGCTTTACCAGTATTTTAAGGAGGGTAATCCTAAGGGGTAAGTAGTGAGAAACTCCTTTTTGGAGAAAATGAGTAGATTAGAAGGAAAGAAATGAAAGAATGGAAAGCTTACCTGTACAGAAGAAGTGACCTTATAACTTAGTTTATTAAAATATCCTAACAATCCCAAACATTTAATTACTTTAATAGATTGTTAGAAATGTACTCTTTGTCCCATACCAAAAATTTTGCTACACTCTCATTGGTTATCTCTTAAAATTGAAATATATTTTTCTCATGTAGGCATATACAAACTTAGATGTATACTGTATATGCAATCTATTTGCCAGGCCAACACTACTATTTTCTCTCAATTCTCTCTAAAATGGGAATCAGCAAATCTTTTCTTCTCTGCTTCTCTGTTTGATTTCAGATCCACTCCCTTTCTTCTGATTCCTTCCTTCTGAGATCTTTTTTTCTAGTTCTTAGCCTTGACAAGGTAACCCCCTAAGCTTAATAGTTACTTGAATCCATAAAGTGCTTAATTAGCCAGTCAGCTGCAAGTGGATTATTCTCCCATCTCTATTAATCTAACTGTAAATGTCCTATTGGAGAGATCACCAAAAAATGGTCATTACAGTTAAAATATCTCATCTGAAGGTTTACTTCTGTTTCAGATGTCTATTCATGGGTTATTCAAGTTTTTCCATATAGTTTCTTCAGCATGAATGCCCTTCCAACCCTTATTCCATTGGCTAATTTCAATTATTTCCTTCTTCACAGCACAGGTATCATGTTTTTTATCAGTGATCACCATTTCTTCTAGAAATTACATTCATCTTCTTATCTAGGTGGGACTAGTTTAATCCTACTATTTCATAGATGTTCAGCCAACGTATTCTAATTGACTTCTAAGAGTTGCACTTTTGGGACTCCTGGATGGCTCACTCAGTACAACATGAGACTCTGGAACATTGGGTTGTAGGTTCAAGCCCCATTGTGGGTGTAGAGATTACTTTAAAATAAACTGTAAAAAAATTTAAAATGAAAACAATAACAATAAAATGAGAGTTCCACTTTTGCTTTTTATTTGCAAGACTTGAATTTTGAAAAAATACATTATAAGTTGTCTAAAATAAATACTGTTCAATTGCTCAGCATTGTCTACCACATAAATGTTTCTAAGTGTCATTTGAAAAAATAGCTAGGAGCTTCTGATGACGAACTTTCCTGTGGGAATCATGTATTCTGTTAATATGGCAAATCAGAGAATATTTCAACTCTCTTTCGGTGGTTAACTAATATGTACATTCTTCAACCCCCTCATCCCTTACTCAAGAATACTGGGGAATTCACATGCTTTGCCTTAATTGTATTATTTTACCATTATTTCTAAGCATTTTGAATAAAACATGTTTCAAATTAACTTCTAAACATTATCAAACTGGAATTTTTGGCTGGGAACTCTAAGGAACTGATACTTTAGTAAGAGAGTTTGGGGAAGAATACTACGGATGCTCAGAGTGGTGGTGAGGATAGACTGGGGAAGTGTGAGCTACAGGGCAAAGGTCATTCCTCCCTCTTTTAACTCATCTCCTCAAATAGAAATATCCTAAGAATTAAAGTACTGTGAAGAAGTTGCTCAAAGTTCCTGACTCTTAGGGAAAAACTAATTATATCAAGTGTCCTTCTTTCCCACTTTGTTTCACTTCTTACTCCCATTTTATGCTCCCTGTCTCACATTTGGGTTTAACAAATTATAAATAAAATAAAACTCCAAACAGGTAGTGTTTTTTCTTTTCTATTCAATCTCCATATACTAGTCAATTCTCCTACTTCAGCACTGTCCCAGTCTTAAGAATATGTGAACATCTCTGTCTAGAGACCCAGGTCAAGTAGATCTAAACTGTTTTATGAATTAATTTAGCAGAGAGACTCTAAGTGAGACTTGCCTTTCAGAATTAGACTTTTTTCCATATTTTGATTCACCTATGTGGCAATATGACTTCCTATAGCTGATTCCATATCAAACAGAAAATTTTTTCTGCAATACCTTCCATGTAATTAATTCTGCCAGTCTTCTGTATTATGTCTTGAAAGGAGAACTAAACTGCAGACATTTGATGTTTATGTATGAATGACTGCTACTCCTGAATGGCTCAAGCATGTATATTCCATTTTGTCTTCCTTTGTTAATTATAGAAATTCATGAACAGAGTAGTAGTCTTTAGTGGAAGTTTTAAGAAAGCTTTAAGAAAGATACTGAATTCTGGGTGCATAAGTCTATATATTTATATCTATATCTATATCTATATCTATATCTATCTGTCTATCTATCTAATCACTCATAGCTCTGCATCATCTTAATTTCTTAAATTCACCTCAGCTAATATACAGCCTGAGTTTTGGTTTTACAGTAAACAATTCTAATTTATTATTTGCCCCAGTGATTATTAAATTGTCCATAGTTTTTTCTTGCATACCTTCCACAAGTCTAAGCCACAATAATGGTACTCTTTGCTTTTGGCTAAAATAAGAAAAGAAAGGCTGGGATTAAAATCCAGCTATGACTGGAGCACCTGGGTGGCTCAGTAGGTTAAGCCCCCAACTCTTGATATTGGCTCAGATCATGATCTCATGGTTGCTGAGACTGAGTCCCACATTGTGGGGCTCCACACTGAGAGCATGGAGTCTTCTTGGGATTCTCTCTCTCTGCCCCTCCCCCACTAGCACACACATTTTATCTCTCTCTCAAAATAAACAAATAAACTTAAAAAAAATCCAGCTATGGCAAGCACACTTCCAAAATAAAATAGGCCAAGAACCACCAGAAAGCAACATGCCAATGGAAAAAAAAACGCTATACTACCATCTTGGAAATTTTTATTTCTTGCTGTATGTATTCTACTATATGCCAAACACTGATCAGGCTTTGTGAAACTATAGTGGCCAGAACCTAGGTCCTGCCATTATGGAACTTGCTCAATCAAATGTTTTGACAACCTTGTTTGAGAGCTGTCATGAAAATTATTGTCACCTCCTTTGTTCTCCCATGTTATTTACTCTGAACAATTCATATGTAATTTACAGCAATGCAATCTGAGAGAGGATTCCTCCAAATGACATCCTAACCCTAATTCAGATAAGGGGGCCAAAACACGGAAAAATTCTTCACAAACTAAGTCTTCCAGAAATTTAGGTTTTTCTCACTCCCTTTTATTTTATTCTTTCAAGCTATCATCTTTACCCCATCCTCAGAGTTAGCAAAAATATCCTGACAATGCTTTCAAAACATGTGTATTCTTAGACTACACAAGAGATATATCAGGGCCATAAAAATGTTGACTGGTAGCAAAGTATCTTGCCATCCAAAATGTGAAGGGATAGGAGTAAAACAGTACTTCATTCCTAGTCATATTAGCACTGAATGTACTGAGATAAACAACCATAAAAATAATAACGAAGAAACTGTTCTTCTAGAAAAAATATTATGGTTAGAAAACAAAACATGACTTCATCATAAACTGATATTTGACTTAGGAAAGAGATTCAAAATTACACATTGCACAGGACATTCCTTACTATATAACCAGAGAAGTGAGGAGACAGAAAGGTAAGCATAAAATACGTGCTTAATACAGGAGTACTGATGTATAGGGGCACTTGTACCCCAATGTTTATAACAGCACTCTCAACAATAGCCAAATTATGGAAAGAGCCTAAATGTTCATCAATTGATGAATGGATAAAGAAATTGTGATGGGCAGTGGGAGGGAGGGGAAGGTGGGTGATGGATATTGAGGAGGGCACATTTTGGGATGAGCACCGGGTGTTGTATGGAAACCAATTTGACAATAAACTTCATATATTGAAAAAAAAAAGAAATTGTGGTTTATATACACAATGGAGTACTACGTGGCAATGAGAAAGAATGAAATATGGCCTTTTGTAGCAACGTGGATGGAACTGGAGAGTGTGATGCTAAGTGAAATAAGCCATACAGAGAAAAACAGATACCATATGTTTTCACTCTTATGTGGATCCTGAGAAACTTAACAGAAACCCATGGGGGAGGGGAAGGAAAAAAAAAAAAAAAAAGAGGTTAGAGTGGGAGAGAGCCAAAGCATAAAAGACTCTTAAAAACTGAGAACAAACTGAGGGTTGGTGGGGGGTGGCAGGGAGGGGAGGGTCGGTGATGGGTATTGAAGAGGGCATCTTTTGGGATGAGGACTGGGTGTTGTATGGAAACCAATTTGACAATAAATTTCATATATTAAAAAAATAAAATAAAATAAAATAAAATAAAATAAAATACATGCTTAATATATTTACCTTTGATCCAACTGAACAAAAACGAACTACTAATATATTACAATGCACAAGACATCTTAATAATTTCAGTCTTTGTGTATTTTTGCTATATTACACATGAGGAAACATTTTAGAAGAAATATATATCTCTTAATTTTACTTTTTATACTTCAATCTATATTTTGTGGTCAAGAATTTGCTTGTCAACAGAATGGCAACAGTTTTCTAAAAGTTTAGTGTGAGTCCACTGTGAAGGAAATTCTTTTATTTGAAAGTATAGGAAAAGGTGCTTGTAAAAATAATAACACTTTGTCTTCATCTTTCATTAATATTTCTTTGTCCTTCGCTTAAAAATAAAAAGTCTAGGGGCGCCTGGGTGGCTCAGTCAGTAAAGGTCTGACTTCAGTCAGATGAGGTCATGATCTTCTGGTTCGTGGGTTTGAGCCCCGTGTCAAGCTCTGTGCTTGGAGCCTGGAACCTCCTTTGGATTCTGTTTGTCTCTCTCTCTCTGCCCCTCACTCACTCACACTCTCTTGTCTCTCAAAACAAATAAATGTAAAAAATAATAAATAAATAAATAAATAAATAGCCTACAGTACCCATTTCTTTGAGAGTATGTTGAATGAATAAATAAAAGCATGAATGATTTGTTTACAAATAGACAAATGTCTAGTGAAGAAATAGTGAGCTAATATACAGAAAATGTTTAAAAGAGTATTCAATACATGTTAGTTAATTTATCATTATTATAGATATGATGGTCAATAATATCTTTTTTGGATATTTTTATAGCTAGAAAGAAACTTAATGACTAAACATTGAGTACTGAGATTTCTAAAAAAAAAATAAACAGAAAATTCTCCTGTTACACAGTCAGAAGTAAGTTAGTAATAAATTATCAGCGAAAATCGAATGGTGTTTGAATAGAATGCAGGATATATAATTCACCTACCAGTCAGAGTAGGAATAGTTAACTTTTGATTTACTTTATTCTGAAGTTTTACGATTTCAATAGGCTTTTGTGTATGTGTGTGTATGTGTATTTGTCCCAGACAAAGCAGTAAAGAAAAGGTCAGATGAGGATCTAGTTTCAGTTCTAACATAGTAAATTATGTGGTTTTAAGGACATCACTTTACTTAACTTGTCTTTTCTATTTCATGTACAAGATGAAGAGCCTGACATAGAAGATTTATAAGATTCTATCCAGCCTCAAACACGTTTTTCTACATACACACTATTAATTCTTGCCTACATATTAAATACATTTTTCTATATCCAGACCATTAATTCTTAAATACAGATTGTATATAAATTGATTGTATGTAGACTTATATATCATTGAGTGACTGGAACTGTGTCACCCCATTTTCTAATTTGATATTATAGTAATGAATTTATGCAGCCCTTGTCATTGCAAAGACATTTACTTATAAATACTGTCCTTAAGGAATAACATATCTAATTTTAGCACATTTGAGACATAGGATTTGATATTTCCTTAGGAAAGAAAATATACTTTGGGATAATATATTTGCATTCAAAAACAATCTCATGTTTTGAAAACAGTAATGACAAGTAAAATTTACAGACTCTTAGTAGAAATGCTCTGTCTCCAATTCCCAAATAGTAGAGTTGGCTCAAGTATCCTACAAATCTGAAATAGTTTATTGGCAATAATGTGAAGGAGAAGGAGGAGATTAATACTAAGTCAAAAATATGGTTAATGCAGAATGTTAAAGAATATAACCAAATGTTTTCTCAGTCAAGGTACAGAGATCTTCATTAGTGAATTCTGAATAAATGTTGCCTGATGATAATGATTATACTAACAAACCAATCCTATAATATTAGTGCTTATATTACATTTTATATATAATTCATGATCCCTACTCCATTTCAGTATTGTAAATGAGTCCACTAAAAAATTCCATACTGCCTGGTGTAATTATTGAGAGATAAAGAAAAAAGGGAGTTTTACAAATTTTACAGTTACAAAGGATGTACATTTAAATTCTTAAGACCTCAAATTTTAAAATTATACTACAACAATTTAATTGGTCCTTGAATATGTACTTTATAATCTTAATATCAGAATGTTGAATCTTAATGTTCAGAGACATCCGAATCATAATTTAGAGTTTGAAGCATTGTAAAAAAACACTTAATATTATAGATGAAGACTCTAAAAACCAAAGAGGTTAGGTGATGTATTGTAACATATATTCTTTATAACTTATTAAAAGTAGAGACTCACCAATGATTTTGTAAGTCTATCTAGCCAACTTTGGATTATTTTTATAACCATTCCTAAAATAGATCTTATGACAAATAATAGGCATTTCATTTTTTAAACCAAATTCTATGACTCTAACTTTTTCTAATCAAAATAACTTCTAATCTACTCTGTAAAATTTCTACAGGCTATTATATAAAGATTTATCTCCAGTCCTCAGATACTGGTACTGGAAGCAGAGATCAATTACTTCTTTCACACTTCAAGAGTGCCTGGAATGTGGGAACCAGCCATAAGTGTCTCAATAATCTTTACTCATGTTTGCTATTCAGAAGCAAGACAATTATTACACTGGTGGCATAGTGGTGAGCATAAGCTACCTTCCAGAAGCAACACAATTATTAATCACAGTGTCATAGAACTGTAATACAGGATAATTCAGTAAATAACTTCAGGATGTCTAAATATTCTAGACAGATTCACTGATAACCACTGAGGTGAAGATGTTTACTCAAGGATTGATTCCCTCTTCAATCAATTTTTTCCCATATAATATAGGAATAAACACTTCAAGAACTTAAATTTAGTACTTGAAATTTCATCAGGACACATTTTCTTGCTGAGAAATAAACGATGTAGAATGTTCACATCAATTCCCATGAAGATGACATTTCAGCCTGTTTCTAAGTAAAATTTGTGTATCTGGGTCTGCTTAAAGCCTACAGTAAACAACATAGAGAATTTAATTTTGTTATGAATAAGAATTATTGTTAATGTGAGTCACCAAACCCATGAGCAAATCAATGACAACATCCTTTTGGTATCAGAACTCCTAAACTATGGATAAGATGAATAGAGAAGATCATTTCATTGATTTTTTTTTCTCCTATTCCTTTCCAAAGAGATATCAAATATGATTATTCCTTTACTCAAAGGCTGCAGCCAATTAGAATATCTGTTTTTGAACCTACATTTACCAAGTTGGAAAGGGGAAAAATGGCAAAAAAAAATGTTAATGCTGATTCACTAGGTTTTATAAACTACTCTTAAATCCATGAAAAACATGGAAATTGTTTTGTAATCTTATTGTGCTTATGAGCCTAGCCCTGGAAATATATTTGAGCTTATGATTTTTAACTCTGCAATACTTAGACTTTGTGCCCATCAAGATGGCAAGCATAATCTCTAATTTAGGTTGTGTCACATAAATGGTGATTATTGCCAAAACCTTCATAATCATTACCATTTCTTGAAAGTTTATGAGTCAGAGTTGTGCTTTAGAGATGTTATCTCCTCCAGTATACACAAAAACCTTATAAGATAGATACTATTTTCTACATTTTACAGATTAAGAGAAGGTAAATAACTTGCCCAAAATCAAATAGTAAGCCAAAGATCTAGAATTCTTACCTTGGTATGTTTTATCCAAAATATGTAACCATAACTACCAGACTTTGGTCAATCATTATTTCTTTTCATCTCTTTCCTCATCTGTAAGATACAAAATTGAAACTTTTGGGCAATTGTCAAACTTTGCAAATTATAGATTTTTTAAAAAATGAAATCATGTATATGATCTTGATTTTGCAACAATCTTGGCTCCCATAGAAAACCCATTTCAAAAACTTTGAGAATACAGGCCCATCCAAATCTTTTTCACAAATCTACTCTATTTCCTTTTTTAAATCTGTTTTTACCAAAGAAATTTATGAATTTAGCATAATTGCAAAATGTTCATAGTGAACATTTCATAAATGAGCATTACTGGGCTGCTGAGAAGAAACTATCTTTCAAGCGTCCTTTCTATTCCAGTAATTCACCAGACACTTCTCTGAGGACATTATTTAGATTACCCAAGAGACAAAAAAGAATATATCAGATTTATCTTTGGCCTACCAAACTGAGAGACCAATTCCATCATCACAGATTCTTGACCAATATGGCTAAATTTTAGACAGGTTTCTTCCTGACATTTTCTCCTAACCCCTGTTTTCCTAAATCACTTGCTTTGGAAAATTTGCAATTAGAAATTCTTTCTCTGCTTCTTTGATATGTAAATAATCTCCCAGTCTGTTTTTAGATTTATAACCCAAGAATGTCTTTTTCAATTATCTTCTTAAGGAATAGATGGTAGCCAAGTTTTGGTAGCTTCTTATGTCAATGGTAGAAAAAAGTGGAAAAAATAAATATGATCCAGATTCTGAGATTTTGATGCAGATAATGTTTTCAAGGAAGAAGATTATAAAGAGTATGATGTGTATATTAAGCATTTGCAAGAAAAAAATTTCAAGAAGATAGTCATGACTTTTATATAATGTTACAGAATCTGCACATGGAGCAGAAAGAACTCTCCTTGGATAAAGGCTAGAACAGATATTGCATTATTTGAAGAAAAGAAAAGGAAGTTTTGCAACAGTGAGGTAAGTGACAGGAAAAGTAATCAAGTGAGAAATAAGTTCAAGGTGAAGGAAACGTTGCCCAGAATTGATGTAGCAGAACAAGGTATAATTTAGGTGATCTTGGAAGTGAAAATGCTTTCCTGTGATCTCTGAACTGGAAATATGCTCATGCTGAGTATAAGGTGAAATCTTTAAGACTAAATACCTGAGAACACTCTGTAACATCAAGTACAGATAACAAAATCAATTAAAGATGGAAAGTTCTTACTGAACAGCCTGTAACATTTCAACCCAACCACATGGCCATTTCTGAGTAAATTGTCCATTAAAACTGCTGTCGCTTTGATCTAAATCTATGCTCCAGTGATATTCTAAGCAGTGGTAGTCACTATATTAGTGATAGAATTTATCACATTGTAGAAATAATGAAAGTTATCATTGTGTGAGACAAAAAAGTGAAGAAATCAAAGCAATCATGAAACAAAGGCAAAAAGGAACCTAAAATTTGAGAACTGAACTGAAATTTTTGGTCATTAAACATTTCCTGACTTAAGGATTCCATTATATTTATGCTAGGAGTGAAAAGTATTTGGCTGCAAATAAGATATGGAGCAGGGCTAAAATTTTTCTTGTAAGTAGCTAATGTTTATCTGAATCCCCTGTTCCTTCAGCCATTGCTGCAACTCCTCTCCTCTCATGGCCACAAAGCAAAGCACTTATTTACACTATACACCAGTGTAAAGTTCCCAGAACATTCAAGGGGAAGTAGAAAAAGTCATAGCATGATCACTTTCTTTTCTCTTTTTCTTAACTATGTTCAAGGTTAGGAAGTGGCCACTCCATACTTGTAAGAAAGATGTTTATCAAACAATGCCTCTTCTTTGCTTACTTAATAGACTGCTTTCGGGAGGATGATGAAAGTCTTGGTGAAAATTCTATTTTCCTTTTAGTTACACGACAATTTTATGTTCAGAATCCTACTGGAAACTCTGAACCTCAGAACACAAAAATGTTTAAGAAAATACGTAATAATCCTTTATACATCTCAATGTTCTCCTTGAAAGTGGAGGAATTAGCTAGGGAGAAGTCTAATGCCTCTTCTGTGTTCAAAAACTTCTTAAAATAAAAAGGACAAGCATTTATCAAGCATCACTATGCTGAATATTATACTAGACACTTTTAACTTGGTACGTTTCTCAAAACAGCCTTGCAGGATGGTTTTTGCTATGTACGTTTTAAAGAGTGGGAATCTTATTTCTCAAAAAGTTAAAAACAGAACTATCCTATGATCCGGCAATTGTACTACTTGACATTTACCCAAAGAATACAAAAATACTAATTCAAGGAGATACATGCACCCCTCTGTTTATTGTAGCATTATTTAAAAAAAATAGCCAACATATGGAAGCAGCCCAAGTGTCCATCAATTGATGAATGGATGAAGAACAGATGTCATCAATTGATGAATGGATAAAGAATGGATAAAGAGCAATGGAATATTATTCAGCGATAAAAAAAGAATGAAATCTTGCCATTGGCAATGACATGGATGGCATGGAGGGACTATAATGCTAAGCAAAATAAGTCAGTCAGAGAAAGGCAAATGCCATATGATTTTACTCATGTGTGGAATTTATGAAACAAACAAATGAGTGAAAAGAAGAAGAGATAAAGAAATGAAGAGACAAACTCTTAACTACAGAGAGCAAACTGATGGTTACCCAGGGGTGGGGGGTAAGATAGGTGATGGGGATTAAGGAGTGCCCTTGTAATGAGCACTGGGTGATGTATGGAATTGTTGAACCACTATATACCTAAAAGTAATATAACAATGTATATTAACTAAATGGAATTTAAAAAAAAAAACGTATAAAAATAAGAGTGGGAACCTTAGAGTGAGAGAAGGTATATTATTTAGAAAATGTGAAATGCAAAAGCAAAACAAGCCAAAAATATAAAATCCTTAAACACAACAGAAGTTTATTTCTTGCCCATGTAATGTCAAAATGGGTAGCAATGATCTGTAGGAGTCTCTCTTTCAAGCACTCATTCAGGGATTCAGGTCCTCTTCCATTTCAGGATTCTGGTACCTTTAATACGTGGGTTTTAAGGTGACTGAGGAAAGAAGAAGAGAAAGTGAATCTAGGTGCCTGGGTGGTTCAGTCAGTTAAGCATCCAACTGTTGAGTTTGGCTCAGGTCATGATCTCATGCTTCATGGGATCAAGCCCTCATAGGGCTCTACTCTGACAGGGTAAAGCCTGCTTGGAATTCACTCTGTCCCTCTCTCTCTGCCCTTCTCTTGTTCTCTCTCTCTCTCAAAATAAATAAACATTTTTAAAAAAAGAGAAAAAGTGAACTTCATATGGGAGTATTTTATGGACCAGTTCTAACAATGGTACATATTACTTCCTTTTACCAGACCTCAGTCAAGTACCCACTAAACTCTAAGATAGGCTGGAAAATGGAGTGAAGTTATGGTCTCAGAAGGAAGAGAAAATGAGTTTTTGGTTTTTTTTTTAATTTTTTTTAATGTTTATCCATTCTTGGGAGAGAGAGAGAGAGAGACAAAGTGTGAGCAGGGGAGGGACAGAGAGAGAGAGGGAGACACAGAATCTGAAGCAGAATCTGCACTGTCAGCACAGAGCCCGATGCAGGGCTCTAATTCACAAACAGTGAGATCATGACCTGAGCCAAAGTCAGATGCTCAACCCACTGAGTCACACAGGCACCCTGAAAAAGTGAGTTTTAAAATAGCTAGCCAGTCTGAAGCACAAATTGATTTTCCTAGTCACCAAATAATCATGTAAATCTTTGTCCCACATGCAGAACATATTCCCTTCCCTTCCAAAAGGAGACAGCTGAAAATCTCATTCCAACAAAGCCTCCATCTAAAGCAGGATTTTCTAGTCTTGTGCAGCCTTTTCTCTAAACTTCTGGATATGGTATATGAAAATAGAAGTTAACTTTCAGGAGACAGGTATAAGAATAATTAAAATAATATCATTTATAGTAGCGTATCATTGGAGGAGAATGAAGAAATTGTGGAGTATTCAAAATGATTTATTAATAATTAAAATAAATTAATTCAGCTACATCCAAAAATATAGTAAATTATAGAAACCTATTATACATGACTTGTATACAATTCTAACACATTTGTATAATAATATGTATAAATTATATAACAGTCAGTGTAAGAACTCGCTAGAATAAACACCCTGCTTAATTGAGTATGTTCTTTGAAATGTATATTTGGGTAGAAAGTGATTCCTTTTTAAAATTTTTTTTTTAACATTTATTCATTTTTGAGAGACAGAGAGAGACACAGTACAAGTGGGGGTGGGGCACAGAGCGAGGGAGACACAGAATCTGAAGCAGGCTCCAGGCTCGGGGCTGTCATCACAGCCCGATGCAGGGCTCAAACTCAGGAACAGTGAGATCATGACCTGAGCCAAAGTCAGACGTTTAACTGACTGAGCCACCCAGGTGTCCCTAGAAAGTGATTCGTTAAGCACAAATATGAATAGAGGTGTCTATGAAAGCAGAAAGAATTTGTTGTTCCGGGGAGCTGAGGTATAAAGAGCCAGAATACTGGGTAGCAGGCTGTGCATGCCACAGTGTGAATCTTCCCTATGACTCCAAATCTTTACTAAATTTGCAATACCTAAACAATATTTAAATGCAAGTGGATTTTGGAGTATCTAGAGAAGGGAGTTCATTTTAAAGCTCCGTGAAATGCAGACATGCAGAAGAGGGAGTACCAAGGCAAGGAGAAGCATGAGATGCCAATCGTAGAAACCTCACATATCATGAGAAGGGTTCTCACTCTCACCAGACCATGGAAGCAGTGTTCATACTGAATTTAACCAGATCATTGTGGGACAAGTGGATTCTAGTGAGCTTGTAGGTTGTATTGATTGTTTGGCACTTACACTCATAGTACGTCGTAAGCAGTGGAATAACTGCACATAAGAACACGCAAGGGTGATATTCACCTTGTATGTATGGCATGAACAGCAAAGGCAGTGATTAGTCAGAAATAATGTCAGCCATGATGTTGGAGCAGAGTTCTGAAGTTCCCCTGATATTCTAGGCATTACTCCTTTATTACGAAGTCCTGGGAAAGTCTAGATGTCCCAGGATAGTAGCCTGGGTAACAGTGAAGAACTAGAACAGTGCCCATTTACCAATGGGTATAAAAGAATTTCAATAGGTAACAAGTACTATGATCATATCTGTATGTGCCGGTGAAATTACAGCACTAGGCACTTAGATCCTGCAAGAAGTTACAGGTGACAGCCTGACAATAAAGAAGGAAAGGAAGTACCTTTTATTCTTTTCCTTTAACAGGAAGTCCTAGTCTCCTTCTTTGCAGTCATTTGTCATTACAACACCTGGGAATGGGTATACTCATCTTTCACCTAAGGAAGAAGGAGAATATAATATAAAGAAGTATCTCATCCAGGGAAGAAAAAAAGAGACAAGCAAATTCTAGTTTCAGAAAAATGTGGAAAGAAGTTGAACAAAAGAAGAGCACTTAGGAGAGAGCTGCTTGTAGCACAAACTTCCCTTCAGAGCTTCCAACATGGGCAGAGAGAACATGGGCAAGATGGGTCAATGGGATGGTTTTATCCCCACTTCAATGTTTAAGGAAGATATTCCACTAAGGCTATTTTTGTACCAACTTGGGGGCAACCATTAACAGAGCAAAAGAAAACAAAACAAAAAACTGTCCAAATTTGCTACTTAGGCCAAGAAGAAACTGATACAGCTTTCCCCAAGCATCTCAGCTGCCATGCCAATCTCAGCTGGAATGAGACTGGATTTTCCATATGCACTTGGGAATGTGGAGAAGAACCCACAAATGTGAGCCAAGATATGACTGTGATGTTGCCAGAAAAGGTTCACTTGGAGCAAACTGATCTTGGATTAAAGGACTGCCAGAGCTTGAAATTAGGTGGGAATTACAGTTGTATATCAGAGGGTCTACAACGGCAGTGAGAACCAAGGTTGGTCCTATTAAGTGGGGAGGACCGCTGGGTCCCAAATGAGTTGGAAAAGAATAAACCACCAGTTCAACAGTAGTAAAATTAAGATGCAAAATCCAGGAGGGCAAATAGAGCAGGTGGGCACGGGACATAACTAAGGAGACCAGAAGATAGAACTGTGAATCCTAACAACATCCTTTTGCTATCGTTATGGTCACATGAACCTCCTTTCTCCTCCATATACTCAGATGCAGTCTTGGAGTTGGGCAGCAGAAATGAGTGCTACTTTGAAAGACTAAACATCTCCGTAGAGGTGCATTCTAAATTATTGTCAGGGGCTGAGTTACCAAAATGGATTGGTAGGGAATGGAGTGCCCAGTCATCCAGGAGAATGGTACTCATAAGGTTTATTATGCAAAATATAAAGAAAATATATTCTTTTGGTACATATCAGTTTAATGTGAGTAAATGTGTGACCTCATAAGACAATAAAGAAGCAAGCCAATGAACTGTCAAAACTCAGCAGTTTGGAAACTTTCTAAAAAATGTTTTGTAATTATATGTAGTCCAAAAGTCTATAAGGTTCCACATGTTAGAACCAACTATGATTATTGTATTTATTTTTTTTTTTTGTTTTGTTTTGTTTTGTTTTTTTAAATTTTTTTTTCAACGTTTATTTATTTTCGGGACAGAGAGAGACACAGCATGAACGGGGGAGGGTCAGAGAGAGAGGGAAGCACAGAATCGGAAACAGGCTCCAGGCTCTGAGCCATCAGCCCAGAGCCTGACGCGGGGCTCGAACTCACGGACAGCGAGATCGTGACCTGGCTGAAGTTGGAGGCTTAACCGACTGCGCCACCCAGGCGCCCCTGATTATTGTATTTAAAGAACTGACAACAGATTAAAAAAATAAAAATATGCTTTCCTGTCCAAGAATATAGGCACTATGTAATTTATGATATTTTTATATTAAAATATTAAATGATTAATATATATAATAGTTTGTATTTGCAGTGAAAAATCTTAGCTAAGTAGAACATCATTTTCAACTGAGGTTTCTGCAAAACTATTTCACACTGTAGTTATTGTTTCATGGGAATCCATAGGGCTTAAATCATTTCTTTTGATTTCATATTCAGTATTATTGTTCATTTAGTGTTTTAACCTATGTTCTTTATTAGTTTCAATCACTGCCATCAGATTTTGACTTCAGTAATCACCTCCTCTCTCTCTTTTATCCTTAATGCCACTTTTTCCTTTAAGTGTACACCATTTACTTCAAAGTAGGGAAAAGATAAAAGGATTTATTAAGTGACTATTCTGTGTAAGGTTCTGTTCCAGCTAAAGAAGTATTAAAAAAGAAGAAGAAAGAAACAAAACAGTAGATCTTTGAGCTTCAGATTATACAAAGCCAGGACAAACTCTGTCACCCAAATTGCTACTAACAGAGATTTCTTAATAAATTGTATAATAACTCAGAACAATGCTTCATCAATATTAAGAAAGAAAGAAAGAAGGAAAGAAAGAAAAATAAAGAAAGAAAGAAAAGATTCTAAAACCAGGAGGACTGAATCCCATCAATGATTGCATGGAACTATGTCTTATTTCCCATGTTCATGAACTAGGAAAGGAAGTTTCCAGATGTCTACCTCATCATTTAAAAGTGGACATTTTAAGTTGTTATACCTGAACATATATTTTAAATGAAGTATGTGATGTTTAAATGAAGAAGTTAGGAATAAGGGACCAAGATGTCTTGATGCTTCTCCAGAGTGAAACATGGATGGATTAAATAAAGTCCTTTTTTTTTTCAGCTTTATTGACTTAAAGAAATCCATTCAATGACAAAGAAGTTATTTTTCCTTTTTAATAGGGAAATAATGGCTTATGAACCAAAAACAATCTGCTCAAGACAATTTTAAATATCTAGAGACTTATAATTGTGACATGAAATGAGAGTAAAGCAGTGTTTGCCCTTCATTTGCCAGAAAGGTCAAGTGTCTCAGAGCATTTAATTTAAAACAAAAAAAAATGCACAAAACACAACACTATTTCACCAGTTGAAATGGCTCTGGAGTCTTCCATCAACTTCAGGAATTAGTTTCAAAATGTTGTCTGCTTTCATTCAGTCTGCAACCAGCATGGAGCAGACCACCTGCTGTGAAATAAGGGTGTAGCGACCAACAGTTATTATAGCAGTAGCCATAAGTTTATTGCTTATTGGTACTAAACTTAAATCTTAGTAATTTTGAATTACTGAGTTAGCTTAGATTTATGGAGATGCACAATCATTTAGAATGGCATTCATTCCAGAAGGGTATATTATCTAAACCAATTTTCTTATAGTGATGCAATTGCAATACTATAGTTACGGTTGTATCAGCATTTCCATTATAAAGTCCTATTTTCAGGGTTTTATAATTTGACCATAAAAATTCTCTCCTTGTTGAAACTTGGCAAACAAGGTCTGAGGCATAGAACTGAGGTTTTTTTAATGAAATTTAAAAACACATACACACATGTTGATCTAGTCAGCCATCTTAGACTTTAACTCTGCAAACAACAATAAAAATACACCAAGTATATCTCGACAGATGGAAAGAGTGAAGAAAAGAACAATTACCTAAAACACCAAGGTGATGAAAATGGTCAATTTATACCAGTTGTACATTAAGTTTCTGTGAGGGTAAGAAGAACAATGGTTTGAAAGGAGGTTTGAAGAAGCAAGTGAAGAACCAACGCTAAAGAGCACCAATGACTGGGAAAGTCACTTCTCCAAGTATCAGGTCTCTCACCTGTGAGGTAGAAATAATTACACTTCCCAAAGAAGAGTGTGAGAATCAAGTAAGTAGACACAAAGATTGAAATTTTAAAAACACTCTATAATCATGCAATAGTATTTCTTCGGCTCGTAATACCTTCTTCTTAGAAATCTTAACTGTCCACACTCCTCATTTAGATTTATTATACCTACATAGATCTCTTCAAATGTGTTGTAAACTCCTAGAGTAAGAGTGCCTCTGTCTTTGTCACCAAGGTGGCACATAAAAATATTTGTTGAACTCATGGATTATTAAATTGGTTTTACGTTTGCCTTTCAAAACTAAAAGTGGTTGCCTATTTTGCAGAGTCAGCATTTCTAGTTGGAATCAATTCACCCTAAACACATGATGGTTGCCCTCTAGTGATCAACAGAGAATATGCACATGAAGTACCAAAGCCATAATCCTGTCTCTAAGAGACAGAGACAGGAAAGCATATTTTGTACAGTTTATGTAGTATATACCATGGATATGAGGACTTTATAAATCCAAATTATTCAATATAAAAGAGAGAGACCATTTCTCAGTGTTGTATTATGGCAATTAATGAAAACAAAACAAAACAAAACAAAACAAAACACAAGCTATGACAACAGACTGCCTACATTCCAGCCTGGCTCTACTACTTGCCAGCTTTGTAAACTAGCAAGATACCTAGTAACTCAGAGCTCCTGCTTCCCACCTACAAAATTAGGGATAATTGTAGCAACTGCAATTTGAAGGTTATTATAATAATTACATAAAATAATCCATGACAATCTTGGCTCATACTAATAGAAAAATGTTAGCTATCATTAGGTTGCTCTTTCTGCTGTCCCATTTTGAACACAATATTCTTTCCAAAATTGTCATTACTGAAGAGTATCTTCTGTAAATACTTTGTTTCAATAAGCTTAAATAAATCTAAAGTTTAAAAAACAAAGTTGAGTGCTACTCGCACCATGTAACATATAGCATATGTGGCCGCTTGTAATTAATTCTCACACTCAAGATATGAAAATGTAACTAAGAATCATAATATCCTGGCCTGATCACTGCATGAAGATACAGAAGCAAAGATATGGTCTTTCTTATTTAGAAATTTACATCCAACTGGTGGAAATGTTGGGCACTTTAGCAGTAGAGGCATAGAAGGTAAGTGCTGGAGTACAGTTATATGGGTTTCAATCTGATTTCTGTCATTCACTTGCTAATGAACTTCGAAAAGTTCTGTGCCTCAACTTCCCTATTTACATCATGGGAGGAATGTTCCTAAAGTATGTACAATAGGGTAGTAATTGGAACACGCAATAGATGTTAAGCATTATGGTTATAACTGTTTTTCACACCATCTTGGATTCTCATGCTTAACTAAAATGATAAATGTTGTCTATCTGAGCTTTCTTAGAGTTTGCATATTGGATAATGAAATGTCTAAGAAGCCCACCCCATTAGGATGTGTCCTTAGCAGACATAGAAAGCTATCCATGACAGCCAATCAGTGAGAAACTATGTATTTTCTTTGCTGGGGGATGGACAATGTAAACCCAGATAACTTATAACCTCCCAAATGTACAGAAAACCAACCATTTGTCTATTTCTCAATGGGATTTCAACTCTCTGGGCCTTCTCACACTCAGAGAGTAGAAAAAATCTCATATGAAATTTAACTCCAAGGTATGCTAAATTTTCTAAAAGGAGTATTTTATGGCTTGCGAGGAAGGAGAATAATTTTCCATAAATTTCTGAAGAAATGTGAACTTTTTCTAGTGATCTATTTATCCAAGGAGTAAATTCTGAGGTCAAAACTTCAAAGTGAACTCTATATGAGACTGTTGTGTTAGAAAGAAAAATAAGAGAGACTATAATTTAGGGAGGCTGTCATTCTATAGGATATGCTAGAGAACTGGAAACATACTGTCTTCCGTGAGTCAAGAACATGGGTCATACAGGCAGGGAGGGGGCACAATATATAGAGATATTATCTAGAAAATGGTAAATGCCTTTTGAGAAGTTGCTTGTCTCTCACCTGGCAAGGATCATCTCCCTAGTACTCATGCTCTCATATATCAAGTTCTACCTAGTTACCTGTATGAAATAGGGATGCATGGAAGAAGAAGATTATGCAAACAAAGTATAATTATTGAGAGAGGTGTTGCCTTGAGAAAACTATTCCAAGGGCGTGCCTCGATGAGAGAGAGAGAAGTCTGATGGTGATGAAGGACCACTCACAAGGGGTCACCTTTGTGGTTCACTTCAATTAACATTATAGGTGGATGGTCCTCAATTCTACTATTTGAAATTAAACAGGCATATATTCAATATACATAATGGATAGTTGCTAAATTTGAAGACTAGAATTCAAACATAAAAATACATACATGTTGTTAAACGGATTATGGTTTAATGGAAGACACCGAAAAAAAAAATCTAAAGTTTCAATAGGATGCCTGGTTGGCTCAGTCAGTTAAGTGTCTGACTCTTGATTTCAGCTCAGGTCATGATCTCATTGTTTGTGAGTTCGAGCCCCACATTGGGCTCTGTGCTGACAGTGGGGAGCCTCCTTGGGATTCTCTTTCCCTCTCTCTGCCCGTCCTCCACTCATGCTTTTTTTTTTTTTCTCTCTCAAAATAAATAAATGAACTTTAAAAAAACCCTAAATATTCTAATAAAATATGATAAGAACTTTTAAAAAAAGTGGGCAAATCATACTTTGAGGGTACTCAAGAGGGAAAATAAGTGTTGAGAGGAAGTCCAGAGATATTTTCTGAAGGAAAAGGGATTTAATTGAAGCTTTTAGGGACAAAAAATTTTCAACAGTTGATGAAACATGTTACTGATCAGTAAACATGTTACTGATTGAATAGGAAACATGTTACTGATTGAATAGGAAACACAATCAAAAGGTTTTTGTTAGCAGGGACCCCCTCCTTCCAACCCCATTTTCATTCTGCAGTATACTTGGCTGAGCCTCAGGCACAGACACATGATGTTGATTAGTATTTACTCATGATGATCCAACCTCACGTTGGATGACCCAGTCACAAAAGGTGGGCATAACATGACTTTGGTAGCCTTTTTTGAAACACAGAATTTAAAAGGTAAATCCTGATGTTATGTTGGAGTAAAACTAGCAAATCAGTACACACTTGTTAGGATTTGGGCTACTTTTTTGACAGAAGAGTAGAAAAGAAATTCATTTACTTAAGAACTATTTAAGAACGGACTATTCCTGAAACAGTGTGTAGTCCCTGCCTTCACATATCTTATAGTGCAATGAAAAATTTACACCAGCAAGTTGTCCAATAAAAAGGAACAAGATGGGGGTATGCCTGGCCGGCTCAGTCAGTAGAGCATGGGACTCTTAATATCAGGGCAGTGAGTTCAAGCCTGACATTGGGGATAGAGTTTACTTTAAAAAGAGGAGCAAGATGATCTGTAACATAAATATAGCATATGCTGGACATTGGTAGTTTATAATATCAGGCATTTAATTCAGGTATAATTCAAGGAATCTAGCCTACGGAAAAATATCATAAGTGGTAGTGATATAAAGGATGAATAGGTGTTACTTGTAGTAGAAATAAGCTAAAAGTTAGTTAGGCAAAGATATCAAGCAGGAAGAGAGATAGATATTAGATGGGGATAGAAATAGAGTGTCAAGTACATGGCAGTGGGAATGGTTTATAATAGGTACAGACAATAAAGGGTTGCATCAAAATAATGAACAAAAGTCAATCTTTTTGTTATCATCACCATGCATTAATAATTCTAAACACTGTCAGTGATAAAATACCATTACCCCCAAACTCTTTGTTGGTCTTCCTTCTAAACAATTACTACAGATATCAGTCAGTTAAAAAATCTAATAGACACTTTATTTCTACATGAAAATTAATTTGGAGAAATCCCAGTTATACAACCAGCCCTCAACACATATCAATTCAGCTGCATGTTTTCATTTCTTTTTTTTTTTTTTAATTTTTTTTTCAACGTTTATTTATTTTTGGGACAGAGAGAGACAGAGCATGAACGGGGGAGGGGCAGAGAGAGAGGGAGACACAGAATCGGAAACAGGCTCCAGGCTCTGAGCTATCAGCACAGAGCCCGACGCGGGGCTCGAACTCACGGACCGCGAGATCGTGACCTGGCTGAAGTCGGACGCTTGACCGACTGCGCCACCCAGGCGCCCCTCATTTCAAGAGTAATTTAATAACACTTGAGTATCATCTGTGTTCATTTCAAACATAGTCACTGTCTCCAACCTGAGTGGCACAAAATATTCCTCTGTACAAACAACAGATTTGAAATAAACAACATTAGCACAGTAATTATAGAGATGAAGGAACAGAACTTGACTTACTATAATTCTGTGATTCTATATGGTTGTTGAAGTTTTAATTTGAATTTAATATTGAAAATAGTCAAAGAGTGTGAACTGTCAGGTGTAACGTATATGAATACATACGTACATATGATCAAATTCTACATAAAAGGTGGAATATCTTCCCAAATTACCTGATGTAGGCCTCAAATGTAGAGGAACACCACCTGATGGAAGAAGTATCCCAGGCAGAATGAACAGCATATGTGAATTCACGGAGCTGAGCGATTGCAGTATGTTCTTGGGACAGCTTCAGGTACCTCAGTGTGGCTGCATCAGGAAATGCAAGTGAGCGGATGCCAGGAGTTAGGTTACACAAAATCATGCAGAAACCTGGGAGCGATGTTTTGAAATTTGAACTTGAACTCATGGGCAACTGGGAGACGTGGAAGAATTTCGAGTGTAATTAGCATGATCGTTCGCACTTTCCAGAGATAATAATGACCACATTGTAAGAATGGGTCATGGGGATGATATTGAGCACATTAGTTATGTGAATGCTGTCATTTCAGTGAGAGAAAATAGTCCTCTGAATTAAGGTAGTAAATCTGGGGTGAAAGAAAAATACAGGTGGAGAGAGAAGAATTCTAGTGTTGCCAATATTTTGACTTGGAAAACTGAGTGGGTGCCAGGGTAGGACATTCAAGACAGAGGATCATTTTGGTCAGAGGTTATGTGACTTTTCACTGGGATCCAGAAACAGAGGTGTCTTGGAGGCACGTGAATATATTACCCAGAGGCTGAAGACAGATCTAGAAAGACATGTAGATTTGAGAATCTGAGCATAGAGATGTTTGGCTAGTTGAAGCTCTTTGGGCTGTGCCCTCTAATTAGAAGCTCTGTGTTCCAGATCCCCATGCTGCATCTTGAGTCTCTACCACCATAACTTCTATCACCACCTTTTACTAACTCTGTGTCCTTAGGTAATTTAATCTCTCTGGGCCTCAGTTCCCTGTAACCCAACATTTGTCATACAGTAGGGGGAGGTCATATTTTGAACGTTCTTAAAATATTTCTCCACATTTTTTTTCTATGCGCTTCATAAGCTGCCTGGTTTTTTTCCAATTAGAAAGACTTTCTTTGATTTAGATTGTTGGTATCTCCAAGATTTCCCATGTAAAAGCAAATTCCCTTGGGATGTTAATGAATAAGAATCAGGGGGTGCCTGAGTGGCTCAGTCGGTTAAGCATCCGAATGTCGTTTGTCTCAGCTCATGATCTCACATTTTGTGAGTTCGAGCCCCACATCAGGCTCTGTGCTGACAACTCACAACTGTGCTTAGGATTTTCTCTCTCCTTCTCTTTCTATCCCTCCCCCACTCGTCCTCTCTCTCTCTCCCTATAAATAAATAAATAAATAAATAAATAAATAAAACATATAATGTAACAATAATCAGTTAATAATCAAATAGTGCTTACGATGTGCCAGACACCATGACAAATAATTTGCATATTTTAATTCACTCAGCCCCTTAAAAGTCCTTTAGATGGGTGTTTTCTCACTCATATTACAAATGAGAAAACTGAGGAAAGAGAGGTCAAGAAATTTGCTCAAGTTCTCACAGTTAGTGGCTGTATTTGAACACTAGCTCCAGAGTCCACGTTCATTACCATTAATCTACATGATTACTAATTACGTTAGTGGGATGAGTTGTTAATGAGGAATTACTTTAGTCAGGTCATATTGTCTGATAAGTGCAATAGTTTATAGAGTGAGATTTTTCTAGAATGGGATACAGGGAAGATGAACTTTTGTAGGAAGAAGTAAAACTATAGTTCTGTTTAATGCTTGGGTCAGGTACTGAGTCAGACACTGCACTTGACATCTAGGTACACGCGCCTGATGGAAGAAATGTAAATGGACTCAAGATAGTCACAAAAGAAATAGGAGTCCATTAAAGACACTTTTCTGATGCTTAATATTGACAGCACCTGTCTGCCCCTAAGTTTTCCAAACCACTACATGTTTACCCATTTGTATTTCAGCAGGGAACTTACCTACATGATATGGTACCAAGTTCTCCATTAATTTGATGAAAAGTGAGAGAGTCTTTAGGGACAAAGAATCTGTAGAACATTTCAAATATTTTCTAGCACTTTCCCCTCCCTGTCTCCATTTGTTTTCATTTAGCTCGCTTTATCTTGATTCTGTTGTAACAGATGCCGATAGAGTTTTTGACACTGAGAATGCCAGATCTATCATTAATGTGTTGCCAAACTGGGGAAGATTTACTAACAATATGTTTTGCCTGCATCAGTTTGCTTTTTTTAATAGAGAAGCTCATTTGAATAACATCTGAATAAAGGAGTTAATAATAGTAGCCTAGAAGGGAGAGCCAGATTGGATTACTGAGTAACTGACCCGAATCTTCACCCTGAATTAAAATTGAATGGAATTAGAATAATTTTGGAAGCACAGAAGGTTCTGTCAATTCTAAACCCGCCTTCATCCTTCCCCTGCTTCCCCTCCTCCTACCATATTTTTAACATAGTGCTCACCTTTGCCCCTCCAGGCTTTACCTGAGAGTTAAGGAAGGATATCTTGTCCTGACATTAAAATTATTTTGTTGTATCTGCAAAAATATTATTCTAAAATTGGTTACAAATTTTAATTCCTCAGAAATGATGCATCAAGTATTTCATGATATGTATTTAATGACTAAAATTAATAAGGGCCATTAAGGAAATCATTTTATTTTCCTTTTTTAAAATTTGAATATTAATAATGTTGCAATGTTGTAATCAGTTTGTTGTTTGTCAGGGGGTGGGGGACAGGGTAGAAAGAGAGAAAGAGAGGGAGAGAAAGAAGTGAGGGAGAATTTCTGGAAGGAAGGCATTCAGACCTATCTATTTATAACAGCATTAACACAAATTTGCTGTAAGACAATTGTCTCTTGAGAAATATAAGATGAGCTTGTCTTTAAATACAATAAAATACAAAAGGTACAAAGCTCAAAAGAAGATATCCATGTGGGAAGTATTTGAAAGAGCTATCTTATTTCACAACCAATTTACTCGAATTGAATATGTAAGCTTTGTTGTTGTGTTAACTTTTTTGAAGCATTAAATACAGACAAGTTCAAAAATCCCAAATGTACCCCATGATGAGTGCACCCATTGAACTAGCACCCTTTAGAAAAGGGGCTCCTGTGTGGCTCAGTCAGTTAAGCATCTGACTTCTGCTCAGATCATGATCTCACAGTTCATGGGTTTGAGCCCTGCATCAGGCTCTGGGCTGACAGCTCAGAGCCTGGAGCTTGCTTCAGTTTCTCACCCTCCCTCTCTCTCTCTCTCTCTCTCTCTCTCTGCTCCTCCCCCACTTTCTCTCTCTCTCTGTCTCTCTCTCTCAAAAAATGAATAAACAGTAAAAAAATTTTAAATAAAAGGTAACCATTATTTGACTACAATTCCCATAGATTCATTTTGTGGATTTTGAATTTTATACCAGAAATATCTGACAATTTATAATCTTGGAAGTCCAGCATCTTTCAGCCAACATCATGTTTGTGAGATTCAGCCATATATATATGTTTAGCAATAGATTGTTCATGTCCATGCTCAGATGTATGAATACGCCATCATTTATTTGCCCATTTTACTGTTGAAAAAAATTGAGTTGTTTCCAATGTATGCCTATTATAGTGTTGCCGTAGATATTCTGTATGCCACTTTCAGTCAACATATATAGGTTTGTTAGGTATTTGAAATTAAGTCAACATATATAGATTTTGTTAGGTATTTAAAATTAAAAACTTTTTTAAAAAGTTATCACAAACTTAAGAAAACACTGATTGTTCCTAGACTTTTGTTTGGCTGGCAAGTTCAAGGTGCTGCTCATAAGCACATACTCTGTGCCTAATAGTCTCTCATTTTTCATTTGTCATGAATTTATGTCAAACTCTCAAACTCTTCCTGGAAACACTTCCACTTCTTACATAAAGCTGCACTGTTTTCTAAACTATTGCACTTTCCTTGAAAAACAGCAAAAAAAAAAAAAGAAAAAAAAAAAAAAAGCTTTGATTTAGTATAAAAATGGCCATTAAGTGAAATTTCTGACATGCCCAAATCAATAAATAAGCATGTTTGAGAGCAGTTTGAGAAAAATTAAGAGACAAAACAACAAAGTTAATTTCTTTAATAGCTATGTTAAGAAATCAAAACAAAATGTAACTCTGTGAGGTAGTCTCTCTAAAAGATTTTGTAATCATAAAATCTACCCTACTTGTATTTCTCTTTCCATTCAGCTTTCTACCTGATCTTCTAAATGAACTACTGTTTTTTCAGTATTTTCTCAAAAAAGTTACATTGTAAAACAATTAGAAAAAAAGTCAAACTTATAAAAATTAAATTAAAATACTTGTTTAGACACAAGTAAGGGCTGTGATTAAAGTGCCAAACTTTAGGAAGATAAACCAAAAAATGCTATAGTATTTGGGATTTTGTGAAATACTTATTATCCTGGAATATAGATCTGTACCAAATAGCTCAATTAATCATTAGCCTGTTGATGGGGGGAAATATTTAAAAGCAATAGAGTAAAAAAGAGAAATTTTAAATAGCACAGCTGTGAAAAATAATAATAGAAAATAGAAAGTAGACTACATAAGGCAATTTCGAAAGCCTTTCTTTAAGATTAAATACAGTTTCAAAGTGTAACGTACATTAATATGAAACATATACTACATGAAAAATTCAGATAGGGTTCTGAGGTAGACTCAACAGCTGAAAGAAGGAGAATGTCATGCTTTATTTTTGTAAATGTGTTCAAGCTCATTTAACTAGAAAAAAAATTTAAATGTGAAATTGCCAATTTAGCAAATATTCAATGTGTGGTTAGACATTTCCAAATAGCCTTAGAACATAAATTGGCCAAAAATTGAGACAATTGATGGCCCTTTAAATAAAGCAACCAAAAGGGCATCTGATCTCTACAGTTTAGGAGTCCAGAGATAAGAAAATGTATAGATATTGTAAGTAAAAGGACCATTAAGAGAACTAATATCCCACATTGGCAAAATTAAAAAGGATAACGATGACAAATCTATCCAATGATTTTACTCCAAGAGAGGCATTAGCACCCACGAATTTGCTATCCTTCCTCCCATCTCCCTAGAAAGATGTAATTGTGGATGGACAATAATACAACTTTATTATGTTTGTAGATATCTATATCTGTATCTATCCCACTACAGTAGAACACTAGATACCTCAGAGAAAAAAAAAATTAACTGCTTGAAAAGCAAAAAGGAAGGAAAATTGAGTTTTAATATTAAAAAAGAGATAAAGGAATTTTGTATTAAAGTAGGAATGACTGGTTAGGCCAGAATGTGAAGGAAAGATAATGAAAGACAAATGTGAGGGTATACAATAAGTTATAAAAGCCTTGAGGGGAAATAAACTTTACCTTAGTTTAATCAAACCACTCGAGAACTGAAAATACCTCTCCCCCATATTTTGAGGTCAGTATCAGAAGAAAATTTTGTATTGTCTGTGGTACAACTCCTACCAACATAACGGTTGAAATTTGCTCCAAGGTAAAATGTACTGTATCGCCTACACACGGTCAGTTTACAGCAGGTATAGACACTAGAATGCATACACAATGAATGGCTCCAGAAATTACCAAAGAGCTTTTGCTTCACAACAGCAGATTAATGATACCATCTGACCTAGGAAACACTATGAGTTAGTAACTTTTATATTTAGGATCCTTTCCATCACTCTTCGTCCATCCACCACGTTTCTACTTCCTGTCACTCTTTTCCATCCCTAACAAATACCATAAATGTCATTATCTCAGTTTCAAACCCTCAGAACTACAAAGTAATTATTAGCTCACATATGGGGGATCAATTTGTGGTGGACATGCACCACCCATCGGTTCATTCCACACCTATCTAGAGTCTGCAAATGAAATCGTGAAAAGTTAAATAACAATAAGCCGGGGTAACCTTCTGTGAAGGTTGCTATTAGACTAGTCTATCCACTTTGGCAATGAAAATACAAACTAAAATAATGGTTACATCCCCTCGTCTAAGACACTCCCTACTAACACCTAAAGGGTAATCTTTTAATTTAGGGCTTTAATACATTTGTGGACTTTTCAATTGCATATGATTATAAAATCCAATTTTAACACAGCTTTATATGCAAGGTACCTGATATTAAGCATTAACATATACAAATACGTTTTTAAAACTATGTTTGAAGCTATGCATGACAGTTAAAAACCATAGTGAAGTACTAGGTTACACAGCAGCCCATTGGAGTCTCACGTTTCTTAGGGTTTCAATAATAGTCTCATGGAAAAGGACTATATGTTAACCTCTGAACACCTTTGTGGTATGGAGTCATGCCTGCACCAGCTCTGTTGATTCTTTTATATATATATATATATATATATATATATATATATATATGGAATTTATTGTCAAATTGGTTTCCATACAACACCCAGTGCTCATCCCAAAAATGCCTTCTTCAATGCCCATCACCTACCCTCCCCTCCCTCTCACCCCCATCAACCCTCAGTTTGTTCTCAGGTTTTAAGAGTCTCTTATGCTTTGGCTCTCTCCCACTCTAACCTCTTTTTTTGTTGTTGAGCCCTGGACAACAGACCGCGGCTCTGTTGATTCTTAAGGGGTCTGCACACATCAGCTGAGGAAATGAAATGGTGGAATTGTGGTATTCTATACTTTCCTTTTAAATGTGAAAGCCCCTTCAAAAGTACTCAGTAAGAGAGGCACCTGGGTGGCTCAGTCGGTTAAGCGTCCGACTCGGTTTCAGCTTGGGTCATGATCTCACGGTTTGTGGGTTCAAGCCCCACATCAGGCTCTGTGCTGATAGTGTGGAACCTGCTTGGGATTCTCTCTCTCTCTCTCTCTCTCTTTCTCTGACACTCCCATGTGCTATCTGTCTCTCTCAAAACAAAGAAATAAACTTAAAAAAATACTCAGTAAGATACATGCATACTGTCTTTTGACTCTTTTTAAAATGTAACAAAAGGAGGATTTAAATTCCCCTAGATTTAAAAGGAAAGATTATATTTATTAAAATGAATATTTTCCATATATAGGAGCAAGAGGTTTTAGACCATCTCTATATTTCTATGTGAAACAAGCAACAACAAAAACAAGAAAAAGATAACTTCTGGATAAGCAATATCTGTAAGAATTCCTATCATTCAGAAACTTTAATTTCTCATTTGTATTTTATACATGTATCTATCATGCATTTATTTAGTTGTCAAAACTTGGTTGCACAGGAGCTTCTGGGTGGCTCAGTTAGTTAAGCATCTGACTTCAACTCAGGTCATGATTGGAGGTCTGTGAGTTTGAGCCCCGGATTGGGCTCTGTGCTCACAGCTCAGAGCCTGGAGTCTGTTTCAGATTCTGTGTCTTCCTCCTTCTCTGACCTTCCCCCACCCCCATGTTCTGTTTCTCTCTGTCTCTCAAAAATGAATAAACATTTAAAAATTTAAAAAAAAACACCCTTGGTTGTACAGACACCATATTTTAGGGGCTAGAGAGGTAGAGATGAATACAGGTCTTCTTTTTGTAATCAAAGGATTCCTTACTTTCAACAACAAACTTCCTGAAATAATTGGAATTCAACATGGTTGATCAATCCCATTAGGTGTCACTGTTCACAACCTTTTGCCTAGTCTAAACCCCAAGGTTTCTTTGGTGTACGTTGTGTAAAAAAACAAAACAAATAATAAAACAAAAGATTCTAAACCCTAAAATGGTCAAAATATCTTTAATTTATGGGTGAAAGTCTCAAAGAAAAACTTTACTAAAAAGTCAATTAAGGTGTTTCTTGGGGTTCCTGGGTAGTTCAGTCGGTTAAGCGACCGACTTCAGCTCAGGTCATGATCTCACAGTTCTTGAGTTCAAGCCCTGCATTGGGCTCTGTGCTGACATCTCAAAGCCTGGAGCCTCCTTCAGATTCTGTGACTCCCTCTCTCTCTGCCCCTGCCCTACTCATGCTCTGTGTCTCTTTCTCTCTCAAAAATAAATAAACATTAAAAATTTTTCAAAAAAAATTAAGGCGTTACTACAACTGTATGTTAAGTGCACCAGGAAAAACACACCTTTTATTCCACTTTGATTTGGTCATTCATTCATTCAGCAATGGTAAGCTCAATATGGTAAGCTCAAACTGTGGTCTCAGAATGTGCTGTTTTGGGGAATACAGCAATATATAAGAATCGTTTTCCTTTGTGTTTAACAGGGAATGTAGTTAAATAATGAAATAATAATTCTGTAATGTCACAAACATGTGGAAGCAATGAATGAGATTAATCGATCTTGAAGTGTTTGTGATTTATTTGAACACATGATGGACCTTTAAAAAGGACCTTTAATAAGGTCTTCTGAATTGAATGGTTTCCTTACTACTTTGAGAAACCTAGAAGAAATGAGAGGGGACAGAGAAGGAAGGGACATATTGGAAAGGAGCACAGAAAAGGCATGAAACACTTACTGTGCAACATTGCTAGTCTGTCATGCATGAAACAGATATAACACATGCAAATAGATAAATTTTACAAACCATACATGCACAGGGCACAAGGGGGATAGACTACAGAAAAGTGGAAAATGTTGAAGTTTTCTTTCAAGGAAGGAAATTCTAGATCTATTTTGGATTTTTTAAAAATCTTCTCCTGCTTTTTTGAGGCATGTTTGATAAAATGTGTATAAATTTAAGTTGTAGAATTTGTAGAAACCATTTGTGGAAACTATAGATGAAGAATTTGTAGAAGTCATAGATGTACAGAGCACAAGGGGGATATATAATAAGACTACAAAGAGGTGAAAAATGTTGAAGCTTTCTTTTAAGAAAGGAATTTCTAATCTATTTTGGATTTTTTAAAAATCTCCTGTTTTTTTTTGAGGAATGTTTGGTAAAATGTGTATATATTTAGGTTGTACGATGTGATTTTTTAAAAGGTGTATATATGATGATTTAATATATGTATACCTTGTGGAAAGATTGCCACAGTCAAGTTAATTAATACATGCATCACCTTACAGAGTTACCTTTGTGTTGTGTATGTGTGCTGAGAACACTTAACAGTTACTCTCTTAGCTAACTTCAAATATAAATACAGTATTATTAATAATAATTGTCATGCTGTATTTTAGATCCCCAAAACTTATTCATCTTATAACTAAAAGTTTCTACCCTTTGACCAACATCTCCCCTTTTTCTCGCCCCTCGGCCCCTGGCAACTACTATTCTATTCTCTGGTTCTACGAAGTCATGCACAGAAAAACAAATATTGTATGATCTTACTTATATGTGGAATCTAAAATAGTCTGTATATATTTTGAAGGCAAAAATTACCTATGAGGGTACAGGTTGATTGGAAGCATATATTATAGGAATAATGGAAAGTGATAGAAAGGATAAGCGATCTGATGCATATATAAAACTTGCCAAAAAACAGAGTAATAGTAAAAGGCATGAAGGTTACCAAAAGCGGTGTGTATATGCTGTTCTGTACCATCTCAAGAGCACAATGATAGTTTTTCTACTTGATATACCTGATATTATATATGTATATTTAAATTGCTTGTGCATCCAGATATGATTACACCTGTATTCAATTTTTAGATTATCATTGGTTATTCCATAAAGCTCACCATTAAACTTCAAGATCAACAATGAATTAATTTTGGATGTAGGGAATCTCTGGACTTGGGGAGATAGCTTTAAGAAAGTAGGGGCCTTACAGCCTAAAATCTGCAGTATCACCACTTTACTGCCTACTGATGAACTCCAAGAGAATGTAGACTTCTCATCTAACAACCTAGAGTCTAGACACAATGTTGATATTAGAGTGGATCACTCATCTCAACTAACCTATTGTGTGGCCTTCACTAAGTCTGTCAGTGACTGATATGCTCTTCCTTAAAATAGAAATAATACCTACAATAAACTTCAGAGCAAAGTCAAAGACACTAATGAATACCATAGTTATCACCAAGTCCCATTAAGTGCATCTCCATTCCCAGGAGTTTGGAATAAAAAAGTTGTCATCAAGTATAGCATCAAAAACACAATCTGCAGACATAGCAGGATACCTGTTTCTTTTTCCAGGTTCATCATTATTTTTAGTCACAGACTTGACTGAGAAACCAGTAAATACGAACCACCAAAATGAGAGAGGCAAAACAACAAAGTACAAGATGCCTAGAGCAATAAAGAGATTTTAATTCTTTTTTAAAAAGGATCCATCTCTCTAGTGTCTGTTTATGATGGACAGTTTGAGAGAAGACCATTCTTAGAAGAATCCAGCAACATAAAAATGTAACATTCAGTAAACGAACACATCCCCCATCATGCTGGCAGGGCCTCCTTCACTGAGAGCACAGAATACTACTCAGGAATGTGGCAATGGATCACTTGGACAGACTTGTCGCTGTGGGGGTGTCTCACTGCATTATTTGTTTCTTTCCCCCTCATTTATGTGGATGCTATCTGCCCTGGCTCTTGATTTTTTAGGGTCAGAGTCCCTGTATACACACTTACTTTTGCCATGATTATTGCAAAATTCCTTTAGCAGTTTATATTTTCCATATTCAATTATATTTATTACCTTATGCCACGACAGCCTTATGATATAAAGGAATTATCCACTATGATGATTGCAAACAAACACGTGCAAATTGAGAGGAAAAATAAATAAATATTGTATATCATTAGCAGTAAGTGAAACACATTCAGGTTCTAAACACAGCTCTGGCCAAATCATATTCAGCCAACAATTATTCACTTCTCTGTATGTTGCTGATCACCCATGATCTCATTTTCTCTGGGCTCCATCCATCTCCTTCTCCCTACTGCCCTAATGACATTCTTCTCTTAAGACTTACAAATAAAATCTGTTTATTTATTTTCATTTATTACTTCTTCAGTCAACTTCTCAAAAATGTCTGTGCTAGTCTTTCCTATCCAACCTTTTCAGTTCTTCTTTCAAACTCTTTCTTCAGTTCTGACCAAATCATTCTGATTGAGTCTATTCTTGGACAAAATTTCTTCCTTTAGAAATCTCTTCCTGACCTACTGTGTTCCCTTATGAATTCTGTATCCAGATATTAATAGAGCTCCTGTCACTTTCTTGAGTTTATCAGGCACTCTAATGTCAACCTAAGTATCTGTCAGAGAATCTGAAAAGCTAGGAGCCTGCTGAGACCTGCATTTAAAATGTTATGTAATGCAGATTGCATTACTGGTACATCTTAGCACGAATGCCCACTGTAGAAGTGTCAGGCACTGGAGAAGACATCAGAATTAATATGAACTAACCTGAACAACTATTAATTAATTAATTCATTCATTCATTTATTCATTCATTTTTTCATTCATTTTCATTTATTTTGGTTATTGTTTCTCTAAGCCTGTTCATCTCCCTCTTTTATCTCCTAGTGTCTTAAAGTTAATGCTTTGTAAAGTATTCTTTGTAAGCTAGAAGAAAACCAGTCAGTAAGGCTTTTTGTCCAAAGGGTGAACAACATTAAGTTTGTGCTATACTTTTATCCATGGAAGGTTGAAGTGAAATGATATAAACGGAAACAGTCTGACAAAATCTGGGTGCAGAGAATCTGATGCCAAATAAAGTAATAATTCAGTTACCTAGATGTCATTTTTCATGTCCCCTCAAGTATACTAAATAGAAACAAGAGCCTGGAAGAAAGAAAATACAAGCAAACAAACAATTGCAATCATATAAAAAGGATTCCACAAAACCAATCCGCTTAAAAATCAAACTTAATTATAAAGGATTTTTTCAAAAACTATTAAAAAATATTTTTATTTTATAAGATATATAATTATAAAAAGCTGGATTATGTTACATATTAAAAATGTAATTTGAAAGTGTGGGAAGGCTTTGGGTTCTGGAGACAGCCTACTAACCTCACATCAACTCTGATATTGACAAAGAAAAGAAAATCTACAGAACATAGTTCCAAGCATTAAAGATCGTGTAGGGTCTTGCCCCTTTTTGATTGTGATAAATGACCAGAATATGATAGCAAACTTTCAGAATAGCATTGTACTAGAATTTCTCTGTGAGTTTTTGCTGCATAACAAACCACTCCAAAACACAGCGACTGAAAATAACCATTCCTCATTTAGCTCACAATTCTGCTGGGCAGTCCTACAGGTCTGGACAAATTTATCTGATCTTGACTGGGTTAGTTCTTGATGAAAACATAGAGGCATAGAAAACATAGAGGCAGCTGGTACATTTTCTAGGGCTGGCTAGTCCCAGAAGGCCTCGCTCACATATGTAGTGGTTGGCTGGCCATGAGCTGGGCAATGAGCATGACTGGGCCACATGTCTTTCATCATCCAGTAGGCTAGCATAGTTACTCACATGGTGGCATTTTTTTCAACCCAAGAAAGGAAGTCACAAAGCCTCTTATAATTTAGGTTTAGAACTAGCGCAATCTCACTACTGCTAATTTCTGTTGATTAAAACAAATATTAAAGCCTCCTTAAATTCAAGGAGTGAAGAAACAGGTTTTGTCTTTTGGAAGAGCTTAAAGTATTGTGAAGGTAATTTTTTTTTTTTTTTGCAATATACCATACAGAGAACAGTAAAGTCATAGAAGTCGAAAATGGTATCAAAGAGTGAAAAAAAAAAAAAAACAAAAAGAAGAAAAATTTGTGTATGAAGCTATTCACACATATTTCAAAAATATAACAGCAGAAAATTTTGAGGTTTAAAGAATAGCTTAGCTTTTGCTATAGCTATTATGAAGCTAGTAAGTGTAGCAATTCTTTATAAGTGATATGGTTTTCAATAACAACGACTGGTAATGTTATCATCTAAAAAGAAAAAAAACAAAAACAAAAAACCCAGTAGGGGCCCCTGGATAGTTCAGTTGGTTAAGCGTCTGACTTGATTTCAGCTCAAGTCATGATTTCACAGTTCCTGGGATTGAGCCCCACACTGGGCTCTCCACTGTCAGAGTGGAACCTGCTTGGGATTTTCTCTCTCCCTCTCTCCTTCTCTGTCTCTAAAAATAAATAAATAAACTTTAAAAAATAAAAAATTTAAAATAAAAAAAGCAGTAAGATAGCACAATTCCTTCCATGGCATAACTAAATAAATGAGGTAAACAATTTGTCATGTCAAGCATATGCAAAGTTCTGCATTCGATATTAAGTCTAAATTGGTAAATAAAACAGTCCAAGTCTTCACCTTCTTGGACCATGCAATCTGCTGGGTGAGATGATAAAACAAAGAAATAATCACCTATCTGCCATCAGCAAAGACCAGTATGATGAAAACAAGAGGGTTCTGATGTAGAAATTGAAAGGAAGGGGATGATACCTTTACATAAAGTGTTCCAGATGGCATCTCTGAGGAAATCGCATAGTAGCCATGGCTTAGATAATGATTAAGAATATTATAATGAACACTGCTTTAAAATACTATGTTTATATGAATATTAGAGTTATTGATGACCACAGAAATGATCTACTCAATTCCTTTACTTTATAGCTGAAAAACAACTGGAGTTTAGACAAGAGAAATGATTTGTTGATGTGGTCACAGTAGCAGGGGATGATTTGGGAGCAGGCCTAGTTTAGCATGTGCCTTTACACCATTGTGCACGTTCTCCCTTTATTCCCCAACACAACTCTGCACGTGTTGTTACTCATTTGTGAGTTCAATAAATCCTGGCACAACACTAAAGAATATTGATTTCAGGGATTCTGCTGTGCAAGTGCAGGCTGATAAAATATAGTGAAGGAGTTGCAGGAAAACATAGCAATCAAAAGACTTCAGTCTAGGACACATTCTGACTTGGTTAAACCCAGCTCTGCAGTTTAATGAAATTAAATCCAGTTGAATCCAGCAGCTACCTGGTCGCAGGCCACTTTGTGCCTTGGTTTCCTTATCTGTAAAATGGGAATAAATAAATTGGTACTTAATTCATAGGCTTAGTGTGAAGATCAACTGAATCAGCAACTGCAAAGCACTTAGGCCAGTGCTTGACCCTTAGTACATCTCCAATAAACGTCGGCGATTATTATTCTAATGTTTATGCATTAGGCCTGAGTTTGGACCCTAGCCACCTTTTCATAGCAATCTAACTATGAGATTGAGAGGAGAAAAGAAATGAATGAACTAATGGAGGGATTAGAACTGAGAAAGTTCTGACATTTCAAATAATAGCATGGGAGCATATTGCCAAAACTTTTCATTTCCTAGTGTCTTACCCTGTTTCTTCTTCCAAATGCTGCAGGACATTCATTGTAGGAATAATAATTACATACAAAAACCACCAACAGACCATTGTTGTCAAAGCCCTGCAAGAATTGAGTGATTGATGCCTGTCATTAATTCACATCCTGATCACAATGAGGACATTTTGGTAGCCAGATGGAGTGTGGGTACAGTTCATGCATTCTCCTTCCCACTGCACACGCACACACACTCAGAAGCTGCAAATGCCCTTCCTGTATGTGAATACTTGGGAGCTGTCATGAGTATACACTCAGATGTTACGATATTTTAGATTTATGTTAATATGTCACAGGGTTAACATGAGAAGTCAGGAAGTGCCATTCATATATGGCTTTGGTGACAACTTCTATCACCCCACCACACGTCCCGTCACATTCCATGCGTTGTTCTGGAACTGGCTTATGCTGCCACCTGATCTTAACACTCCAGATTACCATCAGATTCTTCTTCAAGAGCCCCTGGCATTCCTTAATTTCTGAGTTGTGTGGCCTATGTCTGCTTAATCATAACATATATCTTCAAAAGCTTCCAGTCAATTTGGATTACCATCTGCTACACATTTGAAAGTCATTCCTGTAATACAGTGGCCAGACTGACATGAGTTATACCAAAACCTTCATGTCAGAGTGGAGAAGCTAGTTTTGATAAACTTAATTGAAAAGCATTCTTTTAAAGGGACATTACCCTTAGCTACCTATATGCATCGTTTTAATTGTCTTTTCTCTTTGTTCTTTTTATTAGCTTTCATTTCTTCTTGGAACTCGTAAGTCAACCATGTTTTTTTTGTAAAATTTCTAGATTGGGAGGACTCTATAGTGATGAAATAAATGGTTCTTTGCTATCACTGGGAAGTTATTGAGACATGGCAATATAGAGAGCTTGAAAGGGAGGGATTCTGAATGTTTGAAGAAAACAGTGAAGATTTCTGATTTACCTCTCTTTTCCTAAGAAGGGAAAAAAAATCCCACTATAATTTAGTTAGTAGTTAATTGACATTGTACTAGATGGGGTGGCGGGCATCCATTTTCCATCCAAATTGTTCTCTTCTTAGAGATCATGCTTCTAACAGCTTGAATGGCTAGCACATCTATGGTATATAATGAATTATCTCAGTTATTTATGCAATCTTCAATCTGTCCCAGCCTCTGTCATCCTTGTCATTACCATCCTCATCAGCATCATCCTGACAAAGAGAAAGCACTCAAACATTGGCACTTGTGGTCATTGCCTTAGTCCATTCAGGATGTTCTGACAAAGTACCACAGACTGGGTAGCTTATAAATAACAGAAATCTATTTCTCAGTTTTGGAGGCAAGATGTCCAAGATGAGAACTTGGCCAGAATGGTCAGGTGAAGAGGACTCTCTTTAGATTCACAAATTTCCCATTGTATCCTAGGGAACTCCCTGGGTCTTTTTTATAAGAACATGAATCCCATTCATGAGGCCTGCATCCTCATGACCTAAGCTATTTCCAAGTTCCCACTTCTAATATCATCACATTGGGCATTAGGATTTCAATGTATTGATTTTGATGGGCACAGACATTCAGACCATAGCCATTCATTTCATGAAAGGAAATCAGTTCCAACAAATCATTGCCAACAACAACAAAAGCTCCCTGATGAACATTAAGACAGAAAACATCTGAATGGAACAGGGAAACTTCTCTAGCAATCCATTGTAATAGATTTTGAAGATTTCCTTTTTGGGTCTGTCATTTTCTCCATAATTCCAGTATACTTGCTAAATATCTATTATATGTCAGACTCTGCACAGTTCCAGCCCTTCCCACCTTCTGACAATACACTTTCCTGTGAATGGAGTCACTCAGAGCCTTGGGGAGGTTGAGCTCATGTAATGAAGTAAAAATTAACATAACTTCACATTCTAATGAAAAGGCTGGCTCTGGGATATTTATACAATGAGTGGGGTAGAGAAGTATATACAGGGATTGACAAGGGCTCTCTTTCTCCATAAAGTCCAGAGCCCCAAGAACAGTTACCTGGAATAACAACTTCCTCCTTAATCTCAGCAGATACCTCGATTCTATAAGACTTCAGAATAGAGCAGGTGTAGGCAATGAAAGCAATACATTTTTACAAACCTCTGCAGTTGATGGGATTTCTGGCTTCCTTTGGCATCATTTGGGAGTAGGGAAAAACATCTCCTCCAAGTCTTACAAGCAGGAGTTGTATTCGAGGGCTAAGCCAACTACTCATAACTTCCAATGTCATGCTAACACAATATTTGCTTACTTCACTCTTACTTGAAATGAAGTAGACAAAGATTGTTGGCCTATGCTTCATCCCCACAGCCTCCTGTATGCAAATAAAACCATGTCACAAACTTTTTAGTTGGCCTTCTCTATAGGATAGAAAGTTAAGGTCCAATTCACTTGAAAATTTAGCTTAATTTAGTTGAAAGTAAAAGGAATAGAAAGGAAAGATTCAACAATGATGCCCTGCATTTTAAACTGTTTAAATTCTCCTGTTTGGGATGAGGAGGGAGATAAATCAAGATGTAGGATTTTCATAATGCATTTAAATATAGAGGTGGCTACTAGCAAAATATTAGAAGCACAGTTCATGTTTTCACTACCCTTGGTTAAAGGGATTACCTACAAATAGCATTCTAAAAAGCCAAATCAAGTCCTTTATGGAATAAGGAAGGTTGCATACTAAAAATAAGTAAGCATCCAAATTCTCAGTGAAGTATACATCAGAAGAGCAAAAGAGAACTAGGACTTCTGCAGAAATGTGATGCTTTTCCAAAGTCTGTCTAACCTACACCACAAATTGCTAATTTTATTTAAAATAAGCCCTAGTATGCAAGGCTTGGCTTCAAAAGTGTTTTGTTTGGAATTTATTATAATTAATCTCATTTTGTCATTTTATGACACATTTTCCCAAAGGATATCAAGATATTTAACAAAACCTAGGAGAAATGGCAAAATAGCATGATAATTGGTATTAAATGGATCATTTGTTAAAGTGTTCTGCTACACTGGTTCATCTCTCTCCAGGTTCATTCTTTTTTTCCCTACTCCCAAATGATGCCAATTATCTAAAAACCAGAATAATAATTTATTAACCTTCACTTGTCGCCTTATTAACTCAGTCCTTCCATTCTTTTTTCCAAACGCTGCATCACACGGTTATCCTGCATTCAGCAATACTTTTAATTATAAAATAATTACAGCCCATAAAAGCATCTATCAGTGCCCATTACTTTAGGTGGAACCTAAATCCAATTTTGGCTTTTGCAGAGCCTTTACACATAATTTTGTTTTCTGTCCTCTTTTTGTCCTTACAGAGGAAGCAGATTTTTTCTCCTCTTTGCTTTGCACTTATGTCAGATTACTTTACAGATTCAAGTGAATTTTCTAGGAGGTCTGGGAGAAGGTTCAGGGTCTACTTTGCATAGGACAGTCCTGGCCTCATTTCTGCCATTTCCCTCACAATTTGGCTTTGCCTACATGAAACAGCATTCCGTGTTTACAGAACATCTTCCTTTCAGAGGCTGTTATAAAAAAGGTGTTTTTTCATTATCCCTACAGACCTATTATAGGCCTATGCTTCAGGTGGACATATTAAAATGATGACTATTAAGGCACATTTTGAAAATAAGTGGTTTGCTAGTTAATGCATTATATAGAAACTGAAAAGTGGAAGAGAGATAAAACGCATAGACCAAAGAAGATGTGAACATGACAATTATTCTGCCTTTTCTGCAGCTAGTCTATGGAAACATAACCTCATTGATCACCTTGGAATAAAAGCCTTCCTAGCCTGTACAAAGTGGGCTCTTTCAGTGTTTCGGCACTTACAGGCTATACAGATAACAAATTTGAGTGTCTTTGTGATCCAATGAAGACCAGCTCACAAGTTCGTTTATGCAGTGCCATGCACTCCAAAAGTACCTACTAGTCCTAATTTTAGGTATTCAGTCCCATGGTTTCCCTAGGTTCACTTACAGTTCACAAATATGTCCTTGATTTGCATTTGGAAAACAATTTATTCACGATATAAATGACTCCAAACTTTCAGTCTTAAAAGGAAAGTTTTCTAGACAGAAAAACTTCATATCTCATTATCTTGGGAAATCATGGGCAAGTTGGAAAAGTGCTCGTCACCTTCACTTTGGCCACTGCGACTTTTTGGATACTCATGGGCACACTCTGAAGGGTGCTGGATTCAGTTAAATTCTCACAGTAGCCTTGGCTGCCAGCCTAAGCTAGTTAAGACTTTAGGATGTATGGTAAACATATTAGCATTGTCTATGTGTGGGTAGTATCCTCCCGTGGTAAGTATGAGGATGGTTCTTATTGGGAGGAATTTTGATTATGCAGATGAGGAAATAAACCTTATGACAGTACATGATGGAGTTGAGATTTTAATCCAGATTTATGGAGCTTTAAAATTAGGCCTAGTATGCCTATACTTTACTGCCTCCTTATTAGTTTCCTAGGGCTGCCATAACAAAGTACTAAAAAAAGTGTAGCTTGTAGATTATTATCTTACAGTTCTTGAAGCTAAAAGGCTGAAGTCAAGGTGTTGGTGGGATCATGGTTCCTCTGAAATGCAGAGGGAAGAATCTTTCCTTGCCTCCTCTAGCTTCTGGTTTTTGCCAACAATCCTTAGACCTCCTTCAGTTTTGGTTTTCAGAGGCATTGCTTGGTTTTCAGAGGCATTGCTTCCCTTCTTTGCTTCCATTGTTATGTGGCTGCTTTCCCTGTGTCTTATCTTGTAAGGACACCAGTCATATTGGTTTAAGGGTCCACTTTACTCCAAGATGACCTCGTCTTAACTATTGTAACAGCAATGACACTACGTCCAAATAGGTCACATTCTGAGGTACTAGGGATTAGGATTTGAATATATCTTTTTTGAAGGATACAATTCAACTGGTAACTCCTCCCAGGTGCTAATGCGAGGTCTTCAAAACTTATCTCCGGGCACCTGGATGGCTCAGTCCAGTTAAGCATCTGATTCTTCATTTCAACTCATGTCAGGATTTTACCATTCATGGGATCCAGCCCACATGGGGCCCTGTGCTGATAGCACAGAGCCTGCTTAGGATTCTCGCGCTCTCCCCCCCATCCCCGCTCCATTTGCACTCTCTCTTTCTCTCTAAAAATAAATTAATGGGGCGCCTGGGTGGCGCAGTCGGTTAAGCGTCCGACTTCAGCCAGGTCACGATCTCGCGGTCCGTGGGTTCGAGCCCCGCGTCGGGCTCTGGGCTGATGGCTCAGAGCCTGGAGCCTGTTTCCGATTCTGTGTCTCCCTCTCTCTCTGCCCCTCCCCCGTTCATGCTCTGTCTCTCTCTGTCCCAAAGATAAATAAAGGTTGAAAAAAAAATTAAAAAAAAAAAATAAAAATAAATTAATAAAACATGAAAAAAATTAACAACAGCAACAACAACAACAAAAATAACCTCAAATCTATTAAAAGGCCTTCTGAGCTCCAGGGAAGTTTGAATTGGGGAGAAAGATTGAGAGAATTATTTCTCTCCACATCACCTAGCTCATAACTGTATCTAGAGAATCCATGGTATTTCATAAATAGTAAAAACATGCCTATCTAAAGCTAAACAAAATGTTTCCTTACTTGATTTTTAAACACTGTATCATATTATTCCTAGGTTGTTTCAAAAGTGTTTTCATGGTCTCTAAGTAGTCAGCAACAAGGGTTTATGTTTCTTTGAGTCCTCTATGCCACTTAACGTAAAACAAAGGAGAAGCTCTGATCACACTTATGGATTTGAATTGTTTTCCATTATATTGAATTGTCAAAGAGGAACAAGGTAGAATAGCAGGGCATTATCTGGGGATGCTCCCTCCACTTCTGCAGATATATCCCTTTGCTGTAGGTTCTTGATACAACACTTCTTGCAGAGTCTGGCTGAGTCTGTGCTCAAAAGGAAATGATCCTGCACTTTCCAACTGAGCCAGAGAAGGATGCTGGGTGTACAGTCCCTTGAGATTAAGTCAGTCCACTTGGCCCAGCCTGGAGGAATCTTTAGTCACGATTTACTAAGAATAGAAGCTCTTTTTTTTTTTTTTAATTTTTTTAACGTTTATTTATTTTTGGGACAGAGAGAGACAGAGCATGAACGGGGGAGGGGCAGAGAGAGAGGGAGACACGGAATCGGAAGCAGGCTCCGGGCTCTGAGCCATCAGCCCAGAGCCCGACGCGGGGCTCGAACTCACGGACCGCGAGATCATGACCTGAGCTGAAGTCGGACGCTCAACTGACTGAGCCACCCAGGCGCCCCTAAGAATAGAAGTTCTGATACTATTGTGTTAGGTTTCTCAAGAAAAACAGAACCAATAGGAGATTTTATATATGTTTATATATATAAAGAGATGTGCTGTAAGGAATTGGCTCATGTGATTATGGAGGCTGAGAAGTACCACAGTGTACCATCTGCAAGCTAGAGACCAAGGAGAGCTCGTGGTATAGTTCCAGTCCACATTCAAAGGCCTGAAAACCAGGAAAGCTGACATTGTGAGTTCTAGTCCAAGTGCAGATGACCTATGTCCCAGCTCAAACACAGGCAGAAAGAGAGCAGATTCTCCTTTCCTCCATTTTGTCCTATTCAGGCCCTTAACAGGTTAGATGAGGCCCACTCATCTTGGTGAGGGCAATCTGCTTTACTCAGTCTACTGATGTGAAAGTTAATCTCATCCAGAGATACTCTCACAGACACACCAAGACATAATGTATAAGCGGGTATCTGGTCACCTCGCCGTCTAGTGACACTGACATGTAAAATTAACTATCATAGATGCTGTTGTTGAGTTTTTGAGAGAAAACTCACTGTTTTCATATTTACCAGTTATTTAGGAGGCATATTTACCAGTTACATATTTATCACTATTACATATTTACCAGTTATTTAGGAGCCGTATTTCCTCCTCTCTTTTGGTACCCTGTCCCTGATTTCCCAGGCCAGTTGGAAAAGGTGATCAATGTAGGTGGAAGTGAAGGCAGAGAACCCTGTGTTGTCAGCCCAGGAAGCAATTCCGATGGTAAAGAAGCACATTTTCCTCTAAATCATTGATACTTCCACCCCAACCATATCTTTTTTTTTCTCTCTCTCTCATTGAGCCCTAAATCCCCAAACATGACCTAGAATGTTTTTCAGAAGTAATTGAGAATTACAGACAATATATCATAATTTAGAAAAGCAGAGAGCTAGGAATTCAACAGACTCATTCCAGATCTGTTTCTCATTACTTGAAAACTCTGGGGGCATGACTTGACCTCTTTGAGCTACCAACCCTTACATGCAATATCAGGAGATTGATACATTCTTAAAGAGTTATTCTGAGGAATAATTGAGATAATAAAGTGATACAGTGAAAATTTGTTTAGTATCACACCCCTAGGGTACAGTAGAACTAGAATTTGAAATCGGTGTCTATTTAATTACTGAGCCAATGGTCAGCGATCTAGAGCTGCTAGGTCAAATCCAGCCAACTACTTGCCTTTCTACATAAAATTTTATTGGAATAGTGCCATGCCCATATTTTAGAGTGTATCACTAACTGCTTTTGAAATAACAAGGTTGAATAGTTTTGATCTAGACAAAAACTTAAAATATTTACTATTTGTTTTATCGCCTCACAAGTTTGCCAATTCCTGGTCTAAGGCATCACACTATATATTGGGGATATTTGTGCTGATATTTGGATTAAAAAGGTATGGAAAAATAATATAATAATATTGTATCAGTGTAGGTTCATCAGCTGTAACAAACGCACCACTCTGGTGTGGGATATTGGTAGCGGGGGAGGCTGTGCTTTGGTGTGGACAGAGGGTTCATAAGAACACTTTGTACTTTCTGATCAATTTTTTTATGAACCTAAAACTTCTCTACAAATAAAGTTTATTCATTAAAAATATGCATAGAAAGCTCTGTTAACAAAAAAGTATTAAAACTAAAAAGCAACTTAAGAAGTCTACTCATTTCAGCCAATCAGGTAGTACCTGGGCCATTCTCTGTCTATAGAGTTACTAGAAATCATATTTGGCAGGTAAATAGTGCTTCTAAACACATTTTATTTTTCTAGGATATTGCTATTCTAATAATAAATTATTTTAATATGTCCCTACTGGTGTAAGTGTATACCATATTTCTGTGTTATGACATGCTATCTAATAATAATACAACTAATAATAGTTATGTCATTATTAACAAGTTGTCACTCTTAGTTTGACAAGGATTGCTCTGTCAGGGACAGATGGACACTGTATTCAGCTAACCAACTGCTCTTTTCTGCACCATGTCTAAGCAATGTAGCATCCTGTGGATGACTGGGTACTTCTAGCACAGCCACATATGATTTAACTGCCTTCTATTAATCTGAGCATTGTGTCTCATCAAAAATATCTTTAAAAATCAGCCACCTGTGGATTTTAAAAAGCATGTCCTTTTAGAAGCCAATATCTTTCATACATAAATATTTCCCAACAAATTTATTAGAATTAAGAAATTCAATCTATTCCTTGTATCCAGATTTGACAAAATCATGTTTAAAAAAAATAAACTAAAAACAGAAACAACTTCTTGCTGAGTTATTGCAAAAGATATTGTTTAACCTGTCAGATTTATTTCCTTTAAGTCAAAGTTTAAAATAATAAAATAACATTTTTAAAATTTCAAGTTAAGAAATTAGTTAATGCGCATCTACAAATGTGCAACTGATATTCATGTTTAAAAATCTGTAAGATTTAATTGATTTTCCACATTTTATACTGAGAAATAGTAGCTGGTACATCCTGAATAATTCACGAGTTTGATTCCCAAGGTATACATGCACACATACAAACCCACATACCCACCCACACCTCCCCATACCCCCATGTGTATATAATAGCCTAATTATTCCGGTAGCAAAGGTCAAAAGGACAAGGTGGTCATAAGTTAGTAATGGGTTGGAGAATTTGGATGGAATGTGGACCTAAATTACTGTGTTATATTACCCTGTTGAAATCTTATTGCTAAAATTTTGCACTGCTAGGCAGTAAACTAGAAAAAAAAGAAATTGAGAAAGTGTTAATTTTTAAGCAAGTTTGACAAAGATTGAGTTTCATATGACAAATATTGTCAGCAAGACAGGATTCTGTCAGTGGAAGAAGTTTAAACATTAACAATTTCTGTCAGGCTGTTGACACAATCATGGCAGACATTTCCCAAGATGCCGAGATGACTGCTGGCATTTGTCAACAATCCTGTCATAGTGACAGCAATAAGACCATGTCTGGAAATGTGACAGTTTTGGCTTTGTGCTCCCCTGAGCAATAGCCCAGGTGTTCAGAGAAAGTGTGGGAAAACCCATATTTCTGCATTGTCATTCGAACACAGAAAACACAGGAGGAAAATGAGCTGTCACTCCAATTCCCATGATGCCTTGCTGCTTAGCATAACTCTACAGTGCGGCCCTGGGTCCACTGGTCCATACTCTGACAGATAATTAAGAAAGCAGCAGCTTTTTCTAGACGGCTCTTCCTCATGATTTGCATTTTAGCCAGAGGCGACCAGTTATAAAAAAAACATGATGGAAAGATGGTAAGAAGCCAATTAGATGGATGGATGGCTGACTGACAGCTCTCTGGTATTACGACTCCAGATTTCAGACTACATAGCCTGGCAGTTTTCTACAAGAACCAACTTTTTTGCAGGTTGGTAAAGCTGTTAAATGTGGAACTATATATAGCGCTATATAAATTTTGCAAAGTTGTACATTTTCCTTAAATAAGCATGTATTCTTTTCAATCAGGGTTTGCATTAAACAAGTTTTCACAATTTAATCACAACTTGTGTCACTAAATTTAGCAATATTAAAATTCTAGACAACTTGTAGGCACATTAGCTGTGCCAGTAGAGAAGTGATTAAAAAGCTGAGAGCCACGTTGAGCCAGCAGAGATAAAGTGAACTAATAATTAGAATGTCTGTGCAAATATGCCTTTGGAACTTTGAAATGTACCTTGTTTGGTTTTAAGCAACTAAAAGCATAAACCCTAAACTTCCTCTCCATCTTTAGCTTCTACACACATATATTTGCCTATTATCCTTGTTCAAAGTCTAATATATGCTTGTGTGTCTGCTACTTCAGCTATTTGGAGATAAAAAAAAAAATAAAATAAACTGTTAGGCTCAAGCTTCCAGTTTGGCCGGGATATTCTATAGCTTCTAACCAATGGGAATTAACTCTTCATATTACCCAATTTGGAACCTTAATGAATGTTTCTTGTGCGTTGCACGCTGTGATGTGTATGTTGTATATATACAGACACAGACACACACATTCATACACACAGTTATGCTTTTTCAGAAGCAAACCATTTGCTATTAGAGTGACATGTCTCCATCTGTAGTTTAAAATAAGAGAATTTTCCTTCAAATCATAATGATACCTCAGATTCACTCGGCATTTTGAAATAGTAAGGGAAGGCAATTATTTCACTATAAACTGAATTTTAGTAAGGAGCATTAACCCAAACCAAAATTGCAAAGTGTATTTTCTTACTGTGGGGAATAGGTGTATAAACTAAAAGTGGATAGGAAACCAATCGTGGGTCCAAATTCCTTTAGTCACTTGAAACCAAATAGGGTGCAAAGTTTCATGTTTATCACTCCCCCTCCATTTGATGTCAAAAATCCATACAGGAAACATGATTAAGGATGTCTTATCATGTGTATTAATCTTTCCTTATTTTTTTCTTTTTTGCCTGGGCTGGGATTATCTCTGCTTTTGTTTTATGTAGTCTTGTTACAATAAGATAAGCTTATGATACTTATAAGCATTCTAAAAAGTATTCTACTTACACATACTTAGAAAGTTTAAATAGAAGTTCAGGGCAGGAGTGACAGTGCCATCACCTACATCCCAAATCAGAGAGGAATAAATGCATGTTGGTTTTTATTTAGAAGCTTAAAGATTTTACCTGTAGACACCGAGTACCAAGAGAAACGTAAATCTTCTTGAAGAGATTTTATAATTTTTTTTAAAGAAACATTTCCCCTCAACAGTGGAAGCCCTTATCGAATCAAAATTCACGTTCATGATTCAACATTTGTGCTCCCTTCTAATTTGCTATTGTAAAGAGGGAAATGCTAAAATATAAAATGCCCCAATAAAATAGGTATTCAAATAAGAAAAGCTTTGAAACATTTGCTTATTTCGTTGGACACTCATGCTCAGAGTTTGGCTGGGGATTTTCTCCCATGTCCTCAGCTTACCTCAGCCATTCATACTTTCTACTGATATTTATTTCACTTTTTGATTCTCTTACTTATGACACAATATTAATACACCATATTTTCTCAAGCTCTAGGAGAAGTTCTGTCTCTTTTGAAAAATAATTAGAATTGAAAATTGAGTAACAATGTATTATAGACAGATTTCAAAATAACAAGTCCCCTCACTGTGGAAAACTTCTTTTGTTTCTAAACTCTGTATTGAGAGAATTTCTGTTTAAGGAGAAATCTGAAGAGAAATATTTATTAAAGTGAAGTGAGTACTGAAAATCCTAGGAGACCTATTGTATCACTGTAGGAGAAAGAGATATATTTGTAAATAAAAGATAAAGTGTGTTGTCATCAAAACAAAAAGATGCCTCCATAAGACTTGTAGGGTTGTGCCTCGAAAATGTAGGAAAACTCCGTGGAGCTCATTGTTAACATTGTGCTTATATGAAACTCATTTGCAATTTGAGTGGCTGGAATTTGAACATAAATAGCAAAGAGAAGAATATAGACAAGTTTCTTAAAAAATGTTTTTCTTCAGTGTATCTGTATTTGTAATTGAATATTTGATTATAGATAAACTTTGGCAGATTTAAAACAGAATATTTTGATAGCACATAACTATTGTAGGTCTGCCTCTCAGGTAGAGGTATGCAAATAATGATTTGAGACACAGTTTGAAAATAATCAATTTTCTCTTCAGTGCATTTTATACTAAGTAAAAAGTAAAGGAAAGAAAAACTTAGGTAAAAATAACTGAAGATGTGAATGTTAAAGTTATTTTCCCGGGGTTTTTTTCCAGATGGTTTATAGAAATGCACCTTCAATGATATCTGTGGAATACATCTTTCTAATCTTATAGAAAACTGGATTTTTTGTTCCATGTTTATAAGCAATTTTTACAAGTAAAATAACAATTGACCTTGAACATCTTTTAAACTATGTTATCAAGAAATAATGTTGTGTAGGGTTAAACACTAAATGTTAAAAACCATGTCATTAAGGAATAATGTTATTTATGTGGAATTGCTTTTCAGCACCTCATACACTTTTCTAATTCCATAAACATCCAAAGGACCTTGCAAACCACCAGTCACAACGCAGTGGTTAAATATTTGGCCTCCTTTACTTACTGGGTTTGGAGTACTTTCCAGAAGCCAACATGTTACTTAAGATCTGCCCATCTTACCTGATTTGGAATGTAGTATGGCAGTTTATTCATATATGTGAATATATTCATATTCATATTCATATATGTGAATATACTGTATACTAATTGCATATATAGTATATATTATTACTGAGCGAGAGGGAGAGAAAAGTAAGCACTGAAGGGGCACAGATCCTGTGGGAAGAAGAAATCAGCAATGATTCTTTGTTATGCCATGCTCATAAACTGTTCAGAATCCCATTAAAATGAATGGTTTGAATTTAAAAAATGGTGTGAATTTAAAAATCCACAATATTAAGACATATACAGAAAAAAACATAGCTTTCCAAAAGACTAAATTGGTATGTAGATCCCAACAGTAAAAAACAAACAAACAAACAAAGTAAAAAAAACAAATCTTCCCCTTTCTCCCTGCATTCTGATGGTCTTTTTCTTAAATCTCTTTTCAAGCATATCACCGTCTATGCACTGTAACAGCTAACTGTAAGCATTTTAAAGGCAGGAACTGCATCTCACTTATCTTTTTATTCCTGCACCAAAAATACCAACTCACAGCAGAGGCTCAATAATAGTGACTGAATTTCATGCTTTGCAGCCTTAGTTCTCATACCTATCCAGTTAACTGCTCAGTTGGTTACTTGCGTGTGCTCAAGTTGTGACTGGGCCAGGTAGTTTTATTGTATTTCTTGTGCAAACCTAAGCCAAGTTAAAGTATGTGCCTTGATTATAACAAGACTGGATGAGAAATGATGGGCAGAGCAATGCTTGTCCTAGGCATCATATCACATCATAAGCATTATAATATTATAATAACTACATCATAATACATCATCTAGCTAAGTCTGACCATTGACTGGTCTTCTATCCCACAGAGAACCATATATACTGTTTTCCACAGCAAAACTACTCTGTGTCTGTATATAAAGACAGTAAAATATTGGAAATTTCTTATCGTTCAACTCAATTTTATCTATCCAATTGTTCAAAACATCCTTGAAAGGTAAATATTTGTTTACTATATTTTTTAGTTTATTTATGTATTCATTGAGAGAGAGAGAGAGTAGGGAAGGGGCAGAGAGAGGTAGAGAAAGAATCCCAAGCAGGCTCTGCACTGTCAGTGCAGAACCCAATGTGGGGCTCGAACTCACAGTCTGTGAGATCATGACCTGAGGAGAAATCAAGAGTCGGTTGCTTAACTGACTGAGCCACCCAGGTGCCCTGAAAGTAAATATTTTAATTCTCATTTGCATATGTGACTTTGAAGAAGTTAAGTAACTTTCCTTTGGTGTAGTATCTAGTACATGGCAAAATAAAATTTGAACTGAGACCTTTCTGATTTCAAAGCTTGTACTCTTTCTACTGTGCCTGACTTCCTAATATTAAAAATAATAACTCAATTATTAGCACAACAATAGTTTCTAAATTTAATGTGAGCATTTCTAGAGAAAACCTATGATTAAAGAAGGAGTAGTGTTGTATACCTTTGTGTATGGACATCGACATTATTTAATTGTGTTAACCATCATGTCATCAATACACAATAAATAATATATCTTATTATTTACAAGAAAAATAATCTGCATAGGTACAAGCTAATAGATAGGGGGAAAATGGACACCAATCCTGTTCACAAACCAAATTAAGGGAGAGAAATAAGAGAATACAATACAGTCTTTCCCTCTTGGGATCTCAAAATCTATTGAAAAAAGACAGAAATAACCTTAATACAATACTTGATACACACAGTATAATATTCTAAGAAATAAAGTTCATTGATTTCCCTGAGAAATTAAGAAGAGGCTTCATCTGAGTTAGGCCTTGTCAAGTGACTACACATTTACACTGACTGAGATAGGAAAGAGATCACTTAAGGTAAGAGGAACAGCATGAGCCTGGATAGGTAAGAATGATGGTGGGAAATTATCACATGTACCTAGAGCATAGAGTGAAGGCTGCGAGTGCAAGATCGGGTGGGAGGCTTGTAGAAGGATGAGTATGTTGGGAAATAATCTTGGAAAATCAGGCTAGGACACAAGAAAGGAGACACTTTCCGGTGAGGCTAGTAAGTATCCACTTTCTTCTGTAGGTAATGGGAAGTCATCTATAAGCCTCACTATGACGTGATTGGATTTGCGAAGTAGGATAACTCTAAGAGCAACATGTAGCAAAGCTAGAAAGTTTAAAAAAAAAAAGGCAGAAGACAGACCAGTATGGGGACTGGTTCAATTACAGTGATGGTGACTAACCTAAACTGTGACCAAGGATTTATAGAGATGAAGGTTTAATTACAGCCAGCTCTGCTTGGTTAGGATCAAAACACCTTTTTTTTTTTTTTTTTTAACAATGATAATGTTTTTACTTTTATTAGATTTAGGTTCTAAATTTGCTAGTAATTGACCAGTTTGACTGTTAAGCATAATACTCCATCACCAAGGAAGAGTCGGAGCAGGAATGCAAAATGTTTCAGTATTTTGTTTTCCTTGGGAAAAAAATTATTATATTAATATTAATTTTTCTATTTTTATTTTTTCAACAGAAGGTCATACATATGCTATTTCAGAGTTCACAGCTAGCCCCTCACTACCCAAGTTGTGGGTGTTATTGCCAGACTGCAGAGATGCACAAGAATTGACTTGAGAAGGAAGGAGATTATTCATGCGCCCTCACACACTGTTATCTCTGGGAACTCTTAATCAATGCAGGGTGAAAGCCAGTCAGCACAACTGAGGGTAGGGCACCCAGGCTGTTTAGTGGAAGATGAAGAATTAAAATGTGATTATTACTCAAATTGGAATAAAAAATAAAGAGTACATTCCAGGAAAGAAGAGGAAGAGGATAATAGAACTAAATAAAGATTTACCTACTGAATCACTTGCTTTATTGTGCCTTGTCCTTGAAATGCCAAAGTATTACAATAAGCTTTGTTGGGAGGGAATGTTTTGGGGAATTTATACTCCATCTGTGTTTTGCTTTTGCAGATATGCTGAAATAGAAATTCTTAAATGCTGGGAATGTCTACTAAGTATACCTGGGAATGTAGATTAAATCCTCTTATGGAAAATTGCACTAAAATTTAAAAATCTGTGTATGAGCCAAAAAATAAATTCTAAATGGCAATAAATGGTACAGCAATCATGAAGAAAAATGATGGATCAAAATTCTAGTTATGCATACTAGAACTTAGATTGAAATTTTGGAGCTCACTGGGGACTTGATAATGTGTTACATAAACATCTAGAAAATTCTTTAATATTTAAAACCATAATATCTATTTAATAATGATCTATTTGATGGCTAATTTAAAGAAGCTTCAGTTGTAAATACGTGCTTGCTCTGACTTCTTGATGATATTGCAGCTCATGTCCAAAAAACAATGATTTCCATTCACATACAATCTAGTTATCTAAATCATTTTACTTTATTTCTCTTAGATTGTACCTATGAATTCATATTTCTTCATGTCCCTCAATTTTTTGTGTATATGTTCCTATCTTGTGTTTTATTCCATATTTTTTATCATATAGTTTAACTCTTTCTAGTTTGTTTCTAGTTTTCCTTTTTTCTCTCTCAAAATCTAGTTAGTTTCTGGATAGTTTTTTTTTTTGCTACTAAGATTTCAACTGTCATCCACGCATGGATGTTCAATAACTTAACTATCAGCAATTACTGGAAAGGATAATAACATACCATGAAAATTCAAATTAACCTTGGGGAATTCTTTCTAAAATAACTTGACATTCGCTCCCCAGATACATGCATCCTCACACATTGCTTTGGCTTCTTTTCACTACCAGAGTTCTGGGTCAGAGCAGATAAATGCTGCTGTATTTCTGGACAGATCCTCTAAACTGCCTTATTCAGAGCAGTATGGTAGCCATTGTTTGGGCTCAACAGCCATTGACTCTTAACCACTCTTCCATAAGAGATTAAAGTTTCCCAGAGTTTGTAGGGAAAGTTAGACCATTAAATAAATACTTCAACTTCAGGAAAAGTGAAAGCTGGGAGGTATTGTTAGTATCACAAAGTCTTCTTTCTGTTCTGTTCAAGCTCCCTCATTTTTTTTTGTCCCTCCCCTTTTCTCATCTGCCTTCAAATTGGAGTCTGAAAGATAGGAACATTAAGGAATACTTACATTGATAGAAGTCTATCAAAAAGTTTTCTATTTTTCTTCTTTACTACTAAGAACCAAATTGTAATTTTGAACCTGTAAAGAATAAAATTATTAAATATGCTTAACTTTTCTAAGTGAGTAAACAACCTATTAAAAGCATGGACTACAAGAAACATAGAATAGTTCATTCACTTTCCACAATGCTTTAATTTGAAAGTATGAGCATTTGCCCCAAATATGTGATGTCTCAGAGTGATCAATTTGCCTCATCATTGTTGGTGTTGTTTGAAATTACTTTCAGGTGACTCTGCAGTGTTAACTTCTATAACAACATGGGAGACTCTGAATTTATTTTCATAAAGTGTCACTTTTGTTCAGAATGTCTAAAATACCTTTATATCTCCTTCTCTCTTTTTTTTTTTGCTACAAATCACTTCATTTCCACATAATGAGTATATCACACTATGCAGTATTTATCAAACTTGAATAAAACCTTACCCACTTTTAAAATAACTAATTCTCAGAGCTTTCCAATTTTAATACAAACCATTTTATACATTAAATACTATAAACTTAAAACTGGAATTAATTCATTATGGTATGACTCTAAAAGTCAAAGAAATTTTTTTGTTAAAAGCAAATGAATTTAAAAATAAAAAACATGTCTGAAGAAGTCATTGCCTGTAAATAAATTATTGCCTGTTCAGCTATTGAGCAAGATCATACCCCAAACTCTGTAGGATGATGTAATTCTGTCACCACTTTTTCTATTTTAATTACTTAACAAAAATGGTTCTTATTTTGTACATCATTGCACCCTCAACTTGTCATAAATGTATTGCTTGTTTATTAAGCTCATTCTATCCTGTCCTTTTCTCATTAGCTAGAGGTCATTGAAAAGTATTCTTTTCCCTTTTATGATAATAAACACAAATGTACATATAGACACTGAAATTACTTGGCAGTAGCAAGTTATGAAGGTGCAATAGACCTTCCCAAAATATGCTTACACAAAAGTTTTTGAGATGATCATTCAGAAAACACCACAAAATATGGAAATTTAAATAAATTACCTGTACTTCCTAGGACCTATCCATTGGACCTCAGAGACATGTTGACTCTTATTTGAGATCTACTGAAGTAGATTGAGTAGGCTGCTGGTAGAATGACATTTATATAACATAATCCTTTTTAATATTCATACTTTTCTTCAAAATGCTTATGAGGCAAGACAATAAATTGGTAAATAGTAAAATACAAAACCAGAAACTCAACCAAAATTTTAACTTAGGAATCAAAGTACTTAATGCTCAAACCCATGATTTTCCCTAGATCTTTGTAATTCTGCTACTGTGTGGACTCTCTTTCAAAATTGGCTTTAATGAAAAGTCAAAGAGCTCTAAAAAATGAAGCAAGATATTTTATAAACTATATTATTGTACTTTATGACAAAAAAATTGCACCCAATAACAAAAGAGGCATGTATTGATAAATACAAACTTTCAGAATGCCCAGAAGAAATATGAGTTCATATGAAAAATGTGAGTGCATCTTCTAAATGAGCACCAGAGTACAACCATCTCCAGCCTAAAGGGAGCTTTCTTTGAGAGCATGTTGTGATGCAGTTGCTAAAAGAGCTAACGTGAGCTCATGATGCTTTGCTGGTATAGCATAGCTCCATTCTGACCATGCAGGTCTTCTTGCTGTTCTTGTTTCAAGGTCTTTGTACTAGCCTTTCTTTTGGCCTGGAATACTTTTTCTCCAAATATGCTCCTAGCTCACCTCCTGCAGTGTTTTGTTTTTTGTTTTTTGTTTTTTTTTTTTTCCTTTACTTATCCACTCCCAGAGATGCCTTCTCTGAATTCACGATGTAAAATAACACTGCCTCTATTTCTCGTTCTCTTCACTCACTCTTAGAGTTTGAAGCTCCAACGAGAAAAACGTCCACGGAGAGTCTATTGTGAAAAGCAACTTTTTAAATATGTAAAATCGAAATAACAGCAGTACTGGATGTTGATAAGATAGGATCGTTGGGATGCGTGGGTGGCTCAGTTGTTTAAGCGGCTGACTCTTGATTTCAGCCCAGGACATGGTATCATGACTGTGGGATCAAGCCCATGCTGAAGGTGGATCCTGCCTAGGATTCTCTCTCTCTCTCTCTCTCTCTGCTCCTCCCCCGTTCCTCCCCCACTGGCACGTGCTCTCCTCTCAGTCTCTCTCTCTCTCTCTCTCTCTCTCTCTCTCCCTCTCAAACTAAATAAATAAACATTAAAAATTAAAAAAAAAAGATAGGGGCATCTTTAAGGTACTTTAAGAACTCAGAGCAAGAGCCATTTATGAAGGTTTGGGACAGATTTTGTGAGAGAGATGATGTTTGGTCTCATGAAGAATGACTCAGACTTAGTCAAAGGACTAAAGTAAGTTTATAGAGTTTATAGTCAGAGTAAATATCATAAGTGAAGAAACAGATTTATGACACAGCCTGAGGAAACTATACAGAGTGGTAAAGCCCAAACTTAGAAGGTAGGAAAAGTTGGGAAATGACACTTGTAGATAGGTTTTAAGATATATGTATGGATATGTTTTCTGTCTATGATGATTGTCTACATCTACAGTCCTTACAAAAGGGGCATCCTTCAGGAGTCATTTTTATATAGCCATATTGCCTTCATTTCCCCAGAAGTAGCTAGAAACAGGTGACTAAATCAGGGAATAGATGACACTATCAAACCATTCCATTGAATTTTCATTGACCAATCAGATTCTCAGCAATTCAAATGGAAAGACCTGAAAAAGATGAAAAGTGATTTAATGGAAGGATTTGAGTAGAGGTGATGTTAAGAAAATGCCACATTCAAGCTGAAATCATGGAGGGCATAAATTAAGAATTAAATATGGGAATAAGAAGTAGTCATAGGAAGACAAGAAGAAATATGACACAATACAGAGAGTAAAAGGGATCGAGATATATCAGTTCCCAAATTCCAAAGTCCCCACTTCCAGTCTCTTTAGTTCTAGCTAAACTTTGCTTGCTCTTTGATCATAGATATTAGTTATATTACAAATTATCCTTTGCAAATTATATATAAATGGGATTGCTTTTGGTAGTTTTTATGGGACCTAAGGACAATAGGTGCAAATCAGTTCCACAATCCAGAGCTAAGGGAAAAACACTGGACTTTTAGAGAGGGATTCAAAACCTTTTTTTTTTTTTTTTTTCCCCAGTGCTTAGCACCTCACACACCTTGGGTGTGTTTAAGTTGAAGAGAACATATTTTGAGACAATTATCAGTGTAATGAAAGTTCTCTCTAAATGGAGTGGGGATAGGATGTGCCTCCTCCTTAGCTCAAGTCTAGTGAAATGAGCTTTTAAGGACCTTACCAGAAAAGCTGGATCTGTGTCCTACTGGAGTCTGATAAACACAGCCAATTGGTGTCAGAGTTGCATCTAAAAATGCTAAAGATGAAAGGCAGCAAGTGGAGCTGCCTTCTAGTTGATCAATAAAGAAGGCTCAAATGGCAGGTAGCTGGTTTCCTACTCAAGGCTGCTAGGGCCCAGTGTGTAAACTGTGCTGAGGTATAATGCTTAGGTTTAGGTATAGAGTCATTTGAAGAGAGATCCATCCCAAGAATCTGCCTGATGTGGTGTTGGAATCCCAAGAGAAAGAGGCTGAGTGGTGTCAATGTCCAGGGCTTAAAGGAGGAATTATAAGCAGGTAGCTGAGGGAATCCTTACCAGTTGTCAAAAAGTTCTTAAGGATGCAAAAGGATACAAGAGATAGATACTGAAATCAATTCTAAACACCCACAATAGTCCAAGAGAAGCAATGAGAAATGAAATCTTAATCAGCTAAGACTTTTCCTGTCCCTATCTCTTCTCTCTACCAGGCTTTAAGCCTGGAGGCATCAGAAGGCCTAACTAGGGTCAACAGCTACCCGGCAGGGACCGAGAAGCACAAGCACACAGAGTAAAGGAGAGAAGGCAGAAAACCCATCCACCCCCAAAGTGGCCTCCAGGCCCAAGATGGATGAAAGGAGAGGTTCAAAGTTTTGGCTTTTAGTCAGGACTAAACTTTTTAGTTATCGAAATGAAACTATTCTTAGGAAGAATAGTTAACTGAGCATCTCTTTTTCTACAAGGGAACAAATAAGCTATGGGCTCTGCACAAAATTTTATCTGGAATATCTTTGGTCAGGTTCCCTAGAAGCAGATTCTAAAGTGGCATTCTTGTCTAAGTGATATTTTGGATTGAAGTAAGCAGGATAGGAGAGAAAGAGAAAGGTAAGCAAGAGAGTGAACTCAGCTGGAGATTAATTTCAGTATTAATTTTGTCCTACAGAGAAGATCTGAAGTACAAACTGCCTCATGGGGTCAGTCTCACCTTCACTCATTGGTGGTGACCTGCCAGGGGAAGGTGACAGGTTAGGAAATCTGGGTAAGGCACTGATAGAACATATTATACACTGATAGAGAAGGGGAAGACTTCAACTCACAGAATGGATTTGAATAGGGGAAAAGGTAAGGCTGTATTCCAATTGCATCCAATGAGTTCCATTTATTCAATAACCATTTCAGTTATAGAAACTCATCCTAGTTAATTGAACTAATAGACCTAATGTTTTAGTTTTCTATTCTTTAAAACCAAAGAACATTGCCTAGAATATAATTCGGGACTTACATAATGATCTTCCTATCTTTATCAGCTAATACTGGGGAAAAACAACATTATATGGATATTGGTAAATTGTAACAAGTAAATAGACGAGTATAGCATTTCATTGATTAAAATCACTTGCTATTGCCAATCTCAATGCTATTGTAGTCACAGTAATGAACTTGATATCTCTGCACATAGGGCTCACACAGAACTAAATATCTGTAGGCAGATAGGTAGAGCACAAATGTGGTAAATTTAAATAAGACCTGAAAAAAATTGTAATTAAAGGAAGGATTAATCTCAGTTTCGTTTATTTGCCTTTGTGGATTTCAGAGTGTAATAAAAAATCTGTAAACAATGAGAGAAGCAAAGTGTTTCAGAGTATGATGACATATATATTGGCATTAAAGACTAGGACATACTTAATTTTCTCCCCCAATTGCAAGTCTCTATGAACCGTGAATTATAGCATTTGGTGATAGAATTTCTTGAGTAAGGCCGCTTGTAAAATTCTCTCAAAAGAAGGCCATACACTGCAAAACAGGTGGTATTTGCTGTTCTCCTTTATTTCAAAGTGTTTTATCCACTCCAGGACACAAATTAGGCACTGGCCTCCCCTGATAAAAACTATCATGGTATCTGTCTTATTCATTCCACAGCTGTCTTATTCATTCCACCATGAGGGGTTAGGCTAATCACAACTCTTAAGCCACAATAATGTTTTGTAAGAACTGAGAGTAATAAGAAGCCTTGTATCTTTTCCTGGTTGCTAGCATGATTGCAGGTGCTTCATTGGGGAAAACAACAAAAACAAAAAACCTTCAAGGACAAAGCTATGGCACCAATGGCAAGCCAAGAAGTAACACAGATGGCAGGAAGTGGTTTGAACTCAGGGGGCCAGAGTGATACTTCGGGGCAGGAAGGATCTTGCTACAATTTCTTTTCACGCTTTTAAACAAACAGGAGTGAGGGTGCCAGAGCTTAGTCAGACAGTTTGGGTATGAGATAAAAGTCATTCTGATAAGAATATTTGGGTTACAGCCTGGATCACAGAGAGTCCTCAGAGTGGCAAAAGAGGATCACACATGAATCCTAATTGGATGACCTGACTGAACAAGGAGAAATCCAGAGTTCTAAGAGCTCAGAAAAATAAGAAGGAAAAAGACCAAGAAGGCATTGAAATATGAAGATAAAATCAATACAGAATTGCCTAGGAAATCAATAAGAGGGATAAAGGACGTGCAGGGGATGTGAAATATGTGTTCTGTCTCCTGTACAAGTAAGAAATCTGGCAGCATGTTTTGAACATGCTGCAATGCTGTAATTAAAGCTCAAGGGAGAACGGCAAAAAGGAATCTTAATAATCAAGTGAAAAGATGCCACGGCAATAAATGACTCCTTGTCAGGAAAACAGTTTCATAGGCAAATCTTAAGTTAAATATGAACTCATGAACACAGCCAGAAGAGAGATCGATAATTTTGTCTGTGTATTTGTGGTAGTTGATATTGGGGCTTGTTTTTAACACAATAACCTAATAAAAGTGTCATCTTTCAAGAGGCCAAAGTAATTCACTCATACAATTGCCACAAGCCCACTGATCACAGCATTGTCTGTGAGTATACTTCAAAGTAAGAGATTATTTCCTCTCAGATTCCCAGGGTATCAGCAAAGGGACAGAATCCCCAAGAGTAAGTCTGTCACAGTTAGTTGCATCTATAGAAATCCAAGGATAGGTGTTTGACTTACTCTCTCACATACTACATATAAATAAAGCAATTTTTAAAAAGCCATATATATATATGTATATATATATATATATATATATACATATATATATTCTCAAAATAGTATTATTAAGAATCAAGTTTGATCATGTAGGCAAAATATTGGGAGTTCTCTGCTTAAAAAATTGTTATAATCTTTTTATTGTTCTTTCTTCATTTAAGCAGAGATGAAGTAGTTTACAAGTCCAGGGAAAAACATACATATCATAATCTATGTGAAAGTCACAATTCTTCAAATTGTCTCCAAGGGTTTCATTCACAGAGATTACGGTATAAACAATGGCTCCATCTCAGGATTTGTTTAATATACAACCCTAATTATAACCAACATGGTCGGCATATAAGACTATTAAAATGGGAGCGCCTGGATGGCTCAGGCATTTGAGCATCCACTTTTGATTTTGGCTCAGGTCATGATCTCATAGTTCATGGGTTTGAGCGCTGACAGCACAGAACATGCTTGGGATTCTCAATCTCTCTCTCTCTCTCTCTCTCTCTCTGCCTCTCCCCTGACTTTCTCCCTCTCTCAAAATAAATAAATAAAATTTAAAAATCTATGGAAAAAGAAATGTTTCCTCATTATTAAAATATATCCATCAGAACTTGTGGATTCAAATGATGTTTGTCTCCTTCAAAGGTCTTATTTAGACAATTTATAATAAAAAATGCTACTGATGTGCCAGTGACTTTTCAATATTTTAAGTATGATAACAAGCAAAAAGCATTTACAAAAAAAATTTAAGTATTATAGATTCCAGAAAATGGTAGCAGGTAGCAAAAACAATTGTTTTGACTCCACTGATCACCACATAAAAACAGAGAACTAGTTAGCAAAATCAAAAGCACAAGACAATATTTATAAGGAAACCAAAGGTAGCAAGGATAAAACACAAGAAACCCCAAAATATAAGAACATAGAGAGAAACCACCAACGCTTACAAGATCTATATCAATACCTGTGCTGAAAGAAGCAGAGGGAAGGAATAGGTTTCTGATAATATTAAGTAAAGAGACTCTCAAAATGGACAATAGATATTTGCTAAATAGTATGGTGGACCACTCTAAGAATAGCATCTGGGGCACCTGGGTGGCTCAGTCGGTGAAGCAACCAACTCTTGGTTACAGTGCAGGTCATGATCTCACAGGTTCCCAAGGCCAAGCCCTGCGTCAGGCTCTGCACTGACAACAGGGAGCCTGTTTGATATTCTTTCTCTCCCTCTCTCTCTCTGTCCCTCCCCGACTCATGCTCACTATCAAAATAAATAAACTTAAAAAAAATAATATTATCTTAAACTGGTAGAGGTTTTGCCTTCTCCAATAGTGGGTGAATGCTTGGAGCCTATGGAAAGAAGATCGAAAGGTGGCTGGAGTGGAATGGCCCCTATGAGTTCTAAAACTGAAACATCCATATCAGAGTCCTGCGTGGAAGAGCAACTACTGAGCGTCATAGAAACTGGTTGGATTAATAAAGCTTAAGGAATGAGAAGGTCCGGATAAGAGGTGGAGGGAGGGGTGGGGAGGGAGAAACAGTGTCAGAAAACCTCAAAAAGCCTTTGGCCATATATATATATATATATATATATTTTTAATTACATTAAAACAACAGAAAAGAGAGCTCTGTAAGGTTAGAAAAGTTTTCCTGAAGCCCAGCTTCTCCTAATTAAAAAAAAAAGAAAAGAAAAGAAAAAAAAGTGTGAGCAACAAAAAAGTATTTGATTTAATTGCTTACTTAACTATTTCAAGATATAAAAAATACTGATAAAAAGCAGGATAGCTTTTCTATAAACAATAAGAGTGCATAAAAAGTACATACCCATACATACATAAAATGATGAAATAAATCAGAGTTAGAAACATTCAATAATGAGGTGACCAAACTTAGGAAAAACTATAAATTTAAAAAATCATTTAAAAAGACTAAGAAGAATCACAAGAATGACTAAATATAACCAATAATGACTTAGGAAGATATAAGATAAAAAAGAGAAAATTTTCCTAAATCATAAAGAAATGAACAAAGAAAACATTTTTGAAAAAAAGGGGAGGGATCCATATTGAACATAGACAAATAACATCCAACATACGAGTGATGAGAATGTGTTAAGAAGAACACCAAAGCAAATAACAGAGCCAGTATTAGGACATACAATCTAAGAAATGTTTCAGAAGAGAAAGAAAGAAAGAAAGAAAGAAAGAAAGAAAGAAAGAAAGAAAAGAAAAGAAAAGAAGGAAGGAGAACACTACATTCCCCAAAATGTCATGCCAGGATGATCAACACCAAGACCTATTCTGATAAAATTATTGAATTTTAAAGAAAGCAAAAAATTCTTTGGCTGCTCGATAAAATGTAAAACAACTAATAAAGAAAGAAAACCTAGATTATCAAAGTTTTGGACACCCGTGCTTTATGTCAGAAGAAAACAGAGTAATACATTTTAGCTACTAAAGGAAAGAAAATGCACAAAGAAATTTATATCCAACAAATCTGACTTTGAAGCATAAAAGTCACAAACTATTAATATGTAAGGACTCAGACAATTATATTCATGTTCCTAAGGCTGTATTAGAGAACAAGCTTTAGAAAACCAACAGAAAGATACTGATATAAGGACTAGGGGTGAACATTCAATATGTATCTTACAAAACTGAGACTCAATGAGGATTTAAAAATGAAGGAAAATATTATGTAGTAGCCATATTCTTTGATAATAAAGACATGGTATAAGTATAAACATGGGAAAAATGAGGAGGGCATATACAATAACACACACATGACTATTTTCAGTAGTTGTATTAGATGATAATATTACTATTGTTATTAATATGTTGCAGCATATATAATGTGAAATAAAGGAAATAGATAATTATGTGATATTCTTATCCTATGTCCTTGAAAACCAGGATTCTTTTTTTTTTTTTAACTTTGTTTATTTTGAGAAAGGGAGAGAGCACATGTACATGTGCAAGTGGGGGAGGGGCAAAAAGAGAAGGAGAGAGAATCCCAAACAGGTTGCACAACATCAGCATAGAGCTCTACATGAGGCTTGATCTTATGGACCATGGGATCATGACCCAAGTCAAAATCAAGAGTTGGGCAATTAACTGACTGAGCCACCCAGATGCTCCCCAAAACCAGGATTTTTTGGTACAAAATAAAAGAAATTTTGAATTTGAATTGAAAGTATCAATATGAACATATGATATATTTTATCTTTAAACATGTCCAGCTTCTTTCTTTTGAAAAGGTCTAGAAATAATAGTCAACCCAACTGCAGAGAGCTTTGAGCATCAAGGTACCATTTCCCGCTAAAAGAAACATGGGCTCATGGTTATATAGCTGATTCCAGATTTGATGTGAGAAATATATGAGTAGCACCTAGAAAAAACTATCATACTAGATAGCAAAGAATCTTCAAAGAGTGTAAGGTCACATCAAAAGAACTCAACATCCAATTTGAAGAGGCTTCTACTGGCCAAATATGGGAAAATTTGAACTTCAATGAGAACAATCACTGCAATGGATTGCAATCTATACAATATGTTTAAGTCCATAAATTCATAATGGTACTATTTTTAAAAATGGTCACTTGCAGGAGTTCATACGGAAACAAATTCATTTTCTGGAGAATTGGTAAATCCAGTTAAGGAATCAAGTATTTATCCTCTCTTTTCAATAGGAATTATACCATTGGGTAATCAATTAATAAATCAAGGGTAGTATTTCTTTATTAATGAGGTTAAACTAATACATGAAAACCACAGGAAAAGAAATGGCAGAATCAAAATAACACCATTTCACCTCAGTGATTAATAGATGTAGGTCATGAACATCAATATTTGCAAACATCACAAAGAGAGAAAATCAGGTAATATATCCTTTCTGATAAAAGAACACACTACATGAATGGTCTTGCCAGAGGGATTGAGCCTGAATCTCATCAAAACTCTGGAATCCAATCTGCAGAAAATACAGAGGACAGAAGGATATACTGTTTGCACCTCAAGTATAGGCAATTGGCAAAATGCAGATTATGGGAAACTACAGATCAAATATGCTGGGTTCTACAACAGATAAATTATAAACAAAATGAAGGGAAGGAGGGATAATCAGTAGCTTCAAGAATGCAAAAAAATATATCAAATTTCAAAAATGGGCAAAAATAAATCATAGTGTCCAGAGAAAGTATCAAAATATGCATATTTTGAATAATAAATATATAAGGAGGCAAAGAAAGTGAAATTTTAAAAGTTAAGAAGTAGCTTATTTAAAAAAATTTTTCTTGAGGAGGGCACCTTTGGGGATGAGCACTGGGTGTTGTATGGAAACCAATTTGGCAATAAATTTCATATATTAAAAGAAAAAAAAATAAAAAAAGATAAATTTGACTTGAAAAAAAAATTTTTTTAACATTTTAATTTATTTTTGAGAGACAGAGACAGAGTGTGAGCAGGGAAGGGGCAGAGAGAGACAGAATCTGAAGCAGGCTCCAGGCTCTGAGCTGTCAGCACAGAGCCCAACACAGGGCTCGAACCCACCAATTATGAGATCATGACCTAAGCTATAGTTGGATGCCTAGTCTAACCAACTGAGCCACCCAGGTGCCCCAAGAAGTAGTTTAATTTAGGGAGAAAGGCATAGATTGTAATTATGATTGGGGGCAGAGAGGGTCTTATGGGTGGCTGGAAAATTATTATTGCTCAATCCAAATGCTGGTTATAAGAGGGTTCATCTTTAAATAGATGATATATATATATATATATATATATATATATATATATATATGTATACATATATATATGTTATTTTTATACTATATTTTTATAATATGTAATATTTACAGATTTATTAGCTGTATATTTGATAATAAAAAGACTTTTAAAAAGTGTTATGTATTAAAGGGGTTTAAATAAAGGTTTGTTAAACATTTTGAGGCTAAAAAATAGGGTGTAATAAAGTAACAACCCTAATTTTTTGTGTAGTTCACTATATAATTGGAAACAATTTCAAAGGAGTTTTGTTTTTTTTGTTTTTTTTTTTTTTTTTAATTTTTTTTTTTTCGACGTTTATTTATTTTTGGGACAGAGAGAGACAGAGCATGAACGGGGGAGGGGCAGAGAGAGAGGGAGACACAGAATCGGAAACAGGCTCCAGGCTCTGAGCCATCAGCCCAGAGCCCGACGTGGGGCTCGAACTCACGGACCGCGAGATCGTGACCTGGCTGAAGTCGGACGCTTAACCGACTGCGCCACCCAGGCGCCCCAGGAGTTTTGAAAATATTTGAATGGTACCATTGTTCAGGTATCACTGTTAGAGTAAAAATATATTATGCCTTGGCAATTACTTTTATAGGAAAATATCTTATTTAAATAAATAATTTCCAGTATTTTTTTTACAAAAACATTGTGCGTCTGCTAGAAATTTACCTAAAGGATACAGGAGTGCTGATGCATAGGGGCACTTGTACCCCAATGTTTATAGCAGCACTTTCAACAATAGCCAAATTATGGAAAGAGCCCAAATGTCCATGAACTGATGAATGGATAAAGAAGTTATGGTTTATATATATAGTGGAATACTACTTGACAATGAGAAAGAATTAAGTATGGCCTTTTGTAGCAACGTGGATGGAACTGGAGAGTGTTATGCTAAGTGAAATAAGTCATACAAAGGCAGATACCATATGTTTTCACTTTTAATGTGGATCCTGAGAAAGTTAACAGAAGACCATGGAGGAGGGGAAAGGGAAAAAAAAAGTTACAGACAGGTAAGGAGGCAAATGATAAGAGACTCTTAAAAACTGAGAATAAACTGAGGGTTGATGGGGGGGAGGGGGGAAAGTGGGTGATGGGCATGGAGGAGGGCACCTGTTGGCATGAGCACTGGGAGTTGTATGGAAACCAATTTGACAATCAATTTCATATTAAATAAACAAATGAAAATAAATTTAAAAAACAACATTGTGCTTAAATTCTAAATATATTCATTTATCAATGTGGGAATATGTACTGCAGGAAGATTATGAAATACCACTTACCTATCTCCTTTTTAGGACAGATGTACACAGAAATTATCTCAAAACAATATCTTTTCTTCTTCCTTCATCTCCCTACTTTTCTTTCACTCATCTCTTCTTCCTTTCTACTCCTGCAAAGTATCAGGAAGCTAATTAAGTTTAAGCTTTACGGGATCCACTTGTATAAGCCCCTCCGAAGTCTCTAAGAGGGTCCCCAGAAATGTACCTATAAGTGTTTGTAAAGTTTGCAAAACTAAGACATTTTGGCCACATGGAGTCTATATTTGTCTCTTTCCTGTTGGTCATATGTCCTCTCATATCTGATGGCACTGTGTAGAGCCATTTTTGCAATTCAGCCACACTGAAACTAAGCTGAGAATATGGTAGGTTGTTAGAGGGGATATTTACTGGCTTGTATTCTTTTCAATTTCTAGGTAAGTTATTGCTTACTGTTCTGGTGGAGGAATGGTTCCAAGAATAGTCTGCTCTCCTGATTCATCATGCTGATACGAAGGGGCAAGGCCCAAGGTCAGATCACTATGTGAAGATGTCTTATAGCAATGAGTACTGGAAGTATACAGGTACTGAAGGAGGTGCACATTCTAGAGACATTGGTTCTCACTGGAGCCTGGTCAAAACAACAGGAATATTCTCAGAAATGTAAAACATGCAATTAATTATAAACACATACATTTTTTGATGAAAATCATACAAATTGAATTTGTCAGTATTTTTGTATTTGTTGTATTAGTCAGCTTCCCCCCCCCCCACACCCCGCCCCATGCAAAAATATGTTTTTATTAAAGCATGGGGACAGGACCTATGGGTAGAGCTGCACTGTGAATGGAAGGAGCGATTGATATGAATAATTTGTTGCCTTTTTTTCTTATTCTACATAGTTTTGATATTTAATATTGTACTTCTAATTTTATATTCTTCCTCTTAAAACAGGCTCCAAAGTTGTTATTGAAGATTCAGCTCCTAAAAAACCTGCTTCTGCCCCTCTCACTAGACATCAGTGGGGAAATGGAAGGGACATTAATTTCTTGTTCTTACTTCTTCCTCGCTTGTTAATGGACTGAAGTTAAAAGGATAAAAAGGAGCCTTAAGTTTGGAATGAAGTCTGTTAATGGATTTCTTACATCTCAACAAGAGTCTACAGTAAGAGTATGTTCATGCTCAGGACAATCTGGGCTAATTTTTGCAATGAAAACTTGATTCCTTGATTAAAAAGAATGACATCTTTGAGTCAAAAGAGGTCACTGCCCAGAGGACAGGAGTTTCTGTTCTACAAGAAAAAGAGGCAATGTTGCATCATAAAAACATAATCTGAATTTGATAGAGGGACTCTATTAAGTATCTAGTGAAATCACTATTTTTAGAGGTTTTTCATAACCAACGGTATTCAATTCTCTGAAAAACTGGGAGGTAAATACTATTGTGAAGACTTTTTAGATGAAAAAAGCAGCTCAGGATGTTAGCTTAAATTAGTAGCATAAGCCCATTTTTGAACCAGGACATCCTGACTACAAAGTTCACGTGTTATTCCACTCTTTGGTAGTTAATTACCCAGCTATTTAAACTGTCTGACCTCAGTTTCCTTATCTGGACAAATAGGACACTTGACTAGAAGATTTTGCAATCTTCAAAGTCTTTAATTCTATGAAACCAAGTCAAGTAACCTTTATAATCTCCCTTGTTAGCTCATTCTCATTTCATATAAATAGGAAATTCATCCTGATTTCCTTCCACCTCATCTAAATTTAGTTATAATTAAAATCTATCTCCTTTTCATCTGTCCTTTGCAAAGGTATAAAACAGCGGGTTTATCACAATCTTGCATAATAGCTTTCTGTTATGATGAGAGAAGCAAAAGCGGGCAGGGAGGCATGAAGGAAACCCTTGAAGGGAATGTCTAGTAAGAAAGCTGGACATAGGCTTCAGCTCATCTGAAATATTTCTATGTGAGTCTTGACCTCAGCAAGCAATAGACGAAGAAAAAAACTGCTTTCTTTTTGTATACGGAGGCTTCTGCTCATCTGAAATATTTAAATGTGAGTTTCAACCTCAGCAAGCAATAGAAGAAGAAAATAATGCTTATGCTTTATTTCTCTCATCTCTCAGGTGGTAATAAGCAGGAACGTCTAATGACATCTGGAAAGATTTAAATAATATATAAGCAATAACGTCATGACTGGTACATTTAAAAGGTATGTGGAAAGTGACTGTTAAAATGCCTGGCTCTCTGTGGAAAATCAGAAAATGTTTTCACTAATCTGGAAACAAGTATCTGGACCAGAGAGCCAGTGGGGGTTTGGGGGAGGAGGGATTTCCCCTCCCCTCCCCATGCTATCTGGAGTTCTGATTCTATGATGTCTTGGTGGGCAGTGCGGGCTTTCAGGCTGCAGCTTTACCTCTGCTGTTGTCATTATCACGTCTATTTCCGACCGTGTCTTCTGCCTTGTGGTGGGCTTTGCAGTTGCTCTCGCTGGAGTTCCTTTGTTAGAGATTTGCCCTCTTGACACATCCAAATGAAGAAGTTGCAGCAGGAAAAGTAGACTGGTGACAGACCCCGGGATTCCGTTCCCTGTAGTAGGTCCTGAAATCTTATCTACATGTCATCTAGCTAATCAGAGGTCCATGGTGAGATCTGTCAGAGATTTCTGTTTTAAAAAAGAAATTCAGACACAGTTGACAGGAGAATTGGAATGTTTTTCCCCAGGTCCTGTGGCGGCTACCAGCACTGTCTATTATTATGCGAGAGCCAGCCTGAGGCTGTGGTGAAGGGAAACTCAGAGTGGCCTCCTAAGGACATCAGCACAGGGGAGAGGCCCCTCCCCGTCCTCAACAACGGAAAACAAACAAAGAGGAGCCCACCACCAATAGCAGAAAGCTGAGACTAGGTAAAAAATAGAGCTGCAGAACATCAGTCAAACTGGTTTATAAGAAAATACAATGAAACTCAGGAATTACACAATCAGTGAGAAAGATAGTGTCAAGTGGGGTAACTACATCTTTCAAAGGAGTTGGAGAATCACATGGGTAACCAAACTTGTAAAATCTTCAGGTAGAAAATGCCCTTTCTAATTTATGGAATTCACAAAACTATGGAAATTTAAATTGACATCTATAATTCTTGGCTTTGAAAAAGCAATTCATTTCCCTAGAAGCTCTTGGCTCTTTTCCTCTTAATAAAGTACAAAGTGCACTGGCCTTGAAGTCAAATCTTACCAGAAATGGGAATACGGACATTTCTTAAGCTCTTCGTCCAACCATGCTATTATTCTAAGTAAATCATCTCTGGAAGTTGCACAAGAGGATATAAAGCTCAGTGGTTCAGAGCACAGATTCCAGAACTGAAATATCTGAGTTCAAATCCTAGCTCTGCCACCTATAAATTTTCATCAAGCTACTTAGTTTCTGTCTGTATCTGTTTCCTCACCTATAAAAGTAAAATGATGATGGTCTGCCTAGGTGACTCAGTCGGTTAAGTGACAGACTTCGGCTCAGGTCATGATCTCATAGTTTGTGGATTCAAGCCCTGTGTTGGGCTCTGTGCTGACAGCTCAAAGCCTGGAGCCTGCTTCCTTTTCACATGTCTCCCTCTTTCTCTGCCCCTCCCTTGCTCGCGCTTTGTCTCTCTCTTACAAATGAATAAATATTTAAAAAAAATTTTTTTAAGTGGAATGATGACAATAATCAACAAACATCATAGGATTATTGAGGGGATTAGAAGCACCAATAAAAAGTGTCTGACACCTAAGAAACATTCCATAAATGTTATTATTGTTATAATGTCATCAGTTGGGATAGGCTATATTAAACTATGTAACAATCATCCCCAATATTTTAAGCATTGTAATAAAACAGGTTATTTCTCACTCATGCTATAGTTCTACTGGCAGAGAAACTCTACTCATCAGAGTTGTTCATGGACCCTGGCTACCATCTTGAATAGAGCAGCCACCATCTTGAAAATTGATGGTTGATGCACCAGAAGGAAGAGAGCTTTGAAGGGTCTTAAGTTAACATTTGTATACCTCATCCCAGAAAAAAAGCAAATCACCCTTGTTCACAACTCATTGGCCAGAAACAAGACACTCGGTCCCATTAAACCACAAGAGTAGCAAAAAATGCAAACTTTTTATGCACCTAGAAGGCGAAAGAACTATAACTGGTAAATAATATACTTATCATTATTTCATTATAACATTAGTAACTGTGGTAGTTGTAGCATACTAAATTAACTTTTCAAGATATGAACGATCCATTTATTAGAGTGATATATTCCTATATGAGAGAAAGATGGGAACTAATAATGGTTTTATTATGTCTACTTCATCCTCATCAATATAATACTTAGTTGCAGACTAAATAACAGCACTTGAATATGTGATAGATATCAGATAATACGCTCGTTACTTTCACATGTCTTTATACATAATTCTAACAGCTCTAAAAGGCAAGTACTTTTAGCTCAATTTCACAGATGAAGAAACAACACTTAGAGAAATTACATAATTTATCCAGTAACATAGCGAATAAGTATGGAGCCAAATTTTGGATTCAAACCTGCTAGGTTCTTTGTACATCATCTTTATATCATGCCACATATGGATTCTAGCACAAATGAGCCATATATTGGTCTCTCATGCTCATGTAGGAAGTACACTATGAACTAGCTGAGAAAAATTAAGTTTCACTTAGAAATTTTATAAAATCTTAACTCTCTGTTTTGATTTACTAATGGTAGAAGGGAAAATTTTGCCTACTTGCCATTATAAGAGACTAAGTAGTCTTCTTTGGGATGTGTTCAATTTTAAGTTCAGGAAAATACGTTTCATTTCATTATCCTTGTTTTCATTCCCAAGGCAAAACTTGAACTTCAGTCCTCAGTCATAAAAGGAGAATAAGGCTTATTAAAAATGTTAGTGTAGTTCTGCTAGTTCTACTGAATCCCAGAATCCTCATCTGCCCCTCCAGATGGACCCTCCACTTTAGAAAAGCACATTGACTGGAAGGAATAATGGGATGGACTGGCAGGGCAGTGAATGCAGCAATGACAATCGGCACACCATTTGGGAACACTTCCTTTAACAAAATTGGTCTAATGTGAAAGAGTTGGGAAGAATGCGTCATTTTAGATTGGGCTAAAAAGGAATAAGAAGAGACCATGATAATTCTCCAAACATATGTTTCCCTTGGATTATCCGGTTCTCAGCTCACGTCAGGAAGCAACGCTTGAGGCAGAATTATTAGGCTTTACGGAAATAGCAAACACACAACGTGAACTTTGTATTCCTGCGTAGAAACTATTTTCAACTAGAAAGATACCCTTTTATCTTCTAAATTATGTGTGTAGCCCTTGAAATATAGCATGACAACACAGGATGTCAGCGAACCAGTGTTTTCTTTAAATAATGGCGTCTCTCCTGGAAATAAGTCATGGAGCTTTCCGAGGGAAAAAATTGCATATTTTTAGCCTGTAATACCTTTTTTCATTTGATCAATTTTATAAAGATTTATTGGAAGAAAAAAGGTAAAACTCTAAAATAACAAACAAATGCAAATCTCTGACTTTTCATTTCTTTCTAGATTGGATTAATTCCAGCCAACCTCACAATACATTCCTCCAGGTCATACACAGCTGTTTACAGTAATCTGAATACACCTAATGGATCACTCACACTCATATCACATAAGTAAATAATCATATGGTGCTTAATGCATGCTAGGCACTGCTCTAAGTCCTTTACACATAGTATTTTATTCTCACAATAACCATTTACAGTAGGTATCATTATTATCCCTATTTTACGGTTGAAAAAAAAAAAAAATGGGTCCAGAATGGTATAGAACTTACCCAAAGTCACACAGCTAACAAATAAAAAATTCAAACTGAGGGAGTCTAGTTCCAGAATCCATCCTCCTTACCTTAAATTATGCTTTTAAATTTGATTTTATCTTTATCTGGAAGACTTTTTTACCCTCAAATGCCTGGCTACATCCTTCATCATTTAAAACTTAGCTCTGACCTTCACTACCTAGGGAAGTTGTTCTTAATTCTTTCTTACCCTCAGATTTCCATTCTTCACAAGACTAGGCAAGGTTAGGTGTCAATCCTCTGTGCCTCAGGCAGCCTGAGATTGACCTTGGTTGTTGGCCTTCTCCACTAGACTTTGAAATGCTGTACACTGGTAGTACTTAACTCATTTCTATATCCATGTGTATATGTATGTATGTCATCTATGAATAGCTCACAGCAGGTGTTAAGTAAATATTTGTTGCATTAGTACAATAAATAGAAGGAGAATGTGTATGTGCAAAGATGAGAGTTACATTTTATTCACTAGTTGGTGAGTGATCTTTGAAATTTGGTTAAAATCATTTTCAGTATTTTTGAATGGGTGTAGCTCCGAACTTTACCACATACAAAAACCAAATGAAAAATTCTATTGACATGCAGGTGTTTCTCAGAGAAAAAAGAGACTGTCTATTTTTAAGCTATTTTACAATGTTTTCAACCTTAATCCACAAAGTGTCAAATTTCTATGTCTTTTTCTCTAAAAGGACAACTATTCCTGAGATCTAAAGAATGTTTTCTTTAGTTTTTACAGACAGAAAGAAAATCAAAAAAACAAAAGCAGATGTTTGTGACTATATTATATTTAAGGAAAGGCTCTAGGAGACAAGTTTTTCAAATACTGAGCGATTCAAATCTAAACAACCTTAAAAGAATTCTGGTTCCAAGCATGAACTAAGAAATACCCTTTATGTGGGCTCTGATGACAGAAGTCAAGGCAATGATTTTAGACAACATGACATTAAGTCAATAGCTTGTTTTGAAAACCATGTTGATGTGAATGACTTCTTTATAGCAAGTGGGGGATCCAGAGTGAGTTGCTATAAAAGAGGTTGCTCTATGCGTGGCTGCCCCTTCAGCGTCCTCTTCAGAAGTTTCTTCCCCTTAGCCCCCTACTGAAAGTGAGAAACTCACAGCATTGTCCAGCAGTCCCAAGCTAGAGGATTCTTCCTGTTTTCATTATGCATGTACCTCTACAAAGAGCAGAGGCTTCAGAGCTAAAGCTGTTAAAACCTGAGTTGGAATCCCAGCTGGGTGGTCTCCAGGAAGTCACTTCTTCCTGACTTCTTTCTCTTCTGCTCCTCTTCTTCTTCCTCTTCCATCTCTTCCTCATTCTTCAACAATCTGTTAAGCCTTAATTAATTTTTCTGTAAAGTGAGAATCATAACAGGCATCTCCTAAGGTTGTTAAAAGGGTAAGAAACAATAAAAGTCTATAAAGTGCCTGGCATGGTGCGAAATGCACACAGAAGCAAATAGTCCCTGTTGCAATTATTATCCACCGCGCATTATCTGGGGTAATAAAGGCAAGGTAGCCAATATAGTAAGAATTGTTAGTTTTGTTCTATGATGGATGAATGTGGTCTGGATTATTATTCCTGTAGGAGCCAGTGAGATGGATCTGAAAGAAAACCCACTTGTAAAGCATCAGGTAACAGTGGGGCAAGCTTCACATGATAAAAAAACAAACAAACAAACAAACAAACAAACAAAAACAGGGAAACCCAAACCTACACACAATTGCATTAAGAGAGCATCCTTTTCTACTGCAGGTTAGTTTCAAGAGTTTTATATCCACTGCAATGGAGGACTTTTTCCTCTTTACTGGATTTAAAATATTTACACCTTACCTAGGCATGATAAAACTTTGTCCAATGATAAGCAGTGTGTAGAAGAGCTGGATGACAAGGAAGGAAGGAGGTCATCTGATTTTCATTTTAATCATTTAAATTACAGCATCCAATTTCTGGTCAGAACGAAATAGGTCTATCTACCCCTTTCCTTTTTTCTCCATTCCTTTTCCAGATTTTTCTTTACCATGATTGAGCTTGAAAAATCACGGTAGCAACTCTGAACGTGAGGAAAGTTTTTGAATGGATTAGGTAACCTGATAAATACTATCATTTCATAGCATAGACAGAAGTCATTAGCCTATCATAGTTGATCCTATGCCTCCTATCCCTTTTTTCCCTTGATGGGTAACTATCCTCTCTTAGGCCTCAGCTCACTACCTGTGCTTTGGGTCCCATGCCCTTGAACCTCTTCAAGATTCAATCCAATTTCCCCAATCAACTGTACCCTTCTCTTGACATAAAACATGATTCAATAACTTCCATATTAAGGAGGAAAGGAAGAAAGAGAGGGAGGGAAGCTGGCAGGGATGGAAGGAAGGAAGGTTTAGGAACAATTTTAGGAAGAGTATTCTTGTAAAGCTGGATAAAAGATAACACTTCTGAAAGACCTAAAAAAATGTACATTGCAGATATCTGATGGAAGAATGTTTCAGGTAGTGAGAATAGCAGCATTAGCCAAGGCACTGAGATACAAGTACAGCTGAAATTTCACATTGCTCACTGGGGATAGAGCAGAATAAGAGAGGGAGAGTAAATGATAAAAGGTAGGGAGAGCTTTGAAGGCTAATGTGAACTTTTGCTTTTACTGAGTTAAACAGGGAGCCAGTAGAGGATACTGATAGAAGAAAGGCTTGATTTCACTCACCATTTATGGGATCATTCTAGCGACAGTGCTGGGTATTGGCTAAAGGGAGTAAAGACAACAATAGAAAGACAAAATAGTAACTTAGAAACTTAGGTAAGAAATGGATAGTATAGTAACATAGGTAAGAAATGTTGGTGGCTTGACTGAGGTAAACACGATAGTGAGTGATTAAATCCTAATAAGTGAATGAATGCATATATGTTGAAGGTAGAGATGGCAGGATTTAATGATGGATTAAAATATGAGATTTAATGGAAAGAAAAGAGAAAAAATAGGCTTCAATGTGTTTGGCTTGAACAACTCGAAAAAAAAATTCCATTTGCTGAAGGGAAAACTGGGAGAGAAATTGTTGGCGATGAAGAGAAGATCAGTAATTCATTCCTAACTTGTTAGTTTGAGATGCATATTAGGCCATGAGGAAGAACTATCAAGAGACAGTTACACTCATGAAACTGTTCTTCAGGAATGAGTTCTAGGGTGAAGATATAAACTGAGTCATAAATATATTGATAGTATTTAAAGTCATGAAACTGGATGAAATAACCAACAGATTAGTACAGATAGAGAACAGAAGGCCAAAGAATAAGCCAAATGCAATTGAATACTTAAAAGGTGGTACGATAAAGAACTAAGATGAGAAGCAGTGTTCCATGAGTTTGAAGAAAAATTAGGAGAAGAAAGTGCCCACTGAAAAGAGTATTTCAGGGATGAGGAATGATTATTTTTGTCAAGTGCTGTTGCTGCATCTGGTAAGATAAGTCTTAAAATTGGTCATTGAATTTCACTACATGGAGGTCATTGGTGAGCTTGATAAGACCAATGTCAGCAGAGTTTGCGGGGGAACAAAGTCTGGCTGGAGGGAATTGAAGAGAGAAATCGAAGATAAATTTTTTGCAGATGTTTCCCTGTAAAGGGTAGAGGAGAAATAAACAGGTGGTAGAGAATATGAGATCAAAAGAGTCATGTGTCTTTTTAAGAAAGGAAAAATTACTGCTGGAAATAATAAAGTAAAGAGAAATCCACGATGCAAGAAAAGGAGAAAAGAGGATTTTGTCTGTATCACTGGGTAGACAAGAATGAGTTAGGGTAAGCCACACCTCTAAACATTTGAGGGATCAGTTCTGAATACCATACTTCTTTGGAGACCTGAACAAACTTAAAAGATAGCAGGGGGACCTAGATCTTTCCTCCCTCCATTAGGAGTGCATAAAAGCAGTTTAGGAGGAGTAGATAAAGAGAGACCACCAAGAGATGGAAGAAAGAGTTCTGAATTAAAATACACAAACGGTCTTGAGATAAACTAAAATAACCGCTTCATGTTTATGTTTTTAGGATTTTTAAGTTTAAAATATTTCTCAGTGCTCTCCTTTTTCTTTAAAGTCCACACCCCTTTTGGTAGTGCAATAATAATCCAGGGAGGAATTAAAGAACTTTAAATGTGTTTGTTCTTCTAAAGTCACATGTAGCTCTCTACATTATATTGTTTAGTCTTCTCAGCACCTTTTTGAGGCAGCTATTTTGAGTCTTGTTTTTGCCACACAGTGGTTCAATAACCTCCTCAACTATATAATGTAGTAAGTATTAAAACCTTGGTCTGCAGCAGTCTATGTCCTGTGTTGTGACTGTATGCTACACCAAGAACCCTAAGTTGAAGATAATGGAATGCGGGCCCCATCTAAATAAGGGAAACAACTATTGATGAAACAAAATCCTTTAAGAGTGCAATAGGGGCGTCTGGGTGGCTCAGTCGGTTAAGTGTCCAACTTCGGCTCAGGTCATGATCTCACAGTTTGTGAATTCAAGCCCCGTGTCGGGCTCTGTGTTGACAGCTCAGAGCCTGAATCTTGCTTTGGATTCTGTGTCTCCTTCTCTCTCTCTGCTCCTCCCTTACTCACAGTCTGTCTGTATCTCCCTCTCTCAAAAATAAACATTTTAAAAATTAAAAAAAAAAGATTGTGATAGTTCAAGAGCAGTACTGTTTAGACAACCTAAGAGTTGCCATATTGAAAGTATGTGCTTGCTAGCCAAAAACAAAAAACAAAACACAAAACAACAACAACAACAACGACAAAAACTTGGCCCTAATTCAGCATTCTGGGCACAACCCTAGCCGTGTTCCAATTTCAGACCTTCAATATCTACTGATCTTTCTGCACTCTTCCCACTCCAGACTCTATACAGGCTTGGTCTCTGGTTACTAAATCACAGCTCCCTGCCTGCTATGTTGAGGACTCTTTGGCTAATCAAAGAGCTCTGGTTCCTTTATGCTTGCATAAGTTTAAGCTTATCCTACTGAATACTAATAGATATATTGCTAGGGAACCTACTACGTGTTGGGCATAATAATAAGTTATTTTAATTTATACTGAAATCTTTACAGTCATCTAGCCAGATAAGCATCACCACCCTCAAATTATAGATGAGAAATTGAGTAATTTGCCCAAAATGTAGAACAGTAAGGAATCACAATTAGTTTTGACATTAAAATTTTTTAAGTTTATTTATTTGTTTTGAGAGAGACAGAGACAGTGCATGTGGGGGAGGGGTAAAGAGAGGGAGAGAGAGAGAATCCCAAGCAGGCTGTGCACTACCAGCACAAAGCCCGATGTGGGGCTTGAACCCATGAAGCATGAGATCATGACCTGAACCAAAACCAAAAATCAGATGCTTAACCAACGGAGCCATCAAGGTGCACCTGACATTAAAGTTTTAACCACACTAACCTGACTTTCTGCATAATTAGTTTATATACAACTAACTTATAAGCTTTACTCTTAATGATTTAAAACTAATGCATGCCTAGCTGACTTAAGTTAGTTGCAGCCCCACTGGGGAGGCTCCCTGTGAATCTGAGTCATGTCCCGATGTTGCACCTGCCAGTTCTGTCTTTTGTGGAATTTACGCTATGGAAAAGGAATATAATAGTCCTCCAAGAACTTCAGGGCAATGACTTAACTGTTCGTATGGAGCAAAGGAAGAGGGGATTAAGTCCTTCAAATGAGAAGAATGTGGGTTTATGGAACAGCTTCATAGCTTAGAGGTAAAGTACTCTGGCTGCAGAAGCAGCACATTTGCCTAAATCCACCTTCAACACCTATAACTCACTGTGCCTCAGTTTCCTCATCTACACGAAAAGGATGATATTAAGTGTGGCACCTAAAAATGTATAAGGATTAAATAAGTTAATATTATATAAAGTATTTAAAACTCTACTTGGTGCATACATAGGACTGTATTATTATTATTTATTGCTATTAATTATTTTCACGCTTTTAGCTTCCAGTTTGTACTGCACACTACTACCCATCTCCCCAAAATTTTGATGATCTCAGAACTAATAATGGTCTTTTTTTTCTGGCACTGTGGCAAGAGCTGGCTTCCTGGTCAGGATAATCCTCAGTTGAATCAAATGCCACACGTTCCATTTCTCTGGAGAGACAATTGCATAGTAGCACCGCCACTTGGAAGAAAAAGAAATTGATCTTCTAAGATTGTCCCATTTCCAATAAAAATCTTTCTTCAGCTGTTTCTGCATTTGTAGCAGTTACACACGTACTGTGCTGTTGCTTAGTCAGATTTTTACATTCAGGCTTAATTGCTTGACTATTCCAGGATCCCTGCTCATCAGTCTTTTAATCATGGTATTATATGTCTCCTGACTGCTTCCCAATTTGTCTCCGCTGTTTTGACAATGAGATGTCTATGTGCAAACGGGATTCTAAAAGTGGAATTTCTCCATCATTACAGGGGGAAGCTACCATCTTCCTGCTCCATAGCCTGATGGCTCTATATCTGCATTTCCAAATAACGCTGGTCTTTTCAGGCTCAACACCACATGTCTAACTGATTGCAATGTCATTTCATAAACTGTCCGCCGTCCTGTTACAAAGTTCTTTGACAATATCACTTTCTGCATTTGATTTTTCTTCTCAACTGTCTACATGGCAAATGTGCAAGTTTGCTTTTTCTCCACGTGGAATTTCATTTTGTCATTTTCGGCTCCTACTTGAAATGACATGTGATAGAGAAAGTAATAAGTTGTTCTTAATACTTTAGTAGGTTACCTCCCTGCATCAGGGTAAGCTTTCCAGAGGTTAGAAGAAATAGTTTTCGAGAATATTTTTTTCTTTTTTTTCCTATGTGTGGAAAAAAAAATCGGTGACATGTTTTATAAAGTGACCTGGCTTTTTAAAATGCGTGCAGCAAATCTGGTCCAATTATACAAGTTGGGGGCTTGTGCCATTTACTCACCAGTTTGTTTTACCAGGTACACAGTTTGATAAGTATCCACAGGATGACTGGTGGATTTTGTACGAGAGAAAGAACTTGCCTTGGATAACTATGGACATCTTGTTACATCCCATTTCCAAATCTGTCAACCATTTAATGACAGCCAGAGCACAAAACAATATTTTACTTGTTCATAAGCAACAAGATCCATGAGCGAAAATAGCTATTTTTCTAAGTGTTTATGTGGCAAGGAGGCAAGCTAGAGCATATAGCTCATGCTCTTGGGAAATCATCATAAAATGGTGTACTGTGTTCATTTTCCTAATCAGCCTAATAAGTAAGATGCTCTGTTCATGGTTGTTATACTGCAGCATTCTTCTGAAAAACAAAAACAAAACTTAGTAAAAGTCAAACCCTGATTGATTTGCCTCTCTTAATATAATCCAAATGTTTCAAGAGAACACTTTCGATGTGAATCAGATTTAATTCCCATGATCTGAAAACCAATATCCTGTCAACTGGAGATTTTTTTTTTTAATGATTTTGGTTCATCACAGGTTAAAATAATTTTTTTTTTTTTGGCCAAGTTGCAGCAAATATTCTACTATTTCTTTCATTGAACAGAACAAAAACATTATCAGGCTGGAAATTGACTATGGGACACAGTTTCACTTGCCAAAAAATGTGATTTTTTTGTCAAATAAACAATGTGGTTGTCCTTCTGCCTTGGCCAGATTGGTAGTATGGAGCAGGCTTAGCCTTTTCTAGGAGCCCTACATGCCTTTGTCAGTCCTTCCTATGTCCCTGATCTCTTAACTGTGGAGTGTGGCGGGGCACAGTCCTTGGCCCTTTTCTCTATCCTCACTTACTAACATTGGTGATTTCTTGTTGTCTAGTGACTTTAGATATTATTTATATATTCTTAAATTTATAAAAACACCTTTAATCTCTCCCTGCACTGTGACTTCTATGTACAGGGTGGTACTTGACATCTCCATTGAGACTGATAACAGGCATTTTTTTTTAAGTTCATTAATTTATTTTTGAGAGAGAGAAAATGTGAGTGAGAGAGGGACAGAGAGAGGGAGAGAGAGAGAATCCCAAGCAGGCTCCATACTATCAGTGTGGAGCCTATTGTGGGGCATGAACCCACGAATTGTGAGATCATGACCTGAGCCGAAGTTGGACACTTAACAAACTGAGCCATGCAGGCACCTCACTGATAATAAGCATCTTAAACGTAATATGCCCACAGTGAGCTCCGGATCCCCTTCCTTAACCTCATTCTATGCAGTCTTCCACATCTCAGTTAATGGCAGTGGGAACTCCATCCTTCCAGTTGCTTACACCAAATGCTTAGAATCATTTCTCTCACATCTTACATAAACCCCAGTCCATTAGTATATGCTACTGGCTGTGTATCCCACTGGCTGTGTGTTCTCAATGTATCTAGAAGCCTACCACCTATCACCACCTTCTCTCCTGTGACCATGCTCCAAGACACCATCATCTCTCTCCAGGAATATTGTAAGAAACTTCTCACTGGTCTCCCTGCATCTTCCCTTGCCCTGCTTCAGTCTGTTTTCAAATCAGCATCCAGAATACCACTTTTATCAGATTTCTCCTCTGCTTCAGACTCTTCAATGTCCCATGTGATTTTGACATCAAGGGAGCTCTCTTCTTAGGTGTCTAGTCTCCAGGTGTTCTCCGGGTATTTCCTCAAATACACCTGTTAAGTGAGGCCTACACCAACTACTCCTGAAAATTGCAAACCCTTGTACACTCCCTACCCACTTCCAGGATTTATTTTTCTCCATAACATTTACCAGTATATAAAATACCATCTACCTTAGTTATTTGCTTTGTTTATCATCTCTCTTACTCCAAAGAGTTGAGTCAGTTGAGCGTCTGACTTTGGCTCGGGTCATGATCTCACAGTTTGTGGGTTTGAGTCCCAGGTCGGGCTCTGTGCTGACAGCTCAGAGCCTGGAGACTGCTTCAGATTCTGTGTCTCCCTCTCTCTCTGCCCCTCCCTTGTTTGCATTCTCTCTCTTTCTCTTAAAAAAATAAAAATAAAAAAACATTGAAAATAAAATCCCATGTGGATAAGAATTATAATTAATGGGACCTTTATGTACATAAGAAAATATGAGGAGAAATGATTTTTTTACCCCTTTCTGGGGTAACTTAAGTTATTGACTACAAATTGCAGGAAGTGTTTCTCTCTGCCTTTTGCAAGCATTAAAATAACCTCCTTAGCTAATGATGTACGATACACTTCTGATTATGCATTGCATCGCAAACATTAGTGTATCTAAAACATTATTTATAATCCAGCAGTTCTGTGTATATCAATGTCAAATAGTAAAGGAAGAATAGAAGCTTCTGGTATTCCCACTGCCTCTACTGCTCCTGGCACAGAATAATCACTTGATAAATATTGGTCGAAAAAATAAAAGAATGAATAAATACAGAAATTCAAATACTTAGCAGTTTAAACAAAAATCTCCAAATATCAGGTTAATCCAAATGTTGCTGAGCTGAAGTGCATGTTCATCTATTCACTCACGGACAGACCTGGACAACATGGTACCGTCTACAATCAGTTTTCACTTACAAGTGCTTGATTGCCCTAGTCGTCCATGCCCAATGATTACTGTTTGGCCAGAGTGAGGATTTCAGCTTATGGAATCAATTACACAATTTCACACCTGCCTTCAAACTAGTATTGACTATATTTTTTGAAATCCCTCTTTTATGGAGGCATAATTGACATGTAACATTATATTTGTTATTTCAAATGTACACCACCATGATTTGATACTGTTATATATTATGAAATGGTTCCCACCATAAGTCTAGGCTCCATGCTTAGGTATAATTTTTTCCTTGTGGTGATAATTTTTAATATCTACTCTCCTGGCAACTTTCAAATAGACAATGCAGTATTGTTGACTACAGTCACCATGCTGTATATTACACCCCCAAGACTTATTTATTTTAGAACCAGAAGTTTGTACCTTTTGACCCACTTCACCCATTTCCCCAATCCTTCAACCACCTGCCTCTGGCAACTACCATTCTGTCCTCTGAATCTACGAGTTTGGTTTTATTTTCTGAAGTCTTCAGTCTTGAAGAATTTCTTGTGTTTTGACCCAAAGGGTTTAGACGCCCTTTGCCCAATTTACCAATGTCACCTTTTCCTCTAATGATTCATTTCACTCTTTCTATTGCTCATCATCTCCCTCAATAAAAGGAATCAAATCACTTGCCTAGAACCAAGTGAGCGTAAGACGGAGAGCCTGAGGCTTTTGCATGAGCCTAGCCCCATGATAACTCCTTGACAACCAGTAGAAACCACACCTTGTAGGGTAAGCTTCTGGTCTTTCTCACATACTTTCTCCTCCACCTAGAATGCAATTTCTCTATCTAGTTTCTACACAGCTAGTAACGTCCATATTTACAAGCATGTCTCTAATTGTGCATCTATTTGACACACTGCGGATATTTTATAATGTTAGTCATTTATTTTTTCATATGATTTGGGGTTCTTTTATGCAGGGGCTCTATCCTATATCAGTTGTGCCTTATAGTATTGATCATGGTCCACTATGAAACAGTCATTCAAATGTTGATTAACTGATCAATTCTTGGCGATCTTGTGTCTTTCTTGATGTCAGTTCTTTACAACATTGACCAGTCAGTGATTTCATTCCTGGTACTTATGCAGGGCACTGTGCTTATAGGCTCAATTACTGTAATCTGCACTTCTATTTCTAGACCATTCAAGATGGCTTTTGGCTACAAGTATTAGAAAATGCAGAGAATAGTCGTTTACATATTTTTTGCTCCATTTAAGAAAAAGTCTGAAAATGGTGGAAGTTGGAGTTAACTCACTAACTCAGCGATAACAAGGCCAGCATTAAAAAAAAAAATCTTGATCTTTCTGTAACAGATATAAAATGGCTACTAAAGCTATGGGCATCAAGTGCACGTTCAAGGGAAGAAGAAAGACAAAAAGGGAAGGGTGAAGCCAGTAATTCTGTCCTTTTTAAAAAGAAGCCAAAGCTTCCTTTTTTTATTATTTATTTTCGACAGAGACAGAGCATGAGCGGGGGAGGGGCAGAGAGAGAGGGAGACACAGAATCAGAAGCAGGCTCCAGGCTCTGAGCTGTCAGCACAGAGCCCGACCTCACAGACCATGAGATCATGACCTGAGCCAAAGTCAGAAGCCCAACCGACTGAGCCACCCAAGCACCCCTTAAAGGCAAAGCTTTCTAAAAGGCATTCCTGACACCTGGTATGTTTCTCCACACTTTTCATTGGCCCCTGGAAGGGTGTGGTCATTAACGAGGTTGTTAATATATTGGGTTAATTAATTAACAGAATCTGCCACAAACTCCCTAGTGAATATGCTCTACGTACCAGTTTCTCTGGTCCTAAACCAAGCATAAAACTGACATCAAATTATGTAAAAAAGAAACAAGGTTGTGAAGTGTTTGGGGTCAAGATGAAATGATATCCAATTTTACCCAGAAAACTTGGAAGATGAAATCTCTGCTAAATAAGGTTACATTTAGTTAATCAAGGAATGGGATGCAAGCAAACACTGTTGAACATGGACTATGTGCAAAGAAAAGGAAAAAGAACCTAGAATTCGTCACGACCTTCTTTTCCTCCCATCTCAGGGAAATTCATCCTCAAGGAAGTAGGGAACTAACAAAGAAGGGCAGACAGATAATGCCCTGCTCTTGCTCATGGGAAGGTATAGAGCTGGCTCTATAAATAATGAGGAAGGGAGAACTTAGTTAATATTAGCAGATCATTAGGAGTGTTCAGAAACCAAAATCCTAAATCATTTGAATGTGAGTTTCAGATCCTTTCCAAAGTGAAGTAGCCAAACCTATGTAACAACTGTATTAATGAACTTTAAATGTTTGCATAAGTACCTAATTGGGACCACTTAAATATGTTTTTATAACAGTCTATTTTAAAATTATTTTAGAAATATCAAAAAAAAAGCATAGGATAGATTTACAGGTTTATTTAATCAAATAATATAATTTATTTCAATCTTGTTACTCTAGACTTTTGACAATTTGAATAATGGTTAGCCTGATGTTTATATTTGTGCTACTCTGACATATTAGTAAGAATAAGAACTTTGGTGAGTTTAACCCACTAAAGGAAAAAATAATTCTGGTCATCTTAAATGCCTGAACCAGCACCCAGAAAAGTTACTATAAATAATTACCTGCCATTATTGGATATTTATTAACATCTCTTCTGTGAAAATGCATCTTGATAACCATACAAAAAAGCATTTTAAAAATAAAATACAAAATTACACTCGTATGTTTCACTAAGAGATATCATCCCTTACATTGCTATTAATAATGATATAATTTTACTACAGATAAATTGACTTAAATTTTACTTTTAATAAATAATCATAATAGAGATGCAGTTTTGAGCTTCTATTTGGGATAAATAAACCTGTTGTTCTTTGTTATGGTAAGTAGAAAACTACTATTTTTTCCATATTGCAATGATTAGAAGAATTAGAATGATGTATTTTTCATATTTAAACAAAAAATTAATTTATTCGACTTTACTCACATTTAAATTGTCAAATTTTTATCCTGTGTATGAACAGAGAGTTAGGATTCAGGGCCAACTTTTAAATTCAATTTTTAGTTTACTTTAGGGCCTTAGATCAAACATTAGGTGGCACTATTGTCACAATGAAAAACTGCTACATTCACTCCCTTTTCTTCACTATCTAGAAGAATCTTCTTTTAAAATTCTCATTTTAGACCTCGCTATGGATTATTTTCACTTTTCCAGTGTGATTAAATGTATCTGCAATAAACATAAAAAAGATTAAAATTCATTGTCAACATCTGCTATTCACTAAGATGTTGAACCATGATAACTTTTTAACGAAGTGTTCTCTGAATTCTAGAATTTAAAAGATATTTCAATACAGAAGAAATAGCTATTATGAATAAATATTATATTTTCTTTGTTTAAACATCTCTATTGCTTTAATGTAGAAATACCAAAATAGTATTTAAAATTCCTTTCCAGAAAATATTGCCTAAAGTTTTCCTGGATACCTAAATATCACAGATCAATTTGTTTTGTTTTGTTTTTAGGAATAGAAGAGAAAATTCTAGAAACTAATTTTAAATATGCAGTGAAAATAAAAAGGAATAAACAACCGGGTAGCAAAAACATCAGTTCATATGTTGTCTGTGTGTACACAAGAACATGGGGATAGATGGAAAAGGAGAAAAGCTATCAGTGGAAGGAAAGTTACTTAATTCTAAAAGGAGATTCCAAATTTTCAAGTAAAGTTACAAGAAAGAGAATGGGAGATAGAACACAGTTCTTCTAGGCCAACAGGACACTGCAGTAGGCTTACCAAATAGCAAAGTGAGGATGAGTTTCTCTCTGCTTATTCTGAATTCAGTTTTGTGAGTGGGGAAACCCAGCTGTTATTTGGAGACAATAGTTTTCAACTGTCTGTTGAAGGCTGCAGTTTAGTTCAGTGAATGAGAACACAGGTCCTGAGCAAATGTTCCCGTATCTGAGCCCTGGTACATGGGCCTGTTATTGAACCTCTAACACTGGATTTTTCTCTTCTAAAAATGAGGATAATGATATTGAGTTGATGTGAAAATCAAAGTAGAAAATTTAGGGCACCTGGGTGGGTAGTCGGTTGAGTTCCACTCTTGATTTTGGCTCAGGTCGTGATCTCATGGTTTGTGAGTTTGAGCCCCTGTCAGGCTTTGAGGTGACACTGTTGAGCCAGCTTGGGATTCTCTCTCTCTCTTTCTCTCTCTGCCTCTCCCTCCCTTCCTCCCTCTCTCCCTCTCTTCCTCAAGAATAAATAAATATACTCTTTAAAAAAAAAAGAAAAAAGAAAAATCAGGGGCGCCTGGGTGGCTCAGTCAGTTGAGCGTCTGACTTCGGCTCAGGTCATGATCTCGCAGTTGACGAGTTCGAGCCCCAGATCAGGCTCTGTGCTGACAGCTCAGAGCCTGGAGCCTGCTTCCAATTCTGTGTCTCCTTCTCTCTCTGCCTCTCCCCTGCTCATGCTCTGTCTCTCTCTGTCTCAAAAAATAAAGATAAACATTAAAAAAAATTAAAAAAGAAGAAAATTCATGTAATACATAAACTCTGACGCATTGTTAAATCTTAGTTGAAGGAGAGGCACTGATGGGGGTCTTGCATTTTTGTTGTTATTAACAGTCCTGGTGCTACAAAAGTGGTCCAACTTCCCTGCTGACTGAAGCTGTCTGATCCACACTGGGAGGGTAAGAGGCTACTTCATGCCAGGGGAGAGGCCCTGTGGATCCTCATTGTGAGGCAAAGTCAGGGATTCAAGAGCTTTAAGTCTATAGTCTGATGGCCACCTCCACCAACTACAGGGCTGTGGAAAAATTACCTAATCTCTCTAAACATCAATCACTCCACTAGCAAAGTAGAAACGAAATTAGTAAGCCTGAACTCATAGGAGAATTAAGAGGACATCCATTTACACATATTGCTGTAATCAATGGAATAGAAAGAGCTCTGTAAACATTAGTTATCGCAACTATTATTACCACCACCGCTACAAATGATCCACTCAGGATTTCTCAGTGTGTAAAAGCTTTTCCACCTTTCATTTTCTCCTACTTGGAAAATCATTTAAAAATCTCCAATGTACTTCTGTGTGGACCTCTCCACTGATCCTGGGAGAAAACAATTTATCAATATGAAAGGAATTTAGAAAATTCATTAAAATCTCAGAAAAAAACATAAAAGAGCAGAGTTGTAAACATAGGTATATTGTGAATTGCAAATCCAAGTCACAATATGTCACTCTAATTGGCTGACTGCTCTATACAAAGAGCAAAGGCTACATTTTGACCACATTAAAATCCTCTCCCCTGTAAAACATATGCACCAAATTAAAGAGAATATGACATGTATTTATTAACCTAATGCACCCATCGTATCTTATTAAACAATCTTGATTATAAATCTCCTTTCTGACTCATTATGCTATAAACTGCATGATGGTAATGTTTTCATTTTATTCCCAGCATTGATTTTGACATCTTCATGTGTAAGGTGCCAAGTAATCTTTGTTAAGGATGAACAAATAATTGAGATTGAAAACAAAACCAAAACAAAACCAATAAAAACCAAATCTCTGTCAATCAAATCATAGTGGAACAACTGTTTTAAAATTTCTTTCCAGCATTTGCAACAGGAATCGCTTCTCTTCAAGTCTTGTCTGGCATCACTATAATTTGTGGCCTTCAATGGCTGATATCCTGAGACTGTGTGAAGGGGCCAAGGAGAAGCCAGACTGATTGGTATCTATTGGGGCTGCTTACACTGTTCCTGTAAAGTCCCAAAACTTCTTAATCTATCAATCTTCAGGACTTGCTAAATAATCCTAAACTGCCCCCCCCCCAGAGAATTAGGAGAAGATTAAGGAGACTTCAACCTTGCATTTTATATTGTAACCCTGACTGTTAACGTCTGTTCTTCTGATTTGTGTACTTAAACTGAATGTTTCATCCTGTAGTTCAGCCTAGCAGGGATTTATTTTCATACACTTTCAATGTAAATAAAAGAGAGTTATTATAAAAGTTTTAATACTTTTCCCCAGATAAGCAGATTTACACTACCGTGTGCCATGTGAATTTTAGGAACAATAATAGTTGCCTTTGAGTGAGGCCTCCTATGCTTCTGGCACTACGCTGCCTCCTAGAACTTACGCCATGCTTAATATATTCTGAAAGCCAGTTCTTACTACAAAGGAGGGAACTGAGCTTTAGAGGGGTTAAATAACTTCCCCGTGGTCACACAGCTAAGTAATCTGCAAGCTGCAATTTAAGTCCGAATACTTCTCTCTTTGAAACCTACACTTTGCTCTCATTTCACTCCTTTCCAGAAGTGTTTGCTGAAAGTAACAATTTCTCCAAAAGAGATCAGTTAACTAAGGTTAAGCAGGTTATAGATATGTGGCATCCTGGCTTTGGAGAAGGCCTGGCTAATAGAGTAAACAAAGGACAATTTCTGGAAGACAATAAGATATTGCACTGACCTGCTTAAGTGAGACAGTAACTCGTATTTACAAAGGTCGTACATGAGGAGTCACTCTAGTAGGTGGCATTGGTTCACAGTTGGTGAACCTTATGAATCCATGTGGCATTGGTTCACTTAACATCTATTCATTAAACACCCACATGTGTCAGGCACTGCGACCTATAGACTTGTGAAAACCAGGCTTGCAGGTGCTTTGCTCACAGTGAGAATGAACATGTGGGTCTTGGTACTTCACATCGACAAGGATGGAAAATAACTAAACCTAGTGGAATAAAGTCTTGAACAATGCGATGAGACTCTAATAATGCCACCAGAGGAAAAAATTAATCAAAGTGAATGAAGTAGGTTGTATTATTTTGACACCAACTCTCACAGCATGGGTCCAAGCAGGCTGAATGTTTTCCCCTCATTTATCCTCTGTTCTGCTCCTTCTTATATCAGCTTCATCGGTCAGGAAAGTAAGTGGTTGTTGTATCAATATATTTCGTATATTAAGGCCATCTGCCAGCTCAATTACTCCAATACATTCGCACAGTATGGGATTTCTCGGAGGAGTAATTCTATTGTAATGCTGCAGAAATTATATAAATGTCCTATGTCACCGAGAGGAAAGAAACAGGATGACATTCGCTTATAACGTAAAGAGAGCCAAGTATTTCATTGTTGTGCACTGTTGTTACGACTTTTGAAACTTATTTTGATTTTGACATCTTAGAGCTAAATATTGAGGTTTGTTTAATTTAATTTAATTTTGATGAGATAATAAATACACATTGTTAAAATTAAAAAGGCACAATGATGCATGGAGCATTTAAAGGCAGTGCTACTTCGTGAGATAAACAGTGGTGGAATTCAGAAATAAATCTTCTGTTTGTGTCTCCATGGTTAATGTCATGCATGACCTTTACCTCCATAAACCTTAGTTTCCTCATCTCCAACAGGACAAAGATTAATCGGGAGTCTTGTGGTCAAGGTGCTAGTACCAAAGGAAGATTTATTTTGAATTACGGACCCACCTGATACTCTTCTTTGACATACAAGAAAAGTTTTCATTTCAAACATAGATTGTTAAAAACTACAAATGCAATTGAGAATAATTCTGTGACTTGGTAGATACAAAATTAAACCGTAAGAAGTTATAATTTTATAGCATAAAAGAGGATATTGGGTAGAAATTCTCATGGAAAAGAATAAATGATGTAGAAAATGATCACTCCACATGAAGGAAAGAAAATGTGTTCAAAATGGATCAGGAGAATTTAATTAAAACATACAGAATTATTATTGCACATATGAAACCCTGGTAACTGTTACTGTTGGAGGCTATGAAAGTCTTTTATATCAAAGATGATAAGTGTTCTTGAAACAAACAAATACTGGGTCTACTCAGAAAGCATATTTCTATTTTGTTCATGTTCAAGAAAATAAAATCTCCATGTTTAAATGTAGTCAAGTGGTCTTATCTTTTTCTGTTATTAATTTGAGGTTTTAGCACAAGAATAAAAATGAGTTTAACAGGAATCTGGGTGTAGCAATTCTGTAGTGCTCATTCCACATTTTTGGCTGAGAATTTAGCATCTATCCTGGCTTTTAGGAATAAGTTTCAGTACAGTCCTGCAGGGAAGCGGGGATAAAAACAGATGACCTCTGATGCTCTCTCCCATAGCTGAGAATCTATTAGTTTTACATTCATTAAGCTGTTGGTATGTTCAAAGCACTTGGTCTGATTATTCCTTTTTCCTCCTGGGATGATGTTCTCTCTGGGAAGAGGTGAAAAAAATTAAATCCAAGTCAAGACCCTATTATTTTCCTCCTGAATTCTCTCCCTGCTCCAGTTTGCACCAGGCAGCAGAGAACATCTTGCACAAAATCCACTGAGCAAATTCTCTTTATTCCATGAACAAGAAAGTTACTAAGAAGAAAGGACACACTTTTGCTTTCTTATCTTATTGAAGTACCCAAGGTGAATTTATTCAATTAATATTTATTTTTCGAGGGCCAACTCTGTGACTTCATAGGTTGAGTGATCATATTGCTTTGCATTGGGAAAAGGTCCAAATATGATTGGTGTGATCTGACTCCATGATTGTAGAAAACAACGCGTTCTTCCAAGCCATAGAATCTGTCTTCCCTGGCCGTGCTTAAAATGCAGTTCCCTGTTTTATTAGAAAATATAATGCATGACAAATTTTCTGAGAGGATTTCAGGAAAGTCTCCTTGGAAGTACTTAAATGAGTAAATACATGGTATTTTTTTTGTAAACTGGGATAAAATCTATAAAAAAGTAAATAAATAAAATATAAAATAACAAATTGCTATTATTTTATTAATAGGTAAAAATCTAAAATCCTAAAATGTTTGCCATGTTTGAGTATGGTTTTAAGGGTAGAGGATCAACTCTGTGCACAAGTACCTGGGAGTGGGGAAAGAATATTCCAGGATGCCTAGAGAAGACTACTGCTGTACAGAGCCAGTTTGAATGAATTTAAGATTCCAAGAGTCCTAGATTTCTTCACCAAACACTGTGCCTTTGAAATCACCATCATTAGGGTTACTAAGGTGTTAGTCCAAGAAAAGCTTCCCAACTTTCCTTAAGTGATAGCACATAGAGAGTATAATGTTGTTTTGTGAGCAGGGCTTTATGAACAGGGCAGCTCAAGGAGGGGACAACTTCTCCAGGAACTCTGGCCATTCCAGGCCCCTCCAAAGATGCAGACAAGCATTCATCCAACTTCCAACTCACTAGGAATACATTAGTGTCAGCCAGTAAATAGAAAATATAGAGAACAAATTCTTTCTTTCCATCATCATAGTTCTGTTGCCATGTTAGGCCCTAAGATTAAAGAAGGGTGAACTGGAAAACACAAAACTTCCAGTAATAGATGAAAATCACCTTCAATAGTGCTGGTACAGGCATCCCTCGTGGATATGGTAGCTAAAAAGCTCTGTGTATGTGAATGTGTTTGGTGTGCATGGGTGTATACATCTGTGTAGATTTCAGGTGTGTGCTTGAGTGCCTGCACGTACACACACACACACACACACACACACACACACACACGTACTGGAGCTATGAAATAGTGGAGAAGAATCCCAGTAAATGAAACCTTTGGTTCTTTGTGTCTCTGGCCAGTCCTGTTTTCTGTATCTATCTCTAGCACCACTACATTGAAGTTTCTCCAGAATCATACAAAGACATGAGAGCCATCCCTGAAGCTGAATCTGAGCAGGGTTTTGAGGGAGAGTATTAAAGCATAGACCATTTTATGAAAAGTTAAATAAAATGGCAGACATATTCTAGAGGTAGAAACGTCTAGAGGAGAGCATGAAGGAAGGCAGCACTGACAGTAACTTACCCATGGCAGAAGTCAGTTTCAGTATTCATCAGTGAGGGCACTAGAGTTATTGAAGGTCCCAAACTACTATCTGGGATCCACCCAAGTATTAATCACTTCTTTGAAAATCCGAAAGTAACAACAGGCCCATGCAGGACTCTGAAGAAAATATACAGCATCTTCACATTTCAAGATGCCTTTTACAACAGAAGTTTTCAAGATCTTGGTGGAAGACAGATTTTTTTTTCCCTAGGCAGGCTGTGCTGCAAATTTTCTCAGTCTATTGGAATTTACTGCTCTTTTCACCTAAAATCACTGTAAATGTTGTGACATGTCTAAAAATGTGTCTGCCTCTCCCCTGTTTTATCTAGCCCCAAACTATTTATAATTTGACCATGCACTTTCAAAGAGTGCATTACTGTCTTGTATGCTAGGATCCGTTCTTTATTTTTTATATGGGAAATAGCTTTTTTTTGTTTTAACATGAGTGCAGTGCCATAAAAGGAGGTTCACTAATCTGTAGGTTAAATTCTTTTGGTCATGGGCTGAGCACAGAAAAAAAAAACATAACTAGCTAACTAAATAAACTTCATTGGATCAAACAAATTTGGTTTCAAAAAAGTATGGGCAAAGTAGATTTGTAATTTAAATTGTTATGCTAAATTAAAATACAATTGTGTTGAAACTGGCTCAATTTTGAGAGTGGAAAGGGAGAGTATTAATAATTATTCAAGGACAATAATTTAAATTGAGATTTGCCCAAAATGTAAAATATAGTCACCCTATTGATAGTCTTTATCTTTCTCTGCCCTTAGCTGTACAATCTGCGTGAATTACTTAACCCTGATGGGAATTAACCAGTGACAAAGAATATGAGCTCTGATTCCAGACTTAAAACTTGGTTGTACCACTTACTAGCTGTGTGAACAGAGGTTCCTAGGCAGAGTTGGGTGCACAGTAAATAACATAGAGTAGAGCAAAGGGAACTGGTACTAATAAGGAAGCAATTTTCTACATGGGTCTCATTATCATTACACACTGAATAAAAAGTTATGGAAAATGTCGCTAGAGTTGTATTCCAGCAGACAACAGGCAACTGACTTTTCTCTAAAATTTCCTCACTCTCAGAAATTAAAAAAAGGGCTGATTGATGAACTGGCAAATTTCATGTCATTCTTCCCAACTTTGTACCTACCCACCCGTGTCAGCTGTATCCTAATTTCATCCAGTCCTGCTCAGGGAGAAAACCAACTATGATATACACATGTAACTCAAAGACATGCCTGTATAATTTCTTTTTAATATAATGATAACAATATAATATTTATAAATTTGTAAAACTTAGCATAGTGTTGAAAACCAGACAGATTTCTATCACTCTGTCCTAAGACTACTCTCATTTCTAAAGAGCAATAGTAATGTTTTTTATTTCTTTCTGATGGAATCATCTCATTGTATTAAGTTGTGTGTTGGAAGAAAAACAAAGTTTGAAAGTTCTCCCCCTCAAAATGGAGTTACACAACAGAGACATTAGGAGAAAGGAAATATGAATGACTTTTATTTTTAGGTCAAATTTTCCAATTAGGAAGTTACCATCCATTTCCCAAGTTCTCTCTACTTTCATTAATGTGACAAGAAGTCTTAGGCCTTATCTGTGCATATCAGAAAAATAAGTTCTTGGATTCTATGCAGGCTAGGCTTAAAGCAGTCATTCAATCAAAAGGAAATGTGGCCTTTAAGTTTTAGTGCCTTGTAATGTTCTGTAAGAAGCCGTAATCCACTTCACTAGATGAAAGGAGACAAATGGAGGCATTGTGTGTGTGTGTGTGTGTGTGTGTGTGTGTGTATAAACGTGTGTGTACAAATGTGTGTGTATCCCAAAGCAGCTTCCTTCTACTTCTAGGTCATTGGTAGGAGAACCAAGTAACTGATACAGGCTACTTATGCAAAAATTTATCAGTCATGCAAAAAGCCACTGGGTCAAGAGCCCATGTTGGAAAATTATACAGAAAAATGAGAAAATAAAAATACCAAAGGTAATTAAATAAGAAAAAATCATGTTCTAATGCTTCTCCTTCCCCAGTCACGTAAAGTCTTAGCTTAAAAGGCTGATTGCTAAAAAAAAAAAAAAGGCTGATTGCTTTATTTAAAGTCCAGATTCCAGACACGAAATTCAACAGCTGATGTATAATACTTTTAAGCTTTGGAAGGAAAACTCAACTGGGCTTTACAGAGGGTTGGTAAAATGAATCATTCTCCAATATTGGTGAGTTCATGCCTTAGCAAATTATCTAAAGAGTTATTCAACAAGCCATTTTTAAAGATAGCAAGAGAAATATAGATAGATAGATAGATAGGACACTAAAAAAATAAATCCTTGACTATGTGTACATGTAAAATATAAGGGGCACCTAGCTGGCTCAGTCAGAAGAGCATGTGATTGCTTAAGTAAATAAATAAATAAACTTATGTAAATACTTAAAAATAAAAAATAAAAAGCAGTGTACAATATAAGGAACAATAACTGAAAATCATTTCTGTTAACTTGAATGATGACATTAGAGTCATGCCTGAAGCTGAATCTGAGCAGAGTTTTGAAGCAGAGGAGTAAAGCATAGACCATTGTATGAAAGGCTAAATAAATGGAAGCCATATTAAGTTTCTAGAGGTAGAAACTTATAGCATGAAGGAAGGCGGCACTGACAGTAACTCACCCATGGCAGAAGTCAGTTTCAGTATTCGTCAGTGAGGGCACTAGGGTCATGGGAGACACCATTATAAACCTACACTACTACCTGGGATCCACCAGACATGCATCCTGTTTGTTTATTCAAGTGTTCCTGATAAGCAAATGGTAAAATAAATGTACAAGTTGTGGAATCCTCTCAGCTTGTCAAGCCAGGTCCACAAAATGTGGCTAGTGTTACACAAAAATTTTTGTACAGTCAACAATACGTTCATTCAAATATGAAAAGAAAAACACAAGCTTAAGTCACAAGTCAGTTAAACGGGCTATCTCTGTGATCAAACACCTGGTGTGAATCCCAGTTGTGCTATTTTCTAAGTATATTACCTTGGGAAAGTTATCTAACTGTGCGGAGGCTTAGATTTCCTCTACATAAGTTATTTTCAACTTGTTCTAAGATTAAATGATACTTACGCATAGAATTATTGACATAGAAAAGCATTTTGAGATCATCTAGTCCAACTCTTTACTTTAGGTCTAAGGTCCAGAGAACTAACTGTTGCTATCAAGACCATCATCGCCCAATTGGCAGAGCTGATTACTTACACTCCAGCATTCTGCCTTCTGATACCTTAGCAAGTAGAACTCTTGGTTTAATTTCTGAAAGATTTATGTTAATACCTACCCAATACTTGGTTTTCCTATATGCTTTCCTCCAAAACATTTCCACGATATGGACTGTCAGGCAACCTAAATGGAGGAGCTCAAATATCAACACAACTTTAGTGAAAGTTAGTTGTATCTTTTGGTTATTTTGATCTGATAAAATCTCTCAGAAATAATATCAGTGGTTTCTGTTTTCCTAAACTGTAACTAGTGCTTCTGTGTAGTGGAGACTTTAGTAAGTACAATTACATGGTGTCTTCACATAAAAATCAATATAAGTAAATTCGAATAAATTTAAAGTTACTATAATGCAATATTCCATGAGTTATGTTTCTAAATTTTAAGATATTGAGCTTCAAAAGCCAATGATAGGACAAATCACACTGAAACAAAAGACATGTGACTGCAGAGTTCACTTATCTTGATGAGCACTGAGAAATGCATAGAATTATTGGGGGAAAGAAAGGCATGGCTGTTTTAAATTATCCACTCTCTCAAGTGATGTTTTTCAAATTAGCTACTATCGAAGCTGTTGTGAGAAAAAGATAATATAAACAAATTCATACAAAATTATAAATTACTGTCAGCTTAATCTATTATTCTTTCCAAAGATGACTGAATTTTGCCAGGCAAAAGCAAGCCCTTAGCAGAGCAAAAAGAACTAAAATGAGTGAGTTCTAAAAAGGAAGGCATCAAAGCCAGCAGATAGATCTTTCAACTCATGCTACAGAGTGACTGCCTCTTAATCCATAACCTCAACCAATTAAAATCCAGTTGTAGGGTGTATCAGAATCGCCTGGAGATCCTATTAAAATACAGGTTGCTGTGTCCCACCCCAAGTTTCTGGTTCAACTTTCTTAGGGGATGCTAACGCTGCTGGTCAGTCAATGGATCACACCTTGAGAAGCTTTGGCTTAGACTAGCCACCAATTCAAATGATAATATGATGGGTTAGATAATACTAGTATTGATTTCTTAGGCAACTATGTATCACAGACACAATATGGGAATATAGGATCAGGAAGTTTCAGGATCAGCTGCGTAAGACTATGTGTAGAAAGCCTTCACTATGAGGAAGACTCATCGTCTTCCTATGAGTAGGAAGGGGGCTGGAGGCCATGGAAACTATAACATTTCCCAAAACGAATGGAATGTAGGAGCAAAGCATCATGTCAGATAGTAGATTTGAAATGAAAGTGTACCTAAGGAGTGGAAACAAAACAGTTGTTCCAGCGCTGGGTAAAGCATCCAAAACTGAGCAAACAGAAGTACCAATGAGACATGATCCTATAACCTGAGCTATTAAACTACAGAATGTGAAGTGGTGACATGTCCACAGGGTGAGGACATAAAACCCTATTGCAACAGAAGCCACTTCTTCTAAAGCCCCATATCTAAAATCACTATCTCTTTTCTTACTTTCTTGACCTAATAACCCCCTACCTCACCAACAAGCTCCAAGTTTGCTCTTTCCATATGAATTATATTCCTTTTTTTTAATCATCTCAATACCTTAATTATTAATGTGTCCAAACCTCAGCACATTAAACTCTAGACAAAGCATAAGAGAGTGCAAGATCTTGACAAGAGCATGCCCCTTCCTCTGCCTGAAAGGGAAGTCAAGCAATCATTCTTGTTATAAGCCCCAAGGTGGCAAGCAGTGATACTGAGGATATCCACTCAGGAGACTGAATCATCTGTGAGAACTGATCACCTCTTACTTTCTCTTTCTTTCTCTCTCTCTCTCTCTCTCTCACACACACACACACACACACACACACACACACACACACATTCACACCTTCTCCCTTTATCCAGAGCTCCAGAGAAAGCCATTATGAACTTTCTGAGAGAGCAAGAATAGAATGCAGAATAAAGGACTGGTAATGGATCTGGGAGACGGAATTAAGAAACTTTTCCAGAGAGACCCAAGATTAACTAGCCTATGTGCTGGGAGGGTCTTCTTAAGTGCTTTGTGCTTATTAGAATATTAGATGTTTCCCATACTTTATCTTTACTTTCACAATATTCTTTAAAGATAATCTCTTTTAGGTGTGTCTAGGCGTCTCAGTTGGTTAAGCACCTGAATCTTGATTTTGGCTGAGGTCATGATCTCACAGTTTCATGGGTTCAAGCCCCATGTCAGGCTCTGCGCATTGACCACATGGAACCTGCTTGGGATTCTCCCTCTCTCTCTCTGTATTCTCTCTGTCTCTCTCAAAATAAGTAAATAAACTTAAAAAATCTTTTTTAAAGATAATCTCTTTTATCACTATTTTATAGACAAAGAAACTAAGACTCAGAGAGAACTTGCTCTGGATCAGTAAATAATGGCAAATGTGGAATTAAACAGTATCTAATCTTGATTCCTTAAAGAATTATCATGAATATTTAAAGTTGAAATCAATTATATGATTGAAATTTATAATAATTATTATAATTATTATTTTTCTGAAGGTAGAAGAATTAGAATGCCCCATAAACTCTATTTTCTAAGGCCTTTCTGAAAAGTAATAAGTACTTCACAAGCATTACTTTAAATATTTTTATAAATCCTCACAAAAACCTTATGAAAGGCTGTGTTTTGCAATTTTAAGGATGAGAAAACTGAGGTATTGAGCACTTAGGAAAATCACCCATCCTAGTAGCAGGTAAAGTAGTCAAATCTAGGTCTATAGGACCCCAAACAGCAAGGTTTAACTGTTCCACATTTCAAATTCTCATATCTACTGAAAAATTATTTTATCTACTGATATCCCTAGAGATAAGATTCTGGCAAAAATAATTTTCTCCATGAGGACTGTATGCCAGGACTTGCTCTGTAGTGAGTATTCCTAAGATATAATTGTGATATGCTGACATGATAAAGGGTTCAGTGTCTCATTTCCACCAAAGAATTAATATGAAGATTCTTTTCATGGCTGATAAAACCCTTCATAGTTTTTCATGTGCTAGTCAACCCATACCCCATTTTGAAGGAATCTGCCCACCCATAAGCCCTTCCCCTTGCTACAGTTGACTGGATGAGAGATGTGTATTTGACCCAAGGACACCCAGTCTGTAGGCTTTCCAGGGTCCCTTACCTTGACTTCTGACAACCTGGACCAATCACATCCTTTTTTTTTTTTTTCCTTCTTAAACTTAAGAACAGAGAGACCATGTAAAACAGCAATGGGACAGACACAGAATACCTTATGAAGTAGTGGCATGGTTTGTGGCAAAGGCCAAAGCCCTAGAGACAAACTCAAAGGTAAAACTCTCCACAGGAAACACTGCAGGATGAAATATTGTACATTTTGTGTTCTCCAGTGCATACTTTTGAAGCACTCAATGATATTTTCCCCATATTAATTAAGAAAATGAATTTTAGGGATACCTGGGTGGCTCAGTTGGTTGGGTGTGTGACTCTTGATTTCAGCGCAGGTCATGATCCTGGGGCTGTGGGATAAAGCCCCACATTGGGCTCTGCACTGAGTGTGGAGCTGGCTTGGGATTCTCTCTCTTTCTCCTTCTGCCCCTCTCCTGCATTTTCATGTGCCCATTGCTTTCTCTGAAAGAAAGAAAGAAAGAAAGAAAGGGAAAAGAAAAGAAAAGAAGAAAACATAAAATGAGTTTTAGAGATCTTATAGAAGTTTTTAAAGAGCTTTAGCATGTTTTCTTGGTGAGCAGCATTTAAGAATCTCTGTTAAATTAAAAAATAAATAAATGGTAACAAATACATATCATTGATAATATATACAGTTGTGATGGAAAATTCCTAAAAGTAAGTAAAGGAAAGATTTTATTCCCAATATCCTATAATTAATATGAGTAATTTAATAATATATAATAGATTTTAAGTTATATATGTAATAAATGCATTTGTCAGTCTCTGATTCTTTACATGGATTCAAGGTCAAAACTCCTTATGCTGACTTTCTCTCCAATGTGGTACAGAGGTAAGCCAAAGGATTCTTGAGTTAGTCCTGGGTTCAAATTATCTGCTGATACTTACCAACCAGGTATATGACTGCACATGACAAACACTCACTCTAGGCAATATTTTACTCTTTTGAAAAAGATAAGCCATATTGATTCATACTCAACCTCGTTGTCATAGTGTGAGTTAAAGCAGTACTATGAATTGTAGAACGTTCTTCTTTTAGAAGCCTTGTGTTTTATCATATAAAATATTGTTCCAATATGTATCACTAAGGCTTAAGAGCCATTTGTATTATATACAGAGTGTGGTTTTAATAGTTTGTGAAAAAGTAGGTCTGATGTATACTTAGGACATCAGCTGTCATACCTCTTCCTCCACAGTCAGTGATTTATAAAGCCAATGTATACTTAGAGTGGACATTATCTAATGAACTTAGAGTGTTCCTAGAGCGATACAGCAAGGGCTTTCAGAAATCACTTTTTACAAATTCAGTACATCTCGAGAAATCTGGTCAAAACCTACTAAATTTAAATTTTCTACTTGTCATGCTGATTCAGGTCTCATAAAATCTGTTGTTTTTTGGCTTTCCTAAGATCCCTGATCTGACTTCCAGACCTGTACACTTTCATACTTTTCTCATGAGTTCCTCATTCTTATAAAAAGAACATGAGGTAAATGATATTTACACACTACTTGAAAACTTCAAGCATGAGTGTCCAGTCTCATGTTCCCCAAATGCAGCCAGGGGAAGCTGCTTTCACAACACTCTCAATGCTTCATTACTGAGCCGGATGTGGGTGACAGCAGCGTGCTCGTTGACAGTTCAAATGGCACATTTCTGAGGAGGGTTTAATTCAGGACTACAAGTGGACCGAGCTATGCAGACCTCTTCAGCACCCTTATTATGGGTTTCAATTTTGTTGCTGGTATTTTCCCCCTTTTTTAATAGGTGAGGCAGCTGACAACTGAATTAGTACACTCTCCTTAGTATGCCAGTGGCTCATGACAATAGCCTAAGGGGGAAGATATAGATAACTGAGAAGTTTTCTCACTGTTGTGATATATTTTTTCATATGGTTAATAAGGCAATTGAAATGACATTCTGTCACAGTAGTAGAATACCATGAGTGTGTGATTTCCCTTGTGCTGCCACTAGGAGGAGATGCATTTTGTTTAATACTTTTTTAAAAAAGAAATGGAAGAAGACAAGGAATATGCTTCAAGATGTGACAGTCTGCAAACTTGAATGTCCACAATGTAATTAGACAGCAGGAGCACCTACTACTGATGGGATGGGGTTCTGTGCCAGGTTGGGCTTGCTCTGGTGATGAAAAGGTAAAGTCGAATCAATAAAGAAAACTTTAAAATTTAAAATAGTTCTTTATTGAACAGCATTAGAAGGTAGAAAAGCTAAACAGATGTGACCTCTTCTCATTAAACAAAATCTTCTCCCCTCAATAAATGAGATTTTATAGATAGGAACATTCTAAGATCTTCCTTTGCCCTAAACCCTCTTACTAATAGAGGTCCACATCAGATATTAAAATGTACTTACTTTCCACAATGGATAAACACATGTGTATGTATGTATAATGGTAGGAGTTGAGTTGTAGTTGACTAGTTGGTATAATACTACATTTGGAAACCACTTAATATAATTAATTATAATTTTACAATTTCTATTTATATTTGGGAAACAGAGCTATATTCCTATGTCCTTGATACTTTCATTAGCCCTTGAAAAACTCACAGGCCCTTTTACATCTCCTAGATAAAACATCTTGAGAGAGATACTTTTTTTAAACCTTTTTTTAAAGTTTATTTATTTATTTTGAGACAGAGATAGCATGAGTTGGGGAGGGGCACAAAGAAAGAGAGAATCCCAAGCAGGCTCCATGCTGTCAGTGCAGAGCCCGATGTGATGCTCATTCTCTTGAACCATGAGATCATGGCCTGAGCCGAAATCAAGAGTCATACGCTCACCAAATGAGCCACCCAGGTGCCCTGAGAGATGTACTTTTCAGGATGGGTCTGTCCAAATGACAGATGAAAATTCTCAACTGTGGTGAACAAAATGGTTTCATGACAGTGTCTCATGAAACAATTTTAATATTTAGGCTGTGAGGACTATATTACCAAATACTGGTATCAACTATATACTATTTGGTAACAAGTTTTTATATAGGAAAGATTAATATATTATTAAATTAGCTATCAGTTAAAATCACTGTTGGAATAGGGATGGACTAGTTACATAAGCAATAATCTAAAAAGAACCAAACTTATAAGAGTCAACTAAGAAAAGGATGGCTTGAGCAGGTTTGTTATCCACATGTGTGTTCAACTTTAGCTCTTCAATCTACTCACCTCCACCAAGTATTCTGCCTAACGAGCCACTTGCAGACCTATGACAATACACATGCATCACCTGCTGCTAACATAGCTCATGTACTTCACTTTTGAAATTTAATATTCTATAAAACAGATATGATTCTTCTCCAAAAAGTTGGATTTATTTTTTCATCTTCATAAGAACCTCAGACTTCAGGAACCAGAGATCTAGTTCAAAAGCACATGCAACTTTTGTAAAAATTTCACAATTTTCAGCTTGTCATTAAATGTAGACTTCTGCCATCCTCACTCCAAAGGAGAAAACTAGGCACCATGAAATAGTGTGGTTTAACTGGAGTAAAAGAACCGATTAAATGGTAGAGTTACAACTAACACACATTGACATTCAGACTCTACTTTCCATTGGCTCATGTCGCCAGTAGGTAGAGAAAGAAGGAATGCCCCCTATATTTAAACAATATGACTCCTTTTTTTCTACTTCCCATTCTTTAATTGGATTGATTTGTCCTCCAGATAAAATGGAATAAACTTCCTAACTCCTTAAAGAGAAAAGGTTAGAGATTCTTTCTGATTTCTGTGAGTTGTATATCAGTGTGATCTAGAGTAGCTGGCCCTGGGTTAAACTATTAATAGACCAGTTTTGTGGGCTGTGTAGATGATTAAGTTCAAATAATTCTTGGAGTACCTGGGTTGCTCAGTTAGTTAAGCATCCAGCTCTTGATTTGTACTCAGGTCATGATCTAACAGTTGGTAGGATTGAGTCCCAGGTGAGGCTCTGCACTGACAGAACGAAGCCTGCTTGGGATTCTCTTTCTCTCCCTCTCTCTCTGCCCACCCCCCGCCCCAGGCAGACAGGCATTCTCTCTCTCTCTCTCTCTCTCTCTCTCTCTGTCAAAATAAATAAATAAACTTTAAAAATAAAAACAAGTCGTTCCTTATGGAAGTCAACATTTTGTGGAAACCTCATATAACAATTACTATAGGAAATAGTTAAGAAACGATGAAATTTCAAAGTAATGAATAGTTCACTGATTATATAACCTCAAATATCTATTACTGTTCAATAGAAATCTTTGTCAGGTACCCTAGTTCCTTGGAATCCTGATGATTAACACATAGACTTGCTAGAATAAGAGATCAAGAAACTTATAACAGCTGGGACCTAAGAAAGGGTGTCTAGGCAAGGCAGCAATGCCTTGGGGAAAAAAAAAGTCCTAAATATTCAATTCAAGGAGCCCAGCAAGAACAGATGCTAAAGGGAAGTCTCAGCAATCTTCAATAGTTCCGTCCTTATCATTGGTCAGGAGGAAAAGCTTGCACTGGTGCTTCAAGGTCCCATATGTGACTATCAAACACTTTTTTTTTTTTCACAGTCTAGCCAACTGGGAAATAGTTCCCGAGGGCTTCAGCTAATGGTGACTCAAGTCACACATTACCTCAGTGACATAGTACAGGAAAGAGGGTATATGGCAGGAGTTACACACATGATTATGGAGGGTCTTTCTCACACCTCTCAAATGGCTTCTGCTGCACTTTCGCATAAGCCAACTTGAAGAGGAGTTTGTATGTACAGGAATGTCCCTGCTTACATTACAGGGCAGATCTGGAAAACACAAAGATATACTTAGGCATGGAATCATCTGCCTCGGATGACTCAGGCAGAGCTGGTTGCTGGTAACATGATACCTATCATGGTAAAATAGGTTTTAGAACAGCTCATATCTCCTTAGTACAATAAATTCAGATTAATGATTTACAAAATAAAAAACAAAATATGCCCTTCAAATAATATTAGACTATATCATCCCAGTAAAAAATAATATTCCCTCTGTTGAGGTGCGCCGGCTTATGGACAGCTTAGGAGGAACCTGGCTATAATCTTCACATTTGGTCAATTGAACTAGAATAATTCTTGCTGTCATTCTTAGGACAAGAATCTCTTACCCACATTTCAAGGCCAGAAAAACATGAATAAAGGAGAACTACCATTAGCTTTCCAAAGCACGAAGTTTTACAACACTGGAGGACAGGCCAAGGGCCAGGACTGTTTTCTCATATTAGGATGTCTGGAGTTCTATAAGGGGAGAGGATTGGAGGCATCAGATACTGGAAACTTTAAGATAGGCTAACAGAGGTAGAATGTAGAGAATGAACAAAAAGAGGAAAGTGGAAACACAAAAGAACTGTTTCAACCTCCACCAGAGTTCAGTGTGCATTTTTGAGAGGGTGAGAAATCCCTCATAGAGTTCCCACTTCTTGACTACCGGCTGAGGAGACACTGACAGTGCCACTGTGAACCGCTGTGTGTGGAAGAACCCACACGCGCAAACCCCACTAGCATAAGATTCTTAAAGATAATTTCCCATGACTTATCTCCCTCCCAGGACAGCAATGGGCACTGGCTTAAGACTATTATATAGGATCTAGGGCGCCTGGGTGTCTCAGTCGATTAAGTGTCCAACTTTGGCTCAGGTCATGATATCACACAGTTCATGAGTTTGAGCCCTGCATCAGGCTCTGTGCTGACAGCTCAGAGCCTGGAGCTTGCTTCAGATTCTGTGTCTCCCTCTCTCTCTGCCCTTCTCCGGCTTGCACTTTCTCTCTCTCTCTGTCTCTGTCTCTCTCAAAAATGAATAAAAAAATTAAACAATTCTAAAAAAACAGTATATTATATAGGATCCATTACCACATGTGAGTGAATTTATTTGTAGATTCTTCTGCTTGGGCAAGGCAGGCATCAGGGCAGCCTTTTAGTCTGTTTCTTTTAAATAATTTAGCTTTTGCCAAGGTAACGTAGGCCTAAAACAGCAACATGGCCCATATCGGGATGAGCACATTGTGGGACTTAAGAAAGAGGGAGAAGAAGAAGGCTTCCCAACATCTATTACTCAAATGTAACAAATCTTTCAGGAGGCGGAAGACTAGACTCTATGTTTAAGTGTGATTTGAGCATTCTGGTTCACTACCACATTGCTTCAACTTATTCCTGTAACAGAGTGACACCCAAAAGGAGCTCCTGATCTGGTAGGTAACATGTGGTCTGTGTGTTGTACGAAGTGATTGAGTCACCACAGGAGTTTAGCACTATTGCACACAAAGCCAATGGCGAAAGAAATATCTACTGAGGAAAATGAGGTTTAAAAAAAGGCATTTTCTGTGCACACTCAAAGGCCGTTAATAGATCGACTAGGACATCTTTTTTACAAAATATTTTAACACGTATTTTAAATATACAAACGTTTAACAAACAGATTCTGAGCAGAAGAAAAATACCCAGGGAAACGTAGTTTCTTCTTAGCGTCTGAGTCAGAATATCTCATTTAGTGCTTTTTTTTCATCTTGTTATATATTGAGTGGAAATGAAGGAACCTTAGTTATTGTTATTATTATTTTTTTTTTAGTACTTGGTAAGGTTCACCTGTTTTTCTCAAATTCTATCTGAACCCCCAATCATCTACCCTACCCTGGCCCTTACCTGTACTGAGCCAATACCTAGTCCATTAGAATAGCTATTATGAATGCACATTTGATTATAGTATATCCACCACTGCCCATCCTAAACACTCTACTGTTACTCGTGAGCAATGTCTTTAATCTATCTATTCTATACCTATACCTACGCGTGAAATAAGCCTGGGTACTAAAGTAGTGGACCCAAATCTAAAAAGGAGACATGGAAAGAGAAGGAGTTCTCAGGAAATTAAGTGAGAGGAAGTTTGTCCTGGATAAGAGAATTTAGCAAGGGACTTGCCTCCCTTCCTCTCCAGACACACATCTCTCTGAGACTTGTCCATTTTCCATTTTCTTGAGAAACTCTGAACTAAATGTCACAGAACTTTCTAATGGTCTTAAGATCCTACAGACCTGATTTCTGGAAATTGCCAATCCATTTTCTCCTTCTGAGAAGGATGCCTCGGGAAGTTATTTTCAACTCTTAAATTTTTCTTGGAACAAAAAGAATTAGCTTGCTGTTAAGAACAAAATCATTAAGTGTTCCACTCTCCCCTGTGCAGTACATAACCTAAGGATAGAACAAATTCTTGCCCTCAAGGATCTTACAATCGCTCAAAACACTGTGCATTAGCATTTTAATAGTACGATAATTCTGTGATGCTGTTGGAAATGCTTTACTTAAATGGGCACAACAGCTACATTTTATTCTAATGAAGATTCATTGGCAATATGGATTAGCATTTGACAGTGGAAAGTGGCTATTAACCTTGATATATGTGAATTCACCCACATATAGTGGCCAAGTCTCCACACGGAGTACATTTTCTAAGGTATAATAACATGGGGGTGGAGGGAGGGAGTGAGGAGAGACCATCTCCATGCTCTATTTATTATAGTTGGTCTGTTTGAAACTACAGCACAGTGGAAGGGTGGTTCCAGACCTCAGGCATAGGTGGAAGATTAAACTTGTCTGACCAGTGACTATGCTTCTTAAAACTCTGCCTTTCAATATGAGAAAAAAGAAAATGGTTCTGCCCCTTACTATCTGGTAATTTTCTTTTTCATCATCCAGATCTATGGCAATAAAAGCATCAACCTTATGTTGTTCTTCAATAATGATGATAATGCTAGTACTATTAATAATGGCTATGATTTATAGGGCTGTTAAAAATGCAGTTGAACTCTATTTGAGTGTCTGTTTAATTTTCATAACAACCCTAAAGTAAGTATTAATATTTCCCAAGTTTTTACAACATATAGCTATGGGTCCAGGATTCTTTCTTAGCTTTGAGTGAAACTCAACATTTCTGCTCTTTTCACGTCACTGTGAAGTTAACATCAGTCCTAAATGCCTATCCCTCGGATAGGCAGTCTCTCATCTACACAATCAGAGCCACACCTATACGCATACATATATAAGAACTTTACAAACAAAAATGCCAGTAAATCACAGAGCTCTCACTGCTTCAACCTCCCTAAAAACATTTGTATTACACAAAAGCATTTGAAAATCAAGATTACCAAGACTGTACATATATATCAAATGCCAAGGAATACAAGATTCCCCTTTCGGAGATGCTGACTCTGAGACATTGTGCCTCCCTGATTTATCCCAGATTTAGAAACAATGACAGCACTGGAGCAAAGCTCTTCCATTCTGGAATGCTGTATCTCCAGCCAAACCTTCCAACCCTCTCGACACTGTCTTCAAGTCTCAATGATGGAGTTCTTTTTGTTTGTTGTTTCTCTGCTTGTCTTTTTTTTATTTTTACTTACTTTGATGTCTGTAATCCTACTGATCCACGCAGGTGACCAAACTTTCATCCGTAATCTGTAGCATTCAAATTAAAGGAATGGTTTATAGATTCTAGGATTTTCTGAGCACCTCACATAAATCCTTCCTAGGCCCCTCATGAACGGATAAAGCCAGGAGCAGAGGATGAAGTAAATTGATCCCAATCAATGTACCACAAAGCATCAAATTGCATTCACTGCCAGTCAACAAACAAACAAAGATCTATTCCTCCCCATTTTTAAAATGTATCTTGTTTTTTTATTATGTTTTACTTTTTTTTCCTAGTGCCACTTGATCACAAGTTAGTGTTTCCTAGCAGGGATAGATTCGTGAGAGTAATTTGTCCTTCATTAGTTGGAAAACAGCTTTACATTTCCACAGAATTAAGTTTCTTGCTCCCTTCAACCGAACACTTCTGAAATGCTTATGCTCTGTTATATTAAGAACAAATATAATCTTTTTATATAGCAAAATCCTATATCCCTTTAAAGAAAACAGATAGAATGAAAATAAGTGTACTTTTTCCCAGTCACATTAAACAGAAAGGTTAAGCTCCTACTGACAGGAAAGATGTATTTGCAAGTGATTAGTTATATTTCTATCATAGTGCTTGTCTGTGTTCTTCCTTTGATGTTTAAACAAAGCTCTTGAACACGCTGGGTTGTATGCTCTGATGTTGATTTATAGGTAGAACTGAATTCCAAATACTAAGCCAGTAGGTAGGCTTTAATAAAAGGCACAGACTTTCCCCCTGCTGGTTAGTGTGTGACTAAGCGATATTGTTCCAGGGCCCCAATCTGTCAAGACAGGTGTAGAGTCGGGGAGTCCTTCAGGCATAAAAACCTGAGCTATCCACAGAGGACCACATTCTGCTCCACAGGATTGCTGAGTTTTAAACCCTCAGAAGAAAAATAAACTGTGTGGTTTAAAAAAAAAAAAAAAACCCAAACAAAACAAAAACTCTTTTCTGTTTAACAGCAATGTTGAACACCTTCATTTCGAAGTAAGCTATACTTAACAGGAAGAAGCTGAAGGTAATCAGGCAGTCAGATGGCAGATGAAATTCAGGCCAATCACTGCCAGTCCTAAAGCAAGGACATCAGAAAGAATGGTAGAGCATCTTCCACAGGCTTATCCATGCCTAACTGGCTGACATCTCTCAGTGTGCTGGAGGATGGGGATCCAGGCTGCATCACGGGTAGCTCAATGAAGCTATCTGCTTGAGCCACAAAAGGAGGAAGAATTAATTTAATAGAGGTATTTGGTTAAATTAACAAAGGCATCCCCATCTGCCCAAGCCCAGGGAGGTATGAATTACTGTAGTCATAAAACGAGGGCCTGTTTAACACCTCACTCTGCCAACTTCATGATCTCAACACACATGAAATGCACAGGGCCACACCATCATCTGAAGAATGAAAGAGCAACTCACTACTCAGTATTGCTGGAAATGCTTCATTTCACCTGGATGCTTTGCAATACAGTTTTCAAATAATGGATTGCGATTTCTTCTTTGCATCCAGTCTATTTTGGGGACCCTCTGGATGCAAAATATAATGCACGTAGGCTCTTTGAGAGAATAGATCTTAAAAACAAGCAATCTACAAGCACTAACATGTACTGCTTTTATAAAAGGAATAAGTATATATGTTGTATAAAATATGTGAAAAATAGAAAATTTATTAAAAAAATGATACCACAAGCTAAAGTTAACCACTTTTGCATTTCCTTTCAAATCTTTTCATATAATTGGCATAGGAATACATGAACTACATACATATGTATATATATAGTTGATATATATATTTATACATACACGTATATGTATAAATACATATCTACAAACATAGGGTATAAAACCTTTTCTATAATTTTTTTCTACTTATCTTTTATCATATATACATTTCATGTAAAAAATAATTTACAGCTTAATTTTAGTGGTGAAAGTCTCTAATAATTGGAAGTTTAGATTTTTCTACAAACTTTATTATTATAAATATATCAAAAAATTTAAATATAGTACATTTAAAAACTTGTTTTGTGAATTAACGAATGCATAAAAATGGGCATCCTTTAGTACACACTCAGTTTTCTCAGCGCTCAATTGTGCCTTTATTTTTATTTTTTTATTTTTTTATGTAGGCTCCATGCCCAGTGTGGAGCCCAATGCAGGGTTTGAACTCATAATCCTGAGATCAAGACCTGAGCTGAATCAAGAGTTGGACACTTACCTGACTGAGATACCCAGACACCCCTCAGTTTTCCCTTTAAACATACTTAATATTTTTTTTTTCTTAAATGCTGTTCCACTCACAATTAGGAATTATGAACTTGGACTTAGAAAGAGAAACTTTCTTTGTTCCTAATTTGCTCTAAGAAGTTATACCAAATTGCATATTAACTCATAATTTCCTTATATATTAACCATAAGAATGGGAAGAACTTGTATATACCTTTGTCTTCACTCAAAGAGGAGAGAAAATACTATAAAGGGCTTAAGAATTATAGGACATACAAATAAAGTCTTCTTAAAAATTTACGTTTGAAATTCAGATACCTCTAATCAACATACTTTTCATAATTTTTATTTCAGTGTATATCTACACTTAGTTATTAATCCCACAATGATGAAATAAAAGCATTTGGTGTTTATGCCTACTATTCCATGCGTCAATATTTATGACCATTGGGTTAAGATTCCATTTGTCACCTGCTCACATGTGTTTTGATTCTTTATTAACTAAACTACTTAGTCATCTTTTAGAAAAATTTGTATCCTCTAATTCACGGGTCAGGAAATAATGGCTCACGGGCCAAACATGATTAGTTTCCTTCTTTTGTATGATCTTCAAGCCTAAAATATATTTTACTTTTTTAAAGTATTATAAAAAGATAAAGAAGAATATGCAACACTGACCATGCATGGTTGACAAATCCTAAAATATTTACTCTCTGGCCCTTCAAAGAGAAAGAATGCTGACCCCCACTCTAATTTCACCTGCAATCAAGTCTAACACTAGATTTTTCCAAAGAGATTTTTAGAAATATCAATTTGCTGGTATTAATTGTGATGATGAGGTTGCTGTTGGTAGTAAAGGAAGATGGGTATGGTATTCTGTACTCAGCTAAGTTTAGGAAACCCTGAATTAAATGAAATTAATCCATTTTTCTTTTTATAGAATGACTTAGTTTTTAAATATGCTAATATGCATTCTGAATCTCCAAAAGTGAGAAGACTCTGTGACAAAATGCATTGTTTCTCAATCTTACTAATGGGGATTTTTTATTTTATAGAGATAGTGCAAGGTAAAAATTTGCTTGGGCACATTCTGTGCCCAAATAAGGAGGGAAAGAGATCAAAAGTAAAAGGAGTGCATGATAAATTTATTTTTAGCATAGTAATAAATTCTTATTATATTCATCCTATTCTTTTCTCAGATTATTACACTGATACATTTTCAGGGTAATTGCCATATCTACACAGGAAAAATAAAAACATCCAATTCAAACTCATTCAGATTTTCCAGGGTCATTTTCTAACCTCAACTTTCTAATATTGATGATCAGAATTTAAGATGGGAAGCAGAAGTATTTTTATGTTGAATTAGTGCTTGCTTGTTGAAAATAAGTGCTTGTTCTTGTCATTAGAAGACAGTTTCAACATACTGTTAGATGTAACATTTGATCTGTCTAGTTCGATTTTTCATTAGCAGCTCTGGTAGGGGAAGGACTAATTTAACAACACAGAAAATTTAATTACAAAAAAAGAAGGTAGCTGATGAAGTATTTACCTTTTCTAGTTCTCAGCTGTCTGCTATGTGGCTGCATTGTGGATGAATGTTTTCTATTTATCAGCTTTGTCTACATGTTATTGACTTTCAAAGCCCACACATACTATTGGACAGTTTTGCCGTAATTACCATGTTATATTTGTCCATCTAGGCATAAATACTGATGTGTTCATGTTCACATTTGGTTCTACCCCTGACACACACACCATCAGAACATTTCAGGCAACCTGTAAAAATTTACAGTCAAAGCACACGCAAGACAACATGAAAACATTGTTCAATAATTTCCCTTACAGATTTTTAAAAACAGATTCTGTGCCTATTAACTCTTCATTTGTTAGTATCTGACATTACTCAAGTCAGGGAGTAGGACTGAAGGATCTCTAGAATTTATTCTAGAACTATGATTATAGTATGCTTTTGGCTCCTGTTGTATATTATCAAACACTTTACATGGAACCTAGATTTCCATATATTCCTTTCCTTTCACAAACCTTCACGTGCTCTGAAATCTCCTCCAATCCAAGTCTTCAAAAGAAAAACAAAAGAAGAAGCCAATTCTTATTTTATAGGGTAAGGAGATGGCATTTAACATCTTTTCTATTGCCCAACTATTTTAACCAGCCTTTTCACCTCACTGTTTTGATGTGGTCTCTATGATCTTTGATCATAAGGCACAAAAATTATTTTGCACAACTCCCAATATAGCTTCAAAGATGAAAAAGAAAGGTGGAAAAGAAAACTGAGTAACCAAAATTATCATTGAGTATATCTAGCAATTTAACAAATACATCATTGAAAAATGAAACTGTATTATTCAAACATCCTTTGTAACACCCCACTCAATGCTACACAACCACACTGAGTCAAGGCTCTTGTGATCGTGTAATTTATAATAAGAAATATATATGGGGCACCTGGGTGGCTCAGTCAGTTAAGCGTCCGACTTCAGGTCATGATCTCACGGTCCGTGAGTTCGAGCCCCGCATCGGGCTCTGTGCTGATGGCTCAGAGCCTGGAGCCTGTTTCAGATTCTGTGTCTCCCTCTCTCTGACCCTCCCCCATTCATGCTCTCTCTGTGTCTCAAAAATAAATAAAGGTTAAAAAAATTAAAAAAAAAAAGAAATATATATTTGGTCTTTGTTCCCATTTCTGGCACAGAGCTCCTGAAATTCTTGGAATTTCCTGAGTGATGAGAGAAACAAAGGTATCTTTTGTTAGGTCAGTGAGGTAATACTTGTAAAGGCACCTAAGGATGGGAGCCAAGCCAGTATGTTATTGGAGGGTTGGGGATTTCAATCCCACTCCATCTCTGGGGAGGGAGTTGAGGGTAAAGATTGAATTCAATTGCCACTGGCCAGTAATTTAATCAATCATGCCTGTGTAATAAAGCCTTCACAGGGTTTGGAGAGTTTCTGGGTTGAAGAACATGTAGAGGTGCTGGGAGAGTGGCAGACTTGGGGAGGAGGATGGAAGCTCCACTCCCTTCCCCATATCTTGCCCTGTGTACCTCTTCCATCTGGCTGTTCCCTACTTATATTATTTTATAATAAACCAGTAATCCAGTAAGTAAACAGACTTCGTGAGTTCTGCGAGCCTCTGTAGCAACTTTATCAAAGCCAAAGAGGGGGGTCTTTGGAAACTCTGATTTAGAACTAGTCAGTCAGAAGCACAGACCCAGCCTGCAACTGGCTTCTGGAATGGAGGGTGGTCTTGAGGAACCAAGTCTTTACCCATGGACTCTGATGCTATGTTAGGGTAGACAGTGTTAGAATTGGGTTGAATTGTAGGGCATCTAACTGGTGTCCTGAACATTGATTGCTGGTGTGGGGAGACAGCTCTCTATGGTGGTGAAATGGAGTACTCAGAACCCAAATGATACTGTAAAAAAGATTAATAGACAAAACTATATAAACCCTGGACTTACTGTGCTCCTTAAATTATAACTTTTTTTTTGAAGTATTTTTGAAGTTCCACAAAGACCTAAACAATCTCTGGTTCTAATATTTTCAGTTTTAAAAGGGCTCACCAATTAAAAAGTGACTTGGTCATTGGTAATAATTTAGATCCTTCATCTCATTAACTAGGATAGCTTCAACTACAAGAGGCTACACTTATGTCCCTATTGATGAACGTTTCTTCTAGATTTAGCTATCCAACTTAGTCACCTCAAATTCACATCCTAGCTCCTAGTTACCAGCTGTGTGATCTCTTACAAAGTATCTTATCCTTTGAAATCTCAGTTGAAATTCTCCATATCTGTAAAGTAGGAGAGCCAATATTTCTTATTTCATAGATTACTTGGAAGACTGTGCCTGGCATTCCTTTACCGCTTAATCTATGCTTTTTGGTGCTTTAGTTATCATCCACCATTTTCCCTTAGAACCCGCTCCTTCCCTTAAGATCCTTCTTCTGGTAAATACCCACATGATATGTCCAATTACTCTATCCAGAAATTTAAGATTTGATTCTTTTGCTTCTTCATCTACCATTTCAATCTGTCAGCAAGACTGATCCATCCCACATCTTACATGTAACTAGATTGCTTCCTCTCCTCTTCACTTCTATTACTACTGTAGACCCTTGTGATTTTCCCCAGGATTTCTCAATGGTACTCAAATTATTTTCCCAACTTCTGTCTCAGATTCCTCCAGGACAACCTGTTTTTTTCAGTCAGATGTTGAAAGTTTTAACTGATCTCCAGCTCTAAGCTTTTCACAGCTCCTTGTTGACTACAAAATAAAAACACAAGCTCCAGCCTATCAAGCAAGGCTTTGACAATCCAGCTATCTAGCTACAAATCTTCTTTGCCACCATATTACAGTAATGCCAACTCTGTATAATTTCTGCAACATACTATACTGTTCATTCATTAAACATTATAACTATTCCTTTTGTTAAAGAATACCTTCAGTCCTCTCCACTTTTTATATTTCATGTCCCAGCTTAATTTTCTCCTTTTTACCAAACTATCAGTGACATGTTCAGTCTTGTGCTCTTTCTTATCACTCATAGAAAGTTAATTAATCTGACCCTTGTGCAAAACTAAATTTCATTAATACACTTAGTGTAGTGGCTATCACACCATTTAAAAATGATATATTTTATGTCTATTTTTTCTGAATTCCTTGAAAACAGATATGTCCACAGAGTCTAGTTCACTACGTAATACACAGAAAGGAAACACAGTGCTATGTAGATGTGTTTAGTTTAAAAGTTCTTAATAGTTCCACCTATATGTATAGAGGATTTTTGTTCTTCTAGTTTTTTCTAATAAAAATGCATTCTGGTATTAGACTTCTGATAAAATCATCTTTGTATGATACTCACTTACAATTTTAACTTCTATTTAAATTTGGGTTAATCTTATACCTTTATTTTCTAATCCTGAACCAGATTCGTTCCTTCCTCGTGCTGTTTTATGACATCAGTCAAAACAGAGAGTAAATGCTGTGCTAGATAAGATCCATGAGCCCCATTTTTACAAGTGTATCAGCCAGGGTTCCACCAGCAAACAGAACCAGTATTATATATCTGTATATGTACAGAGATTTTTTTTTTGCAAGAAATTGGCCTACATTATTGTGGGACAAGTTAGGCAAGTCCAAAATTCATAGGGCATGCTGTCAAGAAGGGGGAGCTGGAGCCTCTTGTTTATGGGCAGACACTGTAGTCCACAGGCAGAATTTCTTTTCCTTAGGGAAATCGCAGTTCTGTTCTTAAAGCCTTTCAACTGATTGGGTCAGGCCCACTCAAATTATCAAGGATAATCTCTATATAAAGTCAACTGATTATAAAAGTTAATCACATTTACAATACCTTTACTGCAACACTGTTTGAATAACTGGATGCTATAGCTTATTCAAGCTCACACATAAAACTGACCATTGCAATGGGGAATCCCTTTTTCAGAATGACATACATCAGAATTTCATTCCAAGATTTTTTAATAAAAGGAGAAATCCAAGTATAACTTGGATACTACCTAATAACTCCTAAAAACTCCTTAAAATCAATAACACTTATAGTTTAAAATCATAGAATAACACTATTCATTTCTATCTACCTTATAATTCTAAAGTTGATAACCAAATTTGCATTTTCATCAGATGTTCTTTTTTTTTAGTGTTCTTAGAAACATCATTGATTTTATTTATCATCAGGTCCTCTGTATAAGTTAGTGCATGACTACTTTCTTCTTCTGGATTTATAAAGTATAAAGCAAGTTTCTTGGGCCATTAACACCACAAAGTCAACATTGGTAGAAAGAAGGGGGATAAGCAGAAGATTTTGTAATTCTTAATTAAAGATACTACTAATTAAATGATGACTCCCTGCTTGGTCTCAACAAGTCACAACAATGAAGGCACTGAATGCAAAAGAGACTGTCTGCCCCAAATAATAAAATATATTTAGAGAAAAGGAAGGTGTTACTTTTTCTCTCTTACTTTTTGCTTAGATTATATACTTATGTCATTTATACCAAATAATTCTGCCTAATATTATTGACACGTGTGTTGCAAACCCTTTTCTAAAAAATAGAGAGAAAATTTTGTTTTACGATTCTATAATTTTATTTGTGTTTCTACTTTTCATATGTGTGAACCATGTAGATGGTTCCACTCCAGTAATATTATTATTCAAAATTCTTTAGCTTAATGGGTGACATTGACTTTTTAATTTGTATTAGCTTACTATATAATTTTTACAAACTTCACTTAAATAGTAAAACATACCTATTGCTCTATTAGTAAACCAAAGGCTTCCTATTCATTCCTAAATCCCAAATCAATCTTTTTTCTTATAATTTTAAAATTCAAAATTCAGAACTAGTATTTTCTGATTTCACTCTACTACCAGGGCAGTATTTTCCCTTGTCAATTCTGAAATATGAAATGAGAAATCTGCTTTTATTAATCTAGTTAGAGGAATAAACTTCAGACTTCTAAAACGCAGCACAGAAATTGAGTCAGGCAGGAAAAAAAAATAATGAGAAAGTTAGGATGCCTTAGTGAGCAGGCAGAGTCATTTTATGTAGAGGTTTCCCTCAAGCAACTAAATCGAGCCCAAACAAGCCTATTTCTCTGAAACTTGCTTTACCCGCCATTCCGTCGCAAAATACATTGTAATAATATCATAAAACAGCTTGAGACGAAGAAGGATTCTGATTGACTGTTCAACATTCCAAAAGGGTAGATTAATATCTGTGAATCTCACAGCTGAAGCATTTTAATGCAAACTTGCAGTTTGTGGGAATTGAATCTGTCCGCCAAAATCATTTATTTATATATAGAAAATGGGGGGGAAATAGACATTTCATAATAGCAATGAGTCCAGGGGATGCTGTTATCATGAGCTAATCACATCCCATGGGCATGATAGCAGTCAGCTGTGTCCCCTGTCTTGTATTGCTCCAGAGGAATGATTATCTCATGATAATAACCCTTATCGTGGCTTAGTGGGTAATAAAAAAAATAACTTTCTTCCCAAGTTCTGGGTATTTATTTATCAGTTCACTTTTTCCCTGTTGAGTTCTGGTCATATGTTACTTCCTGCTTAGGAAACAAAAAGAAATTCGGTGTTCTGATATTTTCTGTTGGTGAAGTGCAAAAAAAAAAAAAAAAAAAAAGAATAAATAAATAAATAAGAAAAAGAAAAAAAAATGTGACTCTATTGATCTGACTGTGAAAGAACAGCATTGCAGACAAGCTCTCATCTCCTGAGACCAGTGTGCGAAAGATCCATACTTGCATTGACATTTTATAGGATGTCTAGACTGGCTAATCCACTTTGGAGAAACAAATGTATTTTGTAGCATGGGAACAATAAGAGAAACAGATGCTTACACAACACCACACTTGTTTTTGTGCTGTAGAGCAACTATCCAATATCTACATTTAATTGGGACTCACACACCATGCAACTCAAAATATGATTGTTCCACTTAGACAAAAGCCTCCTACCAATGACCCTCACACTGACAAACTTCCAGGTATGCGACAGAGATTCAAGGTGGTGTCAGTCACAACAGCAGGGACACCGGAACTTTCCATCAGTGTTTGCAGATGAGGGTATAAATGGAAATGGGAATGGGAATGCGAAGGCAAAGTCATGGAGACACAGAAGAACAAAAAGGAACTGGAGTCAAAGACAATAGGGAAGATGTGAAGTGGGAGAGAGATTTCGCAACGCGTTTCTACTTGTTTATTTGTTGCCTACATGATATTCTTCCAATTCCCTAATCTGCCATATTTGCTAATAAAAATATGTACCTCGTTTTTCATTTCAAAAAAATGCATCCTTAACACAGTATTTTCTATGAAAAGCACACTATATATAAGATGTACCTTTTTTCAGATACTAAGACCAATATATATAGCATAGGCAATATTTAACATTAAAAAAATTAAAGATAAACCCAATGAAATAATATGAGCCCTGTTAAACACAGCATGAAAAAAATCAGATAAATAATAAATTTTGTGGAAAAATGTAAAATGCTATGTTAAAATTATTTGCTACACTTTAAAAACTTCTGAATTATTACTTCAGTAAAATATCAGCATATTATTACTCATGTTTTACATGTATGACTGAAAATATGTTTACATAATACAAAAAACAAACCAGTGGCTTTCAATGCAAGATGGCACGATGGTGGTTTGTGCAGTCACATTTATTGTCTCTGTATACCTTCCAAACATCCCATAAAACTGATGAGGAGGAAAAGAACACTGAATTGAAAGAAACAATTATGTTTATTTGGTTGGTCTAAAATATGTTGCGTTAGTGAATTTAGAAGACACAGTGGATGAAATTGGCAACATCAGAGAGTGTTTACCTTGGGACCAAAAAAGAACTTTAAGCTGGAGTCCTTGGAAATGTAGGAAATCTACCTGAATTTCAGTTGTACTAACTGTATCAATATCTTCCTGGTCACCCAGTATGCAGACATTCCTCACATTGATGATTTTATAATGAGGTAAGCAATGTACAAAAGCATAATGCTAATCAGGCATGAAGGACACACAATGTAACTAGCTCCATCCTACAGCGTATCAGAGGAAGACTTTTAAGCGGCCTGAAAATAGAAGAGGGATAAAATCAGAGGGGATAGAACTTATTTTCTTAAAGAGATTCAGGAAGATAGTAGTGTGGCAGCATAGTCTTTCATTCTCACCAAATACACACAGAAACCTGACATAGCGGATATAAAAGGCCAAAACACAAAAGGACAATATTTAAAATAAAATTAAAATGGTGAAGTTAAACTACCATCAGCCACATAATATAGCATCTCTGTACGTGAAGAAGGAAGTAATGGGGCAACAATTCACGACCTGAAGATAAGAGAACCACAAAATAGTCCGCAGGTATTGATTGAAAGGTCGCTTAGCCAACTAGAGAACAACAGCCGGAACTAAGTAGGATTTGCTCTCTCCTACAGAGGGTGAGTGTAAACTGTCCTTTGTGAGAACAAAAGGGACTGGAAAGGTCTAACCCTCTGAGCTCTTCAAGCTCACTAACCAGGGTTCTTCTAGAACAGAGTCTTAGAGTGAGGAGGAACTTTTGGAAGTGGAATCAAAACGAATGAGAGAGAAGGAAGGGGATGGCCAAGATCAAAGTGGTGGAAGGGAACAGAGCCAGAAAATAAACAATGGAGATGGAGTCCTGTGAAGGTGGAAAAGTTTTCCTCCCCCTGCCTCATTTTAAAAACTAATATTTAAAAAAATGTTTAAAATTAATGTTATCTAAAAATAAGCAACAGAAACTGATTAAGATCAAATTCCATGCATATTTATTTTTAAATAAAAGAAGAGATAGAAGCAGAACAGTCCCATAGGAAACAAAATCACACCAGAAAGACTTGCTTACAAGAGGACAAATGCTATTTCAAAACAACCTAAAAGAGACGAAGCAAATAATAATAATTATTTAAAAATGGCATGAGTTGGATTAGAAAGTTTTAAAAATGAGAGCATGGAACTAATGAGAGCATGGAAATAAGAGACAAAGAGAGTTATCTCAGTAATTAAGAATAAACCATAAAGAACACATGAGCTAATAAATGCAACAGCTAATAAATGTAACACATAAAGGGAAATAGTGAAAAAAATTAAATTCAAAATGAATGAAAAAAAAAGATACATGATAAACAGAATTTAAGAGAAAGTGACAGGGACACCTGGGTGGCTTCGTTGGTGAAGCATGCAGCTTCGGCTCAGATCATGATCAACTGAGATTCAGGTAGATTTCCTACATTTCCAAGAACTCCAGCTTAAAACATGAGTAATAATATGCTGATATATACAGTATAGGCAATATTTAACACTTAAAAAAAATTAAAGATAAATCCAATGAAATAATATGAGCCCTGTTAAACACAGCATGAAAAAAATCAGAAAAATAATAAATTTTGTGGAAAAATGTCGAATGTCATGTTAAAATTATTTCCTACACGTTAAAAACTTCTGAATTATTATTTCAGTAAAATATCATTTCGCAAAATATCTTTGAGAACCAAGAGTTTAGGGTGGAAGAAAGAAGATTCAGTAGGGGAATAAAAAGGAGGAGGGATGCAGTAGGGAACAAGTTGAAAAAAAAACTTGGATTGGAAGTATCAACATGAACTAAAAGAGCTTCTTGGAGAAAAGGTTGATTTCTGGGGTGAGAAACAAATGTATATATTAAGCTTGGAACATTTTATTCTAGCAGATGGTAAGGACACTTTGGGTGACTCTTAGAGAACTCAGAGATCAACTTAAAAAGGCTCCCACCAAATATGGGGAATTTTGAGCTTATTGGCAATATGATAAAAATTACAATGGATTAGGATCCATTATATCCATGGTCATATTAATATTTTAAAAATCAGTCACTTCTGGAGGATAATAAGGAACCAGTTTGTTCTCTTGATGTCTAGAAAATGAGAAATAATCAAGTGTCAATTTTCCCTTTCCTATCTTAACTATAACATAGGATAATCACATAGTAGCTGAGGATAAGTCTTTGTAAAATATTCCCACTAATGAAGGAAAAATAAATAACAGAATTAGAATATCATCATTTTTAATCCCTAATGAATGGATAGAGGCAGTAGGCATCAATGGTTGCTAACATCATAAAAAGATAGAAAACCAGACCCCATGTCACTCCTACATTTTTTGCCAAATACCATCAATAGTTGTACCAAAAACCATGAAGCTGAGTGTGATCCAGTTTCTAGAACCCATAGCCAATTTATTTAAAATGCAAAAGCAAGCAAACAAGTTAAACTGTACAATGGGTGCATAATCAGCAAAATCCAGATTGTGGGAAAACACTAAAGGACAAATAGCAGATTAAATAAAGGGCTGGATAGGAAACCTAGAATGAAAAGAGAATTAAAAGACATCAAATTTAAAAAGAAATGAGCAAGATTATAGTGAATGGGGAGGCATATTTGGATGATAAGCTTCTTTTAAAATTTCTCAGTAAATACTATGGGGCATAGGAACTGGTCTTCTGGGGTAGATTATAAGGTTCTATTACTTTATCTGATGATTTTATAGGGTGTTTACCTTAGAATAATTCATCAGATCATGTTTTTATCTGATCTGTATCTTCCTTAATCTGTGGTTTATTTTCCAATGAAAAATGTATTAAATATTTAAATACAAGACTGTATTCATCAATGTCAATAAAATGGAAATATTTCTTGAAAGACACATGTAACAAAAACCAACACAAGGAGAAAACACATAGCTATTAAAGAATATATGCAATATATGCAACCATCCTTAGTATTAGCAAATCTAATCCAGCAATATAGACAAAAAGTTATAAACATAACCATGACTCTTCATGACAGGAGTGCAAGGTCATATTAAAATTACAAAAAATAATTAATATGTTAACTAAAATAACAAAACCCTATAATGATCTCAATAGATACAGAATAATAATTTGACAAGATTTAACATCAACTGTTGAAACTCTCAGCATACTAGTATTGTGAAGGGACATCCTTAATCTGTTAAACAGTATTTACAAAAGACTTAAAGATTGGCCAAATGGTGAAAATCAATATGATATCCCACACCAAGACTGGAAAACAAAGGCAAAGATATCCCTTCTTGCCACTCATATTAAATATTTTATTGGAGTCCCTAGACAGCACAATAAGAAATGAAAATAAATAAAAGGCATATATATTGGAAAGTAGGATAAAAATGTCATTTTTTGCAGATTGTATAAAATTCTAAGGACCCTCCAAAAATCTACTTGGTTTAATGAGTGAATTTAGCAACAAGCACATGATGCAAGGCCAATATATAAAAATCAATTATACTTGTATTATATTAGAAATACATAATTGTAAAATTAAATAAAAATACTTCCAATAATGTCAAAAGCTTAAAATACTTAGGAATGAATTTACAAAAACAAAGTCCGCAAAACTTCTAGACTAACAATTAGAAAAGATTGTTGAAAGAAAAAATTAAGACATAAATATATAGAAAATACATGTTCATACTCTAGAAATGTTATTAAGAATGCAATTCTTCAAGTTGATCTAGAGTTTCAATACAATCCCTATCAAAACACCAGTAGTATACTGTCATAGAAATTGTTAAAGGGATTATAAAATTACTTAGAAAAATACAAAGGACTTAGAATATCCAAAACCATTTTGAAAAACAAGAACAAAACTGGAGAATTTTCACTGCCAAATTTCAAGCCTTACTTGATTGGCATCTTGATAGACATATATATATCAATAGTGCAGAAAAGACAGTTAGAGTCCAGAAATAAACTGATACATAAAAGTCAATTGTTTTCAACACACATGCCAATGTATATAATGAAGAGAAAATCTTTTCTAACAAATGAAGCTAGAAAATCAGACTGTTTGGGAAAAAATAATAATCTTGATTTTATCTCATACCATACACAAAAACTAATTCAAAATCAATCCTAGAGCTATAGGTTAAAGCTAAAAATACGAAACTTTTAGAATAAAATACAGGGGGAAATATTCATAAAATTGTATTGAGTGGAGTTATCTTACATACGACACTTCTTACAAAGCACAAACCATAAGGTAAAAAATAACATATTTCACTTCATTAGAATTAAAATCTTCCGTACTTCAAAGACACCATTAAGAAAATGAACAAACCAGAGAATGGGAGAAATATTGTCAATATGTGTATCAGTCAAAATACTGGTATTCAGAATAAAGAATTTCTATATTCAAAAATAAGATGGATAACCCAATTTATTTTAAATGGTCGAAATATTTGAACAAACAGGTATTTCACAGAAATGATGTAGAAATGACAAATAAGTATGTGAATTGATGGTGTAACATCACTAGCAATCAGGCACAAGCAAATTAAACCACAGTGAAATATCATGACACAGCCAAGGCGGCGGTGGGGGGGGGGCGATGGGAAAAATGGGTGATGGGCATTGAGGAGGGTAATTATCGGGATGAGCACTTAAGTGCATTGTAAGTGATGAATCATGGGAATCTACTCCCAAAGCTAAGAGCACTCTGTATACTCTGTATGTTAGCCAACTTGACAATATATTACATTAAATTTTTTTAAAAAAATAAAGAGATAGGGCACCTGGGTGGCTCGGTCAGTTAAACATCAGACTTCAGCTCAGATTATGATCTCATGGTCTGTGAGTTCGAGCCCTGTGTCAGGGTCTGTGCTGACAACTCAGAGCCTGGAGCCTGCTTCAGATTCTGTGTGTGTGTGTCTCTCTCTGCCCCTCCCCTGCACATGTTTTGTCTCTCTCTCTCAAAAAAATAAACATAACAAAAATTTTTTAAAAAACTAAAGAGAATGGACATTATCAAGTATTTATGAAGATGTGTAGCAACAGGATGTCTCATAAAAATAGGGAATGGTATAACAGCTTTTGAAAAGTTTCTTACAAAGGTAAACATACAGTGACCATATAATCTAACAATTTCACTTATATATGTTCACCCTGAAATAAAAATATGTCTTGGCACAAAGACTTGCTCACAAACGTGTATGATGTCTTTATTCATAATAGCCCTAGACTGGACATATGCAAAATATTCATCAGTAAGGAAATGGATTAACAAATTATGATACATCCTTATAATGGAATCCTGCTCAGCAATAAAAAGCAATGAACTGCTGATGTACTCAACCACTTGGATGAATTTCAAAAACATTACACTGAGGAAAAGAAGTCAGACAAAAAATCTATGTACTGTATAATTCTATTTATATTGAACTTTTGAATAGGAAAAAATGAATCACTGGTGACAGAAAGCAGAACTCTGATGACCTGGGACCAGAAGTCAGGGACTAACTGCAAGGAGGTGTGAAGGAACTTTTGATAGTGATGGAAATATCTTATTCATTGTGCAATCAAATATTGATTGTGGTGGTACTTACATAGGTGTATACATTGGTCAAAACTAAAAAGTATGCATTTTAAATGGGTACATTTCATTATGTATATGTCTACCTCAATAATTCTTAATTTAAAAAAAATCAAGAGGCCAATCAACTAACAAGAACAACAACTACTACAATGTACCTGCACACCTGGTAACGCCTTTGGTATACAGTTATAGCTCTCAATATGGTCGTCATAATATAATAAGTGAGAATATGCCACCTCACCTCTTTTACCTGAAAGTCATTGCTGGAAACTAAAGGATAGGGATAAGATCAAACTTAAAGCTATTTAGGATTGTGATAGCATTTAAGATTGTTTTGAGCTCCAAGGTATGTGGAAATATTCTGACTTTATTTCTTGCTTTGGTCTTTCTTGCCATGCCAGGAAAATTCTACCCAACTTAACAGGGGTCTTGAATAGAGGAAATAATGGGTGAACAATTAAATGAACAATTAAGAGTTATCAGATATTCAAGAAAAATTGTCACATTTTGAAGAAAAACAAGTAATTAAAAAAAAAGAAAAACTGATTCTGAACAAAAATAATCCCAATTGTAATGTTAAAATAATCTCAATTATCATCCTAAAAGATGATTAGAAATATATTTCATTAATAAATGTACAACACTGTGCCATGTTAAATTCACAATCAGCTCACAAAGAAAAGCCAGTAGATATTTTAAGAAACAAATTTAAAAAATTTCTAATTGAAGGTTGAAATACAGTTAAAGGAATCACCCATATTTCATTCATTTATGCATTCATGTATTTATTCAATATTTACTGGGTATGTACTTTGTGCTGGTGTGGATAATGCAGAGAACTACACAAACCATAACAATGTCCACACAGACCTTAAAATTCAATTTGCAAACAGAGAAACAGATGATTCATGTATAATAGGATGTCAAGAAGTAATAAGTTCTGTGAAGGAAACCAAAGCACATAGGTAAAGGGCAGAGAACAACTGGAAAGTTTAGTCAAAGAAGGTCTTTCTGTGAACTAATATATATAAAAAACAGAATGAAGGAAAGTAATAAGACATGTGAAGTCGGGGGAAAATGGTTTTCAATCCGTAATCACATCTAAACTCCCAAGAAGAGAGTAAGTGTGATATATGGCTAACCCAACAAGAAAGTCTAGAACACAGCGAACTAAGGAGAGAATGATAGGAGAGGATGACAGAGAGGAAGGAAAGGGCCCTTTAAACTACTGGAAGGGCTTTGTACTTTCTTACTAGTGTGATGGGAAACCACTGGAGCATCCTGAACATAGAAGACCCATGGCTTGGTTTATATTTAAAGATAAGGTTCCCCGGTGGCTCAGTTGGTTGGGTGTCAGACCCTTGGTTCAGGTCATGATCTCACAGTTCATGAGATCAAGTCCCAAGTCAGGCTCTGTGCTGACAGCAAGGAACCTGCCTGGGATTCTCTCTCTCTCATTCTCTCCGCCTCTCCCCAACTTGTGCTCACTCCCTCTCCCTCTCTCTCTCTCAAGATAAAAGAGTAAACATTAAAAAAAAAAAAGATGCCTGTGTATATAAAGTTGACAGTAGATATGCAATAGCTGAAGCATTAAAACCAATTAGGTGGCTATTACAGTAATCTTGATGAAAATGATGGTAACTAGTACTAGGGGGTTAGTAAGGAGATTCGTATGATGTAATTGGATAAATGATAAAGGCATTTTTTTTTCAACGTTTATTTATTTTTGGGACAGAGAGAGACAGAGCATGAACGGGGGAGGGGCAGAGAGAGAGGGAGACACAGAATCGGAAACAGGCTCCAGGCTCTGAGCCATCAGCCCAGAGCCCGAATGATAAAGGCATTTTAAATATAAAGATTACTTGGATCAGATGTGGGATGTCAAGAAAAGGGAGACAATAACAATGAGTAATCCTTATTTTGCAAATTAAGTAATGAAGTAAAATTGATACCAATGATGTTAAGAGAAATTTTTGCTGGTGGAAATCATGAGTTTTGTTTTGGATATGTAAAATAACTATTAGACGTTCAGGAGCCCAGTAAGAAGTTTACTTATAAGTGTAAAACTTAAACAAATATATAAACAGAGAGAGAAATACATAGAGACAGACTCAATCCAAAAAGCCTACTACTTAACTCATAGAAATAGCGAAAGAAAATGAACCAAATTATGGTGAAAGCCATTAATGCCAATCAAGAGATATTTCAGACTTTCCACTTTCTATGGACATATTAGAATTTCACTTTCTGTCTTCCCTTTAGTGAGGTGGAGGATGTAACCAGCTCAGGCCAGTGTGTCATTGACAGAAAAGAAAGGAGTTAGAACCACACACTTAATTTCTCATGAAGACATCCAATGACCTCCTTTTTTTTCCTATGGGTTTAGCAACTGGCCAAGCTTATGATGGTGACAACTCCAGCAGTCTTGTCCTGAGTGACAACAGCAAACACAGCCATGACAGACATGTAGCATCAGTAAGAATAAATCAGCAAGAGCATGTTGTTTTAGAACACTGATTAGTGTTGCATGTTACGACAGAATGAGTTAATCTGTCCCGACTGATACAACTATTTCTCAAGGGAGAAGGAAGGAAAAAAGATATTTGTGGATCCAGACAGCCTCAGCTATTTTGCCTCCCTATGCATCTGTTCTTAAGACATTACTTGAGGAGCACCTGGGTGGCTCAGTCAGTTAAGCATATGACTCTTGATTCTGTTCAGGTCATGATCTAATAATGGTCATGGGATAGAGCTCCATGTGGGATTCACGCTGAGCATGGAGCTTGCTTAAAATTCTCTCTCTCCCCAACTCATGCAAGCTCTCTCTGTCTCTCAAAACAAACAAACAAACAAAAAACATTACTGGAAAACATATTCCAGGAAAATAAGAGGGTAAAAGAAGAAAGAAGATGAGATGGAGTCTGGGAACATGTGACTCCACCCCCTCAAAATAAAGAAAGAAAGTCTCAGGATGGGCAGGAGAACAGAAGCCAAAAGAAATAAAAATTCTGACCAAAAAAGGATATTATAATAACAACTATTATTATATTTAAATGTATATATGAAGAGCTTGAAAATATAACAAAAAACGTGCTAAAAATGAGGGGAGGGCTATATACACACTCTCTACTCATCAACACCCCCTCCCCACAAAAACTGAGCAAGTCAGAATTCAAGGATAACTCAAGGTGCTACACACTTTAAGAAGTCAGGCAATTTCAGAGACAAGGATTTACAAAATCTATCAGTAGGTAGAATGTGCAGGAAGTTGGAAGATACGGGTAGTAAGATAAAAATACAAATTTTAGAAAAGCTAAAATGTAGTCATCAAAATTTTTCATGCCCCGTTATAAATTATTTATAATTATTTACTCATTTTATCACCACATCAAATCTATGAAACACGTTTTATTCCAATTCAACTTAAACAATGAGAAAACATGTTTCTTGAGGAAGGTGTTCAAAGTCACACAGCTAGCAGCAAGTGTCAATGTTATTATGAGAACCCTAAAAGTCTAGTTAAATTTCAAATATTGCTCACCATGGAGTTAGAAAGACAACTAGACACTCCAGTAAAGGGGCAATTCCATGGCACAATAACAGATACATAGACCAATGGAATAGAACAGAAACGCCAGAACTAGACCCACAAACGTATGGCCAACTAATCTTTGACAAAGCAGGAAAGAATATCCAATGGAAAAAAGACAGTCTCTTTAACAAATGGTGCTGGGAGAACTGGACAGCAACATGCAGAAGATTGAAACTAGACCACTTTCTCACACCATTCACAAAAATAAACTCAAAATGGATAAAGGACCTGAATGTGAGACAGGAAACCATCAAAACCCTAGAGGAGAAAGCAGGAAAAGACCCCTCTGACCTCAGCCGTAGCAATCTCTTACTCGACACATCCCCAAAGGCAAGGGAATTAAAAGCAAAAATGAACTACTGGGACCTTATGAAGATAAAAAGCTTCTGCACAGCAAAGGAAACAACCAACAAAACTAAAAGGCAACCAACAGAATGGGAAAAGATATTTGCAAATGACATATTGGACAAAGGGCTAGTATCCAAAATCTATAAAGAGCTCACCAAACTCCACACCCAAAAAACAAATAACCCAGTGAAGAAATTGGCAGAAAACATGAATAGACACTTCTCTAAAGAAGACATCCGGATGGCCAACAGGCACATGAAAAGATGCTCAATGTTGCTCCTCATCAGGGAAATACAAATCAAAACCACACTCAGCTATCACCTCATGCCAGTCAGAGTGGCCAAAATGAACAAATCAGGAGACTATAGATGCTGGCCAGGATGTGGAGAAACGGGAACCCTCTTGCACTGTTGGTGGGAATGCAAATTGGTGCGGCCACTCTGGAAAACAGTGTAGAGGTTCCTCAAAAAATTAAAATAGACCTACCCTATGATCCAGCAATAGCACTGCTAGGAATTTACCCAAGGGATACAGGAGTACTGATGCATAGGGGCACTTGTACCCCAATGTTTATAGAAGCACTCTCAACAATAGCCAAATTATGGAAAGAGCCTAAATGTCCATCAACTGATGAATGGATAAAGAAATTGTGGTTTATATACACAATGGAGTACTACGTGGCAATGAGAAAGAATGAAATATGGCCCTTTGTAGCAACATGGATGTAACTGGAGAGTGTGATGCTAAGTGAAATAAGCCATACAGAGAAAGACAGATACCATATGGTTTCACTCTTATGTGGATCCTGAGAAACTTAACAGAAACCCATGGGGGAGGGGAAGGAAAAAAAAAAGAGGTTAGAGTGGAAGTGAGCCAAAGCATAAGAAACTCTTAAAAAATGAGAACAAACTGAGGGTTGGTGGGGGTGGGAGGGAGGGGAGGGTCGGTGATGGGTATTGAGGAAGGCACCTTTTGGGATGAGCACTGGGTGTTGTATGGAAACCAATTTGACAATAAACTTCATATATTGGAAAAAAAAAGAAAAAAAAAGAATAAGAATATAAATAAACATTAAGAAAGATAATATGATTGACCAAAATGAAATGGTGGAAATGAGGGAAGACAGAGAAAGAAAGAGAAGGAAAAGTTACCATGTGATATTCTATTTGTTCATAAAAGGCCCCATATATTCCTAAGGAAAATGGAGGCAGAGATAGTCACATAAAGGTAAACATTAGAACCAAAATAACAAGTTTTTCTAATACTGAAAGACAAAAATTTAAAAATGTGGATGACATAGTGAATGTCTAATTGCTAAATGTTTATAGGCTTAACTCACCTACCTAAAAATACAATTTCAGATACACTGACAGCAAAATTAAACTTTATATCATATGCAAAAGTACCACCTGAAAACATGTTTTCTGACACAAAAATCAAAGAATGGGAACAAGAATAACAGGAAAAACAAAAAAGAAAGCAGGGATAGCAACTTGATATCTGACCGAGTATAATTCAGCCTAAAAAGTATTAAATGAGGAAAAGAGCTCTATGTTACAGTTATATTATCACAGTAAAGATAAAAGCGTTATGAATCTCTAAATGGCATATAACATACCAACAACTTTCATAAAGTTCTACAGAAGATGTATTAAAAACGCACTAAAAAAGATTTTAATATGGTAAAACTATCTTAGTCCAAGATAGGTTGAGAAAAAAGTATTATGTGAGGATCTATAGTTCATATTTATTTGTATATAATTTGTTATATATCCTAATAATAAAGAATATAATTTCACATCAAAAAAAAAGTGGGCAATTCCAACAACAACAAACACTAAAGCAATTTTAAGCAATTTGGAGGGTATTGTAAAAAAGGGAAAAAATCTATTTTGTACAAAAGGAAAATGTTATAGTTAGAAGTATAGATAAGAAATAAGTACTCAATGCATATTACTGTGCTCTATGGTAAACACTTCACATACTTCTTGTAATGTAACTTCTGGTTATTTGAGTTCAATTACAAAATTAAACCATAGATAAACACCAAAATCTAAGTTGTCATTATGGAACAGAATTTAAATGGTAGCAGCCTACAGCCCTGAAGTTATGTGAACTGCTGTATGATGCGGGTTGTATGGCAAACCAATAGGCAACGTGTACCATTCAAAGAATGTTACTAGGAAAATTGGTTGTGTACATGGAATAACAATAAGTCCAAATAAAACTGGATTCCCCAGAGATAAAGATCACAGGAATTAAACACTTAAGTGTAAACAATCAAAACTGCAAAATATTTAGAACAAAATGGAAAAGAACGTTATGACCCCATGTTAGAAAATTATTTCTTAGCCAAGGCACCAAAGCACAAACCATGAAGAAAAAAGGGCTAAATTTGATTACGTTATAATCAGAAACATTCACACACTAAACGATACTCTAAACAAAATTTTAAAAAGCAAGACAAAACAAAACAATCACAGAAACAAAGAGATTTTTCAAAGAGTCAGTATACAGAGTATATAAACAATTCCAACAAATCAATAAACATGCAGAATCCTGGACAAAGAATACAAACAAGAAAAAAGCATAAATTGCAATGAAAAAGGAAAAGAGTATTTTGGTTGCATTTGGCTTACATATTATATATAATAATGGCTGTCTGTATATGTATATTATAATAATGTCTGTGTTATCTATATAGGCCTGTATGTATCTATATATGTTTATATGTAAGTATGTGTATGTAAATGCATATGTACCTATATACATTTTATTTTAGAATGCTAAACAAAATTCCATTTCATCTTTCCTAAAGAAGTAAACAGCGAAAATGATTAAAATTCGGGGAAAGCATAACTTATGTTTTTATCTACAGGTCAGATACTTCAGACATCCTAAGTTTCACAACAGATATCTTCTCCTCCTGGAGACAAATTCTTCAAAACTGAAGTGTGGTGGGCTCACCACTTCTGCTTTAACTTCTCTCTAATTATCATCTGAAAATAAAAACTGAAATTTAAATTAAAAAAATTGAAAAAAGTCTCTTTTTCGAAGTGCATAGGACACTATTTTGTTTGAGGTGTACATACACAATATGCCAAAGTTACACATTCAATATAACAACATGTGAATTGGGTGGGCTGGAGCAATTTCTCACTCTTCAAACATTTATAAGTCAATTTTGAAGAAAATTGAAGAAAATAAGAAAATATCTCAATTTTCCTGATCTACACTATTATAGAAAATAATTATGGAGCCAGACCAACACTAAACCATCCTACACACTGGAGGATTAACACAACAATCTGCACAACCTGAACCACAGAATTCAGCAGGTACGCGGCACAGAGAGGTGAATTTGGGTAGCGAGATGCTGCTGAGGGTAGGGAACTGCTTTTGCAGGGGGAGAGAGGATGGAGACTGGGGAGGGGGGTAGAATATGGGGAAATCGCCCCTCCCCAAAAGCAGCTGGAGAGAAAGTGGAAAATAAGAAACAGCCACAGGGACTAAACTAAAAAGGGAGAAAGGAGAAAAAGAAAGGAGAGGATTTAAATTCCATTAAGACTGTAAACAAGGGGAGCACAAAGCTGCAACTTCACAGCTGGATACGTGGTGGTGTTCTGGTGGGAAGGGTGAATCCCCAGGAGTAGAGTGGGGTCTGGAAGGTTCTCAGACCACATGGGGAAGAGTGGTTTCACTGCTGGAAGGACAGTGGTAGAGACTGTTGAAGCCACCTGGTCCCAGCAGACCCTGGAAGGCGGCCACATTCGCTGGTGCTGGAACAAGGTCATTAAGGGTGAAGGCTGGTAACAGATGTGTGTTGTGATTTTCCATAATCCCTGCAACGCTGCAGCTACACTGTCTCACGAACTTTTTCTGGGGCAGGCTGGCAACTGGCCACAGTCTCGGGGTTCTGGCAGCAGCAGGGTCCAGCAAGCATTCCCGGGTGCAGCCGGCATTCGGCCATTGCTCATTTGTCCATAGCTTGGTGAGACCCTCCCATAGAGGTGTGGAACAGGTCAAAGCCGCAGTCCTTCAGAGGTAAGGGGCTGGGGAAAATGGCCACATCTGAGATAAAACTTGGGAAAGAAGTACTGCTTGGGGCCTGGTCATGAAGAGTGAAAAAGCGGGGAGTGGACGAAAGCTGAAGACAGAGGATGGGTGTGTGATTGCTGATCCGGGAGAACAGACTAGGCAGCTGGGTGGCACCATTTTCACCGCTCCTGCACATGCACATACACACCTACGAGCACCGCAACAATCCACCCCAGTAGGATAGCAGCACCATCTAGCGGAAAGCAGAGCTGTTACACTGAGGCCAGCCCAACTGGGCCAACTCCACTCTGATAGAACAAGTCTCACCGCCGGCTTAGTTTATGGCCTATAAAGCACTACACAGACTGGCTTCTAGGGGAAAACGAAACAATTTCAGTCCTACTTCAATCTCTTAGCAGGTTCATCTATTTAATTTTCTTTCCTTTTTTTTTTCTTTTTCACTTTTACAATTATTTTCTTTTTCTTGAATACAGAAAGAGAAAAATTCATTTTTATTTTCAATTTTTATTAAAAATATTTTTCTTGGGGCGCCTGGGTGGCGCAGTCGGTTAAGCGTCCGACTTCAGCCGGGTCACGATCTCGCGGTCTGTGAGTTCGAGCCCCGCGTCGGGCTCTGGGCTGATGGCTCAGAGCCTGGAGCCTGTTTCTGATTCTGTGTCTCCCTCTCTCTCTGCCCCTCCCCCCGTTCATGCTCTGTCTCTCTCTGTCCCAAAAAAATAAATAAAAGTTGAAAAAAAAATTTAAAAAAAAAAATATATATTTTTCTTTTATTTTTTATTACTATATTTTTTACTTTTGTATAAATTTTTCAAATTCTATTTTACTTCCATCATTTTATTTTAGTCTACTTCAGTGGATTCACCTTTTAAAATTTTCAAACAATTTCCTTTTTATTTTTCTTTCTTTTTCTGTTTTTCTCTTTTTCATTCCTTTTCTTTTTCTTGAATGCAGAAAAAGAGAAAACTTCATTTTTACTTTCAATTTCTATCAAAAATGTTTTCATTTAATTTTTTACTATATTTTTTGCTTTTATGTAAATTTTTTCAAATTCTATTTTACTTCCATCATTTTAGTTTAGTCTACTACAGTATATTCACTTTTTCAAATTTTCAAATGATTTCCTTTTTTTCTTTCTTTTTATCTTTTTTCTCTTTTTTGTTTTTCTTTTTTTGAATGCAGAAAAAGAAAAAAATCATATTTATTTTTAATTTTTATTAAAATATTTTTAATTTTTTGTACTATATTCTTTACTTTTTGTATATTTTTTCAAATTATATTTTACACCCATCATCTCATTTTAGTCTACTCGGTGTATTCATTTTTTTCAAATTCTCAAACTATTTCTTTTTTCTTCCCCCCCCCATTTTTTTCTCTAATCTGTCAAACCACTTTCAACACCCAGACCAGAGCACACCTAAGATCTAGCATCATCTATCCGATCTGTGTGTGTGTGTGTGTGTATTTTTTAATTTTAATATTTTTTCAATTTCCTTAATTTCAATTATTCTACCTCATTAATTCCTTTTCTCCATTCAAAATGGCGAAACAAAGGATATCACCCCAAAAGAAAGAGCACGAAGAAACGACAGCCAGGGATTTAACCAACACAGATACAAGCAAGATGTCTGAAACAGAATTTAGAATCACGATAATAATAATACTAGCTGGAGTCAAAAATAGATTAGAATCCCTTTCTGCAGAGATAAAAGAAGTAAAAAATAGCCAGAATGAAATTAAAAATGATATAACTGAGCTGCAATCATGGATGGATGCAGCAGCGGCAAGGATGGATGAGGCAGACAGAGAATCAGCAATATAGAGGACAAACTTACAGAGAATAATGAAGCAGAAAAAAAGAGAGATATTAAGGCAAAAGAGCACTATTTAAGAATTAGAGAAATCAGTGACTCATTAAAATGAACAACATCAGAATCATAGGGGTCCCAGAAGAGGAAGAGAGAGAAATAGGGGTAGAAGGGTTTTGTGAGCAAATCATACTGGAAAACTTTCCTAACCTGGGGAAACACACAGACATCAAAATCCAGGAAGCACAGAGGACCCCGATTAGATTCAACAAAAACCGGCCATCAACAAAGCATATCGTAGTCAAATTCACAAAATACTCACACAAGGAGAGAATCATGAAAGCAGCAAGGGAAAAAAGTCCTTAACCTACAAGGGAAGACAGATCAGGTTTGCAGCAGACCTATCCACAGAAACTTGGCAGGCCAGAAAGGAGTGGCAGGATATATTCAGTGTGCTGAATCAGAAAAATATGCAGCCAAGAATTCTTTATCCAGCAAGGCTGTCCTTCAAAATAGAAGGAGAAATAAAAAGTTTCCCAGACAAACAAAAATTAAAGGAATTTGTGACCACTAAACCAGCCCTGCAAGAAATTTTAAGGGGGAATCTCTGAGGGGAGAAAAGATGGGAAAAAAAAAAAAAATATATATATATATATAACATATATACATGTGTGTGTGTGCGTGTGTATAAATACCAAAAGCAAAATCTAAAGATTAGAAAGGACCAGAGAACACCACCAGAAACTCCAACTCTACAAGCATGATAATGGCAATAAATTCATATCTTTCAGTACTCACTCTAAATGTCAATGGACTCAGTGCTCCAATCAAAAGACATAGGGTAACAGAATGGATAAGAAAACAAGATCCATCTATATGCTGTTTACAAGAGACCCACTTTAGACCTAAAGACATCTTCAGATTCAAAATAAGGGGATGGAGAACCATCTATCATGCTAATGGTTAACTTATATCAGATAATCTAGACTTTAAAATAAAGACTGTATCAAGAGATGCAGAAAGGAATTATATCATAATCAAGGGGTCTCCAAGAAGACCTAACAATTGTAAACATTTATGTGCCAAATGTGGCAGCACCCAAATATATAAATTGATTAATCACAAACATAAAGAAATTCATCGATAGTAATACCACAATAGTAGGAGATTTCAACACCCCACTCACAGCAATGGACAGATGATCTAATCAAAAAACCAACAAGGAAACAATGGTTTTGAATGACACACTGGACCAGATGGACTTAACAGATATATTCAGAACATTTCATCCTAAAGCAGCAGAGTATACATTCTTCTCCAGTGCACATGAAACGTTCTCCAGAATAGACCATATTCTGGGACACAAATTAGCCCTTAACAAATAGAAAAATACCGAGATCTTACCATGCACATTTTCAGACCACAACACTATGAAACTCGAGATCAACCACAATAAAAAATTTGGAAAGGTAACAAATACTTGGAGACTGAAAAACATCCTAGTAAAGAATGAATGGGCTAACCAAGCAGTTAAAGAGGAAATTAAAAAGTATATGGAAGCCAATGAAAATGATAACACCACAACCCAAAACCTCTAGGACGCAGAAAAGGTGGTCATAAGAGTAAACTATATAGCAATCCAGGCCTTCCTAAAGAAGGAAGAAAGATCTCAGATACATAACCTAACCTTATGCCTTAAGGATCTGGAAAAAGAACAGCAAATAAAACCCAAAACCAGCAAAAGACCAGAAATAATAAAGATTAGATCATAAATCAATGCTATCAAAACCAAAAAAAAAAAAAAAATTAAAACAGATCAATGAAACCAGAAGCTGGTTCTTTGAAAAAATTAACAAAATTGACAAACCACTAGCCAGTTTGATGGAAAAGAAAAAGGAAGAGACCCAAAAAAATAAAATCAAGAATGAAAGAGAAGAGATCACAACCAACACAGCAGAAATAAAAACAATAATAAGAGAATATTATGAGCAATTATAGGCCAACAAAAAGGGCAATCTGGAAGACATGGACAAATTCCTAGAAACATATAGACTACCAAAAGTGAAACAGGAAGAAATAGAAAATTTGAACAGACACATAACCAGTAAGGAGATTGAATTAGTAATCAAAAATCTGCCAAAAAACAAGAGTCCAGGGCCAGATGGCTTTCCAGAGGGAATTCTACCAAACATTTAAGGAAGAGTTAACACCTATTCTCTTGAAACTGTTCCAAAACTAGAAATTGAAGGAAAACTTCCAAACTCTTTCTATGAAGCCGGTATTACCTTGATTCCAAAACCAGACATAGACCCCACTAAAAAGGAGAACTATAGACCAATTTCCCTGATGAACATGGATGCAAAAATCCTCAAAAAGATATTAGCCAACCGGATCCAACAATACATTAAAAAAATTATTCACCATGACCAAGCAGGATTTATACCTGGGATGCAGGTATACCTGGGATGGTTCAATATCTGCAAAACAATTAACGTGATTCATCACATCAATAAAAGAAAGGACAGGAACCGTATGATCCTCTCAATAGATGCAGAGAAAGCATTTGACAAAATACAGCATCCATTCTTGATAAAAACCCTCAAGAAAGTAGGGATAGAAGGAGCATAACTCGAGATCACAAAAACCATATATGAAAGACCAAACACTAATATCATCCTCAATGGGGAAAAACTGAGAGTTTCCCCCTAAGGTCAGGAACAAGACAGGGATGTCCACTCTCGCCTCTGTTATTCAACATAGTATTGGAAGTCTTAGCCTCGACAATCAAACACAAAGAAATAAAAGGTATCCAAATCGGCCAGGAAGAGGTCAAACTTTCACTCTTCACAGATGACATGATACTCTATATGGAAAACCCAAAAGATTCCACCGAAAAACTGCTAGAACTGATATGTGAATTCAGCAAGTTGAAGTATATAAAATCAATGCACAGAAATTGGTTGCATTCCTATAAAGCAACAATGAAGCAACAGAAAGAGGAATCAAGGAATCAACCCCATTTACAATTGCACCAAAACCATAAAATACTTAGGAATAAATCTAATCAAAGAGGTGAAAAATCTATACACTGAAAACTATAGAAAGCTTATGAAAGAAATTGAAGAAGACACACAAAAAAATGGAATAAGAAGATTCCATGCTCCTGGATAGGAAGAACAAATATTGTTAAAATGTCAATACTACCCAAAGCAATCTACATATTCAATGCAATCCCTATCAAAGTAACACCAGCATTCTTCACAGAGCTAGAACAAATAATCCTAAAATTTTTATGGAACCAGAAAAGACCCTGAATAGCCAAAGCAATCTTGAAAAAGAAAACCAAAGCAGGAGGCATCACAATCCCAGACTTCAAGCTATACTATGAAGCTGTAATCATCAAGACAGTATGGTACTGGCACAATAACAGACACTCAGATCAATGGAACAGAATAGAGAACCCAGAAATGGACCCACAAACGTATGGCCAACTCATCTTTGACGAAGCAGGAAAGTATATCCACTGTAATAAATACAGTCTCTTCAGCAAGTGGTGCTGGGAAAACTGGACAGCGACATGCAGAAGAATGAACCTGGACCACTCTCTTACACCATATACAAAACAAAAATAAACTCAAAATGGATGAAAGACCTAAATGTAAGACAGGAAGCCATCAAAATCCTTGAGGAGAAAGCAAGCAAAAACCTCTCTGATCTTCGCCACAGCAACTTCTTACTCAACACATCTCTGGAGGGAAGGGAAACAAAAGCAGAAATGAACTACTGGGACATCATCAAAAGAAAAAGCTTCTGCACAGCGAAGGAAACAATCAGCAAAACTAAAAGGCAACTGACAGAATGGGAGAAGATATTTGCAAACGACATATCAGATAAAGGGTTAGTATCCAAAATCTATAAAGAACTTCTCAAACTCAACACCCAAAAACCAAATAATCCAGTGAAGAAATGGGCAAAAGACATGAATAGACACTTCTCCAAAGTAGACATCCAGATGGCCAACGGACACATGAAAAAATGCTCATCACTCATCATCAGGCAAATACAAATCAAAACCACAATAAGATACCACGTCACACCTGTCAGAATGGCTAACATTAACAACCCAGGCAATAACAGATGTTGGTGAGAATGCAGAGAAAGAGGACCTCTTTTGCACTGTTGGTGGGCATGCAAACTGGTGCAATCACTCTGGAAAACAGTATGGAGCTTCCTCAAAAAACTAAGAATAGAACTACCCTATGGCCCAGCAATTGCACTACTAGGCATTTATCCACAAGATACAGGTATGCTGTTTTGAAGGGACACATGCACCCCCATGTTTATAGCAGCACTGTCAACAATAGCAAAAGTATGGAAAGAGCCCAAATGTCCAGCGATGTGTGTGCGTGTGTGTGTGTGTGTGTATATATATATATGTATATATATACACACACACACACACACGCACACACACACACACATACACTCACACACACACAATGGAGTATTACTCGGCAATGCAAGAATGAAATCTTGTCATTTGCAACTACGTGGATGGAACTGGAGAGTATTATGCTAAGTGAAATTAGTCAGTCAGAGAAAGACAAAAATCATATGACTTCACTCATATGAGGACCTTAAAAGACAAAAAAAGATGAACATAAGGGAAGGGAAACAAAAACAATATAAAAACAGGGAGGGGGACAAAACAGAAGAGACTCATAAATATGGAGAACAAACTGAGGGTTACTGCAGGGGTTGTGGGAGGGGGATGGGCTAAATGCGTAAGGGGCACTAAGGAATCCACTCCTGAAATCATTGTTGCACTATATGCTAAGTTATTTGGGTGTAAATTTTAAAAAATAAAAAAAAATTTAAAAATTATCAGTGGTAGGAGGCACCTGGGTGACTCACCTGTTAAACGACTAACTCTTGATTTTGGTTCAGGTCATGATCTCGTGGTTCATGAGATCAAGCCCCGATAACATCACAGAGCCTGTTTGGGATTGTCTCTCTCCCTCTCTCCCCCTCCCCTACTCTTTTTCTCTCTCTTTCCAAATAAATAAATAAACTAACAAACTAACTAACTAAAACAAATAAAATGACTATCAGTGGTGACAGGTTGTACTAAGGCAGTCAAAGTAGAGGAGCAGTCAAAGACATTTCAGCCAGGCTCTGTAAAAGTTCCATTGACTCCCAAAATTATGAAAAAGAGAAAAATCCTTCCTTCCAAAATATACCAGAAAGCATCTTCTACATAGAAATACCAAATGGATTCCCATTCTAATTGTTTTTATCCGTAGCAACCAATCACTAGACTTATCAGGTTTCAAAAGTAATCCAAGTGACATGATCTAAAAAGGAGAATATTTATTTTGGTAACATTTTGCAATATTGTCCTTGGCCCCATAATTTTGTTGTTTTCTAATTGTTTAATTCTTTTTTAAAATAAACCCATGTGTTATTCATCTTACCTATTGTGCATTCATCTTACAAAGACTCCAGGGAATAGAATGTTTTAGGAAAGAATTTTTGGCCAAAGCTTCATCATATAATATGTGCATTTAAAAGACTTCACATGTTTCTAGGGCCACGGGGCCATTTTATAAAGCATCTCCAAAATGAACATTAAATGGCAGGAGATGATTACCCTTTCAAGATTCTGGAAGTTGTTGTTGTTGTTGTTGTTGCTGTTTTTCAAAACTGACTCAAATGGAAAAAGAAGACAAGATGTAGAGAGAAAAGAAGGAGGTAGGGGAATAGAAAACAGCTGCTATTATACTAAGTATTTCCCAGGCACCATGCTAAATAACACAAAAATATATCTATGTACAATCCTCACACATATCCAGTGGCATAATTACAATTACACTGTATTTTACTATTCAGTAAACTGAGACAGAAAGTATAAATTGGTTGACAAAAATCAAATGTATAAACCTTAGAAGGAAGACCAAGACTTGGACACAGAAGTGCCTGAAAATCCTGGGCACTTTTGTAAGGCTACAGACATGTGGAAAATGATGTTCACTTGGATACACTCATTTGTAGGGAATATAAGGTTTCCATAGAGAAAAAACTCAGCTCTAAGCCATGCTTAATTCTTAGTTTACTGATTATAATTTCAACATCACCCATTAACAAAGATGTATTTACATACAAGGTAACACAAATGATGTTATTATAAGGATTACTTTAAAACTTTAAATCATCTTTAACTCAAGTGGGATAATTCCCAAACTTTCGTATTTATGTCAATTTTTAGTCAAAAACTTGCTATACATTTGTGTAGGAAAAAGAACTTGTGTGGCTTTATATTTTCTGTGGCTCCTTATCTGCATGAAAGGACTAGAAGTATAAATTTTATCCCAACTTACCAGTTTTCTGTGCTTGGATCTTCAGTTACACCCCAGGCAGTCACGTATAGATTCTGGTGGTGAACCAGCGCCTATGGTGGCTATGGGCACAAGGTCAGAAGTCACACTACCAGCCCTGCTATTTACTAGGTTTGTGATTACAGGCAAAGAGCTTATCTTCTCTGTATTTCTCTTTCCTCATCTCCAAACTTGGAATAATAAAAGCACCTATATATCACGGATTGCTTCCCTGGGAAACAGACTGAGAGAAGGATTTTTACCATGGAGGACATGTATATAAGGAATGCGTCTGGAATCCACACCTGTGAAAGGGTGCAGAGGGAGCACAACAGGCAGAGAAAGAAATGTGAAATCTAAGTACAGATTTTGGCATCCCCACGGAGAGCTCTGGACCTAGATTGGTTATTCAGTAGAGTCCAGACTTGGTCTCAAAATGACCAGGGCTTTTCATGAGGGTATGAATCAGTCATTAGATGTGAGCTTTCTTGGAAAGCGCATGACCCTGTACAAGGCAGCTATCTATAGCTGAGGAGCTGTAGGAGCTGACTGTAATCACTGTAGGAGCTGACTGCTAAAGACTCTGCCTAGTGCTCTCCTCTAAGCCTGGGTAACAAGCCCTCCCTTGAAAGGAGATCTGGGCTGCATATAACAGCACCTACCACACTACCTCACAGCATTGCTGTGGTTTAGATGAGAGAGTTACAGGGGGAGGGGGAGAGAAAGAGATAACAATTCTTGGCTTAGAGTCAAGACTATGTAAACTGTTGGTTATTATTATTATTGAGCAAATAGGCAACCTTATGCAAAATATAGTGTTCATATGGAAGAAAAAGAGGATCCTAGGGAAAATTGGGGTGAATAGCGGTTACAGTGAACATTTATTATCATGAAATCCTTGGAAAACATTATACTTATTTGGGGGGAATTAACACTCTCCCATTCCATCCACATAGTTCCAGAGGGTCTGTGAACCACTACGCCTCATACCTTCCTCCAACCCCAGTAGACAGTAAGCATATGACTTACGGGGCCAGTAATGAAATTGACTTCTAACCAGTCTGGTCTGGAATGGGGATGTGATATAAGCTGAGCCATTCAAGTCCTAGTTTCAGAATATTCAATGTGGGAAGAAAAGGAAAATTCATTTCTCTCTAGCAGTCAAAAAGCTTACAGATTTATGGACTCCATAATCTCACTGTAGTTAAACTCATACCCTGGGTCCCTGGAAGATACAACCATAATCACTCACCTGGCTGAGAACTGGTTAAAGTGAACATATAATCCAGGATGATGAAGATCAACATTCAAAGACTGGGAAGCTCTGGATGATTTGAACTGAACCTGCTGTGGTTCATTTTTCTTTGTGAAAGCTAGGATCAGAGCCTTCCTCAAAGGATATTGCTCATAGGACCAGAAACCACACTGACAAGTTACCTGGAACATGAGCCTTCTCACATCTAAGATACAAATCCTTAAAACTCCCTAATATCTCCGTACCCTTCCCATCCCTCTGAGGGATCCTGCTTCTTTGCAGGTGCACTTGTAATGTGAGGTATTAACACTAGAGGTCTCTCCCTACTCATGAGCCCTTCTCTCTGCACATAGGGCTTTTCCTCCTACTCCGGCCTGCTGGGCTCACGTTTACCCTTGCCTGCAGCACCTGCACCAAATGTTAATTGTACTAAGATTGGAAATACAAAATCTTGAAACTCCAAATTCTAGATCTGCTTCCTAGAACCATGCCACAATGCATGAAAGGCATGCAAAAAGTACACTTCTCAAGAAGAAGCAGAAGCAGCAGAAGCAAGCAAGCAAGAAAGAACAGAAGAAATAAAGAAAGAAAAGAGAAAAAAGAAAAAAGAAAGAAAGAAAAATCTCTATTAATATAGTGCTACCCTCCCTTACCCACAACTGAAAATGAGCCAGTGAGACTGGCTAGATCCAGTGAGTCACTAAGGTCCTTTTACCTGCAGTCTACAAATCTAGAGTAACAACACCATGCTGAGTGACCACTTCAGAGCCTTATGCCTTAGATTTAGATGTCAACAGTACTGCCTTGTGGTGTGCTGAGAACAACCCATACGGTGGTGCACTAAGGCTTGGGCTCACCCAAATCACCACCACTTTGTAGGTATCGTATTCTGACAGAGTGGAAGTCAAACCCAAGGAATATAAAGATAAGGAGAGATTTTACTCATGGCCTAGACCAGAACATTTGGCCTCATCCCTCTACTTCAAGTGGTCTTCATTTGCCACTATACGGAGGGAGGTGCCACAAACCAAAAGAAATGCCAGGGTGTGTTGAGAGAAGGAAGGATAATTCCTGAGTTACACAAGCCAAATAGCTCCCATACAGTTAACATCAATTCCTTGCCCTTTAAATTTTTTTTTCAACGTTTTATTTATTTTTGGGACAGAGAGAGAGACAGAGCATGAACGGGGGAGGGGCAGAGAGAGAGGGAGACACAGAATCGGAAACAGGCTCCAGGCTCTGAGCCATCAGCCCAGAGCCTGACGCGGGGCTCGAACTCACGGACCGCGAGATCGTGACCTGGCTGAAGTCGGACGCTTAACCGACTGCGCCACCCAGGCGCCAACTCCTTGCCCTTTAAATTCCCTTGGACTTGATCCATCTTATTAGGTATTCCTCCTTCTGAGATGGAGGGGTGCTGGGAGGTCTTGAGCAGGATTGGGATGGAAAGCAGCCTGGACTTTCACATGGAAACCAACAGTCTTGTGTATCTGCACCTTTGTTTTATGCTTGCTTATGACTTGCTCAAAGATGGAATACGGAGTGGGTGCTGGGCATTGAAGAGGGCATCTTTTGGGATGAGCACTGGGTGTTGTATGGAAACCAATTTGACAATAAATTTCATATATTAAAATAAATAAATAAATTAATTAATTAATTAAAAAATAAAAATAAATAAAAATTTAAAAAAAGATGGAACACGAAGCTCAATAAATCAGAAAAATTTAAATTTAACTTAAGCTTAGTCTGCCTTTTCAAAACTTCTGCCACTATTACCACTTTTCCTCCCTAATGAATTAAGATTTGTTGAGCATGTTGCCCCAACATGGAAGGCTAGTTGTGTGAAGATAAAGTAGAAATAGGGTTTTTTTTAAGTTTATTTATTTATTTTGAGAGAGAGAGAGAGAGCATGAGTGGGGTAGGGACAGGAAGAAAGAGAGAGGAAGAGAGAATATTCCAAGCAGGTTCTACACTGACATGGTGCAGAGCCCAACATGGGGCGTGAACTCATGAACTGGGAGATATGACCTGAGCCGAAATCAAGAGTCAGATGCTTAACTGACTGAGCTACCCAGGCACTCTTAAAGTACAAATATGTTTAACTTAACAAAGGACCTCCCAGAAATGTGGTAAGTAAAACGTTCATCAAAATAAGCAAAAAAAGCACTGTGCATTATTGACCTTACTGAAGATTCATTTCAAAGTAGCTGTTATTTAAATGCCAAGACTCCACATGCTTCAAATGTGATTCAATTTATAACTTTAAGTTCACACAACTTTTCAGCACCACATAGACTACACTTAGTGAAATAAACCCACACTTAACTAAAAAGCAGAACTATAAATGTTGTGAACTTAATGCTTTCATGCTCATTATTTAGGAGGAACATTACTTTTATTCACTAAATAGGTCCCATTACATGACTTAAAATTTTTCTACTCAGGTTAGTTTTTAGTGCTCATCAACAAAATATGCTCATTCTTATTGGAAATGGTCTGTGGCTGTAATATGAGAAATATTTGCTAGATGTGACAACAAACTTTCCGACAGAAAGGCCTCTAAACCCTGGAACGGTTAATAGGACACCACAGTCTCTGTCTTGAAAGCTATAAAGAGTTGAATTCACTCCCATCAACAAATCTGCTACAAATACAGATCTTTGAGGGTTTACCACATAAACCCCCAAAACATTTTCTAGATGATTATTCTGAAACCTGTTTTGCATGCACTGTATGTGTGAATAGGAGGAAGATAGATGTGCACATACGTGTTCTTCCCTCTCACTGCAAAATCAGTGGCATGCTTTGCCACACTTTTTCAAGTGCAATCCTTCTGCTATTCACCAATGTTTCGTGCATGGTTCTACTCATAAAACAGTATTGCTTGCAAGGGATGTGCCATCACCCCTCTGGCCTAGAAGCCAGCCAGGCAACACACCTCTTGGATGCCCCATCCTCATTATAATTCTGCCTGAGCTCTGCCTGCTCCCTCGCCTCTCCAAAGGTCAGCCTGAGGTCTGCACTCCACCGCTAATGGGTGCACGCAGCCTGCTCCTGTTCCTGCTGTGGCAGAGAAACTCAGTCCCTTTACATCTCTCTCTCCCTTGCTCTCTCCCTTCCTCCCTCCTTTCCCCTCTCCTGTGCTTGCTCTCTTTCTCTGCCTTGCAAATGACTCTGAGGAGCTAGGCTGGTGGATGATTTATATTAAGGAAAAAAAAAAAAGCACTCAATTTTTTTTTTTTTTTTTTGAACTGGGCTCCCTGAGAGCACTCAGGGCTGCCTCGTACTGTTCAACGCCTACCTGCTCAACTGCAGGGAAACAAGCTTCTGAAGGCTTTAATGGGATTTCGCCTGAGGCTGTTTTATTAAGATGTCGGCTTTTTCTGCTGCCTCTGCAGCTGACACCATTCACTGTCAGCTGTCCCCTCCCCTTCCCACCCCCACTGCCACCCCCCCAACAATGCACCAAATTATTCGCTTCATTTAGTGCTTATGGCTCAGTGTGGGCAAATTGGGAGAGGGAGCCTTACTGGGCCAGATGAACCAAGCAGAGAGGTGAAAAGCCACTGTGCTACTTAACTGGGGGTTTAAGGGGAGCGGGAAGGCAAAAAAAAAAAAAAAAGACTAAATCAATGCCACTGGGGCACACTTCCATTCTATTAGGAAGAATCATATTCAGTACCAACATACCCATTTTAGAAGTGCATTCATGTTACTCATTTACATGGAGCCTTCGTTTGGGAAAGTCTGTATACAAATTACCTACAATTACCTACGATAGATAATGTGCATTGTATACATATTAGAAGGCAGTTTGGAAATTATGCCATTCATTTAACACACTGATTACAACAGAAAAATCAGCATAAACACTAATTCATTAATGAATATGCTGAATATATATGTGTATATAGATACATATATGTACGTATATACATATGTATATACGTACATATATATATATTGTTCGCTCTGGAGAGGACTTCACTACAAAATGGAAATTAACATTGGTAGTGGTGGTGGTGATAAAGATAGTGGGTTTGTGCATCTATGTGTATGTTTAAGTATGCATGTGGGGAAAGTGTATGTATGTGTGAGTTATATTTGCAAGATGGAGAGAGTGTTTATAACCAAATAGTCTATTAATTACCTGCTACGTTTACAGCAGAAGTAAATGAAACACAGCTCAGTAGTAGTAGTGGTCAGGCTGTGGTATCAATGGTGACATCTAATTCATAGTAAGAAAAACTATGTTTCTATAGAACAGATCTATTAAGTGCTCAGGATGTTTTATGAGTAATTTATAATGAGGGATAACACAGGGAAACCTGCCATGACCCCATTTTATGGATGGAAAACCCAGTGGCATATTAGGAAGAGGAAACTGAGTGAAGACAAGACAGTAGTTCGGTATCAGATGCTGAGAAAACCATTGCATTCCATTTCCTTTGACTGACTTCCCCCATAACTTGGTGTAACAGGAATGCTTTCACTTAGAAGTGATTCACTCACTCAACAAATATTTACTGAGTCCTGATTTTGCACCTTCCATGTACTATCCCGTGTTTGGCTTAAAGTGAAAACAGGAAAGCAAAAATTACCATTATGTCTGCTCTCATGGAACTTCCAATTTAGTGGAGGAGACAGACATTGGTGAAGCAATCAAAACTCTGTTGGAAGGAAGAGATACAATTTAATGATAACCTTTTTCAGGAGGATTTGAGGCAGTTTGGAGAATCAGATTAGGCTTCGCTAAGGAGGTGGTGGTGAATCTGATTTCAGAAGGATTAATAGGAGTCAACTAGGTGAAGCCATGTGTGTATGTGTGTGGCGGGGGTGGGCGGGGGATATACATGTACAGAGGCCCTCTGGCAGGAGTGAGATGATGCTTTTAAGGACATAATATGTGACAAAAGCACAAATATCAAGTAGGCTGGTAATTCAAAGTGCTCCTGGAGAGGTCAGGTTCAGAGTTCAAAGAGCTCAGGCGGCCTTTACACTGAAAGCATTGAAAAGTCTTATGCCATTGAAGGGTTTCTAAACTGTAGTGATTTTGTGTCTAAGTGGTGGGGGGCGGGGAGGTATCGTATAACCTGATTCTCATTAGTAAGAGGTCCCTCTCTCAGCATGGATCAAAAACTGAAAGGGTGGGAGAGTGGTAGCACAAAGATATCTAAGGGAGTTTTGCAAAGGGCCAGAGAGACATAATGGCAGGTCGAACTTGGGTGATGACAGGCAAGTTGAAGAGAGATGGAAAGATATGTGGCAGGTAAACCAGCAAACGCTAGTAACATGAGGGAGAGGGACAGAGATGTCAAGGATATTTTCCAGATTTCTGGTTTGCAAAATGAATGAATGGCATCCCCATTTACTAAGACAGAGGAACACTGGAGGGAGGACAGTTGTAGAGGAAGTAGTCCTTGAGTTTGGTTCTGGACATGCTATATGAGCTACTGTTGAAATTTTAAGTTGCAAAGTACCATGTATGAAGGTGTCAATTAGCTGTTGTTATAGTTCACTGCTCAGAGGAGGGGTATAGCCTGGAGAAATGTGTGGCTTATCTGTGCATTGGTGAGAGTTGATACCAAGGGGAATTGGTAGCACTGGTTACAAGGAATAGAAGAAAAACTAGGAATACCAGTATTTATTGGGTGGCTAAATGATATTAAACCTCAAAGAAGGGGAAATAGCCTGAGAAAGAAAGAAAGCTTTGAGAATGAGTGATGTCAGGAAATAAAATTTTTCAAAAACAAAGTGCTCAGCAGTTTCAGATAGATGTCAGGTGCAAGGAAGCCTAACATCCAACCACTAAATCGTGCAACATGGAGCCCATTGTTGAGGGAACACTTCTAGATGCACAGGAACTGAAAGTCCAGCCTAAGAACAGTGACCACTCTCTCAGTATGCTCAGGATCATCCCAATTCATACCTATTGTCCCAAAACAGGTACTAATACAACCTCTGTTACTTTCAAAACTTAGATGATACAATTTATGCGTACAAATTTTGTGTCTGAGTCTGTTCACATGTTTTTTTTTTTTTACATTTTTCTGTCCTTGAATTTCCCTTCTCTTACCCATAGCAATCTCTATCAATTCTGCCTTACAGATCTAAAGCATGACCACTCTTCCATTTCTCCCGCCAATGCCCAAGTCGAAATCACACCGATCTCCTGCCTGGATTTCAATAAACAGCCTTTCCTGGCTCCCTTCCAATCTATTCTTTATGTAACAGCCACAGTTACTAATTTCATCATAAATAAGATCATGTCACTGTGAAAGAAAATGAAAGAAATGAATGATAACCTTCAAAAGCTTTCCACTGACCTTAACATAAAAATTGAACTCCTTAATACCGCCTATAATGTTTGCCATGATACTGTATTGCATTGATTGTATATCATGCTATATTGTATATCAATCTTGATTGTATATCAAGCTTCATATTATTTCATCTATCTAGTCTTCCTAAACAATAGCACATATAAGATATTCTAAGTGATGCACGCTTTCCCGATGTATGTGTTGTTTCCTTGCCTAAAAATACTTAGTCCCCTCCTTACTTGGTGAGCTCCTTTTCATCTTTAAGGTGTAAGTCTGAAAGCCAAGATGGGTCCTAAACATCCACAGTCTAAATTAATTCTCCCTGTTACTCTCTTATACAATGTCCTGTTCTTCTCTTTTCACAGCAGCTTTTATAATGACAATGATAAGTTTATTTTTGTGTTCACATATTTTATATCTATCTTGCCAGTAGATTCCAATCTCAGTGAAGAGAGGAATAATGCCTGTGTTTTCAATACTGTGCATCCTGATCACACTACTTATCCCACCTTCGGGTTCACAAAGTACGGGTCAGCAAATAGTAATGGCGCCAAATGTGTGCTAAGCGCTGTATTATTGTCCAAGTAAGGGTTTTCTGGGTTAATGACAATTCTAGAGTTAAAACTTCTCAAGTAAACACAGTTTTTCTATAAGTCATTCTTTGATTACCTAATAATGAATTAAAGCTTATGGATCTCAGATAGAAAGGTAACTGATACATCCCATTTATGATGCTATAATTTGAACTTGGATGTCAAGGTTGTTTGTAAGGGAAGTGTGTGATTGTGTTTTAGGCACACATTTTTAAAAGATTGATGAGTGGTTTTTGCATACACAGCCTTAATTTTCTTGGATACTGCTACTCCTGAATACCTTGCCCCCAAAATAACTCCTTGATTGTTCTCTACTTTCTCAGTCACCCCTAGTAAAGATCAGGAGCATAAATGACCATCTCTCTAGAATAATCTGAAGCAACTAGACACAGCCATGATACTGCTATAACAACTCTAATATCTACTGATGGAAGGCCCATCTTCCTCTGGCATGAGAAAGTATGGCTATCAGGAATATGTTTATATAATCCTTCATCAATATTGGGGGGAAGCACCAATATTGATTTCCTGATTTCCAACCGTTACCTCACCTCTAGATTAGGACCTTGTCTTTCTCTTTTTACTAGGTCAGGGAGGTTGGAAGGCTAAAATAAACTTACTTGGGCTTTATCCATTCTTTTACTTTGTGCCCCTTGAAAGCTATACTCCTCTAGAAGGAAAGAACCTGCTCTAACTTTACCTGTGCAGTTAGAATATTCATTTGTAATCTGTCAAATATAAGTATTATAGGCCAGGTACTGAAAATTCAAAAACAACAGATGAAAAAGGCCAAAGTTCAAAAGAAGAAAATAAGTAGAATATTCACGAACCACTAATAGGTAAATGATTCTCTAGATACTCACGAAAGCATACAATTAATGTGTATGCTTATGTGCGTGCGTGTACACAAACACATAAAGCCTGGAGTCTCACAGGCTGATGTCCAAAACTAACCTATATGAATTGGAAATCCTCATCAATGGCCCATTTTTCTTTGTCCTATATTTTCCATCTCTGTGAATAATAGCTCTAACCACCCAGTTAGAAATATGGGTCAGAAATGTGGGTCAAATCCTTGATTTCTCCATCTGTCCCCTTCTTTCTATTTGTGTTAGTCCAGTTTCTTCAAGAAACAGATACCAAACAGGATTAAGTATGCAAGATATGAAGGGAAATACCCATGAGAAAATGTGAAAGGGATTGGGAGAATGGAAGACTTATGAGATCTACATGCAGCTATAAATGCAAATGAAGGAGACAAAGAGGGAAGGTGGGAAGGATGGAAGGAGGGAAGGAAGGAGAGAAAGAGGGAGAGAGGAAGGCATGGAAAGAAGGAGGGATGGAATTAATTAGTTTGGGTGGAAGTTTCGTAGACTGTAGTACAGTTCTAAGTAAACTTTGGCAAGACAAGCAGGGAATCTTTGAGCCAAAGTCGCCCTATCAGAGGAGTCCTATATTTCTCAGGAATTAGCTGACTTATTACACTTAATGCACTTGGTTTGGAGCTGGGGCTCCAAATCCACGGGGCATGTGGTCTCAGTGAAACGCAGAGATGGACTTTAGTGTGTAGCAGCTAGGGCTCTTGTCAATTACACTCTCAGCAGTTAGCCATCTGGTAATCCTATCTCAGGGCTGCCACACAATCCTCACTGGAGTTACTTTAGTAATGTCTTCTCTCAACTAGACTACTGCTATAGTCTCATCTCTAATCTCCAGCCTCTAGTGTTGCCCACCCCCTAAATACACACATTTCTTTTCATAATAATTTATTCTCACTACAGCCAAAGTTTTTCTTTTGTCATTCTTTCTTTTACTGCAAATTTGAGCATATAATTACTCTGTTTACAAACCTCAATGGCTCCCCAGTACCCTCAAGACAAAATCTAAATGTTATATTTGTCTACAAAACATTTCATGACTTGACATTCCTCTTGTAGTCTTATTTTTCGAAGGAATACTTTTTATTTGGCACAGCTACTTCTGAATGACTCGCCATTACCAACACAAGTTATTCTCTCTTGTCTTTAAGCTTTGCAGGTACTGTTCAAGCTATTTGTAATGGCCTCCTCTATTTATTTAAAACTATCTTATTTGAGGTTTTGGCTGATATGTCATCTCTTCTAAGAAGTCTTCACTACATCCCAAGGCAGGGTATCCTTATATGTGTTCTCATTGAACCCAGAGGTTCACCAAGCATGTTTTGCCCTGCATTGTGATTTCCTTTTTGACTGTCAGACTCTCTCATCAGTAGCAAACACTGGAATATTTCCTCACCAATCTCAGTTTATGCACTAAATATCTGTTGGACGCATGAATAAATCAATCACATTTAACTGACATTATAATACAGAAAAAGGAGTAATTAAACTTTTGATAATGAAGATCAATATTAAAAGTTTGTGTTCAAATGAGCAGCAGAGAACTAGGACACACTATTGTTACTCAGTGTTACAAAGCAAAAAAAAAAAAAAAAAAAAAAAAAAAAAAAGGAAAGAAAAGAAAAGAAAGTGTGACAAAGTTCCTAGTTTGAACTAGGAAAAATATGATAGAATATCTATGGCTGGATTTTCATACAAACTAAAACATCCACCTCATGAAATTTCTCACTATTAGCCTTTTATCTCCTGAATTTGGTGAAAAATGTGTCAACTTACATGTGGTATGAAAATGAAACTCTTGGGGCGCCTGGGTGGCGCAGTCGGTTAGGCGTCCGACTTCAGCCAGGTCACGATCTCGCGGTCCGTGAGTTCGAGCCCCGCATCAGGCTCTGGGCTGATGGCTCAGAGCCTGGAGCCTGTTTCCGATTCTGTGTCTCCCTCTCTCTCTGCCCCTCCCCCATTCATGCTCTGTCTCTCTCTGTCCCAAAAATGAATAAACGTTGAAAAAAAAAATTTAAAAAAAAAAAAAAAAAGAAAATGAAACTCTTCTAGACCTTAAGGCATACGTTTGGCTGCAAATGTCATATCGTATTTAAAGACTCTGTATTTTTCAGGTTGAAAGAGGGGGTACCTAGGTGACAAGGTGACCTAATATTATGTCTCAGATAAAGGAAGACAAATTTTAAATATGATTACTCTTGGAAATTCAGAGATACCATAATTCCAAGTAGAATCTGTAGACTTTAATTTCCAAGCATGATGGCCATCACAGCAGCTATATTGAGAGCTACTATTATTTTTCTCCTCTCTCAAGTCTTTTTTCTACACTACTTAAAGTAACATTGTGGAAAATTCCATAACTATATCAACACTAAATTTGGCTATATCCAGAATACAATTTAGAGACTAGACAGCTTTGTGACTCCTGGCCACCATATTTCTTCATGACTTCCTGATAATAATAGCAATAAATATTATTATGATAACAAGACAGCTAACTTTTGGGGTCATTCTAGATTTAAACTACACTCTCAGTTATCTGACATTTAGGCAATATTTTTTTTATTTGACATTTGTTACTTGTACAGTATGATGATGAATACTGTCATAAGAAAGGCCATAAGATTATAAAAGATGATACAGTGTGTATCCTGTTCTTAAAGACAAATTAAGCAAGTTTTAGTTATGACACTTGCCACCTTCACAAAGGATAGAAACTAACTATAAAGGAAAAATAGACATTTTGGAATCAGATGGACTTGGTTGAAACTCAGTTTCATGAATTAAAAGCTTTATGCCCCTGATCATTTATTTAAGCTCTCTGACCCTTAGTTTTCAACAGCCATAACCTGGGTCATCCAGACAGCATAGATCAGGGCAAAGCTGACTTGCTGAGGCTTTCCTAGGTGGTGCAATCTAAGGGGCAAAGAGTGAGCAGAAAAGAAGCAGGAGTCAGGGAAAATGAAAGCAAGTACAAGATGGTACATTATCAATTTGCCCACATCTTCAGGGGAAAAAAAAAGTAACAGGCAGTTGCTTGGTCATTTGGGATGCCTTCCAGACAGGCTTTGTGGAAATATTGCATCTTGGAATGATCCATCTGAAAAAAGAAAGGACAGAGATTTATCTTGTTGTTTTCTATCCCCTAAATCATTGAAATTCACCCAATTGGGCATTAATTTCTCCACTTACAGGTTGGCTTTCCTCCAGGTGGCCCCAAAGCACACTGATTCCTATGAGCCCAGAAGTGATAGGAAGGAACCATATTCTCTGTGAGTCCAGTGTGAATGGATGTGGACTCTGTGCAGCAAATGGTATATGTTGTTCTGGTACACAGGTATAGAAAATGACATGAAATAATACTGACTGTCATAATGATGGTTATGACAGTGATAGCTATGGGCATTTTATCCATTCTTTCTTTCTTTCATCCTGACAAGAATTTATTATTCTAAATGTCAGGACTATTCTTGCTTGGGGGCTAAAATGATAAAGATTCAGATCCTGCTCCCCAAGAGCTTATAGACATGTGTGGGTGTTTGTGTGTGTATTTGTTTGTGTGCATGCATTCAGGTCATTAAGATACACAAAAAAGTTACTGAGTAAACATTAACATGAGTGGTTTTATTTGTAAGGATAGAGTTGTCTCTTTTGGAAGTCAAAAACTGCCTATGATTCTTACTGTATCTTAGTTTCCAGTATTTCCCATTTCTTTGGAAAATGGAAGTGTTCCTGGATTTACCTCTTCTAGAGAAGAACCAACAGAAATAACTATAGAAAATACTATGTTTTCCATGTCTTTAATGGGACTATTTCCTTTAGGATTTTGGTTTTCTTCTCAGTGATGAGTTAGCACTAAGTTCAGGATCAAGGTGATTCAGAGCCTACACATTTTGTTTTGTTTTGTTTTGTTTTAAAGGTCCTGAAATTCATAATGCATATGAGATGAAGTTTCTGGAGGCTGTGAAAATGCCCAGTCTATAATCCTAAGGGTCTAGTGTTAATCAGGGAAATACAATATCAAGGAAAACTGTCTTACCTTTTCCTTTTTCTAGTCCATCTTTATGTTTGACTATCATCCTTTGGCATGTGAATGTCATTGGACTTGACAGAGAATTCAACAAAGATAGTTTCTATCATTAGAGTTAGATTACCCTTTAGAGAACCCAATATTCAAATATTCCCAAGAATAGTTTGGGAACCTTAGTTAAAACCAATCAACCATTGAGGGAAAAAAATTAAAAATTGCCTATGAGTCAACTTTTATCTGAAAAAGAGTAAGCAGAGGGGCAGTCAGCCTATTCTAGGCCAATTTACACCATACTTATGGGAAAATTCTGTAGTTATAACAAAGCAGTGATTGTGCCCCACTGTTTGTTCTACTTACTTACTTACTTTCTTACTACTTTCTCTTATCTCCCTAACAGCTTGCCAGAGAAAAAGCATCAAGTGTTGAAATAAGGACAAACCTATAAGAAAATAACTTCTTGATATTTTTAGAAAAGTCTGTGCATTACATTTAAAACTCATTACTGGACTGAGACTTGAGAACAGACAGAATTTTCTAACTTTTTTTCACAAGCACTTTGGCTAATTTACAGATAGGAAGTAATGGAGACTGATAGAATTGTTTATTTTGTGTTCTAATTTTGAGGATTTTTCTTTCATTATTACTAGAGCCTGTCCTATCATGTAGTAAACAGATATCACCCCCAAACATTGTCAAGATCATTTTAGATGTGGAATTGGGTTGCAGCTAGATGAGAAAGAGTGGCATGATGGGCAGAGTTTCTCTGAAGCAGAGTGAAAGTTCAAGAAATCCATGTGTTGAGAAAAAGGATTAAAAAGGAAAGAATATGATTAAATTTAGGCACATTAACTTCAGCATATTTCTTTCTTTGTGGAATGCGGCTGTAAGTTAACAAGTTAGAATCCTCTGACTGCCTGTCATTCCTTGGTCAAGAGTTGATTGTTCATGGAGACATCGTCATCTGTTGGCCACTAAGGTATCAAGGAATGCCTGTAACAATTCTGCCTTAGGCTTTGAGAGAAAAACTACTTCTAATAGTAACTCATTAAAATGTTCTTCAGTTAACTGAAAGAGTTAAGGTCCTTTTTCAGCCCCTGACATTCAGAGAGAGAGTGTGGGGCCTAGGAATAATTGGGCCCTCTGAAAATTAGCCTTTCAATTCTATAGTGAATATATTTTAAATTACTTCGAGAGAAGGAGAACAAATTAGTCCACATAGAGGTTCATGTGAGATTTAAAATAGCTGTGGTTGCATACGGCTCTTACTACATAACTTTATGACTTTGGATAAGCTAATGAAGTTAAACAATATTATCATTAGCTTTAACAGCTGAAACTTGCATAGAAGTGGACATTGCTGGAATAGTCCTAAGGCAGGAGTATTTTATTACCATTGTTTGTTTTGTGGTTTTTTTTTTTTTTCATCATGTCCCTTTAATTGATGATGGTTTCTATGCCAGGAGTACTCCAATTGCAAATGTATTACCTTTATATACCTTCTATGACAGATATGGTTGAGAGAGAGAGAGAGAGAGAGAGAGAGAAAAGTAATTCTAGGAGAACCTGGTATCCCCGGTAATGATGAAAATTAAAATATAAATATATTCATTAAAAAGGCATACTTAAAATTATAAGGTAGCATTTGTATAACACATTACTAAATGCTAGAGATATACAGAGTTTAGGCTGAATCTTTTGCCTGTATATTTTAATCCGCCAAACACATCAAGCCATCACCATCACCTGTATACTGTAAACTCATGCATGCAAAGCCCTGTTCTATAATGGTGGTTCTAAACGACAGAGACTTTGGCAATGGTTGGAAATGTTTCTAACCACGACAACAAGGGGTGGGACATGTTACTGACCTGTATTGGGTAAAAGCCAAGAATACTACTAAATAAACATCATACAATGCACAAGATGGCACACTAGAACAAAGAATTATTCAGTTCAAAACATCAGTAGTTCCTGTGTTGAGAAACTTATGTGCTATACTTAGATAATCAAAGTAATCCTTTTTTCCTCTCAAAGAGCAATAACATAGTAGGTGGAAACACAGAAACAGTGTAAATAAAAGATTATACAAGGTGATATATAGACAGAGTATTGTTTTATGATAGAAGCAATACATGACAGGGGTGCCTGTGTGGCTCAGTCGGTTGAGGGACTGACTTCGGCTCAGGTCATGATCTAGCGGTCCGTGGGTTCGAGCCCCATATTGGGCTCTGAGCTGATAGCTCGGAGCCTGGAGCCTGCTTCAGATTCTGTATGTCTCTCTCTCTTCCCCTCCCCCACTCATGCTCTGTCTCTCTGTTAAAAATAAATAAACATTAAAAAATTTTAGAAGCAATACATGACAATGTTGCTGAGGAGGAAGTTGGGAAGGAGGAACACTCAGCCTGGAGAAGCTTACCCTGGTGAGGTCTTAATGAAAATCTAAGACTGATAAGTAAAGAGCAGGGCTTAAGGCCCACAGGACCAAGAAGCAGACATATCCTCAGGTATGAGGGACAGCAAGTCTACCAGGTAACTACACTAGAGGACTAAATGAGTGGAAGGTGTGATTAAAAATAGAGGTGTCTGGGTGGCTCAGTTGGTTAAGCATCCAACTTTGGCTCAGGTCATGATATCACGGTTCATGGGTTTGAACCCCTCATCAGGTTCTGTGTTTACAGCTCAGGGCCTGGAGCCTGCTTCAGATTCTGTGTCTCCTTCTCTCTCTGCCCCTCCCCTGCTCATGCTCTGTCACTCAACAATAAATAAATGTTTAAAAAAAGAAATAAAATCTGTGGTCTTATGGTCAAATCAAGAACATTCTACATTATCCAAAGAAATTTAATATCAGTCTATAAAACAATAGAGAATCATAGAACGTTTTTAAACAGAAAAATAGAATACTACTAACTAGCTTTATGTTTCACAACTTCTTTATTTCTTTATTTTAGCATATCATACTAGTTCCCCAAAGTTGCATCTACTTTTTCTTTAAAACCATTTTGGACACTTTCTATTTGCTCGAAATCATCTCAGCTGTATCAATGCCAAGCCTTTTAAAGGATCTGCAAATTTATTTCTTTCACCCTACATCCAAGCAAGCTATGTATCTTAGTTGTAATTGAAATATGAAACATTAGTCATACCTACTTGCTCTATTTTATCATATTCTATCTTATAACATAGTTATATATTTGTATTTGCTTTTGCATTCATACTAAATTCTTGAAGACAGGGAGTAGGACTTACCCATCTTGGATATTTAAGAACTCAGTGAAAGTTTACTGACTGAACACCTGTGGGGATCCAGGAGAAAGTACACTTTGGAATTTTGGGAGATATGCAGCAGGAATTGTTCAATTAATATTTGTATATATTTAATTTCTTTTTTTTTAATTCCAGTATTTGTGGTGATACTTAAGCATTAATAGTCAAGTAGTGTTAACTTTACATTACAGTTGATAGTAAGGGAAAGAAGGAAAAGGAAAAGAGGTAGAATTACCTGAAAAGTCACAGGCAAAGACACCAACAAGGTCTCAAGCAATTGTGTGCAAAAATGAAAAACTGATTTTCCATTAAAAAAATTTAAGTCTTACATGGAAGCCTGATCAATAGAATGGATAGAAACAGAGTTGACTTATAAGAAAGAAGTGGTTCTTCTCTACTTCTTCCCACTATCCACTAAAACTCTAAGAACTTCTACCCATTTGTGTATGATTCAACTGTGAAGAGTTAAAAACCAGCTGACAGAGCTCCCAATAAGAGAACTTTTTCATTTCAGTTGCATGCATGTTCCTAAAAAGATGGGTACTATATTTTGTCTTCATATTGTTTCCTTACTTTGGTTGAAGACCCAATCTGAGGTCAATTTTACATATTATGAGTTCAGTTTTTCCTCTTAGGTAAAGACACAGTGACATTCTTTCTTAACTAGAAAATTGAAAAGAGCAAGTAGCTCTGTTCCTCACTAAGAAGGTCAAATGAGTTCTATTGAAATGACCTTTTGTTTTGTTTTGTTTTGTTTTTTGGCCTAAGAAAATACCCAGCTTTCATGTATATTACATGAGTAGAAATTAGAGTTTTTCTGTGGGATTGCAGAGTTGTTGACTTCACTATTTCTTGAAAAGGAGTGTTGATGGACCTTTGGAAAATCTGAATCAGATCCTCATGGTCACATGTGTTCTCAGACGTGTGCTGACTATTCTCCCGACAACACTACTTCCTCCTATTCAAAGACAGCTGGGATATAGGATGTTTATCTAAATGGATTGTCCTCTACTTCTAAACCCATTAGCATAGCACAGGTGAAAGGCCTGGGATAAAATATATTACTTGGGTAGGGAGATGCAGGACTCCTTAGAAGCCGGTCCTCATTTGTTTGATGTGTTTAAATTTATAAAATTATGGAAAAGTAGCAGATTTTATTTGGGACTGAGCCAAAGGAATCACAACTTTTGTTTTTCAATGTGCACGGTTTGCAGTGCGCTTTTTGCCTTTCCAACAGTTACTATTGTTTTATCCCTTTGGGAAAAGGGGACAGTAAAAAGCACGTACCCACTGTATTTCTTCTTGAATCCATTGCAATCTACTTTTATGTAGTAATTACCAGAAGTGTGCAGGATCATGTAACAATGGAGGCATTGAGCGGAAATGAACCTTAGATGTCTCTAGCGTTCTCTCCCTCTATCACTATTTAAAGGAGTTCTTGTGGGGTGCCTGGCTGGCTCAGTCCATAGAGCACGTGACTCTTGATCTTGGAGTTGTAAATTTGAGCCCCACATTGGGTATAGAGATTACTTTCAAAAAATAAAATATTTAAAAATAAATAAATAAATAAATCAGATAAAGGAGATTCTGGTTCTTTGATTATAAGTGAGACTATGCTATCTCCTATCCCCAACTTCAAGAGATAATGCAATGAAAATAGGGAAAGAGAGGGATCAGGAAAAGTATTAGTGAATTTGACTTAATGCCTTTTGGTAGTCATTCATTTTTTTTCTTAAGTTGATTACCCTATCTGTGATTCATGCCATGCTAGTTTTAGTTATGAAAGATGAGACAGTGAGTGATCTTGTCCTTTTCAAAAACACACACACAGAATGCCTTTCTTTGATTTCTTTAAAAACTGCATATGATTTTTCATCTGGTTCTTCCTCTCTTTCTTTCCCTTGGATTTTTTAGTAGTTTTATTTGTAATTTTGTGCAGGGACCTAGAAGAGAGGGAAGTAACATCAACCAAACTTCAGCACTATTTAAAGGCCTAGTTTGCTATAATCTTGTAGCAGTGTATATACATATTAAAATTCATTTCATCTCTAATCTCTTTCAATTAAAAAGACAGGGTTGCCTTCAGCTTTATGAAATTTATGATATGAAACACCTTAGATATGCTAAAACTGTTAAACTGAATTTTATTTAGTATTTTGATTATAAATTAGGGAAATGGTACATTAACTCCTTTCTGAGGCTAAGATTAAAAAGGCTCCATTTATTTGCAGTTGTTGTAGTGTTTTGCAACATATGTTATATTTATAATTGCCTTATTAAATCTTATACATTGTAAGTGATAATCATATTGCCCAGAGCTATAAAATCATCAAAATATATAATGGCATTTTAAGTTGTTGTATCTACAAATGGGAATTTTTATTTTTAGCTTTTTAATAATGTTTTCAGCTGAGTGTTGGGAACAATCATCAGCTATTCAGAAGGGAAATATTATTTCCACTAAGTATTTGGTAAGTGATATTAACAGGAAATCATAGTCAAGTCTCAGCCAGATAAGCATGGACATTATAGAATAATTCCATTGTAGAAATAAACTGCGAATGGGCCATGGTTTGATGGAGATGACACAAACAGATAACATCAAGTTCATAGGGCTAGTTCAAGGACCACCATCTCTACTAGCAAAATCTCTTCTTTTCTTAACTACTTAATTAAGCTCATGAATCTGAATTGTTACACATCGATTGATGTCTCCTCCTTTCCTCTTGCCACTCCTCTCTTACTTCTTGAAGAAAAGGCTTTATCTTTGAAACTCATCTCCGTTTTCAGTTTTACCATCAATATAACTTTTCCATAGCACTATTCAAATGCAGAAGTGAATCTTAAATTAATAATTTACTTTTAGCCCAAATATCTCTCCCAAGTTCCAGAGAAGCATCAACAATGGTTGGTTGAACACATTCTCTTGGAATTTTTCCTGACGCCTTTCTTCTCTCTTCAATTTACTATGTCCAGAAACAAACTCATCATCTCCTCCAAATAAACTCCCTATTATAACCTATCAATTATTTCAAAAGTCTTCAGTTAACCAGTGCACAAAAGCAACTCTAGATTCAAAGGCAGGCAGGGATTTTGATTCAGACTCAGTATATAATTTCCTTCACTGAAGTGTACCACCAAGCCAGCCATCTAGCAATCAAAGACATAAACAAAATAAAGAACCTGAACAAAAAAGTCAATAACATAAGTAAGTGGGCACAGCCTCCAGTGCCTCTCTCTCTTTTAAATGGAAGCACGATTAAATTCCGGTCTTCTGAGGATCCTGGACAAATTCATCAGATGGGGGAAGCATAGGACCAACGTTTGCATTCCTTCATTTTGGTGGGCTAAAAGAGGTATCTTTTCCACAGTAAAGCTTGCAATTTATTTTTCTTATTTTATCACTGGGTTTCCTGGAATCTTGTCCAAGGCTTTTCTACCACAAGGACTGTCACCTTTCCTGGCTGTTGCTCCAGCTTATAGCTTTGAAATCTCCTTTGCTTCTTCCCTCTCTATTGTCTCCATATCCAATTAATTTCCAAGCCTTACTGATTCTGCTTCCACATTGACCAACCACCTTTCCGTCTTCTACTTTTTATCCCATCTCTCAAATTTAAATAATTAATATCACCAAATGCCAGAAGTAGTAAGCCTCATCAGACATATAAAAACATTACTCAAAAGATCAGCTTGTATGCCTAGAAAGGTATTGTTGTTAAAACTAGGTGTATATAAGCTGGCAGAACATGGTAAAAGAAGAGCCCCACTGATCCCTTAGCAACAGGATTTGTGTGTCTATATTTCCTAATGCAGAGTAAGTGTTCATAAAATACTATTGAATTAAATTCAGATGTGTTTTGATTTACCTTCTGCAGGAATATTTCACTAATTGAGAATATACTATAATAAATCCCATGGCTTCCTTAGTGAAAGATCATCACATAAGAAGTGTGGATTAATGGAGAAGAAATGGCATATTAAAATCTTTAAGTGTGAAAAACAGAATAAAACTTCACTTGTCAGATGAAATTTCTCATAATAGATCACAGTATACCTAAAACAGCCCAGACTAAATTGTAAATATTTACTGGAGTCTCAAATGACAAACAATCCTTATTTATAAATGTTCAGCATAGGAAAAATAAATAAAGCCATGAACTATGAATCTATCATTTCTATTTCACCCTCAGGCAGAGTCTAAGACCCAACCTAAGTATATCTCTGGAGTATGCAAAATTTGTCTTCATGATCCTATACAAGTATATTCTTCCCTATTTGATGCAATCAATATCCCGCTGAAGAAAAAGCAACAGAATAACTTCCCAGCATATATTTGTCAAAGAACACATCTGGAAAAGAGACTGGAAAGAGATGATGGATAAGACTGGGAAATGTGCAGTCTTGAAAGCTCAAAAATTTTGCATTTGAATGTTTCAGTATGCATACATTCACAAAGGCATTCAAATTACCAAACAAAAATTAGAACTGTAAAATTTAGCCTTCCTAAAGCTTGTTTTCAAAGATTTTGTCTTTTAAAAACATGATATGGGAAGCCCCCCCCCCCCCAACTAGAAAGAGCCATTATCCCTTTTGAATCTTCAGTTTTGCTAGAACATTCTGCAAGGATCCTAGAGGAAAGGTGTGGGCATGTCTGGTTAAACTGGACCTTGGGCAAGCAGGGCTTGGGGAAAAGTAGAGGAGAATCAGAAGGCCTGACCTAAAAATGCACTGCTCTTGCTTTCTATTAAATGAAGATGAGTAAAGCCTTCTGAATATTTGGGGAACTGAACTGGGGACAATGAGGTAGGTAATAGGAGAAACCCAAAACAAAATAGCAAAACAAAGAAACAAACAAAAAAACCTAGGGATACTTGGGTGGCTCAGTTGGCTAAGCATCCAACTCTTGACTCAGGGTTGTGAGCTCAAGCCCCACCCACATTGTGCTCTGTGCTAGACATGAAGCCTACTTAAAAAAATAAGTTATTAAAAACCTAAAAATAGGGGTGCCTGGGTGGCTCAGTTGGTTAAGTGTCTAACTCTTGCTTTCAGCTTAGTCATGATCTCACGGTTTCATGAGTTCGAGCCCCACATTGGCTCCAAGCTGACAGTTCAGAGCCTGCTTGGGATTCTCTGTCTCCCTTTCTCTCTCTGCCCCTCCCCCACTTGCACTATCTCTGTCTCTCTCAAAAAAATAATTAAACTTAAAAAAATAAAAAAATAAATTAAAAAATAAAGCCTAGGCATAGCAAAAAAGCCCTGGATTAGAAGTCAATTATCCTGGGTTTTATCACTGTTTCTACTAGTAATAAAATATCTCTCTAGGAATAACTTTCTTCCCTCTCAGGCCTTCAGTGTACGTATGTGTGAGGGCAAAAAAAAAAAAAAAAAAAAAAAAAAAAAAAAAAAAAAAATCTGTGGAATTTTACCTTCAAGGTCCCTCTGGAACCAACCTTCCAAGATTCCACAGCCTGATTTTTTCAAAAATTTTATTTGTTTTGAGAGAGAGCAAGCAGGAGAGTCACAGAGGGTGGTGGGGGGGGGGGGTGGATAGAGAGAATCTCAAGCAGGCTCTGAGCTTTCAGTGCACAGCCTGACATGGGGCTCAATCCCACCAACCATGACCTGAGCCAAAATCAAGAGTCAGACATTTAACCGGCTGAGCCACCCATGCACCCTTAGCCTGATGGTTTTCTAAGCCAGGGATGTTCTGGAATTCTGTCTTCATTTATATTGGGCTCTTTCTCCCAATATAATTGTCCTGGTTTCTTGGAAGACTTGAGGCTGGAGTGGAAACACGGACTGAAAGGAGAAACTTCTATCTACTGAGGAGGTGTTTACATTCACAGTGAGATTCAAGGACTGTTAAGAGAAGTCTTAGACCAGTTAAATAATCTATGTTCCATCCACACAAAGAAGTAAAAAGATAGGAAGAAGATCACTATATGTTGCTACAGCACATGTTCAAGCCTTATTATTAAATTAAAAAAGCAAGGTACAAGAGAATGTGTAGTATGTTATCATTTTTGTTAGGAGGTAGGTATATGTATACATATTATGTTTTCAGAATGAAACGATGGAAGTAAATGAAAACTAATACAATGAAAGCTAGAGTTCTTTGAATGAATCTCGATTACAATTTTCAATTTGGAACAATTTAAATATTTTACATTTATTTTTAAATGTATTTAATCAAACAAAATTTATCTTGAATTAACAATAAATGGCCCTGACTGTATTTAAAATTAGAGGCAAATCTATACAGAAAATTATTTCAAGTGATTTAAAAAAATAGTAATTTGTCTATCCTAAGGACTATAAAGAGTGCACACCCACACATATGTAGTAATCCTTAATGCAGTCACTGGGTTATCATAGTGATCTGGGATTTATTCTAATATAATTGAGAACTAAAGTTTTCAGAGTAAGTAAAAAGAAATGCAAACAAAACCAAAGCAATTAATGGATGAACTCATACTAATCTTAAATATATCTTATGGGTCCTACATTCCAGACTCAGGGTTATTTCTTTGGTTATATATTAAATTTTTATTTTAAACTCTCAGCAGAAATAATCTTTGTGTACAGATTTTAAGTAAATGTTGATATGGAAAGCAAACAAAGAGTTTAGAGTAAAAAAAAAACTTTGGTTTCAGACTTCACTGAATTTGAAACTGAGTTTTATTTGTAAACATTTACTTATTCATGTTGCTTCAACACTCCAAAACCTTGATTTCCTCAAAGTCAAGAATAAATATTTTGATATCTACACAGAATTAACCTGGGAATCTAGGCTGACTGATTTGCCTTCTTTTGGAATAGGTAGTAGTGTGTTATTAGTGTAAAGACATTACAAAAATAACTTTAAGAACAATTTCTATTTAATAGGTTTCTTCCATGAAGACCCTAAAGAAAAATTCCTGCAGTGGCTTTAGGCATCTTTCTATGAGGAAGTGACCAAGTACCCAGGAGATGTAGATCCCAATAAAATGTATGAATTGATAGTTCAAATTGGGACAGGGGACACAAAGTATCTGAAATATATAAAGAAAAATGGCTTCCTTTCTTCAAAGAGAAATTTTGCTTTTACCAAAGGAGTGCTCAGACTATTGAAATTCCTTCTTTCTTCAAAATTCTTTTCTTCCCATGGATTATTTCTCCTCTCAGGTTTGGCTCCTACCATTTCTTTTCTCATGCTTCATCTGTGTCCCTTCTGTACCGAATTATTTCCATTAGTACAAACAACCATGGTCTATTATCTGTCTATAAAATCTATTTTTATTCCACCTAATTCCATCTGCTGATAGCTACTGGCCCATTTCTCCATGTTTTTCATAACAAAACTAATCAAAACATGTATTTTCTCCATCTCCACATACCCTTTTCTTATGCCCTCCAAACAGACTCCTATGTCCACAGATCTATAAAACTGCTTTCAAAAGTAACCAATAACTAGTAATTAATAACCTTAACAACTCCAATGGTCAGGTTTCTTCCCTCTCTGTATTCCATCTTGAATCACTATTTCACACAGTCCTATTATCTCCTCCTTGCCAAACCTTAGGTCCTGTTGGAGGCAGAGTCCATTTTGGAGAAAGTTGATTTTATTTGATTAACACTGAGGTGCCATATAGGCTAGTGGCTTTCTTGCTTTCCCCACTTTTCATCTCTTCCACCACTTAGGTCCATGTGTCAAACATACAGACTTTCCATTTATCTAAGACCTATGCTTCCATCGAGTATTACTTTGATCCTATCCTCCTTTATGTGATTACCTTTGTCCTAAAGTTGTGTTATTATTCATACTACTACCTACATGGCATTTATTATATGCTATCATGCATTGAGTTGTTTTTGCAACACATGTACTCTACCTATTATCTATATATCAATCAATCTATAATCTATCTCTCTTCTATTGCTCCATCCATCCATCCTAAAGTTTCTTTGTACAGAAGTTTTATTCTTAACTTTTTGATTTTGTCCCATATGAATATGCATTTAACCCAAAACCATTTGTCAGAAAAAGTAATTTTCCCTGATTGTACTATAGTGTCATATATGTCGTAAATTAAGTGACTGAATTTGTTGGGTCTGTTACTACACTGTTGAATTTGTTCCACTGTTATAAATAATGCTGCAATAAAAACAGGAGTACCTGTATCTTTTTGAATTAGTGTTTTCATTTCCTTCCTATAAATACCCAGTAGTAGAATTACTGGATCATACAGTATTTCTAATTTTAATTTTTTGAGGAACCTCCATGTTGTTTTCCACAGTGGCTGCACTAATTTACATGAGGATTCCTCTTTTTCTATATCCTCTCCAACACTTGTTATTTCTTCTCTTTTTTTGATACTAGCCATTCTGAGTGGTGTGAGGTGATATCTGACTATGGTTTTAATTTGTACTTCCCTGATGATTAGTGATGTTGAGCAACTTTTCATGTGCCTGTTGACCATCTGTTTTTGAAAAAAAAAATTTCTATTCAGGTCCTCAGCTCATTTTTTAGTAGAATTATTTGGGGTGTTTTTGTTTTTGTTTTTTGGTGTTGAGTTGCATGAGTCCTTCATACATTTTGGATATTGGTCTCTTATCAGATATATCATTTGCAAATATCTTCCCTCATTCAGTATGTTGCCTTTTAATATTGTTGATGGTTTCCTTTGTTGGGCAAAAGCTTTTAATTTCGGTGTAGTCCCAATAGTTTATTTTTGCTTTTGTTTCCTTGGCCCAAGAAGATATATCCATAAATATGTTGCTAAGATGTAAGTGACTACTGCTTATGTTTTCTTTTAGGAGTTATATGGTTTCAGGTTTAACATTGCAGCATTATTTACAATATCCAAGATATGGATGCAACCTAAAGTGTCCATTGATAGACGACTTGATAAAAAATGTGTATATATACATACACATATATGTTATCCACATATATACATATGTATTATATATAATATATATTATATAAAGTGGAATATTACTCAGCAATATAAAGGAAATGAGATTTGCCATTTGTGACAACACAGATGGACTTACAGGGTATTACACTAAGTGGAATGTCAGACAGAGAAGGGCAAATACCACATGATTTAATTTATATGTTGAATCTAAAACAAAACAAAGCAAATGAACAAGCAAACAGAAAACAAAAACAGAGTCATAAATAGATAGACCAAAGTGGTTCTAGGGGAAGTATTTAGAGGAAAAAAGATTGGGGGATGGGTGTAATAGGTGAAGGCAATTAAGAAATACAAACTTACAATTATAAAACAAGTCACAAGGATGAAAAGTACAGCACAGGGGATATGGTCAGTAATATTGTAACAACACTGTATGATGACATGTGGTTACTACACTTGTGGTAAGCATTATGTAATGTATAGAATCATCAAATCACTGTGTTGTGCCCTGAAATTAATATAACAGGGTATGTCAATTATACTTCAATAATAATCATTTTAAAAATAAATAAAAAGTAAAAGAATGGAAAAGATATATTATGTAAACATTAATAAAAAAGCAAAAAATACTATGTTAATATCATACAAAGCAGACTATAGAGAAGAGAAAATTACTAGAAACAGATTTCATAATTATGAAAATACCAAGTCATGAGGAAAACATAGCCTTCCTGAATGTGTATGCGCCAAGCAACAGAGTTTCAAAATGCATAGAACAAAATCTCACAAGCTAAAAGCAGTAGGCAAATTTACAATTATAGTTAGGGATTTTAATACCCCAGTCTCAGCAACTGATAGAACTACTAGAGAGAAAATAACCATTGATACAGAACTAATAGCACTATCAACCCAGAGAATCTAAATGAGTCTGAGAAAGCCTTGTGGTAAATGATATATCTCTGTATCTTAATCGTGGTGATAGTCATACAAATTACACCTGTGATAAAACTGCATAAAGCAACACACACACACACACAAACACACACACACAACAAATGAGTCCATAAGTAATTGACTAAAGGAATCTGAATAAGCCCTATGAATTGCACCAATGCCAATTTCTAGGCACTGATACTGTATTATAATCATGCAAGATTTTAGCATTGGAGAAAGTTAAGTGAAGGGCTCATGGACTCTTCCTATATATTTCCTTGAAACTTAGTGTAAATATACAATCATTTCAACATAAAAGGGTTTTTTTTTAAGACAGAAAAAAAGTTAGTTGAGGAATATGTGCAGAATGGTACCAGAATCCAAATCCAGCTGGTGTCTCTCTAGGTTATACTACCTCCTCAAATTCACTGAGAGAAAAGTGGGGTTCATGGAAAGTTCATTAGTCTTTCCAAAATCTTCCATCAATGGAAAATGGAATAATTATTCAAATACCCACACAACACAGAGGAGGAAAAATACTAATAGTAAATTTTTATTATTTATCCAAATATCTTTCACAAAGACATCTCAATTCTTCACCTGTGTCTGCTAGTGAAGATATTCATGAAATACTGATCCATTGACAATTAAACTTTCTAAAGCAAATAATAAAAATTCAAAATACTAGAAATCCAATAAGGCTGCCTTATAGATAATATGTCCTGAAAATCAACAAAGTCAGTTGATCTTTCGTCTTTAGATAGGATTGGCAGAAAGGTGTAACTTTTGTATAGCATGAAAGAAATAGAGCTTGCTTTAATCCTGCCAGGGTCATGTCCAGCTTTAGCCACATGCTCAGTTGAAAACATGTTCACAACCCTTATTTTAAAAATAAATAAATAAGATGATATCACAATGTTCCATAGTCCTCCTTTCTGTTTAGAAATCTTTCATACCTAAAATGTGGCTTTAACATTTTTTTGATGATAAACTTTATTCAATATTTTTAACAGCTATTTGGTGACAATATGTTCAGCCTTCCCGATTTAATATTTTTAATTTTATAAAATAAATCACTTGAGAGGAAATTCAGCTTAAAAATATCTAGACAAAAGTGACTCAAGCCTCAAACACTCCACAAGAATAAAGGCTGCACTAAAATCCCTGTAAATCAATCCATCCAATAATGCAAAAATCTACACAGTAAGTTGAATGGTGTTGCATAATCTATATAAAAGTTTCATTTGCAGCTACAAAATTTTCCCTTCTCTGTAATCTATAATCATTTTTAAAAGTCAGGCTAAAGAGAATTCTACAATTTCATAAATTATCAAGCCATTTTAGGATGCATAATTAATTAGATTGTTCTGTGCCATATTTATGAGGGTTATTCATGCACAGTATGAGATAATCATAAATTATTTTGTTAACAAAATCTCGAGAGACTTTTTAAAGAGCTTTCCCTTGAGTAGCTTCCCTTGGTGTGACTGCTGTCTGATTTTTCCCCCTTTGGTTAAATCAGGAATGAGCTATTTATGACTTTGTAATTATAAAAGTAATCTGAAAAATACTGAGGCAATCTGCAAAGGAGGTGCAAAGCAATCTTAGGATTCAGAATTTTCAAATGTTTAATACAATTTAATGAAGAGAATGAAAGGGTATTTGTAGATGTGATGTCTATATTTATATTTAAGTTTATCCATGAGTTGCAGCTGTATCTTGATCTGCATTTCTTGGCACAAAATTTATAAAAGCCCTGAGGTTTTTTATGATTTTTCTGAAGCAACTTTTAAAAAGCATAGGTCCAAGCAGAGTTCATGACCATAAATATGAGAAAGGAAAGGGAAGTTTTTTTCCTAAAAAATATAAGGCCAAAACACATCAAATGATATTTAATTGGGACTGGAAATACTCCAAGTTTGACTTTCAAAAAAAAAAGCTTTGATTTACAATAGTTCATGTTGGGCTCATGTTGAGCCTGCCAAAAATCCAAGCTAGATCAGAGCCTTTTTTGAAATAAACACAAGCTTAATCTGCTGTAGGTATTTTCAAACTCCCACTGCTTTAGTTATAACATCATCTGTTCCTGAATGATTTATAAATCACTCTCTATAGACAAATTTCTACAAGATGGAGGGTGAGATATTTTAACCTGAGGACATAAGGACACATCTAACTCATACATTAAAGCCACATTTAAAACAACTTTTCTTGGAAAGGAACAAAGACATTACCTGCCCACACTTTGTCAGGACTGTGATTGTATCTGAAAATGTACAGTACACAAAATGTTCCTTCCTTGTTCCTCAGTGATCAGTGAATAAATGCTCATTGTTATCATTACCCAGCGCCAGTGGAAGACTTACTACTTAGAGCCTGCAGTGTGCCAGGCACTCTAACAAGGGCTTTCAGAGAACAATTCAGATTCTGGACTCAAGTCAGACCCGAGGGCTTGAATCCCAGCTCCCCCATTCAGCTGCTGTGGACCTTGGGCAAGTTACCTAACTTCTCTGTGCCTTATTTTCCCTTCTGACAAAATGGAGATCATAATAGTGCCTGCTTCTTAGAACTGTTGTGAAGAAGAAATAAGTGAATACACATAAATCCATTAGAACCGTGCCTGGCATGGAAGCATTTATTAAGTGTTAATTACTATTGCTCCTTTTATCATAATTTTACCCATTTTACAGAGGATAAGCCTGAAGTTAATTTTCCTAAGGTTATATGACATTTGAATACTGGCTTATCTGACACCATGGACTCTGTGCCTAATTACAATCTTGGAAGGCCACTTAGAAGCATTGCTCATTCTTCCCCATGAAACAAAAAAATATTTTTTAAAATTAAGAATTTTCCTTTTTGCATTCTCTGATATTCATCCTTTAGTTAGTTTTGAACTTCAGCAGATCTAAAAAGCAGTTGTGCCTATGAACTTTAGTGGAAGTTATAACCTACCCAATAATCTGTATAAATTTTCAGGGAATAATTGAAAATGGACACTAGTTTACAAGGTTCAGCTGTATTTATGGGAGCTGATATACCTCCCAACCTTTTGAAAATTTCTGTGTAATGTTAGTGCATCTAGATGAAAAGTGGTTGAATGACTAATAAAAGAGTAGCGACTCAAGGTAAAAACTTTTTGCAAATATCCAATTGTTAAAGTTTTTTAGGTCCACAAAAAATATCTACTGATTTCATTTGTAGAAATACGACTTTTATAACAATAGTACAGGTCTGAGACAGATGCTAAAGGTTCAAATCATCATTCCACCTGTATGATCTTAGGTAAGTATTTAGTTGAGCCTTTCATTTTACGTACCAGATACATTTCTGTAAAAATTCATTAGTGTTATAATGTTTCTAAAGCATTTATCACAGAACCTGAATATTTGCAAACACTCAGTCAATATCAGCTGCTAGTATCAGTGGGAGTGGTGGTATTGTTATTATTTGCATCATGCTAACTAGTTTTCAGTCAGATTGTTTCTCTTCCCAAACACATTATGAACACGATACATAAAAAATAAATACAAATTTTTAAAAATTGGGACTTCTACAGTTCTTCAGAAGGCAAATTTATAAATTCTTTATATCAGTACATGGATAGAACTATAAGAGAGATTCTCTGCTAAAAACTACCATGTATCTGAAACAACAGGAAATGACTATGTTATAAAGCACAGCTAAAGTGAAATTAGTCAGAGAAAGACAAAAATCATATGACTTCACTCATATAAGGAATTTAAGAGACAAAACAGATGAACATAAGGGAAGGGAAACAAAAACAATATAAAAACAGGGAGGGCGACAAAACAGAAGAGACTCATAAATATGGAGAACAAACTGAGGGTTACTGGAGGGGTTGTGGGAAGCGGGATGGGCTAAATGGGTAAGGGGCACTAAGGAATCCACTCCTGAAATCATTGTTGCACTATATGATAACTAATTTGGATGAAAATTTAAAAAATTAAAAATAAAATTAAAAATAAATAAATAAATTTAATAACTACTAAATAAATAAATAAATACATAAATCAAGCACAGCTATTTTTTCCACTCTACAGTTCAGCCCAGAGACCTTAAGCAGCTGGGTCTAATGTGGTTTCAGATCCTACCTGTAGCATCTGAGAACCTGTTTCGGGGAGGAGGGTCATAAGCAGTTTTGTACCCCTCCAGGGATTTTGTGATAGCAGTGCAGTTGGAGACAGCCCTACAGAAACAGGCAAGGTAAGTGTCCCAAGACAAAATATGAAAAGTCCTTAAAAAGGAATGGAGAACAATTAAGTTATTTGCTATCTTGTTGGTGGCAATTGCTCTGTGCAATAATGGACTGAAATCTAATTATTATTATTAAGCAATTATATAGCACTTTATTTTTGCAAAGTGCTTTACAACAATTTTTTTATTAGATATTCATCACAATAACCCTGTGAAAGAGGTCAGAATATCTCCAAGGAAGAAGAGATGAAGCTGTTTTTTTTTTTCCCTGAAACATCTTACATTAAACTGCTCTAATTTTCCTAGTGCTAAATATAAAAGTTTTATGTTGTGATTTGTTTTGGTGCTCTAACACATGACCTGGTTTAATAATGTGCAATTTGCAATCACCCTGCTTCTTAACTGCCAGATGCAATAGCTGAGAAAGTCCTGCACCCTCAGGGACAATACAAATAATCCTACAAATTAAAAATGTGCGGAATAGATAATAAATGGCACAGAAATTCAGAAAAGAAATGGTTAAGGGACTCTTGGAAACTGTTTAGTCAGAGCCAATGAAAACAAGGAACATTTGCATTGCTTTACAATTCTACAAACACTTTTAGTCAAAGTATATTAATTAATTTCTTGTTTAATTATCATAATTACTCTTAAGAAGTAAAAAAAATAGATGGCAGAAAATGGAATTTAACGAGGTGAATAACCAGCTCAAAGTAACACAACTAGGAGTTATAAAGTTGTGTTAAAGTCAGTTAACACAGTCTTCTTAATCTAGACTAAGCTAGCCCCATTTAACCGATTGGTTTATTATAGGTGGTGTAATCAATTTACCTATTAATGTTGACAGGTTACAGGGAAGAGTAGAATTTCCCCCTTTGAAAAACTGTCCATGTAAACCAGCTTCCTGCATAAATCATCTCCCCCAAAGTGTGTTACTCCAGTTTATAGGAGTATGATTCACATTATACTTGGATATAGGTCCTAGGAGAATGAGAAATGATGGCCTTCTGGAACCCCGACATTGTTACTGGTAGTCCAAGTAGCTGTCTATGTGCCACCAGTGCCACTGTATATTTACCTGGACAGCGTTTGGAATGATACAGAAAGCATCAGTTACCCTCTGAATAGTCAGAGTGCGTTGCTCTCTCGAACACCAAAGTGGAGCTGCCAGCAGATAAGGCAGCCTTGGGAAGAGAAGCTTTTTGTGGCAGTAGCTTAGAACAAAAATGGAGGCGTCTCTGTGAGACTATATATTACTGGCTGCATCAGGTAGGAATTCCTGGCCTCCTTTAATTGCTGTGTTCCCCTTATGAAGCACTGTGCTGCTACAGGATACACACATGGGAGACTTATCTAGACAGCGCTGTGGACAGATGGACTCCAGACAGAGGGGAGCAGATGTGAAGCCAAAAGAGGAAAGAAATAGGGAGTCTTGTTGGTACCCACAGGGACTTTGCCTAGCAGGAGGAAGAAATTCTGTACCCAGCAGCCAAGAGCCAAAGCAGACCCTAAGGGACCAATGCAATGGAAGAAGTTAAAGATCTGGGGCTGGGAGATAGCTCAGAGCGAAACGCTGGGCCACTGCTCTTCCTCTTTGCATTATGCACAGAACTACGTGTTTGCTCTCTGTTTACTCTCTTCTCTTGCCTTTCAATCTAAGTGCTCTTGCTGTTGTCATTCTGTAAAAGCAAGGTCTCAAGAAAACATCCAGTGGAAGGAGTGTCTTAGATTTCTAAGGAAATCTTCTGGAAACAAAAAATTAAAACAATGTGACTCTTCTATTGGATGCAGAAATCTCTAACACAAACGTAAGTTTCTCTGATGTCAAGAAACATGACTCAGACTTTTCCATGCCTGGCATGATGAGGCAGATGCTTAATGTTGATTAACCTGTGGCCTGAACACAGACTTCAGGAAGCAGCAGAGCCAGTATATGTTGCCAGAGGTACTGACTTTGCAAGATTTCCTAGCCTCCTTTTTTTTCTTTTTTTTGGAATTTTTATTTTTTGAAATTTTGTATTATTTTTTTAATATAATTTATTGTCAAATTGGCTAACATACAGTGTGTACAGTGTGCTCTTGGTTTTGGGGGCAGATTCCTGTGGTTCGTCACCTACATACAACACCTAGTGCTCATCCCAACAAGTGCCCACCTCAATGCTCATCACCTATTTTCCCCTCCCCCCCACCATCAACCCTCAGTTTGTTCTCTGTCTTTAGGAGTCTCTTATGGTTTACCTCCCTCCTTCTCTGTAACTATTTTTCCCTTCCCCTTCCCCCATGGTCTTCTGTTGAGTTTCTCAAGTTCCACATAGGAATGAAAACATATGATGTCTGTTTTTCTCTGACTTATTTCATTTCGCATAATACCTTCCAGTTCCATCCACGTTGCTGCAAATGGCATGATTTCATTCTTTCTCATCCTCCTTTTTAAAACACGCATGTTTTAAAGCAGCAGTCCCACAGTACATACTCCCAAGTTTTTAAAAAGCTTGACTTCCTTCATGTCATACAAATATATTTTTTTGAGTTTAATTATATAAGCAACCCAGAAAACAGACACATTAGGATGTGGATCCAGATGATAAAGGAGAAACAAGGGTTTGTTTGCTGGTTTTCCTTTAAGAAAAGTAAAGCAAACCACACATAGCAAAAATTAACTTAGGGAACTTTAGTTATAAACTCTACACATACAAGTGATTTTTTAAGTGGCTATTAAACGTACTTTATGGTGCCATTTCTGAAGCAAACAAACAATGCTTTTCTATATTACAATGTGTTAATACTAATGATGATTAAAGAGAAATAATCATATAAAATAATTACCATGACTATGTAAAGTCGCTCTGCCCAAGGGCAGATTCACGTTCCAAGAGGACCTCTTTTCCCCAAAGACTGTCAGTTTTTCCAATTTCTCTATTAACAGCTTTGTCCATCTTTGTGGGAGAGATTTGGCCCAGCTTGGGGAAGTGAAGGGTATGGGGGATGGTGACGCAGCTCTTTATTTTCTTGGTGAGAGGTGGAACACCTTCTGCCTTGTGCATACTCTTTGTGGAGATGGGCGATTAGACCCTTTACTCCCTGGAGCCTTGGGGCAGCTGTCAGAAGCTGAGCCCACCACAGGGCCTCAGAGCTGCATTTTGATTGTGCAGATGAAGGAAATTGCCTCAGTGCCTCACAGGAGTTGGGGACAGTGAAGTGGAGGCTAGATAATATGTAGCTTTTTCCTATAGCCTTTATAATTTGGCAAATCTATTCTCAACTTTGTTTACTTCAGGTCTGATATCCGAAATGAGGAAAATTCAACTGAATAATAAAAATTCATCCCGCAGAACCCAGAATGTGTAGTCAATTATATGATACTTAGTCAAATGAGTTTCTTGACATTTTGTAGATAATGCATTCAGATATTAAGGAAATGAAGATAGATACTGATTTATAAATATTCTGTGTATGTATGCATACACACAGTTTTTAAATTATGTTGTCTCTTTCGTTATTCATCTTGTATTCATATTTATATTTATATAAATATGTTTATTTGTATTCATATTTATATTTAAAATATATATGAAATACCAGAAGAAGTTACCTAAGCACATAAATATTTTTGCCTCTATTTGTCCCAAATTATCTCTTTTATCTGTTATAATAACCAGAATGATTTTTTTGCATTCCAAGCCATGGAAAAATGTGTCACACAATTTAGGATTCAGAGTATTAACATCTGGTATTCCCAGCTAGCCTTTTAGCCCCTTGAAACCCCAGGATGTACTTTAATTTCTTTGTACTTCTAGCCAAATTATAGTCATAAATATGCACTTAAAATGCTTATTAATTTGGCTTCATACAGAAATGTGCCTATGTATACATTAGCAGCTCTTGCCAGGTTGAATGAAACAAGATGTCACATTGCCAATCTTATGAATGGACTGTTCTCCTAAAAGCAATCCAAATCTGGATCCACAGGACCACCTGCAGACTCTTACCAGAACTAATCCAGACCATTGCTTCTGTTTCTCACTTTTCTCACTTCTTTTACTCATGTCTTACATTGGGAGAAGTTGGTTAAATAACTAGTTTGTGTTTTGACAAATTGAGACTTACAGAAGATATATTTAGTTAAGGACTCTTATAATATCACATGAGTTAAAGTTTGTCTCTAGGGAAAGTATATTTCCAACAAGGCTAGCCGAAGCAATTAATTTTAGAATTTTAGCTTCTCTCTATTGAGAAAACTAAGAAAAAATTGTGTCAAAGGACTTAATTCCATCAAATTACTCTTCTGTGGTACTTCTATAATGAGTGTGTTTGGTTAAAGAAATAAACACTTAATTGAGACAAAATACCAAAAAAAAATGCAAAACCATGAGCTTAAATGCGCTTATTACACTATTTCAGTGATTTTAGTTTGGGGAATATGACAAAATATATAGCAATTTCTAATTTGCATTCTCTGCCAGATAGCCACACCAGTGCCTGAAGATTCCTTTAACTGGCCCCAAGCTTTTAAAACACAGAGAACTCAATGAGGTCTCAGTAGTTCATTTTTGCTTTTGTTTCCCTTGCCTCCAGAGACGTGTTGAGTAAGAAGTTGCTGTGGCCAAGATCAAAGAGGCTTTTGCCTGCTTTCTCCTCAAAGATTTTGATGGCTTCCTGTCTTACATTTAGGTCTTTCATCCATTTTGAGTTTATTTTTGTGTGTGGTGTAAGAGAGTGGTCCAAGTTCATTCTTCTGCATGTCGCTGTCCAGTTTTCCCAGCACCACTTGCTAAAGAGATTGTCTTTATTCCATTGGATATTCTTTCCTGCTTTGTCAAAGATGAGTTGGCCATACATTTGTGGGTCCATTTCTGGGTTCTCTATTCTGTTCCATTGATCTGAATGTCTGTTCTTGTGCCAGTTCCATACCGTCTTGATGATTACAGCTTTGTAGTATAGCTTGAAGTCCGGGATTGTGATGCCTCCTGCTTTGGTTTTCTTTTTCAAGATTGCTTTGGCTATTCAGGGTCTTTTCTGGTTCCATAAAAATTTTAGGATTATTTGTTCTAGCTCTGTGAAGAATGCTGGTGTTACTTTGATAGGGACTTCATTGAATATGTAGATTGCTTGGGGTAGCATTGACATTTTAACAATATTTGTTCTTCCTATCCAGGAGCATGGAATCTTTTTCCATTTTTTTTTTTTTTTTTGTGTGTCTCCTTCAATTTCTTTCATAAGCTTTCTATAGTTTTCAGTGTATAGATTTTTCACCTCTTTGGTTAGATTTATTCCTAGGTCTTTTATGGATATTTGTGCAACTATAAATGGGATCGATTCCTTGATTTCTCTTTCTTTCACTTCATTGTTGTATAGGAATGCAACCGATTTCTGTGCATTGATTTTATATCCTTCAACTTTGCTAAATTCTTGAATCAGTTCTAGCAGTTTTTTGGTGGAATCATTTGGGTTTTCCCTATAGAGTATCATGTCATCTGCGAAGAGTCAAAGTTTGACCTCCTCCTGGACGATTTGGATGCCTTTTATTTCTTTATGTTGTCTGATTGCATAGGCTAAGACTTCCAATACTATGTTGAGTAACAGTGGCAAGAGTGGACACTCCTGTCTTGTTCCTGACATTAAGGGGAAAGCTTTCAGCTTTTCCCCATTGAGGATGATATTAGTGTTGGGTCATTCATATATGACTTTTATGATCTTGAGGAATGATCCTTCTATCCCTACTTTCTTGAGGGTTTTTTATCAAGAAAGGATGCTATATTTTGTCAAATGCTTTCTCTGCATCTATTGAGAGGATCATATGGTTCTTGTCCTTTCTTTTATTGATGTGATGAATCACATTAACTTTTTTGCAGATATTGAACCAGCCCTGCATCCCAGGTATAAATCCCACTTGGTCATGGGGAATAAATCAAAATAAAAAGCTTCTGCACAGCTAAGGAAACCATTGGCAAAACTAAAAGCAACCGACAGAATGGGAGAAGATATTTGCAAACAACATATCAGATAAAGGGTTAGTATCCAAAATCTATAAAGAACTTCTCAAACTCAACACCCAAAAAACAAATAATCCAGTGAAGAAATGGGCAAAAGACATGCATAGACACTTCTTCAAAGAAGATATCCAGATGGCCAACAGACACATGAAAAAATGCTCAACATAACTCATCATCAGGGAAATACAAATCAAAACCACAATGAGATACCACCTCACACCTGTCAGAATAGCTAACATTAACAACTCAGGCAACAACAGATGTCGGTGAGGATGAGGAAAAAGAGGATATCTTTTGCATTGCTGGTGGGAATGCAAGCTGGTGCAGTCACTCTGGAAAACAGTACGAAGGTTCCTCAAAAAATTAAAAATAGAACTACCCTACAACCCAGCAATTTCACTACTAGGTATTTTTCCAAGGGATACAGGTATGATGTTTCGAAGGGACATATGCACCCGAATGATTATAGTAGCACTATCAACAATAGCCAACGTATGGAAAAGAGCCCAAATGTCCATCAATTAATGAATGGATAAAGAAGGTGTGGTATATATATACATATATATATGTATGTATATATATACATATATATGTGTATGTGTATATATATGTGTGTGTGTATATATATATATATATATATATATATATATATACACACACACACAATGGAGTATTACTTGGCAATCAAAAAGAATGAAATCTTGCCATTTGCAACTACGTGGATGGAACTGGAGGGTATTATGCTAAGCGAAATTAATCAGAGAAAGACAAACATCATATGACTTCACTCATATGAGGACTTTAAGAGACAAAAACATATGAACATAAGGGAAGAGAAACAAAAATAATATAAAAACAGGGAGGGGGACAAAACATAAGAGACTCTTAAATATGGAGAACAAACAGAGGGTTACTGGAGGGGTTGTGGGAGGGTGGATGGGCTAAATGGGTAAGGGGCATTAAGGAATCTACTCCTGAAATCATTGTTGAACTATATGCTAACTAATTTAGATGTAAATTTAGAAAAATAAAATTAAAATAAAAATAAACAATGGGGAAAGTAAAAATCACACACACCACCCCCCCCCCCCAGAGAACTCAAAGGAAAAGACCTGAAGTGGAACTCAGAGAGGAGGTGGTGGCCATACTTGCCTCTCTCCTTACAACTCTTCCTTTTCAAATACTGTCAGAATAGAAGGTGCTAAAGCTCTCCTGACTTTCCTTATGCCTTTGTCCTCACATGAACCTGTGACCACATGGTGTCAGAAAGTGGTCAACAGGTTAAATATATTTTTCCTGGGGCACATAGGTGGCTCAGTCAGTTAAGTGTCTGACTTTGGCTCAGGCTGTGATCTTATGGTTCATGAGTTTGAGCTCCACATCGGGCTCTGTGCTGACAGTTCAGAGCCTGGAGCCTGCTTTGGATTTTGTGTCTCCCTCTCTCTCTGCCCCTCCCTCACTCGCACTCTGTCTCTCTCTCTTTCCCTCAAAAATAAATAAAAATTTTTAAAATCTTTAAAAAAATAAATTAAATATATTTTTCTTTAAACAGTCTTTTTTCATGAAAGGGGCACATTATTGACTCATTTACTGCTGTCTACTGTTTCAATAAGCAAAACACACTCTGTAAGTGAAATGCAATGATTATAATATTTGTTTATACTATACTTTTTCAAAAAATTAAGGTAGCTGTAGAAATTTAAACTGATGATTAAACATTTACATTTGCACATTACATCTGCTCAAATATTTGCAGGTGCATCAAAGCTCCCACTTGGGGCCCTTTATCAAGTAGGTACAGCATCATCATGCTTCCAATACAGATGGCAGGTGGGATAGACCTGGCGCTAGCTCAGTGTTCTTTCCTTCCATGGGACTCTTCCAGTTCCACTTCAATCTTCAGTCTGAAGCCAGTATCTCTAATGCCTTAAAATCCTTTATTATCCCAGTTTGAAGCACAGAGTTGAAACTCTAAGTTTTGCCCAGAGATAAATCTGGAGGAAATTGGGAAGAAGGCCATGTGTCCCTAAGGCAATATCCCTCTTCTTCCACTGCCCTCTCTTCACCACTGATGATCACATGATCCCTTGGAACCTGCCACCTGCAACCCCCAACTCTTGCCCCACCTTAGGCATCCTGGGACCTGGTCTGCCCTCCTGCCCCAAGGCACTCTCACAATAATGACCAGTTAATAAATGGTAGCTGTGTGTCAGTCCCTGTGCTGGTGCATCACATAGTAGGGGCTATCTCATTTCCGCAACAAACTGATGGGGCTGGCATTACTAACCGGGCATCTCAGATGAAGCAATGGGAATTCACAGAAGCTCAGTGGTTTCCAAATGATCACAGAGCTCTAGGGCAGTAATAAACCAATGTAAGCCCACGATTCCAGTTGGTAATGGAGTAATGAGACACTACCCTCCACACTTTACAATGGAGAACTAAAACCACTAAGGGCAGGCAGTGTCATGGCAATGCAAGGGGCTCTTTTGCCATGCATTAAATTCTTCCTTGGACAATCCTAAACATATCAGAGACCCACTATATAACCTGCCCTTTTATTTTTCCTCATTTTTGTAGGCCTGGGAGTGGAGGAGTGTGAGTCTGTCTTGGATGCATAGAAATACCGCAGACTGGCAGGATGGTGTTTGGGCAGTAGAAGGCTGCTTAGTTTAGGAATTAGACTACCCGGTTCAAAGATATTTGAGTTAGGGGTGCTGGTGGCTCAGTCGGTTAAGTGTTGAATTCTTGATTTCAGCTCAGATCATGATCTCAAGGTTCGTGAGATGGAGGTTCATGAGATCGAGGTCCGCGTCTGGCTCTGCACTGACAGTGTGGAGCTTGCTGGGGATTCTCTGTCTCTCCCCCTCTCTCTCTACCCCTCCCCAGCTTGCTTGCTCTCTCTCAAAATAACTAAATAAAAAAAGATACCAGAGACATATAAATTAAAATGAGGTTGCTGGTGGCAAGCTGGGAGAAGGGATTTTCCTCTTTCATCCTGTAACCTTATGTCTGCTCAGAAACAAGGCAGGAAATGATTATATCCTGTTACAGTGTGTTCAGTCTAGAACCATGAACTGAGTAAATCAACAGTTCTGTAAGTCAACTGTACAATGTTCATTAAGTAATTTAGTCCAGGTTCCTAAATCACTTCATCCATGGGCAAAAAGACTCACTCTCCAAGGATTTTGTAACGCTTTAAATGGAGTAACAAATATAAGGGCAACTAGTATAGTTACTACGGTTACTAACCCAGAGCAACACTCAGCGCATGTTAGTGTTTTCCTTTCTTTCCTTTTCTCGTTCTTTCATCCCTCCCATTTGCTTTAAGGTTGATGAATGTGGGAGCATCCTAGGACAGAGGTCTTTGGTGCACCCCATTGCTTACAGGGCACAACCCCATCTAACTACCAGGCTGTCCAGAATTCCTAAGCAGTTAGAACCCCTTGTTCTCAGCTCATTCCAGTTCTGAGTAAAGTCATGAACAGGTGAACTTAGAGGGCAGAGCCTACTCACTGGAAAGTGATTGAAGGGGTGTTCCAGCCATGACTAATTTATTTAGTATTCAAAAATCAGTAAAGATTCTTCAGTCACATCATTCTCCCAAATAAAAAGGAATAAAAATAAAGTAGAAACCTGTTTGATGCCTCAGGCATGTTCAGTGTGTTGTTCAGGTCAGTTCATTTCAGTACTTAATCTGTGGCACTTCATTTAATGGAATCATTTAACACCCAAAAAGTAATTATAAAAATGAACAAATTTGGTTTCCTGGGGTTGGTATTTGACTTCGCAGAGCACTGAAGTCTCTACCGCTGGCTCAAGCTATGTTTGTCATGCAGTAAGCAATTAAACTAAATGAATCTGAAGATGGGTTATGAATGAGCTCTTACCTCCCTCAGTCTTAACTTATTTATATTGTAATGGAACTTGATAATAAATAAAGGAATGATTCCAACAACATGGTCACTCACAATTAAGTAACATACCAGAATATTACCTTACAGATTATCAGAGCTCAAGGTAAAGTTACCAGAAGCTGGAACTAGAAGAAAACCAGGGGTCATCTAGTCTAGTCCATACTTGACATGTAAGAAAACTGTGGCTCAGAGAAGCTGAAGGGTTTGAATTAAGTCACACAGTCACTTAGCAGCACAGCTCGTGTTTCAAATCACTTCTCTTCCAAACAAGTACGTTTTCTACTAAATTGTATCATTACTGGTTGATGTAGCCTATGATGATATGTATTTATTTTTGAAATGTGTTAAGAGAGAATTTGCCGATTATTCTAAGTATACTAAGTACAAGATATCTGTCCAGCTCATACACTCTCAGCCCCTATATAGATGACATAGATATAGATATAGTACATAGATATATATGGATATGGATATATAGATATATATCTAGGACCAGGGAGGTTGAAGTCAGGAAAGAACAAGTAGTATATTAGCCCACATCCTTCTGTACCCTGTAGCTTTGGTTACTATCTTGGTTTAAATTTGTAAACTTTTCTGGATAATAAACTCAGAGAAAAAAACCTTTGGAGGCTGAGCAGCAAATTAAACAAAGAGGAGATGTATTTGGAACGGTAAGCAAAGCTTATAATGAGCACTTATTCAAACAGGAAAACTCTACAAGTCATTCCAGTTTTGTCTTCATTTACATCCCCAAAGTGATTGATCAAGAAATATGGAGGTCAGTCCATTCTATGCAAAGCACTATGGTTACAAGTTTCAGAAATAAAAAGGACAAGTCACGTTTTCTATCCAGTACATAATAAAGCAAGTTGGGGAGCACAATACATGCAGATAATGAGATAAATCAAAATAAAGACCACATAGAATTTCTAAATGTTTGGAAAGCAAAAAAAAAAATTATTACAAATTACAAGAATTCATAATTAGATGCACTGTCAGAAAACACTATCTAGACAAAAGTAGCAGAAATTCACATTGATTATACACATAGTAGGTTGTTTATATAAATCTACTTGATCTGAAACTCCTAAGAGACATTATTATATAAGAAATACATGAAGCATGACATTGCACTTAAATATAGGGACATGGGCAGAGCTTAGCTTAGCTCGTGCTTGGTAATTAAGAGAAACTTAATCAGTGTTGCTGTAGTAACTAGATAAACTATATGAATATATAACAGGTAGAATGAGTGTTCTCTTTCTCTTTTTTCTTCTTTCTTTTTTCTGTATATGGGCTTTATTTTTTTCTACATAAATACCAACTTTTTGCTTTTTTGTAGTGCATCTGGTATAAAATGGAAGCTGTATAGGCCCAAAGTATAAATTATCTTTGTTATGCAAAGAGTTCACAATAATCCATTATCTCAATATCAAATCCACATTCTCAGAAGAAATAGTACAATTAACCCAGTTTGAGTCATGTGCATAATTCTGGTCCGATCAATTATGAGCAGGGCAGGAACAGAACCACATAGTACAAAATATAGCTGCCCCAGACCAACTCTTGACTGAGAAATCAATTGTCAGATAGTAGAAAACCCTATGACTCAGCTTTTCTCTGACAACTGCTCTTTGAGCAGAGCATAACTCACAAATTATCTAAATTATCAAAGTTATATAGCTTTCAAATGTCAAGGCAGAGTCAAGCCTAAGTCTCAATTCCAAGTATCCTGCAGTTAACGACTAGACTATATTACCTCTTGCAACAATTTGATTAAAATGTTTTCCTTTGATATACCATTTTAAGAATTAGTGTTTCTCAAAGATCTATTGCTTACAGTTATAAATACCAATATGGTAACTCTAAACTGTGGTAAAATTTATTAAAGATGGAGAATTCATCGTTTGGGTTTATCTTGGGAACAACTTCAGAGCTCAAGCTGCAGTAGATAACATAAGAATGCTTAAAAGCAAATCTCCAAATGTCTTCACACTATGAAAAAGGCTTAGCTATATTAAACAGCATCTCACTAACTTAAATAACAGAGAGAACACTGGTAATTTAAAAAGTAAGTTTTGAGAACCACCAGCATTATTTAAATTACTACAATTATACTGTTTATTAAATCACTGCAAATGTAGGAGTAGGTATAAACTTATGATAATAGCTTTCCAAAAATCAACTTTATCATTTTTTTTTATTTTGAGATAGAGAGAGAGAGAGAGAGAGAGAGAGAGAGAGAGAGGAAAAGAGAAGCAGGGGAAAGGGGCAGAGGGAGACAGAGAGAATCTTAAGCACATTCCGTGCTTAGTGCAGAGCCCAAAGTGGGGCTCAATCCTGTGACCCTGGGATCATGACCTGAGCCAAAACCAAGAGTTGGACATTCAACTGACTGTGCCACACAGGTTCACCATAAAATGAATACAAATTATTACAAAAACTACTGCAGAAACATAGTTTAATTTAATAATATAATTTAGCATGACGGATGCAGTTAACTACAGTTAAGACAATGCTTACTTTGTGAATATGCTTCCTACTACTATGGCCCAGACCATGTATTTACTCATAGCATCTCACATCACTAATAATGCCAACACTATCATGTGCCATGAGAAAAGCTGATTGACCCATACTCTTCTCTGTTTAAATTACTTTGGAACTCTCCCTGGTACTTGATGGCATATTGCTGTTTGGTCTTTACATGAGTAAACATCGTTTACAGTTACAGTATACCCCATTTCTTTCCTCATTAGCCCAAACATATGAGTGACTCCGCACTTGGATATGAGTTAGTCATCTAGATGAATCCAAAGTTGCTTATCCTACATTTCTTAAATTAACTCCTAAAAAGAAAATTTTCAAAACATTGTTGATTTTACTTCTGACGATTCATAGACACATTGAATTTACACATAAATATAATGTAACTAAAAAATATACAATGCGACTAAAGTCATGAAATGAATACTCGCTAAAGACATAGCCAATCTTACTCCTATATGGTTGGCTACTGATTACATGAGCATTAGTGATTTGAGATCAGTCTAAGACTGCTCTTTAAAAAAAAAAAAGCCTCTGCTGTCTCTCTGTGGGGCGTCTGGGTGGCTCAGTTGGTTAAGCCTCCGACTTCAGCTCAGTTCATGATCTTGAGGTTCGTGGGTTCGAGCCCTGTGTCGGGCTCTGTGTTGACAGCTCAGAGCCTGGAGCCTGCTTCAGATTCTGTGTCTCCCTCTCTCTCTTTCTGCCTCTCTCTCTCTCACTCTCAAAAATGAATAAACCTTAAAAAAAAAAAAAAAAAAAAAAAAGAAAGCCTCTACTCTCACTGGTGTTACAGGGAATAAAATTCTCAAATCAGTTTCACTGTTCAAGGATTAAGTTATTCACTTCTAAAAATGTAGCTGAAGAGTCACTCAATCACTTCAAAGCTCCCAAGGCTGCCATTCAGGAGAATGGCCAGCTCACTTTGCAAATAATTTCTATCATACAGGGAAGGCAACACTCCTTGCAAAACCACACTCTCAGTGCGCAACCTATCCTACCATCTCAGTGCTTGGGAAAATCGAAAAACAGACTCTTCTCGCTCTTTTCCTTTCTCTCCCTCTCTCTCTCTCTCTCTCTCTCTCTCTCTGTCTCTCTCTCACACACACATACACACACGCACACACACGCATACACACACGCACACACACACGCACATGTGCACACAGACAAATATGTGTACTTTACAAGCAAGGACACTATCATTTTATTGTGAAAGGAGAACTACATTAGTAATTGAAGCATAATGTGGAGACTAATTTCACCCATATCAACTACTAGGACTCTGATAAATTGAATACTAGTTAGTTAAGACTGGAGGCATCACTTTAGATGAATCATAGTAGGACAGCAGGTATGGGTAAGATAACAATGCTACTAGTTCATTCTCCTCCATTTCCTGTTTAACTAAACATCATTTTACATGCAGTTACTCAAGCCAGAAAGCCATCCTTTACTTCTCTTTATTTTTTCCCTACCAGATGCAACGTATTATCATTTTTTAAGCATTCCTGTCCCACAACCCAGGTTCATGTGGATTCTTAGCAGTAAATTCCTAATGGTAGCTCAATCACCAACACCCCACCGCACCCACAATCCATTCTCCAAATTGCAACCAGAAAATTATTTATAAATTCATCATATTCCTGCTCCCAGACCTTTAATATTACAAGTATTACATAGGATAAAGTGTGTATTAGTATGAATACATAGGATAAAGTATTAATAGACCTTGCACAGCACTCTAAACTAGCACCTGGATATCTCTTCAGTTTCCCTTCTTGCTACTTTTTTTTTTTAAATGTTGTTTTAAATTACAACTGTTTTATTTTTTTTTTAATTTTTTTTAAGGTTTTATTTATTTTTGAGACACAGAGAGACAGAACATGAACGGGGGAGGGGCAGAGAGAGAGGGAGACACAGAATCGGAAGCAGGCTCCAGGCTCCGAGCCATTAGCCAAGAGCCCGACGCGGGGCTCCAACGCACAGACCGCGATATCGTGACCTGAGCTGAAGTCGGACGCTTAACCGACTGAGCCACCCAGGCGCCCCCCTTCTTGCTACTTTTATCTCCCATTCTAACGCTTCTTTCAGGTACATTGCTTCATATCTAAAACTTCACACTCATCATTCCTCTGCCTGGGACACTCTCTCCAGCCTCTGCCTCTCCCCCAGTTGCATGTCCAAATTTTATCTAGCGTAGAATAATGTGGTTGAGTAGTACAGCGCCAGGCTCTAGAGTGACTCTGGTCTGGAACCAAGTCTGTCTGGTCACTAACTCCATGTCCTGGAGCATATTTTCACCCTGCATATATTTTCATTAATATAGATAATAATATCACCTACTCTAGAGGGTTGTTTTACGTATTTGGCATGGAGCCGGACTCATACTAAGAAAGCGGTAATGGCTAGCTGAACACCAATCACGGCGACAACAGTTCAGGCATTTCCTACTCCTCATTCAGGATTTACATGTCATTTACTTGTAAACCATTCTTGACGCATTTGCCTGATTCCAAGTGTGACTTTGTTACCTGTACCATAAATTCTTTTAATGCCATATATTTTGTCTATCATAGCATTTATTAACCGTATTTCAATGACTAGTTAACTTGTATGTCTCTCCCAACAAACAGTACATCATCAATCAGTCTGTTTCACTGGCTAAAAGTGCCTGGTATAGCACTCCTTTACAAAGTATTTGTTTTTTGTTTGAGTTAAGATCAAGCAGCATTCATCACAAACTTGGTCTGCTTTTGATCTATACCATGGTCTGCATATAGCCTATTCAACTTTGATTTGTTCCATTTCATAGATTATCCTTCTCATTTGAGCCTGAGACTCTCACAGTTGAGATTTCATTCAAAAATAGGCACTAGCAAAAGGTTTAGTGACCTCAATTCTACTATTTAAAAAATAACCCACATAAAAAAGGGGTGCCTAGGTGGCTCAGTCAGTTAAGCGTCCAACTTCAGCTCAGGTCATGATCTCACGGCTTGTGGGTTCAAGCCCCACGTCAGGCTCTGTGCTGACAGCTCAGAGCCTGGAGCCTGCTTCAGATTCTGCGTCTCCCTCTCTGCCCCCTCCTCCACTTGTGCTCTGTCTCTATCCATCTCTCAAAAATGAATAACTGTTAAAATTTTTTTTAAATCACCAAATATAAGAAATGCAAGTAATAGTGGTTATGTTCCAATCCTATCATGTTCCAGATTCCAGACTTGGAATAGAAACATTTTTACTGATAGCAAAAAGATTTTAAACTTAGATTTTTGACTTGTTTGTTTCTTTGTGAACACTATTTCTTTCTAGAGCCTTCATCTTCTATTTATATGACTTCTAGACATTAGTCAGCTATCGAACTATTGTGGTTATTTTCTTACATTTCTTATCTTTCTATGTAAATAACAAACTTTGGAGAACATGGCGTGCCTTATTTTTGTTTGATTCCTCCATAGACATAGAACAAAAAGCAATTCACTATTAAAAGTAACCAATAAATATGAAATGACTGGTGCCTACTGTCATTTTTAACAGACTCCCTATATTTTAATTTTTAAAAGATATGCTATTATCTCAACATTGTGTCAATTGAAACTGGTTAGTTACTCTCACTTTTCATCGAGTTGGCAAGAGAAATGGAGTGTGAGGATAAGGAAGAACCTGTTTCAGGTTCTTATTCCACTTACATCCTCTTCAGGCTTGGCAAATCTCCTATCTAAACACACTATGGCATTTTAAGTCAGGGTTTCCCACAGGAAGCATTATGCCTTCAAGAGAGGAAAGAAAAAAATCATCATGGCATGCCAAGCAGGATGTCACTTACACTCGATTGGCCACATCGTCAAGGTTCATTTCCATTAAGCTTTGTGTCAGTTCAGAAACTTTACACATGAGGCTGTGTGTAGCAGTCTACCACTGCTGACTGCCCTGGGGCTAGCCCACAGTCCCAATCTTGTCATTGGTTTTCCAGAATGCCTCTGTGAGAATTAGTTGCATATGCTGGCCAGACTTACCATTTGAGACAGGACTGTGGTTTGGTTGTATTTTTATAAATCGCTCTCCTACTAAACATTTACCATCTTTGACATATTTAGATAGAAAAAGATGAGAACAAGAAGAGAGTGAAAATAGTCACAGATAATGGTAGATAGATAGTGGATAGATAGATGGATATAGATGGAATGGATGGATGACTTCTGACATTAATAATAGAAAACCAATGTGAGAAGGGTATTGCTTTCAATTTCTGTCCAATGCTTCTAAAATGTGTTATGAAATGTGCATAAAAAAGATATTCAGACTCTGTTTTTCAGTAGTGACCCTATCCAACTACCTGCAGCAACTTAAAACAGTGGGAAAAAAAATTCTTTTAGCCCAGATTAACACTCGATAGTGGGGGGTAAATGAGGATGTGGATATAAACTGAGGGAGCATGGCTATGTCCTTTAATTTTTTGTTGGTGTAAACCCAAGAAGCTATATTGATTAAGAGTATAAGAAAACTTGGGGCGCCTGGGTGGCGCAGTTGGTTAAGCGTCCGACTTCAGCCAGGTCACGATCTCGCGGTCCGTGAGTTCGAGCCCCGCGTCGGGCTCTGGGCTGATGGCTCAGAGCCTGGAGCCTGTTTCCAATTCTGTGTCTCCCTCTCTCTCTGCCCTTCCCCCATTCATGCTGTGTCTCTCTCTGTCCCAAAAATAAATAAACGTTGAAAAAAAAAATTAAAAAAAAAAAAAGAGTATAAGAAAACTAGTTACTATTTATTAAAAATATTTTTTTAAAAATAAATATTTTTAATTATTATTTAAAAATATTTTATTTTATACTTACAAATTATTTTCTTTATTATTCCAAACTGCTTTAATCTATTGCTACATGAAGTCCTCTAAGTCATTAAATTACTTTTGTAAAACAGGATATTTTCACTGTAATATTTTATCTTCCAATCTTACTTTCTCATCTATATGTTTCAAACCACTTCATTCATTAGAGACCGGTATTAAAATGGCTTGTGATTTACATGATGCCATATGGGAGTATTAAAAATTTCCCCTCATAGAAACTATCCTATGCATACTAGTTCGTACAGTGACTAGATTTATGCCATTTGTGATTGATTCATTATCATAAAGACTGCTACCAATAAGTTTCATGTTATTATGAACCATAAACTTCATAAAGGGCAATACACTGATTCAATATGGGTCAACAGCATCATGTTGTGAATTTGTGACAGTTAAGAGGAGAAATGATGACATAGCACAAATTTTGATAGAGACTGAAAGAGAAGCTATGAATATATTTGCATATCTTTACTAACTTTCATTTTTGTTCTTCTACCCTCTGCGATTTTATGTAGGTTGTACTTGTAAACTACAATTTTGTCAGTAGTTTGTACAATATCAAGACAGATTTATAACAACAACAACAAAACAACAAATGATGCCCAAAGCTAAAAGCAAACACTTTGGGAAGAGGGTAAGTGCATGTATTGTGCATATAAAACATAGAAGAGATTAGAGGTCTATTTGCATTATGATATGTAGGCGTACTTTACTATGTGTGACTTTATAAAGTGGATAAAAAGCCAGAGGAACATAATGAGCTGGGTGGTGACTCTGCTGTATTCTGCTCAGAATACCAACAGCCCTCCTTTACTATGGAAAATTCAACATAGGTGAGGTCCATGCCACACCTCCCATCATAAAAACTAAAGAGGGTGCAGATAGCTCTTTCCCAAACTTCCAGACAACTAATCTGGAGTCTGACTATACCCAGACAATTTAACATTCCCACCAATTCTTTGAATCTTGGGGTAGTAATGGAAAGGCATTGGGTTTGTGAGAAATTATTCATAGAGACTATTGGCAGTAAGTACAAGGTAGCATAACCTTGGTTTTGTCTTCCTTTCTCTTAGCTCCTGCCAGTTGTCTGTGACATGTTCTCCAGCTGCTCAATCAATGCTGGGAGCTATTTTATGTTGATCCAATAAATTACATTTCTGCTGAAATTCCATAGACATGATACTCCTTCTTTGTAAGTATGCACTTAACAGATACCTAATTTTAAAAAATTTTTTTTCTCTATAGTTCTAACAAAATTCATTCAGGTAGAATTTAATTTTACCCTCTAGGAAATGTTTCAGAAAAGTATCAATGGCAAAAAAAAGAAGAAGAAGAAGAATGAAAAGAAAAAGAAGTATCAGTGGCTTTCCCTGTGTTGCATTTTTCACTGCCCATTTTTTCCCTACTGCTTATTCAGAGCAAGAAATATGTTTTTTTCCCTATAACTCCAGTAAGATATCCTATCATACTTTACAAAAGCTCAAGGCCAGTCTTTAGTGTAATAATTTATGTGATTGTCTAATGACATGATTTTAGCGGTGCTCCAGCCTGCCATAAATGCCAACAGCTCACATCTATTTCTTTGAATCAAGTTATCACGTTTAAAAAAACAAACAAAAAAAAAAACATTCAAAACTGCAAATCTCCATAGGAAAAGCCATATCTGAATGAGTACTATAAGTTCATGTTATCCTGATCCAATTAACTAGAAAAAAAAAAAAGGAATCATTTTAAAAATCAATAGAAAATAACTAGAAATAAAAAAAGAAACTGAGATTTGGGTCACGAGAATATTCAGCAATTTAGCGGTATTTTTCATAACTCAATTCATTTTCATGGATGGCTAGAAGAAAAGGAAGATTTATCTAAGTTTTGCTACATTATGAGGAAAGTCACTAGAGGGAGTGATGAGCTCTTAGTAGTAGTGTGTAAAAGCACCAGAGAATAGTTAGAATAATGGGGATGTAAGGCACTAGTACAGTATCTTGTAAAGAATGTTTGTTGCAGGTGTGATAACATAGTTCATATGTGCAGACTTGCACACCCTAGTCAATTTTTTTTCAAAGAGTCTTTGGTAGGAATATGCAACTCTATCTTCAGGGATGCTCTTGGGCTACTCTATTAAGCTGTAGAGCCTGGTTGTTAACATAACTTTACACTGTTGAGGGCGAGATTAGAAATTATTATGACATTCTGATGGTCTTATCTATTATATAGGCCTACATGGAAAGAAACTTGCATTCCTTATCATAAAATGCATCATCTTTATCTTTCCCTAATGCGGTAGGTAGCATTTATTATTTTTTAAATTTCTTTGACATACAAATGATAGACAAAGAGGAAGACATAAGCGATATATACTTGGTGCCAAGGGGTATGATTCCACTTAGATAGCATTTAGTACAAGTCCTATGTGCCATTAAGATACACACACACACACACACACACACACACACAATCAATCAAAGTAACATAATTATATGAGATTGTTTGTGATATATCAGCCTTCCTATACTCACTATGGAAAGTAGGACCTATATTTACCCTGGGAAGCTGCGAGGCTGCTGCTGCTCTAAGTGGGGAGGATAGTTTCCACTAAAGGCTACGAAATTGATTAAAAAAATTCACACTGCAAAATATTTTTTTCCCAATTATAATGATTTGTCACTCAAGTCCAAAACACACTGTTTATCTTGGGATTTTGAAGGGTGATAATTTGAGGGTTGCTTAAAACATGAAACACAAAATACAAGGTATTATCATTATTTTCTTATGTTCAGTGAAAACATAATTCTAGTATATGCTCCTCTGGGAGAGAAAAAACCTATGTGTGATTGTGTGTAGTTGGAAAAGTAAAAATAAAGAAAACAAACAAAACATTAGTTCAGTTTCAGCATATGTTGACATTAACAAAACTATTTTTGTTCTATTATTGAAATATTTAATAGTCTGATGAAAAAAGCCTTTGTATTTTAATTGCACTAACAATTTTATGAAACCTTTGGTCTGCCAGATTTTCTAACACCTTATTGTCTAGCTGAAGTGGGGTCCACATGGTGTTCTGGTTCAGTGAACCTACTGCTGGTGTTGCACATTTGTGCTTCTATAAATATGATGCTAAGTCCCTGTGTTAATATGAACAGTGTCCTTGATCAACAGGAAACTTACCTTATTTCACCCATTCCCTATTTTCACCATCTCAGACTACTTAGATTGCCTTAAAATCCTTTAGGCAGTTTCTCATCACCTGGTCTTACCTTCACAGCACCTATCACAATCTGTAACTCTGATGCCTCCTTTTTTCTTGCTTAATGTTTGTCATTATCACAGAAATGTAAACTTCTGGAGGAAAAAGTTTCCTCTGTTTTGTTTAGTGCTATAATGTCAGCATTTTACACATAGTGAGTGCTCAATAAATATTTGCAGGAATTAATACTGTCATCCCATTTTCCTGTGCTCTACATAGGGTGAGGCACTGAGCTACTTTTTTGCAAGCTCAAATCCAACCAGGTTTTGAGTCTGTTCAGTGATTATACTGCTAATGTTTTTCACAATGCTGATTTGTCTGAAATTAGTCTTCTTGTCATAAGCTCCATATCCAAGAGGCATGTGGTTAGTAAGCTTCCACTGACCCACAGTTTCCCCTCTGTCCATGGTCCTACCCTCATCTGGTAGTCTGTATGCTTTCTGTCTTATAGTTTCTCAGATTCTCTTTTGGAACTAAAGCCTGTCTCTATGCCACAGCTCACTTTCTGGGGGCTTGAAATTATAGCTAGCCTTCGGATTCCCATTTCTTTGCAGTTGGGTTGCTGTCTTCATTCAGAAAGAGAATTATGAAAACCAAATTTCTCTGTCTTCCTGGACTTCCATCCACAAAGAAATCTAAGTAGGTATTTTTATAGTTTCATATAAGAAATACTTTCTGGACTATAAGATGGTTTGAATAGTAAAACAGATTATTAGGCAGAGAAAAAGAAGCTATCTTTGGTGATCATTAAGTATCACAGCTCCTTTCCATTTTGAACAGTTTTAAGTATGCACTTCCCAGCTTGTTAGGGGTGAAATTAAGTCATCCTATTAGCCTACCCATGAATCTGTATGTCAAGTCCCAAAATGATCTAGGCTCGTTGCCTCCAGAATAATGGTGAGAAGTACTCATTTGGTTGATACTTTAGACACAGATACACTAGGCTCACAAGCGAAACTATGTTTTTTTTAATTTTTTTTAAATATGGAAATTTTGCTAATATTGGTTAGAAGATCTTCCCCTCACTCATATCTTCCCAATGAAAATCCCATCAGATGTGATTTTCTTTATAAGACAATTATATTTATTGGTAACAGAAGATAGAAGTCTTCTTTATCCATTATCCTGTTTCTTATACTCCAAGACTTATCACTACCTGTACTCAGAAGCTCTGCTCCTAGCTATGCAATTACTAATTGGATGATTCTGAGCATTAATATCAAGTCTCTGTCTTCATAATTTCATCTAAGTTTCCCTCTTGGGTGGGTAGCAGAAGTGTCCAAGGAAGGCAAAGCAGTGGTTTACTTGTAGCCACTCCCTGCTTCCCTCAATAAGGCAGGTCTTAATAATCATGGCCCTTTTCCCGCTGAGCCTCAGAAATCTTTTGAGTATAGACATCAAGGTAGATGTTCTCAGTCAAATGGAATTCTATTATAGTTGTACAGCATAATCCATTCCTGAAAGATTGTGGTTTACCCTGGGCCCTCTGTCACCTAGACCTCCTTTTTAGGGAATGAGGCCAACAGGAAATAAAGGTACCAGTTGATATATTTCTGTGTTTTACTCTACTTATATTAAGGTAAAAAGCCAAAGCACAAAAGAAAAGATTGATTTATTTGAAGCACTATATACTGTTTAACTACTCAACCTAATTGCTATATAAATTCCTCCTAGGGTGTTTTCATTACAAGGAAATGGCTGAGATCTGTGAAGTGCAGCATAGGAATCATTTATTTTCTAGCAAGAATGGGCAAAAATACATAAAGGATGTATAGGTGGAATTGAATCTTCTGAAACAAGGATTACTAAGATTGACAAATACCTTCTAAAACAGATTCTTCCATGTGTATTAAAGTTTAGTTGCAAGACTCTATTTACCAGAGTTGAGTAAACACAGAGCAAAATGATACTAGTGAACACTCACTGAAAAACAAAATGTACCAGGGCATCTGGGTGGCTCAGTCTGTTAAGCGATTGACTTTGGCTCACATCATGATCTCAGAGTTCATGAGTTGGAGCCCCGCATTGGATCCTCTCCCCCTCTCTCTGTCCCTCCCCTGCTCTCTCCTTCTTTCTGTCTCTCAAAAATAAGTAAACATTTAAAAAAGAAACAGAATGTGCTGACTGTGAAAAATATATGTGACTGTTGAATTCACCTAATGTACACCTCTTAATTCCATATTATGTTGTAGATATCATGCTAGATATTAGCAATAGTATTATGTAATAGTAACATGACTATGCATAATATATTTACATAAAAACAGTTAAGACAATGAGAATCTGAATTTATGTGCATATGTATAAACATACACAGATACAGACAAACTAAAGGTCCAGGATTTTACAAATGAAGAGCCTTACAGAGTCCTGTCCTTCTTACGATAGTAAAGAACCTAAAATGATCTGGTCTATGGTCACACATTTCACTTTTGGCAGCCCAGGGCAATCTCCCACACTGCCAGCTTTCTGTTTCTAAATTTCTGTATCAAAATTTCTCTAATTTAGATTTAATTTTAAAAACAACTTTGCGACTCCACTATTTGCTTGGCACTGCACAAAGTGTTTTCAAATATTACAACCTGAATTTGTGTGTGTGTATAATATACATACACACATAGATGTACAAATATACTTTATATATAATAATGTTTATAAATTGTTTCTGATTTACAGATAAAGAAATGCAATATTTATTATTTTTTAAATTAAACTAGAATAGTTCTCTGAATGCCTAAAAGTGTCAGATTCTGTGCTTGGTATCAGGGATACAAAGATGAACATAATGTCTGCCAACAAAGAGCAAATGTTATAGAAGAGATACATAAAAGTAAAACTTAAAGATAGGGAAGTGTCAACTCAATTTGGCCTAGAGGTTTGGTGAAGTCAGGAAGAGAACAATTACTGAGCTAAGTCATATAAAATAATCCAACTTCAGAGTGATTGAGATGGATGTATACGTAAAATGACTTGAGTGACTAGATAGATGGTGGTACCATTAATAATACAAAGAATACAGGAGATGGGGCACCCGGATGGCTCAGTCCGTTAAGCATCTGACTCTTGATTTCGCCTGAAGTCATGATCTCCTGGTTCATGGGATCAATCCCCACGTTGGGCTCTGCTGCTGTCAGCACAGAGCCTGCTTGGGATTCTCTCTTTCCCTCTCTCTCTCTCTCTCTCTGCCCCACCCCTGCTCATGTTCTCTCTCTCTCTCTCTCTCTCTCTCTCTCTCTATATATATATATATATATATATATATATATATATATATATAAACATAAAAATACAAATAACACAGAAGGCAGAGAGATTTGGGACTGATAAAGTAGGGCTAGGGAAATGATTTGAGATAATCATGGGTTAATTTGTGGATATATTGGGTTTGAGGTGCTTATGAAACATCAAATTGGATATATGCAGTAGACAGTTGGATAAATAAGACTGATTTTAAAGAATAGATCTGAATTGGAGATAGAATACCAGAAATTAAATTATGTGAAGGAATCTTATCATAGACATATATTTAGAAAGAGACAAAATTAAATTTCAGTCAAGGTATCTGGTCTAAAAGTCCAGGATATTTCCAAAGAAGAGCTATTTAATATTACCTGCTATTCATTACTTACTATCCCATTCTAAGTAAGAATTTGAAATAATCAGAAATCCTATTTTAAAATAGGTATATGTATATGGGTATGCAGGTTGTGAGGTGTGTATGTGTCTATGTGTGTAAGTGTACTTATTTCTAATTGTCTTCTTCCAAGGGAATTCCTTGTTCAATACTAAAGAAGACTGCATTGCATGAAGGCTTACCTGAAGGTGCTTAAGGAGAAATTTTGTTCCATTTTAGAGAGAAGAAGAGAGTAAGAAGTCCATACAAGAGAGTTTCTGAATCAGTGGACTGAATTTTAGCATAAGTCTCAACTGTCAAATTTTATCAAAAATTTTTCAACAAGATTATTCCTGAACACCTTGCAGTAATAGGAGAAACATTCTTTCCACTTTATCCTTTCAGAGTTCTTACCAATAACTATTTGTTCATTCATTCATTTATTTTTTTATTTATTTGACATGCTTTTATTGAATATCTGTTGTATATCAGGCTCCATGCTAGGTGCTAGAAATAAAGTACTGCACAAGTCAGACATGCTTCCTGCCTTTATAACTTTCAGCCTTTTGAGGGGACGTTATATACATATAAAATATATATATGTATGTAATGTATAATAGGTATATAATATACATATATGTAATTGTATTATTTATCAGTGTATAAGTTATCCCCAAATACAGTGACTGAAAACAAATAAATATGTATTATCTCATTTTATTTATGTATTAGTTTTATTTTTTTGTAGAATAAATAACTTTCTTTTTTTCTTTCTTTTATTTAAGGAACTAAATACTTAAATACATATGATTAAGCCAATGGTAAGCTGGTATGTTCTCACTCCCTGTAAATGCCTGTTAAAATAATTCTGTTTCCCAGAGAAAGCATAACAGTGCTGACTTGTGGAAGATACACTTTATAACTATATAGATTTGCTGTCAGCAAATGAAGAAACAAAAGAAAACAAAAATCTACTGGAATGGAGCACATTCTCAATACACAAGATAATATTGATTCTGTAAAACAAAATCAGGCTAATACAAGGATGGAAGCTGTCTAAGATGAGGAAAGACTATCCAGAAATTTTTTAATGTTTTACTTAACAATTGATATTGATTTGGCTATTGGATTCATCTGGAATTTGTTTTATTATGAAATGTATGGTATGAGGAGAGAATATAACTTGACTTTTGTATTGCACATAAAGATGCATTGTTCATATCCCACTTTGAGGAAGGACGTATTATCCCCAACTACTGGGGCAGACGCCCTCCAGCTGTCAACCCCTTCAGGGTTTCCTCAGCTGCAGAGTGATGCCCTATCCAAGGACACAGTCTTGTTTTATTTGTGAAGGGGGTAGGCAAATGTGGAACATGGTTAGAGTCTGGCTACTTTGGCCAACCCAATGCCAATTCTATAAAAGATCTTCATAAGAAATGCTCTAAACCTTCCCATGGAATTGGCCCAGGATTTATTGGACTTGCATAGAAAGTTGACTTCTATTGCACAAATCCTGGTTTCTACTCCCCCCACTTTTTCCCCAGTATTGGAAATAGTTGCTATTTTTTCCACTGAGATACTATCATCTAATATTTATTGCTCACAAAATTTCCATCTCAGCATCTGCTTCCAGAGAACCACACAATAATATTTGGTGCCAGGAATGTTCAAAAAGATAAAGTGATATGATGTAATTTTTGCAGCTAAATAACTCACCACCCATCTGTCAATGAAGTTACCATTACTGGTGATAGAATGTAGGAAGTCCCTGGCTCAAGGTGGTAGTCCAACTGCTAAAATTCTCACTGGTGATGAGTTGGGATGGTATATCAGTGAAGGGAATGCTCAAAGTGTTTTAAACATCTGAAACATGTCAATATGTATGTATGGGATGGGAACACTATGACTAAACACCACTTATACCTTAGAAAAACATAGTTCAAAGTTGTAGATGATAAGCAAGTAATTGAAGAACAAATATCGAAAGTCAGTGGGCCTTTCTGGTAGCTTACAAAGAGACCCTTGTAGCAGGAGGATAGAAAAAAATGAGAATAAAGACCAGGACTTAATAGAATGGTTTGGCTTTCTAAGGTTAAATGCCCTCAAAAGTAGTTCTGTTACATCAGGGTTCATGGCCCTGCGTGAAATACAAATGGTACTTGGACACTTTGGATAGGCACATCTGGGTGTATGTCTCTGAAAGTTTTGTATACTCAGAATCCTTTGAATCCTCTTAATCTGAAGAAGTTATCCACTCTTTGATGTTAAGAAGTAATCCTCCCCACCCCTTGCTGAAAGAAAATCCAGAGGTCTCTCTGCCACAAAAATAACACGTGCCTGCTCGCTTAGATCTACTCCATTTCCCCTTTTGGTCATTAAACCTATAACGTGACCGAGCCAAGACATTCTGGGACTGATGGGAGAACAAGGATTCTACTTTAAAGGAGCAGCAAGACCTTGTCATCATGAGTCAATGGGACCCAGAGGAGTAAAGGAGGAGTAGAGGAGTAGATTTCCAGAGTGCTTGATCAAAAACTCTAGTACATAAAATTAAATATATATATATATATATACATATATGAGTAAAAGTGTTTTGGAAGCACATTTCAGAGATAAAAGATTTAACATCCTGGCAAAGACTCTAATTAATGTTGCTAACTCACTATTAGGATGGCTCCAAAAAGCATGAAAGAAAACCAATGGTTCATGCTATGCGAAGCTGAAATGCCAGAGTATCAAACTCTACCAACCAGTAGCATCAATTGCAACCTCTGTGCCATATGTGTTTTTTTACTGAGTAGATTAATATAGCTTCAGATTCCTTGTATGCTATCAGGTTGTTGATTTAATAAATGAGTACTTTCCTATTCCATTAAAAAGGAGAAATTAGATATGTTTGCATTCACATGAAAAGAGAAATAATATACATATACTATTTTCCCCAAAAGCTACATTAGTTATAGATCTGTCATAATTAGTCTAAAGAAATCTTGTCTGTCTTTATGCTTTCCATAAACAACATATTGATCCATCACATTGATCATATACTTATTAAGCTGGGTGAACAAAAGTTGCTATCAGTTAGAGAGACATGTGTGCTTCAGAAAGTAGAGATAAACCCTATGAACTACTCAGGGACTTGAAATACCAGTAAAATTTTTAAGAGTCCAGTGGTTACAGCCTTTATAAAGTTAAAGACCAATGGTTGAACTTTTCACATCCTACCATGATGAAGGAAACATAGCCAATGTTAGACTGTCAGCTCTCAGGGGGACCTAGAACAAAAATGGGCACCCTACCAAGTTCAAGTTTAGGGCTAGCAATGATGTCATTGGGCCATATGATCCAAAAAATCCTATGGTACCAAACCCCAGAAGATCCTATGGTATTAGTTATGTGAAAATATTCAAAGAAAGAATCACCATGCAGGTTTCTGAGATTCTGAAGAAAGTCTTTGTCATCTGCAGTGGATATTAAGACACAATTTTAAAAACAGCATCTAGCATGCTATTAGACTCTGGTAGAGATAAAGCATCTGACCAGGAGACACCAACTGAATATCCATCTGAAATGTCCTATCTTGAGCTGAGTTCTGTCCGTATTCCCAAGTCATAAAACTAGGCAGAGCAACCATCAACTAAATAAAGTAGTATACCAAATCAAGTATTAGCATGTGTTATGGGCTGAACTGTGTTCTCCCAAAATTCATATGTTGAAGTCCTAATCCTCAGTGTCTCAGAATATGACTATATATGGAGATAAGACCTTTAAAGAGGTAATTAAGGTGAAATGAGGTTTTATGAGTGGGACCTAATTCAATATGACCCATGCCCTCCTAAGAAGAGAAGATTAGGACCCAGACACACACAGAAAGGGAAGACATGCAAAAACAGAAAAGGATGGTCATCTACAAGTCAAGCCAAAGAAAGAGATTCTCAAAAGAAACCAACCCTGCTGACATAACTATGAAAAAATTAACTTCTCTTGTGTAAGTCACCCAGTCTGCTGCATTCTGCACAGCAGCACTAGCAAACTAATATAGCATGAACAGAAGGCATAGGTAAGCTGCTTGAGCATAGAGTCCAGACCCATGTGTCTCTCACTACTTTTAAACACTATAATGTCCTCCCTCATATCTGTGTCCATATGGCAAACCCTACACAACAGTTAATAGAGGGGGGAAGCTGGAGATATTTTGTTGTTCGAAAGAAGACTTTCACCTCCCTCCTATTAGATACCTCATTGTCATTCGTGTAATTTGTGTCTCTTTGACAGTCATGTAAAATGTTCTGACTCATACTTAGCTACAGGGAAGCAATAGAATATAGATAAGGATATACTCTTTGTGAATCAAATAGACCCAGGAATAGCTTCATGTCTAGACCCTGTCACTTACCACTCTGACTTTCAATTTCTTCATTTGTAGAACTGAGTTAGTTAATAAGAATAATTGCACTCTCAATAGTTCATAAGCATGAAATGAGATAGTGCATATAAATTGT